>NC_079319.1:58635716-61135716 GCF_029931775.1 Euleptes europaea
TATGGATTCTTAATAGAACGGAGGCTATCAAAGCAATGTTGGACAAAACTTGTCCCATTCATGCTCACAAGCTTGGCAATCCAATCACTGTGATCGTGATCATTATTCAGATGAGGAACGCCTGGAGAAGCATTGGTACTGAATGTGAGTAATGTCTCAGTGCCAATAGTCGGGGAGAGAATGGAGGAGTCTCAGCTGAGTCCACAAGTTGTTCCTCCAACACTGACGCCAGTGGCTGGAGAAAAAGTTCCGAGTGAATAGGTGTCTGATGAATGTACAGCACCAGCATTTAAAAAAGTGCTTAAGACTGGTGTAGACGTGAAGGCATCAGAAACCACTGTAGTCTACTGCACCACCAAAACCAAAGCATGCAGAATGGTAGGTAACTGAGATGGAGGCAAAGATATTTATCTCGAGGAGGACCCATTCAGAAGCTTGTGGTTGTTCCTCACCAGCACTGGAGAACAAGTCTGCCTCTTGTGAGCTTTCAATAACAGACACAGTCCCATTAGAATAAGAGGCCGACGGAGGACATGACCTCAACAATTGTTGGAGCCAAAGTCAGCATGGAGGGAATCGACATGGGGGGGGGGGCTGCCAAAGAGGCATGAGTTGAGGTCGATGCCTTGGCCTTCTCCACAGAGGTGGTCAGAGCTCTCTTCCAATGAAAAGCCAGGAAGAATGCATTTATATCACTTGTTTTGTAAACTTCAGGCAACGGATGCAAGTGTCTACAATATGTTGTGTGCCCAAGCACAAAAGGGTAACTATTGTGGCTGTTGGCAGAGGGGAACTTTCCATTCTACTGATGGTGCCTGAAAATTGTTTTCTGCGCCATAAGCAGCAACAACAGAGGAAGAACTATATACAACTATGAACACTAAATAGAAGGCTGATTATGAACATTTAATTTGCTGCAACAGTCAAAAAAGAACTGAGCAGGAAGGTACAACTCCTCCCCCTTGGGTATGCACAAATGGAACTACATCTGTCGGGGGAATGGATTTTCACACCTACAAACTAGCTCTAGGAGTTTCCAAATCATGGCTACGTGTAGGCACAGAAACAATCAGTATGATGCACCAAGACCATGAAGAAATCATTTTTACAGTTTTGCCTCCCAAATTTTTTGGCCAAGAACACATCTTCCACATATTCAGATGATATGCCATCATGCCCTCAAAATATCACCCAAAGATCATTAACATTCCAGATGTGTTTCTTTGTATTACTACTATGACACCGATCAGATCAGGACACATCACCCTCCTAAGCATTTAGAGAACATTTATATTAGAGGTGTTTGGTCTTACCACAGTAAGCACAAAGATATTTACAACTGATTCATATAAGATATTGCAAATGCAGCATGACAAGCCTGTGCAGTGACAATAGCTCCCCAACAGAAGCAACATTTAGGAACAAATGTCAAGGATTGTACTTTCTAGAAAAGTCAATGGAATCTCTTATGAAAAGATGAGTAAGAGACAAGGGGTTGGATATACCAGACTTCTCACTCAATTGCACCTAATTCCCCTCCTCACTACAGCTATCATCGCAGATGACTTTTGGCCATGAAGGTCCCATAGTCCATAGCACTGCTTTTTTGATGGCCAAAGGGGACCCCTTCCTCTCTTTTCACCAGTGGAAAAGCTGGTTGGATCCAACCCAAGAAGCTGGGCCCAAGAAACCTTGACACAGTAAAATAATGCTAGAAAAGTTAGAACTAGATAACTCAGCAACAAAAACTGAGTATTCCCACATTTTACCAGGAGTATCATACGTACTGTACTGTAACTTGACACTAATGTATCAGAAAGGAGGAAGATGAAGGATTACAGCAACTCTGAGTTACCTTTACATATCAGACTTGTTACATGTACTCGTCAAGTTGGTACAAGCTGTACTCACATAAAGTCTTGGATGAGACAAGTGAAGTCTGCCAGCTGCGAAGGATCTATTTACATCGTAATTTAATGTCCAACAACATAACGTGGTTATCTCAGTAAAGTAACATTCACTCACCCAGAAAAGATGCAAATGCCACCTGACAGATTACTATTCCAATTTATATGCAAAAATATAAAGAGCATTTTAATCCTATTGCATGAATAAATCTATTACAAATACTCCAAAAAGTGAGAGGTTTCAGAAGTACATTCATTCTAAACATTTACCTGTATAGTAGAATCACCCATTATATATTTGGCTCCTTCTATTACAGCCATGTATGAAAATCTTAACTGATCAGGAGTCTGAATAAGTCCCATGCGATATTTTCTCATATTTAACAATACTTGCTTAATATCTACAGAGAATGGATCTTTCCTTTTCTCCATCTGCAAGAGAAAAATACTATTAACTGTAGTGACAGGTCAGGAACACATGGAAGCCACTTTCCAATCAAGTAGTTTTGTTCATGTATGTCGGCGTAATCATTTATGTTATATAGAGTTGCCAGATTCCTACTTGAGGCAGGGGTCCTCTCGACCCCGGACAGACCTTCCTCTGCTATTCAGTTGCATGGTGGGAGAAAAATGGCCTGGGGGGAAATAGGGAGGGCAACTGCTAATGTCCTGATGCTAGCGTCCTGATGCAACATCAGTTTTGATGCAACTGGAAGTGACATCATTTAGTCATCCACAACACTCTACCATTCAGTCCCAACTCAGTGGTTGAACCACAGAGTTTGGGCCGGATGCTAGAGCATCGTTGGTGATGTCACTTCTAGGTGCAGCAGACATGATGTCATCATGTTGCCGACAAAGTCATTACATTGCCAGTAAGGGGCCTCTGCCATGAGTCACTCTCCCACCGGTTGCCAACCTCATGCTGGCAAACCCTAACATTGTATCAAAATGCAACGTTTAATTAAATAAAGACACTTGGACTATAGTGACTCACTTGCACTCTCATTGTTAGAATACCGAACCATTTATAATACTGCCAGAGGAGATAGAAACCTCAAATATAATCCAACTTTCCCCAATTATGAGAAAGTCTGAAAATGGTACTTTTTTTTTACTTTCTCCTTGAAACTCAGGACATCAAGCCTGCCTTACAAGCAGCAAGCACAGAAGGGGCAGAACACTGAACCATAAGAATTTTGCCTTCATGTTCTTGAACCAGCCTCATACTGGTTGAAGTGGTTATTTACAACAACAACTTACACAAGCTGTAATACAGCACATACTTCTCTCCCTCACTTCTGCGGCCTTTTTTACTTTCTCCCAAGAATGTCAGTGGAATGAGAGTCACATCCATTTTTAAAGTACAGTGCATTCGTATGTCTGCTGAGGGCGTCTGGGCACTTCAATTTCTTCTAGTGGGGGGGACAGGACTGACAAAATGGGACAACTTATGCCAGTTTATATTTACAGAGAGAATTCAGTTATTCAAAGGTAAAGATTCCCCCATCCCCCAATGAAACCCTGAATTTTCTTTGCACACTGAAGTATTTGGTTGGCAGTTCTTGGCCTTGGGGACAAACTTACCAGGACCAGACACGTATCTACCAACGAAAATGTACCAGAGCGCCCTATTCCAGCACTGCAATGTATGACTGCAGGCCCATGTTCAGGGCTCAGAGATCCAGACTCTCTGACTTTAAACAAGAAGTTGAGGAACGAAGCTGGGGATTCAGGAACTCCAAAATCTGGCCATGTAGTATAATGAAAATGGAATATCATCCTGTACTCTCCGTTCTAAGAAGGAAGAGAGACGGATAACAAATTAGAGAATTCATTCGGATACATTCAACTCCATGCATTTTATACAAAATGCAATGTTTTCAGCCATTACTATGGAAGTCCCAGCTGCAGCTCTCCTCTTTTTTTCATGGTGCAATTACATTTCATAAAAACAAAGCTTGGCTTATGAAAACGGTAAGGGTTGTGTTGGTAAATGACCAAAGATAATGCAACTAACTGACCAAAGATAATGCAAAGGGGTTTTTTTGACCAAATTGTCATCTTTTTACAATGAAACTAGGTGGATTTCCATACTTCTCCTCCCCTCTAATCTTACCCCATGCCTTAAATTGGAATTAGATTTTACTGCTGAGCTCTGCCCCAAGCATGTGTATAGTAGTATTAATGCTGAGTATAGCCCTCAAACTCTATACAGAAGTAGTCCCCCCCCTTAAGGCAGCTGCTGGCTTACAGTGCAATTTCTACAGATGCTAAAACCTGTAATTCTATAAACCCATACCCGTTTGCTTATGACTCAGCCTCATGGAAAAGAAAAGGTGAAGACATCATGCTTCTACAGAACAAGGATAATCTTCCTACTGAGAATTCATTTTGATTAGGCACAAAAGAGATACAAAAAGCAGAGCTCTTTGCCAAAGGGTTTGCAGGAAATGCCTGGACATAAAATAGTCAGTGCAGTAATTGAGGAGAATTTAATGAAAGCTGAACTGCCCAGGTTCAGTGGACTTTTAATGGCCTAGAATCATGCTCCTGAGGAATATGCAACAAATTACTACCTGAGAATTTTGTGTGCACGTGTGATAACTAGGCTACTTATTAAGAATATCACAACTATGAAATAAGCCCAGAATACTGGTATATGTACTCTTGTTACGTGATCAAGACAAGCAGTGGCTCTCCAAGACCTCATGTAAGTTTCTTTCACTTTACCTACCACCTGATCCTTTCACTAAAGACACCAGGGTACCTGGAATCTTCCATGTGCAAACCAGATGCTCTACCACTGAAACCCCATCAGTATCTGGATGATAAACAAGGGCACAGAGAAATATTGTGAATTCTAAGATGCTTATAGGCATAGATGACAGTAATTCAAGAGCCTTGGTTCTGTTTTTTAATTGTGGTTGACCTACAGCTGTGATAGAACGTAACAGAAGAAACAGTTTTCACCTCTTCCTGAAGGGCTGGATGTTTTTCTCTCATGTATTTTAACCATGGTTATATTATTTTCTCTAAAAGCCTATGTGCTTTGTAGATAATTTAAGAGAACAAGCAAGAGAATGGCTTAAGATGCAATCTGATATTACTTTCGGAACAAATTTCATTCCATCACACTTCAGTATAATATGCCATTCAACTGTAGGCGGGGGCTGTAGCAAGAAAAGATATAATATTTCTGAAAATTTTGAAGCCATGGAAAACTCCTTTTAAAAACCACAGAATTTTTGGAAAAACACTGAAGTATATGCAATACTTTCCTTCCTATCAAATGAGAACTTTACCCAATAATTAAGAGTTGCAAACTGCTGCAACCCTGTGCTACCATAGCACATGTATCTTGAACTTTTACCATCTGAGAGGTAGAGGAAAAAATAGAAGTTGAAAGTAGAAAACATACTCTGTTGTAAACAAAAGAAATTATTTGGACAGAAATCTCAGCGTCACAATAGGTAGGACGGCGAGTGTTTTTGAATATTAAGCTAAACTTTATACCATTGAAAATGGAGCATTGTTTACTCACCGTGAATGCTCCTTCTCTCCTGAGGCGAAGGCGTCTTGATTTGTGGGTTATTTCCTTCCATCATCAGGGTAGGCAAGACTAAAAACTTTGACTTCCTGTCTTCCCTTGGTGGGAAATAGCCTACAAATTCTCAGGTACAGACTTGCTAAGCTACTAAAAACAGGAATGAAGCTCCTTCGATGAATACATGCATAACAAAACAACAAAAACGAGCCCTTGACAAGGCAAAACGAACATGAACCATTATATCAACTGTTAATACCTTCTAACCTGTGCTGGGTGGGCAAGACGCCTTCGCCTCAGGAGAGAAGGAGCATTCACGGTGAGTAAACAATGCTCCATTCTCCTACTGAGGCTCTGGCGTCTTGATTTGTGGGACCTCCAAGAGCTCCCAAATGGGTGGGAAGTGCACCCTATTCCACCACGTGCTGAGGAACTCTGCGGCCAAAAGCTGCCTGAGTCGATGCCCAAGTATTTACCTTATAGTGTTTTATAAAGGTAGATACTGATGCCCAGGTAGCTGCTCTGCAGATCTCCTCTACAGGCGCTTGTCTATCGAAGGCCGCAGAGGTGGCCGCGCTACGCAACGAGTGGGCTGTGATACCCTCCAGAGTGGGGCCCCCCGATGCCTTACAGGCCTGTAGAATACAGAGCCTGAGAGTAAGACTGATTGAAGGTTGACCTGTGCCCAGGAAAAGATCTGAATCACCTCCCGATGAAGGGACGAGGAACGGGACCCCCCCTGTTTAGATGAGCCTTGGTTGCAATGTTGTCCGTCCTTACTAAGACGTGCAACCCCCTGATAAGAGGGGCAAAGGCTCGGAGAGCTAGCTTTATGGCTCTGAGTTCCAAGATATTGATATGCAGGGACGTCTCCTCTGTGGACCATCGACCCTGTGTGCTGTGTGTCAAAAGTGTGGCGCCCCAGCCCTGAAGACTGGCATCCGTGACTAACTGCACTGGCTCTTCGTGAATGTATAGTGTGTGTCTGGAGAGGTTCCTTCGATCTGACCACCAGTGAAGGCTTTTCCGTGTTTCTGTAGATAGGGAAATTGCCTTGTCCTTTTTCCTGGCAATATCCCTCTGAAAAGGACGCACCTGCCATTGTAGGGACCTGGAGTGGAAATGCGCCCAGGGAACAATTGCTATGCAGGCGATCATTAGTCCTAACAGGTGAGCTAGGAACATAAGTCTGGCCGTTCTGGATCTGGCCGTGGAAGATGCAGCCTTTATCAGTTTCTGAATGCGCTCCTGTGGTAGCGATACCGCATTCTTCACTGAATCTATTCGTACCCCTAGATGTATTACTGACTGTGAAGGAGAAAGGGAACTCTTGAGGAAGTTTATTAGATAACCATGTTCTTGAAGGACCTGTACCACTCTGGCTGTGTGTTGTCTGGATTGTTGCTCCGACTGCGCACAGATCAGGATGTTGTCCAGGTACGAATGCACCTGGATGCCCTCCTGTCTGAGCGAAGCTATGACTGTTACCAGGATCTTTGTAAAGACCCTCAGAGCGAAGGCCAACCAGAAGGGGAGGGGCCGGAAATGGAAATGGGACTTGTAGCAGTCTCTGACATGATCATGGTATCTTATGAACATGTGCAGAATTAATTCCATATAGGGCTTAAACACATCATACACATACAGAGGTTTGTGTAATGTATACTGAAAGTCTGTGTCATGCTGACAGGCAACTCTGTGTCATGCTGACAGGCAACTCAAGGTTAGCTCTAATCAAAGCTAACTACTAAAGTAACTCTGGCTTGCCCTTGAAGGGGCAGCGTAAAAATCATCTTTCTGACTTAGCTGCCAGATGTCAGAATCTTAATCTACTAAGAGTGCATTAATAATTGGAAGTGTGCTTAAAAAATAGTTCTCTCAACGATAAGAATAATATGCTTCCTTGCTCTACTGTAATCTTGCAGCAGAGAATGCAGCAGAGAATGCAGCAGAGAATGCAGCAGAATGCAAACCTGCTAAACTAATGTAAACAACACTTTGTAAAGTGACAATGTCAGCTATAATTGTGTTTCATGAGTTATATAGTTAAACGTTGTGCTACAAGTTTCTAAGTAGTTTCATTTAATGCGTATAGTCCTAACGAAGAGGATGGTATAGAAATTAAATATGTAACTTGATCATGTAACTCAGA
This sequence comes from Euleptes europaea, assembly GCF_029931775.1. NCBI lineage: Eukaryota > Metazoa > Chordata > Lepidosauria > Squamata > Sphaerodactylidae > Euleptes > Euleptes europaea. The sequence continues at coordinate 58,643,323 of NC_079319.1, forward strand.
AATAAGGATTTATACTTTAGGCACAGAGGACTGAAAGGAAAGGATGTCCATATTTGGGCAATAAGATATCAGAAGACAGGAAAAGAAACCACCAAAGCTCCTGATTCTGGATACGAAAGGGAAATAAAATTATCCTTTCAAGGGCTAAGGAAGAGACGTTCCTGAAGGAAAAGGAACATTCTTCACTCTTAATGGGTCTAGAAATAGTATAAATACCAGCCACAGTCCAGCTTGCATTTTAGAGTTCTATGGCTGGCAGACTGCAGCTGTCTGGCATAGCACCTCCATCTCAAAAGGCTTGAGATGTAAAACATTGAAACTCTGATCCTTGCGTGGACAGAAGTTCTCAGATATCTTGAAATATCAAGATCTGGATATTTCAACATATCTTACTTACAGTCTTCTTGTGAGACTGCTCTATTCCTAGAAGAGGATAGAGACCCTTAGAATTCCTATTCTTTGAATGGGAATCTAAGTGCAGAGATCTTTCCATGTATTGGAACACTGAGAGTCCATCAGATTTATGGATTCTTACAAACTAAGCCTGTTTGGCTTACCAATGCTAAGAAGCATCCTGAATACAGGGCTAATAGCTAGACCTCTGAGATTGTGTCAGAACGTCCTCTACTTAACAGAGGGACTTCTGAACCTCCTCAGAGCAAGAGACCAGAGAAGGGAAAGGAGACTCTCTGTACTCTGTGAGATATGCACAATGCACATACACAGATGACACAGCAAGGTATAGTGTGTCTTCTGTACAGAAATGTTATGATGTTTTGAATGATTTAAGTTAGGATGCTTCTAACCAAATCTTTCTCCAAAGAATTAACCATATTTTGACAGGATTTCTGTAACCTTATATTCTGAATGAAGGTGCATTGCACTAAGGATACTTTATGAGTATATTCTGACTAAGATACTCCTTTATGGAGGCATAGAGAATGTGAATGATTACTTGCTACATAAACATGTTTAAGACTAATGATGTCTATCCTTATATGATATTTTAAGACTTTGCAACCAAAAAGCATATATTGTATAATGTAAATAAATGTGTTTTTTATATACTTCTACTCTTGTCCATTATTATAAATTTATTGGCGTGTTCAAGAGATGTCCTAGAAGCAATAACAAGTTTCTAGGAACCGTTGATTCCGGTCTAGTGGTGTCTCACTGAATAAGATAACTCCATTTCTCAGTAAATGGTACATTCTAAGAGTGTAGGCACTTAACGGCCCGAACCGCGACAGTCTGTCTGAAGGTGAAGAGTAGGAAACTTCTGTGTGAATGGGCACATGTAAATAAGCCTCTGTCAAATCCACCGCTGTCATGAAGGTGCCTGGGAGAAGGGACTCCACTATTGATTTTACTGTTTCCATACGAAAACGCTTTGGAGCCATCCGTCTGTTCAGATATTTTAGGTTCAGGATGGCTCTCCAGTCCCCGTTCTTTTTGGGGACTGTGAAAAATATGGAGTAAACTCCCAGGCCCCTCTTGAGAGCAGGGACTTGTTCTATGGCTTTGATGGTCAGGAGATGTTGTATAGCCCTGAGTGTCCTGTTGTGTTTGTCTGCCCTGAGTGGTACAGGAGAGTGCAAAAACCGGTCCTTTGGAGGAGTGGTGAATTCCAGCAGGTACCCGCTGGAAATGATTTGGGAGACCCAATGATCCGGCTCTGAGGCGGTCCACCTAGAATTGAAAAATAGAAGCCTTCCCCCCACTGGAATCTGATCAGCGTCACTGGGGATTTGACTTGGGAAACTTATCCCCTCTGTCAACACGGGGCTGCTGCTGACCCTGAGGCCTGGAGAACTTTCCTCCTCTCCGAAAGGAGCGTGAGGTGTTCCAGGAACCCCTTCTAAAGTCCGATCGATACTTGTTTGTAGCCCTTGAGGGACGAAACGACTGGTAAGAGGGCGCCCATGACTCTTTCTTGAATTGCTTTGGTAAGACATGTTGTTTGTCCTTTGTCTCAACTAAAATTTTGTCTAATTTGTCTCCAAATAGATGGCCCTGCTGAATAGGATAGGCCATCAAGGTCGTTTTGGCCTTGAAGTCCGCAGGCCAAGCTCTAAGCCATATGGCGCGCCTCACTGACGTCACAGAGGCCATGGATCGAGCTGTAAAGGCCATGGTATCTAGCGATGCGTCAGCCATGAGGGTGATAGCAGACTGGACCCTTTCCAGGCCACCCAAAATCCTGTGTTGCTCAGGGAGACTAACTGGATTAGTTTCTTCACCCACAGATATGATGCCCTGGCAAAGACAGAAGTCGTAGCACTGGCCTGAATGGCTAGGGCTGTATTCTCATGTGCTTTTCTAGTCAGAGACTCAGCTTTCCTATCCAACTGATCTCTGAGCGAACCTAAACTGTCCTCAGGTACTAGACCTGGGTTTTGCAGATCAATCACAGGAGCATCCACCAGTGGAACCTTTAGCAGGTTCATTGCATGAGGGGCAAGGGTATATAGTTTTTTGATAGATGGGGAAGTCTGCCTATTAGAGGCTGGATTGCTCCACTCGTCCTGAATGGCTCTTAAGAACTCAGGGAATGGAACCAAATTGTGCCATGCTTTCTGACGTGGGAAGCACTCTGCCACACCCTGCTTCAGGCTAGCCTTAGCATCAGTAGACTCAACGTTATCCTCATTAAGGTCCAAAGCCAAAATGGCCTTGGCTAATAGAGACTGATAGTCTTCGCCATTAAACAGCCGCACCTGAGGTTCTTCCCCGGGACCCCCTCCTCATCTGTGTCGAACTCCCCCTCCTCTTTCTCCTCGTCAGAATCGAGGGAAGAGGTCTGAGAGCCTGTGCCCTGAAGGCTGTGATCCACATTCTGGGACTTCAAAGCCCGCCTTAGTGGGCCACTGTGCACTAGTAGAGGGTCCCTCCCCCTGGGCTGTAACTGCCGTCTCCGAGGATTGAGATTTGCTAGAAGCGGAGACAGGCGACTCCACTTGCCTCTGGCCAGCAACAGGAGGGATTCTCATCTGGTAGGCAAGAAAAGCCTGCCACTGTCTCAGCAAGGCTAAATTAATCCATTCATCCGCCTCCTCCCGAGTAAGCATATGACTCCCCGAGGGGTGGGGAATCTGCCCTCCTGTTGACTGATTAAAGGTAGGCTGTAAACCCGCTGCCAAAAAGGGGGGGGGTAATTTTCCGCTCATACTCGGGACTGAGGTATTAAAATGACCGCCCGTCATTGGGAAGGCTGGGGAAAACTGCCCTTCTCCCGCCGAGGTGAAATGGCCGCCTGTTGCCAGAGAGGGGGAACATTACCGGATCTCGGCGGCACTGATGAAAACTCCGCTAGAGGGGACGCTTGGTAGGACGAACCCACTGCGTTATCTGCCGGCTCCGAGTAGGCGGGAGTCCTTTTCCCGGCTCTCGCTGTCGAGCCGACTCTGTGTCTGCGTGCTCTCTTTTTAATACCCTGCAGAGTCGCCGCCGCTTTTTTGAGCGACGACGTGGCTTTTCGCGCCTTTTTTCCTTTTGGGTTGACATCGACTTTTTGTAAGGAGCTTTCCTGCTCCTTGCTCCCTAAGGCACTGCAATTGAGGGCATTGGGAGAATCAGTCTCCTTCCGGGCAGACTGTACTAGCCCCAGCTGATAATCAGTGACCGATAGGAGGTCGTCCTCCCTCTCCACTAAAGAGTCGGCCATTATAATTACCGGCCAAAATAGGGTCGGGAATTTAGATCCGATCCCACACACAGGGAAAACCACACAGGGAGACCGGGGAAAAACAAACACCAAGACCAGACACCACCGAGAACAGTAAACAGAAAAACAGAAAAACCAAAAGGAGCTGAATTAATGCAGTAAGGCTAACCCTACTGTAAGCAAGCACAGAGCTGTGCTCACGACCTGCTTTCCCTTCCGAGGCAGGACGGAACTGGGAATTTGCAGGCTATTTCCCGCCAAGGGAAGACAGGAAGTCAAAGTTTTTAGTCCTGCCTACCCTGACGATGGAAGGAAATAACCCACAAATCAAGACGCAGGAGCCTCAGTAGGAGAACACTGGACTTGTCAATAATGTATTATTAAACATATAACATACTGTTGCCAAAATTAGTTACATTTAAAGAAGAAAAACTTGAAAACGCTGTATGTATCTACAGTGCGAGGTTCTTTCTAGCGCTCCCTAAAGTTTTCCAATTAGAAAAAAATGTTCAAACATTCTCAGGCTGTACATTTTGAATGTAAAAAACCTTAAGCAGTGTTTTACTCATTCTAAAAGAGAAAAAAATTTCATAGGAGTGTTCTTTCAGTGCTTCCCCAGGATTAAGAAAAAATGAGGAAAACGTAATTTCTCCCCACTTTTCTTCCAGGTCCTCATATCTCTAATGCTAAAATACACCCCCTTTTTATTGTGTGACCTTTGGTTCAAGTTATGTGAACTGGCATGTTTGTGGACTGGAATCCCCTAATACTAGACAGCAACCTTTTTGTGGAAGGCTCAGGGGGCAGTAATTGTACTAAAATTCAAATGACTCTTGCTTATGCAAAAAGTTAGCCTTGGTGCAAGGATCAAACCCCACAGCTTCTCTAAACACAAGCACAAGGCACTCAAAGGCAGATCCTTTCTACTTTCCCCTTCCCCAAGGGCTGCAGTGAGGAGGGGAATCAGGGGAATTGCCTGTCCCCCCTCTTGCAGCAAAAGAAAGCTTCCTCCGTCACGCATGGCACCATAAGCAGAAAGAGATGTAGGCAATTTTGCTGTGCTCCCCCTTCTCACTGTCGGTTCCTGTACCTCGCGGCATTTTGTTCAAAAGTCTCCCCCAGTCTCCCAGGACTGGCTTTTCAGAGATCTGCTGGAAGAAAAGGGAAAGTGGGAAGAAGATCCTCCTCCACAAGCATTTTGTACCCCATCAGACCCATTGTGTTTAGGTTTTCAGGCTTACTTCGAGAGAACTGCATGGGAAAGCTGCAGAAATAAGGATATAAGAGGAGAAAAGTTGCGGTCAAAGGGAAAAATGATGCCTCTCTTCATTCTGAATAAAGGGGAAGTCATGTTCTCCATCTATATGTTGGGGATGATTAAGATCAGCCAAAAGAATGGCGCAATCTAGATCCAACATCAGTGCAATGAAGATTAACTCTTCCCCCACATAATTTCCTAATAGAAAATAGCATCTCTGGGCTGCTATTAGTCATGGGGAGAGGGGGAAAAGACACCAACAAATTCCTGTCTTTTTATCCTACTAGGGCAAATATCAGATGTCTCACAGGGAAACTGTGCTCTGTGGCTGCTTTTAAACATTAAATGTCAGGAGATCCAAACTTTTCATGAGGCTTAACATCACAATCACTTCTCTGCACATCAAGGGACATTGTAGCTCCTGGAGAGAAACTGTGACAGGAAAGCAGACAGAAACATCACACACTTTTACAAAAACAATGTGTAATGTGGATGAAAAAAAACCCTTACGTTGATATTTTCTAGCTGAAGTTGTCGCACTGTGTAGTAGGATTTGACATCTTCCGATTTTAGCCGCACACAAAATCCAGTTTCTTTGAACATCATTACGTCCTCTTCTTTTGTGGGCCAGTACTGAGCACATTTGACCTAAGTTGTAAGGGAAGGTAAGAATATTAAAGTAAGAATTTGTCAAATCAAATATGTGACACACAACAAAAGAACGTAATTTAGGAGAATACTGTAAGCCCCCAGCACTGGCTTTGGGGGAAGTCTCAAGGCACTACAACCTATACGTATTACATTTGGGTTAATACAACCTTACGATCTATGAAAAAAAGAAATGCTGTTGTTTAAAACATGAGTGGTTTGTATAATACGGTGTGTGTGCATACTGTATATTCACCAATACATATAAGAAGGATTCTTAATATGCCATTCATATGCACTGACTTTTCTCTGCAAGCTCTTCTAAAACTTCTAAAAGTGGTTACTGGAGATTGTGCTATACTACCCTTACTTAGCATTAGCCCCTACATTTTACGGAACTTCTGTAGTATCTAAAAGTATTCAAATATGATTTCAAAAATCTATCAAGAATGTTGGCTTTTAACTCACTGAAATGCTCAAGCCAAGTATAAGCCTTTCAGACCTGGACGCCACAATTCATTGATGCTGATGTAGTCCTTGTGTACAATGTTAAGTAGCTACTGCAACTTACCGAATCTTTCTCAACGATTCTGTTTAGCATGACAACTGCTTTGGTCTTCTGTTGCCATACCATTAACCAGAAATGGCAACATGTATTGGGAAGTGGACCCTGAGTGAATAAACAAGAGAAAGGGGACATCGTATCATCTCATCGACTTAACACCGAACTCAATCGGGACCTATTTTCCTCTGCTCTGCTTTCAATGTAAGAACTGGGTTACAAAATATGGGGCAATCCAAATGTGCAAAGCTGTAAGGTTGTGAACATTTCTGATTTTGGGGAAAGGGGAAAATCAGGGGTTATTTTCCACCCTCCCTGTCTTGGCTGCTGGTACTTTCCTGGCTTCTAGTGAGTAAACCTTTGCTTCCACTGCAAACAGCAGAGGGATGCTGTGAAGTTAATCTGTGCCAGGATGATCAAATCCCTATTCAAGACCCACCATAATCCTGAAGCCAGTGGCCAATTTTGAGGCTCCTAGCTTTAGTTCCAGTGGATTTTGTCTGTCACAGACAAGCATAGCTTCCAATGCAAAAAACAAGGGAGGGTTGTTCTGGGAACTGCAAGGGCCAGGATTGTTCTGATTCTTTTCATTACTGGCTCTACAATTCCCATGATTATCCTGAAGCCAGTGGCCAATTCTGAGGCCCCAACCTTCATTTTTGGTGAGTGTGGCCTGTCACACTTACCTTCCAGGGCAAATAGAGGGGAAAGGGGGTCTGGAAATAACCTGGGCCAGGATATTCTAATTCCCATCGCTTTTGGCACAGCAACTCCCATCATCATCCTGAGGTTAGAGGCCAAATTTGAGGGTCCTATAGCTTTATTTTCTAAGGAGTTATGCCTGCCACAGACAGACATCCTGTTAGTAATATAGATTCCAACTACTCAGAACTTGGAAAAAATGTCATTAAGCAAGGTCGAAATATATAGTTGCTGACAGGAACAGGTTCAGCCTAAAAGAGCAGCAGTATTAAAATTCTGGTCAACTACAGGAGAATGTGTGCGCACATACATCCATACAAATAACAGGTATGGATACTGAGAAAGCATTACACGTGAAAAAGTATATCCAGAGATTTATGCAGATTTTTGTTTGTCCACAAATAGTATTAGCGTTGGGGACTTTGTTAGCAGCTTTAAGTAATGCAGAAAGATGTATACTTATCCAACCAATTACTAATATGTACAAGGTTAAACTCATTGGTAGGATAGGTAACTTCCCTAGGTAACACAGCCCGGATAGCCTACGAGAACCAATGAACTCTGACCGTGAAAGCCTTCGACAATATTCCCAGAAGAATGTTTATTTCTCCCACTTTTGCACTGACTGTCTTAGAAAGAGGAACTGCTGTGCTTCTTCCCCGCCGTCTCCGTACGCCGTCAGCTCAGGAATGGGCTGTAAGTCAACAATGAACGCCAATATCCAGGCATGCCTTGGCAGTTTCAGTGTTGTCGTTAACCAGAAATTGTCTGACAGACTATATATCTGTTTTATTGATTTGTAAATGGGGGGGAAGGGAGGAGAAATGAAGCCACATATGATAACCCAAATTAAAATAATCAAGCTATAAATTTACCAGATTTGCAACCAAGGGAAATTCCTATTTATAGGTCTCCTCTCACAAGGCAACAAGGATATTGTAATCACCAATCTGATAAGGAACTAACATGCAATGAGGTCACCCCAGTAACAACCCCAGTAACTTCCATGGAAGAGATTTAAATTCTGTTGAAACAGGTGAATCAGCACGCATAACACGCACAATTCACTGTGTGCACTAAAACTATTTTTAGTGCCTTGAGGGTTTTTTCCCCCTTAAACAACATCCCATGCTATATTGCCTTTACATTGTTATTTCAACTAAAATAACTTCTACATAATATTTTGAATTTGGTTGAATAGCACATTTAAATCAAAATAAATGTACTATATCAGATCATGCTCACTTTAGGACACTGATAATTGTTAAGGAAGCTTTCTGGAAAATTCCCAATTTTCATTTTTCTGACAAACCCACACGATTGCTCAACAAATTATTTGCCTGCCTCTCCATATGTAGGTGGATTTTAATATATTTCTCAAAATGCAGATAAATGCTCCAGTGTTAGATCCTTAAGGTCACAGGTAATAAAGATTTCAGACTGCAAAACAAAAAATCCAAGGCCATGCACATTTAGCATTGTTTTCTACCATGAGTTAATTTCAAAGAAGCAATCACATACTTCCACCCCGCCCCAATGAAATAAAAATAACATACAAAAACTGCAGGCTTGCATTGTTAGTACGCTTCCAAATACCCAAAGACAAACTTTTTAAGCTCAGACCGGTAGCTATTAAAAGAAAACACTTTTCACAGCAGACCTTTGCAGCTAAAGAAGAATATCCCTTTTTACTTAAACAAATATTCTATACTTAATTTGAATCAAAGTTTACTAAAACTTGTTGTTTTATGACAGGGCTTAAGCGAGTGAATATATAAGGAAGAGTGAATATATAAGGAAGTATAGAGTAACTGAGCATATGATTGCCTTTCCTATTGAGTAATCATAAGCAGCCCCAGTAGGCAGTTCTCTTTCCACATTTCCCAAGTAGCCAGAGGCAACGAAAAAAATCCATCCTATTCTCCCCACCAAAACCCTCTTCACATTTGGCAATAGAAAACAGCAAGAGTCCAGTGGCACCTTAAACACTAACAAAACCTCTGGCAGGGTATGATCTTTCGTAAGTCACAGCTCACTTCTTCACTGAAGTGAAAGCTCATACCCTGCCAGAAATGTTGTTAGCCTTTAAGGCGCTACTGGACTCTTGGCTTTTTTCTACTGCTACAGACAAACATCGTGTGATCTATATTTGGCAAGGAAACTGCTCCCAGCAGGGCTTTACAGAAGAAGAGGGACATATTTCATGCACTGTTCTGCTAATTACCAAGTCTCAGGACAAACAAAGTCCAAGAATGAGCTCTGTAAGGGGCTAATAGTGAAAGGAGCCACTACAATTAACTGGATCTCAGTTAGGCAGGAAGTGCTGTATTACAGTACATATGCACCAGTTAGGAAGATGACTCGGCGCTGCAAACTGTATGCCTAGGAGTACTATCAGTGCAAGTCTCTGGTTCAGAACTTGTTGCCTCGGGCAATGTGGTGTGTTTGGCCAAGTCTGGTCTACTCCGGCATAAACCTAGATACAACAGGTAGTGCATTCCTATGAAGCTGGTCTGAGCAAGCACCCAAATTATGTAGTTATTGGCATAAATCAAGTCCACAGAGCTGCCTCACTGATCGAGAACCAGTTTTCTGCACCAAGCCAACCATTGCTTTAGACCTCCCAGGAAAGTTAAGAACTCTGACACTGTTTATTTTGACATAGATTTGGCATGATCTCTGTTTTCATGATGTTAGATATATATTTTAATCCAGTACTTAAAAATCTGGTAATACTTACCTGTGTTAAAATATAATTTCTTTGGGCTTCTTCATTAACCACCAAGCTTGCATTGATGTAATCATTGTCTGTATTCTGCAGTACGACTCGACTGTGATCATCTTGAAATAAATATATCAGAAAAATGCTAAGTCTCACCACTCCAGCAGTAAAAGTCACTGTACTGCAGATGAATTTGTATGCAAGTAATAGTATCTTCAGGGAATGAAATTACAGTACTATATAGTGGTACATAAAGAAGACCTAGTTCTGCATGCCTCATTACTAAATACACTCAAATAGTCAGAATTTTCTTCTTACCAAGCAAAAATTGCTTATTTTTCATCCAACAACTTTGAGAATAGAACAAGAAAACACTATTGAAAAAGATAGTATGGAATACAAACTTCTTTCTAAAACGTTCTCCTGAGACAAGGTAACTTGACATAAACAAAGGCAACGGATATCAACTAAGGAGCCAAGTGATAACCACTGTTCACATTAGCCAGGGTTAAACAAATCCCAGGTGCCAGGATGTCATGGGGTCTAGAAATGTCATTGTGACGCCTAATATTTTCAGCAGTCATTTACTATAAGTGCCTCTTGGTGATTCTCAGAAGTACAAAGTTTATTTAGATGAGAGATAGAGGTCAGCTTTTTGTTGTGATGATAGCCAGGGTTACTCTGTATTTATTTATACGCTACAACACTTTTCTCATAGCTTTAAAAAATGACAAGAAATTGTGAAGAGTTTAGAATTGGGTTTTGTGGTAGCAACCACGAGAAAGTATGGTCACTACAATATAAAATGCTGAAAAGTAAGTCTGGCTACTACATTTTGGGGGTGGCCAGTAAAGCTGAAGAAATTTGGTCAAGGCCTGATATAAGCCATGTGCGTCAATACAGCAGTCAGTGCAGGATACTTCCTAACTAACATGGTCAATTCCTCTTAACCAGAAAAAGTTCTATTTTTTGCCACTATTCCAACTTTTCATTATGCCTCACTTTAAATTAATGAAAAATACTGGACCTTAGAAACTGTATTTCTGCTAAGGCAATGAAATATGTATACCAGGCTCCTTTTCCTCAGAGCTTAAAAGCTACTGAAAGCTTTTGTTCAGAGCTACTTGCTGATTGTAGGATATATATAGTGGCAACATGGACAGGCATATTTTATGTGCAACTTGTATAAACTCCAATATATATATAATTTGGAGTCCAGTTTTTTTTAATGTATTGAAAATTAAAATATGGGTTACTTGAAAACAAACAATTTACCATGCTTGGAAATGAAAGTGTTAAAAGGTTCTCTTTTTGTGTATAAATTTATTGGAACTCAAATGTTTTTGCTGGACAGAAACCAAAACCTTTGTAAATACTACATGCCATTTGCCAACAGGAAAAACTTAAGATCTTGTTATAGTAAATCACACATACTGGTACTAGTGTTCTCGGAAATATGATGTCAGCAAGCACTGTTTTAACCATTCAATCACCAAACAGTTCCTGTTTGATTTCTTGCAGCAGACAACACGCTTATCCCTCTAGTGTGCTTCATCTTATAACATCAGACAAGCCAGCTTCCAGTCTAGTTTTTTTCCTAAGGTAGTCTACTTATAACCATCAAAACAGAAAGGTTTTCTTCATAAAAATCTCAAAGAGAGACATGCAGCTTGTTAAACAATCTAAATTTCTACATTATTTACACAAAGGGAGCTTGAATGCTATCTACCCCTCCCCCACCCCAGTTAACAGAAATTGTGATTAATTCTGCTTCCAGTAATACTTGTAGAATCCCAAGCCCAGAATCTCCACTTCCTCAGATTGCATTATGTCTAGGGTGCCCTTCACTAATAAGTGGGATATACTTTTCATACTCTATAACCCCCAAGATAACAAATGCGGAGAAAAACTAGCTCTTGGTTATTCAGAGGTTCTACTCTTTATTTTAAGGCAATTTAAGCTTCCCTCTCAGATATGTACAAAACAAAGTCTGAGAAACTATGTTATTATACAAGTAGAAGACCAGAAAACGACTTTCTAAACATGAATAAAATGAAACTTTCCAGCAAACTAGCAAGCAATCTGGCGCAAAAACTCCCCAATCTGCAAGCTATCTCTTTTATAACAATCCCAGAGAAATCAACAGAATTTTAGGAATATTTTATTAAGTGCATCATTCTGGTTTGCCAGAAAAGCTCACTGAGAAATGACAGAAAATTATCCTACTGTCAACAAGATTCCTAGTGGTCACTGTGACCTGGGATCCTCACTCCTCCCCTTCATCTTAGCAACTTTATTTCTCATTTATAAACTACTCTCATTTAATCCTCTTTAACCAAGAACCACCAAGTGAGCTGAAGAAGTGAGCTGTGGCTCATAAAAGCTTCTGTTAGTCTTTAAGATGCTACTTGCTCTTTTCTACAAGAACCACCAAATAACTCAATTTGATTAAACAGTCCAACTGTGTGAATTTTTGACATATTATCACACCCACAAAGCTCTCACAAAAACGCCTAGATCCATAAGAACGGCCATGCTGGATCAGACCAAGGCCCATCAAGTCCAGATATCTATTTACACAGTGGCCAACCAGGTGCCTATAGGAAGCCCACAAACAAGACAACTGCAGCAGCATTGTCCTGCCTATGTTCCAAAGCACTTAACATACTAGCCATGCTCATCTGATCCTGAATAGAATAGATATGCATCATGACTAGTATCCATTTTAACTAGTAGCCATGGATAACACTCTCCTCCATGAACATGTCCATTCCCCTGTTAAAGCCTTCCAATGTTCTTAGTGCATTTTAGTGCCACAGAGTTCACTATCTTAAGGGAAAGAAACACCAGTTCCCATTCTGACTACCAACTGCTGATATTGCTCCCTTCAAATACAGCACTGCCTATAGTCAAATGAACACACAGGAAGTACACTTATACCAAGTCTTATCATTGGTCTACCAAGGTCAATACTGGCTACTCTGAAAAAAGCTTCCCTAGGTCTCACGTAAAGGTCTTTCATTTCACCTATTACCCAGTTCTTTCAACTGGAGATGGAACCAGCTGCTGCAGTCGTGTTGTTTATGGGCTTCCTAGAGGCACCTGGTTGGCCACTGTATGAACAGACTGCTGGGCCTTGGTCTGATCCAGAATGGCTTTTCTTATGTGCTTAACCTGGGACCTTCTGCATGCACAGCAGATTCTCCAGCACCAAGCCACAGGCCATGTCTCCTCCACAGCAATAACAACTGGCACAGAAAAAGTCCCAAATCCTGTTTAGAAGACGTTTGACCACAATAATTTTTTTCTTCCTCTGCAGACACATCTCCGACTCTCTTGTTTGTTTTGTTTTTATGTCAGCTATACTATCTGAAGTGGAGAAAAATTAAGAAGAAAAACCTGCTTTGGTGTGATATAGCTTGATTTAAAAGAAAAGGGCAAACTCCTCCTGTATAAAAATGCAAAGGAAGTCATAACAGATGAAGTCGTAGATACTTATCACAGAATCACCTTCGTAATAATTTTGGAATTCTGCGTAATAAGAATGTTTCATAGATAGAAAGTTGAGCTTCCCTATGTGACAATACAAACAAATCCACAGGGGTCCATGTAGAAATAAGGCATTTCACAATGTACCATTTTCTAATTTATCGTGCACACTTAAGTGTCAGCTGCTGGGGTGGACCAGTACATGCACCTTTCTCCAGGACTCTGACTTAAATGACTAATAAAAATCCATTTATAATGTTAAACTCCACTTTACCATGTTGATTAGAATAAATAAAAGGTTACTTACATGGGCTAACATCTCTATATCTGTTTCGATTTCGGTTTTCTGGATACTTTGCGACTTTATGCGGATAATCCTTGGATTGGTTACGAATATCCTGGAAGAAAAAAGAGATAGTTAAATGAAGTTTTGTTTACTCACTAGCAATAAAATGGTGAGTAAGCAAATCAATCAAAGTTTGTTATTTTTAAGTCAGTGCAGATTTTTTACTAGACTTGATTTATTACTTGGGTCTTTCTTTAAACAGTCAAATTCCAATGGCAAAGAAGCACTTCTTCACTAACACACTATTGTGAAGATTATGCTTAAAAATAGGGTGCCAGCGAAGACTCCTGGGGTGGTGGGGAAACAATTTAGAAATTCCACATCTGAGAATCTCTCCCTCCAGGATTCTGTAAATTATCAGGGCCTCAGCATGCTGATTTCTCCTTTCCGCTTTAAACAGATACTCATTCTCAACATTCAGCCTCATTTGGAGTATATTCACTCTCCATCAGGCTGGTTTAATTTTTATCCTTTCCAAGTATTTTTAAAATTTACAAAATGTTTTTATTCTGCATATTTGAATTAGGTAGCAACACCTTCTACCACTGAGCAGTCATCATCCACTCAAGGACCAGCCAGTATATTATTCTATATAGTGACACATTGGTTGCTATCTAGTGTCTTCAAAGCCAGTACTAAAACTGACAAAGCATCTTGGATGATAGTTGCCAAACTCAGCTGAACTAGATTTGCATTAGCATATGGATCCCTCCAGCACTTTGCATCTGCCACAGTTTCTTAAAACCTATACACAAATGTCCCAAGTTCTTTCATGTTACATATAGGCCACAGCATTACCAAACCATTTCAGCCTGGCATTGGTTCTACTTAATAATAAAGTGAGAGATCGTTTACCAGGGAATGATGTAAATACATTCCTGACCCTAGCCTTGAACCATTTGTTACCTCTCTCAGGAATGCTTTCCTAAAAGTGAGGACTATGTTGCATACTCTGTCTAGGACACGTCTATTTCTATAGAACTTTGCAAGGAGTAACCTGCAAACCAGATCTAAACAACTCTGAAGGAGGTGGGGCAAAGTGATAAATGCATGAAATAGTTTGTCTTTGGGTACCCCCTAAATTCTTTTTTCCAGCTTTTTGCTGAAGTTTACATTTTGACTCTATTACATATGAAGTACCAAACCATTAGATTGCTATAAAAATTTATGTCAAGTAAAAAAAATTCCCATTGATAACATTAGGATGAAAGTTCTCTCTACCACTGCATGTTAAAAGGGGATTTCTTTCGAGAACCAATCTAGTTCTGCAATAATAAAAAATTTCAAGTAATGTTGAGTTAGTTACATGCACTTGCACATCTGCTACACTAGCACAAAAGCTTGGCACGGTATGATTTTTGTTCCAATATGCTTCAAAACCCAGTGGTACCAATTTAAGACTATAAATTTAAGACACCCCAGGAGTTTGAATTTAACAAATGCCAAACATGTGGTACTGTATCAGAATTACAACAAAAGTAGGACAAAATTTACTGTGCATGAACTTTGTTTTCCAGATTCCAGAATACTATATTTCTGGACCTTCTTTGCAGGAAGTTTGTTGAGAATCACTGGTCTCCTGATACGATAAGAGATGTAACAGATGCAATTCAGTACTTTCAGTAGCACAGCTTGATATTTCTTGAAGCAAGGTCTTAAGAAAGTAGAAGCAGTACTGCTTCTCATGCCAAAATAGAATTTAACTAATCTGAGCAAACTGTTTTATTTTCTGTTAAAAAGGATGCAAATTAGATAATGATCATACACCCATGTTCTCGTATGCCCTAAGTGTGACACTGTTCCAATGTAGTGTGTAGTGGATTCTGATAAGATGCTAAGAACATAACTGAAACTCATCAGAGAATCTTTGAGACCATGACAGCTATTTATATTCGATAGGAAGAGGGCAATAAAATGCACCAGGAGGTTGGAGAGGGCAGGAGATGGGGTTCAGCTAGGAGGTAGCCATTTGCTCACCTGCCAGGGGGACAGGATGTATGTATGTTGTAAAACATGACCTGGAGTATGGAGATGTGAGCTACGTGACATTTAACCTGATTGGAGATTGTGTTGGGCTTTCTCCCACAAGGGACAGGTTCCCTAAATCTGGGCTGGGGAGGCTTCTTGCCAAAGCAGAGCAAAGGTTTAAAAGGTAGATTGTTCCTTCGTTCAAATGCTTTGCCCGAATGCTGTGACAGCCACTAAGACTCAGACTCCTCTGCAAGGGAGCAGTAGGAAGTCTGGGGTGTTTGCTCCACAACAACCAGGCAGGTCATCAGAAGTAACAGTCTTGTAATGTAACTTAGCCAGACTTATGTTTTTATGTTATTTTCCTTTTATCAGTAACCACTAGACTTGATAGCTATTTTCCATGTGTTCTAGCTTAATCTTTAGTAATAAAGGTTCGTTCCTGTTTAAGAAGGCAGACTGTGATTCAACTCCAGCCGCATGCGCTAAGAACATGCATTAATGGAGGAGGGGACTAAAGTAATTGGAAAGCTCTGCCCTTTGTATTTGCTCAGAGGCAGCCTTACCAGCGTACCCCAAGGCACTGGTTTCGTGACAGGTGGGGCTTTGTTCCTTGCAGTTGTGGCATACAAAGGGAGAACACACTTTTACATGCATGCAAACAAGCAACACAAATATAAGAATACATAGACCCAGGGCAGTCTTCCAACACTGCAAGAAATCTGAGGTAGACCACTGCACTGTCCAAAGCCTTATACAGTGCTTTAAGGGGACAGAGAAGACTGTGGCTGAGAAGGAACAGGGGATTGGAAGCATCAGTCACACCCTATCCTGGTACAGAGCTGGTATAATGTAGTGGCTAACTATGAGCCTGACATACCTGTCTTTACAGCTCACCTCAGCTATAAACTCACTCTGTATTTTAAGATAACCATTATTCTGAGTCCAGCTTCCCCCCTCATCTATCTTTTGAGGATAATGCTAACTTAACTGACATTGTTACTATGAGGATACCACTGAAAAGTGCTTTGACTACTCAAAAAGCCCTTTATAAACACCAAGTACTATTAACCCATCTACCAATAAAGGAACGGTCTTCCCTCCTTACGCCAGTACAATGCTGCCATAAAAGCATAACTGTTAAAAACCATCACACTATTTGGTATACAGTTGGGGGGGGGGGAGCCCACACACACCACAAGAAAGTGATAATTCTGAACCTGAGACCAACACTATTGAACTTACATGAATGTCATCCCTACCCCACACATATACAGAACACCAAGATAACACAGATAACCTTGCCCCAAAGAGTTACTTGAGGTTAGGAAAGCACATCTGGCCTTAGATACAACATATTTAAAGACTATACAAGTCTGTTACAGCTCCCACTTCTTGACAGGATACAATTAGTACCATCTTCTGCCAAGAATTTAGGAGGGACGTAGGATATTTCCCTTTCACTGGACATCCAAATTACAAATGTGGCCAGGATGGTGTTTTTCCATCTTTGCAGTGCCCAGCAACTAATCCCCTACCTGTCCCGCCCTGACCTAGCCATAGTGATCCATGCAACAGTCACCTCAAGACTGGATTACTGTAACTCACTCTACCTAGGGCTGCCCTTGAGGTTGCTCCAGAAGCTACAACTGGTTCAGAATGCAGCTGCACAAGTCCTTACCAGGACTCCTTGGAGAGATCAGTGCTCCGTCAGATGCATTGGCTCCAAACTGAGGATCGAATCAAATTCAAGGTGCTGGTGCTTATCTTTAAAGCCCTAAATGATTTGGGATCCTCATATTTACAGGACCGCCTCTCTTGTTATACTCCCCGGAGAGCTTTATGCTCTTCGGGAGACAACCTTCTGGTGGTTCCTGGCCCAAAGGTTGTCCAGCTGTACTCAACCAGGGCCAGAGCCTTTTTGGCAGGGGCCCCTATCTGCTGGAACACTGTCTAAAGATACCTGGCTGAGTTATCAAGACCCAAGAGAATTCCTGGCCTATTCTCTTGAACACTGATTTCTGGGATGGGTGCAGATAGGGTAAGTGGTCTGCTCAGAGTGCTGATTAAATCACTTTAGGGTGACGCAATGGGGATTGGCTGGCCCCATTGCCCAGCCAGGCACATCTTAGAGACAGGGGGAAAGATCAGCGGCCAACTGCCTTCCTGCCCAGGCTTGACCCACAATATGGATTCCAAAACTTTCTCAGGGGCATCCATTTTGTGGGGAGTAGTATCTTGCTTTTATGCCAGTCTTTGACCCCCATGCCTTTGTGAAACCCCTTAGCAGGGGGAGGGGTCTGACTGCTTATATCAGCAGCCTGAAATGCACCCTGAAATCCTGTTCTAGGAGGAAGGAAGGCATTTTGGTGCCGTATCAGGCAACCATGGGCCAAATGCAAAACTGTTTGCAAAAAATCACATTTCTTGAGAAGAAATCCTTTTAATCTGATGTACTTCAATTTTTTTTAAATAAACTTCTGATATGTTTTATTGCTGTGGTATGTTTTTCCCCATTACAACTTGTAGAGAAGGATATACACGTTTTAAATAACTAAGCAAGCGAAATGGATTCAGGTATGATGGGAAAGTGGTGGATTATGTCCTGTCTTTCATCTGATGGGCTCAATGGATACATCAAAGCTGCTGTCCCTCCTCCCTCTTGGGCCTCAATGGTGGCAGTTGCAAGCAGGAAAGGAATCTCTCCCAGGCACAATGAAGGGGTATCTCTGGCTGCTTCCTAAGGCTATCCTCCCTCAATAATCAATTACTTGTAACCCAGAACCTCCCATTAAAATAAGCTGTTTCAGAAATACAGATGACAACGAAGAGCCAGTGTGGCACAGTGGCTGGAATGTCGAACTAAGATCTGGGAAACTCAGGGCAACTTCTGCTCTGCCATGGAATCTCACTGGGTGACACTGGATCAGTTACTTACTTTCAGACTAATCTCTGCCGGCACGCGGGTAAGTGGCTCGGGACGGGACCAAAAGTCCAGACGGGCGAGGCAGCGACGAATGGAAGAGGTGGAGAGAGAGCAAGCCCGCTTCCTGAGGGACGGGGCGAGGAACCGGCAAGCCAGCAGCCAGGAGAAGATGGAGCGTAGAGACGCGGCGGCGCGCCGCCGCACCCCAGCTGTAGCCCCGCTGCCTGGTCGCGCCTGCGCCAGTCAGAGGACTTGGCTGGGGGCGTGGGGAGGAGGGCAGGATGTTCCAGCCCTAATAAGGTCTTGGGGGCGGGACTAGAGGGAGGGCTGAAACATCCTGCCCTCCTCCCCACGCCCCCAGCCAAGTCCTCTGACTGGCGCAGGCGCAACCGGGCGGCGGGGCTACAGCTGGGGTGCGGCGGCGTGCCGCCGCGTCTCTGCGCTCCGTCTTCTCCTGGCTGCTGGCTTGCCGGTTCCTTGCCCTGTCCCTCGGGAAGCGGGCTTGCTCTCTCACCCCCTCTTCCATTCGTCGCTGCCTCGCCCGTCTGGACTTTCGGTCCCGTCCCGAGCCACTTACCCCCGTGCCGGTAGAGGAGGCTCCACCCCGGCCTCGTCGACCCGCAGCAGTCCGGGGGTTGCAGGGACACGGCTTCTTGCAAGGGAGGCCAGGCCCGCCCGCCGCAAAAGGCCCCCGAAGGCCGGGCCGTCACCTGTGGCGCCTCTCCCGCTCGGCCAAGAGGAGCCGCTGCCGCCGCCCCGGTTCTGTCCAGCGCGCAGCCCAGTCAAGCGGCCTGGGAAGCGGCGCCGGGGAGTGGGAGCGGTCTGTGCGGTGGGGGGGGCGTGCGTGCTGCGGTGGCGGCTGGCGGGACTTGTGCCCAAGCAGCCGCGCACCACTTCGCCCTTGCAGCGCTGCTTCTTCTTCCTCCTCCCAGAGGCTCCTGGCCCAGCCTGGGCTCCGTTGCAGCTGGCAGCTGCAGCCTGGGGGGGGCAGCTCAGCCCCTGCCAAGGGGCCCCCGCCATTGGCCCACCTGGCCTTTCCCAGAACGGACGCTGCAGAGCTGGGGAAAGTGCCCAAGAGGGCGGCCAAGACGGCCAGCCCCTGGGCGCCTTTTTATGAGGACTGTAAGCAGATGATGAGAGGCAGGTCCCCTTGGCCATCTTCTGGGCGTGGAGTAGGGGGGTGTCACTGGGTGTGTGTGTGTGTGTGGGAGGTAGTTGTGAATCTCCTGCATTGTGCAGGAGTTGTTTTTTCTAAACTAAAACCTCAGTATTCAGGTTAAATTGCCACATTGGCACTCGGCGATAAATAAGTGGGTTTTGGGTTGCAGTTTGGGCACTCGGTCTCTAAAAGGTTCGCCATCACTGTTCTAAAGCAACAATACCTGGTCAGAATAAAGCAGAAACTTATACAGGCATATAAAATTGTTAATGTGCAACTATAATTTCCCTTTTTATTTTGAAAAGTTAATCCCAGGTTATGTCAAATAAATATGCTGAATCACAAGATGCAATTTCTAGGAACACAATTAAAACTACATACTCGGTTACAATAATAAAAGCCACTAAGCACAGTTAGCAACACACCGCTGTTCACAATGAAGTTTAACTACATAAAGAGAAAACTATGGTGTTGCTTGCATTATTTTAAAATTGTGTATATTGTATATACAACACTTAGTTTGGCTTTGCTTTCATTTAAAATCAACATTTAGATCAGAGCACAGCAAAGAAAGGACACCACTTTTCCTGGAAGTTGGACTTACAGATGACATTTCATCATACTTACAGGGAATGGAAAATCCTATCTGCTGTCATAATATCCCATATTCTATTGTGCCAAGCTTGAATAGACAGGAGGTTTCTTTTCTTCCATTTTTATACTAGTTGCACTTTAGAGCTATTATCAGATTATAAACTTCTCCAGAATTTGCGGTATTTGCATTCAACATACCCTATTGAGCATGAGATCATGGCAGGATCTGACCAAAGTTTAAGGACTGTACCTGCTTGTGAACTAAGAAAGAGCACATCTGCTAAATTAATATAGCTGAAGCAAAAGAATCCTACAAATATATGAAAAATGTGTAATCTTTTCTTTGTGGATATAAAATTCTCCGAGCATCAAAAAGACCATGGCATTTCACTAGTTTTCTAAATTGGGATAGTGCCAATATTTGTTTATATTCGTAAGGGGTGGAAAATTTGTCTCGCGTATTGTCCAAAACCAAATTAAAGTCCCCTTATACGCCATTAAACTCAAATATTTTTAGCAAATTAGAAGTAAATTCTGACTGATTCGAGTTAGTAGTATAAATTGTGGCAACTGTTAAGTTGGTATTCTCTCAAGGGTAATAAGTTCCTCCAGAAAAACCAAATGACTGGGCATGCCCCAACAATATGTTTAAAGGACATGTCCTATGAGATACAATGCCAACAATTAGACACTTTACTCAATCCTTTATTAGAGTATGTGTGGTATCAAATATATAGATCCAAAGAGGCAGCAAATATAGACTTTAAGGCCATATCCCAATAATTGGGCAAAATACAGCAATCTAGTTCCTTATTCCATTAATTTCTGAGACTTTGTATATATTGTATTTATTAACAAACATCAAACATTTATAAACAAATATTGTAGTTTGTTGTCTGCATTGATTCAATTAGAGTTTCCTGGAGTAAAGGGGGCTCTGAGACACTTAATGCTGCAGGGCCATATTTAAATACTAACAGAAGTTGCAATTGCAAATATAGCCATTCAAGAGAAGTTGACAAGTCATATCTAGACCTCTACAGAGAAAATGTCAAATACAGTCTATCAATTGGTCCAACATAAAAATCCTTCTATTAGTCCAAGCCTTCCATAAAAAAAGATTTCTTCCCAATGTTGAGATCTGGATCGGCCCATAATGTGAATTTAACATGTGAAAATGAAACAGACTGTTGTCACTTTATGCATAACAGTTACCTGGCTACAGAAACTGCAGGAGGCACGGGATCCACTCTAGCGTAAGTAAACCCTAATGCACCCAACTTAAGAGAACTATGAGAACAAAACAACAACCTGCAAAACCAAACGATCACATCTGTAACCCAGTCCCCAACTTGTTCCCCCCTTCCCTCTCCAAGAGCATCATGCAGCAACTGGCAGTAAAAGACCAGAGGGCAATAGGCCTTAAACATGTCTAGAAATGCCATGTCTGCTCCATTTAAAATTTCCCTTATGGAGAGAAACAGAATCCCAATGCTCCCTCTTGTTCACAGTATTACGAACAACAAGCAAAGTTATTAAAGCTGATTCAAGATATAAGAACTACTAATTTCATAGCTGAACACAATTCTCCTCTCAACATTAAAAGGGGTAAACCACATGCTTGTGTTCTGTTTCAGCAAATTTTTTGTCAAAAGTCATTTTGTTCAAAGTTGTGTTCTAGGGGACTTCTTGGAGGCATGCTAAATTCTCTGACCTGTGGTCCTTACTCTTCTTGGTATTAGTATTACTAGGATCTTGTTGACTCCAGCAGTAGCCTTGCTTTGTTTTTCAGCTGTGGCTTTCTTTCTTTCAGCCCTGACCTCGATTGCCCAGGCTAGCCCAACCTTGTCAATCTCAGAAGCTAAACGGGGTTGGCTCTGGTTAGTACTTGGATGGGAGAGCACTACGAAAGCCCAGGGTTGCTGTGGAGAGGCAGGCAATGACAAACCACCTCTGAACATCTGTGCCTTGAAAATCCTATGGGGGAGCCATAAGTCAGTTGCAACTTGACAGCACTTTCCACCACCATCATAAAAACTTAACTTGGGAGGGGCAGTGGATCAGAGGCACAGCATCTGCTTGGCATGCAGAAGGTTCCAGGTTCAATCCCCAGCATCTCCAATTAAAGGATCTGGCAGTAGGTGATGTGAAAGACCTCTGCAGACCTGATGACATTCTGAGTAGCCAATACTGTCCTTGATGGACCAAGGGTTCAGTAAAAGGCAGGTTTATGTATTCAAGATTGGAGAATCCTCTTTTGCAGGAGATGAGCTTGCTAGAATTTCATTTGTAGCTTCAGGGTTTCAAGAACTGTATCCTTGATCTAGGTTTTATGCCTATAGGACTGTCCTGTTGCAATTTACATTCAGGTAAAATGGACCCCCGCCCCACAGCAATACCTTATGATTGCTGCTACCAGCTTCTTTGTAATGGGTTTCATTGCTCACCATTTTGTCAGTGTATTAGGGGAAATATGACATACTGGAATCGCAGTACCCTGGAAGGAGAGTGATCACTTGGACCAACCTCCTTCCCTTAAGAATTGCTCCTTTAATGTTCTAATGAACAAACTTTGCTATGACATCTCTTGGTCTGGATTTGTTGCTAGGGTTTCAGGGCCAATTCTATGTGCCCCTTCTACTGCACAGGATACTCCACCTTCTAAATTCATAAGTTGTGAAAGCCTTCTGAGAAGACTTCTAGATTTGGTTCTTTCAGAGATTCTGCAAACCCGCAAGCACAGAAATTATTACAGTGGCTGTGGTTTTCAAGGTCTTTCACCTTCAGCTATAGTTCTGGGGAGGGGCTAAAGCTCTGTAGTAGAGCATCCACTTCTCTGTAAATCTGCTCATCGTTTAAGTTGTACCTGATGCTATGTTACTTGTTTTTAGCAGTTGTTATGCTGGTGGGGATGGAGATCAGGCTCCAGAGGTCTGCCATTGCCAGGTGATGTCATCCCCCCTCCTGTGTATAAATTTTTGAAAGCAAATACAAATACCATGAAACACAACTCCTTCCATTCGTTTCAGTGAAACTGCCAAAGCATAGATACTCTGTGCTGCAAGAATATTCAAAAGGAAAAGAAGAAAGCCACTAACTACCATTCCTCCTCAGGACAGAACTCTGACAAGTCAAACGGAAGTACAGCCTTTTGTGGGCTTAAAAATCAACTTAGCACCAAACCATACCTAAGATGCAGGCCACAGTGCGGTCTTGGCTGAAGCTTTCTTCACCTAAACTGCCAATTGCACACTGTTCACCGAATCAATCAAGAGCATTGTGCTCCCCCTTCAACTGCTGCTCCAGGTTTGGTATCTGCTTTTCTATATGCTTACCACCACTATTACTGGATTTTTACCACCACTATTACTGGATCGGAGCAAGAAAGAGAATCAGATGCAGATGTGCTGAAGCAGTATTTAAATAACTACAAAAATTAAAAGGATACAAACACCCCACATATTTATTTATAATCATAATTAAACGCTGACAAGTTGCAACTGACTCACAGCGAGCCATCTTGGGGTTTTCAAGGCAAAATATGAGCAGAGGTGGTTTGCCACTGCCTGCCTCTGTATAGCAACCCTTAGTGGGCTCCCGTCCAAGTGCTAACCATGGCTGCCCCTGGTTAGCTCCCAATCCTGATGAGCTCAGGTAAGTCTGGGCTATTCGGTCTGCTGTCCCAGCACAAAAAGTTCAGATGGACAGCAATATCACCTAACAAGAACTACTAGCCAGGGTGAGTAAAAGGAACCTGAATATCCAGAGGCAACAAACCTCTGAAAACCAGTAACAGGAGCCAGCATTAGGGCAAGGCCTTAGCCTCTATGCCCTGTTCATTGCCCATATGAAAACATTTAGAGTAATTCATTCAGAGTGTCAAACAAATCTCCCTCGCTTAAAGCTGAGATCACAGCGCTGTTTACATTGAGCAGTAAAGCATTTACATTTTTAAAACCACCATATCTTTTAGCTCACCCAGAAGCTAAGGAACAACCTGCTCTGCATTAAACCGCATATCCACATTTTTACTTCTTATGTTAATACCGAAAGAGTGAGTTCACAGGGGGCCCAAGAGTTGAAGCACTGACAAGAGACAGAACTGAAGCCTGATACGGCTTTATCACGTGGAAGTCCAAATGAGACTTAATAACACTGTGTACTTCTGCATGGAATTGCAACATGAGACCTTCAGTTCATAATAGCAAGGACCATTGTAAACACTATTAACAAATCAAGCGTACACTCAGCAGGGAGCTGTACCCGATATACTTCTCTCTGATTACTATACCTGCACAAGCCATACATCTGTCCCTTGATTTACCTACAACGTAACACACAGAACAGGCCACAACCCATCTTACTTTAAGCAGGAACTCCTGAGGCATGGGGTTTCCCTTGCTACCTCGGTGTTTAAACCCATTCCATGAAACACGAAGCCTGTGAAAGATCTTGCTAGCTTAATGCTGTCACTGCAAGCACATGCAGTGGCACATAAACCAGCAGTAGTAATTGCGCGACAGAGTTCTTTCTTTCACAAGGTAGCAAAGATTCTTTTTCCGCCCCTCCCAGAGTTCAGGGGAAAATTTTTTTCACACCGTAGGAACACTGCGTGACCATGAGCCAAAGGGAAACTAGTGATAGCTGACACAGCTCAGCCTGATAACGGGAGACAGAATACAGACGGCGGCAAGAAGAGCCGCGACCAACCCACGGGCTTGCCCTGTGAACCGGAGAGCAGGCGACCACCACGCGCATGCGCGTTGGACGCCGGCCGCACTACCTCTTCTTTCTCCCCCCCCCCCTCGCCCCGCGCATGCGTTTTCCCCTCAGCCCTCAAAACTATTCTTCGCTCTCTCTTCTCGGCGGCTTCTTCAGTTAGAACATGCGCATTCCTTCTCCCCCGGCCTCAACGCGCGCACCTGAAAGCTCGCCGAGGCCCAATCACTTCCTCTTCCCGTAGGCCGGTCCCCCTTCTCCTTCCCGCCCCGGCTTACCTGGTAGCGAGGCTGCCAGTCGTTCGCAGCGTCGATCTCCTGGAACTCCTGTTCTGTCGTGGCCATGATGGCGGCAGCGGGCAGAGGAAGAAAGGCCCGCGGAGGCCGACAAGTTCATGCCCCTACCTCCCGCCTGTAACAAGGCGCGGGACGGCAACCCGCCCACTTACCGGTCGCCTTGCCCTTTGACTACGCTCCGCACGCAGCCTCAGCGATTCCCGTGCGTCCTCGCCTGGCGCATGCGCGGCAGCCTCCCAGCACTCCGCCTACCAAAGCGCTGTCGGAGCCTCGCCCTCTAACGGGGAAAAGGAGCACCTGGGGTGACGTCACGGCCCCCCTTTTGGGGGGAATAGGAGAGGGCCCAAGTTTATCCACACGTGCGCAGGGAGCGTTAGGATCGCCTCCTTTCAAACTCACAAAAGTTTTGTCGAAGGCTTTCACGGTCAGAGTTCATTGGTTCTTGTAGGCTATCCGGGCTGTGCGACCGTGGTCTTGGTATTTTCTTTCCTGACGTTTCGCCAGCAGCTGTGGCAGGCATCTTCAGAGGAGTAACACTGTCCTTGAGACACTGTCCTTCAGTGTTACTCCTCTGCCACAGCTGCTGGCGAAACGTCAGGAAAGAAAATACCAAGACCACGGTCGCACAGCCCGGATAACCTACAAGAACCAATCACAAAAGTTTCCTGGACGTGTAGTCCATAGATGAGGTCGTGTGGCCTTATTTTATATTACAGGTTTCTCGGCACAGGCCTGCAGGGAGGTAGGCGAAACGGGAAACTGTGTGCCCTCTTGGTGTAGTGGTTAAGAGCGGTGGTTTGGAGTAGTGGATTCTGATCTGGAGAACCGGGTTTGATTTCCCACTCCTCCACATGAGCAGCGGAGGGTACTCTGGTGGACTGGGTTTGTTTCCACACTCCTCCACGTGAAGCCAGCTGGGTGATCTTGGGCTAGTCACAGCTCTTTCTGCCCCACCTACCTCACAGGGTGTCTGTTGTGCGGAGGGGGAAGGTGATTGTAAGCCGGTTTGAATCGCCCTTAAGTGGTAGAGAAAGTAGGCATGTAAAAACAAACTCTTCTTCTTAAAGCTGCTTGACCTAGTAAAATGCCCTCCATCCAATACAAGAGGGAGTTATATGTGCACAAGATGTCACAGCGTGCAGTTTGTATCACACAGGGATTATTATTAGTGTCATTGATCTGCATGGCACTTTACAAAGTGATACAAAGATCCTGGCCACTACCCTAAGGAGGATGTAATATAGTTTGATAGGGGACACTCAAAAAAGGGAGAGGAAGGAAATATAAGACAGAGGAAACAAAGAGAATGGTGAATTCCCTTTAAGTACTTAGCTCTAGTTTCAGCAGGGCACAATGTCACAGAAAAGATGGAATGGGGAAGGTTGAAGGGAGTGGGGTGAAATCACAAAGCCACCATGAAGGAGAGTTCCAAGCATAACGAAACTCAAAATGTGTTCAAGGGTGAAGGCCAGGCACAGTATACCCTCAATGCCACAGTGTACTTATGTGCGGCTTTTAAACATTTCTCTTAGAAGTGAGTGGCATCTATTCACTTTCCTGGGGAAAAGTGAAGGGATGTAAAATATACTGTTGGGGATATAAACCAAGCCTACTCTCACCCCATACCCTGGCTGAGAATTAAACTTATTGTTCACTGAACAGCACTCCCTATTTACGTATGTACCTCGCTTTTTCCCCCAATGGGGACCCAAAATGGCTTACATTTTCCCCTGCTCTATTTTATCCTGACAACCCTGTGGGGTAGGTTGGGCTGAAAGTAAGTACCTGGCTCAAGGTCACCCAGGAAACTTCCATGGCAGAGTAGGGATTCAGACCGGACTCCCAGATTCTGGTCTCACATCTTAACTACTGCACCATATTGGCATAGTCCTGAGACATTTTCCTTTTCTTGCAAGCCCAATTTTATGCATGTTTACCCAAAAGTAAGTTCCTCAGATTTCAGTGACACTTACAAGAATGCATAGGATTGAAACCTTCAGATTTAGATATGAATAAACTGCTGTAAACAAAGTTGGCCTTATTCCTGAGTAAACAGAAAGTTTGGCAGAAACATTACATAAAATATCAACTTCTCTATCCAATGTAAAAGAAAATTATGTGTTGGACTTCCCGCTTTCTATAAATACCTATTTTTGACTATAGTTTAACACTAACGGTGCAATCATAATGTATACTCAGAAGTAAATCTCATTGAGTGCAGTATTGCCTGCTCAAGATTGTAGCCTCCTCTTGTAAGCCTCTTCCATTTAAATCAATGGGATTTTAAAGTGGTTAGCTTCAGGGGGATCATGCTAGGTAAAGCCAAGTACACAGAGGTATATGTATCTTACTGCTTGCATTTGTAAAGCATGCACCTCTTGCTAGTCCTCCAGTTTTCCCCACTATATCCCTTCTGAAAAGAGAACTCCCATGAGATTACATACACATACTTCTGCTCTGTTGTAAACCCATATTCCTTCCCTTTAACAAGCAGGTGAGGTAGACAGGTGCAAATAGAGATATTTGCTGTAATCACTGGTCGAGGGGTGACATGACTTTGCTTGCCTTTTCACGCTTTCCCACCGATTGAGTGGAACAGCATGCAAAACAAACCAGAATGGATTCTTCTGCTTCGCCAGTAGTAGTAACTATCTCCTTACAGTGAATTTTAGGGCTATGTCATGTATGAAGCCGCCTTATACGGAATCAGACTTTTGTCCATCCAAGTCAGTGTTGTCTGCTCAGACCAGCAGCGGCTCTCCAGGCAGAGGTCTTTCACCTCACCGAGTTGCTCGGGATTGAACCTGGGACCTTCTGCACGCCAAGCAGAGGCTCTACCACTGAGCCTTGTAGGAGTCCTTTAAAACTCACAAGGGATTTGCGTACTGAGACTGTAAGTAGCCGTGTGGGTTTATACTATAAAGGTTGGTTCCCAACCGTTTTTTGACCAGGGACCACTAGGACTTTTTTGTTCGGCGCAGGGACTCCAAGGTTCAAAATAAAAATTCCGAGAATTTGAAGATAAACTTTAATTATAACTGTGAGTTAAACATTAAGCTTAGAATAATATTTGAATATATATATTTTATAATAAGAGAACTTTTAATTGAAAACATTAATTTATTATGGGTTTATAACTTTGTTTCGCAGACCTTAATTTAGTTCTCGCAGACCCCTGGTTGGGAACCAGGCACCGCCGGCCTCACAAGCCAGCACGCAAGGCTGATTCTCCTTCTCTTGACGCAGGCGGCGCCTCTGCGTGGCGGCAAAGGCGCTTCCCATGAGCGACGTAGGGGGTGACGCCGTCGCCGCCCGAGGGAAAGGCGCAAACGCGCAAGCGCCGAGAAGGCCGACGATTGGCTGCCTTCTCCGCCAGGGCGAGGCCACGCGCCCGGCGCGGTTCTCTGAAGCCGAGTGAGCGCGCGAGCCCGGAAAAAAGAGAAAGGCGGGGGAGGGGAGGGAGCGTTGACGTCGTCGCGCCGTCTGAGGGGAACAAGCTCCGCCGCGGCCTCGAGGTCCCCGGGATGTTCGTCGCGCGCAGCATCGCGGCCGACCACCGCGACCTCATCCACGACGTCTCCTTCGACTTCCACGGGCGGCGCATGGCGACCTGCTCCAGCGACCAGAGTGTGAAGGTGCGGGGAAAGGGGCCGTTGCCGGCTCCGTTTGTGAAGGCTGCGTGGGCCTCCTCGGGAACGAAAAGCGGGAAGTCTCTCTCTCCCCCCCCCCTCGCCTTTTCTGAGACCGGTCGCAGCACCGCCCTTTCCAAAACATTTGTGGACCGTGATCCCGGCCTTGTCCATGGTTTTTAGTAGGCCCTACAACAATGTTGGGGTGGGATCTGAATATGCTGGGTAAAATTTTACTCTGCGCTACCCTAACTGGTGATGCTGCGACGTCCCTTATAAATCAGCGTTCTTACAAGGGAGGACGTGTTAGCCTGCAGTAGTAGAAAAGGGCAAGAGTCCAGGAGCACCTTAAAGACTAACAAGAATATTTTCTGTCTGCAGTAGTAGAAAAGGGCAAGAGTCCAGGAGCGCCTTAAAGACTAACAAGAATATTTTCTGTCTGCAGTAGTAGAAAAGGGCAAGAGTCCAGGAGCGCCTTAAAGACTAACAACAATATTTTCTGGTAGGGTATGAGCTTTCGTGAGCCTCAGCTCCCTTCTTCAGATACAGCTTAGAATGTGAATCCATCCGTGTTTTAAGTAGAGGAGAGTGAATTCAGACAAGCATCAGTATGTAAATGTTCTGCATTTGGTGAGAAAACTGATGTCTGTCTGTACCTGTGCACGTTTCTTCACAAGGTTGATGGATTTCCATTCTGTACGGCTAAATGTGGTGCCTTCCATGAAGATAATTCACAGTGGGTAGCCGTGTTAGTCTGTCTGCAGTAGTAGAAAAGGGCAAGAGTCCAGTAGTACCTTAAAGACTAACAAAAATATTTTTTCTGGTAGGGTATGAGCTTTCGTGAGCCACAGCTCACTTCTTCATCTGAGCTCACGAAAGCTCATACCCTACCAGAAAAAATATTTTCGTTAGTCTTTAAGGTACTACTGGACTCTTACAAGGGAGGAAAAAGCCACTTTGTTTTATGGGGAGGGAAGAAGGAAGGAAGCCTTTGACTTAACTAATGAGCCCAAAGGGTGCTTTTGCACTTCAGAGGTCTGGACAGTGATTTCTGTGGCAAAGTCCCAAACTGCAGCTGATTGCACAAAAATAATATATAGGTAGCTGCAATAGTAAAATCGGGGCGGGGGAGCGAGCCCAAATAATACTTAATTCTATCAAAGATGGTAATACAATGTGCAAACTTCCTAGTTGGCTAGGGTGGATGTTATAGTAATTTGAAAGTGGTAACATGTGTGATATGGAGGAAATGGACAATAAATTGACTACTTTAGCATCCCTGTAGGTGCATGCCGACTCCAAAGAAAGTCACGGTGGGGCTTGTTCTAAATAAACAAGCATGTGTATACTCATGCCCTTAATAAGCAGCCCTGTATATTGTTTGAGCAACTGTGGTACTATTGCAGTTATTATAAATGTCTCAAAGTAAACAGATTTGAAAAGCAATGCTGGAGAAGCTGCTATGGAGAGGAGCATTGCAGGTTATTATGTGATTGTACACATTTCACTATGAGCAATGCAGCAACTGTTGCGTTAGCATTTTCATATTCAGGTCTTTGTTTCTTCCCCCTACTTTTATGAACAGAGTCGCTGTCTATTACATTTTTATTCTACCTTTCCTCTAAGAACATGTGTATATCTCCTCCATTTTGTATTTAAAGCATTCCTCTAGGCTAGGTGAGAGTGACTGGCCCAAGATTATGGGTGAGTTGGGATTCAAATTCAGGTCTCCATAGGCCTAGTCTAAAACCAAAAACCATGTAATAACTTTTATTGAAACCAGCCAAAGTGAACCAGAATGTTATGTAAGCTTTCAGGTTCTTCAGAACTCTTCATTCCGGAGAACTTGAAAGGCTGTGCAGTGTGTTGTGTTACTTTGTGTGGTCTTAATAAAAGGCATTGATATGGCTTTTCAGTTGTGGAGATTGCTGTGGAATAATACTGCTGGTCACATTTTTTGTCTAGTCCTAGTCTAACACTTTAACTTCTGCACCACCCTGGCTCTAAAGTATGATTGCAGTTTTCCTGATTTGGGTTTGTATCCCTTCGTAGCATTCAGTATGTAATCAAGATCCCTTCGTAGCATCAGTATGTAATCTTTTGTAAAATAATTATGCAAGTTCAAATGATTTGAATTTTGGGTTATAATTTTCAGCAAGGAAAATACAGCTTGACAAAAGGTTCAAAATAACTGGAACTGTATAGACAGGTATAATTACACATTTAGCTTCAGACTAACTGTCTGCATATTTATTCAGAAGAAAGTTGTACCAAGTTCAGTGTTGCTTAAATATGTATAGAATTTCAGCTGGAGTTATCCTGTGAGTTTACACCAGCCATGATTTATGGGGTTGTTTCTGGACATTATTCTTTGATTTCCTAATAGGTTTGGGACAAAGGTGAAAATGGAGAGTGGCACTGCACCGCTAGCTGGAAGGTAAGGGTTTGCCCCTGACAATATCTAAGAATTCCAATATCTAGGAATTAGGGATGAGAAGTCACCATGAAGGGAACATTCTAGTATTGGGGTTCACTGCTCATGTAAATTCCTTACTTTTTTTAAATGTAGAGACAGTCTGTATAATGATGCATTGTGCCGAAGTCATTTACTGGAATTTTCAAGTTCTGCCTGAAACTAAAACATGTATTTATTTATCTGCTTAAATTTGCAGCTGAGTACTCTCTCCCGTGCACATAAGCATTGTGCACATAACAGTGTGGGGAGGGGAAAGCCGCTTTGAGACTCCTTACAGTAGAGAAAAGCAGGGTATTAAAACCAACTCTTCAGATATTTAGTACTGTCGTGTTCAGTCTGTAAATTCCATGTTTTTAATCTTACAGACGCACAGTGGCTCTGTGTGGCGTGTGACATGGGCACATCCAGAGTTTGGACAGGTCTTGGCATCCTGCTCATTTGACAGAACGGCTGCTGTATGGGAAGAAATAGTTGGAGAATCCAATGATAAACTGCGAGGACAGAGTCATTGGGTGAGGTTTGAAGTGTGAATATCTGCTTACTAATTCCATCTCTGGATTTATTTTGTTGCTGTTGATAAATGAAACATTTTGCATGATAACCTGTAGAGAGGGTTTTTTTAATACCAAATTCAAAATTATAATTCCATTTTTTAAAGTGACACGCCTTCATACAGATTAGAATGGAAGCACCAGCCACAAAGGAAAATAGGGTGTTCCCCCTTCACACTACCAAAGTGTGTGTGAGGTTGATTGAACTTTCAGTGGAGATTGCAAAGTGATTGCCATTTTAGTATATTATAGCAAAATAAAACAAAAGTTCAGCGGCCTCTTAAAGACTAACAGCATTTATTTCTGTATGAGCTTTTATGAGTCGCAGCTCAGCTGTTTAGATATTTGGAGATCAAACTGACATTCTTATGTAAGGGGGGAGATTATAACAAGGGGGAGAGGAGGAGTTAAGGCAGAGAATTCTGCCATGAACCTTCAAACTCTGTTTAAGAGTTGTAAATCATCCTGGCTTAAACAAAGACTTTGATGTTCTTACTCACTACAATATCTAATAGCACCATAGCACTCACTTTATAGAAAATTTGTTTGGATGTTTTTAACATGTTTCTATAACTTTATACCAGTGCTTGTAAATTTTCACTTATCACTTTTGCTTATTTATTCAAACCTCTGTCCTCTCACAACATCCATTATTTGCAACTGCTATTCCATTTAAGACACACAGAGGGCTCACACTTTGAAGTATTACAACTGGATTCACCCTTAACCTTTAAACCGCTGATTTTCCCTACACAGATTAACACTTGAAAGGTTTGTGGCAGAATTCACTCTGCCTTAACTCCCCCCCCCTTAGGTTGGAAATCTGCTTTGCTTTCTGCGCATGGTTATAGGTCTTCATACAATTGTAGGGGTTTTGTGATCATGTTATCCCATCTATTTGAAGTCACATTGCTTGGAAGTAGATAGCAGGAGCGCAGAAGGATCAGGATAAATGTTTTTAAACATAATAATCTGTTCATGCACAGGGATTTTTCAGCGCTTTCCTATCAGTGACTGCCATTCCCTCCCTTCCCCCTCTTTCAATTTTTCTTTCTGTTAATTTACAAAGTCAAGTATCTGTGGAGTCCCTTGAAGATGGTAAGAGACCCTTACCTTGTCTGTGGGTGGACCCGTGCTGCTCATTTTGTAATATGTGCTATGGCCAACCAGTTTACTCTTAAATAACGTTCTTATGGTTTTGTTTATTTAGGTAAAGAGGACTACTCTGGTGGACAGTAGGACGTCAGTTACAGATGTGAAGTTTGCTCCCAAGCACATGGGTCTTATGTTAGCAACATGTTCAGCAGATGGCGTTGTTAGGATATATGAAGCTCCAGATGTTATGAATCTCAGTCAGTGGTCCCTTCAACATGAAATTTCATGTAAGCTAAGCTGCAGTTGTATTTCCTGGAATCCTTCAAGGTATGTCATTACTTCCCTTGAGACTCTATGGCAGTGATACTCAGAGGCTTGGGAGTCACATGTGGCTCTTTGGCATACTACTGTGACTTCTCTGAGCACTATTACCCAATCACCTGACTAACAGTTCAGGAAAGTGGGCAAGGCCCTTGCCTGGAGGGGCTTGTGGTCAACAGGTGGTTCCCACCTTGAAACAGCTGTCGCTGGAGGAATGGGAAAACTGGAAGCCTCCTTGAGGCTCAGGCTTCATCTGAGGGATGGAAGTAAATATGGTTCTTTTGGTTGATGACAAGTATAAATGTTGCTGTCCATAAGCTGCAGATGAGTTCCAGTGTTCTAAGGAGTGACTGAAGAGGGAAAGTCTTGTATGTTTCTTGTGCATGGTAAAATTACAATTTCCTTATTAATAGAGAGATTTTGGAACTAAAAGGAACCTTTGAATGTTATATGTTAGGGTCATCTGAATTCACTGTGCATGCTTGTTTGAGAAGTAATAATTTAGGAATTATATCCTTAAGCAGGGTAGATAAAAATCAATGATTTTTTTTAAATCAAAGAAATCAGATTTTTCAGAATTAAATCAGATTTTTTTAAATAAAATGCTTTTTGAGGAAAAATCAAAAGATAGTTTAAATAGTTTTCTATTTAAGATACATTATAGTCCAAAGGTTATTCATCATGAAATAAGGATTAGCTTTTTAATTTTGTAGCATGAGACTGTATATACATACAATGTTTAAATGTTGGGATAAACGAATTCTACTAATCCATTCACAATGTCATGCTCTTCCAAAGGTTTCTGAAAGATTATTTTGAGCAATTTTTCCATCTGGAAGATATTATAACAAATGCTTGGTTTTGCAGTTCTCAAAACTGTAAATTTGTGTCTGCGGAGATAACATGCTCTACTTCACAGTAAAAATGTGATAAAATAAACATACAGAGTTGAGAAAAAAGACCTTAATCCCATTGTTCCTTTGCAAATCTATGTACACAGAATCAACCGCTCACCTCTTAAGTGCTAAGATTCAGGAAGTTCAATGAATAGAAGACTGTTTGGAGTGGAATAGATCTTCACAAGGAACAAAGTGTGAGGAGGGGTAGGGGCAAGCTGTAAAAATGAAAGTGAAACCTTTGGAGCAGAATGCTCCACAAGTCGAGATCTTTGTGTGTGTAGCCTGAGGTTTATCATATTATTCTCTACCTGGAGGAGAAAATCTATAATGGCAGCAGGATGTAAAAGAGACCCAGTTTGGGAATATTTTAATGAGGTTCCTCTATCTATGGGTAAGGCAGGCATGCATTCAAAATGCAAACACTGCAACAAAGAAATGCAAGGCCTGGTTGCACGAATGAAACTGTAGATAGTTCACCTCACAATAATTTCATAATTATCTATCTGTGTATTTCTAATAGTATAACCAAATAAGTATTTTTGATATAACTGTAAAACTAATCTGAAGGGTTATTATTATAAAAATAAAACCTTCATCTGGTTGTAATTATTATATGGGCAAGAATGAGGCTTTATGTAGAAAATCATGATTTAAATCAAGTCTTACTGACTCGTTATTTAAATCGATTTGATTCAAATTATACCCACCCTGTCCTTAAGTGACCCTTGTAAGTATATTTCATTTTGTAATTGCAGCTGTCGTGCTCACGCTCCCATGATAGCTGTAGGAAGTGATGACAGCAGTCCGAACGTCCTTGCAAAAGTTCAGATTTATGAATACAATGAAAATACCAGGTGAGAATTTCCGTGATGGCCTTAATTGTTTCATAACGTAGTTAGAGTATTGTTTGTGCATAATTAGCAAGTGTCAACGTTTCTGAGAGTTAAAGTACTGAGACCTTAACTTTATATTCGCTTAATGTCAGACACTGGGATCCAAACAACTGTGAGCATGTTTGAAGTTTGGTTTTTTTAATCACTCCCCAGTGACACATGGCAGAAAGTACTTGAAACTGAGGGGTATCTCAGAAGCCATTTGTAATAGTGTAAGGGATGGGAATCTGTTCAAAGAAAGTGGGGAAAAATCAGCTATTGGGGCTGTTCTAAAGCTGTTTGAATCTTGCTTTCTCATCACACTATTTCCAGAAAAAACCTCTAATTGCCAGCTGATGATAGCAATGCTGAGTAATACAGTCTTCTCAATGTGTCCTTTCAGTAGTCTTACTGCAGAGAGAATAGCCAATTCTAGCTCATTCCTAACACAAGTCAGCAGATCTCGCTGTGCATGTTAAAATATACATGTTAAAATATGCATACCATATAGACCTAAATCTTTTTGAAAATCAAAGCAGAAATTGATATCTATTTTTGGTTTAAAATACCTAATAAGTAATAACTACTGTATCACTATTTTATAAAGTACTTTCAGTCTGTAAAGTGCTTTGTCCTCAAACCGACACTCAGAGAGAGAATTAATACATCATACTGCTAGTGTCTCTGCAACATGTATCTTTCTTGGGGGTAGGGGTGGGGGGAGACATGTCTAAGAAAAAAAACACCTGCCAGCCTTTATACTTGAGCCAAACTACATACTGTGTTGCCAGGAAAACAGCTTTTTTGTTCTACCCAAGAATTCAAACTCCCTTAAGATGGTTACAATAAATTTGAAAGAATGAATGATACTGAAGTAAAATATGGAGCGTATAGACTGTAAAGCATGTTTTTCTTTGAGCCATGCTGCTTAATTTTTATATTTCTACTAATATAGAATTAAGAAACATTAGCTTTCTGGAACGCAGTAGTTCAGACAGAACTTCCATGATACTGTGTTAGACTGCAGGAGCTAAGCAAGCCGTCTTTGCTCTATTGAATGGAACCATTGAATCCAACCAAAAGAACATTAATGACTTGTTTTTAATATTATGGTGTGGTTTTAATTGTAAACTGCCTCTCACAGGGCTCTGAAGAGGCAGCATATAAATAACATAAATAAACATTGGGTTCTTGGAAAACTTTTGTTTTATAGCAAAGAGCTGTTATGGTTAAAATAATTTCAGGATGGCTTGATTCCATCTTTGAGCTGGCAGTAATACTTGGCTGACAAAGTTCCCTTTTATACTGTACTGCAGCATGCTCATATTTTCATCCCTAACATGTTGACCCTATCGGATCAATCAATAACATCATAACATAACACATTAAAAAATCCACATTACAGATGTACAGCAATATTGTTTGTGTTCAGATAAGTTCTAGAATTAAAACGCATTCCTTTATTGCTAAATTCTCAAATATATTTTTTAATGTGTTGTAATTAAAACATCTTTGTGAAAACATTAACATTTGTTTGGCTTTTGAATTAAGAGTCTGCCTGTCTGTTGTTCCTCAGGAAGTATGCAAAAGCAGAAACTCTTATGACCGTCACAGATCCTGTGCATGATATTGCATTTGCTCCAAACCTGGGGAGGTCCTTTCATATTTTAGCTGTAGCTACTAAAGATGTCCGCATTTTCACACTAAAGCCTATCAGGTGAGTGTTTAAAGGAAATAGTCAGGACCATCCTAAGCAGGTCTATTCAGTGGGGCTCCTTCCCAGGAAAGTGTTCTTCATATTGCAGTGATTGTCGTGTGAGAACAGATTTGTGTAACCCTTTTCTTTGAAGTGTGAAATAAATTGTCCTTAGGATTACAAATCTACCAAGTTTATGAACACACTGCATACCAAATAATCTATTGTAAAGCCGTCATGCAAATGGAAGAGACTACATTCTATTCAGTGTTCTGCTGTTTAGGATTTTGGAGCTTCTTCTCCATAATAAGTATTTTAAATGAATTCAAATGTCTGAGATGCATGTATTTTAAGCCGACTGTGCTTGCCTGGCCAAATAGAATGCTTGCTTTTCAATAGAAAAGAATTGACTGCTTCATCCGGACTGACAAAATTTGAAGTTCAATTAGTGGCTCAGTTTGATAACCACAATTCCCAAGTTTGGCGTGTGAGCTGGAACATTACAGGCACAGTGCTTGCCTCATCAGGAGATGACGGATGTGTAAGGCTGTGGAAAGGTAAGAGAGCTATGATGTAATGCATAAATATTTTTTAAAGCCCTCAGAGTTCTCAAAAGTCAAAATTCCCTTGATAGAACTTCCTGGCAGTGTGTGTTCAGTGTCTGCATAGCTCTTGATGTATTTCAGCAGTGGTTACAGTCTGACCGTAACAGGTGCAGTCAGAAAACTGATTCTCATGAATAAATTGCAGAAGTTAAACTGCTGAAGATGTGTGTTTTTTTCCATTGAAATAATTGTGATACTATAAACTGAATTCTAAATAATAAACCTTGGATTGGTTTGTCTTTCTGTTGTAGGAAGAAAAGGGGAAGTCTGCATTCAGACTGGTATAAAGCCCCCACAGATCTTTAGGCTTAGTTTGCATGATCCTTTTTAATATTATTGAATAGAGGCCTTCCCTTATTTTGAATTCTGAGGAAGGGAGAGAGATCCACCAGCATTCAGAAATTGATCTGAGCAGGGAAAGGCTTTGTGGCCTTCCTATGTCCTGTGCATTTAGGGTGAAAACTACAGCACATCAACCTATATTTTTATAGCAACTTTTGACAGCAGCCCCTCCCCTTCCCATGAGCTCAGAGGTGAGCTGCTCTTGGAACAGATGAGGTGCTGCTGCTTTTTAAAAAAGCTAAATGAGTTGAGCAGGCTGAGTTAATATAGAGCAATTGTGCTTTCTTCTCCATGAGAGCATGGGTCACAGTGATAGTAAGCCATATAGGAACAGTTTTACATGTGTTGTAACAATTTGCTTGTTTTCGTTGGACAAACTAAGGCAGTTTTAAAAAAAGGTATTTAAAGGATAATATTATGACTTCACTATAAATGCCGAAGTATAGTTTCAGCAAAAGCTAATATAATTGGGATATGTGCTTGTTCTCTTCCTCACCCCCCAGCTAACTACATGGACAACTGGAAATGCACTGGGATTCTGAAAGGTAACGGAAGTCCTGTCAATGCTAGCTCCAGTCAGCAGGGAGTTTTTAATGCTCCTTTAAGCACAGCCAATCCAAGCCTTCAGAATTCAGTCAATGGGACATCTGCTGGCAGGTAGAGTGTTTTGCAGTTTACATTTTTTTCCTTCTGTAAATATCACCCTTAAAATCTTCAGCAAGTCTCATTTTCATATGCATATTTATTAATACAAATACTGCATCAATAGCTAGCAAGTGGTTCAGCTGTTCTGGTCCTGCTAACATTGCTGTAAAGTGTTTAATAAATGAAGCATTTTCCATCAATTATTCATATCCTACATGTGCTGAGACCTTTGAGTATTTTAAAAATAGGGTGTGTTTCTTGTTACCCTGCATCACCTCGAAATCACTGATCATCCTGTTGCTTCTCAACCAAGGTCTCCTTGACTTGTCCTCTGCCACTTCCTGAGACTTCTTGGGAAACTTCCATCCTGTTCTTCAGTAGTGCTTGGCAGCCACTTGGGTACTGAAAGCTACAAAGTCTTTGAGGCCTTTCCCTGCCCTTACAAACTTGCCTCTGAAAGGAACCATTGTCAGACATTGAACTGTATAGGACTGCCCCTGGAACTTGGATGCAATCATAATAGTGGCATTTGATGGACTCAACTCGGAGCACGTGCTTCAGTGTCAATATGTTTTCCAGGATATTTTGCCACAAAGCATGAAGGCTAGCTTCAGTTTTAAAGCGGTCATGCTTGTGTCCTAGTGGCAAGGCTACAACTCTTAGTGCCAAGGCAGCATATTTTGACACACTTGAGAGAGCACACACCCCACACTTCTAGTTCTAATATTAACACACTTTGGTGCTGCTACTTAATATTCTCCCTCCTTGTTCATTAGTTATCAAACTCAAGCAGTGAGTTTACAGGGATTGGAGGCACTGCTGAAGAGGAGAGAAACTTTGCAGTTGGCCTGTGGTGTCAGCTTGACTGCTGTGACCTCTATGCAGTTGTGTACTCTAGCTTTGTGTTCCCTTGTTGTGGTCTGTGCAACTTGATGGTGGTTGGATAGAGGTGATCCTTTGTATGTGGACCTCAAAGGCAGCCCACCATTGAGAAGAGCTGGCTAATTTTCCTGTTTTGGAGTGTGCAACTGGTCTGGTCCTCCACTCCCAATTATAATGAAAATACTGCAACAACACACACTATGGTTTATTTACCACTTGCACCCACTAACTGGATGATAAAACTTTACTCCCCACCCCCAGCTGAATGGCAGGTTTGTCTTACATTGTCCCCTTATGATGGTAAAATTATCTTTTTAGATTAAATGAATGCTAGGGCACAATTCTGAAGTAAGAAGCAGTGAAGGCTTAGCAACGAAAAGCATCTAAAATATTAGATTTCTACAATGATAGGGTTTTCAAACTGTAAACGAAAAGGGAAAATAGGGCATAAGTGGACATATTGTAATTAATAGTCTGTAGATCCTGTGCAGTACACATGTAAATGCTGACTACTAGAAACGTTGGTAAGAGAAACTAGTAGATAGCATTTTAGGGCTCACTGTTTGGTACTTTGTTGGTAAACTCTAGTAACACTACTAACATTTTTGAAGATCAAATTCATTGTGTTTTAACAGGAAAGTAATAAAGTGATTGGAAAAGATTAAAACTTAATTAAACCTACCAAATACTGCTTTACGGTATTCTTATTGTGCTTATAACCATGTGTGTCTAAAATTGTGATGCATTTTTTCCCTTCTTCATTTGTATTATGTCCTTTAACAGAAAGCACAGCTGATACCAAGCTAACTGGAGTAACTTTGCTGTTTTGCTGCTTGTTGCATGCACACAGGAATGGAAAGCGAACTCCTTTTCCCCCTCCCCATCGCCGTTTGATCTCTTCCCGAGACACCAGCAGTCTGTCTACTACTAAATGCAAATCAAAAGGCTCTGTTTAAAAAAAACACTGTATATGAATTCTACTAGCCAGCGCAGTACGATTTTTGTTGGAACCATGCGGGGGTGGGGGAATCACCCTCTTGCAGAGACAGTTTTCCTCCCTGAAACTGTTGGAGGTGGGAGGGATTCAGTGAGGATTACTATCCTTGTATCCTAAAATGACAGGAGAGAAAATCCTAGCGTGAAGCCACTGAAGTCAATTGGTTTTCTTTAAATTTCTTCTGAGTATTTGGTTGTTCTGCATCTTGAAGTGTTCAATTAAATACCCAACATTACAATTTTGTTGATGAATTTGTAATGCACAAAGAATGCTTAAACAATGTGAACAACATTGTAATTTGATGCATGTACAGTTGGTATCTTATATTTAGTTTGTTTCACTTGTAAATACTATTTCAAGGGGGGGGATACCGTAGTTAGTTGACTACCAGTGTAACCCTAATCAGAGTTACTCCACTCAAAGCCTATTGTTTTAGTGGGCTTAGACTAGAAGAACTCTGCATAGGATTGTACTGTTAGCAAGAATGATTTTAGCTAATGGCTGCATGTTCCTGGGGCATGATTCCATGAAGTAATAAGACTTCATCTCATCATTGCACTGTGGTGGTGAACCCCCTCCAAATGAACATTTGGAAGTTGCTCTGGGAATTATTGACCATTGCATCAAGCTTTGCATTCTTTGTAACAACTGGTTTTGCCCTGGAATAAACTGAAACAGTGCCCTATTGGAAACATTTGGCAAGGCTTGGCAAGGAAATATCTTGTTTTAAACTGTTAAAACTGCATGTAAATGTAACTCTAAATAGGTAATGTCTCTAAAGTTTACTAGCTTGACCATTCTACTATGTAAATTTTCTAAATTTCCAAAAATGAGAAGGATTACAAACTGGTGTCTTTAATATTACGGGTAAGTCACAAAAAGTGGAGTAGAAAAGAAGCGACATGGCATAATTCTGCGTTTAATTTAGCAGAGGTTTGGGGTTTATCTGATATTTTCTTCACAAATATGTAAATATGCACACAGATTGTATTTCAGTGAAAAGGAATTCTCTTTTTTTGTATATTGTGGAAATCTAAACTTTGTAAAAACAGCCTGTTTTTACATCTCTTCTATAAAATGTGCAGTAAAGCTAATCTAAACTGGATGGAAATATAGCATACGTACATGCATAATTAATGTATGCCTGTCTCCTGCAAGTATTACTAAAAGCTAGTTAATGAGTTGCATAGTTTTACAAAGTCAGTAAGCAAAGGTGTTTATAATTGTTAGGAATTAACTTATTCCTTAGTGAAATGCACATGGGTCGTATTTTACATGATCCCTTGTGACTGTATTCTTAAGGAACAATTTCCATGCTTCCACAATCAATTTTGTTTTGAATCAGGGACTTTATTTTTGCCATTGTATCTTGGTTTTTTTTTCTGTTCAGCATGGATTTACTAAAGCCTTTTTTCCAGCATGTGTCTCTCCCCTTTGGTTCTCCTTGTATTTACTACTTTTCTCTTTCTTCTGTGTGTTTTTTTTTGTTGGTGTTCCTGTCTTAATTGTTTTCAGGTATTTCTTTCCCCCTCTGGATTCCCCACGGGCTGGATCAAGGTGGTCCAGTTATGCCCAGCTCCTACTTCCTCCTCCTCTGATAGAGCACTCTTGTGATGCTGACACTGCCAATCTTCAGTATCCTCACCCTCGCAGACGATATATCTCTCGACCTCTTAACTTGTTACGGGAACACGAAGGGGTTTAATACACATTTAAAGCTGTCTAGAGAGGCCTTATTCAGATGCTTGTTAAAATGCTTCATTTTCTGGCTCTTTGGGTTTTTTGCCTGTTCCCATCTGAATTAAGGCTTTTGAAGGTGTGTTTTGAAAACCAAAACATGGTATTTGGAATCCAGCAAGTTAGTGTGCTTCCATCAAGGAAATACTAGCCCCACTATCAGCCCTTTTGAACTATAATGAAACAAACAAGTAGTGTTGATTATGAGTTACCCACACAAATTCGAAATATTTGTTCCATCTTTTTTTTATGCTCGGTTGCTTGTGATCTTTGCTTTTTAATGGTTTTTGTTGGTATCCATCAATTTGGTAAATTGTTCTAGAGTGTGGGGGGAAACATTTTAAATTCTTGAGCACTAGCATCACAGTTGCTAGGGGACAGGATCCTTGAAACTCTTCTAGCACTGGGTATGAGTATTGAAATGGAATACTGAAGTAAAGGACACTGGGGGCTTTAGTCCCTTCTAAAACTGTTCACCTTGCATAAAACTATTTACACTACATTGATTTATAAAATGGGCTAATAAAACACTTTTATAAGTATGTAATATGTTGTTTTTCTTTTAAATTATATTTATTAACCAACCTATAGGAAGTGTTTTGGGAGTTTTGGCTGAAGATTGCTTGCTATTCTTTATCCTGCTGGCTGTTATTTGCCCTACCCTGCTTGGGGATTGAGCATCTGGAAATGACATAAACCTTTGCTCTGACTGAATAGCACAAGGAATGGCTGGATGCCTCCAGGGCTGTCTTGAGCCCTTTCACCATACCTCTCTAGAGAGCGAGAAAGAGAAGGGCTACCATTTTCTGGTATCCTGGAGTAAGCTGGCTTTAGGGTAACCTTGCTGCAGAGCAACAATGAGGTCTTTGCTGAGATAGATATAACAATATAGCTGTTTTTCATGTCTTGCAGCTAAGGGCTTTAGAAGCAAAATAAGACAAGAGGAAGGAAGTCTCAACTACTGTTTTACCCATTGGGTTGGATCCAGCAGCCTACGCTCCGTGATCTGTCATAAATCTTTTCCTTGGTCCTGTCCTAGCAGCCCTGTCTGAGCTTGGGAAAATTGATCCCTGGGGTTGTGGGTCTTGCGTGGACCAATAGCTGTGCCTGGATCAGGAGGCTGTGCAGAGAAGAGGAAGGGCAAAATCAATCTTGCTAACAGGTGGAGGAGGGGTGCTTTTGTCCCTTCTCCCTCTTCATTGAAGGCTCCCCAGCCCCTAGGCTATTAATCCATGCAGGTTCTGTACCCTCAGGGTATCAACTATATCAGAATCTGAAAGGTTGACGGGGAAAGGAGAATAAAGGAAAGATCGGTTAAGGTCTTATACTGATGGATTGTGGAGTCCAACAGATTGACTGAGCAAATACTGTTGAGAGCTCTCAATTGCATATTTGCAAAATACTGTAAATTCCAGAGGACTACAGATTACCACACAATATCACATTTGTAATCTTTCCTCTAAGCTAAGGCCACTTGAGTTTAGGGCTTTTTATTTCTATAAAATATCAAAGTTTGGGCTCAATACCTGGGAGAATATTCCTGTGGGAATCATCTCTGCCCCTGACAGCTACAGATGAGCTTCTCAAGATACCATTTTGGGCAAATATAACACTGCTGTGTATTGGGAACATGGTCTTTTTAGTGGTTGCACCCAGTGCTACAGAATGTTCCATAAGACTTGCTTGCCCTCCTGATTGATCTCATTTAAACATGGATGAAAATTATTTTTTCCTATTAAATGTTTGGGTGAATTTCTATAAGAACTACAGCCGTGCTTTTACTGTACTGCTGTGTTTCTAATTATTTTTATGGTCTTTATTCTTGGATTGATTTTTTTTAATGTCTTTAGGGAGATGCTTTATATTGTTACATTGGAGGTGTGAACTGTTTTGGAAACTAATATCTACTAAAATAAAATATTTTATAGTCAATTAAAAGTGCAGTGATAAATTAAGGTAAGTTACTAAGGGTTGCATTCCTATTTCGATGTATCTGCCACTGTTGCTCAAATTCGAATATTGACTTGGAATTTTTTTACTTGAGGCAGTGATGAGAGCTAAACTCCGTCAGTCAAACCCAAGAATTCAAATTATGCTGTTGCTTTTATTTTGGACAGCAAACCATGCAATAAGTAGCTTTTGAAAAATTCTGTGGTTTGTTGTGTACTGTATGTGGAGTGGGTTGCATGTTGGGAATAATAATCTAATAAATAATATAATCACGAGGCTACTGCATCTGAGTGTAATAGCCTGCTAGCTGAGAATCACAACAGCAATGTTACTGCTTCCACCACACTGGAAAAGGCAATGGAAGGTTCAGTCACAGTTTTTCTTTCCACCAAATGGAGCTATTTATAACTGGTATATGATTCGATTTCCAGAACGAATTTGTTATAGAAAACCATTTCCTTCAAATGATTCTGCCTGGGTTTTCACACTTGAAAGAGGATAGATTGAAATCAACAAAAGCATCCAATGTTAAGCAGCCAAGGGCAGTCCACTGTCCAGATGTAAATAACTTGGAAAGCATTTGATGTTTAGGAATGTAATTGTTTAGCAGCTTACTATTTAGTAATTCCGTGCCTGTAAACTGCCCCAGCTTTTTTTTTTAATTTAACCAAATTAATTTCCGGGGGGGGGGAGTGCCCGAACCCTTTTTAAAAATCACAGGTGGGTTTGCAGTTGCCCAAGACACAAAAGAATATAAACGGTCAAAATGCCATGAAATGCATTAAGCAGATAGTACAGTGATAATTTGCAACAGCCGTGATCTGCTTAATTTTGCTAAAGCGATTAACCTCAGTAATGCCTGTAAAATCCTTAGTCTGGACCCTCCGTTCACGCGGTGGAAACAGCAACCAACACTTGACTTTTAATTCAGTAGTTTCACGTTGGAGTCCCTTTCTTGTGACTTTATCCTTTCCCCATAACTTTGTGTGTCTGCCAAAAGGGAGATCCATTTCATGAGTCCGATAAAAAGGGTTCTGACGCTTTTGCTAG
Organism: Euleptes europaea; assembly: GCF_029931775.1. Taxonomy (NCBI): domain Eukaryota; kingdom Metazoa; phylum Chordata; class Lepidosauria; order Squamata; family Sphaerodactylidae; genus Euleptes; species Euleptes europaea. The sequence goes on from NC_079319.1 coordinate 58,688,123, forward strand.
AATAAGAAAGTTAAGGTGCTGCAAGTCCTGCTGCAACGTCCTAACATTTTGGACTTCCGTAAAGTTCCCCCCCCCCATGTTTATAATTTTTAAGGACACAAACTTTCCTCCCCTCTTAAAGCAACCCCCTCTTAAGATAGAAAAGAGCAAGAGTCCTGGAGCACCTTAAAGACTAACAAAAATATTTTCTGGCAGGGTATGAGCTTTCGAGAGCCACAGCTCACTTCTTCAGATATCTGAAGGTGAGCTTTGGCTCACGAAAGCTCATACCCTGCCAGAAAATATTTTTGTTAGTCTTTAAGGTGCTCCAGGACTCTTGCCCTTTTCTACTACTGCAGACAGACTAACACGGCGACCCACTGTGAATTACCCTCTTAAGATAATTTACTAGAGACCCCAATGGAGGAACGCTAAGCAAGAGGAGGCCACTCTATCTTATCTCACGGGGCTGACAAAGACCGAACCAAAAAAAAACACCTGACTAAATTCTAAATTTCCTTATAGCCGCTCTGGAAGCAACCAAAAGCCCACCTTTTCCTAGGCTGTTTGAAAAGTGGTCACGTTCCGCGCGCCTCATCCAATCACAAAACCAGAACACTTTTCTTCCGGTCTTTCTCTCGGGCCAATAGAAACCGCCCTGGGCTCGCCTGCCCCGCCTCCCCCCTCCCGCTCTTATGCAAAACGCAGGGCGGAAAAAGACCCCGGTCTGCGCGCGGGCCAGGAAAAGGGAGGCGGTTCTTGCCGCGGCGAAAGAACCCGTCGCGAAGGGAGCGGCGATGAGGCTGCGTGGGGCGTGACGCCGCTTCGCGAGCCTCGAGGCGCTGCGCTTCGACTCGCCTCGACTCCGGGTGCGTTTTCCGTTTTGAAAACGCGCGTCGGTTTGACTCGGCTTGGGAGGTCTCCCTCCGCCGTGGCTAGACCCGCCTTTGCCGCGTGATTCAAACCCTCGGTTTCTCTTCTCCTTCCCTCGGCGTCTTGGGAGGCAGCCAGGTGGTGAGCGAGAGGCGAGGGGACCTGGGCGGTTCAGTCTCGGGGGGGGGGGCGGCGGAAGGGGGCGCGTTTTTGCCGCACTTCTTTTCCACGGGTGCCGAGGGGAGGGAGGAGGCGCTTTTTTTCTTCAGCGCCTTTTGCCTTGGTGGGGACAGGGGTGCCTTTGCGGGTTGCCAAGGCACCCTGTGGAGGTTAAGCTGTGGGACTCCCTGCCCCAGGATGTGGTGACGGCTTCCAACTTGGAAGTCGTTAAGAGGGGAGTGGGCATGTTCATAGGGGAGAGGGCTGTTCATGGCTACTAGTCAAAATGAACACTAGTCGTGAGTAGAAAAGGGCAAGAGTCCAGGAGCACCTTAAAGACTTTCTGGTCGGGTGCGAGCTTTCGTGAGCCACAGCTCACTTCTTCAGATACGAAGAAAGCTCATACCCTACCAGAAAATATTTTTTTTAGTCTTTAAGGTGTTCCTGGACTCTTGCCCTTTTCTACTACTGAAGACAGACTAACACGGCTACCCACTGTGAACTAGTCATGAGGCATACCTCCAGGATCAGAGGAGTGGTCGTGGCTCAGTGGTAGGTTCAATCCACGGCATCTCCAGTTAAACTGGGACTAGGCAAGTGGGTGATGTGGAAGACCCCTGCCTGAGACCCTGGAGAGCCACTGCCGGTCTGAGTAGACAATACTGACTTTGATGGACCGGGGGTCTGAGTCAGTACAGGGCAGCTTCATGTGAGCATGCCTATTATATTATGTGCTTTGGAACACAGGCAGGATGGTGCTGCTGCAGTCGCCTTGTTTGTGGGCTTCCTGGAGGCACCTGGTTGGCCACCGTGTGAGCAGACTGCTGGACTTGATGGGCCTTGGTCTGATCCAGCAGGGCCTTTCTTACGTTATGTTCTTACAAGGAAGAAGGGAAGAGCCCACATAAGGGTGCCCCAGAGATCTGTGCCCTGTCTGGTTCTGAGGTTGGTTAGGTCAAGACTCAGCCCTCGGTCTATTGTGAATGGTTACTCTTTCAGTATGTTTGGTACGTTTCCTGAGCATGTACAGAGCCCCGATCTTAACACTGCTTTTACAGAGGTCTGGCACTTCTGACGCAGGCTGGCAAGTAGGGCTCTCCGCTCAAGGCCTCTAATGTATCCTGGCACTACTGTAAAAACAAAAAGAAACAAACAGTTGCCCAGGTTTGAATTTAACTAATAAAGTGTTGGTTTCCATGAGCAACTGCAAGTTAAATACAGGCATTTGTTTAAAAACATTGTCATTGGCTTGAAGAGCTTTTACTTGGTTATTCTGTCGGTGTATCTCTTGAGTTGCCAAAAATCTTGTCATAATTCAGAGTTCTTTCTGAATGTAAGAAATAGAGAATGTGGTATTTTTATTGGTTGAACTGTTTTCAAAGAGTTTCATTAGTTTAAAGGACCTTAAAGCGGTGGTGTGTATGCTGCTGTTTGTATCTGACTGATGAAAAGGGCTGAACTCTAGGAACACAGCAAGAAATCCATACTGATCAGCTTTAAAAGCTAAATATAACTCAGCTTATCGTTGAAGAGGCCTACACTGGAAAGAATTGGTTTAATTAGGAGAATTATGTTTCTGACAACTAATGCTTGCAGTTTTCTGTGCTTTTAAAGCTATTGGAGAACTTGCGTTTGTGGATTATCTGACTATGTGGTGAGTTACTACAGGTTTTTGTGACACTGGCAAGTGTAGGTCTAATTTTGGACCATAATGTCAGTCTGCTTCCAAAAAAAAATTCTAGTACCTGTTCCAGTCCTTCAACATTGTTTTTCTTTGTTTTTGGAATTTCTAGGCCATACTTGAAAGAACAATAGTAACCTTTCTGAAGAATCCTATTACTTTTGTTTTGATAGTCGCAAAGGCAAAGTGGTGTGTTTCTTTTTAACTAAATTGAGCTCTGGCAATACTTTAAAACAGATTCTCAATGTAATCAAAGGAGCGAGAAAAATGAGGCAAGTGTATGTGATCAAAATTATATATAGTACTTTAATGATACTTTAATAATAGTTTCTCACTGTCTTTCCCATTTTCTATGTTTTTTGAAGATTTCGAAAAGATTATGTGATGCATTGTTATGGAAGACTTCAGATACATTGAAGATGAGACATTTCCAAGCTTCTTGGCTAACTCACTAACTAGTCGCACCAGTGAAATTTGGGACAATATTACAATAGCATCAAACTTTGGTTTGCCAGTTGCTGCTTCAACTGAAGCCAGACAGAAAACTGGCTGTCATGAAAGGTAAGATTTGTTAAATTCCAGATTAAATGCTTGAGGGGATTCCAGCGAAAAAAGAGAAGTGGATTGTTCATAGCTGTTAATTTCTGAATTTAAAATTATCTCTGAACTTGACTATCATGATGGACTGGTTCTCTGTTTGATAAATAATTGTGTGAATTATTATATAGTTAAAATTAAAACTCGATATTAGGTCTTATTGTTTAATTGTTGAAATAAGCACTCATCAGGATTTTATTTGTGATATTATTGTTAGAACAAGTTGAAATGTTAGAACGGGTGGGGAACGTCAGGCCCGGGGGTCGTTTAAGGCCTACGAAGTCCTTTGGTCTGGCCCTTTGTGCGTCCTGGCAGATCTCTAGCTCAGAAGGATCTAAGACTGGCGATTCGCCCCCTCCACAGACAGGAATAGCCTCTATTCAAGTGAGTTTGTTTTGCTGAGAAAAGCAACCCTTTCCCCACCTTGCAGAAGAGTCGTTAGCTATGGAGCTGCTAGGACCGCCCAAGAAACTGTGTTAACCCTTTCCCACCCTGGCCCTGGAGAAATGCATTCCCTCTGTACTACAAGAGGGCTGGGGGCGGAAGTGGCGACAATGGAGGGATTAAAGGGGGCTTAGTCAGAATGCTTGGGGAGGGGCAAGTTCTTAGCCACTGTGCCCTTATTTCATCCCTGCAGGCGGAGGTAGCAGGAACTGGCTGCAGAATCCAGCCCCAACCATGTGGAGCAGGAGCAACTCAGTTGTGTGGCTGTGTGCCTGCTTGGGGCTTGGTCGGCTAATTTTTAAGTTGATAATTTCGTATGGCCCGTGAATGATGTTATAAATATCCAAATGGCCTTGGTGGAAAGAAGGTTCCCCACCCCTGTGTTAGAACAAGTTAAAATGGCAAATGAGATTCAATGTGAGCAAGTGTAAAGTGATGCATATTGGGGCAAAAAATCCCAACTTCACATATACACTGATGGGATCTGTGCTGGCAGCGACAGACCAAGAAAGGGATCTTGGGGTGGTAGTGGATAGCTCAATGAAGATGTCAACCCAGTGTGAAGCTGCTGTAAAACAGGCAAATTCCATGCTGGCCATAATTAGACGAGGAATAGAGAATAAAACTGCTGATATCGTACTGCCCTTGTACAAATCTATGGTGAGATCACACTTGGAATAATGTGTACAGTTCTGGTCACCACACCTAAAAAAGGATATTACAGAGCTTGAGAAGGTGCAGAAAAGAGCAACCAAAATGATTAGGGGCTAGAGCAACTGTCCTGTGGGGAGCGGTTAAGACGCTTAGGGCTGTTTAGCTTGGAAAGAAGGCTGCTAAGGGGAGACATGATAGAGGTCTATGAAATTATGCATGGTTTGGAGAGAGTGGACAGGGAGAAGTTTTTCTCCCTCTCCCGTAATACTAGAACGCGAGGTCATCTGTTGAAGCTGGAGGGTGACAGATTCAAAACAGGTAAAAGGAAGTATTTTTCACACAACGCATAGTTAAATTGTGGAACTCCCTTCCCCAGGATGTGGTGATGGCTGCCAGCTTGGAAGGCTTTAAGAGGGGAGTGGACATATTCATTGAGGAAAGGTGTATTCATGGCTATTAGTTAAAATGGATACTAGTCATGCTGCATACCTATTCTCTCTCGTATCAAAGGAGCATGACTATTATATTAGGTGCTGTGGAACACAGGCAGGATGGTGCTGCTGCAGTCGTCTTGTTTGTGGCTTCCTAGAGGCACCTGGTTGGCCACTGTGTGAACAGACTGCTGGACTTGATGGGCCTTTGTCTGATCCAGCAGGGCCTTTCTTATGTTCTTAAATAGGAAGCAAAAAAAAATAATCTTCTGGGATTCTTTCTTTCCCAGTGTGTGCTGAAATCAGAAGCGGGATCTTATTTAGTGTGTGTATTGCATAATAATCAACATGGGAGATACATGGTATTTCTGAACACCGAACCTCTGCTAACCCCGTATATTGAATCTTCTTTCTCTAGAATATAATTCCAAATGGGTAGCTGTGTTAATTTGTAGCAGAAAAATAAAATGCATCCAGTGGCATCTTTCGAGACCAAAAAAAAAAAAAAAAAAAAAAAATTCCAGCGGAAACATTTGTGAGTCAGAGCTCACTTCCATCAGCTGCATGATGAAGTGAGCTCTGGCTCACAACATCTGCTGGAATAAATTTTGCTGATCTCTAAAGGTGCCACTGAACTTGTGTTTTTATTTTGCTTTCTTGAGAAGTATCTTGAACACCCGTGGGCGGGATGTTGTTATTTGGGCATTTGCGTCTAGGGCAAGGAATGCAGTCATAAATTTGGGGCCCACTGATGATCTCACTGCACATGGGTGATGGGGGGGAATACAATTCAGCCGTCTTTTCTGATTGTGTTTAGTACCAGAAGATTTGAAATATGTCCTGTCTTATAAAGTACACCATCACTAAAGAGTAGAAGATTCAGAAAGAAAAACATGAAAGCCAGATATCAAAGGCTGCATTTTCGGTGCTGCCAAGTAACGTTGTGTTAGTATACCTGCATAGCTGGAACTCAGTCATTAAGCAAATTATATTTATGCTTTCTTTGCTGAAACTGCTTTTCATAAGCATAGTATGAACGCAGCGTGATTAGATTTTTCTTTTTAATGTAGGCTTTGCGATCAAGCATCTTATGTGGAAGAGAGATTGTCTGTTCAGCCACCCTTGTCAAGCAGTGGTGAATCTGCCTCTGATCCAAGGAGGAAGCTTGCACTTATCTTACAGGATACAATGTAAGAAAAATGTCTACTCAATGTCTCAAACTGATTTTTCTTTGACAAATAGGCAAGGTAAAATCTGTAGTTTATGTGGTATTGAGTGCTTTTAAAGTTTTTGTTCTTGCAAGTGCTAGTCAGTGTCATGAGACTAAGCCTTATTGACTAAACGTAAGATTTACCTTAAAGATTTCATATTTAACAAAACCACAAACTGATTTTGTTTGACTAACTGGTAAGGCATTTAAGGATTGTCTTATAATAAACAGGGAGGCAGGTTGTGATCATCTGGGTAGCAAATGCTTGTGTGAGTTTGCCTGTGATTCAGGGCATCAAAAATTAACTATTTGCTCTGTGCCAATGTGGTTAGCGTCAGATTATAGTGTCAGTCTGTTGTCTGGGAGACCCAGGTTCTAGCCTCCACTCATCCATAGAAGCTTGCTGGGTGACCTTGGGCCAGTCTCACATTCTCGGCCTAACCTACTTCACAGTGTTGTCATGAGGATAAAATGGAGGGGAGGAGAACAGCATAAGCCTCCTCGGGCCCTGTTGGGGAGATAGGCAGGGCATAATCGAAGTAAATAAACATACTGTTGCTCTTCCTATATGCTGTGTCCGTTCAAAAGAAAATTCATTTCTCCTTGAGACACTAACATAGGTCTTGAATGTAAATGTCTGTGGTATTCCATTTCTCAAGTTAACTCTGTTCCTTTAAGTTTTTTGAGTACTTTGGCATGTAGAAGAGCTCTATACTGAATAAAACTAAATTGCTTATTAAATCTTTAAACTAAATGACAAGTAATAACTAAGGTAGTCTGCTCTTGTTACCAATTGAGGAAACTGGAAAATATTACTGCTGGAAACAAATCCATTAAATGACTGGATATCCCCCCATTTGCCCTCAGTGATGGAACATGAGTAATCTGTACAGTCTATCATGTAGAGCTTCTCTCTTTAAATGATGGAGCTAAATCTTGCATAAATTGTATTTCAGCCAGCTGTCTACAAAATCATTAGTTTCAGGGTTTTGTTAGTCTTGAAAGTGCTACTGGACTCTTGCTCTTTTCTAACCCTAGTACCATTTACTAACTTTGACTCTAATCTTTTTTTTCCATCACAGATCAGTACCATTTCTTTAGAAACACCTTTATTCAAACATACATTAACCCGATGTGAGGCTTTATTTTTTAACAAGTTTGCACTCCAAGTTTATCACATTTACAGTGCATTCCAGTGGGGGGGGGCACCTCTTAGGAGGTGGTGTGACTTGGAACTAGGTCAAACGATATGGTTTGAGCTGTCTTGGATGTTATTTAAACAAATACAATGCACAAAATTAAAGTAGTAGCCATTGTAATGCAATGGTTATAACATCTATTCTATTTCAGAGGCAACTGTAATAAACCTGTAGAAACACTCTTGGAATCAGTCCAGAAAAAAGAATCTAATTATTTGCAGAGAATTAAAAGCCAAAACTGCAATGATGAATGCTTGGATAACAGTCAGGATGTGCTGTGTGATATTCCCCTTGAACATCTGGAAGGTATGCCATCCCTGCAGTTTTCCATTATATTTTCAGAATACTGAGATTTAGTGCTACCCAATGCATTTTTAATGTATGATCAATATGCTATTGATTAACAGCATGGTACTTGTATATAATGTCACTAACTGTATCTAATTCTGATCGTGCCCTGACCTGGATGACCCAGGCTAGTTCGATCTCATTAGATCTTAGAATCTAAGCTGGATAACCCTTTCTTAGTATTTGGATGGAAGACCACCAATGAAGTCCAGGGTCGCTACGCAGAGGCAGGCAATGGCAAGCCACCTCTGAATGTCTCTTGGCTGGAAAATCCCAAGGGGTCACCATACGTTGGCTGCAGAGAAGGAAAGATCTGAGGGAAGGGAGGGATGAGCAGGGGAAACAGCAGCAGGACTCCAGAAATTTCAGGAGGATGCAGGGACTAGCAGTGATGAGTGAGACTTTCCCTCGCCTGTGAGTTGATCATGGATATCTGCTTGGCACTAAACAGTTCCCTGTGTGAGTAAAAGCTGCATAATGTGGACACACTTAGTCTACTGCAGAAAAACATGACGTTGTAAATTAACCCAAAAAAGAAGGGTAAGTATAAACATCAGTTAGATGAATATTAAATATGTCCAGAAGGGATGGCATGCAGAGAGCAGCTGAATGTTAAGGGGGGGGGGAAGAGAGGGGGAGAATCAGCCTGTGCACACCTCTGCTCTATGACAGACTAATTGTTGATCCTAGTCGTGGACTTGACTAGGTAATGTGTTAATCGTTTACGTGGGAAATCATTAATTGCTTTTTACCTTTCAGATTTAACCACTGGAATATGTTCCTTTTCAGGAAGAAAGAGTCAAGATGGCAAGGTAAAGATTCTCTAGTATGGGGGTACCTTTCACTGGAAGTAGATTGCATTAGTATAGGACAGGGGTCACCAACCTGGTACCCATGGGCTCCATGGCACCCACCAACACCTTTCTTGGCTCCTGCAAAGTGTTTTTAGAAAGTTGGTGGGGTTTTGCTCAGCAGGGCTTCTTGTGATGGTTGAAGGTCTGATTGGCTGTGCAGGTTTTTAAAAAGCTGTTTTGGCAGCAGCAGCCATCACAGCAAAAGGATCTTCACTGTATGACTGAAGGTAGGCTGTATGTATGTCAGAAAACATTTTAGAACAATAGATTTATTTTAAAAGTCATCCTATCAAACATGGCTTCTGCCTGAAATGTTGAAGAGTTGCTGCATAACCTCACTCCCTGACATTTTGTGGCTGGATCTGCCTCTTGCGGCAGCCATTGTGCATCTACTACCCTGTGTCAGAATTCCAAAGGTGACCGCAGGCTCAAAAAGGTTGGGGATTCCTGGCGCAAGATCTGCCTAACCATACAAAGCGTGAAGTCTTATTTGTGTCCTACAATTGAACCATTTTGCACTCTGGCTATAGTAGTATTGTACAGATTTGTTGGGGAGTGCAGAATCTGCAGTACAGCTGAGAGAGAGAAAAAGTTTCCCCCCTTAATTATATCTGGTTAAAATGGGAGAGTGCAAGCCTTAGGCTATATGTTCTGTCAGAGAGAAATGTTGTGAGTGAGACAACTGAATACATGAGTGTACATTTTACTGTGACAGAACATGTAATCTCAGTGTTAGAAGAGTCCCATGTTCAAGTAGTACTTCCTGTCTTGTTCTCCCCCCCACCCACTAAAACGGTTGGGAGGAGAATGCTTTAAATCTCTCGTCTATCAAATTAACGTCAAATAGGCATCAGCTTCTAAAAGGAAGATTGCTTTCAGTCATGAAGACTTGCTTTAAAAAGTTTCTTAGGTTGTCATTCAGATTTTATGTTCTGAAAGGCACATACGAAATGCTTCCCATAACCGTGGAAACATACAAAGTAAATCAGCCGAGTCTTTGATTGGTTTATTGTTGGTGGTAGAAAGTTTTTCCTCATGCCTGCAGCACATCTTTCTCACCATTTCTTAAGGATACATAGGTCTATTGTGAAATTCGTGGTGGTTATTCTGTATGCATTTGTTCTACTGCTACAGCTTGAATTGTAGAAAATTCACCTTGCTTTGCTCCCTCCTGCCCCAACTGGACAACTAATCTGGATGCCACTCCTGCACGTACCTCCCCTGGAAAGCTAATCCAGGGGCCATTCTAGTGGTCCCTGGCCCCCACTACTACAGCTGATCCCCAAGTTCTGTTTGCAGGATCTTGGATACTTCTCCAATGAGTGGTTGGGATGAGCCATGTGAAAAGCCCCTTCATTTGAATGAAGGCAGCTAGTTGCTTCCCCAGACCTGGCTAGCTCCAAGCTAGTCTGATCTCATCAGATCTCAGAAGCTAAGCAGGGTTGACCTTGATTAGAATTTGGATGGGCAACCTTCAAGGAGTACCAGGGTCATGACAACGGAGGCAGGCAATGGCAAACCACCTCTGAATGTCTCTTGCCTTGAAAACCCTACGGGGTTGCCATACGTCAGCTGTGCCTTGACAGCACACACACACACAAAAGCTAGTCACTACTTCTGCCTTCCCAATGACCTCACTTACTTTCTTGACACACACAGCAGTTGTCTGGGGAGGTGCTTGCAGGTGCCATTTTGGGGAACCCTGCCCTAGCACATATGCTGCAGATATTCTGAGATACCAATTTTATTATGGTTTTCTTTTGAGCTTCCTACAAGATATCTTGCTAGACATTGGGTACTTTTAAAAATAACTCTTTATTTTAAGTTTAGTTTATTATAACAAAAATAAAAATACAACAGCAGTAGATTAAATATCCTTGTACAGTCGAGATATGTTCCATTACTTGGTCTATTATACATTGGTGCTTTTTACAGAAATCATACCATTTTTTGTATTCACTAACAGAACTTAATAAATGCAAACCATATAATAGTTTCATGGGCATCGTTTACTTCGTGATGTCCCCATCTCCACATATTCAAGAAAAGGCAGCCATTTATTTTAAAAGTTCATAGAGTAAGATAAGTTATTTGCTACTTTGAGTTGTGAAGATATCTAAAATTAAAAGGCTCCACACCTTCTCATACGACACTGGACACTTTTGATTAGATCCAACAAGAAAACTTTTAGGCTTTGAAATTAATTCAACAAGTAAAAGTTCTTAACATGGATTTGTTGGCTTTTGTTCACAGTTTTCTTCATTTAAACCTAGTCAGAAATGGACCAAAAATACAGCAGGTGACAATGATATGATCGGCTTCTCCAGCTTAATAGAAAATGAAAGACTATTGACCTTTGCAAGCTTAGAAGACCATTCCTCAGGTAGAGTTAAAACAGTTTGAATTATTGAGCATACTTCCAGATTTTATTTCCAATAAGTATGCAAACCAAGTTGCTCTGTGTAACCTGGTGTTTACTACAGCAAAAATTACTAAATGTGGGAAGAATGCATGCCTTTAGGATAGTAAATTCAAACAAACCAGATCAGCGCTAATGACAAAATCCACTCTTATCCCTACAGAGGATGATATTGGGGAGGAAGAGTTCTGTGATGATCAATTGGAGTCCTACTTTGAGAAACTGGCACTGCCTGAAATGCAAGTGGATGATAATGAAGAAGATGAACATGACAAATGTATCAAAGCCATGATGGAATTGCTTCCGGAAGAGGTACCCCTAAGCGAAAATTCAAGGTCGTAGTAGAAGGCTCGTAGGCGCCATGTACATCATGTCTGTTTTGATCACATGTACAAATTATTTTATTTCCTTAAAGGTGGGGTAAACATAGAATGCCATTCTTGAACATGCAGAATGGTTCTTCGCTTACTTTAAAGGATCTAAACCAGAGCATGGTGCTCTTACACTGTTTCCTTTCTCTTCCTTAAACAGGATGTGAGATGGATTTGAACATCGTACATATATCCCACATTCTTCCCCTTCATGCTTAGAGGGGAAAGGTTGGATGAATGCATTGGGAGGGATGCACAGACATGGCATTGCCCGTAATGTCTCAACATAGTGCCTGTCCATGTAGCTAGGGGGTTGGAGGGAACTGAGGTCTGGTCGTACTTACATGTACCTTAGCGATATGCAGATTAATCTACTGCAACATGCTTCATATGAGGCTGCCGCTGGAAAGTGTTTAGAAACTACAATTGGTGTAAAAAATGCATGGTAAAAATCCGGTAGAAATCACATAACCTTAGTGCTGCTGTGTCAGTTTTGCTGGCTGATTGTCTGTTTATGGGCCCAACTGAAAGTGTGTGTGTGATACCCTTAACCAACATTGTTTAGAGCTTTAAAATGTTAACTGAAGGACTGCCTCTGGCCATGACCATAGATCTTTTGTTTCAGTGGTGTCAGAAGCACAGAGTTGTGGGTATGTGAGACAGGGCTTTTTAGTCGTTGCAGTCTGACTGAGATATTCTCCCTCAGGAGGTCCGTGTGGCCTCATTCCCCAACTTAATGCATCTCCTTAGTTGTTTTTATTCCGGAGGACTTTGTGGGTTGGATGAACTTGTTTCATTCTATTACTGTGTCCAAGTGAGTGTGTTTTGTTGTCTCATTTTCCTTCTCAGTTACTTTTATTTTCATGTTTGCAGATTAGTGTCTAGTACAAAGTAGTTATAAAACCTTCAGTTAACAGAATTCAGGGGGCTGATGATTTACTAGGAGTATTTAAATAACAAATAAATTTTTAAAAATTGCATAGCCAAATGACATTTGGCAAATGCCTAAATTAACAGGACATCATTGTGGAGAATAAGCAGAGAGAGAAGTATGGTGTTCCATAAGATCATTTGATTTTGGTGAACTTGGGCATCTCATGAAGATGTAACATCATTTTTAATGGAAAATGACTGAAATCAGGAATCCAGCATGTCTTGAATTGCCCAGATAATGTGGATTAAATGCACTGCACTTTTTTATGGCTATCAAATTGTAGAAGTGAGCACAGTAGTAATTACCAAATATGAACTTGGTAGCGAGATTCTGTATTCGGTATCAGGCTATAATCTTTAATTTGGGTTCAATGGTTCTAAAGGCTTTATTGCCATTTAAGTTAAAATTGATAATAAGTAATAACAAGAATAAGTATGTTTCACTTTAATATTAATAATATATTCCACGTTACTGAGTAACAGGACAAATCATAGCAGGATGAAAATGATAACCTAAAGTTTAGAATAGCAATAAACTTCAGTGAAATAGCAACTATTTTCCATTAGAATTGGGGGGGGGGGCCAGATCCTTTTAGATAGCTGGCCAAGCCCAAGAGAAGCTAGCAGTTCTCATAGCATTCGGATAGCAATCTTGAGATATTAATTAAACTTGTCAACCTGAATAATTTCACTTTGAATTTTGACATAGGTAAAGTATTGTAGAGATAGTATATAATGAAACACATCAAAAACTTGTAAAATTCTTTAGGAAAAATTCCAAGTACTTAATAGTTGCCGAGCTGCATCAAGAATGGAGTCTCCTGTTGAGAGTGATGAAGATTTGCATGAGTTTATGGAAGCTGAACACAGTAAAAAAAATCCAGCAATTCATGTTGCCCATAGCAGCAAAGCAAGAGGTGTATGTGAATAACTAAGCTTGGTGCAATAACTTCTAGAGTATAGATAAAAATTAATCAAAGTTTTTAGAACTTAAACGCAATATACATTAAACCTCTAAGAACAGCCCATCTGTTATTGTACAGTGTACTCTGTTAATAAGACAATCTGATCCTTTATTTCCCTGATAGGAAAATGAGTGCCTAGCTCTTGAACAGGGTCTGTTACAGAACTATAATTCTGATAAACCTTCTGAAATGGAAAGGATCATATCCGAAATACCTACTACAACAACAAAAGGTTCACCACTGGTCAGTTCTCATGTAGTAGGTAAGTGAGCTGTAGTGTGTCATTTGTTGAACACATTCCTTGCTATTGAACATGTGTCTCATTTTTGGTATCAAACAGCTTATTATTTCAAATATGTCCTGAAAAAGACACTGCAATGCCTTAACACAGTTTAACCATCTGTTTAAAATGCATACTACATAAAAATAACCCAAGCGAGGAAAGTACAGCATTGTTAAATAAGGAGATGGGAATGTGTTCATATATAGCTTCTACTTTTGTGTGGTAACATAAGATCCAATGTAAATACCATTAATAGGATTCAAGATACAGTTCTTAATGTGTGTGTACTTTATTAAGAAATAAAGTAAAACTTAAATAACTATAGGAACAATGTTAGTGCCATGATATGCTGCTTGGGAAACACTGACTTCTGGTATAATGTTGCTTATGTTTCAGTCATTAATGTGAAGCAAACAGATTGTACCATAACTATATAATGACTGAAGAATAATCCCAACTAAGCAGAAAATAACAAAGGATTTTTTTAAGCAATCTTGAAAGATTATAATGTCAGATTTAATGACTTTGTTCCGTTTGATGCAAGTTAACAATAGGCTTCTCATTATACAGTGAGGGAAAAAAGTATTTGATCCCCTGCTAAATTTGCCTGTTTGCCCTCTGACGAAGAAATGACCAGTCCATAATTTTAATGGTAGGTTTGTTGTAGCTGTGAGAGACAGAATAACAACAGGAAAACCCCCAGAAACCCAGAAGACAAAAGTCAGAGATTGATGTGCATTATAATGAGGGAAATACGTATTTGATCCCCCATCAACCAGCCAGACTAACCCTAACCCTCAACCTCCCTCGGTCTGGGGCTCCATTCAAGATCTCATCTCGTGGAGTTGCAATGATCATGAGAACTGTGATGAAGCAGCCCAGAACTACACGGGGGGAACTTGTCAATGATCTCAGGGCAGCTGGGACCATAGTCACCATGAAAACAGTTGGTAACACACTACGCCGTGAAGGACTGAGATCTTGCAGAGCCTGCAAGGTCCCCTTGCTCAAGACAGCACATGTACAGGCCCGTCTGCAGTTTGCCAATGCACATCTGAATCACCCAGTTCTCCTCTGTCTCTCACAGCTACAAGGAGGTTGAGGGTTAGGGTTAGGATCTGGCTGGTTGATAGGGGATCAAATACTTATTTCCCTCATTATAATGCACATCAATCTCTGACTTTTGTCTTCTGGGTTTCTGGGGGTTTTCCTATTGTTATTCTGTCTCACAGCTACAACAAACCTACCAATAAAATTATGGACTGGTCATTTCTTCGTCAGAGGGCAAACGGGCAAATTTAGCAGGGGATCAAATACTTTTTCCCCTCACTGTAACATTTAAAATCATCACCCTAGTCCAGGGGGGTTGAACTCAATTGTTACAAGGGCCAGATATGACATAAATATCACTTGGTCAGGCTGGGCCATGCCTCGCCAGCCCAGATTGAGAATGTGGCGAGACTTCCTCAGCTGGCTCACGGGCTGGATAAGAGCTCTCAAGGGGCCAAATCTGGCCCTTGGGCCTTATGTTTGACACCCCTGCCCTTGTCCATAGATAAGTAATACTGCATGTGGGTACCTCGCTTCTACCTTTTCCTGACACTGGGCAGATAATAAATAAGGATGAGCCTGTGTAATGCAAGGGGAGAGAGTGAGAGAGAGTGTATATACATCATCAATATATCTTAATTTTCAATGTGGCTAAATCTATGTATACTTAAATCCAGAGACATGAATATACATGACAGATCTTTCTACAAACTTGGAAATTGCCACAGGTTTGCAGAAAAACGTGAAATCGTTAAAATAAACAAAAATTGGGGGGTTAGTGCCTGGCAGAGCAGTCATGCAGCGGAAAATTCCAAATGGTATGTTTAACGTAAAGTGCTATTTACTTTGTGGTAACTTGGAAATAACATGAAACAATGTAAAATAACCTCTTAACATGACAGGCGTCCCTGGCTATGGTAGTGAAGATGGAACAGCCTTAAAAGCAAATGCATTCAACAATGGCAGAAATGTAAGAAAAGATACTGACAATCGGACTCCATATGTCTCTACTGAAGATGCATCTTATTATAAGGTAATGTTTACTCTGAACAATTTGCTTTTGCGCTGTTACATGCTTTTTCAGTTCAGCAGGAAAGTATTTTGTTCAGTATTAATGTCTGGGACATTTTGTGGTTAATGAATCATAATTCATGTGACTTACTGATGTTACTTTGTTTTCTATCAATTGTCTGCCCCATTCCAAGATCTCAGGCCAGATCTCCTTAAAAACACTCTGGGCTTCAGTTAACTACCTCTCTTTTTTTCCACACTGCTCCTTCACCACCATCGCCATTCAAATATTTAGTAAGGCTAGCCTTCAATGTTTGGGGTGAGATCTGGAGGGAGTCTGGATAATTTTATTAGAAAACTAATGAATGGAGCATACAAAAAGTTAAAATGGATTTTTAAAAAATGTGATATCTTTTTATGTTAAGAAGCAAAATTAGAAGTGAAAGTTAACCAACAGTTCAGTTTAAAAATTCTCTGGTAAATAAGAATGCTGACAAGGAGAAGGTCCGGCAGGCTTTACTTGGAAGGCCGTTCCATAGGGTTAGTGCCGTTCCTAAAACGGATGTTCCCTGCGGCTTGAAAGCCTTAGGCTGCAATCCTAAGAACATTCTCCTGGAAGTAAGCACCATTGATTAAAGTGGGCCTTACTTTGGAGTAGACCTGTTTAGGAGTACTTCCTCTGTTTCACCCACAGAGGGAATGTGGAATGAAGCAGAACTCGCTGTCCTGCTGGGAGTGAGAAGCTTCACAATGGGGAGTTAGTGCTAACTAAGGTATATGGTGGTAAGGTGTAATGGTTCTTAGAGGGGATAACCAGTACTTTGAATTTGGCTTTGAAGGGACTAGACAGCTGGAGCAGTTCTAGGTTCCGTATCCAACAGCTGGTAGGCAGCACCATATAAAATTTCTGAACTGTCTTAGAATCATAGTTGGAAGGGGTCACCAGGCTCATCTAGTCCAACCCCCTGCACAATGCAGGAAATTCACAACTACCTCCCCCCCCCACACTCCCAGTGACCCCTACTCCATGCCAAGAAGATGGCCAAGATGCCCTCCCTCTCATCATCTGCTTAAGGTCATAGAATCAGCATTGCTGACAGATGGCCATCTAGCCTCTGTTTAAAAACCTTCAGGGAAGGAGAGCTTACCACCTCCCAAGGAAGCCTGTCTCACTGAGGAACTGCTCTAACGGTTAGAAAACTCTTCCAGAGCAGCCTTACGTAGACCGTGTTATGGTAATATAATTTTAAGATTGCAGTACATGAAGGGCTATAGCCAGGTCTATAACATCATGACGTGGCTAATGAGACTCTTCTGGTTGCCTGCTCTAAAAGCTGGGCAGGGTAAAGAACTATACCCAGACTGTTTTTGCTTCTCTAGAGAGCGTGATCTCTGGTACAAATGGACAGTTTTCCCATCTCAAGTCACAATAATAGCTTCAGTGGCCTTGCCATTCATCTGCTGTTTGGTAATAGGATGCTATTGTTGGAGCTTTGTAATGCCCTGCTTCTTCAAACGGGGTCCCTACCTTACATAACTGCCTGATACTGAATCAGACCATTGGTCCATCAAAGTCAGTATCGTCTACTCAGACTAGCAGCGGCTCTCCAGGGTCTCAGGTAGAGGTCTTTCACATCACCTCCTTGCCTAGTCCCTTTAACTGGAGATGCCGGGGCTTCAACCTGGGACCTTCTGCATGCAAAGTAGATGCACTATCTCATGCAGATGATGATGGTCAGCTGTGGTGGTGTAGTGAAAAGAAAAATGAGTATCAAGTAATAAAGCCCTTTGATACCAATGTCAGACTTTACTCAATAACATGGAACTATTCTAGATATTTAGAGCTGAAATGGAAAATTCTGTTCATTGTCACTTTTGATGGTGAAATCAAATGAATATTTTACATTCATGTTTAAGTGTGTTTCTGTTATTTTTGTTTGAAGGATGTCCCAGACACAACCAGCTGTGCTGAACTAAAACTAGATTCTCTATATTTTAAATATATTGATGGTAACAATGCTGCTTCTGAGCTCTGGCACTCAGAGGAGCAAGCCCAGCGTTCTCATCTGAATCCAGTTGCTAACGAAAGCAGTGTTCCTTTAGCGGAGGAGTACCTATCCCCAAGTGCTTGTCGGAGATCAGACCAGTATCAAGATACTACAGAAGGTGAGTTGAATGCTGGCTTACGTTTGGTGCTTTTAAATTTATTCGGAGGGAACCTAAGTGTTGGTGGGTGGTTGTTGCTAATGCTTTTGTGCTGGGGGTGAAGCAAACAGCACAGAGACCTATTAACACAGATCGGTTACTGCTGTTTACTTAATGTATAGGTGAAGATGCCCATGTGCATGAAAATGCCCTTGCATCTAGCCTTTCAGTGAAACTACTTAAACCCCATTATTTCATCAAGCATTTGGCTTAACTCCAGTGTGGGGAAGCCTGAGTGTGTATAACTGCATTTGCTCACTTGCATTGCTTATTAGTCCTGTTTCTTCCTTCCCTCCCTGCAGTGTATCTATCCCCCTTTCCCTTAATTGTCAAATGAGGTTGTTTGATCAGGAACCTGTTTTCTGGTCGTGATACTCTATAATCTGCCAAGTGCATGGGTGCCAGAGGGAGGGGGTGGGGAGATCAACTTGGGGAAAGCTAAAAGCAACATTTTATTTTTTCAGAGGAGTCATCTCATAACGTTGTATATCAAAATGAAGAGGGTAGATGGGTGACAGATCTTGCATACTATACGTCATTTAATAAAGAACAAGTCTCCAATCTTTTGAACACAAGTGAAAACTTCATAGCTGGATGTAAGTCTGTATGTTATAGTAGTGAATAGTTATTGAGGAGTGTTACTCATTGTAAAGGAATTTTCTCGTGCATTTCCAAAATGCAATGGGAGGCCATTTTATCTGGAGTTCTGTAAAACCAAATCAAGCATATTATCTGTGTATTCCATGTTTCAGTATTCTGAAATAACTAATACATGAGTAATGCACTTCAAGAATGGGAAACATTTCCATTTTCTTTTCCGACCAGCTTAATTTTTACAAGTTGCGGCAGCCCACCATTAGTTACCCCGTCAGTCATGCTTATCATACTGTGTGTAATTCTAAGTCCTGTTGAAAAGTACACTTTAGAGTTTATTCTGCTAAAATTTGTATTCCAGTGGTGACTTCTAGCGGTTGGCCTGTGAAGGGTATTACTGCTACAGGAACTGGATATATTTGTTTACAGAATGTGTATCCTGCCGTTTCACCATTACAGGGGCCACCAGATGGCCTCAGATTAGTCTCGGCCCCGGGTTCTAAACCTGCCCAAGCCTCACCCGCAGTGCAGAGTGTGTGCTTATCACTGGCTCTTGGCGTCCCCAGAGCCCTTAAAGAAGCAGAACGGGGGAGGGGGGAAGGCACAAACTGTGCTTCCAGAGTCCCTCAAACCGAGCTTTAAGCTAACTCTAGATCTCTTTTTACCCGTCCTCAAATTCCATCTGCCTCTGCACAGTGTGCTTTGGGAGCAGGGATGAAAAATCATCAGCCTCTACCAGCAACAAAGAAGCTCCTGACTGCTTCTAGGGCCATCAGGTTGGCCAGGGACTTAAAAGGAAATAATGTCTTAGGTAACTGCTTTTGGAGAGGTTGCCCAAATAATCTTTCCTACTGTTTTAAAAGCTGAAGCAATTGATATGATTGCCAAAGATCAAGAAGAATTCGAGAGAGAGCACAGGTTCATGCAGGTGAGTAACAATAATATGTTTTAAAATTGTTTTCAGAATGTCTAAAATCTAGAGCTGACTGCCATTCTTGACATTACTGCATTTGTTACAATTACAGGAAGAGCAGATCGATTCACAAAATACATCTGGATTAGGAGATACGTCATGGAAGTCAGTTAGTAGCTATAGCGCACTAAGAGCTTCGCAAGCAGCAGACTTCAGCAAAGATGCAAGCTTTTTACGGCTGTCTCTGGGAGAGTTTTTTGGTCAGAGATCTGAGGCTCTTGGTTGCCTTGGAGGAGACGGTGATGTGAAAAGAGTATGTAACTGTCTTGCTTGTTCGTAGCAGTGGCCGCAAACTGCCTACTTTTAACTAGAGTGTTCTGGTGTTGAACGTAGATCTAGGCTGTTGCTAGTGGCAGAAATAAGATAAATAAGCGGGCTTATTTGGAGGAGCTACAGTTTAGTGGTAGAGCACAAAGCATACAGAGGTGGTTTCCAAAATCATCAGTTAGAAGTATTTTGGGTGACAGGGCTGTGTCTGAGACTTCGGAGAGCCCCTGGCACTGAGATAAGTGGACCAGTTATCTGACTCTCTAGCGCATGCTTGTATGTCCATAAGCTTCAGACTGTGCTAGGCAAACTTTGTAGACTAATTAGTATATACCTGGGCAATTGCTGTCATCTGCAGGCGTAGCTATTTCACTGCTCACCTCTGCTTCCAGCTTCTTTATGAAGGAGTTAGATACCCAGTGTGGTGGTATAGTAAGACTACACTTTGACAGACTCTGGTCTAAGGCCAGTGATGCATTTTCAGTCTACCTCTAGGCAGGTTGAGAAGTAAATCAAAAAGAGAAAACAGTGTATGATACCCTGTGCTCACTGAAGGAATGTTGGAATAAAAATGAGATGTCCTTAATTTATACCTTTGTCAGCTTCTGGTACTGTCCTCATTACAGATTTATTATTTTAATTTTGTGTCCTTTTATAGCCATCTTTTGGATATCATATTACTTCTCCAGAGAAGAGACAGCCTGTAGCTTTGCTTAGGGAATCCAGTGTATCCAGAGCCAACTCTGATGAATCAAGTCAACAGTTGTCTGACACTGTTCAAGGTAAATCTTACAGCTGATGAAGCATACATGAAATTTTCTTAATTCTGTAAAAGCAGTTGTTCTACAGCTACCAGATTGGTTGTGTATTTTTTCCAATTTCTGCCCATTGGAAAGTTTAGCTACATGTTGTAGTTTTGCATACACACATCCTATGATGTTCACAGTTAAACAATATAAGATTGCCTGCTTATAACTGGTCAGAGTGTAAGGTGGGTATAGAAAATACACAAAGCATTTGATGTGAATTGGTGGTAGGCTGTTTAGCTGAGTTAAATGGTCTGTTTGGGTTGAGTTCAACAGGTTTGTTTGTTTTGTAAAATGTTGGTTTATGCAGTCCGGCACCCACATTCGGATGCCTTTCTTATCAAATAATTCACTTTCAATGCATTTTGCAGCTGGATTTCATTGTGTGAAATGGCAAAATCCACTTACAAGCTATAATTAAAGTGGATTGAAAGTGCATTATTCCATATATGTGAAAATGCAGTTTGATTAGATGTCATGTGTGAGGAAAAGAGCGAGGAAGTGCATGAGCCCAGAAACAGTCCGTGTTCATACATACCACGTGGATGAACAGGTTTGTCGTGCAGTCGGAATGCAGCTTCCTATTTCAGTTTTTTAATACCTATAAACACCATAAGTTTTTTTGCGGGGTGTTTTTTTTACTCCAAATTGTGTGTTCATAATTGCATCTTGGGTATAAATTAAAAGTGTTATCTAAGTCATCATTAGTCTTCAGTGCTTTATTTTTCATTGCTTAGTTTTTACCAAGCAACATTCTAGTTAACACAATGAAAAATGGGTTTCGTTTTTGTTTAGGAATCTTAGAAGACAGCATTAAAGAGAATCTGCAGACTGCATCAGCGACGTTCATTCTTGCTGAAAAGGACACGTCAGCTAGCAAAAATATAAATAGAGAGATGGATACCAAAAGCAAAACTCAGGTATTTAAAATAATTAGCGTGAATGTTCATCTGTCTGAGATGCAACAGTTTGAGCTTGAAAGCTATAACATTAGCTTCCTTTAACATTCTTATAGCAGAACTCTAGTGGGTACTGCATATTGGGAGGTGAAAGACAGATCACTTTTTTCTTGGCCAGTCTGAGTAACTTGTGTTTTCTCCCAAGATGAGACTTCAGCTTGTTTCATTTTAATATTTTAATCCTTTCCCACCCACCCATTTTAGGAAAAAACTGGAAAAAGAAAAGTTGAAAGCAAGCACCCTGAGCTAAGGCCACCTGTGTTGAGTATAAGTACAATTTCATCTGCTATTGCAAATGCTTCTGTTAGTGCTGAACCTTCACAGTTAGCAGCTATGATAATGGCACTTTTAAATAACAGTAGAGAAAGAACCAATATTCTTGAAGCTGGCAAACCTGCAGACCTTTCTGTTATCAGTCAGTTTTTAGCCAGCAATGTAGAAAACAATTCATTTGATATGGAGAAGTATCTTAAGAAAACTGAAGATGAGAATGACCCGAGGTTTGAAAGCCTCTTTAATCATGAGGACATTAGCACAAACTGGCATAAATCGTTGTATGAGCAAGAACATAAAATTATTTCTGCAGAAGACTTGCCCAGAAGCAGTTTTTATAACAAACATGGAAAAGAGAAACAGCATCTGGAAAGAGTGTTTGATGAAAACTGTTCCAAAGACTCATCTTGTGATACCACTTCTTCCAAAAAGAAAAATAGCACAGGATCTCTGGACCCATATTTAGAAACAGAACATAATACGAATGATGACTTTCAGTCAAAGCAGAAGACTTTCATTGTACCAGGTTCAAAAGAGAGATCTGGGTGTGCAGAAGTGCTTTTGGAGGGGAGTGTAACAAAGATGACAGGTGCTGGTGAGTCCTAATTAAAACTGTTTTATAAATTGTTGAACAGCTGGCCAGACTGGGAGTGGGCACTGTTCCCCCCCCCCACTATTTTTTCCGATTCGGGTTTAATAGACCTGAAATTTTTCAGAACCCCCCCCCCCCCCAAAAAAAGCCAAATACCCATACCAATATGAGTTTTTTTCCAGCTTTTTTCAAATATCTGAAAATGTTTGGGTCTATTAAACCCTATGGGAAAATCTTTGTGGAGCTCTGGGGGGTGGTTTTTTTAAGTAGAGGCAACAAATTTGCAGCATAGTTGCAGGTGACTCCCCATAGAAGAACCTCCCAGTTTGGTAAAGATTGGATCAGGGGGGCCAATTTTATGGCCCCCCAAGAAGGGTGCCCCCCTCCAGTCTCCATTGTTTCCAATGGAGAACAAATGGAGGCCTATAAAATTGGACCCCCTTGTTACCCTATGAAGTCTGCAATGATGAAAATCTGCAATTTTAGTGGGGGGAAATTAGCTGAGGAGCCAGAGTTAGAGAAAGGGGGTAACTGGGATCGATAACTTATGTATACCAGGATAGTCCTGGGGAGAACTCTCAAATGAGCAGATGGTTGTACAATTGAAATGATATTTATTAAAGAATAAAATAATAATGTACTTTTCAAGCAGTGGACATAGCTCTTGTATGATTTATGTGTCTAAGAGAAAAGGGGTGGAAGTTGGATAGGGTTTTAGCAATGGGCGATATTTACCAATCTCAAAAGGAAAAGCAGTGCAGATTATTTGAAAGCAGTGCATGATTCTATGAAAGCAGTGCTGAAGAGGAAAACAGCCAGTGTTTTCAAGAGCAAAGAAAGGAGGCCACATGCAAATAGGGGTGTATGAACGGATCCAAGACATTATGAATGGCCAAAGGGCCAATATTTATACCCTGAAATGGGTCCTGAGACAAATTTTCCGACCATTCTTGCAAATTTTTCAGCAGCATTGCACTCTTTGGAGAATGGACACCCCTAGTCCAGACTGCCAAGAGATTTTCACATGACACTGAACATGTGTTCTTCTCAGTCCATTTTATGAGAGTTTGTTATTGTGACTAATACAATTAAAATTTTTGCAACTCAGCAGTTTATCTAAAATTATAACCTCTACTAGATACTGAAGGGATTGTTCACTGGTAATCTTTTTTTTTGTGGGGGGGGGGCAAAATTATGGTCATGGTTCTCCTACATTTACTGCCTTCTGGATTAGAAAATGCTGGGAATGGTACTTAAAAGTACACAAAAGCATATCCTGAAATGTACAATAGAAACTGGTATCCCTGGCAGAAATTAATAAGAATGATTCAGGACAACTGCTAAAGTGTTAATGAGATGAGGCAAAAAGAATTATATCTTGTTCTTTGTTCAGCTCACTCTGAACCGGAAGATAGAACTAGCACAAACACTTCATCCCTGAACGTAAAGGCTGTTCCAGTATTGGTTTCTCCTCTTCCTGCGTATCCTCACAAGGAAAAGGTTACACATGAAGTTCAGTGCAAAAACAAGCAAGATGGAAGAGTCCTGAAAAAGAATTTTGCATGTACCAGTGAAAAACATGTGACTTTTGAAAAATCACCTATTGATAACCAGAAACTTGTTGGTAAGTATCAATAGAGCTACGGCCAATTTCTGCAGCATCTTACCTTGAAAACAGTGAAATTGAAGCAGAATTAGCAGAGTGTTTATTTATTTACTATATTTATACCCTGAGAATCAGTGTGGTGTAGTGGTTAAGGTGTTGGATTTGGACCTGGGAAACCCAGGTTCCAATCCCCACTCGCGCCATGGAAGTTCGCAAGGTGACCTTGGGCCAGTCATACAATCTCAGCCCTGACCCTGGCTAGTAATCGGATGGGACACCTCCAAGGACTACCAGGGTCATGACATGGAGGCAGGCAGTGGCAAAAACACCTTTGAAAGTCTCTTACCTTGACATTCCTATGGGGTCACCATAAGTCAGCTGTGACAGCAAAATATGTATATATATTTATACCTCACTTTTCTCCCCAGTGGGACCCAGTGTGGCTTGCAAGTCTCCCCTTCTCAGTTTTATCCACATCAACACCTAACCTCCCTCTCTGAGCATTGCCTAAAATGAAGGGTAACAGTGTGGTAATCTTTAGTCAACCTCCTCCCTCCAGTTGAGCTATCCTGTGCCTTGCAAACTTTAATAGATTAGTTGGAGAGGAATGAGATGCTCCAGGTAACAATATTCAAGACATAGCAAGTATTCCGTGTGCTCATTTCCCATAGAGGTGGTGGAATTATTATAGGTGCCGTTTGTGGGTGCCCTAGTAGTGCCCTTGTTTCCGTGTATATCATTCTCCAAGGGCCAAACTACAAGTGACAGCAGGCATGGGTCCATCCCATTGTTGCTGATGCCATTTTAAAAGCATTTGTAGTTCCCAGAGCAAGGGAGCCAGAATGTCATAAGGTCTTCCTGTGCCGGTGGGATCTTTTCCTGATAGGTCACTTTGGCTTATCACTGATACACAATACTAATAAGTTATTTTCCAGGTTTCACATCGAAGAATAGTCTGTATTGAGCATGTAGATTAAATGGCCTCTTAGCATTCCTGCTTGATTATCACAGTCACTGCAAAGATATGCGAGAAAGAATACAAGTGATCTTTGTTATCTGTTCTTAACTGCAGAGGATATGGTGTTCAGAATGGAAGGAAATGGTGGTTCATATGACAATTTAAATGGTTGGATCATTTGCCATAGGTCCCAGTGTATTCCATTTGACTCCATTTTTGTAGGGCATTGCTCCAGATACACCTGAATTCATATTGATATCTCTGCAGAAGTCCACTGTATCTGAAAAGGGGGGGAAACTGTAGAATTATCAGATTTATTTATTTTTTCCTTCAGAGAATGTTCAAGGTAGAGGGAATGTTTCAAGAACTTCATTGAATGCTATCATACAAAGCTTAGAGTTTCAACTGATAGGAATCTAGTCCATTCTGTGAGAGGGGTGAGCTACTTCTGAAACAGCAGTTTGTATAGTATGCAAAAAGAAATAACCTGTCAAATGTGAAGTTTGGTCATTACTGCTAAAACATTCCACCATCACAGGTTGCCTTTCCTCCATGACAGACAGAAATGTTGAACTTCAGGGGCTGCTCCTTCTCATCATGAAGGTGACATTGTTCGCATGGAAGGCTGGGGTTTATTCCTCATAGTCAGATTATGGCATCTCAGGAATAGTCTGCCATTCTATCCTCCTTTTCTTTTTCTGTTTATCTGTATCACAGTGTTCACTGTTTGTAGTTCCACAGTTTGGTTGTTCTGCATAGTTCCCTTCATTCTTTAACAGTAGGAACTTTAAAGAACAAAGGGACATTAATATTTTTTCCTTCAGAGAATGTTCAAGGTGGAGGGAATGTTTCAAGAACTTCACTGAATGCTTCAAGAACTTCATTGAAGGGACATTCCATGGACATTCCAGAAGCCTGTGGAAGTCTTGCCTTCTGAGATCAATGGGAATAATCACCCATCATCACAAGATGTCCCCCACCATGACCAAAGAGCCCTCCCACGCCTAAATCTAATTTCCTTTCTGTTCAGGTGGAGCTCTTGTAGAGGCTGAACAGAAGCCTACATCTCCTGTGCCTTGTATGCAGATTTCAGATGAACAATACAGCTTCAGGCCTTCAACCTCTCCTGTTACTCATTCATCTCCAAGCGAAACTTCTGGAACAACCCTTTCAGGGTAAGGCCCATGCTTGAAAGCATAATGTTGGTGGGCAGGGAAGGGACAGTGTGCTGTTCATTTTTCTCATATTAATTAGCCAAGATTGTTTATTTTAAGAGTTATCGACTCATCTGTGTGCTATATTAAAGCTGGCAGCGTACATGGCCCTGTTTTCTCCCCACTAGTTAAGACTAGAAGAGAGGGAGAGGTACATATAAAGCTGCCAAGTGTTTCCTTTAGGGGGAAGCTGCTATTGTCCCAGAGAATCAGGTGGATGGCTAATTACAAGGCAAAGATGATCTAGACAAAGTTAAAAGGAAACTAGGATGTATAATTAAAATCTGTGTGCTTTGTTTCTTAGATGTGAAGTTGACGGTCCTTGTACAACGCCTGATTTTAAGCAATCATCTTGCAGTGACAGTACATTACCCCAGTCAGTATGTTCTAGTCCTAGCTTGGCCCGATTGACCTTTGTGTCTGCCTCTGAAAACACAATTAAGAATTTAGTTCTTTCTAGTCCAGAGAGATGTCAGGTAAGTAGACTGTCAGCTGCCAAATCACTTTAAAAATGGTAATATAGCTCTTCCTAATGTGTACTTAAATGGCTGCCTTTGCAGCACCATTGCATGTTAATCAAGAGCCATTGTGGTCCAATGTCTAGGGTATTCCGACTGGCTTGGCCAGGCTTAATGTTTGCTTAGTAATGAACAAATTCTAATTTGCACAGTGTTTCTTAGTAAATATTCCCCATAGGTAATATGGGGGGTATCTCAAAGGTGCTTGGATGAATCAAGGCAGCTGAAGTATTTTCCCAGTGCTAATGCACAAAAGTACCCAGCTTGCTGGGGGTAAAGGGAAGATGACTGGGGAAGGCACTGACAAACCACCCCGTAAACAAAGTCTGCCTAGTAAACGTCGGGATGTGACATCACCCCATGGGTCAGGAATGACCCGGTGCTTGCACAGGGGATTTTTACCTTTACCTTTTTTAATGCACAAAAAGTGATAAAAGGGAGTAAACCACTTAAGGCTACAGTTGGTAGATTCCATTCTATTGAATCGTGGTTGTTAAGATAACTATTTTATTAATGGCCTTTTTTATACAATAGTGCAGATCCACTGACAAAGCAACATGTTAAATGTGAGGGGGTCATTATGTTATCAATAGGATAGGTGATCTTGCTGCAACAATTGTCACTCCATTGATTGTCAGGGTTGATTCGGCTGATCTGGCTGGCTGATCTGGATGTCCCCTACCTCCCTCACCATTCCATGTGTGTCCCTTCTGAAGCTGCGCACTTGGTGGAAGCGGACGGCCACCCCAGATATTATTAATCATCTAGTTTCTTTCCCACTGCACCATCAGCTCTTTTTGCTTTTTGAGAGCCAGCATGGTGTAGTGGTTAAGAGTGGTGGACTCTAATCTGGAGAACCGGGTTTGATTCTCCACTCCTCCACATGAAGCCTGCTGGGTGACCTTGGGCTAGTCACAGTTCTCTCTGAACACTCTCAGCTCCACCTACCTCACAAAGTGCCTGTTGGGGGGGGGAGGGAAGGCGATTGTAAGACGCTTTGAGACTTCTTACAGTAGAGAAAGGTGGGATATAAAAACCAACTCTTCTTATTCACTTCTTAGTTTTATTGACTGCTGTAATCCTTTTTGGATTCAGTCTTTGGTTAGTCCATTATTTTTTTAAAAATGCATTCAGATTGAAAACTTGTACAGCAGAGAGTGAGCTTCTAAGTCGTCTTTGCTTGCTGTGCTAGTTTTCTGTCTATAGGAATTATTGTAGAATAGTCCCATATGTTAAATGTGATCCTCTACCTACAGCCTGACGTGGTGCAGTCCATTCTATCCCATCATTTCCCTGCATGTGTGAACCCAGGCCTCTTTCTGTAGGCCTGTAGCTGAGTAAAAGGATTTAGGCTATCTTTACAAATTTGGGTAGCATCCTCATCTGGCAGGTTGTGTGACCTTATTTGAATTCCTTTTTACGAAATTCCACATGAATCTAACAAGCAGTAGATACATGCCAATGATATGGAAAGCAAAGATCTGCAAAAATATACTATGTATCAGATATTCTGGGATCAATTGAATGTTGAGAGACGTTTGATGGAGGCTGAGTTAGTGAACTTGGTACATGCACTCAGCCTTAGACTGTGCTGGTTCTTGTATTGATCACTGTTAGGCAAGTTAGTTCAGCCAGGCTAGTGTGGATGATATCTGTTTCATCTCAATAGTGCTGACCCAATCCATAGTGCTACTTGGTAGTTCCTTCCCGCACTATTTCTTCATTTGCTTCACAGAATGTTGCTACCTGGAAACACTGTAAAACTGCCAATACACTTATGAGGAACTCAAGTTAAATATCTGCCCAGGCCAAGAACAACCATTCTGCTTGTCGTTCATGCTGCTTTTAGCTTTCTAGATATCAAAAGCATCAAGGAATTTACATAATAAATGTTTCTTACCAGGTGTTTTTGGCCTTTAAAATGGAGATTGATGTAGACTGTCCTAAGAACATTTTTCACTTAACAGTGCACCTTAAAGATGAAAGTCTTCCTGTATGAGCAAAACTTGTATGCTGCATGTAAATGAAATATTTAAGCACAGCAGTATCGCTCAAGATCTTTCACAGCACATTCCTTTTCTTAAAGGGCTAATTCTCACATTGCTTTGAAAGGATGCAAGTTAGCTATTATTCTTACTTTTGGTTTTTAGTTTTCAGAAGTGTGGTACATCTGACTTTTGAGAAGACATGTACCCCCTTACCCTTGACTTGCTTGAGTCGCTAGCAGCTAGTTATAGATACTATCTGTTGAGTGAGTGGGTGATCTCTTGATTCCTTCCGACTGTACCTTCTTCACATAAATGTATGCATTTTAGGATAATGTGTATTGAAAACTGTACCTTTTTATATCTTTAAAAGTTGTGTGTGAATGTGATGATGCAGGCAGTAGCACTTTGGTCTGCAAAGCATGACTTGCCCTTCTTCCCCTTTCAATGGCAGCCCCAAGGCACCCCCCAATGCTGCTCCTGGGGGACAGGTGACCCCCCAGGAATAGCTTGGGGTGTCAGAGGTCTGCCACAGAGGGAGGGAAATCTGAAATCACCCCCTTTGGTACTTTTATCAGGGATCCATACCTATATCAGTATATTTTATTGGCAAAAATTAGCTTTTTAGGGACAGCAGGCTTGCCCAGCTTTCATAGCCAATCATTTGTTGCTTCTAAATGTTTGTTTTCTTGTGTTTTACATGTATTGAGTTTTTGTACATGCATTATCTGTAGAGTTACTGGGAGGAGGAAGGGTGTAAGGTGTATTTTTTATATACAGTTGCTGGTCTTGATCAGATTTTAAAAATAACGAATCATTTCTTTCTGTTCAGAGCGGTGATGGTAATGAGTTGAGCACAACAATAGTTTGGGCGAGTCCACCCGCAGCGTTGGAGCAGGGCGCTGGGAAAAACCCCATTGCTTTACAAACGAACAAAAGCCCCTCCCCAAGCACTACCCAAAGAAGTCTTACTAAGAAACTAGAGGCAGCTGAATCTACAGAGCCTAAGAGCCAACCTGAGGACCAGAAATCATCAGCAGAATGTTCATCAAAAAGCAAAGATCAGTTTGCATGCTTTTGTCCTGACGTCGCACCTAGTAATAAGGAACTCAGTCGGGCCGATATGCCTGTAACATGCCACAGCTACACGAACACAGCACATGGAGTAGGCTTACCCTCTCTAAGTATGTTGCCGTCCTCCCAGGGCTTTGATGGCTGTATTCCCTTAAATCAAAGGACATCAAACTTGAAATCCCATAATGCTGCTTCCGAGATTCCAGCAGTGCCTTCTGTGATGCCGACCTTGTTAACAGGTTGTTCCCTCAGAGCAACTCCATTTGCCCAACAATATTTGGGAAATTTGCCATCAAGTGCAAATATTGCTGTGCCTCAGTATCATCTTGGTTGTCCTCAAGTTTTTGGTCTTCCCACGGGGCTGATGTATTCTAGCATCCCTGTGGGTCATGTTCAAAATTCACTGTCTGCAGGAATGGCCCTGGGTCCAGATGTTAGATCTGGATTGTTGGGCGCAACTCCACATTACGAGTTTACATCCAACCTGCATATTCTTAATAGCAAACCAGGGACAATGCAAGTAGCTGATGCTGCCGGACCTAGGCAGTGGGAAGCATCTGTGCCATTTCAATTCGGTATGCCCATTTTTCTTTTATTTTTCTCAGCGTTGTTTAAAACATTCTGAATCAGAGGCATTTTGTTCCCACTTTATACATCTTCTGTTCTCTTTGCTTGTGCTTTTTTTTCTTCTAATCATAAAGCATTTTGCGGGTATTGATACTACTTTACAGCATGAGAACAAAAATCTGTCTTGTGGCACCTTAGGCTAACGCACTGGTTGAAGCGTAAGCTTCGGTGGACTGGAGCCCTCTTCTTCAGATGCACGAAGTGAATCCTTACTCTCTGAAGCTGGCTCTAGGCCATTGAAGCTTAGGGTTTAATAAAGCAGGATGGGTTAGTCTGTCATTAGCTGTAGAAAAGAGCAAGAGTCCAGTAGCACCTTAAAAAAGGTAAGGTAAAGGTCCCCTGTGCAAGCACTGGGTCATTCCTGACCCTTGGGGTGACGTCACATCCCAACGTTTACTAGGCAGACTTTGTTTACGGGGTGGTTTGCCAGTGCCTTCCCCAGTCATCTTCCCTTTACCCCCAGCAAGCTGGGTACCCATTTTATCGACCTCAGAAGGTTGGAAGGCTGAGTCAACCTTGAGCTGGCTACCTGAAACCAACTTCTGTTGGGATTGAACTCAGGTCATGAGCAGAGCTTGGACTGCAGTACTGCAGCTCACCACTCTGTGCCACGGGGCTCTTCTGTAGCACCTTAAAGACTAACAAAAAAATTCTGGCAGGGTATATCTGAAAGAAGTAGGCTGTGGCTCGCGAAAGCTCATACCCTACCAGAAATTTTTGTTAGTCTTTTAAGGTGCTACTGGACTCTTGCTCTTTTCTACTGGTTCAATAAATGTTAGTGTCACAAGACTCCTTTGTGTGGTGCAACAGCTTAATACGACTACCCCTCTAGCTTCTGTTTACATAAGAAGCGTATTTCATTTTCTTGCCTGCTGTGCTGTTTATTTGTGGCGCCTCTTGATTTTAAGTGCTTACCTACCCATCTTGCTTTCTGTTCCCTTTCTTTGAATTTTAAATGTATGTTAGCCAATACAAAGTGTGATGTAATTTACAATTGCCTCAAAGTATAGAAAACGCAGTGGCTGACATAAGCATATATTTTTTCTACTGTAGTGGTTAAATTTAAATATGCTTGTGAAACTTGTGTGTATATATGCCTAATGTGAACAATATATTCTAGGGACTAAACATGATAGATTGGAGCCACTAGCTGTACTGCAGTGGTTCCCATGCTGATAGGGTAACCAGATAGATAAATAAGAACCAACTGTGCCATACAAGAATAACAAGGATTTCTTTTCACAAAGTCATCTTGAGCAAATCCATAGGGCCTTAGCGCATCCCAATATTAACTTTTCAATGTGTGTTCTACCTGTTAAATTTTCTAAAGCAAATAGCTACAGTAAGGAAAGAAGAAAATATATCCAGCGGCCAGCTATACATCAGGTCTGAGAAATTATTAAAGATCTTCTGTACTTCAAAACAGGCCTATGATATAGTTGGAAATTTCCGTATTAATGTTGCCAGGCAATAATGGTTTCTTGTATTGAACCTTTTCTACAAAAGTGAGCAAAATACAATATGCATACAGAAGGTAGTGACCGGGTTTCCCCCCCAAGCTGTAGTTAGTGTTATGCTGTTATGCACTGCTTCAGAGGGTAGCCGTGTTGGTCTGTGGTGGAACAGCTAGATTCAAGCCAGTAGCACCTTAAGAGACCAACAAGATGCTTGGGGTATATGCTTTTACTCAAAGCTTCCTTCTTCAGATATCTGACATTGCTGAATTTGAAATTACATTTCTTGGAAATACCTATAGAGCAGATACCTTCCTAGCATTAAATTTTGGTTTGATTTTTGGGATCACACTAATCTTACAGTCAACTGCCATGTCTAAATAGTGTCTGTTTTATGCTGGTCAAGATTTGAGTGTCTGGACTGGATTTTTGTTTGTTTGTTCCCTAGGCCATGTGAAAGTACCAGAAGAAATAAAATTCTGCAATGCTTGTTGTGTGGGGCTCACTTCACAAACCATCCTTAGCATTCTTAATCCATCTGAACGCTGGCTACAAGTCTGCATTGACCTGCGTAGCATTACTCTTAATGGGGAAAAGGTATGTAAACTTTTGTGTATACCAGAGATCCTTAGCCTTTCTGAGCTGGCAAGTACCTTTGGAATTCAGGGAATGGGGTTATGCATAACTTAAAAATACCTCTTAAGAGTACTCTTCCATATTTCAGGCATAAACTCTGCTTCAGGGTGCCTTTTAAAAATGAACATACTGTTTAAAAATTGTTAAAAATGTTTTCTTGCATACACACAGCTTATCTTCAGTCATACACTGAAGATCTTTGTGTGGTGGTGGCGGTTGCTGCCAAAGCATCTCTGTAAGTATTCACAGCCAATCAGATCTCTTGAGAGCCAGCATGGTGTAGTGGTTAAGAGCGGTGGACTCTGATCTGTAGAACCGGGTTTGATTCCCCACTCCTCCACATGAGCAGCGGAGGCTAATCTGGTGAACTGCATTTGTTTCCCCACTCCTACACACGAAGTCAGCTTGGTGACCTTGGGCTAGTCACACTCTCAGCCCCACCTACCTCACAGGGGTGTCTGTTGTGGGGAGGGGAAGGGAAGGTGATTGTAAGCCGGTTTGATTCTTCCTTAAGTGGTAGAGCAAGTCGGCATATAAAAACCAACTCTTCTCCTCTTCCTCCTCACTCAAAAGCCCTGCTGAACAAAACCCCCACCTGACCCTGTTCACTTTCTAAAACCATTTGATGTGTGCTAAGAAAAGTGCTGGCAGGCACCAGTGAATGCTGCATTGGGGAACTCTGATGTATAGCCTGCTTGAAAATACTACTTTGCCTTGCACTGTGGTAGGAGCCATACCAAAGTCCTCTATTTTATAAACCCTGTTCTTCACATATCTACCTGTGTAATTGGGGTGTGTGTGTGATGTGACAAGATTTGAATGTGGCTGACACAACCATAGATCTTCCGTAATTCTTTGTCCTCTAAAATAAACTTCCTTGTATCCATTGAAAAAAATTATTGAATGTGGTTTTTTTGCAGATGGAGCCTCTGAAACATGGATGCCTGCTGTTTAAGAACAAAACTATCATAGGACCATGTACTACAGAAGAAATAAAAATACTGTTCTTACCTTGTCAAGCAGGAGTCTTCCAGTGTGTGCTCAGCGTTGCCTCTTGGCCGTTTTCTGCAGATGCAGAGACTATAGTCCAGGCAGAAGCATTAGCAGCTCGGGTCATCTTGAACGCAGTTGCTGAAACTCCTGAACTCGAGGTAAAACTTTGATGTTCATTCTTTCTGTTAAGGTTCAGTTATGTTCAATCTGACAAGCTGCCTTACTGGAAAGTAGTTCAAAGTTGCTTTACTAGGAAAACAGGTGAAGGACGCGGTCTGCCTGTTATCCTAGTGGCTCCCTGTATAGATATGGATATTCTGAAATATTTCTGTGGCATTCAGCAGGCCAAGTTTTAAAAAACAGAATTGTGAATTCAAGTCCACAACACTGCTACACTAGCTAATTTAAAACAAAACTAAAACTGCGTCGAAATTTATTGAATTCCAAGTAACGAGAGTTGATTGTAACCATTTGGAGAGTGTGTGAGGGGGGAAGCAGTTGAGCTCTCAATATTTCAATTATGCTATAGGGTTTTGCATTTAAAGTTATGTCAGTGAAGTCCATGGAAATGAAACAACTAAACAAGACAGCATAAATGCACCATTAAGTAAAAACACTTATTTTGTGTCCGTCTTGGTCATAATGGTCTCTTAACCACTGGATATGTATCTTTTTTTCATGCTACTGAGAAAGTCTTTCTGTTTCTATTGTCATGAGACTTGGCTTCTTCATAGTCTCTTGTTCTAACTCAGAACTTTGGTTCAGGCTGAGGCCCTGCAGAACATGGAAAATTCCTGCTCTCTGAGTGCCAAGGCCCAAACTGACAGTGACTCGGAGAGAGAGAGATAAGGGTGGGGGGCAGTCCACAGGTGTAAGGAGTATAATCAGCCCTAATGGTTTCAAGGACACCCTAAGAGGCCTACACATTCGATCTACTTGAGGCATGAAATTATGGGAGCTTGTTAATTGGATTTGGTGTAACTGCAGAACACCAAATACTAATTGACAGCATCACCTGATTCATTATTTTACCTGATCAGCAACACCAATGGTCAGTTGGGGTACATCATTGGGCTTACATTTCCTTGGCCAGCCTAAATCACGCCAGAGCAGGCCACAAGGCATAAAGCAAAGATACTTCATTCTAGTTGGGTGCTCTTAGCCGTACCTTGAGGGCTTGGCTCAGCTCTTGTTCCTTGGTCCAAGGCCTTGCTTTGACTGGGGGGGGGGGGCAGGACGACTGGACACCTGTTGATTTTGGACTTTGAAACTATCTTGGACTCTGCCTTGTTAAGTACCCTCTGGATTTAGAAAACCATTGTAAGTATCTAGGACTAGCTATTTAGCTTTTGTTATTTGACTCTTGCTGTTCTTTGTTCTTTTTTGTATATTCCTGCACAACCTTTTAATAAATTACATTACATAAATTACATTATATTTTGGTGTGTTTTTGCATTTGGGAGGCTTCAGTGTAAATCCAGTATTCTGGCCCAAGTTGGCTACAGCTATTGAAGTAATTTATTTTGGGACTCAGCTTGTGAGTGTGCAACCTTACAGGGTTAGATTCTTGTTTAGACCTGGGAAGGGCTGGAGACTTGGTCCCTTGGTCTTTGGCTGCTGGGTAGTAAGGGTACTGGTGGCGGCTCTATCCTGAAGTTTATGGATTCACCCTTCAGCTGTTTGCTCTGTTGTGTCCTCCGCCCTGTCCTTGACAGCTATGCTCTAGTGGAATGAAGGGAGGGCTACATGGGATATTTCCAAATGGAATTCTTAGCAGCAAACTCTTGTCTGGGTTACTTTCTTTTCCATACAAAAAAAAAGTCTGTCTTGGTGTAGATCAATTTTCAAAGGCTGTTCCTTTTCCTAATATTAGGTGGAAGTAAACCAACTTGACTTTGGTGATCTGCCATCTGGCAGCTGGAAAGCTCTCCCACTAAAACTGATTAATAAGACGCATGCTAGAGTGCCCATGCGACTTGTTATCAATGCAGTAAGTATAGCAGCTGGTATTGTGTAACTCTGCCTGTGCAGTATCTTTTTTTTAAGTGCTTTTTTTTAGAGTTTGTAAGTGATTGCTATATTGGCTTCATCGTTGCTTACATGAAAGGTATAGATGGGTAAACTTTTCTTCTTTTCCCTCTTCCCCTTGGGGGACCGCCTGCTGTGCTCTCTTCGCAGTGTCCCTGGGTGATTTAACAGAACCTCCTGGCTTTAACACCTGTCTGTATCCCAGAACTTCTCTCCAACCGATCCTACAGTGGCAGTTGACTGACTGATATTTCCTTGTACACCATTGCATTGGTTTATGTTATAGTAATCTCCCACCTTGATTACTACAACCTTTCCCCTCTGGCCATCTGTTGTCAACTGCGGCACCCTCACCTCTGATCAGAACTCTGCTGCCACAGTTACTGTCTCTCTTATTATTTACATAATATGCTTCCCTTCTTAAGTTCCTGTACTGCCTTCTACCTAATTTGGATCCTACTCTAGGAAGATGGATCTGTCAAATGGCATAGGGCAATTCAGGCTGTGTGAATTAGGATTTTCTTCAGCAAGTGTCAGTTCTGTAAAGAACCATTTAATGTCCCAGGAGACAATGTCACAGGAATCTTTCTCCAGTCAGTAGTAGGTCTTTCACATAATGCCAAGGTTAGTTTCTCCTTGAAGAGGGTTGCACATAGTGTCCGGGATTCCTAATGATGAATAGAAACATGAAAATTTGCCTACTTGGTATATCAGAAGGATGTCATTAATTCAAATCAATGGGAAGTTACCTTAGTTATTGCATAGTTTCTCTGAACTTGCTTTCAATATAAAAATATTTTAATCGTAGAATGCTGTTGCATGGCGCTGTTTCACGTTTTCCAAGGAACCTGTCAATCTTCCCATTGAAAGTACTGTCCGTACATACAACATGTCTCAACTAACAGCTCCTTCTGTGATCTCCCATGTCATAAATCCAAGCTATAACGAACAGGTAAGCAGCTATAGACTGTGGTACATGTTTGGTTTTATAACTTTTTAGGTAATTTATGCAATATTCTGTATTTAGGTATTTATACCCTGCTTTTTTCCCCACGGGGGAGCTGACCGGCTTACACCAACATTCTTCCATTTTGTTCTAACGTAACAACCATCCTGTGAGGTCGGTTAGGCTGAGAGAGTGACTAGCCCAAGGTCATTCAGTGAGCTTCCATGGCAGAATAGGGATTTGAACTTGTCCAGAGCGTGTCCAGAGGAGGGTGATCAGAATGGTCGAAGGTCTGGAATCCATGCCCTATGAGGAGGTGGGTTTGTTTAGTCTGGAGAAGAGAAGGTTAAGGTGTGACGTGATAGCCATGTTTGAATATTTGAAGGGATGTCATGTTAATGAGGGAACTATCTTGTTCTCTATATATTGTCGAAGGCTTTCACAGTCAGAGTTCATTGGTTCTTGTAGGTTATCCGGGCTGTGTAACCGTGGTCTTGGTATTTTCTTTCCTGACGTTTCGCCAGCAGCTGTGGCAGGCATCTTCAGAGGAGTAACACTGAAGGACAGTGTCCCTCAGTGTCAAGTGTGTAGGAAGAGTGATATATAGTCAGAAAGGGGTTGGGTTGAGCTGAATCATTGTCCTGCAAAAAGTATCAAAGGTAATGTGCTAATCATTGTCCTGTAAGTATCAAGATAATGTGCTAATGAGGGTGTGGTATGTTAATATGGAACCATTGTATCCTGAAGTGATCTGTTTTTTTTTTTTTTATATATAAATTTTATTGGGTTTTATGATAGAAATTTTCCATTGCATTAAACAACATCTATAACAATATCGAATTTCAATTCTAACCTAAAGTTGTTATAATTCCATATCATATAATTAAAAAGAGAAAAGAAAAAAGAAAAAAAGAAATGGAAAATTTTTGACTTCCCCATCACCTCTATCTGCCTCTTAATAAAAAGTTCCTCCCGTCATAGGTAATCTAATCTTGATAAAATATCAATACCATATATAAAAAACCATAATCTGTTAGTAAATATAATTATGCTTATTCAATATAAAAAAAAATCAAAAATAATCCTCTGGATCAGATTAGAAAATATTCTTCCATTCTTCCCAATTTTAACTCATATTCACAATAATGCATCCACGCCCCCCATTCCCCCAAAAACCGAACGTCATTTTCTTCATTTAGAATAGCTGTGAGTTTTGCCATTTCTGCCACTTCAAACATTTTAACAATCCAGTCTTTTTTCTCTGGAGTTTCTAGCCCTTTCCATTTCGCTGCATAAAGCAGTCTCGCAGCTGTTGTGGCATATATCAAAAAGGTTCTTTGTGTTGCTAAGTCGTCTGGAATCATACTCAATAACATCATTTCTGGTGTTTTGGATATATTCTTTTGTAGTATTAATCTCAGTTCGTTATAAATCATGTCCCAGAAGTCTTTGGCTTTGTCACAGGTCCAACACATGTGATAAAAGGAACCAATTTCTTTGTTACATTTCCAACAAGTAGGGGACATCGTTTTATAAATC
Source organism: Euleptes europaea (assembly GCF_029931775.1). NCBI lineage: Eukaryota > Metazoa > Chordata > Lepidosauria > Squamata > Sphaerodactylidae > Euleptes > Euleptes europaea. The sequence continues at coordinate 58,725,831 of NC_079319.1, forward strand.
TTTGCAATTTTCTTGGGTGTTAGATACCATCTATACATCATTTTATAGATGTTTTCTCGCACTGACTGTGCTTTTATTCCTTTTAAATCTTTAGACCATAATCTTTCCCATTTATTTAAAACAATATCATGTCCCACATTTTGAGCCCAATCGATCATAGTTGGTTTAATCGTGTCCTGCTCACAGTATATTGTTAAAAGGAGATTATACATTTTAGAAATCAGCTTTGTATTATTGTCTAGTAGAATCCTTTGAAAAGGAGATTTTTCTTTAGAGAAACCTTTTTTTGCATCTTGTACAAAAACTGATTTGATTTGGTAATATTGAAGCCATTGTAAATCATCCTTAAGCAGTTGAAAGTCTTTTAGTGAGCATTTCTTTCCTTCCCAATTAATTAGATCTTGATAAGTAATAAATTTGTCTGGTCTAAGTGGGCGCAAAGTTAGCATTTCTTGGGGCGATATCCACATCGGTGTTTCTGGTTCCAAAATGTGTTTATATCTCATCCAAATACGAAGTAGAGAGGACCTGATTATATGATTACGGAATGTTGCTTGTAACTTAATTTTATCATACCACAAATAACCATGCCATCCACTTAAGTTATTATAACCTTCCAAGTCTAGCAAACGTACATTTGACAAATCCATCCAGTCTTTTAGCCATACTAAAGCTACCGCTTCAGCATAGAGTTGAAAGTTAGGCAGTGCTAAACCTCCTCTAGTTTTTAGATCCACCAAGTATTTATAAGCAGTCCTTGGTTTTTTTCCTTGCCAGATGAAGTTTGAAATGTCTTTCCTCCAAGTTTCAAAATATTTTGTTTGTGATATTATTGGTAAATTTTGGAATAAGAAGAGCATCCTCGGTAAGACATTCATTTGGATCGTTGAGATACGTCCCATTAATGACAATTTTTTGTTTGACCATATAATCATATCAGTTTTAATCTTACCCCATAACTTGAGGTAATTGTTGGTTAACAGATCTTTATTCTTTGCAGTGATCCAAATTCCCAGGTATTTAACTTTGTTAGCTTTCTCCCAGCCAGTATATGATATAAATTCCTGTTGTTGTATTTCCGATAAATTTTTAAATATTATCTTTGTTTTTTCTTGATTCACTTTAAAGCCTGATACTTTTCCAAAATCATCCAAAGTCTCCTGAAGTATATTCATTGACTGTGTTGGGTTTTCCAAAATTAGCAGTAGGTCATCCGCGAATGCTCTCAACTTAAATTCATGTTTTTTAATTCTTAGCCCGCGGATGTCCTCCATACTTCTTAGTTTCACACATAGCGGTTCCAACACCAACAAAAATAAAAGTGGAGACAAGGGACATCCCTGTCTAGTCCCTTTCGTGATTTGGCAGTTATCTGACATTGATTCATTAACCAAAATTTTAGCTTGTTGGGAGGTATAAATAGCCGATATACCTTTCTGAAAACGATCTCCAAAATTCAATTTATCCAAAATCCGTTTCAAAAAGTTCCAAGAGACCATATCAAAGGCTTTTTCTGCATCCAAAAATACAAAAGCCGCAGTTTGTTGAATATTATGGTCATAATATTCCAGTGAATCTAGTAAAATTCTTACATTGTCTTTTATTTGCCTTCCTGGTATAAAACCTGCTTGGTCCTCATGTATAAGATCCTTAATAAATTGCTTTATCCTACATGCCAAAACCGAAGCAAAAATTTTGTAATCCACATTTAAGAGCGATATAGGTCTGTAATTAGATGTTTTTTCTGGATCTCTTCCTTCTTTGGGTATCAGTGATATAAATACGTGTGACCAAGTCTCCGGGGATGTTCCCTCGTCCAAAATTGCATTGTAAAGTGAACCAAAAAATCCAACTAAATTGTCACTAAATGTTCTATAAAATAGTGCAGTAATTCCATCTGGTCCAGGTGTTTTATCCGTTTTTTGTCTCAGTATTGCTTCTTGTATTTCTTCCCTTGTTACTGGAGCTTCAATACATTCTCTCTGGGTCATTGACAAAGCTTTCATCTGTATTGAGTTTAGAAATTTATCTATTTTCTGTTTTGGAATATTTTCTTTCTGATATAACTTAGAGTAAAATGAAACAAATTCTTTCTGAATTTCTGAAGTTGAATAAACTGGTCCTTTAGCAGTTTGGATTTTTGTTATAATCTTCTTTTGAAATGAGTCCTTCAGTTGTGTTGCTAAAAATTTTCCTGGTTTATTTGCATATTCAAAATACTTTTGTTTAGCAAGTTTCAGATTTTTATTCATTTCCTCCATTATTACCAAATTTAATTGGTGTTTAGATGCAGAAATCTGTATTTGAATTTCTCTTCTCTCCTCTTCCTGTGTTACCATTACCAATTTCTGCTCCAAATTTTGTAAATTCCAAAGTATGTTGTTTGTAAATTGCAATTGAGTCTTCTTCCAGGCCGAGTGTTTCTGTATCATAAAACCTCTCAGAACAGCTTTGAATGCGTCCCAAACTGTATTTAAAGAAGTTTCCCCATTAAGGTTAATTTCAAAAAAGTCTTTCATTAAAACCTGTAATTCCTTTTGTATCTTGTTGTCTTTTAAAAGTTTATCGTTCATTCGCCATCTAAATGCTTGTTTATTGTTCCAATCAAAGGTAACAGGATTGTGATCAGAAAAAGTTCTAGGTAAAATATGAATTTTACGTAGTTGCGTGAAAATTGATTTACTGGCCCATATCATATCGATTCTGGAGTGTGAATCGTGTCTTGCTGAATAAAAGGTGTATTCTTTAGCTGTTGTATTCATTGTTCTCCAAATGTCTTGTAATTCTAATTCTGAAGCCATGGCAAAGAAAGTTTTAGGCAAGCATCCATCATTGATATCTTTTGCTTTTGATTTTTTGTCCAGAGATGGGAGAATAATTCCATTGAAGTCGCCCACTGAAGTGATCTGTTAATGTGTGAAATCCAAAGCTAATCTGCATGGCTATTGTTGACTGTAGTCTTTGTTAGTCTTGAGGTTTTCAGGACAGGAAGCCAAGCCTTATTCATTCTTAAACTCTCTTCTGTTAAAGTTGTGCTGATGTTTAAGAATTTCAGTGGCTTCTCTGCAATCTGACAAAATAGTTGGTAGAATTGTCCAGTCTTTCAGTGTCTTGGAATAAGACCCTGTGTCCTGTTTGTGTCAGTCCATGTTCAGCCACTGCTGATTTCTCAGGTTGGCCAAGTCTGCAGTATCTTTCATGTTCTTTTATCCTTGTTTGTATGCTGCGTTTTGTTGTCCCGATGTAAACTTGTCCACAGCTGCAAGGTATACGATATACTCCTGCAGAGGTGAGGGGGTCTCTTTTGTCTTTTGCTGATCGTAGCATCTGTTGTATTTTCTTGGTGGGTTTAAACACTGTTTAAACACTATCTTGTTCTCTGTTGCTCCAGAGACTAGGACACGGAGTAATGGATTTAAACTAAGAGAAAAGCAATTCCACCTAAATATTAGGAAGAACTTTCTGATGGTGAGGGCTGTTCGATGGTGAAATGTGCTGCCTCGGAGGGTGGTGGAGTCCCTGTCTTTGGAGGTCTTTAAGCAGAGGCTGGATGGCCATCTGTCGGGAGTGCTTTGATTGTGGGATCCTGCATGGCAGGGGGTTGGACTGGATGGCCCTTGTGGTCTCTTCCAACCTTGTGAACTTGTCTCCCAGATCCTAGTCTGACACTATTCATGACACTGTGGCTCTCGCAAGCTCCCATACACTGAGATTGTTTAATGGTTGTGCTTTCTTCACCGGCCATCTGATGTAAGCAGGAGCTATCAGGGATTGAGCTCTCTCAGTGGTAATTCCTCTAGCCCATGGAGTTCCCTGCTGAGCTTGTTCGCAGTAATGGGATTCAGATTGTAGGTGGACCCTAGCAGGCATTTGTGGTAACAAACAACTACTTGTTGTTCAGCTGTGCATCATTGATGCTGAGGGGAGTCAATGTGTGTGTGTGTACTGATACTAAGCTGCATATCCTTTTGTACAGGAAGATTGCATATTAATATTAAATCAATAGTCTTTCACTAAATGGTGGTATGAAACCATTGCCATCAGAAATGAAATCTTGTTTCAAGAAAAGTATAAAGTTTAACACACCATTTTGCCATGCTTCATAGTCACACAGTGATCGCTCCTTCCTGCCCTAAGTTTTTTGGTTATTGTTTTTATGTGTATCTTAGCTTGGTTTCAATAGCATGTTTATGTTAGTTTTAATGATCTTTTAGATGTGTTTTTATTATGTATGTTTTTAATCCTGGTGGCCCTGATGAGTACAGAAATGCAGAGTATAAACTTCGTAAATTTCTATGTCTGTCCACGTGCAGAAACCTTTTTTTGCTTTTGTTGTGACTTTTAATATCAGAAATAGCAACTTGACACCTCAGTCAATGGTGTCTCTGTCATGGTGTAGAAGTGCCCAGGTGGTTAAAGAAAGAAATCCCCCATTTTTCAGAAGACCTCTGCTCTTTTTCCTGCATCTGCTGCTCATGGTTGTAACAACTATATAGTAAAATGTCCTAGGTTGTTTTAAATGGTGGTTCTGTTCTAATTATGGAAGTAATGTCCACATTTCAAGCTTCATCATGGAAACATTTTCTTTAATATTGAAGTTTCTGTAGCATGTTAGACTTTACACAAATATCTTTCTCTACAGGATCCTGAAGCTGTAGTAGTTTGGGTCCAGTTCCACGCACCAAGCAAACGCATCTCTTCAGGTACAGAACTCTGACAAACTATGTTCTGAATGTGGTCAGTAGCAGGCGGCTGTTAGTCTAGCAGAATAAATTCAATTGGTGAAGCAGAACTTTGAACCTAGTAATGATCAAAATGTTTTATGTGTAGCATCTGCGGCCTAAATCTAACACGTGTGAAGAGGCTCTGTGACACGCATAATATTCTCTGAATGAGACAAATGTGTCTGGAAACCTGTATCCTACAGAGTAAGGCACATGCAGAAGACAAGCATGGTTACTACAGTCAAGCATAGAATACTTTGGGATTCCTTGTCATAAAATGTGTGGAAGGGTCCTTAGGTCAGATCTCAAAAAGTTATTTCATCATAATATTTAAGTCTTGTGCAGATTTTCATCCTTAATCTAGGAGGGAGCAAGTGTAAACATGCCTAGGTTAATGGAAGCAGTGTGCTAGGATATCCAGTTAACATACTGGTATTTTGGACAGGGCTGTATTTTTGTAAGTATGCACGTGCACTTTTTTTGCCAAAAAAGGCCAATGTGCCATTCCAACACTGATGACGGCAGAAAGGCAATATTTCCCTGTCACCATTGCATCTGTGTGTAGTCATCCAGCAGGGCTGTTCAGTGTGATTCTGGGGCTCTTACATCATAGCCCCGGGCAATTGGACTCCGACCATACGATGGCTAACAGCATGGGCTGCCTATTCAAACAGAAAAATCTGCTTGGTAACAGGATTAGAATCAGAGACTAAAAGAAGCCGCCAAGATTCTCCTGTAAATAGCAAGATAAAAAGCAACAGACTTCTGATGAAGCTGATGTGAAACAAGGATAAAATTGTGAAACCTTATTGTACAGTTCGCGTTTCTTGGACATACCGTATTTTTCCGTGTATAAGATGACGTTTAAAATTTAGCCCCCAAATTAGGGGGTCGTCTTATACATGGAAGTCAGCTGTTGCCCCGCTCTCTCTCTTCTCCGCCCATCAGCTGTTGGGCGGGGAAAGAGAACGAGCGGCCAAAGAGGCCTGTAGCCCTGGCTAGCCGGCATCAGGCGTTCAAACCAGTCGCCGCCCACCCGACCAGACGCTGGCCTGCCAGGGCGACAGGACTCTTCCGCTCGCTCTCTTCCCTGCCCAACAGCTGACGGGCGGGGAAGAGAGTGAGCGGCGAAAGAGGCCAGTGGCCCTGGCCGGCCGGCGTCCAGCATTCAAACAGGTCACCGCCCATCCTGCCCGACAGCTGATGGGTGGGGCCGTCTTATGGATGGAAAAATACAGTAATTGTATAGTTTGCATTGCTTGGACATAAGTATTTTTAGTATTATAAGGTTGTATGTGGAATTAGAAATCACCTTTTTGAAATTATATAAATTATCACATTCAGTTGCATAGTGGTATTTTTTTCTGTATACATGAGCCTTTTCATTTAAGGCTGCTGAAAAGCAGTAACAAATAATTACAATGTAGTAGTAGTAGTAGTACGTGTTGCACTGATTTTTATAAAATGAATTTAAGCTGCCATTTTTTGCCAGTTGCTTTAAATTTGTTTAAATAAAATTAATATGAAAACTTCGCTGCCACTATTGCAATGCCATTTGATTTCATTGTTGACTAGTTTTTAGCCCTTGTTTGGTTCTTAATGAGTTATTCAAGTACTTGCTCATTTGATTTCACTGTTGTCTGATTAAAACTTGAGATAATATGCTGTTGGCTGATTAAATAGAATAGGGGGCAAGATTTTAAGCAAAATCATCACATTTAAACTGTTTCAGATTGTTTGGGCCCACCAGATGAATACTTGGCAAGAATTGATGTGGAGGTTGATTGTCCAGAGCCGAATAACATTTTAAGTATTCCTCTGTTTGCAAGATCCGGAACTCCTAGAATATATGCCCCAAAGGGTCTGCAGGTATATTCTGAAAACCAAATTATCTCATTTTTGGTATATCCAGTCTTTCTGTATTAGATGTCAGCTGTTTGATATCATCTTTCCCCCCAGACTTTATATATGTCTGCAAGAATAGGATCATCGGCAAGACAGCAGCTGCCTCTAAAGAATGCTGGGAATATTAGAGTTGATTTAAAGATCACGGTGAGTAACTAACTCTGTTCTAACAAGTACTTCTGAAATTGTCAGACCAGTCTAACTTTGTAAATACGTAAGAGTTAACTTGAGTGGCAAGGGATTCTCCTCTTTTCCGGTAAAATAATTGTTATGGTCCCCCTAAAGACAGTTGTGGAGCAGACAGCCACTAGTTATTGTCGGCCCCTGCCCTAGTGCTACCAGTCAGGATCTGGGAGGTGCACCAGTGATAAGTCCTTGTTCTTGGCATCTATTCACATTGGAGAGCAGAGCATAGGCCGTGGTTTTTCTTGTGAGCAGGTGGAGGTGGTTGTATGCCACAGCTACTATGGCAGACAAAAGGGAGATAGCCACACAAATAGTTCAATATAGTTATTGTTCCAGCTGCAGTGTCCTTCAAGCAAGCGGTTATACACGCAGTTTCTCTTCCAGTGCAAAGCTTCTTAAACTGTGGGTCGCGACCCCATATGGGGTCGTGTAACTGAATGTGGGGGTCAAGATTTTTCTAAAAAAATCTTTATGATTTATTATCAGTAAATGTTTGATTTGTATACCTATTTTACATACCTGTATATCTGGGGTCGCATAAAAATTTATCGGGTGAAAGGGGGTCACAAGTAGAAAAGGTTTTAAGAAGCCCTGTTCTAGAGCACAACACAGTTGGTCACTTGGGTTTGTATCTAGTACAGTTGCTACATGCTGCAAACTTATGTTTGTTTAGATATTTTATGCTTACAGCAGCAATCCTATTAGGTAAGTTAGGTTATGTGTCTGGCCCCATATCACTTAGGGAGAGTGTCTGGCCCCATATCACTTAGCAAGCTTTCGTAGCAGAGGGGGGATTTGTACCTAGGTCTTCCAGATCTTCATTTGACATTCTAAGCACTATACTTATACCACTAAGTGGTTAGTGATTCGGTCTAAATCCCAAGGTACTCAGGTTTCATTATTAAATGCTTTCCCTCATACAATCTTATATATAGTTAAAATTAAGATTATTACATTAGAATAGAAAACTTTTAAAAAGTATAGAAGACAATAATATGATATACAATGCACAATAACTCAACGCTGGTTGTTATAGGCAATATATAATTATTCATAGTAATAACAATAGTTTGACAGTGATCGTTCCGTTAATCTTGAGGCAAATCATCCTCATACAATGTTGATACGCTCAGTACCCTGATTTTCTTAGCCCTGTATATTCACTGAAAGGAAGGAAAGCTCATCTTAAGTATGCTAAAAAAAAAAAAAGGATGAAAGCTACTTGAACTAACAAAATTCATTTTTAGGCACTGGAGCGAAGCAGCAGCATCTCTGTTGAGCCTGAGGAACTGGCCCTTGTACCTGGGGAAGAACGAGAAGTGACAGTTCAGTTCTCTCCTAAGGACTGTAGAGATGCTGAAAGGTAACTCACCTTATTTGACCTAATTGTGAAAAGCAGTGTTCCTTTTTATGGAATATCTAACTTGAGACTTTATTTTAACAGCATTGTGAAAATTTTCGTACTGCCCTCTGGGCCAGAGTATAAAGTGACCGTGAAAGCTGAAGCATCTGCGGTGGAGAGCAGACTTTTGACACAAGCGTGCCACAACTCAGAGGTGCCCCCTATCCTTGCGAACAAGCAGCTTGTGGCATGGGGCGGAGTACAACTTGGCAGAACAGCGTAAGTACCAAGAAAACGGTTTCAGCAAGGTGTGGTTGAGACTTGTCCAAAGCCTGGGACAATGTCTCATTTGTAAGCAAAATGTCTTATTTTAAACATTACCCTGATTTTATTGAGTATACTATGAATAATGCCCTAAGGAAGATCCTGCACAACTTAACTGGGATCTAATCAGCCCCGTGTGCTAACAGGAACAACTTCTGCATGTGCACAGGCAGAGAGTGCCAGTCTCTCCCCCCGCCTCCACACACACACACACACACACACACACACACACACACACACACACACACACACACAACACTCCAGAGGATTTCTTGATGCTCAGGTGTGGCTTTTCAGAGAGGTGAGGGGATGTCAGGGAAATGGAAAGTGAGAAATCTCTCCCATGCAGAGCCAGAGCACTAAATGCAGTTGTCTCAATTCCAGCCCCTGGATTCAAGTTTACATTCAGTTTTCTTGCAGTTTATCCGCTCTTATACTATCCTGGAATGTTTTTGTTTGGATGCCTCCTAACAAAAAAATCAAATCTCTCACTCTTGGCTGTTGGAATTATTATTATATAACCCTTTATGAATCATTAATGTAAAAGATGAACCGTTTTCAACCACAAAATGGGGCTAGGATGAATTTGATTTCTAATACTCCTTAGTTTTAACTCTTTTCAAAGTGTTTTCCCCCCAGTGAGTTTGTATCTGCCCTTGTGATTTGAATGAGGCCTCCTACCAATCACAATGTTTAGGGAAATTACCCAGTGGGCACCCAAACTTAAAAAACATAAGAAAGACCAAGGCCCATCAAGTTCAGCAGTCTGTTTACAGTGGCCAACCAGGTGCCTCTAGGAAGCCCACAAACAAGATGACTGCAGCAGCATTATCCTGCCTGTGTTCCAAAGCATCTAATATAATAGGTATGATCCTCTGATACTAGAGAGAATGGGCATGCATCATGACTAGTATTCATTTTGACTAGTAACCCTGGATAGCCCTCTCCTCTATGAACATGTTTATTCCCCTCTTAAAGCCTTCCAAGTTGGCAGCCATCACCACATCCTGGGGCAGGGAGTTCCACAATTTAACTATGCATTGTGTGAAGAAATACTTCCTTTTATCTGTTTTGAATCTCTCCCCCTCCAGCTTAAGCAGATGACCCCGCATTCTAGTATTATGAAAGAGGGAGAAGCTTTTCTCCATACCATGCACAGGCCTCAAATAAAGGCTTGGATTCTAACCATGTATTCTGTTGGCATAAAGCTGGAGGGGTGATTTTTGTCAATTCCTTCCACTACAACCCCCACTTTACCCTCTCCTGCTGTTCCCAGGTGTTGATGGAAAACCTTCCTTCCCCAAACATGCTTTCGGGGAGCGAAGCCAGGCTGCATAGGTGGGGGAGAACCAAGAAATCTTGCGTCCGCTAGTGGTGATGCCTTTGTCCCTTCTATACTTTCTGATTCCATTGCATTGCCAAGACTAGGGCTTCGTGTCCCTGTTTTACTCAACTTCTTTCACAGTCAGCCTCAAAACAAAACAAAACTCGCATGAAGAGGGTAGAAGGTTTCTTAGAGATTCCCTCTGCCTTTGCAGTACTCCCCATGCTATAATTTCGCTATTTATATGGGGGGAATCTTAAGGCGAGTTTCTATAGGCATTCCACAAAGGGTGTGTGTGAACTAAGCAGATATGAACTTGTCATTCAAAGGGAAATACTTTCAGCAGATATATAACTAGGTCTCTGTACAGCAGCCATCAGAGTACGTTATTTCTAAGGCAACAGAGAACACACATCAAGTGATAGATGAGGCCTGTTACTAATCCACTGTGAAATATTGTTGCCCTGTTGCTAACAGACTGGTATGCTGGAGGAGTTTCCTCCATTTAAAGGGATTAAACTCTAGTCAGTATTTATAGCGGTGAAGCCTGTGTTGCCTTGCTAATCAAAAAGGGGGAAACTGCAAGGTTTAAAGGACTTGAACAAAAAGCCCCCTGGTAAGTTTTGTCCGTGGTCTTAATGATGACCAAACCCTCATTTAAACATGTTTTGAGCAAAGAAAATGGGTTGGGTAGAGCCACATTGTTTTCACACTAGTTGAGCACATTATAAAGAAAGCAATAAACCCCAAACAACTACCATTAAAAGCCACCTTTTAGTGGCATTCAGAATCTGCTGCCTGATATTTCTGCTTCTCTTGAACTTGTGAATTACCCCCTGCATCCAGAAACATACGTTGTGAACATTAAGTGAAATATTAAACATTCTAAGAGTTCTACACAGCTCTTCCTATTGAATGTATGTTCACATCCAACTCTATATTAAATAGCAGGCATAAAGTTTTCTCTTTAGTAGCTCTCACACAGATTCATAGAAAACGTAACAACTGTCTGTTCCTCTCTCGATACAAGCGAATGACAACTGACTATTAAACTTTTAAAATCATTTTCAGTCAACAGAAATTAATTCTGAGAAATGACTCTCATACAACCCAGCAGTTACGATTGTTGATAAGGGGTCAAGATCAGGACTGTTTTCAGGTGAGTCATGGAAACCAATCAACTTTTTTTCATACGGCAGAATTGGGCCTGTTATTTGAGGCTGCTTTTTATTTAGAATTTTTAAATGGGTTAGCTTCTGCCTAAATACAGCACAATAGACATTAATTCCAAAATTTAAAATTCGGAAATAGCCGTGTCAGTCTTGATATGCCAGTTAATCAAAATGCTTTTGTAGTCTGGTGTTGTCACAGGGATCTTGAGTGTCTCACTTGTACTGGAAACGCTTCTCTGTTAGATTTAGTAGCTTCCCAGCCCATGTATTTGCAACACTTGTGCATATTTACATTATGTATGAAAATTGTTGTGAAGCAGCCATGAATCCAAAATAAAATGTTCTTATCACCTTCCCCAAAAAAGGTATATCGGAGACAGGCCTATAAATAGCCAATGAAGGCCTTTTTTTTAAAGCAGAGGTCTAATAACTGCCTGCTCCAGAGCTCTAGGGAGAGCCCTCTCATTCAATGAGTCATCAGTAATTTTCACTAGCAGCTCCAATACCCTTTCCCGGACTAATTTTAAAAGCCAGGAAGGGCATGGGTCAAGACCACCATATGGATCACAGAATCTTAGAGTTGGAGGGGGCCATACAAGCCATCTAGTCCAACCCCCTGCTCAATGCAGGATCAGCCTAGAGCATCCCTGACAAAACTCTCATACTCCCAAGGATCCTGCCAGCACCCATAAGCAAGATCAGCTTGAATCTTCCCATAGTAACAGGACAAGTAGTGCTTCTGGCACCTTAGACACAAAGTGAGACATTTTAAAATAACTTACATTTCACTGTTTTACCTAGTGATGTAAGTATTATCATGAAACCATAGTAATGCATCGTTTATAAGCTGCTAAAGGTATACGCTCACCTGTTTCTAATTTGATAACTTTATTAACTTTAAAATGAACCTCTTAAAAATATTTAATAATAATAAAAAAATGAACCTCTTCTAAATTATGATGTCAATTAAATTAGTTTATGGTGTGTTTATTTTCTTGTGTATCTGTAGATGAAACTTGGAGAACACATGTACAGCGACTGTGAAGTCAAAATCCGACCCAAACATGATTACAGTGTGTCCTTAATGTTTACGCCCTCTCATTTAGCTTGCATGCTGGCAAAGCTTGAAATGAAACAGCTGGGTTTTCCTACTCGACGAGGAATCAAGTTCACTGTAAGTCTTCTTTTGCAGTCATAATAAAATTACTTAATTTGGACTTCCTTTGTGCAGTGTTACAAGAAGGAAACCTGGTGCGTGTCCTTGCTTAGGAAGTCCTGCACCATTATACTACTTTCTAAACATCAACCAGGATAGCAAGTTACAACAGAACCAATATAGCCTTGGTAGAGACTTCTGAATTGGGGCATTGAGGTGTTTGTGCCCAAACAGTACATATGGTCTCTACTATTTGGATGTTAATTTTCTCTTCCATTTACTTTTTACTGATAAATTAACACTAAAAGGTCCTAAATGGAAAGCTGATATGGTTAAACTGATGTCCCCTTGCTTAACTGGCCAGTATGTTTTTAGATTCACTGTTAAACTTCTTGTGAACATTGCCCAGTTGCAATATATCTCAGTCATGTAAAGCTTCTCCTTCATGTCCTAGTCTTTTTATGTGTAGGAAGTTTTAATATGGAAGAGCACACTAACCTGTAAACCTCAACTTGCAGTTAGGAGTGAAATGATACTGTAGGGGTACAGTGTCTTTTAATATCCAGCCTATAATGTTTTGGTAGTACTTTGCTGTTAATAGAGAAAGCTATCTGAATTTACTGGGCTTCTAATCTAATGTATACCAAGTCTACTATCATCTCCAAAAAATGGACTTTGGAAAAATATTATTCTGTCATGAAGGAGCACATTTTTTAATCCATTTAAAATCATCTGCCTGTCTTGAATATTCATTTCAGTAGGGGGAAATGCTTTGTGGATAGGGCAGCAGGTCTCTTTTGCATTCCTGTGATGCTAAATGTGAATTATGTATATTTTTTCCCCAGATACCGTTGTATGGATATGGGGGCAAAAGCAGTGTGATCTTAGAAAATGTGAAAAAACACTGCAACAGATACCTGGTGGAACTGAATGAGCTGTCACCTGGGAAAACAAGCGTGATTTCTTTCTCTCTAAGAAATACTGGGTGTCGGGCTGCTTATGTTAAGGCACTGTGTTTTAGGAATTTCTGTGAAAGAATTATTATGGATCCAAATATGCTGAGGGTATTTCCAGAGAAGTTTGTCCTTAAAGAAGCTGAGCAGCAGGTAAGTTTGAAAGCCAGTCACTAGATTTCCTACTGTATTGTACAAACCTGAACTCTTGTTATACATGACCTGTGAAATTCAGACATTTTTCAGAAACATGCTATCTAATTTTGTTCTGCATTTGAGAACGTGACATTATTCAAATATAGTAGCACTAATGAAAGACCATAACATTCCATTTGAACAATGAAATGGTTATTTCCCCCAGAAAGTTACAGTAACGTGCAACTCTACTGAAAGTGAACAAAATAATGCATCATTGTTAGCTACAATTTGCTTCTTCTATGGAGATGAAATATCAAGACAGCAGTATGTCAGGTGAGGCTCAGCTTTCCTTCTAAAATTACTGCATTGCTTGTTTCAACTGTGCTTATCCGTTTGTCCTGATGAATAAGCAATAGATGGCTACAGGACTGTATTGGCTGTTAACTGGTTTAATGTGACAATGAGACCCAATTTTGTTCTGCTGGCACACTGAATCCACATCCATTTCCATAAGGGTGGGTCTGAGACCTCTTGCCTCCCATGCTGCATGACAGGTTCTCCAACTCTCAGAAGCAACTGAGGAAGGGAGCAGGGGCCTGCCTTAGGAGGTGGGAAATAGAAAAGATCTGTTATGCAAGTCAAGCCCTGATTGTACTTCTTAGGAGCCAACTCAACAACTGCTGTGTTGGTCTCATGGATATTAGTATACATGACTCATTTCTGCCCCCCTTACCATGACACCGCCATTTTGAGAGAGCGTTGTCTGTGCATGCGCAAACAACGCTCTTTCAAAAACCAGAGGGATTTAAACCTCCTGTTTTTTAATGTCAGATTTTTCTGCGGACCTAGGGAGTCCCCTAAGTGCAGACAAACCTGTTGGGGTGAGCGTGCCCCGTATCTGCAGACTGAAGTATCCGCAGGCAGGGAGCACTCTTCGGAATTAGGTACATAGATGTTCAGAGAAGTGCGCTTTGAGAGGAAATTGTTTCTCATAGCACAAGGAGCCTGAAGCACAAGGAACTTTGGGAGCCTACCCAAAGAAGGTGCGAGAGCTGTGACCATTTGAGATGGCTGCCAACCCTGTCACTCGCTGCAGGCTTCTGGCAGGTGCCAATAACTCAGAGGAAGAGCCAGTTTGTCGCTTTGTGCAGGCTCTGGAAGTGCTGGGAAGCAGTGAAATATGCTGCTTTTAAATGTCTGCATATAATATACACTTCATTCATTCATTACCTTTATTAGGCATTAATATAAATGGACAAAATTACAGAATCAAGTAAAACGGATTACATTAAAATAGCATTACTTAAAAGTACGAACAAAGTGTTCGCGTATCCTTTGTACAGACAGCAAAAATCTGGCAACTTGTTGGGTGACAGAAGAGACTGTCGGATAAAAGATACATCACCAGCTGCTGATCTGTGAAACTCTGAACACTAAGCAGTAGGGTTTTAATATAGATATTTCTCGGCCTCATATAAAACTTACAATACACTTATTGTATTGTAACAATACTGTATTCACAGCAAAAGCTAATTGTATCCCTGAACACTTAACCCATGTGCTGTTGTATATAATATACACAGTGAGAAACTGTTTTCTGGGAGATGCATAGAGTGGCTGAAGATTATTGCTTTATGCTGGACATCTAGAGGCAGAAAGAGATTTTCCAGAAAGAGACTTACAGTTTCCATTAGCAGCCAATTCTGTGGGTCCCTGACTATGCTGCTTGAGAAAATAGAAGTGTGCTCTCCTGTGGTGTTTAAATTATGCTCATTTTAGGCCTGATGCATTGATACATTAGTCTTTTGAGAACATGAGAAGCTAATTAGCTTTAGCTGTGAATACAGTAGGATACAGGGCAAATGGGTCTATGAAAAGGAAGAACTGCTTTGAGCACGTTGCTCTATGTGGTAGGATGCGGTGCAATAAAATTAATGGGACACAGACAGCTGCTCTTTAAAATTGTCTCTTTAGAGCTATCCAGCATAATCCACAGCAAGAACAAAATATATTGCCTGCTAATAATCCAGCGAGAAATGTAAAGTTTGATGAAGAGTTCCCGGGGGAAGAACTGGTGACTGAAGGTAAGACCAGTTGTCGTAGTTGAAGGATTTCTGTGAGATTCTTACAATAACTTGAATTTGGAGTATGGGAAAGACTACATGGAAAGGATATGGAAGAAATGGAGCTTGGCATTTGTGTATTTAGCTAAATATGCGAAGGTGGATTTTAGAACTGTTGTGAAAAGGTTATAATATTTGAGTACTGTAATAGGGGAAGTAATGTAGAATTTGGATTTGGGTAATACTCTATCGGAAGTCATGCACTGGGGGTATATAAAGGGGGTTGGAGAGGGGTGATGGGTTTTTATGTTATATTGTTTTTTCACATTTATGAAATAATTAAAAAAAGGAAAGAACCAGGTTCATAATTACTACTGTGGGTGTGAATTAATTATGCAGCGTTGCTGTGCTGTATCAGCTTAAATGATTTTTCCGAGTATTGTCAAACATATAAGATAATCTTAAATTAAACTACGTACGAAAACAGATGTCTCTATAGCAGTGATCGGATCATGCACTGCATCCATTAGAGCTCTGCACACACCCAAACGTTTTTTGCAGCTGTACTTGTCCAAAATCAACATCCAAAAAAACCCCCACAATCCACGTAATACCAGGTACGATGACACAAAAGCGTGCATAAGCTTTCAGGTATGCCAGAACCTCTTCCTCAGGCTATAGATGTTAAAATCTAAAAGGTGGAGGTGGAGGGAAAGATATTGCAGGCCATGATCTTAAAGGCCTTCTCTCGCAGCATCTGTATACTGAATACCAGGGCTCCTCGGAGCAAGACAGAAAAAAATGGTAGTTCCATTGGAATTACAAAGCGCAGTCGACTACCTTTTATCTGACACCCTGCAAGATAACACAGACCCCATAAAAGGCACACACACACAGTTTATTTCCTTGCAGGCCCTCATCTGTGCAATTAAGGTTTAGTAAATTAGCCAACTTAAATAACTTCTCATTTTGTAAAATGGGTTTTAGAAGAAAAAACTGGGAGCGTATCTATTTTATACCCAAAATACTCCTGTGAGCTTCCTCAACAACTTCGCTTGTACAGATTGCAAGCCAGTCTCAATGTGTGCTATCACCCGTATGCCTAAAGTTGACTACTTCAGTTGTGCTTGTGAAAAGTTACGGGGGGCGGGAGGTAGAAGAATGCAAGACCTGGAACAGTCTGAAAATCAATTGCTGCACCCTAGAGATGTAAAACTTTGAGAAATTTTGAAACCATGAAAAGTATTAAACGTCTTGCAGTGCAAGCCTAACCATAGTTACATCCTTCTAATTCCGCTGAGGTCAGTGGGGTTAGAAAAAGTGTGACTCTGCTTAGGTTCAAACCTAAAAAATTATGGCTGTACCCTATTCTACAAAGGGAGCTACAACACCATATGCCACCTTAGTATGTGCATTTTAGCCTCTGCCATCTGAAAGGTAGGCAGAAATAAATTTAAAATAGATTTTGTAGTAAGTGGAAGGAAGTTTGTTCGGACAGAAACAGCCTCGATAGGACTAGCAACATGTTTGGATATAAAGTTAATTATAACATTGAACTCTTCAACAGTGCGTTATTGTACACAATATGGCAAACTAATTGAGGACAAAATTATATTTAAACAATAGATACGTCATTGGTGCTTGTGGGTTATCCGGGCTGTGTAACCGTGGTATTTTCTTTCCTGACGTTTCACCAGCAGCTGTGGCAGGCATCTTCAGAGAAGTAACACTGAAGGACAGTGTCTCTCAGTGTCAAGTGTGTAGGAAGAGTAATATACAGTCAGAAAGGGGTAATATACAGTCAATATACAGCCCGGATAACCCACAAGAACCAATGAACTCTAACCATGAAAGCCTTCGACAATAGATATGTCATTGAAAATATGTTGTATATTGCTACAGTATTACGGTATATAGATACATAGTTGAAAATACGTTATCTATTGCTACAGTATTATATAGGAATTATCATTTGTTATGCTGTAAAGTGGTGGATAAAATCAGCATACTACACGCTTTGAGTGAACAAAACCTGGTCTTAAAAAGCATTTCACTCATTCCAAAAGAAAAAATTTATAGCACTTTTTTCTTTGCTTGCAAAAATTTATTTTTTTCTCTATTGGGAAAATTGGGGGGGGGGAAAGGGTGGAGGGAGGGGCTCTGTTTATCTAGGCCTTCACATCTCTACCCCACCCTCAAGAAACTACATGTTGTTATACTGCATATTTTAAAAATAATAATAATAAGCTTCAGTTTAAAAAATAAACTATGCTTAGCACAATGTAAAGTGGAATGTCCGTGGAATGACCGCATAGTTAAATTGTGGAACTCCCTGCCCCAGGATATGGTGATGGCTGCCAACTTGGAAGGCTTTAAGAGGGGAGTGGACATGTTCATGGAGGAGAGGGCTACTAGACAAAATGGATGCTAGTCATGTTGCATACCTAATCTGCAGAATCAGAGGAGCATGCCTATTATATTAGGTGCTGTGGACCACAGACAAGATAATGCTGCTGCAGTTGTCTTGTTTCTGTGCTTCCTAGAGGCACCTGGTTGGCCACTGTGTGAACAGACTGCTGAACTTGATGGACCTTGGTCTGATCCAGCATGGCCTTTCTTATGTTCTTCCCAAACCATAACTTTGTTATGAAATGAATAGAATGCAACTTCCAAATTGATACAGTAGAGAACCACTAGACTTAAAGATGGCAATAATCCTATTGGTTGCTGTCAGACCAGTTTACAGTTGAAACAGCAATATGAGGGAATGATACTTCTGTTCCATTAACACAGTTTTTTGATTTTTAAATATCTTTTCCTAGTATGTGATCTTCCACAACAAATAAATGATATCCAGTATTTTTTCATAAACATGCGGAGGATTATTCTTTACGTTTATAAGGCATCTTCTAGCACTTCTTCGAATATCCTGTCACCTTCATCACGTCGTTTGGCATTGGATAGGTAATAACAGAATTTTTTGTCTAGTGTTTTTAAAATCCCGGCGCAGTGTTTCTCTGCCTTGGTGAACTTTAAATATCCTACCTAAGAAAAAGTGTATGTAGATATCTGTTGTTGGACTATTTCTGTGACTAGAGCCTGTTTTAAACTTTCTCCGTGGAAATTTTGGGATTCTTCCTGGGAGGTATATCTCTGGACGATACTAAGTGGGAACTGAGCGCTCCTGCCATCTCAACTTTAGTAAGGCTTTTCATATACTCCTTTAAAAGGCCAGTTTGAGGTTGAATGTTACATGTTGAATTCTATGTTTACTGCTCTGTTTGCTTCCCCCAGTAATGACACTGTGCTGTTCTCTTGTTTTATGGCTTTTTTATTCTGCCATCAAAACTCTGTGCTCTTTATTATTTAACTGAAATAATGCAAGTACCACCTTATCTATGTAGATAGTTTCAGAGGGTAGCTGTGTTGATCTGCAGTAGAAGAGCTAGATTCTAGTGGTATACCTACTTGTAGCTGACAAAGGAAGCTTTGGCTCTCGAAAGCTTATACCCCCAAAACCATGTTGGTTTCCAGGGTGCTCCTGGACTCCTGTGTAAGCTCCTTTCTCTAGAAGGTACTCTGTTTTCTGAGTAAAGGTCATAAAATGTATTCTTCTCTCCAGCTAAGGTATTCCTATCTAACTGTAGAACAAATATAAACTGGGCATAGAAAGAAGGAAAATTGCTACACATACAGGAACAAATACTTGACCAGTATGTTCTATCAACCAACGAGTTTAACAATTAAAAAAAAAACTTTTTGTAGACCTAGTGCGCCTGAGATGCAGAGCATGACTCTCGACATACTGCCTGTTAAAGAACCTCATGGTTGTGTACTTCCATCAAATACCAAAAGCCAAAATGAGAATAAGCTTGTTTCTCGGGAGACCTGGACTGTGCAGCCTGAACTTCTGAGTCTCTCAGCTCCTTCTCTGAGTAAGTAACTACATAGAATTTCAGTGCCTAATAAAATTATTGGCCATAAGTTCTTGTCTTGGAGTATGTCTAGTTGATGATCACTGTTCTTACATTAATGAAGTGATAAGCTGAACTTGGGATGGCATTCGACATAGTTTCAGTTGTCTGTAAAACTTGATCAGCAAATGAATTTGGGGGCTTCAGTGGTGTTACCACTGGTGTATTTGCCAGTGCTCTTTTTCTTTGTTTAGGCTCTGCTTGCCAGTTCTCACCTGCAAAGAGAACTTTAGTTGCTTCCTTTGTTAACGGCATTTGTTCTTGACAGCTTGGTGACCATACACAAAGTTCCCACTTCCTAAACACAGGTGCCAACCTGCCGTTTAAGAATTACCATAGCTGCGTATGCTTGTTATTTTCAGTTTTGCTTTTTAAATGTCCTTAATTCATCTCTGTATGGAAGGGCAAATGTCTTTGGTGCCTAAATTATTCAGTTGTTAATAATGCCCTTTATTCGATAGGCGGAACAACAGACACTAGACATACGCAGATAACCAACAACTCAAACAGATTGTTGAAATTCGAGCTCTCGTGGCCTGCTCATTGTCTGACAATAACGCCTCAGCATGGAACTATTGAGCCTGGGTAAGTATTACTGTTACTTTTGTATTGAATTAACAGTTGGTGGTGGGAAGTGCCATTAAGTCACAGCCCACTTATGGCAACCCCGTAGGGTTTTCAAGACAAGAGACGAGCAGAGGTGGTTTGCGATTGCCTGTCTCTGTGTAGCAGCCCTGGTCTTCCTTGGTGGTCTCCCATCCACGTACTAACCAAGGTTGACCCTGCTTAGCTTCCAAGATCTGATGATTAAAATTTGGCTTCCGTTAAATCTAACAGCATGAAAGTATTTTAAGGACCAAGTTGGAAAAAAGGAAGATATTGTTGGCTTTTACAAGAACTTTCCTCATGGAAAGATTTGTAAGAATATATAACCATGTATTTTCTCAATATTAATTAAGACTTTAGGTTTACTGTAAGTATTAAGGTACTTTTGGGTGCTACAGAAATTAAAACGTATCTTTGTAATATGCATGCCATTTATCTTCATAGGAATATTTGTTAACTGAAGGGAGTTTGAGCCAACAAAACCTGTTCTATTCTAAACTTTCAAAGGTACTCTAAACCTATAGCTGCAGTATTTATACGGTACACAGCCTATGGTTGCAATTTTTCCTTACCTTATCATGGGGATTGACTTTCAGTGTTCATCTTCTGATGCAATGCTATCACACATCTAAGAATCTGGTGCTGTGCTAATGCCAGAGAGGTACATTGGTTGGTAATCCGTTAATATTCACACTGCATTTCTCTACCCAGACATGCAGAAAGATTAAGCAAAGGATTTGTGGTAGCGAATTACAAAGTCACTTAAGTTTGGTCACAAAATACCATTGCTTTAGAAACAAGAAAAGAAGTTTGTGCCCTCTAATTATTTGGCCAATTCCCGAAAGAAGAGCCTGCATTGGCCTGATCCAATGCCCTATCTTATGCATTTTTGCAGGGGAGATGAAATACTGTGGAGTTCTGTTCAGGAACACACTTGCCCTTGTGAAGATAGAGAAGTTGAACATTGGGTTTGTACAACTGCACTGCCCTTTTTTATTGTGATCTCAGAAAAGGTCTCATTACTCCTTCAGAAAATGTAAGGCTGATCTGAGAATTTGTATAAGGCCTTTCTTCTCTCAGACCATGATGCTGGGGTCTTGGTCAAAGTGGCCAGATTTTGTGCAGCTGCTAGAGCCCTTCGCTGTTCTATATTAAGTTAATGAATATTGCCTTCTCATTTTAATGCAATTTATGTAGCCTTTCATGTATTGGTGCTGCTGTCATCCTTAATAAATAATACATACATGCAGAAAGGCTACATGTTTGCATATTCTCTGTTGAAGTAATTTGCTGTAACACTAGTGCCACAATATTTCCCATATTGGACATGAAACCTAAAGAAATATCATATCCAAAATGAAAAAAAACCTGTAAAATGTTAAAATGTTCTTAGGAATCTTAAAGCTAATAAAGGTGTACATTTTCTCATACCTGTAAGATTCACTGTTGTTGTTCGACTTGTTTCTAGAAGCTGTATTTCAATTCATGTGAGCCCAAATCCTTCACTCGCAGAAAACAAATCTATATTTCCATGGAGTGGTCTCATTTACATACATTGTGATAATGAACAAAAGGTAAGTGGCTTGCTTAAATTACTGTGGTTACAAAGATTTTTTGTAGCTGCTAGTTTCTGGTAGCGAGTATGGTATCCGATGAAATGCACTTTGACTCTCAAAAGCTGATACTCAAAAAATCTTGTTGGTCTCTAAGGTGTTACTGGACTCAAATCTAGCTGTTCGTAGTTTCTATAATTCTTGAAAACTGATTTTCTTCTATAATATTCATATCCTTAAACATACTGGACTGAGATTATATTTGACCTCTAGATTCATTATAGAGTTCTCTGCTTCTAATACAGTATCACCCCATATTGTAACTTAAATTTGCCTATTGCATCTCGCCACATAATTTGCTGTTTCTCACAAAGAGCATTTAAATCTGCTGGATTGAAGTAAGGATACACCCATGCCTACGTTCCCTTTTCAGCTGTGGGTTTTTAAAGTCATTTAAGATTGTGGTCATTTTTGGCAGCAAGTAGCAACAGCAGAGAAACTTGGAAAGAACCTGGTAGTATCACCTGGACCTGGGCCTCCTCTTAGATAAACATGTGGCAGCAGTGCCTTTCACCAGCTTCAGCTGGTGAGCCAACTGTGGCCCTTCCTGCACAGGTAAGATCTTGCCATTGTGGTGCATGCCCTGGTAACATCTAGATTATATTACTGTAATGTTCGCTACATGGAACTGCCCTTAAAGACTGTCCAGAAGCTACAGTTAGTACAGAATGCTGCAGTGTTAGAGAATGCTGCAGTGTTGATTGGAGTGGGTCATGGGGACCATATCTCTCCAGTATTGTTTCATCTACACTGGCTTCCAGTTTGCTCCTGGGCTCAATTCAAGGTCCTGGTATTTACCTTTAAAGCCCTACATGACTTGGGACCAACATAACTTAAAAACTGCCTTCTCCCATATGAACCTACCCATTTACTCTGGCTGTTTTTGGAGGCCCAGCTTCAGTTGCTCTGGCCATCTGACGCTAGACGGGCAGCAACCCCGAAAAGGGCTTTTTTGGTTTGGCACCAAAATTTTGGAACTCCTTCCCAAGGGAGATTTATCTATCTTCTTCTGTTGGTGCCTTCCACCAGCGGTTGAAGACGTTTTTGTTTCATTTGGCACACCCCCCCCCCAATAATGGTTATTGACCTCCTCACTGGTTCTGATGCTGTACATTTATGTGCTTTTATTGAATTACTTATAATTTTAAATGTGGTTTTTAATTGTGGAAATGTTTTCAGGTTTTTCACCTTGGGGATCCTGATTGGGTGGACGTGTGGCATAAAATGTGTTAAATAAAATAATAAAAATAAATCAGGACACTGGGTTCATTTTATAACGTTAGAGAAGTGGAAGAGGAAAACTTGACAAGAGGATGCCATTTTCATGTTCGTAACATGTAACCTTGCCCCTAAGGATATAGGAGATTTGCTGTGCATTTGGTTATCATGCCCCTTCAGATAACAGATGTGACTCTTCTAGACCACTCACCAACCTGGCATGCTGCAATTAATTAGTTGCCAGGCCATCTTAAAATGAATAATTCTGTTTTGTAGAGAGTGTAAAATCTTAGCCTTTGCAAAACTCTTGCACCGATTTTGCCAAAATCCTATCAGGCTTTCCGCAGAAATCTTTTCTCATGTCTCCTACCGTTCATCAACAGGGACAATTTTTTAAAGCATTGAAATGGACTTTGTTCATAATTTATGAAGCAGAAAAACTCACAGAAGGAGTGGTTGGAGTTGATCATTCTCCTCTGCTAATAGTGTAGAAAACTCTCTTTGAAAGTCGAAAGGAACTCACAAACAAAATGCACCACAGTACTGTGCACTGCAGCAACAAAGTGGAAATGGGTAAAATTCCCTCCATTGATGCAAGCAACTGGCCGGAAAAGGAGGCAGTTTTACCTGTTTCCCCTCTGTTGCAGCAATGCTCCGTACTGTGTTTGCAAGGCTTTTCCACCCTTCAGAGGATCTTCAGGACAGATAGATAGACATCTTGGGGAAGGCAGGGGAATAGCCACACCATCTTTTATTGTGAGCTTTGTCAAGGGATGATGGATTGTGTAAGACAAAATGAAATTGCTGAAGTGTGAGTCCGCATACTCCAGGGCGGCACTGCAATCAGTTCCCCCAACTACCCATACAGTTAGAGACGAAGACATGATGCCTCCAGCCCCCCCCCCCCCAAATTAAGATCAAGAAAGTCAACCCTGTAAGGTTGTATGCTTATAAGGTGCATTTCAAAACAAGTTACTTTGGTAGCTGTAGCCAATGTAGGCCAAAGTACTGGGTTCAGATTGAAGCAGCAGACTTCAAGAAAACTACAAAATATAATTAAAGTGATTTATTAAAAGACTGTGCAAGAATGTACAATAAAGAGCAGTGAACAATGAGGATAAAAATAATAAAGCAAAATAACTAACCTAAGCACTTTTACAAGCATTAGTTCCAATCTAGATTTTACCTTGTCCAGAGCTGAGTCCAAGATAGTTCTGAAGTCCAAACAGGTGCCCAACCGTTCTGGCCCACCCAGAATCAAAAGCATCCCAAAGCTAGTTGTAGACTACATGGAGGGCAAAACTATATAGATATAGATATAGATATGGCCTATTTAGCCTTCATCAGTGGTCAGTTGAAACCCATGTATACAGTTTAAATCAAACCATGCATGTATATAGGTTGTATACTGTATTACCAATTACTCAAACATCTGGTTAAATTGACTCTAGTTGTACTACTGGTTTACATATGTCTCCCATGTACGATGTGTGCAGTTATCAAGATTAAGATCAAGAAAGTCAACCCTGTAAGGTTGTACAGTTATAGGCTTCTCAGGAAGCAGAAAACATCCATGTTTTTTCTAGGCCTCAGCCTGAACCATTGTTTGAATTTTTAACAAGAGACTATGATTAACCAGCTTTTCCACTGGATCAAAACTATGGAATGCACATTAAAGGGGCCTTATTCTGACTGATATTCATGAATGAAAAAGTAACATCGAGGTAACTATTGGCAACCCTCTGAGGAGAAACTGTTCTGATGCAGTAAACCCCCCTTTAGAATGTTTGGACAGCAATCCAAAGGACAGGAAAATCATCTAATATCTCTCTCTCATAATATTTAAGTGCCAAACATAACTTCTTGCTCTTGTACAGGTAATTGTTTACAATATGTATGACTTACAGTTGAAATTGTCTACAGGACCTTCCTTTCCATGTGGCTTTCACCCTGTACTTGACTAAAGCGGTCATTAGTCCTATACCATGGTCAGAATTAGTGCGGTGATTTGCTGCTTTGAATAGAAATCACTATGGAATAATGTATAGATTAGATACTTTGAGGATTACAATTAATACTTTTTTCTCTTTGCATAGTTCATTAGAGTACAGATTCATGAGAACACCTCTGAACAATCTAGAAGGAATCCAACAGTTGCTAATTTGGGTTCCCGTCACCATCACAATGAGCTTCCTGTTAATATAATAAAGCCGCTTCAAAAGCCACCTTCCACGCAGATTGAGATAAAGACTCGGACTCTGGTCTTTCCCGAGACAAAGTCTAGTGAAAACTCAGGTAACTTGAAAAGTTCCATTTGAATCATTTCTTTTGGAAGGGTAGAATTTTTTCAGCCTAGATTGATGCTTCTGAAGTTATTTCCTATTACTGTTTGGTCTTACAAGTGACGTGACTACAACTTGTGTTTGGATGAAACATATTCCCAGGTAGTTTAAGGAATGAGGTTAATCCATAAAAAAGTTACAATAAAATATAATTAAAAACAAATGCTCTAGGAAATAGTCTAGGCATAAAACACTGTGGGGAAAAGGTAGGCAAAGCTGTCTCTTGACATATTCCTAAATACTGCCAAGAAGGGAGCCAAATGGATTTGCCATGGTAGGGCATTCTACAGTCTGGTGTCACTACTTCTTGTCATGTGTTGTCTGACAGCAAAAAGGTATCACACAAAATAAAATGATCTTGATGTCAAGTTGGATAAGGCATTCTTTGAATTACCTTTGCTCCAAATTGTTTTAGGATTTTAAAGGTAAAACCTGCACTTTGAATTGCCTGGCAGTTAGTGTAGGTGAATCAAAATAGATGTAATGTGATCTGTGTAATGAGTTCAGAATAACAACCGGGTATCTACAATTTGGACAGGTTGAAGTTCGAGAGCTTTTCAAAGGCAGCCTCATGTAGAGTGCTATACAGTAATCTACTCTGGAGGTTACCAAGATGTGTACAACTGTAGACATGTCAGCCCTTTCTAGAAAGGGTTGTAGCTGCTCTACAAGCTTAAACTGATAAAAAGCATTCTTGGCTTCCAGAACCAGACCCCTAGGAGCAAGGCCAAGACAAGGAATACCTCCAAACTGTGAATCTGGTTCTTCAGGGGGGTTATGACCCCATCCCAAATTATTGGAATCCCACACTTCAGATGATCAGAATTCTCAACCATCAATCCATGTTGTCTGAATTAAGATTCAGCTTGTTCACTTTCATCCAGTACACCAAGGAAATTTCAGTACCATACCCAGGTTTGAAGCCAGATAGATAAGGATCCTAGATAATCTGTTTCATCTGAGAAAACATGGAATTGTGAGGCTGCCACACGTTTAATTGCCTGCTCAGAAATGACATGTCAAATACAGATCTGTACTTGTCACAGTTGATGAGGTGATGGGAATGCTTCTTCAAAAGTGAATACAGCTAAGCCATTTAAAAGGTTTTTTTGGGGGGGGGGGCGGGGAACAAGTACATTCAGACTCGATTGCCCAAGTAATCAGAGCTTTCTGGCCGTCTTCCCCAGTCAGGAAGAGCTAAACTTAGAGACTAATATTTGTTGTCCTGACACCTCAAAGCATCTGGTCTACAGGTTGCACAAACTGCAATGTATCCAACAAAATAGGATGAACATTTGCTGTGGGACTAGCATGGCGTATAGGTCCAATCAGATACAAAGGATCTAATCTGTGAAACTGTCCTGCAAAACAGTACCAGCATGACCCCAAGTGAATTCCTTGTGAGGCCATTATGGAGTAAGACTTAACTACTTGGAGAGGGTCCTGTGGTTTTAGGGTGGGATTAGAATGGCTCTATTTGTATCATTCTATATTATTGGATATTTATTATATTGCTTTTGTATTTATTTCAATATAATTGATGTACCTGTTTTAATTGATGTAACTGATCACCACTGACTACCTCTTCGAGCTCTTAGCCAAAGAAAAGCAGTATAAAATGAAATAAATAAAAATAAACAAACTGCTCAGTAAAGTTCTGAAGCAGACACTGTGCAGATGTACTGATGGCAGATAAGTATTTCTTTTCCACTGTGGAGTTGGCCATAACATGGGCTCTAGCCTGTAGTCTGTTAGATTTGCTTCAGGTCTTTTGCTACTGCTTCCACTCATCATCCCTCCTATTTCTTTCCCCCTGGCTTCTCAAACCACAAGGTGGAATGAGTTATGATCAATGGAAGGACAGCATTTAGGAGCCGTCATATCAAGCAACAGATATTCCACAACTCTGTTAAAGCTTCAGGGCTGCCAGCCATGCCACTAGGAATCCCCCAGCCCCAAATATGTAGATAAGGGAACTATGTTTGTAGCAGTGAGTCCTCTAATGAGTGGGTGATGGTTTCCTGCTTCTGGATTACTGTTAGGCATTTTATATTGGTTTATGAAAGCAGCAGCAATGACTCAGTGTGTTTGTGTCTTAATCTTGCAGTGCACAAAAATGAAGTTGAAAGTCAAATGTTTACATGAGATGTTTGTAATTACTCTTCTAGTGTTGTATGGTAAATTTAAAACTGCATTCTAGCAAGTGCTGTCATAAATTCCATCATAGTTTGCAGCAACAAGCAGTTATGAATATGGCATAGAAAGAATTGTTTTTTCAACAAGTGCCTTATTTGGACTATTAGCAAACTTTGTGTATCCTTCTATGATGTTATTTGTCAAAGGTAACTATGAATTACATGTGTTTATTATGTGATTATGATTATTTCTTACAGAGAAATTCCTTGAGTTTGAAAATAACGGGGATGAAAATGTTAAGTGGTTTTTGACATCTTTTGCACCCCCTTATGTCAAGGTGAGTAGACAAATGGGTGGGGTCTGTCTTCAAAAGATTAGGATATGTCTTCCATACCCTGAAACTGCTTCTCAACAGAACCTTTCTGACGTTGGCATGCAGTTCATCTTATTAGAATGATCTTGAAAAAGAATGGGAGCATTAGACTTTGAAACTTAAAATCCTGTATACTGGCTCATGGGTCCCCAATCTTTTAAAGCCTGCAGGCACCTTTGGAATTCTGACACAGGGTGGTGGGGGCAGAAAACCAAATCCCTGCCACAGGAGGTGGAGCCAGCCACAAAATGGCAGGGAGTGAGGTTATGCATAACTCTAATAGTAACTCTTCAGTATTTAAAGCTCTGCTTGACAGGATGCCTTTTAAAATGAACATATTGTTTAAAAAAATGTTTTCTTGCATGCGCAAAACGTACCTTCAGTAACACAGTGAAGATCATGGCAACTGTTGCTGAAAGAAGATTTAAAAAATAGGCAGACAATCAGATCTCCAGTGGCCAATCAGAATCCCTGCTGGACAAAAGCCCCGCCTGACCCCACCCACTTTCTAAAATACTTAGTGAGCGCCTTGGCATTCCCAGGCACCATGTTTGAAAGACCTGAACTATGTATACTTATAGCATCCCCAAAATATGCAGAAACTGCAATCTTGTCTGTGGAGCTCTGTAGGCTTGTTTTCATACTCAACCATGAAGTTTGCTATTGAATGGCAAGCTGGGAAATGGCTGGGTTGAAGTCTGTTTGGAAACCTCCAGTATTCACCGGTTTTATGGTCAGTGTGGGGACTACTTTACTGCTGGGTAGTGGTAATGTAGAATTATCAAAAAGGAGGTTTTATGCTTAGTGCCTACTACCCAGAAATCCATATTATCTCATTTTGTGGTACTCAATTCCTTCTTAATAAGGAAACAACTTCTCAACTTCAGTTTCCCCAATTTTGTGAGTAGGGATTTGTTTGTTTTTACTGAGTTTCAATGAAATGAAGTGTACTTATGGCTTATCAAACATACCATGTAACTTGAAAATTGTTCAAATTAATAATTGATGTTCGTGTTCTGCTGTTAGAACCTTGTCTTGTTTGGTTCAGCCAAGACCCTTTTTGGTCTGGAGTGCCATCTAGAATTATTCTGTTTGTGGCAGGTATGCAAGAGTTATACACAGCTAACTCAATAGACTCTGGAGTAATCTTGAACTTATTTTTTAAAACTGATTCCCTAGTTTTTTGATTTGCTATCTGAATAGATACTGAAACTAACACAATTTTATTTAAATTCACTATCTGTTCAGTTAGAAGTAATTCACTTGTGATTGTTCCAAGGCTGTTTAACCAAACCAACTAACTTTACAAATGATTATTTCCTTTTAGCGTGGAGATGAAAGTGGAGAGGTTTACAGGGCTCCGTACACAGCTTTCCAGTGTTCGTGTAGTTCTGGTACACTTGAAGCTCATGGGAAAGAGAAAGTAAGTTTATTTGAATCTAGATTATTCTAGTGATCTCAGTTGTGTGCATTTTAACTCACTGCATTGTTTCGTTCTGTTCGGCTTGAAAGAAAAGTAGCTTTGCTTGACCCCCGTGCCCCCCTCCTCCTGCCTAACTCACCCAGCAGGTGACAGCTCCTCTCACTTTTCCCACCACCTTTCCCTTCCGTCCCATTTTCTCCCGTCTCTGCCCTGCTTGCATGCCCCTTCCAACACTGCCTCCTCCACCCGCCTGGCTCACCCAGCCTCCATGCCTCTGTCACTTTCCCCACCACCTTGTCCTTTCCCCCTTCCCCCTGTTCTGTCACAGCAGCACCTTCCAGCTGTGAGTGTATTTGGGGTTGCTAAGCAGCCCTCAAAATAGTGGCCAAGATTGTGCAACATAGTGCTGTGAGATCTTGGGTTTTTCTCCTTGTAAGTTAACCTTTTTAAAGTCCTAAAAAATTCTTGTCATTTTCATTTTTGGATTTTTGTCAGTACAAACATATCCCCAACATCTGGGTTATTTGATCCATACTCCATGGCCCAGATTCTGTGATTTGGTATATGGCATTAACTTAAAAGGGGATAGAAACTGAAGGGTTTAGGATTAAAATGTTAGGTTGCATGGATCTTTCACATTCATTGATCGAATTACATATTTAAGAAGAACGTTGTATCTTGGTTCTGAATCCTAGCTTCATGATGGGAATGAAGCTTGTGTTACTGAGATTAGGTTAGTACTGTCATTATCGCTGGTAGAAGAAAGCCCTGCTTTTGTTAAAAATACAGTTCAATCTGGTTGGAACACTGGAAATTATGTTAATATATAACTTGATTTATTTCTTGCTAGGTTGTAGTCACCTTTTTGCCAAGAGACAGAGGTAATTATTCTCAGTTCTGGGATCTTGAGTGTCACCCTATTCATGAACCTCACCTGAAAGATAAACACAAACTTCAGTTTTCTGGAGTGGTAAGTACATGAGCCACTGTGTTTTGTTGGATGAAATTGATGAGTTATTGTATTCTCGTCCCCTGATAAGCTGGAATGAAGAAACCATTATTTGTTGATGATTTTCTATTCCGAAATTTTTGTGATAGTTTTAGATGTTATTAGCGTTATTTTCACATGTCATTTTACTTGCTCTTAAATCTTTATCTGAGCTCTCATGGTTTTAGCCGTGATTTTTAGCTGCTGGTTAGTTTTTAGTTCTCTTATATGGTTGCTGCTACATGTGCATTAATGCACTCTATTAGGAGCTGCTTCAAGTACTGCATTTGGGCAGGTAGAATATAAATATTTTAAATAATAAATGGAAGAAGGCTATGGGGTTATTGCTGGTAAATGTAATTCACTAATTGGGTAACCTCATAGAAACAAAGTTTCCTCATGATAAATATTTGTGTGCTAATGTCATTCCTTTCATTTAAGATTTAAAGTTAATAGAAAAAAGTAGGTATTACATTATAAAGATGTTGTACAGTTTTTGCAAATTAAAAAAAAATCTGGCAGCTGTGTTTTTAAAGATATATATAAGTAATAGAGGTTATAAACATGCCCTGGGTCTATGTGTGCTTACAGAAAAGCATGTTCTTCTTTGTGCCACCACCCCAAGTTAAAGATCCATTACTAGTGACTTGGGGGACACTAGTAAATGCTGCATGTGAACAAATACAAAGGGCAGAGTTTCCCAGTTACTTCCACCCTTCTCCCGTGTGTGCATGTTTAAGTGTGTTTAAAGTGAGTGATGTAAGGCACATGGGAAGGAATCTGAATCACAGTCTGCATTCTTAAACAGGAAAATACTTTATTGGTATGGATTAAGCTAGAGCACAAGTCGGGGAAAATTTATCACATGAAAACATAACACTAAGCTAAACATAACAATACAGAAGATTTACCTCCAACATCCCCCATGGGTGCCTGTGGAACAAATGCACATCCTGACCCCCACCTGCTCCATGCAGGGGAATCCAGCCTCCAACCTTTGAACAAAGACTAATGGATGTTACCAATTTTTTAACTCTTCCTGCCTTTGCTAGCAGGAACCCTCTACCCAATCCAGATTTAAGGAACTCACTCCCATGCAGGAAGGTGAACCTCAATCTCCTAGTAATCCCAGAGTGCACGTCCCACAGATCTCAATATCCAGATCATGTTTTAAAACAGCTATCCATCTTGCCCTCCCTGGCAGGTAGAGCAGATGGTATTTCTGCAGAAATACATCTCTGCTCTATCTGACCTCTTGGTGCATTTTATGGCTCTCTTTCCTAAGAAAACAAGCAACTGTCAGGATCCCATGAACTGCCCTGGTACACTTCAAAGCACCTTACATCTCCAGGGCATGACAGTAGAAACTAGTGTAGAGCTATGCAGGAGAAGAGACTTGGCTGTTTAGGTAGAATCAGGGTCAATTTTTGTAGGTATCTGCCATGTTTCTTGGGGCGAAGTAAATAGACTTAAATCAGTAGGCAAAGTAAATAGGCTTAAACCAGACTGACCACTTCTTCACCTGAAGGCTGAGGGGAAGGACCGAGAAAGTCTTGGTCACTGAAAATCCATCATCAACACATTACTGACCTTCTGGAGACCTTCAACAAACAAGATCTGTGATTTGCAAAGCATTTACCAGTGGTGCCATCACAAATGGGTGGGTTTCTTGACCTCAAAACAGCTGTTAATAAGAAAAAAACAACATAGTATTAAAAAGCCAGTGAATTTAAATTTGATTGCTTCTTAGAAACTGCAATGAAATGTACAGGATAGCTTGAGGAGTTGGCACTAATGTTTAATTTTGAACATTTCTTGCAACAGGGCACTGTAGAAAACGAAACTTTCAAGAATGAAGCCTCCTCATCTGCTTTAGTAAAAGTCAGTGTTCCAGTTACATCCCAAAGAAGAGATTATCCTGATATATCTGATCCCAAAGCTGGGTATGTAATGGTGATTCACTGGCGTAGTATGAAATATTGTGTACTTACTTTTTGTAGGTCTTTATTGAGCTGTCACTATGTTCTCTAATGCTTGGGATGGGGTGGTCCACCAGTTTTATAAAATTTACAGTTCTTTGATCATTAGAAGCATAAAATTGTAGGAATAGTAGTAGAGCATCCAGGAACTCACTACTTCAGGGTTTCAAAATGTTTGTGAAATGGATTTTGATAAGACACTGAACACTAAATAGTGGACTCCTGTGGTGGTGATATATCCATCTCTTTCAAAAGCAGGAAAGGAGTTTATGCTGAAGATGGTGTTCATACATTTCCTCCAACAAGGGTTGGTGAATCAAGCATGTTGAAAATCCGCTTGCGAAATTATTCTAGCTCCTCAACTATGGTATGTTAATTTGTGATACTTGAAGTCACTATGATCTTAAACATTGCGTCAGGGTTTATTTATATAGTAATAACTAGCTGCAACACTCTTAATGCTTAATGTTAACTGGGTCTTATATTTGTATCAGTAGTGCATGACTCATGTTCATTTGTCGACCATAATTTTTGCTAGTTTCAACTGAAAAACTGTATCTTTCATTAAAACCAAATGCTGATTAGAGTTTAATCCAGTTGTTGGCATCTGTGCTATGATTGATGCCAACCTCTTACTTAAACCTGCATCTAGTATCTTTTTTTGTTGAAATCTAGAATAAGGAGGTATATACCACATTTCCATGAAAAGAACCCTGTAGCACAAATAAAATAACATGCCTTTTCTAAACAATTTCTTATTAAATTGCAGCTGAATTTTTTAAAACCCAGGGAGCCTTTTTACATCAAGCATTTCCATTATAACTTAAGGTGAGTGGGTTTCATTGTTCTGAAGTTGGATCGTCTAAATGGAAGTACCATTTTGTTTAATGATAAAGCCTTTGTATTATGGAATTATTAGTACCATTAAATTCTTCATTCTGGAACAATGCAGTTAATAGTTTCACATGGGTATACAAAAGAATTACTGCCAGCGCTCAAAATTTAGATATGGTGTGTGTTCAAGGTATCTGTGTATTTTATTTCCTCCCTTATTAAGTATAATTCATTTTTTCCTAGCGTAGTCAAGGCAGTTTCACACCCCTGGTGGTAGCAAACATCTGTACGTACATGTAGTCATAAGCTGTTTCTTGTTCTGGTTACCTAGTTAGTTACCTAGGTAGGAAAATAATATCAGGAATGAGTGATCTCAGGAAATCATGGGGTTTCCCAAACTACTACGTTTTACAACCATCTTATCATACCCCTCAATTCAAGGGAGTAACGATGCCTGAAGAAATGAGATGTGGCTCACAAAAACTCATACCCTGCCAGAAATTTGTTAAGACTTTAAGATGCTACTGGACCCTTGCTCTTTTCTGCTGCTACACACAGACTAACATGGCTACCCATTGTGATCTGTCTTCAAGGGAGAAGTTAAGAAGATAATATGGTGTCTTTGTTTTAGCTATTCTAGTTGAGCAGATGCTGCTGTGATCAGCACCCCTCTTGGTTCCACTGCAGCCAGATAGAAACAGACAATGAGGGAAGAAGAAATAGACGAGGGAAGAATATTCTGTTTCATCTTCCCATTTCAACCAACACTGACTGCCATTTCCATTCAACTTGTAGAAGGCTGTCTCAGTAAGGGAAACACGACCTAGCCCCTCCCATCTTGGTTTCTTCATTCTCTTGGTTGAACTAGTACAGTGAATAACAGCTGCCTTTTCTAGTCCTTGCCAATCAGTGCCAATAACAATAGGCTGTAATGCTTTGGCCAATTGGTAAATTAACTTTTCGCTCTCATTGTAGACGAGTCCTCCTTCCTGAGGTTCAATATGGTTGATGTAGCTAGCAACTGCTGTGTTACTCTTGCTTGTGTCCAGACATCTCAGTCAAACAAAACAGCTTGAAACTAGTGTGTGTCTGATTTTTGTGAACTTGTCTCTTGCAGATGTCATCACTACTGCAACTTACCAGTCTTCTTCAGGCCTGTGTCCACAGGCATTTTCAAAAGCTTGTTAGTGGTACAGACAGAGAAAAATAACACAATCACCATTCAGCTCATTGGTGAGGGCTTGCCGCAACAGTAGCCATTAGCTATTATTAACGCATGCTAAATTTAAAAAATGAATTACTGAATTGGCAAGCTTCTTTTTTGTACATTAAAATGATATTTTGTAGGAAACTGGTGCTTTGTAATTTTTAATAAAGCAATTTTGTATAGGTATCATGTGACTTACACTACTGCACTTTGGTTGTCATCTTATTTTTGTATTGCCTACAAGTTATAATGTTTGTTTTTAAACTCAAGATTTCATAAATAAAAAATTTCCTGTAATTCTTGCCTGCTTTAGTGTGCCTTAGGGTGTCTGTCACAACATCATGGAGAAGACAATCGCCTTCATGCAGACCTCCTACTGCAGGAAAAAAAGGATGCTGAACCAAATGGACCTTTAGTCTGATCCAGCAGGAATCTCTTTGTGATCTCACATTTCTTCAGAGTATCACATGAAAGTGAGAGGGAGGGGCAACATCCCCCCCAGATGCTCAGGGGTCACGCCTGTAATTTTCCACCGTCAAGTTACCCATGGTGGTAGAAGAGGGCAGAGATGAAGCCAGTGGTTGGTTTCTAAATACTTGAGTTTTGAATCTTGTTATATGACAGTCCTACTGGGGGGGGGGTAGTGATGGAGTCAGAGCCTATGATTAAAGAATGGTAATATTAGTGACTGGATGATTTCTCAATGGAAACCAATTATTAGGAGATAGTTCTGACTCTTTTGATGTATCTACAAGAGCTTGGAAAAGATGATACCCCCCCCTTCAGCTGAAGGAAAGGGTGTGTGTGAGAAAAGAAGTGGGAGTTCAGATTCTGGAAGAGACCAAGAAAAGCAGAAAAACAAGCCTCTTGAAGTGCCAGTAACTTCTGGGATCTGATGTGGGGTAGTGGATCTGTTACCCTGTTGGTGTGCCTCACTGCCCTCCCCTCCTGTGCCTTACTTCTGGAACGGGGGGGGGGGAGTATAATTATTCCATCTCTCTGGTCAGGAAAACATTTCCATTGCTTCCTCCTTCATTTTCCTGTTCCTCAATAATGTGTAGTTCAACTTCATGTTCTTCTGAAGTCATTGTATGAGGTATTTCTTTATTCCCTACAGTGGCTGCAGTCTCTATGTATTGACACAAGGGAGGGAAATATTTCGTGACTGATGCCATGATACAAGATAAACCGAATGATACATTCTGCAACAAGAAAGTCGTGCTTAAAACAATAATATACTTTCTCGGAGACGAAAGTTGCGTGATGTGAATAGGCTTCTATTTGGGTAAGTTACATATGCTCCACTGTGTCACAAGTGCAAACAAGAGGACATGTTTGTTACATTACAATTTTTCTACCAAGGATCATTGCCTAAGCCCCACCCCCCAATACATACTGCATTTCTAAGAACTCCCGAAAACATTTCTCTATTGATTAAAAAAACAAGCTTTTTTTCTTTGTTAAAGGTGTCTTTAACAAAGACGGTTCTATAACATATGTATTGTCATGGTCAAAACCATTGCAGCAGCAAAGTATAAAATGGTTGCCCATAACAGTGCTTTAGTGATTATGTGCATGAACCAAAACAGATTGGTACTAAATACAATATCCATCCAGCCCTCCAGAGATTGCACTTCTAGAGATGGAGTGGGGGATCTGACCCTCTTTCTGGATGGTGTCAAAAGTTATTAGGGGCAACAGATTAGCCAAGAACAAATACCAAAAGTCTGGGAGGGGGGGTTGAATCCTCATGCCCCAAGATAACTAGCCACCACAAGTCCCTTTAACTAACCCTCCAACCAAGGGACAGAGTCTCTAGCCCTACTGGGTCTATCAAGAAGTCAGCCCTGCAAGATGGGACACTTATATGCTGAGTTCAGCAAAGCAGTTACTCTAGTAGCTGTATCCAAGGAATGCCTAAAGGACTGGATTCAGATGGAAGCCCCAAAACCCAAGGAACACCACAAAATGCGATATGAGATACCAAGGAACAGCTAGAAAGCCAGTTTCTCGGCAGATAGCAGTATTTTAATGAAGCATCCCTACAAGACAAAAAGGGATAAAAAGTGCTTTACCAAGGGACCAGGATCAGCAAATATTTGTAGCTGCTAGACAGTAAAAGGTGGAGCCTTTATGTATCAGCCTTTTAATGGAAAGATAAAAGCCCCTGACCCCAGTGATTTGGTGACATCAATAGTTGGGTGATGGGGTGAGGCTCATTTTTGTTTGAATAGGATAGTGTGCGTACTCGCCACTATAAAAGAAGGAACAATTCTCATATAAAGGAACATTGTCTAGCCCCACCCACCAGGCCTTTTGCACAATTCTAACAGCTCAAATTAGGCTTGCCAACCCCAAGGTGGTAGCTGGAGATCTCCCACTATTACAACTGATTTCCAAGCAACAGAGATCAGTTCACCTGGAGAAAATGGCTGCTTTGGAAGGTTGACTCTATGACATTATACCCCATTGATATGCCTCCCCAAACCCTGCTCTCTTCAGGCTCCACCCCCAAAATCTACAGGTATTTCCCAACTCAGAGCTGGCAACCCTAGCTCAAACCTATCTGCAGTGTGCTGCATTATTTCTTTACCTCAGGGCTTCTGTGACATCACAGTACTAGCTTAGCCAAAGGAGGCCTTGGGGCCCTGCCAGCTTCATTGAATAATAACCTCTCAGACAAGTAGGAAGGAACTCATCCTTGTGGATTGATTTATTCAGTTGTATTGAGTGTAGGGATTAGTGTGTCAGTACGGGGAGAGTTGATTTCAAATCCACACTGAACCATAAAACTTACTGGGTGACCTTTGGCTAGTCCCTCGGCAGCCCAACTTACCTTTAGGAATTGCTGTGAGAATAAAATTGAGAGAAGAGCCATCTAATCCATGCCAAGCTACTTGGACGAAAGGTAGGAGAAAATTGTTACCCATTAATTATTTCTATATATTTCTATGCCACCTTTTTTCATGGTATTTAAGGCAGCTTATTTAACACCTGCAAGGAACTGAAAGGAAGGAACCAAGCAAGCTCAAGTGAAGACTGCTAAATTTAGATAATGGTCACATAATGATCTGGTGGAATCGCTACTGTGAAGGATAGTTCTGGCAGGAAAAACGTAAAATGGTGATTGGTCCTGGCCAGTCTGGTGGATGGGCCCCCACTGTTACTGCTTTCCTTGTAATCTACTGTTGCCAGGTGAAAGACTATATGAATCCATTTGTACCTATTGACATGAGCCTGCAATGATCCTGTATCTAGAGTTCATAATAACAATAAGAAAAACAGGATCCAGGGTGTGGGTGAAAAGGGGCCTAGGGTAGTGGGTAGGGTGATCAAGGAGTATAGCAGTGAATTGTCAATGTATAATTTTATTCTGAGGATCAGGTGATGTCAGAGTGCCAATCCTGTGCCACTCCATAATTTTGAGGGGGGTCAACTTTGAAATGTGGTGTTGGAGAAGAGTGTTACGGGTACCATGGACTGCCAAAAAAAAAAACACATCAGTGGGTTATAGATCAAATCAAGCCTGAACTGACACTAGAAGCTAAAATGACTAAACTGAGGCTATCGTATTTTGGTCACCTTATGAGGTACATGACAGATACAGGAAATATCAGACATTATATCAGGTCAGCAATATCGTTTCAAACTCTAGAAAACAATGGAGGGTGGCTGAATCTTATTTTCCTCATGAGTTATGATGGTTATTCTAATAAACATGGTACTCAGCAGGGCTCTTGCAAGCGGACATCTGACTGCTGGGGAAGCCAGGCAGAACCTGTCGGAAGCTGTAATGTGTAGTTAGGCTTCTGTGGGTTTTCTAGTATGTAGTCGAATCATTCTTAACTAGGGCAGCAGGGTTCTCCAGAAGGTGTTTTACAAATCTTAGAGGTTGTTTAGAATGGAGGAGTAGGATTGAGGATTTTAGGCAGCTGCTTCTCCCCGCTTGCAATGATTTCTGACAACCAGTGGAGTAGAGTTGTTTTATGTTCCACTCAGCTTGCAAATAAAATCCCAAATCCTAGCATTTTTCCTCAGGCCTTTAAAAAAGTAGCTCTCAGCAAATAGAAATCAAACAGGACTGTCTCTTCCTTGCCTGGGGATAACAACAACAACAACATAGTTTTAATTAAAGACACACATGTATATCTAAGTAGAGAATATATGCCTGAGATCTGTGTATCGTATTCCTATATCTTCAATACAGCTATATAAAGCTGCCTTGTCTGGAATGCTGATTTTTGGTCCCAGTTTTTACATGTGGTTTAGGGAGCATTTGATGATAATGATTTACATTTGGTGGATGAAAGGTTAAGAACTACTGTTGTAAACAGTGAGGAAAACCACTAGCCTTTTTAACCAAACAACAGTAGAGTGGAACCCATGATTTGAGCAGCAAAGAAATATATCAGGACATTTTCATCTCATTTCTAGCCTCAAATCTCTGAATGTTGGTTCCCTACCCCCCATCCCTGTTATACCCTAATTGTATACTTTGTGAAAAATCTGTTCACATTTCACATTTTAATATTCTTTCCTATAGTTACATGGAAACAATACTATCCAATATGTGTTTTGAAAAGGCTTGTAACACCATCTAGCTACTGTATCGTAGATCTTCTGGGTCAATGGGCTACTTTAAATAGAAATCACTATTCCAAACTAGAGAATAGGTCACTTGAAGGTGCTGAATCTATCCAGAAACAAAAACAAGAACAGGGAAAGACAAATCCTAGTTACTAAGATCATCTGCTTTGACCATTACAAATATACTGTATACATGCTAAATATTCATAGTTTCTAGATTGATATTTCATAGCCTATTTTGTCTACAGATGTGTTCTGCATTTATTTTAAAACTACTGGAAAATTTTAAATGTCCCATTTGTAGAGATTCACTTAAAGAAAAGAAAATCCTTCATTTCCATTTATTTTCTTGTCTGCCTGGTTTAGAGAGTTGAAGTAGAGTTCAGCCATAGTAGAGTAGTGAGAGTCAAGAGTGATGAAACGGATAGTTAAGCTTATCCAATCACTGCATTTAGCTTTTGCAACAGAAGCAAATTGTGCAGATAGACTTTCTTCCATGATGTTTCCACCAAATCCATTGTATATCAGTAGCTTGGGAAGTGATTTTCTTGGCTCTCAAAGTAGTTCTCAAAGTCCCTTTTCTTTGGGCTAGGGTTTGTTTTTGTTTCTCATCAGGCATTTTCAGAATTGTAGGCATAATAACTATTTTGTGAGTATTTCTGACATTCCGTTATTCCAGACATCTCAACCTTGTTGAGCCTCTGGGCATCTTTGAAATGTTGATAGAGGGTGGTGTGCACCACAAAAAATGGCTTTTGTGTGAAGAGTATGTTATAGTAATACAATTCGGAAGGCATTAGAGCATGTGTATACATGGCCCAAGTGATTATTTGGAAGAAAGCTATGTTGTATGGAACCAATCAGTTTTTAATTGTAGCTAGGGTCTTTGAAATCTTACGTATTCCCAGTATGTTTTGTGAAGTTTCCCTTACAAGGAGTATACTGTTGACTAAGCCATCCTTCCTGCCACCCAACAACAAACAATAGAACGAGATTAGAAAATATACCAAAACTCTGTAATACCTTTGAAGGCTTTTTTGATATTGTTGTACCGTTCACTAGTATGCACTTAGCATGCCTTTACATCTA
Source organism: Euleptes europaea (assembly GCF_029931775.1). Classification (NCBI taxonomy): domain Eukaryota; kingdom Metazoa; phylum Chordata; class Lepidosauria; order Squamata; family Sphaerodactylidae; genus Euleptes; species Euleptes europaea. The sequence goes on from NC_079319.1 coordinate 58,765,487, forward strand.
CATAGCATGAAGCTGAAATCTCCCTAACACTTTAGATGACATATAATCTGTGCTGTTTACAAGTTTTATTTATTTAAACATTAATATCCCGTCTTTTTCCAATAGTGCTAGGTTTCCTAATCAGTATATTAACATGAATGATGCCTGGCAAAGGCTGTATAAGGTGACTAGAAGAGCCAAAGGAAGACAAAACGATCCCTCAAAATCTTCTACTTTGATCATTTTATGAATTCTGAATTAAAATGCTAAGGGGCATATTCAATAAACAATTGGTTAATTAGGTACAGGATTATAAGAAAATAGTCTTCTCTGATGCAGAAAACCCAGCAAGGGTAAGAGTGAGTTCCTTTCTTTCCTTACCTCCATTTCAAACTTTTCCTGGGCTAGAGGTAAGTAATACTCATCCTGCGTGGAGTTCTGTTTCATTGTGAGCATTCTGTCACTAGTCAGAGCTGTCAGGTACGTCAGTCGCGTTGTATTGTGGTTGTGTCAGAGACACAAACGGAGAGATTAGATGGCTACAAAGGGCTGTGAATGAGGGGGTAAATTGCGTTCAGGAGGGGAAAAAATTAAAGAAACTATTTTCTCAAAAGGTCTGTTCAGGAGGCTACTGCTAATATATTACAGCTGGAGCAAGATAATTGTTGTAGGAGATCTTTGGGTGTTCTTTGCAAAAGGCAGCACACTTGCAATAAATATTCAAATGCTTATTTTGTGTTGTGAGTGCCAGATAACCCATTCAAAGTGAAATACAACTCCTTTCAGGACACTTAAAACCCACTGCCAGGAAATGTTAGGGACAGTTATAAACCCTCAAGGAATATTTGTGTTTAAAGAGAGTCACAAAAAATACTTGTCACAAAAGTTTCCTTGGAAAATCCATTCAACCCTTAAATGTCTCTCCAGTGAGAGAAATACCTAGAAGCAGATTCAATTTGGGCCAAATTCTGTTTCATTCACTGCTGTTTCATCCTAGCAAAACAATGGAATTGCTTGTTGCATAGAGTATTGCATATGCAGAATTGTTTAGGCCTTGCCTTTGCGTACTGCCCATCAACTAACCCTGTGGCTCAGCAGTTAATTACCTGTCATTCCATTTACCAGAAGGAAATATTATTCCAATTACAATTTGATAAAGAGGAATTTAGTCCACCATTTTAGGATTTTTAATACTTGACGAAGGGACAATTTAATTGCACCGCCTTTCAAATGAAAAATTCCCACGGATGTAACTGGGAAATTACCACAGTGAGCTACAACATGTGATCCAGACAAAGCCATGCCCCCTACTTTCCTTTTTGCTGGCAATAATTAAGCAACAAGACATAGCAGTCAATATTACCAACTTGTTTTGAACAGCCGATCAGCAAATAGTTACAACTACGACACCGCTCTGAGGATCATCTACTGTTCTCCTGTGAGGTCAAGTTACCCATGAGCAGATCCTACAAAACTGAATGGGAATCGCTTATTTGTGAGCATTATTAGATGCTTCTTGCTGTAAAGAAGAGGGATAAAAATGTTTAAAGCAATCAAAGGTATAGTTCCTGTGTAACCTGAACTAACTTACTATCCCTTGAAGTCAGATGGTATGAGGCAGCTGTCTACAGCAGCATGCATGTGGAGCATTGGGGTGGTGGTGGAATGGGGAGGGGAAGATGATATGGCCTTCTTTAAACTGGTCTAAGGATGTATATCAAATGTGTTGGAACTGTGACATGATTTCTTCCCCTTTCCCACACTGGAAAAGAAATTCTGCCCAAAACGTGATTTAGAATTTCATTGGCAGCTCCACACTTTTCAAGTTCTAGATTCACAAGCGGTATAAGTTGTTTCTTCCACAGAGATTTAGTCTAACAAAATCATTTTGAAGCAGATTCCTTTGTAATTCACCTCTGCACATAAACACCTCTTTTTTCTGGTCTTTCTCCCCATTGGGTTCCAGTCAAAGTTCAAAATGGGTGCAGGATATTGTAGGCATTAATATAAATATCCACAGCAGGGTTTCACATAAAGATTTCTTTGGTTATTTTAATGGTTGGCAGCTGAGAAGTTCTACAGCAGCTATATTTTAACTGGCTCTGGTTGGCACTTTAGTAGCTTTCTACAAAAAAGGGGCAAAAACATTGTAAAGTTTGTAAGGGATTTTACACTGCTAAGGCATAATTTCTTGGCTTAGCACATTGGTCTGGTTCTTTTCAACCTTTTATTTGAATCAATTCATATTTTTTTCCATTGGTAACCTTCCTTGCCCAACAAAAGGGTAATGTGAAATTTGATCACAACATGATTGCAAAAATACACATATGGGCAACCCACAGGCGTTTCCCACCACCCTGTATACCCTTGTGACTAAATAATTGTTAAATGGGAGACTGCAGGAGTCTATACGCATTCCCTTCATTCTGAATGAAACCTCTGGGCAAATTACATTTGTCAAGCTTCAGTTTCGGATACTTTCCAACACAATGCGTTATCAGGATTTGAAAGCCTTTTTTGTTGTTGTTGTTTCAAATGGGCTATTTCTTTTTTTTTTAAGTTCCTGGTGACGAGAGTCATTTGAACTTCAAAACCACCCACGCTTTCAATGAAGCAGTGTGAACCTGCTTCAAAATTCCTGCAAGTTTTCCAAGCTTTTATGCTCTCATATGGCTTCCAGACAAAAGCCTACAGGAGCCCAATTTAGCCACCTAATAGCTAAATGACAAAGAGGGGGGAGTTTTAAACTGAAGTGCTCTATTACAAGTGTTTTAAAACCCATTTTGTTTACTTTCCACTTTCAAAATGCTTCAGACAGCCAAAGATGTCATGTTAGCAAATGACTCATGCGCACAGGAACAGAAGAGACAGATTCTTGCCATAAAGTTACGGCCATGTAATGGTATTTGTGTGTCCATGACAATATTCTGCATTTTGAACATTTAAATCACATGAAGAGAAATGATCTGTATGTGTTAGTTCCACGGTAGGAATCTCAAGCTTTGAAGCCAAGTTAGCCTTCAGATAAGAAGCCTGGAAATTCAATCGGAATGTTTATTTCCTGGTTGAGCGTAATTAAGTTTAAGTTTGATTTTGTGTTTTTTTTTCATATTAGATACCTGTGATTATTTGGCTTGCTGTGCTGTCTTTGGTATACTATTATATGGTCGTAATTAATCGGCAAAATGCATTACATTTAAAGACATGAAAATGATCTAGCTTCTTATAATTTGTTTTAAACTTGTATCTTATCATCTACCAAGGAGGTTGGATAGAACGTAAGGACATAAGAAAAGCCATGCTGGATCAGACCAAGGCCCATCAAGTCCAGCAGTCTGTTCACACAGTGACCAGCCAGGTGCCTCCAGGAAGCCCACAAACAAGACGACCGCAGCAGCATTGTCCTGTCTGTGTTCCACAGCACCTAATAAGAGGAATGCTCCTCTGATCCTGGAAAGAATAGGTATGCATCATGACTAGAATCCATTTTTACTAGAAGCCACGAATAGCCCTCTTCTCCATGAACATGTCCACTCCCCTCTTAAAGCCTTCCAAGTTAGCAGCCATCACCACATCCTGGGGCAGGGAGTTCCACAATTTAACTATGCATTGTGTGAAGATAGGGTTTTGCAGAGGTTACGCCAAAACACTCACAACATGAACTATCATAGAAAAAGCAAGAAGTCAGGGAGGAGCTGAAAACGTCACATAAAGCATAAAATATGAAGGATAATCTTCTTGTTCCTCACCCAGTCAACATTCCCTCCCCTATACTCTGAAGTTGCCCTACAACCCAGCACTATAACCACTCAAGCCTCTCATCCCTTAGAGCAGGGGTGTCAAACGTAAGGTCCGTGGGCCAGATTCAGCTGCTTGAAAGCTCTTATGTGGCCCGTGAGCCAGCTGAGGCAGCCATCCCGCTCTTGATCTGGGCTTGCAAGGCATGGCCCAGCCTGACCAAATGGCATTTATGTCATATCCAGCCCTCGTAACAAATGAGTTCGACGCCCCTGCTCTGGAGGACGTATGCCTGAGGAACAGCTTCTCCTAGCTTGCTTTATAAGTTGCTTATTGTTCCACATCGGCCACTGTGCAGTGTCAGCGTTTGCGGTGGTCAAATGCTGGATAGCAGACACCATTTATCAGAAGGAAATATTCCATTTGCGATTTGATAAAGGGGGAATTTAGTTCACTATTTTACGATTTGTAATACTTGATGAAGGGACTACTTACTTGAACATGGAAAGTTGTTTTGAAAACCTTTAAAATGGTGTTTTAATATTCTTCTAGCAAACTGATTGAAAATACTATTGTGGTTCCTGCTTGCTCCATAGCTGAGGTGTTCAGGGCTGACATGTAACAGCACTTTTTTCTCAAAGGCATTGATGTTTTTGGAATGGTCTCTTAGAAATCTCACTAAGAACCCAAACTTGGACTGCAGCTTGAACCCAAACTACAGGTTCTGGATCATTAAAATTTTAGAATGACGTTCTTCAGATCCAGCTAATGTTTTTTTTTTAATTATTTACATTAAAATCATATGCTTTGTCTAGGTTGTATCATGCTCTGATGGGACAGCTTGACTACATCTAACTGATTTATGCGACTATCTAAAGCCCAGGCATCCGATGGGGAGGATTGCAGTTGTATGGGTGTTACTGGCAGAGGAATGCACAGTTTAGAATGTATGTTTGTGGATACAATCAACAAACTAGTCCCCGAGGACAGTTTCACTGAACGAAGTAGGCTCTTTATGCAATTAAAATGTATTTTCCTGACTTTCCCCAGCCATTCAATTTAGCTGTTTTTTTTCATCTGTAGCCTACATTTAAATTTATTTTATCTGGGGCTTGATTTCACAGAAACAGCACAAGTCTAATTTTACAAATCCTCATATTACCCCAGTAATTTTAATTCTATGTCCCTATATAGACCCATGTTACTATCATCTTGTTTCAATAGGACTCCTATGAATCCAAACCATTCATTATTCCTTTTATCCCGTAGAAGCTCCTTGATTCATTGATCTTGAGCAGATATATATAGTGTTTGAGGGATATAAGGACTGAAAACAAATCTTGCCACTGACAATGTAGCCTTGTGATCCCTATCGCTTAGCAGAAAAGGCATTATGTCATTAATTTGGCATTAGATTTGTATGTTAAAAGGGGGGAAATATAATGTGATCGAAGTTCCTCGTAAAAGCATCATTCCAAAAGGGCATGAGCTAGTGAATCGATAGAGCCAGAAGAGCAAGGACAAGTCCTGTTTGAATATGGTATATTAAAAATTCTGCCCTGCATAACCATAGAGGGGTTAGCATTCAATCTAGCTAAACAAAAAGCTCTAGAAAGACGAGGAGTTGTCAAATAATATGTATAGGCAGGCAAACCACGTGGTGGTGGTATTCCGAAAAACTGGGATGAACAAACGCGGCAAGCACGAAAAGTAGTGCTGTTATAATCAAGCTCTTTAATGCGCTTTTTAATTTTGGTGAAAGCTTCAGTTTTCCCAAGATCTAATAACATATCCTGCGAGAAGCCCAACAATGACAGTTTCTCATCTAAGATTTTTTGCCATGAGGATTTAAAAGGGTCGGGCTTCAGAGAAGCTAGAAACCCCTCAGTGCTATAGCACAGTTTAAGGTGTGCGGCCAACCATGCCCTAGCTTCGAGTGACATTTGGCCAAACTCGGAACGAAGAGTAATGCCAGCAACACATCGAGGGGCATTTAGGAGTTTTTGTGAGAACCGAAGCAGTGGACGATCTATAGATTCATTGACAACTGTTATCCAGATGGCAACACCAAAGAGAATAATTGGAGTAATTTTTAGATTAAAAACCTGAATAGCCCCTGGAATATATTTGCCACCTTTGGTGTGGAAAAAGTTGACAACAGCACCAACCGCAGGTTTAATTTTGTTGGACGCTGCTTTTTGATGGGCATTCCAATTTATGTTATGGGAAAAAAGAATCCCAAGGTAAACAAACTCCTTGACTTGGTCAACCTCAAAGCCGTCTAATACCCAGTGAAAAAGAGGCCGTTTTCTCCTCTTAGTGAAGATCATAATCTTTGATTTATGATGGTTTATTTTAAGATCTTCCCTAGAGCAGTACTCAGAGAAGGTTTGTAAAGATCTTTTCAAACCAATTCTTGTGCGGGACAGGAGAACTGCATCATCAGCATACAGTAGAATTGGGGTGGGATGACTTGCAAGCTTTGGGGGAACCATTCATTATATTGTAGCATGTTCATAGATTAAATAAACCAGTTTGCATTCATTAAAATAATTATCTAGAGTCTTGAAATATATTTAGTTATAACAACACTGAGATTCTATATGTATTTAGACTTGACAGGTAATATGTATTTCAGATTGACATTCAACCTATGTTGTGTATTCACTAGCATATAATATTTAGCATATAACTTGGTAAGTTAGGTTGACAACGTAGGAGCAGTGTGAGCGTAACAGCTCAGTGACTGCTGCTCTTTGTTGATTGAGACAGATTTCCCCACTTCATCATTGTAGTAACTGTGCAGTCCATTGTATGCTGTGCACAGCTCAACCGTAGAGAGGTTTTGGAAGCAGTAAAGAAGTAGAGGGTGCTTTCCCCCCCTCTCCTATGCTATCTTCCCACCCTTCTTAGCATGTTAAGGAGGGGGAAGAACACATTTCCCCCATTTCTCTTTCTGCTGAAAGAGTTTGTCTTCACTGGAAGCTCCTTCTTCAAGAAAATTTTACCACTGTGTTTACTTTCTTCTTACAAGGAGATAGGGTGCAGTTTTTTTCTTTAAGCCCAGTTTTTCTTTCCTGGAGAAAAACACTTAAGAAAATAATTAGGAACGAGAGCAAGTGGCTACCAAATATTACTCAAAAAGCTTGATTTAAAAATATAGGTCTTTTAACCATACTGGTCTTGTAGCCATAATCCAGCTGTGACTTGACTGCACACACACAATTACACATGATCACCTCTAGGGGTGAGGTAGCCCCACCTACCTCACAGGGTGTCTGTTGTGGGGAGGGGAAGGGAAGATCATAGTCAGCCGGCTTGATTCTTAAGTGTTAGAGAAAGTCGGCATATAAAAACCAACTCTTCTTGTTTTGGCCTTTGAGGGAGGACTCATCCGCACCAGGCCTGGCAGCAACCATTAGGTAACTTGCCTCCATGAAAATTGCATAACTCACCCAGGCATGGCTCCTTGCTACAGTTCAACAGCAGTTACCCCACAAAAGCTGTATGGTGTAGTGATTAGAATTTTAGACTAAGATCCCTAATCTCCACTCTTCCACGGAAATGTACTGGGTGACCTTGGATCAGTTACCCATTCTCAGCCTAATGTACCTCACAGGGTTGTTGCGAGGATAACATGGAGGAGAGGAGAATGATGTAAGCTGCTTTGGGTTCCCATTGTGGAAATAGTGGAATATAGATGAAGTAAATAAATAATAAATGTAGCTAAAGATGGGGGCAGATAAAGGTGGGTGGGAAGGAAAGAAGAAAGCAGGGAAAGGTGAAGACATGGGGGGTGTTGTTAGGAGAAGGGAACAAGGAAGTAGTGTGGGGAAGTGGATACAGGGAGAGGCTCCCAGGTGGAGGGAGGGAGGGAAAGATGAAGACTAGGGAACAGATAAAGGTAGGATGGCTGGTGGGTGGGAAGGAGAGAAGGAAGCAGGAAAAAGGGAGAGACTACGGGTGCTTTCAGAGAAGGGGAAGAAGAAATGGCAGTGGAGGGAAAGAATGAGATACCCCTTGCGGGTCCCCCGCTTGTCCTTTCTAAAAACAGAGTAATACTCTATTTGCCCATTTTGCACATTGAAGTTGTATTACTAGTGGGACTTTGAACTTGATGGAACACATATGGTTAGGTTCAGCAATGATAAGCTGTACAATGCAGATGGGCTGCAGTAGCTTCAGATATTTGTTTACTTACAGCCCATTATCATGGAAAAAGAGGCACTTAAGTTGGCAGCAGGGGCAGTTCCATCAGCACCTGGGCTAGCGTTGCCAGGTCCCTCTTTGCCACTGGTGGGAGGTTTTGGGGTGGAGTCCAAGGAGGGCGGGGTTTGGGGAGGGGCGGGACTTCAATGCCGTAGAGTCTAATTGCCAAAGCGGCCATTTTCTCCAGGTGAACTGATCTTTATCGGCTGGAGATCAGTTGTTATAGCAGGAGACCTCCAGCTAGTACCTAGAGGTTGTGTGTGGGAAAAAGGCACCTCTATGCTAGTTACCTAGGATTGGAAATCAGTATAGATGCGAAGAGTTTAAACAAAGTGCAAAACTTTATGATGCTGCACACTTCTACAAACCACAAGGTGATACAAATGAAAACAAGAACAAAACCAATGTGTATAACATAGAAGAACAATCAAAAGCAGTCACATGTACAATCCAAAGGAAAGGAGCCCTTTAAAAAGTAAAATTCAATAGTCCTTGGTAAGGTAAGTGTTCATAATTAGCAATGGTCCCACGAAGGTTGCCATGTAGTGAAGACGCAGACCGATGGGGATACGGCCAGTTTCGATTTCTTATATTAAATTCCTTCTTCAGTCCCCCTTAAATATCATAAAATTATTTTTAATATTATTTTAAAAACATATTATTTTAAAAAATAATTTTTAACATTTTAACATGCATTTAAGATAAAGTCATACTTACAAAACAGCTTGTTTATTCTTTGTATTTGACTGCTCACAGAATTCTTTGAACAACGTCAGCTAATTCCACAGAGGGATATAGAAAGTGTAGCAGTACTATCTCACAGGTGAATAGAATCTATATAGCTAACAGGTGTATGCAGAAGGTAGTGTTTTCACCTTAGTCATCACTTTAGTGATGCCGTGCACCCTGAGGGATTTAAAGGGATACTAACCCAAATAGACTATAGCTGTAAATCTCTGCATTCAGCCCAAGAAACAGGATAAATCATTTTCTAGGTTGAGCCCATGAGGTGTTAAAGTGTTAAGGAGATATTGTCGAAGGCTTTCACGGTCAGAGTTCATTGGTTCTTGTAGGTTACCCAGGCTGTGTGAGTGTTACTCCTCTGAAGATGCCTGCCACAGCTGCTGGCGAAACGTCAGGAAAGAAAATACCAAGACCACAGTCATACAGCCCGGGTAACCTACAAGAACCAATGTTAAGGAGATGTATGAAATATGCCTCCTTTTGCCTCAATATTTTTTCTGTCTCGCTTCTTGAATCTTTTTCCAGCCAGGTGCCAAATAACAAAATAGCGCAGATCATTCTCATTATACCTGGAGGTTGGCAACCCTAACCTGGGCACCACGGAGCTGCACGCTGCTCCTCCAATCCTGTTGCCTCTCAGAGATGTAAATCCCAGAAGAGAAATGCGGCACTGTGGGGGGCATTCCCAGGGCCGGAGCTGACGGTAGTCAGCTTCCAAAGCTCCTCCAGCCCGGGAACACCCCCTTGAACATCAACATTGCTCCACCAGGTTTTTCCTGGCTCATCCATTTGGTTTCTTGAGTAGTGGGGCTGGATTGGCACTGGGATTTGCTGCAAGAATTGGCTGTTTGTTTTCAGTCCTCATTTGGCAGTCCATTGACAGAGAATAGCTGCTTCAGGCTGGGGCCTGCCTGTATGTAAGCAAGGGCAAGCCTTCTACATAAGGCCTATAAGAGGATCATTTTCCTAGAACCTTAATGATGTGCTGGAGCAGGTTTTTTTGGGGAGAACTAGGGTTGCTAGCTCTGGGTTGGGAAATACCTGGAGATTTTGGGGGTGAAGCCTGAGAAGGGTGGGGTTTAGAGAGGGGAGGGACTTCAATTTCCAAAGGGGCCATTTTCTCCAGTTGAACTGATCTCTGTCACCTAGTTGTAATAGCGGGAGATCTCCTGCCACCACCTGGAGACTGGCAACCCTAGGGAGAACTTATTAAGTGTTTAGCGATTTTTCATGTGGGCCTGTTCTGCAACACGTGACCCTTATGCACTTATCTAGACTGGTTAATCCATTTCTTCCTTTTCTTCTAGTGAATGCTGCTGTTTTAAGAATTCCTGATGCAAATTTCCATTAATCCTGGAAATGCCCTTAAGGCTTGGTTATAGATACAGGATCATGGTTATGCTCTGGATGTTAGCTGGGATGTATTGTTACATGCAGCAGTCAATTGATTCCTGCTGTGAAGGGATGTTTTATATGTGACCTGCATGTAGTTCTATTGTAAAGGTAGAAGGTAAAGGTCCCCTGTGCAAGCACTGGGTCATTCCTGACCCATGGGGTGAAGTCCCATCCCGATGTTTACTAGGCAGACTTTGTTTACAGGGTGGTTTGCCAGTGCCTTCCCCAGTCATCTTCCCTTTCCCCCCAGCAAGCTGGGTATTTGTTTTACCAACCACGGAAGGATGGAAGGCTGAGTCAACCTTGAGCCGGCTACCTGAAACCAACTTCTGTTGGGATCGAACTCAGGTCGTGAACAGAGAGTGGACTGCAGTACTGCAGCTTACCACTCTGTGCCACAGGGCTCTTAGTTCTACTGTAGTACCTAAAAAATAAATTTGCCAGAGGTGGGTTAATGGTAAAATCTCTCAAAGCCTGGTGGTGGAAATTCTCAAGGGTCTCCTCCCTGTTTCTCCAGATAAGTAGATGTTGAGTCAGTGTATATAGGTAATTGCTTGTTTTTTAATATTGATCATTTGGGTTGCTTTTTTACTTGTTAGCAACCTTGAGCAAGTCTCTGGAGAAGCGGCATACAAATTCTCTAAACAAACAAACAAGTAAGTGGTACTAGGAGACTGGAGTCTGTTGGCATACTGTGGAGCCATACTGGTGCCCATAGCAATACCACTGATACAAGGGGCTGTGGCTCAGTGGTAGAGCCTGTGCTTGGCATGCAAAAGGTCCCAGGTTCAATCCCCGGCATTTCCAGACTAGGCGAGTAGGAGATGTGAAAGACCTCTCTGCCTGAGACCCTGGAGAGCTGCTGCCTGTCTGAGTAGACTATGGTCATTTTCACACATGTCGAATAATGCACTTTCAATCCACTTTCAACGCAGCTGGATTTTACTGCGTGAAACGGCAAAACCCACTTGCAAACAATTGTTGAAGTTGGTTCTTGTGGGTTATCCGGGCTGTGTGACCGCAGTCTTGGTATTTTCTTTCCTGACGTTTTGCCAGCAGCTGTGGCAGGCATCTTCAGAGGAGTAACACTGAAGGACAGTGTCTCTCAGCGTCAAGTATGTAGGAAGAGTAGTATATAGTCAGAAAGGGGTTGGGTTGAGCTGAATCATTGTCCTGCAAAAAGTATCAAAGGTAATGTGCTAATCATTGTCCTGTAAGTATCAAGATAATGTGCTAATGAGGGTGTGAAATGTTAATATGGAACCATTGTTAATATGGAACTCATTAGCACATTATCTTGATACTTACAGGACAATGATTAGCACATTACCTTTTGATACTTTTTTCAGGACAATGACTCAGCTCAAACCCAACCCCTTTCTGACTATATATTACTCTTCCTACACACTTGACGCTGAGAGACACTGTCCCTCAGTGTTACTCCTCTGAACATGCCTGCCACAGCAGCTGGCAAAACGTCAGGAAAGAAACTACCAAGACCACGGTCTCACAGCCCAGATAAACTACAAGAACCGATGAATTCTGACCGTGAAAGCCTTCGACAATTGTTGAAGTGCCTCGAAAGTGGATTGAAAGTGCATTCTTCAGGATGGGCGAAAGCGCCCAATACTGGCTGTGATGGACCCAGGGTCTGGTTCCATGCGTCCACGCGTTCAACCCCGACTCCCTTCCCCTTTACACATCCAGCCCTGCAGGGGTCAGTGTAGCCTGCGAATCCCACTGGCAGGGGCCGGGCAGGAAGCGTCCCCTCCCCCCTCTTCCTCCTCTCCCCCCCCCCCCCCGTCTCCCGTCCTTTGCCTGTCACCGCGAGCCAGACTCGCTGCAGACAGGCGGCAGCCGGAGGAGGCGGCGCGGGGAGGGAGGGAGGAGAGGCTGGGCATGAGTTGGAGGCAGACGCCGCCTCGGCGCGCGGATCGACCCTGCCGGGGACGGACGGAAGGGGGGAGGCGGCGGCGGCGGAGCAGAGGAGGCTTCGCGCCCGCTCTGCGCGAGGGGAGCCCCCCTCCCGGCGCGGCAGGGGCGAGATGTAGGGCGCGGAGGCCAGGTGAGTGCGCAGCCCTGGCAGGCGAGCGGGGAGCCCCGCCGGAGACAGGAGCCGCTCCGGGGAAGGCCGTTTGGGCACGGCGGGGGTTGCCTGGGCTTCGTGCGCCTTGGCCCCCTCCGGATTCTCGGAACTCTTCGCGGGGGCTTAATTGTGGAGTTCTGGGCATTTGCATTGGGGGGGGGGGGAAGGCGCATCTAGAGAGTGGCCGACCCCAGGCAAAACTTCCCGTGCGTAACCGGCCACCAAGGGCGAAAACGCGCGGTCGCTGGAGCCTCCTTTCTTCCCTGTTCCAGCCAGGATTCAGCCAGGATCGAACGCACGTTCGTGCGTTCGATCCTGGCTGGAACAGGGAAGAACGTCCGTGCGTTCGATCCAAGAACGTCCGTGCGTTCGATCCTGGCTGAAACAGGGAAGAACGTCCGTGCGTTCGATCCAAGAACGTCCGTGCGTTCGATCCTGGCTGAAACAGGGAAGAACGTCCGTGCGTTCGATCCAAGAACGTTCGTGCGTTCGATCCTGGCTGAAACAGGGAAGAACGTTCGTGCGTTCGATCCTGGCTGAAACAGGGAAGAACGTCCGTGCGTTCGATCCCGGCTGACTCCTGGCTGGAACAGGGAAGAAAGGAGGCTCAAGCGACCGCGCGTTTTCGCCCCAAGTGTCCGGCGAGGGCCCAAGGGGCAGGTCCTGCCGCTCGGAAGGAGGCGAGGCGAGGCTCCCTCCGGCCGGGTCCCAAGGAGGTGTCTTGTTTCTCCGGCCGCCCTCCCGTCCGTCTCCCCTGGGCGTCCGGGCGAAGTGCGGGCGCGTCGGGGAAGCGCGCGCGGCAGAGGCGCCGGGTGCCAGACGGGAGCGCTGCAGCCCAACACAGCAACGTGCGTCCGGGAGAGCCGTCCGCATGTCTGAATCGGGTCGCCCAGGGTCAGGCCGTGGATCCCGATGGGTCCTGGCCAGGGTTTGCCTCCAAACCGAGAAAGGCGGCGCCGGTCCTTTAGGGGGCTTGGCCTTGGAGTTGCCTCTCCCGAAACGCACGCTTTCCCCCATCCAGATCCTCCAAACTCCACCCTCGTGCAGAGTTTTGAGAATTCAGATGGGGGGAAACGTGCAATGTAGAGAGAGGCAAATCCAAGGCGAAACCTCCCATGCGTAGATGTCTGGCTTCTGGGAGCCTAAACCGAGAGGAGGAAAATTGGAAGCGAATATCTCAGTGGGCTTCCCTGCCCACTGGTATCCCGGCTACCTTGTCGGTCAGGGGTTGAATTACAAGTAGTTAACCACAGTGGCATCCCTCTTTAGTTATTAACATGAATGCTTCTTGTAATAATCGCTGGAAGATGTCGGCCTGCCCCTTTGACTATATCTGGGCATAATTTTGGTTGATCAATCCTCGAGAGTCGGACTAGGAAGCGAGTAAGGTACGCCTGACTTGTGATTTGAAGGGACTCTGTTTGAGAGGGAGGTTGGAGGCAGTGTGGCAAAGGAGTGGAGTGGTCAGTTGCGAGCAAAGCCTTATTCGGTTGGACTGTCCCGTATGAATGAAACCAGAACAGAGAAGAAGCGGGATCAGTTCATTAATTTTAAGCAAACGTGTTAAAAAAAAACCCCAAGAGTCGAGGTTGGGAATATTTCATCCCAACTGGTAAAAATGTCCATGCTTCAGACATAATGATTACTACGATGCTTGTCACCAGAGCCTGTCACACTGGCATCTGCATGCTGGAAACTATATGACAGAAACGTGCATGCAACTTTTATCAGAGAGCTGATAAGCATCCACTGGTGCTGGCTTGTACGGGAAGTCAATACTTGCAGAAAGGGCTAGTTCTTCCTCACACGTTCACAGAAAAGTGTGCAGCATAGTTACTTTGCTTTTAGCTTCGGGTATGGATGTGCTGAACTTATGGCATGAACTGGGTTGTGAATTCTGCTGGTAGACTAATGCTGTTCTATATGCCTCAGTAGACTAAATTTTTTTATATTTCTGGGAGAACTTTAACGAAGGCAGTATTTTTAAAGGTTTCTGTTGACAGGGCAACAGTGAATACAATCAGGAAACAAATTAAGAGCTGTACTGCTTTCATGCTTGGATCTATTCATGCTTATAGGTTTTTCAGAGTGCATTTTCTGGTGTGTAAGTGGTGCTAATTATTAAGAAATTTTGGCTCAGTGATTTTATGGAGAACTAGAGGAACATTAGGTGTTGTGTTACCGTCTCAGACTGCCTAAAAATGCTATTGTAGAATATCCATATATGTTCATTGGAAGGGTCTTCTGGAAGCCAAAGAACAGGTATCCCAACAAGTATAGCTCAGGTTCTTGAGTAATTAAAACAGATTAATATTTTGCATGTAAAAGTTTAGGAATAGAACTGCTTGTAGTTATAAACCAGAGTAATGAACAGCGCAGTATTAGGCACGAAAATTCAACTAGACGCTGTTTTAATTTTATCTGTAACTGTTATAGATGGCATTTTAATGGCCTTGCCATTTGACGTGACTTTAGATCTATTCAATGGAAGTTTTAACGCTTGGCTTGTTCCACTGCTAATTATACTTGATTGCTGATGGTAGGAATGTTTTTGCAGCTACTTGGTAGCATGTAAATATTGTAGTTTCCCTATTGCTAGAAATAAAGGGGTTAGTTTATTGGGCAGGACATTATAGGAGACGGCATATATTAAACCGGTGAATGTCCCTACTTCATTGCCAGCTGAAATAGTGACAAAATGTTCTGCACGTCTATATCTGTACTGGTGTTTTCAGCATGAGGTATTGAGTTACTATGTGCCACAGGATTCTCCAGTGGCAGAATCTTAGCTGCAATATATCCTATATGCATGTATGTGAAAAGCAATCTCTGGAAATTCTGTGATTTGGCATGTATTCCTTTCTGCATAAAGACTGATAGATTCATAGGCATTTCTTTCTCCTCTTGGTCCACTCATGTGCTTGGGTAATTAAGGCTTTTAAAAGGTAAAGGTCCCCTGTGCAAGCACCAGATCATTCCTGACCCATGGGGTGACGTCACATCCCAACGTTTCGAAGGCAGACTTTGTTTTACGGGGTGGTTTGCCAGTGCCTTCCCCAGTCATCTTCCCTTTACCCCCAGCAAGCTGGGTACTCATTTGACTGACCTCGGAAAGATGGAAGGCTGAGTCAACCTTGAGCCGGCTACCTGAAACCAACTTTAGCCTTTGGTCTTTAGCCTTTGTTTACTAAGGTCAGCCTTGGCTTTGACCAAAATCTAGCAGGCTGACATGTTAACGTTCAGGATCTATTTTCATTCCTTGCATTATATATTGGACTATGGTTGAAAAGGTAAAGGTCCCCTGTTCAAGCACCGGGACAGTCCTGACGCATGGGGTGACGTCACATCCTGATGTTTCCAAGGCAGACTTTGTTTTACGGGGTGGTTTGCCAGTGCCTTCCCCAGTCATCTTCCCTTTACCCCCAGCAAGCTGGGTACTCATTTGACCGACCTCGGAAGGATGGAAGGCTGAGTCAACCTTGAGCCAGCTACCTGAAACCAACTTCTGTTGGGATCGAACTCAGGTCGTGAGCAGAGCTTGGACTGAGCAGAGCTTGGACTCTGCGCCACAGGGCTCCTTAAGGCTTTTAGTACTATGCAATTTAATTTAGTTTGAAATTACAAGAAAAGCAGCCTTCAATGCTAAATAATAAAATTGGCTTTAATTTATGTTTCCATTATGCTTTTCTTGACACACACCTACCCTTCCTCTCGAACGTGAACGGTTGTGTCTCTATGCAGATAGAGCTGCTACATCTGAGAACAGAATAAGAAGAAGCAATATGAAGTTTGGTATTGGTGCTGCCTCAGCTCCATC
Source organism: Euleptes europaea (assembly GCF_029931775.1). Classification (NCBI taxonomy): domain Eukaryota; kingdom Metazoa; phylum Chordata; class Lepidosauria; order Squamata; family Sphaerodactylidae; genus Euleptes; species Euleptes europaea. The sequence continues at coordinate 58,781,455 of NC_079319.1, forward strand.
CTACTGTCATGCTCTGTTCAAGGAAACATACCTAGAGCTAGAGAGTACAGCATTGTCTTAGTTCTTCAGAAGCAAATATTTTAATTAGTTCCAGTTGATATATGAAATTCAGCCTTCCTGCTGCCTCTTGGAACTTGCCATGCCATATAGAATCGAAGGCAAACAGTGATAGGGTCTCTCTGTTGTTAATGCTTATTTAGAGGAAGATGCCCCCCTTTTCCTATCATTGGCCTGTTTATCTGCCTGTCTTTTTTCACAGTTTCAGGCACTGCACCCTTTAGCTACTTTGGCCAGTCCTTGGTCTTTCCAGTCTTTGGTCTCACGCTTGTCCGCACCAGTTCTGTGGTTCTCTAGAACCGCTATGTTCCAGTCAAACTTCCCTCATCCCAGTTTGGATACCTCTGAACATCATTTATGGACAAGTTTCATTTCCTCAAAAATTAGTATGCTTCTGGACATTCTGTGACATCACAGCATCTCAACAGATTGTTGCCAGAGATGTTTACTGTGACAGAACTCTAATAACTCATTAGACTGAATTGTACTATCCTGTGCTATGCCACTTTTAGGATGGAGATGGTGTGATTTGAGGGGGGGCTTGAGTGTATCTCTTCTTGATCAAATTGGCATTCCTTGAATATTATGCAGCCTAATTTTTTTTGTTTTTGCCATAAAGTTTCAGCCGACTTATAATGCCCTGTAGGTTTTTCAAGGCAAGAGATGTTCAGAGGTGTTTTGCCATTGCCTGATTCTGAACCCTTGGTGTTCCTTGGTGGTCTCCCTTCCAAATACTATGCTTAGCTTCTGAAATCGGACAAGATTGGGCTAGCCTGGGCTATCCAGGTCAGGGCATGCAGCATAAGACATAATGGAAAATCCATCTTTTTCTGTGAACCCTTTGAGTACAATCCCTTGGATTCCCTTGTCTACTGAATCTAACTCTAATGTATGTAAAGTGGGATAAAGCATATTTTTCCTGCCTCCCCATGCCCTTTGTCTTCCTTCTAATGAAATTTAGATTATATATTTAGTGGTGGATGCTTCTAGCACTATTTAACTAATAATCTTATATCTTGAGATTCATGCTTCCATTACATAGTAATAAACTTCTCTAGACACATTCTAGAACTCTTTGGTGAGTAGGGGGAAAAGTTATGTTTAGGAAATGGAAGGAAGGGTGAATCCTCACGGAACAGTACCTACAGATTGCTAAACTCTGTAGGGTTGTTGTTAGGGAGGCCAAAGCTCAGAATGAGCTACAGTTGGCAAGGGAAGCTCCCACAAACAAGGGGTTGTTGTTTTTTAGTTAAGTGAGGAATAAATGGAAAGTGAAGGGGTTGATAGGACTCCTACTGGGTGAAATTGGAGAAACTCTTGACGGGGTAAAACAAAAGCAGAGAGGTTTAGTGCCTGTTTTGCCTCCGTGTTCTCTCTGAAGTAGAGTAAAGGCTCACTTGGGGACAGTGGTGTGCAGGATTTAGGTTTGCGGGTAGATATAAATACAGAGGTTGTTCAGAAGTATCTGGATGCTTTGGATGGGTGTAAGTCCCATGGGTCGGATGGTGTCCACTCAAGAGTTCTCAGAGCACTTACCCATTATCTTCAAGGCAGGTGGATGATGTGCCAGATGATTGGAGAAGGGTGAAAGTTGTTCCAATTTTTTGAAAAGGGAAGAAGGATGATCTGGGGAACTGTAGGCTGGTCATTTTAACCTCTGTCCCAGGGAAAATCTTGGAGTAGATTGTACAAGGGCTGATTTGTAAACATCTGGAGGAGAACTTAGTGGTAAGAAATAGTCAGCACGGATTTGTCCCTAATAGGTTTTGTCAGACTAATCTCATTTTCTTTTTCAATTGGGTGGCAGGTTTGGTAGATTGTGGGGATGCCATAGGTATCATCTATTTGGATTTTAGTAAGGCATTTGATAAGGTTCCCCGTGATGTTTTGATCAGCAAGTCGAGGGCTGTGGATTAGATTTTTGGACAGTTAGGTGGATAATCATACCCAAAGAGTGGTAGTTAATGGCTCCTTGTCTGATTGGAGGGTCGTATCTAGTGGGGTGCTGCAGGGTTCAGGTTTGAGCTCAGTGTTTTTTAATATTTTTATCAATGATCTAGATGAGGGTGTGAAGGGGCTCCTCATTAAATTTGTGGGTGACACCAAATTAGGTGGGATAGTGAACACTCCAGAAGATAGAGATAAAAATACAATCAGACTTAGATACATTGGAAAATTGGGCAGATGTGAACAATATGAGATGTAATGTGTGTATGTGTAAAGTGCCGTCAAGTCGCAGCTGACTTATGGCGACCCCTTTTAGGGTTTTCATGGCAAGAGACTAACAGAGGTGGTTTGCCAGTGCCTTCCTCTGCACAGCAACCCTGGTATTCCTCGGTGGTCTCCCATCCAAATACTAACCAGGGCTGACCTGCTTAGCTTCTGAGATCTGACGAGATCAGGTTAGCCTGGGCCATCCAGGTCAGGGCTATGAGATTTAATAGAGATATAATTTAATAGAGATAAATGTAAGGTTTTGCAACTGGGTAGTAAAAATGTTATGTACACTTAGTGGATGGGGGATAGTGTTCTGGGTAGTAGTGTGTGTGAATGGGATCTTGGGGTTTTGGTGGACTTCAAACTGGGTGTGAGTAGAACTTGGTCTACTTAACCACTGAGTTTGTCAGTGGCGCTGAGCTAACAGCAGTAGCTTATTAAAAGAGCATGTGCCAGTACCACTGGTGCTTTAGTTTTTGAGTGTCTACCTACTCTGTGTAAATATTCTGTCACATGCATGCGCATACTTTTGTTTTTCTTTTTGCCCAACTGAAGTCTGATTCTTAAAGTAAACTTGTGTGGTGGAGTGATTTGGTAACAGGCTTCTAAGGCAGGAGTGTGGTTCCAGAGGCAAGATGACTTACTCATACTTGTTTCTTAGTTGCTAGTTCTGTGGAACACAGGCAGGATAATGCTGTTGCAATCATCTTGTTTGTGAGCTTCCTAGAGGCACCTGGCTGGCTACTGTGTGAACAGGCTGCTGGACTTGATGAGCCTTGGTCTGATCCAGCATGGCTTTTCTTATGTTCTTATACATTGCTGAGGTTCTTAATGCATCTGGTCCAAATTCCTCTGCTCTCAAGAGCAGGAACATGTCAGTTAACAAATATTAGTACTGCTGTTAGCCCTTGTAGAAACAGTTGTGGTGTCTAAGCTGACTGGATGCAGTGGGCAACCTAATCCTGTAGTTGTACTAAGATGTCGTTTCCCAAACTGGACCAAAGAATGGGAAATTAGCTTTAACGAAGGATTCCAGAAAGGAATAATGTGAGACCTCGGAGCCTCTGTATACCAGGGTGGATCTTGGAAGGGGGTGACCCAAAATGAAATTATGTAGAAGGAGAATGAGTGAGGGAGAATGATTGTAAACACAAACAAATGACTTTTTTATATAAAAAATAAAATAAAAATGAAAAAAATGTAAAGAACCGACACTAAGCCATGAGAACCGATTCTCCAAGCAATCACACACACCAGCAAGAGGGCACACTTTATAAAAGGGAGAAGATAAAAAATTGGGACATTTTAGGGAAATGACTTACAACCTTAAATCTGGGGCTTGAAGCCTGGAGACATTCACGGGTGGACGGAGCAGAAATCCAAGGAGCAGAGCGAGGAGCTGGCAAAGCAAGGAGGAAAAGCCTGCGGAGTGCAACAAGGATTCTCACAAGGAAACCACAGTTCTGACTGGCAGAGATCTGGACTGGAGTTCTGAGGAACAATTTGGTGGGGTATGGGGTCCTTCTTTCTTTTTACTATCCTCCTTTCATGGGCAGAAGATCCTCAGGGTAGGTGGGGGTTTGACCATTCTGACTACTATATAAGGCAGGGGTGTCGAACTCATTTGTTATGAGGGCCAGATATGACATAAATGTCACTTGGCCGGGGCGGGTGCACCGTAAAATTTAATGCCAGGTACCAGAGATACCAGAGATGCCAGGTACCAGAGATAAACTGAGGCTATCGTATCTTGGTCACGTCAGCAGGAAAAGAGGAAGACCCAACAAAAGATGGATTGACTTAATAAAGGAAGCCACAGCCTTCAATTTGCAAGATCTGAGCAAGGCTGTCAAAGATAGGACATTTTGGAGGACTTTCATTCATAGGGTCGCCATGAGTCGGAAGCGACTTTACAGCACTTAACACACACACACACACACACCAGAGATACAAACTTTATAGAAGACAACACACAAAGCCAATTAATGATATTATTTTTTACTTAAAATACAATAACACTCTTACAGTATTTTCTTTTATTTAACAGTCTTCGAGAATTGACACCTTGGGAGCCGGGGCGGTGGCTGCCCCAGCCTGCGAGCCCACAGCAGGCTCACCAGCCCAGACTGGGAGGGGGATGGTGGCTGCCCTGGCTGGCTCATGGGCCTTATGTTTGACATCCCTAATCTAAGGGGTCTCAGCTGGAGAAGGGGGCGGGATCCTCACAATTTCTGTCGTTTCTGGTAGATGTTTCTGGTATCGTGGTATCGTGTTTTCACTTACGAACAGCTGTAATACCATTACAGTCAGGCGGTAAGTGTATGAGTGGTGGGGTGAGATGGGGGTGAAAGCAGCATATGTAGGAAGAACCAGGGCCGTATCCAGGCTGAGCCTAGTAAGTGTACCACAGCACTGTTGCTTTGGTTTGCATCTCCAAATAATGTTTTCCAAAATGAGACTTTTTGTCTGCGACGTGGCAGCTTCCATTTAAAGTATGAGGGCTTGTTTTAATTTGAAAATAATTGTTGAAATTTGGTGCTCTGAAAAAGTGATAGTGTTGGGAAGTCCGTCCATCCATTCAACCTGCCCTAAAGCTGCTGAGTAGTATCATATTTGAAAGATAAAAAACAAAACAAGAAACCCAACAACTTATTTAAACCTGGATGTTTCTGAAGTGAACAGTTCATAGACTCTAAAATATAAATGGACAATTAGGCTTGGCTAGAGGTTTATAGACCTTTCTGTTGGTTAGGATTTTAATTTAATTCCTGTTTATGTGAAGCCTGCTGGAAATAGGATGATCTGCTAGCAATGATGCTAGGAAGAATGGAAGTTTGCTAATTATTTTGTGCATTGTGTAAGACAGCAGAAACAGATGCCTATAATACGTGTTTGCCACCAGAATTAGGGTTACCAGGTCCCTCTTCACCACCGGCAGGAGGTTTTTGGGGCAGATCCTGAGGAGGGCGGGGCTTGGGGAGGGGAGGGACTTCAATGTCATAGAGTCCTATTGCCAAAGCGGCCATATTCTTCAGGTGAATTTTTCTCTATGGGCTGGAGATCAGTTGTAATAGGAGATCTCCAGCTAGTACCTGGAGGTTGGCACCCCTAACCAGAATGCAAGATGCCCGCGCTAGTGTCTTTGTCTCTTTTCTTTGTTAACAGTACCAGCTCACGATGTTTTGCCGCATGCCTACTCTTGCTGCCTTCCTAGGAGCTAGAAGGCATCATCTTCCTGACTTGGTTGTCCCTGTGCTGTTAAAAAATAGCATGGCAAGCGGCACATGTCCTATAGGGCTTCCTGAACTCTCGTGAGAGTGCTTCTTCTTGTGAGAGTTTGGCCACCATTTCTGGTTGTCCTGGCAACCAGAAATGGTGGTTGAACTCTCATGAGAAAAAGGAGAGAGATGGAGGGCTGTCGTGTGTCGTTTGCCATACTGTTTTTAAACAGGCCTCAGGTGGTAAAGGAAGATTATCATCTCCTAGGGGGTAAGGAGGATTATCTCCTCTGGTTCCTGGGCGAGGGTGTAAAGAGAGCCAGCATGGTGTAGTGGTTCAGAGCGGTGGACTCTAATTTGGAGAACCGGGTTTGATTCCCCACTCCTCCACATGAGCAGCGGACTCTAATCTGGTGACCTGGATTTGTTTCCCCACTCCTACACTTGAAGCCAGCTGGGTGACCTTGGGCAAATTACAGCTCTGTTAGAGCTCACAGGGTGTCTGTTGTGGGGAGAGGAAGGGAAGGAGATTGTAAGCCAGTTTGATTCTCCTTAAAAAGGTAGAGAAAGTCGGCATATAATAAACCAACTTTTCTTCTTCAGGTGGGCACCTGACTGTCTGCCAACAGGCGGAATGAGAGGTTGCTCTTCCTCTTCCCCCAAATTGTCTGCTTGAGGCAGGTACCTTAGGTTGCCTTAGAGCTGGCCCAGTTTTTAATGGAGAATGGCACTTGAGTGCAAGTTTTAAAGTAAATCTTATGTGGCGAGGTTGTAGTTCAGACCAGCTTGGAAAATATGAAGAACTGAAGAGTAATTTCTCAGTTGGCTGGTAACGGAGGGTTTTTTTTTTTACATGCAATATGGTTGTGCTATGCCAAATGGTTGACTTTTCTAGAAAGGAAAACTCCAAAGGTTATGTGAAAAGGACTTTGGTTAATATATTGGCATTCACAAAACCCACTAAAACTTGGGCAAATTGCCAGACCCCACTTAATGAGAATGCCAGTGTCTGGCACAAATCTGCATAAGCACAAAAGAATTTCAGAAAAGCAAGCTTGTGAGTGTAAGTTGCAGATCTATATCCACAATTAATTTTTAATTACCACACTCCGCACTTAAAGTGGATGGAAATCCTTCCAATTACATTCTTGAGTTAGGCATACCCAGCTTTGTATTTTTTCCCCCTGACTTGTTTATATTGTTGTTGGTTGTGTAGCTGGTTGTGTAGCTAGAAGCAGAGCCAGGCCTGTGTGTATTCTGCAAGTCCACAATCACACAGTACAAGTGCGGAACTCACTGTCATGAACAAATTAGGGTGTTGTTTTTTTAAAGCAAATTTGTAGCCTTTAATGCTGCAAGGTGGGAGGGCGATCTTGGCAGTGCTTGGGGAAATTGTAGATGCTGAGCAAGGTGGGGGGCTGAGATGGGGGGGTTACACTGGGGGTGCACGGCTGTACGGCTCTTTGTTCGAAGATTAAATTATGTGAAATAAGCACAGAAAGACAAAATTGCTTAATTCCATGATAAATATGGGCTGCAGGATCCTGCTTTTTAAATGAGAAACAGCAGTTGGAAATAGTACTGACCTGTGTCCCGAGCAAGGCTGAGTGATTCCTTCGGTGCAAGAAAAAATGGGCCACAAGCAGTATTTGAGCTGCTCAGTGGGTAGGTTTCAATGCTTCCTCTCAAAATTGTTGCTCTTTGGGTAAGAGCAAAGCAGGAGCAAATTCAGCTCAGTCAGGTATTAGAGAGCTAGCGTGGGCATAGGGACACCCTGGAGGTCACTGGCTCAAATCTCATCTCTGCTAGGAACTCATTAGGTGGCCGTAGGCAAGCCCCAGTCTCTCAGTAGCATTTCCTCCAATTTGTATTATGGAGATCATAACATTGGCCTACCTTAGAGGGCTCTTACAATGAACTCTGAGATAATGTATTCAAAGAAGGAGGTAGGTGCATTGATCTGTATCAAAATTCAAAATCCATGGAATACCAAAATAACATAATGCTGCATGGAAGCTTTTCATTTCTCCAGAACTCTCCATCAACCTGGATGTTAAAAAAAAAGGGGGAAACATGATGCTTTTCTTTTCTTTTCTTTTTGCTGATATTTGGCTGATTTCGGTGCCCTAAAATCTGCACAGTATTCTATGCAAGATGCTGAAGGAGAGGTAGGGTTGCCAGCTCTGGGTTGGGAAATACCTAGAGATTTTGGGGCGGAGCCTGAGGAGGGCAGGGTTTGGAGAGGGGAGGGACTTCCATGCCATAGAATCCAATCGCCAAAGTGGCCATTTTCTCCAGGTGAACTGATCTCTGTTGGCTGGAGATCAGTTGTGATGGAGATCTCCAGCCACCAACCCTAAGGAGGTTTGCAACCCTAAGGAGAGGCCTTAAGATCATGGCCTGAGATATCTCCCCCCACTTCACCTTTTTTTTTTTAACATCCAGCCTGATGAAAAGTTCTGGTGAACATGAAAGCTTTTGTTATTTGAGTAAAAGGTATGCCATTGCTTTTGTTTGTGGAAAAGTATGTGAAGCATATGTTGAAAATGCTATACAAATGCTAGATAATTATTTCCATCGTGCTGATGGGCAGCTGAAATAGATAAAACTTGTCAGCTTTTTGTGGTTCAGAATTGGGATTATATCAGTATGGAATTGTGGTCTCTTCACGCACAGTCAGAGGCTGCAGTGAGGTTGAGGAAATATTTCTCTCTGCCAAAACAGAATTGCATTTAAGAAACTCTAGGTTTGTCAGACTGTTTATATGACAGTGCAAGTCTGTGCTTGCCAAGATCCAGACAGTCTGTTAACGTTACATGTCAGGGATAAATAAATTACTGTGTCTGAGACAGAAACATTTCTGCATTTGGTGCAAATCAGTGGTGTATCTCTACTGATAACTTGTTGATCTCTTGTACTGTAATGAGATCAGGTAACTTGTTCAGCACCTATTTATTTATATTTACCCCTTTATAACCTCCTCTTAACCCCCAAAGCTCCGGCTGCCTCGTAATAGCTTTAAAAGCAATACAGTTTTATTAAACATAAATTGAGATTTTAAAAAGCACCTAAATTCACGGTGCCTTTTACACCTAACCATTAAATAGTAGGGCAACCTTGTTTATTTTGATTTAGTGCATCTTTATCCCATAACAAATCTTGCATTTCGGGAAGATAACCAGGGTTGGGATTTGACAAACCTGTTAAGTGGAGGAAGTCCAGAGCTGGTGTGTCTCTAGTTACCCTGATAATGTAGAGGGCACTAGCATAAGACACTCTGGGGTGATCCCTGGAGCGTGCTTGGTACAAGCCCAATAGGACGTTGCAGATCACATAGTCCTCATGGCTGTGTTCACGCTTTCCGATACTGCTCCCATGGTAACACAAGTGCTGTTTAGTTCTGTAATGTCTGTGTAGCCCTGCCGAGGATAGCCCTGATTAGCCCGATCTAGTCAGATCTTGGAAGCTAAGCAGGGTCAAAAGTAATGACTACTGGGGAATTTCTCAACTTTAAAGTTGGCAATGAGGAAATTGAAATTGTTCAAGATTTTCTATTCCTTGGCTCCATCGTCAACCAAAAGGGAGAGGGCAATCAAGAAATCAGAAGGAGATTGAGACTGGGAAGGGGAGCCATGAAGGAGCCAGAAAAGATTTTTAACTGTAAGGATGTGACATTGGTGACCAAGATCAAGTTATTTCACGCAATAGTATTCCCTATTACTGTGTATGTGTGTGAAAGTTGGACAGTGAAGAAAGTTGAGAGGAAGAAAGTTGATTCATTTGAAATGTGGTGTTGGATGAGAGTATTACAGATACAATGGGCTGCCAAAAGGACACATTTTTGTGAATAGTGCAGCATCTCTTGAGGGCTTACCGCAAGGACTGAGGTTGCTCTTATGAGAGATTGAATGTTTTCTTTCACTGCTTCTGGGAGGGTAGAGCTTAGACAGGAAAACACACATGTCTCATCTACTATTATATACATTTGGAGAAGTTTGCACTCAAAATGGATGCCCCAAATGAAGCTGGAGCGCAGAGCTCTTTGGAGAGGAGACATTGACCAGAGCTCCCCCGATTTAGTAAATTTCACCCAAAATCGACTTTCAGCTCTCCCTCTCTGTCCAGGAATTTGCAAAACTCTCCACTTAAACCAACAAGCCCAGCAACAAGGAGGCTGAAGTTGGTTCCTTATTCCCAGTTCGTTCCCTATTCCCAGTTCCTTATTCACATTTCCTAGTTCCTGAATGATTTTGCGGACATTACAAAAGCTCTACACCCCAAGATATGGATTGGAATACCACATATGATACACCCCCACATTCAGGGGACCGTGCCCTTCGAGATGGCGCATGCTGGGTCCTGGTCCAAAGTTCGGTTCTTGTGCCAGCGGCTCCCAAGTGGGGTGCCCCCAGGACAGATGCCCATACAGGCACTGCACCCCAAAATAATCTTTGGACCACCCCAAATGACACATCCCCACACTCCAGAGACTGTCCCCTCCAAGAAGACATGCAGCGGTGCCCGGTCCAAACACTGGTTCTGGTGCCATTGGCTTGTTTTTGGGTCCCCCCCCCCAGAAACCTGTATTGCAAAGAGGTTTTGAATAAGGAACTGGAGCTCTGCACCCCAAAATATGGATTGGACCACCACATATCATACACCCCCACATTCAGGGGACCGTGCCCTTCGAGATGGCGCATGCTGGGTCCTGGTCCAAAGTTCGGTTCTTGTGCCAGCGGCTCCCAAGTGGGGTGCCCCCAGGACAGATGCCCATACAGGCACTGCACCCCAAAATAATCTTTGGACCACCCCAAATGACACATCCCCACACTCCAGAGACTGTCCCCTCCAAGAAGACATACAGAGGTGCCCGGTCCAAACACTGGTTCTGGTGCCATTGGCTTGTTTTTGGCCCCCCCCCCAGAAACCTGTATTGCAAAGAGGTTTTGAATAAGGAACTGGAGCTCTGCACCCCAAAATATGGATTGGACCACCACATATCATACACCCCCACATTCAGGGGACCGTGCCCTTCGAGATGGCGCATGCTGGGTCCTGGTCCAAAGTTCGGTTCTTGTGCCAGCGGCTCCCAAGTGGGGTGCCCCCAGGACAGATGCCCATACAGGCACTGCACCCCAAAATAATCTTTGGACCACCCCAAATGACACATCCCCACACTCCAGAGACTGTCCCCTCCAAGAAGACATGCAGCGGTGCCCGGTCCAAACACTGGTTCTGGTGCCATTGGCTTGTTTTTGGGTCCCCCCCCCCAGAAACCTGTATTGCAAAGAGGTTTTGAATAAGGAACTGGAGCTCTGCACCCCAAAATATGGATTGGACCACCACATATCATACACCCCCACATTCAGGGGACCGTGCCCTTCGAGATGGCGCATGCTGGGTCCTGGTCCAAAGTTCGGTTCTTGTGCCAGCGGCTCCCAAGTGGGGTGCCCCCAGGACAGATGCCCATACAGGCACTGCACCCCAAAATAATCTTTGGACCACCCCAAATGACACATCCCCACACTCCAGAGACTGTCCCCTCCAAGAAGACATGCAGCGGTGCCCGGTCCAAACACTGGTTCTGGTGCCATTGGCTTGTTTTTGGGTTCCCCCCCCCCAGAAACCTGTATTGCAAAGAGGTTTTGAATAAGGAACTGGAGCTCTGCACCCCAAAATATGAATTGGACCACCACATATCATACACCCCTACATTCAGGGGACTGTGCCCTTCGAGATGACATATGCTGGGTTCTGGTCCAAAGTCCGGGTCTTGTGCCAGCGGCTCCCAAGTGAGGTGCCCCCAGGGCCAAGGCACATGCAGACCCTGCACCCCAAAATAATCTCTGGACCACCCCAAATGACACATCCCCACACTCCAGAGACTGTCCCCTCCAAGAAGACATACAGCGGTGCCCGGTCCAAACACTGGTTCTGGTGCCATTGGCTTGTTTTTGGCCCCCCCCCCCAGAAACCTGTATTGCAAAGAGGTTTTGAATAAGGAACTGGAGCTCTGCACCCCAAAATATGGATTGGACCACCACATATCATACACCCCCACATTCAGGGGACCGTGCCCTTCGAGATGGCGCATGCTGGGTCCTGGTCCAAAGTTCGGTTCTTGTGCCAGCGGCTCCCAAGTGGGGTGCCCCCAGGACAGATGCCCATACAGGCACTGCACCCCAAAATAATCTTTGGACCACCCCAAATGACACATCCCCACACTCCAGAGACTGTCCCCTCCAAGAAGACATACAGCGGTGCCCGGTCCAAACACTGGTTCTGGTGCCATTGGCTTGTTTTTGGGTCCCCCCCCCCAGAAACCTGTATTGCAAAGAGGTTTTGAATAAGGAACTGGAGCTCTGCACCCCAAAATATTGATTGGACCACCACATATCATACACCCCCACATTCAGGGGACCGTGCCCTTCGAGATGGCGCATGCTGGGTCCTGGTCCAAAGTTCGGTTCTTGTGCCAGCGGCTCCCAAGTGGGGTGCCCCCAGGACAGATGCCCATACGGACCCTGCACCCCAAAATAATCTTTGGACCACCCCAAATGACATATCCCCACACTCCAGAGACTGTCCCCTCCAAGAAGACATACAGCGGTGCCCGGTCCAAACACTGGTTCTGGTGCCATTGGCTTCTTTTTGGGTCCCCCCCCCCAGAAACCTGTATTGCAAAGAGGTTTTGAATAAGGAACTGGAGCTCTGCACCCCAGAATATGGATTGGACCACCCCATATCATACACCTCCACATTCAGGGGACTGTGCCCTTCGAGATGGCACATGCTGGGTCCTGGTCGAAAGTCCGGTTCTTGTGCCAGCGGCTCCCAAGTGAGGTGCCCCCAGGACCAAGGCACATGCAGACCCTGCACCCCAAAATAATCTTTGGACCACCCCAAATGACACATCCCCACACTCCAGAGACTGTCCCCTCCAAGAAGACATACAGCGGTGCCCGGTCCAAACACCGCTTCTGGCATCCGAGAGGGCATATGCTTTGTCCTTGTCCAAAGCCATGGAAAATCTGAATAAGAAACTGTAAGGGACTTTTCTTGGGAGCTAACTTTGAATGCACCAAGGAGGCTACACCCTTATGTTTAAGGAACAAGAAAATATATTTACATGCCCTTGGCCACTGATGGCCCTGATGCCAAGGAAGTTGACAATACAGCTAACTGTGATCCTAGTGTATATGGACCATGAAATTATAAATCATACAAAAATGGAACTGCACACTTGTTTCAGATGCTTTTTATTGACTGTCCCTGGAAATGTGAGTCTATTCTCCAGGTGAGGCAAGGAACATTAGGTGCACGACTGACGTATAGCAACAATGTGGTTGGGAAATGGATGTCGTTTGAGAAAATTGCTGAAGACAGCTTCTGTAGCCTCTATGTTGCCATGTCCTGAGCTCTGTAGTTCCTTCAGTCCATCATATAGATGCCAGTGGCCCTTCATTCCAAATTTATGGAAGCAAACAAAATGTTGTCCTGTGTTATAAGTTATGCCAACAACTTTGTATCTGGACAAGAGAAAACATAATTGTTTATTATATACAGTTGTTAATGTGTTGCACTGTTGGGGTGGGGAGATGGGAGGAATGCAGTCTAATTTTTTTCCTGTTGACTTTATGAGCAAGTAGAAAGCACATCAGGAGCCCTGTGGTGCAGAGTGGTAAGCTGCAGTACTGCAGTCCTAGCTCTGCTCACTACCTGAGTTTGATCCTGACAGAAGTCGGGTCCAGGTAGCCGACCCAAGTTTGACTCAGCAGTACAACCTTCTGAGGTGGGCAAAATGAGTACCCAGTTTGCTGGTGGTGAAGTGTACATGACTGGTGAAGGCTATGGCATACCACCCCATTTACAAAGTCTGCCTAGTAAATGCTGGGATGTGACATCACCCCATGGGTTAGTAATGACCCGGTGCTTGCACAGGGGACTACCTTACAATTTAAAGAAGACATCAGGTTTTTTACTTCATAGATATTCAATTACAATGAAGCATAATAATGTGTTTAAAGTTGAAAATTGAGCTTGCGACATACATAATGCTAAGCACTGAGATCTCAGCTGGGAAGTTCCGTGGGTCAAATTGGTCTGTATTTCTGTATGGAGTTTTGACTGCAACAGTAATAAGCAGCATACATGGTGGTCCATTGGCAAATAAACGAGAGCCCAATTGGCGTGTGCCTCCGCAGCTTTTTATAGTGATTCTGAAATGGACATTGAAAGGGTGCTTTGAGTATATCAGAATGATTTCAGTCATCAGGTGATGTCCTTATCACAGTTTCATAACATAAAGTTGACAAAATAAATCCTTCATTTTTAAAGTCACTTTCTACATTTTAACTCTTGATCAGACCTACTGCTGCACACACACACACCCTAATTTTAAGTTTGGGAAATGGGGATTACTTGGCCTTGTCACGTAGCCCCCCCTCCCCCATCTCAAGAAAAAACATTACATAGACAAATGAAATAATTGGCCTGGTTACATACCAACATCTAGAAAATCCATTTTTTCTGTTTGGTTTGCAACCCAATTTAAATTGCAAAACCTGCCCTCCATAGGGATGAAAGATTGAACAATGTGCTGTCATCTATATTTGTGTGACTTCCACATGTGCTGTAAGATCTGACTGAATTAGTCAAATCACAAATACATCATAGACAATATAACACTTACCTGCTACCTTGGGGACATGTGAGCCAAGCATTCTGTTCATTGATGGTCATTTTTTACACAACAAAGTGCATGGGACATGGCAAAGAAGATGGTTCATCAAATAAATTTAGTGCCTCCTGGACTTCCTTGGCATCATTCAAACTATGTTCACAATAATAAAACCAATAAAAGAACTTTACTGACCAATAATGATGATACAAGACATCACATACATAACTTCATAGATTGGTTGACGTTCGAGCAATGCATACTCACCACACAACCATCTCTGCAGACGTAACATGATGTTCCTTTTTTGAGCAATCTTTGTTGTCACAGGTGGAGTACTGAATGGTAAGCAAGAAGTAGGAAAGCTGTGAGATCACCATCTCTTCTTCAGTTCCATAGCAGTCCCATAAACTCTTTCCCTTGAACCTCTCGAATTGCAACAGCCATTCAATTTTCCCTGTACTCCATTTCTTTTCCTGAAAGGCATCATTTACTCTGAGAAGAATGTTGGCTGTTTCCACAGTGTTCTGCAATGCCTGGATCTCTTTTTTCAGTTGTGGGTATTGTTCCATGCTCATATGAATGATGTACAGAAGATTGTCAATGGTGCAAGTGTTTGTGAGGACTATCTTTCTCCTCTGTAATCGAGCTGTTCCATTCCAAGGAGGACAGTCAGAATCTCCATTTTTTTCTTTGTGCAGGGACACCGGTGGAGCTCTGTAGTATTTTGGAACTTTCTTGGCTGTTGATTGTGGGCGTTTGCTCCAAGTTTCTTCCAGAGTCAATGGATGTGGAATATCTTTGATTTTTTCTGTGTTCTTTGAGGGCCTTCCTTTTTTAAATTGCTTCTTTTGATTGCTTTCCTTGAAGATGCCTATTGCAGCCACACGTAGTTTTCCCTGGATAGTATCTTTCATGATCTCAACAAATTCTGCTGGTCTTCGATGAAGCTTGGCATTCAGAACTTGATTCTTAACAATTCTGAACCAATTTTCAGCAGTAGAATTACTGTCTCTGGTTTGGGGGCACTGCTTAGCCTGCAGCATAATTCCACTCCATAATGGCAGTGTCCGAGTGTATTTAGAGAGCAGTTTCTTAAGTTCAGTATTGTAGTAGACGTTGGGCTGTAAAGCACTGTTCAGCACCTCATCTTCAAAGTTATCTTGTGGAATTAATTTGGCAAATGGTGATGCCTGATATATAGAGTCCAACGGTGTCTCCATGATATCATCTTTCAAATGGGAGTCTTGATCACTTACTGATATTGTTTGGTTTTTCAAAGCCTCTTTTACAGTGCTGACTGCCACCCTACAAGCCTCTGTAACGTATTTAGTACCAAAAATAATGGCGAGGCATTTAATAAGTTCACCACATTCTTGTATGGTTGTTCCATTTTGAAGCAGTGCAAATGAGTATAGGAAAACATTCCTCACATCTCTTGAAAGCTTTAACTTACTAACATGTCCAACTATAAGTTTTATCATATGCGCTGCACAGATATGTACTACTGTGAAATTGATTGTTCTATCATTAACACAGACTTCATAACACATGAAGAGGTACTGAAGTGGTGTCACATGATTGAAAACCTCTGTGACAGCATGTATTAAAGCCCAGCTATGGTCACATTCTATTTTCTGAGGCTTCAGATGGCGTCCCGTGATTCGAAATGCGTCACGTGAAAGTAATGCCAGCCAGTGAGAAATAGTAGGAGTGCTCTGGTCTGAGGTAAGCATCTCCGCTACTGGAAGTATACATGATGAGTCTGAGGGTACTCTGGTGCACAAGGCATAGTATAAAATTTGGTGTTTAATTGCAGGTTGCCTCTTTACAACAGATCCTGTGGCATCAAGGTATAGCTCACATAAACCTACTCTCTGAAGATCTGACAGCAGGTGAAGTTGCACTTCCATATACATGTGTAATGCAAAAGGTGATACAGCAATGTACTGAACATATGAATGACCCGTTTTATAAACAAAATGTTCAGCAGCATCCTGTTTCCCTTGTATGTTAATGCAGTCTTGGAAAATGTTGCAGTCTGTCCGCCCATCAAGATTACCTTCACTAGAAATTTTTTGGAGTACTGAAGAAGTCCTTATTTCATTGTGGTTGCCTGCAATTAATGCATTAGGATCACAACGATTGATGAGCCTAATCCTCAGCTGACTTGGAGTATCTCCTTTAAGTTCTTTTCTTAGTTTAATTCTTTCTGGAAGCCGTGTGTGTCTTTTGTATTCGTGGCCAATTTTGTGACAGATTTCTCCTTTCACATTGATATTGATTCTAACAGAATTTGCTTCCTTTTGAGGCCTATTCTTAATACTCATGTATAGCATAATGCACCCGCTAAATTTACATTTTGCTTTGCCATACCAAAATGGAGCATTTATTTTCCTAGAATTCTTGCTTTTAATGCGGTTGTATGTGAAAGTGAACACACAAAATTTATTGTACTCCTGAATTTTCCTCCCCAACACAGTTGCCCAACCTGCCTGTAATCCAGATTGTGATGTGTTGAAGTATATCTTCCTCCATTCACTTATACACAAAGTGATTGTAAAGGTTGGTAAGCATGAAGCTCTAAATTCCCCAGTAGTGGAAACAGGTAGCTCTGTAGAAAGCATCTGCTGCAAGGTAGAATTTCTAACCACCACCTCTCCATTGCTGAGACTCATCTCATTGTCTCCAGAAATAGATAGCTGATCATCATGAAGGTCAACAGTATTATCTTCAGATAGGTTATCATTGCTAAGTATACTGTTTTTGGTGTCCTCACAGATGGGACAAAGCCATGGTTTTTGCTGTGCAACATTAACTATAGATTCATGGCTTCTGTTAATTGTAGGAAACCAGTCTTTGCATTTATCACACTGCACAGAAGAGTGTGAAACTTCAGGCTTCTTTAAAAAACGAGATGTTTCCGCCTCTTGAATCTTTAGAATGGTTTTAGTTCTTAGTCCCCTTCTGTCTTCATGCCAAAAATTATACAGCCATTTCCTGAATTGTATAGTATTTGAATGTAACTTACTTGCTATCCTTCCCCAGATGGAAGTGTTCTTTCGATAGCCTTGTCTCTGTAGCAAAGGATACTCTTCCAAGAATGCATTTATGATTTTGTCCTCAAAGGCAGGATCATTGTGTCTGGATTTCCAAGGCATTTTAACAAACCGCAGACAATGACAGTGTTACACCAGTTAGATGGGTCTCCTCTTAATTTGGGGGAATCAGCAATATATATACACACACACACACACACACACACACATACATACACCTGTTTGTAAATGTTCTAACACAACCTTGGGACAATGAACTGATTGCTTTTATATTACCTTTGAACATTTAGTTAGAAAGGAAAGGTGATAGAAATAGAGAGGCACAATACCCAGATTATTCGGAAAAAGTACTGTTAAGTATTCGCTATACATTTCCAGATGAGTGAAATGGTTTTGGGGAGAGTTTTCCCAGGAAGAAGGAATGATTCCAAGATCCCTGAATAGAATTTTAATTACTTAGGTAACGGCTGTCAGTTATAAAGTGACCTGCAAGTGGGCCTTTAACACAAATGCTAAGGGAGCTGATAACTACTCATTTGTCCTGGAGCCACCACACTTAGGAGCAGATGGCAGAACAAATGGCCTTTGAACCAGGACCCAGCACAAACCCCCTTGAAGAGCACAGTACCCTGAATGTATGATGTGTGGTGTATGATATGTGGTGCTCAAAACTTAATTTTGGGGTGCAGAAGGCTCACAAATGTCACAAACATTTCTTCACAATACAGGATTTTCAGGGGCCACCACAAATAGAAACAGGTGATACCAGAACCAGTGTGTGGACCAAGCAACACTGTATGTCCTTTTGCAGGGGACAGTAGTTCCCTGTACAAAACTTCTTTGCAACACAGGATTCGGGGGGGGGCACCCAAAAAGAAGCCAATGGCACCAGAACCGGTGTTTGGACCAGGCACCCCTGTATGTCTTCTTGGAGGGGACAGTCTCTGGAGTGTGGGGATGTGTCATTTGGGGTGGTCCAAAGATTATTTTGGGGTGCAGGGTCTGCATGTGCCTTGGCCCTGGGGGCACCTCACTTGGGAGCCGCTGGCACAAGAACCGGACTTTCGACCAGGACCCAGCATGTGCCATCTCGAAGGGCACAGTCCCCTGAATATGGGGGTGTATGATATGGGGTGGTCCAATCCATATTCTGGGGTGCAGAGCTCCAGTTCCTTATTCAAAACCTCTTTGCAATACAGGTTTCTGGGGGGGGGACCCAAAAAGAAGCCAATGGCACCAGAACCAGTGTTTGGACCGGGCACCGCTGCATGTCTTCTTGGAGGGGACAGTCTCTGGAGTGTGGGGATGTGTCATTTGGGGTGGTCCAGAGATTATTTTGGGGTGCAGGGTCTGCATGTGCCTTGGCCCTGGGGGCACCTCACTTGGGAGCCGCTGGCACAAGACCCGGACTTTGGACCAGAACCCAGCATATGTCATCTCGAAGGGCACAGTCCCCTGAATGTGGGGGTGTATGATATGTGGTGGTCCAATTCATATTTTGGGGTGCAGAGCTCCAGTTCCTTATTCAAAACCTCTTTGCAATACAGGTTTCTGGGGGGGGAACCCAAAAACAAGCCAATGGCACCAGAACCAGTGTTTGGACCGGGCATCGCTGCATGTCTTCTTGGAGGGGACAGTCTCTGGAGTGTGGGGATGTGTCATTTGGGGTGGTCCAAAGATTATTTTGGGGTGCAGTGCCTGTATGGGCATCTGTCCTGGGGGCACCCCACTTGGGAGCCGCTGGCACAAGAACCGAACTTTGGACCAGGACCCAGCATGCGCCATCTCGAAGGGCACGGTCCCCTGAATGTGGGGGTGTATGATATGTGGTGGTCCAATCCATATTTTGGGGTGCAGAGCTCCAGTTCCTTATTCAAAACCTCTTTGCAATACAGGTTTCTGGGGGGGGGGACCCAAAAACAAGCCAATGGCACCAGAACCAGTGTTTGGACCGGGCACCGCTGCATGTCTTCTTGGAGGGGACAGTCTCTGGAGTGTGGGGATGTGTCATTTGGGGTGGTCCAAAGATTATTTTGGGGTGCAGTGCCTGTATGGGCATCTGTCCTGGGGGCACCCCACTTGGGAGCCGCTGGCACAAGAACCGAACTTTGGACCAGGACCCAGCATGCGCCATCTCGAAGGGCACGGTCCCCTGAATGTGGGGGTGTATGATATGTGGTGGTCCAATCCATATTTTGGGGTGCAGAGCTCCAGTTCCTTATTCAAAACCTCTTTGCAATACAGGTTTCTGGGGGGGGGGAACCCAAAAACAAGCCAATGGCACCAGAACCAGTGTTTGGACCGGGCACCGCTGCATGTCTTCTTGGAGGGGACAGTCTCTGGAGTGTGGGGATGTGTCATTTGGGGTGGTCCAAAGATTATTTTGGGGTGCAGTGCCTGTATGGGCATCTGTCCTGGGGGCACCCCACTTGGGAGCCGCTGGCACAAGAACCGAACTTTGGACCAGGACCCAGCATGCGCCATCTCGAAGGGCACGGTCCCCTGAATGTGGGGGTGTATGATATGTGGTGGTCCAATCCATATTTTGGGGTGCAGAGCTCCAGTTCCTTATTCAAAACCTCTTTGCAATACAGGTTTCTGGGGGGGGGGACCCAAAAACAAGCCAATGGCACCAGAACCAGTGTTTGGACCGGGCACCGCTGCATGTCTTCTTGGAGGGGACAGTCTCTGGAGTGTGGGGATGTGTCATTTGGGGTGGTCCAAAGATTATTTTGGGGTGCAGTGCCTGTATGGGCATCTGTCCTGGGGGCACCCCACTTGGGAGCCGCTGGCACAAGAACCGAACTTTGGACCAGGACCCAGCATGCGCCATCTCGAAGGGCACGGTCCCCTGAATGTGGGGGTGTATGATATGTGGTGGTCCAATCCATATTTTGGGGTGCAGAGCTCCAGTTCCTTATTCAAAACCTCTTTGCAATACAGGTTTCTGGGGGGGGGGGCCCAAAAACAAGCCAATGGCACCAGAACCAGTGTTTGGACCGGGCACCTCTGTATGTCTTCTTGGAGGGGACAGTCTCTGGAGTGTGGGGATGTGTCATTTGGGGTGGTCCAAAGATTATTTTGGGGTGCAGTGCCTGTATGGGCATCTGTCCTGGGGGCACCCCACTTGGGAGCCGCTGGCACAAGAACCGAACTTTGGACCAGGACCCAGCATGCGCCATCTCGAAGGGCACGGTCCCCTGAATGTGGGGGTGTATGATATGTGGTGGTCCAATCCATATTTTGGGGTGCAGAGCTCCAGTTCCTTATTCAAAACCTCTTTGCAATACAGGTTTCTGGGGGGGGGGGGCAAAAACAAGCCAATGGCACCAGAACCAGTGTTTGGACCGGGCACCTCTGTATGTCTTCTTGGAGGGGACAGTCTCTGGAGTGTGGGGATGTGTCATTTGGGGTGGTCCAAAGATTATTTTGGGGTGCAGTGCCTGTATGGGCATCTGTCCTGGGGGCACCCCACTTGTGAGCCGCTGGCACAAGAACCGAACTTTGGACCAGGACCCAGCATGCGCCATCTCGAAGGGCACGGTCCCCTGAATGTGGGGGTGTATGATATGTGGTGGTCCAATCCATATTTTGGGGTGCAGAGCTCCAGTTCCTTATTCAAAACCTCTTTGCAATACAGGTTTCTGGGGGGGGGCCAAAAACAAGCCAATGGCACCAGAACCAGTGTTTGGACCGGGCACCGCTGTATGTCTTCTTGGAGGGGACAGTCTCTGGAGTGTGGGGATGTGTCATTTGGGGTGGTCCAGAGATTATTTTGGGGTGCAGGGTCTGCATGTGCCTTGGCCCTGGGGGCACCTCACTTGGGAGCCGCTGGCACAAGACCCGGACTTTGGACCAGAACCCAGCATATGTCATCTCGAAGGGCACAGTCCCCTGAATGTGGGGGTGTATGATATGTGGTGGTCCAATTCATATTTTGGGGTGCAGAGCTCCAGTTCCTTATTCAAAACCTCTTTGCAATACAGGTTTCTGGGGGGGGGGACCCAAAAACAAGCCAATGGCACCAGAACCAGTGTTTGGACCGGGCACCGCTGCATGTCTTCTTGGAGGGGACAGTCTCTGGAGTGTGGGGATGTGTCATTTGGGGTGGTCCAAAGATTATTTTGGGGTGCAGTGCCTGTATGGGCATCTGTCCTGGGGGCACCCCACTTGGGAGCCGCTGGCACAAGAACCGAACTTTGGACCAGGACCCAGCATGCGCCATCTCGAAGGGCACGGTCCCCTGAATGTGGGGGTGTATGATATGTGGTGGTCCAATCCATATTTTGGGGTGCAGAGCTCCAGTTCCTTATTCAAAACCTCTTTGCAATACAGGTTTCTGGGGGGGGGACCCAAAAACAAGCCAATGGCACCAGAACCAGTGTTTGGACCGGGCACCGCTGTATGTCTTCTTGGAGGGGACAGTCTCTGGAGTGTGGGGATGTGTCATTTGGGGTGGTCCAAAGATTATTTTGGGGTGCAGTGCCTGTATGGGCATCTGTCCTGGGGGCACCCCACTTGGGAGCCGCTGGCACAAGAACCGAACTTTGGACCAGGACCCAGCATGCGCCATCTCGAAGGGCACGGTCCCCTGAATGTGGGGGTGTATGATATGTGGTGGTCCAATCCATATTTTGGGGTGCAGAGCTCCAGTTCCTTATTCAAAACCTCTTTGCAATACAGGTTTCTGGGGGGGGGCCAAAAACAAGCCAATGGCACCAGAACCAGTGTTTGGACCGGGCACCGCTGTATGTCTTCTTGGAGGGGACAGTCTCTGGAGTGTGGGGATGTGTCATTTGGGGTGGTCCAGAGATTATTTTGGGGTGCAGGGTCTGCATGTGCCTTGGCCCTGGGGGCACCTCACTTGGGAGCCGCTGGCACAAGACCCGGACTTTGGACCAGAACCCAGCATATGTCATCTCGAAGGGCACAGTCCCCTGAATGTGGGGGTGTATGATATGTGGTGGTCCAATTCATATTTTGGGGTGCAGAGCTCCAGTTCCTTATTCAAAACCTCTTTGCAATACAGGTTTCTGGGGGGGGGGACCCAAAAACAAGCCAATGGCACCAGAACCAGTGTTTGGACCGGGCACCGCTGCATGTCTTCTTGGAGGGGACAGTCTCTGGAGTGTGGGGATGTGTCATTTGGGGTGGTCCAAAGATTATTTTGGGGTGCAGTGCCTGTATGGGCATCTGTCCTGGGGGCACCCCACTTGGGAGCCGCTGGCACAAGAACCGAACTTTGGACCAGGACCCAGCATGCGCCATCTCGAAGGGCACGGTCCCCTGAATGTGGGGGTGTATGATATGTGGTGGTCCAATCCATATTTTGGGGTGCAGAGCTCCAGTTCCTTATTCAAAACCTCTTTGCAATACAGGTTTCTGGGGGGGGGACCCAAAAACAAGCCAATGGCACCAGAACCAGTGTTTGGACCGGGCACCGCTGTATGTCTTCTTGGAGGGGACAGTCTCTGGAGTGTGGGGATGTGTCATTTGGGGTGGTCCAAAGATTATTTTGGGGTGCAGTGCCTGTATGGGCATCTGTCCTGGGGGCACCCCACTTGGGAGCCGCTGGCACAAGAACCGAACTTTGGACCAGGACCCAGCATGCGCCATCTCGAAGGGCACGGTCCCCTGAATGTGGGGGTGTATGATATGTGGTGGTCCAATCCATATTTTGGGGTGCAGAGCTCCAGTTCCTTATTCAAAACCTCTTTGCAATACAGGTTTCTGGGGGGGGCCCCCCAAAAACAAGCCAATGGCACCAGAACCAGTGTTTGGACCGGGCACCGCTGTATGTCTTCTTGGAGGGGACAGTCTCTGGAGTGTGGGGATGTGTCATTTGGGGTGGTCCAGAGATTATTTTGGGGTGCAGGGTCTGCATGTGCCTTGGCCCTGGGGGCACCTCACTTGGGAGCCGCTGGCACAAGACCCGGACTTTGGACCAGAACCCAGCATATGTCATCTCGAAGGGCACAGTCCCCTGAATGTGGGGGTGTATGATATGTGGTGGTCCAATTCATATTTTGGGGTGCAGAGCTCCAGTTCCTTATTCAAAACCTCTTTGCAATACAGGTTTCTGGGGGGGGAACCCAAAAACAAGCCAATGGCACCAGAACCAGTGTTTGGACCGGGCACCGCTGCATGTCTTCTTGGAGGGGACAGTCTCTGGAGTGTGGGGATGTGTCATTTGGGGTGGTCCAAAGATTATTTTGGGGTGCAGTGCCTGTATGGGCATCTGTCCTGGGGGCACCCCACTTGGGAGCCGCTGGCACAAGAACCGAACTTTGGACCAGGACCCAGCATGTGCCATCTCGAAGGGCACGGTCCCCTGAATGTGGGGGTGTATCATATGTGGTGGTCCAATCCATATCTTGGGGTGTAGAGCTTTTGTAATGTCCGCAAAATCATTCAGGAACTAGGAAATGTGAATAAGGAACTGGGAATAGGGAACGAACTGGGAATAAGGAACCAACTTCAGCCTCCTCCAGCAACAGCGCTTTATCATTGTGGTGCTCCTTCCTGAAATGCACCGACTCAGTTGCCTCAACCCAAATCACAATCCAGAATCCACAATGCAGAGAGGGGAGGGAGAGTTATTCTCGCGTTTATGCGTATATTCAATCCAGTGTTAGTTAGATCACTAATCTTCTCATCAGAAAATTAAAAAATGGGGGGGGATTCATTTTCTGTTTTGCAGCTTTGTCAACTTTCTTTCCCAGCATGTAAGGAGAAGCTCAGGGTAGAAGATTTATAGCCCAGGGGAATGCAGAAAGAGAGGGGGTACTCTTGCTTAATGTGTCCGCTCAATCCAGCATTAGATTGCTAATCTTCTCGCCAAATATTTTTTTAGAAATTAGGGAGGGACATGGGTGGAGGGAGGAGAAGGGAGGGGAGATGGGCAAAAGTGGGTGTGAACAAGGGAAGGGTGTTTGGTGGGATGGAGAACTAAAGACCGTTTCAAGAAGTTTGCACTCTGAAGGACAGCTAGCTTGGAAATGAAGGGGGGAAAACATTGCGGTAAAAGTGCTCTGGAAAACAATGGAGGGAAAATGATGGGAAAATGTTTCCAACACCAAATGGAGGGGAAAATGTGTGAAAATGAAAAAAAATATATAAAGTAGCTTTTAACGATATGAAACGTTGTAAACCATTTGTGCGAAAAAGGCCACAGTAACAGGGAATACTGTGACGTGAATTATCTTGGTCTCCAGTGACACATCCTTCCACTTAAGAATCTTTTCTAGCTCCTTCATGGCTGCCCTTCCCAGTCTCAATCTCCTGCTGATTTCTTGGTTTCAATCTCTCTTTTGGTTGATGATTGAGCCAGGGAATAGAAAGTCATTAACAATTTCCATTTCTTCATCTTCTGCCTTAAATTTGTGCAATTCTCCAGTAGCCATTACTTTTGTGTTCCTGATGTTCAGCTATAATCCTGCTGTAGTGTTTTCTGCTTTAACCTTCATTAGTAGCCGTTTCAAATCTTCACTATTTTCTGCCTGTCATGTGATGTCATCTGCATATCTCAAATTATTGATGTCTCTTCCACCAATTTTCACTCCACCTTCATCTAAATCTAATCCAGTTTTTCTTGTGATATGTTCTGCATATAGATTTAAGAGATAAAATACATCCTCATCTGACCCATTTGCCCATTGGAAACCATTCTGTTTCTCCATATTCTGTCCTAACAGTAGCCTCTTATCCAGAGTACAGGTTGTGCGTCAAAACAGTCAGAAGTTGTAGCACACCTATTTTTTCTAAAACCAACCATAACTTTTCATGATTCACACAAATGTAATCTATGAAACTCAAGCTGTAATCTATGAAACACAAACTAGTCTTCTTCTCCAGTAACCAATGTACATTTGCAATATGATCTATCTTTGCAATATGATATAAAGCCCTCTTACTTTACATATAATTTTGCATTATATGTATGGGACAAATGGGGACAAATGGGGTATGTTTTGTATAGGAGCTTCTATCAAAATCTACCACCAAGGTTGCATATCGGTAGCCATATCTATGGCTACTCCATGGCTAGACTTTGACCCTCACACGCACATTTGTGAAAGAAAATTGCTAGTGACTTGTGGGTATGACTAGCCTCCCGGAAGGTGCTCTGCCTCTTCTGAGTAGAAAAGGAGTAGAACTGGGATGTTCATCTCTCCTTTTTGCAGATTCATTTGCTCTCGGATTATAATGTGATTGTCCTGTAAACTGTTCAGACATATATAGGGATGGACCAAACCAGCTTTTCCACTGGTGAGAAAGGGTGGAGGGGGTCCCCTTCGATTATCCAAAAAGCGGTGTAGTGGATTCTGGGAACATGTATGGCCAAAAACTGTGGGATCGGTGGGGGGGGGGTTAGTGAGAGGAATTAGGTGTGATAGAGTGGGGAAACTGGCTGGTTCCAACCCACAGATTTTTCCAAACTGTGGTGTCTGCTTTGTAACTGTAAACTTTTATTTCTAACATCATGTAGTTAAAATTCTTTGGTGCTCATTGGACTGGAGCAGAACCATTGGCGCAGTGTTATTGTCCCTGTGCTATAACTGTCACCAGCAAATGATGTAATCTGTGAGACACTGAATGTAGTTATTGTGAAGCTTTTTAGAACACACACAAAAAAGCATCACTACTTTATTGTGTAGAATATCTAAGCATTTAAAGTCTCATTCTAATACATAAGCAAAGGAACTCGTGTGGTCCATGTGGCATTTGTTACAATCTGTAGCTTGTCTTAAATTCCCTGCAGTTTCCCATCATTACTATTTGCTGTAACAACACCTCTATTTCTGCCTTAGAAATCCCACCTTACCTACCTCCCAAAGATGTTAGAATGAAACCTTATTTTTACCATATAGCTGTGTTGACACAAATACACTTTTGCTTTCTCTCTAGAGAACTATTTGTGTTCTCGTCACCTGTGGGGGAAGCTCTGTCACTGAGAGACAGGGAAGCTATGACAGAGCAACATCTTTGACACCTTTCTTTTACTAGCGAGCTTGGCTTAGGAGCTGTTGCAGTATGTGCATTAACTGAACAAAGAATTCACTGTGAGTTCTTAATGTGAGGTCTTGCAAATGCTGCATAAGGTTTCCAGAGAGGCAAGAAGCAGCTTATAAACACGTGAGCCTTCAATGGATGGATTGGGAAAAGCTGTTGTATACACGCTTGACTGAAAGTCAGGAGATGGCAAAGGAAGAAAATCTCAAAAGGTACTAAAAAGAAATGTGTTGTACATCCCCAATGCATTTCAGGTTCATGCTCAAGTACAACAACAAACATAAAAATATATACAGAGCTAAAAATGTGTGTATGTGTGTATATATATGTACACTACTGTATACATGCATATTGTATGTTTACATACACATATACACTACTATGTACATTATATGTTTAAACATTCTGAACATGTCCAAAAGGAAATGGACAACCATCTACAACCAAAAAGGAAATGGACAACCATATATGTACACTACTGTGTACATGCCTACTGTATGTGTGTGGGTGTGTGTAAAGTGCCTTCAAGTTGCAGCCGACTTATGGCAACTACTTTTGGGGTTTTCATGGCAAGAGACTAACAGAGGTGGTTTGCCAGTGCCTTCCTCTGCACAGTAACCCTGGTATTCCTTGGTGGTCTCCCATCCAGGCTGACCCTGCTTAGCTTCTGAGATCTGACGAGATCAGGCTAGCCTGGGCCATCCAAGTCAGGGCTAGTGTATGTGGGGGAGATGGTTGTCCATTTCCTTTTTACATGTTCAGAATGTTTAAACATATAATCTACATAGCTAGTAGGGTATGTGTACTGTATGTGTACATGCACACATATCCTACTAGCTATGTAGATTATATGTTTAAACATTCTGAACATTTAAATAGAAAATGGACAATCATCTCCCCCACATATACAGAGGTAAACATAGTTAAATGCAACAGACCTCTGTTCATGAAGCATCTGATCACAGCTTGTTTACCGGAGCACTCCCTTCTTGTTCCTCTGGCACACAGGACACAATTGGCAGCTTCCTGCTTTGGGAGGCCTTCAGTCAAACTCCAGTTTGCTATGCTATCCAAATGTAGCTACATAGGCAAAGTGGAATTTGAGAATTCTAAATCATGATTTAATCCCAGGTTTGTAGGAAGGAAAGAAAAAGTACATTTTGATCAGATGCCTGCATTCGGCCAACAAGGCAAGAAAGTGTTCATTTACAGTCTGTGTGCAAGGGAAAGGGGGAGGGAGTGCATGTGCATAAGGATTTTTGATGCCCTAGGCAGCCTATGACTTTGGTGCTCCCCACTGCGATCTGAGTGCTCATAAAGCTGCCACAGCACAAGCACCTGCAAAGCCAGGCAGGCAAGAAGTCACCATTGTTGCTGCTAGGAGGGCGATGTGAAGCCAACAGCCACCTGCTCTTAGAATCATAGAGTTGGAAGGGGCCATACAGGCCATCTAGTCCAACCCCCTGCTCAATGCAGGATCATCCTAGAGTATCCCTGAGAAGTGTTTATCCAGCTGCTGCTTAAAGACTGCCAGTGAAGGGGAGCTCACCACCTCCCTAGGTAGCCAATTCTACTATTGGACAACTGTTAATGTAAAAAGTTTTACTTAATACCTTTCCACCCATACTTTAATCCATTATTGCAAGCCCTATCCTCTGCTGCCAACAGGAACAGCTCCCTGCCCTCCTGTAAGTAACAGCCCTTCAGATGTGTAAAGAGAGCAATCATGTCCCCCCTCAACCTCCTTTTCTCCAGACTAAACATTCCCAAATCCCTCAGCTTTTCTTCAAAGGGCTTGGTTTCCAGGCCTCTGATCATCCTTATCGCTCTCCTCTGCACCCGTTCCATTCTGTCCACAGTGTACAGCGGAAGATGACATCTTGTGATTTGGATGTTCTGCCTCTGTTGATACACCCCAAGATCGCATTAGCCTTGTTTGTCACTGCATCACACTGGCTGCTCATACTTAACTTATGGCCCCCCCATACCCCAAGATCTTGTTCACACACACTGCTACCTAGAAGTGTATCCCCCATCCAGTATGTGTGTTCCTCATTTTTGTTACCCAGATGTAGAACTCAGCACTTATCCTTATTGAATTGCATCTTGCTCACACCCGCCCGCTTTTCCAGTGTGTTCAGATCTCGTTGAATTCTGTCTCTGTCTTCTGGTGTGTTCACTGCTCCTCCCAATTTGGTGTCATCTGCAGATTTAATGAGTGAGTCCTTCCTTCCCCTCAGCTGCTCACAAGCATAAGATGATCCAAACAAAGTAAGGAAAGCAATCCCAAGTGCTTTCAATTATTTGGCAGAGAATTCCACACTTTAAGGATTTCATTTTCAGAACTAACTGTGCTATCCTTTGTCATCCCTTCTATCTTACAAGTGTTTCACGCAGGTCATAGAATTTATTTTTCCAGATAGAGCTTTCTTGAAATTCTATTAGCTCCATTTCCAGATTTTCTAAATCTAACCAGTGTAGGCAGGAAAGATCAAGTTCTTCAAATGTTGCTTTATCTGGAGAAGTAAGAAAACAGGGTTGTCTCCATCTTACTGCTCCAAACCACCACTCTTAACCACTACACCATGCCTGCTGTCCTTGGGAAAGACGCCTGCCCATCCCCTTGCCTCTTACTGACAGAAACAAACCACCACTCTTAACCACTACACCACGCTGGCACTTTGCTTCCTGTGAGATTCTTCAGATCTAAAGATATGTCCCAAAAATGAATTTTGATTCACCAATAGGTTTTTTTTGTCTTTATTAGATTGGTAAAAAATACCAGTTGGGTGAGAGTTGGGACCAATGTGATTCCTTCTGCGCAAATACAGCATGTGAATGCCCACATAGTAACTATTCAATCACAGTTTTGATAAACATACATTGTAGTGTTTGGTTTGATTTTTCTTTGTTAGCTTTGTGCGGGGGGGGGGGGGAATGAAGTTGCATCTTACTACTCTGCCCAACTAAGGGTAGCATGTTTGGTCAACACATGGCATATCCCATTGTTGGGGTGTGCCTTGAACCAATGGAGTACATGACTTCAACTGAGCAGAGTGAGAGATTACAACCCACTGAATGCTACAGTGCTTAACATTGTGTTTGAATAGAGATTTTTTTTCTTTGGAAGATTACTTTTTCTGGTGGTGGGGAAATGACTGTTATCTTTGAGTAAATCTTTGACTATAAGTTGTTAACGGCTTTTTATGGTGTTAGATATTATCTGTGGGTTATCTTTTATAGACTTGCAATATTATTGCTTTGTCTTTAGCATTGAAGGTTAAAAATGAGGGGGGGGGGAGAAGCATTTGGAGTCTGCCAATGCTACTCCCAACTGGAGAGAACATGCACTTTGAAAGCCTGCTTTGTATGGCGCTGCTCACCCTCCACTCAGAGTAAAAGTGGGTCAGTCCTGTAAATTTGTAAATGTCTCTGTGCATTTATACAAACGATTCCATTGCTAAAACTGCGAACAGAAAATATTAGGTCGTAATGAATTACCTTTGCAGAGTTCGGTGCCATCTAACGTAGAGGCATGCAGTAGAAAAATTGCATGCTTTAATGTAAATTATTGGCAACATGAGTTCCCTGGAACAATTAAAATGTCTCTTTAGCAGTCTTCTTGCTGACATAGCATAAATTTGGTTCTAAGGTATTTTTAAAAAGAAATAATAAAGTAAATGATATGCTACAGGGCGTAATTGTTTTCTGATCATCACTTTCAGAGTTGAAACCTTCAGCTGCTGGGTAAACAAGCTGTGTTTTAATTAGGCATGTCTGTTTTCAGCAAGACTTATGTCAGAAAAGAAAACCCATAGATTAATTAGGGTTTGATTAAAACAGCACTACTGTAAATAATTGTAAAACTGCCTCTAGTTAGTGGCACTTGTAACCTCACTTTGTGAAGAAAAGGAGGGCACACGAGTATGTTGGAGATTCTTGACACTTTCTTGAGTTTATAGGTGTTATGATGCATAAAATGACAGCAGAACATATTACTGGAACATCCTTGTAAATTATGCTGATTGATAATTTGGCATATAGGACTGGGCTGGATCCAAACACCACTGGATATTTCACCGTTGTAATCATTCAACTCTTGGATTTTCCTGTCAGACTGTAGTGGTTTTAGGGGAACCAACAAACCACTTTGCACAAATAATCCCTTCGACCTACCTTTCTTTGTTGCTGTTGGCAACTGCTTGTAGTTATTGTGTTTCCCCTCTGCTGCTGCTTTGGCACTATTTTCATTCCTCCAGGAATGTTTCTAGCCACTCAGAGATCATGTACTGGATGTTACTTAGATTTGGCTTTATGGTGACACAATTAACAGAAAAGGAAGCCCCTTTAGGGTGTCAACAGTGTTTTCAGTTTTGGTCATGTGGGTGATCCTGTCTAATCTGACTGGGACCACTCTAACAATTTGACACTTCTTGCAATACTTTTGTACCAGTCCCTTTTAAAAGTAGGGTTGCCAGGTCCCTCTTCGCCACCAGCGGGAGGTTTTTGGGGCGGAGCCTGAGGAGGGCAGGGTTTGGGGAGAGACTTCAATGCCATAGAGTCCAGTTGCCAAAGCGACCATTTTCTCCAGGTGAACTGATCTCTATTGGCTGGAGATGTGCTGTAATAGCAGGAAATATCCAGCTAGTACCTGGAAGTTGGCGACCCTACTTAAAAGTCACTGATGTTTATTGTGGCCTCTTTGGAAGCCATACTTTTATATGATGTCAGTGCGTACAGAAGTTGAAGTGATTGCAACAGAAAGTATAGCTCCAGCCATGAGCTGGGGCATCATTTGTGGTGGGGTGGGGTGGGGGAACCAGGATGATTTTGGGCAGTCGGGGCCAGCACTGGCTATCAGCCAGTCAACTCTCGAGCAGCTTCCTGTATCCTGCCCCCAGAGGTCAGCCCATCATGGGATGGTTGGGGCAAGCAGACATGCAGGCTTCTCTCTGGTACACAGCTCAGATTGGAAGGAGTGGGCTAAAGAGGTGCTGGCATTCAGCAACTCTCCCTCAGCAAAGACCCACCTTCCACCCCATGCTTGTGGGGTTTATTTTCCTTGCTATGATGGCAGTGGGTCACTGGCTAACAGGGCTGGGAAGGAACTTTGGCCAGGGCGCAGAGTGGTAAGCTGCAGTACTATAGTCAAAAGCTCTGCTCACGACCTGAGTTTGATCCCAACGGAAGTCGGTTTCAGGTAGCCGGCTCAAGGTTGACTCAGCCTTCCATCCTTCCGAGGTCGGTAAAATGAGTACCCTGCTTTCTGGGGGTAAAGGGAAGATTACTGGGGAAGGCACTGGCAAACCACCCCATAAACAAAGTCTGCCTAGGAAACGTCGGGATGTGACGTCACCCCATGGGTCAAGAATGACCCGGTGCTTGCACAGGGGACCTTTACCTTTTTAACTGAATTTTGGCCAGGGCTGATAGGCCTCAGGGGGTTTCGCCTTCCTCGGGGCAAAATTTAATATATTTATGGTGTATGATAGTTTGCATTGTTAAGAAGCGCATCACTGTCACATCTGGCTGCAGGCGTTTAGGCATTGGCTGGAGAACATAGGGCACATTGTGCAGGGTGTGCTCCCTGCATGACCATTAGGGGAGTTCCCTTAAGGGGCTCTGGGAGGGTGGGGTGCAGGACAGCCAATCTCAAGGCTGATGGATTTGCCACACCCCCAGGAGGATGGTGAGGGCATCCACTGCTTCCAGCCCTTTGCCCTCAGCTACCCCAACAGGCAAGGTGGAGGTGCTGATAGCCTTTGTGCCGCTTCATTCATTCATTCATTCATTCATTCATTCATTCATTCATTCATTCACTCATTCATTCATTTTTCATATTTGTAGTCCGCCCTCCCCAGCAAGCCGGCTCAGGGCGGATAACACCATTTTAAAAAACTTTACAAACCTATAACAACAATAAAATGATCAATAAAATCAAACCTTAGAACAATAATCAAAGATGGCATATAAATCCCTCTACTTCAAGAGCCCATGCGGGCGGCTGCCCCTCAACCAAGCCATTTCAGTACGTGAAGGGGGGAGGGGTGGGGGAGGCCAATACAGATGGTATTCGCGGCTGCCCTCAATTGTAGGCCTGGTGGAAAAGCTCTGTCTTATAGGGCCCGCAGGGCCCTGATGTTCCTTGGCAGAGCATTCCACTAGGCTGGATCCTGCACTAGGGTTGCCAACCTCCAGGTACTAGGTATTTTAATGTTTTTTTGTGAAGAAAATGGTGTATTATGAGAATCATCCTTGCTTATCCAGTGGTTAATTTTGGGGGTTACCGCACTTGTATTCCCACCGATGTATTAAGACTTTGAAAACGTTATAAAAAATACTGTTCGCACTTTGTTTGGCCCTTTTAGCTGTGAAGACGTCTTCCAACCATTTATAAGCCGTGGTATCTAAAAACCCTTTTAAAGAAATGTTTTTTACAACATTTTCAAACTCTTAATACATCACTGGGAATACAAAGTGCGGTAACCCCCTTTGTCTAGCTAGTATTTTTTAGCGATATCTTAAGGAAATACATTTTGTACTGCCTATGCAGTCTTGGAAGTGGGTGTGTACCTGGCCAATTCTTGAGATGTTTTGCCCTCAAAGCTTGGGAAACCCACTGTACTAACCTGGTGACATTGATATACTTTGCTTTAGAGTGTTAAACTGGACAAAGGATATTGATGGGGAGAGTGCTTGGCAGTTTAAGCAGGCTTGGCCCTCCCTTTTCACCTCCAACTTGTATAAGAAAATTCAGTAGAACTTAAATGAGATTGTTCCCATTCATACAGTGCCCTTTTAAATTCTAATTAGTGAATGAATTAACTAGTACAAATTTGTATGAGTCACGATGAATTACAGGTATTAATGCCCTGACAGTCTTGTACATGCGAAAAGCAGAGCCCATCCGAATAGGTCTTCAGCTGTCAGCTCAAGCAGAATGACATTAAATAATCTGACCAGGACTTCACTTTTCTTATTTAAAAATTGTTTCCCCTCCTGTTCCTTTAATGAAGAGAAGCTGAAATAGGGCATAGCTAAGGCAAGATGTAGATTCTCATCTTCTGGGTGGGCTGCAGAGTGGGGAAACTGCTCTTGGCAGGCTTTCAAATTCTGATGCCTCGTGGCTAGATTCTGAAATTCTGAATTATACATCTATCTCGTCCGTGACTCATGTAGCATGAGTTTTATTACTCGAATGCAAGCACCAGACATTCAAAGGAGAAGGACGCCTATTGTACATGAGGACTTTTTCTCACTACAAACATTGACCTAATTTCTCTAAGCATCTTCGTTTTTCACCTCTCGCTGCAGCAGGGGTTGCCTCAGTTATTGTGTGTGCGTGCTGTTCAGAAGGCACTTAATCTTTAAGTGTTGATTTCTTAAAATTGTTGTGATATTGAATTCAGTACTGTGTCTCTGTATTGCGGGAGATAGAAATATGTTAGTCAACTTTATTGCTATGTTACAAAAATACACAGACGAGGCGGTCCTTTTTCTTTTCTTTTTAACAAGTGGGGAATCTGCTGTGTGACTTTGCCCAGAGACAGCAGAAACGGGCCTTGAGAATACTGCCAGAGCGGCTCAAAGGTTCCCTTGCAGTAGTTGCAGGATGACCAAAGGGGGGCTATTAATGATTGATCCTCCTACTTGAGCAGTGAGTTCTCCAAGGGGAATTGTCAACCAGTAGGCCCTGTTAACTTGAGTGTTGTAGATTGCAGAGTTCCTCAGCTCACAGATGTGCAATGATTAGGGTGGCTTCTGAGCAGGGTCAGTTTCTTTCTGTTTCACGGCCCCCTTCTGTAGTCCGCTTATATGTTTTTCAACCTTTGCACAGTAATCCCTCAGGTTACTCTGCACTGTTGTGGTTGCTTGCTGAAAAGGGAAGCTGCTGGCCTGTCCCTGCCATGCTCTAGTACCGCCACTGAGGATATTCTGAGGGTGGTGGTATAGGTCCAGGAGTCAATGAATTGTTGTTGGGTTTTTTAATATGCCGACTTTCTCTACCACTTATGGAAGAATCAAACCGGCTTATAATCACCTTCCCTTCCCCTCCCCACAACAGACATCCTTTGAGGTAGGTGGGGCTGAGAGAGCTCTAAGAGAGCTGTGACTAGCCCAAGGTCACCTAGCTGGCTTCATGGGTAGGAGTGGGGAAACCAGATTAGTGTCCGCTGCTCATATGGAAGAGTGGGGAATAAACCCTGTTCTCCAGACTGGAGTCCACCACTCCAAACCACTGCTCTTAACCACTACACCATGCTGGTGGTACAGGATTCCACTGTCTTGTAACACCTGGCTCCCCAGACTGAGCAAACTCCTCAGTTTGGTATAGAATGAGCTGCTCTTGGACTCCCCCTTCCTGTTTCACCATTGAACAGCTTGACAGTCCTGATTAACTGAGTGCCTACATCTGTTTAGCCTGAAGAGGAGAAGACTGAGAGGGGATATGATAACTATCTTCAAGTACTTGAAGGACTGTCATATAGAGGATGGCGCCGAGTTGTTTTCTATTGCCCCAGAAGGTCGAACCAGAACCAACGGGTTGAAATTAAATCCAAAGAGTTTCCATCTAGACATTAGGAAGAATTTTCTAACAATTAGAGCGATTCCTCATTGGAACAGGTTTCCTTGGGAGGTAATAAGCGCTCCTTCCCTGGAGGTTTTTAAGCAGAGGCTAGATGGCCATCTGTCAGCAGAGCTAATTCTATGACCCTAGACGGGTCATGAGAGGGAGGGCATCTTGGCCATCTTCTGGGCATGGAGTAGGGGTCACTGGGGGGGAGGTAGTTGTGAGTTTCCTGTGTTGTGCAGGGGGTTGGACTAGATGACCCTGGTGGTCCCTTCCAACTATGATTCTATGACCTCGACTGACTGCCTTGCCTACCAGTTTGCCTCTAAACTGTGAGGGCCGCCATCCACGCATGAATCGCTTTGTTCAGCGATAGAAATGTGACAAGCATGTGGGTATCCATTTGACTTAATAAGGCTAGCTTCAATCTTAGGGCATCCTAAGTGTACTCTATGACAGGAGTGTGGCCTGAAATTGAAGAGAAGGTACTTCTATCGAAGAACGGAAACATTTAAAAAGAGTTGCAGACGATCCGGTTAGTGGGGAGGAATGTCCTTTTGTCACTTAAAATAGGTAAAAGCAGGTTGATGGGGGTGATTTTTGGCATGAAAACAGTCAAAGGGAAGAAGCCCATGTCTTCCCCCACACACACACCTCAGCACTTGCATTCTGCAGAAACAAATGCTGCCCTTGAAAAGAATCATAAACTACATGCAGTTTCTAGCTAATTTTTCCATGTAAAAGTTGGTACATAAGTATCTCCTAGGTTGTGGTAAGCTCCACATGAATGCATTTGAATGATGTTTTATTCTTTCAGTTGATACCTAGTTAGCTAACTGAAAGTGCATTCCTGAGGGGAATGCCTGCGCCAGGCTTAGGAGGCAACGCGGTGGCGCTGCCTCCTAAGTAGGTTTCGACCCTGCCGAAACCTCCTCCTGGCGCAAAAAATCTGTGCAACCCGCGTAGGGTGGTGTATCTCTGCCTGAAAATAAGGGGCGTTCCCAGGCCTTTACGGCTTAGGAGGCCGCCTAATGGTGGCCCAGCCCACCACCAAAACGCCCCGGGAATGCCTCCCGGGACACCCAAGGAACGCCTCCTGGGATGCCACTGTTGCCCTTGCCAGCTAGCAGACACCAATGGAAGGATCCGTCGGTGTCCTGGCCCGCCGCTGCCATGGCAGCGGCCGCCGACCAGCACCTGGGCCTTCACGCAAGCGTTGGGGCCACAAACGCCAGCATAAGTTGCCTGGACGCCGGTGCAGTGGGCCCTTATGCTGGCACAGGCCTTGGCTGGTCTCCACAAGCGCTTTCGTCCTGGCCACTGGCGCAGCTCAGGAATGCACGCTGAGTCTTGTGAATTATCAGGTGAATATTAAAATAAGTTCCTTATGTTCATATCAAACTAGTATGCAAATATGTATCAAAAACTAGTTTTCTGTTGTCATTCTTAGCAGCATTTTGACCACTAAGGGCCAAACTAGACCTGATGGCATCGTCATGGCTGCCACAGGGATGGTGTTGCTATTTTAAAGTGATTATAAATGCTGTGAGGCCCCAATCCTGATCGTTCCTGCAGTGCGGCAGGCTAAGGTGCTCTTGTTTTTCCCCTGTGCTAAAGTGGCACTTAAAAAGGCATTGGGGGGACGGGGGACGGACAAGACCGCCATGCTGTGGGTCCAGTCAGACTCAGGTCCCTGTGGCATTTTTAAATCACTTTAAAATAGCAATTACATCCTCACAACAGCCACAAAGATGCTATCATGTCTAGTCTGGCCACTAAGTCAATGAAACACAGAATACTGCTTGGCGGTAGACAAAGGCCACCCTAACAAACTTTTGAGATTGACTTCATGACACAGAGCTTATGGATAAAGCAGCATTTTGTAGAAGTGGAAGGCGTTGTCTTGACAACCAAACTCAAACTAAGAATAGAAAATTGAAATTGGAAGTCCAAATTTGCCATAATTTTATGTAAGTTTCTTCCGTCTTGCTCTTAGATTTGAGAGCTGATTTCAAAGCAGAACTTGTTTGTGCATTGCACATTGGATTTCATGGGGGGGGGGGGGTGAATTCTACATGTTTCATTCAAAGCCACCTGAAGTTTTGTGAGTATCTCTGTTGAACATTCAAATGCTTGAGGAGCATTTCTGAGTGTTCGACAGGATGCTCACAAAAGAAGAAGAGTTGGTTTTTATATGCTGACTTTCTCTGCCACTTAAGGGAGAATCAAACCGGCTTACAATCACCTTCCCTTCCCCTCCCCACAACAGACACCCTGTGAGGTAGGTGAGGCTGAGAGAGCGTGACTTGCCCAAGGTCACCCAGCTGGCTTCGTGTGTAGGAGTGGGCAAACCAACCGGGTTCACCAGATTAGCATCCGTCGCTCATGTGGAGGAGTGGGGAATCAAACCGGGTTCTCCAGATCAGAGTCCTCCCCTCCAAACCACTGCTCTTATCCGCTACACCACGCTGGCACACAAAAAAGGTGTGTGTGTTACAGCTACACTGAGGGGCCCACCACAGTTCTGCTAGTTTCTTCTCTTGGTAAGTCACAAACCTTA
Organism: Euleptes europaea; assembly: GCF_029931775.1. Taxonomy (NCBI): domain Eukaryota; kingdom Metazoa; phylum Chordata; class Lepidosauria; order Squamata; family Sphaerodactylidae; genus Euleptes; species Euleptes europaea. Next base: position 58,818,830 of record NC_079319.1, read on the forward strand.
TCTTTCCAAAGGGAGGGGGAGGAGTAACACCACAAGGATGGGCTCTTTAAATTGAGAGCTGCCAACCAGGGCCTTACTTTCCTATAAATTCCTCCCCCCAGTCTTCTCCAGCAGTACTACTGTTTAGGATTGATGGGAATTATAGGTTTTGTCGCTTCTTCAATGGAATTGGAATGCCAAGAAAACCACAATTCCTATTAATACCAGTTATCCAGTAAGTTCTCAGCATTTGCCAACAGTGTCTACCAGTTGGCCATATACATGGTGAGGAATGCCTTTGTGCAGATGCAAATTCTACTCATTTTAAATTGTAAGGAAACCATGAATATGAGTATATCCAGATGCTTGTCTTGAAAGAAAACGGTAATTAGAAAGCAGGGTAAGTTCAATTTTGGTGGCAGGCACGTTTATTTGAAAGCTTACATTGATCCTGTGTACATATGCATCTTGAATCTTACTTTTTCAGGGTTCCAGATCTTGGAGAGACCAATCCTACATGCTTAGCTTTGCAAGTGTGAAAGATTTATGCAGACTCTAAAAACGTGTCGGCTGTGGACAATGCCTCGCCCTGTACTTCTGTAACACCTTGAGTGTTCAGGTTACACAAACTGAATGTCTAAAAACGGCAGTACTTCTAGAACAGTGACTTTACATGCAGTTCTTTGAGAAGGGCCTTAAAGATGGTGTTGTGGTGTTTTCTTCTTCTGAAGTATCAATTGGCAAACTGTTAAGAAACAATTAAGAAATCTGTTTGATTTGGGGAGGGATATCATCACCCACCAAATCTGATTTTACACTAGATGTCACTGTAAAATTACACCACTATGTAGTGACATTTTAAAGATTTCTCTTTCTTCATCAGCGTTCCTTACTGTGGATGCACTAAACTACTCATCAGTTGGATAAGTTCTGTTATAAGTTACTTAAAGTGGCAGTTAAAATTGAATCATGGTAATACAAATAACTGTCAAAACAAAGGTACCTGAGAAAATGAACCACAAAAGGCTACTAGACATTAAGGAGAATTAATTTGAGAAGGAACTCAAGGATGTTGGGTTTTCGGGGGTGGGGTTGCAGCCAGGTAATCCGTTTCCTAACCTATTTAAAGAAACCTTAACTGGAAGCTTTCCTCTTGCTGTCTGAACAATGTTGCAGACCGTTGATGTGGTGTTTGAAGCCTGGCCACGTGTTCAGACGTGTTGTTCAGAATAATTAGTGAAGACATAAACTAAAGCCTCTGGAAAGTATGTCTTAAACACATACAATATAGTACACTTGAATAAGATCGTGGTGAAAGCTCCTAAAGATATATTCTCTGTATCTGCCCTCCATGGAATCTCTTTTCTGTCCAGAAGGGTTTGGTATATCCTGCATTAATATGTAAATCGATTCTGTTACAAGATAGCCCCCTAAACCCTAAATGTCAAATGAGCGATGCACTTTTAAAACAGCTGTGTCATTTCCCTTTTCATTCTGCCTCTGGAAAAGTTTTAAATAAGATTTTTGGGTGTGCGTAAACCTGATAAAGCCGTAGAAGAGCTGGTTTTTATATCCTGCTTTTTTCTACCATTAAGGAGCCTCAAAGCGGTTTACTATTGCCTTCCCTTCCTCTCTCCACAACAGACACCTTGGGCTGAGAGACTTCAGAGAGAACTGTGACTAGCCCAAGGTCACCCAGCTGGCTTCATGTGTAGGAGTGGGGAAACCAACCCGGTTCACCAGATTACAGTCTGCCGCTCATGAGGAGTGGGGGAATAAAATCCGGTTCTCCAGATTAGAGTCCACCGCTCTTAACTGCTACACCAACATATGCTCTAGCAAATAGCAAGGGAAAGAAGAAAATTCTCTTTCAAAGTGAGCTCAGAAGAGCTGTTTACTTAAAACAAAGTTCAGTTATTGATGCTGATGCATTGTACCACTGGAAATGAATATATTGGTTTACTTCTCTGATCATTACTTGTGGTTCTGAGTTTTGACTGATTTGTTTTAAACTACAGGGGGAAATGTATATGATACCCTTCTTTCTCATATGCCCTTATCTGTCCTCCGTTTCACTTCAGGGTGTTACTTAGTTGTGACCCCCTCCGATGCCACTCAAAGGTCCTTTTCATATGGGCTCCTTAACACACTTTGGCTTCTGAAGGTAAACAGATTATTTAAAGCTTTTGCATGCCTTAACAATAAAACTCCCTTTGGCTTCTTAAGGTAAAGTGTTTTTTTTGAAGCACATACATCTTAAGGATAAAATGCTGTCCTTCTACAATTAACAACACTTTTATTGGGGGGTTCCCAAATCTGTTTTGCTCTGATTTTGTTGTTGTGTTTTACCCTTAAAGTATGGGAAACCCTTAAAAAATTAATTGCCATCAGAAGCCAAAGTGGGTTAAAGAGCACAAGTGAAAGGGACCCGAGGCACTCCCTACTTAAATCCTCTTTTTCACTAAAATAAAACATCTTGCCTGTGTAACCCCCCACATACCTAAGGATGTTTGGCTAGTGGAAAGCTTGTTACCAGGGTGCACATGTGGGCATATAACATCCTGGAGAGTTTGTCAAGTGACAGCTCAGATCACCGGACAATTGGTCAGCACAATCTGTGAACGAGTCCCTCAGTAGTTTTTCAGTGGACCAGTTGGAAGGGGTGAGCCCCAATTTCCCCACTGAACATGAAGCCAATGTGGAATCCTGGCACCAGATTTCAATTTTCTGTATAAAGAATCTCCAAACCATTTGGCCTTTGCTTTGTTCCTGACCTTTGTGGGCGAAGCATGAAGAGGAGGAACCGGGCCGCTTGAAATAGTTGTTTCTCACAGTTCGACCTGTGCTTGTTCCAAGCTGGGTCCCATCCCTTTTATCCTACTTCTTTTCCTTGTACCAAAATAAATGCCTGACCTTTTCCCGCTTGGAATAACTATGCTGTGTTTCATTTGCTTGAGCTCAGACACATATCCTGGATGTCTCTTGGGAAAGCGGCTCAGAACGGCAGAGGAAATGTTAAAGCAGATGCACTTTTCCACCCTCAGCTCTGGGACCAGAGCAGGTTGCTGTTTTAGAATGAGTCAGCAGGTGGGGGTACAGATACCTTATTCAATTAACACTTACTGGGCCTAGTGACAGCTGACAGAGCTGTGGTGGGAAATATGTCTATTTACCCTTCATCTGAACCTGACGGAAGAGCCGCTTTCCCAGGTCACACCCCTTCTTCCAGTTTTATTTTTGAAGACACAAAGCTGCTTCAAACTGCAGGTACCTGTGTTGGTCCTTTGGGGGGGGGATCCAAATGCATTACGAATTATTTGATTAGGACTAATAAAAAATCCAGCCTCAAAAAGGGCTTTGTTACCGCATATACCCGTGTATAAGCCGACCCGCGTATAAGCTGAGGTGCCTAATTTCTCCCCCCAAATGGGGGAAAATTAGGCACCCGCATATAAGCTGAGGGTCGGCTTATAACCCCTCCCCCCCAGCAGGCTTACCTTATCCAGGTGCGCAGGCAGGCGGCAGCCCCCACCCCCCTGTGGCCCAGGAGGCCCCGCAGGCTGCTCCTAGGGCGCTCCAGGCCCGGCGGTGGCGGCGCCCCCCCCCACGGCCCAGGAGCCCCCCCCCAGGGTGCTCCTGGCCGGGGTGTGCTGCGCGTGCCCGGCAGGGGCGGCGGCGTGGCCTTCCAGCGGCTGCAGGAGGCCCCCCCCAGGGCGCTCCTGGCCGGGGGAAGCCGTGTGGGCCCGGCGGCGGCAAGTTCCCCCCTCCCTCCTCCCTCCCTCCTCTACCGTATTGACCCGCGTATAAGCCGAGGCCGGCTTTTTCAGCCCTTTTTTGGGGCTGAAAAACTCGGCTTATACGCGAGTATATACGGTAAATGTTTTGTGACGTTTTTATTGGTCCTGTTGATTGTATGGCCATACTGTTGCTTTAGGGTTTTAATGTCTTGTGGCAATCTGTTTGTCAAGGGCACACCAGTATTCCCTCTAGGAGCATAAAGTAAGAGGATACATAGAATCATAGAGTTGGAAGGGATCACCAGGGTCATCTAGTCCACCCCCTGCACAATGCAGGAAATTCACAGCTACTTCCCCCCACACCCCCAATGACCCCTACTCCATGCCCAGAAGATGGCCAAGATGCCCTCCTTCTCATCATCTGCTTAAGGTCATAGAATCAGCATTGCTGACAGATGGCCATCTAACCTCTTCTGAAACACCTCCAGGAAAGGAGAGCTTACCACCTCCCGAGGAAGCTTGTTCCACTGAGGAACCCTCTGTTTGAAAATTCTTCCTAATGGCTTGATGGAAACTCTTTTGATTTAATTTCAACCCATTGGTTCATATCAAGACATGTTCCTTAATATGTAGCAGATGTATAATGATGAGTTCTGATTGGCTAGGAAGCACTCCCTTCTCCCCTGGTGCATTTTAGCCAATGACTCAGTAGAGTAACTGAGGAACTATAAGGCTGGATCCAGACTAAATTTTCCCTCAGTGGAATGGAACATTCCTGCCTCTTCCTTCCCACTTCAACCCACTGATCTTCACAAAATGCTGCTCCCTGGGGCGTGGAGATGGGCAAGGGGCTACGAGATATGCCATGAGGGGGGGTTGAAGTGGGAAGGAGGAATGAGTGGAAATTGCCAGTTTAGTTTGAATCCAACTCGTAATTCTGTGAGAATAGGGAGGGAGGTGTCTAGGGATCTCTAACAGTACCTTCCCATAAAACTACAGTCTCCATTGTTCTTTGAGGAAAATCATGACTATTAAACTAGTGTAAAACCAAAATGAACTTATAATGTAACTATGTTTAGGAGCATTTTGCCTCCCCCTCTCCCCTGTGTATGACTTCTATCTCTTCCTGAAATAGTCTTGAGCTATTGGATCTTCAGGCAACCTTTTGCTGAGCAACGGGTCTTTGTTGTCTGGATTGCCAACCCTGATCTTGGGATGGGTGGGGGATAGGGCTAGAAGGCGGGTGATCATACCTTTTAGTTACGAGATTGGATGAATGTTAGTAATCTAGCACTGTAATTTTAAGAGTGAACACATGCATCTGCCTTGTACTGAACCAGACCCTTGGTCCCTCAAGGTCCGTGTTGTCTGCTCAGACTGGCAGAAGCTCTCCAGGATCTCAGGCAGAGGGTTTTAACCTCAACTGTTAACAGGTCCTTTCAACTGGAGATGCCAGGGATTGAACCAGGAACTTTCTGCATGCCAACCAGATGCTCTAGCACTGAGCCACAACCCCTCCCCTAGTCCATTTTTTAAAAATAGGTTACTATTTGAACTGCTAGGGATTTGGTCCAGGTAAGTTGATATTGGAGATTCTTGCTGAAGCTATGGTTTGAACTTGCCTTTGAATTTGGTTATAAAAGCCTAAACCTGTTAAAAAGAATGCATTGCATATTCAAGTCACTTCAAACTTGAATAGCTTCCAGATATTTATGGGAACAAAAACCCTCTTCAAATACACTCCTGTGATGTAATGCTTAGAAAATTATTACTCTATTCCTTACCAGTTATGGCAAGGTTGAAATAAACCCGAGAGCTGCACACCTTAAAAGAAAACAATAAAAGGGAATTTAATGTAGAAGGAGCTCAATTTAAATGTAGCTGCAATGTGATTTAAAAGGAATTATGCCAACAGGTAAGTGAATCACAGGATGAGATGTTGCTGGGGTTTGTTCATAACTACAATTATCAAGACATCTTTGACTTATTTAACTAAATATAATGAAGTGAATAGGTACATTTACTGTATGAAGAGAAGACCTCAAATATTTTATTTATGTACAACATTATTGCTATGGCAGTTCTTCCCTGTTTATGTAGCCCTACCTTTCCAAATGTCATAATCACAGCAATTGTAGAAATGCTCACATTTTACTTTAAAAACTGCATTCATAAAAAGAGAAGATCTGCTGCTGCTATTTTCATAAGTAGAAATTGCGGGTGGTACTAAAACTAGCTTTACATTCCCCTAAATATGATGCCCTTGAATAACTCCTGTGCAGTAACTGGAGACTTCTTTATCAGTGTAACATTATTATTCTGCTATTTCCCATGATCTGTATTGAAGCGCTTCCCGTTACAGCGAAGTATGATTACTGCATGTCTTAACTACCAATTCAAGCTCCTGAAGAGGAACTCTTCCCTTTCCCCTGATTTTATGCCCCAGTGAACAGTTGACTCCAAGATTAACCTAATATTTATTGATCTGGGCTGGATATCAACTTGTCTCTAAACCAGCTGGTTTATACAGAAGGAAGTATGAGCAAACTTAAGAAGAAGAGTTGGTTTTTATATGCCGACTTTCTCTACCACTTAAGGGAGACTCAAACCGGCTTACAGTCACCTCCCCCTCCTCTTGCCTCCCCACAACAGACACCCCGTGAGGTAAGTGGGGCTGAGAGAGCTCTAACAGAGCTGTGACTAGCCCAAGGTCACCCAGCTGGTTTCGTGTGTAGGAGTGGGGAAACAAATCCAGTTCACCAGATTAGCCTCCGCCACTCATGTGGAGGAATGGGGAATCAAACCCGGTTCTCCAGATCAGACTCCACTTCTCCAACCACTGCTCTTAACCACTACACCACACTGGCTCTCATACCACGCTTAAGAATATAAGCTCACAGCTGACATCTTTTGCATATAGTTATGATATTGCTCTTTTATAATCTTGTTGAAAGATTGATCAGATGTCTTGATGGAGAGAGAGAGATCTTGCTGCCCTACTGTCCTGTATGAGATTGTATGTCCCTAATTTTCAAGTAGAATTTTTGTTCTTCATTAATAAAATATTTGAGAGCAAGTATTCTCAGAGTGTTGCATGCTCTTCCTTAGGAATGTGGGTGGAAGGCGCATTGCTGTTGCTGCAGTGGTGGCAACGGCTGTGCTATAGCTGAGGCTAGCATCCAGTCTTGCCAAATTGGGGAAGCTGGTGTTAGAGTTGGAGCCCCTTGGGGCCAGATTTTGGGACTTGCTGTCTTATTCCACTAGTTTATAGAACAGGCAATTCTAAATGGAGCTAGATTGCAAAAAGACATGAAACAAGTATAAAACTTTACCAGTTTCAGAAAAATGCTTCTCCTTTGGGGGGAGCTTTAGTCCCTTGGGAATATTGCATTGTCTCCTTCCAAATTGTGTTGCAGTGCCTTGTAAGTTCTTGCTCCAGAGGCTGAGTAGGATACCAAAGCTCTCGTCAACGACTAGCAATCCTAAGAAAAAGTTAAGAGGTTTACTTGCTACTCAGGACCTAACCCGTCTAAGATATTTGGTGACTGTGGTGCTGAAGGAACTTAGGATGTTCAGAGTCTGAGGCGTGCATTAATAGATGATAGTGCAGCAGGGATGATAAAGTTAAGTTAGACAAGGCATATCTCAATAGGCTATATTAGTACATGAGAAATTTTTCCTGGAGACAGAAAATTAGGCACTTCATAAATATCAGCACATCTAGATGTGAGGCTGCTGGATTCCACTTTCATCTGTGATTTCCCCCTTTTCTGTCTTAACCTTGCCTTGCTTGCAAGCTTATCCTTGACAGCTCTTGTGAGGGAGATGCTTGAAGTATCGAACGAGAAAGGCCCTTTCAGCTTTCCCACAGCGTCTACACTGTTGACCATATGCTTGATGGTGTCCTAATCCTGTTCCCTGCCCTGTCCTGCTTGCCCTAGGTTTCAGTCTTAATCCTATCCTCAATCAAGAATCTGGTTTGGATCTAGATGGGAAGCTGTGTTAGTCAGTGGCAGCAAAAAATATTCAGGAGTCTTGTGGCAAAAATTTATTCCAGCATAAACTCATGGGCATCTGAAGAAGTAGCCAGTATTCCACAAAAGTTTATGCTGGAGTAAATTTATGTTAATCTTTAAGGTGCTGCAGGTCTCGTTTATTTTTGGCCTGGATCTGTGAAATTCATTTTACCTGAATTAAATGCAAACAAAGGTGGTCTTTAGCCTTTGTTTACTAAGGTCAGCCTTGGCTTTGACCAAAATCTAGCAGGCTGACATGTTAACGTTCAGGATCTATTTTCATTCCTTGCATTATATCTTAGACTATGGTTAAAAAGGTAAAGGTAAAGGTCCCCTGTGCAAGCACCGGGTCATTCCTGACCCATGGGGTGACGTCACATCCCGATGTTTCCAAGGCAGACTTTGTTTGCGGGGTGGTTTGCCAGTGCCTTCCCCAGTCATCTTCCCTTTACCCCCACCAAGCTGGGTACTCATTTCACCGACCTTGGAAGGATGGAAGGCTGAGTCAACCTTGAGCCGGCTACCTGAAAACAACTTCCGTCGGGATCGAACTCAGGTCGTGAGCAGAGCTTTTGACTGCAGTACTGCAGCTTAACACTCTGTGCCACGGGGCTCCCTGGACTATGGTTAACCCCTGTGTAAACAGAGGAAAGCGAGTTAAGGAATTGTAATCCCAGGATAGCAAACCAGTGAACATGCTCTCTTAATTCCTATTGAACCTTCTTGTTTGTTCATTGCTTTGTGTGATGCATTTCAGCAGCACACGAGGTGTAAATAACCTTCTCTTTCAAACAGTATATAGGGTCTACCAGTTCTCTTTTATGAGAATTCTCATATTTTTCCCACATACAAATATCAGTTTATTTTTAGCTTGGTTTTGCGGTGTTTTACAAATATGTGTTCTCTAGGCCGTTTCGCTGCGAGTTCTCTAGTGCCTGCATTCACAATATTACCTTCACTTTCTGTATATTCTTTCCAGTTTAATGTATTCAGTAGTCTCATTTTCTTTGTAAGAGCAGGTGTACTGTGGCTTCTACTCGTGCACAGTGTTCTATGGTAAATCTGTAAAATGAGAAAGTTTTGGGTTGTGTACCCTGTGCACTGGTATATAGAGTGTAAGTGAAGTACTTGGCACTGTTTATTTTGGTATATTGCCACTCTTCACTACCCTTTGGGGAAACCCCCCCCCACTGCTTTATTCAGTGTTCTCTGTTCTAGCAATATAGCAGAATTGACTGAATCCACCTTTCCCTAGTCTTGCTTGCTGGTGCTTCCAGATAAGGGGGTATTGTATTGTAAGGGGGTACATTTGTATTGTATAGCTAAATAGTTGGGAATGGTAACTAGGGATCTGGCTCTGCAAAGCATTCATATTGGGCAGGACGGGGAAGTAGAAAAAGGCAGTATTTACCACATGTAACAAACCAACACTGACAGCACAACGCTGAACAGAGTGATACCCTTTTAAGCCTATTGGTTTAAATAGACAAAGAACAGTATAACTCTACTTAGGATGGCACTGCCAATATACAAATAGTGAGTAAAGAGTTTGTGTAAGTTGGGTTGCCAACCTCCAGGTACTATCTGGAGGTCTCCTGCTATTACAACTGATCTCCAGCCAATAGAGATCTGTTCACCTTGAGAAAATGGCCGCTTTGGCAATTGGATTCTATGGCATTGAAGTCCCTCCCCTCCCCAAGCCCCGCCCTCCTTAGGCTCCGCCCAAAAACCCTCCCGCTGGTGGTGAAGAGGGATCTGGCAACCCTATGTGTAAGGCAAGTCACCACCAATAGCGTGTTTTTTTAAAAAAAGCATGTTAGATATTCTCAGTTGCTGTAAAGAAAAGGACAGTATTTACTCCAATGTAAGACTAGGTTTTTCCCCACAGGTATGCCATGAAACAGAGAGAGAGAGAGAAGATTGTTTCACACATGTTACAGTTATGTCGAATAATAAAAATGTTTTGTGTTGTATATGCCTTTAAGCAAGTCATCTTACATTTGGGGTCATTTTCTTTTTCAAGTAAATACAGTAGTTATGAAGAATGGACGCAATGTTACAGAAAAATTGACAATGTGCAGATTGAGAGATGGGTGCTGATAGTTTTTCTAAATGTATTACATTTGGCTTTATAACCTACACAGAGTTTGCTTTGGGACTATAGTACAGCTTTCATGACTGCGACTTGCATGAAAGAAGTTCCAAAGCAGCTGGAAGCTTCCTGGCCATTGTTGCAGAGAGGCCTGGGTGAGAAGGGGAGGGAAGCAGGCAAAAAGACATCATTGTACACCTGGGTCTCTCCCCTTTTGCCTATGGTTTATTATCTCATAACTGCTTACATCATTCTCCCCTTCTCCATTTTATCCTCAAAACAACCCTGTGAGGTAGGTTAGGCCTATAGTTTAGCAAGGATGATGTGTCTACTACAAAGTAGCTGGAACACATTTAAAAGCAGGGATAAAGCCACGTGGGGAGAAGCATTGGCTAGCAGAGGTCCAGCATTCTTGCTCCTACACTATAGGCAGAATGGCAGATCTGTGTCACAGGAGGCATAGCTTGTTATGGCCGAATGGTAATTTTTGGTTTTCCCGGAACAGAATGGCAAAGGTTTCCACACTCTGAAAAATGAGGTTTGAACAATATATTATTTTTCTTGGGAAAATGCATTCACATCTATTTAGTAGCTTATCATAAATACCACTCTCAGAAGAAGGGAGGGTTTTTTGTTTCGGAGTGGGGAAGTGGTTTTTCTTTTGCTTCTCTTACAGTTGATGCTCTGCTGTCAAGTTACCGACTGAGATGCAGAGAGAGTGAAATTAACCAAATGTAGTTGACATTAATATGGTCTCTTGACAATTGATCTGTTTGCAACATCTTCTGGTTTCCATTACAAGAAGGCTAAAGTTTGTTCCTTTGTTGTTGTTTTCATATTGAACATCCAGCCACATGTAGTGATCTGGGCAATTGGAAAGGTTGTTTACTAGTTTTGTGATAAATATAGTTGGTTCTAATAAAAAGGTAGCTTAACATTAATACCTGTCCTATGAGGAGCGGTTAAAATGCTTAGGGATGTTTAGCTTAGAAAGAAGGCAGTTAAGGGGAGGCATGATAGAAGTCTATAAAGTTATGCATGGTATGGAGAGATTGGACAGGGAGAAGGTTTTCTCCCTCTCTCACATATATATTGGGTGCTTTGGAACACAGGCAGGACAATACTGCTGCAGTTGTCTTGTTTGTGGGCTTCCTAGAGGCGCCTGGTTGGCCACTGTGAACAGACTGCTGGACTTGATGGACCTTGGTCTGATCCAGCATGACCTTTCTTATGTTCTTATGGTATTATACATTGTTTGCGATTCTGAACAAGTTGGATGTTATTATCTCGATACTAATACATGCACAGCGTCTAACAGTTGATAAATAACAGTTGATAAATGTGATTGAGGAGCATATCCCTTAAAGACAACTAATTAATTTGAATGAAAAAGAAAGCACATCTATAAAGCTCACTTCTTCTCAAACACACGTTGATTTGTACAGATGATCATACTTGGGTGGGCTTGAGAGTGACTTGCTCCCTTTAAACTACTATTGTGATATCACTCTAAGCCACTGGTTCCCAACCAGGGGTCCGTGGACCCCCAGGGGTCCACGAGAACTAAATTAAGGTCCGTGAAACAAAGTTATAAACCCATAATAAATTAATATTTTCAATTATAAGTTCTCTATTATAAAAATATATATTCAAAAATTATTCTAAGTTTAATGTTTAACTAACAGTTATGATTAAAGTTTATTTTCGAATTCTCAGAATTTTTATTTTGAACCTTGGGGTCCCTGCACTGAACAAAAAAGTCCTAGTGGTCCCTGGTCAAAAAAAGGTTGGGAACCACTGCTCTAAGCAATGTAGCAGAGTACATTCTCCCCCTCTCTTCTAGAGTGTACCTGTAGGGTGTCTACCGTAGTGCCTGAGGGATTGTGATGGACAGTGAGAATGTTAGAATGGTGGTGCAATAATGATGAATAGCCTTGTGTGTTCCTTTTAAAGAGCTGCATGAGCACTGATCTGGTATGATTATGAAGCACTTATCTTTGCCAACCCGAATGTAAAAAAAACAAAAAACCCTGCTCTTGAAACATTGAAGATGATAGGGAAAATCTGGCAAGCATGTCAGCTGTCATCAGTGATGTCACAATCATTATTAAATAGGTGTCTGAACAGTGACACAACAGCTCAAATTCATCAGTACTATTAGCAATTCTGGGGACATGGTTTAATCTTTAAGCAGGCAATGCTTTGGGGTGTTTGTGTGGCAGGGGTGGGAAGAGTGCTTCTGACATCTCTAAAAATATATGATTTGCATCCCTTAAACTAGGGTGCCCTTTATCCCCTACTTACACTGTGAGGGTTCTCTCTGGGGGGATATTGCTTGGGGATCCGGTATATTTCCCAGTCAGAGGCTGACTGAGGAAGATTAAAGGTGTATTACCACACATTAGGAGCTATGTTGCATTTCCTGTTTTCTTAAGAAGGTGGCTGAAATAAATGATTTGGGTTGAGTGTGTGTACTTGTGCCACATTAAAGATCAACCACGCTGTACTCCTACGAAATATGCATAAGAGATATTCCTAAATGAGCTCTGGAAACTTTCCACATTCCAGCTGTGACTGTTATGATGACATGAATTACCGGGGGGGGGGGAGTGGCACTTGTTTCTGTCTTTAAAAGCAACTTGCTGTTAAATAACGCACTCTTTGTTTCTTTTTTTTTCCAATTACATCCCTGTAGAGGGTATATGACCCTCCCAAAAAAAAAGGAAAAAATTATCTCTAGGAGTTATATGTATCAATTGTTCCTGGGAACGAGCATGTGAAATGGCAGCGAAAAGGTCAGGGGCAGTGAGGGGCTCAGAAAGTTGTTCTTCTGCCAGTAGGGAGCCTGGGCCAACTTTGCACTGGCCGTTGTTCCCTACAGGCAGGAGAACAGCTTTCTGAGCCCCTCACTGCACCATGGCTTTTTTCCTGCCATTTCACATTCTTGTTCCCGGGAACAATTGCCACATATAACTCCTAGAGATGATTTTTTCGTTGTTGTCGTGACAGGAGGGAAAACATGAACTGACCTGAGAAGTAAAGCGCACAGCATGCTGAACTCTGCGCAGCTTGTAAGGAGACTGTCTCTTTGCCATCAGGGGGGAAAAATCCAAGGGCACCCTCTGGAAAGTCATCTCTTGTTTTGCTCTCTTGTTTTGGGGATATCTGGGTTATTTCTCTTTGTAATGCAATGACTTCTTTGGCATCTGCACCAGTTCTGTGTGCTTTCATTTTGAATCCTCAATTTAAAAAGGATTTCTGATGTAGAATCTCCTATCCAGAAGTCACCAGGTATGGGGAGGGACTGTATTCAGTAGTCCAAAGCAAAACCTTTGTGTCTCATCCCCCCGCTTTTGGAGTTATGAGATTTTGGTTGAGCACGTAACTTTCAATTAACCGCGAGCTATAGCCACATATATTTATTGTGACTGTTTCCTACTAGGTATTGATGACATTGATATTGCTGTTTCTATTGATTATGCTTTCAGGATTTATTGTTTCTGGTTTTTATGACATTTTATTGATTTTTACAGGAATTGTAATAGTATTATTGGAGATCAGTGCTTAGGGAACTATTGGTTGTGATAGTGGGATATAAATATTTTAAGAATCGATATATAGGTTAATGTATACATATGTCATAGAGTGTGGTTAATTGGGACCTTTCTCTCTCTAATTATCATTATTATCATGAGCTAGTCCCTAATGTAAAAGTGAATCTGGACAGCCAAAGTTAGCTGCTTTATCAGTGCCTGTGTGAGGATTCAATACAAAGACTTTTTGCTCCTTTCCATTTCCTAGCAATTTCAAATTTTGAGTTAGAGAGAAGGGAGAATATTAGATTTTCATGCAACATATATTTAGTTTGCCCTTGAAAAATCCCTAATAATGATGGACCTTATAAATTATCAGGTGATGTAGTCCAGTATTTTATATTCTTTCAAATATTATTTAATTAATTACAATTATGTCTTTACAAAGTTCTTTCTTCCTTCTACCATGAATTCTTCCGTTGAGATCCAAGAGGTTGCTTTAGGCCTGCCCAAGGCCTTATGCTTACACATGGGCATTAATTTCTCTTTATAAACTGCAAATCCCTGTGATATATTGCAAGCTGCTTTGGAAACATCTCTTGATCTTTTTTTTGCAAAGATTTGGCCAAAGAGCATGAGGATGGTCCTGCTGTTTCTGAAGTGCAAGCTTCAAGCCCATTGGTGCCCAGAACACCTTGCTCAGTATGTTGGAGGAATATGCTAGAGGCTGCATGGTTCTCAAATCTTATCCTTTATCATGTCTTCTCTTTAATCTCTGTGTTCAGATGAGCTGCATCCCTAACAGCTTGTCTCTGTGGCCATTTATGCAGGGGTATTTAGCTCGCAATCCCTGCTGGACTGCTTCGAGGCTTCCTTTGCATTATTCATTATTTTACCAACCTTTAGAAGTCACTTTGCTCCCACCTCGTTCTTTCCCTGCTGTTCTAGGATGCTGTTTTATAACTAATTTAAATTCTACTTCGAGGCAAGAGTGAGGCAAATCCCCACCATTTCCATGCATAGTCCTAACTTCAGCTTTCTCTCTCCACGCCCATTCTGTCTTCCCCCTCCCACATGTCTGACCCTCCCATCCAACCCCTTCCCTCAAAATGGTGTACAAAAGAGGGAGGTAAACCTTCATGAAATGTGCAGGAAGACACCAACCGAAGAGAGGGTGGAAAGCAGCTCCTGGCAGGGAGCTGTTGAAGAAAGGAGGGGAGGAATACCCAGCTTTGCAAAATCACACACACAGACAGGGAGCAGTCCCTTTAAGAGCTGAGCTGTTCCCTCCAATTAAACTGCAATAAGGCTGCGTTTTCAGGGGAAGGGACTCAGACGCTCCATGAGTCAGTGGGGATGCATAATTAATCACAAAGTACTCCTGGAATTTCTTTGGGAGGGAAGCCCTCATGAATATGATGTTTGAGAATTCGGATCAGAAAACTGTGCAGCAAACCAAACACAAACTTCCCCTGCATAAATTACCTGTAAGTCCCTTTCAGTTGCTTCGGAGTCAAAAGTGGCTTCTGCCGTGGCAACAGAACCAGCAACCTTTACCTGAGCTTCATTTACCAAATGAACCCATTAGTGCATGAAATGCAAGTACAGGGTAGTGCTGGCAGTTAAGTTCCTGGGTTTTCCGCTGGTGCAGCTGCAAGAGTATCAGGTGGAGTTTGGACCCTTAAAGTTGATCACATGAATTGAGGTGCCAACACTGTTAGCGCTAAAGTCTCTAGCAATGCACATTGGTTTATTACATTTTTCCCTACATTTATGTACATGAAAACAAACATGGTAAGAAAAGAATTATAGTATTTGGGTTCCAAACACAATTGAGAATTTGTACTGGTTGTCACTTGATAATGTTCCTGCCCCTTTCTATGGACGAACAACGTATATAATTTGTTTTGAGATTCTCTAGTGAGTGAGGCAAAGAGAGAAGCTTTCCCACGTAGATCTGTTTTAAAGGGGGATGTTCAACATGAAGAATAAATTGGGTGGAAAGGATCAATATAAAAAATGTAATTCCAGAACTGTGCTTTGTGGTAAATGCATAATCATGCTCAGCATCTGTTAGATGAAAATATTAACATTGTTACACAGAAATAGTTGTCTCACTGAAGGGGCAATTATTTGGAAAACATTTATGTGCTTAAAAGCCATGTGTTACATCTGAGTTGGGCAAAAGCATTTTCTGCCAGCGTGATGGGAAAATTGTACATGTAGGAATTATCTCAGTGCAAATTTTTAAATTCGTTTTCTGACAATAGCTTATTTTGAGTGCTATGCTAACATATTGGCATGAAAATCTAGCACTGTGTTGGAGATGCAACTGTCATGAAAGGTGCCTGAATTTATTTAAAGAACATGTACTCTTTGGTGATGTGGACCGCATTCAAATGAGTAGCCATGTACCAAGCAACTGAGCCATAACTAGCAACTTTTATACTATGTGCAGACTTCGACTTTATTTCCTTAGCACTTATAACATTGCATATTTCAAATGCACAATAAACTTCATTGCGTGTGTATCATTCAAATTTTCTTGTGGGAGGTAGTTGCTCATGTGCGGCAAAGACAGATTTTGATGCATAGTTGGGGGAGGAGAACTTTTAAGTTTAACAACCTTTCCCTAGCGAAAGGTAGTACCCTTTCCCATATAACCACTTTGGACTGCATAGGCCATTGATACGTTGTTATCAATAAATATTGCTTCCATTCTCTCTGTAGCTGTGCACAGGGCAAACAATGTCTGTTTTACAAGACTCAATATCCTGATAATGCATATTGGAGATAACTAGTTTTAAAGTGCCCACATGTACATGGAAATCTTTAAAAGGTGGCTCTTGATGTGTTAGTTTTCTGTGCTGGGGAGGTTTCAATCTGAGGATGCTTTCCAACACACAATCCGACACATGCAAGTCTGTTAGGGACAGGGTTGATCAAAATAATTTCCGTTGGCATGTTTTCCTCCAGATTACATACATTACATAACTTCCTCTTTAAAAAAGCATTTCTCCTTGAATATTGTTTCTCCACTTTATATCTACAATACTACTAAGATACTACAGCTACTTGTTGTTCTGAAAATGGCTGTAACACATTCTGTCTCTTTCAGATAGGGAACGGAAAGAATTAAAATGTCTATAGGCTGGGGAAGTTTTTTGTTTGTTGACTGTAAAATGGCTAATTTTGCATTCCCTGTATTCTCTACTGGTTTGGGTTTAGGCACCCAAATGCTTATTTCCTTTGAGTTTTCTAAACTGGGCTAGCATCTAGCAGAGGGAATTATGCTAGGGTAATTTCTGATGAACATAATGTTTCTAAACTAGGCTATCTTTAATGACAAGTGTCCTTTTAAGATGACCCCATGATTACAACCCACGGTTTTGCTGTCATTTAAGCTAGAAGGGACATGTGTTACTGTCTTGCTCAATTGATGGGATTGGATGGATGACTGAGTGATGAGACCGCGGGCTGGGTCTTTAGCTTGTCATCTTGTCTGCAATTCAGGATGACAGCATGCATGCTGGGCAGTATATTTCTTCCATCGTCCTTATGCTTCTAGATAGAACCCTCTAAGTGCCTTGATGCTCTGAATATTCTAATACAGACATGTGAAAATCCCAAGCATAAAAGTGTTTCCTCACAAACAATAAAGTACTGGCAAGTTTTTAATATTTTCTGTCCCTTGTTCTGCTACATTGTAAAAACTAACATTGATTATTCATAAAGAAATTAATCAGCTACAAAATTGTTCCTGTTGAACATACTTGCACAAAGTCAATGTGACTTGCTATGAACTTCCCTTTACTAATACTCTGGGTTTATACAGCTTTTGCTCCTCTTTTCTCAATCCTCTGTGATTTAAATATATATGTATATAATTGCAAGTAACCTGGAAGAACCGTCAAAGAACACAATCTAACTAATTATAAGTAGCTAATTCAAATCACCTTTGGATATTAGCTTTGCAAGTTGGACCCCTCTGCTATTTTTGAAGATTTTTAATTAAGTGAACTGGTAAAATTATTTGGTCTCTCTCGTTTTGGTGTGTGAAAGGATGTTGGAAAAATGGGGGAATCACCTGGTACAGAGAACAAACAGCTGAACTAATCTTAGGTGTTAATTGAAATGTTAATCTATAGAGGAATATATTTTTCTTTCTTCCTCCCCTTCCCAGAAGATTAGCTGCTGTTTTCAGTACATTGCTTTTCCTCTTTTTATTTTAGAGTAAACATTCAATATCTTTCAGTTTGGGAAATTGTGAGAATTGGCTCCCTTCAGGCTTATTTCATTTGTTCTAATTTATTTGATTTTAAAAAATTCTTCCTTATCTAGAAGGATCAAGGCAAATAGCAGCACATCTAAAAGAAAATTCAGTCATACATTTCCCCAGGTATAAAAATTATCACATATAATAATAACAACAAAATTTCGCATTTGCACTGCAAAACAGCACTTTCCTCGGACTAAGCTCCTTTGACTACAATAGGACTTACTTCTGAGTCAACATGGGTAGGATTGCACTGTTGAAAATTTATGCATAAATGCTGTGTTTTGAAAGATTTAAAAAATCCTTTTAATAACTCAGTTGTTTCAAACCCTTTGATTGCATTTTTTTCTTGAATAATTACATACTTGGAATATTCTTTTGTCTGATCCTTGTGTCTATCACCTTCTTTCCTCATATGTCACAGCTATTACTTTCACTTGTGTTTGTCTATATGCTACCTTTGCTATGTGGATGTGTTAATTTCTGCACAGCATTCTTCATGGAGGTGAGCATTAGCAAGGTAAGGTGCCATCTGATGTGGAAAAAAAATCATGTGACCGGTGTGCTGCATTCATAGAGGCACCATTACATGGAAGCAATTCTAGGTAGTGGCCATGTGATTAAGAATAATATGTGGTTTAGGCTATGTGGGAGGGTTTGTTGACTGTCTCACAGCAGAATAGATGTAATTTTATAACAAGTTTCAAAATATAATATTTTAATCTGTTCTGCCAGTGTCTAATGAGCATTTTAAAGATGCAAGATAATTAAAAGTATAAAAAACATGAATAGGAAGGTGATATAAAGCTGGATATGTTCGTTTACAGTGCAATCCTAAGGAAAGTTATTCCAGTCTAAGCCCATTTCAGTGGACTTAGAATGGAGTAACTGTATAGGATTGCATTGTTAGCTTTTAAAGTAATCAATATTGAGCTCTGTGGTAAATCTGATGCCACCAAAGGTAGCTGTTGGCCATTCCTGTTGGCTTATCAAGATTTACTCTGAAACAAGAGGAGAGGTCTTTGTGTGGTCAGGAATGGTAGCATTAAGGTTCTTAATTTTTGTGTATAAGAAGGAATTCTAAATGTAGTTGTAAAAGATTATGTTTTATCCTGGCTGCTTCGAGCATTGAAACAACTATTTTCTAACTTGTCTAAAGGCTAAGAGAAATGTTGATAACATTTACGTTAACATGAAGCTTTCTTTTTCTTTGGGTTCCCATTTTGATATTGTTATTACTGCCAACAGTGTATTGCTATGTCTGTGTGTACAATCCAGACTTTTAATGTTTAGGTAACCATCAATGCCACTCTAAGTAGAGTTACTCCCTTCTAGGGCCACTGAAATAAATGGGCTTAGAACAGTATGACTCTGCTTACCTAGGATGGCACTGCAAGTCTAATTAAGCAAAGATTTCTTGTACAACTTATAATTTTGTTTCAAGTGTGATTTTTGTCAGAAAAGTAGCTCTTGTCTTTTTGCATCCCGCACTGGGTCCTATTAGGAATTTACAGCGGACAGCTCAAGAATTATGAGTTCGGGTGACTGTAAATTGCCTTCCAATCCTAACTTTTGACATCTTTAAAATGAGAGGTCTTCTTTATGGGCTAGTGCTGTGTTCTTTGGATGATTAACAGAGCAATCCACAAGGGGGGGGATACCGTTAGGAGCTGGCAAGACCTCTGCACCGGCATTATTACCACTTGCACTGGCTAAACTGGCACAAATGCTAGCAAAGGTCCACTTATGCCGGTGCCGGGGAGTGGTGCAGCAGCACCATGCTCAGGCGTTGCCGCCGCAGCAGTGTATCTTTGCTGCAAGGCTCAAGCTGGTGCCAAAGGGGGCATTCGCAGGGGTAGGGCTGTCTTTAGTCAGCTTCCTAAGCCCTTTCGTTCCAGGAACGCCCTCTGCAAAAATCATGGCGAAGCCCCATTAAACTCTATGGAGCAGTTTCACAGGTCTTGGGGGGCATTTATTTTATTTTACCTACTGTGCTGCTGCAAGCTGCTCAGCAGGTGGCACGGCTGCTCTGTCCCGGGGCGCTTCTTAAGTACCCCCCTTAGGTTTGCTCTGTAAGTCTTTGTCCAGGGGTGTCTAAACTTATCTTCCAACCTGTGTATAGTAATTTCCAGTAGTTCAGTAACTTCAAGGCATACACATGTGGGGATGATGTTGCTAACACTTCATTGTATCAATTCAATCTTAATGTTTTTTTATTATACTGTGGCTAACTAGTCGAAATGCTGGTCTAGAATACATCAGAACTTTAGAACTGATGACTTACAAAGTTTCTCATTCATTGGAGCAGAGGTCCACAAACTTGCTAAGTCTGTGGGAATTTTGAGAAAGGGTAGTGAGCACCTCTACAAAATGGGGCAATGGGGCACTTAGAAAATGTTGGGAGGTTCCAAGTCATGCATTCTGCTATGATTGAGCTGGCTGTTTCTGAATGAGTGTTCCCTGCAGAACCAAATGTGATACATTCTGGGCTCTACTGAAGGACTTTCTCCTCCAGCGAGATGGAGGGAAGCCAGAACTGGCTAATGGTTTTGAGAAGAAACAAGTGGACATCTTTGGAAACACACTTGATGGGCACCATAATGGCCACAAGCACCATGTTGGGGGTGGGGTGGTCACTGCATTAGAGAATAGAGCAAGGAGAACTCAAGAGTTCCCTTAAGTCATGGAAGCTTGTTGAGGGGGAGGAGAAATGCAACACAATTTGAAATCCAAATTAACAAGATCAGAGTTTGACACCTGACAATTCCAGTTAACTAGTAATACTATCTGACTCAAAAGAATATACTATCTGACTGTTTCAAAAGAATACACCATTCAAGAAGATCTAACTATATGAGGGCTTTCATTAGCATAGACCCTGTACATTTTTTTCAATGACTTTATCAGAATGTGAGTAGCCTTTCATGTATCATAAATGAAAAGTGGGCCACTTCATCAATGCCTCATCTCACACTGCCTGTGTCAGGATTCATCACAAATGCTTGCTGTTGCTTTCCATTTCCTAGCAATTTCAAATCTTGAGTTAGAGAGAATGTTCGGTTTTTATGCAAAAACATATATTTTGCCCTTGAAAAATCCCTAATAATGATGGACCTGAATTTGGAATGATATTCTGTCTAATGATCTTACTGATCTTTGTGATGATCTCTTTGTAAAGATCCTACCCATGAAAACATGTTTTAAAGATTGCAAAACTATTATTTTCTTTTTTAAAACAAGCTGCTAAAACTGGATGAGACATCTTGGTGGACCTTTATGGGGGTGGTGGTGTGTAATTGTGGCATCACAAGACTTTAAACAGAACCTCTTCTGAAGATCCCGTAGTCCAAAACTGTTTATTTAAGGGTAGATGTCCATCCGTTGGGCCCAGGATTTTTAGGACTTTTAATCTAATAATGAAAATTTTAAATTTGGCCTGCAGGAAGTTGATGTAGTTGAACAAGAATTGCTTCCTAATGTGCTCCATGCAACTGGATCCTATTAAGAGGTAAACAGCAGAGTTTTGCACTAGCTGAACTTGACCGTTGTTCAGTATATTTCTATGTAGAGCATAGTACAATAATCAGTCTGAGAATTCAGCAGGCATATAGAGTGAATGTGGTTTATTTTATTTGTTTCAATTCTGTGTATTTACTGTTTTCATTATTTAACTTCTGTATACTAGCAGTGGGTTATAGATCAAATCAAGCCTGAACTTACCCTAGAAGCTAAAATGACTAAACTGAGGCTATCATATTTTGGTCACATTATGAGAAGACAAGAGTCACTGGAAAAGACAATCATGCTAGGAAAAGTTGAGGGCAGCAGGAAAGAGGGCGACCCAACAAGAGATGGATTGACAATAAAGGAAGCCACGGCCCTCAGTTTGCAAGATCTGAGCAAGGGTGTCAAAGATAGGACATTTTGGAGGACTTTGATTCATAGAGTCGCCTTGAGTTGGAGCGACTTGATGGCATTTAACACACACTCACATACTAGCAGTGCTGGCTACCTTACTGTCTTTTCGTTATAAGCTCTCCCTTAATGCCTTTTCAACCTTTTTGTCACTATTTCTCAAGTGATATGTCTTCTGTGCTCATAATCTCAAATCACTGAAAGGCAACTTAGAATCTTTTTTTTCTTTTCTTTTTTGCCATTACCCTCTTTTGACAATAGCTGTGATTCAAAAAGTTCCTTTTGTTACTTGCATATGCTGTAGTTTTTCTGGCTCCTCTCCACCCCTTGTGGTATTACCTACTTCTGAGGTTGCCCCTGTAAAGTTGATTCAGTGATGCACACGAGGATGTTTCTTGAAAGAGGGGTATCTGGAACCGACTGCATAGATCTCATCATTCATCTGCCTGATTCCTTCATTTTAAGGTCTGTTTAGTATTTCAGCAGTCCCTTGTTTTTAATGTTTTTATCCAAGTTTGTGACTTGGGAGTATTTTCCTGTTCACAGTTTAAGCTGAAAGATACTAAAAGAAAATTAATTAAAATACTGTGAGTTTAAGTTATTATATAAGCACACAGCTGGTAGTCAAAGCTTAAATCTGACTCCCCATCAGTAGGGTTGCCAGCTCTGGGTTGGGAAATACCGGGCATTTTTGAGGATGAAGCCTTGGGAGGGGGGATTGTGACTGTATAATGACATAGAGTCCACCCTCCAAAGCAGCCATTTTCTCCAGGGGAAGTGATCTTGGTCATCTGGAGATCAGCTGTAATAGTGAGAAATCTCCAGGTACCACCTGGAGGTTGGCAACCCTCCCCATCATTGCGCTTTTCTTAGAATGGCCTTTAAAATTAGCATTTCAGTTTGATTCCCAGGGCTGGACTTTTTTGCTTCCAGTGTTTTGCCCTCTATTTTGAATAAGAAATTGATTGTGCAGAATGGATGTGGAATGGGCCACGGGATTTGGTCTTCCTTTTTTTCTGATTGAAATTGGTTCTGCAAAATGGAAATTTGGCATGTTGCATGGAAACAGAACAAATCTGTTTACAGAACTTTCTGCCTGTTAATGTAATGAAACCAACCAAAAGAAGAGAAGGTTGTACAGCATCAAATAAAGAATTGCTTTAGTGGAGCAGGGACATTTTGTAGAAATTTTCTCTTGCATTAGTTTCTTGCCCATTAGCTGTTTTAACAAAAGGTTTTCCAGCAGTAATTCTGGTAGTGTGAACAAAGTGACTTCCCAAACTCCTGTAACTTATTGTTACACAGTTCCTGTATAGAATTGTGGAATAAGTTATTAACAGCAAGTAATCTAAGAGACATGACAATAACTCACTCACATGCATTTTGTAAATGTCTACCACGGTTAGTTTTTTTTTGCTTTTGTACATAAATGCTCAGGTTTTTTTTCCCTAGAGGAGCAAAATGACCTCCAGAGGGAGCTGCCTGACTAAGTGGTTTTGCTAATGAATCGCTTTCCCATAGATGATCTTTACAGTGGCAGAAGTGAGAAACCTTTGGCCCTATAGCCGTATTTCCAGCTGTGCTAGATGCACCTGCAGTACTGCTGCTTAGAGGGTGAGAGTAAAACAAATCAAAGGATGAAGAATGAGCTGTATGCAGATAGCCTCAGTCAGTAAGCCAGGGATTTCTTCAATAATAAAAGTGTGAATTCATACTCTTAGCATGTATGTTGAATAACTGATGTGTGGTTCCAGGGCACTTTTTATTTTACTGTCTTGATGTGAAATGCTTTGTAGCTGGCCCAAAGAATGCATATCCAAGGACCATGAAGAAATCGACTAAATTGGGTTAAAAATAGAGATCCCCCCCAAAAAACCAAACCAGCCCAGGAATCTTTCTCGTTGCATACCTGCCCCCTTAAAAATACTGTGGAAACACTGCAGAATTTCTGTGAAAGGATGGTATTTGGAATATTCAGTTTATCAAAAATATAAAATTTATATAATTTCAGCTTCTGGGTAGTTGGGGACTAATAACAGTTTGTTGCGACTATTAATGCTAAGTGTAACTTCAGTACATCGTTCATTTACATTTTAGGATATTTTTGCATTTATAATGGAAAAAGAAGCAAGTTGAAATTTCTTCATTTTGTTCTGTTTATAGAACTGTTATTCCAACACCCTGCATTAGTTCTGCTGTTTAGACACAGCAAAAGAGATTTAATTGTAGCATCAGTTGTCATGGACGAAGCCCACAAAATCTCATGCTACAGTTAGTGCCATCCTAAGAAATCTTTCCTGGGAGTAAGTCCCACAGAATAGACCTGCGTAGACCTGTTTAGGAATGCTCTCTTTATAAGAGTCCTTTTTGGTTTTGTCTGGGCATCTAGGGATGTGCATTCAGATATTTCCTGTCCAAATATATATTTGAAAAATACCTTACTGGTATTTTTTAAAAATATATTCAGATATCTGGAGTGATATCTGGCTTTCTGGATTTTTTGGAATACCAATAACCAGGTCTTGAAAAATTCTGGGAATATTTGAGGCTAGGATTTTAAGGCTCCTAGGCCTGTGTTCCTTCAATTTTACAGATCTGGTTGGACTTGCAGTAGTGGTCTTTGATTAAATTGGCTTGGCTTGGCTTGGCTTCTCTGCTTTGACATAGGTTCTGTTGGGCTTGTGGGGTTTGTTTGCATTGGGAGACTTTTGGCCAGTGGTTGGTTTTGTGAGTTTGGCTTCTTTGCTCTGAAGAAAGCATGGAATTTTTTCACCATAGGAAACAATGGTGACTAGTCGGGGCATATTGTTCAGGGGCCTGTTGAATTGGACCCCTTGGCCCAATTTACCTGAAACTTGGTGGGTCTTTAGTGGACAGGCAGGACTAGGATCCCTTAAACTTTGGTGTCACTTGCTTGATAAACAGTCACTTAAGCCTCTGGAAAGAGTCCCCCACAGGGAAAAATGGTCCTGGAAAATTTCAGAATTCTCCCCAAACCCCAAATCCAAATTCTGAAATGGTATTGGGGACCTGAATAATCTGCAATGCCAGTATGGAAACCCTTCCAGAAATCCAAACCTGAAAAATTCTGAATTTGTTCAAGTGCACATCCCTAACACAGCTGTCGCACTGGTCTTTCATTAATTGCCTTTGTTGTAAACTGGAGGTTGTGGGTTCCTCCAGTTGTCCCCTTTCCATCTCCTTTGTGTCTTATAATGTTTTTGGTCTGGGCCCACTTTATGCCACTTCTTCATGTTTGATGCGAAATGATGAGAGGGTTTCCAGGGAATATGGCGCGACGGATTTCTCAGATATGGAACTTGGTAGTGGGACAGCTGGCCAGTGGGCCTGAGAACTGCCAAACCAGTCTTGAAGCTAGAGTAGAACCTTCTCAAACATGATTTTAGCACCTAGAGCAAGGGTCTCCAGCCAGTTCCAGTGCAAAAAGAGCGCCTGTATGGAAATGAGAGTTTCAACGTAACTTGATTGTAACTTTCAGCGTATCTTCAAAGCGGCCGTTAAATAATAAACTACGCCTGATCTTTACCAGACAGCAAATAGATTAAGTGACAGGTTGTAGCTCCAACTACAATTGAAACTTCATAGTTGGAGCTACAACCTGTCAATACCAGGTCCAGAACAAATTGGCTTTAAAAAAGGTTCATCTTCACTACATCACGCATACGTGCTCTCCTGTCTGGCTGACAAATATCATAACCTAAGGCAGGGGTCTGCAAACTGCGGCTCTCGAGCCGCATGCAGCTCTTTGGCCCGTTGAGTGTGGCTCTCCGAACTTGGTTCGGAGCCCCTGCTCTTGCGCCCGCTCGTGCCGGCAGCCGGGCTGCGGAGCCGGCGCGCCTGAGAGAGAGCGGGCGAGCGGGCGCGTGGGCGCGCTGTCTCTCCCCCCCCCCCCGCTGTGGAGAATGGCCGTGGAGAATCCCCCTTTCCCTTGCCCTCAATGGTTGGGAGGCTAAAGCCTCCTCTCCCCTCTAGCCGCGCGATTGCTGGGCAGGCGGCTCGGCGGTTCCTGGCCCCCCCGCCTATCAGGTGTTCAGGGTGGGCTTCCTTTGGTAGACCTGGCCTCCGGCTGAGTCGCATTGGGAGGCCATGTCTACCTACTGGCTTTCTTGGCGGTAGACCTGGACTCTGAGGAGGGGAAAATGTCCCCCTTCAGAGGCCAGGTCTATCAATTGGCTTCTATGGGCCTCTGGAGGCCAGGTCTACTGCCAAGAAAGACAATGGGTAGACTTGGCCTCCAGACGAGGACTCCGGATGGGGAGGGGGAAATGGCAGGGACTTACAATTTAATTTCTATCAATAAATAAGATCACTATTAAGTATGATATCAAGTTTTATTCAGTGTACCTATAGTTTAATTAAGACTTAATACTTTAATTAAAGTTTATTAAGTTAATAAACAGTGTATCTACCTATATAGTTTAAGTTTAAGAAGTTCGGCTCTCAAAAGAAATCTCAATCATTGTACTGTTGATATTTGGCTCTTTTGACTAATGAGTTTGCCGACCCCTGGTATAAACAATCATTTCTGAGCTCCGTGATCACTCCATATACTCAATGTTCATACCATTCTCGTCTTCAGTACAATATACATTATATGAGACTATTTAGAAATCTACAATACAATATATAACTATATAAATCATAAAACACAGTTTTTGCTCACATTGTAACATGTAATCATCTGGTCAGTAGGAAATATAGCCTTCAGCAAGGTTATAGAAAGCAAGAAGCTTACTGCACTTATAACCTTGAGGTCTTTGAGTAGACCTTCTCAAGGTTTGAGGATAGCAGGACTTTTCTGCTCTTGAGATATGAGCAGCTGACAGCTGGCAGCTGAATCAGGAAGGGTAATTTCAGATACACCTTTCTGGCAGATAGTGAAGAATGACTCTGTTCTTCTCCCTTCAAGGACAAGACCAGGGTAAGTAAGTTAGCTCTTGAAAGAATTCAGACCTTGAGAGAATTCAGTCAGCCTGTTCTAAGGACATTTGCATTTTGCAAGCTGTTGCCAGGTTTTTCATTACACAAACCTCTGAAGTTTGTGGTTCAGTTTGTATGTTGTGTTCAAGCTCTACATGGAATTAATTGTGCACATGTACACAAAATACCATAATTATGTCAGAGACCTTGACACCTGGGGGGTCCCTCAAGTTTAGAGAAGATCTCCGATTTGTCAGCGTGGGCCCAATCTACAGATACAAGTATTTGCCGATAGGCCCATGCTTGACTATTAGAAAATAACTTGAAAATAACATGAATTAGAAAATAAGGGTGAGAGGTTTCATTTATGTACCTATGTGTAATTAAATGTATTTCTTAGTGCATGTAAGTCATTTTGGGCCTCCATAAATCCATTGTTTGTCACCTCACTAGCCATTTAGGTTCTTAGTAGTGTGGAACTACATTGAAAAACATGCAGTTGTCCACTAGCAAATATTAATTTGAGATGCTTCCTACCCATTGTGGATACCTTCTGTGGAGCTCCAGAAGACATTGGAGGGAGGCTTCCATTATACTGAGTATTAAACAGCATGATGCCCATCACAAGCCAAATCGGGGCTCCATCTATGATTTTTTTTGGGGGGGGGAAGGGGAGTTCCTTGGTTAAAAGGGTACTGGGATGTTCGGAGATTATCCACAGTTCTGAAAAACAGTGGCTGTTTTTCCATCTCATAGCGGTAGTCATTTTCCTGTCCAGCTGCTGCGTGGGGCGAGGAGCAGAATGGCTGGGCTTTCTGTCCTGTGATTTCAGATGAGGCATGCTTGCTCATGAGCAAGTGCTGGCAGTAAGACCTCCAGAGCATGGCTCAACATAATGTATCTGTGGACTTTGTTTTAAAAGTCAGTGCACATTTGTTTCCTATTTATACGGTACAGATAACACAAGTTTGGCTCAGCTAGGGCTGTTGTCACGGGGATGTCACATTTTCTGAGCAGGAAAGCAATCGTTTTTACCTAGAAAAATGTACTAGGTCTTCCAGATAATGTCTTTGGTATCTGAATGTGGCTATATTTATGTGAACATCTGGCGCCTTTGTAGGATTAATGTGTGACAGAGAGCAACACAACTCCCATTGCCTTTTGACCACATACTTGTTCAAACATTCCACTTCAGATTGTGAACTTTTTCTCAAAGTTCTTTGGTGATAAGTGTACTTTCCCCTTGTCTAGGCTTCTAGAATGTCTCTGTATTTTATACAAGGTTGTGCTTGTGCACAAGTGCTGTCCTGTCATCTAGATCTGTGTGGTCTCAATTGCTTTAAATAAGCATTTTAAGTACCCACTCTACGTTCTGAATTCTGTATTTTTCTCAGTTCTGTAACCACAAAGGGTGTTGTATGGATGTACAACGTGCTCGTACCCATCAGCGTTGTACAGGGAAAAGCACATCACATTGTAAAATAAAAAGAAATGGCAAATCTCTAGTAAGGTTATCTTCTTGCCCCACTTAATGCAAGTGCAATATGGGAGTGGAAACATGCTGTTGTAAATGCATTACTTTCATGTGGATGCTGAAGCACGGATATGCAAGCATTGCAGAAAAGGATCATGGATCTGGGGAACCCTTTAGTTAACCCTTTAGTGTGGATAAGCCTTAGATTTTTTATATGGTCCTTGATTCTGTTTACGCTTGTTTGATTTCCTTTTGCTGCATACAGCCCGGGAGAGCTGGCGTGGTTAAACTATCAGAGTCTACTGTATTGTAATGACTGACTGATATATTTAAAAGTTCTATGCCAATAAAGGTTTGAATGAATGAATGAAAACTATCAGAGACTGGAAACAAGGAGACCCAGGTTGAAATTACCTCTTTGGCATGAAACTGCCCATGTGATTTTTCATGCGATCAGTATTTTTCAGCTTAATTTATCTCACAGGATTGTTGAGATAAAATCAGGGGAGGGAACTGTGTACCTAGGGTTTCCAGCTCCGGGATGGGAAATACGTGAAGATTTGGGGGGTGGAGCCTGAGGAAGGCAGGGTTTGAGGGAGGGGAGGGACTTCAATGGGGTATAATGTCATAGATTCCACCTTTCAAAGCAGCCACTTTCTCCAGGTGAAGTGATCTCTGTCGCCTGGAGATCAGTTGTAATAGCGGGAGATCCAGCCCCCTGGAGGTTTATAACCCTGTGTGTACCCAACTGTGAGCTCCTTAGAGCAACCATTCCCTCAAGAAATGTTTGAAAGCTATTATGTAATAAAATAAAAAGAAGAAATGTTGGAACCTTAGGAGTGCAGAACTGTCTTCTATGCCCTGTTTTTTGATAATTGCATCCAAATATCTTGTCAGTGTGAAATAGTGGATAGAGTGTCAGAATAGGACCTGGGACAGCTGGATTCAAATCCCTGCTCTGCCAATGGAAGCTTGCCAGGTGACCTTGGGCCCGTCACAGTCTCTTAGCCTAACCTACCTCACAGGGTGGTGGTTGTTGAGGGTAAGGTACAGGAGGGCAGAACAATATGATAAGCCACTTTGGGACCCCGTGAGGGAGAAAAGTGGGATATAAATTAAAATTTAGGTTAAATATGTTAGAAGTAAAGGGTTTGTAGACAAGACTATAGATATCAGTAAGAATAGATATAATGAGAAATGATATTATAGTATGAAATTTGTGAACTATTATAGACTAATGAAGTAAAAACTAGACATAAGATCAAAATAGGTCTGACAGATAACAGAGACAAAAAGGAATAAGATAGAACAGGGACAAGAAAGTAGAGGATCTGTCTGGGACGTCAACCTTAAATGTTGTTAAATTTACCCCATCACCCTTCTTTCCCTTTTCTTCCTTCTGTACCCCAATTTAAAAAAAAAAGGACTTTAAGAGAGGAAGAACCCATATTTACCGTTTCCTTTGTATTTTTTTATTTTCAAGTTCAAAATGTAAATTGTTGCCACCAAGTCCATAATTTCATCTTTTAAAAAAAGAAAGCTCTAGCAAGATGCTTGCACAATGTGGAATAAGGGGAATCCCTCTGTGTCATGTATATGTGTGGGAGAGACTTCAGCCCACAACTCTGTGTGCAGGGGCGGGTGAGCAATTCTTGGAACGCTACCGCCAAACTATGAGAAATTGTTCTGCCTCTTCTGACATCCTGCAGCATTATTATAAGCACGTGAAAGAATCAAATAAGATGCATGTCTTGAATTGCTAATAATTTGAACATTTTTTAGTGAAACATCCCCCCCCCCCCAAAAAAAAAGGTTTCCTGTGTCATTGGTTCTCCTGGCTAGGCTGCAGTTAGACTGGATCCAGAAACATCCTGGAAAAGATGGAATATTTATGTCTTGCAATTAAATTCCTTTGGGATACCCTCCCATGCAATGATTTAGCTATAGACATTTATGTAGCACTTCTAAGGTGAAAACTGTCTCACAGTTCTTTTTTTTTTTTACTCATTGCCACAACACTCAGGAGATTGACGGATGGATGGAGATTTTCCCATGGCTTCCCAGTGAGCATTAGACAGGCCTCAGTGAGTATTTTGTATTTAGTGCTCACACTCTTTAATGGCTGCATACTTTATTTATGGAGGTAGTTCTACTCCACTTTTCTCCCTAATGAGGACCCAGAGCAGCTCACAACATTATTCTCTCTTCCTCCATTTTATCCTCACAGCAATCCTGTGTGGTAGGTTATGCCGAGGTGGCTTTTGATACAACTTAAAATCATAGGGTTGGAAGGGACCACCAGGGTCATCTAGTCCAACCCCCTGCACAATGCAGAAATTTCACAACTACATCCCCCCCACACACACCCAGTGACCCCTACTCCATGCCCAGAAGATGGCCAAGATGCCCTCCCTCTCATGAACTGCCTAAGGTCATAGAATCAGCATTGCTGACAGATGGCCATCTAGCCTCTGCTTAAAAACATCCAGGGAAGGAGCACTTACCACCTCCCGAGGAAGCCTGTTCCGCTGAGGAACCGCTCTGTTAGAAAATTCTTTCTAATGTCTAGATGTAAACTCTTTTGATTTAATTTCAACCCGTTGGTTCTGGTCCGACCTTCTGGGGCAACGGAAAACAACTCGGCGCCCTCTTTTATATGGCAGCCCTTTTAAGTACTTGAAGATGGTTATCATATCCCCTCTCAGTCTTCTCCTCTTCAGGCTAAACATAAACTTGTTATCTGCAGTTGCTGCTGCTTAAGGTAGGACTCAAGAGCTCCCTCAAGATATACTCAGCTAGTTGTGCTGGACATCTATGTACCTTATGGACTGTGAGGGTTTGCCGCAAAGGTATATCCTAGCCCTCTGGAAGTACTGCACTGTATGTTAAGGCCTCAGTAGTAAAATGAACTAGTCAGGAGAAAAATACAATATGATAAAAGTACAAGAGAGTGCTCTGGAAACATCCTTAAGCATGTGTGAAGGATACAGCAAACCATGAAGATTTAAAGGGCCAGATTTGCAGGAAACACCTAGTGTGGAAACAGTCTCTGTCTCTTGCAGCTGCTTAGGTCTTCTTCCCCAGTAGTCCTTCAATGTTCCATCTTTTGTTACTCCTGGTCTCACTCAACTTAGTACTTGTTTCTTAAAATGCAACGGTTCCCCTTCCTATTAGTATTTGGAAAGGTATCATCGGCCTAAAACGCACGGTCACTTACCCCGGTTTCTGCCCAGTCTCCTCCCCGTCCCAGCCAGGATTAAATGAACCCGGGCGGGGGGAGAATCTGTGCGCATTACCTTTGTTGATCCGTGGCGAAACTGCGTGCTGATCCATCCGTCAAAACAGAAAATGCTGGATACACGTACTTCCTGGCCGTTCAGCAACGCCCCCTTCCCCTGGTGATTGGTCGACTCACTGAGGTTGCGAGGGGAGGGGTTTGGAGGCGGGTGGGACGTCGTGACGCCGGAAGACTCGGCTCGTGTTAATCTGAGACGAGCCAGGGGTAACGGTTTGGGTCCTCAATTGCAAAACCAGGTTTGTTTTGGGTCGACACAGCGCTCAGCCAGCAGCAAATGAGGTGCTGTTCGTTTGCGAGGATTTGATCCTGGGTGAAACAGGGAGGAGACTGGGCACAAACCATGCGTTTTAGACCATCACCTCCTTCTGGCTGAGGTTTTTCATGTCATTAGCCTTTGCCATGGGATCACATCCCTGCTGGGTCATACGGAACTGAACACATAGCTGCAGAAACTCAGATATAGACTGGATATAGATTGGAGCTGATTCTCCTCATTTGCTTTTGCAACTGAACAATACTATCCTCTTTTTATTTCTGTTTGGTCTTGGATTTGTAAAAAGAAAACACGATGTGTTCGAAAATACCATTTCAGTATGATGGGAAGGTAGATGATATTCTGCAAAACCTCAAACTGCAGTTTCTGGAAGCAGATTCATAATATCCTTGGAGTTCCTGCTTGGAAAGACCAAGTGACCCAAAATTTAAACTGGTCTTTTGCATTGTAACATGTTGTGTTAACAGCAGATTCATTTATTTCCTAATTAACAAAAAAAGTGTTCTTTTTATTTAAGCCATCTGGCTGGAGAGCATGTTGTTTAATGGCTTGCTATTACAGATTGGAGCTACACAGGGAAAAAAAAGATTTCTCAGATCTTGTTTTGGCTTCTGTCTGGGATGATGGCGTATGTGCACTGATGCGCATGCTTGCCACTGCAGCATTCGTTCCTCATTGACTGCAAAATGTGTGCTAAAATGTTTCTTTTTATTAATAAAACAGACACAGCATTGACGTCTGCTTTTTGCCACTCGGTCAATTGCAAGGTTTTGGGATGTTTGCTATCCCCGCAGACCAACAAAATGATGTGAAACTAGGT
The DNA here is from genome assembly GCF_029931775.1 of Euleptes europaea. Classification (NCBI taxonomy): domain Eukaryota; kingdom Metazoa; phylum Chordata; class Lepidosauria; order Squamata; family Sphaerodactylidae; genus Euleptes; species Euleptes europaea. Next base: position 58,851,185 of record NC_079319.1, read on the forward strand.
TTTTAAAATGACCCTTCTCTTTAAATTGCCTCTGACCTGCCAAAGATTTAAGTGGTAGCCCATTTGCACATCTTCATTAGTAATATAGTGATGGTTAGAGTTGCCAACCTCCAGGTGGTGGCTGGAGATCACCCACTATTACAACTGATCTCCAGGCGACATACCAGTTCACCTGGAGAAAATGGCCGCTTTGGCCATTGGACTCTATGGCATTGAAGTCCCTCCCCTCCCCAAACTCCACCCTCCTCAGGCTCCGCCTCCAAAATCTCCAGGTGTTCCCCAACCTGGAGCTGGCAACCCTAGTGATGGTGTCGATTTTTGCTATAGCAGCACACTGGACCTGCATGGTAGATCTGGATGACCCGGGCTAGCCTGATCTCATCAGATCTCAGAAACTAAGCAGGGTTGGTCCTGTTAGTACTTGGATGGGAGAACACCAATGAATACCAGGGTTGCTATACAGAGAAAGGCAATGGCAAGCCACCTCTGTTAGTTTCTTGCCTTGAAAACCCTACTGGGTTGCCATAAGTCGGCTGTGATTTGACAGCACTTTACACACACACACACACACACACACACACACACACACACACACAGCCTATGGAGTTTGGAGGCCAGGTCTATGCCCATTGTTTAGAGAGCATCCCCAACTGTTCCCTGAGTAGACAGCGTCATTATCAGTTGGTTCCTGTTGAAAAATGCAGTGCCGGCTGTTGAGTTTTTCCTGCCTTCCTCTCTACTCCTAGCTTTTGTATTTCCCAGATGTTCCCTACTGTCTGTTTGTCTGCATGGGATATCTTGTTGTTGTTGTCTTGTCTTCCTGTGATTTGTTCTTGCAGAATAATTTCCATGGAGAAGTGTCTGTCCTTTGCAGTGTTTACTGTAATTCTTCCTTGCAGCCAGTGGATTTCTGTACAAACTTGCCCGGGGGTGGCCTTGTCCTATTTTCCTCTTAGATGACTTTGGCATTTATAAAGCTTGGGAGATCATACTTCTGAATTTTCCACTCTGAAGAGCTCGAGCCAAAACAGCAGTGAGGGCAGCAAACCTGCTCCGTGTTTGGCTTAAGGCAGCTGGTTCTCCTTTCCCTCTGACCTAGAGCCATGCATAAGAGAAAGCAAAATAGAAAGAATGTTAATAGAGTAAAGCAACTTCACTTGCATTGAAAGGCTGGCTCCAGAGCCCTACATTGTTGATCTTTCTGATTCCCTCCTTCTCTGGACTGGACCCTTTCATGTACTGATTCCGCATTTTTAAAGATTTCGCTGGTTGTGAATTCTTCTGATCCATGCTGGTTTCCTGTTAGGAAATGCGATATGATTTGCTTTGTTCTTACTTTTCAAAGCAATGAATTCTGCCATACGCTGGTAGCTGCATCACTTACTAGGTAGTAATGTAGCGGCTGTGTACTTTAAGAAATGTTTAACCATCTTTTATTACATTGTGTGTGAAGATGCTATAAGACAAATAGAGAACTCAGCAGAGCGTGTGCTTCGACTGTAGGGTGAGTTGGTTGTCCCTAACTGCAACTTGTTGATTGTGTTGATGAATCTAATTCTGGCTTTGCTGCAAGGCTTAACCTTCCCCTTCCAGGTTTTTATTTTGTTAAAGCACCACATGTGTGCTGTAACTGTACATTAGCTGGGGTTGCCAACTCTGGGTTGGGAAATCCCTGGAAATTTGGAGGTGGGACTTGGGGAAGATGTGTTTGGGGAGGGGGAGGGACCTCAGTGCAGTGGCAGATCGAAGTTTAAGCTTCAGGGCCCCTAATCCTGGAGAGGCCCTGAAGCAACTTTTTTTTTTAAACGAGTGAATGTTTCAACAAAATCGATGGAGTTTTTTTTTTAAGTATTTGTTATTAAAATAAGGCTGTTTTAGTGATAGAATCATAAGCTAATGGGTTGAAGTTCTTAATATTGACCTTAGAATATGCTCTAATACCCATTTCATGTGGCCTCAAACTGTCCCTGTAATTGGTCATATTTCAAAAAAAGTTCGAGGGCTTGCAGCGCCTGAACCCCCAGCTCGTCAGAATCTATTCACAGCCTACATTTTGGCAGCTGGATCCTCACATCTTTTGTTGGCGCACAGCTTAATAGTTCTGTAGCTCAGCCCTTAGGCTAGAGCCAATCAAAACCATAAAAAGACATCTGAATTCTCAATTCAAGCTGCACTCGTCTTGCTTGTGCATTTTAACACAAAAAATCAGATTTTCACCTCTTTATCCTAACGAGCCCCCTGTGATTACCTTCTACCTTTCTATTAGAGAATGAACTAATACATCTGCCATAGAACAACCCCATTGAAGAAGATAACAGTGGTTACCCAGACCTCGTTGCTGGCGGGAAGGGGCTCACTGTATGGCCCATTTTGAAGGACTCCACCCCACCACCCTGTTCTCTGCCATTTGGGCCTTGAAGTCCTTGCATGGGCAGCAAGGCCCTTTGGACCTTGTTGGATGTTGCCCTATTGTTGCTGGTTGCAAAGGGGCCCCCATAATAGTTCAAGCTTCAGGGTCCCGACGGATGCTCTAGCGATCTCAGCTGAAACTCTATGGTTTAGCTGAGGTTGCCAGAGTGTCTGTGTTGCTTCCAGGTAAACCTGAAAGTGACGCGCGTACACTGCCCACCAGCCCTCAGCTGGTCGAAGGGCAGCCCAGTGGATTTGCGGGATTTTACCCGCCGCCACCCGGCACTTGGCAACCCTAGCTTAGGTTGACACTTTACTTCTACTTAGTAGCTTCTAAATAAGGCGCTTTCACACATGCTGAATAATGCACTTTCAATCCACATTCAATGCACTTTACAGCTGGATTTTACTGTGTGAAACGGCAAAATCCACTTGCAAAATATTGCTAAAGTGGATTGAAAGTGCATTATTCTGCATTCGTGGAAGCACCCTAATAAGTTTCAAACCACAGGAGATCAGTAAGTGCAGCATGATGGCCCAACTTTTTTTTTTTTTAAAGCACAGTATTCTGCATAATGGAAACAACTCAGGCCCATGCATTCAGACATGATGCCAAAGCAGAGTTTGATTTGATGCTTCCAAAATTGGGAAATCTTTAGTTGCACTCCTGGGCTGGGTGTGGGGGCAGTAGGTAACATGCAAGCACAGTAACAAATTGTTCATGCTTATAATGGACAGATGAAGGTCTGCCGTGATGTCTGAACAAAGCACTTTGTTTACTGACGTATGCCTGGTGAAGAAGCAGGCAGTGTGGCATACAAAGTTATTCCAAGGGGAAAGCCTTTCATTAAGACTTTCATTTTTATACCTTTAACTTGACATTTGTCTGTGTTGTATGACTGTTTAAAACAAGCAGGATTGCTTTCTTTTTAATTGAACTGCAGTTTGTTTTGTGTTGTGCTTTTGATTTGTCAAGGCTTAGATTTGACTGGTGGTATGTTTTGATGTTAACTTCGGCTGGAAGGATGATAATTCTGCCTGATTTGCAATTGCTGATTTTGCCTTTTAAGATGCATTTTTAGGCTGATTAAAGTTGCATGAGCCGCAGCGAGAAACGGCATATTGTTACATCACCCCAAAAGAATGGCTTTCTGTTTTTGGACAACATATCTCTCTAGTTCCGGGCAGAAGGGTATCACAGGAGGTTAGCAGGATTGAACAGTTTGACAGGCACAGCCTCGGAGAACCTCCTCTGGAATTCTAGAGAGGGTTTTCCAGCTAGACTTAGTCATTTTCCCCCACAATTGTCTTGGCATGGCTGATCACTTGAGGGTGACATATGGTAGGAACATGCTCTGAGGGACAAACCTCCCGGATGGCAAACAGCACCATGCAAAACAGACAGATGGTGGCTTATTCAACCTTGGAAAGTAGTTTAATCCTGCATACTGGCAAAGCCTGGGTGTGGAGTGAAACAGACACACAGCCCTAATGGAATCTGAAGCAAAGATGTGACAACTTTACTCACAAATGGCCTAGCATTGAGGCTGCGTCGGTATTGAGCTGCTGTGGCTGAATGCAAGATTTTGCGAGGTGCTGTAGCCCAATGAAAGAACATTGTCAATTCTGATTGTTTTTTTTTTGGGGGGGGGAGAAATAATTATAGAGGAAAGAGCATTGAGCAGAGTCAGCCTCTGTTCCTTCAGATAAAATTACAAGAGCATATTTGTAAAGCCACTGATGCTAACTGGCTTATCAAGTACAATAATTAGAATTGTTCAATTGGCTGAAGGTTTGCGAGAAGGGGGTGAATTTATCTCTTAATGAGTCTGCCTATTAAGAGTCCCCAAGTTTTTGAATTGTGTTATTCTTTATGAGTATTTAAATGCAATCTATGTTAATATCAAGTATGCATACATACACACACACACACATATGGAAGAAGAAGAGTTGGTTTTTATATGCTGACTTTCTCTACCACTTAAGGAAGAATCAAACGGCTTACAATCTCCTTCCCTTCCCCTCCCCACAACAGACACCCTGTGAGGTAGGTGAGGCTGAGAGAGCTCTAAGAGCTGTGACTAGCCCAAGGTCACCCAGCTGGCTTTGTGTGTAGGGGAAACAAATCCAGTTCATCAGGTTAGCATCTGCCACTCACGTGGAGGAGTGGGGAATCAAACCCAGTTCTCCAGATCAGAGTCTTTTGCTCCAAACCGGCACTCTTAACCACAACACCACGCTGGCTCATATATGTATATATGTATGTAAGTAGGTGTGTATATGGATACATCTATGTCTGTAATGTTGTAGAACTTTAGATCAGGGATTTATTATTTTATTGTATTAGTAACATCCAATAGTTTTAACATGTTTCCCCCCCAGTATTATATCAGATTTTCTTGGTCTTTGACTGTAAATAAATTTGATTTGATTTGAATTGTGTTATTCCATTATCATTTTCAGATCACCAACTTTAAAAACATGTGGGGTTTTTAAAGAACAAAACGTAACAAGATAAGAACCTAATGCAGAACTGGAACCAACAAAATTTTGAGATAGTCACTGATCTGTCAGTGTGATATCCTTCTTTTCAGATACTTTGTCAGTCAGAGTCTACAGCTTTCCAGGTTTAAAAAAAGACAAAAATTAAAAAATGAATAAGACACAATATCTCACAAAAATATAAACAAATTAGCTAGGGTATTAAAGCATCGGTGAGTAAATCATGGAAAATATAACACTAAGCATAATAATAATAATGATATAATTTTTTGCAGTCATAGACCAGTAGATAAAATATTGCATTGCTATGCTACAAATCCAAAATCTCAAACCTTACATTTAAAAAACTGGTAACAAGACAAGTAAAAACAGATAAAATACTATTAGCAGTATAAAACTTGGAGCAGAGTTTCTATACTTATTAAATGTCCTTATTAAATATAGTCATAATCTAAATATTAAACAAGAAAATATATTGGGGATATGGGCCAGATTTGAGATTTTTACCTTGCTAGCCAACAGTCTTCCTATCTGAGCTATTAGTGGGTGGTATTTGGCCTGGGGTTGAGGTACCCAATGTTTTTAGTCTTGGAAGATTTCAACATTCATGCCAAGTCCCTCTGACTGGAGTTGCTCAGAACTTCACAGCCACCATAGCAACCAGGGAGCTCTCTTAAAGCATTTTAGTCCGCATGCAAACAGCAGATCATATGCTCCATTTGGTTTTCTGCACTGCTCAAGCACAATATGGTGTGGGAACGGAAGACGTTTTTTAATTTATTTTTCATTGTCTGGCCATTACCTGGCGAGGCCTAAGCTGACAGAGAGTTGGAACCTCTCTGAGGCTGGAGACTAACGGTTCACTCCTCGAGGCAGATGGATATAGATGGATCCCTGACAGATTCCCTTGGCTGCTTCCGGACACAATGACAAAACCCGTTGGTTCGTGACAGGCTCAAACACAGCATGACTGCTGCTTCTGTCTATGTTCTAGTTGATTTCTGGAAAGGGGAGATGGCTTAAGAAGTTGACATAATCACTCTTAGACATCTGAACCATTTCATCGAGCCCACTTTTCTTCCTAGTCGCCTGGGGAGTTAGGGATGATGAAATAGGTTGGTGGATGAATGGAGAGCAAATGGATAAAACACAGTGAATAAGACCAATCACGGCCTTCATGCCTTCTCTGTGATGATAGTGAAGTATGCATGCTTGGCCACCACAAAGCTATCTAGTGGGGCCAGAGGTCTTCTGCAGTTGGTCTGTAATGACTTAAACTCAGATAATATGCAGTAGTAGTTTTCTGTGAATTTTCAGCGAAGCATTTCAGAGACAAATCACTCATATTCATAATGCCTCTCATGGCTTATTTTACCTAGCTGAAGGGAATTGCCTATTGAGGTCCTAGGAGTGAAGATCGTTTTCTTGTGGTCAAGACAACTCACCCTCTCCCTAAGAACCCCTTCCAAAGAAGCATTCCCTGGAGCCTACATACTGTATTTCAACCATTATTGTCTATTTTTAAATAGTCCCTTTTTAATCAGAGTTGTTGAGTGAGTGGCAGCTGGACACCTTAAGGCTTTTTTGGGTTAAAATAGATTGTCAGGACCCATTTCAATCTAGTTTTTAACCTGGTTTTGATACAGAAACTACCTTGGTTGCCCTAACCTGAAGACCTTTGTTGGAAGCAACAGCCTCAGAGAAGGGTCATCGTCCGGGTCAGCCCTCCCCCTACTTAGCTGGGTCCATCGGCTGGAGATCAGTTGTAAGAGCGGGAGATCTCCAGCTACTACCTGGAGGTTGGCAACGCTTGGGGGAGCCATCTTCCAGCTCTGAGTGATGAGAGGCAGAGGCAGGCCCTCACCAGGCCTTTCAGACCCCTCTGTCTGCTGGGGCTGCTTCCTATCTCTTCAAGCCAGCTGGTGTATGCAGCCTCTGTTCCCAGACCTTCTGGCTGCCAGAAGATGTGGGCAGACAGAAGAGAGCCCACCGGCTGGCTTCCTGGGCTTGAAGCGGCCCAGCACGGCAGCAGGTAGGTGCTGTCCTCTGCCTTTGCGCCTTCTGCCCGGTACAAGAGGCAGAGGGAGGAGAGGGGGGGTTGTCTTAAATCCATGGTCACCTTTTTTTGTGTTTAACTTTTTTTTTGAAGGGCGGGGTCACCTCACACTCAGGCCCAACTTCCTTTTGGCTAAATACTGTAGCTTCGACTGGTGTGCCAGCTGTAACTCTTCTTCAGAGGTATAGCCTTTCACTAGTTAAGAATATAAGAACATAAGAAAAGCCATGCTGGATCAGACCGAGGCCTATTAAGTCCAGCAGTCTGTTCACACAGTGGACAACCGAGTGCCCCTAGGAAGCCCACAAACAAGATGACCGCAGCAGCATTATCCTGCCTGTGTTCCAAAGCACCTAATATAATGAGTATCCTCCTCTGATCCTGAAGAGAATAGGTATGCATCATGATTAGTATTCATTTTGTCCAGTAGCCATGGATAGCCCTATCGTCCATGAACATGTCTATCACATCCTGAGGCAGGGAGTTCCACAATTTATGCTTTGATAAACATCCAGGTTGAACCGCTGCAATATGTCTTACGTGTGTCTGCCTTTGTAGACTGCTTGGGAGTATCAACTGGTTCCATCTGCAGCAGCTGTACTGCCTGCCGGTGCTAAGCTATAGGGAACATCTCTGCCAACTTTAAAAGATGTTCACTGTTCAGCAGTTTGATTCTTGACAGCTAGAAAATTTCTCTCTCTGGGAGCAGAACTAAAAACTTCTCAAATTGTAGGCTTGGAGGAGATCAGTTTCCCTTATGGAGACACATCGGCTGTATAGGAATGAGCATTTCCCCACCTGCCAAGAAGGGACAAGATAGATGGCTATTTGGATATAGTGAGTGGGGTTGTAGAAAGCAGGGATGTACACCTTCATTGCATTGGAGAAAAGGTACATGTGGGGATCCAAGTCTCATGACAGGTTAAAGTTTAACCCTCCCAGCTGGAATAGAAAAGGTTAGAAGGTCTGCACATCCTGTTAGAAGCACTCACGCGATGGTCCAGGGAGCGAATGGAGCAAAGTCTGTTTTGACCAGCCTTTATTTTAAATGTTTCCTACAGGCTAGCATCTATTCAAAGGAAGGGAATGCCAAGATGACACCAGTAACTGTATAACCTACTTAGCCTCATATGGTTTATATTCTTATTCGTTCTGTAGTACACTGTAATGTTTTGATATAGTTTACCAGTAGGGTTGCCAACCTCCAGATGGTAGCTGGAGATCTCCCACTGTTACAACTGATCTCCAGCCAATAGAGATCAGTTCACCTGGAGAAAATGGCTGCTTTGGCAATTGGACTCTATGGTATTAAAGTCCCTCCCCTCCCCAAACCCCACATTCCTCAGGCTCCACCCCAAAAACCTCCCGCCGGTGGTGAAAAGGGACCTGGCAACCCTATGTACCAGTACCTTGTGCTCTAGTAAACTGAGAAAGTGTATTTTAGTGAGTAAAGATCTTTTCCTTTTTAAAGATCTCAGACTATGGCAAAAAATCTCCCCTATGCACTTGACTGCTCATTCCACGCATACAGCAGAAACTCCCGACAGGTCTACAGACAGTAAGCTGGCCATGGGAGAGCAGGTGTGGAAGACAGAACACACACACACCTAAACACATACCATCCCTATCTGTGGCTTGAACCATGGGTAGAAAGAGGAAGGTGCCTTGAGTGGTGGGACCCTACCCTGTACAACAGAAGGGAGGGGGCAAGCCTTCTCTCGCACCGTAGGATTTTCCCTCCACTTCCTGGGCAAAAATAGTGGGAAGGAAGAAAGGGGAAGGTAAGTTTTTGCACTTGCTTGCTCCTGTTTGTTCTTGACTGTCAGCTGAGAGGGTCTACAAAGGCACTACCTCCTGTTCTCCTACCATCTGAGGTGAGGTGTGTGAGCACTACAGACTGGGGGCCTTTTTTGGTTGTGGTACCAAAGCTTTAGAACTCTCTCCCTAAGATGATTTGCCTGGGTTCTGAACTGTTAACCTTCATGTGCTGGATAAAGACTTTTTAATTTTTTGTGTGCACCTGGATAATTTTCCAGCATGGTGTAATGGCTACCAGGTGAACCCAGCTTTGTTGAGCCTTGTGAGCACTTGTGGAGTCATGAAAACTCTTGAGTGGGTGCCACCACGCAATGGCTGCTGCTGCTGTGTGTGTATAATCCAAATGGCTGTCCAGAGGGCTGGGGCCAATCGCAACATGTTGGATGGTTCCAAGCCAAGCATCCCTCTACTATGGAGGCAGCTGCTCCTGAATAGGTATACACTGCAGACATTCTGAAGCACCTCCTGCTTCAGCGAGGTGAAGGAAAGTCAGGGCTGGCTCTTTACTTTGGAGAAGAGATGCTTTAAGTAAAGAGGAAGCACCAGAAAATGCATCAGAGGGCACCAGAGTGCGCATGAGCACTGTGTTGGGGATCACTGTGTTGGGGAGGGGCTGTGGCTCAGTGGTAGAGCCTCTGCTTTGCATGCAGAAGGCCCCAGGTTCAATCCCTGGCGTCTCCAGTTGAAGGGACCAGGCAAGTAGGTGATGTGAAAGATCTCTGGAGAGCAGCTGCCAGTCTGAGTAGACAATTCTGACTTTGATGGACCAACAATCTGATTCAGTATAAGGCAGCTTCATGTGTTCGTGTGTTGCTCGGGGGAATACCAGTTGCTCGGGGGAAAACGGTTGCCTTGAGGATGGTAACTAGAAGTCTCATCTAGCAGTGCTGTCCTTGGATACATTGAAGGGTATACTTGTTATTATTAATAATTTTATTAGTTGTGGGATACAGCTATGTACCAGATGAAAACAAATCTTTGTGCTCCTGCAATTAGGAGACTGTGAAAGGTCCCTTGTTATCTTTACGGATATGCTAACTAAACAAAGTTGGGAAACATTTGAGGGCTAAAATATAATAAAAAATCTGTGCCAGATTGATTACTTTCACTGTTAAACTTGTTTGCTTTCATATCAAGGCCTTATTATGTTTTTCCTGACTGAAAGTTTCCTTCTGCCCTAAACCATGGTAACTTTTTGGCATTGAGATATATTTAGTGCATTTAGCAGCTTTGTGTGTTCATGTGTACAAGGTTAGAGTGTTAGGCTAAGGATCTGAAAGACCCAGGTTCAAATCCCCATTCGGCTATGGAAGCTTACTGGGTGCATTTGGGTCAGTCAGTCCTTCTCAGCCCACCCTACCTTTCAGGGTAGTTGTTAGGATAAAATGGAGGCTTGGGAGAATGGCTGTTGTAAGCTGCTTTGAGTCCCCATTGGGGATAAAAGCGGGTGTATGAATATAAATAAATACTCCCCAGCCATGGAGTGTTTTCATTGCCACGCTATGTGACAGTTCAAATGGAGATTGTTGGGTTCTAGCTGAGTGCTATTGATTTTCTTAGTGTTTAGGCTTTATCCTTTTCAACTGTAAGTAGTTTTAGGATTCACATATAAAGAATTCTGTTTCTATTTTTAAAGGTTTTTCCCTGTTGTATTCCTGGACTTTGCCTCTTATATTATTGTTTTATATGTTTATATGTTTTCATTGTGTTATATTTCTGTTGTGAGCTTCTCTGGTATTATTACACTGATGGAGCAGAGATAAATATTTCAAGGGAAATAAATAAATAGATACTGGCAAAGTACTACCCCACCCTCAGTTGTTAAACATTAAAAAATAAAGCTTGCTAAATCATTATGAGACAGTAAGACTGTTTATGCATGGGAGGTTTTGCCTTGGATTTGCCACTCTCTAGATGCACATTTTCGCCATCCGAATTCTCAAAACTCAAAAATAAGCCCCCATGCAGAGTTTGAGTTTTGAGACTAGGATAGGAAAAATGTGCTTCTAGAGAGTGGCAAAACCTCCCATGAATAAATGGCCTAAGTGTCTTCACTGGGGGAAAAAATCTAAACTTTGTTGAACTATTTTGTAACCTTGTTATCTTCTTATGCTTATCGAAGGATTGGTTCTTTTTGTAAGAACTCAGTAAACACTTGGCTCTTATTTATTAGATTTATTTGTAATCCACCCTTCTCAATGCAATCAATAGGATTTGACACTTAATAAACAATGCCACTGGAGTAGGATTATACACATTTTTTATAATCTGCCTTTCTCACTGACACTCAAGGCGGATTACATAATTTAAGTCAGTCCAATTAATAGGATGAGAATACATGTGATCGACCGTAATAGGACTAAAGCCCATTCCTGAGCTGTGCCAGTGGCCGCGCCCAAAGCCCTTTGGAGGCTTGCGACGGCCCATGCTGGCGCAAGGGCCCACAGCGCCGGCATCCGGGAGGTGCACACCGGCGTTTGTGGCCCCAGCGCCGGCGTGCCGGGCTGGATGCCAGTCTTCAGCCACTGGGGCGGCACCGCCAGGCCTGAATGCCAGCAAAGGCTGCGGCAGTGACCTGGGAGGCGTTACGGCGTCCCCGGAGGCGTTTCCGGGGCGTAATGGCATCCCAGGAGGCGTTCCCAGGGCATAATGGCGCCTCCTGAGCCATTTCAGCTTGGGAACGCCCCCTTCCCCCCCGAGATACACCACCTTTTAGGTGGCATATCTCCGTTTTTTGGGCCGGGCAGAGGTTTTGGCTGGGCCGAGACCTCCTTAAGAGACAACGCCGCTGCTTTGCCTCCTAAGCCCGGTGCACGCATTCCTCTTAGGAATGTGCTGTAAAATTTCAGAAATCTGAAACAAGGCATAAGTGTTAAACATGAGATATTAAACAGTGTAAGAAATGGTAAAAATACAATGTGGTGAGAGCAAGAAAAAAACATACAGCAACAGATAATACATATTAGTTAGTAGTCGCATCCACAGTCCTGTTTTCTCTATTGAAACATCTTCGGTCACAGCTGCCAGAATGGTACTAGCCATGAAATGGAAATCGGATGAATGTCCCAACATAGAAGAATGGAAGAATAAATTGGCAGAATATGCTGTTGTGGCAAAACTAACTCATATAGTATACAAAAGACCTAGAGAAGAATTGTTTCTAAATTGGAGGCTTTATTACGCTTATGTGAAAACAGCCGAAGTTATGAGGAGCTCAATGTGGATAATATTAAAAATGTGTTTTTAAAGGTATTTTTGTTTAGTTTATAGAAATTCTCATATCTGTCTATCTATCTGTCTTATCTGTCTTATCTGTCTTATCTGTCTTATCTGTCTTGTCTGTCTTGTCTGTCCGTCTGTCTGTCTGTCTATCTATCTATCTATCTATCTATCTATCTATCTATCTATCTATCTATCTATCTATCTATCTATCTATCTATCTATCTATCTATCATCTATCACATTTTAGTTGAGAAGGAACTTCTTTGCCATTGCCATAACTGCTTCGTAGGTCTTCCGGTATGCTTTATAACACGTTCTGTCAAATTCAGTATGAGTTTTCCTCCAGTGCCATTCTAGACATCTACCAGCCCTTGTTTGGTCACTCAGCTCCATGGTAAACCATGCGGGTGGGTTCTGATGAGGAACAAACTTGTCAGTAGCTTCTAGGCACTTCACATTCCAAATGTCCATCGCAGCCTCAACAAAGCATGTGTTTGGAGTCCTCATATCCCCAGAGCATTCTGGAATCTTGTAAGATCCACGAGCCTCTGTGGGGAGATCATCTTAACAAGGCCCCCTATCTTGTGGTGTGTCATAGCCATGTTCACCCTTGTTTTGAGCAGATAATGGTCAGACCATGGTTCAGGCTGATGCTTCAACCCTGAGATGATTAAGTCCCCCACCCCTGCCAAATCCTCTTTATGTATTGAACCTGTACAATTTGAGAAAGGCCTAGGGCAGGCGCAAAAGCTATGGAATCCTGGGCCAGCCCTAGCGAGGAACCCTAGGCATGTCTGTTGAAGTTGCTCAGAACAATCAGTCTAGGTATCTCCAGCACCATGCCTGAGAGCAACCCTGCCAAGGCAGCTACTGACGAGCTAAGCAGCCAATAAAAGAGCAGTGTGCCGAACCTATCCTTAGACTCCAACATAATAAACATTTAATCAATACCAGTGATATTTTGTTGAGTACGCCGTCCCCATGATAACCAATTGCTGTGTGGAGGGAGATGCTGGCACTAGGTGGGGCCTTTTATCACCAATGTAGTAGGGAAGCTGGGAGTGCGGGCCCTCTTGGTGGATCATTCTGAAATTGACCGACTGATGGCAGTGTACCAAAAGAGAAGTGTGAGAGAATTCCTTCGAGAGTCGGTGAGTTAGGAGAGCGGTGTGTCACTGAGCAGAGATTCTGAATGACTGCTGGTGCCTAGATACCTTGGAGAGCGGAAACAAAATGGGGCCTGCGGGTGAGCACAACAAAAAGTATTATGATATGTCACACAGTGCAAAAAATGGTATTACATAAGTGGAAGACAATGCAGGGGAGCAGGATAATATATACAGGAAACAGAAATACATAATAGATGTAGTAGTATAGTCCGCGATTTCATTCCCTTTATTATAGCACCCTCCTGAGCTATCATTATAATATAATCCTATTATATTTACAAAAATTCCCCCTTGAACAATTGTGTTTTACATAGTTCACAGAATGATGGGAGCTTTCCTGACTGCCTCAGGCAAGCTGTTCCATGAGGTAAGAGCCACAACAGAGAATGCATGTATATGAAGGACATCTTAATAACGCTTCAGCTGCAGATAATGCTGAATTCCATCCGGATTTTGTTGATGTTGCATCAGTGAAAACACTGAAGGTCTCATACTGAACATTTCTTCTCTGTTTCCTTTTCCCAGAATATTTGCCATTATACGCTCAGCCACAGGGTGGTGATTCACCGTTTTATTGGTTCCCAAGGGCTACAGTGGCTTTTGTACATCTGCCTTGGTAAGTAGAACTGAATGCATCTTCTCCACAAATCCCGTATATGAAATAGCAGCCCTATGGTTTTGTCTTTAATTGACTACTGCTGAGAGGTTGGCCTGTAGTGTTAGAAGTTGTAAGGGAAACGTAAGTTCAGAGTGTGTACCCATCCCCCCTTAGGGTTTCCAGTCATAAATTAGACCAACTGGAAATAACAGATGTTTCATTATTTTAAAATATAGCAGTTACGAAGGATTCCGATTAAATCAAGAAAGACAGAAATGTAAGAAGGCAGAGCTGACTTAACTCAGTTTTTAAATGTACCAGTTTAAATACAAGAATTCTTAACCAATACCCTATTATAAAGTAGAAAATAAAAGAAATTATAACCACAGCTTTCCGAGTTAACGTCAAAGATTAACATGGAGTCAAGTTGGTTTAGAGTTACCATTGTTCGATGTTATCCACAGATTATTGTTTTTGTATGGGATCAGAAGTGATTCATGGTCAGGCTTTATACTGAAAAGCTGGGAACTTCTGAATACAAAGTAATCCTGTTTGCATAGAACAACGATCCCTAACACGGTGTCCACCAAAACATTTCCTCGTGCCTGCTTGCTTCTTGAGTCTTGGAGAAGAATCCAAACGGAACTTCAGGTTCCTCCTTACCAGCTGACTAAGAAAGTGCTTTGTTTATCCTGAGTAGGCATGCCATAGCTATGCATCCTTGGCTTAGTTACAGATACAGACTGTGTGCAGGGGTGGCCGCCTTGCCCTGTGCTCACCCTGAGGTAGGCAGCCCAACCAGGGGCCGTGGAGAAAGGAGCAAGGGTGAGAGCACGCCCGGAAATGCGCCTGCAGTGGACTCAGAGCCTGGCAGTCCTGCTGTGTGCTTCAGAAGGGAGGTGGGGCTCGGGCAGCAGCAGGCTGGGAATAGGCCAGAGGAGGAGACCAGCAGCACCTGGGGCCTTTGGGGGCCTGTGCAGACAGGGAGAGCCGCCTCTTCAAAACTTAGGGGAGGGTGGGGAAGGAGAGGAGCGGTCCAGCCAGGGAGGCCATTGGCTCACATTCCCTTCACTCATCATGGGCCTGCCCCTGAAGAGAGGGCATTAGGGGAGTCCAGGGTCAGCCAACCCCCAGACAATACTTTATTAGGCTGGCCCAGGGAGGGCCGAGGAGGAAGGGCCTTTGCAGCCAAAGGACTGGCACAAGCAGGGTTGCTAAGCTCCAGGTGGTACCTGGAGAGCTCCCTCTATTACAGTTGTTCTCCAGATGATCTCCCCTCCCCAAACCCCGCCCTCCTCAGGCTCCAACCCCAAAATCTCCAGGTATTTCCTAACCCAGAGCCAGCAACCCTAGGCACAAGGCCAGAGAGAGAGGACACCCAGGGTGCAACTTAACCCCCTCTTCTTTCTAAACCATTGGGCTGTTTTTCTAGATATTCACCTGTCAGCAAACTGTTTAACTTCAACTTTTTATGTTTAAAATATTGTTGTTGTTTTTTCTATAGCAAAGCTAAGCATGAGCCCCTTAAAGATCTCAGCATGACTGAAATGTGTCCAGGTTCACTATTTGATTCTTTGCTCGTATTTGATGATTAGACCTTAGAGAATAGTAGTTTTAAGGAACTGTCCAGTTAGGGTTGCCTGGAAACCTGTAGGAGAGAAGAGACATGGCAGGCACCATTGATATGACTTCACTTTGGGAAGGACCCAGAAGTGTTTTCAGTTGTCTCTAGGAATTGCCAGAGACTCTGTGGTAAAACTGTAATATTTCCAGCGATTCCTGGAGACAACTGACAGACACCCCCCCAAAAAAAAGTAATGTCATGCCGTTACTGACATTGGTTTTTAATTTTTTTCTCTGCTGCTGGCCACTGGAGTGTCTGTGGGCATCAGCCTCTGGGGGCAGGAAATTTCCCTGCCCCCGGTGGGAATATCGCAACCATATATCCAGTCCACTTATAAAAATATAGAATTTACAGCAGCTTTTGTTTGATGTTAATTGGTGTCCTTCTCTTGAATGGAATTTTTTTGAAAGTAAGTTCCAGTTCCAGTTAAGTAGACCCTAATAAGATTGAGGACTTTGGAAGAATAAATTCATAGTAAAAAGCCTACGTTTTAAAATACGTATGCTTGCACTTAGCATAAACTTTGCACCGAGCCCCTGCCTTGACAGCTTAGCTTGAAAAGAAAATGATTTTCTATCAAGGCACTTTTAAGAAAGTGGTCAGAGTTTAAAATCGTGCCTACTCAATAATACATTCCAAGTCAGAAGAACTCGAAGTGCTGAGCAAGTTAAAAAAAAAACACCCAACCCAAACAATTCTTTAATTTCTGGGTGAAAGAGAGCAGCTGAAAATGAAAACCCAATCTTTCTTCAGTAAACTATACAGAGTGATGTGTTGTTCCTCCCAAACAATATGCTTTCAAAAATGATAGGCAGATTTTGATATCCCTGGAGGCAAATTCAAACCACCTTAACAGTATTTAGGCCAGCTTTCCTGCAGGCAAGCAGAGTAAAGAATGGAGAAGGATCACAAGACAGGAAAGGCAGATTCCTCCAGGCGCATATAAATGTCAGCGTGTGATTGGCTGCTTTGTCATTAAAACTTGCAAAGAGATCTCTGTAGGCCTTCAGGGCCAGTAAATCAAGGGCAGGAACAACACAATCCAACGAGGAAGCTTTATAATTACTATTCTTCTCCTGCAATGAGGTGCCATTGCTCACAGCTCATTAGAGAGAACCGCATCCAGCTCCAAGTTATAATTGATCTCCAGCTACATAACAAAGCGAAAATATTATTTTCCACAGCTCGCCTTAGTTAAGTTGTCAGGTTAAGAGGATATCCTCCAGAGCACAGCAAAAGAAGTCATCCTCTCGTCGATTTCACTCATTTTTTTAAAGTTAGCTGACTCTTCCAGACTTGTTGCTTGCTAGAGGTGCAGGGTTCTTAGCAGGCTGATCTTTTATATGCCAAATTCAAATTATGCAACTCCACCTTAAGTGCTGTTCATTTCAGGATGACAAGGACTGTTCACTTTGACTTCACAACTCCTTAATTTTTGCCCCTTCTAGTAGAATTAAACATTCATTGTTCAGTTTTTATACGCCTGATCTTCTGCTGTGCTTGCCAAGTTAACAGTATTTGCAAATGAACCGTTACAGGTAAAAAACCACCCAGTCCCACATCTCAGAAGTAAACCTCACAGAACTAAATGGGGCTTACTTCCAAGTGAGTGTGCAGCCTTTGTGTCTTCTGTGAAAATAGCCTGAAGATTTGTCATTCTCTATTTTGTGTGTGTGTGTGTGTGTGTCTCATGCCCTGCTTGCCAGTAGCAGTCAGGATTCAGTCCCAATAAAAAGAAGAAAAGAAATGTAGGGGTGTATGATATGTGGTGGTACAAACTTTATTTTGGGGTGCAGATAGGGTTGCCAGCTCGTGGTGCCGGAACCAGTGTTTGGACCGGGTACCACTGTATATCCTCTCCAGAGTGTAGGGAAGTGTGATTCAGGGTGGTCCAAAGACTTTTGGGGGGTACAGCTGGGCCCCAGTGTCTGTATGTGCATTTGTCTTGGGGGCACCCCACTTGGGAGCAGTTGGCACAAGAACTGGACTTTGGACCAGGAACCAGCATGCATCCCCTCGGAAGGCACAGTCCCCCAAATGGAGGGGTGTATGATATGTGGTGGTCCAAACTTTCTTTTAGGGTGCAGAGGGCACACAACTCTTCCAGCTCCTTATTCAACCCTTCTGTACAATACAGGCCTCTTGGTGGGGACCCGAACAGTGCCATAACCAGAACTGTGGTGCCAGAACCAGTGTTTGGACCAGGCGCCACTGTACATATTCTTGCAGGGGACAGTCTCTGGAGTGTGGGGATGTGTGATGTGGGGTGGTCCAAAGATGTGTGATGTGGGGTGCAGCTGGGCCCCAGTGTCTGAGTGTGTATCTGTCTTGGGGGCACCCCGCTTTGGAGCAGCTGGCACAAGAATTGGACTTTTGACCAGTAAACAGCATGCGTCCTCTCAGAGGGCAGAGTCCCCTGAATCTGGGGATGTATGATGTGTGGTGGTACAAGCCTTATGTTGGGCTGCAGAGCTTTGAAATTGTCCTCAATATTGTTCACGAACTAGGAAATTTAAAAAAGGAGCTGGGGGCTGGGAACCAACTTCAGCCTCCTGATGCTCTTGCCTTCCCTGTCTTCCCCTGGCCAGGCCACTCCCCACCCCTGTCATATGGTCCTCCAGTACTCTATGTGTGCTTAGAGTACAGAGCGCTCCTGTCCTACTGGGGCCAGTTCATAGGTCTGGCTCCTCTTTTTTGTCACATTGTTAGCCAAATTGCTCTTTAACTTGGGGAATTAGCAAGCAAGATGGCAAACTACAATATTTATATAGCGAAAGCAACCTTTGTATACCAGAGCCGGTAACTGTGACCTCTAAATAAAGACAGAAGCAAAGGATTCCAAATTAAGAGAGTTTATGTTGTTTTCTTTCAAATCAGTGATGCATACACACATACAGAGAAATCTAAGAAATGCAAAGAGAGTAGTACAAGCACAGATGCCAACGTGGCAGGGATCGTTGATGGGTTGATATTTACCGTTCTTGAAGAGGAGTTGTCCAAGTTCATGTAGACTAAGACAGAAGAAATTAAGAGCAAAGGCGGGGGCAAGGGGTTCCCGTAGACTTGGAGAGCAAGGCGGGAGGGATCGTGGTCAGGCTGCGCAAAACCAAACCAACAGAGTAACGGCAAAGATGCCAGGAAAGACCTAAGGTAACATTATGGGCTGGGGGCACCCCAGATATACTATTTTTCTGGGGGCAGGGAGAGGGGATTGACCCCTCCTAGGTTCCCAGGGGACAAAAGATGACAAAAGGATTAATCTTCGGCTGCCGGGGTGGGGTAGTGAGAATTTGGAAATCTATTCTGATTCCAATGGCTTTTGCAACCCGGGAGGAACCGGGAGATCTCTGCTGAAGTGATTAACGTTCTGGAACAATGGGCGCGATCTCTGCAAACGTCTGGGGATCGCTGCTGCATAGCTAGGAACGACTCATCGCTGATATCAGGATTCTCTGCTGATTGCCCATTAAGCTGCTGATGTTGCAATGGGAGAGGGGGGTGTTGGCACTGACTACATGATTGTCAGCTTTTCATGACATGGCTGCAACTGGAACAGAGTCTGCACAGGAACATGGAGTCTCTCAGGTTCACTGGAGGTTGCCCTTGCTTCTGCTTCCTAGCTGCCAGCTGCACGGAGCTCGCAGGAGCGGCCGTGTCAGTTTCAACGGAACGCGCAGTGGCCATCCCAGTAGCGTTTGGGGCGTGCGTGCTGCTGGAACAGTAGTCGTGTGCCTGCATATCGGGTTGCCAGGTCCAGTCCGGGAGTTTAGGCCGCCCGTATGCTTTCAACATGACTTGCTGTCACATAGGGTTGCCAGTTCCCTCTTCGTCACTGGCGGGAGGGTTTTGGGGTGGAGCCTGAGGAAAACGGGGTTTGGGGAGGGGAAGGACTTCAATGCCATAGAGTCCAATTGCCAAAGTGGCCATTTTCTCCAGGAGAACTGATCTCTGTCACCCAGAGAGCAGTTGTAATAGCAGGAGATCTCCAGCCACCACCTGGAGGTTGGAAACCTTACTGTGACATGATTGCATCTTGGTGGTCTCCCTGTCTCCCTGGATGGTTTCCTACTCTTAATATATATTTTTAAGTTTGTTGGCTTTTTTACGTTAGTCATTAGCTCCTCAAATTATGTCTCTGTTCACATTATTATGTCTCTGTTCACACACTTGCATGTGTATTGTCAGAGATTGTGGTTCTTTTTATTTTCCTCATTTCAGCAAGAGTTCCACTTCTAAAAAGAATCCTTTTATAGCCTCCTTGACGCTGCAATTTAATCAAGCTTGTTGTTACCCTTCTAATCTGTATTTTATCTCAGCTTCTACTATACTAGTTTTAAATAACCTCCAAGCACTCTAAAGGGATTTGCCTCTACTGGCCCTTTTTCAGCTTCCTTTAAATGACTCCTCTTATTTTTAAGAATTAACTGGGACTGATGGATTTTATGACATTTTTCTATTCTTGTGTGTGTGTTTGTGTGTTGAATTTGCTAGTTTTATCTTTAGTGACATTGATATCCCTGCCTGAATTCTCAGTATTCAATAATAACCTGCCTCCTTTCTTGACTGCTCTATCAAGAAACTTTGTCTCATGACCTGGATGTCAGTGTTAGGATAACTGGAGTGTCCTGTTATCACAACATTTTATATGTAGACTACCTGACTGATTTCTTTCTCAAGATTAGTTTCAGAGCTTTGTCATGAGACACGTTACTTCTTTTGGCGATTCTGTGGAGGCGTTTGTTGCCCATCATTTTACTAATTTATTATATTCAGTTCTATCTCTAACATATACAGCAGCAACTTCACTTCCAGTACAACTAGGGTTGCCAATCTCCAGGTGGGGCCTGGAGATCCCCCACTATTACACTTGATCTCCAGGCAATAGAAATCGGCGTGGTGTAGTGGTTAAGAGCGGTGGTTTGGAGCTGTGGAGTCTGATCTGGAGAACCCGGTTTGATTCCCCACTCCTCCACATGAACGACGGAGGCTAATCTGGTGAACCAGATTTGTTTCCCCACTCCTACACACGAAGCCAGCTGGGTGACCTGGAGCAAGTCACATTCTCTCAGCCTCACCAACCTCATAGGGTGTCTGTTGTGGGGAGGGGGAGGGAAGGTGATTGTAAGCCAGTTTGAGTCTCCCTTAAGTGGTAGAGAAAGTTGGCATATAAAAACCAACTCTTCTTCTTCTGCTGCTGGAGAAAATGGCTGATTTGGAGGGTGGGCTCCATGGCATTGTACCCTGCTGAAGGCCCTCCCCTCCCCAAACCCCACCTTCCCCAGGCTCCACCCCCAAATCTCCTAAGTACAACCCGTTCTGTCCTTTCTGTCTATGTTGTCTCCAGTGATAATTGTGTGGCATTGGCCCTAGAAACTAAAATGACTAAACTGAGCTAAAATGACTAAACTGAGGCTATCGTACTTTGGTCACATTGTGAGAAGACAAGAGTCACTGGAAAAGACAATCATGCTAGGAAAAGTTGAAGGCAGCAGGAGAATAGGAAGACCCAACAAGAGATGGATTGACTCTGTAAAGGAAGCCACAACCCTCAATTTGCAAGACCTGAGCAAGGCTGTTAAAGATAGGATGTTTTAGAGGACATTGATTCATAGGGTCGCCGTGAGTTGGGACCAACTTGGTGACACTTAACACACATACACTGGCCTTCAGCATTCTGCCAGATTACTCTTATTCCCACAGTAAGTTCTCTTCTAATAGTAAGCAGCTGTGCTCACCCACCTTGTCTTTGAGGCTTCCAGTGTTAACATACAGACTACTACATATTTTCTCTTTCTTTATATGTTTTTTAATGTGCTTTTGTAATGGTACCTTTATTAGATTGGTTTTCTGTTGTCTCTGTATTGCATAGTCATCCTGTCTTAAATAAATGAATAAAACATTCATGTAAAGGTACTCTTCCAGTGCATTAAACTGGTACTTGTAATTGCTGTTTTGCGTGGCTATAATTCTGTATTGAAAAGGGAGAAGGAAACATAGAAATTGGTGGGAGGGGTACTGGGAAGACCAAGATCCAGAAAACACGTTTGGGGGGATGTTGGCCATGGTCTGTATTCGCTGTGTGATTGGAAGATGTTTATGTATTTGTGTGAGGAGACTGATCGAAGAAAAACTTCTCCGGCCAGTCCAAATCCAATTTTTAAAGTAATAAATACATCAATTTTTACTTTTTCTTCTTTTCAAATATGTTTTCACTTGTGCACCTGAAACCATGTCAGAGTCACCTAATAATCAGAAACACGCTCATCTTAATTGTAATTAATAACAGCTCCTGAAGAATGCAGTCTTCAACAGGCAAAAGTAAAATCTCATCAAATTCTGTGAGCCAAGTCCCCTTTTCAAAAGTCAGGCGATATCTACCCATTTTTTAAACCGTGGATTTTTCACATCTTCCTTGAAAGTATATTATCTATTCTTTCCTCTAAATGTCCTTAAGTCTTTTTTTAAAAAATTCCCAAACACTTTTAAGCTTTTAGTCAGATCCTCCTAGTAACCAGTCTCATACTGTTATTTTTCTTCGCATATCCTTTCATTATTAAAGGCTCGCTGCTGCAGCTGTCATAGCGAGATCCTCCCTTTGAAGTCCCAATAGCTTCCAGCACGGAGTGGACTGCAGACTTTGCCTCTGTGTGTTTTGGTTATGTAACAGATTAGATCACCATGAGCAGAGTCAGATGATCTCAACAGAGTGGAAATGAAGGATTTGAGTAGGAGAGAGACAGAGCTTGTTTTAGTTTGACTTTAAAAAAGAATGCGTTCCTAAAGATAGCGGTACGCCAGTGAATTTGAAGAGAGCTGTAGAACAGCTAATCTTGTCTCCCATCCATCTTTGCATTGGAAAAATTGTTCCCGTAAGGCAAATAATAGGTTACACTTGAAAGTTGGTGACCACATTTCTGGCAATGAATATTACAGTTAAAGCAGCACATGCGATTGGTGAATTATAAGTGGAGGTGACATTGCGTGGCTGCATTCAGACGTCTCATTAAACCGTGCTTTGATTGTACTCCATCTTAGTCTCATGCCCAAATACTGTCCATCCCCACTAAGTCAGATCACTTAAGAGCCACAACCCGGGAATTCTGGAGCAGAGTTGCACCCTGGCTTGTGAATCCTGGTTTGTGGTAATTCTGGTTAGTTGTTGCATCTGAATGCAGGAATACCATCTGAATCCCAGTTTTATTGGTAGCACTACCCACCCACCCCCGGGTACACTAGCAAAAGCCTCTTCCCATTTCTACTGCATTTAGCTTTCACTGGCAGCAGACATGCCAGGATATCCAAGCAGACTGTGATCAATTTCAGTCATTGGCTGTATTAGCCACAGTTAGTTCAATAAACCTTGGTTTAAATTAGCAATGGTTAGGAATGGTGTCTGAATGCAAGCTGTGTTTGCTTATAGGCAACAAAGTCTTTAGGTCTCTTTTTAATCATATACTTGGGGAAAGGTGCCTAGAGTAGGGGTGTCAAACATCAGGCCCAGGTGCCATATCCGGCCCCTTAAGAATTCTTATCTGGCCCATAAGCCAGCCGAGGCAGCCACACACACACACTCCACTCTTGATCTGGGCTGGCAAGGCCGGCCTGACCCGACCAAGTGCCATCTCATATCCGGCCCTCACGACAATTAAGTTTGACACTCCTGGCCTAGGTGATGATTTAATTGGAAAGAAAAAGGAAGAAAAAAGTTGTCTATACTGTCCTCAAATGTTTACATATAATGTTTATAGTTCATCAGCTAGAGCCTAAGATGATGGAAATGTTAGGTTGTCTGGCTGATATATATGCGCTGTGATATTTAGGTGAGGTTCATTCAGTTTTTTTTAAAAATGCTGCTGCTGGAAGCCAAGCAAGTTGCAGGTACAACAGGTACAATTCTGTCCATGGCAACTGTTCTCCCATCATAAACAAGAAAACAACAGCAATACTTCCCCTTATGGGAAAAAATAAAAAGGAATAACCAGGTTCCTTATGCTACGGGTTTATGTTCTTGGTAGAGAATGAACATGGGAAGGGTTTACCTGTGTGCAACATTTTTGTTTGTACACACAGGGAATTTAAAGTACAGCATGTATGTCTGAAAGACACAGGTCTCCAAAGTATAGTTCAGTTAAAGTGCTGCTCTATAATATTTGCTTCTTCTGCTTGTGTTCCATGTATAAATGACAACAGTTTATATACCTGCTTTTGGTTTTGTTTAGAGATCTTTCATTTCTTGCATTATATTGTCTTGACATAAAAAGCAGAGATTTGGCCTTATGGCATTGGAGGAACCATTGAAAAACTCAAATGCCACTGACACGTAATACAAACTTCAGACAAGCAGCTAACTTTCTCATCTCTGATACTGAGTGAAATCTATTTTTAATGTATTAATGGAGAATGAAAGGTTGCCTTACTGTGGATGAGTAAGCCGTTCCCCAAGTCATCAAAGGAGAAGGGGAAAATAATAATTAAAAGTCATGCTCGAACGACTATCTGGTGTAGAGTAATGGCAGGTTGGCATTTTCCTCCCGCCCTTCAAATCCTGCCATAGGAAAATTACCAGTGAGTCATAATATGCAGTAAGTACTTCATGAGGGGCATGTTAAAACTATGATTCATAAATAATTGCTTAGGGAGATGAAAAAGTCGACGAATATCTTCCAAAATGAGAACTGTCACAAAGACTTAGTTTCTCTTAGATACCTTAGATAGAAATTAATAAACAAACAGTGTCTCAGAGGGTAGCATTGGTCTTCAGTAGAATAGCTAGATTCAAGTCCAGTAACAAACAAGATTTTGGGGGTATGAACATTTGAGTATCAAAGCTCCCTCAGCTCGAATCTAGCTGTTAAACTGTTTGTTACTGTAATTTTGGTAATACCACATCCATTTTATGAATACGCCATACATATAGTGGATTCTTTTAAAGAAGTGTATTAGAAATGCATTGGAATGAATGTTTTGTCTGGCAAACTTAGTATTTTAGCATAGTTTGTAGCAGGCCTTTTAAAGAAGTGTATTAGAAATGCACTATAGGAATTATAATCGGAGACTATCTTTGTTATAAAGTGATATCTCTGTCATTTTAGTAATTACCTTGCACAGTGTATAATAATTTGGTTGGCTTCATCATTTGTAAGGCGATTGATGAGTTCGTTTAATAAAACCTATGGAATCCAGACCTCAAAATTACAGCCAACATTGACAAAAATATGCCACAAAGGTTTGAAAGTAGAGTCCATGAAAGCTTATGTCATACTCTGCAACCTATAAAATGTAAGTAAAGAGGAAAGCATCCTTTTACTACTTTGATTATGGGGAAATATTAACTCCTCCCTTCTGTTAATAATATTAACAAAAGTTCACTGCTACACTACTATTTGAGTTGAGACCAAGACTGAAGAATAAGGGGTGTGATGGGGGGGGGGAGAGAAAAATTAGAAGTGGGGATAGAGAAATGGCAGATCATGAAAGGAAGAGAGCAAAATGAAGGAAGATAAAAGTGTGGGAAAGAGTTAGAGAAATTAAGGAAAAGACAATAAAGGTGGTTTTTAAAAATTATTTTGCTACCACACAGTAACAGGGATGCCCCTTTGCAAATTTGCCTGCGCAGGAAAAACTATGGAGCAGGGTGGAACCGAAGGAATTCAAAGGAGTCTTTGGTCTACTTATTTTTTCCTATAAATTCTTGAGGTCTACCAGTGTGGCTTAAATTTTACAAAGCCAGGGTGTGTACCTAGGATTACTTAACAATTAAGGCATAAATAATCTAAAGTTTTGTTTAAGAGCATTACAAGTGACTTGCAATATCCGACCAAGGTCTGCATGCCCCAGCATTCTTTGCAAGAATACCACAACTACAAATACTAGGTGGTTCTCCAGAAATTGGCCAGTATCCAGCTGTGGTCTACCGTCTTCCCACCCCTGCTCCAAACCATTTGAAACAATGGCAAGGGGTCAACTTACTGGGATTAGAGTAGAGACCTAACATCCTGTTCTTATGCTATTGGTTTTGCTCTAAAACTCTTAATCATACATTCACCAGTGGATGTCTCGCCTTCCAGTGAACTTGATTCTAAAATTCGCTGCTGTGATGTACATTTCTTCAGTCTCTTCATTGGTGGGGCTTCTGGCTTAATATCTACTCCAACGTATAACTGAAAGATAAGCCACAACTTTTAAATCCACTTCCTTCCACCTTTTTTTGTGGAGGAGGTATTTTGGTTCTAAGCTGAGGTCTTTTGAATGGTCAGCAGTTTTGTTACAGACACTTTATGCTACTGGATATTGTTTGGATATGATTTTACAGGGTTTTAAAGAATTTGTTAGGGTTCTGTTTAAGCAACATGCTCAAAAAATAGAGTACTTTTGGCAACCAGTTTATTTTAATGGCAGGTTTTGTACCTAACCAGCCAATGTACAGTTCAGTATTTTGCTTCCTTCCCTTCAGCTAAGCCAGCAGGGGCAGAAAATTGACTTCACCGAACACAGAGCAACTGAGGTTGTTACATTTATTCGCAGTTACTTAATTTACTGTGACATTACCTAATGTCTGTCTTTTTGAATGCCATCAACCAAATATAGGCAGATGTTGCTTTAAACTCAGAATACTTATTTATATTAAAACATTACCTGTTTGAAATATACATGCAAGCTTGATCTGTGGGGCCATTTTATCCCTCCTTATATGCAACGTGGAAATCCCTGGCTGAAGGAGGGTAGATTTCAAACTATGATGGAAAATATGAATAGTTAAATAAACGTGCTAAAATTCAGCAGCTCTGCAAATACTCCAGAAAACAGAGACTATAACCTACTAGATGTCCTTTGCATAAGCACCAATGTGACTTTGTGGACTGCTGAGACTCAGTCTGTTGCGACTGGCATCAGTTGCCACAGGCAAGTAATCACAAGAAACTGACCTTGGCGAAAGCACATTTTACACTTCAGTGCTGTTCAGCTGTGCTACAGAGGGCGAGAGAATGATATGAGTAAAAGGAAGGTGAGATGATTATCACAGTTTCACTGTACCTAGTTACCGTCGAGGCGAATGATGAGAGGGGGCATTTTGTCTTTACAAGGGAGCCCTAAACCTGGTGGCACCTCCAGTTTTAATTGAATGGAATAGGAAGAGTGGCTGTGTCCAGGGTCTATTTTTCCACGAGTGTGCAGTACAACTAACTGATTTGGACTGGCAATTGGACTCTATGGCATTGAAGTCCTTCCCCTCCCCAAACCCTGCCCTCCTTAGGCTGTGCCCCAAAAACCTCTTTGCCGGTGGCGAAGAGGGACCTGGCAACCCTACCGAAAAGGCCCTGGATCTGGTTGAGGACCGCCGGATGCTTTTTGGGCCCCTGCACTTGCTTTGAGTGCAACAGCACTTGCAGAATGGAACTTTCTTATTTCACCCTTTGTCCTGTGCTGCTGGGGATTGGTGGGCCCTTGGGAAAACTGTGAGGGAAGTACCTGTACATGTCTGCATTTTTGGTGGGGGGAATCAGCAGAAATGTTGGCATGAGCAGAAGGGCTTCTTGTGTGAATGCTTAGGATGCAACCAAAAGTCGTCTACTGCTGGTAAATGAGAAAGGAGGTAAATGAGAAATCTAAATATAGTTTTAAGTTATTTAATGGTCCCATCCTAAACAGAGTTATACTATTCTAAGCCCGTCAATTACAGTGGATTTAGAAGGGTGAAACTCTGCTTAGGATGGCATTGTAAGTATATTATTTCAAGGGAAGTAGACACTGATAGCAACACAAATTGTCTGAAGGTTGTGCCTCCTATTTTTCCAGTGCAGAAATGAAAATGCATGTTGTGAAAAGAATGCAAAATGTAATATGAGAATGGAATCTGAGGTGCCTGTTTTCCTTCCCATACACAGACAAGGAAACCAGTCTGGAGCTAAGCTTCTTTGATAAATCCTATGTTTCCATTATATTTTCCTTTTTTTTTTGTGAGCATTGTTCTAGATCAGTGGTTCCCAAACTTTTTGGCCCACCGCCCCCTTGGTTCCACAAACTCAACCCCAGCACCCCTTACCCTATCCAAAAATACAGTTGAAGGGGCCCACCACTAGCGCTCCCCATTGCCCACCACTAGCGCTCCCCTTGCCTTTTAGTGCCCACCTGGGTAATCCCACCTCCTCCCAGGGAGTGGTACTGCCCACTTTGGGAACCACTAACCTAGATTTATGCAGAAAAAAGTAAGATGCCTTTTTACTTTTAAACAAAGTTCTAGTACTCAGATGTGTGTGTGTGTAAAGTGCCGTCAAGTCGCAGCCGACTTATGGCGACCCCTTTTTGGGGTTTTCATGGCAAGAGACTAACAGAGGTGGCTTGCCAGTGCCTTCCTCTGCACAGCAACCCTGGACTTCCTTGGTGGTCTCCCATCCAAATACTAACCAGGGCTGACCCTGCTTAGCTTCTGAGATCTGACGAGATCAGGCTAGTGTGGGCCATCCACCCATGCCCAAATTCTGAAAGAGGGGCAGTTGCCTCTTATTCTGATGTGCTCCATCACAGCTAATTAAAAACTTTACTACCGCTACCACCAATTCATAAGGGCAGCATTTTCTTTGTGCCCTTTTCACATATAATGGTTTGAGGCCTTGAACTACATTGTGTCAAGGGAGAAACAGCGTTTCTCACAGACATTGATGACTCAATGCTGACTAGCTGATATAGGCACTGTGCCGGAGGCAGAAAGTACAGATTTTAGACAGCAACGTGAAAGATCTTTTAAATAAACACGCTATTAAACATTGGACAGCTTAAACAATTGCAGTTACTTAGGATATGTAAAATTTGGGATATTTATAATTCAAATATATGTTTTTTCATGCAGAGAATGTATTTAATATTATCAACAGGATAACCTAATGTACACACAACCAAGACACACGTAAATGTACATTCACAGCTGTAAAATGGCTGTTGGGAGCAAACCCTGGATGGAAAAATGGAGCCCAAGAAGAAATCCTATGCACAGCCAGAGACTGGGGATGCTCAAATTTCACTATAAAGACGAAGAGGAGTTGGTTTTTATATGCCGATTTTCTCTACCTTTTAAGGAGAATCAAACCGGCTTACAATCTCCTTCCCTTCCTCTCCCCACAACAGACACCCCGTGAGGTAGATGAGGCTGAGAGAGTTCAGAGAGAACTGTGACTAGCCCAAGGTCACCCAGCAGGCTTCATGTGTAGGAGTGGGGAAACCAACCTGGTGCACCATATTAGAGACGGCTGCTCACGTGGCGGAGTGGGGAATAAAACCCGGTTCTCCAGAGACGAGTCCACTGCTCTTAACCACTAGACCACGCATGTTGGACAGTCAAACTTACTGTGTTTGACGTTATTGATCACAAGCGAATCAGTCACCCAATCTGCTTGGTTCATGCCAAACAGCTGCAAACACCTACTAAACTGATTTGCATCAGGGTTTCACAAAGCTGCGTGCATAAAGTGGATGCTGATTCAAAATGATAAGTGGCCATTAGCATCACTTAGGACTACTGAGACAAACACTGAAGGGTAGGTTTTTATTGCAACACACCATTTATTTGTGACTGATTTATATGATTAGGGAGTGATATAGTTTTTTTTTAAATCCCTGCTGAGTCTAGCAGTTACATAGCAAGAATGGGGATGGTACAGTAGAATTTGTCTGGGCTATGTGAGAACATGCAATTTATTAATGTATGAATTTTATTTATTAAAACATTTATATCCTGCCTTTCCTCTTGGTCCAAGGCAGCTTACAATGCATGCGTGAAAAACCCATTGCACTGCAGGAAGGAATACTGTGAAGCATCTTGTCAGACATCCATGAACAGACTGATGAGCTATCAGACTGATCGTTGAAAAGTTATGTTGCTTATTGTGACCAGCAGATAGGAATGTGAGCCAGATTAGGGGGTGTTCAAACATCCCTACCACAGAGAAGGAAATGTTTTTGGTTGCAATAGCAGTCATCTAACTGGTATTTTTCTAAGGACCCTACAATTTTGCTGACCATATGTTTGGCAAGAAAGGGTAGAAAAGTTCCCCGTTTTCTTCTGTCAACACCTCTTGGAGCAAATTTTGGCATTTTAAACAGGTGTTGGGTCCCAGGCCATGGCCGTTGTGTGCCAGGTAGAAGTACCTTTGTTTGGCCTCAGAGGAGCATGGGTTGAGCATCACCTACTGTACCTCTTCTCCCCTAGCTCTACTCCCTTTTCAGCTGGGAGACAGAGTTGGTGTGTCACCCTTGGACTCCTCCTTCAAGTACTTTTAAAGCCCTAGCTAGGCCGGGGACATACCCAGTGGCCTCCCTCTATCCAGAAGCCCCCCGGGGGTATTGCCAAGCCCACAAAGGACCAATAGTGCCCCCCAGAGCAATCTCTCCCCCGCTGCTCCGCTTTCCCACCAGACAGCTGATTGTAAAATGATTGGCTGTTAAAGGGTCAGTTGTCATCGATCAGCTGACTGGTATGTGGATGTTTACTGGGTGCACCTACAGCCCCATCATGTTTGATACCATGGAGTGTCAAGAAGGAGAGGAGTCTGGTCTTGTCCCCACAAATGGCCTATGCAAATGCAGTGCCAAGAAGGAGGGGAGTCAATCAATAAGTTTAATACGGTCCAAGACTCTCAAATAAAAGATATACATAAATATACATATACATACATAAAAAGGATAGCAAGTATATACCCCAATAAATACTTGTCACGAGTAATCACTCACTCATAAAAAGCCGTTGAGAGCATGATTTTAAAATATAATACAATTGGAATCAACAGAAATATGTCTACAATCGCTCAACCATTGAGTTCAAGCCATGCACGCCTAGTCCTCATAGAAGGAGAGGAGTCTGGTCTTGTCCCCCCAAATGGCCTATGCAAATTCAACCCTGATGTTTGGACTGGATTGAGCAACCATGGGTGCAGTACCTGTTCACATGCACAATTTCCTATCCAGCTAGGAATGTTTAGCTGGAAGCCACTTCTGCAAGGAAATAGCCCTTAGCTTTATCAAGACAGAATCTATGGAGACCAAAGCAATGCTTGGATACCTGCAGCTATAGCTTGGTTGATTTCTGCCATATAATTGCAAATTGAAATTACTGGGAGTTACTTCTAAGTAATTTTTTTTATGATTGTAGCACAAGATAGATGAATTTAGAGAAGTATAATAGATAGTTTACTAATTTGGCATCCTCTTGATAAAGTATTGATCCTTAGGCGGCTCCACTAGTATATTCAAGGAGAACATGTTAATTTAAATTCTGCATATCTGAAGCCTTATTTTTCTAGGTCTGCTTTGATGTATTCCCTTTGTATTCTTGGTTATCAAATTCTATTAAAAGTTCTAATATGATTTCACTAGTCTCATTACCGAGCCTTTTGGGGTAGTTACAATTAGACATAGTGTATCTCCTTTTTTGTTGTTGTCTGCAGTGGTAATCAAAAGCTGCTTATCTTTTACAGCCTCCAAGCTTTCTCTGTAGATCATAAACCCTGATGAGTGGTTCTAAAAGTGTATGAAGGTGAATCTTATAAGAAGACTCTTCCTGATTGTATTTATAGTACAGGATGGAGGCACGTTATAGAGAAGTGATGTGAATGTCAATGCTGTAATCTCTCTAGTCCACCAATGGGTAATTCCTGCAACATCGTAATTCAGCAGTTTCTATCCCAGTTGTATGAACTACTCTTTTCAACAATATGTAGCATCTGCCAGAGTTCTGGACTCTTTCCAGTTTGGCTTCACACTGTGGTACAATATGGAGAGAGCAACGCTGGCACTTCTGATTCATTATCGTCTTGGAGATGAAGCATGATGAGTTGCCCTCCTGGGGTGCTGGTCATTGTTCTGTAACGGGCACTAGAGAAGTGCCCTTCTACCACAAACTTAATCATTGGAATCCTTCTAAGGCCTACGCTGATATCAGAAGGAGGAGGAGTTGGAGTTGGTTTTTATATGCCGACTTTCTCTACCACTTAAGGAAGAATCAAACCGGCTTACAATCGCCTTCCCCTCCCCACAACAGACACCCCTGTGAGGCAGGTGAGGCTGAGAGAGTTCAGAGAGAAGTATGATTAGCCCAAGGTCACCCAGCTGGCCTTATGTGTAGGAGTGGGGAAACCAACCTGGTTCACCAGATTAGTGTCTGCCACTCACATGGAGGAGTGGGGAATCAAACCCGGTTCTCCAGATTAGAGTCCACTGCTCCAAACCACCACTCTTAACCACTGCACCATGCAGATCCACATAAAAACATGTAGGACCTTTTCAAACATAAACTTTCCCTCCTGGAGTGATTTTCCTTCTATTCTCTGGAGAAAAATGTATAGAAATGATGTCAGAACTAGAAAGAAAACCTACCATGTATTTTTCTTCAGTACTGGTGAATCATCATTACTTTTCAAACCTTATACTGTTCCAGAAAGCTAGAAGCAGAATTGTTTATCTGTCATGACTATAGGACACACACATTTTTAAAAATTCTTACTTATGGTCTCTGGTTTTGCAGTTTTTTGTAACATTTCACATAGTGCCTAAATGCCCCCCAAGCTAGCTTTCAGCAGCAGCATGAACAAGATAGACTGTTGAGAGCATCTACCGTGGTCTCTTTCCTACTTACCATGTCCACAGCAGTTTTTACCATTCCTTTTAAAAGGGAAGCAGAAAGGAACAAAAGGCCATTTCTCCCTCTGCAATGTCCTCCCATTCAAGAACAAATCTTTTTCTCTGAGAAGTAAAATTGAATAGACTGGAAGTGGCATAGGCAATTTCAGCAACTGTCTTGATGTAGTCAGTGGCACCATTCATTGACTTATACTCACCTAGTAAAAACTGCTGCAATTAGAAATTACTATATAAATATCTAGATCTGAGTCCAGTAGAGACCAACAAGATCTTTGGGGTATATGCTTCCAAGAGTCAAAGTTCCCTTCATCAGGAGACTTGAAAGCTTATACCCCAAAAATCTTGTTGGTCTCTAAGGTGCTACTGGAGTTGAATCTAGCTCTTCTAATGCAGACCAACATGGCTACTCTCTGAAATTATACAAACATCTATCTTCCATTTTTAAAAATGCACACACGCACACATACATACTACCTCTCAATCCAAAGGATTCCAAAGTAGCTAACAGTAATAAATATAAATATTGATAGGTAAAAACAATTCAGTCAACAATGATAAAAAGATGTATAAAATCAACAATAAATCCATAGCATAACAAACTAATAATCTATCATCCAAAATTAGCCATCCCTCTGGGGACGATGACACAAATCTTTCATAAGCAGAGGTGAACAAGAACATTTTAGCCTAGTGCTTAAAGCTAGGCAGACAGTTATGGTGTAGTGGTAGCTATGATATCACTAATCTTTTCTTGCTGAGTTTACAAGTTAACAAGAGTTTAAGCACTTTCCAACTGAAACAGTTGCAGAAAAGTTAGATTAATTGCTTTTTAATAAAGGTCAAGTGTTGAGATTGGCCTTTTTATCTTGCTGTATCAGATATAACTTGTATGCACATGCTAATTGGCTTATTTGCATTTATGTTGATTATCTCATATTTATGAACCAATCAGTTATCCAGATAATAACCATATGATTACTCTTAATTATGCTAAATCGAAAATCATGTGTTTTCAGAAATATCCATTACGACAGAAAGTAAATCACTAGGTTCTGGATAGGCATAGGATTGAGCAAATGTTGAACAACGATTTAGGCTTTTATTTTGCCTCTTCCAATAAGTGGAAATCTCATTATTTTCATCTTCTCGAGTCTACTGAAGAACATATAGCTGCAATTATGAGATTCTTTTAACATTCAGGAGGACAGTCTATTCCATCAGCTCTGAAAGTCTGTAAGGTAAAAATTAGATCTTACCTGCTTTATGAAGCTCCAATTTGGTTTCCTGCACTTTCCTCTAAAATTGGATCTTTGCAATCATAATTTTTTTACATGCCATCTTTCAAGCAGCTAATTGTATCTCAAACTCCAACTTATACTGAGAGGCTGGTCTTGACTCCATCTTCCTGTCAGTATGGAAAGCTGTGGTGAAATTCAGATTTTTTCCTATTCGATCAGGACTTTCTTTCTGATCTTTTAAAATGGACTGAGCTTGACCCTTTTGTGTCCCTTTGGACAAAGACAGCAGACGAAAGACTTTCTAGTTTACAGATTTCCTATTCAAATTTTCCCTCAGACCTCCCTTTAGTAATGAAACAGATACTTACAGATTTGGAACATAGGAACCATCTTGAACTATTTTTTTTAATGTTATTTTAAATTTATTTCTAGTAGCCCTCCAAGGCGAAAACCAGGCTCAGGGTGGGGAATAACAATAAAATCACAGATATACATATACATATCAATTAAAACATCTTATTAAAATCAGTTCTCAGACTATTTCCTAATCATTAAAATAGATGGTGCACAGCTTACAGTAGCACCCACTGCAACAGTGAATTTGCAGCCATGTGGTGACGCCAAAAGGAAATGTGTACCCTCTTTCTAGGGCAAGAGAACCCCATCTATTCCAGAATTCTTAACCATTCCAACCTTCTGAAGACTTTTCTTCTTGGCCAGACACAATGCTTTACCCCTCAATGAATTATTTAGCAGGTTCCTAGATAGCCAGTCATACAGAGAGTCTGCCCGTGTGGAAAGGCAAAGACAGAAACATGCATATACACAGGCTACAAGATCTTGTGTTACCCCTTACGGCAACCCTTTCTATTACCAATTCTCCTCAGGGACCAATTCAGGTAACAAAATGTAGAGGTCACCTTAGGGGCGATCGTGTGGACTTGTCTGTTTTATCTCCGATTTCAGTCAGGGTTTTTCCAGAAGTGACAGCTAGGAATGTTTGTTCGGATATTTTACAATGCACTAGTATTGTGATGGATCATTCTAGTAGTGGCAAGAGGGAAGTCGTTCCCATTTCTCTTTAGAAATAATAATCTGTACACAGCTTTAGAGTACAGTTATTTATTATATTTATTATGCATTCTACCATCAAATAGCTAATGATGCAAGTTGCCTTGCTATCGACCTATTTACATTGTTAATCTTTGTCTGTTTTGCCTACGGCTGTTACTTAAAGCCAGTAGCCCACACCACTATATATCCTCCATCTACCCTGCTTTGAAAACAGATTGATAACTTCGAGTAAGTCCTTTAGTTTCACAGAGGGCATTTCTACACAGAAAGATTGCTGTAGGAAACACCGCTGTTCCATTGGGGTTTCTTGCAGCAGCCCTGGGAAACACTGTTCTGGTTTCCACAACCACTGTAATGCCTAGAAGTGTCCTGTACTTTTAATCAGGCAAGGAACAGGAACAAAAGATGGAGCCGGAGTTAAATGCTGACAGATTGGGGTGATTAAAGCATGAGAACACAAAGTGATTCTAATGACCACTTGTCTCTAATGAAAGTGGTCTGGAGATGGCCACTTGAAATGAAACAGGCCTTTAGCATATAATGTGGACACTTCAAGTGAAGAGGGTCAAACAGTCCTGAAACCAAAGTTAATACATGTTTGAAATGCAGAGGGCAATGGAAGCTTGCCTGCGGTTATGGATTACCAGTCTGTAAAGGAAGTCTAAAGGCTGACACAAGACTTTTCAGGAAAGTTCTTAAGGGACGTCACTGCATACCTTTATGTTCCTGAAGCACGCCTACTGACAGCTGTCCGTGTTAGGATTGGCTTCAAATAAATGACTGGGGAAATCAGTGATCTTCCTTACAGCCAACAGAAACTTCTAGAACTATCTCACCTAATCCAAACCAGTATGTGTATTATGTTTATGAATCATTAGCATCAGAATTGTACCCTAAATAAGTAGAGATTTTTAAAGTTCAGATGCTTTTACTCACTTGTAACAAGCATCTCTCTTCTATAAAACCTTCTTAACTTGCCCTTTTAAACACCCTATGCTCACAGCTGTAGTCACTAAAGGGGGATTTTAAATTAAAGCGTCTTAAAATAAAAAATCTGCGTTTGAAAAATTCTTAAGTGGGGAGAATCATTGCTCTGGGTGGAACAGTTCACCTGTTGGCTATACCTTCCCTAAAGCCATGACCTGAAATATCAAGGGGGGCTGAAGTATGGAACAGATTGGAAAAAGGAACTGAACTTACAGTGGCCAAATATTGTCCTCTAACCATGCAATCCTGAAGAAGAAGAAGAGTTGGTTTTTATATGCTGACTTTCTCTAACACTTAAGGAAGAATCAAACCGGCTTACAATCACCTTCCCTTCCCCTCCCTGCAACAGCCACCCTGTGAGGTAGGTGGGGCTGAGAGAGTATGACTAGCCCAAGGTCACTAAGCTGGCTTCATGTGTAGGAGGGGGGAACCACACCCTGTTCACCAGATTAGCGTCTGCTGCTCATGTGGAGAAGTGGGGAATCAAACCCGGTTCTCCAGATCAGATTCCACCGCTCCAAACCACTGCTCTTAACCACTACACCATGCTACTACCCTGGCAGTGTTTTTCCATCGCAAATCCTCGTGCTGGTGTCCAGGGTGGCATTCTCAGGGTTGGAGCTGACTAAAACCCTTTTGGCCTGGAACGCCCCTTTTGCAGGTGTCAAGTTATGCCTGCAAAAAAGGTGGCGTAGCCCCGTGAAACTCTATGGGCTTAAGGAAAATAGCTTCCCCCCATGCCGCTGCAAGCCACTCAGGAGGCGGCATAGCTGTGCCATCCCTGGGTGCCTCATAAGTACCCCCTCCTTCAGGATTGGGCTGTAAGAATTCTAAGACCATCCAAATATAAAACTGCTGAAACTGTACAATACACTCTGGACTTAATATTGGTCTCTGCATCAAAAGTTTAGAAAGTAGTTAAAAATCTATATACAAGTAAACAATAGACAAGTAAAGCCAAATTTTGGGGTAGAGGATGTCACCCAATATTGGTCCTGTTGTGACCTTGTACTGGATTGGTCCACTGTGATCTAGGATCTACACTAATAGCTTGCATTGAACCAGTTTAGAGGGTTCTTACAGGATTATCTTTCAACAAATTGTTTAGGTTACATATCTGGACAAAATATTTTCATTACTGTGGTTCTGGTAGCTGTTCCAAATGCAAGTCCATGTATAGAGTATGCAGTATTATGCAATCAATAGAAATTTTTAATTGAGATTGGATGGCTTGAGTCCATGGGTAAACATGTTTAAGATAAAGGTGTCGGTCAATATGAATTTTGTAAATGAAATTCATGCCTGAGAAATCTACTGAAATTTCTTAAGGGAGTGGATGGGTAATTCAGTCATTCTAGTGTACTTGAGTTTTCAGAATGTATTTAACATATTTGCTAAAACAGTCATGCTATTACTTAAGACAGAGGTGGGGAATGTCAGGCCCGGGGGCTGTTTAAGGCCTGCGAAATCCTTTGGTCTGGCCCTTCGTGGGCCTGACAGATCTCTAGCTCAGAAGATCTAAGACTGGTGATCCGCCCCCTCCCGCGGATGTGAGTTTGTTTTTTCCAAGAAAAGGAACCCCCCCCCCTTGCAGAAGAGTCTTTAGCTATGGAGCTGCTAGGATCACCCAAGAAACTGTGTTAACCCTTTCCGACCTGGGCCATGGAGAAACGTATTCCCACTGTACTAGAAGAGGGCTGGGGGCAGAAGTGGCGACAGTGGAGGGGTTAAAGGGGGCAGGGCCAGAATGCGTGGGGGCGGGTTCTTAGCCAGTGTGTCCTCATTTCATCCTTGCAGGTTGAGGTAGCAGGAGCCGGCTGTAGAATCTGGCCCCGACCATGCAGAGCAGGAGCAACTCCGGCGTGTGGCTGGACAGCTATACCCAGCTGGTGCAACAGACCATCCTGTGCCACCAGGTGGCTGAGTGCGCCACCGGTTGGATGCCTGCCTGCTTGCCCACGCCGGGGGGGGGGTCATCTGGGACAGCTGCCTGTTTGGGGCTTGGTCGGCTAATTTTTGAGTTGATAATTTTGTATGGCCCGTGAATGATGTTATAAATATCCAAATGGCCCTTAGCGGAAAAAAGGTTCCCCACCCCTGACTTAAGACATGATACTGATTCCCACCCCCCTTCTGGCTTGATGAACTTTTCAAAATGTCCCTAGGGGCTGGTTTGCATAAGTGATCAGCTTTTACGTGATCCCTTCTGACCATTCCTGGGTATAAGGATAAGGACTGCCTGGAGATGCATGTTCTGAAGCCTCTTCTCCACACACACGGTGCAGTTGCCATCTGAACTGGGCGTGTGTGCAGGAAGGGAGGAACTCACATGCGACTGTTACTCAGGACCCAACCTGTATACACCATAATGTGAAAATCAGCCTCAGGAGCTCCAAATAATACAACCATGATACAGAAATCACAATGGAAATAAATCTGTTTGTGGCCGAGCTTCTTCACACAATACAGTTCTCCGTCTAATCCCTGTTTCCAGGGGCAGTTGGAGAGGATGGGTTGCCATCTCCGGCTTGGGAAATTCCTGGAGATTTGGGGGTGGTGCCTGGAGAGAGGGGATTTGGAGAGGGGAAGGACCTCAGTAGAGATGTGCTGCCATAGAGTTTGCCCTTTGAAACTACCATTTCCTCTAGGGGAACTGATCTCTGTAGTCCGGAGATCAGTTGTAATTCCAGGAGAACTCCAGGTCCCAGCTGGAGGCTGGCAACCTTATTTGTCTCAACTGTGCACTTTGTATGGAGTGTGATGTAGGGACTTCAGAAGTTGGCCAGGAAGCAGGTAGCTTGTCCTGAATCTCCACCCAATTTTGGTGCATATCCTGATTGGACAAGGACCTATGTTCTCATTTGTTGTCATGTTTGAGAGTGTTTGAGGCTGCTGGGGAAAACCATATCATGTCACTGTTTTTCCCTCCTCCAGAGTCTGCTCCCTCTGGATCTTAAAGCTTGCATTCAGTGTGTATAACATTCTGCCATCCCCCCCACCCCATATCTGTCTTTTTCTATATTTGGGAGCGACTTGTTTTTTTTCCAAGTTTCCAGAAGGATCAAACTGGTGTTTAAAAACTTTGAAAAATGCAGTAATTAGAATGCACTTTCTAAACCCATTTTAGGTTATGCAAACTAACAATCTAAATTGTTTTTGGAATATGTGATGCTGACCTACCTGTGGGACCATTAACGAGTCATTGCCTTCTGGTTATTAAACTTATGCTAATAAGTGTGAAGGGTTTCCCCCTGTGAGAGATGCCTTCCCTCCGCCTTTGAAGGGTATCTGTATAATTGTGTCTGTTGCCACATATAGTACAAACTAATTTTATGAACGTGTAATTCTGTTAATATTGGACTGTAGATCCAATGGCTTTATTGTTTTCGCTTTGAGGGGGCATTTAATACAACCTGTACAAAGCAAAGCGAAACAAGGCTGCCACATTTAGCTATTTCTGGCCGAGGCTGGTAATTAGCATGCCGTTAGTAATTCCCTTCTGTCTCAAGAACTATTTGGTTCCTTATTCCTATGCAGAGTGTTGGGAGACGGGGTTTATCTTGCTTGGAAATGTGGCTTTGTCAAGACCTCCAAAATGTCACTATGAGATTAATCGCCTTCCCAGCAAAAGTTCAGCAGACCTGATATTTCCATTGCAATTGTTGATTTTAAGTAGGGTGCTCTTTGGAGCGAAGCCGCAGCTTGATAGACTGGGGCTTAATG
Source organism: Euleptes europaea (assembly GCF_029931775.1). Classification (NCBI taxonomy): domain Eukaryota; kingdom Metazoa; phylum Chordata; class Lepidosauria; order Squamata; family Sphaerodactylidae; genus Euleptes; species Euleptes europaea. Next base: position 58,890,234 of record NC_079319.1, read on the forward strand.
ATACTTCATTTCAAAGAGGGATGTGCTATCACCTATAGCAGGAACGACTGATATGGTGTTGGGGGAGAAGGTGATTAAGGAGCAAAGACTCTTGTTTCATTAAAGGATCTTGCACTTTTCTTATCTGTTTCTAGCTTTAGCTTCCTATTTTTGTCTCTCTAGACAGATGTTCCAGTTAATAAATCTGCCTTCACAGAGGTGATTTTAACTCAGCCCAGTGGAGTTTCTGTTAACCCCTAGCATTTCCTCTTTGCTCTGTGACTGGAAGTGTTTGTAGTCCAGCGAATATGGTTTTTATGTTCCATGGCTGCTCCGCTTCCCCCCAGAAGAAAAGATGCCAGTGTGCAATTTTTATGTAATAAGATTAAGAGATGCTAAAATCTTTGACTAAAATACAAACCCTGTGTTGATATACAACAAGCTATACACAGAAAGAACTGCACGCAGGCTCAAAAGCTTCAAAAAACTTCAAAAAAAAAACTTTGACACAATACACAAAGGATACAAGCATGCAACAGAAATAGTACACAAGCTCTATATTAACAATACATACTCAATAAATCTTATAAGGCAATGTTATCCACGGTAATACAATGAAGTCAGGATGGCACACTCGTCTGTAAACAAAGTCTTTAACTAGACACAAAATGTACACATGGATTTTGACACTTTTTTTTCTTCAACAGAGATTAACTTGTTTCCATTGAGATGTGTAGGGTGGAGGGTTTTGATCACCAGAAGCTGTCTTATACTGAGTCAAAGAAGTAGTCTATCAAGGTTAATATTGTCTACTCTGACTGGCAGCAGCTCTCCAGGGTCCCAGGCAGAGGTCTTTCGCATCACCTACTACCTGATCCTGTCAACTGGAGTGGTTCAGAACTGAACCTGGACTCTTCTGCATGCAAAGCAGATGCAAATACTGAGTAACGCCTCCTCCCTCCCTCCCTCCCTCCCTCCCTCCCTCCCTCCGTCTTTCTTTCTTTCTTTCTTTCTTTCTTTCTTTCTTTCTTTCTTTCTTTCTTTCTTTCTTTCTTTCTTTCTTTCTTTCTTTCTTTCTTCTTAGCATTAATTCAGGGGAACACACATCCAACTCATTATTTGGCTGGATTTTCATTGGGAAAGACTCTGGTACCTATTGCATGCAGAATTTCACAGGCTAACAGCCCATTCCTGAGGTTTCAGGTTGAAGCCTCTTAGGAGGTGGCTTGACCCCACCGCCAGCTTAAGTGTGTGTAATCACAAGATTACATGCCCTTACGCTGGTGGGGAGGGCGGCTCTGCTGGCACCCAAGCACCGCGGAGCCGTGCCTTGCCCCTCTGCCGGCGTGGCCTCTCCGTGGCACAGGCCACGGCGTACAGTGGCCACGCTGGTGCAGGGGGCATTCCGGTATGCCGGCGCTGGGAACGGCAGTGCTGTGCCTGCCTTTTAGCAGGCGCAGCCTCGCTATTCCCTATGGGGCAAAAGGCCCCCGTTAAACAAAAAAAGCCGCAAAACGGCTTTTTGTTTTGTTTAATGGCGTATGTGAATCAGTTTAGGATGAGGCGCCGCCGTGCCTCTTCCCCGCCGTCCCCGTATGCTGCCAGCTCAGGAATGGGCTGTTAATCTCTAGCACCCCCTTGGTACAGGGAAAGAATTCTTGCTTCCTGGCCACAAAAGTAAATTTTAAAAAGAAAATAGAAAATCTCTGAAAATCCCCCATTGTGTTTGGTGAGGCTACACCTTCTATTTTGCTGGTGTTGCAATGCTGTAGCGAGAAATGCTGGGGTGAAAGGGGTCTGGAAGCTGACTAATGTCAGCTCCTCCCCTGGGAATGCCGTGGGAACAACCCCCCCCCCATGCCGGTGTGGGATTTCCCTTCCGGGATTTCCCTGCCGGCATTGCAGCTCCAGTGGTGGAGGCTGGTGCAGCTCCGTGGCTCCCCGATGCCGGCATGTTTGCCCCGCGCCAGCGTCCATGCCACTTTGCACTGTGGTAAAGTGGCACAGATGCCGGCGCGGGCTCATGCAGGCTCCTATGGAGCTTCGCACCCCCCCTTAGGATTGCAGCCTTATTTACCCAGAAGAGAAATCCTCTGTGTTCCATGTGGCTTATTCCCAAGTCAATTAGTGAAGGATTCCAGCCTGTGTGTATAGGACTATAGATTAAAACAGAAGGATTTCTTTTGCAGATATGTTGGTGCAATGCTGCTTTTCCCATATGAAATCTAATAATATAATAATTGCACTTTTGGCTTTGGCTTTGGTGATTTGTACCCTGGAGTCATATAGTATCTTTTTATTAGAATTTGCTGCCTAAAAATCTTTCAACTGCTGCAAAATCTGATGGCGCCATAGGTAAGGAATGCAAAGTGGAAAGAGCAATGCTGTCATCTGTTTCTGGTCTTCACACGTACTGCAGTTCCACAGTACAGCTTTTGATACTTTCCCCCTCTAGGTCAGTGACGGTTATCCAAGGTGTGCTGTCTCTCCGCTCACCTGGCTGTTCAAACAACCTATTCTTGCTCATTGCAGTTCTGCGCTCTCATCAGTGAAGGCCAAAGTTCCTGCAGCTTCTACAGTTTTTACATATAAAAAACACCCAGGGATTTTTACTTTCTGCTATAAATACTCAAAGCTTCCACTGGCAGAGGCTGGTTCTTGCAGGTTTTACTGCAGGCAGTTTAATTTTTGAAATGCCGGGTTCTTTTTTGAATGGAAAGTTAATATTTCTGCAGTGTAGCAGTAAAAGCACATGATTAACTGGGAGGAAAATATTTATGCAGAGTGTTATTTACCAATACCATACTTAAGGAATTATTCAATAGACAAGCAGTGAAGCAGGATAACATGTTGCAGTAATTAAGGTTTTTTTTTAACTGCTTGTCCATGCCCTTACCCCTCAGAGCCTGCCAGGTTTCCTATTTGCTGCGTTGCCTGCCTGTTGTCTTATTCCCCACTCCAATAGACTTCTTAGTCCAGACCCTGAATTGCGGTTGATTCTGCTTCTGAATTGATCATCCTTTGGAGCTGCTCAAGCACAGCTAGGACTGCCAACCTCCAGGTGGGGCCTGGGGATTTCCCACTATTACAGCTGATCTCCAGATGACAGAAATCAGTTCCCTGGAGAAAATGGCTGCTTTGGAGGGTAGAATCTATGGTCCTGTACCCTGCTGAGGTCCCTCCCTCCCCCAAATCCTGCCTCCCCCAGTCTAAACCCTCCAAAATCTCCAGGTATTTCCCAACCCAGAGTTGGCACCCCTAAGTACAACATACATCTGGTTCTCATCCCATTCCTGCCAGCTCTTTCATGGTTGTCTGCTTGCTGATCACTATTGTTTAGGGATGTAAAACATTAAACGTTTAACCGATGAAGTGATAAGAATGTGTTTTACCATTTATATTTTGCTGTAATCACCGAAATGTTTTCCAAGGCCAGTATGAGAGCTGGCGTGGCATAGTGGTTAGGGTGTTGGACTCAGATCGGAGAGACCCAGATTTGAATCCCCACTGTGCCACAGAAGCTTGCTGGGTGACCTTGGACCAACTGCACACTAACCCGCCTCACAGGGTTGTTGTTGAGGATTTCATGGAGGAAAGGAGAACGATATAAGCTCCTTTGGGTGCCTTTTGGGGGGAAAGGTGGTAATTATGAAGTAAATAAATAAAATAAAATTAATACGTTGGCAAAGGGTTCCCTTAGCATTCTAGGATCACCTGTGTGTGCAGATATTTATTTTTAATTGTCTGCACACAAGACTGATACTGGAGCACGTTCATGTATATGTATATGGTCTAGGTAGATCGTGAACTTGTTAATGCTTGAATATATAATGATAACATTTTGATAGTTTAAACAGTTGCCTTAGAGAAATTTTACATCCCTGCCCTTGAACAGTATTCTCGTATTTTAAAGCAGATGTCTTATTTTCCAGAATTGTTAACTCTGGCTTGGGACGTTCCCGGAAATTGGAGATCAATGTCTGGACAGTGTTACGTTTGTGAAGAAGAGGGAACTCAGAGGGGCAAGGGATGCTACAGAGTCTGCCCTCAAAAGCTGTTGTTTCCTCCAGATTCTGTAGTCTGGAGATAAGCTGTAATTCCAGGGAGGCTAATTTCCAGGTAACATGCTTCAGACTGGGCAGTTAGTTGTATTTCATTTAGTGCACAACTAGCGGCAAAAATTTAGAAGGCAATATATATCTGTGCAGGAAAAATAAAGGGAAATAAAATCCAAGCTTGACAGTTATAGAAAATGTCTTTTACTGCAAAAGTGGACTACGGTGGAAGACGAAACATCTGTTCCGCACGTTTTTAGCTGTGCTCCAGCAGTTGAAATAGTAATCAGATATATTTCATTCTGGAAAAGATGGTTTTAGTTTCACTTGGCTTTTTCCTAACTTTTTGGGAGGGTGGGGGTTGGTGGTAGAAGTTGACTCTATAGTTGTTGCTTGTGTCCTATCCACATGAGTCTTCTATTCATAGCTGACATTGTGGGTTGTACATTACTTGCATTTAATTTTTTGGTTCAGTGACCTGTATCCTATTTGTTGATATTTTATGAAAGAGAATATATTATTGTTCCCAACGTGGCTTATGCTTTAGACAGAGTCTTTCACTTTTTGTATTCAAAGCCTTAAAATGCAGGCGTGAAACAAAGAAGATGAGGTATTTGAACACCATACTGTAACCGCTTGCTTGTGTCCAAATTAGTGCCCCTAGTTTAACTATTTTTCCATGGCACAGAACAGAAAGGATCGAAATGAATTATTCACAACTCATTCCTGAGAGGTGCAGCAGCCAGGGATGGTGTGGCTGTGGTGGTGCCACAGTGCCTCCAAAGAAGTTTGGTTGCCAAATGCCAGATGGTGGTGGGCAAACCCCCGCCAATCTACCTGGCTGCCTGTCAACCAGCTGAGGGTCGGCGGGCAACGCATGCACACGCACCTGCCTGCCACGCCACGTCACCTCCGGTTTACACCCAGAAGCGCTGCATCGCAAGGGGCTTTTTAGCACTCAAACTCCCAGTTTGAGTGGTAAAAGGCCACTTGAGATGCGGCGCTTCCGGGTGTAAACTGGAAGTGACGCAATCGCGTCAGTGCGGCCGCACGATCTTTGCCTCACCTCCACCCCAAGAACCTTCCACCGGAGGAGAGGGGGAACCTGGCAACCCTACTGCTGCAGTGGGGCGGGAAGGGCGTTTTTAAAAAGAAAAATAAGAAAAGGGGGGAAAGCCCAATGGAAAACAGTGATGCTGCGCCACCAAACAACTGTCGCAGCACTGCTGTTGCTAAAGGGGGTGTTCCCGGCCTGAAAGGGGTTAGGAAGCTGCCTACTGGTGGCTCCGCCTCCTGGGACGCCGGCGTGAGGACTTGCGCCAGCAGGCCGAGCTGGCATCTGAGGACAGCTCTGCCACTGCAGTCCTGGAGGGCCAATGCAAGTGGCACTACGCCGGCGTCCATGCCAGTTTGCGCGGCGCACATGGCACGGACGCCAGCGTAGTGGTCACAGCACCTCCTAAGCTCAAGCTCAGGAATGGGCTGTTATTTTGTTTGCAGTAGATAGCAGTTCCGATTGCAACATGCCTTGAATAGATCGTGTGAGTGAGAATCTCTTACACTCTTTGGGGTAGCTCTATTGGAGCTAGTCGAGTTCACGCTAGGGAGACTGTCCATTTGATTTGGGAAGTGAAGTGATTTGTAAGTTTGCTTAATATTTAATAAAATTTTGATCATTTTCTACAGATATCTGAAAAAGCTACATACAGATTTTGGAAATTGTCATACTTTTCACCCCCGTCCCCTATTTTTCCACCTCTGTAGTTTATCTGAATTATTTCAGCACTGTTGTGTTTTCTAAATAAAGACCTCATATTTTTATAACTTTAGATCTAGGGACAGTTCTTGCAGCCTGAGCTGTATTGTGCTAAGTTTTGTGCGGCTTCCCGAAAATTTGGCTTTGGCAGCAGAAGATCCACATAGGGCTGTCAAAAAAAAAAAATTCGGTACAGTTCGGATTCGGCCGAATTTGACCCTTGTGGGTTCGGTACGTGCCGAAGTCCGAACTCCCCCACTTCGGATCCCCGGTAATTCGGGGGGATCCGGAGTTCGGGGGAAAATTCGGCCCCAGCGCGCCTTCAGAGGGATTCCCTGAAGGCGCGCGGGGGCCCTTTAAACTGATCTGAGCCTCCCAGCTGGGAGGCGCAGATGAGTTTAAAGGGCAGTCCGCCCCCCTTCAGCGGGCTCCGCTGGAGAGACTCGGGCTGCCCTTTAAACTGATCTGAGCCTCCCAGCTGGGAGGCGCAGGTCAGTTTAAAGGGCAGTCCGCGCCTCTCCAGCGGAGCCCGCTGAAGGGGGGCGGGCTGCCCTTTAAACTCATCTGTGCCTCCCGGCCGGGAGGCACAGATGAGTTTCAATGACAGCCTGCCCCCCTTCAGCGGGCTCCGCTGGAGAGGCGCGGGCTGTCATTTAAACTCATTTGCGCCTCCCGGCCGGGAGGCACAGATGAGTTTCAATGACAGTCCGCCCCCCTTCAGCGGGCTCCGCTGGAGAGGCGCGGGCTGTCCTTTAAACTCATCTGCGCCTCCCAGGTGGGAGGCGCAGGTCAGTTTAAAGGGCAGCCCGCCCCCCTTCAGCGGGCTCCGCTGAAGGGGGGCGGGCTGCCCTTTAAACTGACCTGCGCCTCCCAGCTGGGAGGCTCAGATCAGTTTAAAGGGCAGCCCGCGCCTTTCAGCGGGCTCCCCTGAAGGGGGGCCGAATTGGCCGAATTTATTCGCGAACTCCCGAACTCGCTGAATTCGCCCCCCCCGGTTGCCCGCCAGTTTTGTGTTCGGATCCGTCCGAACAGAAAATCACCGAATCAGGGGAAATTCGGTTGATTTTCAGTACGGACCGAACCGAATTGACAGCCCTAGATCCACACACACTGCAATTCATTGACAGTGCATGGCCAAAATGTTGCAGAGAAGAGAGTGCTGTGAGGGAAACGTGGCAGGTTATTTTGCATTCTAGGCACAATCTCAGGATTGGCCTCATCCTTTGCCGCTGCTATTTTGTGGAGTGGCAACTGTTTCATAGCAATCAAACCAACTCTTGATAATTACTCAGATTTTAAAAATGAAAGAACTCTAAAGGATACCTAGTAGAACCCTGATCAGCAACCTAATCCTCCTCTTTCTTTCTTTCTTTCTTTCTTTCTTTCTTTCTTTCTTTCTTTCTTTCTTTCTTTCTTTCTTTCTTTCTTTCTTTCTTTCTTTCTTTCTTTCTTTCTTTCTCTTTTATACCCCACCTTTCCTCCTGGGTCAAGGCAGCTTAACAGTGGCCTTGATAGTGACAATGGAATTGTGGGTACACAACCAATATTTCTGGTGTCAGGCAGAACTTGATTGGGGTCTTTCCCTTTCAACTTTACGCTTGCTCCTGCAATAAAAAGCCCTTTCAGTCTGGAGCATTCTTCCTCTAGATATATGCTAATGCACTATGAAAGTGCTCATCATGCCTGGATGGTCCCTGCTGATAAAATACTGCCTGGAGATCTCTCCAAGTGCTAATGTGTCAAAATGCCTCGGAGCACAGGGTGAACATTATTAGTGCTTTTTAAAGGTCGTGTCTACTGAAGTTAGCTTGTACACTGGGGGGGGGGGTGACAAAAGAACTTTTTGGAAGAATTGGCTAATTAGAAAAATCAGGGACTAAATGGACAAATCTATACCACCAATAAAGCATTTTAAAGGTGGATGTAATTGCAGGAGAGGAGCCCCGTGGTGCAGAGTGGTAAGTTGCAGTACTGCAGTCCAAGCTCTGCTCACAACCTGAGTTCGATCCCGATGGAAGTTGGTTTCAGGTAGCTGGCTCAAAGTTGACTCAGCCTTCCTTCCTTCCGAGGTCGGTAAAATGAATACCCAGCTTGGTGGGGGTAAAGGGAAGATGACTGGGGAAGGCACTGGCAAACCACCCTGTAAACAAAGTTCTTCCTAGAAATCGTCAGGATATGACGTCACCCCATGAGTCAGAAATGACCCGGTGCTTGCACAGGGAACCTTTATCTTTTTAATTGCAGGAGAGCGAACATTACAGTTGGCTGATTGGGAACATGTTTTTAAAGAAGTCAAAAAGGGCAAGAGTCCAGTAGCACCTTAAAGACTAACAAAAATATTTTCTGGTAGGGTATGAGCTTTTTGACTACTGCAGACAGACTAACACGGCTACCCACTGTGAATGTTTTTAAAGAGTTAACACACATTGATTTAAATATTAGGTCTGATATACTAGTGCTTTAAAACTTTTAAAAGCTTAATGACCATTAGAACTCTGTCACCCCAACTTTCCTTACCTTGTGTGTGTGTGTGTGTAACGTGCCGTCAAGTTCTATCAGTGGCAGTCAACATTTCAGCATAAATATTTGCCACAATAGTTTTGCTAGTTGCTCTTAATGAAATGATTAAAACATTTAACTATTGGAAAATACAGTTGGAAGTTCTTTTCTATCCAGATTGTTTGAACTGGGGAGATGGAACCGGCACGACCCCAATGGGCACGCGCAAAAGCGCATGTCGGCCGGCCAGCCATTTTAATCCTGGCTCCCCGTGCGTTCCGGTTTGCCTCCCGCCCAGGCTGCAAACTCGGCTCCCGTTTAGGCGGGAACTGAAGCTTGCAGACCCAGGGCTAAATGGGAGGGAAGGCCGACATGCTAGAGTTATAAGTGAAGACATTAATGATTAATTTAATGCAACAAAACTTTATTAAACAACAACACACATCATACTTTATTAGAAAAGGATTGATAGTTTGTAAGGTAATAGGCCACAACTTGGAATTGGCAACAGCTGCGACCCCCTTTTTGTGGCGCAGCATGAACCATGTGTCAGGTACCAAGGCCGACCCCAATGCGGCCTGGTGTGCCAACCAGCCCACAGCAGTCCCACTGTGGGCAACCCTTGCGGGGACCAAGAAAACACCAGGACGATCGCCACTGGGTGTTTACCCGCTGCTTGCCTGAGTTAAGAAAGCGACCCCTTCAGTTCGCTTCCCCCCCCAACTGACACATTTCCATGCCTATCCGCCAAAAAGCTGCAGTGGGCCCCCATACTCACAGGCCGGTGCAGCTTCCGCCACCACTCACAGCTGAAGCCAATTCATCAGCCCCCCCGGATGTTCTGTAGCCAAAGATCCATGCCCCAGCTGGTGAGGTGCATGCTGTCCAAACGGTACAATGCCGCCAAGCGGAAAGAAATGTCCCATTGCCAGATTACCGTTCTGCCCAATCTGGCCACCGCTCTGCCAATTGCGTTGGTGACCTTTCTCCTTGCCACATCGATACGCTTGATGTTGTGGGCACCTCTCCAGGACCTCCTTTCCAGCCAATCCGACCAGAAGATCACCATGCCTGGGCAAGCTTTCGCCAAAGCTGCCAAATCCGTGCTCGCTTCCCTTTCCGGGTCTTTGCCTTGCGAGCTGCAGAGGTCATTCTCCCCCATTTGGAGAACCACGGCTTGAGGAGCCCCGTACTCCTGTACCCAGTGTAGCATCACCGGCAGGAAAGAATGCCAACGCACGCCTCACTGGCCCAGCCAGAAAATCCGCACATCACGTTCCAGGCCCAAACGTCGTCCCCATCCAGCCGCTGTAGCATAACGTCCACACCAAAAGACGATACTGTGGCCCACAATCCACACCGTTCGACAGCATCCTGAAACTCATAAACACAATTAAAGGATAGCCCGGTCAGGCCGGACATAATTCTTATATGTCGCTGATGGCCAGCGGCCTATGGCCTGTATCCATTCCATTGCCATGCCAGCAACGGCTGCTGACATGGCCGCTCCAATGCGGAATGAGTGTCCCCCGTATTCCGATGCAGGGAAACCCAACTTGCTTAACGTGGTTCGAAACACGCTGACTAACTGATATCTCGTCAATGGCATATTGTCAGCTTGGATAAACAAGTACCCCTCACTCCTCGGGCGTACAGCTAAAATCTGGCGCAAGGCCCAGTGTGGGCAAGGTCCCTCTTTGCCAGTGGCATGTAGTTGAATCGATTCCCCTCTTCCGCCCTGGTCCGTTTTGGACTTCCTTATCACCAAGGTTAATGTCCTAGCTGACATAAGTGCATCTCCCAGCCTGAGTGCCCTCCCAGACCCATCGTGGCGGGATTGGGCCACTAGTTCTCCGACCCTGAGCGCCCCAAAGTCATCCAGGTAATGGGTGACTGTGGAAACCCCCATTCGGTGTTGAATCGCCCACTCCAGAAAAGTGCTAAATGCTTCAAACGCAGAGCATGACATGGAGCACCCCATTGGCATTGCTTTGTCGAAGTATGAGGACCCTTGAAACTGAAAACCCAATAAACAAAAATCATCTGGGTGTACCGGGAGTAATCTGAAGGCTGACTGTATATCGCACTTTGCCAGCTGGGCACCGTGGCCGCAGGCACGAGCTAAACTTAAGGCATGGTCGAAAGAAGCATATCTCACGGAAGTGAGTTCAGCTGGAATCCCGTTGACGGAAGCCCCTTTTGGATAGGACAGGTGGTGAATCAATCTGTATTCACCTGGCATCTTTTTTGGCACTACCCCCAGCGGGGAAATCCTTAAATTGGGAATAGGTGGTGAGGAGAAAGGGCCCTCTATTCTGCCTAACTCAAGCTCCTTCATGCTTTTCTTGGCCACCACCTCCGGCATTTCTTTGGCAGATTTCAAGTTGCCCACCTCTGTGGGAACTCGGGCATTAAAAAAGGGGATTCAAAAACTGGCCGTGAAGCCATTCATCAAATATTGCGCTGCAGCTTTATTAGGATAACTCATCAGTAATGGTCTTAAGGCGTCATTTTTTATAGATGTGTAGGCCAGGCCCCTTAACGCTTCCCATTCATTTGTTGGATGTTGAAGTGTTGGTGGAAGGGCCGCCCTCTTTTTTATTATTGCTGAGGCCTGACCTGCCTCCTCAAAAGGGAGGCTGGCTGGAATTGCCACGTGGGCATGACGAGCGGGGGTGGGGGCCTGAGCAGGTCTCGCAGCAGTGTTCAAACCTGCATGCCTTCCTTTGGCACTTTCCTAGACCATAGTCCCAACATTTACGGCGGTTGATGTCACGCTGTGGTCTGTTTGCCCAGGTCGTCTTATAGCTCTCGGTCCTCTCTTTAATGTGAGGCCCCACCTTTACAAGCCAGAGCTTGTCGTTGATGAGGTCCCAGCGGCTTCTCTCATTCTGAGAGGCCCGTTTTCTAAATGCCTCATCGTAATTGATGGTGGCTGAATCACCGGTCAAGGCTCTGGGTCTCAAAACATTACCCAGATGGTTAAGATGATGCCACCCCTGCTCAGGGTAGGCAGAGGCTACCACTCCCGCAAATATGTTATAGCCGGCCAACCATCTGTCGAATGACCTGTCTGTCGCTCCCTGTTTCTCTTTTTTCTTATCCTTCGATGAAGGCCTAGATCTGCGCCCTTCCTCTACCTCCAGCTTACTAAGACACAGTACATCTACGTAGTACCCGTTGAGAATGTCTTCCCTTAACCTTCTAGGAAAGTGGATCCCTGGGGGGTCTTCCTCGTCCTGAAACATGGTGGGGAGGAAGAAGCCCTTGTCTAGCTGTGCTGGCCCCCAACCGGTTATAAGGCGGCCCCCTTCTTTTTATTATTATTATTTTTTGATTGCTTGGCCTGCAAATTGCTTGGTCTGCCCCTCAGAATTTTTTAAGGGGCGAGGGCGATCCAACTCTGCCACCTGAGACACAAGGTGCTGTATGTGCCTGCCCGGTTCCTGTTGGTATGCCTGGGAACGGCTCCCCCGTCCGGTGGCCGGCGGCTATCCGCTATTGGCCCCCCCGGCCCCCTTTTTCTTGTCTATCTGTGCTTGTCCGCTCCTGTGGTAATTGTCTCTCTAGCTTGTCCGCTTCCTGTTGTTCTCTCTCGCTTGTCCGCTCCAAAATCTTTCCGCTCTCTCTCTGCCGTCAAAGCTCCGCTCCGTCTCATCAAAAGAAAAGATGGAATGAGCTGGGGGCAGGCCGCCCTCCCGTTATATACTATCGTGGGAGGGTTAGACCCTCCCCCTCCCGCTCCCACCCATAGCTCCCATTGGCTTGGACCCGAGGGGGCCAGCCAATGGGAAGCTGTTGCTGGGGAGGTGAAGGCCGGCACGAGCCCTGTTGCTGGGGAGACAGAACCGGCTTGACCCCAACGGGCACGCGCAAAAGCGCATGTCGGCTGGCCATTTTAATCCCAGCTCCCCGCGCGCTCCGGTTTGCCTCCCGCCCGGGCTGCAAACGCGGCTCCCGTTTAGGCAGGAACCGAAGCTTCTCTTTATAAAACATATGCTTGTGTTGAACACTGGACTATTTAATTTTGAACTCTTGCACACCTTTGAGATTTCTACGATTTGGCTGCCTGTTGCTTATCTAAAGCCACACATGTTGCTGCTGTTTATTAATTAAATGTGTATCTCCCAATCCAACTGTGATGAGCACTTGAGGTTTGAAAAAGATTTTATGGAATAAATCTTTCCTTCTTTTATTTGTCTTGCCTCCCTTTCCTTGTGTTTGCTTTAAAAAAAAAGAAAAAAACCAACACAGCTTTTATGAAGTTTGGTCCTCACCATAATTGCCTAATTGCTTCCTTAAATGGGTGCTTATGGTCAAAAGGTGTAGTCAACCAATATTAATGGACATATTTAATTCCTGTTCACCCACCCTTCAGTGACAGCTATAATCCCTTTATTGCTTTGAATTTAGCAACATGGCCTTGTGCAATGGTCATTAAGTTAAGCTCTCAGACATATCATTTGATTACTGTTCACAGTATGCATTTCTGCCTTCATACATGATGGCCTGCATCAGATAGGAGAACTGACTATTTGCTCTTTGTTAGCTGGCAATGTGACTGTAGAATGTGGTACTGTTCTCTAAGTATTGTATGTACTTGAACATATTTTTATTATTTACACAAAGTATTCATTTGAAAATGTATGTGCTGCCTCGCCATAGACTTGCTTGAAGCATCTCACAAATTAAACATGATAAAATTATAAAGATACCCTTAAAATAATAAACAACAACACACCATAAATATCTGAGCAATTAAAACAAAAGTTACAATAGCAATTTAAGCCAATACAACAAAATACAAAAGCTCAGAGGTGTTTTTTTTGGTTCCATTCTTTTTTTCTTTTTTCTTTTCTTTTAACACACAAACATACAAACATTAAAACACAAACAACCATAATATAACGATTTATGTATATTCATGGAACTTACCATTAAAATTACAACTCAATTTTCAACTTATTTGAATCACATTACCGTTTGTTTTTAACATTTTCTCACATATTTACTATTTATTACACATATATTAAATCTTATTCTGGTTTAATTTAATTTAATTCTGTTCTAAATTTTTAGCTGTAAAACACAAACAACCATAATATAACGATATATGTATATTCATGGAACTTACCATTAAAATTACAACTCAATTATCAACTTATTTGAATCACATTACCATTTGTTTTTAACATTTTCCCACATATTTATTATTTATTACACATATATTACCTAAATCTTATTCTGGTTTAATTTAATTTAATTCTGTTTTAAATTTTTAGCTATATAGTTAAAGAAAATATTTACAACAATTATGCCTGAAACACTAAGAAAATGTATTCCAGATTTAATTCATGAGCAAATGGGATTTGTTCCAAGAAGATATATGAAAGGCAATATTAGATGTATATATTGAATGCAATTGAATATGCTAAGAGAAAAGGAGATAAAACTGCATTTATGTTTTTAGATGCAGAGAAGGCATTTGATAATGTTTCTTGCTCATTGTTAATGAAAGTCTTACAAAACATAGAATGTGGAAGAGAATTTTTAAACTGGATGCAAAGTATTTATATAAAACAGCAAGCTAGAATTTTAATAAATGGATCTTTAACAGAAAAAAATGAAATAGAAAAAGGAACTCGACAAGGATGTCCAATATCACCAATATTATTTATTCTAGCAGTAGAAATATTAGCTACAACAATCAGACAAGATATAAGGATCCATGGACTAAAAAAAGATAAAGAAGAATATAAAATGAAGATTTATGTAGGTGATGTAATATCAGTCACAAAACCAAATATTTCCTTAAAAAGTATAATGGAACAAATAAATAGATATAAATTCAAAAAGAAAAAGATCATATTAATTACATCAAAAGAAGAGGAAGAAGAGATAGAAAAAGTAACAGAATGTACCGTTACAAAAGGCCCAATACAATATCTGGATATATATGTAACTGAACAAAGAGCGCAATCCTGTGTGTGTGTGTGGGGGGGGGGAGGTAGATCCTCAGTGGCCGAGAGCAGTAGAGCCTTGCTATCTTCTCAGAGGCTTCCCAGCTGCTGCAGAGGGGGGGGGGGAAGCATTTTTAAAAAATAAAAAGGAAAAAGGGGGAAATGCACCATTGCAAACAGCAAGGCTGTGCAACCCAAAAATGTGGCGTCGCTCCGCTGCTGCTCAAGGAGGTGCTCCCGGGCAAAATGACTGTAGAAGTTGTCGAAAGGCAGCTCCACCCCCAGGAAGCCCCCCCCATGCCAGCGCGGCCTTTCCCACCTGGGAAAGCCCTGCTGGCATGGCTACACTGGAGGTGGGGAGCCAACAGCGCCCGGATGCCAGCGTGTTTGTGCCCATGCCAGCATAGTTACCTTATTCTGTGACAAGGTGGCACCTATGCTGGTGTGGGGTCATGCTGGCTCCAAACGAGTCCCCCCCTTTCAGGAATGGGCTGAAAACGATAACTTCTGTAACTTTCATAGAGTCTGGAGAAATATTCAGGAAGATATTCAACTATGGGAAAAGTTGAAAATGTCTGGCTAGGAAGAATCTCTGGTGTCAATCACACTTTCTCAGCCTAATCTACCTTACAGAGTTGTTGTGAGGGTAACATGAGGAAGGTAGAACCAGCTTCTTAGAGGAAGGATGGGATAAAAATTATAGATAACCTTAACTAACAACAAGCAAATGTTATGTCTGCATTGGCCCCACACCATCATGTTTTCAAGATAATTCTTAATATGATCCTTGCTGTGGTAATGGGACTGAACTCCCCCATAACTTTTCTAAATATAATAATAATAATTACATGATCTCTGAGTAGTCTCAGAGGCATGCTAATGAAAACACATTTTTATACAGTTTTGTATACTATTGTAATTTCAGCATAACATTTCTCAAGTTTCATTTCTCTGGGCCTGGCGTACACTTGTAACACACCTCTTCCCCTACATGTGTACACAGTCATATATAGCAGGGCTGCCAGCTCTGGGTTTGGAATTTTTTGGAGATTTATGGATGAAGCCTTGGGGATAGAGTTTGGGGAGGGGAGGGGAAGGGAGGACCTCAGTAGGGTGTAATGCCATAGAGTCCACCCTCCAAAGCAGCCATTTTCTCCAGGGAAACTGATCAGTGAAGTCTGGAGATCAGTTGTAATTCTGGGAGATCTCCAGGCAACACCTGGAGGTTGGCAGATCTAACACACACAGACTACTGAACAGAGAGGGCAGACAGAAACACTTTTAAAGCAAGAGGTAATAAACATTTTCAGCTGATCTGATGCTCAACTGCATCAATTATATTCTGTCTACAGCAGGGGTGTCGGACTCATTTGTTATGAGGGCCAGATATGACATAAATTTCACTTGATTGGACTGGGCCATGTGTACCATAAAACCTAACGCCAGGTACTGGAGATAAAAACTTTATAGAAGACACAGGCAAAGCCAATTAATGATATTATTCTTTTACTTAAAATACAAACATGCTTAAAACAATAGCACTCTTACAGTATTTTCTTCTATTTAACAGTCTTTGATAATTGACACCGCTTGCTCTGAATTACTGCATCAAAATCTGGAGTCAAAGTCTGTGCTGTAGCAAGTTTTGAGCATGCTGTTCAGGTGTGTCTCTGTAAGCTGAGAACTTTGATTTATTAATATTCATTATAGAGAAGAGCTGTTCACACACATGTGTTGTCCCAAACACAGAATAAAATTTTAGCAGCAAAAGCCTTGTTGGGAGTAATTTGGACCCCCAAATTGGTAACATTTGCTGCCAACTTCAGAAAATGTATCCTTGAGCATCACACTGCTTGTGGGGCCGGATAAGAGCTCTCAGGGGCTCTTTGACACCATTGTTAACTGGAATTCAGTTCTACTGTGCACCATGAGACTTGCTTCCTCACAAGTATGGGTAATACTGCAGCCTTAACAATCCTTAACCTTAACATATAGGTTCTTGTTCCTCTTTAATCTCATTTGTGATCAAGTCTCTTTCTAGAAAAAGGAAGTGAATTCCACCCCCCCCTTGCCTTGGCATGCAGCTTCTTTTTCTTCCAAACTGTTGTTATTTTTCGTAGTCAGGGAAGTGTGTAATAGCTGAGACAGTGTCGTTCAGAAAATAGTAATAGTCAAGAAATGTTACTTTTTGAAGAAGTAATACTCCTTTAATAGTACCTAAAAACAAACTATAAAGCCCCTTCTTTTCTTTTCCTTTTGATTTGCTGTTAGGTTAAAGTAGGGCTGCCAGCTCCTGGTTGAGAAATACCTGGAGATTTGGGGGTGGAGCCTGAGGAGGGTGGGGTTTAGAGAGGGGAGGGACATCACTGTCATAGAGTCCAATTATCAAAGCGGCCATGTTCTCCAGGGGAACTGGTCTCTGTCACCTGAAGATCAGTTGTAATAGCAGGAGATCTCCAGCCACCACCTGGAGGTTTGCAACCCTAGGTTAAAGGTTAACAGTTTCCTTAGAATGAAATTGTGCAGGTCAGATCTTCGTTTCAGAAAACCACTAGAGAGATATGGAGATGATTGCTGTTGGTGGCAACAAGAAGGCAAAGTAGGTTGCTATAGCGGATTAAATGTAATAATATTTGTTGGAAAATAGGGCAGATATTGTTGTGTGATGAGCCTGGGTTATTTGAGTTAAGCTGAGGCATTTGTTTGGCATGAATACTGGAGGGGTGGGGAAGGGTGCTGCCCCGAGCGTTTATTCAATAAAAGTTTGAAGAAAATTGAGAATAATTTGGTGAGAACTTCTCAGGTAGAAGTTTTTTTTTTTTTTTCAAATAGAAGGGAGCTTCATTTAGTGGAACTTTCATTTTACAGCAGTGCAGAAGATGTTTTAGGTGGATTCTATTTGAGCTTTGTAAAAAATATGGCGGGGAGGGTGGCAAGCCGGTGATGTACAAGAGTAAAACACATTAGAACAAAGACAGACCTGTTTCCTTTTAAACAACGGAAATGCATCATTTGCTCGGATGCAGGCAGAGGGGGGACAGGTAGGAGCCAAATAGATTGATGGAGTCTCACCTGGCATAATTCAGCATCTAAGCGTCAATGGATCTGTGCCAGTTTACACCTGCCGAAGATCTTGCTCCTCTATTTTCATATGCGCTACAAGAGGTGATGTAGCAGATCCATAGTCATATTAATCAGCAGCAGGCATGGAACTGGGGGAAGGAGAACCCAGGGGAGGGAGGGGTGGGTGTGCTGCGTGCATGCGCATGCGCACTGGAGCCAGGCACTGGTGGCCCCAGTGGTGGAGAGAAATGCACTGGGCGGGGTGCGCAGTGGCCGCTTTCGCAAAAACAAAGAGCGTGCAAGCAGCAGCTGGTACAAGCTGAGGGCTGGGCGGGCACACCAGCCGGGCTGCGGGTGGGCATCTGTGCCTGTCCTGCAGTGTGGCAGCGCTCCTCCCCGTGCCTGAACTCCCCATTCCTGGGCTGGCACCCAACCTCTTCTTGCGCCCGGGGCAACTGCCCTCACCCCCCCCCCCAAGATCCAGCCCTGATTAGCAGCCCCCTTCAGCTGCTCTGAAGATCAGGAAAGGGTCTCAGGAGGGAGGGGGCATTTAACCCACTCTCCCCATACTTTCCCACAATTTAAACTTGTGTTATCAGAACGTGCAGTTTGCTCTGCAAAAACTCTGCCCAATCTTGAAAGCAGCTGCATGCCACTAATAAGGTAAAAGAGAGAGAGAGAGAGAAAGATCCTGTGGTAGATATTAATCACAGATCTCTAACTTCATATCTAGCCTGACCCTCAGTCTTCATTACTTCAGTTACTCATTGCCGCAGTGCAGTGTCGTGAAGTTTTTCGTCATTCCTCACCCCCTCTGACTCTGGAATGCTCAGAATCAAAATTATCTGTAAGCGGCCAGACAGGCTCCCAGATTAGTTTCTTGGAAGTGTGTCCAAGGATGACGGGTTGCAGAAATTCTTGCCTACTGGGGGAAAGCTGAAGTACAATCTGTGTCACTGTTTTGTAAGTTTTGGAATAGTTTTGGAGAGTATAAAGGTTTTTATCACTTGTTTGTTTACTTGAGAGAGATAAGAGTTCAGAGAAAACAGAATGGCCCTGTCCGGAATTTGAAGTCACTGCAGTTTCATGGAGGGTATTGATTAGTTCTTGGAGGCTGCAAGAGATTTGTTTCTCTGCCTTTTCAGTATTTGGCGTTCAGGAAATTGTTGCTACAAAGTGTGTGTGCATGCATGCATATGTATATGTATGTGTATATTATATCTATATCTATCTATCTATCTATCTATCTATCTATCTATCTATCTATCTATCTATCTATCTATCCACACACACACACACACCACACACACATACCTGATTTAGAATGAAATACTATCTTGTCTTTTATTCCCTTCTTACAATGAAATAGTATATATTTGTCATTTAGATCTTTAAAAGTTAGCAGCGTGCTAATGACATGTATACAAAAGATGTAGTCAGCCGCATAGGTAAATAGCAGAAGCCGAAAACAAAAGTCATGTAACACCTTTTATTAAGACCAACCCAAATAACGCAACATAGTGTTCGAATTTTCAAGTTCCCCACAACTCTTCATCAAACTATATTTTCAAAAACAAAAAAAGGGGAGTGGGAAGGGAAAAAACGGTCTCTCAGGACATGATTCTAAAGCCCTTTTGCCTATGCCTTGGGAAGAAGAAGAAGAAGATTATTAGAGTCCACTGCTCCAAACCACCGTTCTTAACCACTACACCATGCTGGTCCTAGCAGGTGATTTGGGGGATGGGTCTTGGCAGGTGATTTTACGGGATGGGAATTGAGGCATCTACTCCCATTGCTCTTTCCCTTCTCATAAGACTGCCCAGAGAGATTAGTTGCTGATCTGGATTCTACCAGTACATGCATTTTTAGGCATAAAAGGATACCTTCGAATGTAATATGATATCTGTACCGCAGAGTTTCAGGTGCACAATGGCACAGCGCCTGGTGTGTAAGTCTCCGAAGCTTTCTTGGAAATGTTATTGGCAGTTTAAAGAGCGGTTAACGTTACTCGCCTACTTCTCATGTTTGTTTTGAAACTAATTTGTCTAGCCTTGTTAATAGAGAGATGAGGGAGCTGGAAAGGAATATATAAAATATGCTTTGTTTGTTCTGAGGTCAAGGTATCATGTTGCTTGTGTGTGGCTCTGCTTTCTCATGCTGCTGGCCTTTGACTCCTGATGCTTCTCAGGCGGTAATTAATTTCTCCCCCCCTAAAAGAAACATAAATTATTAGCATAACTTGCTCTTTCTCAGCTGAGTGCCTTTTTCAGTTCAAGCCCCAGATCAAGTCGCTGGGATTGCTTCAGTTTTTTAGTTGTTGGTATAATTTTTCAGCTTTGCCTGATAGCGGATTGTAAACAAAGTGCCGATGCCTGCGGGGGAGATCATTACAGCTGTAAAGGAAACAGGGAATATTGTTTGAATTCACAGAAGGAACTTGTTTCGTTTTTAAAAGCTATGGTGTCTGATTGCGTTCGTGAACACTTTTCAGCTCTCGAGGCCTACTGGTTCTGAAGAAGAAGAAGAAGAAGAAGAATTTTTATATGCTGACTTTCTCTACCACTTAAGGGAGACTCAAACCAGCTTACAATCACCTTCCCTTCCCCTCTCCACAACAGACACCCTCTGAGGTAGGTGGGGCTGAGAGAGAGTGACTAGCCCAAGGTCACCCAGCTGGCTTTGTGTGTAAGAGTGGGGAAACAAATCCAGTTCACCAGATTAGTGTCCGCCGCTCATGTGGAGGAGTGTGGAATCAAACCCAGTTCTCCAGATCAGACTCCACTGCTCCAAACCGCCGCTCTTAACCACTACACCAGAGTTGTCAGAGTTGATGGTAGTTCTGTTGCAAGCTTTCTACTATATTTCCAGTTAATGGGATGGTGTCTGCTGCTTCTGCTCTTCTGGCTTTGCAGGTTTTGTCATCCTTAGCTGCCTTTTGGGTTTGGTGCCAAGGGAAGTGATTTTTTGTCTCCAAGTTGGTGGCACTGTTACAAATGAATTGTCCTCTTGGGAGAGGGGAAAAAAGATAGCTAGCAATCTCTAGATGTTTCTCTGATTCACAAAATATCATCAACTGGGGCTTATTCTGCAGCGGTTTCCACTGGAGTGTGACTTGGGACCTTTCTGTATCAGACAGGCAAGTATAGGGTTGCCAGGTCCCTCTTCACCAACGGCTCAGTGGTAGAGCATCGTCTTGGCATGCAGAAGGTTCCAGGTTCAATCTCCAGCATCTCCAGTTAAAGGGACCAGGCAAGTTGGTGATGTGAAAGACCTCTGCCTGAGACCCTGGAGAGCCGCTGCTGGTCTGAGTAGACAAGCCGTGGCTTTGTCCATCAGGGAGGTATAATGCAGCGAGAGATGACTATCTATCTCAGACGCTGAGAAGCATGTAGTTTACAGATCATAGGATGGCTCTTAGCTTGAAAATCGCTGAGCCATCCTATGATCTGTAAGCTACATGCTTGAAGATCGCTAAGAGCCATCCTATGATCTGTAAGCTACACGTTTCTCAGCGTCTGAGATAGATAGTCATCTCTCGCTGCATTATACATCCCCGATGGACAAAGCCACGGCGAAATGGTTTTAACTGGTTGCCCATCTCGGGATGAAGTAAATACACCATATTACGGCTTTTGGACAAGAAATTACTGTTGAAAAGCCTCTATACACGTCTCCAGCGCCACGGGACTCCGGTCCGGGTTTTCTAATTCTCCACGGAGCGCAGTCTTGCCTCCGCTTCAAGTGGAGCCGCTTCGCCTCTCAGTGTGTTATCATGCTTTGTATACACTTTATAGTATTTCGGGCATTACAGAACATCTTGTAATTTGTGATTTATTTTTTGGGATTTTCTCAGTACATAAGTTGTGTGCCATCAGTGCTTGCTGTTATTTTTTTAAGTACCTGGAGGTTGGCAACCCTAATGAGAAGACAGTGCTGTAGGTTATAGCTAAGGTCAAGTAGGCTTGCCAACCCTTGGACAGCAAAATTCTGGCAAGAGGCAGGGCCCACGGAGGGGCATGGCCCAGCCTGGCGGGGCGCACCAACTGAGGGGCATGCCCAGCTATCACCTGAACTCTTTCTTGTCTTCACAGAGCTGTGCATGGGTCTGAGCCGAATCTGCTTGCACAGAGACTATTTAAAGGAACAAAACGTTTCCTCGCTCTGAGTAGCATGTGCATGTCCTAGTTCAGACTGGGTTCACACATGGGCTACTCAAAAGCGAAAACCTTCCCCCACCCCATTTTAATACCCTGTACATGGGTAACCTTTGGCCATGTACAGACAGCATAATCTACCTCACAGGGTTGTTGTGAAGATAAAGTGGAGAAGAAGAGAGCGATGTAAGCTGCTTTGGGGCACGTTGAGGAGAAAAGTAAGCTATATATGAAGCATAGCACCCAAGAAAGGTTGCCAATTAGAACACATCTGAAAATCACACAATAAACAAACAAACAAATAAAACCTAACCTGTTGAGAAACTCAAATACCTGCTTTCCGACAGTGGCTAAAAATTTCCTTGAGGCAACCAGTTTTTATTGTAAAAATCTGGCCTCATCTCAAAATTACAGTCCAGGTAGCAAACCTATGGCATCAGGAAAGATCTATGGTAACAGGACCCATCCTAATAAAATAACCAGCACAAGAGAGAATAAAATCCAGGATCAAGGGAACTTGAGGGAGCAGCCAGAAGAGTCCAGTGCAGCAGAATGCTGCCTGCTGGTTCTACCTCTGTGCATTTAGTGGAACACCCACACACCCTTCATATACATGCAGGTGTAAGCATGGTCAGGGAACCTCCTTTTTGCAGCAGTCATAGAAGAGCCAATGCATAGACACTTGTATACCCATAGGGATTAGTGCAGCTGTTCTGCTGAACACATGGAGACCAGCTAGGCTGGTGTACAAGGCTCAGGGAAGCCAGAAGATGAGCTAGCTGAAGGCCAGTGGGGTGTAGTGGTTAATAGCGGTGGTTTGGAGCAGTGGACTCTGATCTGGAGAACCGGGTTTGATTCCCCTCTCCTCCACATGAGCGGTGGACCCTAATCTGGTGAACTGGATTTGTTTCCCCACTCCTATACATGAAGCCAGCTGGGTGACCTTGGGCTAGTCACAGCTCTCTTAGAGCTCTCTCAGTCCCATCTGCCTCACAGGGTGTTGTGGGGAGGGGAAGGGAAGGTGATTGTAAACTGGTTTGATTCTTCCTTAAGTGGTAGAGAAAGTCGGCATGCAAAAACCAACCCTCCTCCTCCTCCTCCTCCTCCTCCTCCTTCAAGCAAGGCAGGGTTAGAAGAACAAAACAGAGGGCTTTGATCATATGCTCAGGTGCTCTGTTGCACTGGCCGACTCCCAGAAATAGGCTGGTACGGGAAAAGCAAATCTGGTGGACGGGGCCCAAATAAGAACATTCTAAAGCTGATGGTGCCACTTTGAGATCAGCTAAAATAGTTATCCCTTAATCGAGTAGAAAAGCCAAGGGAAATAACTATACAAAATAAGCAATAATAAAGGGTTCAGTCCAATTACATGATTTTAAAGACTTGCCCAGTGGGAATAGATGGAACTTAGGCACATGAGCTAGTAAAAATGGCGCCAAAAATGTGGAATGCAAAAATGTAGCAAAAGAGTCTTGTAAAACTATAAATATAATATGTGGTTATCAATCTAAAATAATGACTGATTGTAAGTGTTTAAAAATCTGAGACATTTCCTTTTTTTTCAATGCATTTTTTTAAAGGGTATTTATGAACAGCAGTTTGTGATTCAGTAGCTAGCTAGCTGGAGAACATAACGAGAACGAAAAGTCTCCAGGAATTTCCCCCCCAGGCACTTCTTAATAACAAACCAGCAACATACAGCAGTTGCATGCAGAAAAGTTTTGAAACAATCACATGTAGGGGAAAGATTTTACAGTCAAGCAGTCAGTCAAACTGGAATTTCCTCCAGCTGCTCTGATCCAGGTGGTAGACTATTGACTTTTATTACAGTTATTAAAGGTGCCTCTGTATGAACTGTATTTTTGAATATGTTGATAACGGTGATGGTACAGCAAACGCGAGGTCTCCCTACATTTATCCACTGGTAGAAGAGAGAGTTTAGGCAGGTATATAGGGTGGCCAGGTTCCTCTTCACCACTGGCGGGAGGTTTTTGGGGCGGAGCTTGAGGAGGGCAGGGTTTGGGGAGGGGAGGGACTTCAGTGCCATAGAGTCCAATTGCCAAAGCAGCCATTGGTGAATTGGTCTCTATCGGCTGGAGATCAGTTGTAATAGCAGGAGATCTCCAGCTGGTACCTGAAGGTTGGTAAACAAAATAGAAAAAAATTAGCCTGCTGTAATATGAAGTACAACCCAAATAACAGCAGTCCTGACTAGAATGTACTCAGTATGAATAACAATACAGAAATCACTGAGCAAGCATATCAAACTACAGTGCTACAAAGAATGTCCAAAGTGTCAATTCCAAAAAGAGTCCCGACACACTATAAACCACTCTTTGGGCGAAAATGCAGGATCGAATGCATGCATGTTTCCTTTATTCCCTGTTTCTGCCAGGATTTAGCTGAATCCTGGCAGAAACGGAATAAAAGAGGCTAAAACGACCGTGCGTTTTTGCCCTTTGAGACCAAAAAGAACCGTGTATCACAATCTCCCCATTTAAGGATTCACAGAAACCACGCCTGTCCATTGGAGGTTCATTGAACCATGGATGAGAGTCCAATGACTAGAAACACAATTCTGGGGAGATTGCGATACACTGTTCTTTTTGGTCTCAGGGAGTGATTTATAGTGTGTCTGGACTCTTTTTTAGTGTGTCTGGACTCGTGGCTCACGAAAGCTCATACCCTGCCAGAAAATATTTTTGTTAGTCTTTAAGGTGCTACTGGACTCTTGCTCTTTTCTACTACTGCAGACAGACTAACCACTGTGGACTCTTTTTGGAATTGATACTTTGGACATTCTTCGTAGCACTGTGGTTTGTGACATTGTAGTACCTGGAGGTTGGCAACCCTATAGGTACAGCTGTTTTATCATGCACAGATATAGCATACTTCCAGGGGATTTCAGTACGGCACGGGTCTTTATTCTGAGATAAAGATGAAGGTAATACATCGAGCCTATGAGGAAGACTGGCGATTCACCTCCTCTAACTCATTGAAATCCCTTCCTACGGCAACCACAAACAGTTTTGCCTTCCTCTCTCCTGGAAACGTCGATCAGAAGTCATTACAGAGCCCTTACTGTAGTTACCTAACAATTTCAAAGGATTTCTTTCTCTGTCGTCCGCCTGGAATTGGTTAAAAACAAATCCAGAAACAAACTGACATTTATTTGAAAGAGAGATGATTGGACTGTGTATGTTAGTGCTAGTACTCTGGGCAAGTATTTCTGTATTGCATTGGGCCAGACAGGGACTAAAGTTGGGTTGCCAGCTCTGGGTTGGGAAATACCTGGAGATTTTGGGGGTGGAGCCTGAGGGGGGCAGGGTTTGGGGAGGGGAGGGGCTTCAATGCCACAGAGTCCAATTGCCAAAGCGGCCATTTTCTCCAGGTGAACTGATCTCTATCGGCTGGAGATCAGTTGTAATAGCAGGAGATCTCCAGCTAGTACCTGGAGGTTGGCAACCCTGGACTGAAGGCTAAGCAGTAGGGGGCCCCCTTGCCCCCTTCCGTTCCCTGACACTTCTTGAAAGACCACCAGGGGAAAATGCAACAATCTCCTTGGCGTCACGCCAATGTGCGACATCCCCTCTGGCACAAACTCAGAAGTGATGTCATCGTGTTGGGGCAACTCTCTACGATTTGCCCAAAATTCTATGGCTGCCAAGCACAGCTGGCAATCGTAAAACCAATGGGATTATGAAGGTGTCTATAAAATGCTAACCCTATTCCCCTGAATCATAATAGAATATGTTATAAACGGTGCCTTTAGAAGAGGCTAGTGGAAGGAACAATCTGTTTTATATTTCCAGCTGTCTGTGTGAACGAGTTTCCGTTTTGGCACAAATTCCCCTTCCCATTATTGAATGGGGACCAAAAGGTGTTCAGACCACCTTTTCTCACATGCATGAAGCTGGGTTATACTGAGTCTGTCTTGTCGGTATTGTCTACTCTGACTGGCCCTGGCAGCTCTCCAGAGTCTCAGGCAAACGACTTTCACATGAATGACAACCCTGCCCTTTGTCTGAGGGCAGCTTTCACACCCCCACCACGACAGAGAAATTGGCCTGGATCCCTCCCCCCTGCCCCCCGGTCCCAGCCAGCCGCAGTGGACAGCAGTGGCAAGGCCTGGGACCAACAGAGCAGCAGCGGAGGCTCATGGGAGTGCTGGAGAAGCTGACAAACCCAGGAAAGCAGCAGGACGCAGCGCAGTGGTCAGCGGGGCAGCTGGGAGCGGCACAACCCAAGAGGCAGCCGTCTGATACACCCGAGTCAGCAGTGAGCCCTCACAGGATGGGATGAGGCAGGGGAAGTGGCAAGATGGCGCCGGGGCCGGCTCTGCAGCTGGCAAGCTAGCCCCCAGACTCCTGGCATGCGGCATGCTGGGAGAGGAGAGGGTGGAGGACGGGGGAAGCCTTGCCCCTTTCAAGCCCGGCAAGGCCTGAAGCACTGGTCTTTGGAAATTCCCCGGGGGTGGGGGCTTGGGAGGGAGAGACTCAGACCGGCATCCCATTGGCCCCAAGCTCTGTCAGTCAGATGGCCCAACCCATGGAGGAAAGGGACTGGAGGGGATGCCCCTCCTATAGGGAGACCCAGTGCCTGAAATCAGTGAAAGGTATTTCATCCCAGTCTAAGTTTTGTGATTACAGGTGCAGAGCACTGATTTCATTCACAGGGGCCGTCATCCCACCCTTGGACCTTTCCTTCCAGTCCCAGAACTCTTCTGCTACTCCCAGGGGCCGTCATTCCACTCTGGGACCTGTCATTCTAGTCCCAGAACACTCCTGCTACTCCCAGGGGCTGTCATTCTCTGGGACCTGGCTTGTTCATCCGGTGCTGGTAAAGACCAGGAATTCCCCTGCCTATACCTTTGATAGTGAAAAGCTGACACCAAGCTGAGATGGCTTGGTCGGTGCTACTTGGGGAAGCTCCAAGAGTTGTGCACAAACAGACATGTTGGCCTCTAAAGTGTTATTGGACTCGAATCTAGCAGTTCTACTGCAGACGATCACAACTAGCCTCTGAAACGGAATAATTCAGGTTTGCATAGTTTGTGGAAAGCCCAGAGATTGGGAGCCATCCTAACCTCATCAGGCAGGCCATTCCATGATTCAGTAATCATTCAGTAATACTCTTCTACCATGAGAAAACTGTATCTAACACATTTATAGTCCAACTGTAAATTCCCTTCGAATATTAAACTTGCAAATGACAACCCTTGCATATATTGCTTTTCAGTTTTTGCAGTAGTCAACTAGAAACGTAATCCATGAGGAATATTAACAGTGCAGTTGATATTTTTTGAGTATCAATAAGGACAGGCTTCAAAGATATTAATTACATCTTTCATTTAAAACTGGAAGATTTCTAGAAATGGAGAGCCACGTATTCAAATCAGTCACAGTTTTATTCTGACTCTAGACATCACTTACTGTGTTCTGAAAAAGAAACAGGGAAGAGCTTTAACCCTTTCGTATTGCTAATGCTTTATTGTTCCTTGAATTTTCATTTATTGTTACATTTGCATACTACATTTCTCCCCTTATGGATCTCAAGGCAACATACTTGGGGGTTTCTAAGAGGTCCCCCATCCAATCATTGGCTAGACATAGATCTGCTTTACTGCATCACATGACTTCAGACCATACTTCAAAATTTTGGTGATGAATTTGAGCAGCTGGTGAAATATTGGTCATCTAATAGCAAATAAGGGTACGTATTAATTTAAAACATTACCAAGCAATACCTACTGTTTACTGCAGTAGGCTACATTTAAAGCAATAAAGCCACCATAGATGATGATACTAAACAAATCAATAGCATTTTAAATAAACAATAGCTTTCATAGATTCAGAGTAGGTCTATGATGGAGGCTACCATTATTGCCATAATGCTATTTCAGCATTGTGGCTGAAAGAGCCAGATGGTTGAGCATGGCGTTGTTATGGGTAAAAGTAGTGAAAGAGTTTGTGCTCTTGGTTTCAATGGTGAAAGTGGGTATGAATCATTGTTGTAAACATAAAGACTTCAAAAATTTCTTGCAGAATAAAATTCCTGAATATACTGAAGTGCTCCTGTATTACTTAATAGCCAATAATAAATAATACAGTCAGAGGTTAGGAGATTAACGATCTTTTTATTGTGGCCAAAATAAATACAGTCGGGTGTGCTTGCCCCAAAAGAATCTGGGCAACTCACACACCAAAAGAAAGGGTTGTCAGAACCTTTATAACCTCTGGTCAGGAGTGGTACAACACACGTAACATTGAGCATAGACATACAAAAATCCAATAATGAACACCTTTGGATTAGCATAGGCCTATCAGTGGGGGTTGAGGCGGTACCTTAGCTGGTTACATGATCTGGGGCAGGGAACATTCCTTAGGCCGCAGGTAATTCTGGGCCGTGTCTTGGTGGAAGGTTGTATCAGACACCGACAGCCTGATCTACTGACTCCTGACTCCTGGTTGCCACCTCCCCAAAGCCCTCGTGTGTGTGCACATGAATGCATAGTATTTTAAACCTGTTCTTATACTTTAGGTCTAGCCTTTCCATAAGAGCAATTATGCAATCTGAACACAAAAGCATACATTCAGATAATAATAATGATTACAGGCATTTCAATACTAGGGGGAAGTCAACCAGTTTTTCTGCTGATAAAAAAATAAGAAAGGGTTTCCTTTGACTACCTAAAAATATTATGCTGGGGATCATGGGACCTGCACAGGTTTGCCAACTTCCTGCCAAGGGTGCAGGATCCTGCATCCCCAGCTCCCATTTCCTGCTGCAACTCCTGCATGAATGAATTTGAGAAATTCATGAATGAATTTGAGAAATTACATATGTATTCGAATGCTTTCTTTCTACAACACATTTTGTTCTACTCAAGGTTTGTGGATGATCTGATTATATGCATAGATGATGTCAGTAATTTTGATGGTTTGGTAAATATATTGAACAATGCTGATTCTAATATCAAATTTGAGTGCAAGATGCACCCTAATTGTATTAACTTCTTGGACATCAACATCAACAAAAATGATGATGGCACAATTTGGATTTCTCCATATAGAAAACCTATGGACAGGATGGCTTTACTTCACTTTAATTCTAACCATCCTATTCATCTAAAACGGAACTTACCATATGGCCAGATATTACGGCTAAAACGGAACTCCACTAAGGAGAATGATTATAACAGAACGGCCTCTCAACTAAAGGAGACTCTCCTTAGTAGGGGATACCCTGAACATTTAATTGATGCAGCTAAACAAAGAGCTGATGCACAGTCACGGGATCAATTGTTTGCACGCCCTAAAATAAATAAAAAAAGAATAACATCATGTTTTCAATATACTCCCTTGGTGGGGGGTATACGTAGAATCATAGATAGACATTGGCACATGCTGACTACACTGCCTGACTGCTCAGAACCGCCCCTTCTGGGCTACAGAAGAACGATGTCTCTTAAGGACAAACTAGTGCATACAGATAACATAGAACGCCCCATTAGTAGTCTTAGAAGGGGCCATTTTCGTTGTGGCTCTTGTGTCATGTGCCCGTACGCGCTTCCTGTCAAAAGCTTCACATGTGTGAAAACCGGACTAACTTTTGAAATTAAATGCCATACTGACTGTAGCTCTGTTAATGTTATTTACGCTGTTCTGTGCCCGTGCCCTCTTGTTTACATAGGCAAGACCAATCGATCCTTAAAAATAAGGATCGGAGAGCACAGATCGCGCGTGCGCAATTCAGTTTTAGAAGCACCGATCGTGCCCCATTTCATTCAAGCCAAACACTGGGATACTGACCTTAAATTCTTTGCTCTCTGGCAATATCAGAAAAGACCATTTCATAAAGAAAATGTGGATAAGATTTTGAGCCAGAAAGAATAATACTTTATAACATTGTTTAACACTATGATCCCGCATGGATTGAACTCGGCGTGCGATTATTCAGCCTATTTGTGAATTGGGTGTAACCTTATATGAAATTAAACAGCGTTTCTATAAATACTCTCTTCAACTCTACCCTGAATCCCATTATGAATTGAGTCATTGACTTGAAACCATTTGAATTTACTTTAGACGTGGAAAAGTTGTCAGTAAGTACTTGTATATGTGATTGCTTGCGTGTCATGTTTTACACCAATTTAATTAATTAATTAATTATTATCCAATTATATAATTTTGTAATGATGAATAATTTTATTAGAAATAGAAACATCGTGGGATAGCCTTAAGAGCAGCAAGTCTTCTACATACTTCAGCAAAGGGATCTGAAAAAAAGAAGAAGATAATTAATTAAGAAGAGGATACATATTATTTATGGACTATTATTTTGTACTGATGAAAAATAGTATGAAACAGGACATTTACCGGAAGCCTGTCTGTATCTTGTCCTAAATACTGTGACCTTTATGGTACTTGTATCTTGTCCTATATACTGTGACCTTTATGGTACTATATGCTTTTGTGAAGGAACAGAAGATAAACACATTTTATTTTATTTTATTACTATCATTGGATCATTTTTATAACATAGTGATCATAGCCATAGAGATTGCTAGCATTTGAATAACTAATAGTTGCAATCCTAGTTTTTCTTCAATTGTATGCAACTCCTGCATCTGGCAGGAGAAAATATTTTAAAAATCCACTGTCAGACGATAATGTGACATCACTTCTGGGGGAAACCTGAAAGTGATGGCAGTCTGCTCTAGGAATCTCCAGACAATGGTTTTACCATAGAATTTTCAGCCATTTCTAGAAAGGTGTGACCTCACTTCCAGGTTTTCCTGGAAGTGACATCACACCATCGCGACAGCACCCCCTCCCCCAATGTCCTGGACTCTTACCAGTTGGCAGCTAGCTGGCAACCCCTACACCTGCATGGGCAAAAGCCATGTGAGACAGGGTCTGTTGTAAGGAGGGGAGTAGGGTGAGATTGAGTGGAAACGCCGGTTAAATCCACTCCACTTAATGTGTTTGGGAACAATGCAAGTGTGTAGTCTATGACTACCCAGAAAAGCTTTTTATTACTTTAAAATACATTTTCTGCTAAGGTGGAAGGGTAGCTGTAAAAATAACAAATATTGTCAGTATCTTGTTTCTGGGCTTGCATTGTAAAGGCTTCACTCATTATTATGCACTTGAAAATTGAAGTTAAATTATTGATAATACATATAAGCATTTGCACATTCCATCTAACACGAGTGACTTAATGGGTGTGTTTGCTTGGAACCCTAAACATTCTGAATTAAAACACACAATCCCGCCGGCTGTTAAGTTCCATAATTTCATTGGCACAATAGTGGGGATTTTATTTGACCTGCCTCTACTGTTGTTACTGGCACTCTATCTAATGGAACATGAAGTCAGTCCGGAGACTGAAATTGTTTGGCAGCCAGATGGGAGAGCATGGACTCTGCTGGACCCATTGTCTGCGTCGATTTTAAAAGGGGAGGAAATTTAAGGTGTTCCCAGATGATTAAGAAAAGTGTTTTTTCCTTAATAATAATAATAATCTCTATCTAGTGCCAGTAATATCATGTCCCATTCCCCTATGAAAGATGGGGACAGTCTTGCTACAGGGATTGGTTATTGCTTATTTTAAAAATATCACAGATATATGTGCTGGGAAGGTCCAGTCCAGGGTTGCCAACTGCCAGGTAGTAGCAGGAGATCTCCTGCTAATTCAACTGATCTCCAGTCAATAGAGATCAGACCACCTGGAGAAAAATGGCCGCTTTGGCAATTGGACTCTATGGCATTGAAGTCCCTCCCCTACCCAAACCCCACCCTCTTCAGGCTCCACCCTCAAAATCTCCCGCCAGTTGTGAACAGGGACCTGGCAACCCTAGTCCAGTGCCTTCAGAGAACTAACAAATAAGGGGCAACTTCAGGCCCTGCTTAATGTCCCCTTATGGACATTCATGGGATTTTCAAGGGCTGGGTTTCATCTAAAGTTTTAGGGTTTGTCTTTTTTCTTTTAAAGAAAAGGGGTCACCAGTTGGTAAAGCATTCCTGAAAAAAGAGGGGCTGTGTGTCCCTGTATTCCCTATTCTGTTTTTCACATGGACAACATGTCTATGTTAGTGTGGAAGTTTTCAGCATGCAATAAAAATAAAGTAAAACACATGCATGGGAATTGGTAACTAGGAAAATATTTTCAGCAAGAACGGAAACGACCTGTAAGTAGATGCTGTGTTGAAAAATGGTTTAAGGCAAACTTGAAATATGTTTGTGTTCAACTCTTACTCATTTGATCAGATTTAAGAGAAAGCAAGAGAATAAAATAGCTTCATGAATTAATGGAACAAAACTTTTTTTTTTAATGGAAGATATAGTCAAAATATTTCAAGGATACTCTTCCATATTGTCATACTGAAGTGTCTTGTTTTGTTTGTAAGAATAAAGGCGGACTCTAATCGGGTGAACCAGGTTTGTTTCCCCACTCCTGCACGTGATGCCGGCTGGATGACCTTGGGCTAGTTACAGTTCTCTCAGAACTCTCTCAGCCTCACCTACATCAAAAGGTGTCTGTTGTGAGGAGGGGAAGGGAAGGTGATTGTAAGCCTGTTTGATTCTCCTTAAAAAAGGTAGAGCAAAACAGCATATAAAAACAATTCTTCTTCTTCTTCTTCTTCTTCTGTATTGTTTTTCTTTTTCATGATTTATGTGGTCTATGTACTTGTACTGTAATTATTAGATTTCAAATTATTAGATTTGCTTATGCCTTTTAAAAACAGAACATATGGGGGTTTTTTAGTCATAAAAAGGAGTCGAAATGGGAGGAGTTCTCTGAATGCTAATGATCGGTCACAAGCTCTGTTGAGTGAGGCCCCATGTCGCTCATCCCATTTTGTTCTCACTGCACTTCAATCATATTTGCAGTGGATACAGAACAGTGGGGGGAAATACAACATTTTGAATAAGTACTGGAAAAATATGAAATCCCTACCACAGAAGTGATTCTTTGAGGAAAGAAATCGGTATTTTCTGCAACCAATATTTTATTTCATGGGGGAGGGGGACTTTCTAGACAGTTCCAAGAATCTTGTACAGAGCACCAAACCTATTCTTTTGGGTCCAGTAGGAAATGCTGGAGCAGCAAATTGTAGCAGAAACATGGCGATTTTAGTTGTTGAAAACCAGGAAGGCAACTTTGAGCAAGTTGCTGTTCAGCCTAATTGGCTTCACAGGGTTGAACCGACTGCATTAGATCAATTGTGAAACGGCGCTCGAGTGCTGTGATTCAGGGCTGAGTGAGCAGGAAGCTGCTTCTTACTTCACATTGCAGCAGGCTGACTAAAATGTGCTGTTGGATGGATTTCCCAGCTTTTATCTTCTTCCCTTCCATTTCTGGCAGGTCCCTGGCTTGTGTCTGGGAGAGGCCGTCGCTCTGTGGCAGAGCATCTGCTTGGCACGCAGAAGGTCCCAGGTTCAGTTCCCAGCATCTCCAGTTGAAGGGATTAGGCAAGTAGGTGGTGTGAAAGACCCCTGCCTGAGACCCTGGAGAGCCACTGCCGGTCTGAGTAGACAATACTGACTTTGATGGATCAAGGGTCTGATTCAGTATAAGGCAGCTTCTTGTGTTCGTGTGTCTCTGAATACCAGTTGCTCGGGGGGGGGGGAACTGTTGCCTTGAGAATGATGACTAGAGGTCTCATCTAGCAGTGCTGTCCTTATATACACTGAGGGGTATATTTGTTACTATTAATAATGTTATTAGTTGTGGGATACAGCTATGTACCAGATGAAAACAAATCTTTAGGCCCCTGCAATTAGGAGACTGTGAAAGGTCCCTTGTTATCTTTACAGATATGCTAACTAAACAAAGAGGTGGAGTTGGGAAACATTTGAGGGCTAAAATATAATAAAAATCTGTACCAGATTGATTACTTTCACTGTTAAACTTGTTTGCTTTCATATCAAGGCCTTATTATTTTTCTCCTCTGACTGAAAGTTTCCTTCAGCCCTAAACCATGGTAACTTTTTGGCATTGAGATGTATTTAGTGCATTTTTGTGGTTTATATTCTACAGCTGAGTCAAAATGGAAGGAGCCCAAAGCTCCTGGTTATAAACAGAACTCGTTTTGCTCACTCTTGGTATAGAGTTTTCTTTCTTAAAACTTCATTATCAATCAAGGGGAAAAATGACTGCTTGCAGGCACTTTTCAAGGGTAACTTCTTTTAGCAAATTCCAGCCAGGTCAATATTTGCAGCCAAAACAACAAAAGTTTCTTGTGGCACCTTAAAGAGTAAGAAATTTATGTAGTGTATGCTTTTGTGAATTGGAAACCAATTCCTTAAATGCATGAAATGTTACATTCAGTTGGCAGAGATTTATAAAGCTAGGAAAAGAAGGATGGTACAGGGAAAGGGGAGTCAGAAATGGTACAGGGAAAGATAAATGGTACAGGGAAAGAGAAGTCCACTATTCCAGGTGCGTAGCATTAATTTGCAGAGCAGAAAGGAAAACAAGATATAGTCAAAAGAATAAATCTGAGTGCATTTGGACAATTCCTTCCCCCAAAAGAGGAGTATGAATAGTGTGCATAAACTTGTACCGATTTCTGGGTGGTACCTAGGGTTGCCAGGTCCCTCTTCTCTACCTGCAGGAGGTTTTTGTGGTGGAGCCTGAGGAGGGCGGGGTTTGTGGAGGGGAGGGACTTCAATGCCATAGAGGCCAAGTGCCAAAGCAGCCATTTTCTCCAGGTGAACTGATCTCTATCGGCTAGAAATTAGTTGTAATAGCAGGTGATCTCCAGCTAGTACCTGGAGGTTGGCAACCCTGTTGGTACCATGTTTAGCGTTTAATTTGTATCCGTTTGTTATGTTTATTCTCTGCTTATTATGTTTATCCATTAATTATGTTGATTATGTTGCACAGAGACTGTCCAGTTTGGCCACAGCAAATGTCAGAAGGGTATTTCTGGCACATGATAGCATTCACCATGTGAGAGGATGTGCATGTGAATGAGTTCTTGATGGGACGGCTGGTGTTGTTGGGTCTGTGACCATGTCATGAGTAGGGATGCGACAGTACTGGCGCTGAATTTCTGGCAGGGCTCATTCCTAGCATCACAATATAATTTCGACAGAGGTAGGCAGGGGTGGTTTTGGTGATTTGTGGGCCATGGGCAAAAGTCCAGGATGGGGCCCCAGAATAAGAACATAAGAAAGGCCCTGCTGCATCAGACCAAGGCCCATCAAGTCCAGCAGTCTGTTCACACAGTGGCCAACCAGGTGCCTCTGGGAAGCCCACAAACAAGACGACTGCAGCAGTACTGTCCTGTTTGTGTTCAAAAGCAATATAATAGGCATGTTCCTCTGAACCTGGAGCCAGCGTGGTGTAGTTGCTAAGAGCAGTGGACTCTAATCTGGAGAATCGGGTTTGATTCCCCACTCCTCCACATGAGTGGTGGACGCTAATCTGGTGAACTAGATCAATTTCCCCACTCCTACCCATGAAGCCAGCTGGATGACTTTGGGCTAGTCACACTCTCTCAGCCCCACCCACCTCACAGGGTATCTGTTGTGGGGAGGGGAAGGCAAGGTGGTTGTAAGCCGGTTTGATTCTTCCTTAAGTGGTAGAGAAAGTCGGCATATAAAAACCAACCCTTCTTCTTCATCATCTTTGTCGAGTGGGTGTATGGGTGGTCTGGGACCCGGGGCAATTCCATTGATGCCCTGTGGCTCAGACCACCCCTGGAGGTAGGCCATAAATGTGGACTTAACTGATGGGTTAAAATTAGGGTTGCCAGCTCCAGGTTGGGAAATACCTGGAGATTTTGGGGGCAGAGCCTGAGGAGGGCGGGGTTTGGGGAGGGGAGGGACTTCAAAGCCATAGAGACCAATTGCAAAGTTGCCATTTTCTCCAGGTGAACAGATCTCTGTTGGCTGGAGATCAGTGGTAATAGCAGGAGATCTCCAGCTAGTACCTGGAGGTTGGCAACCCCAGTTAAAATCTCAGTGAAAGTGCCATAATCTTTAAGCAAGCATGCAGAGATTGTGCAGTTAGAGTTTAAATAGATAGATTTCAGAGATTAAACATATGTGTAATTTCTACTGCATAACAGGAAGTTATTGCACCAGGTAACTAGCTACGGTTGAATCCATTTTAGCTTCCTCTCTGTTCCAGATGGTTGCTCATATCTGTCTTGTTTTGCAGATTGCCAATACTAGGCTGTAAAAAGTCATTGTCTGCCTCAGTGCCAGGAACACCCTTGCAGCCGATAGCGTCTGCAGTCCTTTAGACGCTGTTTGCTTGTCTGGATAATGTTCTGTTTGCTCTTCTTTATTTAGCGCCCAGACGGAAGATGTTGACTAGCGGGACAGGGTAAATAAATCAGATTAATCCTTGCAGTACGGTTTGGTTTGCAGGAACAAACCAGAACTCGTTCTGCCCGGTAGTGTATATGAGGGGCCGGGGCCCTTTCCCCTAGATTCTTTTGGCTCCTGAACAGCTGCTGGTCACAACAGATGCACGGTGGCCGAACTGACTGATCTAACCTTCCAGGAAGATTTTAAATTCTACGAGCATTTCCTCAACACACGTGGTGCCATAGACTGATCATTAAACTGTTCTGTGCATGATTAAACCTTTTAAAGATGAGCGTCTTTTTCATGTCTAAGAGCTCAGTTGTGCTGAGAGTGTAAAATCTGAGCGTCAGGATTTGGCCTTTTAGCAAATATACAACATTCACGGTTTCTCTGTTGATTTCATCGGTCCTGGACTTGTTCAGCTGTAGCGAATTTATGTTGGAGTGGATATGAATACAGTATTCGTCCACAGTGTCAGGTACATCGAAGCCTGGACCAGGAACTTAGTGGTCTGAGACTGGAATGTGGCTTGGTGAGTAGGGTTGCCAACCTCCAGGTACTAACTGGAGATCTGCTATTACAACTGATTTCCAGCCGAAAGAGATCAGTTCCCCTGGAGAAAATGGCTGCTTTGGCAATTGGACTATATGGCATTGAAGTCCCTCCCCTCCCCAAACCCCATCCTCCTCAAGCTCCGCCCCCAAAACCTCCCTCTGATAGTGAAGAAGGACCTGGCAACCCTATTGGTGAGCTGTCTTGATCTTTGAGTTCTCAAGCCTCCTGTAAGCACAGTAAAAATGGACAGTATTTGCCTCTTTGATTTGGAAGGCTGGACCTGGTCTTAAAACTAAGAGCCTGGCTTTGCACTTTGCATTTCAGGCTTCTGCTTCCAGTCATATCCAGTTTCTACCCACCTTCCAAGCACAAATTCATGTATGTTAATCTGCATTCCCTGCTGGATGAACTCCTAGGTGACTTCTGCACCGGTGTTATGGTCTGGTGGCGCTAATGTGAACTGGCTTTTTTTTTCATGCTTCCACACAGCACTATGTTGCACCTTCTGACTTTTCTGGGATCTTTCCCAAACCTGCTTTCTGATGATGTTTGTGGAAAGGTTGCAGCAAAGTCCAGGTGGATTCCATGTGTATGTAGAGTTGCCAACCTCCAGGTACTAGCTGGAGATCTCCTGCTATTACCACTGATCTCCAGCCACTAGAGATCAGTTCACCTGGAGAAAATGGCCGCTTTGGCAATTGAAGACCCCAAACCCTGCCCTCCCCAAACCCTGCCGTCCTCTAGCTCCGCCCCAAAAACCTCCCACGGCAAAGAAGGACCTGGCAACCCTATGTGTATGCCACATACTGGCACCCAGTCCCTCTTGGCAGCTATTTCCCCCCATTACCAATTGGAGGGCTTTTCCAGGGTTTTTTAAAATCAATAGTCATATCGCCATAGCATCATAACGCTATAATAATATGTCTGATAAGATCCCCGTGGCGCAGAGTGGTAAGCTGCAGTACTGCAGTCCAAGCTCTGCCCACGACCTGAGTTCGATCCAAACGGAAGTTGGTTTCAGGTAGTCGGCTCAAAGTTGACTCAGCCTTCCATCCTTCTGAGGTCGGTAAAATAAGGACCCAGCTTGCTGGGGGTAAAGAGAAGATGACTGGGGAAGGCACTGGCAAACTACCCTGTAAACAAAGTCTGCCTAGTAAACGTCGGGATGTGACATCACCCCATGGGTCAGGAATGACCTGGTGCTTGCACAGGGGACCTTTACCTTTTTAATTACCCTGAACAAAATTAAAGCGGTGTGTAGGGTGTGTGTGTGGCAACTGTAGGGTGCTGGGGGAGGGAAAGTGCTGTCACCATGTGGAGGTCCTGATGCTGCTGCACTTAACAACCACGGTGGCAATGTGGTAATATTAGATAATCATTGCCATGTTGAAGACCCCTGAGTTTTGGAGGTACGTTCTAAAACGTGCATTTGTTTCTGCCTGTTTAGTCAAGTCAGGACATCCTGGCAACACTTTTTCATTGGTTTGACTCCCTTCGAATAATCCCGGAATTATCATGATCTCAACTGGAAGATGAGGGAGTTGTGGAGATTCCTAGGTGTGAGTTACTACAGTTATATAGTCTTAGGAACCATGCGGTTCTAAGTAACAGCGGCAGTGTGATATTGTAACAACACTGTTGGACCTGAACTGAATTTTTCTTTAGGACATGCTGACTTAAACATTTTTGGATTCCAAATGTATTTTGGAAAATGCCTGGTGGAGAATATCTTTGAGTCTACCAAGGACTGTGGAGTGTTGCTTAGTCTGTGATTCTCTGGAGGGGTTTCTTCCAGCTGTGCACTCGCTTTCCCTATCATCTAACCAATAGGCATTTTACTTTATGTTAGTTATTATCTACAAAACAGAATATACATATAGAAGAGAGAGCAGGAGTATAATCTGCAGTGGGAAAGGTGGCATTCATTACTCTCTCTCTTCTATAAAAAGACAAAAATAGCTGTTATAACTTTTATTAGAATGGAATGAGCAACCATGGAAGAAGCAGGGCATTTTAGAGCCACAGTAAGACAAAGGTCATCCCAAGAAGATGTGAGCATCTGCTGACAGATGTCTCATAGCCCCAGGCTTAAACACATCTGAAAAGCACATGGGGGTGGTCATGAGCCAGAGACTATGGCAGTGTGAACGGACCTCTTGTTTCTACATCACTGTTCAGGTCAGTGTAACAGAGGGTAGCTTTTGGGAAGGTTCCTTACTTCCATTTGGCAATGCTAGGGGCTGATAGATTGTCCTTTTGTTAATATTTTAGTAAACGTTATCTCCTTCAGTGTAAACTATCTCCTTCAGAAGTAAACTATCCTTCAGTGTTACTCCTCTGAAGATGCCTGCCACAGCTGCTGGCGAAACGTCAGGAAAGAAAAAACCAAGACCACGGTCACACAGCCCTAATAACCTACAAGAACCAATTTATCTCCTTCCATCAAATACTTTTGAAAACAGCTAGTGGGCCTAAAATATCTGTGCTCCCCCCCCCTCCATTTTGACTACTGAAGGGCTGGGATGATGCCTGCTTTTATGTATTTATTTCATTTATACCCCTCCTTTCTCCCCAATGTGGACCCAAGGCATTTCCACCCCCCTCCTTTCTCCTCTCCTTCATTTTATCCTCACAACAACCGTGTAAGGTAGGTTAGGCTGAGAGTTTGTGACTGGCCAAGGTCACTCAGCTAGCTTCCATGGCAGAGTGGGGATTCGAACCTGGCTCTCCCAGATCCTAGTCCGACATTCTAACCACTATACCACACTGTTTCTCAATTGTTACGGCAGGATGGATGGAACAGTGTCTTTCCTTGCTGGAAAACTCCTTTAGATCAAGGGTTCCTTGGAAAGCTCCCTGGTAACCAGCTGCCACCACCTAGGGACTTCCTGAGAACATCTAGACTGACCCTCTGAAAATATATTATTCTAGCATAATACTAGAGCAATAATGAAGTGACAGGGCAGAACCACCAGAAAATACCTTATAACCAACTATGTAGCATCTGTGCAGTCTAGCACGCTGGAAAGAGATTCAGAGAAATAATCCAGGAAAATAGATTGTTCTAAATAAAGCCAAAAAAAGTCTTTGTTTTTTAAAAAAGTTTGTTATAACAGAGAGGAAAAAAAGGGAAAGGGTGGTTGGATTTAAAAAGGGGTGGGAAAAGGGCAGAACAAAATACAGGCGAAAAAATCTACACAAGAACACAGTGTGCAGAATTCCAAAATAAAAAGCAATTCAGTTGAATGACCTCTGCTAAGTACACTTTACCTAGGCTGTAGCAGGTTTCTCAGAACCTTTTGTTGTGTTTCTCACTTTGCACTTTATAATCTTTGATTTTAGTTGTGCTAAAAAAGTCTGAAATAATATTTCTTCCAGCTTTCAAACTTTGGCAAATTAGAGGACTCTTGTATGGAGTTTTTTTGTTCTCAAGAGAGAAGCAAAATTCCCTAAAGCATGTAGAAGTGGCATGTTTCTCTTTAATCTGTTCCCAAACGGTGCTAAGAAATTGGTCCCAGTTGTAGTCCGGTACAAGCTAGGACTGGGAATTTCTCTGCCTTGGGAAGTTCTTGGAGACTCGGGGGCAGTGCCTGAGGAAAGAAGAGTTTGGGGAAGGAGCTCAGTGGGGATACGGCACCATGAGGAAGGGCCGTGGCTCAGTGGTAGAGCATCTGCTTGGCTTGCAAAAGGTCCCATGTTCAATCCCCTGCATCTCCAGTTAAAGCGACTAGGCAAGTAGGTGATGTGGAAGACCTCTGCCTGAGACCCTGGAGAGCTGCTCCCGGTCTGAGCAGACAATACTGACTTTGATGGACCGAGGGTCTGATTCAGTATAAGGCAGCTTCAGGTGTTCATGTGTTCATAGAGTGCACCCTCTACAGTTGCCATTTCCTCCAGGGGAACAGATTTCTGTAGTCCTGGAGATCATCTGTAATTTGGGAGAACTCTGAGTCCCACCTGGAGTTTGGTAACTCAAAGGAAAACCAAGATTAACTCTTTACTTTGAGGATGAGTTGTTTGTGGAAGAAACAAATGGACACCAGTAAGCATGGTAAGCACCACGACGCTCATATATGCCATGTTGGGAATCACTAATCTAGAGGCTTTTATGGCCCATTCAGATTTGGCTGTTTTAGAATAAATGGCATTCCTGGGTGTTACTAAGTGTTATTTATTTTTCTGTCTTTGTTTCTGAAACCAAAGTTCTGATTCCTAGAGTGTTCTAAAGCCTTTTTTGGAAGTACTCTGGATCAATACATTCTACAAATTAATTGAAGGAGCTAATTAATTTGCTATGTAAAGGAAGCATCTCATTTTTAAGATTCTATTATAGGATCACTGAGAAAATGAGATAACAGCAGAAGTGCTACCTTGCGGAAAGACATGCCGACTTTGTACAACAAATGGGAAACACTCATATTTGTCACATGACAATAGTTCAGAAAAATCTGCAAACTCCCATTCAAGGATCATATTCTAACTTCAGTTTTTTTTTTACTAGTCCTGTTCAAAGGAGCAATAGTTCCAAAGAATGCCACCGACCAGGTGCACACATGTAGTGTTGTAATGCCCAACAACATTCTCATAGTTGTTCCAAACAAGAACAGTAATTCCTCTTTGGTCCCACATGGCTTTTCCCATAGATTAATATTGTTAATATGGACTGATTTCACATGTGTTGGGTGCTATTGGGAAGTGTGTGCTTTTTTCTTGCTTCCCCACAGCCCTGAGGTCACCTCCCAGGTTTCCCCTGACCTTTCTTCAGTCTTTCCCAAACCAGCTTTGCTGTGAAGTTTGAAGATGGCTGCTGTGTGGGTGGGGAAGTTTGGAATTTTCTGGCCCTGCCCGCATGGCAGCCATTTTCCCTGCCCTTGTCTCTGCAGCCGCTTGGAAGCACAAAGTATATCTGGTAGTTAGCTTCCTGGAGAGCCTTTTAAAATGGTAATGGTGAGACCTGATAAAATGATAATTATAGATTATATTTGAGGCTTTGAGTGTTTTCCTTTTTCCCTTTTAACTGCAATCTTGTTGTTGTATTGCTGCCCCCAACTTTACTAAAGATGGCTTTTGAAATGTAAATCATACCATGTTCAGAGATTCATATTGACATCTTCAGCACTATCTCTCTTTGCACTTCAAAGAGTTGTGTGGTCACACTTTGCATCTCAGCAAAACTGCAGCATCTTCCCTCTGAAGACCTTCTTTTAATGTGCATGCTGATCCCTTCTAAATGTGTCTGTGGGCATGCTGTGTTATTCCATGAATTTTGTAAATCTGGGAATAAATCATCAGGAAACATAATCTCTCTCTTTTTTTAATTTCTCAGTTTGCCCGAGAGCTCAAAGAACACAGAACACAAGGGAAGACCACCACTGGCCAAATTTGAAATGGCCAGCCAAGCAAAAGCCAATGATGCTGTCGGAACACGGGATTAGAACTAGATTTTGAAGGGAAAATAACGTGTGTGGAATGACTTCTTTTCTTTATGTGGACAGTATGGCGATAGTTCTCAGGCAGGACGGCTGAGGCAACAGATCTGGACTTGGCATTCGAGCTCAACGCAAATCCTTTTTACCTGGGA
This sequence comes from Euleptes europaea, assembly GCF_029931775.1. Lineage (NCBI taxonomy): Eukaryota > Metazoa > Chordata > Lepidosauria > Squamata > Sphaerodactylidae > Euleptes > Euleptes europaea. The sequence continues at coordinate 58,932,163 of NC_079319.1, forward strand.
CTCGAAGAACGTGGTGACAGGTGGGACTTGGTAGATGCCAAATGCTGGGTTGTGGGGAAGAAATGGACATTAACAAGCTAAGATGGAAGTAACTTGACAGCATCAAGCCTAGAATTTTCATCTGGAAAGGACAGTTAAGGCTGGATCACAAGCTTTCCTGGGAGAGCAGTATGCAGGAAGCTGGTTTTCAGGCCACAAATGCTTTCACAGGTAAGGATTTTGCTATGATTTCTTTTTTTTAATTAAAAAAAACTTGGAAATAAATATAGTTCCCTCTTGCATGGAGAAATTGAGTAATCTAAGAGGGGCCTAGCTTACTGTTTAATCTTTTTTGGGGGGTCTTTTTAATTTTTTTAAATTAACATTGCAAACTAAATCAATTTCCATCAATCTAGGTACAATTTAAAAAAGCATAATAAAAGTCATACGTTTGTAAAGGGGAGACATCACAAGGTGGATCCACATTAGTCTTACTTGTCTCCTACTACTGAGCTAGGCATTCACATTGTTATAAAATCACAGGGGGCGAAACCCCACTTAATCCAGCACCTTGGCACAAGGCAACATGGGTTGTCCCAAGGACTCAGCAACAAGCTGTCACCTACATAGACAAAGGGGACAGGAACTCTACACAAAAGTAAAGCCTATGATTTATTTATAGCTTAAAATGTCAAGTTCTCTTCCTGTCAGTGGTGGTGGTTCTTGGCTGCATAGTATTAGTCTCAAACAAATGGCCATTGTTGCCAATATTGTGCTAGTAAACCATTTATAAAAATGTATGTGTATACATACATGCATAAATACATATTTATACCCTGTGTTTCTCAAAAATTCATGGCTGTTAACAAATGTCATATGTGGTAATATATACAATAAAATCACAGGAAACAGACATCGACATCAAGTTAATACCACCAACCAATAGTAAACTAATTTCAGTTAAATCTCCAGGCAATCCTCAGCCACATGTCAAAGCTGCCTCATCACAGAACTCTCTACGAGAGCAGCTTACTGTTTAATCTTGATCAATGTACAATGTTTGGAGGCAAGAGCTATGAGCACATTCCTTCAAAAATGGTGGCATGGACACATAGGATTGCCAACCTCCAGGTACTAGCTGGAGATCTCCTGCTGTTACAACTGATCTCCAGCCTATAGAGATCAGTTCACCTGGGGAAAATGGCCGCCTTGGCTATTGGACTCTATGGCGTTGAAGTCCCTCCCCAAACCCTCCCCTCCTCAGACTCCGCCCCCAAAACCTGCCGATGATGAAGTGGGGCCTGACAATCCTATGGACACACCTAGTGGAGGGCATGATACTTGCCTACTTTGCAGCCATTTCTCTTCTGCTGGCACAGCCCCTTGGAACCTGAAATCTGCCTGTGTCTCACCAACTCAGAAGAGAGTCCTTCTCCCTGTGCTAGCGTACATTTGCATGTCATGCAAACGGCCATGTTTCTGCTCCTGAAAAGGTGCGCAGGGGAGGGGGACACACAAGAGTTTCTGAGGATGCCACACCATGTGCCTGATCCAGAACAGGGCCTCACAGTGATTTTTAAAGAACTACAGATGCTTTTAAAATGGCACCAGCGGCAACAGGATGGACCCCCAGCCCCGGTCACTTGTAGTTTGGCTCTCAGTTCTAGAGGCTGAGGGATTCCCTCCCTTGTTGGAACCATCCCTCAGGCTCCCTGGAGGGCCTTTGTTGCTGTCTTCTGCTGTTTTTATGGATGGAGTTGATGGGCTGGTGGACTGATAGGGTTGACGACCTCCAGATGATGGCTGGAGATCTCCAAGGATTACAACTGATCTTCAGTCGACAGAGTGTGGACTATATGGCATTATGCCCCAAACTCTGCCCTCCTCAGACTCTGCCCCCCTCCTCCAATCTCCAGGTATTTCCCAGCCCGGAGCTGGCAACCCCATGGATTGAAGCCTTGTATTTATTCCTGTTGTTATATAATGTATCTTTTACTTGCTTTTGTTGTAAGCCAAATCGAGAATTTTTAAACAAAAAGAATACAAGGCTGATTTAAATGTGGCACTTCTAGGGAAGAGGAACTTATCCATGTGACATGGGTGGGCACCCAGTGTCTCATTTAAAGCAGTCCCTCAGCCACTAGGCATGTAGCGTTAGCATGCCAGAAGTCTGTATCCTGGGCAGACGTTTTCCAGGCATGCTAATGTGGCACACATGGAAGGACTGCATGTGTAGTGTCCCAGTTTAAATGAGATGCTGCAAATGTGCAAAGTCACATGGGTAAATTCATTTTGCTTGCCAGCAACATGTTCCAAGTTGGGCCTCACTTTCCAAATTAACAAACTCTTATGAAACGGTTTTGTACTCCAGAACAATGACCATCAGATGAGAAGGCTGCATTGTGAATTTTCAACCTTGTTACCCTTTAAATGATACAGCAGTATCAAGGAGGGCAGGTTCAGATGGCAAAGGTTCTTTGTTCTTTGTTAGTAGTTCTTTGAAGGCTGTGGAAGAAAATGGGAGAGCGGGAAGAAAGGCTAACGTTATGATCAGTTCCCTAACTGTTTTCGTTCAGAGGGAACGTATATCTGTATCTTCAGAATATCCCTTGAAAACTGGCCTTCGCAACTCAGTGGAAGACTTGAATGTGTGTGTTTTAAAGTGTTGGCATTGAAGATTGTAACGCATTGCTTTTCGCTATCAGTAATTTTGTTTAAATCCATTTGAGTGCTACAGAAGATGTAGATTGAGGGGGGGTGTCTTCTGAAGAGGTGTCCAAATGTTGTCTGTTGTACCCTGCAGCCTTTGTTTTCTTTGGTTGTCCAGAAGAGCCTGGGAAACTATGAGCAATAGCATGCGGTGACCCTCCGGAGGCCAGTGGGGACTACTTGGAAAAACATGGGTTGTTATACAACATGACTTGTAGGCTCAGACAAAAATTCTTCTTATGTGGGCTGAACATGGCAGAAAGGTTTCACTTCTTTCGATTTTGGCTTTTTAAAAAATACACAAGAGAAACTCTATGTGGTTTGCTTTTCTGTTTGTATGGTTCAGGGCTTTTACGAACCCTACAATAAAAGGAAATTAGTATCATTCAGGGTTACATTCTTTTCTTCATAGCTTGCTCTGGTAAAATTCTAGAAGACATCATTTTTTCCAAGGCAATACAAATCTTGATGCATTTTTTTTACTATGGCAAAAAAAGTAAGTGTTAGAAGTCTTCTACATGGCAATGATTCCATAGGGTTTATAGACATATGAAGGAGTGCATTCATAACTTAAAAAATGTTTACTGTAGTACTGTGTAGTACTGTAACATTTGAGGTGTGCTCGCACAATCATACTACAATTCTACTTTTATGGGTACACTGTGATCTGTTCTTTAGCTACAGAGATTTACTAACATATATAGATGCTTCTGTTGAAATTAGAGGGATCCAAAAATTGTTACATTTGATTGGATTGTGTCTAATCCATTTTATAGGGTTGTCAACTCTAGCTTGGAAAATTCCAGAAGATTTGGGGGTGGTGCATGGGAAGGGCAGAGTTTAGGAAGGGAGCTCAGATTCAGATTCCAAAAAGGAACAAAATGGCACCTCAGTGCTGCATGACAGTAGTTGTAATAGAAGGCGCTGCTGAATGTCTGTCCAAACAAGCATATCACACAGCCCCAAAGTTAGTTCCGGTTTAATGACTTAGTTTCTCACTTAAAATCCAGAAAAAAGGTTGCTTAGCTGGATAGAACGTGTTGTAAGGTGTCAGATGAATTTTGCTTAATTGGTTCCCATCAACTGAAATACTTTTAAAATGTGGCAGAACATTCAGGTGACAGTTTTAGCTTTCTTCAAGCAGCATACAGAGGGGTTTGACTCTGAATATACTCACATTCCAGATTATTCTCCGTTTGTAGCAAGGGTACAACCACAATTTTCAAACTGAAGTTTATGTGTAAAACAGAGATCCATCTTAATCCATTTTTATATCAAGATTTTCTGCTCCAGCACATGATTATGATGGATGTCTCCAAGAAAACTTTGAGATGCACCTCTAGGTACGTTTTAATAGGCGTGCTGAGAACTCCGGCTTGAATGCAAATGGCGGATGAGCTGACCTTGATTGAACTTCCTTGCTTCCATTTGGGGAAATCTCGCGCTTGGATCACCTTGATTATTTTTTGTCAAAATTCATCTCAAGTACCTGCACAGTAGCTGCTAGTGTTGCAGGACTATGGCATGGCTTGGTAATAAGTAACTAATAAGTTGCAGTTTGTGGCTGCTTTTACACTTGCCCCGTGGCGCAGAGTGGTAAGCTGCAGTACTGCAGTCAAAAGCTCTGCTCACAACCTGAGCGATCCCGATAGAAGTCAGTTTCAGGTAGCCGGCTCAAGGCTGCATCAGCCTTCCATCCTTCCGAGGTCGGTAAAATGAGTACCCAGCTTGCTGGGGGTAAAGGGAAGATGACTGGGGAAGGCACTGGCAAACCACTCTGTAAACAAAGTCTGCCTAGAAAACGTTGGGATGTGACGTCACCCCATGGGTCAGGAATGACCTGGTGCTTGCACAGGGGATCTTGACCTTTTTTTTTTTTGCACTTGCGCAATCCACAAATTGGCTCTTCTTTATTACTGGAGGTGCATATCCCTTTGTCTAGAATGGAGTCACTCTCACTTGATCCCTTCTTCATGCTGATGCAGTCAAACTCATATTTGAAACGGTCAGCAGTGAATACGTTCCCTGATTTTTGTGCCTGCATAGTCAGCATCATCTATTTGTGATCACAAAAATTGATCACATGATTAGCTATGTTCATTGGCAGGCACCAGAGACACACAGAGACATCTAAGTGCCAAGTCACAACTAAAAAATCTCAAATGGACCCTCCCTTTTCTTGTAACGGTGGTGACAAGATGTGGTGGGGGGTACAGCTATGGAAAAGCAGTTTAATCATGCAGTTGAATACAGGTGAATTTGTTTGGACATAGCCAAACTGTTTAGCAAGCAGTTGGTCCCTTTGACTGCAACGAGTGAGCAGGATGCAAGCTTAACCCGTAGGTGATCAAGTATTACTAGTTTTTAGGTGCAGAGCAGGAATGGCTAAACTGATTTTGAGTGATTCAGACCAGGCTCCCAAAGACAGAAGAAACGTGTATAGTGCATACATAATGGAAGATCAGTAGAAACTTATTATTTTCTAGAACAGCATACTTTCTTTTTTTGTCAGTCATATGGAGATATTTACAACTTGTGCATGGCTATGGCCCATTTTGCGTATTTCAAAGAAGTGCTGCTAGATTAATGTGCAAGTGGGAGCATATCCAGCCATCAGTGCTTTGAAATGCCCGGAGATGCTTTTGAGGAGACCACAAGGGCAGGGAAGCAGTGACACGGAGGTGATTGTAACAACCACAGTTGCACAGTCTCCAGGTCCCTAAATCTGAAGATTCTAGGCCAATCTTGATGAGGAAGGAATGTAGCTATAGTTCATGGAGAGGTTAAGAGAGCAATGGAGAAGATTGTGATCTTTGTTGTTCTTAACCATGCAAGTGTTTTGACACTTGGGGGCTTCCACATGTTACTTCTTCCTGGAACCTATGCTGAACCTGAAAACACAAGAAGAAGTATCTCAAAGGTACTTGCTTCCTGTTACAAAGGGTTAGAGCTTCCATTGCAACAGTAATTGTGCTACCCATACATATTCTGCAAGTTTGTTGGGAATCAAACTTGTGAACTTGTGGTTTCTGGCAGACTAATCTGGTATGATGCATTCTGACATGGGACTTGAAAGATCAGTTCTTTGGTAATGTTCCAACTGGTGGTAAGTGAATAGTATGATTGTTTAAGGCTGTCTTCTCTAATTGACTTCAACAGGCCTGAAGACTTTCTGATTCTGATGGGAGTTGCAGACATGACAGTTCAATGTCAGCTCCTTTGTGAACACTGAGCAAAAGGGTGCAAAAAGTCCCTTTTGTCTAACACTTGACTGACATTTTGGTTGCTAGTTAGTAAATCCTGGTTGTTGTGTAAATTGTATGGTTAATTCCTTAACTAGGGAATTTAGGCAGATCATGAGAGGGAGGGCAAGAATTATTGCATCAGTGTTTGGTTCTTGTGGCCCTTTCTTACATGCCCATGGTAATGCTGATCGCCACTTTGGGGTCAGGAAGCAATTTCTCTCCAGGTCAGATCGGCCAGGGATCCTGGAGGGTGTTTCCCCATCTTCTGGGCATGGAGCAGGGGTCAATGGAGTTGTGGGGAGAAGGTGGTTTTGAATTTCCTGCATTGTGCAGGGGGTTGGACTAGATGAACCTGGTGGTCCCTTCATTCTATGATTCTAGGGCTATTGGTGCATTGCTGCAAATTATTTGCAACTGGATTTTCCTGTGTGGACAAGGCAACCTCACTGTGAATGAATGCTGTAGTGCACTGATAATGTAATATCCACCCACTTGTGGATACAGCCTAGGTAGGTTATAGTTTTCAAATTCAGATTACAATTCTCTATGTTAACTTGGTTCATATGAATAAACAGTTGTTATAAAAGCTAGATTGATTAGGGTTCCTGGTGAACTTCAGGATAATAGACTTCAGAATATAGGATTTAGGTGACAGCTGAAACATAAATTAAAGGTTGACGTGTGACATCCACCTAAATTGCAGTTGGAGCTAATTTCTGCTTATAAAATGTATAAGTTTGTTGTTGTTTTTAAATCTTCCAAGGTGTTTAAATGATTTCATGATGGAACCGTCTTTGATCATTGCCTAGGGCAAAGCAACGGGGGCTCTAAACTGAGCTTTGTTTGACAAAACCCTCAATAATTTCTGAGTGCTGTTGATTGGTAAATCCTGTATATTACGAGGGGGTTATGGAGGTGATACTTTAATAGGTGGATTAGTTAATATTATTTAAGACTGTCGATGTTTTTTTAAATATCTATTGTTAGCCACTCTTTTATTGGTTTTGGTTAATATCCAGTACCATAAGTAGCAATTGTAAATCGTTATTTTAAAACAAAAGTTATCCATAGCAGCATTAATTGAGGCATTTTCAAATCTGGTAGAATGGATCTTCTGGAATGCTAGCACTCCTAACTATGAAGGGTTATGCTGTGTTTATGTTGTCAATGTTGTTTTCACGTCCAAAGGAATAAAAACTGTCCTTTCTAATCCTTGGCTCCACCATCAACCAAAAGGGAGACTGCAGCCAAGAAATCAGAAGGAGATTGAGACTAGGAAGGGCAGCCATGAAGGAGCTAGAAAATATTTTGAAGTGTAAGGATGTGTCACTGGCCACCAAGACTAGATTAATTCATGCCGTCATATTCCCTATTATTATGTATGGGTGTGAAAGCTGGACAGTGAGGAAAGCTGATAGGAAGAAAACATTCCTTTGAAATATGGTGTTGGAGGAGAGTGTTACGGATTCCGTGGACTGCCAAAAAAATAAATCAGTGGGTTCTTGATCAAATCAAGCCTGAATTGACCCTAGAAGCTAAAATGACTAAACTGAGGCTGTCGTATTTTGGTCACGTCATGAGACGACAAGAGTCACTGGAAAAGACAGTCATGCTAGGAAAAGTTGAGGGCAGCAGGAAAAGAGGAAGACCCAACAAGAGATGGATTGACTCAATAAAGGAAGCCACAGCCTTCAATTTGCAAAATCTGAGCAAGGCTGTCAAAGATAGGACATTTTGGAGGACTTTCATTCATAGGGTCGCCATGAGTCGGAAGCGACTTGACGGCACTTAACACACACACAAGGAATAAAAAAAATGACTTAGTGCTGAGAGCTTAGTCCCACAAATGTGAAACTGTGAACACAGGTTTGGCTTTCGTCTATTTTTGCTGTTGCGAGTGTTGTGTATATGAATCTGCCTTATATGATGGACCATGGGTCCATCAAGGTCAATATTGTGTTTGGGCAATAGTTTTCCAGAATCTCAGGTGGAGGACTTTCTCAGCTTTGAGATGTAAGATCCTTTTAGCTGGAAGTCCGGAGGATTGGATTGGGATGGGCATGTGCTGTACTGCTGAGTAGTGAGCTTCTAGAAGCAGCCAGGAGCGACATCAAGTCAGTGTTCAGATAATAAGGTTATGTTGATTTGCAGAAATGAAATGGGTAGGGCTCCTTTTCTTGACATTAATCCGTCAGCTAATGGAAAAGTTGCTGTTCCTATTGCAATCCATCTTGTGAGTGGTTCAACATCCATGTTGTGGTACTCCCACACTCTGTGCACCCAAAAGGTTTTTAAAACGCACATGTTTAGGGTAGGAGTGGGTAACCAATGTATTGCTGCAACTATGTTCGCTTGATAGGCTTCAATCACAAAAGGTGATCTGGCCTGAATCTGAGCTGGGGCTCATTGTGAAATTTATTGCTAGAACTAGGTTTTGGGGCCAGAAATATTAAAAGTAATAATGCAAGAAAGCTCCTACATTAGGGTTGCCAACCTCCAGGTACTAGCTGGAGATCTCCTGCTATTATAACTGATCTGCAGCCGATAGAGATCAGTTCCCCTGGAGAAAATGGTCGCTTGGGCAATTGGACTCGATGGCATTGAAGTCCCTCCCCTCCCCAAACCCCGCCCTCCTCAGGCTCCATCCCAAAATCTTTCTGGCAGCCCTATCCTATGTACATGTGTAAAGTGTCTTTTGGATCACAACCTGAGCAGGCACACTACACCGCTGACAAGTATGGTCAAAAAGTGAGACTTTCCATGTAGCCATTTGCTCCCAAGTCTTACCTGCTAACTTGCGGGTAAGTTCCGTTCACCTCAGTGGAATTTTACCTCTAAGTAAACATGCATTGAATCAGCCTGGAAGCAATATCACTTCACTCTGGAGGGGGAAAAAAAAGTTTCTGAATCCACTCTAATATTATTACAACAGGTATCCGTTTGCTTCAATAAAACAAAGATGGCAAAAATAATTGGCAGAGCGGGGCTTCTATGCGAGCAGATGGCGTACAGGAAAGAACAGAGAAACTCCAGGGAAGTGTGAGCTGTCCACCGAGCCTTTCATTCTGTTCCTGTTCTGACTTTATTTCCTAATGCTCGGTTATCTAATTTTGGATTGGGATGATGATGCTTTATTTGGAGGAAGGTGGCCAACATGTTTTTGACTGCTTTGACACTGGTGTGTTCTCACTCAAGTTATTCCCTTTCGATTTAAGGGCAGTCATAGAGGGAGCTTAATGAAGGAAAAGGAATTTGACCTTATAAAGGATGAGTGGAGTCACAAAGGATCTGCCTTTCCAGGGAACATCTGTGCACAATCAGTTCTTCTGAGAACTGGTAACTTGTGTATAGGCTGCAATAGGGGGGAGCTTTGTGAACAGGGCAAGGTAGTGGCTCAGAAAAGCATGAAATAGTTGTTTGGGATAGGAATGATTCAAAAATTGTATGTTTATCCTGGAAGCTTAGACTATACAAACCCGTAATTTATACTGGTGGAAGATGAATATGCCGCCTGGGTGTGTATTCAATCAGTTCCCAATGTAAATGGAAAAACTGGAGATTGCAGATGACACATTCTTCTCCCCTCCCCCCCAAGTCTTATTATTCTTGATGTGTTTATCTTGAAAGAAATGCTGTGGGTACTCAGTTACAAATATTGTCTTTCAGTTGTTCCAAGCTAGATACTGGACAGACATCTGACCTTGCAGTAAAGTGAGAAAAGGCTTGGTTCAGCAAAACCTCCCTGCAGCTTATTTAAAGGTTTCTGAGTTCTACCTGTGACGGAATGCATATTTTACTTGTTGGAGGAATGTCACTCACTTGCCAAAATAATGATGCTGTAGTCTTAGAAACTGTTTTATATGTTCCATATGATACTGGAGCGAAGCTGCAGCGGGCTGTAACAAATACAGAAAATGTGGTTTCAAGAACTTGTATAGCTCACAATTTTGTGATCTGTGAAAGTTATTTCCCCCCCTTTTAAAACATGAAGTGCTTCTCAGTGCCTTTGCTTCCTAAGGCTATTTGGTCAAAAGATAACTCATTTTATGTTTTGTGGTGATGAACACATGAAGCTGCCTTACACTGAATCAGACCATCAAGGTCCATCAAAGTCAGTATTGTCTACTCAGACCGGCATCGGCTCTCCAGGGTCTCAGGCAGAGGTCTTTCACATCACCTACTTGCCTAATCCCTTTAACTGGAGATGCCGGGGATTGAACCTGGGACCCTCTGCATGCCAAGCAGATTCTCTACCACTGAGACACAACCCCTCCCCATGTGCGCTGCAGCCTTCTTTCTTGCTACGGAGACATACAACGCTCTGATAATTCAGTGTCTGGATACACATCTCCTGTTCAGAGCCACAATGAACTGAAGAAAAAGGAATTTACCAAATACATATTTGAGGTTAGGAAGAATTTTTTTTACCCCGTTCAAGTTTGCTCTTTTCTCTTTGGCTTGCTACTCTACACTGAGTCATCTGGAGAAATTTGCTATGCAGGCAAATTGCATGCTATGCACACAAATCTTGGAGTGGCACTGCTTGTTCTCTCTTGTTCTTCTCTTGTAGCTCATTGTAATCTGGATTATTTGAATTAACATACATGAGTGTGAGTAGGTGGTTATGCAGTGGGGTTGACAGATAACATTTCAAAAAGATAGCAAATTGTTCAGTAACATTTCCTCCACCATTCCACTGTTGCGGTGGCTGTGAAGCTTAAGTAAGAGGCAGCACGTTCTTTGTGGGGCAGGACAACTGGCAATCCTACCATGTGAAGTAGTCTCGTATCCAGGTTTATGACTTTGTCGGCCTGGTCCTCTCAGATCTGTGGCTCTGTATTTGAAAAGGAGATGGGCTTATACTCATCAGATGTTATATTCTGTTTGGATGTTTATATGAATGTGCCCACACTCATAGATTGTGGAGATAGCCCTATGTATTAAGAACATAAGAAAAGCCATGCTGGATCAGACCAAGGCCCATCAAGTCCAGCAGTCTGTTCACACAGTGGACAACCAGGTGCCTCTAGGAAGCCCACAAACAAGACAACTGCAGCAGCACCATCCTGCCTGTGTTCCACGGCTCCTAACATAATGGGCATGCTCCTCTGATACTGGAGAGAATAGGTATGCATCATGACTAGTATTCATTTTACTAGTAGCCATGAATAGGCCTCCATGAACATGTCCACTTACCTCTTAAAGCCTTCCATGTTGCCAGCCATCACCACATCCTGAGGCAGGGAGTTCCACAATTTAACTATGCGTTGTATAAAGAAATATTTCCTTTTATCCGTTTTGAATCTCTCCCTCTCCAGTTTCAGCAGATGACCCTGTTGCTTCAGCATAGTTCTAGTACTATGATAGAGGGAGAAAAGCTTCTCCATGTCCAGTCTCTCCAAACTGTGCATAAATTTATAGACCTCTATCATGTCTCCCCTTAAATGCCTTCTTTTCAGGCTAAACAGCCCTAAGCGTTTTAACCGCTCCTCATAGGGCAGTTGCTCTAGTCCCCTGATCATTTTGGTTGCTCTTTTCTTCACCTTCTCAAGCTGTGCAATATGCTTTTTTAGGTGTGGTAACCAGAACTGTACACAGTATTCCAAGCGTGTTCTCACCATAGATTTGTACAAGGGCAGTATGTTTTCAGCAGTTTTATTCTCTGATAAAATATTGTGAAGGGATAACCCAGGCAAGGCATGAGCTTCTCTTCTAGCCTTTTCAAAACTGTTGGGCATGAGATTGGAATTGGTGTCCTTCATGGCTCCCCAGACATATGAGCTGACGTCAAAGCACTATCCCAGGAGCTGGGGCTCATGGTCACATGCTCAATAAAAATAATTGAGGGAAGGGAAGGAGTTGAGTGGGTGAGGCTGTGGCGGAGTGACTGGCCTGTTCTTACTCCGCCATGACACATCGGCAGAATTAAGAAGCCCTTTTCACCATTTCCTTGATTTTTACACCATTACCCCAAGATCTGTTCCTCAGTGGAACAGGTTTCCTCTGGAGGTGGTAAGCTCTCCTTCCTTGGAGGTTTTTCAGAAGAGGTTAGATGGCCATCTGTCAGCAATGCTTTCTATGACCTTAAGCAGATGCTGAGAGGGAGGGCACCTTGGCCATCTTCTGGGCATGGAGTAGAGGTCACTGGGTGTGTGTGTGGGGCAAAGTAGTTGTGAATTTCCTGCATTGTGCAGGGGGGTTGGACGAGGTGACCCTGGCGGTCCCTTCCAACTCTGTGATTCTATGATCTCCTTTCTGCTTAATCACTGCCAGTTGAGACTTTGTGTAAAGTTAGGATTTCCCCCCCTGTTCATTGTGCATCTCTTTCCATTCATGTTGAACCTCATTTGGCATTTTATTAGTTCAGCTTGGAGATATCCTTTCAGAGCTCTTAGCAGTCCGCTTGGGTTCACCCCATCCTGAATAATTTAGTGTCATCTGCAGAGCTGTCTACTGCAGTGTTCCGTTTTGGCTCTGGACCGTTTATGAACAAGCTATGAAAAACCATTACGAACCCCTGGGAACCTACTGTTTGTTTCCCCTATGGCTAGATCTTTCTGTCTTCTGCTGTCTGTTCTTCAACCAGTTAGCGACAGAGGGCTGATCTCCCGTGCTGCTGAAGGTCAAACCAAAGATGCTAGGATTTCCCTTTATAGAGCTTTTTAAAATAGAAGCTACTTGGAATCCATATTCAGTCCACGGGGGAAGGAAGCTTAAGCCTTCACCTCCACACAATTTTCCTGACTCACACTAGATTTATAGAACTGCTATTTGTTCCTGTGAGGCAAACATGTAGGTCAAAAGCATGGTTTCATTCCGAGTTGGGTCCCACACATCTCCCATTAAACAAAACAGCTTCTTGGGAGTTCTGACCATGAATCTGACATTATCTCTTCTGGTTTGGCTCGAAGCCTTTGGTGTGAGAATTTTCCAAAACTTTTTGTATGTCTACATATATACTGGATTAGATCCTGCCCAGAATTTCTGTGGGCATCTTTGTGGGTTTTTGCCACTTCATAGCAGGAGAACCCCCCCCCCCGTTGTTCCTGGAGCCCCCCATCTCTCAGGAGCAGCATTTCAGGATGCATTTGAGGCTTCTCATGGGAGGGTTTTTGTGTGTGGCAAAAATTAACTTTCCTCCTTGTACCCACAAATATTCTAGGCAGGATCCAAGCCAATGTTGACTGAATTACACCAATCCAATATGCTTGTTTACACTTTCAAAAAATACCCAAAATGAATAAAGCTTTCTGCAGTAGCCATGCCATTCTTTTTGTCAGCAAGGCTTGTTCTTCTAAATAGTGGATAATTCTTCCTATAATAATGCTTTACACCAATTTATCTTGAAGAGACTTTAGACTAACTGGCCTGTAACTCTCACAGCCATGCAACAATCCCTTTTTAACAATCAGCATGATGTATGCTACTTTCCAGTCCTCTGCTAAGAGGCTGATTGTAGCAACAGTTTACATCTGTTTTGTCTTAAAGAACTCTCAGGTGTATACTTTCTGGATCTGGTGAGTTTTTTTTTTTTTTACTATTTCCCAAAATTTAATTTCTTGTCAGCTCAGATTAATTGATTTCTTTACGTGTTGTCAAATTTATTTTGCACTTTGTCAACTCACATTTGTTTTTCCAGAGTTTGTACACCTCCTTGTTCTCCTTATTTGGGCAAGACTTCCACTTTTTAAAGGAACTTGCCTTGTTTTTTATAGTGGCCTTGACTCTGGCTCATTAACTATGGGAGCTGCTGCTGCTGCTGCTGCTGCTTCTTCTCCTTCTCCTCCTCACATATGGTTTCTATAATAACCCCTTTTAGATGACCTAGAAGATTCATACTATGATGTATGCAGGTTGTTCTTATGCACACAGATCCAGTGAAAGTATAGAGGTCTGGGAGGGAAAAGTGGGTGCAATCCTGCTTCTTCTCCACACATTCCATGTACATGGTCATGTGAAAAAAGCTTCTGATTAGCTATCATAGCGCATTCTCAATGAGGACATAGAATTAAACTTACCAGGTTGCTTCTTATCTCATAAATGGTTTTCTATGTTATCTGATCATAACATGGAAATCTTGAGAGTGTCAATCAGCAGCACTGAAATGCTAGACAGAGCATGGCAAACACGGGTAATCTCTCTCTTAAATTGGATGCTGTTGTTTCCTTCTGCAAACCTTAAATGTATTTATGTAGTTAGTAAATTTGATCCTGAGTCTGTTGCACAGTACAGATTTTCATAATAAATCTCCCCAGTTTTCATTTTTTCTTTAAAGGAAGCAGATCATTTGCACAAATAACTCCTGATGCAGTTTGTCTCGTGTTCAGAATATTAACTTTGCATATTTTTCATTGGGCTAGTAATAAAAAAATATACAACAGGATCTGAGATAAATTAGAAATAAATCAAATTTGTTTTGTTCATTCCAGAGGTTCTCGGCATATAATATTTGGGTGTTCCGACACTCATCACTGAGAAACAGTCTGTAGAAGTACAGGCCAGTGATAAAAATAATTGCCTGCTATGAAATGTCTTGTTGTAGGTTACTTTGTTGGTAATAATTATGGGATAGCTAAAATATCTGTCTTAAAAACACTCTAGTTTACAGCCTATAATAAATGACAAAAAGTACAGGTTGAGTATCCCTTAGCCGGACATCCGATATACAGACTGTCCTGAAAACCAGACTTTTTGAGCCGGCATGCAGGCATTACTCAGAGGCCCTCAGCAATTTGAACCTAAGAAAAGCCATGCTGGATCAGACCAAGGCCCATCAAGTCCAGCAGTCTGTTCTCACAGTGGCCAACCAGGTGCTTTCTGATTGTTCAATGTACACAAAATTATTTAAAATGTTGTTTAAAATTACGTTTGGGCTATGTGTATATGAAAACATACATAAAACATAAATGAATTTTGCGTTCAGACTTGGGTCCCGTCCCCAAGGTATTTCATTTTGTATATGCAAATATTCCAAAATTCGGAAAGATCTGAAATACGGACCACTTCTGGTCCCAAGCAATCCAGATAAGGGGTACTCAATCTGTATGTGGTTTAAGCTACCAGAATTGTATTTTTCTGGCGCTGGTGGATAACAGTGGGATCAAGAGAGGCTTTCACTTCTGTTGCTTTTTTCCTTTTATAAATTGCAAGTGGCGACCCACAAGAATCTTGGAGGGAGGCTGCCCCCCAACCCACCCGACCTCAGCTTTGCTACAGTGACTCCTCCCCATCCCCCCAACCGCAGCTGTGGTGATAATGGCTCCCCCCATCTCATCCTATCCCAGCCTCGCTTCCTCAATGGCGGCTCTCCTGCAGCCCTCCCAACTTCCTAAACATTAGCCTGAGCCTTCTTTTGTGTGTGTGTGTGTGCTTTTTTGGGGGGGCGGGGGACAACAGAAAAAGCAGCAATCCTGGAGAGAGAAGGACGGAAAAGATCTAGCAGAAGGGCAACGTCAGAAGAATGAAACAACTGGGCAGAGATCTGTATGGTTGAAAAGGGAAAGGATATAATTGGGTCTGGAGACGGCCTTGGAGAGAGTTGAAAGCTGGCCACAATTTATCCTGTCACCTCTGATCCAACAGAGCAAGACAAAAGGATGGGATGGACAGCAGCAGCGGCTTCTCCCAGTCTTGCGGCTGCACTCCCCAATCCCTAGCTTTACGGGACTCTAGAGTAGTTTTCCTCCCCCCCCATCTCCCCCTCACCACTCTACCAGCAGCTCCAACAGAGCACATGCATAGACAACACTCATTTGTTTTGGAGGATTTATCCCTCCCTTCATGCCCTCTCCCCCAGTTTTCAGATTCGGAATTCAGCTTGGCAAGCCAAGTTGCTCTTCTTTAAAAAGTTAGCAAAATTTGTTTTTTGTTTTTGTTTTTCAAAATTCAGAAACCCTATTTCTAGGCTTGCCAACCTCCTGATACTAGCTGGAGATCTCCTGCTATTACAACTGCTCTCCAGCCAATAGAAAGCAGTTCACTGGGAGAAAATGGCCACTTTGGCAATTGTGCTCGATGGCATTGAAGTCCCTCACCTCCCCGAACCCTGCCCTACTCAGGCTCTGCCCCAAAAGCCTCCCACCAGTTGTAAAGAGGGGCCTCGCAACCCTACCTATTTCTGATAATATTATTGTGACCAGACTGTCTGTCTTTGAAGGAGCCCACCTCCCCTCCTGTTTTCTATGTGATCCTGGCAAATATAATTACAATCTCTCACTGCAAATTTCTCGATGTCCTCTGATTACCTGGTGGGGCTTGACGACATGCAAAAAGCTGTGTAAATGAGATTGTAAAAGTGCCCTTCACTGTGCGGAGCAGAAGGAGCAATGTCCAGCTCAAACTTGTCTTTATGTTTACACCTCTTTTGCAAACAGAAAAATGTCATGATGAATCAGCATGACGTGGCATGGCAACCTTAATGCCTCTGTGTGTCTGGCCTATCAAACCCAATGCTCTTGGTTTGACATTGATTGCACACAGACCAAACAGAAGCTCATCAAAAATTTTAAAGATTTCCAAACCTCCCCAAATCCGATCCTAGAAGCAGAAATTTCGGTTAAAAAAAAGGACTATAAAGCACATATAAGATCCAAAAAGCTATTGAATGTTCAATCAAAGTGGCAGTCCTTGATTAAAGGCTGCCAAGGAAAAGGATAGCAGAGAATTTTGGAAAGTAATTGCCAGCGCCAATAATAGGAGCAATAAGTTAAGGGTAAATGTGATACCTGCTAAAACATGGGAAAATCACTATTCCTCGCTATTCAAGGGAGTTCCCCCTAAACCCGGTCTCAAGCCACCTCTAAATAATATACCATCATGGGACCCGGTCTCACCAGATGAGGTTGAACATTTAATTAAAAATCTGAGAAATGGGAAGCTCCTGGGAGCGATTATGTTACAGCAGAGGTACTGAAATCAAATGTAGAATGGTGGGCCCAGATTCTGGCAAATCTTTTCATGTATATCGACCAATCTGGCTCAATACCGGAGGAATGGGGTCTTGCTATAATAATACCAATATATAACAAGCATAATAGAGTGGACCCAAACAACTATAGACCAAACAGCCTCCTAAATATCATCTGTAAGCTTTATACCAAGCACTTATGTGTCAAACTCCTCAGTTGGTTGAACCAAGAGAAAATTATCGCTGTTGAGCAAGGGTTTTTTGCAAGGGGTCGCTTAACCCTTGATCACTGTTTGGTGCTGGATTATTTAATTCAAAAATATTTCAAACAACAAAAGGGAACTCTATATACTGCCTTTGTGGATTTGAAGGCGGCTTTTGATTCTGTTGATAGTACAAGGCTGTGGGCCAAATTGGGATCTACACCCATAGACAAAAGACTTTTACATCTAATAATCAGTCTACATGACAACACTTATTTACAGATAAAATACTCATCTGACGGCAGACTTTCTAAACCAATCCAATCCCAAAAAGGGGTTAGACAAGGTTGTATCCTTGCCCCTTTCCTTTTCAATTTTTATGTAAATGATTTAATAACCAGTCTCCATAACATAGATGTACATGCCCCTAAGATTACAATAGAGAAAAAACTGCCAATTCTAATGTATGCAAACGATGCTGTGTTGTTATCACTAACCAAAGTGGGCTTAAAAAGGGCGCTCAATTTCTTCTCAGACAAATGCCAGGAAGAAATACTCTCCATCAATTTTACAAAAACTAAAATAATGCGCTTTCACAATAGGTCTAAAAAATTGAACTGGCAAATTAACGGAAATACCATCGAGCAAGTTAAAATTTTTAAGTATTTGGGGCTAACTTTTTCCTTTAATGGCAATCCATCTGGCCATATTAAGTCTCTGGCTTGCTCTGCAGAAAGAAGTGCCACCGCAATTCTGAACTTCTTTAGGAGAGAGGGAGTTCGATTTGTTCCTGCTGCTCTAAAACTATACTCATCAAAAGTGCTTGCTATCATGAGGTATGGGTCAAAAACTATCCAAACTGATAATTTTAAACCCCTAGAATTAGTGCAGTCAAAATTTCTAAGACCATTATTTAACACCCCAAGAGGTACACCAAATGCGGTCTTGAGACAGGAGGCGGGTCTTGGCACTGTAAGAACGGAAATATGGCGCCATACACTTTTCTATTGGCTGAAAATCCACCTTCATCCCTCTGGCTTAACTCCTAGTCTGCTCGCTGCCAATCCAATTTCTCAATGGGTTTCGAGAGCCACAGACAAATTAAGAGCTATAGGGTTAGATCCAGAACAACTTTTAGAAGAAGGATTTAAAAAAGCAAAAATTAAACGTCTTACTGATATCGAGTTACAAACAGAGCATGCCACCTTACCCCCTTTCTATAAGCATTTGAAACCTAGATCGGACTTGGCCCTAGCTCCATACCTGGACAATATTACCAATCCAAACCATAAATGGGCCTTTTCAAGGGCAAGATTTGATGCCTTTCTCTCCTCGTTACTTTACGGTAGATTCCAACAAACTCCCCGGTCTATGAGACTTTGTCCCTGCTCGAACGATTCTGTAGAGACAGTCCCTCATGTTTTATTTTACAGTGCTTTATATGTTGATGAGAGAAAATGGTTAATCGAACCTCTATTACAGCGTTTTACCTTAGCTGGAAATTCCTTACACCAGTCTGAGAGCCTTTTTCTGAGATATCTCTTGGAAGACAAGAATATGGGGGTTTCACGTTCAGTCGCAAAATATTTATGCATTGCAATTACCAAACGTAAGGCACTCACAAATAAACCAGGTTCCCCACAGTCTGATAAACATTGAGACTTTTTATCATAGTGTAAATTATTATGCACTGATTTTAATTGGTTAATCATGTATAAGACCTACATAATGTTTATAATTAATTCTTGATGCTTACATGTTTTGGATTACTTTAGATTCCTCCTAAACTTAATATTTCTATTTTCTGTACATGTGACAAATATTTTGACTGGTCTTGGACCGTTACAATAAACTGACTGACTGACCCCCTTCCTTCAAATGTCTCATCAAGACATCATCCTTGGGATTTTGCAATATATAACATTCTTTCTATGTAAGTGGCTTATTGATAAACCACTTAGAAGACAGACAGTTAGTTGATTACAAATTTTAATTGATTGGCTGCTCTAGCAGGGTGAAATAATTCAGATAGAGAGGTGGGAAAGCATTGAATGCAAAATAAGCAAACAAATACATTGGAAGAGTCTGCAATCCTTTGAAGGCATTTATAAAACTCGACGGCTGCAAAGGAGGTTATAACTATCTTCACAAGACAGCTTTATGTTTACACCTGTGTGGCCCATAGAAGTATGTCACCATCAATCAACATGTGCCGCACAGCAGTCTCAGTGCCTTTTGTCTGTCTGGGTTGTCGAAGCATCTTCCTATGAATCATATCAATATGGAAATATCCATAATATTATTGAACAACCCACTTTAACTCTGATGGCTTTACATGTCCTGGTTGCATGTTGCTACAGACATTAAGATGGAGTTCTAGTAGTCTGTTAGGCTCTATTCAGATTACCATTCTAAACCCGATGTCATCTGTTGTTGGCCATTTTGGAATAAGGCGATACAAAGATGGGTGTCCATACAGCTCATTTCAATATGTCTATGAGCCTTCTCTAAAGCGCTCTGGCTAGTTCAAACAGCCCTGTAATTGTTTTCCTGCCTTTTTTTTGCCAGCGCGTTCTGTTCCGGCTTTTTTTTTTTAACATTCAGAGATTTGTGTTATAGTGCTATAGAGCTATAATGCAAATTTCAGAACTTTTTTTAAAGCCAGGAAAGAACACACCAGCACAAAAGGCGGGAAAACAACCGCGGTCCTTCCCAAAGTGCTCCAGGCAGTTCAAACAGCACATTGGAGCGATTCAGAGGCACAAGGAAGAACGGAAAACAGTTGAAAGCAGTTTTCATAAAAACCAGCTCAGCCTCACTTTGTGAATGGGACACAGACAGCTTTGTCTGAACAGGTAAAAAAAAAATCCATTAGCAGCCAGGAGTCAAACCGCTTATGTCTGAACTGACACAAAAAATCCACTAGCAACCTACTGCTCAAACAGATGATAAAGACAGTTTGAAGAGGCACTTGGATAGTTGAAAAAGAAGTAAAACGTAAACAGAACAGAGATGTGCAAAGAAATGTATTCAGAGTATAGAGGAATCCCTTTATTTGAATTGTCAGATTGCTCTTTTTCTCAGTGATGTCATAGTAATCACTGTGGCCCCATGATCTGCCATGCACATACGTTTTCAGTTCATGTTACTTTTCTGCACATGATTGCAGGGCTAGGTATGGTTGCATGCAAGCTCTGTTTCATGAAGGAAATGTGACATTGGTGGTGGTACCAGGCTTGTGAATCTAAAGGTGATTTATAGTGCAATCCTGAAGGGGGGGCGAAAGGGGTTTGGAGGTGGTTTGACCCCTGGGGATGGCAGGCCACTTGCACCATCCACATGGGCACTTATGCTGCCACAGGGCCACTTATGCCAGTGTGGGGGAACTGCATGGCAGCATGTGGCACAGACCTCGGCGACAGAGTTTCTCCGGTGTAAAAACTTACACTGCCACCAAAGGGAGGCATTCCCAGAGCTGAAGCTGCCTTTAGTCAGTTTCCTAAGCCCTTTTGCCCTTTTGTCCTGGCAATGCCCATTTTGCAGTTTCACTGGGCTTGGGGTTTTCATT
This sequence comes from Euleptes europaea, assembly GCF_029931775.1. Lineage (NCBI taxonomy): Eukaryota > Metazoa > Chordata > Lepidosauria > Squamata > Sphaerodactylidae > Euleptes > Euleptes europaea. Next base: position 58,952,773 of record NC_079319.1, read on the forward strand.
TTCGGCTTATGAACTTGGCGCAGCAAACCGCTCAGGAGGTGGTGCAACTGCACCATCCCCGGCCGCCCCAGACTTACCCCTAACCCTTAGGTTTGTACTTTTAGTTCTTATATGTCCCTTAATGTCTGGTAGGCAGTATGAAGACTTGAATGTGGGAAACAGCAATCATAGATCAAACACTTCAGGCAGAGATTTTGTGTCAGGTGACATGTCAAACACGACATTGTTGAATGCGGTAAGTCCACACTTTCAGTTGTATAAAGTGTCAAGGAACTGAGGGAGGAGATAGTAAGTGACAAACAGGTTTGTGTGAAAGAAAAATCAGAAGATCTTACCTCTGTCTGAAGGGGTTGTGAACCTCTTCTGATGTTTCTGTTGCTCACTTAAACGCATTATTGCAGTTAGACGGTCCCTTGGAGGAAACTGAGTCTTATTTATCATTTGTATTCAGTTATGCTGAATATCTGACAATCCAATATGGGCAAAGTATATGTTGACATAAAAAAATTAAAGGAATTGTTCAAGAAAACCACAAACAATAATAGCGAGACAAATGAGCTATCTGCAGGGAGAAGTAATCAATACCAAAAGAAAACAGTGACATTGCCATTCCATTTTCTATTTAGTAAACATTACTATTTTGCTGTATTCCAAGTGTTTGTTTCCTCTGGGACCAGGAGGGTTCTTCACTGCCACTTTTTGATCAGTGATGCTGAAATTCAGAGAGATTTCCCTCCTGGCTCCTCCACATCTGCTCAGGATCAACAGCTGGAGATGCTGGAAGTAATAAAATTCACAAGATTAAAGCACAGAAATTGACATTAACAGGTGCATGGCTGTGTAGCACACCCTGAAATTGTTTTGGCTTGCAACACATACATGAACACCGAGCCTTTGTACTATGACATTGTTCCAATCCCGAGAAACTGACACCTAGAGTAAAACTAATTGGAAGTGCTAGAGTAACTTGGGTGATTAATTTCAGATCATTATATTAAACTAATTACAGCACATCGAATATATATATAAAAGCTATAATACAGCACATTTCCCTAGGTTTGTTTGTCTTTCATTTTTTGAAAGTTAAGTTAAACAGGTATTTTTAGAAGTTACATTTGCCCCAGTATCTTCTGCTGATTCTGGAGATATAAATTTGTGTTGATGATCTCATCCATGGTGAACCAGCTGTTGACATAACATATCCTCATTATGAAGGGATGCAATACCTCTTTTTTATATTTTGTAAAGTGGTAGTTGAAGATAAAAACTCCCTTCCTCCCCCAACCTTCTAGAAAAATTGGCATTTCCGTTTTAGTAGGTCATTTAAGAGGGGGATAGTCACCCTCTAGAGGTCCCCTATTTAATGTGACCAAGAGACCTTTCTGCTCCAAAATAAGTTATTGTGATATTGTAATAAGTACAGAATAATGGTTAATACAGGTAGAATTAAATGTTATGAGCAACAGTGTGAAACAGTCTTGTGAGGTGCAATGTAAGGAAGGCTGAAAAACAGCAGCTTTGGAGGGTCACAGTGTTCTCTCAAAGCCCCAATCAAGAATACACTCCCTTGTAAAAATCAAGCAAACCTATAACTTCTTACTTAAAAACTGAAATCTTTCAAAGGGCCCTTTCTTTATGTGTTCAATGCTAAATGTAATTGTTACCATGATGGAAAAAGTGAGGACGCTGAGAAATTAAGAACGTATCCCTTTTTTGCACTTACCGTGACAACACACCGCCATCAAGGGTAATTGCTTACTGTGGGAGATGGTCCCTTTTAGCGCCGAATTTGCAAGCTCAGTAAATCCCTGGCAGGCTTAATGATCGTACTCATGCTCTGGAATAGAGAAATGAAGAGAGGCACCTGGATCCTTCACGCTCTGCAGATATTTCAGCAATTTATTGTGGCTGTTGGAGAGCCAATCCATTCCATCAGCATCCTGTACTTACTACTTAATTGGAATGTTGGGAATATTCGATGTGGGCGGACTGGGCGGCAGACACAGGCAGCTCTTGAAATTATGGCATGTCAGCTCCCATTGTGAATGTGAACTGACCCCGAAGAGAAATAATGTTGTTGGAGTGTTAGGGAGGGCCGGAAGCGTAGAGAAAGTGGATTTGAACCTTTGACCTTTTGATGCTACAAAAGGAATTGGCAATACACTCTAGTGACTGTTCATTTATTAGTAGCTGTTTAAGTCAAGCTAGGGGCTTCTCCTAAACCCCCCTAAATTTATCTTTGTCTAATGACATGTTCGAGAAAAAATAAATAACAGGTATACTTTGAAGGCTTCCTTGCTAAGCACCTTCTCTTCCTGATCGTCAGAGTTTCTTTTTAACTAGAATGTGTGAATGTAGGAAGAAAAAGGATAATATGATTTTAGGGGTAATTTGTGTCTCCAGCGTCCCTCTGATGTCCATATGGGTGTTTTATGTGGTTGATGGTATTTATCATTCAGTGAAAAGTTTGTTGAAACTGCTTTGCTTCCATACTGTCAGAGTTACATCCCTGAATGAGTTTGGTGAGAGAAAGTGTTTGTAGTTCGCAAGAGCTCATCTTTGCAACTATCTTTAATTATCTTTATCAAGCCACAGATCTAAACGAGACCATATTTTGTATCGCTTATGGCAAACCACAGGGTTTCCCCCACCTCCAACATGTCAGCAAATGTAATGAGACTGTGATCTAGATATATAAAATATTTATTACTAGAGTGATCGAGAAACAGAGGCGAGAAGCGGTCTGTGCAGATAGAAGCAGGATGGATCTTGATGTAACAACTGTTAGATGTGAGATCCAGAGTGGTTTAAGTAAATGCTTTGTATTGAACTTAGATGTGAAGTAATTGCTTCTGATCTATTTATGATACTTTATTGAGCCAACACTCATAAATCCTGTGCAAACATTAAATGTTTATCATCCATTCTTGGGGGGGCAATAGAGATTACGGGGGCATACCCTAACATCCCCCCCTTCTTTGTATATGTACTCTCCATAAATACAGTAGAACATTGTACAGGAAATTATTCACACATGCCCTTGAACAATTTTTTTAAATGGTTCACATGGATTAAAAATCCAGGTTACTGCCATCACAACCCCCACACCCTCATCCATGCATAGAGAAAAATATATATTGAACACCTTCACAGGTGTTATTTTCTTTTTCCAAGAACTGAATATCTCAGAGCAAGGAGAAAGAGAAGGGAATACAGATAACTGCAATCATACAGTAGCATGTGGAAAAAGAAAACAGCAATTGACAAATTAAACAAAGTTTATTCAGTGCTGTTATATGGTTCAGTTCCCAAGCGAGGCAGAACAAGGAAGAAAAGCATTATTGCTTCCAGCTACTCTCCCCTCACACTGCTGCTGCCTTGTCATTGCTGCTAGTAGCAGCACTTTATCCCCCCCATCAGTGGGACTATTCAACAGGGTCGCAGAGAGGGGTCAGACGTCTATTGTCTTTGGTTAATTGACATTTCTTACATCTTCTCTTTGGACATTAATTTTGAAGGAAAAAAACAGACATATGTATTGGCAAAGTGAAGAAAGATATTTAGGTCTGAATTAATTTCCCCTGGAATGGTGCAGACTGTCATTAAAATATCTTCTGGTGACTGTGAATCAGTCAAGTTTAAGAGTATTACTGGAATCCGGAGCAGTATCTCTGTTCACACTGCACTTACTCCTCTAATAGCTTGATTTTTTTCTTGAGGACAAAGATAGAAATTCCTGAAATTCTAGTTTAGTGAACAAATCTCCTTGACCTGGGTAGCCCCAGGCTAGCCAGATCTTGTCAGATCTCGGAATCCAAGCAGAGTTGGCCCTGGCTAATATTTGGAAGGGAGACCTCCAAGGAATACCAGTGTTGTGATGTGGAGGCAGGCAAAGGCAAACCACCTCTGAATGTCTCTTGCCTTGAAAACCCTATGGGGTCACCATAAGTCACCTGTAACTTGATGGCAAAAAAAAGAGGGATATTAGTAATTACATTATGGAAACAGAAGTACAAGCTAGGGTTGCCAGGTCCCTCTTCACAACTGGTGGGAGGTTTTTGGGGTGGAGCCTGAGGAGGGCTGGGTTTGGAGAGGGGAGGGACTTCAATGCCTTAGAGTCCAATTGCCAAAGCAGCCATTTTCTCCAGGTGAACTGATCTCTATTGGCTGGAGATCAGTTGTAATATCACATGAACACATGAAGCTGCCTTATACTGAATCAGACCCTTGGTCCATCAAAGTCAGTATTGTCTACTCTGACCAGCAGTGGCTCTCCAGGGTCTCAGGCAGAGGTCTTTCACATCACCTACCTGCCTAGTCCCTTTAACTGGGGATGCTGGGGATTGAACCTGGGACCTGCATGCCAAGCAGATGCTCTACCACTGAGCCACATCCCCTCCCAGATCTCCAGCTAGTACCCGGAGGTTAGCAACCCTGGTACAAGCACATACACACAGACTCACACACAATGAGATCAGAAGGTTGCATCTAGACCAATGTTTCTGCAAGTGCAAGGATTTCTGCTCACAGAATGTTGATTTTTCCACATCACTTCTGTGATTGCACAAAATACACCCTCTCCAACATTGTTCCTGGGAGGTCTCTTCTCCTCCAATAACAGGACAGGGGAGGGAATTTGGTGCTGTTGAGGGAGGAGGGTGGTGATAAAATTGAGCTCCAAAAGCAGAAGTCCTCCTGCTTGGGTTAACCTCCAGTCTGGATCTAAGATGAAAACTGGTAATCCGGATGAATCTTTTCGATTACAGGAGAAATATTTAGGGGAAACTGGATGAGGGGATGGAAAAGTTAGAGGAATATATGGAAGGCATAGATAACTGGCAAAGGAAGAATAACACTATGTTTTGAAATATGAAATTAAAATTACCAGGTTGTGCAGTTTGATAGTGGAACAAATTATCAGGGGGAGGTTCCCTTCACTGGAGATCCCTTCACTCCCTTCACTGGGGATCTTCATTCAGGGATTCAACAGGGGCTCCTTCCTGCCATTTTAATTGTTGTTTTTATGTTTTTGTATGTGTATTTTTTTGTGTGATATGTTTAAAATGTGTTTTATTATTTATGTTTTTAATCTGTTAGCGGCCCCTCAGTGGCCCTCAAGAGAGCAGAAAGGAGGTGTGTAAATTTGGTAAATAAACAGCCACATGTCAAGGATGTACTAGCTTTCAATTTCCTGAACTGAGTAGGGGGGTTGGACTACAAAGAATCATAGAAGCTACCTTGCAGGCTAAGAAATTATATCTGATTGGAAAGAATGTGGCAGAAGACTATATTAATTACAATTCCATCTTGAATGTTAAAGGAATACTGCAAATTATTCAACGGCAGAGTCACTTCTTTACATTTCATAGTAGCAATTTAAAAAGACAAAAGTTGCAGCTTAACAGTATTTGGTTAACTGCCAGGTTGGTAAAAATTATGCTAATTACATGCAAATAAAAAACCCAAGTAGATGTAGCAAGTTTCCATTATTGTCCTTGGTACTGCAAGAGTCACAAATTCCCCTCTCTAGAAGAACTCTCTAATAAGAAAATATTTTGTTCTTTGCTGTCACAGTTTCGGTTTCCTCTCAAATTTTCAAGATTAGAAACATTCTTTCTGAATTTAATGCCTAGCATTCTTTGGATTCTGACACAAAGAGCTGTTAAGAAAGCATGGGACCATGATTTTATATGTTGCATCAGATAGTCACTAGAGTAAAGTGACCTGGGTTTAGATCCAACTGCAGCAGCCACAACCACAAGACTTACTGGGCTAGTCATTTTCAGCCTATTCTAGTTCAAGTAGGATTGCCAGCTCCTGGTTGGGAAATACCTGGAGATTTTGGGGGCGGAGCCTGAGGAGGGCAGGGTTTGGGGAGGGACTTCAATGCCATAGAGTCCAATTGCCAAAGTGGCCATTCTCTCGAAGTGAACTGATGTCTATCGGCTGGAGATCAGTTGCAATAACAGGAGATCTCCAGCCTCCAACTGGAGGTTAGCAACCCTAACTTCAAGGGACGATTATGTTAATTTGTCAGTGAGGGGGCATGTCTGCCATCCTCAGCTCTTTGAAGGAAAGGATGAGATTAAAATGGAACCAACACGTGAAATGACAGCCAGTCAAGAATTTCAGCCTGTTAAATATTTCAGTATATAGGCCTGGAACACCATTATTGAGGGGGGGGGGGGGTTGTGATTGTGATTGGTCTTATTTTTTTTAAAAAAAACTGTCAGCATTTACCTGTAGTTAAGAGTACTTTGTGTCGATTGAGATGGGAAAGCAATGGTAGGATATTCATGTTATGAAATCAAGTGCAAAGGAAGTCTGAAAGCATTAAGCATAATGGAATGGAATGGGATTGTATATGGGTGAGTAGACACAGCATGTGTAAAATAAGCATTGAAATGATGACAACATTACATTTCACAGCTCATCATCCAGTGATTACAACTATGTTTAGCAACCAAGTTATATATGCATCAAATTGTTTGGCCAGTTTCCTTGGTGCTTATTTTCCAAGCCCTGTTTTCGAAATGTTTGCGGTTTAACTCTTTCTTTAAAAATAAATAAACTGTATTTCTGTTTGGAGGCTTCACCTTCTGCAGAATAGAGCCGCTTGCTTCCTGATGAGGCTGAGGCATTGGATGGACATCACGATGGATCTAGATTAACCTCTGGCCACATTGCAAGGCTCTGTGAGCAAGTGTGGTGTAGTGGTTTAAGAGCAGCAGACTCTAATCTGGAGAACCAGGTTCAATTCCCCACTCCTTCATATGAAACTTTCTGGGTGACCTTGGAACAGTCATAGTTGTCTCAGAACTCTCTCAGCCCCACCTACCTCACATGGTGCCTGTTTTGGGGAGAGGAAGGGATTGTGATTGTAGCCTCTTTGAGACTCCTTAAGGTAGAGAAAAGTGGGGAATTCTTCTTCTTCTTCTTCTCCTTCTCCTAAACCATCTATCATGTATACACACAATCTTGCCTCTATTCTATGGGTGCTATGAATAATTAACTTAATGAAGCTAGTCTGAATTAGATCAAATCACATATCTCCTTTATTCTTGACTTTTTCTGGTTGTAATAGAAAATTGTCTGGATTAATTGTGAAAGATAAACAAAAACTGGGATTAGTACGTTGGCATCTCATCTAGTGGGCCTCATAAGATGCTGAGTTTTGGAAAGCTTTATTATACACCACAGCTGAAAGAGTGCCCATGGTGAAGTATCCCACATAGCCACGTGCAGGATTATGACCCAGGAGCTCCGCATTGCTCATTGGAACCCTCAGCAAAGGCATCAGAGCCTTTGCAAATGAAGAGCAAACTCTTCCAGGGAAAGTAAGCCTGTGTTCAAGAAAACATTCCCTTTAATCTGTTGTAATCATAGGAAACAACAACAAAAATCTAGAACCAGTTGGGCAAGGCTTTCATGCCAAGCAAGCTAAGAAAGCTCTGGAAATGTATTCAAGCAGCTTGGCAAATACTGACATTTGGGAATTGAGCACATTGGGTGAAACAGTGAGTGTTCAGCTGTGGCAGCCCTCCAGTTTGTTAATCTCCATCTGGCAGTTAAGAAAGGTGGGCAGAGGAATGATTTTATGGGTCTGGATAGATTCTTGCAGATTACAGTATCAAAGCTGAGACATTTTCCAGCTTTAAAGCCTTTTGAAATGCAGGGACACTAGCTGGTGGTTATTACGTCTTGTCCAGAGCTGGCAACTGTCCAAGCAGACGTAGAAACAGACAGCTGTTGCCCAGGGTGAGCTTCAAGTAAAATTCACATTAGAGAATTTCTGGCATCAAGCAAAATAAACAATTAGTTCAGTTTAAAACCAATGAGTTTAAAAATACTGTTAAGTTTTATTTTTGTAGGTACAGTCAGTGTATTCTTACATTTAAATACAGAAGAAAAATCATAACTGTTTTTGCCTGTTTTATTTGCATCCATTTAATGTAGCCATTGCAATAGTCTTACTCCCATAAGAGTGATGTGGATTGGGAGAAAAGCAGGATATACATATTTTAAATAAATAAAATACTCTCAAATTGACCCCCTCAGACATACTTTAAAAATTCAAAATTAAGAAGTTCTTAAAATGCAAGCTTAGTAATCATGAGCCTTGCAGAAGATCCCAGGTTCAATCCCCGATATCTCCAGTTAAAGGGACTAGGCAGGTAGGTGATGTGAAATACCTTTCTCTGCCTGAGACCCTGGAGAGCTGCTGCTGGTCTGAGCAGACAATACTGACTTTGATGGACTAAGGGTCTGATTCAGTATAAGGCAGCCTCATGTGTTCATGTGTTGCTGTTTCCGAATTGACAAACTATGGTTTACTCTCGCTTTTAAATAAGAATTGTAAATCAATGTCAAACCTTTGCTTGGTCCTGATAGTTAAATCATAATTTGCCTATTGCTTCTGAACTTCATGGAAAGAAAGTTATGCTTAAGTTAGTTGTAATTAACATTCCACTAATGTCATAGCATAATTTTCCTCCTGGTTAAGCCATTATGTTTTATACATTTGCTCCACAGCAAAGTACTGCATCTTTATTTGCATATGTGACAAATGTTATCATTCTTATCCAGGGCTTTGGAGAGGGAAATGGTACTCACCAGTACTGAATACTGGCATCATTTTGGGAGTGGTCCCACGTCTTGATTCTCATTTGCTAGCCCACCCCACTTAACCAGAGAAAGAGAGACTGGACGCTCAGGAATGACCTCGTGGGGAGCTGCTAGGATTACCAACCTCCAGGTACTAGCTGGAGATCTCTTGCTATTACAACTGATCTCCAGCCTGAGGAGGGCAGGGTTTGGGGAGGGGAGGGACTTCAAAGCCATAGAGTCCAATTGCCAAAGTGGCCATTTTCTCCAGGTGATCAGTTGTAATAGCAGGAGATGTCCAGCTAGTACCTGGAGGTTGGCAACCCTACACTGACCTCACAGGATGGCTTTTAGTAGCATCCCCTTCTCAGTCACCTCATTGGCTGTGCTACCAGGCGGCTGTTATTTCTTCCTTACCTGCATTGATTCCTTCCTTGCCTGAAGTTGTCTGAGGGGGATTGTATCATCTCTGCCACTAAATGTGCAGAAAACATTTGTTGGAAATGGGGGCAGTTCAAAGGATAAACGACTAATCTAGTTCTGCTGTATTTTTCCATTTTTAAATTTCTTGTGCAGTTTCAGTGTTCCTTTGTTGTGATTTATTAAACAACATTGTACTGTGTGATTCAAGATTCAAATAATATTAAAGAAACCTTTACCATCATGATCAACAAATGCAACTGAATTCAAGTGTATTTGTTTTTGACACCTGCTCCTGCCACACTGATATTCAATGAGACAGAAAATAGTTATCTACTCACACGACCTTTTCTTTTGTTGTGCTTTTCAGAGTGCAAATTCACCTGCACCAGTGGCAAGTGCTTGTATCTTGGCTCACTGGTCTGTAACCAACAAAATGATTGTGGGGACAACAGTGATGAAGAGAACTGTCTGCTTGTAACAGAGCATCCGCCTCCAAGCATCTTCAGCTGTAAGTACTTGCCCCTTGCCTGCCAATTCAGACATTTCCTTTGGATTTTGTTCTACTTCATATGCTTTTGGAAAAGCTTTTAATGAAGTTTGCAAGATGTTGGTTCCCTCCCCCCCCCCCCATTATTTCTTTCACCATTGATGGAAGATAAAAAAGTAAGGCTTTTCAGCATGGATTTTTTTCATTGGTTCTAGCCCTATACTGCTTTGGTTTATCTCCTAATTTACTCATGTATTTTTGTGCCTTTAGTATGGGAAATGTACACCAGACACTGGGTTGTGAACTCTATGCCTCTTGTCCTGTAGCCCCATAACTACTACTCCTCATTTCATAAAAGGGCAGAGAACTGTTTCAAAGCAGAAGGGAAGACAGAATCCCCAATGTACATGTCTTCTAGGGACTGAATGAGGAAATCGTATAAATAACAGGCTTGCAGATTTTCCTTGTTTCCTTGAATGTGGAGGGGGAAAAAATGATTTTCAGATGGTATTCGTTGTCTCAGATTTATGTTTTTCCTCAGTGCATTAGAGCTTCGTAAATTAATTTGTATATAGGTCAGCAGTGGTGTCTTATCCTGTGACAGGAAACATCCACAATGCAACTCTTTTCACTGTCGATGTTAATGTGTAGAAGAGTGGAAAGTTAGTAGTGGATCACCCTTTATGCTGTAGGAAGGGAAAGCTAGCCCTCTAAGATAATAAAGTAGCCAGTTTGGCCAAGGTGAATTATTTTAATGGCACAACATCCACTTAAGTGTTGTGATTCATCAATCTGCTGAATATAGAAAAAGGATGACTGAGCATTGCACCAAAAAAAAAAAAGAGAGTCTGTGGTGCTGAACCCCCCTCGGTAACTGGTGAATACTTTTCATAAAGCAGATTTGTCTGAAGAAGAGTTGAGAATTATCTAGTTGCAATATAGTGATCAGAACCAAGCTTCTAAAACCCAAAGGAATATAGGATATACACTATGCCGTAACAACATGACACTGTACGTAGTATAAAATCAAGCCTTTTTTTTGCGTTCTTCACCGAGTTTTCGTTGTTATAATGCGTGAAATAAAATCCTTGCGAGGTAGAGTATGAATTCTCTGTGCTGAGTAATTGATCTGAAGGAAAATGTTTCAAGGATGCGTCTTGTGCCCCCCCCCAATTTGCTGATAAACCTATGTATGTAAAAGCAACTTATATGATAGACATTCTGTATTAGAATTGAGCCTAGCTGCCTCTTAGAAGGTATGTGGTTACATGGCAGAGAAAAGACTGGGGGCATTGACATGGGCCTGAGGCTAGAGGAATGGTTTAGATGGCATTACCTTTTATTTGAAAGCTGCCAACATTTGCTATGGCAGCTTTCAGAACATATTCTGGCAGGTTCCCAGAACATGGCGAGGTTACATTTGCTAGGTTCCAAGACTGACAAAGAATGCCTCTCCTACTTGCTGTTGAGCATCCAAGAAAGTCAGTGGCAACGTCAAAGTATCCTCAGGTGGTTCACCCTACCTCTTCCAGGTTGGGGGGTGGGGTCAGCTGTGATGATGCCTTGTCTGAGGGATCCAGAAGTACTGAAGGTGATGCTGATACCTGGATAGAAGGAAAATGGGATCCTTGTCCATGGACCTTCTGACTGAGTCCGGATGCCTGTACTTTTCATCAAATGTTTTCAAAGTGGCATGTAGTTAAAACTGTTACATATTTTTTTTAAAAAAAGTTAAAATATCATATAAATTCTGTATTCAGAAAACACATTAAAATAGGTACAAACCACCCAGTGTGATATGGACAGAAGAATCAACTGGTTGGAGTGTCAATTCCCAAAAGCCACACGGGGAAAAAATCTGATTTGTAGAAGGCTAACAGAGATTTGAGGAGAAACTTTGTGGTTCTTGGTCAGCTATTGGGGGAAAAAAACCCAGCGCTCTATAGAGACCAGCCTTGCTTCAGATAATTTGGTAGCTGGGACAGGCCCTTCACCTGCCAATGTCAGGTTTCAGGACAGTTCATGAGCAGGTGCTCCATGAGAATACCTGGACCTAGAACCTAGAAATTCAGGATTCTATATGATAAAGCCAGCATCCTGGACTCAGTAAAAGAGTAGGGGTCATGCTATTTTGCCTACTTTTGCCTGTTATCAGCCTGGTTGCAGTGTTTTGCTCAAGCTGCAGTTTCTGAGCCATCTTTTTTGACAACTCCATGCAGAACAATAGTCTAGAGGTCACTAGGGCATGAATGACAACGGAGTGGCCATTTCTGTCTTCTGGTAGAGGAGACAGCCCAGGTTGGCAAAAAGTGCTTCAAGTCACAGCTGCCCTATAGGTGTGTGGTTTTGCCTTTAGTAATGCAATCTGTTAGAAAATTCTTTTGTCAGAAAAATTATTTTAGAAAATGAACGTTGTCCTATCATCATTACCTAAACAAGTTGTAAGTGTGCCTATAATATTTAAATGTTTGTTTAAGATTAGATGAGATTGTGCAGACTTCTTCCTTTTAAAGCCCTAACAAGCAGGGGACCTGCAATAACTTGTACGGGGCGTCTCATTTTTTCCTCCCCCACGATTTCCTCTTTCTCGCCCCTGTAAGCCCCTCCTTTTTCCTGGTTCCTTCTCCAGCTCTCCTATCTTTATCCGCCTACCTAGGTCTTCAGCTTTACCCCCTTTTCTCCCTCAGCATCCTCTCCCTGGGAAAACTCTGTGTGGTTCTGGCTGCTGGCCTAGTTTTGCATCGCTGAATGCCTAGGGTTGCCAACCTCCAGGTGGTGGCTGGAGATCTCCTGCTATTATGACTGATCTCCAGGCAACAGAGATCAGTCCCCCTGGAGAAAATGGCTGCTTTGGCAGTTGGACTGTATGGCATTGAGCTCCCTTCCTTCTCCAAGCCCCACCCTCCTCAGGCTCCCTGAAATCTCCAGATGTTTCTCAACCCAGAGCTGGGAACCCTATGGATGCTGAGCCCAGTGGCACAGTAGGAAATCCGTAATCACTTGTTTGGGGGGGGGCATAGGTTTCCCTGTAACCCCCTCTCCATATTATTTATTCTTTTCCCTCCTTTTGGCAGCTCATGTATCCTTTCCCCTGTTTCTAGGATTGTCAACCTCCAGGTACTAGCTGGAGATCTCTTGCTATTACAACTGATCTCCAGCTGATAGAGATCAGTTCACCTGGAGAAAATGACCACTTTGGCAAATGGACACTATGACATTGAAGTCCCTCCCCAGATCCCGCCTTTCTCAGCCTCCACCCCAAAAATCACCTGTCGGTGGCAAAGAGGGACCTGGCAACGTTACTGTTTCCTTTCCTCCTTGCCACCAACCTTTTATCAGCCCCCCATCTTCAGCTATATTTAATATTTACTTCATTTATACACTACCTTTCTCCCCAATGGGGACCCAAAGCAGCTTACATTATTCTTCTCTCCTCCATTTTATCCTCACAACAACTCTGTGAGGTAAGTTGGGCTGAGAATGTGTGACCCAAGGTCACTCAGTGTGAGGATTTGAACCCGAGTCTCTCAGCTCTTGGTCTGACACTTCGATCACTACACCCCACTGGCTTTCATGGGATGGCTGTTCTTGAACAGTATCAAGCAGCCAGGGTCGGTGAGTCATGCAAGTCAGGTGGTAGCAAGTTGCCCAGTAGTTGCTGATAGGCCTGGCCCCCATGAGTCTTCCCTCAAAGGCCAAAACAGCCCTGGTAAGGGCCTTGCCCTCTTCCTTTTTACTGACAGAAACCAAGGCTTTGCCGTACTTTTGTGGCTGCATAGTAACAGCCACAATGGACACTGAGGTGGCATTCATTTCTTAAAACTGCTTCTGCTATTTTGAGAGGATTTAACACCCCTCAGGGTTGGTGTTTTGTTATTTTAGATTTTTTTGCATACCTAGAGCTTTTTCCAGGTTTGTAGAAAGGTCTGTATTCTGTTTCTGGCCCCAGCCTCTCGATTTAAGTATCCACAGACAGGGTAACGTTGATAATTAGATATATTGATGATGTTCTTATTCGAATGAAACCTTTCCTATTATGATTATTTTATTTAATACATTTCTTTTGTCGAAGATACTATATTTATTATTTCTCTGTACTGCTTGTGATTGTTCATGTGTAAAAGCAGGCCAGCTAGGTGGGGAGTTACAGACCCATATGAGAATGCATGTATGCTTCTCTGGGGGAGGGATGTGGCTCAGTGGTAGAGCATCTACTTGGCATTCAGAAGGTCCCAGGTTCAATCCCCAACATCTCCAGTTGGAGACAGGTAGGTGTTGTGAAAGGCCCCTGCCTGAGACCCTGGTGAGGCGCTGCCGGTCTGAGTAGACAGTACCCACTTTGATGGACCAAGGGTCTGATTCAGTATAAGGCAGCTTCATGTGTTTATGTGTTCTCCTTCCTGACTCAACAGCTTTGGCTGTTGCATATGGAGCTCTTTACAAAAAGTGTATTTTTGCTATCGGCTATAATTTTCTGATCAGCTGTTCAGCAGGGAGCTAGACAGAGGGCTTTTTTCCTGCTCCACTTTCCCTGCCAAACACCTGAATGCGGGACTCCAGTTTCCTTTAAAGCCTGCTCCATGTGTGTTCTATTGGATTGGAGCTGATCTGCATAGAATGCTTGATTTTGTGCAGACGTGGACTCCCCTTCCGTTATGCTCCAGATGTTTTTTAAGCACTTTCCATGTTGATAGCATCAGGCCAGGTGCGGTGGGGGATACAACAGCTTGTTCAGCATCTTTTACTTACTAGAATAGCTAAGTACTGGACAATAAAGTGTATCATTAATTGATGCATTGAGTTAGTTACTTTAATTGCAGCATTCTGTACTGTTCCATTAGATCGCTTTGTTGTATGTGGGGGGTACTTAATGCCAAAGTCCAGCGATAGCAGGAGCGGTAAAGATTTTTCATCATCCCTCCTTATTACTTTTGCTGCGTTATGCTTTCATAGTGGTAAAGCTCGGCATTTCAAAATAATTGCTCAGACCCATCCACAATACCACACAAAATGAGGGGCAAAGAGACACAGTCAATATTCCTCACAGCTTGAATGCAAGGAAAACAAATATGTCAATATAGTTTTATAGCTCCTTTTCATAATCGTCCACTGTCGGGAACATAAATTCACTTTCTTTTTAGGTCATGGCATGCCGTTCTCGATTATGCAAATGTAGTCTGAGTGAGAGGAAAAATAAAATTTGCTTATTATTGGTGAGGTTTGAAACCGCTCTGCAAGTAACTTTAAAGAACTAGGTTATGGTTGGGGGGAGAAAGAATTAATTCAATAAAAGTATTGTGGAACTCTCTGTTGTTTGATTTCTCCCATCCCAAGAAAAAAGATTGTTCTGTTGACAGACTGCAAGCTTTTTCTTCTGTGCTGTTCCGGCCCCAGGCTACAATCCTACAAAAGATCTTTGCATCTTTGCTGCTATGGGACTGCTCAGGTGTGCAAAGTTAATTTGTGTGCTTGAAGTACTGGGACCTGATTGGATCCTCTGCTGATTTACAGTAGGAATGCTTTGATGAATAAGGGATTTGCTCTTCTATAACCACGAAATTTGGCCATATAGTGTCATGTGACTTTTATACTGAAATAGCCCCTGTGGAATATTTTGCATCCATCGGAGGCTGCACACAGAAAATTTTATTAGAATTAGTTGAATAGGCCAACTGCTTATTAAGACCACCGATTTATAGATAAATGGATATTTGTTAGGAAGGGTTGCCACCTTTAATGAGGGAGAAAGGGACAGTCTTCATGTAAAATGTTAACTAATTTAAATTTATGCAAACTTAAAATAGCTTATTGACTAGCGGAAATCTGGAGTGAGAGAGAAAACTACCAGCCTGACCAGTACAAAATCAGCCTTTGTTTTACTTAATTGCTATGCGAAAGAACACAGTTAATAACAACACCCCTGCAAAAAATAGTTGGAGTTGGTTATCAACCTGGAGTGCTAGCATTAACTTAGTGATTTGGAACACTGCTTCCCTATCCTCTGACAATTCACAGATGAAAATCAGCACACATTTGTAATGCCCTGATTCTTGTACCAAGGATCACTGTTGAAACTCGTCCGTTTCATGTTACTGAAGGCTGTACTTCCTCTATTGCATGTTGTATTCCTGTACTCTGCAACAGCCTGAGTTTTATTGATTTGAAAGCCAGAAAGGTGTTGGTCTTATTGTAGACATATTTTGAAACGTCCTAAGATTCAGTTCAAAATATGTTTCAGCAGGCATCTGCAGTGCATAAAATGGCAGGCTGTACACTGTATGGCAATTTAGTGTTCATGCGCCTTCATTTACATGCACTTGCAGTAGAGTTTAGATGAGTTTATTCTCTGAGATTTAATTTCTACAGTATTCAGAGAAGGAGCTGAATTCTGATGAATAGGTACTCTAGTATCTCACATTAAAAACTTTAGAAGGTATGACCAACAGGAAAAATAATGGACAAAATAAGGGCAGCACTAGCCTGGGAAATAGGGACGGTTGGAGCATATGATATTCTTACACATGAAGTTGCCAACACTTTAAGGAGGTTTACAGCCCTTATTTTTTCCCTTTATGGTCCATAGAAATCAGTGGGGCATACATATGTGTAACTGTATACAAGAAGTTTTGTAGGCCTTGTGCTGCCTCTAGGAAGCCCCCAAACAAGATGACTGCAGCAGCACCATCCTGCCTGTGTTCCACAGCTCCTAAGATAATAGGCATGCTCCTCTGTTCCTGGAGAGAATAGGTCTGCATCATGACTGGTATCCATTTTAACTAGTAGCCATGAATACCCCTTTCCTCCATGAACATGTCCACTCCCCTCTTAAAGCCTTCCAATTTGGCGGCCATCACCCCATTTGGGGGCAGGGAGTTCCACAATTTAACTATGCGTTGTGTGAAAAAAATACTTCCTTTTATCTGTTTTGAATCTCTTACCTTCTAATATGGATCTGAGGGCAGGAAGCTGGTTGCAGTGATAATGAGAGCCAGTGTGGTATAGTGGTTAGAGCTTCGGACTACCAGTTCGAGTCCCCACTCTGCCATGCAAGTCACAGTGACCATGGGCCCATCGCTCACTTTCAGCCTAACCTTACAAGGTTGTTGTTTTGAAGGAAAACTGGAGGGGGAGAGAACAGTGTTATAAGTCTCCAATTGGAGAGAAAAACAGGCTATAAATATCTAAATAAAATAAATACACGGTCACCTCCCAGGATAAAACCCCCAACCACAGTTCAGAATCTTCTGTAGCCAAACATGAAAGAAAAACAACAACTATACATAAAACAATAGAAGAACAGATTTGTTGAACTTGAAAATTGTAACAGAGCATGTTAAATAATAGTTAAAACACCCGAATATTAATTTATTCATGTAAACACCTTTTCCTCCAATGGGAACCCAAAACAGCTTACATCATTCTCCTCTCCTCCATTTTGCCCTCACAACAACCCTGTGAGATAGGTTAGGCTGGCAGCATGTGACTGGACCAAGGTCCCCCAGCAAGCTTCCATGGCAGAATGGGGATTTGAACTGGGTCTCCCAGATCCCAGTCTGACACTCTTAAGTACTACACACTATGAAACAAACACTACAAAAATCATTTTGCAGTTTCAGTGTGCACCAATAAAGGTGTAAATATGCCCCCCCCATAGGGTGGGACAAAATTATGCTTTCAAACAGAAGGGACCCTCATGGTAAGTAACCTGTTCCCTGACCATAAGTGTTTCTTCATGCATTTCAATAGGATTAGAAATTCTACACTGCATTGAAAAAGTTCACTTTTAAAATCTCAGCAAAGCCTATTTATTTCACATCTTCAAGTATTGAAAGCATCTGTGAAGTGTCCAGGTTGGTTGAGTCACTATATATATTGTGTACGTGAAGAGCTGATGTAAGGGAATGGCTAAAAATATGAGGTGCATTCTTCAATATTTGGAACAATCAGCTCTTTGTTATAGCACATGTGTATTGTGCCACAAGTACATGGATTGCGCAGCTGCTTCATGCTCCAGCTGGCTAGCTGATTTTGTGTGTGCGCCTGTACCACGTTATAGTAAACTTGTTACATATTTACAGTAAACTCAAGATTATCTCTATGAAGCAAAAAAGGTAGAATTTGAAGTGGCTCTCAGGTTTACTGGAATGGTATCAGCAACATCCGTCTCCCATTTCCATTTTGATTTTTTTTTTGGGGGGGGAGGTTTCTTCCAGGTGTTCTGGGGCTATCCTACAACAGGGGTGACTCTTCCATTTTCTTTTAAATATTTAGTAGTCTAGAATAGATGTTAATGAAAGTCTGGCACCGCTATTTTGAGAATTGCAACAATGATAGTAATTTTCAGTGTCAGATTACTGCTTCACAGAGGGAAAGGAGATGGAGGAGGAGGAGGAGAGAGAAAAAATTATTTCAGTTCTAATAGAGTTTGCCATCAGCCTGGCTGTGCCAGACAGATGGATCATGAATACTGTCTAGACACTCTCTGCCTGAGTGAAGCTGTGGTCTCTAAGGACGAACAGTAAGATGCTGGTTTAAGTGACTGGGGGAAGCCGGGCTGCATTCGCCTCTAATCAGATAACAATCAATGCAGATTATACTTCACCAGGCCAGAGAAAAGGCCCTCTGTTGCTGGTAACAGGTCAATAGTGATTTCAATTGAAACTTGTCTATTTACTAGGCTTTAGGGAGAGAGGCAAAAAGCAAAAGAGAGGACTTAACTTGCATGCACTGTATGCTGTTACATCCCTTGATTTCAGGTGATGCATGTCTAAAGGATTTGGAATTATTGCTCTTGGGGTTCAAGGGTGGTGATTATAGAGATAATTTGCCTCCCCCCCAATCTGTACTCAGACCTCTTTATTTACTTTTTATTTATTTATTTATAAATTTCTACCCCGCCCTCTATCCCCAGCCGAAGCCAGGCTCAGGGTGGCTAACAACATAAAACATAACAATTTCATTAGCAATAACGTCAAGTCAAGTTTTATTTCGATACAATATCAGCTCTCAGTAAAAATCAAAGTTAGGTTACAATAATAAAATAAAATAATAAAAGTTGATGATTCTGGGAAGAATGATTTGAAGAAGAGGAGGAAAGATCTTCTATGGGGAAAGGTTTTCAATTAGCCGTTTACGAATCCCACTAGACCGGAGGCAAAATTTGGCTACTTGAGTGGTTATCTCCCGAGAGGAGTCTGCTAAGAGGAGGGAAACTTTAGCTTCTTCCGATCTCCCAGGAAAGGATGACAATATGGGGAGACTGTACTACGATCTTATGTCATTGTAGAAGGAACATTGCAGCAGAACATGTTCTATCGTTTCCACTGTCTCTGTTTTGCATGGGCATAGTCATTGGTGAAAGGGATTATGGAGATACCTGCCTTCCAGGAGAGCTGAAGGTAAGGCACTGAAATGCACAAGAGTAAAGGCCCTTCGATATTTGGATACTTCCAGGAATCCAAGGTAGTCTGCAGGGTGGAAAGGTTTGATGTATTAGCAATAAAACTATAAATAATAATCTATAATCATTAAAACATCAGCAATAAGCAGTTCACAAAACTAATTAGTGCCAATAAGTAAAACAACTTACTTAGTTCAGTTACTGCTTTTCATGATATTAACAGTTAGCTGTTTTTATGTGTGGCAAAGTAGATAGTTTTGGAGTCTTGCAAATGCTTCTATGCTCTGTCTTGACTACCTCCGGTTATTCTTTTTTCTTTACCTTTCTAACGTTTATTTATTTTGTGGGATGGTTCCCGGGGGTATAAGGCTTTAGCCCCCTATATTTATGGCTTGTGTAGGGATGCTATAACCAACAAAGACATGTTAACTCAAACGGTATGTGATTCTGTTGAGTTATCATTGTCTTTTTGACGACTTTGACATCGCTAAGTACTTGCTCAGCTGTGTGGCACTCTGCCACTCATTCCATGCCATATGGATTTGCTAATCATGCAGCAAACAGGTATAATGAATGATGGCAACAAAGAGTAATCGATGGATCTGGGGAAATCATGCTGAAAATCAGGACAGATATGCCTGAGTCTTACAGCTTGGAAGCACTGTCACCTGAATGGTTGGGGAGGCATATATGTGTTCAGTTCAGACACAGCATAAGTGGAAGGAACATGTGTGCTTTCATTTTTTTTTGGAGTGAGGGCAGAATTCAGCATCATGGAAGGAATTACTATTAGAGGTTCACTCTACTCCGAGCATCTGTGTGGATGTGGGGAGGGGCTGTGGCTCGGTGGTAGAGCATCTGCTTGGCATGCAGCAGGTCCCAGGTTCAATCCCCGACATCTCCAGTTAAAGGGACTAGGCAAGTAGGTGATGTTAAAGACCTGTGCCTAAGACCCTGGAGAGCAGCTGCCGGTCTGAGTAGACAATACTGCCTTTGATAAACCAAGGATCTGATTCAGTATAACACAGCTTCATGTGTTCATGCGAGGTTCACCCTACCCTGCGCATCTATGTGGATGTGGAACTGGTTCTATTGAAACCACGGAGCATGTCTTATTTTACTGTAGAAGATATAAGCACTTAAGAACACAGCTGATCAATCTATTAATTCCTGATATAGACATGCCAGTAGCTAATAAGCTACAATTTCTGCTGGGTAGTTGTGATCCATCTATCACAGTTCCAGAAGTGAAATTTATTTTGGGTTTGTTTGAATTTAAGAGACACAAGGATAATTTAAAGAACATATATACAATTAAATAACGTATATGAAATAAAATAATTTTAAAAATTCTGCCCAGCGGTTCAGTGTAGTTAGCTCACAGCCTATTGGCTAGGAGCTGTACCACTGAAGGAAGGAAGGAAGGAAGGAAGGAAGGAAGGAAGGAAGGAAGGAAGGAAGGAAGGAAGGAAGGAAGGAAGGAAGGAAGGAGGGAGGGAGGGAAGGAAGGAAGGAAGGAAGGAAGGAAGGAAGGAAGGAAGGAAGGAAGGAAGGAAGGAAGGAAGGAAGGAAGGAAGGAAGGAAGGAAAAGGACTATTAGAGGTTCACAGAGTAGCCCACTCCTCTCTTATACACATGTAAAGAGGCTGGTGGTACTTTGCATCTATGCTATTCACTTTAATATAGTGGAAGTTCTCTTTCAAATAAAGCCGGTATCATATTTCTATACAAAAGTAGGTGGTAGAGGGAAAAGAATTAATTAAGCCTTACATAGGAGGAGAACAGTTGGTGTATTTGGGGTGTGTGTCAAAGTGTCACCTGAAGACATTAAGCTGCTTTACACTGAATTAGGCCATCAAGGTCCATCAATGTCAGTATTGTTTGCTCAGACCAGCAGCGGCTCTCCAGGGTCTCAGGTAGAGAGGTCTTTCACATCACCTACTTGCCTAGTCCCTTTAAGTGGAGATGCTGGAGACTGAACCTGGGACCTGCTGCATGCCAAGCAGAGGCTCTACCACTGAGCCACAGCCCCTCCCAAGAAGAGTGAGCAAAGTTCACAACTAAACCCATTGTAGGGGCTTGGCTGGGAAGACTCTTTGCTTCCCTTTAGGCACTCAGACATGCAGCCCCACATTGCCAAAGACTAGCCACTGTGAAAGGTACTCTGCTTCCGGAAATTCCCTTGGTGGCATGAGGGTAGCATGCATGCACAACCCTTGACCCCTGGTAGGATTTTGGCGTTTATGGGGGAGGGTCAAGGAAACTTTGCGGAGATCTCTGGATTAAAACTGAAGATCCCCCTCCCCACTTTTCTCCTTCCACCTATGTGCTTGGAAATCTTCCATCAATCCTCCAACATTTTTTCTTCATGGGCATGCGTAATATAAATGTTTGTGCTATAACTTGTTAATGGAGAAATTTGATGGTGAATGATTCCCCACAAAAGCATGAGAAATCATTGTGTGCTTTGACTGTCGCGTCACATATGCTGTACTTCTGTTATAATCATTAGTATCTCCTGTCCTGTATTGCTTTTATATTATGAAACGCATGACAACTCATAGATTCATTAAAGTTCTGTGCAGGTCAAAGAAGCCCCTCTTTGGTGAAATTTACAAGTACAGGATGCTAATAAATCAGTATGTGCTTCCCTTATGTGGATGTATACAGTACATTTGTCTTTGCCGGATTACAAGACCTGTCGTTCAGAAACTACATTTTAAGGAATGAAGTTTTGATTAGAAAATGAGATTGAGAGCGCTGCCTTTTCTGAACAGGAGGGGCGGAAATCACAGGATGTGATGGGCAAAGCAGTCTTTTGTGGTACGTGTGGAATTATGTAGAGAAATGTACTCTTTGCAATCAAAATGCATTGTGTCACTTTTTCTTCTCACTGAATGATGATGACAGATTTGCCAACCTACCGACTGTCCAGATTAGTGAAATCCTGTACCTTGTTTTGGACTCACGCCCAGTTCTCTTTCCCAGATGTGCCCCTCAAGGAGTTAATCCTTCAAGGAATGCAGGGAGGGGCCGACTTTCCATGAATAAGGATCCAGGTTCACTGCCTGGCAATTAAAAGACCTCTACATGAGACCCTGGAAAGCTGGTGCCAGTCACAGTCGACAGTGCTGAGCAAAGTGGAACAGTGGCGTGACTTTGGTGGTCAAACCAGATGTGCCACTGGAGCTCTGTGAATGGGACTACCAGTGGGGTTTTCCAATCAGATATCAAGCGTGTAGGGGCCCATTTCTGATGGGCATGATGGCATGAGAAAGAGGAAATTATGTCTGTCCCTCATCATCTATCCAACCTGAAAGGGTCCCACAGTGCATTATGACAGCATGTGTAAGAAAGGCCTATGACAGTATCAAAAATACTATACACCTTTGCCGGAGGCCCCCTAGATTTTGAGGCCCTAGGCTTCCGCCTGCCAAGCCTATTGGTATATCCGGGACTGCGAAACATACAGATACTGCTGTGAGGACCTGTACGGTTGACTTGGGGAGGGGGGCAGCAGCAAGTACTGTCTTCTTATACAGGTTGTTATCAGTTGAGAAAATGACATGGGGGGGGAGGCTTATTCCTCCCTCAAGCCATGGTCCTGATCTGAATTGATTTCCTGCATGCCTGATATTAGAAGAAAAACCGTGCTGGGAGCGCCATTCATGGAACTCCCAACATCCTGTCGGATTTGGTATTTAGGTTGCTTTATATGTTTATATACTCCCATTGTCTGGCTGAACACTTTTGCTTCCATGGTAACTATAAAGTGATAGAGGGCCTACACTTGTCTCTCTCTGTGTGTGGCTGTGTAGAGCCATGCTTCGCTGAGAAGTTATAACTAATTAAATTAGGAAACTTGAGCCTGTTATGGGCTTGGAATAGCCCTTTATTTAAATGCTTTCTTAATCTAAAGTCTTTAGATTAAGAAAGCATTTAAATTTAAACATGTGCCGCGTTAAGGATGAAGACCGTTTTCACAAGAAATATTTAAATCAGTTTTTTGTTTCTCCTACATCTGTAATGCAAATGAAAAACAGCAATGACTGTAATGTAGATTTGTTTTAAAAATGACTCTGTTCTGCTTTCTGTCCTCTACAAATGACACATTCGAGACTAAAAGGAGTTATTTAGTAACATTTGTGAAAACACCCTGATTATAAAGCATTCATCCTGAATGCCTGAATAAGGACTCCAACATCCCTAAACATGGAAGCTTTCCGGAATTAATGCTTACTTACTGAACCTTTGAACAGGGATGTGCATTACAAATATCGTTATTTTTGGGATTTGGGTATATAGGAGCCGAAAAATATTGGTACCCTGAATTCCAATACTGGTATGGTATTCAGATTTGGGTTTTATTCAGGAATCCAAATATATTTGGCTCCATTATATCATATGGGGAAGTTATCTGGGGGTTTGTTTATTTAAGCTAGATGCACCCAATTTGCAGCAGAGCTGCTGGTACCTATCCACAGAAGAACCCCCAAGTTTCAAGAAGATTGGGTCTGGGCATCCAATTCTGTGTGCTCCCAAAGAAGAACAATGGAGGATGTTTCCAATTGTTTCCAATGTGGGGGGGGGGGAGAGAGAAAGCCTTTTTTTTTCTCCATGGCATAAAACAAAGAGGCATGCCTGCAGCAACCACTGGTCATTGTCTCCCAAGCCAAGAGTCGACACAAGCCCAACAGAACCAATGCAGAGCCCAGGACTCCCAGCAGAACCACAAGTCAATGTGGCAAGCCCAACAGAACCAACATCAAACCAAAGAATCCCAGCAGGACAAAATTGGGGGGGGGGACTTTTGCAAGCCCAACAGAGCCCAACAGAGAATCCCAAAAGAGCCCAGGGCCAATTTAGCAGTGCAAGCCCAACAGAAACAATATAAAACCAGATAACTCCAGTTGGGAGAGGGCACTTTTGCAAGCCCAGCAGAACCAAGAGCAATACACAGAAGCCCAGCAGAACAATCTTAAGCACAGGAGGCCACTTTTGCAAGCCCAGCAGAACCAACTGCAATGTGCAGAAGCCCAGCAGAACCCAGGGCCGCTGTCGCAGTACAAGATCAACAGGACTAATGTGAATCCAGAGATTCACAGACAGCAGAACAAATCCAAGCAAGGAGGGAGGATTTTGCAAGCCCAACAGAACAAATGGCAATGTACGCAATGCCCAGCAGAACCCAGAGCAACTGTGGCACTGCGAGCTCAACCGAACCAAAGTTAAACTACTGCAGAACAAATCCAAGCACTGGGCAACATTCTAAAATCCAGGAAGGGGACACAAAGCAACTCTGGCAAAGAAGGAAATAAATCTCTTGAAACTGACAAACACATTTGAAATTGACACAACCCATAGCCCATAGCACCCTCCATGTAAAAAACAAAGGGAGGAATTAAAAAAAAAACCCAGTTTGCGGGAGCCTGCAAATGCCAGCACCTGATCTTCCCAGCAAATTCTAAATATTTCTGGGATTTTTCAGAACTATTTTTTTTTGTATCCCAAAAAACCCCTGGATATATTTGGGGTGCTGAATATATTAAAAAAATGCAGATAAGGTATTTTTTGACATATTTTTGGTTCGGGTGTATCTAAACACCCCCCCCCCCCCGATGTTTGAATTAGTTCCCATTCTAGTACATCTGAATTTGGAAAATTAAACACAGGCCTGTATCCAGCCACACGGGGCGGCTTAACGTTTTTCAAGTGTGGACAATGCGTTCTGCAGATTTCCCACTCTGTCTTTCTTAGCCCCAAAAATATTGTTCCTATGGGACTGCGGTGGGAGGGGGAATAGGTAGGAATTGCTGTCTTTTCGTAAGAAAACTTGAATGCCCTTAGGTTTTTGGAATGTGTATTGATACAGGTCACAGTTAGGAAATAAATATATCGGGATCATAACTGGGTGAGGTTTTAAGGTTAATAGGGTAAAGCTTTGTGGACGTGCTTGTAGACCTATGTAGACCAGCTCCAGCCAGGAGAAGGGCGGGGTATAAGATTAAAGATGTTTTAAAGTGCACACTCCTGTTAGCTGGTGAAGGGGATGCAATTTGGCATGTGCTGCTCCGCCCCCAACATCTACGTATTCAGCCAAACACCTGTGGTCAGTTGTATGTCTGTAGGATCACGCATAAGATTGGGAAAGTTGTAAAAAGCAGGGTTTGCTTCAGACATTTGACTAAATATTCAAACAGAGGGGATGGGGCCAGCAGGTATGATCTCCACCCGCATGAGGTGTACACACAGTTTAATGTCTGTATTGGGCTTCTGTCTGCTTATATAAATTGTACATTGAAATATTTTGTTTTTCACCTGATACCTTTATTTGGGGGTGCCTCACCTAGATGAATGATGCCCTGGAAGAGTTCAGTTGGCTGGAGGAGCATTGGCACATTTTTATGAGCTTTGGCTTTTGTGCAAAAATTTGCACATTTCATAAAGAAGAACCTTTGCTCGATAACTCAACAGCTTGAAGACTGGAAGTATTTGTTGTTTGTCCAAAGCTGAGAGAGAGCAAGAGAGGTTCATAATCCTTCCAAGGTAGATATTTAA
This sequence comes from Euleptes europaea, assembly GCF_029931775.1. Taxonomy (NCBI): domain Eukaryota; kingdom Metazoa; phylum Chordata; class Lepidosauria; order Squamata; family Sphaerodactylidae; genus Euleptes; species Euleptes europaea. Next base: position 58,978,245 of record NC_079319.1, read on the forward strand.
GGCTTTAGGGGAGGCCCTGAAGAAGCCCAACTCAGCTAAGATTCTAAGTTTTTAAGAGCTGTACAATGCCTGAGGTTGTCTGACCAAGCTTGGGGAATTTCTTTTACCCAACTGAACTAAATTGTAATCTGAGTCTCTGTATGCCCTCCCATTGTTACCAGACACTGGACTATGTGTATTCTTATTGCAGTTAAATTATTAAATAAAATTATGCATGGTATGGAGAGAGTGGACAGGGAGAAGCTTTTCTCCCTTTCTCATAATACTAGAACGTGGGGTCATCTGCTGAAGCTGGAAGGTGAGAGATTCAAAACAGGTAAAAGGAAGTATTTCTTCACACAAAGCATAGTTAGATTGTGGAACTTCCTGCCCCAGGATGTGGTGATGGCTGCCAACTTGGAAGGCTTTAAGAGAGGAGTGGTCATGTTCATGGAGGAGGACATGTTCATGGCTACTAGTAAAAATAGATACTAGTCATGATGCATACCTGTTCTCTCCAGGATCAGATGAGCATGCCTATTATATTAGGTGCTTTGGAACTGCTGCTGCAGTCGTCTTGTTTATGGGCTTCCTAGAGGCACCCAGTTTGCCACTGTGTGAACAGACTGCTGGACTTGATGGGCCTTGGTCTGATCCAGCATGGCCTTTCTTATGTTCTTAAATAAATGAGACCTTGCCCAATCCTTTGCTCATTGGACTGAATGAACTTTGATAGACAAGGTGGATGCCTCAAGGCTCAGGAGCTTGAGTTGTAACCTTGAGTTGTAACCCTGTGTGCTAGTTGAGGGACAGCCCGGTTCCCTAAAAACCATAAAATCAGCTGTAATTGATCTTCAGAACTTGGATGACAAAAGGAGTGGAACCTTGAGTGGGGCACTTGAAAATAGAACCAAAACAGAGCTGTTAGTGCCTGTTGAGTTGATCTTGTATTATGAATCTCTCATAGACCCATCAAGCAGTCGTCTTGTTTGTGGGCTTCCTAGAGGTACCTGGTTGGCCACTGTGTGAACAGACTGCTGGACTTGATGGACCTTGGTCTGATCCAGCATGGCCTTTCTTATGTTCTAATGGTCTTCCTCTGACCAAGAAAAACTGCCTCTCTCTTCTTAAGTTTGTGGACCTAAAATCCAGAAATGATGGTTCTTTCTCCCTGCAATCCACTTAAGAAAGCAGTTAGTTCACTTTTTAAAAATTCCATAGCAGATGCTAGAGCATACTGTGTTCTTTTGTTACGCATCTTTTTTTAAAATGACATTTTGAAAGTGGGACACACAGAAACTAGGAACGAGCAAAGTTATTGTAACTCAACAAGCGAGACTGCTTCATACCCTTCATTCAGTTCAAGGAACAAAGCAGGCTGGAGTACATTTTTTCATTTTACTTCTTTGGAGCTGTTACCAGTCATGAAAAGCTAGGCCACATACATACAAAATCTATTATTATACATGCAGAAGTATACATACAAAATCCGAATAAAAAAACCACCGAATATGAAATCCTTTCATCCAGATATCTGCTCCTCTAATTGGGTTGTGCAAACATATTTCAATAATGTGGCCAATGTCATCCCTGGTGGTGATGGGGAAAAATTAATTTTAATATCCACGTATGCTGAAATTCTTTGAACTGTTTACACTCTGTTTATACACGACATGAAAGCGTTTATGGTAGCCTAAAATAGGGGTTCTAGGACCAACATAATTATCTATTGATGTGGCCGGTAGTTAGAACTTGAATTTATTCTGCATAAATCTGAAGTCAGTGTAATTATCTGATGGTTATTTTGTCCTTATTTTTTATCCTGCAATTGACCCTTGGCCTCCTATTTTCAGCTGAACCCCTGCAGTAGCCCCCAAGTGTCTACATTACATTTGTGTGCCTATATATATTAATTACATCCCTTTGTTAATGATAGTTAATATCTTGGACAAAATGTAAAGCACTGTAGAATCTACTTATGGGAGAAAACGGAGTGCTTCACAGGACTGTAAAAATATATAAACATTTATTTTGGATTTTTAAAATCTGTTTTAACACAGAATGTCGAAATGATGGTGTGTGCAATGTCGTGCCTCTATCTCCCACCTGCAGATTTTTGGGCAGGTCATGGGAAGGTCAGAGTTTAGGGAGGGGAGGGAGATCAGTAGGGATATCATGCAATAGGTCATTTATGCAGTGGAGGTTTGTGTGTGGTTTGCTGCACAGTTTTCTGATCCGAATTCTCAAACATCATATACATGAGGGCTCCCCCCCAGAAGAAATTCCAGGAGTACCTTGTGATCAATTATGCACTCCCAGTGAATCATGGAACTTCTGAGTCCCTCCCCCTGCAGTTTACTTGGAGTTTACTTGGAGGGGGTGGGTCAGCTCTTAAAGGGACTGCTCCCTGCCTGTATGAGTGCTTTTGCAAAGCTGGGTATTCCTCCCCTCTTTTCTTCAACAGCTCCCTGCCAGGACATGCCTTCCAGCCTCTCTTTGGTTGGTGTCTTCCTGCACGTTTCATGAAGGTTTCACTCCTTCTTTTGTGCTTGGCTATGAGGGAAGGGGTTGGATGGGAGGGACACAGACATGTGGGAAAGAGAAGCCAGAATGGGTGTGGGAAGAGAAACCTGAAGTTAGGACTATGCATGGAAATGGTGGGGATTTGCCTCTCTCTTGCCACGAAGCAGAATTTAAATTTGTTATAAAACAGCATCCTAGAACTGTGGAGAAAGAACGAGGTGGGAGTGAAATGACTTCTAAAGGTTGGTAAAATTATGAATAATGCAAAGGAAGCCTAGAAACAGACCAGCAGGGATCGCAAGCTAAATATCCCTGCATAAATGGCCATAGAGTTCATCCTCCAAAACTGCCATTTTCTTCAGGGGAACTGATCACTCTAGTCTGGAGATCAGTTGTAATTCTGAGAGAACTCCAGGCCCCATTCTGCCCCCCCTTCTGCTATTCACTCCCTCCACGCCCAGAAGATTTTTCCAGTTCCTTTTTTCATCAAACCAATACCTATTGAACAAAGAACAGACAGGGAAGCATGGGGGCAGAATGGGATGAGCAAAGGATCACTTTTTGAGGTAGAGCCAATCCTGATCTCCTATCAACCTTAGACTTATTTGTACATTGAAGATTTGAGATAAATCAAGTAAACCAGAGACTGTTAAGTATATAGATTCTTCTTGCCTTCTTTTTCATGTGAGATCATATAAATTGTAGCTTGGTTGTTACTTTTGGCAGTGGATAGAGTTCCACAGAAGAGCTCAGCGACCTGTGAAGAAGAGAAATGGTGAGCATAGACCAAAATACCCCAGAATTTCTTAATTAGGGAGGTATTAAGGATCATTCTCTAGTAATCCTGAGGAGACCAAGTAAGGTTGTGAGGTTTTCTCTGGAAGATGAAACCTACCCCTTTAAAAGCTCCACGTTGCTGACAGCGTGTGCAGCGACTACATGCTGCTCCACCAGCCTGTTCCCCAGCCTTCCTTTCCCTCCTCCTCTGTGCATATCAGAAGTCCTGCTTGCTTGAGAAGGCAGGAGAAGAGGGTGAGTGAAGGAACTGGTGAATCAGTGGGGCAGCAGGCACAGTGGCTGAATATTCACTTGATGTTTGGAGCTTTAAAAAAGACAGGCACCATCTGCCAGTGAATACTGTCGTTTACCTCCCCCCGCCCCCAAGGGCCTTGCATTTTTATTTCTCTGCTTTTTGGTCACGTCCAAAATAGAACTTCCACGTTTTGCTCCCTTAGTGGGATGCACTAGCAGTTAATTTAGGGCAGTTTGCCTGTCTCCTCCTGGGAGAAGATGTTAAAATGCCACTTTGGACATGACAGAGAAGAGTAGAGACAGAAGGTGTGAGACACTTGCTCTTTCCATCCCCCCCCCACTTTTCTGCATCAGCTCCAAAGGTCCCCTGAGCGTTGGCTGCATGTTCCTTTCAGCCTTTTGGGCTATCCTTTCTTCCTATCGAATCTAGAATGGAAGGACACAGGGTAGTGTATTAGCACAGTTTGTGAATACAGAGTCTGGCACCTAGTAACACCTTGATAGAAATAGAAAGCTGTGAACTCAGTATTAAAATATGCTAACAAGCTGCAGGAACTAATGGGCTGAATTTTTACACTGCAGATGTTCATTCCGGCACTTGTGCTGAGAATGCAGTAACAAATGTGTGGGGCGGCTGTTGGGATGATTGTGTTCTTGGCAGCACCAGTCTCCGAAACACTCTTTTTTCTTTTTTTGTGTTTTTGCTACAGTTTGGAAGATATTCTTTTATGACATAAAAGAGAGAACAAAAAACCCCAACAAAAAACAAATCAGCGATTTGAGCTCTGATTGACAGTTTGTTCTGAGTTGATTTTTAATGTAATTTTGCCCAGACTTGGTTTGTGCGTGCGTGTGTGTGTGTGTCTATTTTGCCTTCCCTTTCATTTTGTGGCTTACTTAAGTCATGTAGAGCTTGATTGGTCTACAAGTACTTTTCTGTAATGCTCTGTGTTCTCTATCATTCATTGCATATGTGTGTATCTGCATGTGTGCACATGATGGGAGAAATGCCAGCGTGGTGTAGTGGTTAAGAGCGGTGGTTTGGAGCGATGGACTCTGGAGAACCGGATTTGATTCTCCACTCCTCCACATGAGTTGCGGATGCTAATCTGGTGAACCGGGATGGTTTCCCCACTTCTATGCATGAAGCCAGCTGGGTGACCTTGGGCTAGTCACAGTTCTCTCAGAACTTTCTCAGCATCACCTACCTCACAAGGTGCCTGCTGTAGGGAGGGGAAGAGAAGGTGGTTGTAAGCCGGTTTGATTCTTCCTTAAGTGGTAGAGAAAGTCGGCATATGAAAACCAACTCTTCTTCTTTCTTTGATTTGTCATGACTTCAGTCTTTCTGAGAGTTTTGAGGGTGGGGTCCTTCCCAAGAGTTAAGAAAACTCTCCATAGAGGTTGTCCGTAGTCATCAGCCCTCCTGGTAGCTAGTTTCCATCCTCCAGGCTTTCCCAAATTTGTCAGTTTCTCTTTCTATGTGTCCATGTGTTTGTATGTGTGTGTGTGGGGGTGGGGGTGGGGAGAGAACAAAAGCTCCCCCTTACTCTTTGCAATGAAGGTTTCTGAAGATTTTCCCTTAATTAAGTGGTATTTCATATAAGTTATATTAAAGTTATAGAAATTATTTAAAATACTGTATATGTTATATAAAATACTTCCTTGACCTGGATAGCCTAGGCTAGCCTAATCTTGTCAGATCTCAGAAGTTAAATAGGGTTGGCCCGGGTAAGTATTTGGATGGGAGACCACCAAGCAATACCAGGGTCATGACGCAGAGGCAGGCAATGGCAAACCACCTCTGAACTTCTCTTGCCTTGAAAACCCTATGGGCCGTCATAAATTGGCTGCGACTTGATGGCAAAAACAACAACTGTAGCTCTGTGAGACAAATAATACATGATAATAATACTTGTCAGTGAGACAGGAATGAAGAAAAACCCATTGCAGAGTTAGTACTGCAGTCTCCGACCATGTTCTGGTCTTCATTGCAAAGAGAAGCCTTATAAGGAGCTTTTCATATAGCTCTGGGAAATATCGTTTTTTGTTTTGTTTTTGAGAGTCGATATGAAGGAAAAGATACTTGGGCTGCTGTCTTTTATTTGCCTTTGAACCCAAAAAGCCAACTCTCAGGAAATGAGGTAAGATGGAGGAAAAATGTGTTACATTCAGATTGATTACAGGAGGTGTTATAATGCAAAAAAGGGGATAAGAACTCAGATGGTAGCAACATCCTTGTCCCACAGTACGCTGTAAGTGTTAGCCAAGGTACTGTTTTTTGTGCTTGCAGTTTTATACCAAATTAAATTCAAAGCACCGTCAAACAAATTTAATTCCATCTAGAAAACAGGGCCTGGCTTGCTAGAGCCAGATTTACACCCTTTTGTAAGTATACATGGAGAGCATAGTAATGAGTACTGACAGTTCTTCTCTTTAGACTACTTCCAAATCCAATAGAGAAACGAATCCCCCAAATCTCCAGTTAGTCAAAGTTTCAGAACAAAATAGCCACGAGAGGTTATATAGCTATTAGGACATTGTTTTGACTTTTGATTACGTCTCATGCTATTCTTTATGTGGAATTTATAAATAGTCACAGTTGGCTCACTTCTGTAGGCTGATGCTTCTTGGAGAATTTTTGGAAGCAAAGGAAGTTGACCAGAGCCTTCTGCCTTCTCTGTTCCTGGTATTGAGTGGATGTGTCTGGGTGTCTGGCTTTTAATATTCGGAGAGACAAGACCATAGCTTTCCCCATCACTGATAGTCAGATACTCATCTTCTGTATTTGGAATCTTAGGGGCTTAACACACGGCCAATTTGTCTCGCTTTTGTGCCTTAATAGTAGCGAATCTCCGTGGTCCACACGCACGACCGTCCAAGGGCTGCGCATCGGACCCACCTTAGTCGCGAATTAAGGCAAAAAAACCCGGGTTAATCAATCCCTGGTTTATAGCGATCTTTTTGGTGCTAATCCGCTACTTTTTTTTAATTTCGCTACATTACCGGAACGCCGACGTGCGTGTAATTACTCGGCTAGCTCGCTACTAATGCTCCTTACCGGTCTCCTCCGTCCCGCCCCCTTCCCTGCGCGAGCAATTGCCGCTTCCCGTCCCCCGTCCCGCCCCCTTTCCTGTGCGAGCAATTGCTGCTTCCGGTCTCCCGTCCCACCTTTTTTTAATTGACAGGTTGAGACGATGGTATACCGGAACGCTGGCGTTCCAAGAAAAAAAAAAGGGGGAGAATCGCCCTTTGATTGGATAACTCCTCAGCCAATCCTTGGGCGATGTCACTCCCCTGCTATCCCGCATTGTGAACTATCCCACATTATATGGTTGGTTCAAACGCACGGGGAGCCTCCAGCAGCTACTTGTTTCAGACTTAATGTGGGATAGGCTGGCGTCATGCGTTTGATTATCCAAACTTAAATATTGTGGGATTAAATATTGTGGGATTATTGTGAGATAACAGAGGAGCGAACCAGGAACATTCTGCCCATGCGTTAATGCCCATAGAGAACCTGTCCGAGGGTCCTAATTCTGTACTCTCCACTGGTTTCAGATTCCATTTTTCAGATTCAGAGTTCATGGCGTTGACGGATATACCAAATACCCCAGGCAATTGTTTGTGGAAATTCCATCTGTCTAGAGCTATTAATTTTAATGTCTTCGGGAAACCCCCACAGAATCACATGAGAGCAAGAAGTATTCTTTAGCCTGTTCCTCCAAAGAACACTTCTGTGATTGGAACAGAGGGCTATGAACCTTTCCAGATTGTTGCGAGCTAATATGACACAGTTGGAACAGGCAGCAGAACCGAAGAAGCACAAGCTTCTTTTCAGGCTGTGCGTATTCACCAAACACAAGCCAAATGCATACTCAGATGCCATTTGGGTGATAGATGGTGCAAGACATTACACTCTACTTGACATTTGATCTTGTCTTTGTAATATTCATCGCTCTTGATTGTAGACTGAGGGGCAGATTGCTGTATAACGCACTGGGTTTTCTGTTCATCGATACGTGGGCACGTGGAGCTCCAACTGTCATGTAAAAATAATCTGTGTGTTTTGGAAATAAATTGAGCATGGATGTGTCTATTCACAGAAGATAAATTCAGGGTTTCTTGATAGAAAGGCCCAGCTTCAGCAAATTGATTTTCTGTGCCTGGAAAGGAAATGCTGGTAGCTCTGTGTATGTGGGAGAAAGAAATTAAAGGCCCTTGTTAGATCAGGAGTGATCTCTGTGCATTGAAAACAGTACCAAAACCACAGCAAATCATGGCAGCCTTCTTTCCCCCTCAGCTCTGGATCTCTCACAGATCAATTCACTTCCTTCTGCATGAAGGAATGATGTGGCAAACTCCATTGAAACCTGGAGCTTTGACAGCTTTGGACTTTGATGAGGGGGGGGGGGAGAACAGCAAGGATAAAAAGAAGTCATTTAGGCTTAGGTTTCAGGTAAAAGAGTTGAGGTTTTTGATACGTTCCAGCAATATCTGTAGAATGCATTAAAATATGAACAAAGAAATTACTCAGCATTCATACTGTTTAATCTCTGACCCATTACATGCATTGGAAAACCAAATACAAGGATGTGACTTTGTACAGAAAAATATTAAAAAACTCATCTGGGACTTTCCTGTTGTTATTTGTTGGATTTCTCCAGTATGAAGAGTACTGGAGAGATTCTGGGTAACAGATTTGAGTTTGAGAAGAACACTCAATAAATTGGACTGGTAGCCCATATAAATGTCCCACCATCTCTTGCTGAGTGCTCTAACCTTGAGATAGCTTGATCATCGGTAGTCCTTTTCAGGCACATGACTACACATGGAAAGAATGGGATTGCCTCTGTCTCCCCAGCCTAGTTGACTGTATGGGAATATGTCCAGAGAGCCTATACTCATTCAAGTACTGCTGACCAAGTTGCTTTTTTAATAGTTCTTGATCATGTGGCAAAAGCCATGCACATATACAGGCATGGGCTTCATTGCTGTGGCTCTCACCCTTTAATCCACTGTCATCTGCTAAGCACGCATTACCATGGACCGCCCCCAAGCCCCAAGTGAAAACTTAAGGCACAAGTCAGCGTTCCATAAAAGGCCATACAAAAAACTATCAAATACTGCTTCAGGGCTTCCTTTTGATTATGCATGCCTTTTCTGCCCATCAGAGGTCGCCTTGCTCTCCCCTCGCGTTTTGCCCACATTTTCCAGATTCTGGCTAAAACAGCATCTGGAAAACACGGGCAAAACTTGTGGGGAGAGCGAGGTGACCTCTGACTGGTGGAAAAGGCATGCATAATCAAAATGAAGTCCTGAAGCAGTTGGCGAGGGTGACCACGGGGAAATGTCCCTGCATAAAAAATCCTATCAGGCATAAACTGGTGGGATTTTATTTTCTGGACTGTATAAAGCAACCCTCGTGCTTTCCATAGAATGCTGTTGCAGTTGCTGAGAAGGGGATTCCCCAATTCCTGAATGCTCTTATTTACCCCTCCTGCAAGTTCTGAAGATTTATAGAAATACAGACCCCATTAAGAATCATTGCTCTATAGTATTTTCAGGTGAATGTGCATAGATTGGGGCACACTGCTGCAGTCCCTCTCTCTCCTATGGGTGTTCACTCTATCTACATGGACTGCCAGCCTCAAGGCACAGCCTGGATTTCTCCTGGAATTACCTCTGATCTCCACACTATAGAGCCTGAGTCCCCTGGAGGAAATGGCAGCTTTGGAGGGGGTGGGTCTGTGGCATCACATCCCCACTAAGCATCTCTCATGCCAGCATGGTGTAGTGGTTAAGAGCGGTGGTTTGGAGTGGTAGACTCTGATCTGGAGAACCGGGTTTGATTCCCCACTCCTCCACATGAGTGGCAGAGGCTAATCTGGTGAACTGGATTTGTTTCCCCACTCCTACACACGAAGCCAGCTGGGTGACCTTGGGCAAGTTACAGCTTTGTTAGAGCTCTCTCAGCCCCACCTACCTCACAGGGTATCTGTTGTGGGGAGGGGAAGGGAAGGAGATTGTAAGCCAGTTTGAGTCTCCCTTAAGTGGTAGAGAAAGTCAGCATGTAAAAACCAACTCTTCTCCTCCTCCTCCTCCTCCTCTTCCTCCTCCTCCTCCTCAAACTCTGCCTTCCTTGGGCACCGCCCCAAAATGTCCAGGAATTTCCCAAGCTGGTGTTGGCAACCCTAACCCACAGTGAAGCCTGAAAAGGGTTAGTGCCAAGTAGAAAGGAGAATTTTATCACATATAAGATGTGAAGGTGTGGTAAAATAGTCATTTGTATTTACTCGGTGTTTATTTGCCTTGCCCCACACTGACCTGTCTGGCTTCATAAAATGAGGTTAAGACCCATAAGAATATTTTCTTGAAAGCCATATGTGCAGTAAAACTTTGTAGAAGATAGTAGAAGATTTCTTGAAACAAAATCAAACTGTGATAAAGAACACATGTGTATGTGTGAGATTCTGCAGCCTGTTTGATTTCTGTAGGGTTTTTTTTAATCAGTGAAAAGTAATATATTGCGGTTGGCCTTGTAGGAAGTAATAAAGCATAGGGGGGTTTATTACGTTTTCTTTCTAGACGAAATTACCCCAATCGGAAAGGCAAAGACAGCCTGTGCTCTGTCTCAAATGAACATTCCGGGATAGGATGTTGATGTGCTGTCTTTTCTGAGAAGCTGGGTTAGTTGCTTGGAAATTCAGCAGCCTTTTCAGCATCACTACTTTTTCGCAGATATTGTATATTAATTAAGCTGCTCCATCAAAAAAGAGCAGATATTTAAAATACGCAGAAAACAAAATTCCTTCAGGGCAGAGAGCATCACATTTGCTAGATTAATAAAGTAATTGCTCAAAGCTGCACTAGCAGACTTTTTTTTTTAAAGCTTCTACATTATAATTCCCAGAAATTTGGACTCTGAAAGCAGAAATTGATACACACAGAGACACACTGGTTATTAATGGTGGACTTCACGGTGTGCACACATAGGACATTGACATTCATAGCCATAGACTATGTGCCAAAGACCTGCTGCTGTAAGACAGCAAGGAAAGACCAGAAACAAATCGAAGAAATGCTCCAAGCACCCTGTCCTGTCTGATGTGAGGCATGAGTGGCTTAGGGCTAAACTAGATGGTACATGTGACATGATTTGGGTTAGGGCTCCCCCAGAGTTGCTAGCCAGTGGGCGCCCTTGGGGTAGGGTTGCCAACCTCCAGGTACCAGAAAGAAGACACCACTGTACTTGTACCGCATAGGTTTGGCAATTAGCACAGGAGCGAAGAAGTTTAACAATGTGCAAAAGCTTGTATTAATTGCTACATAAATCTATAATATCTAACATTGTACAAAGACTGACCTATAATATACACATCAAACTATCCTAATAAATATATACAATCACACTGTTGGAAAAGTCTCTATATATTGGATATAAATCTTCAAGCTTCATATGTAGAGTGGTTCAACAAAGATGTCAACCAGAAGCAAAGCCGGAGACAGAAGGGGATACGGCCGTTTCGAATTCTTCACACGAGTTCTTCCTCAGTCCCACTTCCAATCCTTAATGTATATTATAGGTTAGTCTTTGTACAATGTTAGCTATTATAGATTTATGTAGCAATTAATACAAGCTTTTGCACTTTGTTATACTTCTAACCTCCAGGTATCGGCTGGAGATCTCCTGCTATTACAACTGATCTCCAGCCAATAGAGATCAGATTACCTGGAGAAAATGGCTGCTTTGGCAATTGGACTCTATGGCATTGAAGTCCCTCCCCAAACCCCGCCTTCATCAGGCTCCGCCTCAAAAACCTCCCGACGACGACGAAGAGGGACCTGGCAAACCTACATTGGGCACTACTTCTGGGTATTCCCCGGAAATGACATGACACCATCGCCTGATGATGATTTTTTACAAAAAAAATCTTCGGGCAGGAGCTCGAGGTGGGAGGTTTCCCACCCCCCCAGTGGGCAGCTTAGCTGTGACCGGACTTGCAGTTGCATGTAACAACAGGGAACTAAAGTTCCCAAACACTCTAGAGTCTGATTCAGCTCAGGAGTGCAGCGTGGGAGGGAGGGGCATCCACCATAATGTTTCCCAAGGTGAGTGCCATGTGCTGCAGTCCGTAACAACTGTCTATATCAAGATGCAGGCATCAGTGGGTCATTCAGACTGAAGGAGGCCTGCTGCAAAAGGGCTATATGGGAAGCTGAGTGGAAAACAAGGATGAGTCTTCAAAGGGGGTTGATGCAGTCAGTCACAAAGATAGTTGGCAAGGCAAGCCGGAGGGCTGTTTCAAGGAGGAGGAGAAGAAGAAGAAGAGTTGGTTTTTATATGCTGACTTTTTCTACCTTTTAAGGAGAATCAAACCGGTTTACAATCTCCTTCCCTTCCTCTCCCCACAACAGACACCTTGTGAGGTAGGTGGGGCTGAGAGAGTTTGGAGACTAGCCCAAGGTCACCCAGCTAGCTTCATGTGTAGGAGTGGGGAAGCCAACCCAGTTCTCCAGATTAGAGTCCGCTGCTCATGCGGAGGAGTGGGGAATCTAACCCGGTTCTCCAGATTAGAGTCCACCGCTCCTAACCACTAAACTGCGCAAGGAGCACAAAAACTGTGCAAGGAGCAAGGAGACACAAATATGACTCACATGACAATCAGGCCCCTGTGGCCTACTTACCTTGTATATGTCAGCCTCTTGCCCAAAGCCAGGTGTTGTGTTCGCAGCCCCTGCCAACCTCAACGTTTTTTGCTCTCCTCAGAAAATTTAGGCTAGTTTGCAGTGGCATATAAAAGCTGTGTGTGTCACAGTGGCTGTGCTCACTACTACTACATGTGATCTCATACAGACATGGCTCCAACCTCTTTCCTTTTTTAAAAAAAATATTAAGAGAAAATGAGAATACAACAACAAAGGGAAAATGGAAATACAACAAAAGAAAATATAAATATAACGTTACTAAAATACTTATAATACAAATTCTTGAGAGGAAACTGCTAATATAACTAAAATATCTATAATAGTGGACTGCCACAAAAAAAACAAATCAGTGGGTTCTTGATCAAATCAAGCCTGAACTGACCCTAGAAGCTAAAATGACTAAACTGAGGCTATTGTATTTTGGTCACATTATGAGAAGGTAAGAGTCACTAGAAAAGACAGTCATGCTAGGAAAAGTTGAGGGCAGCAGGAAAAGAGGAAGACCCAACAAAAGATGGATTGACTCAATAAAGGAAGCCACAGCCCTCAATTTGCAAGACCTGAGCAAGGCTGTCAAAGATAGGACATTTTGGAGGACTTTCATTCATAGGGTCACAATGAGTCAGAAGCGACTTGACGGCACTTAACACACACACACAACTATAATAGTAAACCAAGCACTACTCTATCTATTTATCTAAAATCCGCATGGTTGTCACTTCCCTCCCTCACTGCAATTTACACATTGGAGTGTTTTTTCCATCTTTGAAATTGTTAGATTCCAGCGAGCGTCCAGTTCTTCTGTGTTTTTTCATTATTATAATACGTCAACTTAATTAAAGCATAGGTTTCTTTAACCTTATCAAGCCAATTATTTAATTCAGGGAGTTTTTTGCTTTTCCAGTATCTCGCAGGATTTGTTCTTGCAACTGTTAGTATATGGGGAAAACATAACTTGAATAATCTTTGGTTTATCTGGAAAACAATTTAATAAAATTGTTTCTGGTCTTACTGGAATAGCAATTTCAGGGCTGCTGGATATGATTTCAATCACTTTCATCCATTATGTTTGGGCTCTACTGCAGCTCCACCACATGTGTAGAAAATCTGCGCCAGCGGAATATGGCTCCAAGCTCTTTCCCTTCCTATTTCCACTCGAGAAGGAAGGGGTGGCAGACAAAATAAAGTGCATTGTGTGTTCCATTGTGGAAAGTGCAAAGCAAAGTAGAGGGGCTATTGATCAGCTCCCTCTCTAGTTACTTCTCTCACCTTGTCTTGGTGGTTTCTCTTTTTAAGGAGGAGACGTAATAGTGGGAAGTGCTCCTTGCGTGGGAGAAACCCTATCTTTATTGTTAATCGCTGGCAGAGCTTTTCATGTCTTATTTTAGGGCCGGTTCATAGCATACATTTCTGCAGTGGAAAAGGTCCCATGCGGTGATGCTGGGAGGTGTTTGTGTGGAATCACCACACGTACATACTGCAAACATTGCTCAGCTCATGTAGTGGAAGGTCCTACGGTGGTTACACAGGAACGAATTAGGACAGAGATCTCTTCCCAAGAAACAGAAGTGTTCTAAAGCCTTATTTTAACACATAAAATGCAAACCTATTTATTGACCTTCCCAGTAAACTACTATGTGTGTGTGTTAAGTGCCGTCAAGTCGCTTCCAACTCATGGCGACCCTATGAATCAATGTCCTCCAAAATGTCCTATTTTTAACAGCCTTGCTCAGGTCTTGCAAATTGAGGGCTGTGGCTTCCTTTATTGAGTCCATCCATCTCTTGTTGGGTCTTCCTCTTACTATTATAAGGGATTCATAATGAAGTCAGGAAGTTTAGCCTTGATGCTGGGAGCAGAATGGTTTACAAGTGACTGTGTGAGAAATTTTTATGCATGCAGGGCTGTGGAGGGAGAAAATTCTGAAAATATGCCAACAGTTAATTCTGCAGTCATGAAGGACTTTTTAAGTAAGCATATTGGCTCTGTTTGAATATCCTGCACCTGGTCGTGAAACAATAGACAATACCACTGGAACTGTATACTGAAGTGTGTTATAAATAACTCACTTGTGAGCCAGATTGCGAGGATTAATGTGTTCTTCCTTTTTAAAATTTCCCTCACGTTAGAAAGTTTCTTGCCCAGAAAAGTTTGAGAGATGAAATGGTATTTTAATAGGAGTGGGTTAGGGTTACCATCTCCTTCCAACAGCCCCCTCCCCCTCCCCCCGGATACCATTCATTCAAACACTTTCAAGTACGTGCATGCAAAGTTTAAACTTCCCATTTCCTAGTATTGAAAGCTGGCTGGTCAGGCAGCTTAAAACATGGCAGAATTAGGGTGGATGCTCATTTTGTGCAAAGGGGAAGTTTGTTTGGCTGCTGAACATTTTTCTTTTGGCTAAAAAGAAAGAAAGAAAGAACTCCAATTTTGCTGAGATGCCACCTTGTAGCGACCTTATTTAAATGTTAGCAGTGCATAAACTAGGGCACCACAACGGGAGACTCTCCTATTTCAGCTAGGATATCTCAGGGTGGAGAGTTCCGTAATATATGCTACGAACAGCACCACTTCCCCATACTATGCAAAGGTAACAGACAAACAAGCAAAAGAATCACTGCAAGTGTGCTTCTTTGTGGTGTCTGAATACTTAGAGGAAAATGTAACATACAAAACTTATCTGTCTTATGAGGCAGGTGTAGGCTCCATGTTTCAGTTTTTCTGTTCAGCTAGGGTCGCCAGGACTGTGCAACAGAGGCAGGTCATGGGAAGGGGGTGCAACACAACAACATCTCTTCCAGGTGAAGACCTGGAAGTGATGTTAGTGTGTTGAGCAACACTCTAGGAATTCCTCCAATCTCTATGGTAAAGACCATAGAGTTTGGGGAAATCCCTAGGCAGTCACTTTATACAGTGAGGTCACTTCTGGGTATTCACCAGGAAGGGATGTTGCTGCATTGCACACTATGATCCTCCCATTCCCTCCCCCCCCCCGTCTCTCCACTGAGGGAATGTGGGGGTTTGCAGAATATGGGCAGGAGTTTGCCTGCCATCAGCAGGCAATTGGGAAGCCTTTGTTCAGTCATAATTTGTCTGAGGATTTTTCTCTTTCTCTTTTTCAGTTTAAAACTTGAGTAGGGAAATATAACATCCAGACTTGCCCTTAGAATTCTAAAAGTGCAATCTTATGCAGAGTTACTCCGAACTAAACTCAGGGTTTAGAATTGAGTTACTGTGTATAGCATTGCACTGTCTTGCGAAGTGGCCTTTAGTTTCTTGAAAATAAGTTACTTAATATAAGTTGTTCATTACTCTTTCTTAAATCTTGCCATTTAGTACTAGCCTCTTTCACATGTGTGAGAATGAGAATGTGTGAGAATGTGCGTACAATCCACTGTGGACTTGTTTTCTAGATGTCCCTCTGCAGTATATATTGATTTTGTTCCCTGATCTTAATTGACTATTGACATGTGTTTCTCAGAAAGCATTTGTGTAGTTTGTAGTTCACTGTTACTTTCAGGGATGGTTTACCTATTGAAGGCTGCAGCTGGAGATTCTGCAGGCCAGTTTTACAGGCTTCTTTTTTACTTGGCCACTTATAAAACCCAGTAGGCTAGTAACACACAGGTCCAAATTGTAGAAATTATAAAAGCAAAACAAAGTTGCTGAGTGTCAAATAATGTCAGTGATGTATTAGCTTCACTGGTTGCCAGTTTGGTTTGGGGCCCATTCAGAGTGCTGGTGATAAAGCCCTAAAAGGCTTGGGAGTAGGCAGGACAGACTGAGAGGAAAAAACCGTCCTGGATCTGTTACTTAATTATTTCTTTGATTTCTGAAAGCCTAGGTATAACAAGGGTGTGTGCGGGGGGAATAAGAAGTGAATTAAATGTTGCTGGATTGGGATCTGATCAGGGGTGTTAGGTAATAGTTTCATTACTTCAGTGTAGCAACGTTTAGATCGGGGTGGGGAACCTTTTTTTTGCCAATTGCCATTTGGATATCTTTAACATCATTGGAGGCGGGGGGCAATACAATAAATAAATAAATATAATGATTATTAGATATTTGTGCATCTTATGCAGGTGTACACTAAATCCTACTCAAGTGCAGTCAGTGGGCTTACTCATTGGAAAGTGTCAGTAAGTTTGTCCTGCAGATGTCTAGGATCTTAACCTATTGGTGGCCTACCCATTTTGGCCCAGAGAAACTATGAAGTACACTTTATTTATTGAGAAATTTTATATGCTGCCTGGATCTTGACTTGGATGGCCCAGCCCAGCCTGATCTCATCAGATCTCAAAAGCTAAGCGCAAGTTTTGGGTGCCCCAGCAATACGAAAAGGGGCCCTCCAGCAGAGGCGCATCCAGCTCGCAGGCCCGGGGATCGAGCAGGGGGGAGGGCTGGAAAGGGGCCCTCCACCGGGGCTGGGGCCAGTGCGCAGGCTGGGGAATCGAGGTGGGGGAGGGCTGGAAAGGGGCCCTCAGCAGGTGGGCTGCGGGCTGGATAAAATGATCCCACGGGCCGGCCGGAGGTTCCCCACCCCTGGTTTACATTAATATTTGATACTGCTACTTTTGTCATTTTAATGCTATTTTTTTTACGAAAATGTTTTTTTATGCTTTGTTAACTGTCTTGTTTACTTCATTCAGTGGGAAGTAGTGGTTCAAGAACTAGAAATAAATAAATATGAAGGGCAAGTGTTTATTAGTAACCCAGTTCTTTGTTTACTGTGCATGTAAGCGTGACCACCCCAAATGGACCTCCGCTCCTGGGTTTTTTCGTGAGAAATGGGCACAGTTTGCAGAATTTTTAATACTATAAAACGATTCAAGTACAAAATGCAGGTGCTGCAAGTGACGAGTACAGGCATGTTAAGTTCCTTCTTAAAATACACAAACCTCTTGTGTATATTTTAAGAATGAACAGAGCTAAAAATTATTTTTCTTCAGTTCCAACCCGATTGCTTCTATTTTTGAATGCCGGTGGGAAGTCTAATAAAGGACAAGAATAGGCATTGATCAAATATTCCAGAATTTATGTTAATTAATGGTGCTATATGCTTTCAAAATTATCCTTAAATGGTGTGATTCTTGGTATATCAAAGAGGATAGTTTTTCTTTACTGTGTGCCATGGCACGACACATCCCCAGCACACCAAGCATTCAAACACAAAATGTTCCAGGTATCCCAGATCAGTTGGAGATGGCATGACTACCAATTCACACTCTGTGTCCTGTGTGACTGTCACACATGCCCTGTGCGTTTTCCTCAATTCCTGTGCACATGATATCCAATTCAAATCTTAACTTTGGCCCACATGGAGAAGGGACTTTTGTCTCCCCCACAGAACTTTACTGCCCTGGAACTGCCCTGGGGAGGCTCTACTTGGCCAGTTGGTGAAACCCACAAGTGTACACGTGGGTTTCCCCCAATAGGCCTAATAGTGCACCCACAGGAATGTTGCAGGTGGGAAAACAGCGTGGGGAGAGGCTAAAGCCCCTTCTCACATGTACCTCAGTCACAGTCCTAATCAAGCACTGTTCAGGGAGAAACTGAGGAGAACCCACATCCCACATGTGACTGTTACACGTGGGGTTGCCAGGTCCCTCTTTGCCACTGGCGGGAGGTTTTTGGGGTGGAGCCTGAGGAGGGCGGAGTTTGGGGAGGGGAGGGACTTCAGTGCCATAGAATCCAATTGCCAAAGCAGCCATTGGTGAATTGGTCTCTATCGGCTGGAGATCAGGCAAAGCTTCTATTCTTATTTTTTTCAATAGCCCATTCAATATTTGCATAAGAGTATTGACATAACGAAAAAACAAGGAAGCCTTCGTTGAAAGGAATGTGACTGTTGAAGTGATATGAACGGATAGTTCTGTCCAGCAGTTCAATGCCATGGAGTCCAATTGCCAAAGCGGCCATTTTCTCCAGGTGAACTGATCTCTATCGGGTGAGGTTAATGGTAATAGCAGGAGATCTCCAGCTAGTACCTGGAGGTTGGCAACCCTAGTTACACAAAGACAGAGTGATGACACTGGACCCAACCTGTGTACTCTGTGATGTGTGAATTGGCACTGGCAGTGTGTAACATGCTCAGCTTTTTAACTTGGTGTATTTAACATGTTTTTATATATATATATATATATATATATATATATATATATATATATATATATATATATATATATATATATATATATAATTTTCTTATTAAGTCACATACAATTTCAATATTGTCATCTTCAAAGTTACATAAAATAAAATAATTTCAAACTAATCAGCCTAATCAGTATTGACTTTTTCTGATTTCCCCTCTCCCCTCCTCTATCAAATTAATATCTATATAGTCCCCTCTGTGTTCACTTTCTAATTCATTATAATTCATTATATAATTTCAATAAACTACATATTATCATCTTATATATTAATTATTAAATACTTCATCCTTTCAGCATTGATCAATTGAATTAGATTAAGTCATAGCCTTTAACGCAGGGGTGGGGAACATCAAGCCCGGGGGCCATATAAGGCCCGCGAAATCATTTGGTCTGGCCCTTCGTGGGTCCTGGCAGATCTCTAGTCCAGGAGGATCTAAGACTGGCGATCCGCCCCCTCCCGCAGACAGGAATAGCCTCTATTCAAGGTGGATTTGAGTTTGTTTTGCCGAGAAAAGGAACCTTCTTTCCCCTTGCAGAACAGTCGTTAGCTATGGAGCTGCTAGGACTGCCCAAGAAACTGTGTTAACCTTTTCCCACCCGGGCCATGCAGAAACGTATTCCATCTGTACTACAAGAGGGCTGGGGGCGGAAGTGGCGACAATGGAGGAGTTAAATGGGGCAGGGCCAGAATGCGTGCGTGGGGGGGGGGTTCTTAGCTAGTGTGTCCTCATTTCATCCCTGCAGGTAGAGGTAGCAGGAGCCGGCTGTAGAATCCGGCCCCGACCATGTGAAGCAGGAGCAACTCCAGCGTGCGGCTGGACGGCTGTGCCCGGCTGGTGCAACAGACCATTCTGTGCCACCAGGTGGGCGAGTGCGCCACCGGTTGGATGCCTGCCTGCTTGCCTGCACTGGGGGGGGGTCATCTGGGGCAACTGCCTGCTTGAGGCTTAGTCGGCTAATTTTTAAGTTGATAATTTTGTATGGCCCGCGAATGATGTTATAAATATCCAAATGGCCCTTTGCGGAAAAAAGGTTCCCCACCCCTGCTTTAACATTTCCCATATTTAATTCGTTTTCACAATATGTTATCCATGCCTCCCATTCTCTCACATATTCTTCATTGTCTTTTTGATTTACTAAAGCAATAAGTTTCGCCATTTCTGCTAGTTCAAACATTTTGTTTATCCAGTCATTCTTGTCTGGTATCTCAGATATTTTCCATTTAGCTGCATAGACCAATCTTGCAGCAGAGATGGCATATATCAAGAAAGTTCTTTGTGTCAAGATATGTTCTGGTATCATACTTAACAGCATCATCTCCGGTGTTTTGGGGATATTTCGCTGTAAAATTAGTCTTAGTTCATTGTAAATCATATCCCAAAAGTGTTTAGCTTTGTCTCAAAGCCACTATATATGATGAAAAGAGCCAACTTCTTCCTTGCATTTCCAACAGTTTGGTGACATTGTACTGTACATTTTAGCTATTTTTTTCGGTGTCAAATACCATTTGTTATTTAACATGTTTTTAAAGCTGTGTTTACAAAAAAGTAACTGTGCATGTTGCGGGGTGGAGTGGAGGAGCTGGCAAAATGGGTCGTCCTCCTGACAAGGAGGTTGTATCTGCAGAGAGAAATAGGCTTGCCTCTGAGTTCATTGCACAGGGAAGCAAAAGGAAGGAGCCGATGAACAGCCGAATACAGAACATGTGGCTTTGATCTGGTGTTTCCTGCACAATCCTTACACCACAATCCTAAACATGTCTCTTTAGAAGTAAGTCCCATTGTGTTAAATGGAGTTCATTCTCAAGTCAACGTGTGTGGGATGGCAGCCTTCATTTTTTCTGTGTAGTGAGCGATGTTCAGTTGGGTTTTGTCTGTGGCTTACACTAAAAATAAATGTTAGTCCTGGTGTAGAACAAGGGGTGCAATGGAGATTTAATGTAAAAAATAAATAAACCAAGTGCTTATGTAGTTCATTCTCACTGCAAAAGATATATTGTTGTTTGTGAAAGCAAAGACACACATAACATACCTTCATACTAATGTACCTTCCTGACCTAGATGTTTTTTCAGGATTCTTCTTGTGTGCATTTCTTCTAGCCCAATGAAGATGATGGAATTTAAAATGTGGCATAACCACCTGCAGGAGATGCTAAGTGTATGCTGGCCTTAATTTATATTACTGAAATTAATGAGAGCCTAGATACACATATCAAATTTGTCTAATATGAACTAATATGTCTTCTTCTTCTTCTTCTTCTTCTTCTTCTTCTTCTTCTTCTTCTTCTTCTTCTTCTTCTTCTTCTTCTTCTTCTTCTTGATTTAAATAACATGAAAGACATTTTGTTTAAATACAGGGCAACGTGTTCCCACTTGCTCTCTATCTGTGCATCCAGCATGGCAGGCTAGTGTAAAATTGTGACAATTCATTAATAACTTTCCAGAGCTAATTTTCAATGTAGAATATGGTAAGAAAGTAATAGATTTTATTTTTTATTAGAGAGAAAGGATGCCTCATTTTTAAAAATGTTGCTTTGCTTAATTCTTCTTCATATGCTAACATTGTCATTCTTTCTCCAGAACATACATACTTAAACTACGAGGGTTGCCAGCCTCCAGGTGGGGCCTGGGGATCTCCCAGAATTACAACTGGTCTCCAGACTACAGAAATCAGTTCTACTGGAGAAAATACAGCTTCAGAGGGTAGAATCTATTACATTTTATCTCTTTTGAATTCCCTTCCCTCCACATACTGCACTCTCCCCTGGATATTCTCCCAAACCTCCAGGAATTTCCCAAGCTGGAGTTGGCAACTCCAGCTATTACCCATCCCCTGTTTCTCTTACGTCATTAACTCTTCAACCACAGGGCTAGGCCAAAGAAACAGTGTTCATTTGCCAACCAGGGCTTCTGTACCGTACTCTGAGGTAGCCAACACTACTTAACACTAGTATAACAGGATACAAATAAGAGGAGATTTTATTAGGAACACACAGTTGTAAGAGGGAACAGCATGCTACCCTTAGCCATTTTCTCCAGGGGAATTGATCACGGTCATCTGGAGATCAGTTGTAAGAGTGGTAGATCTCCAGGTGCTACCTGGAGGTTGGTGATCCTAGTGGGCTCATTTGGACACTATGCCAGCACTTGTGCGTGGAGGGGAGCAAGAGGGGGTGGAACAGGCCCTGGGTTCCTGCCCACCTGTTTCTCTTGAGAGTGAGAGAAGAAGGGAATACCATGATAGTGCATTATTAGTGGTGGCTGGAGATCTCCCGCTATTACAGGTGGTGGCTGGAGATCTCCCGCTATTACAACTGATCTCCATGCAACAGATATCAGTTCCCCTGGAGAAAATGGCCGCTTTGGAAGGTGAACCCTATGGCATTATGTCCCATTGAAGTCCCTTCCCTCCCCAAACCCCACTCCTCAAGCTCCACCCCCAAAATCTTCAGGTATTTCTCAACCCTGGCCTGGCAACCCTATGCATTATCCTTGTACTCTCTGTGACCCTTTAGCTTAATCACAGCTTCAGAACTAACGTGTTTGCTTTTTTTTGGTAGAAAAAGAAATGGCAGGCTCTCGCACACTTTCTGGGAAAGATAAGTTCCTTCCTTGTTCACTCTGTGACTCACCATAGCATGCAGAGGGGCAACACGTATCTAGTAAGACATGAGCCCTGTTCTGTGTTTTCCCCACCACACATTTACAGCAGGCAGCACAAAGACGTGAGGTAGATAAATAAGATTTAATTTCCCCTGTCATGTACAAAGCAGCCCTACATGCACATTTGACCAACCTAGTGGTTTTATTCTATAAAAGAAACTGTAAAACTAGGAGAGTCCAGCGGGGCAACTGAGACAATTTGGCAGGTTTCAGGAGACCAGATGTGACCTAAAGGCATGCCCACCAGTTGCTGACTATGAGAATGGGGAATGGACTGTCAGCCAGGGTTTATCTGGGAGAGGGAAGGCGTCTCTAAACCCACTAACAAGTCTGGGCAGTACTCGATGGAGTCCTTTGGTTTGCCTGAATCCAGAGTTTCTTTCTTTCTCTGTTACATTTTGTCCCAGGGCACTAAATGTTGGCACTTTTCTTTGTCACTTCCTCTGATGTTTCTGTTCTACACGTTGCGCTTGGTGCTGTTTTGATACCTTGTGTGTTCTACTAAAATGAAATGACTTCCTGTACAATGATCTTAATGAATATCTGTCCAGCTAATTGTGAAATGGAATGGTGTGCTTTTGATTTAAAGCTAACCTGAAAGTTTGCTGATGACATTAAGCGAAAGCACAGGCAGTACACAAATCACAAGAGACAGTGCAGAGGAGCATGTAGAAAATGAAGCGCTCTGCCTTCCTGGTTCCGCCTGCCTTCAAAACACTGTGAAACGGCAGCTTCCTTTCCATCCAGGCTGTTCTTAGCAGTCTTCAGCAGGATTCCTTGTCAATTGAGTTTAATTTCAGAGACTATTTGATTTTCTTCAAGCTGGTTATATATGGTTGCTTTGGTATTTGTTGTGTACACCGGTTGAATAATCTGAACCATGCAAGACTTGTACCATCTTCTGCCAGTTGGAGCCTACATGTTTTTGACAGTAGTCCAGCTTATGAGTTGTGGTTGCTGGGCAAAAATTCAAAAAACTGGAACTGGAATGGGATTAAAAGAAGATTTAAAACATTAAAAAAAAAAAACGCTTGAAGACTCTAGAGATATGTAAGTCCTCTCTTGTTACGTTTTGTGGTCTGATTCAGCACCTGCATATAAAATTTGCCTAACCTGGCATGAGTTAAGAATTGTGCATACATTTTCTAGACTGCTTTTCTGTTTTCAAAATACAATAGAGCACCAACCACAAAAGGATCAGTCCCTGCTGCTGGGTAATTTGCCAAGAAAAGTGGAAACTCAAACCTGTATAAACCATTCCTGACCTGTTTAGATGGATTTTGTATTGAGATCCGAGTATTAAACATAAAGCAGTCCTAAGAACACCCAATTTCTTCCAACAGTTCCTTATATGACACATTCCTGCCCACCAGCATATACTAAATAAGCACAATTCATTTTCAGAAAGGGAGTGATTAGCTCATCACTGTGACACAGCAAGTAGATGGAATAAACAAGTGCAATTCCACAAGGCACTAGCAGGCACCCCCCCATGAAATATATTAATCTTTATTTTAAAATGTATATTGTGTGTGTTAAGTGCCGTCAAATCACTTCTGACTCATGGCGCCCTATGAATCAAAGTCCTTAAAAACTTCCTGTCTTTGACAGCCTTGCTCAGATCTTGCAAACTGAGGGCTGTGTCTTCCTTTATTGAGTCAATCCTTATCTTGTTGGGTCTTCCTCTTTTCCTGCTGCCCTCAACTTTTCCTAGCATGACTGTCTTTTCCAGTGACTCTTGTCTTCTCATAATGTGACCAAAATATGATAGCTTCAATTTAGTCATTTTAGCTTCTAGGGTCAGTTTAGGCTTGATTTGATCTATAACCCACTGATTATTTTTTTTGGCAGCCCATGGTATCCGTAACACTCTCCTCCAACACCACATTTCAAAGGAATCTACTTTCCTCCTATCTGCTTTCTTCAATGTCCAGCTTTCACACCCATACATAGTAATAGGGAATACAATGGCATGAATTAACTTAATCTTGGTGGCCAGTGACACATCCTTACACTACAGAATCTTTCCTAGCTCCTTCATGGCTGCCCTTCCCAGTCTCAATCCCCTTCTGATTTCTTGGCTGCAGTCTCCCTTTTGGTTGATGATGGAACCAAGGAATAGAAAGTCTTCAACAATTTCAATGTCCTCATTGTCAACCTTAAAGTTGTGTAATTCTCCTGTAGTCATTTTTTTTGTCTTCTTGATGTTCAGCTGTAGTCCTGCTTTCGCATTTTCTCTTTTAACTTTCAGCAGTAGTCGTTTCAAGTCTTCGCTATTTTCTGCCAGTAATGTAGTATCATCGACATATCTCAAATTGTTAATGTTCCTCCCTCCAATTTTCACTTCACCTTCATCTAAATCTAATCCAGCTTTCCTAATTATATGTTCTGCATATAGATTGAAGAGATAGGGAGATAAAATACATCCTTGTCTGACTCCTTTGCCAATTAGAAACCATTCCGTTTCTCCATATTCTGTTCTGTGGCCTCTTGTCCAGAGTACGCGTTGCGCATCAAAATGCACAGATGTAGTGGCACACCCACTTCCTTTAAAACCAGCCATAGCTTTTCGTGATCCATGCAGTCAAAGTGTATATTATTCCAATATTATTAAAAAAGGAGATTTCACTTTTTAGATACGTCTGTATATTTTCCATGCTGTGTGGAACAACTGTAAGCAGGTCTACTCAGAAGTAAGCCCTGTCTTATTCAGTTGGGCTGACTCAGAAAGTGTCTTTAGGATTATAGGAAGAAGTGTTTCACTGCTCTGTCATCCAAAAGCAAAATCCAAAAAATCCAAGAGCGCAATTAGGGTTGCCAGCCTCCAGGTGGGACTTGGAGATCTCCCACTATTACGATCTCCGGACAACTGAGATCAGTTCCCCTGGAGAAAATGGCTGTTTTGGAGGTGGACTCTATGGCATTGTACACATGAAGCTGACTTATACTGAATCAGACCCTTGGTCCATCAAAGTCAGTATTGTCTACTCAGACTGACAGCAACTCTCCAGGGTCTCAGGTAGAGGTCTTTCACATCATCTACTTGCCTGGTCCCTTTAACTGGAGATGCCGGGGATTGAACCTGGGACCTTCTGCATGCCAAGTAGATGCTTTACCACTGAGCCACAAGCCCCCACAGTATCCTACTGAGGTCCCTCCTCTCCTCAAACCCTGCACTCCCCAGGCTCCACCCCACCAAATCCCCAGGTATTTCTGAACCTAGAGCTGGGAACTCTAAGCACAGTCCAGGTAATACGTTTTATTTGGACCAACCCACTGATGTAAAACAGTGTGTGAACTTTTGAGTTCTCCATAACTCTTCATCAGTCCAGATGTTACAAAAAATTAAAAATGAGGGGAGGAAAAAACAGATTTTCCAGGTGCTGTTCTTAAAATTGGTCATGCCAGCATTTGGTGTAGAGGCTCTGTGGCTTGTCCATTTGAATAGTTTAAGGTTACAGCATGAGGAGTACATTGTATATTAGATGCAGAGCAATTTCAAATGGAGCTGATTTCAAGTTACTCCAAGCATGAGGCAATAAATCTGTAGCACCGTAGCTGTAGCTCTGTGCTAGAGCATATGCTTGGCATGCAGAAAGGTCATAGATTCAGTCCCCAGTATCTCTGGTTAAAAGGATTCGATAGTAGGTGACATGGAAAACTTGTACATAAGATCCTGAAGAGCCACTGTCGGTCACTCTGACCTTGTTGGACCACTGGTCTGATTTTCATTATAAGGCAGTTGCAAGTTGCACGCCATCGACCAGTCTACCTAGTGAGAAAACAAGTACTGCATTTGTATTCATAGGCATAGTTGAAGGATGTGTTTGTACTCCATATCATTTGCCATCTTTGCTGGTCTCCTCTGAATTGTTTTTGATTGTCTTTGTATCCTCAAAATATTTTAAACAATATTCTAGCGGGAGCCTAACCATCTCCAGGAAGAGTGGTACTGTTAATAGATATTCTTCCTGTGTGAAAGGATGTTCATTCAGATACCTTGTCCTTAAAATATACAATGAAATGTAAATAGTTTAATTTTAGGAGCATCTGCTTTTCACAAAATAAGAAGAGTCACATATCAGAAAGGTATTTTATAGTATACTCTCTACTATTCAGGCTGTTTGGGTGGGGGGAATCCTCTTTTCCCACATGTAAAGATTTGCTACAGACTTCAATAGCTAATGCAAGCTGGTAGTAGTTACATTTATATGTTTCTTACTTGTGAATATGTGAGTTGGACTTGGAGACTGACCATAGCTCAGTAGTCAAGTATGTGTTCCATATTTAGAGTGTCAATGAGATGCATGTAAATGCCAACCCCAGCTTTGTCTGTTAAACATTCTCAGGTAGTAGTATAGGGAAAGGAACTTCTTAAAAGATTCTCCTGTCGGAGACCCTGGAGAGATATTGCCACCGATATACCTTGGTTTAAGGTGTGGCAACTGATAGAATGGAGAAAATGCAACAGAAGGTGGTCCAGATGGTGTGTCTTAAAAAATAATTCAGAAATAAAGGTTAAAATGGCATGAATCAAGTTTGTCATTAAAATCTTGTGACCTCTTAGGCTGCTTCGATGCAAACGTATGTTGTGGTTAACCCAATAAGCATTTATACACTCAATGCACATTTCCCAAAGCAGGGTGCCAAAGGCCTATATGATGAGCTTCAGCCTTGTGGCTGGATTCTTTACTCAGCAATGTCCTGGTGCGAGAGCCAGCATGGTGTAGTGGTTAGGAGCAGTGGACTCTAATCTGGAGAACTGGGTTTGATCCCCCACTCCTCCACATGAGCGGCGGACTCTAATCTGGTGAACCGGGTTGGTTTCCCAACTCCTCCACATGAAGCCAGCTGGGTGACCTTGGGCTAGTCAATCAATCGAGTTTTATTTTGATACAGTATCAGCTCTGAATAAAAATCAAAGTTGGGTTTAAAACAATAAAATAAAATAATAAAAGTTGATGATTCTGGGAAGGATGGTTTGAAGAGGAGGAGGAAAGATCTTCTATGGGGAAGGGTTTTCAATTAGCCGTTTACGAATCCCACTAGACCGGAGGCAAAATTTGGCTACTTGAATGCCTTGGGCTAGTCACAGTTCTGTCTGAACTCTCTCAGCCCCACTTATCTCACAAGGTGTCTGTTGTGGGGAGAGGAAAGGAAGGAGATTGTAAGCCAGTTTGATTCTCCTTAAAAGATAGAGAAAGTTGACATATAAAAACCAACTCTTCTTCTTCCCTTTAGCGAAGAGGCTCCCATGCTGCTGTGTGTGTGTGTGGGACCTGCGTTTGTGTGAATGGGGCCAAATTCAGACACTTCAGGAACGTAATCAAATTACCTTGATATTGTGCTTGCTTGCTTGATGTAACAAGAAAGCAGACTTTGCTTCAATTAACAATAGGCAAGTTTAAGGCTTAGTTCTTGCCAAGGAGCTGAAGCTGGGTCTGGGCCGTGCCGGTTCAGACTCACTGTCCCAGCTGGAAAAAAATATTCATACACATAGGCAAAATAGGTGAAGACAACCTGCTCAATCTGGCAGATCCCTTCCACGGGCCTCAAACTGAGAAGGAAGGAGGTCCCGATCACCTGATTCTTGACCTCCTGACCTTCCTCCTCTCAACCTTAGGAGCTAGAGCCAGTGTGTCCTCTCTGACGTATTTCCATTTGGTTTATGAAGGGCCTGGCTTGTCCCGGGGCAAGCCCCTTTGGAGGCTCCACCCCTCTGGACTCCCATGGGATATGAGCAATTCCTGTGGGAAGCTGTTGCCGCTCCCACATCCCACCTGTGACTCATCTACTTGTTTCCCCATCCCTGGCTCAATGCTGCATCCAGCTGCTCCTCTGGCAGTGGGCTGTTAGAGGGCCGTTCCTATCAAGCTGTGGAGCAGCAGGCTTTGCCTTAAAGGCACCGCATGTGTTGCTGCTTTGGCTCACGGACGCTGAGGGTGGGTCCCCGAGTCCCCTCGGAGTCAGGAAGCCTGGGGGTTGCTCAGGTCCCTGATGCAAGGCTAGACTAGAACCCTTCTTCCTGACATTTAGGGACTTTTTTCTGTGCGCAGTGAAGAAATTTGGATGGATAAATGTTCAGTTATCTGAACATCCGTCAACAGTCTAAAGTGGTACTGTCCAGATGCAGTTTTATGATCTCCATGATAATTAGGCAAGAGGCACATACCACTCTTGAATTGCTTGTTAATCCCAGTCACGTGTTCAAGATAGGTCTATCCCTGTGTTGTGTGTGAATGTGTGCATGAGATCATGTCCTTGAACATTTTTTTTCCTGTGCCTCCACCTCTGCAGCTACTGTGACAGCAAATATCCCAACTAAAAATGTCTGTCATAAGTCCAAGTACTTTCGCTCCCAAAATAAATGAGGCTGTATGTGGCCTCCATTACACAGTGTTCACAACATAAACAAACTTACGATTATGTCATAGCAACAAGCACTGGGCTTGCCCATGTAAGTTTGACTGAGGTCTCCAGGAGGAGAAGACCTCTGCATCCCAAAATATCATAGCCACCTAGTTCTTAGTAAGGAGGCCCTAAATATTTTCGGGAATTAGATACGACACCAGTGATGTAGCTGGCCCTATGATCAGCCTTTTGCTAGTCTGTTCTAGGATTAGTGTTGAGATATTCTTGGGCCACATAGATGTCTCTCTTCTGGGGAGGTGAAAACAACTCATCTTAGTGTGAGGCTTAGATAACTTATATCCTGACAATGTAAATGCCACAAAGAGGACTGATGACTCTTTCAACTGTACATCTTCATTAGAGGTCTGCGGATTTTTTCCATGTTAATTTCGGATCTGGATTTCGGGGAGGACATGTTTTTCATTTGCCAAAGGCTTCTGGAGCCATGCTACAGTTTGGGGATTTTGGGGGTACCTTGTCTGGAATGCCCCATGGATTGGGTTGCCATGAGCTGGTTGCGACTTGAAGGCATGTTCTTCTTTGTTTGGGTCCTCAAATGTTAAGACCATCATTCCAATTTCAGAGGCAGGCAGGAGCAGGGAGGGAGAGAGAGGAAGCTGGCCATGCCAACCAGCTGTTAGTTATAATTTTAATTTATTAATTATTCATTAAATAATTAAATTTTGAAGGGGTTAGAAGCCCCATCTAACAGCTGATAGTCATAGACCTGGCCTCTTTACAGCCTGTACGAAATAATGGCCCTATTATGTCCAATGGCAGGTAGACCTGTCCATCGGGCTGTTAGTTGGCCAACCGCTGATAGTTGGGGAGGGGGGACTTACCTAGTGGCCATAGGAAACTGACAAATGGTTGGCTGGGCTAGTGGGTGGGCTGCACCTTACATTTTGTAATAGTTTTTACAGTTTTATCAAGTTGGACAATATGATATACTAACTTCTGGCTGGTCAAATAGACCGTATTAATAAACTTGACTTGACTCCTTATATTCAAAGGTATAATATATAGCTTTTACTTTAGAAGAAATAGCACCATAGATAAAATTGTTAACATTCTTTGGCCGAAGTCTTTGAGGCAGGTTACTTGTTTCACAGTGCTCAAATTCTGCTTCTTGAATGGAAAGGACTCAGCTGATCTGTACATATAATGCAGTGCTTGTAATGCTGCTGTAATTTAATTGAACATTTTTTATTTTATTTGTATTTATTTACATTAATTATAGCTTGCCTTTCTCACTTGGACTCCAGGAGGATTACACAGAGTTAGTCAATACAATCGATGGAAGGGGCATTCCTTAAACAAGGCAATAGGAGTAGGGTTGTAGAACCAACGAGAAGTCTAGAAACAGAAGTGAAGCAAAACATAAGTGTTTAACATGACACATTAAATGATGCAAAATTTCATAGTAGGGTCCTAGTTTCAGCGAGTTATACACAGTAGTACAGTCCACAGTCCCTAATCATTTAGTAAAACACAGCTCTATTGCCTGTGTAGAAGAGCCCTCTTAAATAATTCATTTTTGCATAGTTTGTGGAAAGCCAGGAGAGTGGGAGCTTTCCTGACCTCAGTCAGGCTGTGCCATAAGGTGGGGGGCACAACAATGAAGGCATGTGTATGGGCAGCTGTTGATTTCCCCGATACCTGCAGAAGACCCTGCTCCGATAAGCGAAGAGACAGTCTCACAGATATGGGGATTCAAGGCCATGAAGTGCTTTGTATGTGATAGCAAATACCTTAAATTGAGCCTGGTAACTGATGGGCAGTCAGTGAAGCACCTGCAGGATGGGAGTAATATGCATGCTCCATCTAGCTCCCGATAATAGCTGAGCCGCGGAATTCTGCACCAACTGCAGTTTCCAAATAGATTTTGAGGGGAGACCAATGTACAGTGCATTGCAGTAGTCTAGTCTTGATGTTACTGTGGCATGGATCCAGGAGGCCAGATCAGCCGTTATCGAGGTAAGGGACCAACTTTCGAGCTAGGCTGAGCTGGAAGAAAGCCCTTTTTGCAACTTCATTGACTTGCTTCTCCAGTAATAATGTTGGGTCCAATATAACCCCAAGGCTCTTAACTGAGTCAGCAAGGGTCAGCTGAACTCCATCAAAGTGGGGAGCACAATGTCCTTCAAGATCTCCACCTTCCCAACCAGCATTACCTCTGTATTTTCCAGGTTTAGTTTCAATCTGTTCACAGCCAATTTACCATAGCAGCCAGGCAGTTATTCAGGACCTCTACCGCATCACCAGGGGATTTGGATAAGGATATATAGAGCTGGGTATCATCCACTTACTGATGACAACCAACCCAAAGCTATGAATGATTTGTCCTACGGGCTTTACTTAGAGATTGCAAAACATGGGATATAGAATTGCACCCTGTGGAATTCCACGGGACAAGTCCAACACTGATGCAAGCTGGTTTGCCACAGCAACCCTTTGAGTCTGTGAGGAATGTCTTGAACCAGTTCAGTGCAAATTTCCTAATACCTGCTTCTGCCTCCAAGCACGTCAACAAGGTGATATGATCTACTGTATCAAAGGCTGCAGATAAGTGCAACAAGAGCAACAAGTAGGCATGGACTTTATCTACATTCAGATAACGGTTGTCAACTAAAGCCTAGTAGAGCTGTCTCTGTCCCATAGACAGGCCTGAAGCCAGACTGAAAAGAGTGTATAACTGGTGAATTATCCAAGAAGACCTGGAGTTGGTCTGCTACTGCTCTCTCAATCACTTTGCCAAGAAAGGGCAGGTTAGAAACCAGGCGATAATTGGCCACATCATTTTTCTGTAGGGATGGTTTTTTAAAAATTGCGGACGGATAACCGCCTCTTTGAGTGGTTCAGGGAAGGTGCCCTGATTTAGTGACTGATTTATTATAGATGATAAGGGGTTGTTGATGTGGTCCTTACATGATTTTAGCAGTCAGGATGGGCAAGGATCCGGAGTACAAATAGTAGCCATCAATCCCAAGATCTTGTCGACATCCATCATGGAAACTGGAACAAAATGATCCATGAACAGACTAGGCAGTGTATTAGTTCTGTCTTCTGGTGTGCCTGTGTTACAAATGACATTCAGGTCAAAGCGTATCCTCAATATTTTATCAGCCAAAAACCTGGCTCACGGAGGATAATAGCTGTACCTCCCCCTTGACAAGTTGTATAGGGTTGATGGAGGACAGCATAACCAGGGGGCATTAGTTGGAACAGACACATCACGCTGTTTTCTTCCAGCCACGTTTCTGTTAAGCAAGCCAGGTCACTGAGCTTGACACTGAGAGACACTGTCCTTCAGTGTTACTCCTCTGAAGATGCCGGCCACAGCTACTGGCGAAACGTCAGGAAAGAAAATACCAAGACCATGGTTACATAGCCCGGATAACCTACGAGAACCAAGCCAGGTCACTTTCTTCTTCCTGCAAAATCTCATAGTGGTGGGCAGTTTTGTGCTTCATTGATCTGGGGTTTCACAATATTAGTATAGATGTATGTGTGGGGGGGAAGGAGCCTTGGTATCATCAACTCTTGGGATGCCATAGAAGGTTAGCGAGGCATTGCACATCCTTGCCAAATACTGGCCATTGTGGATAAATCCCACCCCCATAACTACCAGCTCCCATCTGCACTGAAATGGTGCATTCCTGAAACATCCTGTTTCAGGTACATCTCTCTCTCAAATGCTACTAATAAACCTCCCCAACAACTAACAATCAACATTACGGTATCCACAGAGAAGCCATAAATAGTCCGGGACATAGTCATGATGTGCTGGGGATAGATAGAGTTGGCCCACAGATATTATTGGGTGATGCCCCATATACAACAGTATTACACACAATTATTTTCTATTGACCTGTAATTTTAAAACTGAAAAAGTTCATTCACCTTTTAGAGCACAAATATATGAAAAGCATCAGATATATGATGTCTAGATCTTCAGGTGTTAACGCAATCTTACGTTCAGTTTTCTGAAACCCACTCTTTGAAAAACCCAACAGCCGGTAATTTTCACAGTTGACAGGCTAAGCAAGTGCTGTGGCAAATGCCAACAGTCCATAAGCTGCTTGGATACAAAGATGGCACTACATGTCTGAGAGCATCAAGTGCAATTAAAATGGACTGGTTGATGTTATCACAGGAAACTGAAAACTCTTTTGGCCTGTGGGCTAGGAGGAAATACAGTTATTCAAAAGAAGATATTTTCAGCCCATTTTAGGCTGCTGTAAATGAAGCCTTTCACATGGTTCAGATGAGAAAACCCCTTTTGGGTCCCTGTGATTTCTTCTTATTTGTTTCATTAAATTTTGCATCTTATTTGTGCGCTAGTCATTTGCTATGTGTTACATGTATTGTCACCTGGATTACTCCAGTGAGTAGTCTGCTCCCTGTTTTCATTATCATATGAGTGCACTATCTCTTCAAAGAGAGCTTGGAAGAGACATAGTGTGGTCATTGTTCAGTTGCTGCTTTTTGCTCAGTGAGAGCTGGTTTAAACTGCCATACTGACCACTTTCAAGTTGGCATCCCCTTGCAGTGCTTATTGGGTGACATCCCTCAGGATGATCCAGTTTGACTTTTAATTTAAAAGGTAAACATTTACTAACCGTCGGACGATCTCTTTGCACGACAGAATGTTCTGCCAGCAGTTTGGAGGCCCGTAGTGGTATTGTTTCAGGCAGTGAGTCCAAAGTGATAAGGGTGATTTTTTAGAAAAGCATATGCTAGTGATAAATGGGATTATTTTCAACTACTAGCTTTAAGAGGCACCTGCTGCTCGGCAACTTACTGAATATTGCCATGTTTTCTTTTTTGTGACTTCGTGCTTTAAAAAAATGATAGATAGATAGATAGATAGATAGATAGATAGATAGATAGATAGATAGATAGATAGATAGATATGCTTTTTAGTGTCTTGAATACATATGAAGCCATTTGGGGGACTAATGCCTGTTTTTTTCCCAACTGTTAATGTAACGATTATTGTGAGTGGGCTGTAACCTTCCTTCATCAGTAGAAGAGTAGAAAGTCCCATGTTGGTATCTGGCTTGACAGCTTGAAAAATAAAAACCAGTGAATGTCAACCTAATCTTTCTTTGCCAACACTGACTGTTGTAAAGTTTCTTTCCCAAATTTCTTGAGCTCCTCTCTCTAGTTGCATTACTATATCCATTTTACTCATATGTCCTTTAGCAGTTCCAAAAGCATATTGTGAAATGACTATTTATTGACTCTTGCTAAACTACAGATAACAAATAGGAGGCATCATCACAGTCCTCCAGTATTGTAATGTATATTTGTTCAATAATAGCCTATTACTAACAAGGGAGTACAACTGCTTCTGTGCAGGGCCTTCTCACTCTTCAGCTGATTTTAGAACACCTCCGCTAACCTCCTCTTTCCTTTTGGCTATTAGAATCATGGCATCCATCCCTGTAATTCAGGCGTTATAGTGGCACCCTGCCACTCCCTTCATTTTAAGATTCCTTGGAGATCTCCTGGGATTACAACTGATCTCCAGGTGACAGAGATCAGTTCCCCCTGGAGAAAATGGCCGTTTTGGAAGGTTGACTCTATGGTATTATACCCTATTGAAGTTCCTCCCTAAACCCCGCCCTCTTCAGGCTCCACTCCCAAATATCCAGGTGTTTCGCAACTTGGAGCTGGCAACCCTACTTATGAAGTTCTCCAGCGCTTATCTCCACCCCACTTTCCTGTTACTTCCTTTCTTGCTCCCTCCTTTCTGTTAAGGTTGATGAGCAGTGTACATGGTTCTCTTCTCCCTTAGCCATTTTATCCTCACAAGGGCCTTTGAGGTATGTTAGGCTGAGAGAGAATGATTGGCCCAAGAGCTTAATGGTTGTCTGGGTATTTAAACCTGGATCCGGCAGAACGTACTCCAACACTGAAATAACTGCACATCGCTGACTAGCTGTCGTTCTCTTGTTGTATTTTCCTTACTACAACAGAGCCCGTGCTCCCATCTTCCACCTAGCCCACAAAGGGTGAGTGCCTTTCCAAGCAATCACGTTTTCGTGATAATAAATGTTTTAAAATTGGATCTTAATCTTGAGACTTCCTAGGTTTCTTGCCTCACAGCCAGCAGATGCAGTTTATGCTACTTAATGCTTAGGAGAGCTTGAGAAGGAAAAGGCAGTTTCCTTGTTGGAGATAAGACTTTCCCCTGGTCTCCCTTCTAGGACAGAGTACTTTCTCTCTCATGATGCACCCTGGCAGAGACCTAGAGTGGTCAGTCTCTCTGTATCACAAACAGACCCCCCCCCCAATGGATTATGGCAGTTTTTACCAGGGAGTAAAGGACCGGAAGTATGATGTGTTGTGCATGGTGTCCACAGTGGGTCTATCACTCCTTTACACCAGCATCTTAAAAAGATCTCCGATATGTTTAAGAAAGACTTTTATTTGCCTGAAACCCTAGAGAGCTACTGGTTTTTGGAGAGGTCAGCACTGAGAAAGATGGACTATTGGTATGACTTCGTGTAAGGCAGCTTTCTGTGTTCAAGGCTTTCATAATTGTCAGAGACGGTGTTCAGGAGTGGGTTTACCAAAGGCAAATTGAAAAACCCACCAAATTGTACTGATGTGACAAAGCTATCCTGCCCTGTAGCAAAACACTTCCCTCCACTCATAGGAGTGGATAGGATATTACATTATAGGAAGAGAGCCAGTGTGGTGTAGTAGTTATAGTGTCGGACTAGGATCTAAGTGACTCAGGTTCAAATCCCTGTACTCCCATGTAAGCTCGCTGGGTGGTCTTGGGCCAGTCATACCTTCTCAGCCTAACTAACTAACTAACTAACGTACTATACTACTACTACTACTACTACTACTTTGAATGAAATGGTAGAAAAAGAAATGCTATAAGACACTTTTGGCCCCATTGGGGAGAAAGGCGGAGTATAAATGAAGTAAATAAAGTAAACTATATTGATCTTGTGCAAATGTATGCTAGGCATCTGGTCTAGAATGGCCCTACGTGTTTATTAGCTATTATTGAAGTGGGAATCAGTAGTTCCTGCCAATTTATATCTCTTAATCTTATCCGCTTTCAAGAGGAGAACTCAGTTGCAAATATTACTTAGCAACAACAAAAAAATAACTTGAGTCAATTGTTGGGAACAGGGAGTGGGCAATAGTTATTAATCACTGTGGTTAAAAATGGGGAAGGAAAGGCCAGATTAAAATATTGACATTTACTGTAGTTCACCAGTCTTGCATTTCCTTTTATTTGACACCGGAGGATATATTCATTGAACTCAGGAAATACAGCCTTTTGTCTGCTATTGCCTGCAAACCCCCAAAGGGTCAAGGTGTAGGCCTTCATTATCGAAAGTGTTGCCCTGGCTGCAGTTCTTCAAAGCAGAACTCCCACAAGCCCCTCTTAGCGCATTCTATAAGGGCTACAGGGCACTTCAAAATCAAGGGCTGCGCAAGACACCGTACCCCCTGGAACAAATAATACATAAAATGCAAGTTAATGACTCCTCAGGGCATCCTGGAATGGGCTTCATAATTACTTGAAGTTGAAACCTCAAAACATGCTCCCAGCCCGCAGTGTTTCTTTGTGATGGGTTAGCAGATTGAAGCTGGTGCATTAGTCCTGTCTTTTTTTATACGCGTATCTGTTTCTGAGATTGCCTTTGACTGGGGTGTACTTTCATTCCCAGTGTGCACCATTGCTCTGCAAAATCCTATTAGAGCTTCCAGTACAATGTGGTTCTTCCAGAACGAAAAAGAATGTTGCTTTGAAACCTGCTGGATTCGATAGCGGGATTTAATCCGGGAGTTCATAATGACTTCAAGTTGAAACCTCAAAGTAAGCTCCAAACACACAGTGTTTCTTTAAGTTTTAAAAAAATGATTTTCAGAATTCAGAGACTACTTGGAAAAGATCCATCACCAAAACTTTGCAATAGGAAATGCTAAGAAGAACTGAGGGGAGGAAGGCATTCATTTTTATCTTTGGCTTCTTCCTTCCTCCTGCATCCTGAGAACTTGCCTGCCCATTTAGCTTCTGACAGTGCCATCCGAAGCAGAGTTACACCCTCCTAAGTCCACTGAAATCAATAGGTTTAGAAGGGTGTATCTGTGCTTAGGATGGAACTATAAATGTGGGGGTCTCTGGGCCATTCCATGCAGTGTTGGACTTAGAGTACCCACTTCCCTTGCAAAACCTTACCAGTTTTACAAGCCCAGTGTTGTCCCAACTTAAAATAAAGACTTGCTTTAATGGCAAGTGCTTGCTGGTGCATTTCACTGCACAGGTCAACTCCTTTTCCTTCCTTCCAGCTCCCCTACCTCGGTGCCCCCTCTGCAGGCTCTCCACCCACCTCCGGGACCCTTCCAAGCTGGGGGCTGGCAGGGTGGAGGAGTGCACGGAGCCCCACTGTCGGAGGCAGAGCAGCGGCTGCTCCTTTGGTTGCCCTTTCTTCCTCGGCTCCTTGGCTGGTTCTCCACCCACCTACGGGACCCTTCCAAGCCGGGGGACGCCCGGCCCTGGTGGCAACAGCATCAGCGGCTGCACTTTTCCACCCCCCAGACCCTGCACCTCTCTCTCTCCCTCTCTCCCCCCAGGGTTTCAGCCCACCTTCCAGCAGCATGGAGCATGGAGCCCCACCATCAGAGGTGGGGCGGCAGCTCCTTCTGGTGCCAATGCTGCACACTTCCAGGAGTCACCGCTGCTGTGCCTCTGACGGTGGGGCTCCAGGCTCTGGGCTTCTGGAAGGTGGGCTGAAACCCTGGCTGGTGCTGGGAGGAGGAGGAGGAGGACATGGGAGCAGGAGGAGAGAGGGGGGGAGAGAGAGAGACACGGGGTCCGGAGGGCAGAAAGAAGTGTTATATGTCTGTGTTTTCAACAAATACTTATATGGCAATGTATTTCCTTACCTTGTTTCAAAGGTGACAATCCAAGGGGTGTGGACATGTTGGAGACACCATTTCTCCGCCGCTCTGTTGGAAACACCCACTGCAAAGCCTTTCTCCTCCCATTCCACCTTCCCCCTGTAAGCCCTTGGCCCGAAGAATCCCCAAAAGCAACAACCCAGACAGGTGGTCCTAAGGCAAGTTGACTTTATTGGAAATCAAACGGGTTAACAGTGCTTGCAAACTAACTAAGCCAAGAATGGCTGGTTGGCACAAATCAGTAATATATATTAGCATAGCTGATATGGCAGGTTGGCATAGTAACTCAGTCTCCCACGGGAGAGGAATGTACGAGATAAAGTGTCCGTTAGAACAACAAAGCGAGGCAGCTGCGAGAAGCCGCGAGAAAGTCAAAACAACTGAGCTGAGGAGCGGAGAATCGTCGAGAACAGGCCCGCTCCTGACACCCCCTCCCCTCTCCATCCACCAATCATTTTCTTTGCTTTAAATTTCTTTTCTAAACTGCATTTGGTCTCCCAAAGGAACATTGGAGTGTTGGACTAGCTCTGTTGATTTGTGCAGGGGTCCTGATTCAACTTTTCCCTGATACCTTATTTTCTTGAAGTGCATTTTGTTACTTGTTCATGGGATTTGAGGGGTGGCATGGGAAAGAGAGCTCCCCACTTGTGTGAACTGGAAAGAAAGCGGCAAGGAGAGAGGGGAGCTAGTGAGAGAGAGAGAGAACAGTTGGAGGAGGCTGCAGGGCCCTTTTAATTGGCAGCATGAGCACTGCATCCCCTTCTGCGACCCAGTGGCTGCCATGGATTCTGTGCAGAATGCCACCTCACAGGGCAGCACCGATGGCTGCTTGCCTTTTAGGGCATTTCTCTGGGGCAATGACTAGTTCAGTGTTCTGTGGTCTCACAGCACACACCCACATGCACAGGATTTCTATCTTCCTCCCGTTCTTTCTGCTATTTTTAAATTTTTGTTGTATTTTTACTAGCGAACAAATGATGGAGCATGTGACTAACCCCCGAGAGGACAGCAGCTCTGTGATTAGCACTGTGATTAGAATGGCTCTGTGATTGTTTGTGTGTTTGTGTGGAGGGGAACAATGTGCCTACATGGACATTGTGGTTAGGGTCTTTCTATTTGCCATGCAAAGGATTTGATTCTTAAAATGGCGTATGAATACAAGCAACTAGCTGAGGAACCAGCAACCCAGCCAATCACATAGCTCCTTCGCACCAACGCTAGTGTGCATGCGTAAAAAATTTTTAAAAGAAAGGGGGAGGCAGGGGAGCATCCGCAACATATACATGACACAGCGCTTCCCCGCATTCCTCCCCTAAACTTTTCGCGCTAACTTGAGAGGTGTGAACTGAAAATAAAACCTCTTGGGAGCTATCAATACACGGGCGAAATAGGCACGATGCGAACAGGAATTATGAATACGCATCCAAAACTCACTGAACACAGTGATAATATGCTGTAAATTGTTGGTGCAGTAACAGCCAGGGACAAACAAATGAAAACCTAGCCATGTGTTAACTGCCACCATCTTCCTCTTTCTTTGCGGTTCTTTAGGTTTGCTTTCTGTTCCTCTTTCTTTTACTTTAGTATCCTTTTCACCTGTGGAACTCTATTCCCCTGACCACTCTAGAACTCTTGGTCTTTTGCAGTGTCAGAAATGTGTGTGTATGTGTGTGTCTAGTAACAGCAGCAATACTTCCACAGGGGCGACTGTAAAATACCTTTCACATTGTATAGCATTCCAGGTATTTTTGATTCATCTGACCTAAGAATATGTGAGAAGCATCATACATCCCTTTGCCTAGAAAAAGCTCTTGCAGGCTAGAAAAGAGTCTGTTAAAGGCTAGGGAGCATCACACAGATTCCCTGCTTTAAACTTCAGTGCAACTTATTGGGGTTTAAAAATGCTGAAATCCATGGGACCTGTTCATAAAGTTGATCAGGGTGTTCGGAATCCATTGCTGCAACTAGAATTTCAGAGGCGTACAAAGTCTCATGAAAATGTATGGAACTTATTGTGTTCTCTTCCTCCACTTCCCCATTCCGTCTGTAATTTCTTTTAAATTATAAATCGCCAGTACAATTCTAAACTCATTTTGCTTTGCTTGTCGTGTGGAATTTTAAAAATTATATTTCCCCTGTGAAGTAACTGAATATTGAGCCGTATTGTGAAGCCAACAGTGAGCGCTTTACCATAGGTCTTTTTAATTATGTGTTTCTTAACCTGCATATTGTGAAACTTGTTTTCTTTTTGTCGAAACTAAAAAAACAAAACCAGCTGAGGCTATAATCCATACTTACACTGTTCAGTAGTCCTGTTTCTGTGACTAACAGCCCATTCCTGAGGGGGTGGGGCGAAACCTCTTAGGAGGTGGACTGACCACGCCGCCAGCGTAAGTGCGTGCAATCACATGATTACACGCACTTACGCTGGTGGGGAGGCCAGTCCTGCCAGCGGCTGAGTGCTGCGGGACCGCGCCTCGCCCCTCCGCTGGTGCGGCCTCTCTGTGGCGCAGGCCACGGCGTAGAGAGGCCGCGCTGGCGCAGGGGGGCATTCTGGGGGCGGGGTGGGGGGAGCAGCCGCCGGTTAGGCGGCTTCCTATCCCGTTTTGGCCCTGGCCGCCGTCGGCGGGAATGGCGTTGCTGTGCCTGCTTTTGAGCAGGTGCAGTCTCACTGTTTTCAATGGGACTTTTAGCCCCGTTGAAAACAAAAGAAGCCTTGAAAGGGCTTTTTTCTTTCCTGCGGCGTGCACGAGTCGGCTTAGGAAGAGGCGCCGCTGCGCCAACACCGTACGCCGTCAGCTCAGGAATGGCTGTAACAGTGACATCCTAAGGGGAACTGCATATCTCCAAGCCTTTTGAAGTCAATGGGCTTAGAAGGGTATAACTCTGTTTAGCATATAAGCTGCATAATTCAGTGCACTGACTAGGAAAGTATTCAGTGAGGCT
This sequence comes from Euleptes europaea, assembly GCF_029931775.1. Classification (NCBI taxonomy): domain Eukaryota; kingdom Metazoa; phylum Chordata; class Lepidosauria; order Squamata; family Sphaerodactylidae; genus Euleptes; species Euleptes europaea. Next base: position 59,018,594 of record NC_079319.1, read on the forward strand.
ACTGAGTAAACATGAATGGGATGGATCTGTGAGATTTCATGAGAGTAAAAGGACTGCGGATTGAAGCCACTGAGAAAACTATAACCTAGCAAATTTTGCTTCCCTACCAAAAGCCATTCAGCTCTGCCAGCAATTGTCCCACAATTTAGTTAAATAATTGCCTACATTTTAGAATGATGGGGAATTTGGTATATCGTTACCAGAACTGTGGAAAGAAGAGATATATACATTTAACGGGTATTTTCCATGCATTTGTAGTGATTTACAGCAGCTAAAAGCTGTGAAAGAGGTTTATTTGTGTTTAGAAGACTGTAGTGAGAGACTATAATTTGACTCGTTTGCCTTGTTAAATTTAACATTTCTGGTAACAAGTTTTCACAATGTGAATTCCGTTGTGTGAGAAAGAGAGGATGATAATGACCGTGATAGCATGGCGTAGCACTGAAAATATAAATAGCCGGGGTGTGTGCCAGAGAGGAATGAGGTGAAAGATATGAAGAGATGGAGCTGGGTTTTTTTTGGCTTTAATACTTAAGCATGAATAAGAGATGATTCCTGAAAATCACTGGGTTTTCTACTCTTGTATCAGAAGATGCCAATTGCTTGGCTTTTGGCTTTGGTGATGTATTTCTCATTACATTTTCAGTAATCAGGGTGAATATCCCCATTCTTTCTTACCGGCTTTTTGTTAGCCCAATTTCTCTCTACGAAAGCTCAGGGCAACCAAACACACACGTGTCAGGTCCCATGATAAAGGGCAGGTAAAGATTCAAGGCCAAAGACAGAGGTTTGAGTTCTAAAGACGCATTATCATAGTCTTCTTCTTTAGCCACCTCAGTGCAGACCTCTGTCACATGAACACATGAAGCTGCCTGAATCAGACCCTTGGTCCATCTAAGTCAGTATTGTCTACTCAGACCAGCAGTAGCTCTCCAGGGTCTCAGGCAGAGGTCTTTCACATTGCCTACTTGCCTAGTCCCTTTAGCTGGAGATGCTGGGGATTGAACCTGAGACCTTCTGCATGCCAAGCAGATCCTCTACCACTGAGCTACAGCTCTTCCCCTGTCTTTGGCCTTGCTTCTTTAGCTGCCCTTTACCATGGGGCCTGGCACATATTTGATTGGGCCCTCAGTCAAGTGGTCTGAGACGTCCTGTTCTCCCCGACTTGCTCTTTTAACTGCTAAAAATCCTCATTGGTCCTGGAAGGCACAGCCAGATCCCAGAAGCTATTTAGCATTCTGAGGGGACTGTGGCTCAGTGGTAGAGCATCTGTTTGGCATTCCAAAGGTCTCAAGTTCAATCCCTGGCATCTCCAGTTAAAGGGACTAGGCAAGAAGGTGATGTGAAAGACCTCTGCCTGCGATCCTGGAGAGCCGCTGCTGGTCTGAGTAGACAGTGCTGACTTTGATGGACCGGGGGTCTGATTCGGTATAAGGCAGCTTCATGTGTGTTCATGTGACTTTGTTAAAAACAGTAAAGGAAAGAGTTTTCCTATGTGGAACCCTCGAACAGGTTCTTTGCTAATTGTCCTTTCCTAACTTTTTTCCTGATTTCCACTAGCTACCATGTAACCTCTCAGAAAGAGGAACTGTTTTTATTTAGTGTAATGATGGGAGCCAGCATGGTGTAGTGGTTAAGGTGTCAGACTAGGGGTTCAGATCTCCACTCGAGGCATGGAAGCTTGCTGGGTGACCTAAACGGTGGCATATCTTGGCCTTAAAAAAGGGGGTGTTCCCAATCCGTAATGGCTCAGGAGGCTGCCTAACAGTGGCCCTGCCCCTAGGCCAGCGTCTTGATGCCCAGGAACACCTCCTGGGATGCTGGGCCGCCCCAGGGATGCCTCCCGGGATGCCGTCGCGGCCTTTGCCGGTGTCTGGACACTGTCGGAAGCCTCCAACGGCGTCCAGACTCGGCACTGCCTTAGCAGCAGCCGGCAACCGGTATCCAGGCCTGCACACTGGCGCTGGGGCCACAAACACTGGTGTACGCCGCCTGAATGCCGGCGCTGTGGGCTCTTGTGCTGCCACAGGCGTTCACTGGCCTCCAAAGGCCTTTCGTCCTGGCCGCTGGCGCGGCTCAGGAATGCACTGTAAGTCGGCATATATAAACCACATATGTCTTTGGTCCTCACATATTACCGTGAGTCAGACTACCATTCCAGTCAGCAGCTCATTACTTCAGGTACTTTAGTTGCAACCCCTGGAAAAACAAAAAGGGGAAATTTCTGGGAGAGAAAACTTGAGAAAAACTGAATTTGTTCTTGAAATTTGCTCAAATTACTTAACATGGCGGAGGCCTGGTTTAAGTTTCTCTGAAGACCAGTGCTAGGAAGCAGCATCAGGGGAAGGCCTTGGCCTTTCTGTCTGATTTGTTGGACCTCCAGGGCATCTGATTGGCTACTGTGTGAAACAGGATGCTGTCATAGATGGACCACAGGTCTGATCCTACAGGGCACCTCTAACGTTCTCCTAAGCTGCTTGTGTTCCAGAGAGACTGTAATATTGAGCTTTTGGGTGCCCCAAGAGGATATATGGTGGCATCTTTACGGGGCAAGGGACTATGTTTCTTGGGGGCTCTATTATAAATATGAAGCTTTACGTTTGCTTTAAAAAAATACTTTTTGGGCTTTATTCGTGTGCCATTACAAATAAATTAATCTATTATTTGCTCATAGATGGAATGGGAATCAAAATGTTATTAGGAGCTGTGAATATAGAAAGCAGAGTTTCCCTGGAGTAATTAAATCAAAATAAAGAGGACAGTTTTTGTAATTCATTCTCGAATAATTCTAGCAGCTGGAAAAAAAACTTAAAGGAAGGAAGCTCACATTAGTGGAAAGAGATAAGGAATTCCCTTTAGGCCTTGTTGCATAGCCTCTGTCACCATTGTGCATTGTGAAGTCCGTTCCCGAAGTCTACTTCCTAGCTGTCAAGATCTTGCTTGTTTCTTCAGTGCCCCAAGTTCTGAAACATCCCTTTACTGCTTAGCAGCTGCTGTAGAACCTCTAGTAACCTGACTTCAGTCTTGTCCAAAGGGCAGGTGATGGTACATCCAGCCTGCTAGCTACAACTTCTGAGCTCTCTCCTTCAAGCCTCTATACAATGCACAACCTCAGTATTTCTAGGATATGAGAGTCTTGCATAACTTGATCTTTGCCCTGTCCTTATTTCTCTTTCTGACTCTATAACTGAGAACTTTACAGGCAGTGTTTATCCTCAGGGGTTAACCCTTTCCCTTAGCAGGATGTTAACATACTATATCATTAGCTTATGGCTGCTTTTATATTATATTGCTTAACTTTTCTATCCTCATCTCCAATAGAGTAGAACTGATATTTATCAGTCTATAGAGGAACATGTTTTATAAAATTACCAACATGGCAGGAAAAAAGCTGTTTAAACAATTGGGAAATCCTTGTAGAAGTTTGGTTGTACTTACATTAGGGTTGCCAGGTCCATCTTTGCCACCGGTGGGAGGTTTTTGGGGCGGAGCCTGAGGAGGGCGGGGTTTGGGGAGGGGAGGGACTTCAATGCCATAGAATCCAATTGCCATAGTGGCCATTTTCTCCAGGTGAACTGATCTCTGTCAACTGGTGATCAGCTGTAATAGCAGGAGATCTCCAGCTAGTACCTGGAGGTTGGAGCAACCCAAAACAGCACTATAACACTATAAAGCAAATAAGTGAATTTTATAAAGTGCAAAGTGAATAAATATATACAGCATATACAAAGGGAGTACAAACAGATACAAAATTTACACTAACAATCCAATAAATATGACTTACCAAGAGGATGCCAAAGATCCTAATTCAACAGGTAAGTTCAAGTATTCAACCAATTAAGGTATCATTTGATATTAGTCTTTTTAGGTTGCAATTATTGGAACAAAGCCACAGGAAAAAGACATCTTTTTCCTGTGGCTTTGTTCCAATAATTGCAACCTAAAAAGACTAATATCAAATGATACCTTAATTGGTTGAATACTTGAACTTACCTGTTGAATTAGGATCTTTGGCATCCTCTTGATAAGTCATATTTATTGGATTGTTAGTGTAAATTTTGTATCTGTTTGTACTCCCTTTGTATATGCTGTATATATTTATTCACTTTGCACTTATTCACTTTGCACTTTATAAAATTCACTTATTTGCTTTATAGTGCTGTTTTGGGTTGCTCCAATTATCCTTACAGCACTGAGCCTTCTTTTCTTGTGTAGTACCTGGAGGTTGGCAACCCTAACTTACACCTTTTAAAAAAATCTTGCATTCGCCAGGTATAACTCGTCTTCCGGGGGTGGGGTGGGGGACAGCTGTGCGATGTAGATACGTTTCTGTATAAAAGGATAAGTGTGGACTTTTAGTTTGGCAATTGAGGAATTAAGTCATGTAGCTGAATTAATAACATCATGCAACAGCAGTGCCAGTAAAGACTTTGTCTTTTTTACTCGAGTAATTAAATTGTGGAGTTCACTGCCAGAAGACGTAGTGATGGCCGTGACTGAAGATGGCTTTACAAGGGGGTCAGACAGATTCATGGAGAAAAGTTCCATCAATGGCTACTAACTATGGTGAGTTAAAAGAACTTTTGTATAGAGAGGCAGCAAACCTCTGAATATAGGGTTGCCAAAGAAGAGGATTAACAGAATATAGGGTTGACAATTGTGTATGGACTTATTTTTAGATATTTGGAAACCTTTTATAGAAACTTATGTGTAGATCTGCCTCTACTGTTGTTAATTTTTGTCTTTATATATACCTTTTTTGTTTGTTTAATTGCTGGACTTTGAGTCCCCCAATTCTTTTGGGGGGAAATTCTTTGTTACCGCCTCTTTTCTTATGCTGGACTTTTCTTATACTGTTCATTATCTGATGACTATTTTGTGAAAATATTTAACCTATGCTAAATGGACGCACCTTGTTTTGATTTATTTTATGCTGAAATCAAAGAGATCTTGCAGTCTATTTATTTTTGTCCCATAAACCATCTTTAAGATTCATCGGTTCTTGTAGGTTATCCAGGCTGTGTGATCGTGGACAGTGTCTCTCTTCAGTGTTACTCCTCTGAAGATGCCTGCCACAGCAGCTGGTGAAACGTCAGGAAAGAAAATACCAAGACCACGGTCACACAGCCCGGATAACCTACAAGAACCGATGAATTCTGACCGTGAAAGCCTTCGACAACATCTTTAAGATTAGTTTGGTAAAATGGGGCCATCTGGTTTCTTTATTACTATCCACTGAGTGGTGACCATTTCATCATGAAGAAACTACATGAATCATTATTTACCCACTGGATATGTTTTCCTAATTCCTTTTCCTCTTTGTTATCTCTTGTTGCCCGGAACAAAAGTGCAATGTAGTTTATTATCAAGATCTTGTGTGAGAGACCACAAAGAAGAGGATTAACAGAGGTATTTACAAGTCATGAGTAAACATTGCCAGGTGGAAAGAATTTTATAATGTCTGCACCAAACTGTTCTTGGCTGAACACAATGTTAACAGCACTTTGTTTTTAATTAGCATGATATTTATCACAGTACGTTTTAAAAGGTAAAATGAAAATCTGGATGGAAAGTTATATGTGTGAGATAATCTCTGCTGAGGTTTGAAGAAAACAGGCTTTTCTGAAGGCCATGGGAAAATTGACTCTGTTTACTTTGTGACTATCTCAGGTATCTGGGGACAGGGATTGCTATTTTTTTTTTTGCTCGGGCCAGTGTTCCTGTTCCCGTAAGATCTGTGTAAAGTCCAATAGACAGAGGTTTGTTGGATCAAGGTGAGACTTTTCTTGATGAACTTCTGTTGGTCATGCTGCAGTTTAAGGTCACAGAAGACCACCTTAAAAAGGCACTTGTAGCCCCACTGAGTCCACATGTTGCAGACATCCCCCATTTTCCTACCAGCAGATTTTTTTAAAAAACCAGGTTAGCAATTTCAGTTACATCTTCCTGAAAAATCACACATCCTCATCTTGGCTGTTCTGCAACTAGATGAACCGCTTAGGCAAACCTAAGTGCACTACTGAATGTGATTGAAGCTGAAGAGTCTTTTTAGAATGATTGGTAGTTTCACTCAGAGAAGTTAGTACATCTCCAGTCTACTGTTAGATACTTTCTGCACAATCCTTTCTTGCCAGAATTCTGGTCCATGATGCTGTTGTGAGACAACAGGAAATCCGAACTATCACGCTAACATCCATCTTATGCAGAATAAAAAAAAATTCTCTCTGCCTCAGGTTTGAACACAAGGAACATCTGTGCAGGTTTAATTGTTGCTTGCAACTCTGTTTGGAACAGGTAAAATAATATTAATTCTCTCTTACAAGTAGAAAATGAATTAAGATTGAAACCGTGTTGTTTTGTTTACCAATTCTGTTCTATAGAGTGTATACAGTACAAAACTGTAGTGATTTCGTACCAGTTTATTATGACTTTCTCCGAAAACTCTGGAAGTAAGCCCCGTTGAACACAATGGGACTTATTTTTGAGTAGCTGTGTTTTAGGTTTGTGCTATAAAATCCTCACTCACAGTCTCATAGAACCACCGTTAGGGTTGCCAACAGCCTGGAGAAAAATTTTCTGTTTTTTAATGGGAATGCTTTAATGGGATGTCCATGCCATGGAAAACTTCAACTGCTCCTTTCCACACATTAAGCCTCTGTTAACTACAACTACAGTTTCTTGGGTTGTTTGGACAGAGACAGAATGGATGTTAAACCAGTTTAAGCTTCTAGTGTATATGTGTGATTGTCCATATGATCTCTGGACTTTTTCTTCTTTTTTATGTTGTTTCCTCCACAAAAGCATATTTCCTCTTTTTTAACCACAGGAAGTTGCCAGTTGTCAGAAGAAGCATTCAGTTTCAACATACTAATGGTGAACAGTTTGCATAACCATATAACAGATGAACAAAAAAAAATCTTTGAACAAAGTTGGATGCAGTTAGGTTTTATTTGGAGGGAGAGAGAAACTGGTTGTCACTAGAAGCTAGTGTATTTTTATGCAATAATGGCTCAGCAGCAATTTAACTTTTGGAAGACTTTCCAGCTTGCTTCTGTCATGAGCAAAATGGATTGTTTTCCTTCACTTCACTTAGAGCTTTCTATTGCTTGAAATGTGAAAATGCTCAGTCTTGCCGCTATAGGCCACCTTTGTGGACAGGAAACGAAGGTAGCTGATTGCAAGTGACTCGGACTCGTTGGGGGAATTGATCAAAAACTTTATATCAGACTTTTGGTGGCAATTTTGGAGTTCCCTGTTCAGGTAGGGTTGCCAGGTCCCTCTTCGCCTGAGGAGGGCAGGGTTTGGGGAGGGGAGGGACTTCAATGCCATAGACTCCAATTGCCAAAGCAGCTATTTTCTCCAGGTGAACTGATCTCTATTGGGTGGAGATCAGTTGTAATAGCTACTACCTGGAGGCTGGCAACCCTATGTTCAGGGCACCAGCCTGCACCATCCTCACCATGCAGAAAATTCGTCACAAAAGAGCTAGTTGTGTATGGAGTCGCAACCTCAACTGGACTCTGCGCAAGATAGCCAGGTTTCTCTTCTAGCTGTTGACATGTAACGAAATTTTTGAAAAGCGTTAACCTCTGCATAAAGTTTGTAGTTAACTGTGGAGTAGAAAAGGAAACAGTGCTCAGTGCAAGAAGCTGACGAAGGAGATGCAGGGATGTGTCATTCATGAAAGACGGTGTCCGGCATGGCTTACCTGCTCCTGTAACACAGTACAGTACCCTTTTTATCTCCCATCTCCTTGCCCTTAACTGCTATGCCTGTTAAACAGGGTCATGCTTTAAGAGGTATGCCTCCCCAAGTATTAATATTGATGATGGCAATACCAATAATCAGATTGGTAGCAGAATCAAATTAATGTGGTCTCCCGCAGCAGAAATATTTACCCGATGTGTCCTGCCAGTTAGAGAGATTGGCATTAAAGCTAGACATTACCTCATCTTCCTGGGCAGACAGCCTATTTCTATGCTAAGCAAGTCTGCAGGAGTGAACAACTGAATACCTGCCTGATTAGCTCTGCAGTGGCAGATCTTGGTTGGAAGTGATTTCCCTTAGTACTTTCCCTCTTTTGCTTGCACTCCATCTCTGCAAGCTTTGTCACTGTGCATTATCAAAGCATGTTTTTAATCTTGAAGGGCACGTTGCAGGGAAGATTTGCCAGACAGGTGGGCAAGTGTAAATGCTGATCCAAATCAGAAAGGTCAAAATGAACAGAAGGGGAAAAAAAGTAAACCTCTCTCTCCCTCTCTCTCTCTCTCTCTCTCTCTGTATGTGTGTGCATTGAGAATCTCTCTCTCTTTCTCTCATCTTGCATATATCTGTGCCAGGCAGGTGAAACTGGATTAATGAGAGAAAGGCAAGATAAAAAAAAGGAGGATTGTGCTGTAAAAAGGAGATTTTGTTTTGAGTATGGAAGACAATTCCTCTCCAGAGGGAATTATTTGGCTGACAGCGATCGCTTTTTCAAGCTTTGTTCTCAGGTGGCAAATCTTTTCTTATTGGAAGTAAAATCACAGAAGATCTCTTCCCACCTGGCATTTCTGTAGCTCCCTCCATTTGTGGATTTCAAAACACTTCACGTATTCAGTGGGATTAGGCGAGCTCTCCACATGTGTTTCATGTAAAACACAAAGCAGCAAAGAATGTTGTATATGTTGCTCTGCCAAAACACCCTCCAATAATATGCAAAGGCAGAATGGCAGAACCCTCTCTAGTCAGCCGCTAATTATCTTTCATCCTTAGTGTGACTCAGAAAGCCAGTAGCTAAATTGTGCCCAAGGTCACTCCGTTAACAACTTTTGGAAATGTCAGTGATCATTACGAGAGTCTTGACTCCCTGTCACTAAATGAGTTCTTCACTCCAGCTCACTGGATTTGTGCTGTACTATGTTCTGTCGGAAAGCAGGATACATATGAAGAATCAGTTAAATAACATTTGGTAAAATACAGTCATGCTAGGAAAAGGTGAGGGCAGCAGGAAAAGAGGAAGACCCAACAAGAGATGGATTGACTCAATAAAGGAAGCCACAGCCTTTAATTTGCAAGATCTGAGCAAGGCTGTCAAAGATATGACATTTTGGAGGACTTTCGTTCATAGGGTTGCCATGAGTTGGAAGCGACTTGACGGCACTTAACACACACACAAATTTTTTTTAATAACGTCGTTACACTGACTATCCTCACAATGTTCTTCATTCCTTGGTATTTATTGTGAGAAAGGTCTTCACCATGTTAGCTTGTATGGAAGCATATGCAGTAAACCAGAGTTACCTTGGAAGAAGTCCCATCACCAGCTTGGAATCTTCTAGAAATCTGACAGGATTTGACAGAACTTCCGTGTACCCCTTTCCACTGGCTCTTTTTACTTGTGTGCTCTAGATATGATAGAAGCATTTTCAGTACTATTACATTTTCACAGTGTGACAAGGATATATGTTTTATTTGTATTGCATGTGCTTTGAGTAAATGTTTCGGAAACTATCAGGCTCCATGAATTTTTAAGTGCCAACTACAGAAAGACTTCATTAAAAAAAAAAAAAGATACACAATGGAAGTCAGTTTACAAGAGCAACAGATTTAAGAAAATCGTGTTTTCTTTATTTGTGGTCTAAAGAAAATTTTAAATTGCACATAGATGGCTGGTGAATTGTCAATTGGTGATACTATAGCAGGGGTGCATGCATATGAAGCATGTATGTTTCATTTGTGTATTTCCTTAATGTCCGTGTGTATTTTTCTGGTGGGTGTGCACATGCCTTTGGACATGCCCTCCTTCCTTCATGCAGTGGTAAGTACACGCATCCCTACTTCTAGTTCACCAACATTAACGTTATTTGGACCCCTTCAGCACAAAAGTGCCTCTGAACACAAATACATAACATGTTTCCTTCCTAGTTACTGAATGAGCAGAGCCATGACCCAAGGACAAAGAATCTCAAGCCCAAGATAGATATCAAGAGATAAGAATATCCCACCATCTAGTCCAGCAGCCTGTTTCTTTATTAATTTGTTTGTTTCTTCATATTTATAGCCCGCCCTCATTCTCTAACAGTAAAATAAAACAAGAAGGCAATCATGAATCCCAAAGATAGAAGCCGCTGGAAAACCAGGCTAGGCAGTGAACCCCCAAAACCGAGTTGGTGGGGGAGGATGGGGAGGCCAGTAAATGATGGTATTGTAAAAAACTTGTGGCTGCCCTCATTTGTAAGCCTGGTGGAACAACTCTGTTTTACAGGCCCTGCAGGACTCATTTAGGTGCCACAGGGCCCTGATGTTGTTAGGGAGGCTGTTCCACCAGGCCGGGGCCAGGGCCAAGAAAGCCCTGGCCCTCATCAAGGACAGCTGCACACTCCTCGGTCCAGTGATCACCAGTAGGTTATTATTAATTGAGCGTAGGGCTCCCGGGAGAGGGGCATACTAGGAGAGGCGGTCCCGCAGGTACAAAGGTCCCAGACTGTGTAAGGCTTTGAAGGTCAAAACCAGCACTTTGAACCTGATCCGATACTTCAGCTGGAGCCAGTGCAGTTGTTTCTGCACTGGAGTAATAATAATAATAATAATAATAATAATAATTTATTGCAGTCATAGACCACTAAATATAATATTGCATTGCTATGCTACAAATCCAAAATCTCAAACCTTACATTTAAAAAACTGGTAACAAGATAAATAAAAAACAGATTAAATACTATTCGCACTAGAGTTATATGTTTTCGCAGCAAGGCCCCTTTAAGGAGCCTCGCCGTGGCATTTTGCACCAGCTGGAGCCCCCTGATCAGTCCCAAGTTTCATACAGCAGTCAAGCAGTTGCTGTGGAGGGCCAACAAATGGCACAGAGGCCAAGGCATTTTGCGATGCTGCCTCTTAGCCCTGATGTTCAGAGGTTCGCTACTTCTGGACATGGAGGTTTCCTTAGCTCACAATGGCCATTGATGGACCTATCCTCAAGGAATCTGTCTAACCACTGTCGAAGTTGTCTGTCCTCATGGCCATCACTATTGCCATTGGCATTGAATTCCATAAATTAATTACTTGTTGAGTGAAGAGGTATTTCCTTTTCCCTATCCTGGACCTCGGGCCCATCAAGTGCATTGTGTGCCCCTGAGTTCTAATATTATGGGAGAGGGAGAAACACTTTCTCTACCACATGCATAATTTTATAAACCTCTATCATGTCCAGCCTACTCAGCCTTTCCTCATGTGAAAGATGGTCTAACCACTTGACCATATTGGTTGCCCTTTCCCCAGCCCTGCAATATTCTTTTTTGAGACACGGCGACCAGAACTGCACACTGGGTTGGCAATGACCTGGAGAAAAAGTGTCCTTTAATAGAGGCTTAATGGGAAGGTTTTTACCATATGGTGTTTTTTCACCTCCATACCATGAAACTTTTTCACCTCCATACCATGAAAAGCTTCAAATGTCCATTTCCATACATTAAGCCCCTGTTAAAGGGACCGGAGATTGTATCCTCTAGGTTGTTGGTAACCCTAACTGTACACAGTATTCCAAATAAGGATGCGCCATAGCTCCATACAAGGGTCTTACAATACTGGCTGTCTTATTCTCAGTCCCTTTTCCTACTAATCCTCAACATGGAGTCCCCCCTCCTTTTACCTCTACCACACACTGAGTCAACATTTTAATAGTTATTCACTACAACCCCAAGATCTCTTTCCATCTCAGTTGCCGCCAATTCAGACACCAATACTTTGGAGGTTACAATAGAATGAGAACAAAAAAGAACATATTTTGCACTGTTTGTTGAATGAAGACATTTGTTTTCCATCTTTCCTTATTTCTTTGATGATTGATCCACAGTTTCACAAATCTGATTTAGAACTATACATTTTATGTAGAAGTGCATGTTAGGAAAAAGATGCTATTTATGGAAAGACTCCTGTGGAAGGGAACTTTTATAATAATTACTTGGTTAAATTAATAAAGCAGTACTAGTGCTAAATCATTATACCTTTGGAAGAAGCCTACTGGAAAGACCCTTACATTGCCAATCTAAACATTATCTTATTATTGATGATGGGAGTATTTTGGTCATGCAAACATTCATGCATTACAGTATTTATAATTACTGCCAATGCCTTCTGTGGTTCTTGGGACATGCATTTACCATGCAGGATATGCTAATTGATCGGTGTATACAAGAGTTAAGGACCTAACACATGAGGCTCTTCTTCAGGCTTTGCAGCAAAGATTACATTGTTGAGGAAGTTATTGCTTTCACATTTGCATTGGCTGGGTAGGTACTCTATTAACCAGTGCATGCATAAAAAGGGTTTACTTGAGAATAATTTCTTGTTTGAAAAACATGGCTCTTAATTTTTTTCTGTGAATACTGCTTGGTAGGATGATAAAATATTTATGGACAGTAGATCTTCACAAATGTCTAAGGGGACTTACCAATTCAAATATAATTAAAAGTAATATCAAATAGGTACCTTCTCCGTCTCTGCCTCTGAATAGAAAGAATGGAATTAACGTTGTGGAGCAGAACTGTTAAAAGCTCTGCCCCTTAGCATCTCCAGAGATCAGAGAAATATTGTGTAACATTTTACAGATTAAGATGAAGCTGCTGTACTTGATATGCTGACTGCTAAGTGAATATCCATATTACAATGGCAGACGTTGGAATGTTCTGGAAGCAAAGGACTCCCTCATAAGATCCTTTTAATCTCTTCATCAGTGCTTGAGGATGTCTCTGGTATATTTTTCTTTTGTTCAGAGAGGAAAAGAAAGCACATTTACATTTCTATATCTAAAATATTTATATCCCATTTTCCCTATTACTTCCAGTAGGGTAGCTGGACGCACACCTTAATATGGTGAGGGGGTTTGTGTGTGTCAGAGAAGCTGAGAACAATGCCATAATGAGTCCAGGCTCTCAGATGAGGCTAAGCTCCTAGCAGAGTCAATCAAGGTGGAATGGTCACAGCTGAGACATCGGGCTAAGATGCATACACCCCCTTCAGGAATCAACTGCCATATCAGCAGAAGAAAACAGACCGTTCCAGTGGTGATGGGGTGGAAGAATCCTTGAAGGGTAAGCTACTGGGAAGCAGCAGTAGTGGAAAATGACACTGGCAGAGGATCAGTGCCCCTTCAGCTAACCCTGGTTAATACTGCATAGAAGAAGGGAGTGGTAACCCCCTTCTGATCAACACATACCTTGAAAACCCCATGAGTCCATCCAAAACTAAAAAAGAGATAGACCTGGAAGACAAGACCCCAGGTTGGATAGCACTCAGTCAGCCAGTGGGGAAGAGAGAGGACAAGTATGAGTAGCACTATTCTTAATTATGCAACTGGGTTAAAGCCAAAAGGATGTTGAGTAGTTGATGTGAATGGATGCAAAAGAAAAGTCCAAAGCTGTTCGACACAAATAACAGGAACATGGAATGTGAGAAATATGAATCAAGGTAAACTCGAAATCATAAAACGCTCTGGTCCTGGCCTGGTGGAACTCTCTGTCTAGTGAGACCCGGCCCTAAGGACCTAGCTCAGTTCTGCAGGGCCTGTAAGATGGAGATGTCCTACCAGGCCTATGGTTGGGGACAACGATGTTCTATACTTCTAAGCTGCCCTCCCTCCTTTTTCCCCTCATTTCTCCTCCTCGTTCTCCCTGGGTCCCTCACTTTTATCCCTCCTCCAAACATATCTGAATATAATTATTGGGGGGTCAAGAGATAATGGAATGTAATTGTATGATTTCATGGGAATCTGTTTTATCTACTCATCATGAATTTTATTATGAATCTGTGATACTTGATGTAAAATTATATTAGTGTGTGATTGTTGTTGGAAGCTGTCCTGAGCCTGACTTGTGTTGTGGGAAGGTGGGGCATAAATTGAATAAAATATAAAATAAAATATAAATATACTATAGTATTTCCCATTTCTATGTATGGGTGTGAAAGTTGGACAATGAAGAAAGTTGACAGGAAGAAAGTCAAGACCTTTGAAATGTGGTGCTGGAGGAGAGTTTTATGGACACTCTGGACTGCCAAAAAGTCAAATAAATGGGCTTTAGATCAAACCAAGCCTGAATTCTCCCTATAAGCTAAAATAACCAAACTGAGGCTATCGAACTTTGGTGACATTATGAGAAGACAAGAGTAACTGAAAAAGACAATAACGCAGAAAAAGAAGAAGGCCCAACATGAGATGGATTGACCCGTTAAAGGAAGCCACGGCCCTCAGTTTGCAAGACCTGAGCAAGGCTGTTAACGATAGGACATTTTGGAGGCCATTGATTCATAGAGTCTCCATAAGTCAGAAGCTGCTTGATGGCACTTAACACATACACAGCTGTGTTAGTCCGTGATACCAAAAATAAGGAGTTTTTTGACACCCTAAAGACAAACAGGTGAGGTAAGACGGTGTGATATGGTCCGATGTTGTCAGATCTCAGAAGCTAAGCGGGATTGGTACTTGGAAGGCAACAGCAAACCACCGCTGCTTTTCACTTACCTTGAAAACCTCTTGCTGGGGTCACCATCAGTTGGCTATGACTTGACGGCAGTTTACATACACCAAGATAGCTTTATTGTAAGAACATAAGAAGACAACTGCTGGATCAGACCAGTCATCCATTTTGTCTAGAATCCTGTTTCACAGAGCAGCCAACCAGTTGCCCTGGAGGGCTAACAAACAGAACACAGAGGCCAAGGCCTTCCCCTGATGTTGCTTTCTAGCACTGTTTATCATCCAAGTGTTTTCTGGGCAGACAGCTGTGGGCTGCTTTCCGAATCTGTGTGTAGCCTTCTTCGAGGAGGCTTTTGGGAGATGTTAATAAACTGTTTGTTGTGTGGGTCATCTGAATAGTTAATAAATATCCTCTATACCCTCATCTGATATAAGGATGCTACAGTTCCTTTTATTAACCAGGGTTTGTAGTCTCACTGAATCTGTCTAATCCACTTTTAAAGTCATCTTTGCTCATGGCCATCAGTATGTCCACTGGCAGTGAATTCCACAACTTATTTACTTGTTCATTAAACATGTTGGGAGCTGACCCCCAGTCCCAAATAGACCCTGCCCCGACTGCCTGAGCGGAGGATGGCCATGGGCCTGACTCTGCCATGCAAGGAAGGCTGGGAGAGGGAAGCGTCTGGGACTCAGGCAGATTGCTCTGACACAGCCAACAAGGCCAGAAGCCAGGCAGCAACGGGGAGGGGTCTGGTCAGAAGGCAAGGTGGGACTTGGGGAAGGTCAGGTTGGGAGAGGCTAAAAGGCAGCCCTGAGCAGCCAGGGGAAGGAGCAGGGCAGAAAGACAGGCAGCAGGGGAGGGGAAGAGTCAGGGAAGGCTTCCCTGTCCTTTCATAGCCTCCCTATAGCCAGTGTGGTGTAGTGGTTAAGAGCGGTGGTTTGGAGCAGTGGACTCTGATCTGGAGAACCGGGTTTGATTCCCCACTCCTCCATATGAATGACTGAGGTTAATCTAGTGAACTGGATTTGATTTCCCACTGCTACACACAAAGCCAGCTGGGTGATTTTGGGCTAGTCACACTCTCTCAGCCTCACCTACCTCACAGGGTGTCTGTTGTGGGGAGGGGAAGGAAAGGTTATTGTAAGCCGGTTTGATTCTTCCTTAAGTGGTAGAGAAAGTCGGCATATAAAAACCCACTCTTCTTCTTACTCTTCTTCTTCTTCTTCCCTGGTGGAGTAGGTGGAAGTGGACTGGATACAGGCCAGGTGAAGGAGGGGCGAGGGAATCCCATAGAAGGGAAGGCACTACACTTAGGGAGGGAGGAACGGACTGATCTCCCAGGAGAGAGAGAAGGCCAGAGCAAGCAGAAGGGAGGGAGGACCAGGACAAGGGTGCCAGAACATCCTCTGTCCCAATGTTGAGGCCAGAGTGAGGCTTCCTCTTTTTCCCCCTTTTGTCTGGAGAAATCACAGTAGGTGGGAAGCCTACCCAAGGGACAGTGGAGTCTCTCATAAGCACTTCTCCATCTGTCCATCCTGAATCTTTTGCCCATCAACATAATTAGGTGGCCTTGAGTTCTGATATTATGGGAGAGCACAAAAAGTCTTCTATCTGCCTTCTCCAGTCCATGTATAATTTTATAATCATCTGTCTTGCTTCCCCTTAATCTTCTTTTTTTCTGTAAAGCCCCCAACTCTTTATCCTTCCCTCGTAGGAAAGGTGTTTCAACTCCTTAATTATCTTGTTTGTGCTTTCTTCTGCTCTTTCCAGCTTTGCAATGTATTTTTGAGGTACAGCGATCAGAACTGTATGCAGCAGTATTCCAAATGAGGCAACACCATATATCTTTACGTGGGTATTACAGTCCTGTTCCTAATAATCCCCCAACATTGAGTTTGCCTTTCTCACTGCCGCTGCACGCTGAAGGTTCAGAGAGGTTCATATGGGAGAAGGCATCCCTTTAAACATCTTGACTTAGATCATCACATTACAAAAACTGCTACTATTGTGCAGTGAATTTCAGATCATGTCAACACTCCCTGCTGTTTTCATGAGGTAAATGCTCTAGTGTGAACACCACAGTAGATTATAGTAAACCCTATAGCTTGCATTTCTTGACTGTAGTGCAGGATTTCCTAATTTTCCTTGGGTTTCTTTCTAAAAGTATCTAAAACCAGGGAAGCAGGAGAAACTTAACAGTGTTTAATTTACACTTTGATGTGCAAAGCTGAAAAGGGGAGTGGGGGAAAGCTTTCTCAGTCACCCAGTGCTGAGGTGTCAGAGAGTGAAGCAGTTAAGCTAAAATAAGTATAATAAGAGTTGATGTTTAAAGCAGCCGGAGTAATAAAAATGCAGGGTTACTTTTATTATTGATGTTCCAGTCCAGACTAGATTTGTTTTAAGTTAGGATTTAAAAATTTATATGAACATCCTTAAAAGGAATGTCAGATGGCCATAATATTACACAGGGTAAACCAAAGACACTAAGGCACTGAATCATCTTGGATGAGGTTTCAGACTCTAACACCCATTAAAGGGTAAAGGGTCCTTTTATTGTTTCAGCGGTGCTACTGACTGCCACTGTGATTCAGGGTTGATCCAAATGAGGTGCAGTTTAGGCAGGGGAAGTCTTCCCTTAATCAACGTGATTATATAGAGTCTCTATACTAGCTGTCACCCAAGTTCTAATAGTAAAAAAAGTCCTATAGTTCTAACTTTATTTAACACCAAAGTGTTGGAAAGGTAGTTTAGGTCAGGGCTTCTTAAACCTTTTCCACTCGCGACCCCTTTTCGCCCGAGAAATTTTTATGCGGCCCCAGGTATATAGGTATATAAAATAGGTATACAAATCAAACAGAAATCATAAAGAATTTTATTTTAATTTTTAAAAGAAATTTCACAACTCCCACATTCAGTTATGTGACCCCATATGGAGTCGCGACCCACAGTTTAAGAAGCTTTGGTTTAGATGAGGGGTGGAAATCAGCAATTAGGTTTAAAAGAAAACATTTAATATGCTCTTTACCTTTCTGATAACTTATTTTTATTTAGATATTTATACCCTGATTTTATCCCCAATGGGGACCCAAAGCAGCTGATAACTGCATTTTTTCCTTTTCCATTTTGTCCTGACGACAACCCTTTGAGGTTGGTTAGAGTGAGAGACAGTGACTGGTCCAAGGTCATCCAGAGAGCTTCTCACACCGTTGCCTTTTGATAGCCAATGCACCAGTATGAAGCAGCAAATGTTCAAAATCATTGCGAGCATGGGCTTTAATTTTATTCATTGCAGTAATGACAGTGTAATGACTTGTGCAGGCGATCACTGAGGTATTTTGCTACCAGATGGTGGCAGTGAATGACACAGTGAATGGTAAAGATATTTGGCACTGCTTTTTTCAAGTAAGCAAAACACCCATGGTAGCGACCAATCATTGATGGTGCTCCATCCTTTGCACAAGCAAGTATGTTAGTAAAAAGGTAAAGGTCCCCTGTGCAAGCACCGGGTCATTCCTGACTCATGGGGTGACGCCACATCCCAATGTTTACAAGGCAGACTTTGTTTATGGGGTGGTTTGCCAGTGCCTTCCCCAGTCATCTTCCCTTTATCCCCAGCAAGCTGGGTACTCATTTTACCAACCTCGGAAGGATGGAAGGCTGAGTCAACCTTGAGCCGGCTACCTGAAACCAACTTCCGTCGGGATCGAACTCAGGTAGTGAGCAGAGTTTGGACTGCAGTACTGCAGCTTACCACTTTGCTCCACGGGGCAAACTTAATTGTCTTTGAAGGGTTAATACTATTACTTTGGTGGAAGTAAAAGGTCCTGGAAGACACCCCCCCCCCAATTAAGAAATATAATGGGATAAAGATGACCATTTTAATTTATTGCCTCCTTTTGAGCACAATCCTGAAGAGGGGGAGATCCGGGGTGGCCAAGCCAGCTGATACCTTTATTGAAACCACAAAGGTACATCAGTAGGAAACCTTGAACTGAACTGGAAAATGGAACTTTTCTTGCTAAGAGGCTTGAAGGCTGGCAGTACGTTTGTGGTTGCCTAGCAATAGGCATTGAAAGCAACAGTTTCTTAAAGCTACAGGTGCCACTTCTATTATGGGTGGTTAATACCCCAATGCATTTACTTTTTTAGATTTCAGGGTTGTTGTTATTTTAAACCCTGGGGTGGTTTTTAGGCTTGAAGGCTGGCAGTACATTTGTGGTTGCCTAGCAATAGGCATTGAAAGCAACAGTTTCTTAAAGCTACAGGTGCCACTTCTATTATGGGTGGTTAATAGTAAAGGTAAAGGTCCCCTGTGCAAGCACCGGGTCATTCCTGACCCATGGGGTGACGTCACATCCCGACGTTTCCAAGGCAGACTTTGTTTACGGGGTGGTTTGCCAGTGCCTTCCCCAGTCATCTTCCCTTTACCCCCAGCACGCTGGGTACTAATTTCACCGACCTCGGAAGGATGGAAGGCTGAGTCATCCTTGAGCTGGCTACCTGAAACCAACTTCCGTTGGGATCGAACTCAGGTCGTGAGAGCAGAGCTTTTGACTGCAGTACTGCAGCTTAACACTCTGCGCCACGGGGCTCATTGGGTGGTTTACCCCAATGCATTTACTTTTTTAGATTTCAGGGTTGTTGTTATTTTAAACCCTGGGGCAGTTTTTAGGCTTGTAGAAAGAACTGCCTTGTCTGTTCATGGCTTTCCTCTCTGGATTTAAGTATACACATATTTGGCCACATTGAGAATTACATACATTGATTTAGTCGATTTTTTTTCTTATTCATAGAGTTCCTTGGTTTCCATGGAAAACTAAGACTATTTTGATTCCCTTCACTATGTGTTTCTGAGCTTTTGAATGTTTGGATTTCTTTCAATTTAATTCTGGATTTTGGTGTTTAGGGTTGTGTTATGATTTGGCAAATAGATTCCCCCTCTCCAATATATATATTATAAATACTAATCACAGTGATGTAAGTTGAGGAAAGAATTTCAACATTAACTTTGAAGCGTCTTGCTTTTGCAAGCTTCTGTCATGACCTAAATGTTTTTCCAGTATAGGATTCTGGTGATTTAATTTCCTGTGGTTTTTTTATAGTCGTATTAAAAAGTGAACTCGGTAGAAATACGTAAAATATCTTTGTGAGTGTATTTCTGCATTTACCTTAATGGCTACTTAGCCACTTTAAAGATTTTAGTAGAATTCTGAGGCCTTCTTTGTAAGCAGGCGGTAGGACTTCTTTTTTTATATATTAGAGAATAAAGGTGTTACGATGTAAGATATTTTGCAGTTTGGATAAGTTATCAAGTGCAAAAGGTTAAAAGAAATAGCAGTCTACCAAATGCTGTTCCTATCGAATGTTCTTTGTTCCTAATCTTGTGTGTTGAAGACAGAGGTACCGTGCTATGATACAAGAGATATATATGTGTGTATGTGTGTGTGTATTTGTACATACATATCCTGATCTTCCTATGTGAGGATGGCATCCATACGGCTCTAAGTGGTTTGCTATTCAGTCCAGGATTGTGTCTGCACATGCATATTATCAAGAATGTTGAAGGGGCATCAGGTGCTCCCTAACTGTTATGTTCTAGCTGTATGGGAGATGGAAGCCACAGAAAGGAGAAGCTACATGGTGGAAAGTGAAGTGTCTCTCAAAAAAAATTTCTATGCTCCTAAATATTGTTGGCTGTTTTCTGTTTTTGTTTTTTGCTGAGTTTTGGTCTGGATATTTATTAAACTAGTCAGTGCCAAAGTACTAAACAGTGAGGTCTTAGTCTGTAATATGAAGACTAGAATCAGGGCGTATTAGAGGCGAACGACCCTGCTAATCTTCCAAAATGGCAAGTGATAATGTGCTATCTCAAGGATGCTAGTAGAACTATTGTGATCTCTTAAATCCTGTTCCAGCTTTCAGCAGCAAAATGTCTGGTCTGCTGTCAACTAGCAAGACTGGAATTTCTTTTTGAGAGCCTGAAGTTTGACGATACTGAAGTGATGAAGATGAAGGAGATTTGATTTGGAAAAGAAAAGTCGTTTTTGAGCCTTAAGAAAGATTCCAAGAACATTCTTGCCTCTTCTCAGCAGTCTCCTGTAGCGGTGACGTTCTGGCCAGGTGCCTGAACTGCAGCTGCAGTGACCTTTGGGAAAGAATCACCTACAGATCCCAATTCTTTCTGGTTCATTCTTCGTGCAGTTCGGGATGAATTCTACAATGAAACAGCAACAGCTGCATTTTTTGTATGTGACTACTGAAAGTGTGCTTGGGCATTCTGCTTTATTTTCAGGGAGGTTGTCCAATCAAACGTGAAAAAAATGGCACCATGTGTTTTGAGGCACTGACAGCCAAAAATGATGAGTTAGTACTTCCCCAAAAAAAACCTCTAGGAAGTATGGCTCTTTCATAGTCAAGATCACAAAGCTGAAGTAAATAATACATGCTTTTATGAGGAAATCTTTTTATGTTGCCTTGTGAAGTATAATATTAATGAGCCGAGCAGTCGGAGCAGAGCTGACAGCCAGAAGCAAAGAGTGAATGAAAAGTTGTAGAGGAGTGAAATTTCCAACTATCCTCCCCACCCCCATCAGATATTGACATGATGCATGACAACACAGGTACAGTGCATAATGCGCTTGCATTAGAGGGGGAAGTTATACATATTATTGGCAAACAACACATCCTTTTGTATTTTGTAACTGTTAATGAAAAAGAAAGAAAATCAGATCAACGGAGGCCACTGTAAAAAATGAGCTGCAGTGAAAACTATCTGGCAACTAAAATAGGGAATAATTCAGATGCTGTGGAATAATTTTTGGCATACAGTATCATTCAGGCTCCTAAACATTTTCTTTCTTTTTAAAAAACATTTTTTCTTTGTTGGCTGTTAGAGAAAAGATTAAAACATATTTTTAAACAACCCCCCTCTGATATACCATAGATATCTTTCCAATAAATCAATATACAATAAACAGATAATTTTTTTTGTATAAATTTTTATTGAAGTTTCAAAAAAGACAGAAACACACATAACAAACTAAATCATTCCCATACATACAATATAATCCAACTTCCAGGAGATTCATTTTAAATTTGTCAATTCAAGCTTACAAGAAATAAAAAGAAAAACAAATGCCTATTCAGCTGTCTATCAATACACTACTTTCAGAGCATTCCTGAAATGCGCCATCGGCCGTGCCGAAAGCCCTCAGAAGGGTGGCAACGGCGCACACCAGCGCAAGGGCCCATACCACCAGCGCCCGGAAGGCACACGCTGGCGTTGGTGGCCCCAATGGTGGCGTTCAGGCCCCTGCCGCCGCCGGAGCCTCCTGCTGGTGACAACCCAGGAGGCATTCCCGGGTGTAACGGCACCCCGGGAGGCGTTCCTAGGGTGTTCCAGCGCCGGGGCCGATGTTACTGGTTACTAATTCTTTAATCTTAATCATTGAGGTGTGGGGGGAAAGTCTGTCCTTTTTTAAAGCTACACATCCCCGAGGACGATATTAGGAAAACAGACATAATTTTGATTCTTCAAAGTATTATAACTATGAAAAGTGAGTATCGTACCTATCAGAGCTTGTACACAGGCTGCAACAACAACAAAATTAAACGCCCATGAATTTGTAATTTCTTTATAAAATGGCCTGGCTTTCTCATTGCTCAAGCAAAGTACAATAAAATTTGAACACAATTATATAAATGCTCAATGCAAATATAATTTAACACTTACAAAATTACAAAAACAGAACAATAAAGACAAGACCCAGCTGGTAAGAGCGTTCACGAAGGCTCTCAAGCAAACAATTTTTAGGGAGGAAAGAGAATATTACCCAGAATAGTAAATTTGGAAGCTGTGCAGAAGTGTTCTCATGGCTATATGTATCTGTGTCTGAATATCAATAAGTAGCCACATGATTCTACCACCCCGAACCAAATTTAGATTCTATTTCTCCTGTTTTACTTCATAGCTATGAATAAGTTTACCACCTGTTTGCTTTTAGTAATATTTTATACAGTTTGGCTTTTCACAAGGATCAAATTTAATTTGGAATGTTTTTAAGTTATTAATGCGTCACAAGCAGTATGTTTCTGCACTTTACATCTACAAACTATGGGTTTACCTCGCAAAAGGGATTTATTGTGAATAGATTCACTTCTTTAGAGGTGACTTGTGCTGAAGTCAAGTTAGAAGGAAAGATGTCCTCTGGAAAGGGAGGGTAAGCAAGAATGAAGATTGGAAGGGATTTAGAATCCCTCTGTCATTTAAAAAAACAAACAAATCTAGCAGCACCTTAAAGACTAACGTGACTACTGCTCTAGAATCAATTAGCACATGAAACAAGATTTTAAAAGAAATGTGTCCGGGTCTTGCTGCCGTTTTCCTATTGGAGTATTGAGCACCAATAGCTTCTTGATGTTAGTTCCCAGTCAGTGGGCTGTTCCAGTTGGCTAAAGTTGGTGGTACCTGTTAGTTATATAGTACCAGATGGGAATGCTCTGTCTTTAGTTAGTTAGAGTCAGCGTGGTGTAGAGCTTAAGAGCGGTGGTTTGGAGTGGCGGATTCTGATCTGGAGAAACGGGCTTTATTCCCCACTCCTCCACATGAGCAGCAGAGGCTAATCTGGTGAACTGGATTTGTTCCCCACTCCTACACACGAAGCCAGCTGGGTGACCTTGGGCCAGTCACTCTCTCTGCCCATCTCACAGGGTGCCTGTTTGGGGAGGGGAAGGGAAGGTGATTGTAAGCCGGTTTGATTCCTCCTTATGTGGCATAGAAAGTCAGCATATAAAAACCAACTCTTCTTCTTAATGGTTCGATTGGACCCTGATGAGCTTGTTGGCAGAATGTGTCCCAATTATAAATCTGTTGGTGCCAGGAATGTCCTATCTTCCCAGGGTCATTCCTAATTTTTGCTGACCATTAGAATATCACGAGCCTTGTTGGATCAGATGTAGTATCTCTCTAGCCCAGCATCCTGTGTATTTCATGGTAGCCAGCTGGATACTTCTGGGAAGCCTACATTCAGGTCATGAAGACAATAGCCTGATCTCATTGCTTGGCCCCCTGCAAATGGTCGCGAATACATAGCTTCTGAACACTGAGGGTCCATTTTGCTATGGCTGCTGATAGCCAAGGTTATTCCTATAATTTATGACTTTGTCTAATATTATTTCAATACACTTTAAGCCGGTGGTCAGCGCACAACTTGAGCAGTGAACTCTGTAAATTGCATAAGAGTTGTGTTAAGTACTTTTGGCTGTCCTGAATTTGCTCGTGGTTAATCACTGCGTAACCCAGAGTTTCTGTACTGTGACAAAGTGTGGGAATTGGTTGCGCTATGGCGGTGGTTTGCCAGCTCGCCAGGGCAAAGCCTTGTGCTTCTGGCGGTGGTCTGCCAGCTCGCCAGGGGTCCAGGGGTTTGGGGTTCAAACCCTACAACAAAGGGAGAAAATATTGCCTGTGCAATTTTCTCCCCACCTTTAACAACTGTGTAAACCTTTTGTAAATACTTAGGAGAGAAGGTTCGGTTCCTGTTGTCTTTTTGAGTTGTCTTTTTCTGCACTCTTTTTTGAAATGGAGCAACCAGAACTGTACCCCAGTTATTACATATGAGGCCACACCTTGGTGGTTGAAACTGCCCTCGAGTTGCAGCCAATTTATGGTGACCCCCTAGGATTTTCAAGCCAAGAGATGATCAGAAGTGGTTTGGCATTGCAACTGTAAACTTCCTTGGTGGTCTCCTGTCCAAGTACTAATTAGGGCTGGTCCTGCTTAGACCAAATGAGATCAGGTATAAACCTTAGGTTTATACAGAGCCATTATGGTATCAGCCATTTTATTTGTTCAGTCCCTTTTCTGATGATCTCATGCCCTTGCACACACAGTTGACATCATTGAGCTATCCACCACAGTCTGAACTTCTCCTGATTGTTTCTCCTCTTCTTGCCCCTGATAGTTGAAACAATACAATGTCATGGTTAGAGTGATGGACCAGGTCTGCAGTGATCCACGTTCAGTTCTCTACTCTTCCATGAAGTTCATTGTGTAACCTTGGCCTGGTGATTTATTCTTAGCCTAACCTACCTCACAGGATTGTTGTGATGGTAAGATGGAGGGGAGGACCCTTGAGCTCCCTTGGAGGAAGAGCAGTGTGAAAACAAATGGTATAGGCAATTGTTGATCTCCTGTGGAGATTTCCCCCCACTGAATCCTAAACTGACACTAAACAGATTTCCTGCTTACTTGGGGGACCCCCCCCCCCGATTTGGCCCGGCAGTGATTGCCTGGAGCTGCTCCAGGCTTTGAGTGGCTCCCAGACACTGCTGCCCTCAGAGGTGGGTGGTGGGGCCTGGAGCCACGCTGAACTTGATGATGGGGGGAGATGGGATATTCCTCCTCCACAAGTCTTGTGGGCCTCCCTCTCTTGTTTTGGAACTCTCAAATACTGCTTCATATAGGTATGCCTAAAATAATATATTGCTCATTCAAAGATGCAGCGGTTGTAACCCTGTCCGGAACCCTTTAAGCTCTTGTGGACTGAGAGTGAATGTTTTGTCCCAGTTCTTTTTTCTGCATTTGTAGTGTGTGTTTGGTATTGTTTTAACTTCTGAATCAACACTATAAGGACCTCTGAATCAACACTATGATGGTCAGAATAACCCATCCATACAGAGCCAGGCAGTTTGGGATTGATGCACATCTCTGATGTCCAACCAGCTTTATTTAGCATGCTAAATAAAATAACCATGAATTCCTCAATGGATTCCCTACAGTGATTTGAGATTGAACAGTTCTGAATGCTTTGACTTCTTCTACAGCAAAATCAACATGTGTGCTTAATTTTAACATACCCACTTAAACTCAATTTGTGCTGCTCAGGTTAAAACCAGAGACTCCACTCCTGAAGCGGTAGTGGGAATTGTTGAATGGTTGGATGATCTATAGACTCACAGTGTTCATGAAGGGTTGGAGCTGATGTGCAGTAGACATGAAAGGCAGCCCTGATAGTTCTGTGTTTTATGTAATGTCTATCTGCTGTTATTCATACTGAGATGTCAATTGGTAATCAAGCATTACTTCTAGGCAGTTCATATTTAATTTCATAATTTCATAATATGTCTAGCAAGACTTTCTAAAAAATATTTCAGTGACTTGTACTCTCCCTTCCCCCCTCATCGCCCACTGTCAACATTTTTTTTTTTTTTTTGGTCAATGATTCTCTTTTCAGGCAAGTCTTTATTCAGAGTTTGCAGCACATTTTTCAAGAGATCTCAGTTTGCCTTCTTCTTTAATCCCCCCATTTCCTTTCAATATATCAAGTCGAGAGAGTTACAGTTTTCCAAACTCTGTTCACGTCTGTTGACCAATATTTTCCTATGCGTGGTTTTTATTCCTTAAACCCATTTGATTGTTTAAATGAAGCCGTCTTATTGTCTGGGGTGTGATAACACACACATTATGTGCATGAATAGATATGAATTTATTTTCCAGATTTTGGTGGTGGAGGCTGTCCTTTCTAAATGGGTGCTCTAGGCCGACTCCTAACCCAGTTTAATATGTTACTCGCTAAAAACTCATTTAAAATCCTGAAAGTTACAACCATCTTTCCAATGTTCTGCCTGGTTATATAGAGGCTTAATCAGAAGTGGCATTGAGGTCAACGGAGCTTACCGTATATACTCGGGTATAAGCCGACCCGAGTATAAGCCGACCCCCCAAATTAGAGGCCAGAAAAGGGAATTTCTTATTGACCCGCGTATAAGCCGAGGGGCAATAAGAAATTTCCTTTACCCCAATGCTGCGCTCTAAAATGGCGGCCGCCATTTTAGAGCGCAGGGTCCCTGCCCCAGGTCGCCCTCCCGCCGCCTCCCAGGCCCTCCCGACCCACCCCGACCCCAGTCCCATCCAAGGGGGGAGGGGGAAAAGACCCTGAACCCACTCCTTACCTGGAGAGGCGGCGAAGCGGCAGCGGCGCGTCCTTCTTGGGCTGGCAGGAGGCCCCTCCAGGCCGCTGCCGGCCGGAGGAAGGCGCCCAGGCGCGTGGGCGGTAGCGGCGCGACGGGCAGGGGCCTCCCATGGCCCCTCCCGGCGGGGAAAATGCGGCGGGGGCCGGGAGGGCCGGGGAAGCCTCTCTGCGACTGCAGAGAGGCTCCCCAGGGCCCCTCCCGGCGGGAGAAAATGGTGGCGGGGGCCGGGGGGGCAGGGCAGCTTCCCTGCAGCTGCAGAGAGGCTGCCCAGGGCCCCTCCCGGCCGGGGAAAATGGCGGCGGGGGCTGGAGGGGGGGGGCAAGGCAGCCTCTCTGCGGCTGCAGAGAGGCTGCCCAGGGCCCCTCCCGGCCGGGGAAAATGGCGGCGGGGGCCGGGGGGGCCAAGGCAGCCTCTCTGCGGCTGCAGAGAGGCTGCCCAGGGCCCCTCCCGGCCGGGGAAAATGGCGGCGGGGGCTGGAGGGGGGGGCAAGGCAGCCTCTCTGCGGCTGCAGAGAGGCTGCCCAGGGCCCCTCCCGGCCGGGGAAAATGGTGGCGGGGGCCGGAGGGGGGGGCCAAGGCAGCCTCTCTGCGGCTGCAGAGAGGCTGCCCAGGGCCCCTCCCGGCGGGAGAAAATGGCGGCGGGGGCCGGGGGGGCCAGGGCAGTCTCTGCGGCTGCAGAGAGGCTGCCCAGGGCCCCTCCCGGCGGGAGAAAATGGCGGCGGGGGCCGGGGGGGCCAGGGCAGTCTCTGTGGCTGCAGAGAGGCTGCCCAGGGCCCCTCCCGGCGGGAGAAAATGGCGGTGGCTCGGCAGCAGAGGTAAGTTCCCCCCTCCCTCCTCCCTCCTCCCTCCTTCCCCCTTCTACCGTATTGACCCGTGTATAAGCCGAGGCCGGCTTTTTCAGCCCTTTTTTTGGGCTGAAAAACTCGGCTTATACACGAGTATATACGGTACTTCCAAGTAATTATTTGTAGGATTGCAGTATGTCAACAAAGTGTTGAAACTCAGCCTTGGTTCAAACATAACATGAAACTGTGGTTTATCATTCAGTTCCTTGTTTACCTTGACATATGCCACTTTCCTTGCAAGAACATGCAAAAACTGTGCTGGGAACAATCCAGGATGCCTATGTTTGTACATTATGTGAAACAAAGAGGCCAAAAGGGCCTAACTATGGTTTACAAATTTCCCTGGGTCCTCCCTGAGTCCACACATTCTATTTGCACTTGTGAGTTCCTATTTGGGAAGTCAATTCCCAGGTGTGTGTACCCGATTTGGATTGGAAGCACGGCATGTGAGGAGAAAGGGCTTCAGCTTTCCTCCTTGAGCCATTTTCCAGACTTGAATCACCCCTAGTGGGCACTGTTTGCCCTATTACAGCTTTGCAAGTATTGATGGGGTACATGGTTTCCCCAACAGGGCAAAATGCTCTCCTGTTGTTATTTCAGGTTGGAAAAATAGCATGGGGGCAGGAGTCGTAGTTGCCTTCCGTATGCAAGTTGCAAACCCGATCTCAATGTGGCCCACATACCTGGGAATTTAATTCCCGGCAGGGATCTCACAAGTGCACCTCTGAGTATCATCATGGTGACATCATGGTAACAGAAAATGGAAGAATATGTGGTGATGGCCAAATTAACCAGCATGCTGAAAGGAAAAACAATGGAAGAATTTCAAAAGAAATGGAAATGTTATTTTGAGTATGCTAACTGCAAAGTATAGGATAAGAGATCTATAGGGCTAAAAAGTAAATGAAGATTCAAAGGAACAGACAATAAATGTGCAGAGAATATATAGAGAGTTAAAATAAGAGATGAAATGATAGTAAAATAGAAGTATTAGATATAGTTTATAATGTTAGAAATCAAAGTTTTGGAATTTGGAATTTGAAATAATTAGAAGACTAGTAGAATAGAACGCTTACATCGAGTATAAATAAGAGAAAAGCGATGTATTAATTAGTATTACTAAGCATGTATGTTAGGCAATGACTAATCATGGTATTATTTAAAAGTGTTAATTGATTTCCCTGGAAGAAGCCCAATCTGTATGCGAATTAGTATGTGTATGTTAAATGTTTATAATTTTCAAAAGGTTAATAAATTTTTTTAAAAAAAGTGGTCCTGGGCCTGACTCGGGGTCTATGTATCATGTAGTTAGTCCCTGCATACCATGATTTCAGATCCTGGTTGGACTGACCCTCACTTACCATGGTTAATAGACCATTCTGCATGCAGATAGCTGTGTTAACCGTAGTTTAATAAAACCATGGTTATATCTGAAGCAAGTCTTATTCTCACTTTTCCCAGTGGCTGAGTGGTTGAGTGACTTTATTAACAGTGCAGTACTACGTGGTTTTAGCAAAAAAAAAGTCACCCTATGTTCAGTGGGGCTAATTCTCAGGTAAGCTTGTATAGGATTGCAGCCTTACCATATCTGCAAAGTAAGGTTCATGTGCCTGAAATTGAAATTGTTAAAAAAATTAAACGAAGCATTGTAAGAATTTCACTTGTAAATGTCACGATGTTTTCTGACTTATAAGCAATGCAATGGCAACTAGGAAAAGCACAAAAGAGGATAAATACTAGGTGGCCCAGGCTAGCCTGAACTTGTCAGATCTCAGAAGCTAAGCAGGGTCAGTTCTGGTTAGTATTTGGATGGAAGACCACCAAGGAATACTAGGGTTGCTGTGCAGAGGAAGGCACTGGCCAACCACCTCTGTTAGTCTCTTGCCATGAAAACCCCAAAAGGGGTTGCCATAAGTCGGCTGCGACTTGACGGCACTTCACACACACACAACATCTGGGTAGAATAATGTCTAGTAGGACTGAAATTTCAAGTTTAGCGGTAGGTGTGCTGTTAGCATTGTCAGCATGATGCTTAGGGTTGCCAGGTCCCTCTTCGCCACTGGTGGAAGGTTTTGGGGGCAGAGCATGAGGAGGGCAGGGTTTGGGGAGGGGAGGGACTTCAATGCCATAGAGTCCAATTGCCAAAGTGGCTGTTTTCTCCAGATTAACTGATCTCTATCGGCTGGAGATCAGTTGTAATAGCAGGAGATCTCCAGCTAGTACCTGGAGGTTGGCAACCCTACCTGAAGTAGAGGAGGAAAGCTGCAGAGAGCGATAGAGGCAGGAGGCAAAGGGAGGAGGAGAGGTGCAGAGAGCGATCAAGACGGGATGGGGAGAAGAAGAAGAAGAAGAAGAAGAAGAAGAAGAAGAAGAAGAAGAAGAAGAAGAAGAAGAAGTTCCATGGGCAAGCCACCTATTTTTCAGTGTGATAATTTATTTGTTTTCAAAATGGCCTCATCCTTTTTGGTGTTCCGACTTTATTGTCTTGATTCACAGAAAGCTGCAAATCTATCCACCTTGTGCACCTGAAGCGTTATATTAGACATTATTCCAATATTTTAGGGTGGTACTTCAGAAGATGTATAGTCCAGACAGAAGCAATTGTTTCGTGACAGTACTTTATTGCTAGTTTTACATGTCCCAGAATTTGGAGAAGTTTAATTTTAAACTAAATGAATATGACATGAATCAGAGTGATTACTCTATTGATTCAAAGGTAGTTAATTACTTGTATTGGTAGAAAGTTAAATTAATCTGAGAGATGTAATAAACACAGGGGTATACCTGGTTTTCCCCCAGAGACAAACAGGCATTTTAAAACTGTCTTCCGAAACCTATATTCTCTTCAATTAGACTCATAACTAACGCCCTTTTTGAAAGGCATTCAATCCTGGTTGAAAGCTGGTTATGTTAATCCAGCAAGTTGTTAAATATATTTACAGTCTTTTTTTAAGAGTTCAACAGGACACTTGTCTGTGATTATTTATTAGTCTGCCTTAAATGGCTTCTGGTTGAAATTAAAGTATATCTATCTGTGCCGTTTGCGGAAACAGTTATATACTCTTGTATGAAGAGAATTATGAAGAGCAGTTAAGGCAGTTTGAGTGACACCCAGGACACATTGCTAGCTACAATATATATATATATAGTTTTAATGACTCGTGTGAAATATAGATAATCAGTCTCAGAGGATTGGTATTTTTAAAATGGAAGAGGACTTGATGTAAGAAGTGATTTCTTTTAGTGATTTTTGAATTCTGTGAAGTAACAAGAAACTTCTATGGACAGAAAAAATAGGACTGATTTGAATATATGTAGTTTTGTGTTGGGGGGGGGGGTCAAATTTAGTAAATTCAACAAAAAAAGTCCAGAAAAAAGAAGAATATTAATTTTTGTAGGTTTTTCCTCCCAGCATCCTTGTTACTTTAATTGCTGCTGCTTTGGTGCCATATTTCTTTTGTGGCTCCTGCTTTTCCTTTGGTTAGAATCTGTCACATGGACAATTCCATTCAATTAGGGATCACGCAGGGGAAAGAATGATGTCATGATACTACAGTTGATGTCTTGATGTCATCAGATATCAATAAATAAAGTTACAACCAATCAGATTTGGCTATGGCAGAAGGGTCAAATGATGGCAAATGGGACTGAGGAGGAATGAGAAAAAATTAAATGAAAGAAAGAACAAATCAAAGGAGCTTGATTTGGCACTTCCTGAAACAGGGAGTAGTTTTGGTTTAACCATTTGAAAACCATATATTTTTACAGAATTGTAGAATTAGAAAGAACTAATCCG
The DNA here is from genome assembly GCF_029931775.1 of Euleptes europaea. Taxonomy (NCBI): domain Eukaryota; kingdom Metazoa; phylum Chordata; class Lepidosauria; order Squamata; family Sphaerodactylidae; genus Euleptes; species Euleptes europaea. The sequence continues at coordinate 59,049,660 of NC_079319.1, forward strand.
TGGCTGCAAGACAAAACCATCCATCCACCAGTTTGTGCACTGTATCTAGGGAGACCATTTGCCTGCTTATAGCAGGAGGCCTCCTGGTGGTTGGAACATTGCTTCTCTGAGCGTCAGGAGAAAAGGCTTAGGGTGGTAATAGCATCTGGCAATATGTGACATCACATCCGCCCTAAAACTTGGATGTGATGTAAGTGCATTGGGTGACGGAGTTTTTGAGGATAACCAGAGTATCGCCCAATACACTTGTGTCACATCTGTGTTTTCAGGCAAATGTGTCATTCATCACCTCACATTGTTTCCAGCCTGTGCGTCACCCAGAAAACTCTTGGGGATGGCCAGCTGGCAGCCTGGCATCCCTAAGTGTGCTGCAGACAAAAATAAGGTTCATTGCCGAATGACACTTGCAGAATGAACAGTTTTGTTGACTCAGAGAAGAGTACCACGCTGTATTCTCAAGGAAGGGCCCTGTCTTTTATGACTCAACCACAGTTATCAGTCAGACTTTGAGCCTACGAAAACCCTCTTGAGTCCAGCAACCTGACATTCTCAGAGATAAAACCCTAGTGGGGAAAATAATTTCTATGAATTATAATCTCTATGAATGCATAGTGTACTATAGCTAGAGATCATGATATTCTCCATGTGGTGTTACCAGTTATGTATTTAAGACAGGAAATCTGGTTTGTTGAACTGGGTGAAGCCTGATGACAAGTTACAGCGAACACACATACAATCCTTGTACAGCGTACACTTGATTTTTCTTTGTGTGTGCGTTGTGTGATTCTCATGTAATGTTCAATGCATATACAACAGAACATATGATACAAACCCCACACAGATCCAGGTATTGGCCCCTGTTTATTTGTAAAGTGAACGTGTGTTGGCTGTTTCCTTCAGACAGGTGTACACATGCACAGACAGGATGTTCATGCATTCACTGTAACATATGGAAAGGGCACATCCATGCCTGTGTTTTGGTAGAGCACACAAAACCATGTATCGTTAAGTGACCACTTTAATTTTAGTCAGGATACCTCTTCAACTGTGGATTGGTGTTAAAGATTTGTATAGACGACTGCTTTGAAGCAGCATTAGCGTCCTTTCCCCTTAGCAACCTACATTTGCATAACCCTTGAATCTATAGTTGCACTGTGGTAAGTGTAGAAATTTAATTGGAAAGAGAAAGTCTCGGGAGTCCTCTCCGTCGTTTAAGAAATGGAGATGTCTTACTTGTGCTGTGGAGGAGCAGGGCACAACCTTTCTGGAATTTAAAAAGAAAAACATAGTAGATGGCTTTTCTAACTGAGCTTTCTGTGGTAGATCCAGAAACAATAAATGAAGCATGAAATATGACACCTCACATGAAATAGAACCCCTGCTTCCAAATGTGAGGTCTCTGGATAAGAGAAAGCATAAACTGTTTAGCAAATTATAGCTGACATTTGGTTTAATCACATTCTCCCAAATGAATCTTTAGCCCAAGAGGTCAGTGCACCTGTTTACTTTTTAATGTTTATTATAAATGCTGCTTATTGAATACATTGTGAATTCATTCATTTGTAGTTTTCAGTAAGATATAAAGAGATACATAAAGATGCTAGGCAAATATACATTGATTATTTAGGTAGCTGAGTCTCTTTTTCCATGATGTTCATCTAACTTTATTTTGACGGCTACCACATGGACATAAACATATGCCATTGTAATATAGGGCTGTGTAGTGAAGTGGCAAATAGAATGAGGTACGAATCAGGAAATCTCTGATTTGAATCTTGCCTCTGGTATGAATGCATCAACTAGCCTTAAGTAGAATGCTCTTTCTCAGCTGTTTTCAGTCTAAGTATGTATCAGTACCTATAATTCTACCATGGGGTTCTCCGATTACCTTCTCATATCCTACAAACAACGAGAAGAAAGACATTCTCATTAAAATCACCACAGTGAGCATTAATAATAGTTATTTTGACAATTTACTGTGTATTTTACAAAACTTAACACAAAATTAAACTCTCCTAATTCATGGTCCTCTTACTGTTGCTTCCTAACTTGTACCCTACAGTGATGGCATTTCTAACAAGAGGACCTGGCAGGAAATTGTGAGCTCCCAGGAGATTAGACACCTGAAAAGAAAGGAAATCTCCTGTCTTATGTTTTGTATCTTGTACCATTTCACATTGGCATTTCTTTTCCCTTCATTTTATTATAAGGCTCTGCCCAGATGGAAGCTAGGGGTAATGTTTCGTTTTTTATTTATTTATTTACTTCATTTATGCCCCCTTTCTCCCCAATGGGACCCAAAGCCATTTACAACATTATCGCCTCCATTTTACCCTCACAACAGCACTGTGAGGTAAGTTAGGCTGAGAGTGTAGGTGACTAGTTTAAGTCACCCAGCATATTCCCATGGCTGAGTACGGATTCAAACTTTGGTCTCCTAGATCCTGGTCTGACTCTCTAACCACTATACCATACAACTTGATGAGGTGTGGAGAACTTGAAAGCTTGTACCCTGTGTTGTGTTATTTTGTTGGTATTTTGCATGGCTTTTGTTTTTTATTATAGTAATAATACCAAATAAAAATGTAACCCTTTTTTGCTTTGCTTTTTCCTTTGGGAAGCAAAGGGCAAAAACGCATGGTCGCTTTAGCCTCCTTTATTCCCTGTTTCAGCCAGGATTCAGCCAGGATCGAACACATGCGTTTTGCCGAACATGTGTTCGATCCTGGCTGAATCCTGGCTGAAACAGGGAATAAAGGAGGCTAAAGCGACCATGTGTTTCCGCCCAAAGAGATTGCCAGCATGAGGGCTGTGTTCTTGAACAGCTCTCATTCCCAGCTGGTTTGGACTGGGGAAGGGAATGAGGTATTTTAAAGCAATCCAAGGTTTTATTTTGTCGTCACTGTATAGAGAAATCCACTGTGACTTTTCCCCAGGCCCATTTCAGAGCTCACTTTCTCCAAAAGTGAGGTTATCCCTTCTACTAATGAGGGTAATGATAATAATAATATAATAAAAAACAAGATAAATAAGCATTCTTTTAAAAGATTTTGGCTGTAACACACTATTCAGGCGGGTTTCAGAAGGTGCACTAGGAAGCAGGGCCGAATCTTGAGGGGAGGGTCTGGCAGGGGCACTTGCCCTGGGTGCAAGGAGAGGGAGGGCGCGTGGCACAACCCTCCCTCTCTCCCTCCCCCCAACCCCAGGCACTCCTTGCCCAAGCTCCATGCCTGCTAGGAAGCAAAAGGAATAATGTTTTCTTTCCCAGTCAGTGACACGGAGAAATTGTTGTCTGCTTGTAAAATGTGCTTGCACCTTCACCTGCCCACCCCCACCCCCCGCATTGCACTGGGATTTTCTCCATGAGACTCCACCAACCCTCAGTACTGGCATTTCAGGGTCTTGGAGAGTTGCTGGGGGAAAGGGAAAGTAGGGACATCTCCATTCACAAACTGCTTGTGCTGGTGGTTTGCAGGACCCATTCCATTGTCCTTCAACCATGTCTGGAGTGCACCAATAGAAGCCTTGTTTGTGCCTTTCCTTTAAAGAACTCAGTCCCCCCTTTTTTGTCTGATTGGGCCTAATTATAGCTGCCATTGCAGTGCTGTAGAAAGGAGGTATGGGGCAGAATTGCTCTGGGAGTCTATGCCACCTGGCAGACTCTACTCCCACGTGCTGACTTACTCTACTCCACCATTACTATAACTGTTACCCACACACACCTGGGTTTAGAGCGTCATGTGTGCTCACTGAAATCTACCCCCAAGGCTTCTGTTATGGATAAATAATTGCTGCTGCTGTTGTTGTTTTAAGTCAGAAAGATAGGAATAAATGACAGACATCGGGTGTTTATCAGGTGTGCTCCTTGTGTAGGTTCTGTTTTTTACTGAGCAAAATGGGTCTTTTTACTCTTGTCCATGCCTTTATGATCTCTGTAGTTGCATTTTATGTGAGACTGTTTTTGTGATGATGGGTATGATTTAGGGACCACCTCTCCCTGCATGATCTTTTTTCTCCATCTGTGATCAAGTCTTCCTCTTTATGCCTTCCTTCCATGAAATAATCAATGGTGGGGAGCAGAGCCTTCACAGCAGTGGCCCCAGTGCCGTGAAGAATCTCACAAGTAAAATCAGACATTGCTGTTCTCTTTTGCCATCCATGTGTGTGTGTAAAGTGCCGTCAAGTCGCACCCAACTTATGGCGACCCCTTTTGGGGTTTTCATGGCAAGAGACTAACGGAGGTGGTTTGCCAGTGCCTTCCTCTGCACAGCAACCCTGGTATTCCTTGGTGGTCTTCCATCCAGGGCTGACCCTGCTTAGCTTCTGAGATCTGACGAGATCAGGCTAGCCTGGGCCATCCAGGTCAGGGCGTTGCCATCCATTAGGGTTGTAAAATTATCCAGTTTTGGATGGCTGGCAGTTATTTGTGTGCTGCAACGTTAATTTAGTGGCTTCTGTGATGTGATAATTTAATGAATGCCCATTGCTGTTCTAGTTCTTACTTTAGCTTTATTGTTTTGATTTTCTCGTGTTGTACCAAGTATTTTGTGAGCTGCTTTGTGTGCAGGAAGAGCGGCCTGTAAATAATTTAAATACTGAAAGTGTGTATTGGTATTCCAGTCCCTTTTCATGATGGCATGTTCCGGCCCCATGGTAATGCATTAGAAGTATGTAACAATCTCTCTTGAAGTGTCTGTAGTTGTTTTAATTGAAATTTCAGTGCATAAATATAAAAAAACTGCATCTGTTAGCAGTAAGAACCATATCAGATCATTTAAACATATAATCAGTTAAGATAAAATAGCTGCAGCAAATCTCATTATGCTGCCTGACATTTATTGATAATGTCTTTAAGGCTCTTCAGTATTTCTCTGTCCTCAATGGAAGTTACAATTTGATTGGTGCTGTACATGTCATTCGTATGCTGCCTTTATTCAATTTCAGCTCATTATTTAAAGCTGCTAAGGAAATGTGAATCTAAAGGAATGCTGCCAGATTCCATTGCATGCTTTCCTTACCTTCAGTTATTTTTGGGAAGCCATCATATCTGGGATGACTAATCTTGCAGTAGTTTTATAGCTAGCTTTTCACAATCTTGAAAAACTTTCCATAGACTCAAACCTGGAATTGCAAGCATTTTTTCCCCTTCAGGTGGTTTTTTTAAAAAAATATTTACATATTTTAAATCATGCGTATCCCACCTTTCCTCCCAAGGAGGAGATGTATATATAAATGGCTAAACCGTGATTCCAGATCCATATTTTTCACTGGAGAACTAAGAGTGCAATTTGTGTGCAGTATATTAATTTGTAGGGTTGCCAACTTCCAGGTACTATCTGGAGATCTCCTGCTACTACAACTGATCTCCAGCCGATAGAGATCAGTTCACCAGGAGAAAATGGCTTTGGCAATTGGACTCTATACCACTTAAGTCCCTCCCCTCACCAAACCCCGCCCTCCTCAGGCTCTGCCCGAAAAACCTCCTGCCGGTGGCGAAGAGGGACCTGGCAACCCTACTCATTTCCCTGGAAATAAGGGATTATAGTGATTAAGAGAACTAGTGCAAGATTTGAAATTGTCTCTGTTGTGTAAAGCACTCCATCCAGTAGACTGCATCCCACAGCTATTAAAAGAACTCTGTCCTGTATTGCATCTGGCTTTTTGCAAGTGTATGCCAGAAGCAGAAAGTCATCTCATGGGATAGATTTTTGCAGGCTCCTCCTGGTGCTTGTTGGAATCCTAATCTTCTTCTAACCATCATGGCTGAAATTGATGTGCAAATAGTGCTCGCCGGTTCATTCAGTATTTCTCTTGGCCGTGTGCAGTAAGTTGTCATTCCTTACCCTAGAAGGAAAGGAGACAGAATTATATGCTCCATATGCTTTGTCAGAATATTTGCAAGACTTGACGAATAGGAAGGTAAACATGAATCTTAAATGACAGCTCAAGCCAATGCTCAGGAATGCATGTTTTTATCCATTTATTACACACAGCAAATCCAGAGGTTGCAGCAAGAACAAATTTCAGGCAAGGGCAGCAGATGATGATTCGATAAGTGCAGGTTCAAGATATGAACAAGGCAGGAACAAAAGTGGATTAAAGCAAAGAATGAGGAGGGCAGCTGTTTTTCTCTCATCCTTTATAGCAGGGGTGGGGAACCTTTTTTCCGCCAAGGGCCATTTGGATATTTATAACATCATTCGCAGGCCATACAAAATTATCAACTTAAAAATTAGTCGACCAAGCCCCAAGCATGCAGCTGCCCCAGATGACCCCCCCTGTGTGGGCAAGCAGGTAGGCATACAACTGGTGGCGCACTCACCCACCTGGAGGCACAGGATGGTCTGTTGCACCAGCTGGGCGTAGCTGTCCAGCCACACGTCGGAGTTGCTCCTGCTCCGCATGGTCGGGGCCAGATTCTACAGCCGGCTCCTGCTACCTCTGCCTGCAAGGATGAAATGAGGACACACTGGCTAAGAACTCGCCCCCCCCCCCGCGCATTCTGGCCCTGCTCCCTTTAACCCCTCCATTGTCGCCACTTCCGCCCCCAGCCCGCTTGTAGTACAGAGGGAATATGTTTCTCCATGGCCCAGGTGGGAAAGGGTTAACACAGTTTCTTGGGCGGTCCTAGCAGCTCCATAGCTCAATGACTCTTCTGCAAGCGGGGGGAAAGGTCTCTTTTCTTGGCAAATCAAACTCGCATGTGCTTTGAATAGAGGCTATTCTTGTCCGCAGGAGGGGGCGGATCACCAGTCTTAGATCCTTCTGAGCTAGAGATCTGCCAGGACCCTTGAAGGGGCAGACCAAATGATTTCGAGAGCCTTAAATGGCCCCCGGGTCTGACATTCCCCACCCGTGCTTTATAGGGTATCAGATAGTCATTAACAGACTGATCTTCCAATTAATTGATGGTGGTTGCTGGAACTTAATATTTAGGACTAGTGCTTTTCATCTCCAAAGCAGCTCCTGTGTTGGATCAGTCCTTGGTGTCCTTTCCTTTGGTCCTTTTCAGATGTTTCATCCAAGTGCACCCAGGAGTCCAGCACCTATGCATAATGTAAGTATCCACAGTGCTCCCAACACGAGTGATGACCATGCTATCTGAGCAGAGGGAATGTGTGTCCAGCTTTTATGTGTGTTCACTGGAATTCTGAAATTCCCAGTGGTCAGTTTGCACATAGCAAAGCTGTATGTGCATGCACATCTTCCCTGTTAAGAAAGCATGGACATTGCTTGTACCGTGAGGTTTTTATGTCTGGCGGGAGGCTCCCATTATGCATGGATATAACATCTGAAAAGGACAGTCATGGAAATGAAATGCAGAACAAGTTCTGATATAGATTATTTGGGTTTCTTCTGGTGAGAAATGGTAACACAAATGGAGCTCTCCCAGTATTCTAAATGTTTTGGCTGATCAACTTTGCTTAAATGGACTTGGTTTGGGAAAAAAAGTTAGGCTGTTACAAAATGCCCATATGGCATAAAGCTAGGTGTAAAATTCCACAGTAAGAATGTGTTTCCTGTACGGCAGGAGCTCTATTAAAATATAATTAGAACTCTTTCTGAGGCACAAAGTTATACATAAATAGATGATAGGCTTGGGATGAGGTGGGAATATTTTAATGCGGGGTCTGCTTGTAGGAATTCAGTTTTCATTAGATTTGGCATTGTATTCAGTGTTTGCCTAAGTGAATACTTTTTGCCGTATTCCTTTCCTCTGCAGCCACTCTGGAGTTAAACCTATCCGGTAGTTTGGCAGAATTATAGCCACAGCTAACTAGAATTCACTAGAGCATAGCTAGTGAATTACAAAATGACATAATAGTGCAAATGATATGATAGTGCAAATGTTTAGCACTGAGCTGTTAATGTAAAGTAAACACACCAATTAGCAATTTTTTAAAAAACAACAACCCTGTTTTGCTTTATACCATTAGCACACCATTTTTTTTTAACTTTTAACATCGGTGCTGCCTCCGAGGAAACCTGTGAAGAATTCTGATTACTCTGGTTGATTTTTGATGACTGGGATTGAAACGCTGTATTGTTTATCATATTATATGTAACAAGCTGTATTTTAATGGATATTTTGTTGCGTTTATTGATTTCTATGTTTCAGGTCAGGGCTCTTGGGTCCTTAATGCATTTTTTTCTCTCTGTTCAGACTTACTCAGAACATTCTGGAAGAACTGTGAAATAAGCAGGTAGCTTTGTAATGTTCAGAAATTGGGCCCTCTTTCAGCCTAGCAACCTGTACAGCCCCACAACGCTGTTGCATGGGTGATGAGGAGATGAGACAGAACAAACAGTCTGCTAGCTACTGACTGTGTATCACTTAGCAACATCAATATTTTTGTGCACAAATAAATGTCTCCTGCTTAGTGCAGGTTGGATGTGGTGTGTGTGTGTGTGTGTGTGTGAGAGAGAGAGAGAGAGAGAGAGACAGAGAGAGAGAGAGAGACAGAGAGAGAGAGAGAGAGAGAGAGAGAGAGACAGAGAGATGTTGACCTTGTAAGCAGAGGGATCAGATTTGTTCAGTTGATTATTGGTCAGTCCTTGATTTGGATGTCTAGACATGCCACTCAGTGAGAGTGAAAGACAGACATCTAAAGACGTGAGGTGAGATGTTAAGGGATATCAGGACCACACAAATCCTAACTAAAGCTCTCAAATAAATCACTTTTGAAACATAATATCATGATTATTACCTGGAACACTTATTGACTTTTGAGGGATAAAGGAGCAAAATATCCATTGGGATTGCTGTTTTGACCCAGTATCATAAACGCTGTGAATGCTCTGGTTTTCTGTTGAAGACGATATTGCTGACTGAGCAAGGCTGCAATCCTGTGCACATTTATTAGAAAGTTAAGTCCCATTGAACTCAAAGCGACTTAAGTTCAAGTAAAAATGTATAGGACTGCGCTAGAAGGAAACGGTTTCACAAGGAGTGGCATTACACAAAACATGGAATAGCTTCTTGGAGGGCAATCCTAAACAGGTGTACTTAGACATCAGTCCCATTTTATTCAAAGAGGTTCACACTCAGGAAAGTGTTTTTAGGATTGCTGCCGTCAGCTAACTTTTAGGGTTGCTAGGTCCCTTTTCGCCACCAGTGGGAGGTTTTGGGGTTGGAGCCTGAGGAGGGTGAAGTTTGGGGAGGAGAGGGACTTCAATGCCATAGAGTCCAATTGCCAAAGCGGCCATTTTCTCCAGGTAAACTGATCTCTATTGGTTGGAGAGCAGTTGTAATAGCAGGAGATCTCCAGCTAGTACCTGGAGGTTGGCAACCCAACTAACTACACATTTTGTATGTATGCAGGAGTGAGAAAGAATCATTTACTTTCTCAAAGTGAAAAGGGTGATATTTTTATGCAGGTTTGTCTTGTGGTAAAGTGACTGATACAAATATCCATACATGTTATGTGTTTTGATATTTAAATTGTTGGGAATAATGAGATTTTAATTTTAGTGATTTATTATTATTTATGTTATTTACAAAATTTATATCCTGCCTTTCATCAGGGCTACCAAGGCTGCTAACATACAGTGAATAGGAATAAATAGAACTTTAACTATTACATACGTGTCTCATTTACTCTGGTACTTGTCTTTACCCCTATTACAAGGTTGGAAGCAATATGATTGCATTTAGTTGCATGGAGAAATTCAGTAAATTAACTTTGTTGAAATGGTTTTACTGACAGCCTGTGATGGAATCTAACTTCTGTTAAATAACTAAATCTGATTGCATTGAATTGTTAGCTTGAACCTAAGATTTCTTATACCAGTAAAGAAAGACCTAGGATGGTAATACTGGTAGAAGAAAAAGGAGGAGGAGGAGGAGGAGGTTTTTATATGCCGACTTTCTCTACCACTTAAGGGAGACTCAAACTGGCTTACAATCACCTTCCCTTCCCCTCCCCACAACAGACATCCTGTGAGATAGGTGGAGCTGAGAGAGCTCTAACAGAGCTGTAACTTGGTCAAGGTCACCCAGCTGGCTTTGTGTGGAGGAGTGGGGAAACAGATCCAGTCCACTAGATTAGCCTCCGCCACTCATATGGAGGAATGGGGAATCAAACCCAGTTCTCCAGATCAGAGTCTACCGCTCCAAACCACAGCTGGTAACCACTACACCACGCTGGCATAGCTATTCCATGGCAGTATTACAGAGCATGATGTTACACGATATGACAGGCTTGAATGGATGCTCTCCCAGTGCTGCACATACAGTACAAATATTTAGGATTGAGGTGTAAATATCAAGAATCTATCTAGGATAGGAAATCCAAGCTGAAAAAGTTGAAAGGGTGAGTGAGGACTGTCAACTAGGATAATTTTTTGTCCTAGGAAAAATCTTAATATTTGCTTTGTTCAGCTTTATCAATTACTTGCCATCATGTAGAGTGGGAAATTATATTTTAACCTCTTAGTTATATTTCATATATATCTGGTGATGTTAAAGAGCTTAAGATAGTGTTGTAAATATTGCTGAAAGATTTATTCCAGTGATGAAATCAGAAAGCAGACTCAGATATGCAAAGAGCATCCTGAAAAATCCTGCAACCGCTACAAAGAATTACTGACTACTGTCCCAGAGCATTGTGTGCTCTCTAATGGGTCAAACAGCCTCCCCATAAGAAAGATTTTTCATTCTGTTTCATTGAAAGTCCTGCCCCCTTGAATTACAGAATTGCCTTTTTTCATTAAACTAAATGAAAGAGCTTTAGCAGATAGAAGAACTTCATTTTTGTACCCCAGCTCCTAGATGCAGAGTGCATACACAAATAACATCTTAAAAACAATTAAAACCAACACAAAAAGCACATCATTAAATGGTGAAAGGAAACCAACAGAGCTCTAAGGACAAATGCTTTTAACATAGCATTTTCCTTTGCATGTATCTGTGCTTCATTCTAAGCACTGGATATATACTGCCACTTTTAAACTGTCGCCAGATCTAGCACCCGCATTTCTGTATTGGCATGCTTAATATCTTCTGGATTGATGGATTAATACATTTTTCAGAAGTGTGTGTGTTAAGTGCTGTTAAGTCGCTTCCGACTCATGGCGACCCTATGAATGAAAGTCCTCAAAAATGTCCTATCTTTGACAGCCTTGCTCAGAAGTTGCTCAGAAGTAGCATAATGGTATCACCTTCCTGGAGTGTGAAAATATACTTCTGAATTGTGTGTCATGTTTGTCAGTGTAACATCATTGCAAAGAAGCTGGACATTGAAATAGCTATATATAGTCTTTGAAACAGAATAATTTTGTTTGTCAAAATGTGTTGCATCCTCACTTGTTTCCCTTTAAATATAACATCTTTACCACTTGGGTTTTCCTGTGTCGTCCTGGCAATGTGTACAATGAATAGGAGAGCACTTTTTAAGGGTATGTGCACTCTTCCATTTGTCTTGAAAGATGTGTTTCTTTTCCAGCCCTTTGATAAGGTATTCTATTGAATGAGCTCCAAAGAACAATTTAATTCCCTTTCCCTTCTGCCTTATTTCTTCTCCTCCTTGTCTTTAGTTTTCCCAGAAGTGTAGTAACAAGGATTTGATTTCTGTCAGAAACGATTCTCCTTCCATCTTGTCTTTCTAAGTGTCCATGGGGAGGTTAGGGGGTGGTTATCCTCTGCCTGGTCTAGACTTGGTTCGGCATTTGATAAGAATGCAAAACCCCTTGAAAGCAGATATTTTGTAGCAGTCATGTACGTATTTTTTAAAAAAATCCTGATGTTTTGCCCGGCTCCTGAAATTTATTGTCTCAGAAAACAATATAATTTCTCACTCTTCTATAAGTGATATTGTGATTTGAATAAGATAATAATATTAAGTTTGTTATAGAAAAAAGACCTGGACAACTGATACGATTCACGTTTTTAGTTCCATATGTTTTGCAATGTCTCTCCATTCTGTACATATAGGAAATGGCAATCCTTCTCCCATTTTGAGTAGCAGTTTAGCATTCTGGCACGGATAAAAGGAAAGAGGGGAGAATTTCGGATTCCCTATTGGACAAAGCAGGGAAAAAGGATTTGTAACTAGAGAATCTTTTTCCTCCCCAGGATGTAATGAAAAAGACAGCCCTGGCATTATGTCAACTTCATCTTCTCACATAGTTCTGCGCGACGACTGGAAGGGCCCATTCTTCCCTCTGCAACATGCCTGGTGAAGAAAGTCAGTAGTACCCAGTTGCCATTGTTTTTATACTGTTTTGGGGTGTGCCTCTGAAACTGATCTTTGCTGTTGGTCAGCTGGACTCGCCTAGTAGACCCAGCCCACACCATTTACATAGGGCCCTTTCACATGGCCTTTGTAAACCATTTTTGCTGCCAGCTGCTAACAGATTTTTTTTAGTGGGCCATTTCAGACACAACCATTTTGACTCCCCCGTTGTGAAGGGATTTTTTAAACCTTTTCACACAAAGCTGCTTGTATCCTGCTTCCAAAGTGGGGTTGAGCTAGGGTTGCCAACCTCCAGGTACTAGCTGGAGATCTCCTGCTATTACAACTGATCTCCAGACATCATGCTGTGGAAAGGAGGATAGCTGGGGGGGATACAATGCACGTACCACACATGGCCCTTTGGATCACAGCTTTCATTTTCACATTTTACTAGATTAACACTGGAATTAGGGTTGCCAACCTCCAGGTGGTGGCAGGAGATCTCCTGTTATTACAACTGATCTCCAGCCAATAGAGATCTATTCACCTGCTTGATTTATCAGTATTTTATAAAAGTTAGAACTGTTAAAAAAATGGAATGGAGTGCACTGGAAATTGGGGGGGGGGAGGGTGGCACATTTTGAAATGCCCAGAGCACTTCAGATACAGTTTATAAATGGATGTAACTGCTGTTTGACACCTCTGTCCACACATTGCTTTACATGGACTCGGAGCAGCAACAGATAACAAGCAGGTTAAAATGAAGATGTGAAAGGGGGCATAATCTAATACCTGAAGAGGGTTCTCTGCTAAATCCAGCTGGATCTCACTTTGGGGTCACTACAACTACCTATCTACAACATTATCATATGAAGCTGTTGAAAAGAGAGGGAGCTCTCTCGATCATAGTGAGATGAATCCCTCAGCATTTCTGAGTCTTTGATAAAGTTACTGCTTTTATACTTCAAGCTGTTCTGCTGGTTTTGCCTTTTCATTTGTTGGAAAGAAATGTTAAATGTTTTGGATGTCCGTGACTTTGGATCTCTTACATATCTCAGTAACTGATGCTAAAAATGAAATGCAATGTGACAAACATAGCAGAATAAATGCCAACTAAAGTCCTCCTGCTCAACTCCATTGGACAGTTTCTGTTCATCTCCCACCTACACATAATCCTGTTCCAAATGGACCGAATGTATAGAATGCCGAAATCCATTACTTTCCGCTTGCCAGTAGTTGTCTGAGAAAGCCTCACTTTGATTTGGTTTTTCTGGGCTGCACTTCTATAGCTTTATTTTGTTCGAATGGTTACATGTTACATTTGATATAATGGTCAGCCTCCCCCCCCCCCCAAAGTTATTAAGCAACAATCTGCTAGCCACTCCTACTTTTGCCCTCTTTATTGCCTATTTTTAGGGTTGCCAACCTCCAGGTAATAGCTGGAGATCTCCCACTACTACAACTGATCTCCAGCTAATAGAGATCAGTTCACCTGGAGAAAATGGCCACTTGGGCAGTTGGACTCTATGGCATTGTAGTCCATCCTCTCCACAAACCCTTCCCTCCTTAGGCTTCACCCAAAAAAACCTCCCACCGGTGGAGAATGGGGACCTGACATCCCTACCTATGTTCTGTTTCTACCACATTCTTACTTAGTTGTTTTTTTTTTACTCTGATTTTGCATCGTCTACAGTAGGTGAATACAAGACATGGTCCTTAACCATTCCAGCTGATAGGTAACCATTACTCAGTTGCTTCTTTTCTCCAAACAAAGCAAAATGGCTTGTTATCTACTAGAGTTACTACTATGGCAGTTGCATATGGGGCAGGAATATAAGGGGGAAAGGTGAGGAAAGAAAACTGGATGGATATGTGTCCGATTACAGATTGGTAGCCATGCTACCCAATTACAGCAAAAACAAAAGTTTTGTGGCACCTAAAAGATTAATAGATTTATTGTAGCATAAACTTTCATGGACTAGCCGCTTTAATCACATATGATATTCTCAGCTTGCAGATTATACTTACACATATACACAACATACAGTAGGGTCCCCAACCTTTCGAGCCTTTGGAATTCTGGCATGGTGATGGGCACAATCACAAAATTGCTGTTGCAGAAGGTGGAGCAAACCACAAAATGCCCCCCTTAGGAGATGGGGCCAACTACAGAATGTCAGGGAGTGAAGTTATACATAACTCTAATAGTAACGCTTCAAAGGTTCAGGCAGAAGCTTTGTACAAGATGCCTTTTAAAATGAACATACTGTTTTAAAATATTTTCTTGCTTATACACAAAGCTTACCTTCAGTCCCTCAGTGAAAATCCTTGTGCTGTAGTGGCAGCTGCTCCCAAAGCAACATTTTAAATAATCTGCTCAGCCAATCAGTTCACCAAGGCAATAGCCCCATCTGGCCCCACCCACTTTCTAAAGACACCGGGAACGTTATGGGTGGGTGTTGTGGTTCCTGTTGGTGACCCCTGACGTATATGGACGAAGAGAAAAAATAGTAAATAGTGACTCCAAAAGGCCACAAAAATATAGTTTGTAATCTTTCTGTGTAAACCTCAGATATATACAAGAGGAGCACAGCTGACCATTCAGTAGAGCAGTAATTCACAACGTTCCTAGCTTTACTATGCTAATTTAACACCTGTAGCAAGAAAGAAAACATTAATCCAGATTAAATCCTAAATGTCATCAAAAGTGGCAGAAACCAGTAGGAAAACATTTTACTCTCTTAGGGTGACCTGAAAGTGTAAAATTGCTGAACTGGATTTTATCTGTAACTGTTATTCTATTCATTTAGGATTCAGCGGTTAGGACATCTTGTTCAGAGTGAAACCCCTTTGCTTTGTATTTTGGCACTAAAAATAGCCTTAAAACAACATAACTCCACCGGTTTATTATGAACCAGGCTTTGAATTCCGGCATTGTGCTCAGACTGTTTCAAAGAAGTCTGTAACATCTTGGCCATCTGCGTATTTACAAGGCTCTAGCGACATCGGTATTCTGTTGCTAGCACTGATTGCTGACATAATAGGGCATCTAAAAAAATCAGCTGAATCAAACTTCCCTGTACATGAGTCGCTCTGTTGACTGGACTGTTGTCACTCCCTTAACAACCATCACCAAGTTTTGGTTTCGCGTCACGAAGTGCCTATCTTTATTCAGGCCAGATGTAATGCTTACAGAAAAAGAAATGGGAGCTGAACCAAGGGCAATCTAGATAGACCTCTTGTGTTGACCAAGGGTTGCAATGCCTTAGCTCTCTGTCGCCAGTAGGTGTCGTTATGGTGGAAGGAAACTGAAAGCCTTAAGCCATTATAAAGATTTAAGAGGGCTGGGTCCTGTGGTTAAAATGTGCTAGTTTAATATATAGCACAAGAAGTGATTATTGGTTTCATTGCTCGTGCATTAAATATTGCTCCTCTGTTGGAAGACATTTCAGCAACTTAACAGATGCTGTAGATAAATATATGTACGGGGGCTGGATCCAAAGGTGTCCTTCTGTGAGTGGAAGAAGATGCCTTCTGGGAGTGGAAAGGCACCTTTGGAGGTAACACATAGATTTTGCTAGATAAATTGTGTTCTGTTATATGGTTCCAACCAGTAATTGGGGCGGGGAGAGGGAAAGCTATGTCAGAAGTTTAATTTTCTCTACTTTCATCAAAGTCACAAACGTTCCTGACGGCTTTGGCTATCCTCTAAAATGGTCTCAACTGGAAAAAAAATTAGTTGGAAATTAAGCATTTCTGGAAATTTATGAATTCTAACCATTTTGCTCTTGATGTTAAGATTGGGTTAGAGTGGCACTGAAAACAGGCTCAACCTTTATCCTGAAAACTGCTTTTGGGAAACAAGATTTCCCACTCCCTAAACTTTATCCCAGGTCCATAACTATGAAGGGAACCTCATGTAGCAGGGGGGCTTCATTTAAGTGAGCCAACCACAAGTGTAGGACCAATTGCACGAGTCTTTCCCGAGAAACTGGCTTCCTGCATAGGTGCTGGATCTATGGGAAAGACCCACACAGTTGACTCTGGCCAAGTGCTTGAATCGCTTAGGCAAATCTTCTAGTTGAATGAGATCCTCTTAAGGATCAGTGGTGCCCTTGCAGTTGGAAAAAACATTTAAAGGGCATCTGTGAGTAGGGTTGCCAGATCCGGGTTGGGAAATACACGGAGCATTTGGAGGTGGAGGCTGAGGAGGGCGGGGTTTGAAGAAGGGAGGGATTTCAATGGGGTATAATTAGGGTTGCCAATAGGGTTGCCAGGTCCCTCTTCGCCACCGGTGGGAGATTTTTGGGGTGGAGCCTGATGAGGTTGGGGTTTGGGGAGGGGAGGGACTTCAATGCCATACAGTCCAATTGCCAAAGCGGCCATTTTTCTCCAGGTGATCTGATCTCTATCGGCTGGAGATCAGTTGAATTAGCAGGAGATCTCCTGCTGCTACCTGGCAGTTGGCAACCCTAGTTGCTGACCTCCAGCTACTAGCTGGAGCTCTCCTGCTATAACAACTGATCTCCAGCCAATAGAGATCAGATCACCTGGAGAAAAATGGCCGCTTTGGCAATTGGACTGTATGGCATTGAAGTCCCTCCCCTCCCCAAACCCCAACCTCATCAAGTTCCACCCCAAAAACCTCCCGCCGGTGGCAAAGAGGGACCTGGCAACCCTAGGTATAATGTTATAGAGTCCACCTTCCAAAGCAACCATTTTCTCCAGGTGAATTGATCTCTGTTGCCTGGAGTTCAATTGCAATCCCGGGAGATCTCCAGCCACCCCTGGGAGGTTGGCAACCCTACCTGTGAGGTGTAGGGATTAGTGAATTTGGACAGGAGGTTTGAATCCCCATTCTGCCATTAAACTTGATGAGTGGCTTTGGGTCTGTGACTGTCTCTCTGCTTAACTTACCTCGCAGGGGTGCAGTAAGAAATAAGATGGGGGACTGTTGCCACTGCTCTGATCTCCTTGAAGGAAGGACAGGATAATAATATTGCTGTCCCTTGCCTTCCCTTTCTCTCTTGTGTGCACTCATCTCTGCTTCCCATCCTTGGTGTGCAGAATCTGTTTGTTCTGTGGGTATCTCTAGGTTTGGACAGAATGCTTCTTTGGCAAGTGCAACATCGCTCCCATCCTGGTATTTTTGAACAACTGCATGGGGTAGGCAGATTAATTCCTCACGGAGCACTGATTGTGCTCTGCCCTGGGAAGACAGGCACTGTGTCCTGGGCAACATGTATAGACAAAGACATCTAGAACAGGAATGGCCAAAATGATGTTAAAGCAACAAAAATGTGCAGTAGCGCTTTCATTTGCATTGTTTAATGCAGATTGCAGACTCCAGCCTTTGTGTGGAATTTTAGCCCAGATTATTTTCCTCTTCTGCAATTGCTTTTCCACTGGCTTTGGAGATTCCTTCCCTAGTAGTGAGTAGAGAACCAATGAATGCATTAGAATTGGCTGCCTGGAGACTAAACGAATGCACACACTTGTGTTATCCAGATTGTTTGGACATTTGTTCTTTTCATTTTATGTGTCTTGCAGCCGCTATTACTTATACACACATTTTTGGTTGCAAAGAAGGTTTGCAAGGCAAAATAGTCTTTCTCCTACGATCCACAGTGCTCCAGGTATGTGCAATTTGTATGTCCGCTTGCATATAGGGGGAGAGTTTTCCATAATTTTCCATTTAATTCTCACCCCTGACATTCAGGAGGGGAATTTCAGAAGCCATGCTGTGGAAAGGAGGATAGTTGGGGGGTAATGAAGCCATGCTGTGGAAAGGAGGATAGTTGGGGGGTAATGCAGTGCACGTATCACACACAGCCTTTGGATCACAGCTTTCATCACATTTTACTAGAGTAACACTGGAATTAGGGTTGCCAACCTCCAGGTGGTGGCAGGAGATCTACTATTTCAACTGATCTCCAGTGATCAGTTCCCCTGGAGAAAATGGCTGCTTTGGCAATTGGACTCTATGGCATTGAAGTCCCTCCCCTCCCCAAACCCCACCCTCCTCAGGCTCCACCCCAAAAACCTCCCACTGGTGGCAAAGAGCAACCTGCCAACCCTAACTGGAATGCTAAGAACACATTCCTGGAAGTTAGCCCCATTGAATAGACTTCTGAATAGACCTGCATAGGATTGCACTTGTAAAACTCTTTATCAGCTTTTGAACACAGCACAATCAAGGCACATGAGTGCCAGCAGTGCTCCCCTAATTTTTTCTCAGCCTAATTCCTTCAGAATATCAAACACTGTGTTCCAATGTGATTTACTTCATCCTGTATTTCCGTGTTTACGCTCTTATAATCTTGTCTTTGTTTCCTGTCCATTTCAGATTTTTAAAACGCCAGCCCTTGAAAATTTCAACCCTGAGGCCTTTCTTTTACAAAGCAAACCCTGGAGCTGTTAAGATTCTCATGGTTGAGGGCCATGCAAAAGCATATCAGGACTGTATATCTTTCCCACCACACTCTTCATACTTTTCGTACTAATAGGTAGGGTTGCCAGGTCCTTCTTCTCAACCGGCGGGAGATTTTGGGGGTGGAGCCTGAAGAGGGCGGGGTTTGGGGAGGGGAGGGACTTCAATGCCATAGAGTTCAATTGCCAAAGCAGCCATTTTTCTCCAGGTGATCTGATCTTTATTGGCTGGAGATCAGTTGAATTAGCAGGAGATCTCATGCTACTACCTGGCAGTTGGCAACCCTACTAATAGGGTTGCCAACACTCCACACTTATGATTTTGTCATGGAGTGTTGTCATTGAGTGTGACCTTTTCGCTAAGAATATGCTTTGAACAATGCAAACTGCCACGTCAGCACTGACGTACCATTTCTTCCTTAGTTACAGGAAGTTGCATTGTTGATCTTTTGGTAATGATATGAACAGATTATCCCCCCCCCCTTTGTAATGAGTTAGGGTGAAAGTGATTTGCTTAGTAAGAATGCTGTGCTCAGAGGTGCCACATGAAAGCTATTAGGTGGAAGGATGATAATTGAGAAATTGTATTTAATGCTACCATTAAACATTCTGAGAAATGCATATCCAGGGAAGGCCCGTGTGACGGTGGCTGTATTTCTGCCCCCCTAATTTTGTCTCTAATTTCCTTCTGACATTTAAGAGCTGAACTGTGCAACCTTGTTGTTCTCTTATGGAGGTTTTTTTTTTAATGCATTCTTTTTTAGCTGTTCTGACAGCAACATTTTGCTACCAAGAAAAACAATTCTGAAGCTAGATTCCTCACACCTTTTTGAGGTGTGTAGGAGGAACTGCCTCTCTCAATTTCACACACAACTTCAAGCTGACAACGCTGCTGACTAATGACTGCCTTATGTAAATCTGTCCTGTTATACACAAGCAAGTATACATTGAGAATGAAATGCGCTCCTTGTTTCAAAGAAGAAAATGACTTTATTGAACAGACCTGTGATTTGTGAAGCAAAATTTATTGTCCATGGTGACAAAGCAAAACCAGGGAGGAAAAGAACCCCCAAATCAAATATCCCCATCACTGTGGGCTTTATTTGGGAGCTTTACCAGGTAAAAATGGTAAAGGTATTGTGTTACCTAAAGCATTATTCAGCTGAGGCAGAGACACTTCACTTTGACCTACTTGCCACACAAGACCCTTGTTTCCAAAAAATAGTGACATGGGGACTACTATTGCTCTCACCTCTTCAGTCAATAAATGGGCCATTGGATGCTACTGAGGGGCTATTACTGGCTCCACCCTCAGCCTTGCCCTAAGTAAGGTCCTTTTAGTGGCACAGCTGTTTTTCAGTGTGCTCTAGTGGTTAAGAGCGGGGGTTAGGAGTGGGTTTGATTCCCCACTCCTCCACATGAGCAGCAGACGCTAATCTGGTGAAGCGGGTTGGTTTCCCCACTCCTCCACATGAAGCCAGCTGGGTGACGTTGGGCTAGTCACTTAGAGCTCTCTCAGTCCCCCCTACCTCACAGGGTGTCCATTGTGGGGAGGGGAAGGAAAGGAGATTGTAAGCAGTTTGATTCTTCCTTAAGTGGTAGAAAAAGTCAGCTTTTAAAAACCAACTCTTCGTTTTCATAAGGAAAAGGAATGACTAATACTGATGTAATAGTACCAACAATTCAAGTGCAGTTGGACCTCTCAGAAGGTTGAATGATACCCTTGGGCTGGTTTTAGGAATTTTTCAATCCCCACTTGTGAGCCATGGTCTCCACATAGAAGCTCGTAAGATAACTTCCATTTCAAAGTTTAAGATAACTTGCATTTCAAAGTTTACAAGCTCTTAAATGAACTTTAAAAAAAGTGTTGTGAAACTTATTTGAAAGGTTCTCTGGGGTTCTCCCCCCCCTTGCAGTACACACTACACTGATGGTAACTATTTCTAGTTTGGAGGGTTCATCGCAACTGTGTAATATTTCTCAAACAGCATAACTAAGTAATCTTTCCAACCCTGACCCCTCAAAATGGTTTGTGCTGTGAGCTGTGCCATTAAAAACGATTTGAATTTGTGGAAGTGACAGGGGCAACTTTCGGAAACATTTGCTGCCAAGTTTCCTGTGCTGTGATCTTAAAATAGACCAGACTGGGAAAAGAGGGGAGGGCTTTTGCCAATTGCTGCACTCCATGTCAGGATCTATATTGGCTGGTGTGGTTCTTTGTAAGTAGAAAGGAACTCACCCCGCCTGCTTCCTCTTTTCAGTCTATTTTAAGACTGCTGTGAAGTTCAAAGTGTACTTTCTCATCCAGGGCAGTACTTTCTGTTGTGATCTCTTTCTGGTAAATCATATTTTTTATCTTCATGCAAGGCAAAAAGGAAAACATGGTTTAAAAAGCCAGCGCTATCTGTGTGGATTTAACAATGTACTAGTCAAGAGCCTTTCCCCCTCCGGCCGAAGATCTAGCCAGTAGATGCTAAGTGATGTTATTAACAATCTGAAAGTTGACAGATTTAGGGTGAGACCTACAGTAAGAGTTGTTCAACAGTGAATCAGCTACCTAGAGAGGTGGTGAGCTCCCCTTCACTGGCGGTCTTTAAGCAGAGGCTGGACAAGCACTTGTCAGGGATGCTCTAGGCTGATCCTGCGTTGAGCAGGGGTGGGACTAGATGGCCCATATGGCCCCTTCCAACTCTATGATTCTATGATTCTGTGTTGCAGTGAATGCATGTATGCCTCACATGTACATCTATTTGTAAGAAGTTGGCAACACGTGTTCAAAATGAAACTGGGGCCCAGGACTTGGATCAACGTGGAGTTTAAACCATATGTTCTCCTGTACATGCACTGAATGTAATAGGAGAATTAGTTCACATGGAAAGAATAAAGGGTATGCTGCACAGATTGTACATGTGTTTACTGTAACTTTTGAACGGGGCTCAAGGGTTGAGTAATCAAGTTAAGAAAACTAGAGTGACATGTGTATCTGTGAACCAGTCTTAATTAATGGACACACTACACACTACTTTGGAGATCAGTGATTGGATCTTATGCAGCATCTGTGTATATTGGTTTATATAAGGGCTGCTTCGCAGGAGGGAAAACACTGTTGTTTCCCTGCCAAAAATCCCCTCCTGCTATTACTGTGCATGGGAGGGTGGGGGCAATTTCTGTTGGAGAGACAGCACAGGGGAAAGGATTCCGTCCCTCCTCGTCCTGGTGCCACGGCCCTAAGCCAAATCTCCCTGCCCTTCTCGTGCTTTCTTTTTTCGTTAAAGTGCATATCAGGAGATCTGACCATGGATCTTTAATGCAACATGTTAGCTGACCCTTTTATGTATTCTCCTTAATATAACCCCCCTCCAAATAAATTACAGGATTTAAATAAAAGTCAAAAAGCTTGTGTCACAAGGATTTCTATTTTAAAAAAACCCTGACAACCACACACTTGAATAAACAGGCACTCCTGCCTTGTGTTTTTAAAGTTTCTAACCCAACTCCTCCTCCCTCCTCTAAAATATGAGAACACAGCGTGAGAAAAATTATAACGATTCTCAGCTCTTCTCTTTGCTCGCTGGGTCTTCCAATCCCAGACAAAAGTTAGTGTTCAAATGTTTTAAGCGCAGGGGAATATTTTGCAGCTGGAGCGGCTTGGAACCCATCCTGATAGCACATTCATCACATCTGTGTCCTTCTGGTTCTTTTATCTAATCCCTTCTCCCTCCCTTTCCCGAGCAGAGGCACACTGCCTAGAACATCTTATTACTTTCATTACAGTGGCAGCCCTCCAAGACTCTGCTGAGACAACAGGGGGGCTAGCATAGTTCAGATTCTCTTTTACAGTATCCTAGCTGGGTTTATTATTTCGAATACATTGCTTGTTCTGTCAGTACTGTCTTTTTTGTAACGTCTCATTCTCCTCGTACCTCCCCACCCCTTGCTTTCTGCCTTATGCATGGTCTGGAGTATGGGGGAAATGCTTGTGTGTGGGGAAAGGGGAGAGAAGCTCAAAAAGAGAGCCAAAAAGCATGCTGGTTGGCTTCTGAAACCTGACATTGCTCCTTGTATCTCGATTATTTGGATAGTGATGGAGAGTGAAGCCAGAGGTACTGAATCGCATTGAGCCACCGTGAAAGAAAATGTTACATTTTTCTTTTGTTGAGCAAGCCTGTTGTTTAGTTCACTATTGAAAAAGTGCTTCCGATTTCACTTCTTTTCCCTTTGCTGTATGGCTGCCTCGTGTTTAGGGTTGCCAGGTCCCTCTTCGCCACTTGTGGGAGGTTTTTGGGGCGAAGCCTGAGGAGGGCGGGGTTTGGGGAGAGAAGGGACTTCAATGCCATGGAGTCTAATTGCCAAAGCAGCCATTTTCTCCAGGTGAACTGATGTCTATCGGCTGCAGATCAGCTGCAATAGCAGGAGATCTCCAGCTAGTACCTGGAGGTTGGCAACCCTACTGATGTTGAAGGGCTGTTACTCCAGGATGTGGCAACCTCTATAAAAAGTCAGTGTGATTATTAATTATTAATTTCAGTTCGTTCAGAACAGTTTGTCGGAGTGGTCATGCTTCTGAAATGTTGCTACTTAGTCCTGATTCCCCTTCCGCTTCTCTTGAGGGAACCAATTTTTTTTTTAATTGAGTTTTGTTTTGACTTCTCAATTTTGGAGAGTTGTCCCTCTTATCTGAGAACTAGTGGGAATAAAAGCCCCCGGTCAGCCAGCAGGTCACGGAGACATCCCAAATCTGAAATTGGAGTTCTACAAAAACAGATCTGGTCTCCTCATGACGGTGGAAAGGAGAAAGCTCTTCGGAAGGAATAACAAGGACTGGGGAGAGGGGAGGGGGACTATGGAGGCTGGTCTCTCTGGACATGCTGTTGTTCTTCCTGAAGGCCTGTCAGGAAACCAGAGATAGTACAGCTCTGGTTTTTAATATGAGCCAATGTCGATCCAGGAGCCTCTTTTGAATGTTGTGGTTGGTAAAATGGAGAAAGTCATACTAATAGAAATAATACGTGCCTCTTCGCATGCACAGTGCCCCTTTCAGCACTAAAGATCAAACCACACATGACAATGGGGACCTCCAAAGTGCAGATGTGGATATGGGGTGAGACAGTGATGCTGTGGAAGGGGAGGTTAATTTCCCTCCCATGTGCTATTTCAGTAATTATAAATACCTCCCCGGGGTGATTTTAAGGCCTGAGTGGGGATAAAAAAATACCCATATGGTGCCTGTTTCTCCCATGAGTTAGAGCAGGGTGCTCATGGAGGAGAGGGCTAATCATGGCTACTAGTCAAAATGGATACTAGTCATGATGCATACCTAATCTCCAGTATCAGAGGAGCAGGCCTATTATATTAGGTGCTGTGGAACACAGGCAGGATGGTGCTGCCGCAGTCGTCTTGTTTGGGGGCTTCCTAGAGGCCCCTGGTTGGCCACTGTGTGAACAGACTTCTGGATTTGATGGGCCTTGGCCTGATCCAGCATGGCTTTTCTTATGTTTGTTTTAGGAATTAAGCTGTGTATAGCTGGTACTGAGCATGCGACCAGACCTCATGGGAGAACACATCCTGGGATTTAGGAAAACACTATATGGTTTGTGTGCCAACTGATGGTGTGGAGTTTGTGTGTTACAGGACTGGAGCAAGTATACCTCTGTTTTGGAAGTGGCAACGAATCCTTTAAGAGGCATGGTCTCAACCACTTAAAGAGGTCACCAAAAGATTTTGAAATCAGTAGCTTTGGCCAGTTGTAAACTCAGATAACTAGATAATCCTTATCCATGTAAGGTTCTATGGAATATGAACTACAAAGGGTCTTGGGAGAACATAGTCAATCTGGATTACAAACTGTTTCAGATAATCTGAAGATTGGATAACAGAGAATGAATTGTATTTGTGTAATTCCCCCCCTCAAATGTCCTTTATCCTAAAATGTAAAAATAAATACTGCCTGTTTTGCATGTCAGTTTTTCAGTGGGAAGCAGGGAATATACCCGCTAACAACAACAGTTCATGAAACAAGGATGCATTTCTGAGAACGGAACACATCAGCTGTGATGATCTCAGGCAGAGACAGTTCAACCCATGTGATGCCCAGCTCTGAGAGAGGTCATTGTAAGCTGCTGAAGTTGAGTAGCAATAAATTCTAGGCTGCATCAGTCACTCAGCTGGTGCCAGTTTGAGAGCAGAACCTCTTCTAATTCCAGCGCTTGTCCAGGTGGTGTGGGACAAAGCAGGATTGCACATTCGCAGTCACAACAGCCTGTTGCTATAATTTACTGTCACTGAGCAATAACCCCTTGCTTGTAGTAGTTCGGTCATGATATTGGCATCGGGTGGGGTTTGGGGTTATGCCAGATATAAAGTTGCCTGGTATAGGCTGACCTAGCTGCAATGAGAGGCTCATTCTTCTCTCCGTGTTTTTGTTAACTGAATAAAATGGGAGTTCCAGCTCATGCAGACGCTTGCTTATGTGCCCCCTTGAGAGAGAGAGAGAGAGAGAGCAGCCTGCAAGGAGCAACGATCATAAAGATTTCTTATTAAACATCTGTGCTTGCCTGAATTGCATATTTTGTGATTCTCAAGGGAAGGGTGGGGGAAAGAAAGTGTATGTTTTCCATTTCGGTGCCTCTCCTTGGATAGAACCATTTTGTATATAGAGATCATGAAAGCTGAAGACTTTTCCACTGGGTATCATTTTGTTTTAGTTGGAAACACTGGAAGTGTACAGATTACAAAGGTCAGCAACTGGAACGCTATTACGTATTTGTATTTGAAATTCCTGTATGGAAATGTCAGCAGTTCACTTTTCTCTTAAGTCTAAAACTTGCACTCAGAGTGTGGCTTGCGTTCTCACAATATGTGTGTGTTTTTTTCAAAATATACAGTGACTTTTAAAGAGCAATCCTAAACTGGTCTACTCAGGAGTCCTACTCAGGTCTATTTAATGGGTCTTACTCCTAGGAAAGTGTCCTTTGAAGTACATGATGTGACTGTGTTTTGGAACTGCCAGCTGGCGAGAGGTTTTATTTTGGAAGTAATAAGCTTCATGATTGGTACCGCTGTTCACCAATTTGGCCTTTCTTTTTCTTCATTTTATTTTATTATTTTTATGTGTAGACATGATGTTCAGTGTGAGAATCTTTGATTCTGTGAATTATGGAAGTAGCATATAAAACTACTCCGTTTATAGAGCATCTGCTTGGCATGCAGAAGGTCCCAGGTTCAATCCCTGGCATCTCCAGTTCAAGGAGTTCTCCAATTCTAATACTAGAACACGAGGTCATCTGTTGAAATTGGAGGGTGACAGATTCAAAACAGATAAAAGGAAGTATTTTTTCACACAACACGATTGTGGAACTCCCTGCCCCAGGATGTGGTGATGGCTGCCAACTTGGAAGGCTTTAAGAGGGGAGTGGACGTGTTCATGGAGGAGAGGGCTATTCATGGCTACTAGTAGAAATGGCTACTAGTCATGATGCATACCGATTCTCTCCAGGATCAGATGAGCATGGCTATTATATTAGGTGCTGTGGAACACAGGCAGGATAATTCTGCTGCAGTCGTCTTGCTTGTGGGCTTCCTAGAGGCCCCTGGTTGGCCACTGTGTGAACAGACTGCTGGACTTGATGGGCCTTGGTCTGATCCAGTAGGGCCTTTCTTATGTTCTTATGTTATGTTCTAAGGGACTAGGCACGTAGGTGATATGAAAGACCTCTCTCTGCCTGAGACCCTGGAGAGCCACTGCCAGTCTGAGTCGACAATACTGACTTTGATGGACCAAGGGTCTGATTCAGTATAAGGCAGCTTCATGTGTTCATGTGTTCACATGTGGCAAACAAGGAAAACAGCTTTGGATAATATTACATTGACCACATGGGGCAAATGTATAGTAATAGTATAATTAATTATAGTTATTGCTGATAGATTAGAAAGTGGATTGGAAATTTTTTATTTTGCATAGTACTATTGCTGTGGTTTGTATTATTAGGTGCAGATTCCACTCTGATGAAAGATTAAATTAATATTATTTAGTGGTGATGTCAATTAGCCCTGCTCATAAATAAATTAATGTCATTTGATAATTGTGAGATATTTATCAATTAAAAGCCCGTGTCATATAAAAGTTATATAACATTGTCAGCATGTTAATGGATATTGCTGCCAGACTGTGCAGTCTGTTTGAGAAGATACATTTGGGCTCCAAACGTTTACTCTCCCAGATGGCAGGTTTTTTGGGATATTTGTACTCTGTATTATGATGATCGTATTTTGAAGAAGGCTAGCTCAAGGTAGTTTGACCACTCCAAACAGGGCAGATGTAGTCTGGGAAATCGTAGCCATTGCCTCCTTCCAAGGCACTAGCCCTGGTCACAAATAGTGGTGGCGTTGAACAAGCCCTCGCTTTGAATCTTTCCTTTCCCCCTATTGAAAAGAACTCTTCCGTGAAACCTGTCCTTAGTCAATAACAACTTTGCATACTTCTGGTCATTAGAAAACCTGGGCATTGAGCAAGTGGAAGCCTCCCTTTAAAAACAACAACTTTTAATAGGAATTGTACAGAACATCCTTCAAAAATGGGAACAATTAAATGAGGAGATGGAGGACAACCGGACACGGCATAAGCAGGAAAGGAAGGAAATGTAGCGGGAGAAAAGGAATCAGGATTGTTCTGGAGGTACAAGTTTTAGGTGAACAAATAGCAAAAGAGAAAACAACTTGCAACTTAGGAAGGTGTTCCCAAAGTGAGTTCTGTCTGTCAGTGGCACAAATTTGGCAAGGAAATTAGGCATATATCAGGAATGACCAAGAGCACAGTGTGGGACATCTGGAGTTACAAGCGACCCCAGAAAAAAAGCAAGTAACACCCCCCCCCCGCTATTCCCTGGGACACACCTGACACACAGAATCCACCAAACCAGATTGCAGAACTGTCCTCCCTCCTAGCTGTGTGAATGAGTGAAGCTAAGTGTGGGATGAAACTCTAGCTAAGTATGGATTGCAGAGACTGGTTGCTTGACGTGAATGGAAAAGTAAGTACCATGGAGATATTCCCCAAAGGAATAGGAGGGTTATGAGGCATTTCTGTCTGGTTTGCTGCATTAAAAAAAAAAACTGGCACGGCTGTGCCAAAAAGAGATGATGGAATGAGATACTGGCGCATAAGCTCACACCTTCAAGTTGGTGCTTGATCCTCGTTTTGTAAAAATAAAAAAAAATGAATAGGATTTTGCCACTCTCAAGCAAGACTTAGTTCCAATAAATGAGAGGGAATCTGGAATGTCACTTTGCTGAGAAGCCAAATACAATAGGTGTGAAGGCAGTATGAGGTGACAGAAAATTCTAGGAGTAGTTATATTAATATTGAATGTGTAGACTGCAGAGATGTAGAAGTCAAACACTGGGATGGCCCGAGATTTATGAACATATTGTATATACAAGCTATATAGAAAAGATTTTTGGATCTAAAATATGGCAATGCCAAACCAATTTGATTCAAAGTGCACCACACCACAGTAGATTTTGTAAAATTCTTTCCACCATTCAGAGAACACAACATCATATACTGTACTAGGAACTAACCCAAAATGTTAGGTAAGGTAAAGGTAAAGGTCCCCTGTGCAAGCACCGGGTCATTCCTGACCCATGGGGTGATGTCACATCCTGACATTTACTAGGTAGACTATGTTTAAGGGGTGGTTTGCCAGTGCCTTCCCCAGTCATCTTCCCTTTACCCCCAGCAAGCTGGGTACTCATTTTACTGACCTCAGAAGGATGGAAGGCTGAGTCAACCTTGAGCCAGCTACCTGAAACCAACTTCCATCAGGATCGAACGCAGGTCGTGAGCAGAGCTTGGACCGCAGTACTGCAGTTTACTACTCTGCGCCACGAGGCTCCTAAATGTAACCCAAAATGTTACCTAGGCAGAAAGCCTTTGGGTGGAAAAACAAGTAATTGCATTAATCACAGTAGACATATTTGAAAGGCTTTATCTACCCTTTTGAGCATTAACATTTTAACAGCCTTTATGCAAATCATACGTGAAATTCTGTGGAATTCATTCTGAATTTCAGGACAGACTATAAGAAACATAATTACCATCAAGGTAAAATGACTATTTCCTATCCAGAGTCCAGTTTAACTGGAAAATCCTCTGATTTTGCAATCCATTTGTCTGGCTTATTGGGAAAGGGTGGGGTGATAAAAAACTCCATACCACTTGTAGTTGTTGGTATTTCGCCTTCTATGCAGAATGAAACAAATATGAGTAAGCCACACAGTCATGGTTCAATGGAAATAGCTATTTCGTCTTGCTGCAGCATTTGCAGGTGCTTTGTGGTAGTTGGCAGTTAGAACAAGGTGACACAGCGTATTGTCTGCTTTCAGTTTTGCAGCAATTCAGCTGAGGTACTCTGGAGGAGCCAGCCCTGAAGCAATGACGTGCATAGATAAGCGTGCCTTTGGTCTCTGAGTGCGAAAACGCATGGTCGCTTTAGCCTCCTTTATTCCCTGTTTCAGCCAGTATTCAGCCAGGATCGAACGCATGCGTTTTTGCTGAACATGCGTTCTATCCTGGCTGAATCCTGGCTGAAACAGGAAATAAAGGAGGCTAAGGCGACCATGCGTTTTCGCCCTGAATTTTCCCTGGAACCTGTAGTTTCGCTTATTAATAAGTATTTTTATGGTTAATAGGGTTGCCAACCTCCAGGTGGTGGCTGAAGATCTCCCGCTTTTACAACTGATCTCCAGGCGGCAGAGATCAGTTCCCCTGGAGAAAATGGCCGCTTTGGCAATTGGACTCTATGGCATTGAAGTCCCTTCCCTCTCCAAACCCTGCCCTCCTCAGGCTCCACCCCCAAAATCTCCAGGTATTTCCCAACTTGGAGCTGGCAACCCTAATGGATAAGTCCAGAATTGTGTATTATTGAGCAGTTGTTGTGATTTGAGAAGTTCACTACTGCTGCTTCACCTCTGCTTAGCTGATCTTGCCATCCACATGGGGTCAATTCAGAAGGATGGCTAATATTATAGTGGTGAAGACTCACAGAGTGATATGTGGTGAGGCTGTAGCTCTTGGTTCTGACCACATTTCAAACATATTTGCAGATGTTGTGAATTGCATTCTTGCCATCTTGTAGTGTTGTCTCACAACACTGAAGATCCAGTTGTGGCTTCAGCATTTCTGATGTTCATCTAATAAGGGCTGTTCCAGGTATTGGTGTCATTAATGGCAGAAGTACTGAAACAGAAGCTGCAACAGAAATTACTTCCAAGGAAATTTATTTCCAATTCCATGGATAGTAAGTATATAGCCTTTTTTTTCTTTTGCAAACACACAAACAAAAACTAAAAACTTAAGCCATCTTATGCAAGAAATATAAAATATGCTAGTGGGTCAAAGCAAGAGCTGTGTTGCACAAGATTCACTTGGAGTAGCAGTAAAAAAGCACAAAAACTGTGTCATCTTCATTGCATAGTCTGGGAATGGCTGGTATTTTTATTCAGAGAGTGGATCATCTGCAAAAGCATATGAGTATGAGCTTGTTCACCATAGGCACATTGTTTGCACATGGATGACTGCAGGGTCCTGTTCCCTCATCTCTGTCAATGTGTGCACAGAGACTCATGTACAAGTAAAAACACTGGCAGATTTTTTGTGCACACCTCCCATATTCCCTTCCAGCCCTCCTTCTCTATACAAGTTACTCATGCTTCTGAGTATGAATAACTTATATCGAGTGAAGGGGGGTTAGACTGTGTCCATTGCATGGAGGAAGTCCATGTGGCTGGAGGTGGTGGCTGGAGATCTCCTGGGATGGCAACTGATCTCCAGGCGACAGAGATCAAATCACCTGGAGAAAATGGCTGCTTTGGAAGGTGGGCTCTATGGCATTTTGCCCCACTGAAGTTCCTCCCCTCCTCGAACCTCACCCTCCTGAGGCTCCAACCTGAAAATATCCTAGCTTTCATTGCGGCCCCATGGGCAAAGCGGCCCCGTCAGAAAGGAGGTCAATAAATACACAGACAATTATTTATTGGGTTAACAAAGGACACAGCTTTATTGATTACAACAGATGGAGCATTGGTGAGGCATAGGGAGCAGATCCATACATCAGCTTACCACCCTGCCATCCGATAGATTGACAGATCGATAAATTGACCCCAACCGGAGTGGCATACAAGTGGTTCCAAGTGGCATCATCAGCCCTGGAAGCTGGCACATTATTTTGCCCTCCCTGAACACAGCAATAGGCTGCAAGTTAGAGAGGGCGGGCAGGGAACGCCCAGCCATGCAAAGGGGACAAGGAGGAAACGCCCCCGTGGAGCTCACCTTTCCTCTGGAGCCTGCCCCGTTGCCAGAAAAGGGCGCCCATGGTGATTCATGGGCACGGCCATTTTTTAAATAGAAACAAGTCTGTCGTCCTTTTCACTGTGGAGAATTGTTGCCATACGGAAAAAGCTCAAAACCGGTGACAAAATAGCTTGTTTCTGTCTTTAACATTATTGTAAACAATGAGATGATGCTTTGTACGAAGAGCAGTTCATCATAAGAAACAACTAATGCATAAAAAAAACACCCTTTCCTTTGTGTAGAGCTGAAAGGCATTTATATTAATACAGCAGAAGCTTTCATAACCAGTCTCTCCATTTGTCTGTTTCTTAGACATATATTACCTTGGTATCTCCAGTAAGTACTGACTTATTTAAAACTCATAAATCAGTTTATTATTGATTTCCTTTTTGATGGTTTACTTTTGTTACACACAGTACATGTATTCATGATGCCAGAGAAAGGATAGGTAAGTCACCCAGTTGTAATCTATAAATTTGGGTTCCCTTGGGCATATGGTAATGGAAAAGTAACTTATATGCTGTGGACTTGTGATGGAAGCATTTGCGAGTATGTTCATTTGGCCAACCAAATGGAGGGAGAGGAGATGACTTTCAGGGCTGGGTGTCACCAGTTGTTTTCAGCAACAGAATCTCTATACAAAACAGTTCCAAACTCTAAGACTTGAGGCTAGCTGGAAGTGCTTTGGGGCCTAGGGTTGCCAACCTCCAGATACTAGCTGGAGATCTCCTGCTATCACAACTGATCTCCAGCCGATAGAGATCAGTTCCACCTGAGAAAATGGCCGCTTATGGCATTGAAGCCCCTCCCCTCCCCAAACCCTGCCTTCCTCAGGCTCCACCCCAAAAACCTCCCACCAGTGGTGAAGAGGGACCTGGCAACCCTATTGGTGCCTTAAGAAGTGGACCATAAGCAGCACACAAGAGGATGCTGGGCAGCAACTCAAATTGTGCCCCTCTACGAAATTGACATGAATTCTGGATGTACATTGGATCACATGTGTCTTTATTGGTGCCCCTAAAAATACTGACATCTGAGCTATCGGTAGCTTATGCAGTTGAGTCAGCCTAGATGAGTTTCCCTGGTGGATAGCATAGGATAGTTGAAGTAGGAATTTTCCTTAGACAAGCAGGATGGCATCTGCTGCTAAGAAACTTCTGGATCATTAATTTGGGTCGACAACTCCAGCTTGGGAAATTCCTGGAAACTGTGGGGGTGGAGCCTGGGTAGGGCAGGGTTTAGAAGGGCCTCAGGGGCTATAATGCCATACAGCCCACCCTCCAAAGCAACCATTTTCTCCAGAGGGACTGTAGTCTGGAGATCAATTGTAATTCTGGGAAATCTCTAGGCCCCACCTGGAGAATGGCAACCCTATCATTCACACAGCTGATGCAGATTTTAAGAGGGCTGCAGTGAGAATGTATTCCTGGAACTGAAGTGCATGGGAACAAACAAACACTTTCTCTTTCAAGTGGACTTTTGAGAAGTAGCTGTGGAATATTTCAGCAACATTTGAAGTCACGAAATGATTTTGGCCTACATTTTGTGCTTATATACACCGCTTCGCTGTTTGGGAGAGGGGGAGCAATATTAGTCATCTGTCATATATTAGCTTTCTTATTAGTCACGGTTTTAGTGAATTTGCCTAACAACATCATAGTGCTTTTTAATGATACCCTGATATAGGGTATCACATCTACCTTCCTGGATTTCTCCCACACCAAAAGCAGTAACTAAGAACTGCATAAATATTATAGGTTAGTTTTGGCTAGTTAAGAAAGCCTGCCCGCATTTTATCTTTTGTCTTCTTTCGCTTTCATCTCTCCTTCCCCCCCTTCTGACATGCGTCACATTTAATGAGATTAAAAGCTATTTGCATTTTAAGGTGTTCAGGCATTAGCCGCTGGTGGGTCAGTAGAGTCTGTCTGAGCCGTTCTCCTCCCTTTAAAGGTTGGCGAGTTCAAAAATGCCTTGCCTTGCACAACTGAAGTCTAGACATGTCTTGAGAGAGCTTTAATTTTTCAGGCTTTGTCTGAGATTTGTCTGTCAGTAGGCGAGAGATGATGGGGAAAGGTGAGGGCAGAAGTGAAGGGGGGGGGAGCTCTGACCCAATCCTTTGTGTGGCATATGACTGAAAATGGGGTGTGTGTGTGCTGTGGTCTGTGTCTGAAATTTTAAGCTACTAAAAAAATAGCAGTCTTGGAAAGCAGAGGCTTTTAGATGAATATTGGGTGCTGTGTTTATTGCTTCATTCCTCTCTCTCCTTATGCATGCATTCTTGCATGTGAGGAACTTTATATAAGGCCGTAAGTAGGCCATCACATAAATATAGCTGCAGACCCTCCTAAATTCTGGAGATGAGGAGGAAAGGTATGAAGGGGTTTATTGAATGTTTAATGTGTTGTCTTATAGCAAGGACAGAAGAAAAGAAAGGGGCTGCACCAAGGCAAAACGAAGGCAAGGAAACAAATGGTGCAGAGAGAAACAAATTCTTTAATGAATGCTATAACCCCAACACATTTCACGTACAGCTTTGTCAGGGGAAATCTTTCAGATTCTTTTTCCTAATTTTTCCCTCTGCACCATTTGTAGGGTTGCCAATCTCCAGGTACTAGATGGAGATCTCCTGCTATTACAACTGATCTCCAGCTGATAGAGATCAGTTCCCCTGGAGAAAATGGCCGCTTTGGCAATTGGACTCTATGGCATTGAAGTCCCTCCCCTCCCCAAACCCCACCCTCCTCAGGCTCCCCCCCCAAAATCTCCCACCAGTGGCGAAGAGGGACCTGGCAACCCTAACCATTTATTTCCTTGCCTTCGTTATAGCTAGGCAAATTCATACGTGAGGGGAAGGGAGGGAATCGGTATATATCTCCACAATCAGCAGTATGAGTAAGGTTGCCAACTCCCCCTTGGAAATACCTGGAGATTTTGGGGGAAGAGCCTGTGGATGGTGAGGTTTGGGCAAGAATGGGAGCCTAGCAGGGTATAATGGTGTATAGTTCACCCTCCAAACCTGTCATTTTCTTTAGGGAACTGGTCTTTGTCATCTGGAGATCAGTTGTAATTCCAAGAGATCCCCAGCTGTTACCTGGAGGTTGGCAACCCTATGTATAAAACCGCATGTTGGAGAAAG
Organism: Euleptes europaea; assembly: GCF_029931775.1. NCBI lineage: Eukaryota > Metazoa > Chordata > Lepidosauria > Squamata > Sphaerodactylidae > Euleptes > Euleptes europaea. The sequence goes on from NC_079319.1 coordinate 59,083,747, forward strand.
CTTCAGTTCAGCGCTCTTATCTGATACCATTGTTTCATTTCATTCTTGGAATTCATCTTCACAGCTTTTGTTCTTGTGCCAACTGCTTACCAAATTGAGCCGCAGGAATTTTCATGGTTTGACAAACAGATGACTCGGTTTTCCTTGTGACCTGAAGAGTTGTCACATGCCCCTTGTGCTCCAAGCTGAAATGGAAGAAATTCTGGTTTAAGAGGAAATCCTGGTTTAGGAAGTGTCCAATCTGACTACAGTTTCTTCTGCTGTCTGGATCCGGGCACTTAAACAAATTGAAATTTCTGTCTTGTATACAAGCCAGGATTGCAGGCAGATGCGTAATATCGGGAGCCAACACCATTGGTTGGGATTAGTAAGGGTCAACATTTATTAATTTGCATCCAGTCGGTATCTGCGGCTGCCAAGGGTACATGAGACATTCCCTTCTTAGAACGAAGGGACCATCTTGAACTATGTGGTGATTCCAGAAGGAAATGCGCACCGTCCTTCTGGGGACAGAGCACCCCAACTTTTCCAGTGCTCCCAGATTATCTGGAATTCTTAACCATTCCAACTTTTCGAAGACTTTTCTTCTTGGCCAGACATACTAGCTGGAGATCTCCTGCTATTACAACTGATCTCCAGCGATCAATTCCCCTGGAGAAAATGGCTGCTTTGGCAATTGGACTCTATGGCATTGAAGTCCCTCTCCTTCTCAAGCCCTGCCCTCTTCAGGCTCCTCCCCCAAAATCTGCAGGTATTTCCCAACCTGTAGCTGACAACCCTACGTGTGTACTTACCAGAAGATGATAGAGGATGTGACAAGGTGAATCCATAGACTAAAGCCATAGAGTTTCTGACAATTCCTAGAGCTACCCTTTGTCACTTCCTGTATCAACTTCCTGCAAGTACACAAAACTGCTTTTTTTCTTGGAGCAGTGGGGGACAGCAGGTCCTGGGGCCTTACCCTTCAGTGAATTAACTGGCAGATTTTTGAAAACCCCAGTCGAACAGAGAGTCTGTCCGTTACGCCTAAATGCTCGTTTGCATACAGGTGCTCTTTTTGCTGTGGACTGGACTGGACATTCCTGTTTTGCAGTATGGCCTCTTGATGGGATGCAGAAGATTCAGGCCCTCTCTGTCTGCGCACGCCTGATTTTCTGAGCAACACCACCAGGGCTCTGAGCCCGAGGCTGCCAGACGGAGCACAGCCCTGGCTTCTCCTTGCCAAACATTTCAAGCATTTGCTAGTGTTCGATGGAGGTGTGCCGTATCCTGTCCCCCAAACTACAAGGTCTTCGGGTCAAGGCTAATGGAACCTGCCATGGGGCTGCTGTCCCAGCTCCTTGAAGGCACCATAGCCTGGGGTTCTGTTCTGAGGTTTTCCCCTTCACCCTATTAAATGATGCCTCAGGGTGCTCATCCAAAGCCAGCATGCCACCACGCACCAGCATCAGGACAGGTGCATACCTCCCTATCCGTGGGGCTGTCTGCAAACCCTGCTGTCTCCCCTACCTTGGTTTAGGGATGGGATGGACTAGAATTCTAAGCCAGGATTAAACCATGGATTTAGGCAAACACAAAACGGAAAAAAAAGAACTCAAATGTGAGCATCACGGTAAACTGTAGATAAATAGAAGACTTCTTGAATTGGGAAGCCCTCAGTCTCAACAAGGTGTGGAGTGAGAGGAGGAGGAGGAGGAGAAGAAGAAGAAGAGTTGGTTTTTATATGCTGACTTTATCACTTGAGAATCAAACCGGCTTACAATCCCCTTCCCTCCCCCCCACAACAGACACCCTGAGGTAGGTGGGGCTGAGAGAGTGTGACTAGCCCAAGGTCACCCAGTTGGCTTCACGTGTAGGAGCGGGGAAACAAATCCAGTTCACCAGATTAGCCTCAACTGTTCATGTAGAGGAGCTGGGGATCAAACCCGGTTCTCCAGATCAGAGTCCACTGCTCCAAATCACCGCTCTTAACCATAAGAAGCAGAGGATTTTAGCCTCATTCTTGTCACAAACATCTTGTGGTTTGTGCATGATACCTTAATGCAGCAATACTGTTACATGTAGCGTGAATGGTACAATTAATTATAATTTCATGTTTGTATGCAATGCACTGAACAAGAATTGTGTACAGTTTACAGTTTATCCAGACAAGATGAGCAGGGTTTTAGGGCTAGTGGTCCCACTGCATTTCATTCTGTGACATTCTCCAGTGTGAGGCTAACCATTGTGGCTCCTGTGAAGGCCCTGGCGATGGTTTGCATCCGTTGTGGAATCTTAGCTAAGATCCAGAGCAGCATTTCATGACAGCAGTGTAAGCTACCAAAAAGAGAGACGAGTATTAAATGATCACATCCTTCAACTTGTCCAGAGAATTCTAGCAGATGGACATTTTGCTTCCCAATGTGTAGCATATAGCAAATTCTCTAAGCTTCAAGGCACATCACTTTCTGGAAGCAAGTGTTGAAACACGTGACTTGTTCCTTCTGTTAGTTTTCACACACTGTGACCCAGGTCCAGCCATCAGGAATTCAAGCTGTGTGCATTCAAGTTGTTTTGCTAATGAATCAGACGATTGCTTTCAAACGGTTCTGGTTGCTATACCGGTTTATCAAAATGCAGTCTTTAAGATCAGTTTCTATGCTATGTGCACCTGGTTGAGGAATCTCCCCCCCCCCCATGTTTCCCCTTTGCAGAACGGGCATAGGGTGCCAGCACCAGCATTTTAGGATGGGGCTGATGTGTGTGTGTGTGTGTAAGTGCCGTCAAGTCGCTTCCGACTCATGGCGACCCTATGAATCAGTGTCCTCCAAAATGTCCTATCTTTGACAGCCTTGCTCAGGTCTTGCAAATTGAGGGCTGTGGCTTCCTTTATTGAGTCAGTCCATCTCCTGTTGGGTCTTCCTCTTTTCCTGCTGCCCTCAACTTCTCCTCGCATGACTGTCTTTTCTAGTGACTCAAGCCTTCTCATAATGTGACCAAAATACGATAGCACAGCACTACTTTTCGTGCTCGCCACGTTTGTTCATCCCAGTTCTTCGGAATACCACCACCACGTGGTTTGCCTGCTTATACGTATTATTTGACAACTCCTCGTCTTTCTAAAGCCTTCTGTTTAGCTAGATTGAATGCTAACCCTTCTATGGTTATGCAAGTCAGAATTTTGAATATACCATATCCAGACAGGACCTGTCCTTGCTCTTCTGGCTCTGTCGATTCACTAGCTCATGCACTTTTGGAATGCCGCTTTTACGAGGAACTTCCATCACATTATATCTCCCCCCTTTTAACATACAAATCTAATGCCTCTGTGTCTAACATAATGCCTTTTCTACTAAGCAATAGGGATCCCAAGGCTACTTTGCCAGTGGCAAGATTTGTTTGTCTTTATATCCCTCAAACACTAGATATATGCTGCTCAAGATCAATGGATCAACGAGCTTCTAAGGGATAAAAGGAAAGGAAAGGAAAATACTATAGCCTCAGTTTAGTCATTTTAGCTTCTAGGGTCAGTTCAGGCTTGATTTGATCTATAACCCACTGATTTGTTTTTTTGGCAGTCCATGGTATCCGTAATGGGGCTGATAGTATTCTTCAAATTATATTCCAGTAATGTTTCGAGTGAATGATTCCCCTGGCACTTTATGATCATTCCAGATTGGTAGCCATGTTGTTCTGTAGCAGCAGAATGAATAGGAGCCCAGTGGCACCTTAAAGACTAACAAAATTTATTGCCGTTTAAGCTTTCATGAGTCGGAGCTCATTCCCTCAGATGTGCATAGTGTGTTCATCCATCAGGCTGAATTATATACACACAGCAGAGGGAGTGTTTACAAAGAAAAGTTGGTTCAAAATGAGATCCAGCCCAAAGAGTAATCAATTCATTCGGAGTGTGTGAGAGACACTCCCAACTGTTATTAGATAAGTAAAATGTTTAAACCTCAATGCAAAATGAAATGAGTGTCACACACCCACCCTGAATGAGCTGATTGCTCTTTGGGCTGGATCTTTCTTCTTTGGAACACCCCTAACCCTTATATTTCTGTCGTGTATACCCTGTGATTCTGATGTAGTGATCTCTAAGTCATGGAAGCTTATGAAGAAGAAGAAGAAGAGTTGATTTTTATATGCCAACTTTCTCAACCACTTAAGGAAGAATCAAACTGGCTTACAATCATCTGAACTATGGGTATCCTGGTGGAAGTGAATATAGTGATTTGGAGAGGTGTGATTAGCCACAAACTTAGTCAGTATACGAAACCATGTTGAGTCTTAGGGGTGAAACAGAAGGCAGTGGGGGAACAGTCATATTTCAACCCTACATTCGGGTTTCTGGCACTATTTCAGCAAATGCCAGGAGATTTTGAGGGCTGTGCCTGGGCAGGGTGGAGATTGGGGAGGATGTGATGTTATTTCCAGGTGACACTGTAGGGATTTCCTGTAATCTCCATGGTAGATACAACAGAGACCTAGGGAAAATTTTACAGCATCTCTATGGAGGCCATTTTTTTCTCAATTTCTTGAGGGTGGGGATTGGAGCTAAGGCTGGGAGGGGTTTTTGTACTGTGGCCAGGCAAACGGCAAGCCAATTTTGCATGTGTTATATCGGGATGCGTGAGGACTAGAAACTGTTTAATGAAAAAAGCACTTGCTCTAATTCTTTATAATTCAGAATGGGCTAGAAATAACAAGTCTTGCATTCTGCTTTAGAATATGGTGCTGCAAATGTTTTGATCTTTCTATTTGAGTCCCACATATAATTTGTCATTCCTTGCTTGTCTCCCCCTCCCTCGTTAAGCATAGTGTGGGAATCTAAAGGGGAGAATGGCTTTGTACAGGCACTGGGATAGACTTAATAAATCATTTATAATTCTGCTTTCTGTGTTTTTATGAATGCTCGTGCACAAAAATCTGAGTATTTATAACTAGTGACATTCATCCCAAGTTACCAATGCAAATTATAATGAAGTCTTTCCACAACAAGCGTGGTAAGACAGACGGTTCACTGGTCCCTTGTGGCTTTCTCACCGTTTACAAGCAGTATGTAGTTCAAGCAAACAAGAATGAAATGTAGGGAGAATAAGGTAGCATATCTTCAAAGACCTTGCCATTCCTGTTAACCCGTTACAGGTTTGTTCAGATGAATTCCCAATACTCTAGAGAAATACCCTTGGGAATACTCTGTGGGGAAATAGGAAGGAAACTCAAATCTGTTATGAAGGTGGGAAAGTACTGTGAAGTTCTTTCCTTTTTTTGCTGGCCTACCTGTACTTTTGCTGATCATATACTGTATGATGATATCTGTGCATGCAGTTTGGAAGTTGCTTGTCATCCTAAATGAGTGAGACTAAATCTAAGTTAGAATGATACAAAAGGGGCAGCACCAAATGGTTTATGTTGCTTGCAGGCAGAATTGTCCCATTTTTAGAATGGTTGGTACATAGATTGCTGATGAACAGAGATGTAAAGACCAGGAAATAAACCAGAAAACATTTCCTCTTTGGGAATTAGTGAAATACTACTGATGAGTTGAGTATAAAATAGAGTTGCCAACCTCGAGGTGGTAGCTGGAGGATTACAACTGATCTCCAGGTGACTGAGTGCAGTTCACCTGGAGAAAATGACCCCTTTGAAAGGTGGATTCTATGACATTATACCCCATTGAAATCCCTCCCCTCCCCAAACCCCACCCTCCTCAGGCTCCACCCCCAAAATCTCCAGGCAGTTCCCATATTGGAGCTGGCAACCCAAGTTGCTAACCTCCAGGTGGATACTGGCGATTTCCTGGAATTACAACGGATCTCCAGACCACAGAAATCCATTCTCCTGGAGAAAATGGCTGCTTTAGAGTGTGAGCTCTATGGTATCATATTCATACTAAGCTGCCTTCCCTCTGCAGGCCCACCCCCAAATCTCCAGGAATTTCCCTACCTGAAGTTGGCAACCCTATCAACTCGGAAGAATAAGAGTATAGGCATAATTCACACCAGCATTCAAAATGAATGCTACTATAACTTTGGTTTAGATTGTGTGGAAACAAAAGGTGAATGCCGTCTTTTGGTGTGGCAGATGTCCGGTACAGGCTGATTTCCATCTTGATTTTTAAGTTGATTTAATGTTGCTTAGTTTTATTTTAATTAGTTGGATTTACAGCGCTAAAAAACGCTTCTTTTTGGAATTTAACGTCCTTAAGAAATCTTCTTGGCAATTCAGGCCAGTTTTGCTGTGAAACTAGATCACGCCTTCCAAATGAACTTTGCAGGAACTCATTTGGAAGTTACTAAATTGTAGAAACAGAACAAAAAGAAAAGACTTTAGCTGACTGTGTGAACAATATTAGGTGTCTCTCTGGTGCTGCATTCAACATTCATTTGAAAGGTGATTTGACAGAATGTAAATAATGATGGAGCTGACTAGGGTGTTCAATAAAAGCCTTTTCCATGGAAAGGATAAGGGGGGGTGGGGTACAGGAATCTGGAGGAGATTTTTACAGGTAAGGGATAAGCCTGTTTTAGCATTTAAAACGTTCAAAGGCACAATATTGGTTTGAAACATGTGGAACTTTAAAAACAGTGAGGAGATAAAAGGAGCAAAGTATGATAACTTTTTTTCAAGCATTTGCTGGCAACAAATTGACTTTGTAAAATGAAAGCAAAGACGAAGCATTATAATTCTTTGGTTTTATCCCCCTTCTGGCAATAAGTATTCAAGAAATGTGACTGTACTCTTGTTTTATTTCTTAAACTTTTTGCTTTTGCTGAACAGGCGGGGGAAAGGTAGTTTTGCTAATGCAACTGCCAATCAATCACCCATTATGTTGTAATGATTTACATTTACAAATAGGCTTTTGTGGTACTAAAACGTATGCACAAGCAACTTAGGAATGCTGGCAGGATATTTCCATTGTGCTGGGCAAGTAAACAAACTGGTATTTGTAATCTTGAGGATTATAGATAGGGTTGCCAACCTCCAGGTGGCACCTGAAGATCTCCAGCTATTACAATTCCTCTGCAGATGATGAACATCAGTTTTCCTAGGAAAAATGACTGCTTTTGAGGCAGGGTCAGATCTACATTTTTTTTGAAGGGGGGACAGAAGTACAAAATGATGCCCCCCATATATTATATACATATTTTTTCTTTATATATGCATATATAATCTATGTGATGGTGTTGTCTCATGGTGCACTGGTAGGGTTGTCAGGGACCCTCTTTGCCACTGGCAGGAGGTTTTTGGGGCGGAGCCTGAGGTGGGTGGGGTTTGGGGAAGGGGGACTTCAATGCCATTGAGTCCAATTGCCAAAGCAGCCATTTTCTCCAAGGGAACTGATCTCTATCGGCTGGAGATAAGTTGTAATAGCAGGAGATCTCCAGCTACTACCTGGAGGTTGGCAACCCTATGCACTGGGTGTAATTCTGTTTTGACAAATTCGAGTGGAATAGTAATGCCGTCCATTACAGCAAAGTCTGGTGGTACCTTAAATACTTACATTTATTGAGATAGAAGCCTTTGGGGACTAGCATCAGACAAAGCAGGCCCCGACCCATCACAGTTTCTGCCACAATCTGTTAGATTCACACCATGCCCACCCTAAATAGAATTACACCTTTCTAAGTCCTTTGAAGCCAGTGGGGTGAGAAAGGTGTAACTCTGCAAATGACTTTGCAACTCTGGCCAGTAGGGTTGCCAGGTCCCTCTTCGCCACCGGCAGGAGGTTTTTGGGGCGGAGCCCAAGTAGGGTGGGGTTTGAGAGGGGAGGGGCTTCAATGCCATAGAGTCCATAGAGACTTCAATGCCATAGAGTTCAATGCCATAGAGTCCAATGCCATCTCTATTGGCTGGAGATCAGTTGAAATAGTGGGAGATTTCCAGCTAGTACCTGGAGGTTGACAACCCTACTGGTTAGAGAGCCTCCTAGAACCTAATAAAGTGTATGTATTCCCCTTGTTTGGGCTCTGTGTATACAAAACTGCTTAATTGGCACCATCTATACAGGTCACAGAATTTGGTTTTCCTTAAATTGCGTTACCTTTTCCCACATTTTTGCATAGGTGCTCACCACCAGCAAGTAGGAACCTATCTTAATTTTGCACACAGCCGCACCCTGACATTTGGGTTGCATGAACCATTTTCAGTATTTCCAGCAACTGATAACATTGCTTCGACTGAATATGGCTCAGAGTCTGCACTAGAAAACTTAAATGGAAGCTAGAGCAATGCTTCTCTGTGTCTTGCCTCAAGCTGTTTCAAAATCACAAATGCACATTTTTAATGACTGAAATATACCATTAGCAAGGAGGCATTCTGCTCCAGTTGTTTCATTAGAGAATGGAATGCTTGGAAACGGTTCACAAGGAGACATTTCTGTGGTTAACCAAATCGTGCCCCCTTCAGTAACCCCCCCCCACCCCACACAATAACTCAAGCAGGGTAAGTCTGCTTTCTTTTCCCAAACTGCTCTTGTAAATACATTATATAGTCAAATGAAAGGTCATGTCTTATATAGTCCATACATGAAACACTTAGATGTTCCCAGATTTTCTCTTCTTTTCATAGATGTGTATGGAAGCTTTTGCTTGAGATTGCACAAATCTTGGGGCTGAGGTTTTAACAAACACCATGAAACTATTGCTTCTTTGTTTTCTTTTTGTCGTGTAATATAAAGAAATGGCATGGTGCTGGGAGAAAGGTGGGCCTTTGCATATATAAAATAAACATTTTAAATCAGGAATAGTGACAGCTGGCTGTTTGGTTTCCAAACTCTTGCAATTCTATTCTTGTTTTAAACAAAATGTTGTTATGCTTGCTAGGGATTGAGATGCATTCCGAGCACAAGCTGGAGGGCAGGACCACAGTCCATACAATTCTGGTTTTAGCATTACATAACATTAAAATGATAATTTGCCAAACCCACTGGATTATCAGCTGCTGTAGAGATTTAGAAAGCACCACTGTAGGTTATGCTTGAGTGTGAAAACGTGTGTGTTTTCATGGAGCCCTATGCCCTGATGCCTTTGCCTGTTGGTCATCTAATATGGTCATACTGGTTTTTTTTCCTAATTAAAGTCTTCTTCAGGGGATCAGTCCTAAGCAGCAAAGTTATGTGACCCTCGGCAGGAATTCTCTGTGCCTTTGAGTGGCGTATAAAGAATGACAGGAGCCCTGTTTACAAATTATAGTGAATACATGTATAATTCTTGTACATGTCCCTCAGGGCCCTGATGTCACCAGGCACAGCATTCCACCAGGCCGGAGTCAGGGCCAAAAAGGCTAGGGTTGCCAGGTCCTCCTTCGCAACCGGTGAGAGATTTTGGGGGCAGAGCCTGAAGAGGGCGGGATTTGGGGAGGGGAGGGACTTCAATGCCATCGAGTCCAATTGCCAAAGCGGCCATTTTCCTCCAGGTGATCTGATCTGTATCGGCTGGAGATCAGTTGAATTAGCAGGAGATCTCCTGCTACTACCTGGCAGTTGGCAACCCTGGAAAAGGCCCTGGCTCTCGTCGAGGACAGCCGCACACTCTTAGGTCCAGGGACCACCAGTAAGTTGTTGTCAGATGATCATAGAGATCTTCGGGGGACAGGCAGTCCCAAAGATACAAAGGTCTCAGGCCGTGTAAGGCTTTAAAGGTGAAAACCAGCACCTTGAACCTGATCCGATACTCCAGCTGGAGAACGTGCAGTTGGCAGAGCACTGGCTTAATATGTTCTCGGGGCGAGACCCCTGTAAGGAGTCTCGCTGCTGCATTCTGTACCAGTTGGAGCCGCCAAATCAGTCTCGAGGGCAGCCCTACGTAGAGCGAGTTACAGTCGTCTAGCCTAGAGGTGACCGTCACATGGATCATTGTGGCTAGGTCAGGGCGGGAGAGTTAGGGCAATTGTAATTAATGTTTTCAGGAGATTATCCATTGGAATTGTGGGAGGGAGGACATGTATATTTTATTGATTTGAAAACGCTGGAAAACATCAGGGTTCCTAATCACATGCATGTGTGTCGGTATGCACACGGGCTCTAGGCATACATTCCAATGAACGTGTATAGGACTGGAGTAGTTTTAGGTATAAACATTGACTAACCCATCCTTCTTTCTTGCTGTTCATATGTTGACTAAAGTCAGTCCCAGAACTGACAGTGCTAATTTGGCTTTTTCAAGGGCATAGAAACATGCATAAGTGAGGAATGGGCATGAATGCCTGCATTCTTCAACATTTAAGAGGGCTTATAGTCCAACAATCTACTGTAGAGTTGCTCTTCTACTGCACTCCAGGCTCTTTTGGGATTTAGGAGATTCATTATGCAATGAAATGGGTGGGTTCTTCCATTTTCCAGAGCCAAGTAAAATACTGGAAGGATTTTGTTTTGTATTTTGTTCCATGATCTAATTGGTTCACGCCATTGCCTGTGGGAAGAAGTTAGCAGAGTAGTTGATTATTTCATATGAATATATAGTTCTTCTATTAATTGTTGCATGTGAAGAAAGGGCAAAGGGGTATGGAAATGAATGCTTTGCTTAGAGAAAAAGTTGTTTGGAAAGTAAAAGGTAAAGAGGGTCTTGGAAAGTTGTACACAGCGGGAAGCCTAAAATTATAGGCTTTCGTTTTTGTGCTATATTGATGTGTGAATAACTATGACATAGGGCAGTGGACGGAAATAAATTGTTATCTTTTATTGGATTTACATTTTATGCCAACAAATTAGGAAGGGCTAAATTACCTAAAGTGTTCCTGAATTCTCTCAGTGCTTTGTGTTTCTGTGCTGCAACAAATCAGTAGTTGAGGCAAATGTGTCTAGGCTTTTGCCTTGCAGTTCAGAATTCTGCACACAGATTTTCCTGCAGTTTGCCAGTCTTTGAGGCTCCCTGGGATTCCAGAGTGACCATAGTCCCTGAACATTTGTACCCTAGTCCCCTCCTCCTTAGTCGTGCATTGTACACTTCTTCAGGGTAATGTGCAGTAGGAAACATGTTGACTTCAGTGATTAGAGTATGGCATTCTTAGGACTAGCTTACACAAGACAGTTTGGTCAGCTTGGAAGTTGCCATTGGGTATGCATTGATGTGGCTGCTGCTGACAGCAATTCACATGAACACATGAAGCTGCCTTATGCTGAACCAGACCCTTGGTCCATCAAAGTCAGTATTGTCTACTCAGACTGGCAGTGGCTCTCTGGGGTCTCAGGCAGAGGTCTTTCGCATCACCTACTTGCCTAGTCCCTTTAACTGGAGATGCCAGGGATTGAACCTGGGACCTTCTGCATGCCAAGCAGATGCTCTGCCACTGAGCCACAGCCCTTCCCCTCAGAAGTCTCCATTAGTATGACCACAGGAATTACTCGCACTTGTGTTTGTGATGCACATGAGTTGGTGATGCTCAAACACTGTCAGAGTTGCTCCCTAAAAGAGCAAGATGTATTTTTCAAACTAACTAGTTGTTCACAGAAACATGTACTAAATGGCTGGATTGGATCACATGTAATGAATATGGTTGCTTTATTTTCCATGGCTGTGGCTTGACAATTGCCAGAATCAGATGCATCCCTGGCAGTGCACTGTAAATCTGGTGATGGAGGGAGCCCAAGGCTGGCTGATGTTACACCAAGCAATGGCTTGGCATTACAACCAAACTGGACCACCGTGGCAATATACAGGAAAGTTTTGTTTTCCTTTGCAGCTAACAAGCACAAGAGCCAGCATGGTGTAGTGGTTAAGAGTGGTGGTTTGGAGCTGTGGAGTCTGATCTGGAGAACCGGGTTTGATTCCCCAGTCCTCCACATGAACAGCAGAGGCTAATCTGGTGACCTGGATTTGTTTCCCCATTCCTACACACGAAGCCAGCTGGGTGACCTTGGGCAAGTTACAGCTCTGTTAGAGCTCTCTCAGACTCACCTACCTCACAGAGTGTCTGTTGTGGGGAGGGGAAGGGAAGGTGATTGTAAGCTGGTTTGAGTCTCCCTTAAGTGGTAGACAAAGTTGGCTAATCAAAACCTACTCTTCTTCTTCTAAACTGGATCCAGACACAGGACTTTGTGTTCGCTCTGCTACTCTGATTTCCTGTTGCTCTCAGGGTCTATCTATTTGCCTCTTTTTAGTCCTCTTTGACCAGGCTTTTAATTTGCAACTGTGTGCTGCCTATCATACCATCTGGAGACCCACTGGGGTCAAAACTTTGGGCAGAGTCTTATTCAGAATGTTATGCAGACCATTTCCTGGTTCTCCGTAACTCCCGGTAGCTCAGTCCCTCCTTCAGAAACGTTTCTTCCCAATGAAGTGATTAATTGAACGTGCTCTTCTGAATGAAAAGGCTGCCTGCTGCAAACTTCATCTTGTCTGGGGGTATTTTGAGCCTGACAGCACTGAAGATTTCCTGCCCACATTGGTTATTAGGTGCTCCTTATCCTTTGGTCCCATTGCCTGGTGAAATATTAGATCACAGGAAAAGAGCTTATCTGAACATACGTCTGAACTGACAAATATGGCAGCCTTTCAACAACAACAACAACAAAAAAGCTAATGCACGTAACGTCTTCTTCCGGGCTCGGAATACCAATGAGCTTGGTACTTGTCTTGTCCCACTGACAATGGTCAAATGCATACAATGTGATTTTCATAGCATCCAGACAGCCTGAGCACCTCATATCTACCTGTCTAGCCAGTGCATCAGCCATCCTTGAGCAGAGACTAATTTCTAATGCATCAGGAATAAGGCTTTTACCAGCTTCCTTTATTCCTGAGCATACCAGGTAAGCTGCGTAGATTTGTTTACCTTTAGCGACAAATAACTAGTGGTCACATCCCCCCCTGCACCAATTTTTTAAATAAGATGGCCCTGGAAAAGGCTTTTAAGATTAAATTTTCATTGCTTCAGACAAAGGAGAAGCAAATGCTGAAGAGGTAGGGTTTTTACTGTTTCTGACCGAACAGCCTTGTTAGGGTTGTTCCCCCCCTCCTTTTGTTGCATTCCATAAAAAGAATGACGATGGCTCTGTTTTTTAGCATTGGACCATGCTAGTTTAGCAACATGGCTCGCGCTCCTCGTTTTGCTGCTCTTGGTGAATAAACAGCTGAAAGTAGGTAAATAAACAGCGAAATGCTGGAGACCAATGAATAGGGTTGCCAACCAGGTACTAGCAGGAGATCTCCTGCTATTACAACTGATCTCCAGCCAATAGAGATCAGTTCACCTGGAGAAAATGGCTGCTTTGGCAATTAGACTCAATGGCATTGAAGTCTCTCTCCTCCCGAAACCCCGCCCTCCTCAGGCTGTGCCCCAAAAATCTCCAGGTATTTCCCAACCCGGAGCTGGCAACCCTACCAATGAAACTCACACAGGCTCTGTATGCACAGATCTCTACCCTTTCAAAAAGCGGGGTCCGGATTGCATTGGGGGAGCCTGTGGGCATTCAGACTACGCACACGCAGGCTCTGAACCCTTAGATGTTGGGAGTGCGGCCAGCAGGCACAAATCCACTTCGCCCACTATCCCTACGTTTAGTCATCTGCACAGAGCTTTGGAGATGGCAGAGACGCTGTACCTTTGGAGAAGGAGGCTTCACGCATTATGGCACTGTGAAACATCCTCATGTCCATGGTATACTGACCTACTTTCTTTTTGATGTTGGCAGGTGGTATGCGGGTACGCAAACAGGACAGGAAACATGCTCCTGTGCTGTAGGATTGGCTCCTATTTCCCAGTGTTTTTTCTCTAAAGTTTTCACACCCAAGTATCTCCTTCAAATGCTGCGGGAAAAGCATGGTGGACATGAGGGGGTGAGAACACGTGACATCTTCTCATATGTTAGACTGGTTCCTCAGTGGAACAGGCTTCCTCGGGAGGTGGTAAGCTCTCCTTCCCTGGAGGTTTTTAAGCAGATGCTAGATGGCCAAGTGTCAGCAATGCTGATTCTATGACCTTAGGCCGAACATGAGAGGGAGGGCACCTTGGCCATCTTCTGGGCATGGAGTACGGGTCACTGGGGGTGTGGGGGGTAGTTTGGAATTTCCTGCATTGTGCAGGGGGTTGGACTAGATGACCCTGGTGGTCCCTTCCAACTCTATGATTCTATGAGTCTATGTTCCTTTCTTCATTAATGTTTTCAACAAATGGTACTTACGCATACTGGTAAGTGACAATGGAGAAATAAATATATAATGTTTTTTTGTACCCCTTTTCAGTGCCAGAGGTAGGTTCTTAAGGAGGCCTTTGTTCTCACATAATAAAGGATGCTTGGTTGCACAGTGCAAGGTTTTCAGAATCTCAAAGATTTCTCAGTCATGGTGATATGAACCATTTTTGTCTCAATATTCTGCAGTGCCAGTGCCTAGTGGTTTAATTCCGGCCTGGGAAAGGTCGAAATGTTGTGGTGGGAGTGATCAGCAATAAATACATGAGGGTCTACTCTTACTGCTTAACACATACTTACCATTGGTGGTACGCCAGGGGCTGTACAGAATACAGAAGTTACTTAGTCCCTATTTTGAGGGCTTATAGACTGCTTCAAAGCAGGGGTGTAGAGAGGCCAGGAGTTGACAGTGATTTATGACAGAAAGAGGAGAGACTGATGGTAATAGAGCAGGTGAAATGAAGCTGGAGTAGTTCAGAATTGCAGTTTGCTTTTGGCCCCTTTATCTGTGAAACCCCTAAAAGGGGGGGGGGGAAACATTCTCACCGTGCAGGTGATTTGGGAAGTTTCAGTGTCTAGTGAACAACACATGAATGAGTCACCCATGAACCTTTTTTTTGTTTTGTTGCTGTGTTACGTAACATCACAATGGGGAATGCTGCAAGATGGGTCAGTTCCATAAACTTTTGAAAGTTCCCTTTCTGGACATGGGAAAATAAGCAGTCTTCCCCTTCCATATATTTGTTTTTAATTTGTTTTTACACTTGTACCATACCTTGTCACTGGTCCTCCTCATCCAACACATCCAACCCCTCCCATTTTTAAAACAGAAGTAGTTGCACTATTTTTTGAAACCCAGAGTTTTTTTGTGAGGGTGTTTTGTGAAATCATTTGTTAATGTCAGTCAGGCCCTTCTGACAGAACACCATTATTTACATGCCTAATAGCATCATTTTATCTTAGCTGAGCCTCAACATGAAAGTGATTGGATGCTTTATAGATGCCTGGATAGATGGATATAGAGTAATTTGTGACAAATTGCTACCATCTCTGCTTCATTCTGCCTCTGACATTAGCGGTGCATTTCTTGGGAGGTGCTTGGAAAATTGGAAGAAAAGGCAGATGGATTACTGCCTATTTTATATTACATTATTCATAAAAAAAATTAAAAATAGACAATAGGGAACATGGACCTGCAGCAAAACTCAAAACTTGAGGAACAGAAATAAGGCCTTTGGAAGTCTGTCAGCCCTCCAAAATTTAGCAAAGGCAAGATGCTTACTTGTGTAGAAGAATGAATCCTTGAAGGATTTCATGTTGAAGATTACCTATCTATCCAACATTGTTTTAAATCCCTGCTTATAGTTGGTAACATACATTACATAAAGTAGCTATACATAGCAGTGCAAAACTGCAGAATTACAGGTGCAGAAAAGAGCAACCAAAATGATCAGGGGACTAGAGCAACTGCCCTATGAGGAGCGGTTAAAATGCTTAGAGCTGTTTAGCTTGGAAAGAAGGTGGCTGAGGGGAGACATGATAGAGGTCTATAAAATTATGCATGGTTTGGAGAGAGTGGACAGGGAAAAGCTTTTGTCCCTTTCCCATAATACTAGAACACGGAGTCATCTGCTGAAGCTGGAGGGTGAGAGATTCAAAACAGATAAAAGGAAGTATTTTTTCAAACATATAGTTAAATTGTGGAACTCCCTGCCCCAAAATGTGATGATGGCTGCCAACTTGGAAGGCTTTAAGAGGGGAATGGACATGTTCATGGAGGAAAGGGGTATTCTTGGCTACTAGTTAAAATTGATACTAGTCATGATGCATACCTATTCTTTACAGTCTCAGAGGAGCATGCCTATTATGTTAAGTGCTTTGGAACATAGGCAGGACAATGCTGCTGCAGTTGTCGTTTGGGGGCTTCCTAGAGGCACCTGGTTGGCCACTGTGTGAACAGACTGCTGGACTTGATGGGCCTTGGTCTGATCCAGCAGGGCTTTTCTTATGTTCTTATGTTCTTCTTAAGTGACTCCAGTCTCAGCCCACTGAAAAGAATAGTGTGTGTGTGCCGTCAAGCCACAGCTGACTTATGGAGACCCCATGGGGTTTTCAAGGCAAGAGACTTTCCAATGTGGTTGGCCATATTCTGCCTCCATGTCACGACCCTGGTGGTCCAGTATTGTACTGTAAATGCCATAACAGATAAATCAGTGAGGGGACAATTTATCTTTTTCAAATAACTCTCCTAGGCAAGAATTTCTATACCAAAGCTGTATCAGACTGCCTGTGGACCTCCAAAGAGGACATGCACTCTACTCGGGGCTACCCTTGAAAATGTCCTACTGGAAAATGTGCTCGTCTAAAGTATACAACTCACCAGTGTGGTGGCTCTTTCTATAAGAAGTTTTTGTTTGTTAAGCAGCAGTGGACTGCTAGCGTTGCGCTCACTTTTTGACAGTCTTTCCTGAGCAGTATATCGCCTTGGGCCCATACCAACCTTTTGGAGCCAAAAATGGAGGAACCCCTTGGAGATTTATTAACCCTGGAAAAAATAGTACTTTTTACTAAGGATTATGGTCTTGCCAAGTTTAAATTCTTTTAATTTTTGTCAAGTGATTAGAGTAGATTGTTTTAAAGATTGTTGGGGTTTTTCCCCCCATTCTCCCGTTAAGTAAAACCAGTGGAAATTCTTTCTCACAAAGCTTTCCAAAATGTTGTTTTGACATAGAAGCCAGCCTTGGGAAAGTATATTCTTTAATGTTGCAAGTGTTAGAACAGGGTTATAATGGGATCTGTTTAACAAGGCAATTGTTCTAGGAGATTGCTGGACTATTTATTCCTTATAGAGCTGAAAGACACAGCGCAATGCCAGAAATAGAATTTGTCATCTGAAAGTATCATTTTTAATAAACATGTGCTTTCAATCCCAAATATCTGATGTGATTTCAAACCAAATTACATTCTTGCTTCTGAAACAGAATGGCACTCCTATTGTACCTGCCCTGGGGCCTCCGCTTCTTTCTCTTATAGAAAGCAGCTGTAGTTTTGCTGTTCGCTTAAATGGCATCCAGATCAGGTCTTTTGTATGCTGACTGTTTCCATCACCTTGGCTATTTACAGTCTCCCATTTCGTCTCCTTTGGGGGAGGGCCGTGACTCAGTGGTAGAACATCTGCTTTGCATACAGAAGGTTCCAGGTTCAATCCCCTTGGCATCTCCAGTTAAAATGAATGGGCTGTAGGTGATGTGAAAAGACCTTTACCTGAGATCTTGGAGAGCTGCTGCCAGACTGAGTAGACAATACTGACCTTAATGGACTGATGTGCAGATTCTGTATCAGACAGTTTCATGTGTTCATCTTTTCCTGCAGGTGTCCCAGAATCATCTGGAGAGTTTCTAAACTTGGCACCTCTGCTGAAATCTTCTTTCTTTTTGGGTCAAATTCAGACCCCTCCTTCATTTCCACCTCACATCCTGCACATTTTCAGTATTTTGCAGAATATTTTTTTCCTGCACTACCTTCAAGTTCCCTTTTTATTCTCTGGCCATTTTATTTTAGAATTAATATTTATTCTAATCCCACCTTACTTAGAATACTGTTTATTGAAATTTTAGACACACTTACTGAATAGTAAGTTTAACATATTATGACTTACTTCTGAGGAAACATGTCTGGGATTAGACTAAAAGAATAGTCTTCTTTCAAATATCTGTTAAGTATATGGGTTGGATCCCAACCAGCTTTTCGGAGGGTGCAGAAGGGTCCCTTGGACTACCCAAAAGGTAATGTTGGGGATCCTGGGAGCTGCATGGATTTAAAAAAAATGGCAGGATCCAACCTTATGTTTATTTGGGTCACACACACACAGGCTATTTATGCAGGGGGGTTTTAGCTTGTGATCCCTGCTGGACTGCTTCGAGGCTTTTTTTGCATTATTCATGATTTTACCAACCTTTGGAAGTCACTTTGCTCCCGCCTCGTTCTTTCCCCACAGTTCTAGGATGCTTTTTGTAACAAATTTAAATTCTGCTTCGAGGCAAGAGCGAGGCAAATCCCCGCCATTTCCATGCATAATCTTAACTTTGGGGTTTCTCTCCTCACGCC
This sequence comes from Euleptes europaea, assembly GCF_029931775.1. Lineage (NCBI taxonomy): Eukaryota > Metazoa > Chordata > Lepidosauria > Squamata > Sphaerodactylidae > Euleptes > Euleptes europaea. The sequence goes on from NC_079319.1 coordinate 59,101,967, forward strand.
CATTCTGGCTTCTCCCTCCCACATGTCTGTCCCTCCCATCCAACCCCTTCTCTCAAAGTGAAGCACAAAAGAGGGAGCGAAACCTTCATGAAATGTGCAGGAAGACACCAACCAAAGAGAGGCTGAAAGGCAGCTCCTTGCAGGGAGCTGTTGAAGAAAGGAGGGGAGGAATACCCAGCTTTGCAAAAGCACACGCACAGACAGTGAGCAGTCCCTTTAAGAGCTGACCCACCCTCTCCTAGTAAACGGCAACAAAGTTCCCCTACATAAATGACCACAGACAGTCTCAGAAACCAAAGCTTGAGTGCATTCTTACTTCTTCTTTATGGTGCAAACCAAATGAGGAATGGCTGAATGCTGTCTGTAATCGTTGAACTTGCTTTGTGTATCTGAGTGAGTCAGGAAGTGTTCGTTGTGGTGTGGTTTTTAGTTGGCACACAAAGCGATGAAATGTCTGAGCTGTAATTGTGGTAAAGTTCAGGGAAGTTTTTAAAAACTGCAGGTGTTTCCTACTTTCCTAACAAGATAGGATAATTGCAGTATGAAGTGGTATGCTACCAATGAGTCAGCTTCTTCAAAAAAAAACAACAACGAAGGGCCTAGGACACTGAAAATAGACTCCATGGTAACTGTATAACTCAGAGTTGAATTAGAAGGGGTGTTACAAGAAGGGTCCAGGTCAATTGCCCTCTCCTTACACTGAATGGACTCAGCCAAGCCAACGTCAACTGGGTCACAGGCATCTTCGGGTCTTGTGAATTTCACTTTTAGCAGCAAAGACAAAGGCATTAATAGGAATTGTCTGGCAGTGTTACCTGTGTACATTTTTTAAATGCTCAGGTGAATGCTTATATTTTTTCATGTACTTGAAAAACAAACCCAGTAGTTCCAAAAGTGCTCTAGTATGGGGAACTGTGTTATGTCCAGTAGCTGTCCATGATAGTCACACCAAACATGCAAATATGTATAAAAATAATATGGTTGCTGCACTGGGAGCTACTTCAGCATTTGGAGAGCCAGTGTGGTGTAGTGGTTAAGAGTGGTGGTTTGGAGCAGTGGAGTCTGATTTGGAGAACTGGGTTTGATTCCCCAGTCCTACACATGAGCAGCAGAGGCTAATCTGGTGAACTGGATTTGTTCCCTCGCTCCAGCTTGGTGACCTTGGGGTAGTCATACTCTCTCAGCCCGACCTACCTCACAGGGTGTCTGTTGTGGGGAAGGGAAGGGAAAGTGATTATAAGCCAGTTTGATTCTTCCTTAAGTGGTAGAGAAAGTCGGCATATAAAAACCAACTCTTCTCTTCCTCCTCCTCAGTGCTGTTTAAAGGTAACAGAAACCCATTTTGACCTGGGTGGAGGGGAGAGACCGAATTAACATGTACACTGGTAGGCAATTATCTCTCTAAACTTCTATCTGCAACTCTTGAAAAGCTATTGTATTAATACAGCATCAGACTTCCATAGTGTCTTCATGGACTGTACTATGAGAGTAAATTCACAAAATCTGATGTGATGTTGGCTGGCATTGTAGGATCCCAAGGACACTCCAAGCAGATAACACCAGATCAACTTATAAACACATAGCAGCAATAGTTCCTTAATAGTCTCCTTCCTGTCACTGTCTGTCTCTTTCAGTTGACTGCCAGATGGCTTGCTGGCAATTCAAGTTTAGGCAAGTGAATAATCTACCTGGCATGAGTTGAGCTGTGGCCCCAAAGGGACGCAGTTTAGTGAATTCTTCCTTTTGTGTGTAAAATGCTGTTAATGGCTTGTTTAGCGACATGTATTTCAACAACATGGCTTTTAGTTTTTGTCAGGAGACATAAAGTATTTGCATATGCAGAGATACTGGCACCCCCACTAATTCTGTCATGAGCTCTTTCACTTTCAGCTGTGTTATTTCCATGTAAGGATAATAGATGAAGTGAGTTCACAGGTTTTTAATGCATTTCTCTGATGCATCTTTTTAAACTCCTGTTTGAGTGGAGTGGAGAAAAACGTGAGGTTGAATCTGCCATCATGATAGTAATTGAAGAAATCCTAAGCAATGTCCTCTCTTTGTGAATGGAACTGGAGGATTAGAACTTGTTCTTGATTTGCAATAAACTAAAAAGGTAAAGGTCCCCTGTGCAAGCACCTGGTCATTCCTGACCCATGGGGTGACGTCACATCCCAAAGTTTACTAGGCAGACTTTGGGGAAGGCACTGGCAAACCACCCCTTAAACAGTCATCTTCCCTTTACCCCCAGCAAACTGGGTACTCATTTCACCAACCTCGGAAGGATGGAAGGCTGAGTCAACCTTGAGCTGGCTACCTGAAACCAACTTCCGTTGGGATCGAACTCAGGTAGTGAGCAGAGTTTGGACTGCAGTACTGCAGCTTACCACTTTGCGCCACGGGGCTCTTTTGCAATCAACTAGGGGCCAAAATTAAAAGCAGCGTATAATTGACTGCAAAAAACAAAAACAAAACCCAGAACGGACTGGTGTGAGACTGTTGTTGACAGTCTCACAAACCATTATTTCATTAGTCTGGTTCTCACTGAGGAAGTAGCCAGCCTGGTGTAGTATTCAATGTGTCAGACTAGGATCTGGGAGACCCAGGTTCAAATCCCTCCTCTGTATAGAAGTTCTCTGGGTGACCTTTGGTCAGTCACTCTCTCTCATCGTAACCTTCACAGGATGGTTGTTCTGAGAATAAAATGGAGGAGGGGAGATCAATGTTGTAAGCCAGTTTGGGTGCTCATTGGGGAGATGAAACATGGTATTAGAATTGAATGCTCCTCTACCCCCCCCCCAAAAAAAACAAAAAAACACTAGAAATCATGGGAAAGAGTTATAAGCCTAGCCTCTTCCTAATTTACTAGATTTTTAAGGATTTTTTGCATATGGAGGTGCTCTTAATGTGCAGTCTGAAATAGTACCACCCAGCTAGATGTTTACAGTTTGTGAGATCATAGAATCACAGTGTGATATGATATACGTGGATGCTCAGCTCCCCTGTGCCAAGGCATGCTCCTCTACAAGTTAATGCACATCCATGCTCCAGTTGAAACGCCATCATAAAGACTATAGTCTGCCGGAAACCGAGAGTAGGTTTGTTTCATATTAGAGGCGCCTGCCCGATTTAAGAGAACGGGTTTGGTTCGATCCTTCTTGTTGTATAATTGGGTGGCTTTTCCTATTAATTCAATGCCAGCTTTCCTATAGCCAAATAATATGACATCTCACTAAATTGTTCAAAAGCAAAGAAACACCATCACTGTAAAAGGCAGAAATAAGTTGTGCCATTTTCAGTAAGAATTATTTGATTCCTGAGGTTGTAATAGAATCAAATTAGCCAGTGATTGAATTAATAGGCAGTCACTCTATACCAGTGTTGAACATTATGAGTCCCTGCACAAAATTTTGATTCTCAATGACCCAGACACTTTATCCCTTTAGGGATATTCTCCTTGTTGGAAGAGACCTCAACTAATTTGTGCAGTGAAGATTTATAGTAGCCTTTTGTGTCCCTTCTCTCTCTCATTGCTGTTTTCATTTGCAATGGGAAATTGCTTATATCTCAGCACGGGTGCAAACTGTTAAGTGAAGCCCAATCTTAGAATTTATAGTGCTCTCTTTGTTCAATCCATTTCTGAGAACGCATTCTGTGTATCCTTCTGCTGTACAATATAAGGTCTAGAAGACATGAAATTAAAAAAGCACAAAACTTTACTTTTCACTTTATGTTTAGTCCACCCCCTTTTAATAAAAAGTTACTATCCCTTATAGTTGTGAAGGAAAGTTTGACAAGGAACAGGCAGTGTCTGCTTATGGTCTTAAGAACATAAAAGCCATGCTGGATCAGACCAAGGCCCATCAGTGTGGTCACACAGTGGCCAACCAGGTGCCTCTAGGAAGCCCACAAACAAGACGACTGCAGCAGCATTATCTTGTCTGTGCTCCACAGCACCTAATATAATAGGCATGCTCCTCTGAGACTGTAAAGAATAGGTATGCATCATGAATAGTATTCATTTTGACTAGTAGCCATGGATAGCCCTATCCTCCATGAACCTGTCCACTCCCCTCTTAAAGCTTTCCAAGTTGGCAGCCATCACCACATCCTGGGGCAGGGCGTTCCACAATTTAACTACATGTTGTGTGACGAAATACTTCCTTTTATCCTTTTTGAAACTCTCATCCTCCACCTTTAGCAGATGATCCCACGTTCTGGTATTATGAGAGAGGGAGAAAAGCTTCTCCCTATGCACTCTCTCCATACCATGCATAATTTTATAGACCTCTGTCTTAATTTAAACAGTTGGAACTGCCAGTGTTTAAACTGCTTTACAACCAGACAGTGGCTTGAAGTAAGATTCCTCCCAAATCTAAATTTAACCTGACCTGCTGATTTTCTGATGTATACAATGTGTTGAATGTGCCATAAAGGTAGCAGTCTGAGTCTAAAAACCGCCTCAAAGTTACTATTCAGGGCCTGCTGCTTTACAAGACACTTTTGGACACATTCATGTCAGAATCCAACTGGCTATAGAAGTGGCTCTGTTCTGGGTTCCATTATAATTAATCCCTCCAAAGCATAAACAGAATCCGCCATACAAACAAGGCACTTAATGGACTGTGGGTGGACCACATGGATTGTGTGGATGAAGCACAGCTGTGTTTATCTATGAAACGAGATTTTAGGGGAGATTTCATCAAGCCTTTGAAAGATTATATAATTCAGGCTAATTTTCAAACAAGTTACTAATAATGTGAAACGAAGCAAGCTTAAATAGCGCAATCCTGAAGGCCCCCCCCCCCAGAATCGGCACAGGAGCCGCTGTGACCCCGCACTGGCATAAGTGCCCAGTTATCCTGGGGGTCGTTCACGCTGGCCCCGGGATGCCATGCAGCGTTCCAGCACATATGTCCCCACGCAGGTGTCCTGGGAGGCGATCTTGGGGGGCACAGCAGCCTTAAGGCAGCATCCTAACCCCTTTCACCCCAGGAACGTTCCCTCAACTTGCATTGCTCCCGGCTGCTGCACATCCATCCCCCCTTCAGAAACGGGCTGTAAGAGTGAGTGAATATAAAAGTCTCAATACTCCACTTCTGTTTTGAATTAATCTTCCAAACTTATTTCTTTTGGCTTCTATTTCTAATCTTCAAGCTGGTGCCATCTGTTTACTTTCTCACACCTAATTGCATTAAAACTAAAATAAAGTACAATTCAAAATGATAAAAACCACAGGTGCCGCAAAATAAGTTTGGGCTTATTTTTATAAATAGTGGTAACTCTGGATTTGGGGGATTGGGGTTCAAAGCACACAACCTTGCAGGGTTAATTAAGGGGGAATGGAGAACAATTGAGTGAATCCTAATATCCTTGGTGGCAGGGCTGCTGGGCAAGATTAAAATGGAATAAATAAAATACATTTTTTCTTAGGTTTTGTCTGTAGCAGTAGAAAAGAACAAGAGTCCAGTTGCACTTTAAAGACTAATAAAATTTCTGGCAGGGTATGAGCTTTCTTGAGCCACAGCTCACTTCTTCAGAAGTGAGGTGTGGCTCCCTGCCAGAAATTTTGTTAGTCTTTAAGGTGCTACTGGACTCTTGCTCTTTTCTACAGGTTTATTTGGCGGCGCTTGCATGTGTGTAAAGTGCTGTCAAGTCGCAGCTGACTTATGGTGACCCCTTTTGGGGTTTTCATGGCAAGAGACTAACAGGTGGTTTGCCAGTGCCTTCCTCTGCACAGCAACCCTGGTATTCCTTGGTGGTCTCCCATCCAAATACTAACCAGGGCTGACCCTGCTTAGCTTCTGAGATCTGACAAGATCAGGCTAGGCTGGGCCATCCAGGTCAGGGCTGGTGGAGCTTACTCCCAGCTAAATGTTTTTAGAATCACACTGTTAGCCTCCTTGAATGTCTAGTCCCTTTTTAAAGCAGTCTAAGCCAGTGGACAGGCCTACATTTTTTTGTAGCAATGAATTTAATAAAATAAAGTGTTGTGTGAGGAAGTTCTGCCTAGGTGGAAGGGAAAAGCACAAGGGAAACATGAAGAGAAAGTTTATGCACCTGGTTTCATGATGCATATCTATTCTATTCTCTCCAGGATCAGAGGAGCATGCCTATTATATTAGGTGCTTGGGAACTCATGCAGGATAATACCGCTGGAGTCATCTTGGTGTGGGCTTCCTAGAGGCACCTGGTTGGCCACTGTTTGAACAGAATGCGGTACTTGATGGGCCTTGTTCTGATCCAGCATGGCCATCCTTATGTTCTTTCTTTTTCTATCTACAGTGGGTAGACCCACTGAAGTAAATCCCACTGCCAAATAAATATACCATATAGGGTTGCCAACCTCCAGGTATTAGCTGGAGATCTGCTATTACAACTGATCTCCAGCCAATAAGACATTGGTTCACCTGGCGAAAATGGCCACTTTGGCAATTGGACTCTATGGCATTGAGGTCCCTCCCCAAACCCCAACCTAATCAGGTTGCTAGGTTCCTCTTCGCCACCGGTGGGAGGCTTTTGGGGCGGAGCCTGATTAGGGTGGGGTTTGGGGAGGGGAGGGACTTCAATACCATAGAGTCCAATTGCCAAAGCCACCATTTTTCTCCAGGTGAACTGATCTGTATCGGCTGGAGATCAGTTGTAATCAGGGCCAGTGCCAGTCATTTTTGCGCCCTAGGCAAGGCTAACTACTTGTGCCCCCCCACACTGCTAACCAATTTTCAAAAACAGATGTAGAAAAAATAAAAGCACAAAACTTTTTATAGGATGTCATAATGGATTATATTCCATAGCACAGTTGTGGTGCTTGTCTTAAAATAAAAAAATATATATAAATTGTCAGTTGCATTTTTTCCAAGAAACTAATCTGTTTAAAACGGTGCCTCTGAGGCCAGTTCTGCGCCCCTCTGAGGTCTGCGCCCTAGGCGACCGCCTAGTTCGCCTAATCAAAAAGGGCAAGTTCGCCTAATGGCAGCACCGGCTCCGGTTGTAAATAGCAGGAGATCTTCTACTATTACCTGGAGTAGTAGAAAAGGGCAAGAGTCCAGTAGCACCTTAAAGACTTAACAAAAATATTTTCTGGCAGGGTATGAGCTTTCGTGAGCCACAGCTCACTTCCTTCAGATACAGCTAGAATGTGAATCCATCTGCCTTTAATTCACAGTGGGTCGCCGTGTTAGTCTGTCTGCAGTAGTAGAAAAGGGCAAGAGTCCAGGAGCACCTTAAAGACTAACAACAATATTTTCTGGCAGGGTATGAGCTTTCGTGAGCCACAGCTCACTTCTTCAGATACAGCTAGAATGTGAATCCATCTGTCTTTAAGTAGAGGAGAGTGAATTCAGACAAGCACGAGTATGCAAATGTTAACACTATGTCAATGTGAATAGCAGGCGTGATGGGATGAGGTGTGGTCTGCAGAAGAGTCTGTGATGTCCAGGGGAGAGATGGGTGTGGAGAAATCAGCGTTGGCCATGAGCCATGAATTCAAGGTCTTTATTCAACCCAGGTAAATGCATTGACTGAATTATGACCTGGAGGTTGGCAACCCTACCAATACCATGGCACTTCTCCCCCTCCAGCTGACTGGGCGGACAGGGGGTCCCCGGAGCGCCGCCCCGCAACCCTCTTTTCCACCCTCCGCAGGCGGCTTCTGGCCGGGGGGCGGGGCCGCCGGGGAGGGGGAGGAGAAGCCGAGAGGGACGAGGGAGGTCCCTGGCGGCCTTTCCGTGGCACAGGGCGGGCCGTCGGGGGCGGGGCGGGGACGGAGCCGCGCGCGCGCAGCTTCGCCCTATCGGGGGGGGGGAAGGAGCACGTGCGGGCAGCACCCAATCGCCGGGGACGTGGGGGCGGAGTGGGCGGGACCCGCGCCTCCTGACCGAGGCGGCGGCGTTTGGGGCGCGGAGTGACGCACGTCGCGCTGGAAGCCAGAAATGCGGAAGGATCAGAAGCCGCCGAGGTGTCGACGGGGCCGGGTTTAAAGAGCGGAGCGGCGGCGGCGGCCGGGCAGTTGCGTGCGGGAAGTGGGTAAGAGCGGCGCCTCCCCCGGCTTTGTTTCCCACTTCAAATTTCTCTCTCTCTCTTTTTAAACGTATCTATGTTTAAAAGAATAGGAACAGTGAGGGGTGTTTTGTTTTGTTTTGGGTAACGTTTCATTTTTTATCCTCTCCCCCCCCCCCTCACATGGCCGTTGGTTTTCCGTTGGTTGGCTAGGCGAGGCCGCCTGGGTCACAGTTAGGCGCGCGTGAGGGGGAGGGGAGGCTCTGCGGCCCTCCTCGGCCAGGAGGGGCAACATGCGAGGCCTCCGGGAGTCTCTGCCTCGCCCGCCGCCGCCGGCTCCTTCCCGCGGCGCCGCTTGCCTGCCGTGCCCGGGACCCGGCCGCCTCCGCTGGCAGGTCGAGCCGGCGCGGCGACGCTGTTGTGTCTGGTAGCGGCGGGGGCCCGTCGCCCCCCGCCCCCCTTTGGGCGAGGCCGAGGCCGGGCAGCCCGCGCCGGACGCGCCTTGGCGAGCGGAGGCTGCCTGGGGACGTTGCCCGGCGGCGGCGGCGGCGGCTGCGCGGGGCAGCCTGGTGATGCCCTGCGCGCTCCGGGCCTCCTTTCCCAGGGCAGGAGACGAGTATGTCCAGTGACCGGCTTAACAGCACCACAACCCTGAAGGATGCTCAGTTGAAAGACCTGGTCTTGGAAAGAGGTATCTACGCCCCCCCCCCATTCATTTATCCACGTCTTCTTGCATGTATAACCTCTTTTTAAATTTCTTTTTTTTTTTAGTTGCCGTTATTTTTGACTAATTTTCTCTTTCTCCCACGCACCTCAAATATAAATTAATTTTAGGGAAGTGCTATTTGGTCAGAGAGTTTAGGGTTCTCTCTCTCTGCAGTATATATTATTTTTAGTGAAATATTGTTTGGTCAGAGAGTGTAGGGTTCTCTCTCTTTCTCTGCAATATATATTATTTTTAGTGAAGAATTCTTTGTTCAGAGATTTTAGGGTTCTCTTTCTCTGAAATATATATTTTTAATGAAGTGCCCTTTGGTCAGAGTTCAGGGTAAGATGCATGGTCAAGATCTCTTAACGCTGGGGAGTTCTTTTGGTGACTTCAGTTGCCTTATCATACTTAACTCTCAGGACAGTGGAAGAGCTATAAAAGGATGGATTTCCTTCCCTTCCTCTTCAGTCCCTGAATGTGGGTGGAGAATATGTCTGTGTTATTAAAGCTGAGGTCAGAGCTAGGGGGTGATATTTATTCCAGACTGAATAGGGTGAAAGGATGTGGTAGACATGAGTACCCATATTTTTCTTTTCTTACATGGTTGTAAGGATGGAGATATGTGATTGTATGTTATAATAACAAGTGATGGTTAACCCACATCAGATGGTTAACCCACAAAGTAATGAAATACTTTGGTGCTTTTAATTTTTCTCTGTGTACTAAATACTTAAAAAAAAAATTTAAATTTCAGTTGTAATGAATCAGTGGACTAATATGCCTTCATTAGTACTGTGAACCTTATTCTTCTGCAGTATTATTTTGCCGTTATAAGGATTGTAGACTTTATGAAGGTGTGCGCTAAGGGAAAGTCACAAAGGAGGGGACTGCTTAAGTATTTATGTGATTGTGTAAAGTGCAGGTGAATGCCTTTGCGTAAAAATCCTCTTCCAATACCTAATAGAAATGTACCCAGTGCTGGGTTTTTGGAACGTAAGTGATTTCTCACCTGTTGTAGAGGCAAGGTGGTGCAAGAGAATGTGTGAAGGCAGCACAGAGTGACAAACAATACTGTGACTTAAGTTGTGACTTTGGAAACTGTGTACAATACATTTTTAACCTCCCTCCAGGCTATTTAATACTTTGCAAACAGAGAGTTATCTATCTGCTGAAAAAGAAAAACGATCCTTTGGTACCAATGTGTGGGGTCCTTGATTAAACTTAGAAGGTGATGTTTTTGGCAGATGCAGAACCAAAGCAACATGCCCTTCTAGCCACTATTCTAGGAAAGCTTAAATCTGTGTTAGTTATTTTGCACATTGCTTTTTCACAACTGCTGCTTAACGGATGCAATAATAAAATACGTTCAGACCAAATATATAGTTGTGTTATTGATGTGTAAAATAATTGGCATTGTGGTGTCCTGCAGTTGAGAAACTGTGCTTTTTAAACTCAAGAAAATCATAAGGCACAGATACAAAGGGTTTGCTCTGTACCCTGTGGTCACTACTTGACAGTAGAAGAAATACTAACACTTCGATTTTGAGTTTGGTGTTCCTAGTGAGAGCTGTAAGTGTGTGTGACTGGCCGCATTATAGCATTTGTACTTGGCCAATGATGGTGATAGTGAAGACGCAGCTACAAAAGTAGGGAAAAAAAACAATATGTACTGCAGATGCATATCGAGGAGTCTCTTTAATCTCCCACTCTGCAAATAACTTTTGTGGTCTGCAGTAAAATTATATGGTCATCTGTGCAATCTTGTCTATTCAGAGAAGTAGCAGTGTGTGGTAACGCATGTCTGTCCTGAAACTATTTTATTCTGCCACTAACCAACTAGCACATTTTCAGTACCTGTAGTGAGGAGGAAACTGGTTTTTTAAAAAAATGTTGGTTGGTTTGCAAACTAGTTGGAAATAGAATACTATGGAATAATATATATGTTTATTTTATTCTGCTTAAACTCTGCACCCCAGTTCAGGCGACATTTTGAGAGAATGAGTCAGAATATTTTTATATGTTAAACTTACCTGTTTTTAAAACTAGCTGAATTGTTGCAGTCTTATTTTCCCCTTTTCCTCCTGCTGCTGTAATGCTGACGATACCCATATGCCAGCCATTCTTTGTATATTATAGTACACTTTATGAGAGATTTTTTGTTAATTGAAAAGTCAGATATTTGATGAACATATTCTACATTTACGGTAGTTGTTTGCCATTACTATCTAAGTGTATTCAGTAAGAAGAACCAGAGGCATGCTTTGCTCAAAAAATGCCAAAATGTGAGCCACTAAAACCCAAAATAGTTACCATACATATTTCAAGTTTGGTTTCTATGCGCTACATAGGAAAAATTGAATGGGGGAAAAGTGTTTTCTCCTCCTTGCTCATACTTGTGCCTTGTTCTGTCATTGATGTATTTTTCTTCTAATTTGAATGGCTAAAGGTGTGATCCTTCAAGATTAATGATGTGACAAGTTTGTCCCAAAGTGCCGTAATTTTAATTGATGCATTAATTGAATCTGAGGCGTGTAAAGCAATTATCATGTCTTCCAAAAGGAAAACATTTGCAGTACCCTGGGGCATTTTCTTGAATCTTTAAGACACTTTATGGGCATCGTGACTTTGTAAAACCACAGTGAGTCTCATCTCCATGGTTTTATGGCAAATAACAACAACCCCTAAGGAAACTATCATTTCTGCAAATGCAGTCCTTATTCCCCCCCCCCCCTTTGCCTTTAAGGGAGTTTTGCATAGTCAGGATTCTCTTTTCCTCAAAGGAAACCTTCTGGTCATTATGTCCCCCTATATATTTTTCTGTTATGTTGTACTTTCACTGTGGGGGGGTGGTAGTAGCAAAAAATCCACTGTGGTGGTATTTTGAAAGACTACTTCATAATTTTTGCATCCTGTTGCTTAAAACAATTAGTCTAACATAGTTATAAGCATCATAATGCAGCTTCCTGTACTTGTAAGATTAGGGTTGTGTTGATGCTTTATATGCTGTAGAGGAGGTAGCAACCATTCATGACCCCTGCTGTGGTTGAACTCCTGTGGAGAAAGTGCCCATCTCTTTGCCTTATGCAAGGCTTCCAGCCAACACCGTACAGCATGTTGACATGACAAGATAGGAGTGGCCACCCATCCACCATATATCTATTCTAGCCCAGTTTTCTTCCTCCCTTTCGTAGTACAAAATGTTTGATCCAGTTGAAATAATAGGAGGATATCTTAGAGATACTATTTCATCACTTTCATTGGTGGTGGAAAGTGCCATCAAGTCTCAGACTACTTACAGTGACCCTGCAGAGTTTTCAAGGCAAAAGATGTTCAGAGGTGGTTTGCTGTTGCCTGCCTCTTTGTGGTGACCCCGGACTTCCTTGGTGGTCTCCCACCAAATACTAACCAGGGCTGACCCTGCTTAGCTTCCAAGATCTTACAAGATTGGGCTAGCCTGGGCCATCCAGGTCAGGCTAGCAATTTCATTACTCTTGAGGACTGTTTCCACAGAGGGTGTTAATGTTAGCTTCCTTTCCAGTGTGTTAACTGGATACTTTCTAAGGTGACTTACTGAAGGTAGACATACGATATCTCAAGTGTTTTAAAACAGCACAACTTGATTTATTGCTAGATGTTTGATTGTTTCGTTCTCCATAATACAAGGTATAGGTTTGGTAAAATGGTGTCTGGTAAATGACGTCTGGGTTGAATTTTATAATGTTCTGGTTAAAACCTTGAGAATAGAGGAACAGCCTTTTATAGATTCAGGGGGTGGATGGTCAAATGGGGAGCACCGTCATTTGGTCTCCTCTGTTTGTAGTGATGACTGCTTGTAAGTTTCATGTCTTTTTCATGCTTGTGGGGGCGGGTGTTGGACAAAAGGATAAAACCTGAAACGGGTGTCCAAAAATAGTTGTTTATTGATCCCCTGTCCAGTATGTTCTAACTTCTTTTAAAAAGCAATCCTCATCTATTACATTAGGGGGATAACATTCTTTGTTCCATAGAAATTTGTAATTACTAGTTTATGATGCAAGTTTTTGTAATGTATTGAGCATTTTACATGCAAAATCATATTTGTGGTGGTTCGAGGTTTCCTCTCTGTTTCCCCCCCCCACTATGATGCAGCCCTTCTTTCTTTTGACCTGATTCCTGAGTGACGTTTTCTTCCTTTCTTCCCCCCCCTCCCCCAGCGGAACTAGAGTTCGTTCAGATCATCATCATAATCGTGGTGATAACTGTTATGGTAGTGGTGATCATCTGCTTGTTGAACCATTACAAAGCATCAACACAATCCTTCATCAGTCGGCAGAGCCAAAATAGGAGGCAAGAGGAATCATTGCAACCAGTGAGTTGAAACCCTGTTCACCTTATCTGCGTTGTCTTAATGCATGTTGGTCTGTTGTGGCGATCCTGCTTACAATTGCTTATGGGTAAACGGTTGGTCTCAGAGAGCAAGAGGGTTAAAGTTCTGTGCTCGTGACTTCTGTTGGACCAAAATATGACCGCTTTAATCGAGTCTCTGCTCCTTGCTCATGGAGTTGGCCCAGCAAAACATATCACTATTTTGCATTTTTCTTCCAGGCAGCTGTGCCAGAAATATGAGGCATTTTATTTTTGTAGCGTTGCTCTTATTTTAAAGGCAGCACAGTTTTAAACTGTATCTGCATGGCTATTTTTAAGGACCCGGTTGTCTCATGTAAGGTACAAGAGAGCTTCTCTTACAGCTGTGACTGAAATTCTGAATAAAAAAAGTGTTAGTTGTATTTGTATCCTGCTTTTTTTCTAAGGAGTGTGGGCACTTTGGTTCATTCTTTTAATAACCCTGTGAGGTAGGTCAGACTGCAACAATGTACAAGGTCAGCCTATAAACATTTTGGCCAATTGGGGATTAGTACCTCAGTTTCCCTATTCCAAAACGTTATCTATTATACCACATGGCATCCATTATATGGCTATTGTAATGGATGCATCCATTTATTGATCAGAGACAGATGATAGTGGAGCTCCCCATATTTAAATCCAGAAGTGATGCTGTTTGGAAAGGCAGAGATCTTGAAGGATGTTGTGCTTCCCGCTTTTGATGGGGTTCAGCTGACCCTTCAGTAAAAAGTCTAGGGGTTATAGTGTAAAAATGCTTTCTTCCAACAGGGCTGATCTGGCCACCCGAAGCCACTTCTTCATCTAGACTAGACTACTGTAGTGCACTTTACTTAGGCCTACCCTCAAAGTCAACTCAGGGACTCCAGTTGGTGCAAAATGCCCCAGATCAGTTTTTATCAGGAGCTAGGTGGAGCAGGCATATGACTTCCATTCTGCTGTCACTCCCTTGGCTTCCCATCATATACCATGCTCAGTTCAAGATATTGGCTATCATATAGAAAGCCCTTCATGTCCTTGGTTCCTGATATTTGCAGAACTGCCTCTGTCCTTATGCTGTAGCATGACTTTGTTCATCTGAGCAGGGCCTTCTGCAGGTGAAAGGTAAAGGTCCCCTGTGCAAGCACCGGGTCATTCTTGACCCATGGGGTGACGTCGCATCCCGACGTTTACTATGCAGACTTTGTTTTACGGGGTGGTTTGCCAGTGCCTTCCCCAGTCATCTTCCCTTTACCCCCAGCAAGCTGGGTACTCACTTTACCGACCTCGGAAGGATGGAAGGCTGAGTCGACCTTGAGCCGGCTACCTGAAGCCGACTTCCATTGGGATCGAACTCTGCTCATGAGCAGAGCTTGGACTACAGAACTGCAGCTTACCCCTCTGCGCCATGGGGCTCTTCTGCAGGTACCCTCCTGCAAATGGGCAACATCAACAACTGCTGGTACATGTGCGTTCTCTCTTGTGCCCCCCCCCCACCCTATGGAATGGTCTACCTGTTGAGGTTTGGAAGGCTCCCACCTTCTTGGCTTGCTGCACGCTATGCAAAACTGAATTATTCAGGAGAGTTTTTTATACAGGTAATAGGGCTGTACTGTAATGAATTCAGAAAGATGCTTTAGTAAAGTGATAGGGGCTGTAGATTATACTACTGTGTATAGTATGTGCTGTCATTTATTGTACGTGTGCTCCTACTGTGTAATTTCTGTATCTTTTAATGCATCTTGTTTAAATGCTTATGTTTTGTTTCAGCTTACTTTCAGGTCTGGTTTTTTGTTTTTGTTTTAGATTTCTGCAATCTAAACCCTATTGCTTTATTGGATGCCCCATCCTTTTAATCGTATTGACTTAACACAGTGTAATTTGCCTTGAGTCTCACTTGGAAAGGCAGATATGAACAATGTGTTTACATTTCTTTTGGTAGCAAGTGCTTTCTTAATTTCAAGAGTTTTAATAGCTATTTCTCTTGTAAAAGATTCTGAATAGTTGCTTTCTGTTTGTTGCTGAATCTGGGCAGTTTCTCAGAATTGTTAGGCTTTTGTTGGAATTCTTAAAACTTTGCTTGGTGCTGTAATGTGTAAAAGCTTCTGCTGGTGAAAAATGAATGTTGTGATCCATTTCCCACAAATAAGACCAGTTGGAAACAAATTCTGACCTAAGTCTGGTGCTATGAATTGGCCTATGAAGGTCATCTATGCAAATATTAAGCTAACTATAAGAAGGAAGGGAAAAATACAACCGTCTTGCTATTTCTTGTTGGCCGTCTTGCCATTGTCAATGCCAAATGAAAAATATATATTAAGTGCTTCACCTCTTAGTTAAGGAAATCAAATAATGGGTTTTAAAAACTTCCTAGGTTCACTTCTCCCCCCCCCCCCATAAATATTATTTTCTTGGGGCAAATATACAAGCACCTGTATACATATGCCTGGTTTTTCTGCTTGAACAGGGGTTCCTGGGCACACATACATGGGTGATGTAGTGGGTATGCCTGTTGGGTGTGCTTTAAGGGTTTTCTGTAGTCATCACTGATGTATCTATGACAAATGTGATAGCTTTGTAAAGTACTGAACAACTCTCCATGGTAAACACTGGAGATGTTGTGGGTCACAGCTTTTATTTGGGCATGTTTTTGGCTCTTCTAGTTCAGGTAGGCTAATTATGGGGCCATCATTAGTGACAATGGGAGTGATCAAGTGCATGTTGACTAGCTGTCTGTTTCCTGCTTTAGGTCTAAGGCCTGGACACTGAATCATAAACTTCAAATGGCTAGTGCTTTGTATTGTTTGAAGTGAAAGCATAAGACAAATCAAGTTCCACCAAAAATAAACTGTAAAATAAGGTGTCTTTTTTTAAACAAAACAACAACAACCTTCATTTAAAATCTAATTTCATTTGGCTTTGTCCTTTTTTGAAAAGAGAAAGAACTGAGAAGGCCTGTTGGATTCTTTTAATTGGTGTTGATGACCGAGTACTCAGTTGTTGGGAAGAGTAATTATGGTGTAAGCATATCCTGATACCAGAATTAGAATGTTTGCTGACTAATAATGCCTAAAGGAAAGGCCTGTCACTTTTGCTTCATGACAATGGAGTCTTGCAGTTGAACGAAACATTTGTGTGATTTAAAATAATTGAAAGAAAACAATGGCCTCCTTCTGTCTTGATAATGATTTTAGTATACATGTATGAATGAGTAAAATCAGAATTTCCCTCCATTCTTTCTCTACCCCTCTGCTCTGCATGTTTTATGTTATCATTCTTGTTTGTCTGTAATGGAATCTTTGTTATGTTCTGCTTTGCATTTTCCCCATCAAATGACTTTGGGTTGCTCCATCAGTCCTGGTTTACCAATATAATTCTTGTTTGTTTAGTTGCAAAATACATCACTGTCTACAATGGGAAGACACAAGCTGCTCTTGAACCAGTTTGAACCCTGTCACCATACAAAGAGAGGAAGTGATATCTTTGTGAAAGCAACTGTTATTTCTTATATGACAGCAAGTTAGTTACCCTTCAGTTATGCCTGTCAAAGGCCACAGTCCTAAGGACACCTTCCTGGGAATAAGCTTAGTTGAATAACTCAGAAGTAGACCTGCTTATGCCGTGACCTGGATGGCCCAGGCTAGCCTGATCTCGTCAGATCTCAGAAGCTAAGCAGGGTCAGCCCTGGTTAGTATTTGGATGGGAGACCACCAAGGAATACCACGGTTGCTGTGCAGAGGAAGCACTGGAAAACCACCTCTGTTAGTCTTGCCATGACAACCCCAAAAAAGGGGTCGCCATAAGTCGGCTGCGACTTGAAGGCACTTTACACACACAAACCTGCTTATAATTACTCCTGAATATACCTTTTACCTGGTTTGCATCTATCTATGAAAAGGAGCACTCAAAGAAATTTCCTTCTGCTTCAGTGGTATCCTCTTTGTCCTGGGGTGGGAGGTGGATGAAGATCAAAGTATGGTTGCTTTGTCTTGTGCAAAACAGCTAGCTTGCACGTGGAAGAAACAGACAGTCGGGTTGGAAACACTTAAAATGTATTTGAATATAGAAGAAACAGGTCCAGTTTCTGTTGGCATGCTCCATTTCAGCCTGCAGCTATGGGGTTTGAGTTCTATACAAAAAAAAAAAATCCCTTCACATCGAAAGCTATCCTTTTTTAAAGAAATACCATAGCCAGTCCCTCTGCCTGTAAGAGGAAAGATTCAAATGAGCGATTCCCCATCTGGAGTCTGAAATGTTACAGGCCAGGAAGAACAGTGCCTCTACCTACCTACAAGGGAATCCATTGGGAGGGAAATTATTGCATCCCCTCTTCTATGCCTGCAAATGCCCCCCATATATGCTCCATTACTGAGACAGAAAGATACACAAATGCCTGCTTTGCCAGCGGCTTCGTACAGCTACTCCAAAGATTTCTGTACAGCGTTACCTCTTGTAAAAAAAATTGGGGGGGGGGGCGGGTCTTGTGCTTTGTAGCTGCAAATTTTGGTTACTGCTTTCAGCATCTGCCAAACCCAACCATTCCTGAAGTAACTAAATCACTGTTTTGTCTGCCCTGTGGATGGAAGTGTGCCATGAGCTTAGGTAGACAGGAATGTGAGAGGCTTAGAATAATAGAGGTTATGCTGTAGGAGAACAGAGCACCTGTATTGTTTAAGCAGTTCTCCATCATGGCCTTCGGTGATACTTTTTGTGAAGCACAGTGTTTAAATCTGTTAACGGATTACAAAAAGTGTAATTAGCATAATATAAATGCTTTTTTCCTGATAGCTAATCTAAGGAAGTGGATAAATGTGATGCTGAATCTCCTGAAACTGCCAGTACGGTGTCTTAGCCCAAGAGGAAATAACTAAAGTGCAGTACAATCGGTATTGGATTCCCTTTTATTTTTGGTGCTCCCGACTTTGCAAGAAATGCTACAGCCCAGTGCAGGAAAACAGTGGCAGAAGCGCGGCTTTATTTTTAAAGTTTATGGAAACAACCGATCCAGGATAACAAATAACCTACCAGATCCAAACAGGGAAATGGCCATTTAAAAATAAGATCTACAGAGGTTAGTTTGGTGATGCAAAATTTGAAGTTTAGGTGAAACACTACATTTAGGTGATTGTTATATTGCCTGTTCCTTTTTAAAGTGCTATAACAAATAATGAAATTTCCTGACGAGTTTGGAGGTAACATGAGTGTGCTTCCTTTCTACACACATTAATCCAGTGCTTCTCAAACCGTTATGGGTGACGTAGTGGGTATGTCTGTTGGGTGTAGTTTAAGGGTTTGCTGTTGTCATCACCGATGTACCTATGACAACTGTGATAGCTTTGTAAAGTACTGTTCGGCTCTTATTTCTTCTGAACTTACTCTGCCTTTTGAACACTCCACTTTAGAGCCTCAGCCTGGGGCTTGGCTTGTGCCCAGCTTCCACTGGCAAGGGTCCAGGAGGCGATATCAGGAGACTAAGCTTATTGTGTTCCATGCCATTGCCTGCTGGAGGAAGGTGAGCCCTCGCAGATTGGCAGCACCTCAAGCGGGGGCATGGCTTGAGGCTGGCCATCAGCAGGACAGTATAGGCATACCTCTTTCACCACTGGCTGACTGGGAGTGAGCTAAGCCTCTGGGAATAAAAGAATGAAGAGGAGGAGGAGGTTTTTGTATGCTGACTTTCTCTACCACTTAAGGAAGAATCAAACCTGCTTACAATCAGCTTCCCTTCCCCCTCCCCATAACAGACACCCTGTGAGGTAGGTGAGGCTGAGAGAGTGTGACTAGCCCAAGGTCACCCAGCTGGCTTCATGTGTAGGAGTGGGGGAAACAAATCCAGTTCATCAGATCAGAGTCCACCGCTCTTAACCACTACACCATGGTGGCTGGCTGGCTGAGGCGGGAATGTGGCATCTTCCCCACACACACTTTTCTTTTTCCCACTGCTGGGTGCGGGGAAGGCTCAGAGCCTGAATCTTGAGTACCATCTGGTAGTGATTCACAGCCCACAGTTAAAACACAACTTTACACTGTTTTATAGCAGTGTAGTTATTTAAGAAAACTGGCAGACATTTTACAGCCCCCAGCTTGTCAGCTCTGTTTTCTATTCTCTCTCCCCCCCCCCCCCCGGTAATATTCCAGAAAAAAATATTTTGGGGAATTTTCGTGTTCTGATAAAAGCACTGTTCTCTCTAAAATCTTGACGCATTGCACAGTAGCTCATGGGAAAGTCTCTTGTGGCTATCTGCAATCTTTTGTCATCTTCACAGTGAGTGAGAACTATTCCAGGTGATTATTTATTCAGTGCATGTTTGTCCTTCTCTTTTTCTGAAGAGCTCAGGGATCACACTAGATTTTCCCTGCTTCCCTTTCTGTCCTCACAGTAACTCTGTGAGGAAAGTCAACTGGCCAAAGGTCACCCAGTAATTTTCATGGCAAGCAGGGATTTAAACCCAGGTCTCCCCAAGTCCTTCCAGCGTGCTAATCACTCCAACTCATTGGCTCTCACTGGATTAGCATAGAAGCTTTCATAAACCGGAGGAGAGTTGTTTCTGTTTCACCTATAAAGCTGTGAATGTGGGCTGGCAGATGAGGGAAAAATATTGTGGGCTAGTGACCTTTGTGGAATTGTTTGCAAGGAAGGCTGACTTTGAAAAGTTTTCTTTGTCCGGTTGCGCTTAGTAACTATAAATGCAAATAAAATTACACATTTTACAGTGATAGTATGTATTTGGAATGTCAGATGGATTTAAGGTGTGCCTTAAAGTGTTTGTTTTAATAATTACTCTTGCTTTTTTTATGGTGTAAGGTGAATATTTGTCCTTTGTCTACTCAGTAAGATAAAATGCAGGCGGGTTAAACACGTAAAAGCTTTAAAACCAAGTGATCATCAAATAAGCGGAAAAACTGTCAGAAAAAAGGCTTTCTATTTGTTTCCACTGGCTTAACACTATATCTTTTGTACTAGGCATTCCTTATCTTTCTGAGCAACTGCATTATTTTGTCAGGTATGACTTTAAGGGGTGCATGAGCACAGTTGGAAAAATAGCCGTTCTCTTTTTAGCAGTGTTTGCACCATATTGTTGCTTGTATTACTCTGTGAAGGGGGATTTTTTGATATAATTAAAGAATAGATTGGTCAGTCCTGCTCTCTCTTCCCACCTGAAAAGGAGAACTGGAACATAACAAGGAGGAAAGCACAAAACTGGAATGCAGGGGCAATACTTATCACTTTCCCCAGAATCAAATATGTCTGACCTTTTACTGCCACCTAGAGACAACATTTAAAAAAAGACAAACCTCTTTAATTGTGAATGGAATGGGACTTATTAAGAAAACAGAGGAGAGAGATAGCTGGTGTTTTCTTTTAGCAAAAAAGGGAGGGTTTTTCCTTTACATGTTTTTTGTAATGAAAACATAACACACCATTGCCAAATTGTGTTCTGTCAGTGGAGTTATTTTCCACATGATCTTTTGAGATAAAGGAGAACTTTGCAACCTTGTGGCTTCTTGCTTCCTTTCCTGTGCCTGAAGCATTTCTGCAAGATTGCTTCTTCTTGTCTTTTGAACAGGTTATGAATCTGTAAAAATGTCTTTTCTTTGATATTGAAGAAAGTGGTATGATTGCTTTCATACGTGACCCTTAAACTGCCTTTGTGCTGATGTGCATGTGTTAAACATGCAGTCACATGAAAACATGAAGCTAGCTTATACTGAATCAGAGGGGGTTACCGCACTTTGTATTCCCAGCGATGTATTAAGGGTTTGAAAATGTTATAAAAAACATCGCTTTAAAAGGGGTTTTGGATACCACGGCTTATAAATGGTTGGAAGACGTCTTCACAGCTACAGGGGCCAAACAAAGTGCAAACAGTATTTTTTATAACATTTTCAAACTCTTAATACATCGCTGGGAATACAAGTGTGGTAACCCCCAGACCCTTGGGTCCATCAAGGTCAATATTGTCTACTCAGACCAGCAGGGGCTCTCCAGGGTCTCAGGCAGAGACATATACATCACCTACCTGCCTAGTCCCTTTAACTGGAGATGCTGGGGATTGAACCTGGGACCTTCTGCATGCCAAGCAGATGTTCTACCCCTGAGCTACAGCTCCTCCCCTTGTCAGTTTTAAAAAACATTTGTATTAGGTCTTTAAGTTCAATGAAGGCCATGCAGGAAGGGAATTTTTGTCCTCTGTGAGCAGATACTACTTATACAGACTAAAACTGTGTGATTAACATTAGTAGAAAAGAGCAAGAGTCCTTAAAGACTAACAACAATATTTTCTGGCAGGGTATGAGCTTTCATGAGCCACAGCTCACTTCTTCAGTTTTAGTCTGTATTAACCACACATTTTTGATCATCTACTAACTGTTAGGAAATGTCACTATTAGCAGCAGTAGCATGGATCACCTGATTTCCCCTTTTCCAGGACCATGGGCATGTGGCGAAACACCATTGCCTCTCTTCTGTTTCTCCCCCCTGGAACCCCCCCCCCAGGAAAAAAAATCTCTAGCAAGGAGTTCATTTTACCTAGGGATAATTATTTATCATTTCTAGGATCTTAGGTAGAAGCAGTGACCGTGACCTTGGACAGATCTTGGATAATGAGCAATCATATGTCTGGCCCTGGGATTCCCTGCCTATGTAAACCAACCCAAAGTGAAAATGTTAATTTGGGATAATCTCAAATGAACGCCTCCTGTATCCTTTGTGATATAAAGAATGCTCAAGATGTAGTTTCCTTTTAGGGACGTAGTCTCCATGGTTTAAAATTCAAATGGTTAAAGGGTTTTGTATTCTCATATTACTTGATTGGTTGATCGTTAAAAATAAAGCAGAGAATAGTATAGTAGAAATAATGATCGAGAGAGAGAAACAAGGGGGCAGAGGGTTATAGAGAGAAAGGACTACAATACAATACAATCTTTATCATAGCTGATTTTTATTGAAGCAGTTTTGAGTTTCCACGGAAACTAGATCAAAAAGCCCTTTTGCTTGACAGCTGGTATATTGTATGCAGTTTTCATATGCTTGCCATCAGATTAAAACCTGCAACTGCTAGTTTTACAAACCATCTTCTAGTGCTTTCAAAAGCCTTTTAGTTTGAGTACTTTTAGAAGTAGGTAAGAATAAAGAAACAACTCCTAAATGTTCTCTTTGACAAGTGACAGACTGGCTTATAAGTGAGGACATTTTTTGAGAGTGTGTAACGTAGTCTAGCAGCACAGCCCACAGTTTGTACTTGATGCTTTAGGATTGAACTGGTTTGGACTGCAATGTCCTTCATACTTGAAAATAAATTCCATGGAATAAAGTGTATATGTTGCATAATGTCTTATCGGGAAGGACGATGCATGTACATTAGATACATGTTACCATGAATAGGACCTACTAAATAGCCTGAGCGTAAGAGGGGGAACGCTTAGTTCTACCATCTGTCTTTCCTGAGAGCTTCTGTTTTATGTTTTTTTACTTGTCTTAAGGAACAACCAAATCTGGACTGACCAATTCAATGACAGTAAATGGGGAGGCGCCCCTGTAAACTTGGGATGAACATGGAGAATCTGAATAGAATGAAATAGGATAGAGTGTTCAGGGGAATTAATAGACAAGTGCAGGAGCAGCTATCACATCACCCCCGCATTTGCTGCTTCCCCACTCCCCCTACTCTAAATCTTTAATTCCTTCTCCCTCCTGCCACCCCCTTTCTTACTCACTTCCATGCCTATCACTTTTTCTTTCTGCCCCCCCCACACCCATCACTCTCTTTCCATCCCATCACTCTTTTTCTCTCTTTCTGACCCCCCCCATTGTCATCCGGGCCTACCACCTGCTTCCTCCCCCCACCCTCCACAGCAGCAGTGGCTCTCCTGAAATCACAACAGATCTCCTAACTACAGAGATCATTTCCCCTTAGTGTTGCCAGCTCCAGGTTGGAAAATTCCTGGAGATTTGGGGGGATAGAGCCTTTGAAGAGTGAAGCAACCTCAGCAGGGTATAATGCTATAGAGTCCACCCTACAAAACAGCCATTTTCTCCAGGGGAACTGATCTCTGTCTCTGGAGAACAGTTGTAATGCTGGGTGATCTCCAGCCATCACCTGGAGGATGGCAATGCCAGTTCCTCTGGATGAAATGGCTGCTTTGGAGGGCAGAGTCTATGGTATACCTTTCTGAGGTCCCTCCCCTCCTCAAACTGCACCCTCCCCAGGCTCCAACCCTCAAATCTCCAGGAATTGCCCAACCTGGAGCTGGCAACACAATGTCCTTCCCACCCAACAGCCAACCTACCTTTTCTGCCCCTCTGTCTTAAGCTTTCCATCTCATCCCCCCCACTGCAGCTGCTATTATGGAACACCACAGTCTTTCTCCACAGTGTGGACCAAAGCAGCTTACATTAGTCTCCTCTCCTCCTCTTTATCCACACAACAACCCTGTGAGGTAAGTTAGGTCAAAAGTATGTGACTGGTCCATAGCCACCCAGTGGGCTTACACAGCAAAAAGGGGATTCGAACCTGGCTCTCACAGATACTGCTCTGAAACTCTAACTGCTTCACCACGCTGGCTTTCATAGAGTGGCTGCTGTTGAACATTAGCCTAGTTGAGTCATGCTAATTAGGTGGCATCAAGTCACCCAGAGGTTGCCGGCAGGCCTAGGTTTACCAACCTCCAGGTGGGACCTGGAGATCTCCCAGAATCACAACTGAACTCCATATGACAGAGGTCTGTCTCCCTGGAGAAAATGGCTGCTTTGGAGGGTGGGCTCTATGGCATTATATCCTGCTGGGGCCACTTCCCTCCCCAAACCCTGCCCTTCTCAGACTTCACCACCGAATCTCCAGGAATTTCCCAACCTGGAGCTGGCAACCCTAGCCAGGCCTGACCCAAAGGTGCCCTCCTTCATAAGCCTGGAAAGGGCTCCCCCCCTTGTTTTTACTGACTGAACCAAACCTTGGAATGCTGTGGTTGCCTAGCAACGGCCACTGAGCAAATCTGTTGCTTAAAGCTACAGGCACTCCTTTTATTATTTTCAGCTTTTTAAAACTCCCCAATTTTTAAATTTAGATTTCAGATTTTTCTGCAAACCTGGGGCCCTTTTCAGGTTTGTAAAAGATCCGTCTTGCCCGTTTACAGTTCTAGTCACCAGATTTAAGTATGCAAAGATTTGCTGACTTCGCTATTAGAATATAAGCTATCTGGATTGAGGAATTGGCACACTCAAGAAGACAAAATAATACAGTAATGGGAGAGTAATTCCAAATAGTCTAAAAGAGAGGAAGTATTATGTTGGGGAGGTGATGGACTGGGGTAGTCTTCGGCCTTTTATGCATGGCTGTTTCCCTCGTGGTCACCCCTCCGACTTTGAGTCAACTTGGTTTTGATTATGCATGCAGTTTCCGACTGTCAGAGGTCACCTCCCCCCCCCCACACTTTCAAATCTGAAAACGCGGTCAAAACACAGGGAAATGCAGGGGGAGAGGGAGGCAGCCTCTGATGGTAGGAAACGGAATGCATAATCAAGACAAAGACCTGAAGTTGTCAGAGGGTGACTGCGAGAGAAACAGCCATGAATAAAAGGCCTTGGCCTGATCGGAGAATGGCAATTTGGAGGTCAATTCAAACTTTGATTAGATTATTAGGATGGCAGTTCTAAGAAACATTTTCTGCTGCATATAGTTGTGTGGGGAAGTTTGATGGCCAGATTAATGGGAAAG
Organism: Euleptes europaea; assembly: GCF_029931775.1. Lineage (NCBI taxonomy): Eukaryota > Metazoa > Chordata > Lepidosauria > Squamata > Sphaerodactylidae > Euleptes > Euleptes europaea. The sequence continues at coordinate 59,126,744 of NC_079319.1, forward strand.
GCCATTGTTTCTGTCCTGGTAATGGCCAAAAACCTTGTACACTGGCCTGGTGTGGCATGCAGAAAGGAGCTGGTTCTGGCATCAAAATGGGGCAGAGAAGGTGGGAGAAGAAAAAAATGAATAAAGAGGAGGCATGATAGCAACATATGGCAGGCCCAGTCCTAAACACACTTACTTACTAGATGAGGCCCATTGATTTAAATGGGATTCAAATCAGTACAGCTAGCATGGTAGCAATTAAAGTAGTACAAAATACCTCCTGAATGCCAGATTACAAATAGTGCATAGATGCTAGGAGGCGGCATAGAAATAACCTTAATTAATCAATCAGTTAATTAATGCTAGAGCAATAATGAACTGGAATAGTGAATATGAACACCGGCTATACATCTAGAAAACTAACCTCTCGCAATCCTTGTTCAGAAATTAAACATTTTCTCATTTTATCTCCTGTATTAGGAAGGGTGTTTGTGGCCTTCAGACCGCTCTTCTACACGTCCAGGAGCTTCAGAGGTAAGTTTTCACTCACATTTCCAGTGGCCTGTTCATATAGCATAACGTGCCCCTCATGAACATGAAGGTTGGTTTTTGTATGCCGACTTTCTCCACCACTTAAGGAAGACTAAAACCGGCTTACCGTCACCTTCCCTTCCGCTCCCCACAACAGACACCTCGTGAAGTAGGTGGAGCTGAGAGTGTGTGACTGGCCCATGCTGGCTCTCATGCTGTTGTTCATTGACAAATGGGGCTGTAGCTTCGATAAATGAAATTGACAGAAAGTATCTTCAAATATGTCTTTACCTGAACTGAATGTTAAAATAATCAGTGGGATCTTTGGGAATGGTTTTTTTAAAAAAACTCCTGCTGTGCAAATGACAGTATATTGTAGTGGGAATTGAGAAGTCTCCCTGGTGTACTGAGTCCAGGATCTTTTTGTGTTTTTGTTATTGGGTGGTTCTGAGAAAGATTATTTAACAGATCATGTTTGGGGGGCTAGAAATTTCCTACTGTTCTGAAATTCATTTGATTTGGTTTTTTTAAAAATAAGGATGTAAAAGGCATCTTTAATGATTAAGCAAGGTTGGTATTTTTTATGTTTTCGATTATAATTCATTTGTTGAAAGAAAAGCCAGTGGTTCTTCTAAGATTCTTCCTCTGCTTAATTTGTTCTGTCACTATAACTCTCCTGCTCTTGCTTTAAATGATTAGGTCAGGGGTGGGGAACCTTTTTTCTGCCAAGGGCCATTTGGATATTTTTAACATCATTCGTGGGCCACACAAAATTATCAACTTTAAAATTAGCCTGCTATATTCGGTCAAAAATTTAGCCAAGAGGCACGACTGGAGACGGCTCCAAGTGTCTGCCATGTTTCTCCACTGCCCAGGTGGGAAAGGGTTAACACAGTTTCTTGGGCGGTCCTAGCAGCTCCATAGCTAATGACTCTTCTGCAAGGGGGAAAGAAGGTTCCTTTTCTCAGCAAAACAAACATCCGCCTTGAACAGAGGCTATTGCTGTCCGTGGGAGGGGGTGGATCACTAGTCTTAGATCCTTCTGAGCTAGAGATCTGCCAGGACCCACAAAGGGCCAAACAAAATGATTTCGCAGGCCTTATACGGCCCCCGGGCCTGACGTTCCCCACCACTGGATTAGGTTATGCAGTGCCTCTTAAGAACATTTTCCTTAAAAAAAAAAAAAAACTACTCCAAGACACTGCTGCCTGTATTTATTATCAGGGTGCATGTTTTTGTGTTGCTCTGTGGATTACCTTTGTTCCACATATTAACTTGCTTAGGTTAGACTTTATGGGTGAAATAATAGTTTCTCCTTCACATTACAGATCATGTACGCCCCACGGTCCAGAGACAGGTTTACTGCTCCATCCTTTATGCAGAGGGAACATTTCAGTCGCTTCCAGCCAACTTATCCATACATGCAGCATGAGATTGATCTGCCTCCTACCATCTCCCTCTCTGATGGTGAAGAGCCACCGCCATACCAAGGGCCATGCATGCTGCAGCTTCGGGACCCAGAGCAACAGATGGAACTCAACCGAGAATCTGTCAGGGCACCACCCAATCGGACTATATTTGACAGCGACTTGATAGACATTTCAATGTACAATGGGGGCCCCTGCCCACCAAGCAGCAATTCGGGCATAAGTGCAACCAATTATAGCAGTAATGGAAGGATGGAAGGACCACCCCCGACTTACAGTGAGGTCATGGGGCATTATCCCGGTTCCTCTTTTTTCCATCACCAGCAAAGCAATGCGCCTCCTTCGTCGCAGAGGGGAAGCAGACTTCAGTCTCAGCAGAACAATTCAGAGAGCACAATAGTCCCTGTTAAAGGCAAAGACAGGAAACCAGGAAACCTTGTCTAGGTTTCTTTTCTATGTGCACTTGAAGAGAGACGGGAGAATCAAATGGGAGCATGATGGAATTTCCAGTGCTCCTGTGCACAATATTGTTAAGTTTCATGTAATACAGTTTAGTAAAACCAAACGTTCAAAACTGTTTTTAGTTTCTGATTCCTGTCGGGAGAATTGCATGAAAAGTGGTTTAAAATAATTGCAACCTTCCATTCAGTTTGGCCACAAACAGTGTTTTTGGGAAAATATATTTTTTTTAATAAACTATTTGAATTATTTAATTCTAAGAGGTAACTTAGCACAGAAATATGGCTTGTACAGCCTGTTTTATATTACGCAAATGGCTGAAAGAAGGCAAGAAAGCGTTACTAGCTAAATGGGGGCAAAATTGGCCAGTTTGCTTTCCCTTCCCCATCCGTGAGTGTGGAATTTTTTATGATTCAGCATTTCTGTTTTGTGTGCCAAGGTATAAAGTTTTAAAAACCCACAAAAACTAGATGAATTCAAGGAGTTAATTTGTGTTGTGATATAAGTGTGTTAAATTTGCACTATCTTTTAATGTTTTAAAAATATATATATGAGGGAGCTGTTTAACATTAAGTTCTTCTATATGTTGTCTTTTCACCTGTGGAATGACGATTCCTGAGCAACCCTCTTCAGGACTTTGCCCAGCCCTCTATTAATACTCATCAGTATGAGACTATTGAATTTAATCTAATATCTACTATTTTACATAAAAATTAAGTAAATGTCAAAGGACTTTAACATGTTACCTTTGCAATAATTTTCATTCAACTAGTAGTGCGTCAGCAAGATGGATTGGAGTTATGGCTGGAAGAAAGGAAATGTGATATTATGGAAGTTCACCTCCTTCAGGTGGTTTTAGCTATAAGCCATTTGTTTAAGTAGAAGCAAATGGAAATGCTGGACACATTTACTTTTTTTGTAATTATAACAAACTTCTACTGCTTGTTTCCTTTCTCTTTTTTTAACAATGCCGTGTCAGCAGATTTTTATCTCCACTGTAGCCCATAATATATTCAGTCACATTACATCCTACAATAAATGGTATTAAAATGCAAGGTGGGTTTTTCCTGTTAAATTAACACTTCTGTTGTGCTTTTATAGAATTGCTTGTCTCTTAGTGCTGAGGATCTATCGCTCAAGTGGATGGATCTCTTCAAGTCCTCTCTTCATTTTACGTTGTTTCTTCAACTGGGTAGACATTGCTAATGGGCTCTATGGAGCCTGTACTATTAGAATATTACTGTGAATTGTCTGGGAAAATCAGTTGATCAGGTTGGAATTGGCATAGCCCTATCTTTATGCATTGACCTGAATTGGTTGTTATCAAAATCAGCAAGCAATCATGTAAATGTTTTGGAATCGGGCACTATCTTATTTCATATTGGCTTGCTTTTAGGCTGTGATTTCAACATGTTGTAGTCCTACAAAATCCCAGTGAATTTGTTCTGTAGTATGACATTTGAGGATCACTGGCCATTAATTTCAGTGCTTGCTATCTGTATTGCAGCGAATGCAAACATTTGGAAGGCAATTTGAAGGAGAGTGGTTGTGAAATCAAGAGCATGCTAAAAGCACAACAGGCACCTAAAATGCAATTAGTCAATGGACTTTAAAAGACAGCAGAGAATCTCTAGAGTCTTAATTTTGATATTCCACAGAGAATTGTAGTTGCATAGTAGGGGTTTCTTTTAGGAGTCTCCCTTTTCTACGGTCTTAATCATAGCATTTTGCTAATCAAAACAGTGACAAGTACACCAACTGCACTATACAAATGTACTGTACTGTAGCGCTTGTTCTGTTTGCTGAAGCTTGGAGCTCTGTAGGACTTCCACATATTAAAGTAACTTAGACTGAAGCCTGATTGCTGAACTGAATCTCTGATCTATGCAGAGTTTTAATGCCAAAACTACATGTGTGGTGTGTTTTGCTTTTGTTGTCCTTTTGTCAAAATGCTTTCATAAGCCTTAAGTGGCTCATGAACTCTACAGTGAGCTGGAGGAACACTTAAATAATTATTCTAAAAACAGAAGGACCTTGTTTGTAGCTGGACAGAACTTAACTTGCATATTGTTCTGAACTAGCTCCAATTTACAAGCTGCTCTCCTGGCTTACGTAGTATCCCTGTGTTCTTTTAATATCTTCTGTTTGTCACATAACTGTAAATATCTCATGGTAGCTTTAATTCTGTGAATTGGCTATCTCACCTCCAGTATCATGACTTTTTTGTGTCTCACGCACACTGCACCTTTCAATGGAAGCCAGAGTATTCAGGTGATTTGGTAGTGTCCATTTAATAATGCCCACAAGATCTGTGTTTAGTGAGAGAAAACTCTTGGGTATTCTTCAACACCTGCCTCATTTGATCTTTCTGAGAGGAACATCTCAGAATGAAATGGTCAGAGATGGGATATGTACTTAAAAATTGCATCTTGGATATATATGAATGAATTCAGTTGAGTGGCCATAATGCCTAAAACATGTTGAATCATTTTGTGTCGGTAGGACGAGTGCCCTGTTGTGTTAATTGGTTAACTATTCAAACTACAAGGCCTTTGAAGTGAAGCAGTAAGTCATTGGATCTGTTTATCAGACTAGGTACTACCCGGTCAACTGTAGATATTTTTATCATGTCAAATCCAAGATTTTCCCATGGAAGTTCCCTCTCCCAAAAGCTCGTGTGCTTTCCCTTTAAGCCAAACCTTGCATAACTATTTCCCACTGACTGACATACCTATCTTGATATCCAGATTGCCCTCTTTTTATTCAAGGGTTCTATTCATTTTGTTCTTCTATTTTGTATGGCTCTGGACTGTTGATGAACGAGCAATGAAGCTCCTGTGTACCTGCACGAGTGGCCATTTGTCTTCTGCATCTAAGTATTATAAATACCGCAGTTGTGCACTCTATTTCCCCCTCCCCCTTTCATTTATACTTGCATAATCTCCAGCATAACTGTGAGCACTCTTAAATAGTACCCCCCTGGGCCTTACTGGAACAGTGTTTGTCTTTCTAGCTTCTAAGTATTCAGAGAATTATTATTCCTGCTGTCCTTTGCTCTCATCTTCCAGAAACTCTTTATGGTTACAGCATCATCCCAGATTTTGCCTGATAACAATTGTTGCTCAATAGCTAGGATGAGCATGGATTGAACTGGAAGAGAGTTGATTTGCACGTGCTCCTTTATACACCATTGGTGGGGACCCCTGTAAGTATTTAATGTGGCAGATTTTTTTTTAAAAGGTCAGGGATTCGTTATGGGATGCTTTAATACAAGATTCTTTTTCCTCCTTGACAATTCCTGCTGTGATATGGGGTGACTGTTATTTTTCTTTTTTCTAATTTATACAGAGAAAATACCATGTTTACCTGAAAGAAAGATGACCTTGAATATAAAACAACCTCCTCTAAAAGGTTCTATACACATTTTTTAAAAAGCATACCTACCTGTAACTTGTACATAGATTTAAAAATACCCATCTTTTTCTTGATGGCACATCTGGGAGGGGGGGACACCAGTCTTGCTTTCAGGCAGACAGGGTACCGTGAGTGAGTTTCAATATGAAATTAGTTTTTAGGATCCAGATGAAGTGCTATGAAAATCTGAATTTCTGTGTCTGGTAATCTAAAATGGGCAAATTATGTAAATAAACCCTTTCCACTTAACAGTGTTATTGAAGTGTGAGCTCATTTGTTTTATAGGAGAAGACTCTACAAGTCACCCTCTGACAAACTAGTAGGCTAGTAAATATTTTATGGATTGGTAGCTGTTACCTGCGCGGCTGATTTCGGATATTAGGAGTATGTTGGATTTGAAGATGATCCATTATTGTCTTTCCATTTGTGTGTGGGTTTAAGCCCCCAGAACTTTAATATTCTGTTGCAGAACATCTAAAGGAAACATTTGGTACATTTTGTCTGTTGGTCTTTCAATTAGGCTTGTACACACTACGGACCCAGTAACATTTTTTTCTTCTTAGCTCTCACAAAATAGTAGTAGTTCTGATGTTGTACTGTGTCTCTTTGTATGATTGGTCTCGGAAATTAGTTATCTCTGTGTTGTAGTGCTATCTCTCCTTTTCATTGCTTACGGAAAGAGAATACACTTGTATTAATTTTAAAATGGTGAGGTGTGGGAGATGGCTGTCTATCTGTTATGAAGGGCCTTCTCTTCAAGGAAGGTAAATATGGTTAAGGTTGTGCCATGTTTCTAGATGAGAACTGTAGAAAAAGTCTAGCGCCATCTTCAAAGCTCTTCCTTGCAATATGCAGAGCTGAGACTTACAGACTAATTTAAGAAATTAGCTTTAAATGGTGTTAAGTCACACAATTACACTGCAACCTTAAGTAGAGAGATACTCTTCTAAGTCCATCAAAGTCAGTGGCCTTAGAAGGATGTAACTCTGCTTTGGATAACTCTGCCACTCTTCAAAATGGTTTGGCTTTACAAGATGGTATCAGTGAAAGTGATTTACTTTGTCAGACTTACGTATATATTAGATACTGAAAGGTTACATCAAACCTGTATCTCAAATTCTGTGAGTGAGATGAAGCTGTGCGCATGTTCTTTTAGTGCATTTGCATGTTTGATATCCACCCTTCTCCCTTATGCCTCGTACACATGGTTGCCAGCTCTGGGTTGGAAAACACCTGGAGATTTGGAGGGGGGGGGTACCTGAGGAGGGGAGGGTTTGGGGAGGGGAGGGACTTCACTGGGGCTTAATGCCATAGAGTCCACCTTCCAAAGCAGCCATTTTCTCCAGGTGAATTGTTTCTGTTGCCTGGAGATGAGTTGTAATAGCGGGAGATCTCCAGCCACCACCTGGAGGCTGACAACCCTACTTGTACACTACAATTACATACCACATTTTGGGGGAGCTCTGAGTCATATAGTTGGAGAAGAATGTGCAGTGTTGACCGAGGGCACAGAGTTTATGAAGTTTGAGAATTGACTTTTTTGCCTAAGTTTTGGGATTGATTTGAGTATCTTTCCTAATCTCCATCTACATGAATCATCTTTACAAAGGCACAGTGTGACTTTCTAAGTATTTTAAACAATTTAAAAAGCTGTTTTCTCTCTCTGTGTGTATGTGCATGTGTGCAGCGTAGGGAGCGACTAACATAGCAAACCTAGGGCTAAACTAGATCTGATGATGTCCTTAGGTCCACCATGGGGATGCCGCTGCCCTTTTAAAGCCTAAGGGTGGTTTAAAAATGCCTTGAGGGACCAATCCTGATCAGGCCTGCAGTACAGTAGGACAAAGCATTCTTGTCCACCCACCCCCCGTGCCTTTTAAGGTCCCTCCTAAGGCATTTTTTAAAATGGCGGCTGCATCCCTGAAACGGATACAACACAGCCATGTTTAGTTTGGCCCTAAGTCTATTAACAGCGTGCAACTGTGTAGGATTTCTCTGTAAACGTATTGGGTCTTACCAGCTTTTTTACTGGTACAAGAAGGAAGAAGGAGTTGCGTTTTCTCCTCACGGTAGCCCCCATTCCCAAATGGCTTTATGTTTATGCAGATTTCACAATTCCTGGCCCTTCCTTTCTCTTGCACCAGTGGAGAAGCTAGTAGAATCCAATCTGATGAATTAAAAAACACACACAAGGTAAACTGTTTCATCCATCTTTTCAAGCCCTAGGTTCAAAAAACCTCTTAAGATAAGGTCCAATTAGTTATTAATCGGTAATAGCTCTTTTAGATGTAAAAGCATCACTGATTTATACTGTATTTGTTTATCTTTTAAAGTTTTTAAATGGAATAAATAGCATAGAGAGGAAGATTATTTTGCATCCTGCTCTCCCTTGTCATGTAGTATGCTTGTGAATGTGCGACAGCCTGGCATAATAGGAAAAAAATCAATTGGCATTCATGCCCTAGGGGACTGAAACTTTGTACGTAGAACACTGAATTTCTATGGTGGGAATGAAAACTAAGCATGTTTACATAACTCCTTGGATTCATCTGCATGACTTTTTACTTCGCAGCATTTGAAATGTGTTTTTTTTTCCAGAAGAAAGAGGTTTTGTGTACCATGTGTATAAAAAAATGTTTAGAATAGAAGGATAGTTACTGTGAAGGGTGTAAGGGTAGTTCCAGAGTGGGAGCAGGGAGAGGGGGAGATGTTTGTCAAGGGTATATCACTCATTGACAACCGCAGGTCTGTCCTCTATCTGATCCCTGCTAGTCCAAATGTCAACCAGAAGGTCTGGAGTATCTGCACAGGTGATGCTTTTCATATTTATTGCAAACCGCCCGAGCTAGTTGGTACCTCTGCCTTAAGGCAGAGTTGGATGCAACCAGCTTTTATACTGGTGAAAAAGGGAGGATGGGGTACGTACCAAAACATATACGCTGGGAATGATGGGATCAGTGTGGACGGAAGCCCTGAGGGATGGCTAGCAGTAAGGAGAGGAATTAAGTAAGATGAAGTGAAAAAGCGAGCTGGATAAATACCATTAATGTTTAATCAACTGCAGGAAGCAGTTGTCTGGATACAGATAACTTGCACCTTTTGCTGGGTGAAGTTGTCCTTGATTGCTCCATCCTGGTTTTTATAATGTTATATAGAATCTCCTCTTCTACTTTCATATGGTTGTGAGGGCTAGAAGATTGTGCCTGGGTTCCATAGGAGATACCATTCACACACACACACACACCCCGCACAGAAGCATGATCCTGGCCATGCATACTCCTAGGCCTCTGCCACCCTGAACATACTCTATTGCCACACCATCATTTGTTCTTTTGTCCATTTTTTGGTGTACTATGTAATCCAGGGAATCCAGATTCTTTTGCAGTCATCTCTCTCCGTTGTTTCTCCACCTACAGACTAAATCAGAGAGCCACTCTCTTGATTACTACTTAAACTTCCATAGCTGTAGTATTTTCTGTGGTCCAACTTCTAATCAAAAAGAACAGTGAGATTTTTTTCACTTTGAAATGAAAATGCAAAAACAAAGACAACTCCAGAACCAGCCACTGCGCTAAACTTGCCATTTGTGAGCTGATGTATCATGTGTTCTGCTTTGAACTGTTTAGTAGCCTAGTTCTTAAGGAACAAAAAGTTTCTAGCTTGGGGGTTGTTGTTTTTTGTCTTATTCAGGGGACTCTTGTAGAAGCAAACCCTACTATTTTATATAGGCATTGTGGAGAAGAATAATTAAGGGGAAAACTTGAAACATTGAAGTTAAAATATCCAAACTGGTTTTCAGCAACATTTCTCTCTCAAAATTATGTGCCGTGCACACAAATACTTTGAGGTATGTTCTAATGTACTTGTTCCACAAGATAATCCAGTATAGCCAATGGAATTTTTATCTCGTACTTCAGTATGGTGTGCACTTGTGTAGCTACATTTATTGCCTAATGTATTCAAATTTTCATGACTTTTTTTTCTTCTAGAGATAGTTTAAGGACTTATTTGATGAAGCCAACTAATAGTATTTGTTTATTTCTAGATTTGAGGTCATTCTGCATTTCATAGCTGAAGGCTTGCCTCAGAGAATATAGCAGGTATTTGGACCATTGGAGAGATGGGAAATTAAAATTACTTTTTCTTTAAATGTATCTACTGCTTCTTTAATTTCTTCTTCCTTGTGTTAAGGATACAAGAATGCAAAAACTCTTCTTTGGGAGGTGTTAAAATCGTGCACCCTCTCCAAAGTTCCCTTTGGTTGGCACAAAAATGGCCAAGTAATGAAGCGTGCTTTTGAACCTTCAGAAGCGAGCTTCCTCAAGCAGACTGTTTTGATACGTACCCAGACATGCTCATCTTTGTCTGTGGATGTACTTTAGCTCATGTTTGCAATAGATTAGCCGTGGCCTCCTAGTTAATTAAGTTCTGGCATACCTCTCTTGCTGCTTGCGATTTGCATGTTTTTTAAAATACCCTTTTAAATCTTCGTCATTTTCAAACATCTGAGGTGTGGCTCCTTAAGGAAAGGGGACTTGGCATGTGCACCTCTCTGAGTAGAGCTGGAAAACAGACAGCTGATTTGTGCCCAGGTCTTAAATACAGCAAAGGAGGCTGAGGTCCCCCTCTCACAAAGGACACTTTATCCAGTTATGTATTGGTAGAATCCCTGGGGCAGGCAGTAGAAAGCTTTCTGGTGCTACCTTGTGTCTAGAGTTAGATTGGAAGATACTGTGTGATACTTGATACAGGGTAAGGCAGAGTATGAGATGAGGGTTTGTTTCCTTGATTTTGGAAAGCAATCAGTGATGCCATTGGAGAACTCTCTTCCTAATACCATTGCTTTTGCTATAAATGTTCCTAAAGAGAGAGTTTCTTCAATGATTATGGACACGTTCATGCATATATTAGTGTAGTAGGCGTAGTTATCTCTCTGTGTGTCATGCTCCTAGTTATGGTTACAGCCTGTGTGCTGCCATGGATCTCCACCTTTTACTGTATCAGGCAAATACTCTCCACATGGGGACCAAGCTAGGAAACTAGTCCTGTGTGACTTGTACAGTGACGATGCTTATAATTTGGGTTGTCCCTGTAGTTTCAAGTGAGACATGAGGAGCAATAAGATACAATGACAGTTGTATCATTAGGACATGCCCGTGTAGGGAAGATGCCACGGCTCGGTGGAGGAGCACCTGCTTTGCGTGGAGAAGGTCCTTGGTTCAGTCCCTGCTATCTCCAGTTAAAGGATCTCAGGTAGCAGATCCTGGGAAAGACCTTTCTCTACCTGGAGAGCCGTTGCCTGTTGAAGCAGACAATGCTGAACAAGATGGTCTTGGATATAGAGCAGCCTCATGTATTCACAGGAAGGTCTAGTGGGGGTGCGTTTGTACACTGAATCAGTCTGCCCCCGCCCACACAACGTTGACATGCTTTTAAAAGCACGGCAAGGATCATCTGCCATCTGAAGAAATGCATATGCTTGGCACTGATCTAACTAGTGATGTCACCGTAACAGTGATTTATTGACCGCTGATGTTATGCCTCTGTAAGTGGGCAGTCAATTGTCCTTTAACATAAATTCTGAAAATATTGATGCTCTGTGCAATTCTTTACCTGCTATCCACCACCAATACAAAATGTTAAAGCTACAAATAGGAAGCCCTAAGACTTTGTTTAAATCCTCTTATTTCTGTTTCTTGTATAAATCCTCTTATTTCTGTTTCTTGTATATGAGAAGCAAAAAGGGAAGGCTGATATATCTCTGTAAACCTGTAACACTGCAACCTGGTCCGTTGGGTTGGAGGAGAGAGAGACCTTTGTTCCAGTCCCACCAAGTAGGTTTTTAACCACTTGTATTTAGGTTGCAATTCTATGCTTTCTTGCTTAGAAACAAGTTCCATTGGAAATCAGTGGGGACATCTTTCCATTTAAGTTTATGTAGGAGTGAGATATTAGTGGCTGTGTTGCTGCTTTTTAAAAAAGAATGTTGCATGTGTTTGGTTTTTGTGAGACCATATTCTTATTTTTTTGTATCTTTCTGCCTTCTCATTCTTTTCCTTAGTTGATGTTCCTCTCATCTCTCATTGTAGAACTATTAAGTAAGATATAATTTAGAGGAGATCTGCATGTCTGTAGTTTAGAAGCAACTAAGGTGCCTCGTGTTCAGGTCCTGTGCAAATAGGAACTCCGCCCCCTGCGCATGCTGGCCTTGGTCCTTCAAAACCCATTAAAGTCAGTGGAAAGACTCCCGCTGACTGGAATGGCTCTTGGAATCGGGCCTTATGCTCCCACCTTCATTGTGCCTCACTTAAAACGGTGCTTTTTTCAGTCTCTTCGGTCTGTCTCTTCTGATTTTTGATATGTAAGGTGCTGTATATAACTTGAATATATTATGCACATATCCTACCCAGTGGGTAGAACGGATACAAAACCATTGTTAATAATGTAACATAATGTATAGAGGATAACTGTTCTGACACACATGGCATAGAACTTGTGAATGCCTACTTGCGTGCTTTGTCCTTCTTTTGTAACGGAATTTGCATACAAATGGCACGACATCGATGTATTTTTATTTTCCTATGAAATATCAATATACTATAAGGCGAAACCAGGAAAGCTTGAACAAACCACTTTTGATTCGCTCATTGGTTGCAACTGGTTGTCTGATGCATTTTCACTGTGGGGAATATTGTGTGCGCGCGTTTGTGTGTGTGTCTCCTTTAAAGATTAAAAAAATATCAGCTTTAACGTTGTTGCTAGCTGCTGCTTTTATTTGTTGCTTTATTGTTATGAAATTGGACCAGTGGTGGTCACTTCCCCCTTCAACTATTCATTATTATTCATGTCAACATAGAGGTCGGCCAAACATATAACCTACATATATTTGCATTTTGGGGGGGCTGTAAAGTCACATCTGACTTATGGCGACCCCTGGTGGGGTTTTCAAAGCAAGAGGCATACAGAGGTGGTTTGCCATTGCCTGCCTCCATGTTACAACTCTAGTATTCCTTGGAGGTCTCACATCCAAATATTTGCCAGGGTCGACCCTGCTTAGCTTCTGAGATCTGACGAGGTCAGGCTAGCCTGGGATATCCAGGTCAGGGCACATTTAACATGCCAATGCTTAAATAAGATTTGGTTGAAGTGGGATCTGGCTTCCAAGCCCACCCGTATGAAATAAAACAGATTGTTGAGGTTTTTTTTTTTAAAAAGCATGAAGTCCTAGGTGGGTCTAGGGGGTGCATGCATTTCCTTCACATATGGTAGACTCTCTTTTTCCCATCTAGTCACAGTGCAGGCAACAGCAAATGTGGGACAGGTTTGAGCAATACTACGATGCCTCAGAGCAATGCACTGATCTTTGTACTAGCTTCATGCACTTTTGGTTTAGTTCATAAGCGTCGCCACCTGGATGGGGCTTACCAACTCCTCCTTCCTATTTTCTGTGTGATTAAAGTTGCCTTTCTGAGTTAGCAACTGGGCCCTTGGTGCCCATAGCAGATTGATCTCGGTACCGTTTGAAGCTGTAGTGACTTTTGAAGGATGCAGGTGACAGTTCTTCAAGCTGTCCTTCCCCAAGATGTTCTTTTTCCTGGCCCAGGAAGGTGTCATCACAGCTGGTAGAAAAAACCTGAAGTATTGCAAAGGTTTAGTGAGCAGCAATGTAATATTTTGCTTTGGGGTTTTTTCAGATTTTTATAAGGGGGCTTAGTTTGCAGAAAACAGATGAGGAAAGAAAATATCCTTCTGTGTGACAGGTGCTGTCCACAGCAAGGTTGTCTTGGCAGAACGAGTTCACCATCTGTCCACACTGTGCCCTCTTTCTAGAGCTTAGACTTGTTAGGCAAAACAAATACCTCAGAAAAACAGCGCAAATTTTTCAGTGTGGAAGCCAAATAAAACACGGCGACGCTATTATTTTTAGGGCTCGTTCCTTGGTGCGACTCAAGAATTCACAATCTGACTCAGAACAATCTTAAATACTGGAACAGGGAACTCCTTTGCAGGACTGAATGATACATTTGTTGTAACTGGCCCATATTTCTCCCACCTTGAGTTGGTAAGAGGGGCTTCTGCAGGCAACAGCCATTGTAATCGTCCTCATCACCCGCTCTTCTCCCTCACTCCTGCAACCGTGTAACACAAATTAATGGCTGGCTAATCCGGGCCCACTAATGGAAAAGCTTACACATGTAGTCAAGAGTATTCTGGGCTCAGCTCTTAATAGCTTAGCTTATAATTTCTCAATTGACCTGCAGTTTGGCATGTTAATATCTTTCTAAGAAATGCCTACTTATATCCTGTTCTGCCTCTAACCCCCCCCCCTCCCATTGCACTGTTTGGGCCTTTGCATATTCTTACAGATTCTTGTCTTCTTCCATCCCCACACTCATGCAATGATATATAGGTAGTCCAATAGTTGTTAATCTGGTTTGGGCACACAGCGTATTAGAGTATTTAGAATTCTGCTGTGCTGACCTCTGCCCTATTTGCACTGTACAGTGACGATGTATTCCTGAGGAGAAGAAATCTAGCATGTTAGTGAACCATGTGCCGGGGAGGGGGGGGATCTAGAATGTGAGTGGCTGATTGCAATAATAAACGTTACACATCCAGTGGACCAAACAAGATGCTGCCTCCTTTTTTTTTTTTTTTTTTAAATTACCATTCGGCTTTGAAGCTGCAGTGATGAAAGGTATGATAGAACCTCCAAAGTAGATATGGAGCTCTGTATTCATGTTTCCTCCCCAATTATTAGAATGCATCTTGAACTTCAGAACAGACTTAAAAAACAACAACACACACACCAAACCCTTTCATCAGCAATGATCAGCACTCTAGGCATGTTCTTAGCACAAAAATAAAATTAAACATGTTTTACTTTATTCAGGTAATTCTTGCTTTATTTGCTGTGCGCGTTGCCAGAGAAACTGATCTTCATGCATTTTCATAAGGAACTTACTTGCAGATAATTCCATGATGGTCTGTATCCAGACTTGGTTATTAGTTATTCAATTTATCATTGGATTCATGCCTTGCTTCTGCTACATTGACCATTTTTTTTGTTTCGTGTTAATTTTGCAGCATATGATGCATATTATACAGTAAAAGATGAGTATGATCTATTGCTTTCCACACTGGGTCATATGTCCTTCTTGTATATGTGTCTGATTCTTTTGTTCATTTTGTTTCAAGTTATTAAAAAAAGCACTATCCACAATATTTAATCATTTTATTTTTTGTTTGTTTGGTTTTAAGCTAGCAGTTGATATAATGCAGTGGCTGAGAGAAAGAACTGTGATCTGGGAGGTCCCCAGTTCAAATCTTGCCTCCGCCAAGACAAATTTACTAGGTGGGCTTAGGCAGGCCATTGGGATAATACTTGCCTACCTTACAGGGCTGTTGTAAGGGTTACAAGGTAATGTATGTGAAGCGCTTTGAGCACTGAAAGTGCTATATACATGCTAAGTATTATTTTATTATTTTTATTATTATTTGAAAGTAAAAAGGAAAGAATCATGTTTTATTGGAACTTCTTGATAGTTCATGTGAAGCTACAATGAACCTAGCTTGCTTTAAGCAACTTTTTGTTCCCCCTTCAACCTAATCAATTTTCTGCTTTATTTCTAATGTAACTTCTGGTTATATGCAGAACAAGATTTTGACAGTTATGTATCTGCCTCCTTTTAACTGAGCAAATGGTGATGTTCTAGTTTTTAGACCTAAGGTCTGTTATTGCAATACTTTTAAAGGAAAATGTTGCTCTAAGTGCTGTTGTTAGTTTTAACTACAGATTTTATGCTTGTTCTTAAGAAGCTGTGGTCAAACCACAGGACAAAACTATTAAAAACCAATAAATAAATTTGTCTCTCGTTCAGATTTTTTCCCTCTGGTCTGTGTTCTAAACTTGCCATCCTGCACAAGCCTGAGTGGTATGTGCCAAGATCCAATACAAGCTGTCCCACAGAAGTAATTTTGGTGCTGCAACCTAGGAAATAACCTCTATGAACTATCTAATGCTAATGGAGCTTTTTCTTGACTCTGCCTTAGGGAGTGCTGGGGCTAAGTAAAGGTAAAGGTCCCCTGTGCAAGCACCAGGTCATTCCTGACCCATGGGGTGACGTCACATCCCAACATTTTCTAGGCAGACTATGTTTGCGGGGTGGTTTGCCAGTGCCTTCCCCAGTCATCTTCCCTTTACCCCCAGTAAGCTGGGTACTCATTTTACCGACCTTGGAAGGATGGAAGGCTGAGTCAACCTTGAGCTGGCTACCTGAAACCGACCTCCGTCAGGATCGAACTCAGGTCATGAGCAGAGCTTGGACTGCAGTACTGCAGCTTACCCCACGGGGCTCCTGGGGCTAAAGGACTAGCTAATCAGCAGCAGTGCCTGAAGTTAACGGGCATATTGGTGGAGGGCCAGGCAGTGGACTTGTTTGTGCTATGGTTGGTTCAGCCCCCAGTATGAGGGGAAAGGTCTCTGAGTCCAGATGGGGAAAATGTGCTGAAATCATCAAATGCCCTTTACAAAAGAATAGGTGAATGGAGTTGCAGGAATATGTTAGAGAAATAGTGGGGAATGTATCTTATGTGTTAAAACTGTGTGTGTGAGGTTTCTTCCCTTTACTCAAAAACTTAATTGTTTTTATCTCCAGGGTGTATCTCACAGCACCAATTTTGAGAGGTTTGAAAAAGATTTTTAGTTTGCAGCTTTTGTTTTGTGAATTCTTCTAAAAGAGGGTAACAGCTCAGTCGTGTACCCTCTCACTCTGTGTGTATGTGTGTTTAATCCTGGTCCCAAATCTCAGAAGTGCCAGCCAAATGCAAAACTTCATTTCCTGAGAATGCTTAGATCTTTTCTGTAATCTACTTTTTATTGTAATTATATTTATTTGTGTTATATGACATCTGCTTGATGGTGTTGCCTGTGGACTGACTACAGGCAAGGTACCTCATCTCAGCAGGAGCTTTCCAGATGGATGATTATTCCCCCTGTCTGCTGTTGTGAGGTAAAATATTCAGGTTTCACCCTAAGCGTATGGATTCTCATTAAATGTCATATTTTTAACATTCTGGAGCCTTTTCTAACTAAAGCTCTGTTTCTAATGAGACTTTGCTGCTTAGACGAAAATATTAATGAGACTTCTTTTTCATTATCACAGTTTTGATCTGTTGTACTTTGAATGAGCTCTAATTGAAATGTGCAGTTAAAAAATCTTCTGAAGTGACCCCATTTGCACATCTCTTAATGGGACCTATTTTTATTTTTTACAGTCTGCTACTTCTAAGAGATTCTGGCTCTGCTGATTATAATTTCAAGCATTATGGTTATTAGCCAAGTTATCCTTTACAATGTGGCATGCAAATATGGCTGCTGACTGGCCCTAGAGCTATTTTTTTTGTCTCTTTCCTGTTTTTCAGCCCAAATTGAACACATGAAGCTGCCTTATACTAAATCAGACCCTTGGTCCATTAAAGTCAGTATTGTCTTCTCAGTCCGGCAGCGGCTCTCCGGGGTCTCAGGTAGAGGTCTTTCACATCACCTACTTGCCTAGTCCTTTTAACTGGAGATGTTGGGGATTGAACCTGGGACCTTCTGCATGCCAAGCAGATGCTCTACCACTGAGCCATAGCCCCTCCCCAATTAACTCTTGCATTGGCTCAAGGAATACCCCCAACACACACAGTAAAATAGCATAAATTACCACAAGTGTTTGTTAGGAAGGTGATTCTCAGCTGAGATGGATTCAGCACAATGACTGCTTGGGCCTTTGATGGGTTCCATCTTTGGCAAATGGAATCTGGTGGCAAATGGCTCTCAGCTGGAGTAGACTTCAGGCAAGATGGAAAGGGTGTCTTGCTGCTGACCCCACCTTTCTCTGCTGACCTCATCAATGGCGCTTCAGAACCATTGTGGTACAGTGGTTGGACCCATGTTAAAATTCAGGGGACCCATGTTAAAATCTTTAGCCATGAGCTCATTGGGTGACACTGTTTATCAACCTAACTGCTAGGTTGTGAGGATAAAGTGGAAGAGGGATAAAACTTACATCCCGAGTGCCTTGCAGGAAAGGTGGGATAAAATTGTAGTAGAGATTTGGAAGGGTGGGGTTTCTCCTTCATAGCCCTAATGCACAATCTTCACCTGGCTCAAAAATCATGTTGTCAGAAGATATGTGCTTAGCATAATCTCTAGCTGGTTGAAATCTGCTTTTTTAAATGGTAACAGCAGATTTCTACTAAATTAATTTTACTAACACCTTCCGTCCACAAACCTCAGCATGTTTTCCAGTTCACTCTACCTGGTAGAGGGCTATTTACTGTAAATGGGGTAGGTTCTGAAAGTCTTGGAAGGACTGCAGTGACTGAGTAGAGGCCCTGAGTTGGCCTGAGCCATATTCTAGAACACCACACCACCTCAGTGTCATCATTTCCATGGTGCATCATACAGCAGGTTCAATAATACAACCATGAATTTTGTGCAGTGGGAAATAGTTATGCTAGCTTGCCTAAGAGAGCCAGCGTGGTGTATAAGTTAAGGTGTCGGGACTAGGACCTGGGAAATCCAGGTTCAAATCCCCATTTGCGCCAAGGAAGCTTGCTGGGTGACCCTGGGCCAGTCACACATTCTCAGCCCTGATCCTAGATAGTAGTGCAGTAATTAACATAGACGTTGTTTGTTGACTTTGGTGTATCCTCACTTATGGAAGATGGAGAAGCAATCCCACCTGATCTAACTTTTTAATGCAGCCCCCTCACCTGGGTGACTATCTGGAGGGTCTTCATTGTCCCACACAATACTCACGTACCAAAAATACAAAACACTCAGAGAAGAGTGTTTCCTGATGACCAGAGAGTGAAGAGATTCATGTGCAGTAGCCACACTGGGCAAGTCCTTCCTGGGACCATAACAGCAATAGTTCAGAATACACATTCGGAGTAGCACAGTGGTAGAGCATCTGCTTTGGATGCAGAAGGTCCCAGATTTAATCCCTGGCATAACAATTAAAAACAATCAAGTTGTAGGTGATATGA
Organism: Euleptes europaea; assembly: GCF_029931775.1. NCBI lineage: Eukaryota > Metazoa > Chordata > Lepidosauria > Squamata > Sphaerodactylidae > Euleptes > Euleptes europaea. Next base: position 59,145,592 of record NC_079319.1, read on the forward strand.
AAGACATGAGACCCCAGAGATCTGCTGCCACACCCAGTAGACAATACTGACCTTGATAGAGGCATGATTTGACTCAGTGTAAGGCGGTTTAATATATGCAGCGGTCTTAGGTCTAGTAGCAGCTATGAACAAGTGAGTTGCAAGCACTGCTCACTGGAAGGTATGGTTTGACAGGATAAAAACCATGAAGAATTTTGGGCTCAGGGACTAGTTTGACATGCCGAGCGATGCAGCAGTGGTTGTGCATACTCAAGTTCCAAACATGGTATATTTTATTCATTTAACTTATGTGTCATGTGTTGAACACAGCATTCATGTCCTGTTCAGAAATGTCTCCAATCACCAGTGCTGCTCCATGGAGCTCATTTATTTGTTCTTGGTAAGTGTTCAGAGAGCTCATTCATCTGCTGGTAATCTCATAATGTAGTCTGCCCTTGAGGGCATCCCAACTGTGGACTCCTTGATGCATGCACTAGACTGCTGGGCAGAAATAAAAAGTGGTTGACATGCTGCTGGGTTCATCGCTACTCTTAGGTTTTCGTTGGGTTGGAAATAAATAGCGGTTTCTGGTTATAGTTGAATAGCAAAAAGCTGTGAAATTCTGCCTCCAAATTCTACCATGATAGACGGTAAAACCTCTTGTAGTGTTTAAGTATTTGTCTAACTAACTATATCATGGTCGTGTCACTTCTGTCACTCCCTCAGTGTCCAAACACAACTTTTATTTAGTTATTTGGTTATTTATTTGTTGCTCTTGTATCCTGCCCGCCCACAGGGCCCTGGTCTCACTTGAGAGGCTATTTCACCAGGCAGGGGCCAGGGCAGCCAGCAGATTACTATTTGAAGAATGCAGCACCCCCCAGTACTTTTGTGGAGGAATCCAGTTGTGTCTGGACATCCTTGGGCACTTGTGGGGCCCTCCATGCAAAAAAAAAAGAAAAGAAACCAAATGGATTATGAGGTCCTGGGTACTTTCTGCTCACTGCAAGATGCTGGTGCTGCGGAAATGAAAGACGGGGTTAAGACCCAAGGTACGGCTTCTGTCTAGTAAACGTTCATCCAGCCCATCCTCCAAGGAGCTGAGGGCAGCATACAGGATTCCCAACAGTTTTTTATGGTAGGTTAGACGGAGAGAGAATGACTGGGCCAAGGTCACCCAGTATGGTTCATGGGACCCCTCAGCTCTAGTGTGGCTCTCTAACCAAATGCGGAGCGATCCTTCACATTCTGGGCAGTATTAGAATTTTAACAAGATCAGCCTCGGAGCCTGTGTACTTGCTGCCTTACTTTGTCATATTGCCCTGCATTGCCCCCCCCCCCTTCTTCCCCTCAGTAAGAGAGAGATTCAGACTAGGAGGCAAAGAGCCACAACAGAGCAATATCTTAGTGACAGCAACCATATCTTCCCCCACACACACTACATGCCTGAGCAGTACCTCAGAGCTGGAGAAGCCCCCCCCCCCCTTGAGAACCGGCTTCGGCTCATTCCTGATTAATTTAACTTTTGCCGATATTACAGAGATTGACAGTTGTGTAAGTGGAAAATCCCAATTTAATCTAGCGTGGAGTGTGCCACAGACATGGGCTCAGACAGCTTGACCTACATTTAACCTGGCACAGCAGGAATCTCTTAGTCGGAAAAAAAGAAACTGATTCCACCCCCCTTCTCGTTGCTGAAAGGGTGTTACTTGAGCTGATGGTGTGTGTGGATGCGCGCACATGCAGCTTTAATATGTGGTCAATAAGTGTTTCCATTCTTGAAATGTATCATAGGCCGAGGATCAGGGACAGCTTCCACCGTGACTCAGCATGGATGAAGTGAGAGTCCGAAGGCCCGGGCGCTTTGAATAAACAGGTCCTGCTGTTCTACTGAGCTCACGAATTATCATTCCATTGCGTTCCTCAATGATGACAAAGAAAATTAGTCCAGCAGAATTATCTGATTTTGGCACACTGATGTTAAGTGTGACTGAATAATTTGTAATCCAAACTCTTTCGTTTAACTGGGTTGCTGACTGAGCTGGGTGGTTTTAGTCAAAATCTTGTTACAAACCTATTTACCGATTGATGTGTCAACCTCACTAACTGTTTAATGCTGTTGTTAACAAGGGGTCACTCCCAATGTGTCGTGTGTTTCTAAAAAATTTGTTTAAAACATTCATATTCTCTCCTTCCAATGGGCTCTGTGTGACTAACAAGAAGAGATTAAAAACCGAGACAAAAGATCAAGCGATTTGGGAAACATAAGTGTTTAGATTTTAAAACCGCCTATAAATCACCTTCAAAAAATTCACCCATACTATAACTTCAGCTATCTGCCAACATTAGTTTGTTTGTGTTGCCAGTCTTAACAGTTATCAAGCAGAATATAAAATGTATCAGTCCAGTAATCATTTCAGCTGAAAACCCTGGGAAAGACTGAAGTTCTGAACAGCCAGCAGGAAAGAGGAGTGGCAAACCATATCAGGTTGGGATGGGCAGCTGCCAAGAGCTTGCTTTCTGATTGAGGCCAGCTGAGACTATTCATGATGTTGGGTCTGAGAAAAAAGGGTGAGTGGATTGTACAGTATTGTGCCAGGAGATGTGGTTCTTCAGAGATATGGCCCCCAGGGCAGGAAGGGGTTTATCCAGTATCTTGGAATGACCCAGAAGCAGACGGAAAGCCTCCCGGATTCAAAATAATGCAATTTGGTCTGCAGGGCTTGTAACCCCCATCCCTTTGCTAGATGAAGTAATAAAACGAAGTGGTCTGAAGTGTCAAAGCCTCCTGATAGATCTGGCACAATTAACATCCTGGCCAAGCGATAATCAGAAATCCTTCACCAGCATGACTTATGCTGTGTCTGTCCCATAAAGCCTTGGATGAAATTGATCAAGGGCACAGGTGTCATTTGGGTTTGCCTGTTGTTGCTCTGCTACCCCCCCCCCACACACACACCCACATAAGATCACTTATGTTTGACACAGTTTTGTTGTTGATCAAATGAGCCTTTGCCAGGGAAAGCTCTTCGAAATAGCTGCTGCCCTTGAGAGGCGTAGGAAAATTCTTCTCCCCAAAGATGGATTAATACTGATCAGAGGAGCCTTTATTTATTAAACTATTTATATCCTGCCTTTTCCCATAGCTTACAGGTACAGGTCCCCAGTGCAAGCACCGGGTCATTCTTGACCCATGGGGTGACGTCACATCCTGGCTTTTTCTAGGCAGACCTTGTTTGTGGGGTGGTTTGCCAGTGCCTTCCCGTCATCTTCCCTTTACCCCCAGCAAGCTGGGTACTCATTTTACCAACCTCGGAAGGATGGAAGGCTAAGTCAACCTTGAGCCGGCTACCTGAAACTGACTTCCATTGGGATTGAACTCAGGTCGTGAGCAGAGCTTGGACTGCAGTACTGCAGCTTACCACTTTGCGCCATGGGGCTTCTCAAAGTGGCTTACAGTTCATAATTAGAGCATCAACCAATAATAAACCCTTGGATTCCCCCTAATAAAATCTTATCTTGACAGGTCAATGTTCTGTTTTGCAAGCGGTGGCCTGCACGACCTGTAGTGGTCAGGAAAAACGATCTGAAACTATCAGAAACAATATTGACAAGAGAATGCTTCTGACACCTCAAGTATTGGAACTGCTGTGTCTAAGTTGGAGTGGATCAGAGATATTTCATCAGCCAAAAAGCTTGCTTGAGAACCAGTGTTGTGTAGTGGTTAGAGTGTCGGACTAGGATCTGGGAGACCCAGGTTTGAACCCCTACTCTGCTGTGGGCCAGTCACCCTTCCTCAACTTCACCTACCTTACAGGCTAGTTGTGAGAATAAAATGGAGGTGATGAGAATGATGTCATTAGCCACTCTGGGTCACAATTGGGCAGAAAAGTGGGGTGTAAATATCTCAATAAATAGAAGAAGATGACGAGTTGGTTTTTATATGCCAACTTTCTCTACCTTTTAAGGAGAATCAAACCGGCTTACAATCTCCTTCCCTTCCTCTCCCCACAACAGACACATTGTGAGGTAGGTGAGGCTGACCAAGCTGATTCTTATCAGAACTCGTGGAGTACATTGATTGAATGTCGTATGCAGTGTTTAGGAATCTCTCTGACCTAAAGGGTCACAGGTCATCGGCAGCTTTTTCCTCAATCCTGAGCTGCTTGCAAAAACGGGATTTTAGAAGTACTACAATAAGAGCACATAGAGTATGTTCACCTCTATACCTAGGTCTAAACTTGCCACAATCCCACCCGATGCATTTTGATTTTCTGACAATCCCACAATACAATTATTTATGTTGGCTAGACTGAATGCCATTCCATCAGGGGAGTTAATGGGTCGTTTAAATAGGGTACTATATTGCGAGAGAGTATGTCGGTGTGGTTCTGGCCAAATAGAGACACTGCAGCATTCCTTGTTTAGCTGTGACCTGCTCAGTGAAGTTAGAGACAGATGGATAAAGCCTTTTATTTGGGAATCTGTGAATTAGATAATTTGAGGGTTCTTTTAGCAGGGGTGGATTTTAATACTGCATTGACAGTTGCCAAGTTTTTCCCCCAGTCAATCAAGATTAAAAAATCCTAATTTTTTTATGGATTATCTAGATAGTTCTTTTTCTTTTGTCTTTAATTTTTGATCTCAGTGTTCAGGGCTGGCCATATGAAAAGTATCATTAAAGTAAAGTAGGTGGGGCTGAGAGAACTGTGACTAACCCAAGGTCGCCCAGCAGGCTTCATGTGTAGGAGTGGGAATCCAACCTGGTTCACCAGATTAAAGTCCACCGCTCCTAACCGCTGCACCACACTGGCTGATCACCTGAATTTTCAGACCAGCACTGGTTCACTGAACAAGAGACCCAAGTGGTTATTGGGTATGCCAAATTATCAGAAGCTACTACCTGACAAAACCCTAAACGAAAACCTGTGCTGAAAGTAGTCACAGCTATGAAAAATATACAGCACGAAGGCTCAAATTAAGCACCAGAACAATTGTTCTGAATTTACTAATGGTCAAGAGTAAATTAAAGAAATAAACACATACATTCCCAACGGGAAAAGGAAATTAACAATGAAGGCATTAACTTCATGCCTTAGCACACAATATACTTAGCTGACAAATAGTCTAAACAAAAAGGCAGTTCTGTACATACCGGCTGTGTCCAGTTTTCTATGGGTGGGGAGATATGGATTTGACAGATGTGTTTAGCAATCTCCCGGGACTTCCAAATCCAGGTAAAACAAAAGAGTTCTTTTAAACTTACTCAGATTTTAGGAGAGTAGGTATTCTTACTTCTGTATAGTTGCTTAGATGGTAGTAGATAGGGGAGAGCGAAGCCTAATTCCAAAGACGTCTGCGGCGAAGTAAAACCCCTCAAGCCGGCGGGACTGCTTCTGAATCTCCGGAGTCTTAAGAGAGTTCAGGAGTCAAACCGCTCTTCATAGGCAGCAGGAGATTCCCTGACACCCGTTCCACTATTTAGGAATCGGGGGGGGGGGTTGACACCCCTATTTAAGACGTTTCTTGGTTCCCCCACCGGGAGCCTCCGGGGGGACACAGTGCTTCGCTCAGCAGCCCTACCGGAAGTTGACCGTTAGTAAATTTAGAACAAATTTTCTGGTGCTTAATTTGAGCCTTCGTGCTGTATATTTTTCATAACTACCCGGCTAAAGGCAGAAGGTGGGACTTGAACTCGCCATTGCCTCCCAGATCAGATCCAAGGCAGCTTGGAACAGCAGGGGAGGTGATGCATGCTCCCTGCTCCCCGGTTGCCTCTGTCATTCAGCTCCAGGTGGGTTCCATAATATCTCTGAAGCCTGAGCTGCACCAATATGTGAGTATGTCTCCCTAGGGCCGCTGCCGATTTTGCCATCACTGTGTTCAATAGTGGAAATTTTCCATGTACAAAGGTCAGCTGATCACTCAGCTACCAAACAGCTGCAACAGATTGAGATTGGGTTTTTTTTTTTTTTTTTGCAAAACTGCACATGCACATTAGTGCCACTAGGGACTACTTAGACAAACAGTACTGGTTTTTGAAAATGGCATGGGGGAGCCTCAAATCCGCCTGCTTCATGGTCCCCAGCAGAATTAGATCCCTGTGGCATTTTCAAAAGATACAAAACAAGCTCTAAAATGGCACCCTACTCCCCTGTGGTGAACTCCGGGATGCAATATAAACTAGTTTGGCCTTTAGAATAAGCACTGCAGCACACTGGCTCTGAGCTGGATTTGGTCCAGTTCAGGTTACTTTCTTCCTGGTTTCTTTCATGTTTGAGCATATAGCGAGTTTGAAAGATAAGTTCTCTTGATTTTACCCATTCTTCCTTATTTTGTTCTTGTTCTAAATCTGATCCTTACTTCATAGTAGTGGAAGGAGTTACTAAGGCATTTATATTATTGTTTGGATGTACTATACAATGTCTTAAAATGAATTATATACAAGTCACCAGAGAATGGTGGTCATCAATAATTAAAATAATTAACTATTGGTTTCTCATTCTCTGGATGTTTCTCTTCTTGTATTGTGATGGGCAGATCCTGCATTATCTATTGGTTTGTCCTCTTTAGCACATCACATCTCAAGACATACTAAAGATATACTATAATTGTCTTTGAAAAAACTACTAGTTCCCCCAACAAAAATCTCAATCTTCTGATTTTTTAAAAATCCCATTTTATATTGATGTACCCTTGCTCTCCCGTGATTGCCTGATCCATTAATCAAAGTGAAAAACAAACTTAATGTAATAGGCTGTCTCAGAGGCATGTACACTCAAAACATGTTCTTTCTACTTGCAGAAATATGCTCATCAGAATAGCCAGATAATTAGTTGGGATAATTAAGATTCTGTAATTATGATGATGGACAATAAACAATTTATGAGGAAGAGTTTAGCTTGATTTTTATTAAGCCAAAACCCCCTAGGGGTTACACACAATCAAAAGACCTAAACATTAAAGAAGCCTGATGCAAAAGTCATAGGAGGGGAAAACATGTAACGACTAGGCCAGTATGCAATCAGGTATTGGAGGATCACAATTCTGTTGCATGTAGCAGAGGCTAGATGGCCATCTGTCAGCAATGCTGATTCTATGACCTTAGGCAGATCATGAGAGGGAGGCATCTTGGAGTAGGCATCACTGGGGTGTGTGTGGGGGGAGGTAGTTGTGAATTTTCTGCATTGTGCAGGGGGTTAGACTAGATGACCCTGGTGGTCCCAACTCTATGATTCTGTGCCTACATTAAATAGTCTTGCTCTTACAGCAAGACATAGGATAGATAAGAAATTACTGTTGCAGAACAAGCTGAGCCAGTTGCAAGTTTAGATTTGATTCTTTAGATAAATCACATGTTCTAAGTGCAAATAAAACTAGGAGTAACTATTAAGCACTGTTATTGCAGTCCTGGGTGATTTGAGGACAAGGGAGACAATGTTGGCAGATTAACAATGATTAACAATGTACATAATGCTTGGGAAAATGCATTAAAAGTCAAAATGTCACAATGTCACAATTTAAAAGAATCTGTCACCAAAAAGGTAAGCATTCATTGTCTCCAGCCCTTAATCAATGTTCCCTTGTAAAAGAAGATGGAACCCAAACTGGCACTGAATCATAACAAGTGGCAACCCAGACCAAAGGTGCAGTCCAGGGATCTTCAACCTTGCTGAACCTACAGGCGAGTTTTGAATTTTGAGATGGCTGCCTATGAGAGGTGGGACCAACCACAAAATGGCAGCCCTGGGGGACGCTTGGAAGATGTTGGGAGTTTCCAAGTCAAACATCCCCTTGTATTGGGGCAGCTATTTCTGAATGGGTGCTTCCTGCAAACCAAAAGGTAATGCCTTCTGGAATCTTCTACAGCAACTCCTGCTCCCGTAAGGTGGAAGATAGCCAGGAATGGCTCTTTGAGAAAGAAGCAAGCAGGCATCAGGAAACACATTGGTTGGTACCATGATCCCCTGGCAACCACATGGGGGATCACTGATGTAATCCAATGCAACTGAACCCAGGGATTACATATCAGTGTTAAGCAATGACTTGAGACCTGTCAGGCTAGAACTATGTGACAGGCAAACACTCCATTTTAGCTCATCTCTCCTAGTCACATGACTTCAGAAAACCAGTATTGAGTCACCTACAATAAAAAATTGGTGACTAGGAGGGACACACACACACACACATAGGGTTTCAGTCTCAGAAGATCACACACGCCAGAGGTGTTGAGGCTCTGGCTGTAACATTTCAAAACAGAAACAGGAAGAAATCCAGTGTACACAATCACCATCTTGGACTGGACTGTGCAGGCCATGACAGCTAATCGTTCCGCCAGTCAAAAGCTGGATCCTTACCTAAATCTATACTTGACTATACACCAGCACCACAAGCAATGGCTATACAAGCAAAATATGAGAACACAGAGAACAAGTACAAAGTGATATATTTTATTGGATCATTGAATGCAAGATGCTTCTGAAATGTGAACTCTTTGGGCATTAGTACACATAACAAGAATATAAAATAGAAGTCAGCATCTGTAATGAATCGACTGAAATTTACAGTTCTTTGCGAATCTTATTGTAAACAAATTGTTGAAGAAACTGGACCCGGTGGAAATCTGAAATGATCCAAGTAAAACCTCTGTTGCCAAGATGCTTCAGCAAGGATGTTAGGATTTGTTCCAGAAATAGTGCCAAAGCCTCTGAACCTCCAAAGAATTCTGGCTAGTAGCTCCAGATGCTGGGCCTTAATTAAGGTGAATGAGTACAGATGGATGTGGTCTTTGCTAGGAAATTTTGTTTGGACCTGAAAATGGACTTTTGAATCATATTTGATCTTGTCCTTCGTGGAACATTTCATTTGGGTGGATCCCACTAACTTTTTCTTCTGGCGCAAGGAGGTGTGATCTCGCTTGATTTCCCTGCTCACTGCAGCCCTATTCTCCATGGCTCTTTGTGCACTCGGGTCCCACAATCCCTGGCATAACGTTTTCAGGGATCAGAAAGGAGCTCTTCCTTGTCCTCTTTGCACCAGCCAAAGAGCTAGCAGGGTCCAACCCATCAATGGATGCCCTTGGATTATTTCATGCATATAACCTCCACAAGGGAAAAAAAAAATCAAAACTCTAGCCAGGTTAATAATTTAGTCAACAATACAAAAAGGATATCATGGGCAAGTTGAAAAAGGAATGTTTGTTTTGTAAAAGGGGCAGTCTAATCCACACCTCAAAAAAATCTGTTGAGGTTAATCACTATCTGGAGGTTAATATTATTGATTTCTGCGTTTACATTAAAATCCCAGAGCCAAAGAAAGGCAAAGGCCATCGAAATCTGGGCCTTGTGATAAAGCAGGATTCTCTGTGATGTAGCCTCCGCCCTAAACTGACTGATCAATTAAGACTCAATTCTTGTACCTCAGAGAGCACAAGGGGAGAGGAGCCACTCTGTCCAGGCACTCACTGCGCAAATAGTTTCAGATGTCATACAAGTTGTCTCCACCATCACTTGTGTTTCATAACCGGATGGGAAAAAACAAGGATAAAGACAACAGATCAAAGGAGAATTGATATCTAACAGCAAACCAGAAATACTGTAGACAGCCTGCGCAAAGTCTAAGGTGTAATGTCGTATTTATTATGCAGATACACGTTTACTTTTCAGAACGGTAATGTTGGTGCTTTGGGCAAAGCTGCAGTAATATCAACTAGAAGTCTGTCTCGAGTACAATTACTTCCACAACAGGAATATGAAAGTTAAAGGGGAAAAATGAGGTGTGTGTGTTACATAATTGCTTTTAGAACACTTTCTATTTTGTCAAGTATAAATGATTCTCAACATGGCCCATCCGTGCATACTTAAATCCAGAGACTGGAGCCATGTACCGACAAGACAGATCTTTAAAAAAACTTGAAAAGACCTCAGGTTTGCAGACAAATTGGAAATCTAAAAAATAAAAGTGAGTTAGATCCTCCCATAACAACAGAAGCAGGACCTGCACCTTTAAGAAATGGATGCTCTCTGAGATTTCAGCGGCCATTGTGGGGGTTGCTAGGCAACAATAGCAATATTGCAAGCCTTCAAACCTTGGTTTCTATCAATCCACAGACCACCAACCCATCAGGACAGTTCTATAGCATTGGTTAATTTTTTTATGTAGAACTAAAACAACTAAAATAGACCCTGTGGTCAGATAACACTGGTACAATTATTGTTTTGCAAGGAGTAGAAAAGAGCAAGAGTCCAGCAGCACCTTAAAGACTAACAACATTTCTGGCAGGGTATGAGCTTTTGAGAGCCACAGCTCACTTCTTCAGATATGTTTTGCAAGGTAAATTTCCAATGCTGCTTCCTAGAAAACAAATTAAGCTTGGGTCCAAGGGTATTGGTCAGAACTTTAATATTAAACAAACTTTGGATCAGTTGAAATAATTACTCTCACCTCAGGCTTTAAAAAAAGCCATCCTTAACTCCCCAGCCTAGGCCTCTTATTTTCTGTAGTTTCTCCCCCTCACCCATTTTTTGTTATGATGCCTTTGATGCTGCTTTCAAAATCACATAAAAAATAAAAGTGAAGATTTGAACCTTCCCTCTCCATAGTTAATAGCCGTGCATCTAGCATCTTCTCCAGAAATGAACAGGCAGATATCTGCCAGGCCCCAAATGCCAAACAAAACTCTTTCAATCAATCAATCAAGTTTTATTTCGATACAATATCAGCTCTAAATAAAATCATAATTAGGTTTAAAATAATAAAATAAAATAATAAAAGTTGATGATTCTGGGAAGGATGATTTGAAGAGGAGGAAAGATCTTCTATGGGGAAAGGTTTTCAATTAGCTATTTACGAATCCCACTAGACCGGAGGCAAAATTTGGCTGCTTGAATGGTTATCTCCCAAGAGGAGTCTGCTAAGAGGAGAGAAACTTTAGCTTCTTCCGATCTCCCAGGAAAGGATGACAATATGGGAAGAATGTACTGCGATCTTATATAGTTGTCAAAACTCTTTCAAAGACAGCTATCTACCTTCCTTCCAACCTACAGTGGCTTGCCCCAAAATACAGCAGGAGGCTATCGCCACATTCTTCCTCTGATTCCCAATAGTGTGGCCTGTCAACTCTAAGTCTGGGGCTGCAGCACATCTCACTGAATAAAGGGAGCAAGGCCATAACAAAATGAAAATTGACGTTTGTTTGCGACTTTGAATAAATAAGCCAGTGTACTGTAGCCAGATTGTTTTCATATTGCTTTTCCTACCTTTTATTATCTGTAACATGCATATGAAGATGAAGTGGAACAAGAGGGCCAAGATTCTTGTTCTCATCAGGAAAGGCACCAGATTAACAAAGTGAGCCAAGCTCCTTGAATGTGGCATCAGATACTTGTATCATGTTTGCATCCTACAGTGTGAGTCTACTGCAGGGGTCCCTAACTTTTTAAAGCCTGCTACACATTTGAAAGTCTGACATAGGGTACTGGGCGCAGCCACAAAACGGCTGCTGTAGGAGGCAGATGCCCGCCACAAAGTGGCCGCTGTAGCTTATCTTCAGATACACAGTGAAGATCCTGGTGCTGTAGTAACAGCTGCTTCCAAGGCAATGTTTTAAAACAATCTACACAGCCAATAAAATATCTGATCAGAAGCCCTGGCCCCTCCCATTTTCTAAAAACACTTGATGAGCTGAGGGAAAGCTGTTGGTGGATGCCATGTTGGAGGATCTTGGTCAACTGTCTTTCTCTCCCACTTTCTCTTCATTAAGATACAAGAAATGTGTTTCTTTTCACTCTTCCATCTCATCTAGTTATGAGAGTCCTATACTTGATCGATACAAATAAACATTTTACCACACCTTTTGGCCCACACCATTAATAGAATGAGTGATAAAAAACATCCTTACCCTGTAGCAGGGTTGCACATGAACAAGCAACCATGGATTGAGAGGGTTCACCACACACTAATTTGGTACTCTGCGAGCCTTAGCATTAAGCAACCCTTCAAAACAAGTGTGACCGTGAAGCATGAAGCACAGCTAGCTGCAATGTAGGATTATAGAAAGCCTACAGCCTTGAAAGTCACATCCCTCAAGCAGGGACACACGTTCAGAAAGAACAAGATTGTGCATGCAAAAGATGGTACAGTCCTAACTTACCAAAGCAACTGCAAAGCACATTCAGGTAAAATGAACAGCAGAATGGACCTACCTTTAAGCTGAATGATTGCACAGGAAACAGGGCCAGAAATCCCATTGGCATTCTAAAGCCTCGAATAAACTGCAGACTGGAAGTTAACGCTTGGCTATTCTGCAATACTATCTATGGTTCTTGCTTCAAACTCTCAACAGCACTACTTGATAAGATGGCTTGATGGAAAGTGTTTATTTTTGCACAGGACTTTACCACAAAGAACATAAGCCACATATTTTCCTAAGCAAGATATACTAAAGCTAGATTGTAAACAGCCTCGGAAAGAAAACCTTTATTAGATAACTGCAGTGGCAGAGGTGATGTAACTTGACCAGAGCGACGGAAGCTAATCTGAAATGAGACCAAATACCTGCTGTTTTTACTTTTCCCATGCAGGTTTCAGCTAGCTGAATTACCAAATGAGCTGTTTCAGTTGCAACCCTATAATAATTTCAAAGAAAAAAACACTTCTGCACTTTCTATGATTGCAATAAAGCACTAGTACATGCACAATAGGCTGTGTGGATGGACTGGGGATTCCTCTCTTGCTCTGGTACAGCAGTCCATTCCACTGCTTTACCATAGGCATGTTTTTTTTTTAACCACATCAACATTTAAAGTGATAGGGTGATGGTTTGGTGAGGGACTATTGACTCAAACAACCAAAATCAAGACCACATCCTTTTTGTTTTGTCCATAGTAAACTAAAGTGCAGAACGGTTCAGCAAAGATTGTTTACTATTAGAATTAGAGGATTCTTCCATGTGAAGGGCAACAGCATTTACCCTTTGAGCTACAGAACTGTAAACATCTATTTCCATGTGCATACAATAGTCCTTTTTTATTTTGCCGTCAAGTCACATCTGACTTATGGCGGCCCCCCATGGGAGTTTCAAGGCAAGAGGCGTTCAGAGGCGGTTTGCCATTGCCTGCCTCCGAGTCATGGCCCTGGTATTCCTTGGAGGTCCCCCATCCAAATACTTGCCAGGGTTAACCCTACTTAGCGTTTCTGAGACCTGACGAGAGCAGGCACTTCCTTTTAAAAACCTTTATCATTGGTATAAAATTCAACATTTATCCAAGGCTAATCATGGAAGAACCAATACCCATTCTACATTATAAATATGTAAGAGCAGTATAATTTCGCTCATTCTAACACTCCATTTTAAGTAAACCTTTAATAACAAACAGCGTAGGGAAATACATCTCTTATAGTTCCATGATCTTGCGATAGTGTTTAATTTAATTTACAACACTAAAGGATCTACCTCTCACCCCGAAAACACATTGTTCACATGTTCCCCTCCCCCAACCATTTTATTTGTTTGTCTCTGATCTGGTAGATGATGACAACTAGAAATGGTGTGTAGACAACCTTTTTAATTTCTCCGTATGGATCCAGTTTGGATGGCCTTCAACTAAACAGACCCGAGAACACCTGGCTGTGAAGCTCATTGCCATTATATTTACAATATACTAATCCAAAGACATGTTTTGATAATTTTTGGAAGTGGGTGTAAGCATTAAATACTGGTCGGACTCCAGTTTATAGATAACTGGCACTTTCTAGTCAATGAGATTAAAGCAGGAACAAAAGTAGCGATTGTACATATTCCAAGTCTGCCAAAGGGTTTAATATGCGCCAGTTTTTTTCTTTGCTACCCCTCCAATATTATTCTTTCTTTTTAATAAATGAAACTTTTTCTTTGGTTTCCTGTATCTTTTCTGTTATTTTCTCCTTTGTTTCTTCCATTTTCCCGGTTAGCCTCTCCTTTGTTTCTTCCATTTTCTCACTTATCATGTCTCTGGTTTCCTCCATTTTCCCCGAAAGACGCTCTTTCGTTTCCTCCATCCGGTCCTGAATGTATTCCTTGACTGGAGGTGGGGTGGACATGTAGCCATGCTTACGAAGATACTTCACAGTGATGGACGTTCCACCTAAGGTCACTGTGTATCTGGCTGGAGTTGCAATCTGGTCAAAAGGAAGAAAGAAAGCATACACCCGTGAACAGCAAAATCCTCAAAACCAATAACTACAACTTCAGAATTCCGGGGGGGGGGGGGGTGAAGTAGTTAATTGACTTTAGCTGCTACAGCCTAAATAGAACAAAAACCTGGAAACAGGGGTGGAATGGGAAGTTAGAATGTGCAGCGGGGCCAACCCTCCTACAGCTGTCCTTGTTAGCACAGCTCACTCCAAAAGAAGACAATGCTGAACCAGCAACAGTCGCCAGCATAAAGGAAAAACAGGTTGCTTACCTGTAACTGATATCCAGGTGGTCATCTGTGCCAGGCACACATATGGGATCTCAAGAATGTGTGGGCAGGGCCTCAGAACATATAAAAGCTACAAAACTTGTAGCGCGAGCCTCCCTGCCCACAATGGCTGCCCACCACAAGTGCCCAATTTGGGAAGCTGCGCACATCCGTCAGTCCTTCCCACCAACGCAGCAGATAAATTATGTACACCTGTTAGGGGAAGGCTGGGTGGGTGGTGTGACTGCACAGATGACCACTCAAAGAATACCAGTTAAAGGTAAGCAGCCTGTTTTTCTTCTTTGTGGTCTCTGTGTGTCACACGCATGGGATAGATTAGCAAGCTTCAACACTGGAGGTGGGAACAGGTGAAGTTATGCAAAGTAAACTTCCACAGATTTCATGCTAAAGTGCACAGGGCAGGTAAATGAGTTCCCTGTTTCTTGATGTAATACACTGATGACATATTGTCTGCCGCCACTTGAACGGACTTGCCTCTGAAGATGGCAGAAAACGCCTTGAATATAGCAAGACGCTCCAATACGTTGATATGCATTGCAGCCTCTGCATTGTCAGCGTGACCTGAGGCGATGCCTTGATTAATCTGGTGCTTCTTAACTAAGTGTCTTGATTGAGCCACCAAAGAAGGGACTGTCGCACTAACCTTGGTGCATACAGAACAGTTGACTTCTGAATTTGTGGGCTGAACAGCTTGCGAAACCACATTTGCAAGGGTCTCATCCTCAATCTTGCCTAAAGTGTTCCCACTGTGGCAGATGCCATGAGTCCTAATAATCTCTGAATTGCAACTGCCTTTTGTTTTGGCTGAGAAAAGACCTGCCTCACAAGGACTGATACCCTCTGGTATCTGGCCCGTAACTGCTCCTAACAGTGTTCCAATAAATTTCAGATGTTGCACAGGGTTGAATTGAGATTTCTTTGCATTCATCCTAAACCCCAGCTGATTCAGCAAATGCAGTGCAGTCTATAGGTGCTGTAGCCATGTCTGGCCAGACATATGAACTAGCAGCCAGTCATCCAGGTAAGGCTAGATGTCAAGACCATTTTTGTGAAGATATGCTGTCACTATTGCCTTACATTTGGTAAAAATTCAAGGGGCAGTTAATAGGGCAAAAGGTGGAATGTCGTACTGGTAGTTCGTGCTCCCTGTGGCAAAACAAAGGTATCTTCTGTGTTGTGGATGAATTGACACATGAAAATACGCATCCTTTAGGTCCATGGAGATGAAAAACATGCCTGCCCTTAGGAGAGGTAGGATGGTGGATACTGAAATCATTCTGAATTTGTCACAGTGATGGCATCCCCACCCCCTCAGATCCAAGACAGGTCACATGCTTCCATCTCTTTTTGGAATGGCAAAATTCATGCTGCTTTTCCATGAAGACGAAAGAAGATCAAGACAAACCTTTTGCATTTCCATAGTCTTCCTGCCAGATCTCATCAACCCTATTCAGATGGACTTAATTCTATCCTGTTGCCAGCCAAGCCCTCTCTCTGACTCACCTTCCGGCCCCCATTTTAATTTCCAAGTCTATCACTCAATGCTTGGACACGTAATCTCAAGTATCCTAGACATCATTTTTTACTACCTTATTCACTGCACCCTATTAATCCTATCTCAAGCAATCAAGCCTTTGTCGCATGCGATGCCCAGCCCTTCCCATACACTGCCAGTCATAGCCTCCAACTACATTTCAGAGTATTGGCCACAGTCAAATTGCTACCACTTCCTGAATCCAAAGTGTGAGCCACTGTACTTGCATGTGCCATTTTCCTTGTTAGTAGTGCTGGCCATTACTTGCTTTCTTTGCTACTGCCATTCTGGACCTCGCTCTTCAGGAAGGTAACTATAAACCCACTTGGGACTCTCAAACCTTTATTTTCTCAGCTCCGTATGTGTTGGGAATTGTGCGTGTGCACAACAAATTTGATTACTTTTAATCAAATCTTTAAACTTATAAAACGTTTCGTTATTGGGACCCTCCATCGCTCATCTGGCGCATATTGGTTAAAAGATCCCCACAGCAGCCTCTTGCAAAGCTCTATCTAGTCTCCAGCTAATTTCCCCCAATAAAAGGAGACCCCTGGAGTAAAAGAGACTGAAGATGGTGGACGTTTTAAGGCTTGAAGGCTGTGGGTTTTCCCATTTATGCACATAGTTTAATCTACAGAGTATAAGTTGTTCATTTATTTATTGCATTCATATCCTGCCCTTTCCTGGCAAGCCGGAATGGTGAAGCCAGAAAAGTTTTGCTTAGGTGGTTGAACTTACAAATTTTTACTTTGTCTTGTCTCATAAGCAGTGCAAACACTATATCCTTGGTATTGTGCTCCAGAAAAACTCCCTCTCGATTTTGAGCACAAGCGCCTCTCCAAAGCCAATGAATGGAACGCCTTTCCTCTCAATCTTGAGAGCACAATGCCCTGCAGCATCGCAGAGAAAAGGCTGGGCTGTGGCCTCTAAAACTTATCCATGAAGAATATTCCTGAGCATGACGATTATAATAGAGAAATTGGCTTCCAGATCTGCAAGACCTTCTGTATCTCTCTCTCTCTGCAAGTACTGGCCCTGTCAGAGGCATGAAGAATGCAGATCTCAGACTGTGGAGTCAACTCCCTCACTAGAGGGTACTCCCAATACTGAGAAGAGGCACAACTGCTGCCTTGCTGAATGTTTCCGTACTGATTACTTCTGATACTGGGAGTCGGCTTTCTGTCACCCCTAACACTAATGTTTTGCATCCTGGTCTCCGGTCGCGTCCTGGTCTCGTCAGTATGGTTAAGAGCGGTAGTTTGGAGCAGTGTATTCTGGTCTGGAGAACCGGGTTTGATTCCCCACCCCTCCAGCTGAGCGGCAGTGGCTAATCTGGTGAACTGTATTTGTTTCCCCACTCCTCCACACGAAGCCAGCTGGATGACCTTGGGCTAGTCACACTCTCTCAGCCCCACCTACCTCACAGGGTGTCTGTTGAGGGAAAGGGAAGGTGATTGTAAGCTGGTTTGATTCTTCATTAAGTGGTCAAGTCGGTATATAAAAACCAACTCTTTTTCTTCTACTGATGCATCTTCAATCTACCTCTCTGAAAGGGATCTTAACAATTTTCCCACCAATGGACTGTTCACTTCCCAATCCTTTTCAGAGACTTCCAGGACTGGTGTGACAACCTCTGCGCCCTGCATTGGCACTAATTTTTGAGGTGTTAGCGGGTGCAGGCGAGTCTCCATGTTTCGGTTTGTTCTTTTTATGATCACTTGAAAACTCCTCTGAAGGATGACGTTTAGCGGCCCTTGATTTTTGCATCTGCATCTTAAGCTCAGCGGATTTCTTTGCACAAGAGTTCTGTTTCTGTGGATGAGACTGGGAGTTATTTGGGTTTGGACTGCTTGACACTGATGCCATGGAATCTGACACGGTCAGTGCTGGCCTCGTTGGGACCATGGACGAGGACACAGCCACTGGACTTGTGGTAAGAGCTTTCTCCCACAGCAGAGTCCTTAGTCTGTTACCACAGTTACGTCTAGCTTGTTTTGTAAACCTAAGGCAATGCTGGCAGGAGCCCGCTTTGTGCTCCTCCCCCAAACATAAAAGGCAGAGGGCACTTTCATACATACTGAAAAATGCACTTTCAATCCACTTTCAATGCACTTTAACGATCCTTTGCAAGTAGATTTTCCCCTTCCACACAGTAAAGTCCAGCTGCAAAATGCTTTGAAAGTGGATTGGAAGTGCATTATTTGGCATATGTGAAAGCGGCCAAAGACTATGTCCGTCTGTGGAGGGGGATTTTTTTCCCCTTGCAAGCAGAACAACCCTTAAACGTCGTGTTCTGCACCGTAAGCACACAGTTCACATTTCAGCAACCTTTTCTTTGCTCCTTTCTTTTGCAGTGTTTAAATAGAGTGTTTGAAGAAACGGAGAATGAGAAGGTCCCTCTAGAGCCACCTGCTGCTGCGGAAGAACTGACGGATGAGTGTGGCTCCGCCCACTTGGGGTGCTTGTGATGAGCAGCCACTGTGGGTGGAAGGATTGCACTCAGTTTTGTAACTTTTATGGGTTCTAAGGCTCTGCACGCACACACTTGAATTCCCATATGCATGATGCACAGAGACCATCAAGAAGAACCAGCTATGTTTGTAGTGGGCAATTTCTGTGTTTATATAAGATGATATGTAGTTTTCTAATTGTAAGTTACTAATAATGGTGTGTGTGTGTGTGCGTGTGTGTGTGTGAAGTGCTGTCAAGTCGCTTCTGACTCATGGCGACCCTATGAATGAAAGTCCTCCAAAATGTCTTATCTTTGACAGCCTTGCTCAGATCTTGCAAATTGAGGGCTGTGGCTTCCTTTATTGAGTCAGTCCATCTCCTGTTCGTTCTTCCTCTTTTCCTGCTGCCCTCAACTTTTCCTAGCATGACTGTCTTTTCCAGTGACTCTTGTCGTCTCATGATGTGACCAAATTACGATAGCCTCAGTTTAGTCATTTCAGCTTCTGTGGTCAGTTCAGGCTTGATTTGATCTATAACCCTCTGATAATGGTAGAGTATGATATTATGTCCTGGTTGAAAAATAATATACTATAATTAATTTTTGGCTTGATTCTATAGCAGCTATGGTAAATGAATGAATTCTAGTATAATTTGCTTGGAAGGGGGATACAATGATTTAGAATGTAGTAATATTGTGATATTGCTTTTGCTATACTGTTGGATATTTAGCCACACACAAGAATATGGAACATCTATTGTATTGTAGGTATGTGTATTGTTGTATGTATGCAATGTTTGAAAAATAATTAAAAAAAGAAAAACCAGCTATTTCAGAACCCTTACGCCTGACCCTTCAGAAGTAAAATACCAAGAAATAGACTTTGCAAATCACGACAATCTTTCAATTGCTCTTTAAAAATCACAGAAAGGGTGAGCGCTGGGTTATTAAAGCATCATTAGTACAAGACCTCTGCAGGGCCAAAGCGACACCACACAACTCTGCTGCCCAAAAGTTTTAAAGACAGGCGAGTAATTCAGACAAAACATTCTGCACCCAGTGACCTTCCGCCACATTCTCCGGAAGTTACCATCACAGCTGCCTCCTCTTCAACCCCTTGTACTCTACGAGGCCGCAGGAAAGGGCTGTACTGTACACAAGCTGATAACAGGCTGGATGAAGGCTAATAAACTGAAATTCAATCCACGGGACACAGGATCGCTGCTGATGACAAGCTCTGCATGCTCAGAGAGATGGCATTCAGGCTGTACCAGTTTTATTTTCCAGAGCTCTCTTGAATGTTATAGGGTTGTTTTTTTTGGGGGGGGGGGTTTCCTTCTATAGCTTCTTCTTGATTTACAGTGATAGTGGATTGTGCTTCTTTGAAAGTTTTCATAAGCTACCTGGAACCTTTTATACGGAAAGGCAGGCGAGGAATATTAATAAAAATCCAAACGTTGTGGAATGAACTTGGGACTGCAACTTCATGTAGTAAAATGGTGAACTCTCCAGTGTTATTTATATGCCTTCCGTCTCAGGCAATCAGGGACTTAACAGCAACATCCAGAGAGCACAGCACAATGTCACTGAGCGCACAGAGTTAGTGTTCAGCTCTTGACACTACATAATTTTTGCTGCTACTTAAGTTTTAAGCAAGGACCAAAGCACAATCCTGTCTTTGGAATCCAGTGCAATGCTGTGCCCCGGCGATGCTATTTCAGCCAAAGCGACTTTTGAAGAGCATAAGCAACTGGAGAAAAGTTTCTAAAATTCATTTTTTTTACCAAAAAGAAAATTTTGTCTGTGCAAAGACTAAATAAGACCTTTACTTGCTTTTGATTGCCCTTTCTAATCTTGTACCTCGTATAAGCGCTCTTTCCTCCTACCTAAATCTTTGTTCCCACTTTTGAGTTCCACATAATGACATATCATCAGGAAATAAGTGGGAGGACATACACTAATTCTCACTTCAGGGAAGGCTGACGGTTTGGCAGTTTGAATCTCCTGGTAAACGCTCTCTGCCTCTCACATCAGAATAACCTCTCGCTTTACATAATAGCACCTTACTGGAAAATGCTTAGCACTTGGTTCAAGAGTCAGAGGCTAGAAATATTCATCATAGGCTAGCTAGGGGATAGTGTTGGAAAGGCAGGTCAGAACCACAAAGAAAAATAAAAAGCATCATGTATCATATGCAAGACAACCCCCCCGAAACCAAATTCCACTATGATAGAAAGCAACTGAAACAGTTCAGTACTTGTGCAGAAAACAAAACTGTTGCCTCAAAGCACTGAAAAAAGAAAGACTCTTCACTGCTCAAAGAGATGGGTGTTCCTGCATTAGGCATTTCAACAAGTAAAGCTTCCAACAGGAAAGAGAAAATGAAGGAAATCAACTACGGCACCCTTACCTACTGAGAAAACAAAAGAACGGGCAGCAAAATTATCTAAAGTGTGCGAAAACGACAGTGGGAGTATAACTATCTAGTGTTCGCAATAATGTTGACATGGCACTTTCAGTACAGTTATTGTTCGATTGCCAGAAATATCCCCTCTCCACGTTCCCTCAAACTTACAATGCTCTTCTTATTTCTATCCTAAAGCATGTCCTTCAAAACATAATAGTGTTTCGAGACAGCACTCTGTCTCCTAGAGTAGTCTTTTCCTTGCTTCTGATTATCTTCAGCTTCTCAGCAACTGGAATACATCTACCTAGCTGCGTATCTCAATTCCCTCACCTATCATGCTCTGTTAAATACCAGTGCTTTCACCATTGTTGTGCTCCTTTGCCAGTATCTAGACTAGGAACTGTCAATATTATCATTCTATTCTGAGCCCTTGTGATAGGGTCTACTATGAGTAACTTGATTTACAGGTGTGATCTTTTTTTCAGCGTAATCCTAATGGGGGGGAGTAGTTACGCCACAGCTGGGGATGGTGCAGCCGCGCGGCCTCCTGAGTGGTTTGCTGTGCCACGGCCAGAAATCCAACCAGGAAAATTCCCTCAAAGCCCGTGAAACTGCTGTATACAGTTCCACGGGCTGCACCACCATTTTTGCTGGCGCAAAAGTTCATGCTGGTAAAAGGGGGTGTTCCCAGGATGAAAGGGCTCAGGGAACTGATTAACGTCAGCCCTTTTCCTGGGAATGCCCCCTTTGGCACCAGCTCAAGCCCCTGCGCCGCAGGTGTATCGCTGCCACAGTTGTGCCAGCGCCCATGTGTAGCGCTGCTGCGTCACTTCCTGGCACCTTTGTAAGTGGCCTGAGGCTGGTGTAATTGCCCATTTTGATGATGCAAGTGGCATTTGTGCAAGGCAGGGTCATGCCACCTCCTAAGCCCCCCCCCCCAGATTGCGCTTGTTAGTGCAACAGATGGGTTGTGATAACTTCCTTACTTTGTTAACTTCCTCCCTAATAAAAACTGGGGGTAAAGAGATGTGGAACTTCTCACTGACTCTTTCATTACTTACCTTGTACATTGCATATGCAGTTAATGCATTTCCACTCTGAGAATGCTTTAGTATATTTACAATGCTTTCAGGCAGTCCTATGAATTCGAGGAAAGGAACAACATTTACTCCCCTGTGAAAGAAAGATAAAGCAAAACGAACAGATTACTAACATTCTTATTAACATTTCTTTTGGGAAGACTGCCAAGCATAAGGGATATTTATACTAACAAAAAACACCACTACAAAAAAAACTACAACATAATCAATCATGCTTTCTCTTGAACTAGACTAAGGACTTCCATTGTACAGAGCTGGAAAGTGTATCAGTCAGCAGACTTTATTTTAATCAAAGTATTGTTTTCAAACAGTTAATCATGTATTATTGTAATGAAACAGAACCTTGGAGGCATTTCTCCATTAGAGTTTGCACTTTCCTAACTCATCTCAAAGCCAAGAGAAGAAATTAAAGAAAGCTGATGAAGGGCACTGTTTGCAAGGAACAAGAGGTTAACTTGTGTGCTTTAGGGAAAATTCTTTTTAGGTTCTTCTGCTACAATAGATCTTTTAACGAATGGACTTGCTGACCACCAGGGAACGCCTTGAACAACAGTCACAATTTAATTCTGAAACAGGAAATTCTGTCCATTTATTTTATGACATCCTAACACTGTCAAAGCTAAAGAACTAAAATCACTGGATAGTTTCAGAAGAGTAGCTACATTAGTCTGTTGCGGCAAAAAAATGAACAAAAGCCCACCTACATATTATATAATAATTGGGCTAATGTTGCACTTATATACTTGGTGATAAACTCCATTAAATCCAGAGGGATT
Organism: Euleptes europaea; assembly: GCF_029931775.1. Classification (NCBI taxonomy): domain Eukaryota; kingdom Metazoa; phylum Chordata; class Lepidosauria; order Squamata; family Sphaerodactylidae; genus Euleptes; species Euleptes europaea. The sequence goes on from NC_079319.1 coordinate 59,168,299, forward strand.
TCCATGCATAGGACTGGACTACACTTCCCAGTATGTTTATGTTTGGTGATTTATCCCGCAAGGCTTATCCATATTTCATGTTTCTTGGTTATTATCTAGCTTAAATTACTTTTGAGCTGGAATTTTCTTCTTGAATTTATTTATTTATTTCAAACATCTATCAGTAGCCTGTCAGCCATAAGAAGCTGTTAAGAACTCAAGGCGGCTTACAATATAAATAAAAGAACAATAATAAAAAACGACAATTTAAAACCACAATTTAAGACTGCCACCAAATTAATCAAATGCAGTTTACGGAACTTTTATGGAAAATCTGACTCTCTGCCAATAGATGGGTGATCCTGAATCCTGCATTGCAGTAGCTAATGTCAAAACTTCTAACCAATCTTACACAAGTGAGGACTATTAGAATAAGTATGAACTCTGCTCAAACCAAGAATTTGGACACTGGTTAGATTTATGTAAAAGTTTATTTCAGGATTGCATGTGTCCAACGGAAGACATGAAACAATGATAATTTGTAATCTGTAATTAGAAGTATGAGCCTTTGATATCACAAGGTATTATGTTTGTTTTAGTTACTCTAACCAACTGGCATTAAGTGCCCTTTCTAGGAGCTATGGATCCAAATGTCATTCTAAATTTATCACTTCTCAGAGTAATAAAACTCCCAAGCCATTTAATATTTTGTTTCACACAGATCCAAGTAAAACACTCACGCCCAGGTTTTTTAGAGGAAGTGAAGGTTGGCTAGTTTCTCTTAGTGCAGCATCTTTGGCCATCCCCATACATTCAAGAATTTGCATACTGAACGAGAAACAAATTAGGCCCAGTGCTTATGTGCTACAAAAACACAGCTTTGGAAGTGAGAAAGTTACTCAAGAAATACATTTGATCATGAAAGTTTATATAGACTTTAAGTCAGAGGGTAATCCTAAACAGGTCGACTCTGAATCCTCCTCAAGACTAATCAATGGGGCTCACTCCAATTAAAGTGTTTTTAGGATTGCACTGTAAACCTGGGAATTAAAATTCCATATATTTAGAGTAATTATTTATGTTATAAACCAAGGAATACCTACCACTGAGCAAAAACAATATATAAATCCTGGAAAAACTCCTGTGATTACCATTTAATCAATGTATTACTGCACAGAAGTCTTCATAAGCATTTGGTAATTCTAAACAGTACTTGGAGAATGTCAGATTATGTACAAGTGAATCTGAAGTAGTAATGCACGAATATGCCTTCTCTTTTATATATATATTCATTATGAGCATTCATAACGAATTTTCATATGACTTATTTCACTGCTAGTTTTCCTGTTTTGTTTATTCTCTTATAGCAATTTATGTTACAAGCCACCTTAATATAAAAACAGGCATCAATTTTAATGGTAATTTCTACTGACTGTTATTAGTGTAAGGGGGGGGGGGGAATTACTGACATTTTATCCCAAATAGGGAGAACTCATGTCAGAAGTTGGAATTTTCAAACCGACAGTATGTTCATAAAATTCAGTAACATCCCTAACCTGCAGAAGTGAGCTGTGGCTCATAAAAGCTAATATTCTGCCAGAAATTTTGTTAGTTTTTAAGGTGCTACTGGAATTGTGCTCTTTTCCATCCCTAACCTGGACAGCTTGCAGCCAAAAAAAGCTTCATTTTTTAAAAATCCAGCTTTTGGGGGGTAATTTTCAATGAGTTGATACAATATTACACAAACACAGTTACTGGACTCTTGCTCTTTTCCATCCCTAACCAGTTTTCAATGAGATGATACAATATCGCACAGATATTAAGCAGTGAACTTAAATATTTATTACTCATGTATAAATTTATATATGCAGCAATAGATTTAGGAGATAAAAATAAAATTTGTATCGTGCATAGTTACTGGACTTGTGCTCTTTTCCTTCCCTAACATAGACAGCTTGCAGCCAAAAAAGCTTCATTTTTAAAAATCCAGCTTTTTGGGGCAGTTTTCAATGAGATGATACAGTATCACACAAATTCTATTACTATGTAAATTAACATCCATGTAAGTATCTCAGATTAGTACAGTGTGACCATACGGGAAAGAGACTATATTTTGTATGGTCTTCATAGCACCAATGTGTTATGTGCTGTGACCTATGCCATTTACTCCGTCGGTAGCAATATTACCCATTTCAAAACACACCAAATAGGAACACAACAAACTAATTCTGAAATGGAAACTAAAATAAGAGAAATTACTATAAATGGAAATGTTCCTACAGAAGTGTTTTACTTAACTAGGGTTGAAACAAATTTCTTGGTTAACTGATACAGCAATTAACTTTGCTAAACCACACTGCTGAATTTAAAAAAAGCAATATGCTACAAATAGGACAATTCCTGCTACCTATATTAAGCAGGCAGAAATAATAATTTGGGTCACTGATGCCCAATACTGTCCAATTTTTCACAAGAGTCCACAAAATGCTAATGCCATTCAGCAGTTGAGTGTGGATAAGTACAGCTTAAAAGGCTTTTCAGAAAGAACTGAAAACTTTGTTTCAGGGTTTCAAGCAATAAATCTGTTCCTCCAGGACAAGAGAAGCAGTTAACTTAAACATTTATCACTTCTGTATAACTCATATATGGAGCAACAAATTTAGCCAATTTGTTAAAGGAACAAAAATAAAATTTATACCATGCATACAGTTACTTAAGAAATCTGTAAGCAACTGTTACAGTACATATTTAGAAGCAAACTGTTGGAACAGTCTTACTTTCTTCCTTCAGTGCAAGACAACATGTTCTATATCCCTTCTTCTGTCAGATGAGACAAGGCCACCCAGAAGAACAGCAAGAGAAGCAACACACACAGAGGACCTCATCAAGAACCAAGGATACAAACAAGACATAAGATGATGATGTGGTCTTGGCATCTCAAAATGAAAAAGGGACAAGACTTTGAGAGGACTTTCTCACACAATCCTATCAGTTCAGACAGACCTTTCATCTTGTTTAGGAGGCGACACTGACCCAAGAACACAGCTGTGCATATGTATGCGGCTTCATTCTCAGAATAACACTCCTGCAAAATACTAAATTGCTACATGAAATTGACCTCCTCTACAGTTGTAGGACTTTAGTAAATAGCACTGGTGGTTTCAATTTTGTATATTTAGCATGAACCATATAGCATATGTAGTCTTGTTAAGATTAGCTTGATAAGCGTAAAAAATAATCATACAATTCACCACTTACTTTAAAGCTGCATAGTAAAAGGCTCCAAACCATATGCTGGAAGTCAAAAGATGCACTGGAATCAAAACTTTTCCATACTGCTTAAAAGTTCTCTTGAATCTCTGCACAAGACTAATTGACTTGTCTTGTAGGGGATCAAGCTCTGCCGAACTTGAATCTATAGGGGCTCCCTGGGCTAAGTTACCTGTTGTGGCGGTATGGGATTCTTTTCCCAGTTCTTTAGAATGAGACTCCTCTGGTTGGGATACTTTCTCCAAAGATTCCCTTTCTTTGGAAACACAAACAGTAACTGATGCATGCAGACACTGATGTTGGGAGGTCAGAGCCAAGGATACTATTTTATGTCTATAATTAAGCAAGGAGGGTTCTCCTTTCGAGGAGTGAAAGATACAGGTGCGATGAGGTATCAAATATGTCCTGTATGCCAGCTGAAATGGTCTCTGCATTCTGACTGATGGCAACAGCATACTGAAGATACTGTGGTATGCAGCTCCTGTGAAAACAGGTAGATTGTTAAGAGTAGGCATGATAAGACATATTTCTAGATTGCAATTATGAATTCATTAATGCAGTTTAAGAACGAAGACAGCTTTTCCAAAATTGTAGATCTTAGCAATATGAAGGCTTCATTACACCATTAGGAAAGTCAAGTGCTACTGTGAAATAAAGAAAAACAAGTACTTTTCTATTTATTTCCCCAGCAATTCTTAAAAGGACAAATTCCAAGCAAAGAAATTTATAAGAAGTGGGGCTGTGTTCTCTGCCAGAAATGTTGAACTAAACTAGTTTATGTTTCCCTAATACCAGAAGTTGAAGGGGGAAAAAAGAAACAAACTGCTAAACTTTCTAAAATATAGGTTAAATCTTTGGCTAAAAAAGTGGGCTTAACATTGGTGCAAGTTTCCAAAGATGCAAGAAAACACAATTAGGTTGTCTGACTCATTCCATAACATGTGATGTTAGCTTTATTAGTGGAGAACTTAACAGTTGAGCTGATACTTCTGTATTTTTGGCAACTTAAAGTCTGAATACATCTTAGAAAACCACTGTGTCCTTTTCAACCCTAGATTGAGCTCTCTTTTATGGATTAAAAGGAAAACGCTTGATGTTCTTGTTAGAAGTCATTGCTTCCTATTCTATGTATCAGATACTAGAATATCCTTATAGTTCCCTTCATTGACCCACACAGAAGCTACAAGTACAGATTTGGGGGAAACATTCACATTTTATGTAGGAATATGCATGCTAGTATGGGCTATTATATGAACTACATTGCCTTAAACAGAATTGGCACTTGGACTTGATGCCAGCGGAGGGGAATAACCGTGGTTGCCCTGCCTGGATTATTGTTTTTGCTGGCCTTACCCAGCAGGAGGGAAGGACAGATGCAGAGTAAGCATGAGGCTGGGGAAATACAGGTCAATTCCCTTTGACTTTTGGCGCCACCTAACTGCCAACCACTGTACATTGCGGACTCATACCTGAGGGCTGTTCTTTGCTGCCCTGCCAATATATTCACCAGAAGCATGTATGCACAAACCTTAGCTTCTCTGGGGGTGGGACTGGATGGGGGATAAGCATTTTTAAAATGAACTTTCTTGCATACATTGAGGGTTCCCATGGTACAAAGGAAACACTTCCTGCATCACTTGTAGTAGTCAAAAAGGGCAAGAGTCCCGTAGCACCTTGCATCACTTGTAGTTTGGCTCTAAAAATAAGATATTGCCTCCGCTCTACTGATTGTCACATGAACACATGAAGTTGCCTTAAACTGAATCAGACCCCTGGTCCATCAAAGTCCGTATTGTCTACTCAGACTGGCAGCAGCTCTCCAGGGTCTCATGCCTTTCATATCACCTACTTGTCTAGTCCCTTTAACTGGAGAAGCCGGGGGCTGAATCTGGGACCTTGTGCATGCCAAGCATATGCTCTACCACTGAGCCACGGCCCCTCCCCAAAAGACTGTCGGCTGCCCAGGGCTATCCACTGCTCGACACCCCAGCCTCCCAGCTCAAGCTTAACAGTGTACCTTCTTGACCACACTCCCTTTCATTTATGTGGACCTAATTATGGTTTTCATCCTTAGGAATATACTCTTCATACGTCCCATTTATGTAACTTCTGTGCAGGTTGCCTTCATTCAGGAAAAAAAATATATGCTTCAGCCTATCCCAAGAGCTGTCACTAGCAGCAATTGCCCACTGCTCTTTTAATATTGTGTGAGACTGAAGATCCCCATTCAGATGCCTAAAAGCTTTGACATGTGTACCAAAACTTCTAATTACAACCTGCTCCAACGGCAGTTTCACGAGGAGTTTCATTTGCAGAAGTCCTTTTGTTGAGCACGCTCAACATGCGTTTGCACACAAGCATGAAGGAGGCCATAGAAGCCTGGTCCTTATTTGCCATACTTTCTGTTTATCAATTATGTTTTACTGGTTGGTGTTTAAAAGGAGCTGGCGAGCACAGCTATTTATAGTTGCCTACATGGACATATCTGAAGTCACGCTATGCCCTCTAGTGCATCTTCCCAACATAGCAATTGGTTTAATGAATGTTCTAATAGACTCACAACCCGTTCCTGAGGTGGGGGGGGGGCTGAAAGTTGTCTGGAGGCACTTATCACAGAATAAGAGGCACTTACGCAGGCAGTGGGGCCAGTTCCGTCAGCGCCTGGGCGCGCAGAGCTGCACACTGTTCCTCCGATGCTGCAGTCTCTACGGGACCTAAATCCCGGAAAAGAAATGTGGCGCCGGCGTGGAAAGGGCGCTCCCAGGGACAGAGCTGATGGTAGTCAGCCTCCAAAGCCCATCCAGCCTGGGAATGCCCGTAAACAACAGCGTTGCTGTGCCAGGTTTTTCCTGGCACAGAATTAGTTTTCAATGGGGCTTTCCCCCCATTTTAAATTTTTCGTTTTTTAAAGGGGTTTTTAAGCCTTGCAGCAGCCAGGAAACCTCTTTGGAGGCACCTTAGCCACGTTGTCCCTGGCCGCTGCAAGGCTCAGGAATGAGGTGTAAGAGTATATTCAATTCCTCTCCTTCCTACCTAAAGAAGAACTCCACACAACTGGAATATTTCCTACCCAAGCATAGCAACCCCAATAAAAGTAACATCTCAGCTATTTCTTATTCCAAGACATACATTAAAAAGATTTGTTGCTTCCATGGCTTTCAACATGGCTAAATTGCCTTAATGTTTTCTGTTACTTCCTTCTAGCTATATAACAAACTAGACCAGATGTTCTGTGTGCACAGGTTACGAGACAGACAAGATTCAGTTCTTGGTTGTACCTATTTCCTCCTCTTTTTATGAAATTAAATGGTCCTAAATAACGACATTTAGTTGGCCACTTTTCATGGCAAAGAGCAAGAAAAAACTGACGTACTAAGTCCGAAGTGCCTGCACACAGGTACTTTCTTGGAAAACTTGTATTTCCAGACTTCAGAATGAGAAGAGGTAAAGGATGACAACTGGTTAACCAACTACTCAACACCAGCTGAGCAAAAAACTGTTGCTGCCATAACCACTCTTCTCTTCCATTTCTTCCAGCCTGCCTGTGTTTGAAACAGTCTAGGGCAGGGTTGAGCAAAAAGAAGTAGAGATAGCTGGGGAATTTTAGCACAAATGGCCAAGAGTAATAGGTTCTAATTCAGAAGATACTGACAATAACGACTGTGAAAAAATATATAATATACAGATATTAAAAAAACCAATGGGAGTGGAATGTAGAAAACAAGGTATCAATTTATCAGAACTCAGTTGTTCATCTTTCCTTTCAAATAACACATTGCACAGAGAGTAATCAAAGATATTCACAAACTAGAACTTTGTTCTACATAGTTATGAACTTTTACTGTGACTGAAAGCTTATGAAGAACATAAGAAAGGCCATGCTGGATCAGATCAGTCTGTTCACACAGTGGCCAACCAGGTGCCTCTAGGAAGCCCACAAACAAGACAACTGAGGCAGCACCATCCTGCCTGTGTTCCACAGCACCTAATATAATAGGCCTGCTCCTCTGATCCTGGAGAGAATGGGTATGCATCATGACGAGTAGCCATTTTTACTAGTGGCCATGAATACCCCTCTCCTCCATGAAAATGTCCACTCCCCTCTTAAAGCCTTCCAAGTCGTCAGCCATCACCACATCCTGGGGCAGGGAGTTCTACAATGTAACTATGCATTGTGTGAACAAATACTTCCTTTTATCTGTTTTGAATCTCTCACCCTCCAGCTTCAGCAGATGACTCCGCGTTCTAGTATTATGAGAAAGGGAGAAAAGCTTATCCTTGTCCACTCTCCATACCATGCATAACTTTATATACCTCTGTCATGTCTCCCCTTAGCAGCCTTCTTTCCAAGCTAAACAGCCCTAAGCGTCTTAACTGCTCCCCATAGGACAGTTGCTCTAGTCCCCTGATCATTTTGGTTGCTCTTTTCGGAACCGTCTCAAGCTCTGCAATATCCTTTTTTGGGTGTGGTGACCAGAACTGTACACAGTATTCCAAGTGTGATCTCACCATAGATTTGGAAGCACTCTACTGAAAAAAAATATAGAAAGACTAGGCTTCTCTCCACAATCCCTTTTAGAGCTCAGGCGAGAGCAAGCAAAGGCCTCAGCGAAGCAAAGGATATATGACATTGAGAGACAAACAGATCTTAGGAGCTCCCCAGCTTATCTAGCTCCTTCCAGTATATGCTACCGTCTGGTCCCTGCTACGTATTTATTTACGCTAGAATTAAATAAGCATAGGAGGGCTTTAACCTTCACACGAGGATCTGCTCTACCCTCAGCTTTATTAGAGGGAAAATTTAGGAAGTTGCCAAGAGCACAGTGGGAGTGCCCGTGTGGTGCGGGAGAATTGGAAAACACAAACCATGTTCTCCTTTGATGTGGCTATTACGAGGGTATTTGGTGGAAACTGATCCATCCACTTATTAATTTAATGGAGTCAGAGGAAGAGGTAATGAAACTTCTTCTTTGGGACGGGGACTCTTTTTGTCTCTCTCAAGTTGCCAAATTTTGCTCTGCTGCAATTAAGATCTGTACGGGAAAGGTTAGCACTGGGACTGACTAATTTTTATCCAGTAAATTATTGGTTTTAACTGTTTTTAAATTGCGATATTTTTTAAACAAGAGAGATCCTTATCTCTCACAGGTTTTATCTGGTCGTTTTATTCTGGCTTTTGCCGTAAATAAATTTATTCATTCACCATAGATTTATACAAGGGCAGTATGATAGCAGCAGTTTTATTCTCTATTCCTTGTCTAATTATGGCCAGCATGGAATTTGACTTTTTCACACCAGCCGCACACTGGGTTGACATCTTCACCAAGCTATCCACTACCACCCCAAGATCCCTTTCTTGGTCTGTTACTGCCAGCACAGATCCCATCAGTGAATATGTGAAGTTGGGATTTTTTGCCCCAATATGCATCACTTTGCACTTGCTCACATTGAATCTCAGTTGCCATTTTAATGCCCATTCATATAGTTTGAAGAGATTCTTTTGGAGCTCTTAACAGTCCCAATTTTGTTTCAATAAGAAATAATTTCATGTCATCTGCAAACTTGGCCACCTTACTGTTCACCCCCAACTCCAGGTCATTGATGAACAGGTTGAAAAGCACTGGTCCCAACACAGATCCTTAAGGGACCCCACTACTTGCACCTTTTTTATAAATGGGCGTTACATTGGCTATTCTTGTATTTGCCTTTTCTAATTGATTAAAATTTACACTACTACTGATATTCAATAAACAGCCAGATAATAATTACGGGATAATATTTTAAATTATATTTGCTTTTTCTAATAAAAGATTTCAGTCCCAATATCGTATAGCCTGCCTGCTTAGCAAATGCCAGTAAAAGGTGTAACAAACAACAGGAATTACTAGTTTTGGGTCTCTATCACTTGTATTTGAAGAGGGTCTGCTTTCCGCAGAGCAACTGCAACAATTTAAATATAAAGTTGTTCTTCTATAATAAACCGATAACACTGTATCCAAAAAAAGCAAACATAATGTCATCTACACACCATTTTAGAAAACTATGAGAAGACACCTGCAGATTCAAAAAGCTTCTTCTTAACTGGCTGTCCCAGGATTATGAGCACTTGTGCTTAATTTAGGCCAATTACTTTAAACATGAAGACAGTCTGGCATGCAGGCGGTGCTTTTCCAACCCATGTGTGATTAACTGGCAACACTCAGTGGTATAGACAAGTCTTTGGCAAAACCAGACATTTATGCAAAAAAGCCCCTTTCAGTGTTATACCTGGGGAAACATGTATTGCTTGCTTACTTCTAACACTCTTGGAAATGAAAGCTTGCTACAAGGAGAAGGCTTTTATTTTACTGCTTTACTTTATAAGAACTGATCTCATGATCAAATTACTGTAGTTCTGATGCTCCAAAAAACATCATGTCCACTAGACCAGAGCACTTCTTCAATGTAATGATTCTTCAGTATCCAGATAAACGGAAGTTAAGCTATCCTTTAAAACTGAGAAACTCATGTGTGCAGACAATTATCTGACGACAATAAATCTATTCAGGTAACATATGATGACACCATTGATTTGGTCTAAAATAACTGAGACTGGCTAGACAAGGCCTTTAGTTCAAGGCTCGCCCAATTGGTTCAAGCTGGTCAATTTGATACAGCTCCAACGAACCAGCTAGACTTTTGGAGGTAGGGCAGGGAAATGGTGATCTACCAAAACAACTTGCCATATTGAAAACATCTGTAAAATACCACAGATGCATGTAGCATGTCAGAGACCAGAGATTTTGCTGGTGTTCTTGTCCACTCCTATAGTACAACACTGTGTGAACAGACTGCTGGACTTGATGGGCCCTGGTCTGATCCAGCAGGGCCGTTCTTATGCTCTTAACAACAGAACAAAATGATGCCGAAACTGTTGTTCTATGGGACTTCAACATACAAACTCAAGTTGAACTAAGACTTTATAACCTTCCAAGACCTTTATAACCCTTAGCCATGGATCTATCCTTACACAGCAACTGGCCCGTACACATTTTAGAACTTATATTTGTAAATACAGAAACTGCCGAAGAAGGAAGAGTACATGAGGGCATGAAGGCAAATAGTTGTAAAACTGTTTGGGAAAATCTGGCATACTTGTTGTCGAGACATTTTTGCATCATTCAGAGAAGGCAGGATGCCAGATTGCCTGAGATCTACAGTCATTTGGCCTCTGATTCAACCCGAGTACAAAGCCACTCTCAAGTGGTTCTATTCTGAGCAAGGGAGGTCCCAGATGGTTATGATGGACAACACACCATCTGTTCTATACCTTTTAGGCACTGTCCCAGAGGGTTTCCTTTTGCTGTTTGATATCTATGAGGTTGTCAGACAAGATTTTTAGTAGTTAGCTATGCTGTTTAATGCCCAACCTGGTTCTTACAGGTAGGGAGTATACTGCGCACATGTATGGTGAGTCACTGGATATTTGCTTGACTGAAACAAAATCCAGACCAGACTTGGGTAATGACCACAAGTGCTATCTTGTAGCCAGAGAGAGAAAATGAGAAACAGCCATACTTAACGTACAGCTCTTCCGGTCAACAGGTTTGGGATTATCCTATATTCAGAACTGCACCTGGAAGTTCAGATTGAGGCAGGAGGCAAGAAGCCTCTTACCAGTTTAATCTGATGAAATGGCCACGACTATTTTATGTTTGCTCAAAAGCTAGAAACCAACACTGACATCTTGACAGCCTCTAGGCTTAAACTACCCTATTTCTTCCATGCATTCTGCCCTTGAAGAATAGCTGTGAATATAAATTGATGGAGATGAGTGACCCAATATCACATCACATAAGTGAGTGTCTGCATACTCTGCTCCACCCATTATCTTTCAGGCACAGTTCAAGTTTTCACCTTTAACAGCCCAAATCCCTCTACTGCTTTAAGATTGTTCTGCCATCGACACGTCAAAATCAAACACTGATTGTAAGAGATGTTGTCAGTAACTGTTAGACAGATGTGGAATTCCTTCCCTCTGAAGACAAAAGCCCAAACCCAGAAAATTTCTGGAAAGCAGCTGTATGACTTTTTAAAATTTAGGCTGGTTAAGCAGGCATTTTTAATTGTGTTGTATATTACTGGGATCTCCAACCCACAGCAGGATTGAAATTAATCTACAACCCCTTATACAAATAATGAAATAGCCATGTAAAAATCATGGGCTACGTTATGCAAATCTTCTAGTATTCAGCAACTGAAAAGATTAATCAACAGAGCCACAAAACTGGAAAAATATTTTTGATATCCAACAAGGCCACTGCAGTTTCTCCCCCTACTTCTGTTTGTACAAAGTGGAGGTCAGCTTTTGGATGACATCAGAAGGCAGAGCTACAGGCTGACAAAATAGTTGGTCAACATGGCTTTTCCCTTTTTCAGTCCACACAGAGAGGAACAAGTTTCCTCGAGCATTCTGAAATGGTTTGCTAGTAAAACAAAAAAACCAAAATGCTGACATTGAGGGAAGGGGCCGTCGCTCAGTGGTAGAGGATCTGCTTGGCATGCAGAAGGTCCCCGGTTCAATTGCCAGCATCTCCAGTTAAAGGGACTAGGCACGTAGGTGATGGGAAAGACCTCTGCCTGAGACCCTGGAGAGCCGCTGCCGGTCTGAGTAGACAATACTGACTTTGATGGACCAAGGGTCTGGTTCAGCATAAGGCAGCTTCATGTGTGACACAGTCATGTTGGAGAACATGAAAAGATAAATACAGTACATAACTAGTCATGTGTCAGGTACAACAATGAAAGATGTATGGAACCCTGTACCGGATTAGATAGTGCAACCTCTTCCCCATTCTATACATATATACTATTTGCTTGAAAGTAAATCCCACTTTATCCAGTCATACATACCCTCCTGGTAAGCATGCAATTTCCCACCATACCTGTTTTATTTAACATCCAGCTGAGTAAGGATTTTAAAGAATTCAAAATTGTGCTCAATTTTTTTGTCCGAGTAACAGCATTATACCACTGCTAACAACAGGCATTTTGATCACATACAATAAAAACATTCTGGCACGCTGCATTGTGCGAGGAGCAAAGGGTTGACACACTCTGAACACTTCCTTAACGCCCTGCCAGGTCCTTGGTGGCAAACAGCCTACAAAGTAACTTCGGGAAAGAAAGACCAAGGGGCTCTTTCTACACTCCTGCACAGAACAAGAAGCCACACGAGACGTTTGCGTTTCCTAGATTACCTTAAGACCAAACTCAACCTTCCTGTTTTACACCATCTTCAACACGTGGACAGAACCAATTCTTTGAGTGTAAGCCATCAGATCCACGGGAAATAAGAATAACCAGAAACTGCTTACTTCTTTAAGCAGTAGCGGGCCGTAATTCAGTGGGTGGGGCCGCCACAACTCTGTCAGTGAAAGCCAAACCCCCCCTCCCATTTGACTGACTTTATGGCAAATGCTCTAGGGCAGGTAATTCACAGTGGGTAACCGTGTTAGTCTGTCTGCAGTAGAAGAAAAGAGCAAGAGTCTAGTAGCACCTTAAAGACTAACAAAAATATTTTCTGGCAGGGTATGAGCTCATACCCTGCCAGAAAATATTTTTGTTAGTCTTTAAGGTGCTATTGGACTCTTGCCCTTTTCTACTGCTCTAGGGCGGGGATTCTCAACAAGGGGGGAATTTTAGGGTTCCGGGGGGGGGGGAATTTGGACCACTATTCAGCAAAGTGTGATGTCCTGTAGATTATGTGCAATCTGTAACATTGTAGGGTTGTTGCTTTTTTGAGTTAGACTATCTTGGGAAGGGGGGATTATATTCTGAACAATGGTGGAAGGGGGGAATGGAGCAAAAAAGGTTGAGAACCACTGCTCTAGGGGTTTGGGAAGGGAAAGGAAAGACTTGCAGTTTCCATCGCCACCAATGGCAACGGGGCAAGGCAAAAAAAGAGGCTAGAAAGGCTCCCTCCCCTGCCCCTTTGCGAAGACAGCGCAGCGGTGACAGACTGGGGAGACCCCGGTGACCTTGAGCCAATCACTCTCTCACGCAGCCCCGGCCTACCTTACAAGGCTGCTGTGAGGATGGATTAGGGAGGGAAGAACCCTCAGGTAGCTCCCTGGAAGAAAGGAAGGGCAGAAATGTGACAATACCCCGGGGTGGGGAGGTGGGAAGGAGAAAAAGAAAATAATAGCTACCTTTTGAATAAACCCACATTCCTCACGGGTGCAGAGCAGCGAGGGCGCTCTAGGCTTTCCACTCTCGTTCCCGCTCGGGCTGGCCTTCCCTCCGCTGACCCTCCAAGGCACAACGCGCTGCCATTTTCTGGCCCCGCCCCCTCAGAGAGGGCCACGCGCACGCGCCTTTGGGAGGTGTGGTGGGGGGGAGAGCGTCGCCGTCCGCGCTCCTGGGACTTGTAGTCCTCCCAGCTTCCCTGCCGTCTTCCTCATGTCTCCGAAGGAGCCACGCGCCCGCCCACTTCCCTTTGCTCCCGCGGTGGCGGCGGATGTGACGCACAGGATGCGGAAGGGCGCATCGCGCGGCCTCACTTCCGGCGAGCGAGCGGGCGGGAGGAAAGCTGAACGGTGGTGGGCGAGGAAGGTGACTGCGCAACGGGGCGTCGGGGAGACTCGAGGCCGGTTTCGACGCGCTTGCCGCCGCCCCGAGACGCTGCTGATCCGGCCTCATTCTGCTCGCGGGTTCCTTCCTTCGGCTTTTTGCCCTCGAGGCCTTCAGGTTTTGTACGAGCGTTTGTGTGTGTGTGTGTGTGAGGGAGGGAGAGGGTCTGGTTTTGGGGGGTGGTAAGGGGGGGGGCGGTTGGCTGCTCGTGCGGCGGGGCAGGCGTTACTCTCGCGGTGGCGAGGCGCGTATTCCTTTCCCGCCTAAGGAGAGGCGGGGTTAGGCGGAGAGTCGCGTCAGGCGCAGTCTCTCGGCTCTCCTGCGAGGCTCCCCTTTTAAACAAAGCGTCGCTTTTGGGAAGGCTTAAAGGTTATGTTTTGATCTAATTCGAACGAGGGAAGTAGAAATATTATTAAGGATATTGATTTAGATTGAAAGAATTGTAAGTAGGTTGATATAAGGAATTAGAATTTAAATGCAAAGGGGACAATTACGTTACCAAATAGAGGAGGGGAGAGGGGAAGTCAGTGGAATACTAGCATTAATTAGTTATTTGGTTAAGAAAAATAATGTTTGTATCATATAACAATGTTATTGAATGATGCAAATTATTGTGATATTAAAAATGATATTTTTTTGAAAAAAACCAAAGCGTCGCTTCATTCAGCACGGGCATCGGGCAGAATAATGGGAAAATAAACTTATTTCATAGAATCGTAGAGTTGGAAGGGGTCACCAGGGTCATCTAGTCCAACCCCCTGCACAATGCAGGAAACTCACAATTACCTTCCCCACACACAGACACACTCCAGTGCCCAGAAGATGGCTAAGATGCCCTCCCTCTCATGAACTGCCTAAGGTCATAGAATCAGCGTTGTTGACAGATGGCCATCTAGTCTCTACTTAAAAACCTCCAGGGAAGGAGAGCTTACCACCTCCCGAGGAAGCCTGTTCCACTGAGGAACCGCTCTGTTAGAAAATTCTTCCTAATGTCTAGATGGAAACTCTTCTGATTTAATTTCAACCCGTTGGTTCTGGTCCGACCTTCTGGGGTGACAGAAAACAACTCGGCACCTTTTTGAACTTTCTCTTCCAACCTATCCTGTCTCGCTGTCAAAGATGATATAGAGTCTTGAAGTGCAGAAATGGCAGCTGTATTTTGTCCAACAAACCGCTGTATTTTGGTTCAAACCTTGTTTGACAGATTCCACCTCCTGTTTCACTGACGTAACCTCTTGTTTCACTGATGCCATCTCTTGCTTTACTGATAACATCTCCTGTTTCACTGACATCATCTCCTGAAGTGTCTTTGCCAATAATTCTTGTATAGAGTTCAACGTAGCATCAGGTTTCTTTGCCATTTTTGCTGTAAGAGGAACCAAAATTGTTGGTGAAGTAGCTGGTGACACCACTGGACTAGGAATAGAGGCTCTTCTGTGAGTCAGCAATGGTTGTTGGATTTGCAGATGTTTAGACTCTTTAATAAGTCCTTTGGGGTGTTTTTCCGAGTCTTTCTTTTCTTTCTGAGTCTTTCTTTTCTTTCTCCTTATCCTTATCTCCCATGCCAACTTGCAATGGCTGTTATTTGTAATCCACTAGGAAACACAGGTGGGAGGGAGAAGCTGTTATTTAAAACATCAGTTTAGCAATCATTCACCACTGGAACATTAATTTGCTTCAATGTCTGGGTCTGAGAAGACACATTAGCACAGCTGTTTTTTCATTCATCTGTCCTTTGCCAGCATATAGTCACCTTTAGCACTTCAGTTATATTAATCTTCTCCTTTTCACTTGGCAAGTCAAACTGAATTCTAATTGCGCAACAGCTGGCAAAATACCAAGTTTCACTTTCTACTGTGCGAGTCCAGAATACAGTCCCGTATACTTTTCACTCTCCTCCCAATTACTGACAGACACCCCAGTGTAATTGTTATTCAAACTTCTTGAAATATTGTGGGGGGAAAAACCTTTTTCGTGATCCAAGCCTCGGCTCCGTTTCCCCGGCTCTTTAAAGATGCCGCCCGCTCCTCCGCTCTCTCGCGCGGGCGTATCGTCACCGGTTTAGGGGCAACAGCCGCTCTCAAGGTGATGAGCCTGCTGGCGCACTGATCAGCATCCCCTCTTCTCCCAGGGGTGCCGCTTGCCTGGTGTCGGGGGGGGGGCGCCCGAGTTAATAAAATGGTAATAAAAAGGGATATACTTTTTATTCATCTAGGCATTTTTCTCATTCAAGGATATGTTTTGGCTTTCTAAATGTATTACAGGATTAGCTGACACTCCTGAAATTTTACCCAAGGTATTATCTGATCATAATGCGATAAGGATTAAGATTAATATGGGGGATAAAAGAAATCTTGGTTTATAAATGAATATTTGCTGAAAGATAAAAAAATAGTGGATAAATTAAAAATAGACATACAGAATTATTTTTCAGAAAGTGTAGATAAAGGAGTATCTGATGAAATAGTATGGGATGCTGGGAAATCAGTAATTAGAGGGCTTTTGATACAACAAAATTCAAGATGGTATAAAGAGAAGGAGAAGCAAAAGAAAAAGATTTTAGAGGAAATTAAACAAGAAGAGAGTCAGCTTAGAAAAATGCATGATAAATTATTTTAAAAAGATCAGATGGAAAGGTTATAAAAATTACAATATCAATATGAATTTCTACTAGCCTCAGAAATAGAGAAAAAAATAATGTTTAATAGACAGAAATTCTTTGAACATGCCAATAAACCGGGTTAATTATTAGTGTGGCAAATTAAATCTAAAGAGAAGAAGTTACCAATATTACAAATAAAGAGGGACGGTAAAATAATAACAGATAAACAAAAAATTATGGAAACATTGAGACTATTATTCAAATTTATATAAACAAAATTTTGATTTAGAGAGAGAAATGGATGTTTATTTAAGTAATTTAGAGTGGGATGGAATTTCACAAGAACACAAAGATTTATTAGATTCTACTATAAGTATAGAGGAATTAAAAACGGCCATTGGTAAAAGTAAATTAAATAAATCTCCAGGCGAAGATAGTTTTACAGCAATTTATTATAAAACTTTTATAGAACAACTATCTCCGCATTTATTAAGAGTGATGAATCAGTGTTTGCAGAATGGGTCCATGCCACATACCTGGAAACAAGCAAACATAGTGTTAATACCAAAACCAAACTCGGAGTTATTGGATGTAAAAAATTATAGACCAAATTCATTATTGAATAATGATTATAAACTTTATGTAGCTATTTTAGCAAACAGATTGAAATCTGTATTGAACCAGGTCATACATGAAGACCAGGCTGGCTTTCTCCTAGGTAGACAGATCAGTCAAAGTGTTAGAGTAGTATTAGATCTTATAGAATATGCAGAATCAAATGTTACACCAATCACAATGATATTTTTGGATGCAGAAAAAGCGTTTGATAATGTAAATTGGAAATTCATGAAAAAAGTAATAGAACACATGGGTTTTGGACAAAATTTTCAATCAGCTATTGGAAAAATATATAGTTATCAAACCGCTAGTTTGTTAATTAGTCAATTTGACATCACAATTTGAAATTCAAAAAGGTACGAGACAAGGTTGTCCTCTTTCACCTTTATTGTTTATATTATTAGAAATTTTATTGAGAAAGATTAGAAATAATACAAAATTGATAGGATGTAAAATTGGGGGAAATCATTTTGAGGTCAAAGCTTATGCTGATGGTTTAGTTTGTTTCTTATCTAATCCAAATAATCGAATTGAAGAGTGGAACAAAACAATAGAGGTTTATGGAAAACTAGCAGGTTTTAAAATAAATAAAAATAAAACAAAAATATTGGTTAAGAAAATAACAGTGTTGCAGCAGCAAGAACTATTATACCGTTCAGGATTTTCTATTGAACAGAAAATAAAGTATTTGGGTATTTGGTTAACCTCTAGTAATTTAAATTTGTTTAAAAATAATTATATTAAGATATGGCAACAAATTAAAATAGATTTGGAAAATTGGCAAAAAATACCCTTATCATTATGGGGTAAAATTGTGGTAATTAAAATGATGGTTTTACCTAAAATGCTTTTTTTATTTCAAAATATACCAATTATAAAGGGGGTTAAAGTATTCAAAATTTGGAGAAGGGATATATTAAATTTTTTATGGGGAAAAGAAAGACATAGGATAGCATATAATAATTTAATTGAATTAAAAGAAACAGGAGGATTAGGGTTACCGGATTTAAGAATGTATTATGAGGCGGCTTGTTTTACTTGGTTAAAGTCCTGGATATTGTTAGAAAATATTAAAAATTTAGAATTAGAAGGTTTTAACTTACGTTTTGGATGGCATGCATATTTATGGTATGAAAAAGATAAGGTAAATAAAGAATTTAATTTTCATACTATAAGAGACAGATTATTTCAAATCTGGAAAAGATATAAAAGGATTTTGGAAAATAAGACACCAGGATGGATTAACCCAGTAGAAGCATATATGAAGAGAGGAACCCATTTAAATTTAGACATGGAAGAATATAGGGAAATTATAGAATTTAAAGGGGGGGAATGGGTTTTAAAAAGTAGAGAAGAACTTAATATCAAAGATTGGTTTGTGTATTATAAATTAAAAGATATATTTAATAAAGATAATCAGTTTGGATTTAATAATACCAAATCCAAATTGGAAAAAATATTATTGAAGGGAAATAAAGGATTGACTGGAAGAATATATAAATTATTAATCGAAACTAATTTAGAACAAGAAAGAATTAAATTAGTAATGGTGAAATGGATGAAGGAATTAGGATTTAATATTGATTTGGATATTTGGGAAAGTTTATGGAAGAGAGAAATTTACAATTACGAATGAAATTAGGGAAAATATGTATAAAATGTTTTATAGATGGTATATAACACCAGTGATGATATCAAAAATGAAAAAAGGGAAGACGGGTTTATGTTGGAAATGTGGAAAGGAAAAGAGTACATTTATGCATGCATGGCAGACATGTAAAAAAATTAAAAGTTTTTGGGAAAAGGTTATCAAGGAAACCAATAATTTAATTAATGATAACGTTAAAAGAAAACCGGCATTTTGTTTACTGGGAATCCCACAACATAATTTGGACAATAAGGATAGAGTTTTGTCAATATAGCTTTGCTGCTGCAAGAATTGTAATTGCAAAAATTTGGAAACAAGTAAATAAACCTTTAATTAATGACTGGAGAGAGAAATTATGGTCTTTTATGCGGATGGCCAAATTAACAGAATTCCTACATGGAAAGGACAAGGAAGAATTTAAAAATACATGGTTAAAGGCCACCACATATTGGGATAAACTGGCAAAAATGGATTTTACTAAATTATTTAGTGAGTTAATAGAATTTAGATTTTTCTTAATATCTTTATATTTTAAGGTGTCAGACACTTCTGCGGATGTTGGGTGATGGGTCACGGTTATAGGTGGGTGGTGGGTTTAGGGGGTATCTCATTAGATTATTTAATGGTATAATCAAGATTGTATTAATGAATTTATATAGATACTAAAAAAAATTCTGTTTATATATTTTTTTGGTTTTTTATTAGCATTTTTAATTAATATTATTGTTGTATTTGTTTATTTTGTTTTATGTTATAAAAACTCAATAAAAATTATATACCGTATTTTCCGGCGTATAAGGCGACTGGGCATATAAGACGACCCCCCATTTTTAGAATTAAAATACAGAGTTTGGGAATGTCCCAAGGAAGGTGTCCCCCCGCCCCCCAGCAAAGCATGGGGAAAAGGGCCCCTTCCCTCTGGCCCTTGCCCTGCCTGGAGAAAGAGAAGTCCTGATCCAGCACGTGCAGCCCCCCGGCCGGAGAGGGGGTGGGGGGCTTCTCTTGGCGTCACCTCCGCCCAGTCTGGATTTCGGCTCTTTCTGCAAGCGGCGGGAGCGCCCGAAGAGGCGGCCACGCCCCACTCTGGGTCTTTGGAGGGGTGGTCGCGCCGGTGCCGGGGGGCGCTCATTGCGCGAGGGGCAGCCGGGGAGAGAGGGGGGCGCAGAGCCCAGGCGGAGGGGACAGCGCGAGAGGGCGCGGAGAGCCGGAGCGCAGGGATGACGTACCTCGGGAGGCAGGTGAGCCGGAGCCAAAGGCTCGTCGGGGCCCCCAAGGGGAGGGGAAGCAAAGCCCTCCCCCCAAATAAAACACGGGAGGGGAGGGACGGGAAGGGAGAAGGGGATACGCACGCAAGCCCCGCGCGCTTACGCGGGAGTCAGCGGGCGCGCCTGAACTCCGCGGAGCTGGGACGGCGCTCCAGAGCGGAGCCCAGAACTTGGGGGCGGGGGGGGCAGACCCCAACTCTTCCTGTGGGAGCTGCGCGCGCCCCGCCGAGCGCACTTGCCAAAGTCCGGCTGGAGTTGAGCAGAGGGGGGGCGAGGGCTGCCCGTGCGTCCCCCTGCCGCCCCGTCCCTTTGCGGCGCCCCGCCGCACGGCTGCCCATCCCGGCCCATCGGCGGGGCGAGGGGCGACCCCTCTAGCACCCCCTCTGCCGGTCTCGGGGGCACGCACTCACCGGGCGGGCTGCTGCTGCGGCGGCATCGCCGGCCAGGCACTTGGCGGCTGCTGCTGCTGCCCCTCAAGCAAGGCCTCGTCTTCTTTCCCCTCCCTCCCTGGAGGCGAGGCGGGGAGAGAGCCTCCCTGGGCAGCGGAAGCTGAAGCGGAGGCCAGGGAGGAAAGACGATACCCGGCATATAAGACGACCCCCAGTTTGGAGAAGATTTTCCTGGGTTAAAAAGTCGTCTTATACGCCGGAAAATACGGTATATAAAAAACAACAACTCGGCACCCCCCTCTATATGACAGCCCTTCAAGTACTTGAAGAGGGTTATCATATCCCCTCTCATTCTTCTCCTTTTCAGGCTAAATATACCCAGCTCCTAAAACCTTTCCTCATAGAACTTGGTCTCCAGACCACTCACCATCTTTGTTGCCCTCCTCTGGACACGTTACAGCTTATCTACATTTAAAATGTGTGTGTGCTCCGCCTTTCTTCAGACCAGCAGGTCTCAAAGGGGCTCGCCCCATTAGAGCCTGCCAAAATCTCAGTCTGCCTAAATATAATACAAATAAAAACAAAAGAGTAAAGTATTATTACGTCTCATAGTAACCGACCTCCACTCAGGAAAACAAGGCGCACCAGGGCCTTTCATAGCAGTTTGGCTCGATCCAGCCTCTACAGTGCTATAAATAAAATATGTGCTAGAACTAATCTAGAGTTTGGTGCCCTGGATCGATAGTAAAGATGCAGTAGGCCTATGAATGTTACTACAGAAATAGTTCTTATTTTCAGAAGTTACCAAGTTACCATCAGTGTCGTCTTTGTTGGGGTTGCACTCTTCCAAGTCCATTGAAATCAGTGGACTTCCAAGGCTGTAACTGTGCATAGGATGGCACCATGTGTTATGGAAATGCATGAAGCTGCCTCAGCGCTTGTCTGACTAGCTCACTATTGTGTACTTTGTCTGACGATGACTCTCAAGGCTCTCCTGGTGCAGAAGGGTCTTTCCTACCAGTTTCTACTTCAGCCCCTATAGCTGGAACTGGCGAGGATTACTGGCGAGGATTAAAACTGGCAGGTTCTCAATCAGTAGGGCTCCTCCCCTAAAGAGAATAATGAGTCTTTCTCCTGTGCATTCGTGTTGCTATAAAGCTTTGTATAAAACCACTTAGTTTTGAAAACCTAGAGCCAGTTCTCAAATGTGTTCAAGGAAAGGTCAAAGAATACTTATTCCAGTGGCGTTTTGAGAGAAGGTGGATGTTTTGGATTGCTGAGATGGCTTTAACATTGACATGTTAGATGGTGCTTCAGGTAGGTTTTATCATCAGAGTTTTAGTGTTTTGATATAGATTTTAATTTTGGGGTAGAACCCAAGCTCTCTCTGTAGCACAAATGTTCGAGTGAATAATTTCTAAAAAATTGAAAATCAAATTAGGCTGAAAATAGGTCTGATTTAACATCCTGCTCTCTAATGTAATGAGAATTCCTGTTTCACACAGAAGGCAAAGCAAAATGTAGCTTATAACAAGCAAATAATATCTACTATGACTGAAAGTTGAGCCTTTGGGTCTTACTTTAATAATAAATAGAACTAACACCATGTTTTCTGTTTTCAGGCATTTAAAAGAAAAGGATATAATCTGTGGCTCACATGGCTGAGGTGCTACCAGAGAATGGAAAGAGGAAAAGAAGGAGAACTGAAGAAGCAGACAGCGCAAGTGCTAAAGATCCAAAGGTGGATTCTTCAGTCAGTGATGATAAAACAAATGAGGGTCAGAGAGTCGATGCTACAGATGAAAAGGGAGATGGGAATGCTCCTGAAGAAATTGAGGTGAAAAAAAGAAAATTGGAACAGGAATCTGAAGAGGTCCCTGTGAAGAAAACTGTGAGTGTTTCAGGCAGCAAATTGGGAGCTTGTTACTTCAAACCATGTAGCGTGCTTGCCAGAAAGTATATACATTAGTTTGTGTGTGTTTGTAGAAATGTACACTAATTCAAGTTCTTCCAGGTGCTGCTTCTTTGCTGAAACATATCTTGCAGCATGAATTATCATCATTACACACAACAGGTGCATATGTTGCATAGGATGCAAGAATCTGGATATAGCATCTGCAACTTTGGTCCTATCCTATATGAATGTTGAATGACTGTTAAATGGCTGTAAATAACTTATTGGAAATTTTGTCCCTGAATTCAGAGTTAAAACAAACCTTTTTAGAGTGCCTCCCTAAGAATTGGGACAATAGCAAGTAATCAGTTTGATTATATGGCGCCTTTTCAGAGGGAAGTCAAAATACATTTATTTGTGTGTTCATGCATAGGAAGTGAGTGCAGGTAATATGTTTCATGCCCTTCTCGCTATTTTCAAGCGAACTGCAATGAATGAATCCATTGATTAAAATGGCTTTGGAAGCTGAGGTGTCATCAGATTTAAGAAAGGAAAGGCAAGTTTCTTAGTTGCAGTCACTGATCCTGAAAGGGTGGTGGAATTAAGAGTGTGATAAGGTTTGTTTTAACGAACAGGTTATACGTGGATGATATGCATTTTTAGTGCACAGTACAGCATACTAAGATTTTCATACCTTGATCCTCTTGGTTAGCTGAGTCACAGCCTACTACTTACTATCTTGTGTACTTGGAGCAGTGGACTCTGATCTGGAGAACCGGGTTTGATGCCCCACTCCTCCACATGAGTGGCAGAGGCTAATCTGGTGAACTGGATTTGTTTCCCCATTCCTACACATGAGGCCAACTGGGGGACCTTGGGATAGTCACACTCTCTCAGCCCCACCTACCTCACAGCATGTCTGTTGTGGGGAGGGGAAGGGAAGGTGATTGTAAGCTGGTTTGATTTTTCCTTAAGTGGTAGAGAAAGTTGGCATATAAAAACGAAGTCGTCTTAACTGACCAAAGGTATTTGAAGTTGGCTTTCTTAATTTAAACCAGATACCTTTTCCACAGGTTAATGTGCTTGACACAACCAATATTGCTGTGTTGGAGGATGGAAAAAACTCAGCTGAAGAAGCAAATAAAGCACCTCCTCAAGATTCAAAAGAGTCTTTTGTTACAGTGGAGGACGATCGACCAAAATTAGGTAAAGAATATTGTGACACAGGGGAAAAGGGAGAAGTCAGTGATCCTGAGAACAGAAGATCAGGAAAAAGAAAGAGTACATCTGATTCTGAACACATCCCTGCAAAGAAACCGGTGAGTTCTTCAAGAGTAATTTGGTCTTTCTTATTCAAATGTACTAAGATGCCAGTATACGATAAAAAAATTGTAGCTTTCATTAGATTAGGCTTGCATAAGAATATATTCACTGGATGGTAAAGGCAGCATCCAGCATTATGGCCTGTTCTTAAAGGCTTTCCTTAATAAATTTATTACAGATAACTCCCCCGTACATTATGTATACTTTCCATTACTCCTAATACACCGCAGTTTATCATAACTTCCAGATTGGATGAAAAATTCGCTGGGACTTAATCCACTTACTGCAATACTGCAGTATATACCTTCTTCCTAGAACCTCTCAAAAGGATAGTTGCTCTGGATCTTAGAAGACCTGGTAGTGGCCAAAAGAAGAATTCTTCAGAAGTGAAAACCACTATACCGCATGCTGAAATAAGGACTGAAGCACTGTTAGAACATGTAGTCAGAAAAAAGTTGCCTTAACAAGAAACAAATATAAAATCTCATGTCATCTGGTCTGAATTCGTGCTTAATGTCAAAATTAATCATGTTGTATTCAGTATGGGATTAGCTGGTTGCTTTGGAGCTGAGCAGGAATTTTTGGGGACTTTCTATAATTGGCTGCGAGAGAGTCATTTTTTAGCCTGCTTAATACTGTTTCATGGAGTGTAAGCTTATTTAAATAGACCTGGTGAGTGTAGGTCCTAACTGAAGGGGGCTGGTATGAAGCCAACAGCCAGGTTTTGGTAAGCCCCTTTGGCGACACCCCCCTAAAGAACATTACGTTCATCCAACGAAGACTTACTGGTGGTCCCCGGCCCTAAAAGTGTGCGGCTGTCCTTGACAAGAGAATAAGGCCTGGAGGAACTCCCTCCTGAGCAACATCAGAGCCCTACGGGACCTTAAGGAGTTCCGCAGGGCTTGTAAAACGGAGCTGTTCCACCAGGCCTAGAACTGAAGACAGCCGTGATATCAACTATGCTGGCCTCCCTACCTTTACCCCCATATGACTTGAGATGATATATGACCTAAGGGGTTGTTCTGGCTGCCAGAGTTTAGCGACGACCAATCTTGGCATCATCTGCTGTTTTTAAATATTTATTTAAGGCTGTTTTAATGTTTAAATGTTGTTTGAGATGCTATTCACACAGCCCAAATAATGCACTTTCAATCCACTTTCAATGTACTTTGAAGGTGGATTTTACTGTGTGAACTGGCAAAATCCACTTGCAAACAATTGTTAAGGTGCAGTGAAAGTGGATTGAAAGTGCATTATTTGGGCTGTGTGAATAGCACCTGTGAGTCTTATTGAAAGTTTACTATGCCTGAAGGCTGTTTTTAGTGTTGTTACCCACCCTGAACCTGGCTTTGGCTGGGGAGGGTGGGATAGAAAACGAAAGTAATAAATAAATAAAATACATCAGTATTAGGGTCGTTAGTTTGGAAATAACTAAAAAATTGTGTCTTGGATTACTTTTTTAAAAAGTTTTAAAACAAATAAGTAGAATTTTTGAAAAAAAAATAGATGGACAGGGAAACTTGGCAAGCAGCTTAAAGCATCTGTCTGTGAAGGGAGGTTGCTTCAGCTGGGGGGCATGGGGGGCAGTGCCTTGACTCTGGGCAGCATTCAGCTGAATTCTAGCTGCTATACAGCATGGGGGAAAGGATGTTTGTGAGGCTCATCACCTCTTGGCTCAAGTCTGCAGAAAGTAAGGTTCCAAAAATGTTCCTGACATTGTCATTTGCTAAATTAGAAAACACAAAAAACCAGTTTCCTTTCTTCTGAGAGCCAAATGTAATTACAAAAAATGATGTAGATCCGTAGTTCCCAAATCTTTTGGGCCACCGCCCCCTTGGTTCCACAAACTCAACCCCAGCACCCCCTACCCTATAAAAAGCATTATTCAAAATAGGGGTTTGCATGACGCATTAAAGAAGATAAGAACAATAAAGTTTCAAAACAGTAACAATTAATTGCACATCTATTCAAAATAAAATTTAAAAAAAATGTTGAAATTTATTCAACAAAACTGATGAACTTGATCCAGTTGTACCAGCTCTTTAAAGTCTGGAAGAAAATTCTGATATTTTCCACCAAATTTGCCAGCATGGTGCCATAGCCTGATCTATTTTAAATTAATGAACAACACAGTTGAAGGGGCCCACCTCTAATCCCCCCCTGCTGCCTCCTTGCCTGTTAGTGCCCCTCTAGGTAATCCCATGGTCCTCCAGGGGGTGGTACTGCCCACTTTGGGAACCACTGATCTAGATGGATCAGTAATCTGAAGTACCTTTTATGTTCATATGATTTCTGCATAACATTGTTACATGACAGTTGCCTGTTAAAAACATGGCAACTGTAATGGAACAATGATAATGGACAAAAAAACTATGCCACATTGTCTAAAATGACTACTAACAAAGCATAAAAAGTGAAAATAATATATTTGATTGGGTCTCTTGCCATTTGCCAGAATTCCAAAACAGGATTCATTTATGTTTTCTAGAATTCTGGCAAGTAAGCAAGGAATCAAAGCATACTTCTTTTTTCATCTGATTTTGATGCCACAAAAAAATGGTGATTTGTTGGGGACGATAAAGTCTTAAGTCTTCAGAAAAGATGAAGTGCAGAATCCTAAGGGCTAGTAAGGCTAGTTTCTGTAATAAGCCATGGTTTACGTGTAAATAACTTTGGTTGTATTCACAAGTCATCCTAGTTAGGTTTACTGAGGTAAAACACAGTGACTTTCTAAGGAGTGGGAATGCCTCTAAATTCAAGTTCTACACATGGGAAAGGATTATACCTTTTAGATATGTCTGTTTGTACTCATTTTAAACAATCTACAAGGCAAAGATACTTATTTAAAAAATCCTGTTTCTTATTTTTTGTGCGTTGAATTCAGAGTGTAGGGAATGTCATGAGGGAGGACTCTACAAATAGAAATTACACATGTTGGTTCGGTGTGTGGGAATGGAAATTATCTGCCCATTTGGGAATGCTACGTGCCTTAAATATCCGTTGCTTTCCATTAACATTTCATATTTTACCCTCAACTTGTTATTTCATGTTCCTGTATAGCATACAGAAGCCGTAGCAGCACATTATAATAAGCTTGAGGAAGTTGGATTGGAACAACGGAGCCTGAGTCGCATTTTCTATCTTCGAAATTTTAACAACTGGGTGAAAAGTGTTCTCATTGGTATGACTGTATTTTTTAAAATATTGTTGTAGTTTTCAGGGGTTAATCCTTTTGGAAGAAAGGAAAACCTGCAACAGGGCTAAGTATGGCTCAAGCTTGACTTCTGTATCTCAGGTGTGCATGAAGTTAATTTCCAAAACCATATAACTACTGCAGATTATTGTTGTGTAGAATGAAGAGAATAACAGCATGGATGGCTTTAGAGGAATGCAGAGGTGAACACAAATGCAGTTGGGAAAGTGTGAACTAAATAGTTTAATGAAACTTTCCTTCAAGAGATAGCAGTGCTATATACTATTACAAATTACTCCTCTTTGGGTATTACCACAGCTCCTCTTCCCCCCCCCCCCCATTGATTTAACTTTATTAAGAAACAACAATAGAGAAAACACAAAAGAAAAAATTTAAGTTACAATTGAGATCTAAAATCAAACAATGTCAAAATTTCTTCACTGAGACTTTCAAACTATACAAAGAATAGTCGTATCTTCTCAATTTACTTTGACTTCCCAAGCTTACTCTGGTTGATATTCATCTGTCTCGATTATATCACGCATTTTATGAATTACTCTATATTAAAACAATTGTGAATAGAAAAAACTGTCATAATAAACCAATACCTAAATAAAATTTGTCTTAAGACTCATAAATTTATGTAGTCCAATCATATTTTCAAACCATATTTTAAGTTGATATAATTTTGAAATGGCATCCATGTTGAGTCATATTTATCCACGTTTTTATCCTCGTAAAGAGCAGTCAAACTAGCGGACTGTAATCCAAAAGTTTAAAGATCCAATCTTCCTTCTTGGGAACCTTGCTGTTCTTCCATTTCTGAGCAAAAGTTATTCTTGCTGCTGTTGTAGCAAACATAAGAAAGACCGTATTGTCAGCATATATTGCTTTATCAATAATATTCAAAAGATATAAAGGAATACTCTTTTTAATATTTATTTTTAGCATCTTACTTAATTCTTGATTAATCACTGACCAAAACTTTTTAGCTTTTTTACACTCCCACCACATGTGTATATAGTTTGCTTCTTTCTTTCTACATTTCCAGCAGTGTGATGTAGTTCTATTATTAAACCTGTGTAGTCTTCTTGGTGAATAATGCAACCTATAAAACATTTTGTAGTAATTTTCCTTTGGACTGATACAAGGAGTGAATTTTGTGTTTGATTCCAGCTTTTTTCCCATTGAGACATATTTATATTCTGCCCTATAGCTTGGGCCCATTTCACCATGGTTTCTTTTACTACTTCCTGCTCTGTCGCTAACATAAGAAGAAATTTATAGAATTTCAATAGAAATTTATCTTCTTTTTCAATTATTTCTTTTTCTAACCATAATTTTTGAGGATTAATGCCCCTTTTTGAATCTGATTTGAATAATTCCTGAAATTGTATAAATACCAATCTTTGCTGCAACAGATTATATCTTCTCTAGTTTTTAAGATAAATTTCTTTATTATGTACATAAAGTATGTCTCTGTATTTTAGGTTATATGAAGCGGGATATATATTTAATCTATTTATCCTATCTATAGGATCAGTCCAGAGTGGTATTTTATTTCCGAAATTTAATTTATATTTATCCCAAATTTTAAATAAACTTTTTCTAATAAAATGCTTTTTAAAAAAATTGTCAGCCAAAATTTTATTATTGAAAAGATATGCATGCCAACCAAAGCTTTCCTCTTTTCCCTCTAAGTTAAGTAACTTTTTATTTTTTAGAATGATCCATTCTCTTGCCCATGTCAGGCAAGCTGCTTCATAATAAAGATTTAAATCTGGAAAATTTAAACCTCCTCTATATCATCGATTAAGTTCAAATATTTTATTCTTGCTTTCTTATTTCCCCATACAAATCTTAATAACATCTTAGTCCATGTTTTAAAATAGACTCTATTTATCGGTATTGGAATAGTTTGAAATAAAAATAGAAATTTAGGGAGAATATTCATTTTTACAACTGCAATCTTCCCCATAAAGGAAATCTTAAGGTTGTTCCAAGAACTTAATTCGTCTTTGATTCTATTTATAAGTTTAATATAATTATTTTAACTAAGTCTGTATTGTGCTTTGTGAACCAAATTCCAAGATATCTAATTTTTTTAACTATGTCTAAGTTTGATAATTGGGATAGTTTTTGTTTTTCTTTGTTACTGAGATTAATTTCCATATTCTTAGACTTTTTGTTGTTTATTTGAAGACCTGAAATATGGCCAAAATCTTGTAAAGCTTATTCAATATATTTATAATAATCTACTGGATTCTCAGTAAATAACAATAAATCGTCTGCATAACCTCTGTATTTATAGGTATACCCCCTACCTTCCTGTAATTTTATTGCTATTTTTAATTTGAATACTCAAGCATTCTAAAGCTAGAATAAACAAAAGGGGAGACAAGGGACAACCCTGTCTTGTACCTCTCTTTATTATTAAGCTCGTTGATTTTTCACCATTATCAAGTTGGTTGTCTGAATTTTATATATATCTTTAAATACATTCAAAAATTTGCTTTCCAGTTCAAACTTCATAATCACTTGTTCAATATATTTCCAATTTACATTATCAAATGCTTTTTTAAATCGAAAAAGAAAAATGCTATTTTTTTACTTATGTCTTTATTTACAATCTCTAAAAGATTCATAAGATAACGGATATTCTCATTCAGATATCTTTTAGGAAGGAATCCTGTTTGTTCATCACTTATTACTTCTTGTAGAATGTTTTTTAATCTGTTTGCCTTAATTGTCATAAAAAATTTATAGTCACAATTTAATAGAGCTATAGGTCTAAATTCACTTATTTCAATTGGAGAGCTTTCCACTTTAGGAATTAATGTAGTATTTGAATGTTGCCAAGAATTTGGGATATACCCTTCTTCTCTTATTGCGTTCATTGTTTTTATTTAAGGTTGTCTTATTTCCTCTCTAAATGTTTTGTAAAATCAAGCAGGAAAAGCATCTGGACCAGGTGTTTTTTCAGTTTTTAAATTACTTATTGATAAATCAAGTTCTTCCACGCTTCTTGTATAATTTAATTGATATATTAAATGTTCATTAATCTAAAACATTTATTTACTGCTTTTTCAAAATCTCAGTTTCTTTTTCTAAGTTTTTATTTCTTTTACTTTTCCTTCCTTTAATCCTTTTAACTTTACTACTTTTCTCTTCCATAAGAAAATTAATTTCATGTATCGTTTTTACTCTGTCTTTGTGTTTGGCAGCCGCCAAACTTATCAAATTCCCTCTAAGGACTGCTTTAAAAGCGTCCCATAGTGTCCCTATGTCTATCTACATCTTTTTTGTTTTTTAGCAAACTTTCAGGAAGTCTCCAATCTCTCCTGTTTTTATTAAACTTATATAGTTCAACGTAGATAGCTTTGTGGTCTGATAAGAAGTATGGTTTCATTTCTACTTGTTTTTACTTTGTTTTTACTTCTACTTTGTTCTTTAACTTTTCTACTGCGATGCAGACAAGATTGATAATCTCACCTACAGAAAAATGGAACAGGGGTTAACCAGCCATACTTCCAGACAGAAGCAAAAGTTTACACATTACTTTTGCAGGACAGTACTCAGCTCAAACCCAACCCCTTTCTGACTATATATTACTCTTCCTACACACTTGACACTGAGAGACATTGTCCTTCAGTGTTAATCCTCTGAAAATGCCTGCCATAGTTGCTGGCGAAACGTCAGGAAAGAAAATTCCAAGACCACGGTTACACAGCCCGGATAACCTACAAGAACCAATCTACTTGTTTTGTTTTATCAATCATACTGTTTGAAACCCAGATCATATCTAATCTGGATTCCGTCTTGTGACGAGCCGATAAGTGGGAATAGTCTCTTGCTAGTGGGTTCTTACACCTCCAGATATCTACCATCTCGTTATAAATTAAATATGTTTTGAAAAATTGGGGTAATTCTCTTTCACCTATTTTTCTACTTTTTTTTCGATCTCTATCTTCAACATTAGAGTTGACCATATTAAAATCCCCCATTAGTATTAGTTTTTTGTCATTATAGTTTTTTAAAGAAAACTTTCTTTTTTATTTGGCGCATATATTCCCACTAAAATTAACTTTTCTCCATCTTTCTCTATCTCTACTATTAAGACCCATCCTTCCTCATCTTTATAAAGTAAAGTGGGGTTCCACATTTCTTTTACATAAAATACTATTCCTCTCTTTTTTCTATTTATAGCTGAAACACAAAAAGAGATCAAGATAAGTATTAAATCAAGCAAATAGGGTCACAGATATAATAGATACGAAAAAAGAGTGTTAGATATAGTAAATTAAAAAAGATAAGAGATAAGGAAGAAAGTAATAGTGCAGAAAACTAGAAAGAAAAGTTAGGAGAAAAAAGAAAAGAAGAGAAAAGAAAAAGGGGAAAATAATAACACTAATAATAATAATAACAATTTTACACCTCTAACTCTTTTCTATATTTACGAAGAAGACTTTGTAGCTTGATTTGACTATTGAAGTCAAAGTAAGTCAAACAAAAGAGTAACAGCTATAACTCTTCTCCGTCTCCATAAAAATGTTCAAGCTATTTCCTGCCCGTTAGAAGTTTTACTCCTCCCTGCCTTAATCAAGGTGTTGCTTATCAGAAGCAAAGCAAAACAAAGGAAACGAAGGAGAGAAAAAAACACAGACAGCTGCTTAAGCAACATTAACTTCTTACAAATCCATTGGGTACTTTCACGTTGCCACGTAGTTGGAGGTTCTTTTAAAGGTATCAGACTTCCATTTACTGTAAGTAAGTTCGCTTTTATGAGTCTATTTACCAAATGCCTTGATTTATCAAACCAGAATGTGCTTGTCTTGTTAGGAAAAATTATTATTACCAAACAGTCTTTGTAGTGAAATCTG
The DNA here is from genome assembly GCF_029931775.1 of Euleptes europaea. NCBI lineage: Eukaryota > Metazoa > Chordata > Lepidosauria > Squamata > Sphaerodactylidae > Euleptes > Euleptes europaea. The sequence continues at coordinate 59,199,971 of NC_079319.1, forward strand.
CCGGCTATGTTTTGTGAAGACCTCTCCATCCGGAGTAGGGAGGAGGCAGCTTGCTGGCTCAGTTCCAACTACTCCCCAGGGCCCGGGGAGAGATTTCCCCGCCAATTTCTTTCAGTCTTGGGGGGTCATCTCTTCCTCCTCTCTGGAGTGTCGGATAGCTTTTAAGTTTCCCCTCTTTTGCCCAGGGAAAATCTTCGTTTTCCTTTTGGAAAAATCCTCCACCTTTGGCTAAAACAAGCTCAATCCACAGAGCTTGCTAGCCTGTGTCTTCAGCTTACACACGGCAGACCGGAAGTCAATCTTATGTCCCCCACAGCTCCTCTTTTAAAAGGCCTGAGAATTCACTGATTAGAACAGTTTACCCAAAATTTAGAATCTGCTAGCAAAATAAAATGCTTGAATAGTGAACTGTGCTTTCTTAGGGCTGAATGTGATGAAATGCAAGGGAAGCGTGTTTTCGGGCTGCTCTTCTCAGCAGCCTCCCAAGATCTCTGGGAAAACTTACGCTGGAGTGATTGCAGAAAGTGGGTGAAATTGTCCCCCCTTTGGTCTTGTTCCAAAGAAATATACATCTTTTGCATTTTACAATATTCTAAGCGTCAGTGAGATTCTGAAACTTTCAGTTTGTAGTAAAAGGAAAGACTTCTTGTATGGATTGTGTCTTTTCAGGTGAATTCCTTGACAAGGTACGGCAGAGAAAGCAAAACATTACTGTTCTGGACTTGGGATGTGGTAAGGGTGGTGATCTACTGAAATGGAGAAAAGGAAGAATTAGTAAGCTCGTGTGTACAGGTAAGGAGGTGAATTTCTTGGTAGGGAAAAGAAACAATTTCTGAAATACTGGTGTTTTTACCATTTGGGTTCTGTGACATTCCATTCTAATTGTGCAGATAGTAGAGTACTGCTTTTTAAAAATTTAGTTTGCATAATCATGGTTAAATTATTAGCAGCAAAAGAGAAGGAGAAAGTCCATAATGTTTTTTTTTTAACCATTTACTTACTTTATAGCTAGAGTTTTGCTAACCTGACACTTGTGTGTGTAAAGTGCCGTCAAGTCACAGCCTACTTATGGCGACCCCTTTTGGGGTTTTCATGGCAAGATACTAACAGAGGTGGTTTTCCAGTGCCTTCCTCTGCACAGCAACCCTGGTATTCCTTGGTGGGCTCCCATCCAAATACTAACCAGGGCTGACCCTGCTTAGCTTCTGAGATCTGATGAGATCAGGCTAGCTTGGGCCATTAAGGTCAGGGCAACCTGATACTTAAACGCATCAAAATTTTAAAATCTGTATTGGGCGAGGCAGTCCTATGACAATGGGTCTCATGAGCAGAAGAACAGCACACAAAACATTTATTTATATCCCACTTTTCTCCCCAGTGGGAACCCAGAGTGGCTTTCAGCACCACTCTCAAGAGTCAGCCATTCCTTCCCTGACTGAAATACGAAAGCCAACCTGTAATCCTTCTAAGGGCCGAACAGAATGTCCTCCTCATACTTGGTGTGCGTCTGTTTGCTCTGGATGTATTCTTTAGTTGCAAGAAAGAAGGAATATCTTTTAATGCTTCCCCCCCCCCCCCAAAAAAAACCCCATAAGCTTCCAGCTCTGATCTCTGGCACAAAGATTTAAAGTATGCTGATGATCTCTCAAAAGGGGTTTAGGCAGCTTTTTCAGTATCCTGTATTCCCCGTGTAGTGCTTTGTCCCACAGTTTAGAGTCTAGTTCCAGTTTCTCTGCCCTGTTACCCCAGTATTGCCTCCATTCTTTGCTTACCTACTCCCTCTCCCAAAAATTCTGAAAATATTTCTATATTGCACCTGTGAATTATGTAATTTGAGTCATTTTTTACTACTTAGTCTGAGTTTCAGATTGTAATTTAGTGGGAAGCTTCTTCATGATTAACGTAGGCATCAGTGTATAATCTTATTTCTCAGGCTCAGAGCATCCAACAGGATTGATCTATTCAGTACGCGGATTAGGTTATGAGATGAGAGAAACTTCTAGAGATACCAGCTTATAGAGGACCAAAATATTGGCCTATGCCACAAGTCAGCCCTGTCGCAGTTTACAAAGCTTCTGTGTGGCCAGGTATAGCAGGACCGAGATACCTGTCTCAATGTGTGCTATAAGTAGCAAGTGCCATCTCTGTTTTCATCAAAAGAGTCTGAAATAGCTGTTAAATTAAACAGCTGTTGCTCATTGACTTTGCATTCCAGTTCTTTTAAAAAAATTATTTATGCCAAAATATACAAGAAGACATAATATACAAAAAGAAAAAGTGAAGAAAAGAAAAACAGATATATAAAACCGACTTCCAACTCTCCTCATACAGAACAGATTATTATATATCTTATTTCTTTTGTGAATAACTTTGATTTTATCTGTTTTTACTTTAATTATTATTTAGCTATTTTCATCTTGGTCTACAGTTTAACAAATTTAGGTTCTAAAACCTAAGGTCATTTTTTTAATCCCTGAAATATTGATTTATATAAACTCACCATACCTTCCAGTCTATATCAAAGTCGAAAACCCAACTATCTTCAATATATTTACTTAACTTGGCTATCTTGGCCATTCATGCAATGTGGGTACTTCTTTTGTTCTCCATTTTTTCGCCCATACAATTCTTGCTTACAGTTCTAATGTCCAAGGCAGATAGGTAATATCCATAGAAAGATCTGTGAAATACCTTATTAAGAAGGCTCACTTTGGATCTGAAGTCAGTTAGCTGCTAGTGTAAAGCAGGGATGATTAACTTCAACCCAATGGGACAGAGCTTTCTAACTAAGGTTCTGGGATACAGAATCGGTACACAAAACTGAGGTGTCATGGGTTAAGTGTCAGACTAGGCTCTGGGAGACCCTGGTTTGAATCCTCATTCTGCCATGGAAGCTTGCTGGATGACCTTGGACCAGTCACACATTCTCAGCCTAGCCTACCTCACAGGGTTGTTGTGAGGATAAAACGGGGGGGGGGGGAATGTTGTAAGCCGTTTTGGGTCCCTATTGGGAGAGACAGGTGGGATATAAATAAAGTAAATAAAAGGAGAGTGTGTGAGAACGTAACAAAAATGTTCTGAGCTTTAGACTGACTGGTGTGTAATCCTCAATAGCGAGAATGAATATACTCACATTTGAAAAGAGGTTACACGTTGATTTTGGATAAGAATTTAGTTGTGAATGTGTTTCATTTAGGTTGCACTGATCAAGATAAAATAATTGTATTGCTTGAAGAGCTTTACATGGATATTTTTTATTGTTAGTGGTAAGAATTTGTATTAGCAGAGGGGTAAGAATTTGTATTAGCAGGTGATTTTCAGAAGAGGTAGCATACTCAGTCCGAACACTTATTGTACTAAACAGTGTGGCTCAGCATCTGACTGTGTAGAATGTGACTGGCACATTCAAGAGAGCTCAGTCTGAGTGATTGTTCTAAACAGCTTCTCAATGTTTTTAGCCTCCAGTTGCATGTAGTCTTTGGCACATTTATCTTCTCCTGATAACTTTCGAATGAGAAGTGTTAAGTATGAAGTTTATTTTTTTAAATAGATATTGCTGATATTTCCGTACAACAGTGCAAACAGCGATACATGGATATGAGAAATCGTGGTCGTTCAAATGACAGAATTTTCAGTGCAGAATTCATCACTGCTGACAGCACCAAGGTACTACCATCTGTTTCTTCTTAATCACTTATAATTTTGTGGTGATATGTAATTGGCAAATTTAAAAATTTCTTTCAATATGACTTGCTTCACAGGAATATTTTGTAGATTTAACTGGTGAAACTCCCTGTCCCAGGATGTGGTGATGGCTGCCAACATGTAAGGCTTTAATAGGGGAGTGGACACGTTCATGGAGGAGAGGGCTATTCATGGCTACTAGTAAAAATGGCTACTAGTCATGATGCATACCTATTCTTTCCAGGATCAGAGGAGCATGCCAATTATATTAGGTACTTTGGAACACAGGCAGGATAATGCTGCTGCAGTTGTCTTGTTTGTGGGCTTCCTAGAGGCACCTGATTGGCCACTGTGTGAACAGACTGCTGGACTTGATGGGCCTTGGTCGGATCCAGTATGGCCTTTCTTATGTTCTTATATCAACTTTGCAAAGCATTTGTTTGGGTGCTGTGGGTGAGGGAGAACACTATGTTGAAAGGTCTGAATGAATTCCCTTACATCCATGATTGAGACGCTCCCCATGGCCCCCTTATTACTTTTGACGGAAGTCTAAAACTGTTTTTATATTCTTACAGGAGCTTCTTTCTAAGAAGTACCATGATCGGAACATGTGCTTTGATATCTGCAGCTGTCAGTTTGTGTACCACTATTCATTTGAGACATATGAGCAAGCTGACATGATGCTTAAAAATGCGTGTGATAGACTTTGCCATGGAGGATATTTCATTGGCACAACTCCAGATAGCTATGAACTTGTGTAAGTGTGTGTTCTGGAGGATTATGTGAGAACTATAGATGGAAATTACGGATTTATGTTTGTGTATTCTACCAGTCTTCAAGAATACCACCTCCAAATGAAGTTTTATGGAATACTTTTTGGAAGAACTGTTTCTGCTATACCAATGCATTAGAGAAAAGTACACCTGAAAAGCGTTAGGTCTCTTGCCTGCAGCTTCTACCTTGCATTTCTTAATTGTTACCGTGTGGAGATAATACATGGGCATAGGGCTGTCGATTTGGTTCGTCCCGAACCGAAAAACAGCTGAATTTCCCGATTTGGCTGTTTTCAGTTCGGATGGATCCGAACTGAAAAAAGGTGGGAAAACGACGCCCCGAATTCAGCAAATTTGGGGCATCGCTGAATAAATTCGGCAGGTTCGGCGTTCCCGCCTTTTTTCAGTCCCCCCTCCACGGGCCTTCAGGGGGCTTCTGCGCAGATCTGTTTAAAGAGCCCCCCGCGCGCCTTCAGGGAAGCCCCCTGAAGGCCCGCGGGGGCCCCGAATTTTCCCCCGAACTCCGGATCTCGTGCCGAATTTTGCAGATTCGAAGCGGGGGAGTTCGGACTTCGGCACATCCCGAATTTAAATGGGCCGAATTTTGCCAAAGCCGAACTTTACCGAATTTTTTTTTCAACAGCCCTACATAGGCAACCTTCAGCTTTCTCTGTAATGTCTGCCAGAATGTCTTGCAACATTCTGAGAACTCTACATCTAGGAATGTAAGAGCCATAATGGGATTGTCCCAGTGCTTAAGTGTGACACAGCAACACACGCACTTGAAGTTGTGCCTTTGATATAGGATAGGCCTTTGCATCGAGTTAGCAAATTGTCGCATCAGGTCCAACTGTGAGACCATGACTAGTGTCTTTGTTCTGGGATGTGGGTCTGTCATACCACCTGTGAGAGACACCCACCAGCTCTTTTTTTTCCTGGGCACTGCCACTCTCACCGCGCACTGCAGTGTGGCTCATGTAGCTCAGAGACAGACTGACTGGGGAAAGGGAGCAAGGCCAACTTCTGTTGGTCTGTCAGCTTCAGCAAATAGAATAGGAGCTTAAATAACCTTGATTTGTGAGTGTTTTAATAATATGTTTTATGCCCTCCCACAGAAATTGTCTGTTTTAAATTAATTTTTTCCCCACACTATATGTTGCGCGCTAAACCTACAGTACATACAACATCACATTCACCACACAACGTAATAGAACACGACCACTGCTTTGCGTGCAGAAGGTCCCCTGTTCAATCCCCGGCATCTCTTGTTAAAGGGACCAGGCAAGTAAGTGATGTGAAAGATCTCTGCCTGAGACCTGGAGAGCTGCTGCCGGTCTGAGTAGGCAATACTGACTTTGATGTACCAAGGGTCTGACTCAGTGTAAGGCGGATTCATGGATATGATGGCCCTTCAAGCCTTTGACAGCCTTACATGACAAAATAATACTTTAGGGGAGGGGCTGTGGCTCAGTGGTAGAGCCTCTGCTGGGCATGCAGAAGGTCCCAAGTTCAATCCTTGGCATCTCCAGTTAAAGGGACTAGGCAAGTAGGTGATGTGAAAGATCTCCTCTGCCTGAGACCCTGGAGAGCAGCTGCCGGTCTGAACAGACAATACTAACTTTGATGGACCAAGGGTCTGATTCAGTATAAGGCAGCTTCATATGTTCACTAATAGTGCGCTACAATATATCATTAGAATACGTTGTCGGGGTGCACGTGAAACATTTAATTTCATTATGAATTCATCTGCTATGAAAAATCTGATATACTATTAATTACTAACATATTATAATAATCTTGCAATCGTAGTGTTTATGCTTTACCTCTATCTCATGTCTTATCCCTCCCTCATCCCTCAGCAATTGTTTACCATCTTATATCCACAGAAAACGTCTTGAAGCTTCTGAAACTGATTCATTTGGGAATGAGATATACACAGTAAAGTTTCAGAAGAAGGGGGAATATCCCTTGTTCGGCTGCAAGTATGATTTTAACCTGGAAGGAGTGGTTAATGTCCCGGAGTTCCTTGTCTATTTTCCATTGGTAGTAGAGTAAGTTTTTGCCTTCATTTGTTCTCTGAACTGAAAGATGTTTGCTAGGTTTGCCTTTTGTTTTTTAAGATTCATAAGGTTGGAGCATGGAGCATGGAGCACTGTGGAGCATGGTCAGTCTTAGCCCTTGTATTTTTAGAAGATCTGAACCCCTTTTATGGCTGCCTTCTTTTTCCCCAGCATCCTTTGCTTATAATATTGTACATCTTCTCTCTTTCTTGCACTCTGAGCCAGTAGGAGATAGGCACACAGTTCATGTATTTATGGACTCTTTCACACGTGTTGTTAATTGCACCAGTGTGGTGGTTGAGAGTGTCAGACTAGTATCTGAGAGACCCAGGTTCAGATCTGCACTTGTGCCGTGGAAGCTCACTGGGTGACCTGGGCCGGTCGCACACTTTCAGCCTAACTTACCTCGCAGGGTTGTTGTGAAGATAAAATGGAGGAGAGTTGATGTAAGCCGATTTGAATCTCCATTGGTCAGAAAGGCAGGTGTCGCGGTTCGTGCTGTTGAAATGACTAGACTCTTAGAAAGGACCACTTCCTGAGAAGTGATATGTTATCTTATTCAGCCAGTCACCCATTAAGCAGGACTCAACGTTTCTTACCTAATGTAAGCTTTTTTTTGAGATGCTCCAATAAATTTATGAAAAGTGGGTATCATTAATAAAAACGCATTTATTCACAACATATAATATATGCTTGTAGGTACACATTCTTAAAATTTTATATAAGGTTAGACATCATCAGTCTATGTTTCTATTGCAAGTAATCATTCACAATCTCTATGCCTCTATAAAAGAGCATCTTGTCTTAATACTATAATGGTATTTCATTTTAGAATATATTTCAGTTACAGAAATCTTGTAAAATACGGTTAGTGCAATGCACATTCATTCAGCATATAAAGTTACAGAAATCCTGTCAAAAAATGGTTATTACTTTGGAAAAAGACTTGATTAGAAGTATCTTAACTTAACATTCAAAACTTCATAATATTTCAGTACAGAAGACACACTATACCTTGCTGTGTCATCTGTAAACCTTTAAGAATCTAAGTTCTATGAGATTAGATGAAGTTGTCCCAAAGCATATACACTTTCTATGCCTGGACTAAGTCTTAACACTTTAAAGACTTCTTTCAGTACTCTGGAAAGACCTCTGATCATCATTAAGATCAGGGATATCTATATGCATTCTATACATGTTTCTTTTAGTATCAGATAGCAATGCAAAGCTTATGTAAAAGCCAATCAATACTATGTGTTAGCTTTAAGTTGTTTAAATTGTCCTTTATAGGTCTTTTTTATGAAGTCTCTCTGGCTGTGCCAATCTTAGAGTTCTGTTTGTGAACCTGTGGTTCAATATAATCTGTGTATGCGCTATTGCGTCTATTGTGGCAGCATTGTGCATTTATCACAGATAACAGAAATTCTCCTTTCTCGTCAGGAACATCTCTGGCTTCTGCTCTGGGGAGGTTCAGAATGTCCTCTGTTAATTAGAGGAACTAATCTGACTCTATCCCAGAGATCTATATTTTAGTCCTATATTCAGGAGGTTTTACAATCTTCATGCTTGCCAGCATTGAGAAGCCAAACAGGTAGATAGATTTTTGTGAAACTCCATTAATCCCTATTAGGATCAATGGGCTTTCAATGTTCCAAATATGGAAAGATCACTACACTTAGATTCCCATTCAAAGGATAGGAATTCTAAGGGCCTCCATCCTCTTTCAGGAATAGAGCAGTCTGCTAGTATTCACTTCGGACACCCAGCCTCAATGGGTACTGGATATATTGAAATGGATTTCCTTCAAAAGGAGTTTCCCATAAGAAGACTGTAAATACTAGAAGGCCTCTGAGAGCTTCTGTCCACGCAAGGATCAGAGTCTCAACGTTTTACATCTCAGACCTGAAATGGAGAAATGTTATGTCAGGTCAGCTGCAGTCTGCCCATCAATAACATTCTGAAGATCTGGCTGTCTTGCCCTGCCTTATATCAGTGTTATCAACACATCTGCAGTATGTGTTGTTGCCCCTCCAACAGTGGGTTACGATTCCACTGTTGAAATATGTATTACAAGTACACCATTGTATTAGCCAAGGTAAGCACTTTGTACTTTGGTTCGCGTCTTTTCTCCCTCCTAGGAGGAGACAGTTGCTTCAACACTTTACCGGGAATTTCCCTGAGCTGCAAGGATAACATTATGTTGGTACTGTCTTATCTATACTTCTGGCAATGTTCCCAGAGAGTGCAGTGAAGCATTCTTCCACAGAAAGACCTTGACTATAATTCGAATTGGTTTACACACAGGCTTCTAAACATTTCTCCTTTAGTCATTTGAAATCATTATAGGGTTGCTAAGGGGTTTCTATGGAATCTCAATGGCAAAATCATCAGAGGTGGTAACACAGGGTACAAATGAATATAAATAAGATAATTTTGAGAAGGACTTAATGTTCAGATTACATGTGAGATGCCGATAAAAAAATGCCTGCAACTTTCCTTTGGTCCATAGGGTGTATATGTGATACAGAACTGGCTTTTGTAAACCGAGTGATGCTTTGAAAGTAATACTTTATTATTGTGTGCTAAGTATTAGTATTTTTATTAAAAGCTTTTGTTCTTGTTAGGATGGCAAAGGGATATGGCATGAAACTGGTGTACAAAAAAACATTTCGGGAATTCTATGAAGAAAAGATTAAGAATGAAGAGCATAAAATGCTTTTGAACCAAATGCAGGCATTGGAGGTTTGTATTAAAAGTATACCTATAGATCAGCTCTAATCAGCTCTATTCAGTTGTTGTTGTTGTTTTTTTTTTTTTTAAAGCATGCTAAAGCTGGAATTCCATAAGGAATCTATAGGGTTGGTAGTAGGGGATTTGGAAATCCAACCCCCTCAACTGCTTCCTCTAGATTCTCTAAAATGTAAGGGTTTTTCTTCTCCCACTTCTTTTCCCTTTAGTTTATCCTTATCTGCTCTCAACTTCCTATAATCTTAGAGCATAGTCAGTCCTCATCAGGTTGTGTATGGTGTTTTTGGGGAGATACGTTGTGCCTTTCTTTGGAAGCCCTTACACTTCTTTATTGAGCATGTTCCACTTTTCTTCCCAGGGGAACTAAAATGGTTAACAATACACGGGGGGGGGGGGGAGAGACACACCCAAACAAGAAAGCGACTGGAGGTTTCTGATGTTCAAGCATGTCTTTTCTGCCCAGCTCTTGGTCTGACTCTCAGGTTAAGAGCTGAAGGATGTTTACACCTCTGGGCATGCCCAGGACTTGGATAACTGTGCTGAGAGAAGAAGAAACTCAGCAAGATGTTTTCACCTGCTACTAACATTCCTCCCCTGCTGTGTCATTGAGTGGCCTAGTTTTTCTGCCTTTGTTATCAAACCAGGGGCATCCACTGTACTATTAGATATAGGGCACTTTCACACATGCCAAATAATGCATTTTCAATCAACTTTCAGTGCACTTTAACGATCATTTGCAAGTGGATTTTGCTGTTTCACACAGTAAAATCCAGCTGCAAAGTGCACTGAAAGTGGATCAAAAGTGCATTATTAGACATGTGTGAAAGTGCCCATAGTGACATGGGTAGAAGGTAAAGGTCCCCTGTGCAAGCACCAGGTCATTCCTGACCCATGGGGTGATGTCACATCCTGACGTTTACTAGGCAGACTTTGTTTACTGGGTGGTTTGCCAGTGCCTTCCCAATGGGAGCCCATGATAATTTTGGTGGGCAGCAATGAACAATTTGGAAATACTAGAGCTCCCTCCCCCACTCCAGGATTCTTGAAGCTTTCAGGGGTTTCATCAGGCTACCTTCCCCCATACCTCTACCCCCCCAGCTGATTTTTAGGTGGTACTATAGCATCAATTACTTACAACTATGAGGATAAGCAAGATTCCATTAGCAATATTTATTGCTTGTTTATAGAGTGCTGTTTGGCTACAGAATATACTTGTTATGATTTGCCCCGTGATCCTGTACATGCTTGCTTGGAAGTAGGTTCTGCTGAGATCTGTAGGACTGATTCAAGTAAAACGGTTTATGATGCAATTTTGTATGTGTGTCAGAGGAATAGAAGGGGTGATGTCAGGGAGACAATACCTTTAATTAAAACAACCAGTAAATCATATTTGAGGGCCCAGTTTTCTCTTTACAGGGTACAACAGCATCATAATGACTGTGTAGAAATAGCGGGTTTCTTAATCCCTGCCTGCCAGCTACATCCAAGTTGGCATTTGTATAGACAACTGGAACATGTATTTTCATAGGAACAGGCACCCACATCGGTTGTATTTAGCTTACCAGCTCTTGGCTGAAATTCGCAGTAATATGTCTAATGTATTTTTTTAGCAATATCCTACTGATGAACATTCCAAGCTAGTATCAGATAAAAAAGAGGACTATGCACATGCAGAAATGCTGAAGAATGATGAAAAACTGAAGTTACCCTTTGTAAGTATTTGCTAAATGACCTTTCTAGGCCCTGAACTTAAAGCCAGATTCTAGGTATAGTTTCACAGTGAATTGAGCAGTTAATGCAAACATCCTGTCCCTCTGACAAGTGAGCAATATAGGTGGCTGTGGACATACAGATTCAGTTGTACTAGTGTACTACACAGTTGGAAAAACTTGGAGCTTGCTTTTGTTTTTTGTTTTTTAATTTCATTGTGCTACTAGGGTGTTTATTTAGATATTTATACCTCACTTTCCCCCTAACATCATTCCTCACTGCTTCTTTTTACCCTCAACAGTCTTATGAAGCAGGTTAAGCTTCTTGGTAGAGCGAAAGCTTGAATCTGGATCTCTGTGATACTCGTTGAATCACTAACCCACACTGGCTGCTCATAATGCAGATAAGAGTTTGTTGCCCTTGTTCTGAGCCACAATCTTGGAGATGTGGAACAAGGACCAGCAGCAAAGACCACTGCTGTGTGTGTGTTGGTATGAAGTGACAGTTGCCTTATTTAAGCTTATTTACAAAAATAACCTTGTGCCAAATGCAAAGATAGTAATCAAATCAACAGCACGGTGGCCAAACTATATCCCAAAACAACACAAATTAGTATTTCACATTAATACACATTGAAGAGTTTACATATCAGTTTTCACAATATTACAAAATTTCTATAATGCTTGATTATAGAAATTTTGAAGCTTGATTTATAATACTTTTAAAGTATTCTCAGGACGTCTGTGGTGGTTAACAAATAAGATATGGATCGAAGAAGCCTTGCCTTGTAAGGTGAAACGGGAAGTTATCTAGAACACCTGTCACTCATCTCTCCTCAGCCTTGCTGGTCATCGCCTGGCTTCATTTCTTTATTATCAGTTTCGCTCATACACGGAGGAGGAGGAACTGGCATTAGCTTTATCAAGACTATTGTTTGGACAATTATACTGGCTTGTATTTTTAGTTACAGAACAATACCTGAAATACTATACTCATTTGCATTCTTACTTGTGGGAAATGTATCATAGAAATTTTGTAATATTGTGAAAATTGATATGTACCGTATTTTTAGCTCCATAGGACGCACCTAGTTTTTAGAGGAGGAAAACAAGAAAAATCTTGTTTTCCTCCTCTAAAAAGTTGTCTTATGGAGCGAATGCCGGCTGGCCGTGCGCGCGTTGGGATGGCGCGAGCCGGCGTTCCCCGCCCCGACGGCCAGCTGGGAGGTGGGCAGGGCCGCACAGAGCTGGCTGGGTTCGTGGGCATCGGGACCATAAGACACCCCCCCCCAGCTGGCTGTCGGGGCGGGGAAAGCCGGCTCGCGCTGGAACGACGCGAGCCGGCTCTGTGCGCCCTGCTCACCTCCCAGCTGGGAGGCGGGCGGGGCGCACAGAGCCGGCTGGGCGCGCTGGAACTAAGCAAGCCGGCTTTCTCCGCCCCGACAGCCAGCTGGGTGGCGGGCGGGGTGCACAGAGCCGGCTGGGCGTGCTGGAACGGGGCGCACAGAGCCGGCTCGCGTCGTTCCAGCGCGCCTAGCCGGCTCTGTGCACACATTCGCTCCATAAGACGCACAGACATTTCCCCTCACTTTTGAGGAGGAAAAAAGTGCGTCTTATGGAGCGAAAAATACGGTAAACTCTTGAACGTGTATTAATATGCAATGCTAATTTGTGTTTTGGGATATAGTTTGGCCACCGTGCTATTGATTTGATTCCTATTTAAGCTTATTTGCTGCCTAACTATTAAACTGCTGTCAGAAATATGCAGGGATACTGTTCTCTTTTTTGGGATGAGTATGAGAGAGTCTGTGGCAATGCTAGGATTTGGAGTCTGCTTATGCAGGAAGTAGCTTCTCTGAAGTTGCTATCTTGAGATTTCTGAAGCTTGAAAGGAAGAGAAAAGGGAAGATAGATGCAAATTTTGTTTAATGCTTCAGTTGGGCAAAGTACAGCTGAAATTTCAAAAAAGATGGGCAGCTATCTTTAATCCCCCTCTTCAGGGGGATTAAAGTCCACAAAGGTGACTAACCTACAGCTTTTTACTATCCTGCTTGTCTACAACATACTGATAATTTGTAGAAAATTAACGGGCTTGAAAATAAAACAAGGACAAACTCTTCCTCTTTACAGACTTTTGTGCCTGCTTCCTTAGAGGTAGTTTCTAACTTGCTACAAGTGGCTATTTTCAAGTGTCCTATATCATTAATTAGCTCAACTTGCTTTACTATGTACAGAAAATTGTAGGTGGTGATTGCACTTTGCTGGGGACATTTCCTTGCATTCTTGGGAACACATGAATCTGCCTTTTCTGAGAAAGCCAGTGTGGTGTAGTGGTTAAGAGCGGTGGTTTGGAGCAGTGGACTCTGATCTGGAGAACCGGGTTTGATTCCCTATTCTTGCACATGAGCAGTGGAGGCTACTGGTGAACTGGATTTGTTTCCCCACTCCTACACATGAAGCCAGCTTGGTGACCTTGAGCTAATCACACTCTCTCAGCCCCACCTACCTCACAGGGTGTCTGTTGTGGGGAGGGGGAAGGGAAGGTAAGCTGGTTTGATTCTTCCTTAAGTGGTAGAGAAAGGTGGCATATAAAAACCAACTGTTCTTCTTATACTGAATCAGACTCTTGGTCCATCAAGGTCCGTATTGTCTACTCAAACTGGCAGCAGCTCTCTTGTCTCAGACAGTGATTTTTCTCTTCACCTATGGCCTGGTTTTTTTAATTGGAGGTGCCAGGGATTGAACCTGGGACCTTCTGCACCCCAAGCAGATGCTCTACCACTGAGCCACAGCTCCTCTCCAGACTGTATGGAGCAGTGTTCTGGTATTTATTTTGCCCAGTGATTTGTAGAGACAGATGCGCACATACACATGAGATTGAAATTCATGCTTAATAATTCCATGTACACGAGGAAAACAGCATAGCGTTAGGGTGGTAGGTAATTTAAAGCTTATCAATTTCTCTACTTAACATGCTGTTTCTGTAAAGCTTGTTTGGGCTAAAACATTACTTTGCTACGCCGAGATCTCTGGCTTCTGAAATATTCATTGCTAAATTTGCATTTAGTCATTGCAAAAAATGAGATTTCCTGACTTGTTTTTAAATCTTCCTGCTTCAAAGAGAATGTTAAAACAGATGAGGGTAGTTCACTTTTTTGGAATCTAGAGAAGCTTTAGAGAAAGGACTGGGATAACTACAGCAATACAAATTTGATTGATAGCAATAAGTTCATTAGATAGATATATTTTTCTGAGAATTGCTTAAAATCTTTGTAATGAAGAATTCTTGCTGTCATAATTATGAGTTTTATATTGCTTTTTTCTCCCCCCCCAGGGAACACTAAGTAAATCTGAGTGGGAAGCAACAAGTACGTAGTCTTACCTATTTGACTATTACCAGAATGTTTTAATAATGATTGTTGTCTCCAATGCATATATCTGTTAGTCAGCCCAGGAGGCATGCTGTCCACCCGCCCCTTCCCAACTTTTTTCTTCAGTAGTTGTGCCAAAATGCTTATTAAACAGGAGTTTCGCTTGATAGCAGAACTCTCAGAAAAGGGTCTGGCAGTAGAAGTATGCATGCTTCTGGATCACAACTTTAATCAAATTAGGCACCTCATAAATCAACTAGAATTTTTTTAAAAATAGCTACTCATAAGTTTGAAGAGTTGGTAGCAAATTGTGTGCACCTGAATAAGAGCTGACCAAGGCCTGCTGTCACATGCAGCAAGGTCACAGAAATTATGACTCTGGCCTCACTGAGGTGCATGCAGCATGCACTAAAAGCTGCAAGGGTCCTGCATTAGCATGCCAGGAGCACAGATTGTTGCTGCACACAGGCAGCAAAGTGCCTCTTAGTGGCATCCGTATGGGACACATGCAGCCACAAATTGTTCTAGTTCAATACAATCGGAAGCGACTTGATGGCACTTAACATACACATAACAACTTTACTGCTGGAAATTGTTTCAGCTTGCTGAATGAATTTTATTAAGATTTTGAGGCCCATAACTGTCAATACTCTCTAAAAATGGAGTTTGGAGTACTTCCTAAAACCATGTGAGCCTTGCTTAAGATGAAAACACACATGTTCTTCCTCTCCTCTCCCTCCCTCAATCCCTGGACATATGGGCTCACTTAAACAATATCCATTCTAACAAACTTTTGTCTGTATTGGAAAGGGTATTTTCTAGTGTTTTGTGCCTTAGCTTGGACAACCGTTACTGATTCTTTGCAGTAGTGAACTTCATCCACCAGAGATCACAACTCTGCTGTTTTTCATCAGTTATTGTAGGATAAGAGAATGTTCATATCTTTAGTGTATCCCTTCCAGCATATAAATAACATGGAGGTTGAAGTGAATTCTTGGGCTATCCCAAAAGTCCTGCACAAGAGGCACTAAGCCTTTAAATTGTTCTAAAGGTTTTAGATCAGTTTAACAATTTGTTTTGCTAATGTGCTGTGGGCCATATTTGGAAGCTATCAAGGTGACTTTTTTATAAGGTGTATGTGTGTGTGTGTGTGTGTGTGTGTGTGTGTGTGTGTGTGTGTGTGTGTGTGTAAAGTGCCCTCAAGTCGCAGCCGACTTATGGCGACCCCTTTTGGGGTTTTCATGGCAAGAGACTAACAGGTGGTTTGCCAGTGCCTTCCTCTACACAGCAACGCTGGTATTCCTTGGTGGTCTCCCATCCAAATACTAATCAGGGCTGACCCTGCTTAGCTTCTGAGATCTGACAAGATCAGGCTAGCCTGGGCCATCCAGGTCAGGGCTATAAGGTGTATATATATCTTAAATTCTACTAAGAGTATAAAGATACTAGAACTGGTGATGGCTGCCAGCTTGGAGGGCTTTAAGAGGGGAGTGGACATATTCATGGAGGAGAGGGGTATTCATGGTTATTAGTTAGAATGGGTACTGGTCATGCTGCATACCTATTCTCTCTAGTATCAGAGGAGCGTGCCTATTATTTTGGGTGCGGTGGAACACAGGCAGGATGGTGCTGCTGCACTCGTCTTGTTTGTGGCTTCCTAAAGGCACCTGGTTGGCCTCTGTGTGAACAGACTGCTGGACTTGATGGGCCTTGGTCTGATCCAGCAGGGCCTTTCTTATGTTCTTATGAAGCAAAACTCATCAGGCATTTGTCTTTCCACATTTGTGGAAATCATGGTTTAGTTGGGGATTTTTTATGTTTTTTGAAATAAGCTAACTTGAAATTGATGCAAGTCTCCTGGCGATAACATTGTGTGGCTGCAGATTGTAAGTGCATAATCACATGGCATTAGTAGGTTTCCTGATCTGCCATTTTGGGCCATATGATTTTCAGTGCATGTATACCCGGGAGTAAATACCACTGAGTTCAATGGGACTTATTCCCTGGTAAGTGGTGCTTAAATTGCAGCCTTTGTTTTCCATGCGTCAGCGATGTAACCACGCCATGCCCCAGCGTGCAATATGATACTTTTACTGCAGAATGTTACTGGCTACATAATATTGTTAGATACTGTGTGTATATATACTGTAAACAGGCGACTGCTTTGGACATATTGTTTCAACAGTTAACTATTAATGGCCAGGCAAAAATTGCTTTAGCTTCCTAACAGAAGATATTCTCTTAGGTTTGGTCATTTAACAGCAGAAACGACAACAGCTTTATTTTGCTAAAATCTTTGAAGGGGCAGAAGGCAATTAATGTTTCCTTTTATTTCCAGGTATATACATGATCTTTGCATTCGAAAAGCAGCCATAAAAAAGGACGATGAAGAGAAACACTTGAAGCAATCTAGCATCCAAAGTGACAGCTATTTTATATTTTTATGTTTTAAGAGTGTGCAGGACACAACCCAATTGGGCAAGCTTATGTATGAGTTGTGGCTGCCTGTCTGTGACAAGAAGGAGTATCTTGCGTGTGTTTGTATAAACGTGAGAAAGGGGTTGGAATTCTTCTGTGGGGCTGGGTTTCTTTCTTTTAAACAAAGTGCATGTTTTTTTTTAAATGCTCAGGATGCTTAAAGTAAAAAAAACTTGCCACATAGTTTACCTACTGTGTGACAGATTTCATGATATAAAGTGCTGATTGTATATAGCTGTCATCTGTGTGATGAAGCCTCTGTTCTCAGGCTGCCTCCGCAGCTTAGAAACATAAGGAAATGAGGATTTTGGTGGTTTCATCTAGCTGTGTAGTCAGAAGCTACAATTGACAAATTCTGGGTAGATATAGCTCCCCCAAAGTAAGTTTGGGGAATACCAAGTTTTTAAGTGTTTACTTGCTCGTTGATTAGCTGTACAAAGTTGTAAAGATACAAACTAGCAAATGTAGACATCAGTGACGGCCGAATCCAGCACCCTCAGACTCAACAGAAAAATCCGTGCACCTGATCAAGAGCTTAAGGGCCCTTATTTGTACAGAGCATTCCTGTGTCGGTCTGTTTGTCAACCCCTTTTGACAAGCCAGTGTAACAATTTAACTGATGGAATTTTAGTGCATGCGATGAACTCTGTGTCTTGGGGTGCCTGACATCGTCCCACAGGGGGGCTCTTTATCCGAGTCCCACGGTGCAGTATTTTCTGATTTAAATAATTGTAATAGTTGTTTTGGGGTGGGACGAGGGAGATAGAGGAAACCTATTTTGCTATTTGTGCTCCTTGGTGTGTATTTGTCTTTTGTAGTGTGTGCCTGATCAGGATTAAATAGATTTTTGGTTCTGTATGAGCAAAGTGTCTGAGATACTAAAAGATGCCAAAAGATCATCTGAAGAAATCAGATTCCAAGTAATATAGCTACTTACACAAAGTCTTTTAGAGAATGACTTGGCATTGAATAAGGAAAAAACAACTTGACTATTAAAAGAATTATTCCCAAGAGGAGAGACAAGCAGCCTGAGCATGGGAAAGGGAACTGCCAGAAGAAATTAAATAAAAATATTTTTGTAGGGTGCTCTTGAGTGTTGCTCTGTAAGCTGTGTTTTAATTGCTCCGCCAACTAGTTCAGTAGGAATCTCTCTACAGTGAGTCTTTTAAGATAATATTAAAATATTTAAAAGGGAATGAACTGTGCATGTGCACTTCCCCAGGTACAAAGGGAAAGCATACACTGTATATGATGAATACATATGGCTTTATTTTTCATTATACATAATAGGAAATTATGATAATCTAGAATGGTGAAATACAAGTTTGTAGTCACATGAAATGGGATACAGTTCAGATGCACCTTTTTCAGTGTAACAACTCAGACTGAAATTAGAGTCAAAGGTCCCTCTATATAACAGTTTCTTGCAGCTTGAAGACTTATATCATGGGAAAGACTTGCCTAAAATCCCCTTCACATGCCAGATTTCTGGATCCATAACATTGTAAGAGAGAGGCATTTAATTCTCTCAATTATTACCTGCATTCTGAAGTGTCCCTAAAAGACATGAAGTGGTTGCCTTTGCATATCTTAAAACAACTGTACTTAAATATTGCATTGAGATATGCAACAACTTTTGAGCCTCTTTCAAAGCCTCCCTGGGAATGCTTACATTGTGAGCCCTTAAACTAGATATTTTAGCTTGTTAGATTAGAAGTGGTCAACTTCTGTAGTCTTGAGGCTAGATGGAGCACCCTAATAGCAAGGGATGCCTTTGAAGAGTTTTGTTTGTTAATTCTGATGTGATTTCCAAATATGGCTATGGGCAAAGGCCCCTGTGGTAACTCCATCAATGTCAATAAGTGGAATACTCATGAAGAGAGTAGCAGAAATAGTTTCTCTCTGTTCTGAAAGTCACAAGTAAGTTCAGCTACAGAGACCACCTCAATGCATGCCCATGTACTGCTAATGCAGAAGAACCTCTAGGCCTATTTTCATAATAAAATTACATGAAAGGAGAAGAATTTGTGATCCCAAATGGTCTACAGCAACGGTTCCCAAACTGCTCCACTGAGCACTTGGTCCTCCGCAAAACGTCTCCTGGTGCTCTGTGAAGAGAGTGGAAAGAAAAATACTACTGTCCTTCAGTTTAGTATATAGGTGCTAGGTGAAAATTGGGGCTCTGTGATGGATTTCTCTCCGAAAAGTGCTCCATGACTCAAAAAGTTTGGGAACCGCTGGTCTACAGTCTTAAGCTATAAACAAACAAAAGCCCCTGGCCTAGTGGACTATGACAGGCTTAGTTTCTTCAGCTTCTTCCTTTTGAAGAAGTGAACTGAGATTTCCAGCCCATGTGCATTTCCTTAGCTTCTGCTTTGGTGACAGCATTGACCCATTGGAGATTTGGGTTGGCAGATTTGGGTCTCTCATCCTGGTACTCCCATTTTAGCTGAGGATGTTGGAACATGCTTGAGAGCCGTTGCTCCCTAAAATAATGGCAGCTGTGCACGAAGAGGCTTTTTTCTTTGGGGGGGGGGGAGAAACCTCTCAAGATGGGAGAGCAGTAGAGGCTCTACCACTGGGATTGTCTGAAGCAACACCTGCAACAAGATTAAACCAAGGAAAATTTGGGGTGGTATATTATCTAGAATGTTTATAGGCTGCCTTTCTACCCAAATATATCTTCAAGCCAGCTAGCAAATAGGTTTAAATATAAAGCAATGTGAATAAACTGGTGTAAAACATCTAAGCAATCTGTACTGTGGTTCTTCCACCCTTGTTCCTGCCTTGCAGAAAGCTTTCTTGGCAACCCACTACTATACAGATCCATCTAAAGAAATTAAAGATGGAAGAATTAATCATAAGGGAAAAGAGGGGGGTAGAATGTCCACTGCTTTTGTTAGGGGAGCGTTTCTGTTTCTCCTTGGCTCTATGTTGGGGCTGTTTCCATCCTCTCTGTAGGGGAGGATGTAGGTCATCGTTCCTTACCAGACTTGTCTTCTGCGTGCCCTTTGCTGGATGGAAATTCAGAGCAGTGGGCTTGTCTGCAAGATGAGTACATTGATACAAACATTTAATGGCTGCCTTTGGACCATTGTGTAGTGGCTGAAGGCAGAGGGATCTTCCGCTTGTTTCCGTATCCCCTGGGAAGTTGAGCAAGATATTCTTTCTGGTAGGAAGGAGGGAAGTATTCCTGAAGATGCTCTCTAGCCAACAGCTTGGCCATGCTTGTTCTCCCCTTCAGATGGTATTCTTCTTGGGAGGAAGAAATTGCAGCCTTCCAGCAGTCCTCAGCTCTGGCCAATGGGCAGACCATCTCCTCGTACCTGCAGTCCCTGAGAAAATTGGGTGAAAATCTCAAGCTTCCACTAGGAAAGAGGGTGTTCAACCCTTGCATCCTATGCCTCTTCCACTACTTAAGATGCTTCTCTCCAAAGCTGAAACTGGCTCCTTCAGGAATACCCACAGGTTTGGGTGTCTGAGTAGAACAGAATGTTAACAAAAAAATTAAACTATGTTTGCAGAAAAATGTGAAATCTAAAAATAAATACATTGGAGTTATTTTTAAAAATCCAAAATGATAAAAGGATCGTAGCTTTAAAAAAAACATTCCCTCAGTGGCTGTTGCTAGGCAACCACATTCCAGGCTTCAGTTTCTATGAATAGGTATGGGGAGGAAGGTCCTTTCCAGGGCTGTTTTGGCCTCTGAGGGAGGACTCATTCGGGCTGGGCCTGTCAGCAACCACTGGGTGACTTGATACTACCCAACTTACATGACTCAACTAGGCTTGGCTGCTTGCTACTGTTCCAACAGCAGCTGCCTGATGAAAGCCAGTGTTGTATAGTGGTTACAGCATCAGAGAAGGGTCTGGGAGACCCAGGTTCGAATCCCCATCTTGCTGAGGAAGCTCACTGAGTGATTTTGGGTCAGTCACATTCTTTCAGCCTAACCTACCTCACAGGGTTGTTGTAAAGATGAAAAGGTGGAGAGGGGAATAATGTAAGCTGCTTTGGGTCCCACTATGGAGAAAGGTGGGATACAACTGAAGTAAATAAATGATAAATATAACTGAAGATGGGTGTGAGATAAAAGGTAGGTTGGTGAGTGGCTGAGAAGGAGAAAATGAGGCAAGGAAGGGTTGTCAGGAGGAGAGGAAAAGGAATAAAGTCCTTGAGGGTTCCCTACCATGCAACTGGGCCACGATTTTCCTAGGTGGAGACTGCTGGACGGGGGGTGGGGGGTGGAGAAAGCTGAAGATGGGCAGATAATTGTTGGGTGGGAAGGAGAGAAGGAAGCAGGAAAAAGCCTTTGAGGGCTTCCAGGAAAGGGAAAGGGAATAGGGAGGAGGAAATGAATGCCTCTTGCAAGTCCTTGTGGGTTCCCACTTGTAGCAGCTCTCATATTTTGTTGATTTCCCCCCCTATTTCAAGTATTCTGTCAAAAAATGTTTCCAGCAATTAGAGTAATTCTGTTACATGTAATAATTAGCATTTCTATAAATGAAGTAAATACATTTTGTCATAAGCCCTGACTCCCACCTAAGGTGCCATCATGGTCTAAGTTGGACAGCTAAGCCAGCCTGGCTGAATCAGACAGCAAACCTCAAATGGTATATATTTACTGAAGAGATTATGGGAGTGTCTGATGTCAGAGGAAAAGAAAGTCCTATGTACTAGTAGGCAAAGGATGCAAGCCAGGAGGGAACTGTAAGTCTACGACAACATGAGAGAAACTGTGCCATGCTGAGAGCACAGCAGTAGCCATAGCCGCTATGGGGAGACCTAGGGCATCAGGAAGAGTTTGGCGTAGTCAGCTATGGGAGACGATAACTCTATTGTTGCTGTTTCTGAACCTTGATTCAGTTTCATGCTTGGCAGTTCAGCCTCTTATCACCACACTAGACTGCTATGCCCATTTACCAGAAATGTAGCCAAGTATGTAATCAACCCTTCTGTTGAACTGTTTCCCTCAAACTTGACAAGAACAAACCATCTCAAGCTAGGAACACACACACAAATCCAGATACAGTTCCTGAGCGCGGGAGGTGACCCAATTTAGGAGTCGGAAACAATAATATGTGATTTCAGTGATTCTTTAGTCGAACTGAAAAGGCTTTGTCAAATGTGCCTTCAACCATCGCACGCACTGAAAAATGCCCCCCTTGCTGTGAAAGTTCAGAAACGTAAACGGGCTATTGTTAACAATATAAATTAGTAATGCAAATATTTCCCAGGCTTTATTCAAAACAACACAGTTGGAAAGTAACCTTTAAGGAATAATGAGCCGACATGCCACAATATACCAGTCCTTAGGCAATTCCCTGTGTGTCTTATTTGTGTTGCTAAACTGCATCCCCGTAGTAATACTTTTGTTTGATCTGAAGCAGCTAATATGCGTCCGGCTTGCATTACAGTAATAGAAATCAATGCAATTGCTTTGTGGGACAGCAGAAGGCATCATTTTGTTGGTCAAACCAGTCTTTCAGTGGTTGCTTTGCTAGCAACCAGTTGTTTTGTGCAGAAACAAATTAGAGTTGAAGGTTTTCTAATGGAACTGTTCAACCCCTTCTCTATTATATCAGAAGCAGCTTAAACATAAAATGATTCCAAATAGCAGAGTCCTTTATGTGAATGTAAAGACTTCTGGAAAACTGCAGGCAAACCAAGAAAGAGGAACAATAATGAGATGTATTTAAGAAAACAGATCAAATAATCAACCTTTTCAAAAGAGGCAAAGGAATGTTAAATGGCATTCTAAATTTTGGTCTTCAAGAGAAATTCCAGTATTGCTAATATAATGAAGACCTGTACCTCGACCTTCATTACACAAGTTATACTTCCTAAATTGAAAGTAGTTATGGATGTAATCATTTCCACTATAAAAAAACCCTAGCTGCCGCTTTTATCTGTTGTAGCCATGGCTAAGTAGTGGAGACGGAGGGAAATAACTCTTTTTCCTATCAACTTTTCCCAACTCTTCAGTCAACCTGCTTCTTGCTCAGTCCTTATACTCAGCTTAGACTGGAATGTGAGTCCAAATGGACACATGCGTCTCTCCAAACTACAGCCATTTTAGGTGGGGGATGGTGGAGGAACCAGTCCTGTATAAATGTTGGCACTCTAATTAGCAATAAGCTTTGCTTGTTTTTTCCTTCTCACACTGCCACCAGATGTGGTCCTAATAAAAGGGTTCACAACATGGATGGTGCTTTGTTGTTGGATTTTGATTTTGCACCAGCCACAGCTGCAAACAACTCAAATCACTCACAACAGTGAACTCCTGGTCTTAACAACCACAATCCAGCTAGGAGGCCAATTCGCCATTCACCACTTCCACTTGCTTCAACCTAGGCTCAAGGTCTGCTTTCAGGCATGTGTCCCTAGGTCCTTTAGCTGTTGCTTCTAGCCACTGCACCCTCCCTGCAAGGCTAAGCTGTGAGGTAGCTAGCTAGCCAACGCTGCAGGTGGCACAACCTGCCATATTGCTGTCCAGGAATGCCATCCCCCGATGTCACAGAGGATCTGGTCTCTGCAGGCTGCAGAATTCTCAGGCCTTAGCGGCTTTGCTTCCTACCTATCTCTCTCTGTGTATAAAGTACCATCAAGTCACAACTGACTTATGGGGACCCTGCAAGGGGCTTTCAAGGCAAGTGAGAAGCAGAGGTGGTTTGCCATTGCATTTCTCTACAGAGTCTTCCTCGATGGTCTCCCATCCAAGTACTGACCTTGTTTAGCTTCTGAGATCAGATGAGATTGGGCTATACCATGCCATCTTCCTTGCCCTTCCTACCTATACCAACCAGCTAATTTCCCTCCTACTGCCCCTCCTGATCATAGTGCCTAGTTCTTTGAGCTTACTCCTTAGGAGGCTTTTTCTCTCAAAGTCTATAAAGTTATGCCTGGTATGGACAGAGTGGACAGGGAGAAGCTTTTCTCCCTCTCTCATAATACTAGAATGCGGGGTCATCTGCTGAAGCTGGAGGGTGAGAGATTTAAAACACATAAAAGGAAGTATTTCTTCCCACAACGCAAAGTTAAATTGTAGAACTCCTTGCCCCAAGATGTGGTGATGGCAGCCAACCTGGAAGGCTTTATGAGGAGAATGGACATGTTCATGGAGGAGAGGGCTATTCATGGCTACTGGTCATGATGCATACCTATTCTTTAGTATCAGAGGAGCATGCCTATTGTATTAGGTGCTGTGGAACACAGGCAGGATAATGCTGCTGCAGTCATCTTGTTTGTGGGCTTCCTAGAGGCACCTGGTTGGCCACTGTGTGAAGACTGCTTTACTTGATGGACCTTGGTCTGATCCAGCATGGCTTTTCTTATGTTCTTAAAGTGACTTCTACACCAGAGGAAGCCTTTCTACAAAAGAGGTTAGTGCTGGCTATCTTTCCTCCTGCCTACATTGCCTTTACCCTGACCTGGATGACCCAGGCTAGCCTGATCTCATCAGATCTCAGAAGCTAAGTAGGGTCAGCCCTGGTTAGTATTTGGATGGGAGACCACCAAGGAATATCAGGGTTGCTGTGCAGAGGAAGGCACTGGCAAACCACCTCTGTTAGTCTCTTGCCATGAAAACCCCAAAAAGGGGTCGCCATAAGTCGGCTGTGACTTGACAGCACTTTACACACGCATTGCCTTTGCCTGCCTATCTCCTCTGCAGCAGTATGGCAGCTTCCCCCTTTCTCCTAGGATTGCCTGTGAGCTGATATTTACCAGGTTATATTAATTATATCCATGCCATTTAAAGCTTCAGCTGCCCATTTCCATACATTAAGTCTCTGTTAAAGGGGCAAGACAATTTTTTTCTCTCTCCTGGTTGTTTGCAACCCTACTTGCTTGTCACACTTAGGGTGTCCTGGGGAGTGACACATGGGTGTGGGGAAGACCATCCTGATCATCACCTTACTTTCAGGAATTTTTGATGCTGAACTGTCTAACTTGATTGAGTCACTAGTTCACGGGTTACTTTATTGCAGATTTTATGTGCAGGAATTCTTGGATTTATTGGAACCTGTGTTGATCGATAAAAAGTTGGTCACAGAGCAGAAGACTCTTAACATTTTATTGATGGGGGTTGACCAAAGAATCACTGTACTAGTAGCCAAGTTTCTGTTCTCTACAATGAAAATACTGGCCAATAGGGCTGTCGATTCGGTTTGTCCCGAACCGAAAAACAGCCGAATTTAGCCCGATTCGGCTGTTTTCGGTTCGGGAGGAACCGAACTCAAAAAAGGTGGGAAACGGGGAGCCGATTTCGCCAACTTCAGGGATTAGGCGAATAAATTCGGCAGATTTGGGGTTCCCCCCGCGCCTTTATGGGGCTTCCATGAAGGTGCGCGGGGAGCCCTTTAAATAGATCTGTGCCTCCTGGCTGGGAGGCGCAGATCTATTCCACGCCCCTCCGCGCGCCTTCAGGGGAGTCCCCTGAAGGCGCGTGGGGGCCCCCCTTTAAATAGATTTGTGCCTCCCGGCCGGGAGGCACACATTTATTCCAAGGTGCGCGGGCCCCCCGAATTTCCCCCCAAACTCCAGATCTCGCCCGAATTTCGGGGATCCGAAGCGGGGGAGTTCGGACTTCGGCATGGTCTGAATCAAAATGGGCCAAATTTTGCCGAAACCGAATTTTACCAAATTTTTTTGTCAACAGCCCTACTGGCCAAGATAATGTCCTGTATATAATTTAGTCAGATTCTAACCCTTAAACTGCTTGATATACTAGGATGAATGATGTATGCAGAGATTTTATGAAGGTAATTAATTTAATAACAGTGCTTTTTCTGCTTCTGTATGGCTTGTATGCTGTAATAAAGTCTCACTGATCAAATTTGTATTAATAGTCTTGCAGCTTATACTTGCTAGCAACTAGATAAAAGAGTTTGTCGTGTGGGCCCAAGGAACTAGGTTCTATGGACCAGCAAGAAAGAGAATAACCAAGATCTGGAGCTAGTCCAATGTCTTGCTGACATTGTAGCAGATGATCCCGGCCAACCGGGAGCAGCTCTCTAGCTTTGGCAGATGTTCATTCATTTGGGACTATGTCATCCTTGATGAAGTGTACAAAATTAAAAATGCCTTGGCTAAAACTACCAACTAAACTAAGCATGAGATCTCAGCAAAAAAACAACACCTGTATCCTCCTCTTGGGGATGCCGATGCAGAACAACTTCAATAAACTTTGGACCTGCTTTAATTTTGCTTGTCAGGGGGTTCTCCTTGGCAGAGCCAAAACTGTCTTGATGAAATATGAACATCCTATCACCAGGAGAGAAAGCTAATGGACTTAGATCTCAGAGAATATGATGGCCCTTATATAGCCATATTTCATGTGGCAAAGATGAAAAACAGAAGACAGAGCAAGCATCCTGTCCACCAGCTATCTTCTCAAGATTTCCCCTCTGCGGTTAAACTATATAATGTGGTTAGACTATATACCTACTCATACAGGCCACTGTGGTCTTTGCTGGGTCTCTTTAGTATATCCTGGGGCAGGCGAGCAATAATATAAAGGCTGTGGAGAGTTAAGCAAGTGATCTCTAGTTACAGTTACTATGCCCACCCCTAAGATGTTTGCCTTTTAAAAAAGAATAGCTCTCTATGGTCATTTGTGCATGGTCGCTGTAACCTCCTTTATTCCCTGTTTCAGCCAGGACCTAACTTTTCAGTATGACGCACCCCCCCCTTTCAACCACTTCAATATCCCACTCACTCAGCCCGGCCGTATATGCTGAGGGAAAAAGCGTTGGCCTGAGTATATTTGTGAGGAGATTATTTTCCTTCTCCTCCAGTCCCACACCAGTATTTACCTCAGAGAGAAATAGGACACAAGAGGCTTTTTAACTTAGACAAAACAGGGAAGTTTATTGAACAGAACTCACAGAGATTGATTTTCAAGGAAAAGGCAGAAATTGGAGGGAAAACTCAAAGTCAGGTTTATCTACATAAGATTACTTCAGAGAGATAGCTTAGATGTTTTCTTAAATCAAGTTCCTTCCATTCTTAGTTTCAAGCTTAGTTCTGTCCCTCAGAACTGTTATTCAGATTCAGATTCTCAGACTCTGTCCCCAGCCTAGCTCTTTCTGACTACCCCACCTCAGTGGCTGTAATCCTCCACACCTCCCTGCTACCGGAATAGCTCTACCTCAAAGACTAATTCCCCTTTGTGACCTGAGAATGGGCCCTCACTAACCCAATTCTCACTCCTGTCACTACCACAGGTTGTGTGTTTCAATAGCTTCGGCTTTAACAGAACCCCTCAGGTTCACAGAGTACAGAGTCTGGCTTCCGCTCAGTCTCGCTACCAAGCTTCCAATCTATCACAGCCTTCTCTGGCTGGTCCCAAGCTTCGACTACTTTCACAGCCTTCTATCCAGGCTGGGTCCCAAGCTTCGACTACTTTCACAGCCTTCTCTGGCTGGTCCCAAGCTTTGACTACTTTCACAGCCTTCTATCCAGGCTGGGTCCCAAGCTTCGACTACTTTCACAGCCTTCTATCCAGGCTGGGTCCCAAGCTTCGACTACTTTCACAGCCTTCTATCCAGGCTGGGTCCCAAGCTTCGAATATTTTCACAGCCTTCTATCCAGGCTGGGTCCCAAGCTTCAAATGCTTTCTGTCTCTCAGAGCTCAGGGTGTCAGCTCTCTGGGTCCGCCCACTCTTGGTCTTGCTTCAGATTAACCCCTTATCTGTCACAGCACTATATCCCATTCCTTGGTAGCTTGACGCTGTTTTGATGCAAAACCAACCCAGGTCTTCCTGTTCCTCTGTTAATCCAACTTTTCCCTCTCCCCTGAGCTCAGCCCGGCTCAAAGCAGCATGCAGATGACTAAACAGGGGGAAACACAGAAGATTGGCTGTGAGAGAAGCCAATCATGAAGCAGTGTGTAAAGAGGCAGGGATTCAAGTGCTTCCTGCTTCCTGCTACCTCTGAGCTCTTTCTGAGCAAAAGAAAGGCTTTTTGAAAACGAGGCTTGGATTTCTCCCCCACCCCTTCTTTCAGATTGCTCTGTTTTTTTTTTTTCTTTTCTTAAAATGCTTTTTTATGGCAGTTGGGTTTGGGGGGAAGGAAATCTTCTTTACTTACTGCAAAGTAAGCCAATTACAGCACAGCATTTAAAGGGGTGGGACTTGATTTGACTAGGGAGACTGCTTTTCTGTATTCATGGCTCGATTAGCACACAGTTTCGTCCCTGATCATTCAAGCCAATGCCTACAGTTTTCCCCAAATCGGGTTACATTAATGTGCAATGAACCCAGGCCCAACCAGGGAGATCCAACCCATGCATGAAAGGCCTATTGTAACTTTTAGGGCAACCATGAGAATACTTTCTAGGAATAAGCCTAATTGAATAGAATTATAGTAGGGCATCATTACTAATGTCTTCAATAAGGCATATACTGGAGATGCTGCTTATGATTTTGGTGGCTGCTACAGCCATGAATGAGTCTCCCTCCCATTGTGGGTATATATGAATGCCCCTAGACGGCAGTAAGAAAACCCACATGTACACATGCTCCATCTCTCTTTTACCCAGTTTGCTAAATGTTGATTTTCTTTTAAACTATGGACAAAGTACAATTCAGTTGCTGTTTCTTTTTCTCTTGATTAATGTGTGCTTCATTAGGAATGGCTCTATTTCACCATCAGCAGTGAAAACAGGATTAGCTGTGATATTAGCATCCTTTTTGAGAAAACGGATCCTCTCTGTTTAGTTTCTATTAGGCTGCTCTCTGGAAATGAAAACGAATATCATCTTTTCATTTCATTTGCTGGTTGACTGCTTATTATTCTCCTGTAGCTGATAGTGTCTAGTCCAAAGCACAAAATACTTAATACTTTCTTTCCGATGAGAAGATTTTAGAGTTTATCAATATGATTTGGCTAAGAACAACATGGCAATTTTACAGCTGAAATCATTATATTTTTCTGGGATTGTTATCTTGGCTTCAGATTTTTCAACCAATCTAGGATTTTATGGGTTGCTTAGAAAGTGGTGGCTAGGGATAAAAGGAGAAGTACATATTTTAAATGTGTTTTTTTGCTGATTTGATATGAGACTTGAAGCCATGTTCTGTGCTAGTATAACTAAGATCTTTATGCATGGGCACTTTGACTTACTTTCTCTGCTGGTCTGACTCAGGTTTTTTTGGAGGTTATGCATGAGTTTTCCATCCCTTAGAGATGATTTCATGCCCAGCCCATGCAATGTCCGGGTCTTCCCAATCCTGTTGTAACGC
Organism: Euleptes europaea; assembly: GCF_029931775.1. NCBI lineage: Eukaryota > Metazoa > Chordata > Lepidosauria > Squamata > Sphaerodactylidae > Euleptes > Euleptes europaea. The sequence continues at coordinate 59,229,036 of NC_079319.1, forward strand.
GGTTCTTAGATCTCCCCTGAGATCAGCCTGGGTCAAATCATCCCCATTTCCATGCATAAGCCAAAGCGTGGGAGAGGGGAGTGGGGGCAGGTGTGTGTGACGCTTTTCTCACAGTCAGCACTACAGCCCATTACAAACCAGCTCTTTCAAGGGACAGGGACTCAGATGCTTCCGGATTTGATCTGGTGATTCTGCTCAAACTCCAGGACTTTTTCAAGGGCAAACAATAACATGCATAGTGTTTTTAGGATTTGGAACAGAAAAGTGTGGGTCAAGAGAGCCTCAAACCCCAGGTAAAACTCCCATGCATAAAAGACCTAAATGTTACAGTGGCCACAGGTTTGACCCATGGCTGTTTACACCATTTTATAGAAGAATTTGACCATTTAAAAAATGCTGCTATGGCACAATCCTGATTGGGTCCTTGGTATGGAGGGAGGTGCTCTTGTTTCCCTCCCACACCTTTTCAAGTGCCAAACAGCCTCTTTCAGTACTTGAAAAGGCACAAGGGCAGGGAGGGACTAGATTACCTGCTTTCCCCCATGCCACAGGCCTGATCATGTTTGATCCCTTATGGAATTTTTAAAATGGTCACATTCTTCTGTAAAATGCCATCGTGGCTATGGATCAAACTTGTGGCCACCGCAAAGGGTGGTTTGGCTCTAATCTTTTCTGATAATATCAAACCCCGGTGATTTGCTGCTGGAAACAGAATACGTGGATTGGGGTGGTTGAAAGATGAATCACGAGCTTCTCAGAACTAATAGAGAGAAGACAGTAATGAATAAGACACACTACTTCAAAGGCTTGTTGTTGCTAGAAATTTTGTGTGTGGATGTTTCTGATAGATAAACAATTTTGTTAAAGATTGTTGCTAAGCCACAGACCAATTAAGCACCCAGGTGCCTGATCTCGAGCTTCTGCTTTATCTGAAGCCGCTTTGCAGTGGTAGAGGCTCCTGCTGTAATAAGGAAGAAATTCTCCCTACGGCACGAAGGCACAGACTTCGATTGCAATCCAAACGATATTTGGGATTTACACGAGACTTCTAAGTAAGCCTGCTTAGGTTTTCTCCCTCAGAGTTCTGCCTGCTCCCCTATCCTTTTACAACCGAAACGCCCAATGCTTGTTTTTTAAGATCACATGTTGGTAGTACTACAACTAGGGTTTCCAGGTCCCTCTTTGCAATCGGCGGGAAGTTTTTTGGGTGGAGCCTGAGGAGGGCGGGGTTTGGGGAGGGGAGGGACTTCAATGGCATAGAGTCCAATTGCCAAAGCGGCCATTTTCTCCGGGTGAACTGATCTCTATCGGCTGGAGATCAGTTGTAATAGCAGGAGATCTTCTGCTATTACCTGGAGGTTGGCAACCCTAACAACAATTACAATGACAGCCAGTTCCATGAAAAAGGAACTGTTATGGGCTCTGTTTCCATTCCTTCCCCCATGTCTGTCAGTCTCACTTAAAAAGTCCTGTGAAGAGCATGAAGGGACATGGGCTGGGTTTTGGTGCAGTAGGGCAAATAGCTGCTTGGTGGCAGTCCTGCTTCTCTGATGTAATAGATTGTAATCTTGGCCAATTCGCCAAACAGCAATGAGGCTAAATTGTGAATTGCAGAGCCCTTCCTCGGAAGCTGCGATTGGAGCTCGGGTTTGATTGATCACGAAGGTTTTGACAAATATAGCTGTCTCTTTAGTATGTCTGGTAAGAGACCCGTGGCGCAGAGTGGTAAGCTGCAGTACGGCAGTCCAAGCTCTGCTCACGACCTGAGTTCGATCTCGATGGAAGTCGGTTTCAGGTAGCCGGCTCAAGGTTGACTCAGCCTTCCATCCTTCTGAGGTCAGTAAAATGAGTACCCAGCTTGCTGGGGGTAAAGGGAAAATGACTGGGGAAGGCACTGGCAAACCACCCCATAAACAAAGTCTGCCTAGTAAACGTCGGGATGTGACGTCACCCCATTGGTCAGGAATGACCCGGTGCTTGCACAGGGGACCTTTACCTTTACCTTTTTACCTTTAGTATGTCTGCTGCTGGAGCTGAAATTTTTCACTTTGATTAAAATTATCCATTTGCCATGTGAAACTGCTCAGGTAACACTGACTCACATAACACAGCTATTATATCAAAATTAAATTAAAATCAGATTGGATTTGAATCAGTTGCAATGCTGACTTTATGACCTTGGGCAGATGATGAGAGGGAGGGCATCTTGGCCATCTTCTGGACATGGAGTAGGGGTCACTGGGGGTGTGGAGGGGGAGGTAGTTGTGGAATTCCTGCATTGTGCAGGGGGTTGGACTAGATGACCCTGGTGGTCCCTTCCAACTCTGTGATTCTATGAATATAAAGATACTGAAGGGGTTTCTGATCACAGGGACATCTAATTATGCTCAGGACTCTGTGTCAAAGTTATCTGCATTTCTCATTGCCCATAATGCCCTTAAGGCATACTGCAAATAAACAAACAAATAAATAAAAATTTACAAATGCACACAGACAGGTGAGGTTGTGCAAAAAACTAAAACAACAAAAAATGGTGGACGGGGGGCATTTGTCATCACTTTGGTTCAGTGAAGTATCAGGAATTATAAAAGGCCAAACAAAGAACTAAGGGATACAATCTAGCATAGGATGGTGTGCACGCACATGTATGCACATGTTATATGTGCTTCTTATTGTGGATTTCAGTCTGAATTACACTGAGCCTTTCAGTATGGCAAGTTATAGATTGCTGGGCTCATGGCAATGGATCCCTTGCCCCAGACAATGGAGTGGATCAGTTCTGTGATGGTCCGACTCCTAATGTTGGACAATTGCAATTAGAGTAAATCATAATTTGGTCAATTTTAGTCTATTATAAATTATTTGGAAATTTTAATTAGGAATGTTTTTGGTTGAACTGCTATATTTTTTTTAACCTTCTGAATAAATGACACATGTGTTTTACTGGCTTATGCTGTATTAATAATAAATCTGACATCTGAATCTGACATCAGTTCTGTGACGAAAACTTAATAAATTCTGGTTCAAATGTGCTGCTTTAAAAAAAAAAACAACCAAGGAATATTTCAGTTTGTTACCTATTTTGTATACAGAAATGGAAAAAGTATTAAAAGACAGCATAGACATGTTTTTTTTTTAAATCAAAAGCAGTCTCACGAGAATAACGAAAGGAAAAAAACACACCCTTGCACACTGGCTCTGCTTTGCCAACATCAACCACTAGGTGATGCTAAAAAATCAAGTCTTGTGGAAGTCTGTGAGAAGTTGGCTTGAAAGAGCAGAATAGTCGAGGGGGAGCTCAAAGCGCAGCATTGGAGTCATTCACTCCGAAGCTATAAAAAGGCAGTCCACTAGAAGTAATTTGACACCGCAAGGCGTTATTGTCTTGTTGGATTTGAGTCGTGCTCCTTTGCCATGGCATCAGCTCTCCTCAAAACAGGACAAGCCAGGTGGACGGAGGAGCGGAAACTTCTGATGGCGACCAGAACCACTGCAAGGTCGGACGAGGAATAGGATCAGGAAGAAGAGTCCTGGGTAAATAATGACCATTCTTTCTTCTTGACTGCAAATCAAATGTTTCTTTAAGGTTATTTATTTTATGGTTTTCAAGGGGAATAGATTTTTTTAAAACATTCATGCATGGTTTTATTCCTAGCAACAATTTTCCTGATGCTCCGGTGTTCCAAAGAAGTCTGAATACTAACACCTACTGTTTGGTTAGAATTCAGGTAGGACTGAATTCAGACATATTCATACTTATATATGAATATTTATAATATAACTGATATATATCAGCAACTTTATATATATATCAGTTAGCAACTTTAAAAAACCCACAAACCTTAGCTATATAATGGATTGTCATGGATGAAATTGAATGGCAAAGCTCCTTACTGGAGCAGAACAGCTATTTGGTGTTTGCCTCAGGCTATTTAAGAAGTACAAAGATCAAGGACAAGATTTCAGTCTTTTGCTTTGGAAGATTAGAATGTAATTGTTGTACTAATTCAGACCTTTATGTTAAGTCTGACCAGATGAGCCGATTTGACTCAAGCTGATTTTGCCCATAAAGCCTGTGTACATCATGGTTTTAAGGCTCCCACAACAATCCCCATTCTACTTGGTGCCCTTAAAGACTGCTGCTAAAATTATCTGTAGTTGTCAGGATGTATAGAAGTTTTCCTGCTGGGAGAACAGTGGTGAGAGAAAAGTGGTGATGCAGGAAGAAATGTCAGTTGAAGAATGTATGGACAGAAGAAAGGTTTAGCTGTCCACTTGCCTGCTGCTTCCATGCCCCAAACCACCCAATTTCTCTCTCTTTAGATGACATTGGTGGCAACCTGGTTTCTAACTCAAGAGATCTACCTCCATCAAGATCAAGAGATCTGCCGCATAGTTAAATTGTGGAACTCCCTGCTCCCAAATGTGGTGATGGCTGCCAACTTGGAAGGCTTTAAGAGGGGAGTGGACATGTTCATGGAGGAAAGGGGTATTATTCATGGCTACTAGTTAAAATGGATACTAGTCATGATGCATACCTATTAGCTCCAGGATCAAAGGAGCATGCCTATTATCTTAGGTGCTGTGGAACACAGGCAGGATGGTGCTGCTGCAGTCTTGTTTGTGGGCTTCCTAGAGGCACCTGGTTGGCCACTGTGTTAACAGACTGCTGGACTTGATGGGTCTTGGTCTGATCCAGCAGGGCTTTTCTTATGTTCTTATGTTCATTATATTCAGTTCTCAAATCCCACTTTTTGTGTTTTTGTCATTAACCTGGTTTTGGTCATGGCTTTTTGTATCTTGACAGGAACGTTTACCTTTTCTGGAAATGCAGTTTACCATAAGCCCTCCAGACTGAAAAGAGCATTTGAAGACGGCCAGTCAAGATGAGCTTACTGGACCAGACCAGCGTTCTAGACCTTAACCTGACTGCAGTTTGGAATAACTTAACAGAACCCACTGTGAAGAGCAAGGCCAAGACGTGTGAGCAAGTGGCCATAGCGGCCGAGGTGTTCCTTGCCCTGGGCATTGTAAGCCTCCTTGAAAACATCCTGGTCATCTGTGCCATTGTGAAGAACAAGAACTTGCACTCCCCTATGTACTTCTTTGTGTGCAGCCTAGCTGTTGCCGACATGCTTGTCAGCGTGTCTAATGCCTGGGAGACCATAACCATATATTTATTAAACAATAAGCATCTCATTATCGAGGATGTTTTTGTACGTCACATCGACAATGTTTTTGATTCCATGATATGCATATCTGTTGTGGCTTCCATGTGCAGTTTGCTAGCTATAGCAGTAGACAGGTATGTCACTATCTTCTATGCCCTCCGTTATCACAATATCATGACGGTGAAAAGATCGGGGCTCATCATTGCATGCATTTGGACTTTTTGCACCGGCTGTGGGATCATCTTCATCCTTTATTATGAATCAAAATATGTGATCGTTTGTCTCATCACAATGTTCTTCATCATGCTGTTCCTGATGGTCTCCCTGTACATTCATATGTTTCTTTTGGCTCGTACTCATGTCAAGAGGATAGCAGCTTTGCCAGGATACAATTCTGTTCATCAGAGGACCAGTATGAAAGGGGCCATCACCCTGACCATGCTACTGGGCATCTTCATTGTTTGCTGGGCTCCATTTTTCCTCCATCTCATCCTGATGATTTCCTGCCCACAGAACCTCTACTGTGTTTGTTTTATGTCTCATTTCAACATGTACCTCATCCTCATCATGTGCAATTCAGTGATTGATCCCTTGATCTATGCTTTCCGAAGCCAGGAAATGCGAAAGACTTTTAAGGAGATCATGTGCTGCTATAGCATAAGATCGGCCTGTGGATTGCCCAGCAAGTATTAGGGAAACGGTATAGTTTGACTAAAAAGTGTAAGAAGTCGCAGTTGTTCTACTAACAGAATTATTGTCTATACCTTATTTTGTTTCAGTAGGACAAACTACATTTTTGGCTTGTGTCAGTTTTACTGTGGGGAAACAGCAGATTCTCTATTTTTAATTACTCATGCTGGACTGTGTTCTAATCCATGAGCTCCCATGAATCTAACTGCACAAGTAAGACATACTGTAAACAAGTGTACAGAAGTGTACAGAACTGTAGTTATAACAAGCTGTAATACAGAACTTGGTTTCCAGTTCAGAGAGAGGTTCCTTCATGGAATCCCAAGAACTTGGTTTCCAGTTCAGAGAGTTTCCTTCACGGAATCCCAAGAGTGGCATAATTAATGCTTTGTGAAAAATATAATTTGTAAATGTCAGGTTTCACTCACCTCAACCTCTATGAGGATTGACAAAAAAACCTGTTTATATACTTGCATCAGGGTGGGTTTGTGTATGTGTGTGTGAGATGGTACTCACTGGTACTGAGTACTGGCACCTCTTTTTGGAGTTCTCCCAATTTCTGATTCTCATCTGCCGATGCCCCACTCAGCCAGAGAAAGAGAGTGTGGACCCTTAGGAACAGCCCTGTGGGGATCTGCAGAGGTAGAGAGGAATTGGTGAAAACTGCAGCAACCTTATATACAAGTACTGGCACTTTAGAAACACAAACATAAAAAGCACTTACTGTCTCAGCCCATGCGGAGGCAGGCCATGGCAAACCACCTCCAAACGTCTCTTGCCTTGAAAACTTTATGGGGTTGCCATAAGTCAGCTTATGGCAACTTTCCACCACCACAACATGCACACAGTTCTTTCACCACGAACCCTCAAAATACAGGAAAAGCACAAGAGACTAATGCAACTAAAATATTTTCCTAGGAGAGGTATACATTCTGTAATACTTGTGTCAATCATATTTTGCTTGTTAAGCATGATGACATTGCGACGGATGTGTCTAAAGCCTCTGCTGGGCCATGGGTGAGGACAAACATTGCAGATAATGAGAACTAGGATCTGTTAAGGTTAGAGTCACCAGTGCTTCAGTGTTACTTTTCTGGGTGGTGTCTTTTGGCATCAATGGATATGGCCGGACACGGAAAGGCACAAGAGACAGTCCAACAGTCATTCCTTAAATGGCATCCTAGTACCAATCATTGACCTGGAACCAGGGACAACAGTCCACCCACAGCTGTTCCTTCATAATAAATTTTCTTTTAAAAGAGAGGAGTAGTCATGGAAGGCATCACCCTTCTGCCTGCGCTGCAAGCATAAATTGGTGCTATGGCTCCTAAATTCAGTTCATAGGTCAGATGTCCAGAAGATGCATATTAAAACGTGCATTGTTCACTTAGTGCAACAGCATTGCTTGTGCATATGTGTTTTGTTTTGTTTACTGGAGTGGATTATCAAGGTCCCCGTACCTATTTTCACGAGCCCTTCAGTTTCTCATGCCACACAAAAAGTGTTGTCAAACAGGATAAGGGTATGGAGTAAAATGCCACTGGTTTCAGAGGGAGAATAAACCACAAGATGCAATCTGTCTGATTGAAATAAAAGGAACTTGAATATGCTTGGCTCTGACTGGATCATGCCCTAGATTTTAAATGAGTGTGGAAGCTCTATTCAGGGATTCATAGAACACATCCATTCATTTATTTTCAACAGTGATTTATTCCAGGGTCAATTTATGTATTAAAGTTCTTTGTCTTATAGATACACAGCAACTGCCAATCAACATTAGACCTTTTTAAAATGAAGTAACTATAAAACCTTTTAAAAATGAAGTAACTGTAAAATCCATGCTTATTCAGGAGCAAGAACCCTTAGACTTCACAGATTTGTTTCAGAAAATGTAAGTGTTATCAAGTTGATGGTTACTGTCTTCCAGGAAATGTAACAGATCGGGAAGATATCCATTTATATGTGTGGTGTGTGCACTGATATATAAAGTACAAGTAGTATAGAATTGTTGCCTCACAAGTGCTGATTATTTGAAAGTTTCTGCACTTTAAATGTAATGTAAAGAAAATCATACTTTCAAAAGTGTAAACAGTTAATATGTTTTAGGGCCCGATCTAAAGTCTATGAAACCTCCCAGTAGGTTTTTGACTAGCAGGTGGTGTTTGATAGTGCTTGATGTACTTTAAATATGTGTTATGCTAGGGCTTTAAATCTTGTTCCTTATCTCCAAAACTTAAAAGTAATTATGGAGATTCTGAAGAAAACATTAGCCTAAATCTATTTGTTTTTAAATGTGCATAAACAGATTCATCAGTGTGGGGAGACAAATATTATATCTTCCATATACATGTCCATCAGATGTCTGTGTTTCTATAGCATCAAGCAAATAAGAATGTTTTTAGTCATTTTTAATTGATGTGTTTGGGGAGAATGAATACATGTGCATGAGAGAGGGAATTGTTTCATACGACAAATTCCATCCCTGACCTACACATATTCAATGGAAAATGTGCATATTCAAGTATGTGGTCATAGTAGGGTTGCCAAATCTGGGTTAAGAAATTCCTGGCATTTTGGAGATGGAGCCTAAGGAGGGTGGGGTGAGGGCAGGGACCTCATGGAATCCACACTTCAAAGCAAACATTTTCTCCAGAGGAACTGATCTCTGTTTTCTGGAGATCAGTTGTAATTCTGGAAGATCTCCAGGCCCCACCTTGCTCTGGAAGGTTCCCAGATTTATGGATAGGTGCATTTGCACATGCACTTGTACACCCATATGTTCTATATACACCTTCTAGTGAAAATGAGTAGGTCAGGGTTGGACCTTGTTGTCTTAATCATACTTCCCCTCCACATTCATTGCCCCTGAAAATGTCTTCTGAAAAGCCCTCTTCATCCTTGTTATAGCCATTTAAGATAGGGCAATATTTTCATATGAACCTAAGAAGATCCTGATGGATCAGATCAGTGGTCCATCTAGTCCAGCATCCTGTCTCACACAGTGGCAAGCCCTGTAGGACCAACAAGCAGTGCATAGAGGCAGAGATCTTCTGACGTTGCCTTCCAGCACTAGTATCCAGAGGTTTGCTGCCTCTGGAAATGGAGTCTACCTTCAGTCACCATGGCTAGTGGCCAGTGATGGACTCTCTTCCATGAATCTCCCTAAGCTGCTTTTAAAGCAATCTATGCTTCTGGCCATTGCTACCTCCCCTGGCAGCAAATTCCACATCTGCAACTTGCCCAATGAGCCTATAATTGAGACAGGATTTGGACTGCAGTGGTTTCTAGTGCTCCGGTTCAATATGTTGTTCATGGACCATTCCACTGAACTAATAATTTCAACAAGGATTTTGAGTGACCTCTGTTTGTTAATGGTAACACTGTTTTAAAACCTGTAGTGAATGGACTGGTTTGCACAGATCTTTTGTTCCATGGTGAATTTTGTTTTGACATTAAGAAAGGGGAGTTCACAGCATTTGTAATCGTATTGTGAAATGCACATGTCTCTGATTTATCTATAAGGAAACCATGCCATTCCAAGGTGATATAAATGATACTGTGAACTGGAAATGGATATATAAGAAATTTAAGCTGTATAATCTTTAACATTGTGGAATTGTGGAAGACCTCATTTTGTTCTAGAATTTTACTTGAAATAAAAATACAGACATTTCAGGCAATTATTGAATTGGTTGGAATGGGAATTACTCTTCTTATAATTTATAGTAATCTACCTGAGAATGACACCATGATATATAGGACCAACTAGAATGTTTTAATAGGACTTCCATGTAAAAAAAAATTACAGTCTTCACTTTCTCAATTTAACCTAATGTGTGGAATGCATTTTTTATTTGAGCATTTATTTTGATCTTAAATACAAAACATAAAGTGTTGGATTATGCCAGCTTTTTCTGCTGGTGCGAGAAGGAGGAGGTATCCATATTGATCCTTGAAAAGTGTATGCCTGAACCCATGGGACCCGTGTGGACAAAAAGCCATGTAGGAAAGGCTACAGGGAAGAGAGGAATTGGGCAAGATCACTGTTCCTTCCCTTTGAGCCAGGGGAAAAACTCCTCCTTCCGTTTGTGGTGGAGGAACAAATAAATAATACTGTCAAACGCCTCAGATGACAAATTAGAGAAAAATATACCTAAGCAAAGACTCTTTCCATTCAAATGTTACTTCCTCTGAAGTCACAGTTTCTAATTTAAAAAGAAATCTTCAGCTCTTTTCACTGCAGAGATAGAAACTATGGGTTGTTTTTGTCATGATTGCATTGAAAGGAGCTATCTGTTTCAAATTTTAATAGAATCTTTATACCACTCTGGTGCCAAACGAACTCTAAGTACATCTTTGGAACTGAAATGAAAAAGAAAAACTGAATGCCCCTTTAAACTGTTGAGCTGGTTAATAGATACTTCCTCCACGTCTTTATACTTCTACCTAACAGAACACTTTCTGCTCCCTCACTATTAACCTCAAAATGGACAAAGTGCATAATTTACAATGTTAGAGTAAATACGCATATGGTTCTTTTTGTGCATATAAAGTCTACAGCCATATTCCAGCACTAGAGGTAAGCAACTCTGCTTTCCTATGGGGCTGAAACTCACATAACGTTGTGCTTATAGTATGGATTGGATCCAAAGATGCTCTTGTGACAGCAAAAGGCAGTTCTGCTTTCTGTGGGTTGTGTAAATCTCCTACTTGAGATCCAGTTTATGCTTCATCCTATGAGGGTTCTCTGACCCTCAGAAACTAGAGCGGAACTTGAGAGAACCATAGGGATGCCAGCCTCCAGGTGAGACCTGGGGATCCTCAGGAATTACAGCTCATCTCTAGACTACAGAGATCAGTTCCACTGGAGAAAATAGAGACTTTGGAAGATGGACTCTATGGCATTCATCTCCAAATCTCCAGGAATTTCCCAACCTGTATCTGGCAACCCTACCATCTCTATACCCTGCTGGTGGCCAGGAGGGACCTGGCAACCCTAGAGATCCATGCTGTGAGCAGAACTCCCATTTCTTGGCAGCCAATTCTATATTTATCTGTGCTGTTTGGTATAATGTGCTGCAACTTTATGATGTGAGAGTGTAATTTGAAAAGGAATTGGGGCAGGCAAAGATAATTGTCGGTGACAATTTATTGTCAGGACTTGTTGACATCTGAAGCAAGACTAGTGACTGGGTGCTGCAAGAGTGGGGAAAAAGATTTCTGATCACCATTTGGGGGATTCGTCTTCACAGTGCCCTGCTTGTTCCTTCTGCCAAGTCTAGCTGATCATGTGTATTGTGAAAGTCACCTGAATACTTCACCATCAGCTCAGATCTCGATTCACCACATCAGGGTAACTATTCCCAAAATGGCTGGTGTGTGATTTAAGATTTTTGTAGGAGAGAGGGCAGAGATTTCTTGATTCAAAGGTTTCAATAAAGTTTAAATCTCACTCTTGGATAGTGTCATAAGAACATAAGAAAGGCCATGCTGGATCAGACCAAGGGTTCATCAAGTCCAGAAGTCTGTTCACACAGTGGCCAACCAGGAGCCTCTAGGAAGCCCACAAGCAAGACGACTGCAGCAGCATTATCCTGCCTGTGTTCCACAGCACCTAATATAATAGCCATGCTCATCTGATCCTGGAGAAAATCGGTATGCATCATGAGTAGTAGCCATTTCTACTAGTAGCCATGAATAGCCCTCTCCTCCATGAACACGTCCACTCCCCTCTTAAAGCCTTCCAAGTTGTCAGATTTCATTGTGAACAAACATTTAAGAACATTTGCTGTTACACAGAAAAGCCCCAGCAATGTTATCAACAGATGTCAAAGTTACTCTTTTAAAAGAAAGAGTGTTATGCCTTTGGAATGGATAGCCAATACAGAGTGATTTCAAATTGTTTTTAAATAACAGTGAGCTCAGGCAGGTGATCCTGCAAATAATTGTATATCGTCTGAGACAACGAGGTCTGTGCTTTCCCCCTCCCAAACATCTTTTTTTCTGGTAAAGCAACCTCGTGTTTTGTGAAACAGGGGAGAAGGAACTGAGGGAGAGAACAAAATGCTGTCAAGGATTGAAAATAAGCCCCAAAAGCTTACAGGGCTGACAGCGCTCACAAATTCATAATGTCAAATTGTCACTCATCATCTGCCTGGGCAGTTTAGTTGCTTATAAGCAGGGTTGCCAGCTCCAGGTCGGAAAATACCTGGAATTGTTTGGGGTGGAGCCTGAGGAGGGCAGGGTTTGGGGAGGGCAGGGACTTTTTTTTTTTTTTATATAGATTTTATTGGATTTTATACTAAAAATTTTCCATTGCATTAAACAACATCTATGACAATATAAAATTTCAATTCTAACCTAAAGTTGTTATAGTTCCATAACATATAATAAAGAAAAAAAGAAAAAAAAGAAATGAAAAATTTTGACTTCCCCTTCACCTCTATCTTCCTTTTAATAAAAAGTTCATCTCGTCGTAGTTAATCTAATCTTAATAAACTATCAATATCCTGTATAAAAAAAAACCATAATCTGTTAGTAAATATAATTATGCTTATTCATTATAAAAAAAACCAAAAATAATCCTCTGGATCAGATTAGAAAATATTCTTCCATTCTTCCCTATTTTAACTCATATTCACAATAATGTATCCACGCCTCCCATTCCCCCAGAAACCGAACGTCATTTTCTTCATTTAGAATAGCTATGAGTTTTGCCATTTCTGCCACTTCAAACATTTTAACAATCCAGTCTTTTTTCTCAAGAATTTCTAGCCCTTTATTCCCAAAATGATGTCTTAATCTTAATTCCACTACATCATTAATAGCCATGCCACCCGTCCACACTATCAAAGCCTTTGGATCCAGCAATCATGTTTAAATCAATCCTTTAACCATGGTCTAATACTTCCTTCTGTAACTGAAATAGACCAGTCAGGTATGGGAACAGGATTTCTTTGTTCTCTCTCATTTCCTCAGACAGGATACGTATCCAAAAATAACTCTTTCTGGGCTTCATCTCCATCGTGGCTTCAATCTGTATTCCTTGACCTGCTCTCTTCTTCCTTATATCCACACGCCGTTCCATGACTTTTTTAAATGAAAAGTCTATTTCTTGTATGTCTGATCTCTTTATCGCCGGCTGGTTGCTTTCTTGAACATCTGTCTTCTTCTTTGTATCCTTGTATTCTTCCATGACTTTTTGGGCAGAAGAGTCCATTGCTTGTATGTCTGTATTTGTGGTCATCGTTTGAATTTTCAAGACTTTTATATCTTCTATAACCAGATCCAACTTCTGATTGCCTACCTGTGATGATTGGTCAAGAGTCGTCATCATTGAAATCAGTTGAGCCATCTGTGTTGAAATCTGTTTTAATTGTTTAATTGTCGCCTCAGAATGTTTAGCAAGCATGTCCTGTATTTTTTTTTCCATGTTTGAATTCTGTAAAATTCCCTTTGATTTCATAGGAGCAGGGCTATGTATTAAGCCAAAAGAAGCTGGTAAAATACATGTCCACAGACAGGGCCTTTAAAGTTCTAGTTAAAAGATAGTAATTCAAACATCAGCCTTATAATTTTTTCGGGTTGAAAAGAGTCGAAATTGGCTCTAGAATTGCGTTTTAAAGTTTTGAAATACCAGTGAGTTTTTTCGGTTGCTCTAGGTCGGGCTGATCAGGAAGTATACAGGAAGTTGCTAGTGCTGTGGACCTTCTACCGCCTCTTCTCGATGGTCGTTCCTTCAGGAATGATTTCCAAGTAACTCGAGTGCGACGCGTAATCGGTCCTACAACTACTTCCTGTTATTTTAGTTCCGATGATAGATAGGTTGTTATAGAGGGTCTTCCGTTCCAGGCGCTCCCTTACTGCAAACGTGGCAGGATATTCTTCGCCGGAAAATCAGGAAGAAAAATCACCCTCCCCTTCCCTTGGACCCATTGGTGATAGTTCTTGTCAATCAAAAGGTATCCTTCCGACTCTTTATTATGGTTTAGGCTGATCGGATTGATAAGGCTCCTGTCGCTAATCCCGATGGCTAACTCAGATCAAACTTTTTCAGTTCAGATTAAGGAGGAATGGGGGTCCCAGAAATGTTCTTATCAGCCCCCCGTCTGTTCAAGTTTCCAGTAAGTAGACGAAGAGTTCTTTTGTACTCACTTGGGTGTCAAGAGGTGAGGTTCTTTTCTTTATGTAGTCCTTATGTTGGTATTAAGGTGGTGGAGGGTAGAGCTTGATGCCTAAGTTGCGTTTTGGCGATGTCCTTCCCTAGTGCCCTCGCAGGACCGGCGTCCAGGACTCCGAGGGGCTTAAAAAGCCCCCTCAGAGTACCTAGGAGGTCAAACCGCGTTTGCGGGCTGCAGGGAATTCCTGCTTTCCAACCCACTTGCAAGGGTCGGATTGGGGTATCTATGTACCCCAGAAATAACGCAAACTTGGATTTCTCCCAGGACAGCCTGGGGAAATGGAGTGCTCTCCCCAGCAGCACCACCGGAAGTCCCCCGGGGAGGGCAGGGACTTTAATGCCATAGAGTCCAATTGCCAATGTGGCCATTTTCCCCAGGTGAACTGATCTCTATTGGCTGGAGATCAGTTGTAATAGCGGGAGATCTCCAGCTACTACCTGGAGGTTGGCAACTCTACTGTAGGTAGAGTCTGTAGGTTTTTTAAAAAGCTGCTTTGAAAAATGAGTAGTTACATACAGGTAGGAGAATGTTGGTGTGTGTGTGTGTGTCTCAGAAACAGGAAATGGAGCTGAGAAATGGAATTCCAGGAAGAAGACCATTTAACTTCATCTTGATGAAAGGAATCATCCCACTCGTCCCCTGTACCAAAATTCTTGATGATTTGGTGAAACTATTAAAACTTGTGGCAATTTTGGTACAGTTTCAATGACTGGCAGATTTTGCCAGTGTATGTGTTAAGTGCAGTCAAGTTGCTTCCGACTCATGGCAGCCCTATGAATCAATGTCCTCCAAAATGTCTTATTGTTAACAGCCTTGCTCAGGTCTTGCAAACTGAGGGCCGTGGTTCCTTCATAGAGTCAATCCATCTTACGTTGGGTCTTCCTCTTTTTCTGCTGCCTTCAACTTTCTTCAATAACTAGCATTATGGTCTTTTCCAGTGACTCTTGTCTTCTTATAATGTGACCAAAGTACGATAACCTCAGTTTAGTCATTTTAGCTTCTAGGGACAGTTCAGCCCTACTAATTTTATGTCCTGCCTTTGGACCATTATATAAAGCCTAGTACAAAAACACAGTAAATCACTAGCCTACTCTTCCCTCCCACAAAGCTTGTTGCAAAGGTCTAGTTTTACCTTTGAATCCTGATGAATAATTTCACACGGTACCTCAAGACTTGACGGGTGGTTTATCGATCTCATAATTATTCTGGTTTTTTTTTCCTGACAGCCTAATTAGTAGAAGGACACCAAAAAGCTGGGAGAGAGGTCAGTAAACAACAAGCAAAATGAGATGAGATGATGCAGAGGGATCAGCTAAAATAGAAAGATTAAAAAAGTTAATTAAGTCTAGTTCAGCTGAGTGACAATGTGGGAAGTATGAAAGTATGATGCTGCGATGAATATGCTTGTTATATGAAGCCTGCAAATGGTAAAAATCCATGCTTTGATAACCTGCCCTCTGGATTACTGTAATGGAATTGACTATGAAGACAACTTGAAAGCCATCGCTAGCAAAGAAATCCATTTATTTCCTTTTAACTTATTCTTGGTGTAGAGAACATATTTATTTATTTATGTTATTTATAGTCTGCCTTTCTCACTGGGACTCAAGGCGAATTACACAGAGTGAGTCAATACAACCAACAGGATGGGATTCTCAATAAACAATGAAATAGGATTTGGGTTGTAGAACCAACCAGAAATCTAAAAAACAAATTTGAAGTGAGGCATAAGTGTTAACATGACACATAAAATGATGGGCTTCTTAAACTTTTTCCACTCGTGACTCCCTTTCAACTGAGAATTTTTTACACAACCCTCGGTATATAATATAAAATAGGTATACAAATCAAACATTTACTGATAATAAATCATAAAGAACTTTATTTTAAAACAATTCTTTAGTATACATATAATTATACCATTTATTAAAGCCAAATTTTTCTTGACCCCCACATTCAGTTACACGATCCCATATGGGGTTGCGACCCACAGTTTAAGAAGCTTTGATGTAGACAAGAGTCCCTAATAAGTTGTCCAAGTCACCTTGTGAATCATTTGTACAGTGCTAACCTATTGCCCACATAGAAAAACCTTCTTGAATAATAATTATTTGGTGGGGAGGGGGTTAAACCCCCTCAATGTATTTTGTTTTTAGAATTCAGATGTTTCTGCAGACCAGGGGATTTTCTTGGGTTTGAAGGAAGAGGTGTTTTGTCTTTTCATTTATTCCCGTCTCTGGATTTAAGTATCCCCAGATTTAGCCATGTTGAGAATTAGCTATTCCCATGATGGCGATGTGTTGTTTTATAGTCGTCTTGCATCCATTTTGCAAATACTCAGTCATCTCATAAAGCCTACTTGAATTACTGCATCTCTCCTGTAAAGTCTCTAAAACTGAAGACATTTTCTTTCCTTTAGGAGTGCCTAGATCTTTTCTTAGTAGGAACGCTTTGTTGGTTTCTCACCTACCAAGAATGAATGAACAGATGGTATTCTGTCGAAGGTTTTCACGGTCAGAGTTCATTGATTCTTGTGGGCTATCCGGGCTGTGTGACCGTGGTCTTGGTATATTCTTTCCTGACGTTTCACCAGCAGCTGTGGCAGGCATCTTCAGAGGAGACACTGTCCTTCAGTGTTACTCCTCTGAAGATGCCTGCCACAGCTGCTGGCGAAACGTCAGGAAATAATATACCAAGACCACAGTCACACAGCCCAGATAGCCTACAAGAACAGATGGTATTCTGTTCTAAGAAACAATACTGTCTATATTATCTCGATAGTGCCATTTTTACAAAGCAACGTATACTGTTGTAGTTGTTGGGATTAATCTGAAACGTTTAAAGATAGTCTGAATTGATTCATTTTACATGCTACAATCCACGCAATTACAGTCTTGATAGCTTTCAATATTTGTAATACCAAGTAGAAGTGGATCATTTTTTTTAATTAGGTCACCAATATGATGAGTAGAAGACTGTGTTTCTGAACAAATAGATCTTATTGCTAATGGGAATTTCTTGCAATGATTATTGACACTGATAGCTATTTTGGATTATGCTTTTTTATCAATTGCCTCCAGTTTGCAAAATAATTTTTCGGTAGTACTCTATTCACTTTAAAGCGGTCTGTTAAAAACAAATTTAGTGCAGTTCAGCATGACATTTAATATCAATTGTTCAAAGAAGTTAAAGATAAAGTAGATTCCTTGGCATAAAAGAGATCTGGTAGAAAAATTATTCTTCACTGTGCTTCTCAGTATGAATGGATGAGGTGGCGCTGGGAAGGGAGAAGAAAGTAAGGTGTTTATTTGTTTTAAAGCATGTCTGCATGAAGAATTCACTCAGTAGATGTGATAAGAAAGGATAAATGTATGAGATGTATATCTTTTGTGAAGATGAAATTGTAGATTAATCAAGATTATTTTCTCTGCATAATAATGTTCAAACACCAGATATTAGAAAAGAGTAATTAAAAATTATTAAAGCAGTAAGATAGGAAGAATCATATATAGAAATGATAGGAGAGATATAGAGGATTATATGTTTAAGGTATTGGTTTTTCAAAAGTATAAAGCGTAAAGTTATAAGCTAGAATTATTAGAAATCACAGATGGTGGGGGAGGTAGATATTTAGTTGAATAGGCAAGTATAATTATATGTTTAGCTGCAATTATAGTAGTATGTTGGAATAATAGTGTACATGGTAGCAATCTCAGTTTAATATATAGGGTTGTCAACCTCCTCCAGGTATTAGCAGGAGCTCTCTTGCTATTACAACTGATCTCCAGCCGATAGAGATCAGTTCACCTGGAGAAATAGGTCGCTTTGGCAGTTGGACTCTATGGCATTGAAGTCCCGTCCCCAACCCCCCCTCTTCAGGCTCCGCCCCAAAAACCTCCCGCCGGTGGCAAAGAGGGACCTGGCAACCCTATTGTTATATTATACTGGATTGTCTTTTAAAGTACTAAGTAACAAATTGTATGGACAGTTATGTATTCTATATATTTTATGTGCTTTTTTCTGTTTTCTTTGTATTCACTATTATGTATTAAAATAATAATATATATAAAAAAGAATTCATTCAGTTGAAATCAGTTTAACTCTCACAAAGAACCACCGGAGAACCCTGAAGAATATATAGTTAGATAGCTGTTTTTGTGTAGTTGTTAGAATGTCAGATAAGATTTGGGAGGCTCAGATTCAAATCGCACTCTGCCATAGAAGACCATGGTCTATCACTCTCTCTCTCAGCCTAACTACTTTACAGCATTGTTGTTGCAAGAATAAAATGGAGGAGAGGAGAATGCAACATTGTGAGCAGCTTTGGGTCCCCACTGAGGAGGAAAAAAGGTGTATAAATATCTAAACAAATAGCTGTGTCTGATTCGAGAATTCTCATGGAATGACATTTTCTTTCTGTTCCTGACACAGTGACAATTAATCAAACTAGTCACTTGAAATGTGCAGAATCTGCACCGTAATTTTTTTTAAAATAAATTTTATTGGTTTTTTTAAAATATAAAAAATTCCATCATTTTAACAACAATTAAAAGGTAATATCAAAATCACAATTGTATCAAATGTTGTCTTAATTATAGGTAAATGTAAAAAATAAGTTGACTTCCCCACCACCTCCATCTACCTCTTAATAAAGTATTACGTTCCATCGTTGATATGTTCTGATCCTAATATTTTCCTCATTCTAAATTTATTTGTTTTATAATTCTACCTTCTGGATCAGAGTAAAGAGTAACCTTCCATTTATCCCAAACCTAATTCATATTCACAGTAATTCGTCCAAGCCTCCCATTCTCCCATAAATTGTTCATTGTCTCTTTGATTTAAAGTAGCTGTTAATTTCGCCATCTCCACCAGTTCTAACATTTTGATAATCCAGTCCTTTTTTTCTGGAACATCAGTCCCTTTCCATTTGGCTGCATAAAGCAATCTTGCAGCCGTTGTAGCATAAATTAAGAATGTCCTTTGAATTAAAATATCTTTCAGAATCATACTAAGTAGCATCATCTCCGGTGTTTTAGGAATATTTTTCTGTATAATCAATCTTATTTCATTATAAATCATATCCCAAAAGTCCTTCGCCTTGTCACAAGTCCACCACATATGATAAAAAGAACCAATTTCTTTATTACATTTCCAACATTTAGGAGACATCACCTTGTATATCTTTGCCATCTTCTTAGGTGTTAAATACCATCTATACATCATTTTATAAATATTTTCTCTAATTGATTGTGCATTTATTCCTTTTAAATCTCTTGACCATAATCTTTCCCATTTCTCTAAGGTGATGTCATGTCCCAAAGTTTCGGAATCTGCACCGTAATTTAAAGTTATGTCTGCATATTTATTTATAATTTGTGATGTGATTGTAATAGTTTATGTGGTGTAGTGGTTACAGTATAAGACTAGGATCTGGAAGTCCCAGGTTCAAATTCCCACACTGGCACGGAAGCTTGCTGCATTAATCTCAGCCTAGCCTTCCTCATAGGGTTGTTGTGAAGATAAAATGGAGAAGAGGAAAATGATGTAAGCCACTCGGGATCTCCATTGGGAGAAAAGAGGTGTATAAATGAAGTCAATCAATCAGGAACATGAAAAAAAAGGATTTACTTATCATTGCTTTTATTGTTTTAATTTTTTAAATAAGTCAAACTTTGTGAGCTTTTAACTCAGCACGGAGTAGAATTATTTTAAATAAATAAATAAATCCTAGTGAGTGTAAACCTACAGCAGTGAATATCAAAGATGCTGTAAGCCCCCTGTCCTCTCCTCAGTTGAGACACCCCAATTTAGATCCCCAGTCCCCTTTTGTTTCTAAAAGGCACCCCCCTTTTGGAAAACCTAAAGATGCAATGGGGATTTTCTTGGCATAAGTTTCAGAAAGTGCATTTGGCTGTCATTTCCACAGAACATTCCCTCACACAGGCAGGATGAGGCATTTATGTACCACCCTCCTCCAGCTCCAAGGCATGCATAATACAGTCATATACTCTGCTTCAAGAGCTGTTTTCATCAGAAGGGGCCATTTCTAGAGGAATTGGTTGGCCACTGTGTGAGACAGGATGTTGGACTAGGTGGACCACTGGTCTGATCCAGAAAGGTTGTTCTTATATTCTTGTTTTCAAAATATGTTAAACTGCATCTCATACAGACATAGGATACCAACATTTATAATGAAAGCTGCACTTTGGTGTTTATTGTGGAGAATGATATATTGGGTTGGACTCTAGGGATCCTTTCCACCAACTGGGGAATCTTCCCTTTGTAAATGACTTATTTCTTTAATGGAAGATGTCTTCTGTTCACAGAGGGACGTGAATAAGAGAAAGGCTCCTTGCGTAGCTTGATTTTCTTCATTCTTTAGGCTGCTGTCGGAGACAAGGTAAGCAAGACATCAAAATGGAAGTTACAGAGGGCCTTGATCTGCAGAATGAGTTTGGCATTCTCCCTGCTTGGCAATGTGATTGACTTAATAATAATAATATTGCATACTGTCAAGTTGTTACCATCTCATGTTGACCCAGGACCATGGGGATTTGAAGGCAAGGGATGAACAGAGGTAGTTTGCCATTGTTTTCCTCTGCATACAAACCTACGTCTTCCCTGGTGGTTTCCCATCTAAGCATGGCCAATTCTGCTTAGCTTCCAAGTTCTGACAAGATCAGGCTAGTCAGAGCTATTCAGGCTGTTGATTGACAGACATAGATACCTACAAATCACAGTGGTTCCCTTATGATTCCTCCCCTCATGATTCAGGGAGACTATCTCCTTTTTATTTTTTAAAGTACTAACAAAAGTCTGCCTAGAAAACGTCGGGATGTGACGTCACCCCATGGGTCAGGAATGACCCGGTGCTTGCACAGGGGACCTTTACCTTTTACCTACGTGTACATTGTCCCATTGATTGTTATCTTACTAATTATTATTTGCTTCTTTATTAGTTAACCCCCACATCTGTTTTAAAAGCGTAAAACTGCTTGAGGAATCGAGAGGGCAGAGATAGTTTTCGTTGTCATACTATGAAGTACCAGCATTGAACTCAGCTGGCTTCTTCTACAAACTTGCAGGAGAGCATTCTCCCTCCCCCACTTTGACCCTAGAAAAGAAAGGGATTGAATGAACTGAACAAAGTAAAGATGCTTATAAATCAGGCTCTCTGCTCCAAAAATGTGACTATTGTTTTCGCCCAGAGTAGGTCTGTGGGGTGATTCAAAAATATAACATTTTCTGTATATGATGCATAGCAAGTGACCTTGGAGATGCATTCAAAGCCAACCAAGAGAACTGCAGTTAAAAGCAACCTTATAAAAAAAAGCAGCCATGGACACAGAAATGCTACAGGTGTCGCATTTTTTCGGTTAAAAGAGACATTATTATATTTGTTCTTTAGTGGAACTCAAAGCATTGGATACAGGCTTCTTGGGAAAGTTTCCGTCATCAGGGACTGACCAGACTCAGACCTGCTTAGCTTTAGCAAGACTGCTACATCACATGCCTTCAAACTATTCCTTAGGTACTGAAATGGCTAGAACATTTTGTACAGAGAAAGTATTGGTTGCAATAAGTCACTCTGCATGCCTGGACATCAAAAAGAAGAAGAAGTAAAGGTCCCCTGTTAAAGCACTGGGTCATTCCTAACCCATGGGGTGATGTCACATCCCGACGTTTACTAGGCAGACTTTGTTTACAGGGTGGTTTGCCAGTGCCTTCGCCAGTCATCTTCCCTTTACCCCCAGCAAGCTGGGTACTCATTTTACCCACCTTGGAAGGATGGAAGGCTGAGTCAACCTTGAGCCGGCTACCTGACACCAACTTCCGTTGGGATAGAACTCAGGTCGTAAGCAGAGCTTGGACTGCAGTACTGCAACTTACCACTCTGAGCCACGGGGCTCTTATGCCTGAACATTAGGGGGCACTAAATCACTCTAAGTGTGTATAACTGTTACCTCCTTGAATGGGATGTCCCTCTCTTTGTCTTAACCTGGGAGCTGCCCTCTCACCCCTCCTCTCTCTCTCTGTATGGTGTTCTTCTTCTCTCCACATGGATCTTCATGGAGTCACATGTATTTGCAGCTCTCTCTTGTAGAAACAATGCCTCATACTTCCATACACACAGTGCCTAGGGTTGCCAGGTCCCTCTTCACCACCGGCAGGAGGTTTTTTGGGCAGAGCCTGAGAAGGGTGGGGTTTAGGGAGGGGAGGGACTTCAATGCCATAGAGTCCAATGGCCGAAGCAGCCATTTTCTCCAGGTGAACTGATCTCTATCGGCTGGAGATCAGTTGTAATAGCAGGAGATCTCCAGCTAATACCTGGAGGTTGGCAACCCTAATGATGCCAGATTAGCTGGCCACTTGATAGGGAATAGTACTCTTTAATTATGTTTTCCTTTAGAATGCAACTTGAATGTGAACAGAATCTCCTTGAATAAATATAATTTTTACTTTTTTGCAATATATTTCTTGGGAGATTTAATGTACTGCACTCAATATCACGCTTCCATGACTGGGCAAACTAGGGTTGCCAGGTCCCTCTTCACCACTGGTGGGAGGTTTTTGGGGAGAGCCTGAGGAGGGTGGGGTTTGGGAGGGAGGGACTTCAATGCCATAGAGTCCAATGGTCAAAGCGGCCATTTTCTCCAGGTGAACTGATCTCTATCGGTTGGATATCAGTTGTAATAACAGGAGATCTCCAGCTACTACCTGGAGGTTGGCAACCCTAGGGCAAATTCTGCTATATCAACCAAATATCCCAATAGTATTAAATGGTGGCCTTGCTCCCATACTAATCCACCTTTAGCTTCAGACTCCAAAAACAGAAGAGATTTTTTGCATGTACAGTATATCTCACCTTTAAGCTCCCATCAAGGTAGGGTTACCAGGTCCCTCTTTGCCACCAGTGGGAGGTTTCTGGGGCGGAGCCTGAGGAGGGCAGGGTTTGGGGAGGGACTTCAATGCCATAGAGTCCAATTGCCAAAACAGCCATTTTCTCCAGGTGAACTGATCTCTATCGGCTGGAGATCAGTTGTAGTAGGAAGAGATCTCCAGGTAGCACCTGGAGGTTGGCAACCCTACATCAAAGAGCTCAAGGCAGTGTACACAGAGCTCCCAGAATCCTGTGCAGCCATTCACCAGACCCACTTTACTTCAGCAAAGTCGTTGCTTCGTCTCCCCTCCAGCTATACCCTGGAAATGTTAGTCATCTCTATTAGTACCGCCGTTCTTGATGTGGCTTACCAGCTAATACATGTAGCTTGTGGGAAGGTAGGGAAAGAAGCAAATGCGCCCGTTCAAAAATTATGATATAAAAAGTGTTTTCAATGTTCCTCCTTTGTTCCACTGCTTTTATAATGAGAAAGTGGTGCCTAATGGAGAAATGATGCATCTGTTGGCATTGTTTGAGGTAAACTCTGAATTCAAGTAAGGGGGAAAAAACCTTCTGTAAAATCCCACGCTGCCCATTCAGATCTTTTGTTTGGTATTCATCCTGTAAAATGAAAGTGGCTGTATTTATCTCTTCAGCCTCACCACACACTATCCTGCAGAATTCTCTGTTATTCACAGCATACATCCACTTCCAAGCTCTCTCTCACACACTGAAACACAGCGCTAAGTCATGCACCCTTGGCAACACTGGCTGTGTGTGAGACTGGTCCATCCCACACTTGGGCTTTCTGGATTTATAAGTGATTTTGTTGGCACAGAAGCAAAGTTGCTGTTTCTTTACGTCTACCCTCCCGGTTGCATAATGAAAAGAACAACAACAGTCCAAGCTACCATATGAAAGGGAACCGTTGTTTCGGGATTGCTGTAGTAAGCTCTCTCTCCTTTCATTCCCTTTTTATTATAACCCCCCAACACCCAAAAGAATAAAACAGACAATTATTATGGACCAGTTCCAATAAGTATTTTACTTTTCTCTGGGTGACTATAAGGTGTCCTCTGTATCACTGTCCTACAGAAACAAACGGAACAAAAATCCCACCTTAATTTCACTTACTCAGTCTTTTCAACATCAAAATGGCTGCTATTAATAATGAGGTAACGATTACTAAGATCTGCAAGTAAAA
The DNA here is from genome assembly GCF_029931775.1 of Euleptes europaea. NCBI lineage: Eukaryota > Metazoa > Chordata > Lepidosauria > Squamata > Sphaerodactylidae > Euleptes > Euleptes europaea. Next base: position 59,253,165 of record NC_079319.1, read on the forward strand.
GTGCCTTTTTCAATCGACTGGCACAAAGGCATCATGGCAAAAAAGGTGTACATTTCTAGAACCGACTGTATTCCTAAAGCGATAAATACATTTTCTCAGGTGAAGGTGTAAAACAGGAAGGAAATGCTTTCAGTGACGTATAATTCATTGTAAATCTGTATGCAGCTAATGCTGGGACAGCCCCAGCACAGAACCATCTGGAATCTTCAGAACTGAACAGACTGCCAATCTGCTAATTTATTTATTGACCAAAAATGTAAGGGCACCCATTATTTTCAAAGAGTGCCCGCATGCAGACATGCTGACACAGGAGGATCTATCTCTTTCCCTCATTAAGAAAAGCTCTGCTTGATCAGCCCTGAGGTTCATATGGGTTTGTATTCTATTTCCCACACTGGCCAAATGATGGGAAGCCCACAAATGACAATAGGTTTATGTTAGGGCCCAGCAAATGGGATTCAGAGTTGTACTGCCTCTGAAAAATTGGAAGTTCCCTTTAGGCATCATGGCTAATACTCAGCCAACTGTTAGCCATTTTGCTTAGTTATGAATATTTATATGGGAATTAGCAAATCAATAACTGGCAAATGACGTAACTAGGCGGGATCTAACCTATGTATACCAGAGTCCTTACCGTGACCCTAGAAATAAGGCGGAGGCAGTGAATTTAGTTAAAGGTTTTTACTTAATGTGTACTCACACTCAAGCAAAACATTTATCATGACATACATATAGAACCTATGAAATAAAGGTAGTAGAAGAGGTATGATCGCCAATGTGGCAGGGTACCTTTGAAGAGGGGAGATATTCACCTGATCCTGAAGTCGGTGTCCTGGGCTCCGTGCGGCAAAGGAGAGGGAGAAAAGAGGGCAGGGGATTCCCGGGACTTGGCCAGCAAGGTGGGAGGGATGCGTGGTCAGGCAGCGCTTACCCAAACCGACAGAGTAACAGCAAGTATGAGAGGTAGAGAGGTAGCTCATATTCTGTTCTGGTGTCCCCAGATATACCCTTCTGGGGTGGGGGCTAATTGGATTACCCCCTCGTGGTTCCCGGTGTGAACAATGGTCAGCTGTGAGGGTGGGGAAGGGGGGCAATTTAGACAGGCTAACCTAAACCATTGACTGAGCACATTCCGGGAGGGTCGGGAGTCATTGAAGACAAAGGTTTGCGCAACTGCGCTCAGGTGTGACCCCAGAGGTGCGATCTCGTGCCTCTTATCTTGGAGGTTTCCAATGGGCCATCAATCATTCAGATGGATGGGTGGGGGGGCTGCATGCGTGTCCTGTCGTCTCTTGCAAAATGGCAGCTGCTGGAGACTCGATCTGGCCACAGAGAAAATGGATTCCCTCTGGTCCTCCATGTCCGTTTGGGCAGTACGGGGGCCTCTGTCCATGATGTCTGGGCTTGACTCCCGCCTAAGAAGGCGATGACACGTGTCTCTGCGGTCACCAGGTAATACATCTGTGAGATGGCAACCGCTTGGTTACACCACTGGGAGGAGAAATTAGAATATTGGTCCTATCATTTTGCCATATCAAGACAGTATGGGGATGGGGCCCAATTTCTACCAGGAATCAATGTTTTTTTTTTTGGGGGGGGAGTTAATTCCCTCTTGCCCGTTTTATAAGTAGGACCCCCCATAGGGCTGCCAACTCCAGCTCAAGAAATTCCTTGTGATTTGGGAGCGCAGTATCTGGGGATGCTGAAATCTAGGGAGGGGAGGAAACTCAGCAGGAATGGAATTCCATAGACTTCACCCTCCAATGGGAACTGATCCCTGTAGTATGGAGATTAGTTATAATTCTGGGAGAACTGCAGCCCCCACCTGGAGGTCGGTAATTCTAGTCCCCCACTTGCTGTCTTTTAATGCTAAAGAGCATTTCAGGATATCTGATAATGAATCCCTGATGTAATCTGCAGTTTTGGCCCAACTGTGAAACTCCTTAACATCAGCCATCAGAGCTGGCTATGTCCTCTTGTTTGCCAGCTCCATAGAACCAATGGGCAAGAGGAGTTCCAACTGAGTTCCAAACTCCTAGAATCCAGCTGCAGCATGGGACCTCCTGCCTGGCAGCAGAGTCTGACTGTAGTCCAGAGAAAATGCAGCCCAAACTATTGAAGTTATAGGTCCATACTGATATTTATCTAATGGAAATTTCTTTTCTTGTCACTTGGCTAATTACTTTGATTGGTGTATTTCTGCTTGAAACCAGACAGAGGTTAATTACTCAGAGTTGTTCATAATGAATTTCAAGAACTCTGAAGACAATTTAATTATGTAGCCCACAAGGTACAATCAATAACTACTAAACCACTCGCAAAATGGTGGTCATGGTACATAAAATCTGAGTCTTGAAGTAGAACCTAGTGTTTTAATTAATTAACTACTATCAAAATTCAAATTCCATCTTCCTGGTTCTGATCTCCATGGTGCAGTGTAATAAATCACAACCAACAAAAAGGATGATCTCATAGTCAATAGTCGTTTCCCAGATCTTTTTTAATATCGTGCTTTTTCATGCCTGGAATTCAACAACTGCTCGTTTTCATTTAGATTTGTAACGACTCCTTTAATCCAAGGCAAAAACGAATCGAGGAATTCAGAGCTGGTGAAGTCATTACATATGCAATGGGACTTTGTATTCCTGTGCCAAATTTTTCATCGCAAGGTTTACTGTCTCTTAGAACTCATCCGTGTGTTGATGCCATCATGAAATGAGCAATGGGGTGGCAGGACTCATAATGTGATGGACCACTTTTGTGGCTTAATGCAGGCAAGGAGACAAAACAAGGCAGGATCCTCAACATCAGTTTTTATACTTCTGTTCTTCTTACAGCTCCTGTGCTACTTTATCCTTCATCTTTCTTTTTTCCTCACTCTGCTTTCTCTTCCCGTATAGAGGGGTCTAGTCCACCCAACAACAGATTACGTTCTCCCTAATGAGACACAGTCCTAAGCATCAACAATGAAATAACTTGCAAAACAGCTATTAAAACACAACTGCTCATAGATTAATTCTCATAGAGCAAATAAACAGGAGTCTTGATGTTCCTTAAAGGCTGGGAAAAAATCATTACATCATAAGGTTTCATGAACTAGAGCCCACTTCTAATCGATGATGCAGTTGGGGTAAGAAATTTGCTACAGGGATGCTGACCCCATGATTAATGTAATATTAGAATAGCTCTTTACTTTGTGGAATTTGGAACATTCTTAGTTCACTCTTCTCTCTGGCTTCGAGTTGTTTTAAGTCAACCATTGTGATTTCTTGTCGTGCATCTATTCCAGACCCACGTAGATGTTCTCTCTATTTTTTCTAAAGTCCTTTTTTCTTCTAACTGGTCCCTAACTGGTTGGCTTGTATTCGTTTTTTGTTTTCCTTGTACATCTTGAATACTTGGTGGAAACATTTAACCCCTCTTCCCAGTTTGGCCATTGTTTTGTAAAAGGGTTCTTGCATCTTTTGAAGACAGATATTTGTTACCTACAAAGGTAAAATTTATTATTCTTTAGTAAGACTGGGGATTCTCTGTTTGTTTAAAGAAAGGCAAGCTGGATTTTAAATGAATTTTATGTTTTTATTTTTAGGAAGAGAGAGAATTTTGTTTGGGTGAAACTGTTGAAAGAAAATGTATTTGGTAGCCTGATTTTCTTTTGTGTGGAAAAGGAGCTACACTGTACCAGAATTAGGCTAACATGACCCTCTCAGCCATATTCAGTGTATGGCTGAAATTACACAGGAATCACAGAAATGAAGTAAACAATCCACATGATAAATCATTTCACTTGTTTGCTAGCCAAATTAACTCAATCGTGTTGTTTTCCATTGGTTGGATCCAATCTGATACAAATGGAAGGAATTCTCAGAAAAGAAACTTCCCCTTTCTCCAACAGTGCCTTGAAGCCCCCTGAGAAGCCACCGCTGGGGCTGGGGGTGGATACCCCTCCTTCCGCAATATGGTACACAGCATGGTGATTGCAATATATGTTCCTGTTATTTGCCACGTAATGGTTGAGTGGCAGATGCTTTCTTGTAGAGCTTTCTTGCAGTTAGACTAGGCATGCTTCAGAGGAAGGTGGAATTAGTTGAGGCCTGATTCTAAGGTGTATGCCTGGCTGAGGCTTTGCATGCTACAGTTCAGCTAAAGTACATTTAGACCCTTGATCTGCTGGTGTGAACTCCAGGCTTTACAGTGACCTATAGCATTGCAAAGAAATCAGATGAAATCACCTCCCCTACTTTTGCAAAATGGATAAGACTCATACGATGGTAGTGATTTCATCCCCTTTCTTGCTGCGTGGAACATTATTCAGGATAGTCCTTTATCCTCCAGCAGTCTCAAAGCCCGGTGTCTCCGGCCATTCTCGAACCAGGAATCTCACCTGTACCGCTTGAAGACCCTTCATGGCTGCCTGCTTTGCCCCCAGCCTCAGGAGGGAGGAAGGAGGAAAAGACCCTGGGCCTGGCTGAGCGCTCACCATGGTGAGCCAACTACGACCCTGTGGCTGGCCCCGCCCCTCCTATCCCATGAGGGAATGCCACCAGTCAGGGAAGGGAATAAGGAAATGCCGCTGCAGATGCACGTCATCTGACAGAGCTTCGAGCTACGCCACCCGCTGCTGCCAAACAGCTGATGGGCAGTAGAGTGCAGGCAGGGCAAAGACGTGCTGCCTGGCCCTCTGCTGAGGCACAAGGGAGAGGGGGTGGGAGTGGCAGGGATCACATGGTTGGGAGTAGGGCTGTTGATTCGGTTCGGCCCGAACTGAAAAACAGCCGAATTTCCCCTGATTTGGTGGTTTTTAGTTCGGGACGAACCGAACTCAAAAATGGCAGGAAACTGGGGAGCCGAATTCAGTGAGTTCGGGAGTTCACGAATAAATCCGGCCAATTCGGGGCGTTAGTAAGCAGCATAATGGTCAGTAAGCAGCATTCTCCTCCCCCGGCCAATCGGTGGCCAAGCTGGGTCTTCTTCTGGCCAATCAGTCAGGATTGAGTACTGGAGGAATCAGCTGATGTGCGGCCCGGCGGGGCGGGGGAGAGAGAGAGGGAAATCCTCGTGTGTGTGGAGGGGTGCTTGTGCACATACGCTCCTTTCTGTGGCTGCAGGGGGTGTATTTTTTGGGGTAGAGACACAAAACTTTCAGCAGAGATTCAGACAAGCCTTCTTAAGAGACCACCCAAGTTTTGTAAACATTGGGTCAGGGGGTGCCGAGATATGGGCTCCCCCCTTTTTTCTTTCCATGGCTGCAGGGGGCGCATTTTTGGGGGTACAAACCCCAAACCTTCAGTGGAGCTTCATATGAACCTTCTTAAGATACCCCCCACGTTTTGTAAACATTGGGTCAGGGGGTCACGAGATATGGGCTCCACCCTTTTCCCTCCCCCCTTTTTCTATTTACGTGGCTGCAGGGGGCGCTTTTTTGGGGATACAGCCCCCAAACTTTCAGCATAGCTTCAGACAGGTGTCAGGTGTTGCTTTGCACAGTTGCAAAGGTGTTGCTTACAAGGTTGTGTTGCTGTGCAGTCTTGTTGCTTTGCATTACTGTTGCAATGCTTTGTAAACCTCTCAGCTGTTTGTCGGGGCTGGGAGCTTTGTGTGTGGGCGGCAAGCTCTGCTCAGACATGCTCATTAAGGGTGGGGGGGACCCCTTTCGGGGCCCATATCTCAGCCCCCCCGATCCAATCTTTACAAAACTTGGGGGGTCTTTCAAGAAACGTTCTTTGAAGCTCTGCTGAAAGTTTAGGACCTCTACCCCCAAAAATGCCCCCCCAGAGCCACGGAAAGGCGCGGTTGTGTTTTTAAAGGCTTTATTCGGCCGAATTTTTTTCCCCGAACTTTGAATTCCCGCCGAATTGCACGGACCCCAAGTGGGGGAGTTTGGACTTCGGCATATAAACGGGCCAAATTCAGCCGAATCCGAACTATACCGAATTTTTTTTAATTCAACAGCCCTAGTTGGGAGGTCCCTATATGGCCTTTCAGGGGTGGAGCCTGGGAGGGCCAGGGTGGGGCAAAGGGATGAGCACGCTATAAAGGCTGCCTAGATGCAGAGGCTGAGGAGGATGCTAGCTGCTGCGGGTCACACATGGTGGGTAACCTAGTAGCCTGAGGGAGTGGAAAGCTTGTCATCCTCAACTGATTTATCTGAGGCCGACATCTGCAGTTGATCCAGTGTTGCTTAGTGGTTAGAGCAGGGGTCCCCAAGGTGGTGCCCACTAAGTACTTTTAGAAGGTCGGTGGGGCCAGGTGGAGCGCTTCCCAAACAGGGCTTCTGATTGGCCACTGGCGATCCGATTGGCGGTACAGATTAAAATAATGTTTTTTTAGGGGAACCTGCCACCACAATGTTGGTGTTAGTCCCTCTCACTGCTGTTCCCTGGTGTATTTTTCAAAATTATCCCTCTTCTCCCCTGTAGTTGGGCTTCTTCTGTGTGTGTGGCTCTGCCTCACGTGGCAGCCATTTTGTGGTATCACCCCCCCCCGTGTTAGAATCCCAAAGGTGCCCACAGCCTCAAAAAGGTTGAGGACCCTTGGGTTAGAGTGTTGGACTAGAATCCGGGAGACCCAGACTCAAACCCTCACTCTGCTATAGAAATTTGCTTGGTGACCTTGGGCCCGTCTCACACCCTCAGCCTCACCTACCTGACAGCCCGTCGTGACGAGGCTTGTTAAAGAAGACTGGCTTTCACAAGTTGTATTTAGTCTCTACTCTTGGATTTCATTGCATGGGATTCTTGGCATAGGGTCCCAGATTATTGTATTTGTCACGTATATTGGATGTGCTTTATGTACATTTCCATCTGAACAATGCTCACCTTTTGCATATACGTGGTATTGGTTGTTACTGCTGTTATTTGGTTTTTACCTACTGTGGCAGCAGGCTAACTTGTTTTCTGCGCAAACCTCCAGGTACTGGCTAGAGATCTCCTGCTATTACAACTGATCTCCAGCCGATAGAGATCAGTTCCCCTGGAGAAAATGGCCGCTTTGGCCAGTGGACTCTATGGCGTTGAAGTCCCTCCCCTCCCTAAACCCCACCCTCCTCAGGCTCTGCCCCCAAAACCTCCTGCCGGTGTCGAAGAGGGACCTGGTAACCCTACAGACATTGCATAATTGGACCATAGTTTTCCCGAGTGGAGGTGGCAGGAGAGGGCGGGGAGGAGGGAAAGCTGAAGGCCAGATAAGGGTAGATAGGATGGTGAGTGGGAAGGTGAGAAGGAAACCAGAAAAGGGAATAGGGATAGAGAAAATAGTGGGGGGGAGGGGAAATGCAATACCCCTAGGGTTGCCAACCTCCAGGTACTAGCTGGAGATCTCCTGCTATTCCAACTGATCTCCAGCCGATAGAGATCAGTTCACCTGGAGAAAATGGCTGCTTTGGCAATTGGACTCTATGGCATTGAAGTCCCTCCCCTCCCCAAACCCCGCCCTCCTCAGGCTCCGCCCCCAAAACTTCCCGCCGATGGCGAAGAGGGACCTGGCAACCCTAGATACCCTGCATAAATCGTTGTGGGTCTGCTTGTTTTACCTTTTTTTTAAAAAAAAAAAGTTTCACTATGAACACTGAAGTAAACTAAGATAAAATAGACATACATATGTCAGATCTCAGGGCTGTTAAAAGCTCAATTTTTATTCCCGATACCATTTTCATATGCTAGGATATTTGTATCACTTCCTTTTTCTTCTTCATAATAGGAGCATCGTGACCCAGAAAAGATCCTGAAGCTCTCTTAATATGAGCAAACATTGTCCCGCTCTTCTCTCCAGGGCTGTGAATGCTTGTTCCCTGCCCAGGAAGCTTTATTCATCCTATTTTACAAATCCCCAATCTGACAGACTAGCTTTGTTTGGATATGTCACCCATAAGCCATTTTATGGTACACAGTGTCTTTGGCTGCCTTATTCCTGTCTAGGAACACAATCAAGCATTTACATTAACCATTTAGGTCACTGGTTCCCAACCGGGGGTCCGTGGACCCCCAGGGGTCCACGAGAACTAAATTAAGGTCCGCGAAACAAAGTTATAAACCCATAATAAATTAATATTTTCAATTAAAAGTTCTCTATTATAAAAATATATATTCAAATATTATTCTAAGTTTAATGTTTAACTAACAGTTATGATTAAAGTTTATTTTCAAATTCTCAGAATTTTTATTTTGAACCTTGGGGTCCCTGCACCGAACAAAAAAGTCCTAGTGGTCCCTGGTCAAAAAAAGGTTGGGAACCACTGATTTAGGTACAAAACCATTAAAACCTTTTGGGTTCCCCCCCCCCCATAAATCATGTTCTTTCTGGCTGAGGATCCTGAAGATGGTGAACTGTGATGCAGTATCAGGTTTCAGGGATGTGAGACAGGCAATGGATCATGGTTGAAGAAACTGGGACCTCCCCACATTGCAAGTCACTACAAACGGGGTGGGGGGGAATGAAATGAAATTTAAAGTGTAAATAAAGGGAAGTTCCCAGATGCTTCTGTTTGGGCTTGCCACCTGTTCCTTATTTCAAGAAACTCTTATTTGTTTGTTTATTTATTACAGAAGTACTCATGGAAAATAAGTGATGAACTGTAACTGCAGAAGACCTGTCTTCCAAACTTAAAGTGGCAACCTTAGTTCTGGGGGCACATTAACACAGGAACATGGAGGCCCTGTTTTCTTCTTGTCTTCTCCGTGCAACTACTCCATAGGAGCTGAATTCTGCAGCAAGCGAGAAATATATCTGCAAGGGTTTTCTGATATATGCTTCACAAGCGCTTTTGGACTAGGATTGCTCAGCTCCTTTGCTGGGATCACCTGCTGGGAATGATAACAGGTCTCCAGGGTATCTGATCCATCGCTAAGGGATGACATACAAGCTGCCACCTATAGCTGTATCTTGTCTTGGAGCAATGCTCTCAATTATGTGGGTGTGGGTGTGGGGGAGATAACCCCAAAAGAAGGTCACTTGAAAGCAAATATACTCCTGAAGAACTGTGAGTAGAACTGAGAGTTGGGTTCAGAGACTTTGGGAATCATTTTTCCTTGAACTTGTGGGGTGCTGTTTCTTTGCGTTTGACAAACCAGTAGTTCAAAATATTGTCGAAGGCTTTCACGGTCAGAGTTCATTGGTTCTTGTAGGTTATCCGGGCTGTGTGACCGTGTTCTTGGTATTTTCTTTCCTGACGTTTCGCCAGCAGCTGTGGCAGGCATCTTCAGAGGAGTAACACTGAAGGACAGACACTGTCCTTCAGTGTTACTCCTCTGAAGATGCCTGCCACAGCTGCTGGCGAAACGTCAGGAAAGAAAATACCAAGACCACGGTCACACAGCCCGGATAACCTACAAGAACCGAAAAACCAGTAGTTCTTTTTAAAGGTAAACATCTTAGGTATATGGGTGTCTCATGTCTCATTGCCTCATGTGTATCCAGACATAAAATTGGAGGTCTCGGGTTCTCTGAGTGTGGGTTTAAGCTGCTTAGAAAAGCAGAAGGAAAACAAGCTATTACAGTTGAATCCAGCCCCTACAGGATTGCCAACCTATGGTGGCTGGAGATCTCCTGCTATTACCACTGATCTCCAGCCGATAGAGTTCAGTTCCTCTGGAGAAAATCGCCACTTTGGAAATTGGGCTCTATGGCATTGAAGTCCCTCCCCTCCCCAAACCCCGCCCACTTCAGGCTCCATCCCCAAAACCTCCCGCCGGTGGTGAAGAGGGACCTGGCAACCCTAAGCCCGTTCTCTCCCTTTCTGGCTTGGATATAAAGGTTATACAGAGCAACATCCACTGTAGGATGAAAGCCATAACATAACAATGCAAACATGTATGTGTTTATATGTATAGTGGTTCTTGGTTTAACACTTGATCACTAAATTCAAAATTTGAAAAATATCCCTGGGAAAGACAAGTACTTTTTTTCTAGATACATTTCTCTCTAAAGTTTCTCATGTGGATCATTTTGTGTGCCACTATATTCTCTACAGTGGTCCAGATTCTGAAGGCATGTTGTGCTGCCTTTCCCCCAACCCATCCTCCCTATGTATGAATAGGCTGTGTGCGATACATTTTTTGAGTTGCTATTAAGCAAGACATGTATAAAACCCCAACAAACATGTCACATTACAATTTGAAATGTGTCTCATGCAACCTTTAAGAACAATTTCTATGTGCTTCTGAGTGAAACTGTGGGTAACATATTTTATTACACTTCGATTTAAAAATTTTTAGGTCTGAGAGACAGAGATTGCACAGACCAACACTTGACCATCTCTGATGGATTGAAGGCTGTATTGATCATTCCACTAGCCAACATGGACTACAGGCCCTAGTAGATGCATATGGTGGGGATAGATGTCCTGGCAAAAAAACCAAACTGGATTTCTGAATAAACTCTGCAGAATGAAAGCTGAACCCTGGTAGACAAAATGGCATTTGAGTTCACAGCAGGTCTTCCAATGTAGGTAGAACCATCATATATCCAAGCTCCAAATGAAAGAAAAATTAGGGATATTTCTTCTCTATACTCTGTTCAAATATTTGACGGTGACGATGATCACAAACATTGCTATACAATCGAAGCACTGCAATTAGTTTTCACTGAGATCATAGAGGATTGCAGGATAGACCTTTATATGATTAACAGCTTGCTTTACCTAAAAATTCATCAGCTCCATGGGTGACTAAGCCAAATTTACTTTTATCTGCTTACTCCTGAAGCCTATAATTTGAGGATTTCAGTAGTTCCATCACTTTGTACACATTTCATGTTGAAGCTTATCAAAATTATATTTGGGATATAATAGTAAATTGGCAAAAGGAAAGTTTTCATTCTGGTTTGGCATTTGTTAGTAATGTAAGGCCTCCTAACCTATGCAGCCTTCTATCTTTCTGAGGTCGGTAGAATGAGCACCCAGCTTGCTGGGGGTAAAGTGAAGATGACTGGGGAACACACTGGCAAACCACTCCATAAACATAGTCTGCCTAGTAAATGTCGGGATGTGACGTCACGCAGTGGGTCAGTAATGACCCGGTGCTTGCACAGGGGACTACCTTTGCCTTTAACCTACAATGACAACTGGGTTTCCTTTTGTAGCGCTGCTGCTTTCTAATGACACAGGAGGGTTACAATTTTATCTCACATTCTGCCCGACATTTTATCACATATTTGCATTTGCCTAGGGTTGTCTTGCAACTCCAGGCTGGGAAATCCCTGGAGATTTGGGGGAGTGGAGCCTGCAGAGAGACCTCAGTGTAGTGTGTCGTGGGCCAACCTGCTGACACTTCCTCAGATGAAAAGGAACTAGAGGGAGACGGCAGGGTGAGAACAGAGGAGCAGCCCTGGCAGACAGAAGACCGTGAAAGGAGTGAAGAACAGAGTATTCTGGGCATAGTGTGTATAATGCCATAGAGTCTACCCTCCAAGAAGCCTTCACAAAATCTCCTGTGATGGTTTTGGTTAGTTCCAAAAAACTGCCATTTTGGTCTCTAGCTGCACAAATGTAGGAAACTTTAAAGACTAATTATGGCCTGGGATTATACAGACAACAGCCTACTCCAACAGGGATGATTGACACTTGGCTCATACAATTACCTTAACTACATGGCAGGAACTGGGTGGAAGCCTGGAATGCAGATGTCCTCTGTGAATAGGGTTGCCAACCTCCGGGTAGTAGCTGGAGCTCTCCTGCGATTACAACTGATCTCCAGCCGATAGAGGTCAATTCACCTGGAGAAGATGGTGGAATTGGCAATTGGACTCTATGGCATTGAAGTCCCTTCCCTCCCCACCCCCCACCCTCCTCAGGCTCTGCCCCCCAAACCTCCCACCGGTGGTGAAGAGGGCCATGGCAACCCTATCTGTGAATAACCTGTGGTGAGAACTGGATCCAGTGCACAGTGGAATGAATGAGACTTCTACAGAGGCTTTCCAACCTCCAGGCGGTGGCTGGAGATCTCCCACTATTGCAACTGATCTCCAGGTGACAGAGATCAGTTCTCCTGGAGAAATGGCCTCTTTGGGAAATGGACTCTATGGCATTATACTCCATTGAAGTCCCTCCCCTCCCCAAACCCTGCCCTTCCCAGGCTCTACCCCACAAATCCCCAGGTATTTCCCAACCCAGAGCTGGCCACCCTACTTCAGTATAGTAAGCTGAAGCCTTATTACATGTAATATGTCTGCTTGAGGAAAGTGCATAAGCTCAGGGCCTACGCCTATACTATGGATAATGTGAGGGGAGCTATGTTAAACTATTCCTCAAATATTAGTATGATTGCTGTTTTTGGATATTACAATTTACTTTATGCTATGGCAGTGTAATTCACTATAATTTTGACCCACTCTAAAAAAAGCAGTAATGGCTATGTCCAGCTTTGCTTTCGGCAGCCAAACAGTCGCTTAAATGTGCTCCGCAGTTCTGGACTTCGAAATGCGTAAATCATCGGGTCGATAACAGCATTACACATGATCAATATGCCGTTCACATGGAAAATGGACTGGTAGCAAACACAGTAAGGGTTGCGTGGGCAGAATGTCATGAGGAGTATGTGAAGGACAAAGGGAGCCCAGCAGCAGAGGAAAACGCCAAGCAATATGGTTAGAGTGATAGCCCCTTTCATGTTTGCTCTCTGGTGAACGGTGCTCGTAGGAAGCAAAGCAATCTTTCTGGCATGAGAGTGCGCCAGCAGGAACATGTGGATGTAAAGGCAGAGGATAAACACAAGCATAAAGCCAAACAGGATGCTGAAAGAAAGAATTGTGGCTGTTTCGTGGGAGAAAATGACCATTGCGATGCCACTCCCAGCACAGAATGCCCAAATTACTACCAGGATAATCAAAGCCCGCTGCAGTGTCATGATATTATGGTACCGCAGTGCATAAAAGATGGTTATATATCGATCAACTGCAATGGCAGACAGACTGAAAATTGATCCTAGCAATGACAATATAAACATGAAATCGATAACGTCATCTAGTATCCTGTCAAAGTCCTCTCGACATGTGAGGTCTCTCTTTTTGCAGAGGATGATGAAGATGTTCTCCAGGGTCTTGTATAAGCTTCCTAGCATGTCTGAGACAGCTAAACTGCAAATGAAAACGTACATGGGTGAATGGAGATTCTTCTTCTTCCACACTGCTATCAGCACAAGTAGGTTTTCTACTATTCCAAGAAGGGCAATGGTGAAGAAGACTTCTTCTGGCATGATGATCTGTGTGCAGTCTGTGATGTTTACTGGGGACTCACTGATGTTTTCAGAAAGATGAATGTTCTTCTGGCCTACCAACCTTATTATTTCAGAAGCTCGGTCATTTCTCATCTTTGCAACCTTTTGGGGGGAAAAGTATTATAGTTACTCCCTCATGCTTATCTATAGGAAAAAAACACGGACAATTAAAAATATTTTAATTGTCCCCAAACCCCGCCCTCCTCAGGCTCCACCCCCAAAATCTCCAGGTATTTCCCAACCCGGAGCTGGCAACCCTATTTAACCTATCATTACAACAGCATATTGATATATTGATATTTTAGTGCCTTCTACAAAATGAAACCATTCACCTTTAGGGCAGTTATCTTCCACTTACAGAAGTGCCTTCCCATTAATGGATACGTTCGTCTGAATTCAACCCATTTCCCCAAGACTTAACATTCCATTCATTGACAGGGAAACAATGCTTTATTTACTGATTAATTACATTTTAATCCTGCTAGTCAGACCAAAGATTTCTCCTAAAGATGCTAAGGGTCAAATAAAACTAGAACTGAGATGGTAGTTCCAGGTGCCTTACAGAAATGATAATGAGGCTTACACTCTAAATCACAAGATGCTTAGGGAAAGGAAGTGGAGAGAAAATGTCACGGCGGGAGGTCAGTTTCAAATGACAGAATAAAATGGCAAATTGTTGACAAACCTTCACAGGCATATCTTGTTCTATTGTGCTTTGCAGATATTGCGTTTTTAAGCAAGTCTATTGGCACCAATTTTCCAACAGCATGTGCCCACTTTGTGTCTCTGTGTCACAATTCTCTCAATATTTCAAACTTTTCTATTATTATTACAGTACATGGGATTTTTAGACATAATGCTATCGGATACTTAATAGGCTACAGTATAGTGTAAACCTAACTTTTATATCCACTGGGAAACCCCCCAAAAATCATGTGACTCTCTTTATTGCAATATTTGCTTTATTACGATGGATTGGAACTCAACCCACAATATTTCTGATGCATTCTTGTATATCCAGTTGGGCCAAAATGGTATTTCCTTGATAGCACAGTGGTGGAGGTGCAACTACTTAGCAGCCCTTGGCTCCCTAACCCACAGCAGGAGGCCGGGCCTTCTTTTCTCCTCACATCTGCTCTCCCTTGATACCAAATAATTGGAGCAGAGTACTTTCTGGCAGGGAAAGGGGAAGAAAGTTTCTTGCTACTGCGTGGCGTAATGGTTAGGAGCAGCGGACTCTAATCTGGAGAACCAGGTTTGATTCCCCACTCTTCCACATGAGCGGCAGACTCTAATCTGGGTTTCCCCACTCCTACAAATGAAGCCAGCTGGGTGACCTTGGACTAGTCACAGTTTTCTTAGAGCTCTCTCAGCCTCACCTACCTCACAAGGTGTCTGTTGCGGGGAGAGGAAGGGAAGAAGATTGTAAGCCATATTGATTATCCTTAAAAGGTAAAGAAAATTGGCATATAAAACTAGACTTTAAAACCAAGGCTGATTCTAAACTCATGACCAGAGTGAAGCTATGCATGTTTACTCAGAAGTAAGGTGTATGGAGTTTGATAGGAACTGTGGATTGGTTGAAGAAGTTTGATAAATATATGCCTTTTTTGCCATCAGCCAGCCTTAGTGCTCCAGGTGTTTTGCTTTATTAATTTTGGAATTCTTACAAGGCTGATGATATTATTCGAATCAAATTAGCTGCTACAGAGACTAATAAAGTACTTACTGCAGCAAAACCGTCACAGTTTATACATTGTTTATACATGCTGAATATCAAATTTGTAAATATTGATGCAAGCAATTTAGGGATGCCATCTGGCCGAACTTTTTGAAAATCTTGCCTTGGGGGCCTGCTGCTTATTGCATGTAAACGGGTAACAAAGGCTGATAGTCAGTTTTTAGTAAATAAAAACAGCATTGGGGGGGATCAACATTGCATGGAAAAATTATGGGGAGGAGGCATGGATTAATTTACTAGCTGTCCAGCTGGAAACTAGCTGGGGATCTAGTTGTCCATGACCTTTCAGGGGAAAAGCAGCTTGGAAGGGAGTGGTGGTAGAAGGACTGTAGTTAAAATAGGAAATGGGTTAAGCATTCCCTCTCCCTATCACTTTTCCATGCAAAAAGGCTCCCTTCCAGAACAACTAAATTGGAATGGTTTCAAGGTGCATGTCATGGACCTGTGGTGAAGACAAACTAGTCTCAGTCTATGGGAGACTGGGATGGGAGACTGTCTAGGAACCACATGCACACTTAAATTATGTGGAACAAAGGGGAGATATACATTCAATTAAATAAATCATATGTCCAATTCAGAAATCTACACAATAGGGCCAGGTAGAGAAAGGAGAGGTGTTTCGACAAACATGGGGGAATCTGTACTTGTGTTAGGATTTCCAACCTCCAAGTACTATCTGGAGATCTCTTGCTATTACAACTGATCTCCAGCAGATCGAGATCAGTTCCCCTGGAGAAAATGGCCGCTTTGGAAATTGGACTCTATGGCATTGAAGTCCCTCCCCTCCCCAAACCCTGCCCTCCTCAGGCTACACCCCAAAACCTCCCACTGGTGGCGAAGAGGGGCCTGGCAACTGTAACTTGTGTAGACCCTATAACTCAACAACAACAACCACAAAAGTACCAAATGAGATTTCTTGATCCATTGCAAGATTTCAGTGGCAACTTGGCCAGAGATTATCTGGGGAAGAAAGCTTGCCACTCCAAGCCCCCCTATCAGATAGCCCATGAAGGAACCAGCTGGCCTTATGAGCTTTCCCCAGGAAGGGGGGAAACAAGAGGGATGGAAGTGGGGGCAGCTGGGGTGGGTGGGATTCTTTCTAATCACAGATCCCCCACCTATAAAAGAGTCCTGCTGGATCAGACCAACAGAATAACTAGTCCAGAGTTGTATTTCCAAGATCTTGAAACAACGGCCCTATGAGGAATGGTTAAAACGCTTACGGCTGTTTTGCTTGGAAAGAGGGCAGTTAAGGAGAGACATGATAAAGGTCTACAAAGTTATGCATGGTAGGGAGTGGACAGGGAGAAGCTTTTCTCCCTCTCTCATAATACTAGAACGCAGGGTCATCTGCTGAAACTGGAGGGTGAGAGATTCAAACCAGATAGAAGGAAGTATTTCTTCACACAATGCATAGATTAATGCGGGTTCGGGAATTATATTTAGAACCATAATATTTCTGAACATAGAGCTTCATTTACATATACTGGGTGGGATCTGGCAGATCGAGTCTCAAAATCAATTTGTGCAAAAAGATCAATGTCTTTTTCATTTGTAGACATTCAGCTGGTGGGAGTAGTCCATAGGCAGGTTTATTTTATTGTTTCAGTCACAGGAGTGGGACACAAGAGGATGTACAAATGTTGCCATCAAATTTGCTTGCTCAAATACTGTAGGGGAAAAGTTCACCTTCAGGTCCTAGAAAATGAAACAAATACCACTACTGAGTGCCAGCGTGGCTGGTGGACTAGCCCACTAGCCTAACTGGAGCACAAGCCCACAGATTGCTCAAACACAGAGCTCTCACCCCTTCTCAACATTTGGTGTATTGCTCATAAGTCCAGCTGGCATGGCAATCAGTAAGTGACTCAAATGTAGAAGACAGCCATTTCCCCCCGCCCAGCCCCCAGCTCATTCTTTCTTCTATAAATCAGGTCTATGCACCTATGTCCCCTTCAACAACAAGAACCGGTGAGACTGCCAGAGGTTTTTTGAGGTTCAGTGGAGTGAATTCATCTCCATTGTTCTCAATGAAATTCTGGCATTCAGACATACATTTGTTGTGTTATTCCAGAACTCAGGAGAAAAGTAAATAAATGGGTTTCTTTGTTTTCTCATAAGCATTAAGAATCTTGAACTGCTGGTTTTTCTGGCTATCATTCCCACTGTATTCTCGCAAAAAAAACCAGCAGAACTTTCAGTTAGACTTTGTGACCATCATGGATGTAAACATCTAATGTGAAGAAGACTTTGCATGCGTTGAAAGAGTCATTGCTGCTTGGAGCCTGGGTCAAAAAAATGGAGGGACAGATAGGGCGAAAACGCATGGTTGCTTTAGCCTCCTTTATTCCCTGTTTCAGCCAGGATTTAGCCAGGATCGAACGCACGTTCGATGAAACACATGTGTTCTATCCTGACTGAATCCTGGCTGAAACAGGGAATAAAGGAGGCTAAAGCCACCATGTGTTTTCGCCCTGGTTCTCTGGTGATGGAGAACAAACTGAAAATAGCAAAGCTTTGTGTTAGCTCCATGCTATCCTGAAGAGGGGGCAAAGAACATCATAAAAATGGTAACATATCAGTAAGATAGTACAGTTACTAAAAACCATAGATTCTCTCCTTGAGTTTCTGACCAAGACATTGGCTGTTAATGAACAGTGACTTTCTGTTTTAACACCTTTGTCTCCTCGAAGCTGGATGTTGATCTGACAGCATACACATCGCCGTTTGCTCTGACTTAGACCTAGATGGTCTTGAGCATGGCTAGCTCATGGACATGCAGAACGTGGAAGAAACCTGTAGCAGGGAACTTGGTGTGTGTATGCTCTCTCAATCTGAACCTACACAGTTCTGAATGTTTTTCACTGCATTCTCACCATCACGCTGCACAGGGCAGGAACGTAGCTCCTGATCAGCACCAACAATGTTCTTAAGTCTTTAAGAAGGCTGAGCATGACATTAGATTGCTAATCTCTACGTCTTTGTCTACCATCATGTGCCAATCTTATATGTTGTGAGAGTCTAGGCAAGCCATACTCTAGTGATCAATAAGAGATCTCACTGAGTAATGGACAGGCAGGGAGCAACTATATTTCCTGATGTTGATTCTAAAAGGCAATTTTCAGCAACTGAACTCAAGAGGCCAGAAGGAACCTCAAGTCCCTATGAAAGCCAAGATGTTTTGAGGGTTTAAAGTAGAACGAGAACATAAAAAAAAAAATCTGTATTGCAATATGCTTGTTGAATAAAGAACATTTTCTTCATCTTTCTCTATTTGACCTACTGGTTCAATATAGAATTTCTATCGGAAGGCATAAATCTGGCTGAGAACTGAACCTTTTGTGTAAAGCAGTGCATTAGGAAAAGCTCTTGGTATTACCTTTTAACTCTCACATCTGACCTCCTGCCAAGATAAGCTTCTTTCTGTTAAGCTGTTGTTAATTGAGATAAGGAGTTCAGAGAAGCCATTAGTCACTGAGCACTTTTTAATGCTTCAATTTTTTAAAAAAGAAACACCTAGGTAGAATCCTGTAGGGAGTTTAATGCAATTCTATGGAGGTTCTGAAGGACTCGTTGCAATGACACCCACTAAAGAACTCTTTGGTCCTCCAAGGCAGAAAAAACAACAACAGATATATTATTTTGAGACATTTCCTAACCTATGGGGGAAACTAGATGTGATGCTGACAGTTCTGTGAATAGATATTAACAATTTTAAAAAGTAAATAGCATCTTGTTCTATAAAGCACAATACTGGTAGCCATGGCAACTGGATGACATCATCAAGTATCTGACAGTGCAGTCCCATGTGCAGAATTACTCCAGCATAGAAGTTATTCCAGAGTAA
This sequence comes from Euleptes europaea, assembly GCF_029931775.1. Lineage (NCBI taxonomy): Eukaryota > Metazoa > Chordata > Lepidosauria > Squamata > Sphaerodactylidae > Euleptes > Euleptes europaea. Next base: position 59,271,961 of record NC_079319.1, read on the forward strand.
CATTGCATAGGATCGCACTGCTGTTTCCCTTGTTAGTCCAGAACAAATCTTGCCAGTCACTCTTCATGCTGTTGCTGTACTGGTTTTCTAGAGGCTGGTACATATATTCAAGCTCAACTATATGATTCTTAGGGTTTGACTAGACAAGGCCAGAAAGGTCTGTGGCTGGATCTCCCAACATCTTTAATTTAATTTAAGGGCAGCCATATATGTGTGAGAGGGAGACTTGGATTGGGGTGGTAGGGCTGAGCAGGTGGGAAGTTATTTCCTGGGTTGAAATCTCCTCCTGCAAGCAGCTATAAGTCTTGGTAGGCAGAAAAATAAACAAGCAATTTATAGGTTGCCTGCAGGACAAAAGGATCGCCCCTGCCAATTCCACATCTCCAATACAAACTGGTTCACTCAAGGCTACTTTTAAACGAAATTAAAGGCACTGGAATATCCAGTCATGGATATCTCATATCTTGTCCAATTAAATCCATATTAGACTTAAAAAAATGAAAACTTGGGCAAACGTGCCACTAAACTTGGGGAAAATGAAAGAACAGGACCCTTATTGTACATTCATTTCATAGAAATAGGTTTCATTGCTATTGTAGCCTACAAAATTATGTTAAATTTAAATATGGATAATATGGTACAGTACTATGACACTGAGTAGAGCAGGAAATTCTTGAAAGATAAAATATTGGTTCTGAGGGTAGAGCCCACTAGAGGTCAAGATGGGGATAACGGCAAGTCAGAAAAGTGTCGAGGGGAAAAAGTGTTTGCGCTCAGCACATCAGGGGGACATTGTTAAGGAATTAAGCATTGAAAGACTTTCTATAAATACCCATTTTCCAGGAGGGGAATACAGAGGCCTGGTGTAGTCCTGAGGACATCAGTGGATCTGTGAGTCCACTCTGAGCTGCAGTTCTGAGCTGGAGCCTAACAGGAGGTACTAGCAAGAGCAACAACAGTGAATGTACCTTCATTAAGACAAGTACAAAATCTTGTAAAAGTGATTTGAACAGGAGGGACCTTTCACTCCTACCTCTTTTTGGTCAACGATAATTTGATCAGTTTGATTTGCACACCTTTTCATAGCACTTCAGCATAGTTCTTACTGAAGTATGTGGACTGTACTGTATCAATAAGTAGAAGGGCCATACAGTTGAATGCTCCCCTACACAAAAATCCTTCCACAAAGAAAAGTAGCAGGGAGAAGGGCCTAGACTTCTAGCTTGCGTGTGTTGGTAAGGTATGCCTTACCTGTGTGAAATAGAACAAAATTTAATAAAAATTAGGTCATTGGTCAAGCTAATAATCCATCCTCATATGGTTATTTTCTCATCCCTGGATAAAAAACAGCTAAGGCTAAGGGCTGGCTCCACCTTCTTTCCACTTTCCTCTTAGCCCAGTCTTCGGGGCTAAAATTTTGCTTTTGCAAGGTTTGGAGCCAAAGATATTTTCACTTTCTTGATTTCCTTGTCATGAATTTCTAGGTAAGAGGTAATTCATTGGTCCTTGGGGAAGATTCTCCTAGGCTATCATCATCATCATTCTTAATTAATAGTCTTCTTTTGTTAGACATGCATATAAACACAGGTTAGAGGGAGGGTAGTTATAATGACTCTGTACAAAGTCTGAATGATATAGTACAAAGTTACACTTTATTATTTTACTCCGTCTTTTCCAGAAGTCAGAGATCAACAAAAGTGAGCCAATCAGGAATTCCAGGGAGATGGGGTATGTACTGCGAATAGTCTTTTTAATCTGCCATTTTGCAAGGGTAGTCATTGGACTAAGCAGAGAAGACTGTTCCTTTTAAGAGTCTTCCGGTCGAAAGGGGACCATATTGTTGTACTGATTCACCCTCAGAACACCCCCAGAGGTTCTTTCTCCTCTTGATCCTGGCATGAATTACTTGGTGTGATCATTTCAGGCATGAAATGTATTCTTCTGTTTTGAATTATCGTCATCAGAACTTCCAGAGATTTGCGTTTCAGCAGGATCAGGACCTTTGTAATGAAATCTCAGAGGAATACTGATCGCTTCATTGTCTCGCTCCAAAAATAACCAAGACCGGAATGCCAGCTTCGAGGCTGCCTGACCAGGCTGCTTGTGATTGCTTCCATGCAGTGCCACTTCAAGCACCCTTCAGGCTTCTGAGCTCCCTTTGGCCAAGAGGCCCTCTGCTGAGATCTAATTTGGAAATCTGCACTGCTTTCATTTCAGTTTTTCTAGCTCTTCTTATGTATACAGTAAAACAGAAGAATGTGACACACGCTGCTTAAAAGCTCTGTTTGAAGAGAAGAGATTAAATATATCTGATAAATGAATACATTTGGAACTATTGCTTCTATTTTTCAGTGTCAGTAAGAGGAAGCAGGAGCCCCGTGGCGCAGAGTGTTAAGCTGCAGTACTGCAGTCAAAAGCTCTGCTCATGACCTGAGTTCGATCCCGACGGAAGTCGGTTTCAGGTAGCCGGCTCAAGGTTGACTCAGCCTTCCATCCTTCGAGGTCGGTAAAATGAGTACCCAGCTTGCTTGGGGTAAAGGGAAGATGACTGGGGAAGGCACTGGCAAACAACCCCACAAACAAAGTCAGCCTAGTAAATGTCGGGATGTGACGTCACCCCATGGGTCAGGAATGACCCGGTGCTTGCACAGGGGACCTTTACCTTTAAGAGGAAGCAAGCGAAATATTGATGAGATCATTGATGACACCGAGTTCCTCAAAATCAGCCTGATCTAATATTATGGAGCAGTACTGCCCAAATGTGATTAATGCTTTTAATGTATCTTCTCTTGAGTGTATGTTGCTCATGGATGTCAGAAACATCCCATCAGGTCAGCCAGGATACTGAGGCAAAGAGCAATTGTTTGCACAGGATGTCCAAGGCAGCTTCCCAAGTCCTGCCGTTTAAATACTGGTCAATGGTCCTTCATCCTATTGAAATCAATGGGATCATCAATTCAAATGGGAACAAGATGGGTGCGTGGAACATGTAGCACACAGTGCAATGGAAGTAGAGTGCGCTGCACTCGGTTTCATGCTTTATTCATTAAACATTTCAGAGAAATCCATTATGTTCGGTGATTACCCATGGTCTTGAATAAGGTTCATGCTGATAGATGAAAAGCAAAATAAGGAACAGCTGGCAACCCTTTTATTTATGAATGATAATTGTTAGCTGGCTCCAACACCCGATTTCAGTCAGGAGACGGGTTTTTTTTCCATTGGGTGCAAAATCTTTTAGTAAGGCATACTTGCCATCAAAACAATTAGTTCTGAATGGGCGCCAAGATTTTGGAGGCCTGAGCACAGTATTCTAGGTAACCAGTAAGTGGTTGGACATATATAACAAGACCATTTTGGACGATTCATGACACGTGAGAATGGAGGTGGCATTTGAATGGAAGGGGCTTTGTCCTAATTCACTTTTTGGAAAATACCTATCAGGACCCCTCCTGGGCTGGACTTGGATACAGGGATGGATGATGGCAGAAGAAGAAGAAGAGTTGGTTTTTATATGTTGACTTTCTCTACCACTTAAGGAAGAATCAAACTGGCTTACAATCACCTTCCCTTCCTCTCCCCACAACAGACACCCTGTGAGGTAATTGAGGCTGAGGCAGCTCTAAGAGAGCTGTGACTAGCCCAAGGTCACCCAGCTGGCTTCATGTGTACGAGTGGGGAAACTAGCCCAGTTCACCAGATTAGAGTCTGCCGCTCATGTGGAAGAGGGGGGAATCCAACCCGGTTCTCCAGATCAGAGTCCCCCGCTCCATCATTCCCTCCCTTCTACCCCATGCATTTTTTGCTAGCAGAAAAGGGCTATGGGGGAAGGGCTGTTTGTCTTACTGCTGGTGTCTGCCCAGGAGACACATGGAACCGGCAGTAAGACAAACAGCCCACCCCCATGGCCCTTTTATAACAATATTCCTTTGATGAAGAGCTATACAGAGCTGTGGAGCATCCTCCAGTTTATAAATGATAATTACAAGACACTTAGTAGATTAGCTCTTTTGTTTGGACCCCACATGGGTTCTATATTTGGCAATCTGCCATTCCCTCATAGTATTTAAATTGCACAAGAAATAGCTGAAGATTTTTTTTATTGCTGATTAGCTTCAATCTGCGACAAGAAAACTCTAGTGAAGACTTTACCTAGTTAGCATGCTATTACTCCACATGAATATGTTCCTAAAAGAATAAAAATTACAGTATCCGTTATGGCTATTTGCTAGAATGTTCTGAGCTAACAACACCTGTTGGCCTTTTTTTTCTTCAGACAAGCATGTATCCCTGAAAGTCACCAGCCCGAACATTTTAAATCTATAGTAAGAAATCACAAAAGAGAGCAAGCAAAGCCAAAGGCTGTTTTTCAAACTTGCCTTGACATGTTTTGCTTTTGACCCTCTGTAAAAATCATGAGGAATGACAAGTAATGGCCAGCCATTCATACGGGAATCTTTAAAATATTAATCAAAGCACTCGGTTTTTTATCCCATTGCTCATGCAGAGAAAAGCAAGTACTACACTGTTAGTGTTCATTAAGGCTTCCCTGTAGCATGTAGTATAATTTGGGATTGGCTTTGGAAGTGGAGTAGAGATAAGGTTGCCAGGTTCCCCCTGGCCACTGGTGGGGGTTAGGGGGGTATGGTTGCCATATCTAAATCCTGGAGATTTGGGGATGGAGCGTGGGGAGGACAGGGACCTCCGTGGGTTACAATGCCACGGAGAGTCCACCCTCCAAAGTGTCCCTTTTTTCCAGGGGAACTGATCTCCTTAGTCTGGAGATGAGCTGTGATTCTGGAGGATTCCCAGGTCCCACCTGGAGTCTGGCATCCCTAAAGAAGTACACTTTAGTTGTGCTTCTTTTCCTCATACCTGATTAGAATGTCTAAAGCTGAGCACACTAATATCTGAGCACAGTAATATCTGAGCACAAATATCTTTCCTTAGGCAAATCTTTGTGTTCTAAATACAGATGTAGCACATGCATCTTCCTATGGTGGTAGTGGGAATATTTATGGGATCAACTTTAGACATTGTATAAATGTCTACCACATTTTGTTGTGTTTTGCACTAGGTCGCTGAATTATGTCCCCTAATTCCACACATACTGTATTTCAGGATTAGGGATTATCTGCGGCGCCAGCCCTATTGCACTACAACACTCATGTTCATTGCAGCCAGTAACAGAATGTCCCTAATCTTCAGAGACAGCAGAGAAAGAGAAGTGACTATCATTACCTGTGTAAACGTGGAAAATAGGCTTTTAGTGTCACATAAGGTGAAGCGATATGTTTTGTACCATATTATCCAGGGCCTGGTTCAGATGATATTCCTTTGGTCACTCCTCTTACAAACAGTGTGTGGAGGTGTGCAAGGTAGTGCTTTCTCTCCTACACACCCAGCTTGCCCACTTTCAAAGTCGCCAAAATTAATGGTTGAAACAGGCCTGAAGTCCAATGCATAACTCTGAATACTGCAACTGATAACCCAGCGCAAATCTGGGAATTCTTCCACATGTCATGTGCCTAAGTACATTGGATTTTATCCTTATAACCTTTGTATAAACATTGGTTTGGATTCCATTGTAAATTTCTATTGGCAGAATGGAATTTGGTCAATGGAAAGGGACCTCCTCACACCGCCTTCTCATTGAAGTTCAAAATAATCCTCAAAAGGTGGCTCCTGGGGAACAGGGGGTCCCAAGGAATAGCAAGAGAGGGGAGTTGGAGTGCTGCGGCAGGATTGGGGGGGATCACAAAATCATCCACCCTTTCCATTATGGGCAATTTTCTGCAGGATCCAGGCTAATAAACTCCTGTGTGAACATTCTGTGATCTCAAAAGTGAGACAGGTGACCAGTAGGGTTGTGCATATCGATATACCTGAACTGAAAATAATCCCGATATTAGCTGTTTCGGCAATATTCAGATTTTGATTCGACCGAATACCAAAACCTTGCAATCAGCCTGAAGCTGAATATGCGATTCCCCAAAAATCCAGAAAAGCCAAATAGATATTCAGCTTTTTTGGGTTTTGTCTATCTGTTCAGATGGACAGCTCTGTGCTTTCTCCCATTTTTCTATCTTTGGCTGATTTTGTTAGGGCCCCATAGTTGGGGCCCTTTTGAGGTAGGGGTCATGTAATTGGAGCCAACATGGTCTGACCAAACTATCCATCTGGATAGTCTGGAGGCAGAAGGGTCATTTAAAAGACAGGGCTTACCCAGTCCCGTCTGGAGGGATATACCCTCCAACTAAAAAGCACCAGCTTCAACAGCTGCTGAACAGGCTTCGTTCTGAAGAAGACTGCTCACCCGCAATCTCCTTCACAAGAGCTACCTTGGTCATGACTTTGGCTGGCTCCGATATCACCTTCCCGAAAACCTGCTCTCAAACTGAAGGTTGCCCCAAGTAGAGGCTTTGTTTCCCCACACCTTGGCCATCTTTTGAAATCAGATTTTGATGACTATAATAAAGGACTGTTCGCAGGATGTCATTTGCCACCAAATGAAATGTTTTCCATGCCTTATTTTTCTTGCATTTAAGCCTTTTTCCTCAGTTTGGAAGCTAATTTGCATGGACATCATGCTATGTGCCCCAGATGAAAAGAGAGCCCCCAGACTTTGAGGTGCCAGCCTGCCAATCGGCTCTTTCTATCTGTCCTTGGCAACACTGGACTTCTGAACCTGAAAACTAATGGACAGCTTGGCTTGCAAATGCCCCTGCCCCAATTTTCACCAATTTTTCACCAATTTGGTGTCCATCTAAGGAGAGTCCCTTGCAGCTACGCTGCAAATTTGGTGACTCTACCTCCACAAATGCCCCCACAGGAGCTTTGAAAATAATCCCCTATAGATTATAATGACCCGAAGTTTTTGGGTAAAGCTGGAAATAAAGCCAAAATACCCATTTACTGGTATGGGTATTCAGCTTATTCTGGGTTTACTGAAAACAATCAGGCCCAATAAATCTGAACCTGAAATTTACCAGGGTGTTTTTTTTTGGCACGACCCTAGCAGCCAGGTGTACAGTGAGAGAAGGAATGATCATGCTCCTTTACAATGTGTAGGAGTGAGTTTGGGGGGTGGGAAGTAGTATCTGAACATTATTCCTAAAGTATTAATGCTGGCTAGTTAAAGCTATGTATTAGTCAGCAGCACAAGAGAAACCACAATCCTGGTAATGAAGACGGGAGATTTTATTAGCAAAGATTGAAAGAGAGGTGAGGTTACTTATCCTTTCAAAAGCAAATAGATTGCTGACATCCCTGTGAAAAAATGAATGGTTTAGTCTGTTTCCAAGGTAATAAATCTAGAAGTACCAAGATGCCAGTGAGAAAAGGAAATTAGAGATGAAAATAATCAGAACAATCCCTTGAGGTACAATAGACTAATAATCAAAAAGGTTAGGTTGGCAAGGTTCATCTGAACAACGTAGATTCTTATGCCAAATTCAAAATAGAAGATTCTGCCAAACAAAGGAGGTCCAAAAGCAGAGTGAAGGTGGGGAGGGAGGGAGTTACAGAGGAGAGAAGGGAGAGAGAAACAAGCACATGGAAGCAAATTATGGCAATGGGGAGAAGAATGGGTGAAGTTATGCCAAACTTTGCCTGTGTTGCAGAGTGTGCATTGTCTCATGTTGTTGGAAGAAGGTTTGAAGAAACAATCCTCAAAATGTTGGAGACAAGGGAGTCCTTTTATACTTCCTATTGGTGCTTTTTTCTGCCAGTGGTGGGACACTAATATTCAGGGTACTTCAGTTATTGTGAGGGAGGCGATAATGGGTCAGGACATGACATTATTCTGCTGATCAAGGACTTGATTAGATTTTTGAAGTGGTTTTGCATTACGAGGGATATTCCTGAGGGGAATGGAAGGCAGAGTTATTATCTTGCAGTCACCACTTGTTCTTTCTTGTGGATCCTGTATGTGTGAATATCCTGTAGAGTCATAGGATGAGTCCTTGATTGGGTGCTTTAATACCTTTCCCTTATCTGCACATAATCCTGATCATAGGAGGCCAAAGCAATGCCAGGCAGATGTAGCCCCCTTTCCCTCTAGCCAGCTGTCCGGGCAAATCTGAATGAAACCATCCCAAAGGACTGTCCAACACCCTGAAAATGCCCCAGGTCTCCCCCCGCTGTTGCCCAGCCCCTTCCACCAGCTGCATGCGTTTCAGCTCTTCCTGGCCTTCCTTCTCCTTCCTGCAATCCCCCGTGCCTTGATTCAGACCTTGGTAATTAATCTGGCATTTCAGAAAAGCTCCTGATACAGATAAAAGATCCTGATCCTGATCCAGAAAACCTCCTGATCCACTCATCCCCCCAGCGTAATCTGAACACGATCTGGAAGAAAAGCTTTCAGAGAGACAGAAAATGCCTTTCACTTCCCGTTCAAAAGAGCAACTGTTGGTTACAGATCCCACTCCGGATGGCCTCTTCCTGAGTTGCTGGAGATGCCTGCAGGGTAAAATATTTCCCATGCAGGACTCTCTGGGTTCTAGTAAGGACTCTGCAAAAAGAAGGGAGCCCTTAGTGGCTTCAGCGATCCAGATGCTCTCTTTCCCTTTGAAAGAGGGGGGGTTAGAGGGGGAGAAGGCTCCCAGCCTTCCAGCCTCCATTTTGCCTTCCTGAAGTGGATTGACAATCTGTCCAATGGTTACTTTAAAAGGGGAAGGGGGGAACAGTGCAAATTCCCTTGGGTTGAGGAGCAGTGGATCCTGCTCCCCAAGATCTTAAAAATGCTGCTGAAACTAATAAAAATTTATTCTAGGAGAGGGACAAGCGATAATGGGCATGGAAGAGAAACCCAAAGTTAAAGCTATGCACAGAAATGGCATTGATTTGCAGTGATTTGGACTTGAAGCAGACTTTAAATTCGTGGCAAAACAACATCCTGAAACCACAGGGAAAGCGCAAGGTGGCAGCGAAGTGACTTCTGCAGGTTGGAAAAATCATGCATAATCCCAATGAAGCTCTGCAGCAATCCAGCGGGGATTGCAAGGCTAAATACCCATGCATAAATGGCCTTCGTTAAAACTTCCTTTCAGTCTGATAACTGATCTGTTAAATATATGAACTTGAGGGTTTGTGTGACATATTTGTGTAACTAACTGTTGCCTAAGGGAGAGGAAGAATTTTCTGTGAGGTTAGCACAAAGAGTCTTTGGGGTTCAGTGCAAAATCAATCAAGAGGCCTTCAGCTGACAGCTCTGTTTGGCAAAGCTTCTATTCTTATGTTTTTCAATAGCCCATTCAATATTTTCATAAGAGTATTGACATAAAGAAACAACAATGAAGCCTTCGTTCAAAGAAATGTTACTGTTGAAGTGATATGAATGGATAGTTCTGTCCGTTGCTTTATTGTTTAGATTTAAGGGGCTACTTATATTGTCTGCATTAAGGATAAGCAAATTAACCACCAGGGCATGTAGAAAATCGTACTGTAGAAAAAAAAGAAACAGGGTTGCTTATTCAAAAAATAACATACTGTAAAAATTGAATATACATTTACTGTTTGCAACTTGAGTAGAAAGTATGGGCAAATAACCTACCATTCCACTTAACACCATTTGAAGCCTTCCTCCAGTCTAAGGAGACTTCCTCCATTTAAAAAAGGTAAAGGTAAAGGTCCCCTGTGCAAGCACCAAGTCATTCCTGACCCATGGGGTGACATCACATCCCAACGTTTCCAAGGCAGACTTTTTTTTGCGGGGGGGGGGGGCGTTTGCCAGTGCCTTCCCCAGTCATCTTCCCTTTACTCATTTGACCGACCTCAGAAGGATAGAAGGCTGAGCCTACCTTGAGCCGGCTACCTGAAACCAACTTCCTCCATTTTAAGGGGCTTTAAGTGGCTCTGTCTCCAGAGGAAGAGCCACTACTTAAGTTGGAAGAAGGCTCCTTAGGCTGGTGGAAAGCTTCAAACTTTGCTGAGCAACGGGGTAGGATACTGTGCCTGTTTCAAATACATCAGAGCCATGTTCTGTTACTATAAGTCCAATTGTTCTAAACTGTAACACTTGCAGAATAGATCCCAGTAGTAATATTTGGATTTTTAGAGAACTCAGAATATTTTGGAGAAGTATGGGCAGCAAAGAGAAAACAGAAGACGAAGGAGACTAAGAAGACTAAGAGTTGGTTTTTATATGCCGACTTTCTCTACCACTTAAGGAAGAATCAAACTGGCTTACAATTACCTTCCCTTCCCCTCCCCACAACAGACACCCTGTGAGGTAGGTGGGGCTGAGAGAGTGTGACTAGCCCAAGGTCACCCAGCTGGCTTCATGAGTGGGGAAACAAATTCAGTTCACCAGATGAGCTTCTGCTGCTCATGTGGAGGAGTGGGGAATCAAACCCGGTACTCTAGATCAGACACCACTACTCCAAAGCACCGCTCTTAACCACTACACCATGCTGGTTTCCCCCCCTTGGCATCTGAAAGTTCTAAGTCCTCTTGAGTTTCTTATCTTTCAGAAAAGATTGTCTTCATATTTTAAAACATTGCTATGCTACTCAGAAAGCAAGATGTTTGCTGAAAGTGAAAGCTAAAAACTTTCAGGGAACAACAAGTCTGCGCACATTTCAAACAGCACTCTCTTTTAACAGGTGCACAAATGGATTCCAGACACCAAAACATAAGTCTGCAAAAAACAGGTCATCAAGTTGGAATTCTTATGACATCTTGCTCCAAAGGAGGAGCACAGGGTAAACACCATCAGCTAGATGCCCATTGATCTACTATATCACAGAGTGCCAACAAAATGCATCACATTAGGGGGTCTGCAAGCAAGTCAAGCCAGAACAGAGGAAAAGGAGGGATCCCCTCCCTGATTATCTAAGCAATATGAACTGTTGTAAAATTCTATAATTGCAGCTCGATCTGGAACTTGGCAAAATAATAATAATAATAATAATAATAAAAAGACCATGGAGAAATTTATCAGACCTCAAGGCCACTATAGTTAAACTATGATGTCCTACAGGGAAGAAAAAGTAGAAGATTGAGGACCAAAGGACACAAAAGGGCCACTACAATAAAACACCAAAATATCTTAAGCTCATAAAAACACAAACCGGTGTATACGTCTACATGTAGGCAGAATTTCTTTCTTTTCTCACTGTCATTGATTTTTATAGCATCAGAAGAGCCAGCTGTCACACTAATGTTTGTACTTGGGGATTGTATCAATGAATATTTCACTTGTAGACTATCTGTTATCAATCAAAATAATGCAGAGAAAAGCAGGGAAAGGATCAGGCCCTTGGTGCACGAGCATTTGGAAGGCACAAGCAACCAGTCACGCAAATATGTCCCATTAATATTTGACATGATTCCTTCATAATTTGTACTGAAGTACATGGGTTGGAAAAGAAGGAATAGCGTGAGAAGTCATGCTAGCACCACTCAAAAGTTTGTCATTTTTATAGCCCAGAGCTTAGTAACAAAGAAGTGAAAGCAACATGAAATCTTGACCTATAGCATTTCTGGCAAAGGTTAATTAGGCAATAATGCACAGGAACTAGCCTAGTAAATCATTCGTAATCCATGCTTTTCTTTTCTTGCTTACCCTCTCTCCAATGCCAGCTATCTACCATTGTGACAAGACAGCTACCATTGTGGTTTATTGTGTGTCTATGCAGTGCAGATGTTAGAACTTTGCAGTTCTCTCTTAATGATGGCCTAGAGGACCATGAGGGAACTGTGATGATCAGATGCCATAGCTCTGTAGCCAATTTTGTATGTGCAGGGATTCTTCTGTATACTCAAACATGGCAGCTCCCCCAACCACAACCTGAAGTGGTTTAGTCCAGGAAAAACTTTACCATTAATTTTGTTGAATATGGACCCACAGTCATTTTCTCAAAAGCGAATGAAGAAAGTAGCATGGTCGCCTGAAATCACTTTTCATCCATCTTGGTTCCTTAGGTGAACGTCTAACTATGAGTCTGATAGAGGTCATCGTTATTTTCCCCCAATGGAAGTTTTCACTGTTGCGACCCAAGTTTATTTTCTCTGAGCAAAAAAGGAAAGCAATAACCATCACCACTCTCACAGAACAAAGTTTCTGGCTTCTGAGCATGAAAGCATCGTAGAACTTCATAGGACACATCCCACAGAACTGCAGTATCTCTTTCCTTTTGCGACATAGTTTGATCTGGCAGTTTTAGGGCAGCAGTTCTTGAAGATGATGTGAAAAATCTCTCTTCATGTTCTTGAGGGGATTGTGGCTGCCCATATTTTATGCCATCTCATTTCCAGTCCAACTCCCGTCCATATAACATTCACTGACACTTTGGAATGACATAAGAAGAAAGGGGACTGGAGAGGTAGATTGGAGAGAGATTGCGTCTGCATGAGCTCACTGTGGAAATGTCCACGTCCTATGATCTATTCTGCTAATTGCCATAAAGAGTGGACGCATCCCTGAGCATGAGAGCCCTGGCACAGTTTCTGTTGAATTTAGTTGTTCTAATTGTTTCTGTCCAACAACTCTCCAGAAGCCCTGGGTATTCCTTTAAAAGAAGAGTAAAGTGAGGCACTACTAGGGGAACACTCAAGCTGCGTACTTGATTGCATTCCAGCTCTACACAGAGGAAGAAATTAATTTTAGCGAGCTGGCCAAATCCACTGGAAAAAGGTGATGATTACTTGTGCATGGAGACAACTCTGAACAAGCAAGAAAACTCAAAACCAAGATAAACAATCATTTTCAAGAAAAAAAGGAAAGGAAGAAGTGCCCAGATACACACATACCTTCTCAGTGAGAACAGCAATGGCCCCACAAAGGAGAGAGAAACGTCAGCAGCAGATCTTACGGGGAAGAGAAGTTTGTGAAGCATTTAAAGAGTATTAATCCTTATTCCAGCTTTTCTTTCTACAGGCCATATTGCATTATTCTCTTATTTCCCTGTCCAAACAGCGGAAACAACCTTCAGGTCAGAACGATGGTAAAGCATGATGGTAATTACCAGGAGGAAGATTACTCATAAAGAAATAAAGTCCGCAGAGTCCTTGTGTGAGAAACAAACTAGAACATACAAATCAGAGAAAAAGACAGGCGATGTGTTATTAGAACCTTGGTGGAAGTCACTTTAAAACAAATTATCAGCTTTGTGCCAAGGAACTCTATGCAGGCGCAGGAGAGAGAGAAAAAAACAAGCTAATGTATAAACAAGGACAAGAGGCTTAAGGCAGATGAAAATGTTCACCTGCTTAATTTCTATCTGTTGGCTCCTCTTAATAGCTCAGCAGTAGTACCAGTAGAAAAAAGGAATGGGGGGTAGGGCTCAGAAGTGGAGGTACTGTGTTTCAGAGTACAGCGTGGCGTAGCTGTTAACAGCGGTTGTTATGAGCAGTGGACCCTGATCTGGAAAACCAGGGTTGATTCCCCACTCCTCCATATGACATATGGGCTAGTCACACTCTCTCAGCCTCTCCTACCTCATAGGATGTCTGATTTGGGGAGGGGAAGGGAAAGTGATTGTAAGCTGGCTTGATTCTTCCTTAAGTGGTAGAGAAAGTTGGCATATAAAAACCAACTCCTCCTCCTCCTCCTCCTCCTCATCATGCGGTGCATGGAGAAAGGTCCAGGTTCAACCCTTCAGTTCAAAGCACCTCAAGTCAAAGATATTGAATTGATATTAAATTGATATTAAATTGAAATTAAAGTCACAACAGACTCTTGACAGCCTTCAGTATAATCAACTATGCTATCCTGGAGAGAATGGCTGAGAAAGAGGGGCACCAATCTTCAAGGATTCCAGGGGGGTAAGTGGTTAAGAGCGGCGGACTCTAACGTGGTGAACTGGCCTCGTTTCCCCACTCCTACACATGAAGCCTGCAGGATGACCTTGTACTAGTCACATTTCTCTCCAAACTCTCTCAGCCCCACTTGCCTCACAAGTTGTCTATTGTGGGGAGGGGAAGGGAAGACGATTGTAAGCCAGTTTGAGACTCCTTAAAGGTAGAGAAAATTAGGATATAAAACCCAACCTTCTAACTTTCTATCGGTTTTCAGAGACAGGGCGGTGCTGTGCGTCTTAGCTCCATGGTACATGTTATGTGGCCCTACAGGGCTCTGTTCTGTCCTCCTTGTTGTTCAACATCGTGAAACTGGTGGGAGAGATCTTTCAAGGGTTTGGAATGAGATGCCTCCACTGTGTCGACGACACACAGCTCTCTATCTGAATGGCTGTGTGAAGATGTCTGAGACGTTTCTCAGGATGGGGCATGAGTCAGACAGGAGATAGTTGGCTTGATCTTTGCATGTTAGATGAGGCTCGAGGGTTTATTGGATATGCAAAGGACTGGTCAGACCTTTTTCTGAATTGCCCCTGATTGCTGATGGGGTTAAAGGTTCTCTCTATCAGTTCCAGGTATCTGCTTGGAGCGCTTCATTTTGTATGCAAGGAAGGCTGCTCACTCCTTGTTGTTCTCAGCCTTTCACACCTTGAGGCCAGGGAAAATGCAAACAACCCATTACTGCCTGACAGCTTCCAAGGTTTCACACAGGTCACAAAGATGCAGTCCAGAGTCCTGGAATCTTGATTCGCCTTTGTGGAGCAGTGTCCAGCTGCTCATGTTAGCCTTGGCCCTATATACCTCAATGGTATACCCTGTAGCTGAGGCAGTTAGGGGTCAACACACAGGGCCTGTACTGTCTGGATGGGAGACCAGTTGGGAAGCACATATAATCTGCTCTGATAACCCTCAAGGACAGAGTGGAATATAAGTGGAATCAATAAGTCAATAATGTTGTTATTAGAGTTCTTTTCAGAGAAGGGAGATATTACCTTGGGCTCCATTTAACCAAAGTATAGCACTCAAGGAACGAGATAGATCAAGTTATGCTGCTGTGAAGTGTAGGAATCAAACCACTTTGTGGACAAACAGAAATGTGGGAGGCTTAATGCAAACAGCAGAGGCAAAGTTCTAGAGTCCAGAAGATGAAACAAGATGAAACAGCTGTTGCTATGCATTTTTTAAAAATTAATCCCCCCATCTCTGACCAATTTCATGTTAAAGACTGTATGAAATTCATAAAGCCATTCATTTGAATTTTGATTTAGGTTTGTCACTTGTTGAACGTATGAAGCAGCCCTATATCACTTCAGATCTTTAGACCTTTTATGCCAGGGTCAGTGGGAGGGAGTATAACACAGGCGACTTTAACATATACACAATGCTCTAAAAACACCAAACAAAGGGACAGCAGAACCCCCTGCTCGCTTGAACTCATTGATATTTGAAAGCCTGGGGCTTCATCATCTCCAGAAGTTTCCACAGAAGCTGCCCCAATGAGAAACTAATGCACCCAGAAAAAGCTGAAGGGTACACCCAGCTTGATCAATACTCTCCTAACTACTGCCCAAAACTGATGCCTGGTAAGGGGTTTGATAGCTGCATGCCTAAATAAGGGACCCTCACAGCTATCCCGGAGCTCCACATAATCTTGTGGTGCCTGAAACGGACAAATGCTTATTTCTGTAGAGGGAGATGAATTGATGACTCTGCTGTGCCCCTTCTGGTCAGTTTTGCAGGTCTTCTAGTCATGATGCATACCTATTCAGAGCAGCATGCCTATTATATTAGGTGCTGTAGTCGTCCTGCTTGTGGGCTTCCTAGAGGCACCTGGTTGGCCACTGTACAAACAGACTGCTGGACTTGATGGACGTCGGTCTGATCCAGCATGGCCTTTCTTATGTTCTGTCTATCAGACAAGCAGCCTGGGGTAAAGGAGTTGTCCCTAAACTACAGGACCTTACCAGAATGATCCTTTCTTGACCTTATAAACAATTTCCTGATGCACAGTGCACCAAAGAAAACGAGAAGTGATACAGCTTGGAGTAGCACACTTCATAGTAACTGGCTGTAAAGCTTTTACTATTTTTGGTAATGAGCAATATGTTTACATTCTCCAGCTATGAAACAATCATAACTTTTCTTGATCTATCCCTGGAATCGAGAGTTGATGGTCTTATTCAATGCTGAATTTAGTCCTCATTCAGTTATCTCGCTGAACAAGAATAGTGTGTGCACCTCATCTTCAGCTTCTTCCTCATGCCCTCTCACCTGGAGGCATGACTTATGTAACCTGTTTTCCAGTTCTGGAGCTTAATTGACAGATGATTATTCTCCTCGAAAGATTTTTGCCATTTCCTCCTGTATTTTAACCACCTTTTGAAAGAGGCATCTGCTGTGGGCATTTCATGTGTTTCAGTAATTGCCACCTCCTCATTTTGTCACTCATGCTTTCCTTGAGATAACAATGTCAAATTGTTTTCCGAATCAAAAAGCAGTTGCGTTTTAGAATGTACTGCCTACGTACAACATTTAATTATGCCAAATAACTACAGGCAGGAATATTATAGATGGATAGCATAAGAAAAAAATGGTATAACTGTATGGGTTTTCACAATACAATAGGATTAATGTGATTACATTTCCTAGGGATGTGCAGTTTATTGTGCTATGGGCTGAAGGCTGAAATCATGCCCGTTGACGCACTAGCAACTTACCTCGCAAATCACACGCATCCAATACACAAGACTCCAGACCGCCTTTAAATTCCTGTTCCCACCGCGCCTCCTTTCCCCGCTGCACTTGAAAATCCCCAGACCGGCAAGCTTCCAGGCATGCCCAGTTGGCGCTCCAAGCAAGGACGGCGATTGGTTCAGCTTTAGTAAGGGAGGCGGGGGGAGTGCAGGGGTTGGCTGGCAGCAGGATTGGGGAAGCATTGCATGTTCCCACTTTAAGGCGAGTGTGGAGGACGTTTTATTTTTTTAACTCGCCTTATCAGCGGATCTTACCACGGAGAAACTGCGCTCTGGAGACGTCCTGGGAATCCTTCGGGCGAGATGATGTGAGAACATGCAAGGAAACCCCGCAGAAATCGGAGCTGCAAATGGTAAGCGCGGACAGGACAAACTTCAGTTAAATGCAGTTTTAATCTTTTCTGGGAATAGGCTATTTTGAATAAAAAGGATACTCCTATGGCAGTAAGTCATATATATCTGGAGTAATCAGGGCATAGTCCTGGAACTCCTTTTCAGTACTGTTGCTCAGCTACCTATTTTGCAAAGTAGGACACTAATGTATTTGCAGAGCAGCATTGCCTTGCAAAGGAAGGATCTCTGCCCACCCTTTGTTAGCATTGCTATTTCTGCTGTATAGATACCAATGAGAATAGAAAATGGA
This sequence comes from Euleptes europaea, assembly GCF_029931775.1. NCBI lineage: Eukaryota > Metazoa > Chordata > Lepidosauria > Squamata > Sphaerodactylidae > Euleptes > Euleptes europaea. Next base: position 59,289,157 of record NC_079319.1, read on the forward strand.
ATCCTCCCATCCAAATTCTCACCATGGTTCAAACAGTTTAAAAGGGATCATGTCAGAGCTTCATACCTGGTCAGTATCTCCTTCCATAACCTCAGAATAGGTTTTACCTTCCTCCGGTTTCAAACCATGCCAACGGCTTGGATAGCTGTATGTTACTCCTGAACACCATGGGCCTCTCGCCTATGTATTTGCGGGGCTGCTCCAGAGGACCTAATTCATTACACCTTATTCTGTCCTCTTTATACAGAGCCCAGACTTAAATTCCTTGGAGCGATTTAAAGGGCCTAAATCTTTCTCCAGATCCAGAGAAGCTGCTCTTTCTCCTATCAGACACCAATCCTGATGTTTCCTACAAAGTGTCACTCTTTGCTTTAGCAGCTAAGAAAATCAGAGCTAAAGCTGTTTTTAATCAGGGAACTTAACATATTTAAATACGAGTTTCTTGCGGATCAGACAGTTTTAAAGTTATTTTAATGTTATTTTATGATATTTTTATGCTATTTTAATGTTTGATATGGTGGATTGTGATGGCCTTCGGCCACAGACAATAAACTTTATCACTATCAAAAGTGAGAGTGGTAGAAAATGGAATCCTGCAGACTTGTTTTACATAGAACACCACAGGATAGAATTGATGGCCAAATAATGAACCTAAGTAAATGAACAGGAGAGCTACTTTCGGGACTTGACTATCAATGAGTGTCAGGAGGTGTCCTGGAGGGTGGGTGAAGAGTTCTGGAATGCATGGTCCCCAGATTCGCTGTAGCTGGAACCTCATCTATTCTGCCTGCCATCTAGTTGGACAGGTATGTCACTGAGTCTTTGCCTCATTTGTATTGGGGTGTATGGCTCATAGACAGGACTGAGCCCTGCCACCTTTCATTTTACATATCAACCAATGGGAAGAGGATGAGTCAATGACAGGAACAAAAGATGCTCCATATTGGCTTTTTTCCAGTTGGAGAGGGGCCATGGCTCAGAGGTAGAGCTTCTGCTTGGCATACAGAAGGTCCCAGGTTCAACCCCCGACATCTTCAGTTAAAGGGACTAGGCAGGTAGGTGATGTGAAAGACCTCTGCCTGAGACCCTGGAGAACCGCTGCCAGTCTGAGTAGACAATACTGACTTTGATGGACCAAGGGTCTGATTCATGTGTTCATGTGTTCCTTTGCATGTTAAACGTTCTTTTCCAGTCTGTATACGCATGAAAGCTGAACTTTGATTCTTTTTGATAACTTTAATCGCAAATAATATTTTAAAACTTTGCAAGCAGGAGAAAGAAAAACGGGGAGAAGGGCGACAATAGAAAGGAGGCACAAAAATGCAGTGGGTCAAAGAAGGGTTCAGCACGTCCCCTCTCACTCAGTTTTTGCTTGAAATTGAGGCCCCCCTGCTTTACACATATTTGGCGATGATATTTGACACACCAGGGTTGCCAGTAGCGTTGCCAGGTCCCTCTTTGCCACCAGCAGGAGGTTTTTGGGGTGGAGCCTGAGGAGGGCAGGGTTTGGGGAGGGGAGGGACTTCAATGCCATAAAGTCCAATTGCCAAAGCGGCCATTTTCTCCAGGTGAACTGATTTATATCGGCTGGAGATCAGTTGTAATAGCAGGAGATCTCCAGCTAGAACGTGGAGGTTGGCAACCCTACACAACACTCATGTAACAGTACAGAAAACTTCCTGGGAGGACTTTTCATCTAAAGTAGACCTACTTTAGATGACACAATCCTCACAGGGAGTTTTCTGTATTCTTATGATGCCTGTTTGTTTATAAGGGTTTTGGTGTGTTGAGTTGGTGGATTGCTACCTCAGGAATTCAGCTCAAGAACTCTGTGATAATTTCATGTGGTCTTCTTGGCTCATCACATTCTGAACATCTGCATTACTCCTTGGGAATGAGACTTTCAGAAGCTGCCAAACACAGAGCTTTGATTCCAAACCATCTGGAAAATGGAGACTATCTAGCCATCTATGTGTCAATGGTTCTCATTTGAGGTAGTGACTACTACGGCTTCTTTTAGAAAATTAGTAATGACTTATGGGATAAAAAACCCTCTGGAGCTCTAAAAGAGGGAAGGGGAAAACACATTAACCTGGAAAAGTTTTTTTTAAGTTATATATTCCAGGGCTTCTTAAACTTTTTCCACTCGCGACCCCTTTTAACCCGAGAAATTTTTACGTGACCCCAGCTATATAGGTATATAAAACAGGTATATAAAACAGGTATACAACTCAAACATTTACTGATAATAAAAAGAAATTTATTTTAAAACAATTCTTTGGTATGGTGTGGGGACCCAAAGAAGAGCCTTGAAAATGACTGCAGCAATCGGGTAGCTTCGTATGGGAGTAGGCAGTCCTTAATATGATGTGGTCAAATGAGTGAAGGAAAGATAAGGGGTAGATTGGAAAAAAACATTTTGCCACACTTCAGGGCTGATACCCAAAAGTCATTGTGAAGATGTTTTTATACAAATGAGCCCCCGCCCTTTAAGAAGTTAGAAGACAATCTTGATTTCCACCAAACAGCCCTTAAATCCTGAGGGAGAAAGCTTTGCAAGTTTGCAACTAGCTTTTCTGAACAGAACCTGTACATCCAAATCATATTTCAAAGAAAGCAGTAAATTAGAGCTTAACACTGAAATTTGTAAGACATGAAGAATTTAACTTTGGGTGAATGCTGTTGTATGCATTTTCCTTAATAATCTTTTTTTTTCCAGTTTAAGAGGCATAATGAGGTTTGCAGCTGTATGGAGATTGCTAAATCCATGTTTTCCACAGAAACTGCCTAACAGCTATGCCAATATGCTTTTCTAGCGTGGTTTTAGAATAAAGTTAGCACCTGAAAAGGATCTTTAAAAAAAGCAGGGCATACTCCTTTTATACACCACTTTTCTCTACCTTAAGGAAATATAAAGCAGCTTACAATCATATTTTCTTCCTCTCCCCACAACAGCACCTTGTGAGGTAGGTGGTGCAGGCTTCATGTGGAGGAGTGGGGAATCAAACCTCATCCAGAGCTTTTAACCACTACACCATGCTGGAAAACTGTTTAGATCATTTATTTAGTCTTTTCTGTGATTGAAATAATGACCATTATTTAAAGCAGTGATTAAAATTGCCTTGATTTAAGTCAATCCACCCTGCATTTGTAGCCCAATACAAATATAAGCTGATTGTTAACAATTCCAATAGTCCCCACTCCTTCGTATGAAGCCTGCTGGGTGACCCTGTGTCAGTCACAGTTCTCTCAGAACTCTCTCAGCCCCACCTACCTCACAAGGTGCCTGTTGTGGGGAAAGGAAGGGCATGTGATTGTAAGCAGCTTTGAGACTCCTTAAGGTAGAGTAAAAGCAAGGTATAAAAAACCACTCTTCTTTTTCAGCTTGGGAGCTAAGTAGGGTTGGCTGCAGTTAGTATTTGGGTGGGAGACAACCAATGAAGACTAGGGTTGCTATACAGAGGAAGGCAATGGCAAACTACCTCTGCTCATCTCTTGCCTAGAATGCCCTGTGGATGAGGTCATCATGAGTCAGTTATGACTCAATGGCATGTTGTTCTTCTATGATATACATGCTGGCTATGTGTGTATTGCTCTGTGGGAAACCACCAATGAAGACTAGGGTTGCTGTGCAGAGGAAGGCAATAGCGAACTACCTCTGCTCATCTCTTGCCTAGAATGGCCTGTGGATGGGGTCATCATGAGTGAGTTACGACTCAACAGCATGTTCTTCTTCTCTAATATACATGCTGGCTATGTGAGTACTGCTCCTCTTGATCTGTACGCACCTCCATCATTTTTCCCAACCTGAGTATTTTGCTGGAAATTACTGAATGGACTAGTTTAAAAGTGTTAATTCCTTCTCTCTTTGTAATATATAATTAGTAATAATAGCTCTCCTCTCCCCCAGACCAGGTAAAGAAAATGTTCCACTTTTCCATCTCACTAGGCAGGAGGCTGCCCATTACCCTTGAAGGAATTAAGCAGCACTTAATGTTGCTGTTTGGAACCTGAGTATTTTTTGGAAACTTACTTGGAAAGGGCAGTTTTAATAGGTAACAATATTACAATTGGCAGTCAAGTGCAATGTAATGCTCATCATTATTAACTGTCAGATTGTTATTGCATCCTTCTAAAGCTCTGCAAAATTGCAGCCCTTGTGTGCGGCATATCAATTAATCTTTCCATGATTCACATGTGATCTGGGGTAAGATTAACATTAATGATTATTATGCAAGGGTGAAAGCAAAGCAGATGGCAAGTGGAGACCTCTGACCAGGAAGATTTCATCACTATTACAACCTTAAAGGCTAGAGTAAAAGAAAGACCACCTTGAATGCAGGCCAGAGGGGAGAGGTCCATCCAGGGCTGAGGGTGTCCAGCTGCTCAGCTCCACCTTCCCCTATTCCTGAGGCATTGAAAGTACCTCTGCTTTGGAGAAAGGACTGAGATCTGTCCCCTCTGATTCATGTCACATGACATTTTTTAAAGGGCCGTTTGATCATTGACACTATAGGCTGCATTCCTAAGCACACTTACTAGGAAGTTAGTCCCATCGAACTTAATGAGATTTACATATGAGTAACCATGCTTAGGATTGTATGGCCTTCTTCAGTGGTCATATATACAATTACAATTATTATAGACACTTCCAGAAATACAGGTAAAAGGTGTGCTATAAAGCAATAACCTGGGGTGGGCGGGGGGAGAAAAGAGAGAAAATATAAAATTCTTATTTTCATTAGAAGAGTTTTAAATATGCCAATTAATACCCAAAATGTTAATTTTTTACCTTATATATTGTGTGGCCTGTTGTCACTTATTGTTGTATATCATGGATATTTCACCTTTTACATGTATTTCTGGATGTGTCTCTATAATAATTGTAATTGTATATATGACCACTGAAGAAGGCCATACAGGCCAAAATGCATCTGGTTATTTATTGGTCATTTATATTGGTTTTTATCATCGACAGTGTTGGAAAGTTAGTAATTATTTTTACCTATATTCTTTTAATGGATTATCCTGTATATAACAGATTAGCCCAGTGTTTTTATTTCTGTGTACACCATATAAGGCCTTGACCTGGATGGCCCAGGCTAGCCTGGTCTCATCAGATCTCAGAAGCTAAGCAGGGTCAGCCCTGGTTAGTATTTGGATGGGAGACCACCTAGGAAAACCAGGGTTGCTGTGCAGAGGAAGGCGCTGGTAAACCACCTCTGTTAGTCTCTTGCCTTGAAAACCCCAAAAGGGGTCGCCATAAGTCGGCTGTGACTTGAAGGCACTTTACACACACAAACCTAACCCCCCCTCGTATAATAAATATTACTGTTCTTTTGCGACTTTCAGGTTCTTGGTTTAGTTCAGGTTGAGTTTTTTTTTCTTTTTCTTCCCTTTTCATTTGTTCCATTGAACTGATTTCTATTGCCTGGAGATCAGTTGTAATAGTGGGAGATCTCCTGGAGGTTGGCATCCCTAATTTTGGATCAGGAAAATGTGTGAGAAGGAAGGTGGCAGCTGTTCTTCCCTCTGCGCCACAGCCTCCAGCTGAATTAGGCACTAGCATGCTTGGGAACTTCGGTTATCTGAACTTTAGTTTCCTCAGCCATCAATCTCTTCATTAATTATATCTCTTTTTTTTTCTTACTGTAACTCACAGTGCTCTCTTTTTCTCTTCTATATCATTACTAGTCTCTCTTTGCAGCGATCTCTGTTACCTCCTCTCTTTCTCTGTATCCTACACTGCTTTCTCATCTCTGCACCACCACAAATTCTTTTATGCCCCTCTTTTATCATTTCCCGTCAGTTTCTCTGTGCTTTCATCTTTTTCTTCTTACCATTCCTGTTTTGGTCCCTCTCCGCCCTGATCTCTAATTTTACCATTTCAGCACGCAAGGCTTTCAGTCTTTTGATAATTCACATTGTGAGGGAGTGTCAGATAGGGTTGCCAACCTCCAGGGACTAGCTAGAGATCTCCTGCTATTACAACTGATCTCCAGCCAATAGAGATCAGTTCCCCTGGAGAAAATGGTTGCTTTGGCAATTGGACTTTATGGCATTGAAGTCCCTCCCCTTCCCAAATTCCACCCTCCCCACCCAAAAATCTCTAGGTATTAACCAACCCGGAGATGGCAAACCTAGGGTCGGGTGAGGGTTTTAATGTTCCTTTGGCTTGCAGATCAGAAATAGGGTACTCACCAGGGTTGCCAGGTCCCTCTTTGCCACCGGCAGGAGGTTTTTGGGGCAGAGCCTGTGGAGGGCGGGGGAGGGACTTCAATGCCATAGAGTCCAATTGCCAAAGTGGCCATTTTCTCCAGGGGAACTGATCTCTATCGGCTAGAGATCAGTTGTAATAGCGGGAGATCTCCAGCTGGTACCTCGTGGTTGGCAACCCTAGTACTCACTCAGGTTCCTGCTCTTAGGTTCACACAGCAGAGACAACATCCATTTGTTAGCAAAAAGATACAGGGATGGAAGCAACTGGCTTCAAGACCTGGGAGTTCATGCAGTCTACAGTTCTAACTAACAAACAGAACTAATGAGCAGGAACTCTATCCAACACACACAAATAGCAGAGGAGGGAACACACTGTTTGATTTTAATGTATACGATAAATACACCACAAGGGTGGAGAGCACAGCATAGCTGTCTGACTGCAGCATACTGGAAAAACTAGTGCCAACTATACCATGAGACCAAGGACAGGAGAAGCCATACAGATATAGACTTAGTTCCCACTACAGTTCAGTTGGTAAGACTGTGCCTGGCTTGGACCAATTCACAATGGCCGCTTTCATGTGACTGAAATAATATAATACTATAATGGTTATATAATAGGGTTGCCAGGTCCCTCTCCGCCACCGGCAGGAGGTTTTTTGGGTGGAGCCTGAGGAGGGTGGGGTTTGGAGAGGGGAGGGACTTTAACGTCATAGAGTCCAATTGCCAAAGCTGCCATTTTCTCCAGGTGAACTGACCTCTATCGGCTGGAGATCAGTTGTAGTAGCAGGAGATCTCCAGCTAGAACCCGGAGGTTGGCAACCCTACGTGACAGCTAGGTCATAGACATGCACGCTCCCATTCCTTCTTTTGATGGTCTTTGAGTATACCTTAAGCTTATTTCCTACATTGTTGTGGTGATGGGTAGAAGCTGCTGCAGCATAAGTTCTTCCCGAACTTCCAGGGAAAGTTGACTACTATCACAGGCCATGTGGCAAAGGCACCAAACATCCCAGGATGACAATTCCTGGAAACTGGGGCATGGTATGGGCAAGCCTAATCTTGCCTGTGGTATCACATGTTACTCTACCAAGCCTGTGAACACACCAGCAACTTACCTCGCTATTTACACGCGTCCAGTACGAAAGCATCCCAAACGAGCTTAAATTTCTGTTCCCACCGCGCCGCCTTTGTCCGCTGCTTTTGATACGCCCAGATTGGCACGCTCCCAAGCATGCCCAGTCGGCTTCTCCAAGCAAGGACGGCGATTGGTCCAGCGTGAGTAAGGGAGGCGGGGGGAGTGCGGGGGTTGGCTGGCAGCAGGAAGTGGGCTGGCAGCAGGAAGTGGATCGAACACAGTTTGCATGTTCCCACTGTAAGGCACCGGGTGTGGAGGACGTTTTATTTTTTTTAATTGCCGTATAAGCAGATGCGCTTAACGCGGCGAAATTGCGCTCTGGAGACATCCTCGGAATCCTTCGGGTGAGTTGCAGTGGGAACAGGCAAGGAAAGCCCGCGGAAGCCGGCGCCGCAAATGGTAAGTGCGGACGTGGCCCAGGTTACAAGGAGCTGGCCTGAAGTGTTTTTGCCAATGTAATAGCAGAATAGGAGCCCCGTGGCGCAGAGTGGTAAGCTGCAGTACTGCAGTCAAAGCTCTGCTCACGACCTGAGTTCGATCCCAATCGAAGTTGGTTTCAGGTAGCTGGCTCAAGGTTGACTCAGCCTTCCAGCCTTCCGAGGTCGGTCAAATGAGTGCCCAGCTTGCTGGGGGTAAAGGGAAGATGAATGGGGAAGGCACTGGCCAACCACCCCATAAACATAGTCTGCCTAGTAAACATTGGGATGTGAATGACCGGGTGCTTGCACAGGGGACCTTTATCTTTTAATAGCAGAAGGTTTTTCAAAAAAAGATATTTGGTAAAGAGCCATGTCACAATCAGTGGATACTTGAGTGGCCCTGGAGTCTTACAAATAGTCTGGGAGGGGTGCTGTAACAGGCCATATGGTGCTGGCCTGAAACATGTCTCCGAATTTTCCAGAACTGGACAGAAATCATTGTTTCTATAAAAAGAAACCTCATCTCTTAGCTTTATAACCAGAATAACACTTTATACTCCATTATTAGTCTCTGCATGTCTACTGCTGAAATTGCAGTCTGTTGTTAAACTGGAAACAAGAGACATTCCTATCCAGGGACTACATCCCAACAGTAGCTTAAAAGTACAACCCTACGCAGAGTAACTGCAGTCTAAGACCATTGATTTCAGTGGGTATAGACTGGAGAAACTCGGATTGCACCGTTAGTATTGCTTCTGGTTATACCCGAGAGAGCAGTTTCATACAGAATTTTGTTTTCAATGGAATTCAAAAGAAATACCACATGTCCTCCTGAAATGTGTGAGTGCAATAATTTTTCGTATAGTAGCATGATGCTGTAAAAAACCCCATATTAAGAAAACAACGAAAACTTTTAAAAGCTTTTATATTGATTTTTGTATGGCCCTCTGAATTTTTAAAGCTACTGAGTATAATTATTTTACAGAAGCTCTGGAGATTGTGCATCTTTTCAGTTTTCCACATTATATAATTAACAGGTAACAAAAACACCAGGGCAGCTGGGCAGAAGGAAAATGTGTAAATTAATAAGAACAGTTTTTCTAATGCAAATCTGACAGCTTGTATGCAAATAATTTCTTCTATTTGTTTACAAAATTTATATCCCGCCTTTCTGCCCTCACAAGGACCACCAAGGCTGCTAACAATTTTAAACATACCTGATAAAATCACATTTTAAAACAATTAAAATCAACCTCCAAACACACATAATTAAAACAATTTAAAAGAGTTAAAATACACACAAAATATAAAAACAGCAGTCAAAACACTGGTTAGTAGGGCTGTCAATTCGGTTCGGCCCGAACTGAAAATCAGCCGAATTTCCCCTGATTCGGTGGTTTTTAGTTCGGGAGGAACCAAACTCAAAACTGGCGGGCAACCGGGGGGGCCGAATTCAGCGAGTTCGGGAGTTCGTGAATAAATTTGGCAAATTCGGCCGTCAGTAAGCAGCATAACCGTCAGTAAGCAGCATTCTCCTCCCCCGGCCAATCGGTGGGCAAGCTGGGTCTTCTTCTGGCCAATCAGTCAGGATTGAGTACTGGAGGAATCAGCTGATGTGCGGCCCGGCCAGGGAGAGAGAGAGAGAGAGCGAAATCCTCGTGTGTGTGTGTGGGGTGCTTGTGCACATTTGCTCCTTTCTGTGGCTACAGGGGGTGTATTTTTGGGGGTACAGACACAAAACGTTTAGTGGAGCTTCAGATGAAGCTTCTTAAGATACCCCCCAAGTTTTGTAAACATTGGGTCAGGGGGTCTCGAGATATGGGTTCCCCCCTTTTCCCTCCCCCCTTTTTCCATTTATGTGGCTGCAGGGGGCGCTTTTTTGGGGATATAGCCCCCAAACTTTTAGCATAGCTTCAGACAGTTATTCTTAAGATACCACCCAAGTTTTGTAAAGATGGGTTCAGTGGGGGCAGAAATATCGCCTCCCCCCATTTCTCTTTCCGTGGCTGCAGGGGCACATTTTTTTGGGTGCAGATCCAAAACTTTGAGCTGAGTTTCAGACCAGTGTTCTTAAGATACCCCCCAAGTTTTGTGAACATTGGGTCAGGGGGTCCCGAGATATGGGCTTTCCCCTTTCCCCTTTTCCCTATTGGGATGAATGGATCAGCGAGCCGATCCTGTGTGCATCTTCTCCAGAGCAAAACGTCCCGTGCCTAATTGGAATCATCTTGGATTACAAGTCCTCCCCAGCCCGTCCTGATGGAACAGAAGACAGCCACAGTAAGACCCCTTTGGGGGCTTTAATCTATAACTTTTCTCCTGTGTATGTGTGTGTGTGTGTGGGAAAGCAGAGTCTGTGTGTGTGTGGGGAGGGAGCAGTTTCTGTGGGTAGGGGGGAAGCCAAAGGGGGCTGTCGTCGGTTCTGCCTGGGGTGTGTGTTCCCCCTCGAGTCTCTCGCTCCCTGGTTTGAGGGGGGAGGTTTCAGTTGTGTGTCTTCTGGTTTTTCCCTGTTGCAAAGGTGTTGTTTTACAAGGCTGAGTTGCTTTGCAAACTGTTGTCGGGACTGGGAGCTTTGTGCGTGGGCGGCAAGCTCTACTGAGAGATGCACATTAAGGGTGGGGGGGGACCCCTTTCAGGGCCCATATCTCAGCCTCCCCTGACCCAATCTTTACAAAACTTGGGGAGTCTTTCAATAAACGTCCTTTGAAGCTCTGCTGAAAGTTTGGGACCTCTAACCCCAAAAATACCCCCCCAGAGCCGCGGAAAGGTGCGATTGTGTTTTTAATGGCTTTATTCGGCCGAATTTTTTTCCCGAACTTTGAATTCCCGCCGAATTGAACGGATCCGAAGTGGGGGAGTTCGGACTTCGGCACGTACCGAACCCACAAGAGCCAAATTCGGCCGAATCCGAACTGTACCGAATTTTTTTTTCCCGACAGCCCTACTGGTTAGGAAAGAGGGACCACCGAGGGAAAGCCAAACAAAAAAGTCTTCGGTTCTTGTAGGTTATCCGGGCTGTGTGACCGTGATCATGGTATTTTCTTTCCTGACGTTTCGCCAGCAGCTGTGGCAGGCATCCTCAGAGGAGTAACACTGAAGGACAGTGTCTCTCAGTGTCAAGTGTGTAGGAAGAGTAATATATAGTCAGAAAGGGGTTGGGTTTGAGCTGAATCATTGTCCTGCAAAAAGTGTCAAAGGTAATGTGCTAATCATTGTCCTGTAAGTATCAAGATAATGTGCTAATGAGGGTGTGGTATGTTAATATGGAACCATTGTATCCTAAAGTGATCTGTTAATGTGTAAAGAGACCCCCTCACCTCTGCAGGAGTATATCGTATACCTTGCAGTTGTGGACAAGTTTACATCGGGACCACAAAACGCAGCATACAAACAAGGATAAAAGAACATGAAAGATACTGCAGACTTGACCAACCTGAGAAATCAGCAGTGGCTGAACATGGGCTGACACAAACAGGACACAGGGTCTTTTTCCAAGACACTGAAAGACTGGACAATTCTACCAACTATTTTGTCAGATTGCACAGAGAAGCCATTGAAATTCATAAACATCAGCACAACTTTAACAGAAAAGAAGAGAGTTTAAGAAGGAATAAGGCTTGGCTTCCTGTCCTTAAAACCTCCAGACTAACAAAGACTACAGTCCACAATAGCCATGCGGATTAGCTTTGGATTTCACACATTAACAGATCACTTTAGGATACAATGGTTCCATATTAACATACCACACCCTTATGCCACCCCCTAATTTCAGAAGGTAGGGGCACCTGAAGTTGGGCCTCCAAAGATCGTAGGGGTCAGGCAAGTTCATAAATAAGTAGGTGGTCCTTCAGGTATGTTGGACCCAAGCCATATTGGGCTTTGAAGGTGAAGACCAACACCTTGAATTGTGCCTGGAAACAAATTGAGAGCTGGTATAGATGGACCAGGACTGGAGTGATATGGTCCCTACGATCTACTCCAGTCAACATCCTGGATGCAGCATCGAAATTTCCATACACTTCTCAAGGGCAGCACTCCAGGCTAAAGCTGCTACCCGCTTATCCAACTTGTAGTGTTGAAACAAATTTTTGTATAAAATTTCAAATTCTGTTAAATTTTCATGTACTCTCTTTTTCGAATCATATCTGACATTATAAGTTGTCTATACTGGCAAATGAATTAATGATTGTATCATGTACTAAATTCTGCTGTTAGACTGTTGTCATGTACTGGTTTCATGTTTATGGTTAACCTTTCAATTCTCAATTGTGCATATCTGTTATTTGCAAATATTGACTGTAGGTCAAATGTCAGATTTTCATATACCTATTGCTGCACTCAAATGTAATTTGCCCTGGCCATACCACTTGTCCCTTATGCAAGGCAATGTGAATTTGCAGCATTGGCCTTTTATGCAGGGACTTTCCCTCGGTCACCCCTGCTGACTGCTTCGGGGCTTCCTTTTGATTATGCATGCCTTCCCCAGCCATCAGAGGTCGCTTCACTCTCCCCACGTGTTTTGACAATGTTATCAGATGCTATTTTAGCCAGAATCTGGAAAATGCAGGCAAAACACGTGGGGAGAGCTAGGCGACCTCTGACTGGCAGGAAAGGCACGAATAATCAAAAGGAAGGCCCAAAGCAGTTGGCGTGGGTGACCGTGGGAAAACGTCCCTGTTTTTGTTACAAGAGTGCTGGCCTTTGTCAATCAAGTATCAGAATGGGGTGCTAAGTGTTCCATCTCCCCACTTTGCTAGGCAAGAATTGTCATCCGTGAAACTGGAACCCTTTTTCTGTCATTCGAAAATTGAAAGGGAAGATCCCTTGGATGAATTTAAAATGGGGAATAATGTCTCCAAAAGACAGAATGTATCTGTTTAACAGAAGATTATGAAATAGTCCTAATATTGTTTAGCCTGCATAGGTTTGTAAGGTCTTTGATTAATTAGCACCTACCTTTTACTAGTAACATAGTGAAACATTCTTTGTAATGGACTATACATTCTAGAATTTTGTACAGGAACTTTAAACCTCCTCCACTTCTACTCTGTATGTTGAAGCCTAGCTTGTTCCTGAGTCTTTTTAGATGAATTTTAAGCAGTGTCTTAATTGGTCTGTTACATTGCTGCAAGCCTGCCATAAAGAACCCTACTAGAAAATGCAGAAAACACAACATTTACATAAATGCATCGAGCCAGGTTTTTGAACTGTCATATTATCTGTACAATTATGGCAAAGCAAAAGAAAGGGAAAAAAGTATATACTCCAGTGATGTCCCTTTCCTTTCTTTCTGCATTTGCTGCCTTAGCTCATCAATTTCCCCTGTCTCAATGCCATTTTGCCTTTCAGGTAGGGTTGCCAACCTCCATGTGGTTAATCAATATAAACAAACATAAAGCTGTAGTCAAGTATTGGAAATCAAAGTTACAGCCTAAGGCGTCAATAATACAATAAGTTCAATATTTCCAAAAAGGCAAAGTTTACTTAATTGCCTATGCATGTATTTTTCTGCAATCACACATTTTCTTATGCTTTAAGTTTCTTTGCTTGTTATTTGCACAAGAAAAAATTCCTTGTTATCTTCACAAAGCAGTATGGTTATACAATAAAAGCTCATAGTTTACAATATATGTCATGATCATTAAGAGTCTCCCGTTCGAGCAGTACAAGCTTCTGGTAAAATGTGCTTGTTTCACAAATTTTCTTCAGCTGCTCATAGCAACACTGGAGAAAATGGCCGCTTTGGCAATTGGACTCTATGGCATTGAAGTCCCTCCCCTCCTCAAAACCTGCCCTCCTCAGGTTCCACCCCCCCAAATCTCCAGGTATTTCCCAGCCCAGAGCTGAACAGTTTGGTGCTTTTTTATTTACTACTGACTGGAGTTGGCTGTAGTTAGGGATGCTCCAGTATCCATTGATTTGGCTCGTGGTCTGTTCGATGGTTGTGCACAGAGCTATTTTTTGTTGGTCAGTTTGAGCCTGTTTGTTGGATTATTTTTCACATATTCAGTTGGCGGCATTTCAACATGTGCACATTTGCACGCAACCTGATGGAAGCCCCACTTTCCCCCTCCCTCCTCCACAGAGCTCTTGTTGCTGCACCCCACTCGGCCGCCAATCGTATAAACAAACATTCCGTGATTATAGACACTTTTTAAAAAGTCCATGTTATTTCATGCATGCACTTTTCTTTTGCACAGTCTTATGGGTAGGGTTGCCAAGTGCCCGGTGGTGGCGAGCAAAATTCTGCCAATCCACCCAGCTTCGCACTGGCCAGCTGAGGGTTGGCGGGCAACGTGTGTACGTGTGCCCGCATGCTGTGCCCACGTCACTTCCTGGTTTACCCCAAAGTGACGTGGATCCTCTAGTAACCTCCGCCACACTCCTGAAAATCTAAGGGACCTGGCAACCCTACTTATGGGACCTGATCTGACCATAGGTAGATCTGGCCACCATGTCCTTGGGTAGAATCATATCAACTACAGCAGAGATGCAAAAACCTCCACAATGGCAAGGAAATAACGGTGGCCACAGTTATTGTGAAGCAATTCAACAGCTATTTGGCATGGACAACAGGCAGATGGATCAGAGGTTTGGCTCATGGGTGATCATGGCTGTGGAGCATGGTATGTTCACCTGATGAACTTATTTGGCATGAAGCTCATAGCAAAAGTTGTAGCAGGCCTGCACTCAAATTGCCCAAGTTTTTTCTGCTATTAAACAGTGACTTTGAAACCCTTTAGGTAGTGTATTTCTAAAGGTATTTCCAGAACAACCACAAGGGCAACCTGTTTTTTTGAATTTCAGATTTTTATGAAATTTAGTCAAATTGTATCACTTATAAAATATTCTCCATTCTAATTTTCAGGTTGATGGGACATGTCATCTTGATTATGATGAATTAAGCTTTAATAGTAGAATAATGAGAAATATACAACTTCTCCAGAGTCACTCCTGTGTCTGTATATTATAGCCAATTTCTGTAAGAGGAGAGTGGGGTTTCCATCTGCCATCCCACCCACTGAAATTCATGCAAAGTCCCAGTCATGTGAAGAGACCATATAACTCCTCTACAGATCTTATGATCAAATAGATACATGTTGAAGGATGGAGACAGAGAGCCACCCTTTAAATCTCTTAGACAGCCTGAAGATAAGGAAAATATTTAGTAATTGCTGTTGAATGTTGTTATTTGGCTAGGAAAGAAGTCAGGCCATATTTTTCTGTTATTAAAAACTGAGACAGGCTGCTTCAATTTATGAATGCATAATCTTTCAGTCACATGTGAGGCTAAATTTGCCATATAACTTAATTTACTTGACCATAGATCTGGACTGCAAAATTGTGCTCAGAAGATTTATACTTCATATTCATATCAAACAGATTGTCTGGAAAGACAGCCAATAAATACTTAAAATATTTTACGTAAATTGAGCTCTCATATAAGAGAATAAGAAAAATAATATAAAATATTGATGAATCATGTCATGGCACAAGCTGCGTAATCTGAGTAATCTTCTATATAGAGTCTCAAATTTCTGAGAAGAGAAAGAATGAGAGCTGACTCAAATGTGTTTAACTGAGGTAGTATTGTACTGGCATAAAAACTGTACCCCAGTGAAAAAGTACCAAACGAGAGATTAGGCTACAATCAATTGTGGTAAACATTGGGGTAAACATTGGGGTAAACATTGGGGTAAACATTTCACGTGGGGTTTGATCTTCATGTTTAGGCACATTTCAAACAAATACTTTCTCCCAGTAGTTTCTATGTGAGCATTGTACTGTCTCAAGCACATACATTTGAACTAGCTTTGAAGGAGGGAAAAGGCACAAATGAGGGTGGGGCATAGCACAGCCATAAATATTCTATGATAGCTTAAAGTGCAATTTTAGGGAATAGGGATTTCATGTTTCCATTGCTCACAGTTCAGAGAATGTGGTGCAAAGGTATTATATTGTTTTTCTTTTCACCTCTCAGGAACAATAGGCTGTTTAACTGCTTCTCAGGACTCCTCTCTGTCCTGCGACAGCCAGAGCCTATACAATCTGCCCTGCTTCCAAACACCTTGCTCCAAGAGAGTCTGTTTCTGAGGAGGTAGATGAGGGCTGCGTATCATCATCACCATCACCTTTATTAGGCATTTGTCACACCATGTTTATAAAACAAAATTACAAAGACCAGTCTATAAAAGCATTAAAGCAACAATGTCAGTAATATTATATAGGAACACGTTAGGGTTGTGTATATTGATAAACCCAAATCGAAAATAAACCCAAAATCAGCCGTTTTGGTAAATTTCGGAATTCAGGTTTACTGAACGCCAAAACCTGGGGATAAAGCCAAAGCCAAATAGGTGGTTCCCCAAAAAGCCAAATAGATATTTGGCTTTTCAGGTTCAGATATTCGCCTTTGCTCAGAGGCAAGGCTCTGTGCTTTCTCCCCCTTTTCTTTCTTTTTTTTTTTGGACTGGTTTTGTTAGGGCCCCATAGTTGGGGCCCTTTTGAGATAGGGTTATTTAAAAGATGGGGCTCACCCAGTCCTGTCCGGAGTGATATGCCCTCCAACTAAAAGAGCCGGCTTCAACAGCCACCCACCAGGCTTCTGAAGGAGATTTCTTCATTGGATGAGCAATCTCCTTCAGATACCCTCCATGGTCATGACTTCAGCCAGCTCTGATATCATCACCACCACCACCCCATGAAAACCTGCTTTCCAAAAGAAGGTTGCCCTGAGTAGAGGCTTTGTTTCCCCACACCATGACCATCTCTTGGAATCAGATTTTTCATGACCACAATAAAGGACTGTTCACAGAATATGATTTGCCACCAAAAAGAATGTTTTCCATGCCTTATTTCTCTTGCATTTAAGCCTTTTTTCTCCATCTGGAAACTCATTTACATGGACATCATGCAAAGCGACCCAGAAATGAAGATAGCCCCCAGACTTTGAGGTGCCAGTCAGGCAATCAGCCATTTTCGTCAGTCCTCGGCAATGCTGAACGTTTGATCTTGAAAACCAATGGACAGCTCGGCTCGCAAATGCCTGGAGGATGGGGGCGCCCCCTTTGCAAACCCATAAAATTGGACCCCTGTCCCAAAGTTCACCAAACTTTGGTGACCATCTAAGGAGAGTCCCTTGCAGCCACGCTGCAAATTTTGGGACTCTCCCTCCAGAAATGCCCCCCAGGAGCTTTGGAAAAAACCCTCATTGACTATCATGGGCCTGAATTTTTCAGTAAACCAGAAAATAAGCTGAATACCAGAATTTACCAGTATGGGTATTCGGCTTATTTTGGGTTTACCGAAAAATTGGGTCAAATAAACACAAAATTTACCAAAAAATTTTTTTTTGCACAATCCCAGAAGATGTATAAGTGGTTCATGAATTCTTGATGCAGCTAGCAGATACCCCTGTTGAGTGATAAAAGAATTGCTATCTGATAAAAGATGCACCATCAATTGCTAGTCTGAGAAGCTCTGGGCACTAAGCAACAGAGGTCTGATAAAAGCATTCCTCAGTCCCAAGTAAAGTTTACAATGCAATAACACATGAAGGATTTGTTCAGGTACCCCAACCATACATGGACCACACCTGTCGCTGGGAGGGATTCTCTTATATTTACCATATAAAATGGCTGATGGAAGAATATTATGTCTGGCTAGCATAAATGCTCTGTGAATATCAGTGATTCCAAATGAAATAAATAAGCAGCTATTGCATATTACAGGCTATCCCTCTAGGATAGTACGGGATATGGTATATGTTACAACACGAGGGTCTGCAGTGGGAGGGCATATTTGATGGAAACCCCCTGCTCCTATTGCACAATGAGAAATGTGTTTGTAGGCACAGAAGAGGAGTTAGAATCCAATCCAAGGAGCTTATGTTAGTAGTAGAAGTCCAGGGCATTCAATATGGGTCTAAATAATCCCTTGCAGTGACCTGCTATGGTACAGAGTACTTCTCTATGTTCTGGACAGTTTTCTTTATAGTATGCATGGAAAAAAAATGCCCTTTCTAAATGGTGAGGTATAACACTTTGAAATTCTACATGTAGATCACTTTAGATATACCACAAAATGCTGGTTTGCTGACAGAAGAATAGAATTGCATGGATGTTTTGTGTGTCTATGTGTATGACATATGTAAAACTGATATCCCACACTCTCAACACTTAGGGGATCACAAGGCACCTCGAAATGATAAAATATCCCTGTATTGCCATATTTTAATTCTTGATATAGAATAGCTGTTGTAATATTTTGTCATAAATGTCATTTTGATGAAACATTTTGATGACTATTCATTTACCATATAGTAAAAAGTTTAAGATACTACCATTCTTTAATCTTTCATAATTGTTCTTATATAGATCCTTTTCTTGGTGGAAAATATATCTAAATTCTGGCTTGAAGTATGGTGGTGGCCTCAAAAATCTTTTGTTCTTACATGAGGTGAAAATACGTGTCTGTATTTGGTTGGTTTTACAGCAAAATATTTTACCAAATTCTTAAGCTGTGAGGAGTTATTTTACATATTTTAGAACAGTTTGAATGCTCTAAGGAGCACTCAAGGCAGATTACAATAATGATAAAGAACATAATCAATTGAAAGCCTAAAATATAATAGATAAACACAGCAGAGATGCATAATAATTAAACTAAATTAAAATAGCAGCAAGCATTCAGTTGTGCACTAAATACCTCATTGCAAGAGATAAAATCAACTCGCAATGGCTCTACAAGAATAAGCGTGTTTTGATTTTTTTAATAAAAGTAGGATCGCCAACAGGCCTGTAAAAAAAAAAAAAAAGCCGTGTCCTTTTCATAAAGGATTAATGTGCTATCATTTACCAGCTGATATTATTTAACTACATGCCATGAAAAGCATCAACTGCTCTTTCCCCACACATTAATCCTCTATTAAAGGGACAGGACACTTTTCTCCAGATCTGTTGTCAACCTGAGATGGAAGGCAGAAATATGGGGCAAAGCATTCATTCATGTATTTTGTACCAAATGAATTTTCCAGATTGTCTTCAAAGGCAGCTCCCAACAGAGTTAGTGATGGTAATCTATCCTGGATGCTACTGAGGCATGTGCGACAGTGGCTCCTAGGTCTGCAGTTGGTAAACCAGCCTAAGCTGATAAGAGGCTTTTCTGGCTACCTCTGTTAATTGCATATCCAAGGACATTGACAGGTCCAGAACCATCTCCAAGCCAAGCTTGATCTTTGGTTTCATATTAGTTAAGTCTCCATTTGTTCAATTACACCCTTCAGTGATTCCAGACTCTAGTTTTTGGCTAGGAGAGGTACAGCGGGCTATTCAACTATTTTTGAGATCCCCAGTCCAGATTTCCAGATGACCTGTCCCTAATGTAGAAATAAAAAAAAAACACATTGGCAACAAGATGGAACCTTGCAGTAGTCCATGATCCAATAATCATGAGCCAGAACAGTACTCTTCCAGTACTACCAGATGAGACATACCTACTGGGAAGGACGGGAGCCCTGTAAAACAGCGCCTCCCATTCCCATCATTGCTAGGTTGCCCAGAAATGCACAATGATACCAAAAGTAAAACAGAGATACTCTCTCTGCCAGCTGAGCAATGTGTGTCATCAGTCAGGATAACCAAGGTAGTTTCTGTTCCATTTCCAGGACTGAATCCAGATTGAAAAAGTGGCAGATAATCCATTAGACTCACCTGGGCCAAGGAAGCCCCTGATGTTTCAGATGCATGGAATAAAACTGGAAACTGGGCAATAGTGTAGATTTCTTAGATGAGTGAGGGTTTCCTTAATAGGGGTATTGCATTGGTCTTTTTAGCACCAATGGTGCTAATCCTTCTTGAGAGCCAGAGTGATGTAGTGGTTAAGAGTGGTGTACTGTAATCTGGAGAACTGGGTTTGATTCCCTACTTCTTCACATGAGTGGTAGTCTCTAGTCTGGTGAGCTGGGTTGGTTTTCCCACTCCTACACATGAAGCCAGCTGGGTGTCCTTGGGCTAGTCACAGCTCTCTTAGAGCTCTCTCAGCCTCATCTACCTCACAAGGTGTCTGTTGTGGGGAGAAGGAGGGAAGGAGATTGTAAACTGGTTTGATTCTCCTTAAAAGGTAGAGAAAGTTGGCATATAAAAACCAATGGGTCAGTCCACCTCTGGCAGATTTCACTAGCCAGGATGGGCAGTTGGCAAGTGAAGAGGTGGTGGGTCACTTATCTCCAAGTACGCTGTTCACTAACTGCAGAGTATCGCTATGTGAACCTGATGAACGGAAACCTCAGGAAGAATTAATTTGTCCTCCTCTTAATGTGGAATCCAATAGCTGACAATAAATCCACTATTGCTATGAGAACTGTTCAGACTACGATATTTTTTTCTGACCAGTTATATATCTACATATTTTTAGAAAACCTTGTTGTTTTTATGTCTAAATGGGCAAACTGTGTCTGTTCTTCTGTATCTGTGAAATGATTCCCTGACCCTAATATTATTTGCTTAGATGTTTAGCTCTTGAAATGCTGCTGTATTGATTATTTTCGTCGTACGCTCAGCTCTTTGTGTCTTGTAAAAGTATACCTTTGAATTAAGGTTTTTAATTATTCTTGTAGTTATTTCAGATCCCCCCCCCCCGCCCTTGAAAGGAAGCCTATGCAAAATGTGCAGGGATCTCAGAGTTGAATTAAATTTAATTTTCGCACTGACCAACTGTCTCTTGTTCTTCATTCTGAATCAGAGCGTTGCTCTAGCCAGGCCAGTACTGTCTATTCATTCTAATTGGCAGTGCTTTCCAGGGTCTCTTCTAGAGGTCTTTCACATCATGCATTAACTGATCCTTTTAAGTGGAAATGCTAGGGATCCAACCTGGGAACTTCTGAATGCAAAGCAGATCTTCTACCACTACCCCGTGTACATAATATCCTTCTTTACCTCTTGGAGGGTTGTCAAAGTTTGCTGCATTTGAGCCTGTTGTGCTTCGCTCCTTATGTGCTCACATTTAAACTGCTTTTAATCTCTTGTTTTCCCTAAAGCACAAATTTTCTTCCATTGAAGTCAGAGCTGATTCAGATGCTTTGATGGCTCGGATTATAAAGATAGGCAGAACTGACAGGTATATTAAGGATGTGCTGCAGCTGCAATCAACCCTTTCATTAGACATGAATCATTCTTTTTCAGGGTGCTGAACAGGACTGTACATTATTCTTTCCAATTTCCTAATGTAATTGGTTGACATTATAATAGTTCCGGGCTGCTGTGGCATTTCTTTGCATACCCTGCTTAGAAAATGAGCTAGAAACCAGCACTTTTCCATTTATATTCGCAGCCTCTTTTTATTACTTGTTTTCAGCAACCCGGTTTTGCATAGAATTCCAATGCCAATAACAAAGAAGAGGCGGCATGTTAATTACTGAAAATGTGTTATGATATAAACTTGTGCGTAATTATTTTTAAATGTATCACGGTGACACAGGTTCTAAGCCATTAGCTCTGAACTGTCACCACACAGCACCCTATTAGCGCTGCGCATGCTGCCCGTTGCCAATATGCGTGACATACCCATTTCAATGTTTGCTGCAGATAGTTAGGAGCAAGATAAAAACTAAGTTAATTGGTGACTGTAAAAAAAAGCGAATTAAAAGGCAGCAGTGGAAACAATGCCTTTCCATTTAACTTAATCTAGCACCAAATGGAAGCTTTCCCCCTCAGTTCTATGCTTCTCAACAGCTGCAAAGGTTTTTTTTGTTGAAGTAGGCAAATGGCAACTGGGAAAAATATGCCTGGCCAAAAGTAGAGGGGGTGACTTGTTTGCATAGAATCATATAATCATAGAGTTGGAAGGGACCACCAGGGGCATCTAGTCCAACCCCCTGCACAATGCAGGAATTTCACAACTACCTCCTCCCCCAAACCCCCAGTGACCCCTACTCCATGCCCAGAAGATGGCCAAGATGCCCTCCCTCTCATGATCTGCCTAAGGTCAAAGAATCAGCATTGCTGACAGATGGCCATCTAGCCTCTTCTTAAAAACCTCCAGGGAAGGAGAGTTTACCACCTCCCGAGGAAGCCTGTTCCACTGAGGAACCGCTCTAACTGTCAGAAAATTCTTCCTAATGTCTAGACGGAGGGATGTGTCCATTTTTAATTGAAACATTGTTGTCCTCCAAATTTATTATTTGACCAGTTTACATCTATCTTGGGGAACTGCAAATTGTCCACAAATAGCTAATGCTTTCATGTAATTTATGCACTACCCAATCTCTGCACTGTACTGTGTAATTTCTACTCCTGAAAAGGTAATGGTGGTTCATAAAGAAAATGTGTCACTTCTAAATCTGCTTGAACTTCTGCATAGTAAATCAATTCCGTTTAAATATTCACTGACATATTTCCTATACGCTCCTATTTACACATGATAAACAGGTATTAATACATTTTGAGAAAATGTACCTTTAGTAATAACATGCCTTAGTTCCATGCTTGTTGTTCATTGAGCCAGAGTGGCATAGTGTTAAGAGTGGTGGTTTGGAGTGGTGGAGTCTGATCTGGAGAACAGGGTTTGATTCCCCACTCCTCCACATGATGGCTTTGTTTCCCTGCTCCTACACAGGAAGCCAGCTGGGTGACCTTGGGCTAGTCACACTCTCTCAGCCCCACCTACCTCACAGGGTGTCTGTTGTAGGGAGGGGAAGGGAAGGTGATTGTAAGCCAGTTTGAGTCTTCCTTAAGTGGTAGAGAAAGTCGGCATATAAAAACCAACTCTTCTTCTTCTTCTTGATCATGTGAACTTAATCCTTGACTGGTTTTGCAATACAATGTTTACCACTGATAGCTGTGGAATTCAGACATCCTCTAGGTAGGCCACAGCGAGGTATGAGAGCAGCAGAGAAACATGGGTTTTTATGAGGGAGTTGTTTTCTGTGCACTTTTGTATTCCACTTGATTATTCTGTAAACTACTTCAAGGAGATAATTTCTCATTTGTTATTACTGAAGAACATTAACTTCAGATAACTGCTGTATATTCATTTTTCCATGACTTTTATTGAGAGCACTTTTCAGTCCATCAACTCCTGGACTGCTGGTTGTAAGCTGAGGAAAGTCTCTAACAAGTGGTCCAGCAGCGTTCATAGCAGGGAGCCTTGTTGCCAGTGACAACTCTTTTCATTCAGCGCTGGCAAGCTGTGGGATTCAGACATTCTCCAGGCAGGCTACAGCAAGGTATGAAAGAAGCAGACAAACATGGGTTTTATGAGGGAGTTGTTTTCTGTGCACTTCTCTATTCCACTTGATTGTTTATTCTGGATAAACAATGTGGTTAAATGTCAAAGTAAGTGTACAAATCAAACTGGGTTGGGCCCAAAGAACAGTTAGTGGAAGAAAAATAGCAGGAAGTGCTGTTCTGATTATCTTATCCTTCAACAGTGAAGTCTTTGGATATTTAAATCTAATGACTGGAACTGTGAAGGGGCAAGATGGATCTTTCTATAAACCTAAAAAGGGCCCCAGGTTTGCAGAAAAATATGAAATCTAAAAAATACATTTGGGGTTTAAAAAATCCAAAAATATAAAAGGAGTGCCTGTAGCTTTAAGTAATTGATTCCCTCAGCGGCAGTTGCTAGGCAACCCCAGCATTCCAAGGCTTGGTTCTGTCAGTAAAAGGCAGGGGGAGGGGGAAGGGCCCCTTCTAGGCTTATTTTGACCTCTGAAGGAAGACCCATTGGGGCCAGGCCTGTAGGGTTGCCAGCTCTAGGTTGGGAAATTCCTTGAGGTTTTGTGGTGTACTCTGAGGAAGGCAGGGTTTGAGGATGGAAGAGGCCTCAGCAGGGTATAATGCCAGAGTCCACCCTCCAAAGCAGCCATTTTCTCCAGGGGGACAGATCTCTATTGTTGTAACTCTGGGAGATCTCCAGGTCCCACATGGAGGGTGACAACCCTAAACCTTGCAGAAACCTCTGAGTGACTTGATAGCACCGTCTTGCATGATTCAACTAGGCCTGGTGGCTTGCTACTGTTCA
Source organism: Euleptes europaea (assembly GCF_029931775.1). Taxonomy (NCBI): domain Eukaryota; kingdom Metazoa; phylum Chordata; class Lepidosauria; order Squamata; family Sphaerodactylidae; genus Euleptes; species Euleptes europaea. The sequence continues at coordinate 59,312,953 of NC_079319.1, forward strand.
ACAGCAACCACCCTCTAACTGCTACCCTGATGTAGCAGTTAAAGCTTCAGAGTAGGGTATGGGAGACCCAGGTTCGCATTCCCATCTTGCTGAGGAAGCTCACTGGGTGATTTTGGACCCGTCTCATACTTTCATACTTGGGATTTTATTGCTGAAGTTAGTGGCAGTTGGAGAGCATTAGCAAACAAGGGGAAAATGTTGATCAAAAGGGGGAAAATGTGGAAAACATGAAAGCTAAAACATGAAAGCTGTTGTGTGCTAAACATACTAGTCTAAATTTTATAGCATCATCCAGTTCAAAGTAGTTTCCACAGCCACATCTTTTTATCAAGCCTAAATGATTGCTGTTTGGGGCTTGTTCTTTCAAATTTCATTGCTTAGAACTACCAGTAATGTTGCTATAATGCTGCCTGTAATTTTGCTGTAGTGCTAATTGGGGGGATAAAATGTCAGAAGGACTCAGTGCCCAGAAAAGAAAGCCAAGAGAGTTTTCAACTGGATGAAATTGACTCTGGACTTATTGCACAAAACATCACATTGAGCACTAAGATCATAAGAATGTAAGAAAGGCCATGCTGGATCAGACCAAGGCCCATCAAGTCCAGCAGTCTGTTCACACAGTGACCAACCAGGTGCCTCTAGGAAGCCCCCAAACAAGACAACTGCAGCAGCAGGCCCTATTCCGCCATGCACTCCAAGGTTTTTACAAGACCTGTAGGAGCTTTTTTCTCTGTGTGTTCAACCGCCGTTGCCACCTGACCTTTTAAAGGAATTGCACACTGTGAAGCCCAGGACTCATAAGAACACAAGAAAAACCATTCTGGATCAGGCCAAGGTCCATCAAGTCCAGCAGTCTGTTCACACAGTGGCCAAGCCGGTGCCTTTAAGAAGCCCACAGACAAAACAACTGTAGCAGCATTGTCCTGCCTGTGTTCCAAAGCACCTAATATAATAGGCACGCCCCTCTGATCCCGGAGAGAACACTTACTGATGCCCTTCCTATACATAAGACTATACATTCTTTACATTTGATGTTGTATCATGTGTAACTTTAAACCAGCCAGTGAGAATTAAAGCTTTTTATCTTGACCCAATCCAAAGTCAGAACGGTCAAATCCCCATCTACCCTGGGGTTAGGATTGTCAACCTCCAGGTAGTGGCTGGAGATCTCCCACTATTACAACTGATCTCCAGCTGATAGAGATCAGTTCACCTGGAGAAAATGGCAGCTTTGGCCAATGGACTCTATAGCATTGAAGTCCCTCCTCTTTCTAAACCCCACCCTCCTCAGGCTCCACCCCCAAAATCTCCTACTGGTGGTGAAGAGGTACCTGGAAACCCTACCTGGGGTCCTTCTCTCCATAAAAGTGTTGGAAGTGCAGGACTTTGCGCTGTCTCTTAACCTCAGGCTTCAGTGGGGAACTGCAAGTAGGTTTACCAACCAATCTCTTTTAAGAGTACATGTACTCTTTTTGAGGCGGTAAAACAGCATAGGAGCCCCGTGGTGCAGAGTGGTAAGCTGCACTACTGCAGTCCAAGCTCGGCTCATGACCTGAGTTCGATCCCAATGGAAGTCAGCCAGCTCAAGGTTGGTAAAACGAGTACCCAACTTGCTGGGGTAAAATGTAGATGACTGGGGAAAGCAATGGCAAACCACCCTGAAAACATAGCCTGCCTACTAAATATTGTGATGTGATGTCTTCCCATGGGTCAGTAATGACCCAATGCTGGCACTGGGTAAGAACCTTTTAACTTTTAAATTATGTTATGTGAGCATAAAGTAGCTTTATTGCTGATGCATATTGCCTCTCCTGTATTCAGCATCTGAAACGATTTTTATATTTATTTAAGCAATTCTTCTTTAGATAGGGTTGAAGTCAATAATCGTTACCTTTTAACCCTAACTGCAAGCGAGTCAGAAGATAGGTCAGGACACAGAACATCATTTCCTCTACTGCTCTGATGCTGTCCCTGTGATGTGTAGATTGCTTTTCTCAGGGAAAACTTCCTTCTTCCCCTTTCACACCTTCTCTCCACACACTCGCTCGTCTCCATCTTGGCACCATGATAGCAGGACATAGATCCTGCATCCCAATCCATCCTAGGTAGTTAGACTAGTTGAGGAACCTCAAGTGGCATTTGGGCAGTTGGTCACTCTAACGACCGGGGGGAGGGGAGCGCTCTGAAGAGCTGAGGCTTTATAGAAGCTTTTAATATCTCCGTGGTTGGCCTGCGCAGATCCCATGTGGGACTGCACAGAAGACACGACGATGAAAGGGGGATATTAGTTTGCAAAGTTAAAAGAGGCTCCGTAAATGAGTTTGTTCTTTACACAGTACGCATACCATATGGGCTTTGCTGCCTAAATCGCCTTTGTGCCCTCTGCTGAATTTGTGAATCCAGAAAATTCCAACAAAAAGAAGCACCCCCAGACCTAGCAAATTGTTACTTATATCTCTGGGCCTGATCTTTGCTGGTCAGAACTCTGTTTTCCTTCTGAGACCCCCTGCTGAACTCTGCAGGCTTTTTCTCCTTGCTTTGTCAGCTCCTTGCTTTGCTTCTTGGATCTCTGTTGCATCTACCCTCTGGATCTCTCCAGGCCTCAAGCCCTGGATATATGGCTGTATGTCCCTTCCCTAAAACTTCCCAATGTCTTCCCTTCTCCCTTTTATAAAGTGCACCCCCTTTCTGATGTGTGCGCGCACGCATGTGTGATTGCTTAGGGAATCAATTCTCAGGTGCTTAATGTAGGTTCTTACATTTTTACTTCTTTTTATTTTATCTTATACACAATAAATACGGTTGCCAACTGCCAGGTAGTAGCAGGAGATCTCCTGCTAATTCAACTGATCTCCAGCCGATAGAGATCAGATCACCTGGAGAAAAATGGCCGCTTTGGCAATTGAACTCTATGCAATTGAAGTACCTCCCCTCCCCAAACTCCGCCCTCTTCAGGCTCTGCCCCCAAAATCTCCCACTGGTGGTGAAGAGGGACCTGGCAACCCTAACAATAAAGTTACTTGTTTGTGTTTAAAATTCAAGCTTTTTCTCTCTCTTTTTCTTCACAATTTTATTTTGGGGTAACCCTACTAAGATCCACCTTGGTATACACAGACTACAAGGTCTTACGTTAGTTCTTTCTGGAACCCTTTTAAAATAGGGTTGCCAGGTTGCTTTGATTGGCAGTTAATTGCCCGCCAATCCATCCGGTAGCTGGGAGTAGGGATGCCAAATGCATGCAGCTGTGCACAACATGATCACATCACTTCTGGGTTTACCACGGAAGCACCACATTGCGACGGGATGCTTTAGCACTCAAACCTCCAAATGTTTTTGGGGTTTGAGTGGTAAAGCGTCCTATCATGATGCAACACTTCCGGGGTAAACTCAGAAGCGAAGTAATCGGTTTGCATGCAGCTGGTGTGGGATCATCGCTCCAGCCCTGTTCCAAAAACTTCCCAATGGAGGAGAGGGGAACCTAGCAATCCTATATTTTAAAAGTTTTTTTAAATTTTCCAAACAGATATTACAAAACATACAAACATATAAACACACACATCAAATTCTTACATTATAACGGAACTCACTTTTAACTTCTATAATACTTTCTTTGAATATTATAGTTGCATATTTGATGGCGTATTTCTTATTTACTTAAATTTTAACATTCTGTTAGTTTTATCAGTTAACAACTATATACTCAAGAAATACTTTCTATTTTTCATAAAAACCAGGCATTGATCTGTTATTCAGTAAAACAGTTAACTTAGCCATAGTTGCATATTCTGCAGCCTTATTTGTCCATTCTCTAGGTCAGTGTGGGTAACACATTTCACTGTCAGTGGAAAGCTCCACAGATTGTAGTCGGTGAATAGAAAGCTACGTATTTAACGCATGTATCATTTTGTAAAACGTTCTTTTTTACTTGGGATGTTTATCTTTTCAGAAAAAAGCACTTCTCTGTCTTGTGTACATTCTTCTTTCTTAGTCCCAAACTGTGTTCATTCTTCTGCACGGCTGCATTTTTTGGCCCTTCATTATGTGTTTAAAGCAATTATTTTAATAACAGCAGTTGCGATGATAGATAATGTTAACAGCACATCCTTTATTAAAGAAATGGTGTGTCTGTGGCATCATGGAGATGTGCCAGTAAAGTATATACATAGAAATATCAAATGTAGCATGCTGAGAGAGAAAAAGGGAAGGGAGAATAATATAAGTTTATTACCGAGCTTTTGTGAAATCTGTTTTTGACTCTGCATGTAAGTGCACTCCATTTTCCTCACAGTGTATTAGCCCTGATATTTACAGAAACCCATAAGAATGATAGTGGTTCTCCCATAGAATACTGCCTAGATTAAAACATACATTTTAGCCTTTTGGTTTTACAGTATTATACTAAACAGAAAGAGTAACTGTTGGTACTGTTCAGAACCTTCATTCGGGCTTAATTCACATATAATATTTAAGGATACTACTCTCTAGTAAGTTAACTATGGGGGAGTCATTATCGATCCTCTCCTTCTGCTTTGACTCACAACAACCCTCTCAATCTCAATTAGTATCCACACAGCCTCAGTAGATTACTAGTAGATCTAGATCTTTACTAGTAGTACTACTAGTATGATCTCAGTTGCTTCTGAGAGAAGTCAGTTTTGTGTCAGGTTGGAGCAGGGGTGTCAAACTCATTTGTTATGAGGGCCGGATATGACATAAATGTCTCTTGGTTGGGCCGGGCCATGTGTACCATAACATTTAATGCCAGATATTGGAGATACAAACTTGATAGAAGACACGGACAAAGCCCATTAATGATTTTTTAAAAACAACTTTACTGTTTACTTAAAATACAAACTTGCTTAAAACAATAACACTCTTACAGTATTTTCTTTTATTTAACAGTCTTTGATCCTTGATACCTCAGGCGTGGGGGGTGGCTGCCTCGGCTGGCTCGTGGGCCTGATAAGAGCTCTCAAGGGGCCTGATCCGGCCCCCGGGCCTTATGTTTGACACCTTTGGGTTAGAGTGCTTGGTCTTACAGCAGGGAGGTCTTCATTCCGATTTCTGCTCAGATTAGGGTTGCCAACTGCCAGGCAGTAGCAGGAGATCTCCCACTAATTCAACTGATCTCCAGCTGATAGAGATCAGATGACCTGGAGAAAAATGGCCGCTTTGGCAATTGAACTCTATGGCATTGAAGTCCCTCCCCTCCCCAAACCCCGCCCTCCTCAGGCTCTGCCCCAAAATCTCCCGCCGGTGGCAAAGAGGGACCTGGAAACCCTAGATCAGATACAAATGACCTTGCTCTAATCACTATCTATCATCCAGCCATTATTTTGTTTTCCATATTTGTTCCCGAATGCTTGTTAAGATTTTGATGAACTCTGTTTCTGTGGTGGGAAATAGCTCTACTGATATCCCATCTACTCCTGGTGATTGGTTTCTCCCAATTGCTCTCAGTGTGGCTTCCACTGCACTTTCTTAAAACTGTACGTTCTTCTTCAAAATACTGTTCTTGGAAGAAATTCTTTCATCTCTCCTGTATAGTTCTAAAGTGTATTGTTCCCTTATTTTCTTTATTTTGTCATGTTCATTTAGTGTATTTCCAAGTTGATCTTTGTCTTTACGTGCTAGTCAGTGCAACACCGCATGTAGACTTCTGATAGCAGTAGTTGATAGCTTGCTTTTATGAATCTCTTTGTACTTTTGTACCAATGTAAACTATTGATCCTTCGCTTCCAACCTTTCATGCTGACCCCCCCCCCCCCCATTATTTATTTGGCTGTTTCTTATGACATAAACAATCGCTCTTCTCTGTAGATACCATCCTTTTCATCTTTCTCTGCCCTCATTTCCCTTACTTTTAACTTATTAAATTTCTCATATGGCCTTTTCAGTGTTAGATTTATAGGCAGAATTCAATTCGCTTTTATTTCCTCCCCAGCTGTGTTTGGGTTTATAAACAACCTATAGTGATAAGGATAGTAAAATAATGATGACAAACACCGAAGGATATCTAGACCATCTTGGGCAGCAAGACTTTCAGTTAATGCTTCCAGTGGGGTAGTCGAATAAGTCTGTTGCAGCAAAAATAAACAGGAGTCTAGAGGCACTCTAAAGACGAACAAGATTTTAATCCAGCAGAAGTGTTTGTCGATCAGAGCCTACTTCATCTGATGATGTGTAATGAGACCCAGTATATTGCATCTGAATAAATAGGCTTTAGTCTGTGAAATCTTATGCTTGGATAAGATCTTGATAGCCTTTAACGTGCCACTAGACTTTTTTTAGTTCAGTTAATGATTCTGAAAATCCATTCTTATAAGTCAATGCTACTTTCTGTCCTTCAGCTTGATGATTTTTGTTGGTAAGCACCTCCAAGTAAATTCTTCTGAAGTCAATGAAACTTATGTTAAAATTTAATGTATTTCATCTTGGTCTGTAAAGGAATGTTCAGGGGTATGCACCAATATTTTTTGGGTTTATTAAACCCCAGATTTTTTTAATTTTGGGGGGTTAACAAACCCAAACACAAAAAATACAATGGGGATGCTCAAGTGAAGGCTGGGCTCACTGTCAGCAAGCCCAGCCTTCAGTTTAGCATCCCTGCCATAATAGAAAGGCAGGGGCATTCCTATCCCCACTGCCTACAGGCTCAGACCCCACGGAGCAGCGCAGGCAGGGGGGATAGGAATGCCCCTGTTTCAGATCCACGCAGCCGAAGAAGTGAACTGAAAGCTGGGAGCTCCCAGACAGTACTCTTGTTAGTTTAGCTTCAGTGTGGCAGCAGAACTCCACCTGAAGTTGTGCTACTTCACCGAAGAACTGATGGTGGGCTGGCTGGGAGTTCTGCTGCCCCAGTGAAGCAGACTGCAGGTGAGGGAGGGAGCGGGGAGGGAGATGGTTAAAGAAATGGCAGCAGGGCCATAGCAGCCCTGAATAATGCCAAATTTATTTATGCAGAACACTTCCATTTAGGCACGTTCATTATGTTTTGCTTTGCAGAAGGGGACAGCTGGCAGTACTTTTGCATTCCCAGAAAAAAAAAAATTGTGTACAGGCACCAGTAGGAAACACAACTTTTTAAATAGAAGATTCTAATTACAACCTCTTTTTCGGCTCCCACTTATTGCCACCATTTTTTTTTTGCTGGTAACCTCCCACAAAATACCAGAAAGGTGTTTTTTTTTAAAATTGGCATATTGATATGCACACTTGAGTTGCCAACCTCCAGGTGGTGGCTGGAGTATCTCCTAGTATTACAACTAATCTCCAGGCGATAGAGATCAGCTCCCTTGGAGAAAATGGCTGCTTTGGCAATTGAAATCAACGGCATTGAAGTCCCTCCCCAAACCCCGCCCTCCACAGACTCCACCCCCAAAACCTCCTGCCAGTGGTGAAGAGGGACCTGGCAACCCTAATGCACACCCCTAGTTCATATCACAAAAATACTGGTGTGTTCATCCTCATTCTTTCCCTAACATAAACTTCGCCAGTCTAAAGTTGTACAAGCAGCTTTTATTTTGTGTGTCAATGCAAACCATTCTTTAAATTTCTTGTAACTGAAGAAGAAATGTGCTACTGACAGAAGATTTGGTAATTTAATAAGTGCAATTATCCACGTGGCCAGTAAGTTCATTTGCATTCTGTTCATGGCATTCCACAAGGGCAGTTGCAATTATAACCTTGTATTAATAAAGTTATGTTTCCTACTGGTGCCAGCACACAATTTGTTTCCTACTGAGAATGCAAAAGTACTGTCAGCGGTCCCCTGCTGCAAAGCAAAACATAATGAACGTGCCTAAATGGAATTTTTGGTATAAATGCAGCATATGTTGATCTGTTAATTAGATTTGGGAATAGTAACAGGAATACTGATTTTGCAATTCATGTGCAAAGATTTCAACGGGACGTGCATTGCTGATGCAAAATCCTTTTCTCAGTCCATTGTCAGTGCAATAACAGTGCAATCCTTAACAGAGTTACACCCTTTTAAACCCACTGAAGTCAATAGGCTTCGAAGGGTGTAACTCTGGTTAGAACCACACCATAAGGTCTCCATAAACCCAACTTTGTCCCAGGAAAATGAACTGCCAAAGCAGGTACACTGTGCCTTCTTGTCAAGTTTTATTTCGATACAATATCAGCTCTAGGTAAAAATCAAAGTTAGGTTAAAATAATAAAATAAAATAATAAAAGTTTATGATTCTGGGAAGGATGATTTGAAGAGGAGGAACGATCTTCTATGGGGAAGGGTTTTCAATTAGCCGTTTATGAATCCCACTAGACCGGAAGCAAAATTTGGCTGCTTGAATGGTTATCTCCCGAGAGGAGTCTGCTAAGAGGAGGGAAACTTTAGCTTCTTCCGATCTCCCAGGAAAGGATGACAATATGGGGAGAATGTACTGCAATCTTATGTCGTTGTAGAAGGGACATTGCAGCAGAACATGTTCTATTGTTTCCACTCTCTCTGTTTTGCATGAGCATAGTCGTCGATGAAAGGGAGTACAGAGATACCTGCCTTCCAGGGTGTTTTTTTGTTGTGAAATATCTTACCTAGCATTACACCTGGAAAATGTGGCTTCAAGTAATTATTACCTTCTCCTTTTGTCTAATAATCCCAGAGGGGAAGCTGGGTTCGTCAGCTGCAGCAAAAATAAACTGAAGGCTTGTGGTAGGTGTTGTAATAGTCAAGATCTAAATTTAGTCACTATGGGGTTAATGTATTTGTTTAGCAACATCATAGACCTGACCTTGAAGTATAATCTGGCTTTTAGCCAATCCTATATATTATTTGGTGTGTTTGAGAAACTGATTTGCCAATTTGAATTACGTCATTGTTTGAGTTGGTTAACGAGCTCAATTGGTTTCCTGTAGAGATTTTAGTAAAATGGCTAATTTGTAACTCAGTCGTATAGCCACTTGCCGGCCGTGTCTAATTGCTTGTTGGTATGTAACTTAATGTTTTAGTAAGCTGACTATGTAGAGCTTAGGAGTTTATTATTTTTTCAGGAATTTCCCGTTTTACCTTTTCCCTATAGACTAGATAAAGTTTGTTACTTTGATTAATAACTACCGTCTCAGCGTTATTTTCAACAGTAGGGAGCCAGCGTGGTGTAGTGGTTAAGAGTGGCGGACTCTAATCTGGTGAACCAGTTCTATTTGCCCACTCCTCCACATGAAGCCTGCTGGGTGATCTTGGGCCAGTCACAGTTCTCTCTGAACTCTCTGAGCCCTGCCTACCTCACAAGGTGCCTGTTGTGGGGAGAGTAAGGGTTTGTGATTGTAAGCTGCTTTGAGACTCCTTAAGGTAGAGAAAAGTGGGTTGCAAAAACCAACTCTTCTTTTTCTCCTTCTCCCTTGAAGACAAACAACTTTTATTCCACCATAAACTTCCATGGAGTAGAACTCACTTCTGGTCAATTCCATGAACTCTGTTGAAGTGGACTCTTATGTGGATGCCAATGCTTATGCTGGAATAAAATTTAATAGTCTTTATGGTGCCACAAAACTCCTACTTTAAAAAGGTGTTTATCTAATGCAAATAATGTTTGTTGCCAAAACATTCATCTTCCCGTTTTACCTTTTCCCTATAGACTAGATAAAGTTTGTTACTTTGATTACCTTTGTTACCTTTCCTTTATTTTCTCTCCATAACTTTTCAACTGGTAAAGCCAGTGGGCCAAGACTCCTTAAAACACATGTCTTTTGTACCCATTGTTAATGTATGTGCCTGCCTGTGTGTGACTTGGCAATAGGGTTGCCAGGTTCCTCTTTGCCACTGACAGGTTGTTTTTCGGACAGAGCCTGAGGAGGGTGGGGTTTGGGGAGGGGAGGGACTTCAATGTCATAGAGTCCAATTGCTGAGGTGGCCATTTTCTCCAGGTGAACTGATCTCTATCAGCTGGAGATCAGTTGTAATAGCGGGAGATCTCCAGCTAGTACCTGGAGGTTGGCAACCCTACTTGGCAAGCATTATTTTTTCAGGTAGGTCAAATGGAGGGTAGAGGGACAGATAGTATTTTGACTCAAAAGAATAAATGGACTCAAATCTAAAACCAAATATGGAAAAGTTCAGAAACCAGAGGGATTACATTTCATTCATCAGGATACTTTGCTGTTGGCCTGAAAGTCACCTGAGCAAGAGTTTTTTCAGGTAGCTTGTCAGAGTCTTCAACTGTTTAACTGCAGGCATTAAATCAGCTTATTAAAGCTAGGGAAATTATTATTGCCAGTTATTGCTGTTATGAATGGTCACGGTGTTTGCCTTGTGTAAAGGAGCTTGTTAGTGAAATGTCAATGCCTGCTCTTCCTGTATTTCATGACATTTTGCCTCCACTGTTTACAGGGTTTTTTTCCTTGATATACATGTGCGTATAGTTAGATAGATTGTGCTCTAGTGCATACAAGTTTATGGCAGTATAAATATCGTTCATCTGTTGCAGCAAAAAGATGAAATGAAGTCTTGCAGCCTCTTAGAGACTAACACAGCAAGCTACATGTCTGGAATTTGTTACCATGGCTTCAAAGGAGGTGTGGCAATTACCACCTGGCCGTGGGCAATTTATTAACATTTGCTGATCCTGAATTAGACTATGAAATTGTTTCAGGCCCTTTGCAGTTGCTTCCACACACACCTCTGGCTCTGCAATCCTTTCGAAACTGCAGAGGATTTTTTTCCTCCAGTCTGCTACATGACATCTCTGTGCAATTGCCCGTCTTCTTGGTCTTCTCTAATTTTGTTTCTCAGTTTCTTTAAAAATGGCATTCAAAGTGAGTTTGCTGAGAGTGTGTACAGGAAGGTATGGATTTCTGCACCACCCTGCCCATACCTGGCGCCATTTCCTACCAATGTCCCTGCAATTTCCTTGCTAATGATGGGTTATTGGCTTGTTTTTAAAATTGGTAGTAGATATAGTGCTGACCCCGCCCCCCCCCCCCAGCAAAATGCCCAGTGGAGGCAAGGGGAGAAATAATGGGTGTATTTAGAAGCAGCCACGTCATCGCCTCAGAATTTTAAACCCTCCTTCTCAAGCATCCCATTTGGAGTTAGAGCGGTTCCTCAGTGGAACAGGCTTCCTTGGGAGGTGGTATGCTCTCCTTCCGTGGAGGTTTTAAAGAAGAGGTTAGATGGCCATCTGTCAGCAATGCTGATTCTGTGACCTTAGGCAGATGATGTGAGGGAGGGCATCTTGGCCATCTTCTGGTCACTAGGTGTGGGGGGGAGGTAGTTGTGAATTTCCTGCATTGTGCAGGGGTTTGGACTTGATGACCCTGGTGGTCCCTTCCAACTCTATGATTCTATGATTCTATGAAAAACACTTGGGCTTAGGGTTGCAAGCTTCGGGTTGGGAAATACCGGGAGATTCGTACCATTTGTACACATTTGGGAAGCCGCTGCATGCTCCAGCTGTCTGATATTCAAGACAAAGTAAGATTTTGCTCTGTGGCAACTTCCCAGTTGAGGTCTTTTACTAAGACATATAGAAGTCTTGGCAAACAGATCTACCAACATTGAGATTATCTCCATGTCAGAAAAACTTTACTGCTAAAAAGGGCTTCATTAAATAGAAGCCCAGAGAAGGGCAAATGTTGTAGGTTAAAATCAGCTAGTGTCTGGGCTTGGTTCAGCTTTGTTAGAATAAACTTTTCCTTGGGGTTTCTCTTTTGCTCTTGAGGAAGCAAAAGTTCGACTGAGATAGGGAGGCTGGAGTTTTGTTCATTGTGTGTGTTAAGAAAGATCCTACAGCTTATCATTGGTATTATGCTCCTAAAGACTTACAAAAGATGTACAAATCTAAGCAAGCAAACTTCTGGAAGTGTTCAGAAGTGTAGGGTACTTTTTTTTACCAATGGTGGACATGCAAAAAATCACAAAAATATTGGAACTTAATACACAGAGAAATACAAGATATGTTGCATGTAAATTTTGACTTAAACGCTAAACACAGTCTTCTTGGGATAATCCCATCTCAAATAACATCTTCCCATAAAGAACTTTTTCAGTATGCAATAACAGCAGCAAGAACCCTGTTTGCGTTGCATTGGAAGGACAAGAAAGCACCTGTGTTATCAGAGTGGATTACAAAAATGTATGAGTTTACTACAATGGCTAGACTACCTAATCTATTTAGAAGAAAATCGATGGAAGACTACCAGAATAAATGGCAACCATTTTTTGACAAATATGTCTGATTAGTGATAGATTGGTCTGAAATAAGATTAGAGCATAGTGATAAAATATGAATAAGATTATGACAGGCGCTGTTCAACATTTGATTATTAAGTTTACTGTTAAGTACTATCAAGACTATTATTAGGTAGCTGTATATAGTTGACTATTAAGCGTATTGTTAACATTTACATTCTTTAGACAGTTGGGTCGAGTTATTATGAATAACACTAAACAGAGGTAAATAAAGGTGGAATACTAACTTAGGAGACTTTGGTCGTGGATGTGAGTGCATGGCCCGGTTGCATTGGGCACAGATGGCTGATGAGATGTTTTTTTTCCTTCCCCTACTTCCCTTTCCCCCCCCTTTCTGTACCCTCTAAAAAAAAAAAAAGATCCTACAGCTTTAAAGAATTTCTTGATCATCTTTAAAAAATTAGATTTATTAGATTTTCATGCACTGATAAGAACTACACTTCATTTCCATTGTATTTGTTACCTGTAACATTTTAATTAAAACAATTTAATCACTCAAAATGACTAGGCAGGCCTTAGAGTGGTTCCAAAGATGAAAGCAATATTTAAATTTGAACCCGCAGGAAGGACCCTGTATTAAAGGCTGTATGTTCCCTTTTAACCTTCCCCTACCACAGTATATCCCCACTCTAGCTTCGGGGAATGGAGAGAGTGCCCCTGCTACCAGTTGTGTTTCTTGGTGCCAGAGGAGAGGCTGATCAGCTACCTGAGTTCTTCTTGTTGTTTTAGAACAAAGCAGCTGGAGGTGGGGGGTGAATTGGATCCCAGAAGTGGTACTAGAGGAGGATTGTTTAAATCTTCTCCCTGGACTGTTTCCCCAATCCATTTAGGGCAAATAACAATTTTGAAATCGGGGCGCGGGTGGCGGCGGCGGTTTAGATCAGGAGAATAATATGAGGGAAAGAAACTCCAGCACTGTTTCCCTGATTTGATTTACATCCCGCCCCCAGCTTCCTTGAACAAAAACAGGAGATGCAATCATAAAGCTATCAGCTTCCTGCTCAGTTTGTATCCCGTTTTCTTTCTTTTTAAAAAAAAGTACACGTTGTCGATCCAAGCACTCAAAGCAGTTTACAGGAATCCATAAAATGCTCAATAACCTCTCATATAAAAATACAGTACATATCAAGTCTGACAGAAATCATACGCTGTATAGCAGCCGTTCACGTCTAGAGGAGAAAATAAAGAGCTATATTTGTGGACACCACTGGAGACTGTAGGAGGGGTATGTTCTGGTCCCTGCTATTGCCACGAGATGCCTGGCTTTTAATGGTACATTAACAGTATGCTCACTCACACAAAGATCTCTGGGTGTGGAGCAAACAAATTCCCTTTGCCCTCAACCTCAGAGTTGTCCACATTCCACTGGCCCTTCTTTTGTCAAACACTTTGCTATAAAAATAAAGCTTATTTTTGTGGTGGACATGCAAGAAAGTTAAGAAATTTTTGATACAAATTCATCAAGAAATGCAGAAAGTTTTAAGAATCAAATTTCCTTTGAACCCAGAAACTATGTTGCTAGGAATTGAGCCAGATAATTTGGACAGAAACCATAGAGAAATATTTGGCTATCTGACAACGGCGGCTAGACTAGTACTGGCAGCGTTCTGGAAACAGGAAGACATTCCAGATTTGGAAAAGTGGCAACAAAAGATGGACACATTTGCGGTGATGGCCAGACTTGACCAGCTTGATGAAAGAGAAGACGACTGAAGAATCCAAAAGAAATGGGAATGTTATTTTGATTATGTTAAATGGAAAGGATAGACTGTAAGATATAAGGATCAGTTTATAAAATTTACTATATAGTAGAAGGAATTTATTATCCAAAATGTAGCATATAAGAACAATGTATAAGATATTGTCGAAGGATTCCACGTCAGAGTTCATTGGTTCTTGTAGGTTATCCGGGCTGTGTAACCGTGGTCTTGGTATTTTCTTTCCTGACGTTTCGCCAGCAGCTGTGGCAGGCATCTTCAGAGGAGTAACACTGAAGAGACACTGTCCTTCAGTGTTACTCCTCTGAAGATGCCTGCCACAGCTGCTGGCAAAACGTCAGGAAAGAAAATACCAAGACCACGGTTACACAGCCCGGATAACCTACAAGGACCAAGGTATAAGATATTTGAAATGTACGATGAAATAGACTCCCCGAAGGAGTTCAAACTGTGTGAATGTATGTGTATATGATTTGTTTGTTTTTTTCTTGAAAATGTTAATAAAGTATCTTTAAAAATAAATAAAGCTTATTTGCTATTAAAACTTTCACGAGGGGGGAGGAAACTCTTTGATGTGAACAAACCTGACTATCCCCTGCAGAGGGAAGCAAAGTAGTGACATTTTAAAACACAGTAGACTGTTTTTCCCTCTCACCAAACAAAATCCCCCAAGGGCTCCGCTGTGTGCTCAGAAAGACTGTAGTCTGCAGGCGATCCATATTTCTCTTTCTCCTAGTAAACTTCCACTGAGCTCACACAGATATTTTTAGCAGTTCTGTAATTAAATCAGTATTAGGCAATTGATAAAAGCAAATCTGAATCCTTTGTTAATCAAAGAGGATTTATGCCTTTGTAACTTAGGTCGTTTTTGCATGGGAGTTTTACGTGAGGTTTGTTGCTCGCTGGACCCACACTTTCCTGTTGGGAATCTATGCACCAGCAGTCTCCAAGCGCAAATCAAGTCTCCGCCCCTTTAAATGCTGCTTTGCAATTGGCTTACTTTCTAGAGCTTACTGTGAGAGAAAATTTCCTCCCCCCAATACCCAACTGCTGCATAAAAAAGCATTTTAAGAACAAAAAAACAAAAACAAAAAAAGAGCAATCTGAAAGGAGGGAGGGGGAGAAATCCAACCCTCGGTTTTAAAAAGCCTTTCTTATGCTCAGAAAGAGCTCCAAGGAAGCAGGACACATTTGAATCCCCACCTCTTTACACGCTGATTTGTAACTGGATGTGAGAGAAACCAAGCTTCTGTGTCCTGCACTTTGCCTTATGCATGGGTATTTCAAGTGGGCTGAGCTCAGGAGAGGGAAGAATAAAAACATCTAAAATCAGAAGGGGGAAAAAGCTTCCAATGGAAATGACTCTGAGCAGACTAACTTAATCATCTCTTTTTTGGTGGTAACATCACCATTTTACCAGGGCTTGTGTTATGAAGGAAGAATATTAATAAATTATATTGGTTTGTTTCAGTTGTGGTGTAGGGGTACAGTGCAGTATTCAGTGCATGTGCAGCTTCAAAATGGGGCAAATAACTCTCCACTGTGGCCATTTCACCTCAGGAAAAGAGCACTGGATGAGATAGGAGGTTCGTCCCACCCATACTCCAGTTCTGAGCCAAATTGGGCTCTCATAGACTCTTAAAACAATGTACCCCAGACCTGACTCATTAAAAAGAAGTCATTTATGCATAGGTACTTTCACTCACATTTGCCCCTGGTCTGAATCGGTTGTTCCTTGGAGTTATGCATGCATTTTCCATCCATTAGAGATGTCCTCGCTGCCAGCCCTCGCAATGTCCAGGTCTTCCCATTCCTCTGCTAACTTGACTCTTCCATCTTCCCTGAGCAAAGCCCGAGTGAAATCCCCATGCAGAAGGCAAAATGTGGGACACGCAAGCTTGGTTTTGCTTACAGTCAATTACAAAGCAGCGTGTCTAGAGGCAGGGTTTGAAGTACTTCCTGCTTCCTTGAAGCTCTTTCTGAGCACAAGAAAGGCTTGTTAAAACTGAGGATTGGATTTCTCCCCCCCTTTCAGATTACTTCATTTTTGTTGTTGTTGTTCTTAAAATGCTTTTTTTACGTGGCAATTGGGTTTGGGGGGGAATTTTCTCTCACAGTAAGCACTACAAGTAAGCCAATTACAAAGCAGCATTTAAAGGGGCGGGGACTTGATTTGAGCTTGGAGACTGGCGGTGCATAGATTCCCAGCAGGAAAGTGTGGGTCCAGCCAGCAACGAACCTCAGGTAAAACTCCCATTCATAAATGACCTCACATAGTTTGACCCTAGGAGTTAGGACTGGAGAGACCAGGCTTCAACTCTCCATTCTGCCATGAAGCTTACTAGATAACCATAGGAAGATCTCTCTCAGTATTGACAACATACCATTTTCTAAACAAGTAGGATTGCACGTCTCGTTTGATAGCCTTATTAACCATATGAAACCTCCTCTGAAAAATGCAATACAGTTGTGCAAATTATGTTAATAATGTTAACGGTTAAGGTATTAATCATAGTAATGCTGTTCAGTGAAAGAGATGTTACTATAATAACGGCAATTTTGAAACAACTTCATTTTTAAGGAGTTTTGAAGTTGCTATAGTTATTATTTAATTATGTGATGATCTCTTTCATTGAACAGCTCTACTTTGATGGAGGAGCAGATGGTATGAAGTCATCGTGACACAACCAAATTGAATACGTTATTAATTTGTTGATACCAAAATAAGTCTTGCAATTTTCTTAATGAGACATGCAAACAAAGGCAAATCCGAACCTTAATTAAGTAGGATGAAAATAAAGCAATTTGGTAGGTTAAAAGTGCAAACGTTTGGGCTTTGGAAATTAGATAGATTGGTTTTATTTTATAAACATTCCAAACAGAATAACATTAAAGAGAATGATGCTGTAAAAGGGATAGTGTTGCTGAACTGAAGGCTTGCTTATTCAAGAACTACTGAACTGTAATTATGAGGTTTGGTTGCGATTATTTATTTATTTATAACATTTATATCCCACCTGTCCACCCAAATACAGTCCCAAAAATCAAGACATTAAGACATTTAAAACACTAAAACAGCATCTAGAATTTATATAGAAATATTTAAGAATATAATAAGAGACCTGAATTCACAGAACAGCATGCCCAGTTTGTTGTTCCACTTGGATGTCTGGTAAGAAGAAGAAGAGTTGGTTTTTATATGCTTTCTCTACCACTTAAGGGAGACTCAAACTGGCTTACAATCACCTTCCCCTCCCCTCTCCACAACAGACACTCTGTGAGGTAGGTGAGGCTGAGATTGTGTGACTAGCCCAAGGTCACCCAGCTGGCTTCGTGTGTAGGAGTAGGGAAACAAATACAGTTCACCAGATTAGCCTCTGCTGCTCATGTGGAGGAGTGGGGAATCAAACCCAGTTCTCCAGATCAGAATTCACCCCTCCAAACCACTGCTCTTAACCACTACACCGTGCTGGCTCTCCAAGGATGGAAACTTTCCCGTGCTAGTACATTGTCTGGCTAGTATTGCAGAATACATTATTTTAGTGATCATATGGTATTGCAGATTGCATTATTTTAGTGATCGTATGGTATTGCAGATTGCATTATTTTAGTGATTGTATGGTAAACAATGTAGTATTATCCAGTTTTTTTCCTCCTAACAATTCTAGGTTATTTGGGAAAAATTGTAGAAAACAGATATTAAATCTTCAAGATCACAAGCAGTAAGAGAGAATTGGTACAAAATGTTTTTTACATGGCATTATGCTCCGAAAGATCTGCAGAAGATGTACAAAGCAAATCAGGCTAATTGTTGGAAGTGTTCAGACACAGAAGGAACGTATTTCTGTCAATGGTGGACATGTAAAAAAATTCAAACTTTTTGGAAAGTCATACACAAATACAAGAGATGTTGAAAACGAGCTTTCAGTTGGAAGCCAAATATTTTTAATTGGGAATAATAGCAGGAGATCTCCAGATAGTTGGGAGACCAATGTATACTGTCCTGAGTTTCTTGGACTAAAGGCAGGATAAAAAAATGTACTAGAAAGATGCAAGCGTTAATATAAATAAATCAATTTGCCCTCTAACTGGATGAATAAAATGTGTTATGCATTTTCTTTCAAGAACATGAGCTCTTGAACATTCTTTAATAATGAGAGAACTTCATATCCCATTTAATTTAATGCATAGCCTGATTATTAAAATAATGTGCTGCTCAGGCGCTAAAGAACAAGAACATTAGGCTAATAATAACTATGCAAGTTGATTAGGTAAGAACAGAATCTTCCAAACTTCAGAGTTATGTACTGTCTTTTCCCAGATACACAGAACTGAAAGGAACTTGTAGGATCTACAGTTTCTTGCCCTAACATCAACAGTACACAAATTGTTTGCTCTTAAACTACCAGTTGTGGCTGGCCCCATTCACTTTTTTGCTAATGTGGGTGGGACTGCCTCCATGCAGTAGATTAGGCAGAAATTGGTAGATTTCCCAAATCAAACAGCAATCCAAGCGGCCTATGTTACTCTAGTATTTCTATCTCTATGCTTATTTCTATTCAACCACTCCAGGTGGTGGCAGTAGATCTCCTGCTATTACAACTGATCTTCACCCAATAGAGATCAGTTCACCTGGAGAAAATGGCCGCTTTGGCAATTGGACTCTATGGCATTGAAGTTCCTTCCCTCTTCAAATCCCACCCTCCTCAGGCTCTGCCCCCCAAACCTCCCGCTGATGGCAAAGAGGGACCTGGCAACCCTAACCGTGAACCGCAAAGCCAAGTCAACTGGCAATGTGTGTCAAATGCAGAAAAATTGACAAAGACATGGGCATCTTTGCCTAAGGAAATGTATGCTCCATTTTTCCTGAAAGAAACCTGACCGACTCCCTTCTCCTTCCCCACTGTTTCCCCCACTGATTCTTCTTTTTTCTTTTGGCAACACAAGCACTCAGGCCAAGGAAATAAAAACAGAGTCGGAGTGGGACTACATCTTTGTTTGCTTAAAAGTAATGATTTGAGCGATGACTGTCAGTTTCTGTGGAACAATAGTAAAAATCAAAGGGGACAAGGCTCCTTGACCGTGCAGCTACGCTATGTGCAACTTGGCAGGTGGTTTTGTGATGCCAACTGAGTCTTCAGAATCTAAGAATAATAAAAGCACACTATTAAGACTTTTGCCTTCTGGGAAGAGAAAAATCCTGAAAGACCAGCATTTTGGAGAACATGCTGACAGCAGAAAATATTGTGCACTGAGGAAAGTCATTGTGTTGAATGCAGACAAAATAACAATAATCTTTACATGCAGGAAGAAATTTGAAAGTCAGAAAGAGAATGATTCAGGGTGGTTTATGCTGTATATTATAGACAGGATAACTATTTTTACTTCTGTTTCCTAACTCATTTCCATTACAATATGTACCAAGCTGCCTGTATTTACAACCCCCTTGTATTTCCCATATTTTATATCAGCACTAGAGATGCCAGCCTCCAGGTGGGACCGGGGAGCCCTTGGATTACAGCTCATCTCTCGACTACAGAGATCAGTTCTCTTGGAGAAAATGGTTGCTTTGGAGGGTGGACTGTATGGCACTGTACCCCACTGAGGTCCCTGTCCTCCCCAGGCTCCATCCCTAAATCTCAAGGAGTTTCCCAACCTGGATCTGGCAACCCTACGCCCTCTCCTATCCCCCACCGGTGGCCGGGGGACCTGGCAACCCTAATCAGCACAGTTTTTTCCTATCATTTTCTATGCATCAAGAATTTTTATGGATTCGCTTTGACTGTTGGTGGCTTGAAAAGCTTGCCTTTGTGGATATGGGATTGAATTTAAGGTCACTTCAGCAGAATAGGAACATAACATTTACAAAGCAGCAGGAGTACTGAAAATTGCTGCCAAACTATGTTTTCTTGTCCTGTGATGAAACAGCTTTGTGGGGTTTTCTATTTTCTATTTCTGGAAAAACCAAACACCTCAGAACTGAGTGAGTTCTCATAGATATGAACTATAATGATTAGTGTCAGACATCTTTGCCATCCGCTTGTAATGAGAGGCTACACGCCTGTTTCCTTGAACATATGCTCTAAGGAATGCATGTTCGATCATCGTGGGATTGCCAGAATTGAAGAAGCCTGAGCGAAATGGGACTTGCTACCGGAAACCCATCTGTTTTGGCATTCTTGGACATTTGAATTAGTGCTGCTATTATTTTTGGCACACTGTGGTATGTTATCACTGCATGGTTGTTACAGTGATTTTCTCACATTGTTGCTCATGTGTATGTGTTCAGTGATGCTTTGAGTGTGATATTACAATGATTGTTGAACTGTGAGTAGTGCTCTTTATTGATTAGCCATAAGTGCTGTTTCTTTTGCTAGTGCCTGGAGGTTGGCAACCCTAGTGTGGGTGCATGCTACTAGTTAGAATGGAAAAATACTGAAACAACTGTAATGTCTTCCCCCTCTCAGAGAGCTCATTGCAATGGTAGTGGTGGTAGGTCTCAGAATGGAGAAATGTGTTAAGCAGCAGCTGTCCCAGCACTGCATTCCTGATCAATTTAGAAGCTTCATGCCACTACTGTGATATTTAACACACATGCACACACCCCAATCACAGGAGACCTCAATCAAGGATCTCCCTCGGCAGTTTTAAATGGGATCTTGAAGCGGTCACACCTGATGAATTTTCGGAGGCATAACGTACAGTGCAACTCAGATGTGTTGGATAATGTGCTTTCAGTGCAATTTAGCAAACGTTTTCAACTGGATTTTCCCAGGTAAAACAGGAAAATCCAATTGCAAATGATTGCTGAAGTGTATTGAAAATGCCTTGAAAGTGCATTATCCAACATGTGTGAAAGCATGGTGAGAAGAAAGTGTAATTCGGAACAAAATGAATGCAAGGAAGTTATTAATCTGTCAGTGATGCAATTCAGTACATTTTTTTCACCATGAAGAAGATATGTCTGTCTTCCTTTTGGAATACCACTCTTGTGTTTGGTTTTGGAATACCATTCAGGGTCAGCTTGAGCTGAACCATTTTCTTTGGTGACATTTCGCAGAATGGCAGCGGCGGCAGAAGCAGTGCTGGGGATGAGGACAAAGTACTTGTGGCAAAATGAAAGTATGAAAAGGCATCCTCTGGCTCTTAGAAGGATTTGCTGAAGGAACCAATTTTGATTCCTGCCTGCTGTCATGGTAACGACGAACCTTTGCTAAAATGTACCTTAACATTGAGTTAAGAAGTCAATATTAGGCTGTTTCCCACATAGGGAATAACTGCAGGGGAGGAAAGACACCCATTTTATAACTGAAAAGTTGAAAGAACTCTCTTGACCCTTTGGTGTCAGCTGTAGGGCACTCTGGCTTTTGAACAGATGCCGTGAGGGAAATATTGCTCACTAAAATATATTTTTTGAACAGGATCTCATTTTATTCTTCAAAATAAGTAAAAACTAGTTGAATTCTTGTGGATGAGTTACCTGGTATTGCTGCCTTTAGGCGAGATCAGCGATTACTGTGAATTGTGCCATTTTTAAGGTCATATTTGGAAGTGCAATCCCTGTTCCTGACTATTCATTGGCATTCAGAGCTAGAATGGTCATTCACACCCACCCTGTCTAACTGTGAATATTCTCCTCCGACCTGTTCAGTATTTCCTAAGGTGGAATAATGAATGTGAGCATTTATTGAAACATATAACTAGATCACACATGCATACAGTTCTCCAAGGCATCCAGATGTCATTAGATGTAGTTTGAAATCATTCCAAATATCTGACAGGTAAATTAATACACTGGTATGTTATCTATCACTATGAGGAACCCCTGCTTTTTCAGGGTTTCCAATAGCTTGAGCAGAGTCCTCCATGCAAATGTGGGCTTTATAAATGGACGACAATGAATGCGTGTAGTTAGAAGACTGAATTTTCCACCATTAACCCATTCCCACCACATGTGTGTTCATTATTCTCCCTCTCGGACCATCTGAAAAAGATTGTAATTTCTTTTTGTTTGGAGCACAGGTAAATGTTTTTGCACCTAGGCCCCGAGGAAGAGGATTTTACCTAAAACTCATTGCAGTATAGCAGGTCTTCATAATAAAGTCAACCAGTGTTGGAAACAGTAACAGTAATCTCTCCTCTTCTTCCTCTCTTGATTGTCTCACTGGAAACACTATGAGAGTTTTATTTATTTATTTTAAAAATAATATCCCTAATCCCACATTTCAGCCCTTACAAAAGCTGCCAAGGCAGCTAATAATTTAAAATATACATTATAAAATCACATAAACACTTTAATCAACTCCACATACAAGGCTTTGAAGGGAGTTATTTTCCTTCTGAATGTTTGAATTTTAAACTTGAGTAAGTCCAGTCTTTGCATTACTATAGCAGCAGCTGGCCTCTAGTTATTTTCCTGATAATGGGGTTGATCCATCTTCTAAGTAGCCTTCCATTGGAGGAAGACTTCTTAGACTGGAGGAAGACTTCAAACTTGAGCTGATGGGAAAGGTGGGGTATAAATATTTTAATAAATAAACACTTTAATAAAATAACATATTTTATAATAAAATAAATATTTTAATGAATAAATAAATGGTAAGTTTTGCTCTGTGGAGCTGTAGGACAGTCTACCGACGACAATCCTAGGTGGACTTACCCTAGTCTAAGCCTACTGGTTTCTATGGGTTTAGACTAATGTTTAAACTAGCATAACTATTCCCCCTTATGGATGCACACCTTAATGTGTGTCAGTCAAACAGAGCAATACCCTAAGGAAATTTAGACTCTCTGTCAAGAGGCTAAATTCCTAGCAGAGTTACTCAAGACGGAATGGTCAAAGCTGAGACACCAGACTAAGATGCATCTACCCCCTTCAGGAATCAATGGCCACATGAGCAGAAGAGAATGGACAGTTCCACTAGTGATGGAGGCAGAGATTCCTGAAGGGTAGCTACTGGGCAGCAGCAGAGGATCTATCATAGACGATGGCAGTGATACTTCAAGTAACCTGGTTAGTACTGCACAGAAGAAGGCAATGGAAAACCATTTCTGATAATCTAATACATTGATTAGATGGTCCAATACATTGATGAGACAATCCAAAATGAAAAAAAAGATATAGTGCTAGAAGACAGGACCCCAGGTCGGACAGCACTGAAACAGCTACCGTGGAAGAGTAGTGGGCAAGTAAGAGTAGCACTGTTTTTAATGATGCCACTGGATTAAAGCTGAAAGGACGTTCCGTTGTTGATTTGAATAGATGCAAAAGGAAAGTCCAAATCTGTTCGACCCATATAATAGGATATGGAATGTGAGAAGTATGCATCTAGGTAAGTTTGAAATCATAAAACAAGCAACGGAACATTTAAACACTACAGTTCTGGTAGTGAGTGAACTAAAGTGGATTGGATTAGCACATTTTCAGTCAGAAAATTACAAAGTGTTTTACTCGGGAAATGACAAACACTGAAGAAATGGAGTTGCTCTAAATTGAGGCAAGATATAGCACAATCAGCGGCTATAATGGAAAGTCTGACTGAATAACATCAATCGGACTTCTCTTCACACCCCAACTACAGGTGCTGAAGAGGAAGAAATTGAAAGCTTTCATGCAAGTGTTCAGGAAGAAATTGATCACACATGTAAACAACATGTGTTGATAACCATAGGTGACTGGAACGCAAGAGAGGGAAACAAGTAGAATCAAATATTGTCAGAAAATTTGAGCTAAAACCAAACACATCAACAGTGGCAGAGGGGAGGGACCTCTGAAGGGTATAACGCCATAGACTCCCCCCCCCCCCCCACATAGCAGCCATCTCCTCCAAGGGAACTAGAGGTTCCAACCAGGTGAGGGCGGGAGATCACCCAGAATTACAACTGATCTCCAGATGACACAGATCAGTCCCCCTGGAGAAAATAGATGCTTTGGAAGGTGGACTGTGTAGCATTATACCCTCCCAAGGTTGCTTCCCTCCCCAAACCTCACCCTCCCAAGGCGCCACCTCAAAATTTCCAGGAGTTTCTCAACCTGGATCTGGCACCTAAAGGGAACTGACCTCTGTAGTTTGAAGATCTGTTGTGATTCCAGAAGAGTTGCTGCTGCCACTGTTGCTGTGTGTGTGTGTGTGTGTGTGTGTGTGTATGTGTGGTGTAGGGTTGCCAACCTCCAGGTACTAGCTGGAGATCTTCTGCTAATATAACTGACTTCCAGCCTATAGAGATCAGTTCACCTGGAGAAAATGGCCGCTTTGGCAATTGGACTCTATGGCATTGAAGTCCCTCCCCTCCCCAAACCCCACCCTCCTCAGGCTCCAAAAATCTCCCGGCAGTGGTGAAGAGGGACCTGGCACCCCTAGGGGGGAGGAAGTGGGTGGGAGGCCTGGAGGGTGATGGGGCCAGAAGAAAGAGAGAGAATGAGTGATGGGGGGCAGAAAGAGAGAGAAAGTGAAAAACGTGGAGGAGGAAGTAAGAAAAGGGGTAACAGGAGGGACAAAGTGACAGACTGAGAGAAGTAGGGAGAGAGCGGAGGAAGCAAAGGTAGGGGGGAATGGGATAGCTGCTCCTGCAAGTTTCTTGTGGGTCCTCACTTGTGAATGTAAAATTAATTAGTCCCTATGAAGTACTTGCAGCATGGCTGTGGGACATAAGCCCATTTTGTGCCATAATTTACATATAAAACATATAATTATCATGGAATTTGTACAAATAAATGTCAAAATGACTGAAGGCAGTTAAAAGTATTTTATGATAAATGAAATCAGTATAAAATGCTTTTTAATCTATGCACAGAGTTCATAAAAATCTTACAATAACAGAATGTCAGAAATAAAAATGTACTGCCAGGTTTAATAATAGTAATTAATGACATGCAACACTTTATATACTGACCTTTTCCTTCATTGAACTCAAGGTGCATTACTATTATCAGAATCATATTTCTTTCCAATGTCCATTGTATAAAAAGTGTTTATGATTTGCCATAAGAAGTATGCACTGAGTAAGCTATTAAGTTAGTGCACGGGTCGCAAAAGTGCGGCTCCCGAGCCGCATGCGGCTCTTTGAGCCCTTGAGTGCGGCTCTTTCCAGTCCCACCCAGCTGGCTGGTGGGGGTTTGAAGCGCTTCCCGCCCCTTCCACCTTCCCCGAACTTCCAAGGGTCCTCAAAGTAGCCTAGTGTCAGTGCCCTCCCGGTTTCCAGCCCCGCCCCTTTCCTCTCTGGCGGGTGGTCTAGTCGGGGGGTCCGTCTGGTGTCCGTCCGGGCCCGTCTTCCCGCCGGCCGGCGAGCTACCTCCCCCCGGGGCCTCCTCTAGGCCGCCCCGCTTTGGCTCCCCTCTCCCTTGTTGTAAGGGCCACCTGGTACTGGAGCCGTCGGCATCTGCGTGCCGGCCCGCTGGGGCGTTGCCCTGCCCCAGGTTGCTCCTGGTCTCGCCTCTCAGCCCCAGCATGCTGGCTGGGAGAATGCCTTTCCGGCCCACCCTCCCGTTGGGGATGGCTGTCGGGGCCCCAGTCACTCGCCCCTCCCTGCTCAGCCTGGAACAGCGGCTTGGCTCCGTCCACACCGCGCTCCCACCGCGCTGTGCCGCCTGTTCCCCGGGCTCAGAGGTAAGTGGGGCGAGGGGCCCGTCAGTGTCCGCCCGGGGCAGTCCTGGGTCGGGTCTTGAGGGAAGGTAGGAAGGAGCACAGGCGGCGGCGAGGTGGTGGTGGTCTTGGATTTGCCACTCAGATGCACATTTTCCCCATCCAGATTCTCAAAACTCTGCATGGGGGTTATTGGCCATTTGTGAATGGGAGGTTCTGCCTTGGATTTGCCACTCAGATGCACAACTCAACAATAAGCCCCCCTGCAGAGTTTTGAGAATGCAGATGGGGAAAATGTACAGTGTTTGTCAGTCATTGTCATGATTTAATTTTATGGATGCCTTACTTACTTTTTTCCCTCCTCAGAGGCCATGTCTACCCACTGGCTTTCTTGGCGGTAGACCTGGACTCCGAGGAGGGGAAAAATATCCCCCTTCAGAGGCCAGGTCTACCTATTGGCTTCTATGGGCCTCCGGAGGCCAGGTCTAATGCCAAGAAAGCCAATGGGTAGACCTGGCCTCCCAATGGGACTCAGCTGGAGGCCAGGTCTACCAATAGGCTTTAATGGCTGTAGACCAGGCCTCCAGATGAGGACTCCGGACGGGGAGGGGGAAATAGCAGGGACCTACAATTTAATTTTTAACAATAAAAAAGATCATTATTAAGTATGATATCAGGTTTTATTCAGTGTACCTATAGTTTAATTAAGACTTAAAACTTTAATTAAACTTTATTAAGTTAATAAACAATGTACCTACCTATATAGTTTAAGAAATTTGGCTCTCAAAAGAAATCTCAATCGTTGTACTGTTGATATTTGGCTCTTTTGACTAATGAGTTTGCCGACCCCTGAGTTAGTGCATGCTGCAGATGATATATCTTCCTCATGCAGGCTGCATAGGGTGGGAGACAAAGAAAGGATGATGGAGTCAGTTTCATATCTGGTTCTATAATGCATATACTCTACTTATGGAGAAGCTTGAAGGGGTCTACCGTTTTCAAGCTAGTGCACACTGGGAAATTTCAAGTCTATTGATTATTCTCTGCACAAGAAGAGAGAGTTTTTCGTTGGAACATATATATATATAATCAAGAACATATTTATTGGAACATATATATATATAATCAAGAGTAATGCATGATATGTTAATATCTCTGTCACCAGAATTTCAGTATGGCTATCAGAGTGAAGAAATATAGTTTTTTTTAAAGATAGTGGCTTAACAAAAGACAAAGAATAGATACTATTTTTTAAAAATCAGCTTCTGGGGTAATGGTGTTTTCAGCCCAAATTTCCTGTTCTTTCAGTTTGACAGTCTCTTTCTGACCCAGCCAGGGGTCCAGAGCCTTTTAAAAATCCACATGCTGCTACCATCTAGGGTTTCCTGTACCTAGAATATGTTTATTTGGCCCTTAGGTGACTAGGACACCTTTTGAAATATTCCTCTATAAGGAGCTAACCCTATTTCAACAGGAAAATGACCCAGATGGTATAACCAAAATGTGATCAGAGAAGAACCATGGTGTAGGTACACATTTATCTTGAATAAATACAGTTACCCACCCAAAAATGTTCTAATTCTTGTTTTACCTGCTTTCCCTCTATTTTCTGTATCCCCCCAAACCTAATAAAATATTATATATAAAAACATAAAGTTATATATTATAAAAGTCAAATCCAAATTTTATGTGATTAAAAAAAGTAAAATACAGAAAATGTATAAAGATAGTAAGTAAGAAAATAAAAAATACAAGCCTTCTTAGATCATGTAGTGCTAGAGATATTTCCATAGGGTTTAAAGATTACTCACAGAAAGTCCTCTGTGACTTTTCCAACTCTGAGAAAAAGCTAGCTATGATAGCGGTAGCTTTTTCCTACCCCAACTAATAAGAGAGCAAGATTTACTTGTGTGTTTTAGGTGAATCAGAATCTTACAGTTGTGTAGGGACGCCAACCTCAAAGTGGGGCGACTGATCTCCAGACTAGAAAGATTCATTCCCCTAGGGGTATTCTTCACAGAGATTTGCTGCTGTTTCTACGCTGATTTGCGTCGGAGTCAAATTTTGGTTATTCACTGGAGATCCGTATTTCCCCCCACTGAGCAAAATAAGCCGCATTAAAAGAGAGGCAATCCAAACCACTTTTGAGACAATCTTTCCTGTGGACGCGTGTTTTGTTGCTCGGATGCCCGTGAAAAAATGTTTGCTTCGCTCCCCGGGACGTCTCCTTTCTCCTCCCCCAAGAACGGTGATTGGCTGGGGGAGTTTCACACTCGGACAAGAATACCGCCCCTTTTGCTGCCTGCCTGCCTGCCTAGAATCCTGGCACTTCTCTCCCTCCGTCCCCACACGTCTTCCCCGCCCCTCGCCCGGGATAGGCCTTGGAGCTGGGCCCACACCTCCAAGCCCAGGGGGATGTCGGACGGACGGCTCCAGGGGGAGACCGGCGGGGCCACGCCATGTGCTCCTCGCGCGCTGGTGATGGTGGCAGCTCAGTCTAGGGCAGCTGGACCCATGGGGGGATGTTCAAGGGAAGGGGCTGTTGGCCCCTCTACCCCAGCGGGGAGGGGGGATTTTTGAGAATTCGGATGGGAAAAAAGTGCATCCTGAGAGCGGAAAACCCAAGGCAAAACTCCCTCCCATCACTCTTCTGAAGAGTGGCGGCCAGCCTGCTCTTATCTCCCTCCTCTCTCTCGATGCACTGTGGCCGGATCATGGCCGGCGCGCAATCCAGGGGCCTTCTTTCCTCTCCCCCCCGCCATGCACACTGGCTGGATCGGGGCTGGCGCGCAAGCTAGGAGCCCTCCTGTCTCTCACGATGCAATGTGGCTGGATCATGGTCAGCGTGCAATCCAGGGGCCTTCTTTCCTCTCCCCCCCGCCATGCACACTGGCTGGATCGGGGCTGGCATGCAAGCTAGGAGCCCTCCTGTCTCTCACGATGCAATGTGGCCGGATCATGGCCGGCACGCAATCCAGGGGCCTTATTTCCTCTCCCCCCCACCATGCACACTGGCTGGATCGGGGCTGGTACGCAAGCTAGGAGCCCTCCTGTCTCTCACGATGCAATGTGGCCATATCATGGCCGGCGCACAATCCAGGGGCCTTCTTTCCTCTCCCCCCCCCCGCCATGCACACTGGCTGGATTGGGGCTGGCGCGCAAGCTAGGAGCCCTCCTGTCTCCCATGATGCAATGTGGCCGGATCATGGCCGGCGCGCAATCCAGGGGCCTTCTTTCCTCTCCCCCCCGCCATGCACACTGGCTGGATCGGGGCTGGTGCGCAAGCTAGGAGCCCTCCTGTCTCTCACGATGCAATGTGGCCATATCATGGCCGGTGCGCAATCCAGGGGCCTTCTTTCCTCTCCCCCCCGCCATTCCCACTTTCAGCTAAACACTTCTCTGAGCACATGGATTCCCTGCCCCCCCAATCCTGTCTATCATTAAAGGGCAATGGGTTCCACACCTATAGAAAATAGAGGGAAGCTTTGAGGAAAGTGCTGCCTTGCCCCCCCCCCCCCAATTTGGAATCTGAATGTTCCAAAAGCAGAATAGAGCGACGGTGGAAGAAAAATGGAGGAGGCCAGAGGGACTGGTGCTTGTTTTTTGAGCTGGGGCTGTTGAACCGCACGAGGTAATCTGCTGGGCGGAGTTGGGGCGGAGCTGGGGGCAGGCATAAACAATGAGCCTGTTGGAAGGGGAGGCCTCCTGCAAAAGGGACAGACCAAACCGTTGTCAAATACAGCGTACTTTGTTCCCATGAAAAACCAAAAATCGAGATAAATCGCGGCCATGAAAAAAACATTTAAATCGTGGGGTTTTTTTTAGTCCGTGGCAAAACAGAAGCAAAATCTACTGTGAAAAATGCCCCCTAGAGAAAAAGGCACCTTCACTGGGCAAACTTTAAAATATACCATAGATTTTAGGTGAAACCCCTCCTCAAATTTCCCCCTGCACAGATAACTGCCTCCAAATCTTCAGGAATTTTTCAAGCTGGGGTTGGCAACCCTACAAAATCGTATCTATTGGCCAATGAGAAGAAGAGCAAAGAAAGCCAGTCACAGGAAGTGAGCTAGAAAGACAAATCCACACCATGCATCACTGTTTATCAGTTTGATGGGCCTAGCTGATGAGCCTTTTGCTCATATTGATTTATCAATATATCTACTTTTCAACAAGGCCCCATTTGTGGATATTTAAATCTGGAGTTTGGAGCCATGAATAGACAAGACAAACCTAAGAAAAACCACGGGTTTGCAGAAACACCTGAAAACTGAAACAAAACAAAATATTGAAGGTGGGGGGTGGTAAACCCCACCAAAATAATAGAAGCAGTGCCTGTAGCTTTAAGAAATGAATGCTCTCAGGGGGCACTGCTAGGCACAACAGTATTGCCAGGCTTTCAAACTTGGTTTCTGTCAATAAAAAGCAGGGGGCAGGGCTGTTGTAGCCTTTGTGGAGGGGGGCTCAGGGGGGCACGCCCAGCAACAAGGGAGTACAAAGGAAGGGCTCCAAAAGGAGAAGGCTGTCTGAAGAATGTAGATGGCACATGGGAGAACACCAGGGGATATGGTTTGATAAGTATGAGGGCCCTAGGCCATGAAGGGCTTTAAAGGTATCAAAAAAAGAGGGACATTTCCAGAAATAGTGAAACATTTAAACTAGAGCAAGACCTATACATTAAATGTTTAACTATTCTAATCATTAGGGTTGCCAGGTCCCTCTTTGCCACCGGTGGGAGGTTTTTGGGGTGGAGCCTGAGGAGGGTGGGGTTTGGGAAGGGGAGGGACTTCAATGCCATAGAGTCCAATTGCCAAAGCGGTCATTTTCTCCAGGTGAACTGATCTCTATTGGCTGGAGATCAGTTGTAATAGCAGGAGAGCTCCTGGTAATACTTGGAGGTTGGCAACTCTACTATTCATTCATTTCCTGGATATTCCTGTGAGGACAAGCAAATCCAGGGGGTCAATAATTACAACAGTACACAATGGCAAACAAAAATAAAACTGAAAATTTCAGTATTCATTTTGCAACATCTGCCTTTTAGCCCTACTGGAAAAACACACAAAACCCTGATTGAACTGGTCATATTTGTTCAGAAATTTGGTTTGCAAAGAATATTAAAGCCTGTTAAAATTATCATCTCTCAGTGTAATTTTGTGTGACTTGAAACCACCAGAGGAAAGAATATGAGAGTTAAATCATATATTATAAATAAAACATTAATAAAATATGGGAATATTCCATTTACACTTTGTTTGGTGACCAGTTCCTTTTTTGCTCTCTGTTCATACATCCTGCCAAATGTTATTCAATACAAGTTTTTTTAGCAAAATACTTTCTTACTAATTAATTTAGCCTTTAGAAACATGTTGATGATTCATGGCAACAAGAGATATATTATTCCACTTCAAATGTATTCTGATTAGTCATTTATTGTAGAAGACATCTTGACAATAATAAGAATTTTCTGGAAAATATCTTATTTTTTTAAAAAAAAACATTGTTTGCATTAATAGAAAAACATACTGTTTGGATCAAGTTCATTAGCTATAAATTGGGACTTCATGATTGTCAGGGCTATTACACATGAGAATAGGGTTGCCAGGTCCCTCTTTGCCACCACTGGGAGGTTTTTGGGGCGGAGCCTGAGTAGGGCAGGGTTGGGGGGAGGGATTTCAGTGCCAAAGAGTCTAATTGCCAAAGTGGCCATTTTCTCCAAGTGAACGGATCTCTATTGGCTGGAGATCAGTTGTAATAGCAGGAGATCTCCAGGTAGTACCTGAAGGTTGGCAACCCTACATGAGAATTATGCCCGTGAGAACTGTACAATCTCAAAGGCAATAGCTAATTGCTTCAGGGCCAAACTAGACACAATAGCATCTCTGGATCTGACCTGGGGATGCCACCGCCGTTGTAAAGCCTAATATGAGTGATTTTAAAATGCCAGGATCAGACTCGCGGAGCAGCAGGAACAAGGTGCTCTTCTCCCCGCTCCTTACTTTTTCAAGTGTGGAAACAGCACCCCGCTCTGGCTGTTTTGGTATTTGACAAAGCATGCCTGGGTGGGAAGGGGAAAAGCACGTCATCATACTGTTCTGTGGGCCCAGTTAAGATTGCCCCCTTGCAGCATCCCCCACATTAGGCTTTAAAAAGGTGGCAGCATACCTGGGTCAGATGCCGTCATGTCCAGTTAGGCCCCCCAGCTTCATGTGGAAAGGCATCTGAAATTTGTCAGCCTGTGAAACAGTGGCAGGGAACAATGGCCTGGAGTGGTGATTAGCCCAATGATATAATCTCTTCACGTTTACATTGTATGGCATAGCTGTGCAAAATCTTGTGGCACTGACTACTGTGGGTAGGCAGGCAGGCTAGGACAGCAGTGGTAACTGGACAAATAGTTAGACAGCCAACTGGTGGGGCTGTTAGCTGCCATTACCCGTGTTGTAGTTTCTAACCTCCATCTTAAAAAATAGGATTGTAACTATATTTAGTATCTCTCTCATGCTCTCTCACACACATGTATACACGGTACCTTTCTCAAGTGTTTAGAGGGTCTCTCGTCCAGATGTTAGCCAATCCTGGGGTCTGTTTAGCAACAACCTCATTTTCTGACCTTTAAAAGAGATCCATTTTGTGCATGCTGCTTTCTCGTGTTTTTTTTTAAATACAGTATCATTTGGATTACTTGGACAGATGTGCTAAGAATGTTTATAACTGTCACATCCCTTTGGCTTAAGATGTAATGCTCCTTGTAGTATAGTATGGTGACAATGTTAATAAATGCAACCCTATTGTAATTATTTCCCCCACAAAGTAATTTAGAATAAAAGATCAGTCCGAAAATTAGATTTAAAATATTTGCAAGAATACCCCTGTGATCTAGCAACTTATCATTGAGGAGAAAAGATTTGTAATTGTAATAGATTGTGTGGGTAGCTACCACCATAACTGTTGTTTATTTCATTAGTTTTATTCTCTAGACAAATGCCATTCACTGACATTTATTCAAAGTGCAGTAATTCTCTTTTGCAAATGGGCAGATATTAGAATAGATGGTTCATCAAAGCATTTTAGATGTACATAATGCAACTGGTAAATATTCCTAGGAGTGAATCCCACAAAAGGCTAATCTCCAACCAGTGAATACTGTGCTGTGAGAATATGTTTATGTAGATAGTTTTATGTAGATTGTTTATGTAGATAATTTTTGGAGAATTACATGTATTGGGAGACACTGCAGAAAAACAAACTGTGGCAACACAAAATGTTAACACAAAAAGGTTTCCCCTAGCTAATTAAATAGTAGCCACAAGTGGCTGTCTTAAAGAATAAGGAAGAATGACTGAGGTTGTTTATGCATGGGAGTTTTACCTGAGGTTTGTTGCTTGCTGGACCCACACTTTTCTGTTGGGAGCTATGCACCAGCAGTCTCCAAGCTTAAATCAGGAAGTATTTGAATCCATGCCCCTTGAAATGCTGCTTGGTAATTAGCTGTAGTAAGAGAAAAGTCCCCCCCCCAACCCAATTGCCACATAAAAACATTTTAAGAGCATTTTAAGAACAAAAACAAAAAATAGAGCTGTTTGAAAGGAAGGGGGGGGGGAGAAAGTCTTGTTTTTAAAAGCCTTCAGCTCAGAAAGAACTCTGAGGAAGCAGGAAGCATTTGAATCTCCGTCCCTTTACATGCTGCTTTGTAATTGGCTGTCTGCTTTGTGTGAGAGAAACCAAGCTTCCGTGCCCTGTGCTTTGCCTTAGGCATGGGGGTTTCAAGCAGGCTGATCTCAGGGGAGAGGGAAGAATCAGGTTAATAGAGGGATGGGAAGTCCTGGGATTTGTGAGGGCTGGAAGCAAGGTCATCTCTAATGGAGGGAAAACTCATTCATAACTCCAAGGAACAACTGAAACAGATGGGGTGGGGGGTGAATGTCAGTGAAAGTACCTATGCATAAACTGCCTAAGAGAGTGTTAGCTGTGCTTGGGGGAAAGACAAGGAAAAGCACTTTAATCTGTCTTTTTCACCACTCAGAGCTAACTGCAGCTTTGGAATGGAATTTTAAAGCATAGAAAAACAGGGGAAGAAAGGGTTATATTAAAATCTAGCAGCTATCAGTCAAAGGTATTTGTTACGGTCCATGACCAGCAAATACAGCAAAAATACAAAAAAATGGGAACAATTAAAAATAATCATGGTACACATCAATGACCTAGCAGGTATGTGGAACAATTAAATGAAAATTAAATAATTAAACTGGGAGCCTTTTATTCTGTGCTGGAGCTAGATTCTGCCCTTGGAATTCACTTTCTTATTCCTTTCAGTTTCTGTATCAGAGTGCGATGTTCAATAATAAAGCAGTTGTGTTGAGGGCTTGTAATCAATGCAAGTACTGTTGATTTGTTCTTTAATTTGCGGGCCCTATAGTACCCTTCTTCAAAGCAGCTGCCTTGGGGTGCCAATGTGTGTGTGTGTGTGTGTAAAGTGCCGTCAAGTCGCAGCTGACTTATGGTGACCCCTTTTGAGGTTTTCATGGCAAGAGACTAACAGAGGTGGTTTGGGGGTGCCAATAGGCTCTTTAAAAAGTACTTTCAGATGAATCTAAACTGAAAACCATATTTATCTCACATATTTGTATATCCCCCTCTGTACTCTGATGAAGGTATATAATAGCAAGGAGCCTAATTTTATTCTGTCTTTAACCCAGTTAAACAGGATGTCCTCATGAAGGTCATTGATGGAAGCAGCTCTGGCAAAATGCATAGCTACATGTTGTGGCTATAGACTCAACAGCTGATTCTAATGAACAACTCAGTTATGGTGCAACATTGTGTAGATCCACTAATATTTCCCCGAACTGATGGAATATGACTCCTTATCTAAAAATACTCAAATAGACCAATCAAAATTGGATTGGTTTGATATTATTGTAGGTATGGATCTGTGCTACTAAAACTGAAGTGCTGCTGTATTACGTAGAAGCCAATGGTCAGCAATACAGCCGGAGGTTGGAAGATTAAACGATCTGTTTATTAAGGCCAAAATAAATGCAGTCGGGTGTGTTTACCTCAAACAAGCAGGTAAATTCACACACCAGAACAAAAGGTTACAACAACATTAATAACCTCTGGTCAGGGGTGTTACAATACACGTAATACAGAGCATAGACATACAAAGACCCAATAATGGACACCTTTGGATTAGCATAGGCCTATCAGTGGGGGTTGAGGCGGCACCTTAGCTGATTACGTGATCTGGGGCAGGGAACATTCCTTAGGCCGTAGGTAATTCTGGGCTGTGTCTTGGTGGAAGGTTGTATCAGACACCGACAGCCTGATTTACTGACTCCTGACTCCTGGTTGCCACCTCCCCAAAGCCCTCATGTGTGTGTGCACATGAATGCATAGTATTTCAAACCAGCTCTTATACTTTAGGCCTAGCATTTCCATACAAGCAATTATGCAAACTGAACACAAAAGCATACATTCAGATAATGATAATGATTACAGGCATTACATTTAACTCTATGATTCTACTGGGCAGCAGCAGAGGATCTATCATTGACGATGGCAGTGATACTTCAGGTAATCTGGTTAGTACTGCACAGGAGAAGGCAATGGAAAACCATATCTGATCATCTCATACATTGATGAGATGGTCCAATACGTTGGTGAGATATACGATGATGAGACAATCCAAAATGAAAAAAAAAATATAGTGCTGGAAGACCTGATCCCCAGGTTGGATAGCACTCAAATAGCTACTGTGGAAGAATAGCGGGCAAGTAAGAGTAGCACTATTCTTAATGATGCCACTGGATTAAAGCTGAAAGGACGTTCAGTTGTTGATTTGAATAGATGCAAAAGGAAAGTCCAAAGCTGTTCGACACATATAATAGGATATCGAATGTGAGAAGTATGCATCAAGGTAAGTTTGAAATCATAAACAAGCAAGGGAACATTTAAACACTGCAGTTCTGGTAGTGACTGAACTAAAGTGGATTGGATTAGCACATTTTCAGTCAGAAAATTACACAGTGTTTTACTCGGGAAATGACAAACACTGAAGAAATGGAGTTGCTCTAAATTGAGGCAAGATATAGCACAATCAGCGGCTATAATGGAAAGTCTGACTGAATAACATCAATCGGACTTCTCGGAAAGCCTGTCAACATAACCATCTTTCAAGTTCACACCCCAACTACAGGTGCTGAAGAGGAAGAAATTGAAAGCTTTTATGCAAGTGTTCAGGAAGAAATTGATCACACATGTAAACAACATGTGCTGATAACCATAGGTGACTGGAACGCAAGAGAGGGAAACAAGTAGAATCAAATATTGTCAGAAAATTTGAGCTAAAACCACACACAGCAACAGTGGCAGAGGGGAGGGACCTCTGAAGGGTATAACGCCATAGACTCCCCCCCCACCCACAGCAGCTATCTCCTCCAAGAGAACTAGAGGTTCCAACCAGGTGAGGGCGGGAGATCACCCAGAATTACAACTGATCTCCAGATGACACAGATCAGTCCCCCTGGAGAAAATAGATGCTTTGGAAGGTGGACTGTGTAGCATTATACCCTCCCAAGGTTGCTTCCCTCCCCAAACCTCACCCTCCCAAGGCACCACCTCAAAATTTCCAGGAGTTTCCCAACCTGGATCTGGCACCTAAAGGAAACTGACCTCTGTAGTTTGAAGATCCATTGTGATTCCAGAAGAGTTGCTGCTGCCACTGTTGTGTGTGTGTGTGGGGGGGGGGAGTAGGGTTGCCAACCTCCAGGTACTGGGGAGAAAAACGGAACCTCTGTACTAATACCAAGAGGTTAGGAAAGCAGTACAGGATAATATATATAAACAAAGTGCAAGTTTTATGAGCTGCTGAGGTGAAACAAGGACCATATACATTGAACATACAAAGCACAAATATATACATTATATACAATCCGCACAATGCAGAAATGATTCCAAAGGTCTCAACCGAGTACCAGATAAATAATAGTATTGTAATCCTTGTGTATAAAGTCCACATAGAGCCACAATCATCAATGGATACAGCCGTTTCAGATCCACAGCAGTGGAAATCTTTCTTCAGTCCTTCAAAAAGAAAGTGCTGTTATACATTCATAATTCCTTCCCACACAGGGTAAGTGTAAATTGTTACAATCAGACGTCAGCAAAGTACATCACATAGTGGACTTTATACACAAGGATTACAATACTATTACTTATCTGGTACTCGGTTGAGACCTTTGGAATCATTTCTGCATTGTGCGGATTGTATATAATGTATATATTTGTGCAGTTTAATGACCGCTTTGGCAATTGGACTCTATGGCGTTGAAGTCCCTCCCCTCCCCAAACCCCGCCCTCCTCAGGCTCTGCCTCAAAAACCTCCCGCCGGTGGGGAAGAGGGACTTGGGAACCCTAGTCCTCATTGCTTTCTTGAAGCAGCTGTGCTTTTTAAAGTTTAGTGGGTCGGAACAAGATAAACTTTTAATGGCAATAAGGAAGAGAAGATTCCTCCATCTTCCTTTCTTCCTCTTCTGTCCTCCTAAAAAATCTACCTCCACGTCCTAAGAAACTGACATGCAAGAGGGGAATCTGCATCACAGCTTGCTGTCACCTGAGCATTGAGAGATCAGAGAGTTTCAAGCACCGTCTTTATGTTTCCTGAATATGATTTAGTGATATATCCACTGTAAGAAGATAGCAACCTTGACACACAGTTACATTAAAACACGGTTTAGCAAAGCATTTATTCATACAGTACTGACCTTGTCTAAGGGAATCACAAATACAATAGGAAAAAGAGTGAATCAGGTCATGGCTTTCTTTTTATAGATCTCTTGGTAATTTGATGTAATAACGAGCAGCTTGCCTGTGAGAACAAGCTTTCAATATTCTGTAAAAATTCTGTGCTGAACTTCTAATGTAATTTATGTAGAAGTTATGTTGTAAGAATCAGGAAGAAGACAGGTGGAGTTTTCCTGTTATGGCAATAAGGAAGAGAAGGGGCTGCCATTTTCCTTTCCACTTCTAGTCAGCCCTTCTGATAAAAAATATCACTTCTTTACCCTCTAATGCAGCAAGGCCCACTAGTAGGGTTGCCAGGCAGAGGGGGTTGTGGTGGAGACATGGTGTGTGTGTGACATCAGCAACATCACTGTGTCACTTCTGGAAGTGACATACAGTAGCTCTGGGGATTTCTGGGAACTCTATGGTAAAATGATAGGGGTTTCTGGCAATTCCTAGAGCTACCTTATGTCACTTCTGGGGTATGTGGCCAGCATAGTACCTCCCCCCGCTCATCCATGTGCGAAGACGTTGAGAGGGATCTGCTGGAGAGCAGGTTCCAGTGAAGGGATGGCATGTCCCAGGTTCACCAGTGATTAAATGGTCTTGCAATGGTTCAGGGCATAACTACTGGCCACTATGAGCAGCTGGGAGCTGTCATTGGGAGAATGAACAGGCTGTAGGTGTGCATCAAGGGGAAGCTTTCAGTGGCACTTCATGGGCTTGTGGTGGCACCTGCCCCTACATCACTCTCCTGCCGTGCCAGTGCCAGTGCCTTGTGTTCCCAGGGGCAGTCCCAGGGCTGGGCTTTCTAACATGCCTCTGGTGGAGGTGATACCATAGAAGCATGTCCACATTGTTTTGTGTGGGTTGGCTCATTCCATGTATAGTCACGTCAAGGCATTGTTGGCATAGCCTGAATAGCTCAGAAAGCCTGAGTTCATCAGAGCTAGGAAGCTGAGCAGAGTTGCTGATGGCTAGTACTTGGATTGGAGACCACCCAAGAAGACCTGGGTTGCTATGCAGAGGAAGGCAATGGCAAACTACCGCTGTATTATTATCATGTTTAAAAGAAACATTTATTTCAGATGTCACCCATCAGCCCAGAGATTTTCAGTTTTGACCCAGATGAGGGCATGACTGTGTCTTTTATCAAGGGTTTCTCTGTCAATAAGGGCCA
This sequence comes from Euleptes europaea, assembly GCF_029931775.1. Classification (NCBI taxonomy): domain Eukaryota; kingdom Metazoa; phylum Chordata; class Lepidosauria; order Squamata; family Sphaerodactylidae; genus Euleptes; species Euleptes europaea. Next base: position 59,351,425 of record NC_079319.1, read on the forward strand.
AACTATACATGACAGTGGCCACAGGTTCAACCTGAGGCTGCTGATACCATTTTACGGAAGTATTTAAAAAATGCTGCAAAGGCCCAGTCCTGATTGGGCCCACAGTGCAGGGGGAACCGGTTACCTTGTGCCCCCACCTTTTCAAGTACAGAACAGCCATGGTTTCTGTAAAACGGAGTCAGTGGCCACAGACCAAACCTGTGGCTGTTGTGACATGCATTATTTATGTATGTATTTATTTAATTATCAAAATTTATATCCCACCTTTCTGCCATTACAAGGGCTAATACTTTGAAAGCTGGTAGACGTTTGTTCGTAAGTAAGATGTGACCAGTTGTTTATGGTAGGTTTTTGTCCTGATTTGAAGGAAATGTTATATATACCTTTTGGATTGCTTCGCTCCAAAGAGCATTGTTTGCAACAGTGTTGCAAATGTTAACTTTAAATAGTTGTTTAGAATGTTTGTCACATTGGGCATGCGGGGATGGCGGGGAGAAGGTGCTGCTGCGGCACCTCCTAAGAAGTTCCCTGCAAGCTGAAAGCATGCTGAAAGCACGCCGAAAGCACGAAAAAAGCCTTTAACCGGCTTTTTTCATGTAAAATGAAGCAAAAAGCCCCACAGAGAATAGCAATGCTCCGCCTGCAAAAAAGCTGGCGCAGCAATGGCATTCTCAGTGACGGTGTCTGGGGCTGAAAGGGGACAAGAGGCTGTCTATCAGCAGCTCCTCCCCCTGGAATGCCCTGGGAATTCCTCCCGGGTTGACGGGATGCCCCCTGGAACGCTGGCGAGGGCCTTTACACTGGTGGGATGCTGGTGGAAAGCCCTGCCAGTGTTCTGGGGTGTTGTTACCGTGCCGGCATCCGGAGACTAGCATCCGGGCCCGCACGCCGGCGCTGGGGCCACTAATGCCAGCGTAAGTAGCCCAGGCACTGGTGCAGGGGGGGGGGAGGCTGAATGCCGGCATGGCCCCTTCCTGGCCTCCTAAGGGCTTTTGCACTTGGAGGTCAGGAATGCTCTGTGAATCTCTCAAATCTGGGTTTAGGTGAGAGTATGTTATTATTTCTGCAAAGGCATGGTAAGAATTTCAGAAATTGCATTTCAACTTTAAATGCAAGCTAGATAGCAGAGGGGATGACACATATGTCTTTTTACTTATAAGTGCATACATACATTTACATAAGCTCATGTTCTCTGAATAAATGTAATTTTTGTTTACTTAATTAGTTCAGGAATAATTAGATTGATCTTAAACAAAGTTCTTAAAAGACATTCAATTATTCTATTTTAAGTAATCCCTCCACTGGGAGGATAAAACAGAGAAACCCAGGTGTAGGTGCGGTGTTCTGTGGCTTTTATTGAACTAAAAATTGAATCCTGTTGAAGAAGAACAAATGCTCCCTTTCACAGATGTATGAATGCAGTCCATAATCATTTAACACTGGCACTCTCAGCCTCACCCACTACTTTTGGCTCAAATGTTGTAGTTAGATATTGTTTCCTTTTCTTTATGACTCTTTATGTCTCCCCTGACAATGAATGGCTGCTATTTATTCCTACAAGGAAAAATAAAGTGTCTTGGAAAACTGTTATCATCGTTACAATTATGGGACCAAAGCTTGTTCCTCTGCAATGAATTGTTGAGCTGCAATTGAGAGGTGGTACAATGGGCTGACTGTGCCTTTGCTAGGAGTCATTGCTATATATTGGCCCTTTCCTTCCACAACAGCCACGTTGCTATTTAAATATAAAATTCAGACGCTCCAAAAGATGAGTGTCCCAGAGACAGTGGAGGGACCTGAACGGGGCATTGGTCAGGCGGGGCCTCACAATGAGATGGTGGGATTTCTTCATATTCTTCCACATTCAGAGCATTCAGCAGATAGGGAGAATCCAGAATCAAATGAATCCTTTTTAATGCATTTTACACAAGGACATCTAGCCAGCATGGTGTAGTGGTTAAGAATGGTGGTTTGAAGCAGAGGACTCTAATCTGGAGAACCGGGTTTGATTCCCCACTCCTCCACATGAGCAGCGGATGCTAATTTGGTGAAGCGGGTTGGTTGCCCCACTCCTCCACATGAAGACAGCTGGATGACCTTGGGCTAGACACAGTTCTCTTATTCTCTCTCAGCCCCACTTACCTCACAGGGTGTCTATTGTGGGGAGAGGAAGGGAAGGTGATCGTAAGCTGGTTTGATTCTCCCTTACGTGGTAGAGAAAGTCAGCATATAAAAACCAACTCTTCTTCTTCTAGTTAAATGGCTATAGCAATTAAAAACAACATTGAACTAGAAGATTTAGCACACCATACTGAGTCATAAAATCATTCTCTTTAGGATTAAGGGGCAGGTACCTTAAGGATTCTCTGAGTACTAGATGAAACATAGTTCATCAGTTAACCATTAGCAAAAGGCAGACAAGACTTTGCTTTCCCCCACTCCTAGTAGCTCTTCAACTTTTTATTCTCTCTTGAGAATAATGGGAAAAATGCTTATGTACTGAATCATGAATCAGTTTGTATGCTTTCAAAGTAATGTGCACAAAACTGGAAACTCAGTGCAGTCAAAGTCTATTATGTGTATGCATACGGGATATTAAAATAAGTTGGACCTGACAGCATGCATGAAATTTGGAGGAACATTTTATTCACAAAAAATTATAGTGGACAGAATATTTGTGCAATTTTCACATCACATATGTGTCAACTGACATGCCCTTTGGTTTATTAGATGGAGCTGGAGAAAAGTATTCTAGGCCACCATCACAACCTGAATTTCTAACACAGGGGTAGAGTGCTATGACTATGAACATTCGTGACAAGGGTCAAACATAAGGTTGCCTTCCAAAAATAACAAGATTATGGAAACCACAGACTCTCTTTTACGTATGAGTGGAAATGCCTTCTATTTGCATAAGGGGTGGGCAGTGGATCATCCAACTGGTCTGTGATAGGTATTCCAGAAGATATTCAGAAGACAATTTAAATGTTATGCAGCTTTTGTCCTTAAAGAGGGGTATTTTCCCCTCAATCAATTCTATACTTGTTAATTTACTACAATGAATCCACCTTCAACATCTCATTTTACAATGAGTTATTATACAAATCTGCCGAAAAAGAAACCCACTCAGTCCTGATGTGACCATGGACAGTCATTTCCATGGAAACAGGTATAAATTATTTCTGGTCTTTGGTAAAAATAGCAACTACATGTGCTAATGACTGTGACCTCAGACACATGTCTTCCTTTAGATGCTTTGAAGTTTTATTGGAAGCAATGAACATTTTGTATGCGAGAGCCTGTCAGTGATCAATTAATAGGACGTTTTTGGCAAGACACACTTAAAGAATGATCTAGTGGGCAATGTGCCCCTGAAGTTAAATCACCTAAGAGTAATGCCTGTAGTGTGAATTTTCCAGAGAAGGGTGACTTAATCTGTTAATCATCTTTTTTAAATGAAAGCACCCATGTTGGTACATTAGGAATATAATAATCACCATTAGCATTTATATTGTCAAAGAAGGGTGACTTTGTCCTAGTGTGCTGTGGTGTAACCTGTGACTTTTTTCTCTGAGCAAAAGCTAATATAATTTGTTTGCAAAGAGATGCCCAAATCATCCTTTTAAGTCTACAAAATCTTTCAGAAGGGGCTTCTACCATGTCTTCCAATATCTCTTCCCTTCTCCCTTCTTTCTTTTCCCCAATTTTTAAAATTCAGCTCGAGGAAGACTTCAGTGAAATTGATTTTAGTATTGTTAAATTGGTTAGTTAGATCAGTGGTTCTCAACCTGGGGCCATATGGCCCCCCCAGGGGGGCAGGAGATTCCAAGGGGGTCACAGGTGAAAATTGAGTATATGGGGGGGCCACTGCACGAGACTAGGGGGCCACAGAGGGAAGTGAGAAGTGAAGAAAACAGAGACGTGACCGAGAAAAGAAAACAAAAGAAATACAATTTGTACCTTCAGTGGACTGAAAACCTAACACATGACTTTCTTCATTGCAATTCCATGCATCGTTTGCAACGCTGTAATCTTGTGCAACCGTGGTAGAGGCTTTGTTCTCCCGTGTATGTGAACATTGTTGTTTATTAGTGTGTTGTATTCCCGTTTTGTGAGGTTTTTTTTTTTTTTTGTAAATTTCAGTTTCCCAATAAGAACTGCATGTGTGCATTTTGTGTGGCAGTTTATGCTTCTTTGTTCCTTGGATATTTACAAACAAAACATTTAAATAGCCACCTTTCTACCGGTAGGACAGGGGGCCCACAGGAAGGAAACAAGGCTGGAAGGGGGCCACGGTTGGAAAAAAGTTGAGAACCACTGAGTTAAACACTCTTGTTATTTTGAGCGCAGCAGACCAACACGGCTCCCTCTCTTTAACTTGAGCAATCTGTATTTTGATCTCTATGAGAAATGCCCTTATAAAGGAATCTTTCATTAATGAAGACCACGTGGACTGAGGCAAGGAATAGCATGCTGCTAGGGTGTATGAGAGGTGAACACATTGGGTGGCCAATTCTGGCCTGGGCAATTCCTGGAGATATTGTGGCTGTGCCTGAGGAGGCAGTTTAGGAAGGATGTGATGCCATGGAGTCTACCCTCCAAAGGTGCCATTTTCTTCAGTGGAACTAATCTTTGTAGTCTGGAGATCATTTGTCATTCTGGGAGAGTTCCTGGCCCCACCTTGAGAATGGCAACGCTATTCAGTGAGCTCTTTGAATTTGTCCCAAATGGCAAAGTGGTTAAGAGCGGCAGACTCTAACCTAGTGAACCGGGTTTGTTTCCCCACTCCTACACATGAAGCCTGGTGGGTGACCTTGGGCTAGTCACAGTTCTCTCAGAACACTCTCGGCTCCACCTACCTCACAAGTTGTCTGCTGTGGGGAGGGGAAGGGAAGGTGATCATAAGTCACTTTGAGACTCCTTAAAGGTAGAGAAAATCAGGGTATAAAAACCAACTCTTCTTCTTCTTCTTCTTCTTCTTCTTCTTCTTCTTCTTCTTCTTCTTCTTCTCAGCTATAAAAACTGGTAGCCTAAGTATTTTCTGGTTGGGAGGCTGCTTTTGTTTGTGCTCCCCTGATTTCCCCCTCCGGATTATTTGTTGTTTAGATGACTGGACCTCTGAATTAGATTTCCAGAGAGCAACTGTCGCATCCTCAGGTTCTGCTAACTTCAGCTAGGAACTCTGAACTCTTTCTTTGCCTCATTGTCGGCCAATTATACTAATGGCTACCTGAATATAAGACATTGAAATTCACATGAAAACTAGGGCTGTCGATTTGGTTCGGCCCAAACCAAAAAATAGCTGAATTTCCCCCGATTCGGCGGTTTTTTGGTTCGGATTGAACCGAACTCAAAAAAGGGGGGGAAACGGGGAGCTGAATTTGGTGAGTTCAGGGTGTTCCCGAATAAATTTGGCGAATTCGGGCCCTTTAAACAGATCTGAGCCTTTCAGTCGGGAGGCGCAGATCTATTTAAAGGCCCTCCCGCGCCTTCAGGGGAGTCCCCTGAAGGCGTGCGGGGGGCGTGGAATAGATCTGTGCCTCCTGGCCGGGAGGCCCAGATCTATTTAAAGGGCCCTCCTCGCGCCTTCAGGGGAGTCCCCTGAAGGTGCGCGGGTGTGTGTGGAATAGATCTGTGCCTCCTGGTCGGGAGGCCTACATCTATTTAAAGCCCCCCCATGCATTCAGGGAAGCCTGTGAAGGTGCGGGGGAGCAGAGGGATTTAAAGAACCCCCGCCCCTCTTCCCGGGACTCCCGGGAAGAGGGGCGGTGGGTTGTCAAGCCCCTCTGCGCTGTCTGCACAGGCAGGGCAGAGGGGTTTAAAGGCCCCCCGCCCCTCTTCCCGGGACTTCAGGAAAGCCCCCTGAAGGCTCGTGGGGGGTCTTTAAACAGATCTGTGTCTCCTGTGTGGGAAGCTCCCGGCCGGGAGGCACAGATCTATTTAAAGGCCCCCCCGCGTGCCTTCAGGGAAGCCCCCTGAAGGTGCGCAGCCCCCCCGAATTTTCCCCCGAACTCTGGATCTCGCCCGAATTTCAAGGATCCGAAGTGGGGGAGTTCGGACTTTGGCACTGCCCGAATCAAAATGGGCCATATTTTGCTGAATCCGAATTATACCGAATTTTTTTTCAACAGCCCTAATGAAAACCTAACATCCTTGAATAGAAGTTAAAGATTGTGTATGAATATACAGCCAAAGGGGCAAAATTTCTAAACTATTGGAACACAAAGTGTAGAAGTATTTCAGCCTCAAGGCACAATGTCAATTTCATATATATACACACACATCACTGCAAGGAAACATAGCTGTAGAAAGAAACTCTTTCCCATCCACTTCCTGCCATCTTAGACTGCATCGCCCAGCAAGCAGTACTCACAACTCTTCTAATTATAAACAGTACCATAACTAAGAACATGCACTTGCTTTGTAATGCACGCAGGCCATTGCTACATGGGTGATTTGCCCTGGGTTTGATGGTGTTGAGAAAAGAGATTTTGTTCTCGCTTTCCCACAGGGTTGGCTTGACTTTTCAGTGATCTTTCCCAACCCTGCTGTGCTGCAATATTTTGGGAAAGATTGCAACAAAGTCAAGCTGGATGACATTGGTGGGAACATCTGTATTTTTCTGGCCCACACATGCAGCAACCATCTTTTTTGCCCCAGTGTCTGTTGCAGCCATTCTCCTTGCATGCCTCCAGGGGCTTTTGAGTGTTTTTTTTGTTTTGTTTTAAACCTGTAATCGGTACATAGATGTAGTGGTATTACTGATTACCCAAAATAAACAAAGCCCACCCTTTAGGGAAAGCCCCCCCCTCCCCCAGTATGGAGGGATAGCTGCTATAGGTACTGGGGCAAGGGAAATGTGGGGAAAGCTACCAACTGGAACCCCTACTGCTATTGTGCTGTATCAGCAGCTGCAGTGATACCAAGTCCTCCCTGGTAAGTGTTGCCATGTGAAAAAGGCCACATTATGGGTTATACATCTCAAATTACTATGAGTTGAGGAGAAAGGAAGAGAAAGTTAATAAAACATGGACTGAGGACAATATTATTGTGGAGAATTTCATGGCTAATTTTTAAAAAGACTGAAGTGACATTTTGGAGGGTCTTTAAAGTAAGCTGGGTGGTGGTATCGTCTATATAATGATAGCCAAGTTGGCTAAATTTGAGGATACTTTGATCCAGGTTCAAATCCCCATCTGACTGTGGAAATTCACAGGGTGATTTTGAGCAAATCATATACTTTCAGCCTAACCTCTCTCACAGGGTTGTTCTGCAGATAAAAAAGAGGAGAGGAGGATAACGTAAGCTGCTTTGGTCTCCACCATGGAGAAAGGTGGGGTATAAATGAAGTAAATAAATAATAAATGTAACTGAAGATGGGAGGCAGATAAAAGGTAGGTTGGTGAATGGTTGAGAAGGAGAGAATGAGGCAGAGAAAGGGCAGAGTATATGGGGTTGCCAGGAGGAGAAAAGGAGAAATAATGTGGGGAGGGGGATACAAGGGAAAGTGAGGTGCCCTACACAAGTCCTCGAAGGCTTTGTACCATGCAAGTGGGCCTGGACTAGTGGCTGGCAGCACACAGCTGGGCCATAGTTTCTTGGGTAGAGGCTGATGGGGGGGAGCAGGAAAGCTGATGATGCAAGGGCAGATAAAGGTAGGCTGGTTGCTGTGTGGGAAGGAGAGAAGGAAGCAGGAAAAGGGGCTTTCAGGAAAGGGAAAGAGGAAATATTGGCAAAGTGTGAAATTATATGCCTCCCACTAGTCTTTGTGGGTTCCAGCTTGTAAGAAGTATTCCAGAAAAAATGATGAAAAACATAAAATATGAAGAACACTTCTCAGCAAATTTAAAGGCACTTTGTTTAGCAGAGTAATTATCAGTGTTTGAACACAGCAGAGAGAGAAGAGAGATAGTACATTAGCAGTACATTAGAGGTTTTTTTTGGGGGGGCTGAAGAGTTCTTTTTATTGTTGTGTCTGGGGTTTTTCAGTCATTTTTGCAATTTATAAACCAGGTGATAGACAATTCTTTTTTTTTTAAAAAAATTAAGGTCTACCTTCAGCACAGTATCTGCTTTAACTATCCAATTTTTGTTATCAAAAAACTAATTCATTCCGTGACAGCTTACTTGAAAGGTATTATGTTTTCCTTCCAATAATGCTGTTGCTCCCAAATGATTTTGTTAGCTAGAGCAATGCTAATTTAGATTTATCATTAACATTAACAATGGATATTTATTTTACACAATGATAGGTTGTTTCACTTCTCAGTAAACACTGGACTGAATCCCAGTATGGATTCTGCTTCAGCTTTTTAGCTTTTCAGAATTATTAGCATACATATTCAGCAAGAGCTCTGATCCGTTTTCATTCTAAGCTGCCAATGAATGATTTTCAGACTTCTGTATTTTTATTTATTTGTGGGATTTTTTCATGCAAGCATTTAAAACCCCAAACCAAAAAAATGGATAACAACTATGAACAACAAGATTTTCAGGGTATAAGCTTTTGAGAGTCAAAGCTCCCTTCATCAGACAAAGGGAACTTTGACTCTCAAAAACCTATGCCCCCCCAAATCTTGTTGGTCTCTAAGGTACTACTGGACTTGAATCTAGTTGTTCTACTGGAGACCAACATGGCTACTCTCTGAAACTAACTAAAAACAAATAACAGAAATAAAACAATTAGAAGTGAAAGTTAGAAGGATCTACAGTACATATCAGGGTTTCTTCTGCTAAAGACTTAGATTGTTTATGCATGGGAGTTTTACCTGAGGTTCATTGCTCACTGGACCCACACTTTCCTGTTGGGAGTCTATGCACCAGCAATCTCCAAGCTCAAATCAGGAAATATTTAAATCCTTGCCCCTTGAAATGCTGCTTTGTAATTGGCTGTAGTGAGAGAAAAGTCCCCCCGAAACCCAATTGCCACATTAAAAAGCATTTAAAGAACAAAAACAAAAAATTGAACTATTTGAAAGGAATGGAGGGAGAAACCCAAGCCTCATTTTTAAAAGCCTTATGCTCAGAAAGAACTCTGAGGAAGCAGGAAGCATTTGAATCCCCACCCCTTGACACGCTGCTTTGTAATTAGTTGTCTGCTTGCTGTGAGAGAAACCAAGCTTCTGTGTTATGGTATGCTAATAGGTGCAAAGCTACCCCGGTATACCCTGCAAGGTATTCAGGACTGGAGCTAGTATGCAAGGGATGGAGCAGTACTGTATAGCCAGAGACTGAAGAGGTCTCCTGGCATCCATCTTGTTTGTACCAATGCTGTAGTAAGCTGACTGGGCTAAGTCAAGACTTTTTTTACCATGATTTCCCCAGGAAGACACCAGAGGTGCAGTGCAAACAAAGAGACAGTGGACAAGCATTTAGCATTTCCATAGTTCTCCTGGAGTAGATCCACACATATCCTGCTAAATCTCATCAACTCCATTCAGATGGACCTCTAATCCCATCACGTAGCCAGTCTAGCCCCTCGGACTCACCTTTTCCGGACCCCGCCTTAATTTCCAATTCTATAACTCAATGCTTGGGAACTTAAATCTCAAGTATCCAGACATCATTTCTGATAGCCTTACTTCCTGTTTCTATTCACTGTACCCTCCTAATCCAATCTCGAGCAATCAAGCCTTTGTCATTGGCAAGACCAGCCATTCCCAGTCATTGCCAGGCACAGTAAGATATACTCTCCAGCTACGTTTAGGGGTGTAAATATAGCCCCATTGCTACCACTTTTCCTGGATCCAAAGTGTGAGCCACGATACCTGCGTGTATCGTTTTCCTTGCCAGTAGTGCTGGTTGCTACTTGCTTTTCACTCACCTGACTCTATCTGGGACCTCGTTCTTCAGAAGGTAACTGTAATTTCCCTGGGACCCTTTTATCCTTGTGAGCATCCCCTCAAACCTTTGCTTTCTTAGCTCTGTATGTTTTGGGAATTTAGTGTGTATGTGCAAACTAAATTGACTATTTTAATAAAATCCATACAATTCATTAAAGCCTCTTTATTGGGAACCTTTTTTCCGTTTGTGCACTCATCTGGTGTAGAAATTGGTTTAAAGATCTCCATGCCAGCCTCTTGCAAAGCTCTATCAGTCTCCAGCTAATTTCCCCCAATAAAAGGAGACCCCTGTGATTGGCATAACATCTGTGTCTTTGCTTTGCCTTATGCATGGGGATTTCACCCAGGCTGAGCTCAGGGGAGAGGGAAGAATTGGATTAATAGAGGGACGGGAAGTCCCGGGATTTGTGAGGGCTGGCAGCGAAGTCATCTCTAATGGAGGGGAAACTCATGCATAACTCCAAGGAACAATCGAGACAGACGGGGGGTGAACGTGAGTGAAAGTACCCAGGCATAAACCACCATAGAGATACATTTTAACACTTTCTACCTCCTCAGCATGTTACTGCCACATGAGTCCTGAAATTTCAGAAACCAGCTTTTCCAGGGTAAAATGGATTTTTGGTGCGTGGGGAGGCAACCAAGGGGAAGATCAGCATCATGCAGCACATTTCATAAGGGGTCACTGGATCCCATTCAATACTTTTAAATTCTGTTTATTCATTTATTTAGTACATTATGAAATGCTGAGGAATAGATGAACAAGTGAAGAAAAATCTTTAAATTCCTGTGCAAAACTTCCAATACATCCACCAGAAGGTTCTCAAAACAAGATGCCGTTGAAATCAATGGGGACAAAGACACTGTACTTGCTAATATTCATGCATAGCTCAAATGTAATGAGGACATTGCGCTGTTGCTTGCTGTGAAGCAATTAATTCCTCTGTTCAGAAACATTAATAATGATTCTTTCTTTTAGGAAAATAAGAGTGGGTTGGCTTCTATCAGCTTTTCCACTGGTGCAAGAGGGAGAGGGGTCCCCTTTTAACTGCTGAAAGGCTATCCTGGGAATTGTGAGAATGGTGTGGACAAAAGACCTAAGAGATGGGGAGTGCTGTGAGGAAGTGAGACTGGTGAGATGGAGCAGAAAAGCTGGAAGGAGCTATCTAATCAGTTAAGTGTAAAAGTGTTGCAGCACAGTTGTCTGCGTAGAACTGTCCTCCTTTAGCCAGGCAATGGTCTTTTCTTTTGTATGCAGAAATATGCCATCTTATTAGGTTAAACTGGAAATATGGTTTTCAATGAAAAGTTTTAATGTTGATATTTATATTGTATGTATTGTAAATTGTTTTTTGGAAGCCACCCTGAGCCTGGCCTGGCCAGGGGGGAGGGCGTGGCATAAATGGAATAAAACAAACAAACAAATTTCTAAGCCACCTGCACAGATGTTATACACATGTTCCAGCATTCATTTAAAAAAGATATCATTTATTACTTGTAAGCCTACCTTCTGAGCTTTCAGGAGGCCAACTCATCCGTTGGATTAGTACAATCAGAACATCCCCTTTGTATAGCCAATAACATGGAATTTGTCATGCTTCTTCTTTTTTCAACCTGCCCAAATCCCCTTCCCACACAGGCACAGATGAAATGACACCTGCCCAGAAGGCTTAGAGACAAATTATATGACTCATGTAGACAAAATTGGTTCTATCTGCAGCTGAAGTTTCCCCTGTCAAAAACAGCATCCACGCTGCTGCTGTTGAACTTCTTATTGAACTCAGGGAAGCGTAACAAGCAATTTGGTTGTGTGTTTGGGAGGAGCTGCATTTCTCCATATAGGTATAGTGAGTTATAGTGCGGGAGTCCACTTAAAACCGCTTAAACTTGAGTAACTCTGCTCAGGATTGCCCTGCAAGGCAGTAATCTACATTATCACCTTTCAGCTAGAAAGTTCCCAAAGAGGTTTACAACAAAGCAAAATACAATAAAAAACAATAAACAGAGACAACAAAAATTCATTTAAAATCTGTAACATCAATGTCATAAAACCCAGTATTGGAATAATTCCAAAAGAGGAAATCCCTTCCTATGTATAAAACTTGGGTCTCTCAAAATAATCTTGCCATTTCTCGTATCAGTAAAAACATCAAAGGCTCTAACTTGGTGTGTCTGACATTGGGGTTTAGGGAGTCCTCGGGGTCTGTAAGAAAATCTGTGAGTCCTTTGTAAGGATAGAGTGTGAGTCCCCTCACGCCCAGATAAAGTGAAATAGACCCCTCTCCGTTTTCTCAGAATGGCAGCAGAGACTTCCACTTTATAGAAAGGGGACAGGATTGACTCTCCCTCTTTCAAATGGTGTAGATAATACCACCCACCGTCAGCTACTTTCCATATCATCTCAGAGCAGTAGCCAGAAATTACATTGATTGTTTGCCAGGATCCATTAGCTCATACCTAGAAATGCTAATTAGTTGTAGGTACAGTCCCATACATAAAGTAGAAAACTGAATTGGTTTTCATTCTGTTTTCCAAGATGAGTGATTTCATGTCTGTGAGAGAGAGAGAGAGAGAGAGAGAGAGAGAGAGAGAGAGAATAATAGCTATTCAAAATTTTCAGTTGAATACTTGAAAACCAGGTTTTTGGACTATTCAGGTCTTTTTTATTTCTATGAGCACCTCTGAACATTTCCCCATACCCCTTCATTCCCCTGTTCAACTGACCTCTGATTAAAGTTATTAACCAATAGGGATGTTCCTTGCAATCTCCAGTGTAAAGTCCTTTCCAATAAAGGGATGAGATTGCTTTGAACTCGAGTCAGGGCTTTTTGAGTTGTGTCTCTATACAATAAGCTGCCATCTGAGAACTGGCCTTGTAGGTCATATACTGACAATAAAACACTGCAATTTAAACTTCCTTTTAAATTTCAGCTGATGTGTTTTCCACTGTAATATTAAGAGTAAACTAGAAGAGGAAGGGTGCTTAAATTTTGCATACAACAGTGAAGAAGATTCCCCCCCTTATCTGAAAAAATGTATGCAGTTTAATTTATTTAGGCGATATGACTAGGGTTGCCAACCTCCAGTACTAGCTAGAGATCCCCTGCTATTACAACTGATCTCCAGCTGACAGAGATCAGTTCCCCTGGAGCAAATGGCCGCTTTGACAATCGGACTCTATGGCAATGAAGTTCCTCCCCTCCCCAAACCCCATTTTCTTTAGTCTCGACCCCAAAAACCTACCACCAGTGGTGCAGAGGGACCTGTCAATGCTATATATGACATCATTGTTCTGGTTTGTGTGTATTGATCTGTCATTCTTAAGTTATGAATGCAATTTGACTTGGTTTTGTGGTAATAAGAAAGGAGGTTGTTGTTGTTATTATTATACCTAGAATATTTATTCAGTAATATATGAGTACCCAACTTGCTGGGGGTAAAGGGAAGAGGACTGGGGAAGGCACTGGCAAACCACCCCGCAAACAAAGTCTGCCTAGGAAACGTCGGGATGTGACGTCACCCCATGGGTCAGGAATGACCCGGTGCTTGCACTGGGGACCTTTACTTACTTACTTAATACATAGGGAGTTTTACTTAGTAGTATTTTCTGGCAGGTCTTGAGGCAAAACTGACTGAATAATATAATTTGTTTACTGAGATGCCTGGGGAAAGATATAACTTTCAACAACAAAGACTTTTCAAAAGCCTAAAAATATGTTACTTGTGAGTGAAAAGACTTTTTGGAAACCAGGAAAAATGTGCACCTAAATGAAATCCAACCTATTGAGCACACAAACCTGCCTTTACACAGAATCATACCCTTGATCTCGCAAGGTCAGTACTGTCCAGTCTGACTGGCAGCTGCTCTCCAGAATCTCATCTACTACCTGGGACTTTCTGCGTCACAGCCCCCCATTGTTATTTATCAATGTTATTACTAGTAATAATAGTATTAGCAGCAATAGTAATAATAGTAATAGTAGCAATAATAGTAGCAATAGTAAAACCAGCAACAGTAGTAGTGCAAGGTAATAATACTAATTGTTGGCAGAGTGATTACTCATCACTGACCAAGCAAACTGATTAAGGAAAGCTTTATTCAGGAACTAACATACTGGATAGAATTTGAGAGAGAGTTCCTTTTACATTGCTGGTTGAGAGAGTTCATCTGTGGAACTTCTGAGAAGAAGCAAGATGTAGACCTAAAAATTAGGGGTGTGCAGATTTTTTGGGGTATTTTTTGGGTTCAGGTTTAATGAACCCAGAATTTTTCGAAAAACCGAATGCAATAGATTTGGCTTTTGGAAAATTGAAAATTTTCAGGTTTATAAAACCCAAAAAATACAGGCTCAGAAATGAACCCTGGGCTCCATGGAGCCCAGCGTTCAGTTCTGCACTGCTGTGAGGTTTAGATGAACACTGCTTGCCAGCTGCAATCTTCTCCAGGAGGTGGAGGACAGCAAACAGTGCTGATCTGAATCCCACCCACCCCCCAGGTTTCAGCACTTCAGTTTTCACCCCCATCTTCAGTTTTCATCCCCACCCCAGCCAAACTCCACATGGAACATGGCTGGGGTGGGGAGGAACTGAAGATTGCGCTGGCTCCCGGCTGGAAGCCAGCACAATCTTCCGTTATTGTCCCTGCAGGTTCCAAAAACTTGGACTTTGGAGCGGGTGGAAATGATAGACAAAAAAGGGCACCGTTTAGTGTTGCCACCAACTCTGGAAGTCCAGGACTTCAGAACCTGCAGTGACACCAGCCAGCAGCAGGTGAGGGAAGGAGGGGGAAAGGGAGAGAGGGAGGTAGGTTTTTTTTTTTTAAATGGCAGCTGTGGTTTCTTTTTCAAACCTTACTGAATTAACTGGTTAAAAACATGTTGTAAACTCATCTAGCCTCAGATGGCAGGGACTCTCCATTTTTAAAAGGATAAATTGGTCCAAATGTCCAGGTGTGAGATGTGACTGGCATAATGCTTCCCACTAAAGGTCATTCATTCAGATGCTGGGACACAAAAGCAAAAGGTCACGCTGCTTAATGGCATGAATTTAAGAGATAAAGAGGAAATCAGAGATTTTAAGATATAGTTTGGAGCAGGCAAATAATATTATCGAATTACTTCAAAGAAAAAATAAGACTTGAGGGGAGACGAGTGGAACAGTGGAGACTGATAGATGCTTGGACTGGTGGGGCTGAGGGCAGACAGGGGCAAAGGGAAAACAGCAGTGGGTTGACCATCCTCACCCTGGCAGAATTTTCTCTTTCAGGACTGTAGAATTCCATTTAGAATCATAGAACCATAGAACTGGAAGGGGCCATCCAGACCAACTAGTCCAACCCCCTGTTCAATACAGGATCAGCCTAAAGCATCCCTGACAAGTGTTTGTCCAGCCTCTGCTTAAAGACTGCCAGTGAGGGTGAGCTCGCCACCTCCCTAGGTAGCTGATTCCACTGTTGAACAACTCTTACTGTAAATCCCCCCCTCCCCAATATCCAGCCGGTACTTCTCTGCCTGAAATTCAAACCCATTATTGCAAGTCGTATCCTCTGCTGCCAACAGGAACAGCTCCCTGCCCTCCTCTAAGTGACAGCCCTTCAAATACTTAAAGAGAGCAGTCATGTCCCCCCTCAACCTCCTCTTCTCCAAACTAAACATTCCCAACTCCTTTCTTCATAGGGCTTGGTCTCCAGACCCCTGATCATCCTCATTGCTCTCCTGTGCACCCACTCCATTCTGTTCACATCCTTTTTGAAGCTAGGCCTCAAGAACTGCACACAATACTCCAGGTGTGGCCTGATCAATGCTGTGCACAGTGGAACTATGACATCTTGCCATTTGGATGTTATGCCTCTGTTGATGCACCCCAAGATGGCATTCGCATTTTTGTTGCTGCATTACACTGGCAACTTATATTTAACTTACAGTCCACTTGTACCCCAAGATCTTGTTTGCACACACTGCTATCCAGAAGGGTATCCCCCATCCAGTATGCATGTCCCCCATTTTTGTTACCCAAATGTAGAACTCGGCACTTATCCTTGCTGAATTGCATCTTGTTCACATCTGCCCACTTTTCCAGTGTGTTCAGATCCCGTTGAACTCTATCTTTGTCTTCTGGTATGTTCACTGCTCCTCCCAATTTAGTGTCATCTACAAATTTAATGAGTTCCTCCACACCCTCATCCAGATCATTTATAAAAATATTGAAAATACTGGGCTCAGAACCGAACCCTGCGGCACCCCACTGGACACCTCTCTCCATTCAGATGAAATGCCATTGACAACTACTCTTTGAGTGCGGTTCTCCAACCAGTTCCCTATCCACCTAACTATCCTAGGGACCAGTCCACAGTCCTCTAGTTTACCCGTCAGAACATCACAGGGAACCCTGTCAAAAGTCTTACTGAAATCTAGGTAAACAACATCAACATCCCTTGATTCAGTAAGCTTGTCACATGATAAAAGAAGGAAATGAGGTTGGTCTGTCAGGACCTGTTGGGGGCAAATCCATGCTGACTTCCCTGGATCACCAAGTTGTCTTTCAGATGCTCGCTGACTGATCTCTTTAATATCTCCTCTAGTATCTTCCCTGAGACTGAGGTCAAACTGACTGGCCTGTAATTTCCTGGGTCATCCCTCTTCCCTTTTTTGAAAATTGGGATAACGTTCGCCCTCCTCCAGTCTTGTGGCACATCTCCCATCCTCCAAGAGGTCTGGAAGATAATGGGCAAAGAGTCTGCAAGCTCTCTAGAAAGTTCTTTGAGCACTCTCGGGTGCATACCGCCTGACCTGGGGGATTTCGTACTCATCCAATGCAGCCAGGTGCTTCTCAGCTGCCTCTCTGTTCATGTCAACTAGCAGCCCAGATGCCATGCCTTGCCTACTAGGGCTGTTGATTCGGTTCGTCGCGAACTGAAAAACAGCCGAATTTCCCTGATTCGGCGTTTTTTAGTTTGGATGGAACCGAACTCAAAAAAGGCGGGAAAACGGGGAGCCGAATTCAGTGAGTTTGGGGTGTTCGATGAATAAATTCAGCAAATTCGGGTTTTGGCACAGCAGCATAACTGTCAGTTAGTAAGCAGCATTCTCCCACGGCCAATCGGTGGCCAAGCTGGGTCTTCTTCTGGCCAATCAGTCGTGATTGAGTGCATGAGCCCAGCTGCTGCATGGCCTGGCCGGGGAGAGAAAGAGAGAGTATCTGTGTGAGAGAGAAATCCCCGTGGGGGGTGCTTGTGCACATTCTCTCCTTTCCGTGGCTGCAGGGGGTGCATTTTTGGGGGCACAGCCCCCAAACTTTCAGCGTAGCTTCAGAGGAGCCTTCTTGAAAGAATCCCCAAGTTTTGTAAAGATTGGATCAGTGGGGGCTGAGATATGGGCCCCGAAAGGGGTCCCCCCTTAATGTGCATCTTTATTCCATTTACAGCACACATTCTCTCCTTTCTGTGGCTGCAGGGGGCACATTTTTTGGGGTACAGCGGGGAGATTTGAGTGCGCGGCAAGCTCTGCTAATTGCAAATGCACATTAAGGAGGGAGGACCCCTTTCGGGGCCCATATCTCAGCCCCCACTGATCCAATCTTTACAAAACTTGGGGGTTATTGCAAGAAGGGTCCTTTGAAGCTACGCTGAAGGTTTGGGACCTCTACTCCCCAAAAAGCCCCCCTGGAGCCACGGAAAGTTGCGGTTGTGATTTTAATGGCTTTATTCGGCCGAATTTTTCCCTTAACTCCGGACCTCATGCCGAATTGCACAGACCCGAAGCAGGGGAGTTCGGACTTCGGCATTTCCCGTATAAAAACGGGCCAAATTTTGCCGAATCTGAATTTTACCGAATTTTTTTTCAACAGCCCTATTGCCTACTATTATCTCTAAATCAGCCCGTTGTCAGGGAAAAAACTGAGGCAAAATAGGCATTGAGTCTTTCGGCTTTTTCTCTGTCCTCTGTCAGAGTTTTTCCATTTTCAACCAACATTGGGCCTATGGCCTCTTTTCCCTTGCATTTGCTCCTCACATATCTGAAGAAGCTTTTCTTGTTGTACTGAGTTTCCCTGGCCAGCATCAGCTCATTGTGAGCTTTGTCCTCTCAGATGGCTAACCTACAGTGCCTAGTAACCCGCAGATACTCTTCTTTAGAGGTGTCCTTGCCTCCGTTTTTTGAACATTTCTTTTTTCTCCCTTTGCACATCATGGAGTTCTCTGTTCATCCACATTGGCTTCTTGGATCCTCTACTATGTTTTCTTCTTGTTGGAATAGTGAGGGCTTGAGCTTGCAAGAGCTCTTGTTTTAGGTGAGCCCTTCACTTGCTCCTTTCCCTTCCAGCAGTCTGGCCCATGGAATGATTCTCACCATGCCTCTGAGTTTATTAAAATCTTCCCTACCAAAATGTAACAGATACGTGTGGCTATGAAGTTCCTTGGTCCCGCACAGCAAAAGGAATTCTAGGACATGGTCACATCCCCTTGAAGTCCCCACTACTCTTTTAAAACTTAGAATTGTGTTTTTTCCCCTTATTGTTAGGGGATTTTTGTTTTCTTAACATGATTTATTCTTTTCTTAACATGCTTTTCTGCAGAGGCTATGACTTTTACTGATGGGTAAAATGATGCGTTTTTGATGATCTCCTTGTACTTATTTTTTATTACAGATCATTGGTGCCCCCTTGTGGAAGCAGGGAAAACTTAAAACCTTGTTATTCCAAGGCCAAATGTGATTGCTTCCACTCATTCTCATTGCAGACCACAATTCAGGTAAAAGAAATGCTTGGATTTAAAGGTACTGGACCTCATAGAAGTAAATACATTGAACAGATTTAAAACCAAGTACTCTAGCTTTCTGTTTTGTGGATCATGCTGCCTGAGGGCCACTTTGCCTGATGCATTTTGCCCTGTTCACAAGTTACAGTAAAAGAATGTACAAACCATGAACATACTTGATTTTTCTTTACCTCTGTGTTGAGTAATTCTCATGTTACATACAGTGCATGGAGAGCTGAACTTGTAGTTGAAACTGTGTGTTTATTCAGGTATTGGCCCTCCAGTTTCATTTGTAAAGTGAATGCATGTGAACTGTTTCTTACAAACAGATGTCTGCAAGTGTGCACATGTGTTCACTGTAACACGTGAACAAGTCTTTTGTTGGCTGTGTACATGTTTGACTGAATACACAAGATAGATCTATAAGTCAAAATGGATATGCAAGTATTTTTCAAAATAGAACCACAGAGAACCACACAGCTGGCTTCCATCCATGTGGGTTCGGATACTGCCATCTCATGGGCAGTAGCAAGCGGGCTGGGAGGGTTCCCATTGGCCTGCAATGGGCTGGCAAATGTGAAAGATCACGCCCCAACGCCATGCCAATGCCTATTGCTGTAACAATAAATTTGTGGCCATTTCATCCAGCTACTGCCTCTGTGCCTTATTCCAAATCAGGGTCCGGGGGGAACATTAGGGAAGGCTCGGCCACTGGGGTGGGGATTCTGGTCTGGGAGTCAGAGGGGGCTCGGCCCTGCTCCCCATAAGCACTAGGCCAGCAAAAGAGGAAGACCCAACAAAAGATGGATTGACTCAATAAAGGAAGCCACAGCCCTCAATTTGCAAGGCCGTCAAAGACAGGACATTTTGGAGGAAATTGATTCATACGGTTGCCATGAATCGGAAGCGACTTGATGGCACTTAACACACACACAATGACTATTACGATGGAATACATACCTCAATATTTCTATATCAGTTAAACTAAAACTGCTAACTTCATATACTAGATACTGGTTTAGCATTCTGCCTCTCTACACACTAAAAAAACAGAAGCACTTAAGGCACATTAATATTTGTCATATAGTGGCTGCCATTTCAACTTGAAGTCATCTGTTGAGATTTCTGAAGCATTTCTTGAAAACATGGACGTCTTTTTATTTCATATTTAATTTACGTGGATTGGCCTGGTTATAGCACTGCAAAGTCTGAAGCCTTTTCACAGCCTGCCTTCAACTTAAACGGCTGTATCTCCAGTGGAAAGCCCGTGGAAGGCTTCAGGCTTTGCTGAACAGAATGGTAGGATCCAGACTACAGTCGTTTTTCAAAGCATTGAACATTACAGGCTCAGCCTCTTGGTTATGGCTATCATGTAAACACTGCTTGAAATGGCCTTTGCGTAATTATTTACTCTCACCTTTGCCATTATGCATAGTGATTAATGATTAGGGTTGCCAACCTCCAGGTGGCGGCTGGAGATCTCCTGCTATTATAACTGATCTCCAGCCAATAGAGATCAGTTCACCTGGAGAAAATGGCAACCCTTGGACTATGGCATTGAAGTCTCTCCCCTCTCCAAATCCTGCCCTCCCCAGGTTCCGCCCACAAAATCTCCAGGTATTTCTCAACTTGGAGCTGGCAACCCTATTAATTATCAGTGTTATAGTTCTACATCACTGGGAGATGCTCCAGGCCAATAAATGTATAGTTCTGATTTAATTGCAAAAGGGCTGAAATGTAAATGGCATTGCCCTGATGTACAAGTGGGGAAATGGTACACTGAGCTTTGAAACTTTAAAAGAGCTGGTCTTTTTGTGGCAAACAACAGCTTTGGTAGTAAAAAAAAAAAAAAAAAAAAAAGCAAGCCATTTAAAAAATTTAAACAGTGACATGCTTCTTCAGTTATGGTACCATCAATGTGAAATTGACTGCCACCCTGTAAGCTCCCAAGTGTGATAGTGAAAATATAAATTACAGCAAGTCAGCAATAATTTAGAAGAACAGAAGAATGGAGGTGCAGGAAAACCATTCACGTAGCTCAGGATGTCTGTGCAGGAAGACAAATGTAACAGTTATTGAGCAATGAGGCTGGTTGGGAAGTAGTCTCACCATATTTAATTCACATCTACCTCTCTCTATACAGTCAGCTTCCAGAAAAAAAATCTGGCAGCAGAATCTGGTTGTGGACAGTATCAAATGGTGACAGACGGTCTTAAATGTGCCTTCCTCTCAGCGCCCCTCCCCCCAAATCCTTGGAGCATAACTTGTTTTGCATAACATGTTACAAATTCAATGAGCTAGCAGTAATACTTCTGTTTCTTATCTGAATGTACCGACATAGAAGGCAGGTATTATGAAGAATGAAGCAGCTGCACAGATGCTCATCCTTATATGGGAACGAGAAGGCCCCTTTCAAACTGCTCCTAATTATCCATTTTAGCAGTCAGTGGCTAATGGATTTTTGTGTCATTTCAGACACAACCGTTTTGCATCCAGACTGCAAATGGATTTTTAAAAATCTTTTCAGACAAAGCTGCTTGTGTCCCATCCGCAACACGGGGCTCAGCCAGTTTTTATGTAAACGGCTTTCTCCTTTTTTCAGCTCTTCTTTGTATTTCTGAATTGATGCAGACTGCTGTTTAAAAGGTCTGGAGCACTTCTGAAAGGACTGTTCTCCCCCCCTCCCACACACACACTTCTCATGTTATGTTCTTTTTGAGCTTAAGATCAGTGTTATAGCTCTGTAGCACTAGACCACCACAGCAGTCCAATGCATCTGAATGCTAGTGATATAGCACTGAATTGCTGTATCACCAACATTCAGATGCATTGGGTTGCTATGGTGTTCTAGTGCTGTAGAGCTATAGCAATAATCTTAGAAAGTTTTTAAAAAGCCAAAAAAGAATGCACCATGAAAAAAGGCAGATAAAAAAGCACAGCAGTGTTGGAAATGGCCAGAGTGCTTCCAAGCACTTTAGAGATGGCTCATAGATGGTTTGAAATGAGCCGTATGAAATGCCCATCAGGCTGTGTGCAGCCACAGGGGCAGAGAGAACCCATCATCTCAATTCTCTAGTTTGATATTGATCAGACAACATGCAACCAGAAAGCCGATGCATGTAGGAAGCAGCCTGATTCCCATGGCAACTCTGGCACACCTAATCAACCCTTTTCTGTGACTCTCTGAGGCTCCACATCCAAGCTGTGATTAATCTCCAACGTTTTCAAGAAGAAGAATAAGAATTGGTTTTATATTCCAACTTTCTCCACCACTTAAGGAAGAATCAAACTGGCTTACAATCACCTTCCCTTCCTCTCCCCACAACAGACGCCCTGTGAGGTAGGTAGGGCTGAGAGACAATAACCAGAAACTCAAGATCACTCATGAATATCGACAAAACCAACTAAATGGACACCAGGGGTTTGCAAAGTGAAGATTTTAATTGAGTTGCCACAAATAAACATAGTCTACCTAGTAAATGTAATGATGTGATGTCACCCCATGGGTCAGTAATGACCTGGTACTTGAATGGGGGGGACTACCTTTACCTTTTTTACAAGTAAATTGCTATTGTTATAATTGAACTGCTGTTAATTATCATGTGTATTTACAGTTTAGGACTGATCCTTGAAAGTTGGCATTTTCTTTTGTTACTCTGTATCTTTGTCTCATTTCTCCTCTTTGGAACTGGATGGTTGGATGTAGGTCAGTGTCTATCTATCTAGTACTGCTCATATAGCTATAGCCTTGAACAGAAAATAAAAGAATAAAATAATGACTTTGTATTGTTCTTCTGGTACTTAATTATTGCTCCTATACACTTTGCCGTGGACAGAGTAGCAGAATCATTTATATCTGATAATAACTACATTACCTGTGCCTTCGTACTGCCAGATGCCTCGTTGGACATGTCCGTATTTGAAAATAAAGGAATAATTAAACTGGCCCTCAGCTCCTTAAATATAGGACACTCCATGATCCTATGTTCAATAGTTTCAACCTTGTCATGTGAACATCTACATGTTCTATTTGATTATGTGCTGAAGGAAGGGCATTCATTGTTCTGAGTTTTGGTAAGTCAATATCCGTAATCCATAATCCAGCACAGAACTAAGCATGCTTCATCCCATCAAACACAGAGTTTATGTGCACTGGACTCTGCAGGGGTCTGTGAGTTTATGTAATTCATTTTTCTGAGGACTTTCATGTGAACTTTGGAATCCCTTAACTTTCTCATGATTATAGATGACTCCCATAGGAATGAAAATATGGATAAAGGGTAGGTCAGTCTTCGGGGCAGGGAAAATCAATGACCTTCATGTATACTTACTTTGACCATGGAAGGTAGCTGATATGTTCTGAATCTGAGAATGCGTTCCTGGGAGTGAGCCCCATTGAATAATATAGGCCTTACTTCTGAGTAGACCTGCTTAGGCTTGCTCCTGGAAGCTACATTGATTTCTTCTGCAGAACACCTTTTTCCATAAGATGAACTGTAGGAATGTGCACAGGAACCACACATGGCCCCTTTTCAGTTCAGTTTATTTTGGACTGGGGAGGGCGGGGTAAAAGTGCAATAAAATGCATAAATGTTTAGCTGCTACACCTGTTTGGATTCTTTATTTGCCTCTATTGATTTTAATGGGAGGTCTGGTACTGCCCGCAACTTTTTTTTGGTTTCTGCTAAAGTGAGCGAAATTTTCAGGAATTGTCCCACATCACTTAAAGAATCGTCACTGGCGAATTTCAAGCAAAGGCAATCCCCCGATGCAGTGTAAAATGGCAGTGAAAGGTAAGTGAAGTGCAGTAGTTCCAACAGCAAGTGAAATGCTATTAAACAGCAATCAAATTTATCTTTAATTAAGCAGTCTTATGAACTCATCTAGAGTACTGTGTTCAGTTTAAGGCACTGCAATTTGAGAAAGATGTAGACAAGCTGGAACGTGTCTAGAGGAGGGCAACAAGGATGGTGAGGGGTCTGGAGACCAAGTCCTATGAGGAAAGGTTGAAGGAGCTGGGTTTGTTTAGCCTGAAGAGGAGAAGACTGAGAGGGGGTATGATAACCATCTTCAAGTACCTGAAGGGCTGTCGTATAGAGGAGGGTGCCGAGTTGTTTTCTGTTGCCCCAGAAGGTCAGACCAGAACCAATGGGTTGAAATTAAATCAAAAGAGTTTCCATCTAGACATTAGGAAGAATTTTCTAACAGTTAGAACAGTTCCTCAGTGGAACAGGTTTCCTTGGGAGGTGGTGAGCTCTCCTTCCCTGGAGGTTTTTAAGAAGAGGCTAGATGGCCATCTGTCAGCAATGCTGATTCTATGACCTTAGGCAGCTCATGAGAAGGAGGGCATCTTGGCCATTTTCTGGGCATGGAGTAGGGGTCACTGGGGGTGTGGGGGGTAGTTGTGAATTTCCTGCCTTGTGCAGGGGGTTGGACTAGATGACCCTGGTGTTTCCTTCCAATTCTATGATTCTATGAACTATTTTAAGATTCAGGAATACCAACAGCAAGATGCAATTGTACTCCAGGGACAAACAACTGCTTCCCCTCTATAAGTGATTATTTTATTGGCTTTTTACCATCTACAAGCACAAGCAGAGACCCTTTCTCAGTGATTGTCTCTTAGCTATGGAACAGTTTCTCCTAGAGACATGTTGACATCCATGTTCCAATAGCTGTATGCAGATTAAAAAGCATGTACATTGTACATGCATAGAGTAATGAATTGTACATATTGGCTCCACTGCTGATTAATGAGAAGTCCAAAGTCCCAAACTGTTGTTTTGAGGAGTGCAACCCCATTTAACATAGGTTGGACTTTTAAAACTAAATTAGACAAAATTCCCATGCATTAGTCTTGCTTGAATTAAGTTTCAAGTTGTCCACTCCTATCTATTACTTACTTACTTACAGAATTTATAGCTCCCCTTTCTGCCCTCATTAGGGCCAACAAGGTGGCTAACACATTAAAAACAAACATAATAAAAACATCTTAGAAATCACTGAAACCAAACAGAAACACATCATTCAAACAATTACAACTAAGTTAAAACACACATACAATACAAAAACACATGCACATGCACATAAAAACAACAATTAAAAACAGAGCCGGAAAGAGGGATCACCAAGGGAAGGCCAGAAGAAACAAAGATGTCTTCACCTGCTGGCAGAAGACAGCAACAGAAGGGGATAGAGGACAGAGTTCCAAGTTTTGGTGACATCACTGAAAAGTCCCTCTCCTGGGTTGCTACCCACCTAATCTTGGAAGGCAGAGGCACCTGAAGCAGGGCCTCGAAAGATGACAGTATGTCCACATATTATTCTAAATATATGGATGTAGAGCTTGCTGCAGACACAGGCTCTTCCATGTGATTGGTAATGCTACAAAAATGTGGGTCTTTTATTTTCATTTACTTTTATTGTTGTTACTTTACTTTTATTGTTGTTACGGTCATTGACAAGAAAATACATATTCACATATATAAAATGTGGGTCATGGTCTCATGGAAGCGCTACATATACTTGTAAGCATTTCGGGTTCATGGTGGCATGTTGCTGAAAACACAAATGATGGAGCAGGTCAGTGGGTGTGATCTTGCTCTCCTCAATGAGATACGTCTGTTCTTATTTTTGCATGAGGCTTTGGAAGACTTTGTTTCTTTCCGTTCTCTTTGTTTGGCTCACTTTCTGTTTGCCAGTAGCGATCTGACAGCCTGTTAATCGACGGGCTGGGATCAGTTGGGAGTTGGCTTCTGGTCTCTTGCTGGGGAAATCTCGCTCTTTACCCAGCAAAGTTTTTTTTAGGGGCTTGGGGGAAATGGCTGGGAGTCCGGTTCTTCTGATCTCTCACCCTGGAAACTTTGCTACCTCCTAAACTTGCTGAGATGCAAGAAATTTAGAAAGTGGGGAGATATCCCTTCTTTTCTCCCCACCTCAAACTGTCAGCTTGGGCTGTAGAGAAAAGATTGCTCTTGTTCTTTACAGCCCAAACTCTTTGTCTGCAGTGGGAAGAAGTGAAACAAATTGCTTCTCTTCTCCACAACCCCAGCTACAGCAAAAAGGAGAGAAACAATCTCTTTCTCCTGTTCTTTCACCATGGGGAGCTCAGAAGCATTAATTCTGCTCCCCCTACCCCACAGCTTGAGGGCAGGGAAGAGAAATGAGCTCTTTCTCCTCTCCCTTTTGCAACTTCACTGTGTAGATAGTTTTCTGGGTATGTGTGTGGATCAGAACCCAAATTCCAGCTAATTCCCCAATCACCTGCAAGTGATCTTGTGACCAATTAGCAACTACAAACTTATCTGGCAGCTGTTTGAGTGGCTTGATGGGATCTGAACATATTCCTGATTGGCTCACAGTCTCATCACGAATGTCAAGCAGGACACGTTTGATGGGTGAGAAATGAATGACATCCCTAAACTGGTGACATTAGTATTTGTAATAGTTCTACATGTTTAATAAAGTTATTACCTGCCTTGAGCCTTCAGGGCAGACATTAAAAATTAGAAGATAGGACAGAATTGGCATTGTTCCACTTGTTAAGACTCTCCCTTGCAGTTGGCTATAACCTATGTTCATTGGAGCTGGATTTTGCAGCTCCTTCTGATAGGAGGGTCCTGACCTGGATGGCCCAGGCTAGCCTGATCTCATCAGATCTCAGAAGTGAAGCATGATCAGCCCTGGTTAGTACTTGGATAGGAGACCACCAAGCAATACCAGGGTTGCTATGCAGAGGAAGGCAGAGGCAACCCACCTCTGATGGTCTCTTGCCTTGAAAAACCTACTGGGTTGCTGTAAGTCAGCTGCAACTTGAGGGCACTTTACACACACACACACACACACACACACACACACACACTGATAGAAGGAGAAGGTAGAGGTGTCCAATAGAAACCTGCACAAGGGAGCTGGAGAAGGTAGAGATGTCCTTTTCCATCTTTTTTCAGCAACAATTTTCATATTTTACTCTCTGAATTCCCTCACTATAGCAACCTCTTTAGCCAATAAAAATGTGGTTTTAAGAGTACTGAACTGATCTAAAGGGAGTTTATTGTCTCCCTGTATTACATGATAAACAAATGGAACTGCAAGAGTTCTTAGGAGTTATCTAACATGGGAGATAAAAATTCATTCAAATTGGAAAACAGAAGTTTCGAAATAATCTTAACAGCCACTTGATGTCACCATTGCTCTAGTTGCTGAACAATATTCTTTTAAATCCTGGAAAACCAAGCAACATGTTTTTGAGAAACTTTCTTTCTTTCTTTCTTTCTTTCTTTCTTTCTTTCTTTCTTTCTTTCTTTCTTTCTTTCTTTCTTTCTTTCTTTCTTTCTTTCTTTCTTTCTTTCTTTCTTTCTTTCTTTCTTTCTTTCTTTCTTTCTTCCAACTTACCTTTTGCTACTTCAGTATGGCAATACACAGGGTGAAATATACCTTGCAGCAGAAACACAAAATAATGTACACCATTAACAATCTTTGCTCTGGTTGTAGAATCGGGAGAGACTTAACTGGTAAACTTCTATTTTGGCACTTAATTATTCCTTACAATTAATAATGAATATTACAATGTAAAAGTAAATACATATTAATCAACCAACAAGACAAACAAAGATGCACGAGGGTGGTGGTGGTCAGGACCACTAATGATGCAGGCAGCTCCCAAAATAAGGTTTGTAGCATTATTAAATAACATAGGGCACAATGCATCTCTCACCCACACAGCTGTGTGCATGGGAGGAGATGCCGATCTTACTGAAGGCTTTCCCCCCACCCTTTTCTTTTCCTCTCTGGTCCTTGGCTAGGCATGTGCACATCATAGTACTCTGGTAATTACCTGCTATGGGAGGCTTAAACGTGCCTTCCATGTGTAAGCTCAGAATGTTGTTTTTCTTCAGTGCTGCCTGTTCAGGCTACTCATGTAAAGTTTGGAAAGTAGC
The DNA here is from genome assembly GCF_029931775.1 of Euleptes europaea. Taxonomy (NCBI): domain Eukaryota; kingdom Metazoa; phylum Chordata; class Lepidosauria; order Squamata; family Sphaerodactylidae; genus Euleptes; species Euleptes europaea. Next base: position 59,378,958 of record NC_079319.1, read on the forward strand.
TTGTTCTTTGGCCCATGGAGATCTTTTTTGTACAATGAAAGCTTCAGAGACAAGCTGGATTGTCTGAAATTTTCAGGCTTGGTTATGTTATTCACACACATTTCAGTTTGGCTACATTACACTGCAGCTTTTGTTTTCTTCGTTAGCCAGGAATGCGTAGCCCTGACATGAAGTGCCTCGATTCACCAAGCCGTAAAGAAGTACATTGATGAATGGGTTCACCATTGGGATAGCTGATGACATTTAGGATGTTTACCTGTTCTCTCTCCTTCATTTCAGATCTGTGATCCAGATGGCTCGCACTCAATTGGGAGAGTGAACAAAACATTGTGAACCAACTTTGTGTCAAGAATATTTGATTGCCCCTGTGCACTAATCACTTTCACCAGTGTGGACACTAAAATACATTTGATAAAGGTTGGCCAAAGTGAGGAATATGTTATGATGAGGACTATGCAGCTGTTAGTAGCATCATGTCTATTGATGGGCAGAAATGAGTGATGAGTTCAACTTTAGTGAACTTTGAACACTTTTATATACTTCAAAATTCTTGGGATGGGGGGGCACTAAAAGCCCTGGACAGGCTTGATCAATACAGCCAGCTTAAAAAGAACATGACGTCTGAAATAACATGGATTCTGCCAGGCATGCCAACAGTGTAGTGAAACCATTGATTTGTTTGTCATCATATTTTGTCAGAGAGCAAAATTTTTGAAGCCTGTGATCTAATGACATAGATGTCATTATACAGAGACACATGCAACAAATGCCTTTCAAGCAATTACCTTTCGTGCGCAGAAGCTGTAAATGATATAAAGTAACACATATAACAATGGTTAATGTCAAAGGGGGAAATAATTGTAAAGCCCAAAAGGTTGAGCTAAAGACAACAACATTAGATAATAAAAAAGGAAATATTTATTCAGTGTGCTCTGATGAATTATTAAAAACAAGGAGTCTGGGAAATAGGCTTCATTAGAATAACTGAAGACCTAAGTGTTGCTGAGTTAAAAAAACATATCATACAAAGTTGATGAAACATAAACTACACAAAAGACCCACAAAACACCAGACACATTTTGGCCACTTTGGCCTTCTTCAGTGGTCACCAATATGCAAGATTAAAACTCACATCCCAATAGTATACATTATAACAGTGGTTCTCAACCTTTTTTGCGCCATTCCCCCCTTTCACCATTGTTCAGAATATAATTCTCCCCTTCCCAAAATAATCTAACAAAAAAAAAAAAAAAAAAAAAAAAAACCCATCTGTACATCATTTTGTAGATATTTTCCCTTATTGATTGGGAAAGAATCTTTTTCATGTCTCTTGACCAAAGTCTTTCCCAACTTTTCAAGGAAATAGAGTGACCAATTGTTTGTGCCCAGGTAATCATTGTTGGCTTGATTCTTTCTTGTTCTGTATACAGCAACAATAAAAACTTATACATCCTAGAAATTAGATGATCAGTATTATCCAAAAGTGTCTGTTGTAGAATTGATTTTTCTTTAATAAATCCCTTTTTCACTTCTTGGATGTATACAGATTGTACTTGATAATATTGAAGCCATGTTAGGTGGTCTTTAACCTCATCAAAATCCTTCAGGGCACATTTATTCTCTTCCCATTTTAAAAGATCTTGTATATTATAAATTGTGATGGTCTTAACGGTAGCAAAGTTAACATTTCTTGAGAAGATATCCATAGTGGTGTCTTTGTCTCCAACAGATGTTTATATCTCAACCAGGTTTTTATCAATGATGATCTGATAATATGGTGTTGGAAAGCCACATGTATTTTAGTTTTGTCATACCACAAATACCCATGCCACCCAAATCTATTGTCAAAGCCTTCCAAGTCCAGTAAACGTGCATTTTTCAGCGTTATCCAATCTTTTAACCATACCATAGCGCTGCAATGTCTTCTTGATCCTTGGGAACCCAATGCTTATGCTTTTTGGAACTCGATCAATTACTCCAAAGTGAAAGCAACCTGTTTCACAGGGGGGACAAAAACATCCTGGAGTGGCGGCATTAGGAATCCAATTAACCTTTCTCTGTCCTAGCAGTTTAATTGTACTATTTATTTTCCCATTATTTTTTCCCCTTTTTGACTCATTTGCATATTAATCAATACTTCACACATTTTCCTAGTTAAAAATGTTGTGGGGACACCAAATGCTTATTTGTTCCCTCACACAGTCAGTAACACAAAAAAATGGCTTATTGACAACATTTTAGCCTTTTAGCTGTATCATTGGTCTTTGACTGGTGGGTTACAAGCTGACTTGAGGTGAATTTCACTAACAGCACAGTGGCATCTTTTGGAGACAGCTGAGGAGAAAGAGAGAAGGGGACAAATAAGGGAGACCGGAAAGGGCGTGTGAAAGAAAGAAGGAAAAATCTAGACAGGCACATAGTAAAGTTTAAAATAATCGATATAAAATGTTGGGGGTGGAACTTTTGAAGGCCACTGGCAAACATTGTCACATCTGTTAGCTATGACAACAGTCAACATCTGTTAACTATGCCATAGGCATAGACAGCTTTAAAAGGAAATTAGATAGATCCATGGAGAATAGGTCTATCAGTGGTTACTAGCCATGGTGACTAAAGGGAACCTCTGTGTTTAGAAGCAGTGTATGTATGTATGCATCTGTGTATGTATAACGTCTGAATCCCAGTGCCAGGAGGCAACATCAGGGGAAAGCCTTGGCCTCTGTGCCCTGTTGTTGGCCCTCCAGATGAATTGGTTGGCCACTGTGCGAGACAGGATGCTGGAATAGATGGACCACTGGTCTGATCCAGCAGGGCTCTCCTTATGTTCTTATGTAATTGGGTGCTCCTTACATTCTAGTTGACCATTCTTTCATCGTCTCTCTTGGAGTGTCTATAAGGTAAGATGATAGCATAGATGAAGTAATGGGAGAATATGTCCAGGATTCCTGGATTAAAGATAAAGAGAATCCTTCAGTGCAGTTCTAAGCAGAGTTGCCCCCTTCTAATCCTGCTGACTTCAATGAATTTCAAAGTGTGTAACTCCATTCAGGATTGCACTGTTAATATGGCACAGTTGAGTCGAGCCATTAGCACAGAATCTGTCACTTCCCAAGAAATTACTGGGGAAAATTTGATTCCTTTAGTTTCTTAGAGGAGACCAAGTTAACTGAGCTACCACCTTACTGGTTCTGTAAGATAGTAGTTCCATGTTTTCCCCTTCACAGAAGCTCAATATTCAATCATTTGTTCTTGGCAGGAGTGAAAGGGCTTTGTGTTACTCATTCCTATGGATACGTACTTGTGTTTTGAGATACAAATCAGCCCAAATGGTTTTTACATTGTTTACCCATTCAGAAAAAAACAAGTGTACTACTAATTGCACAATGCAATGCAAATAACCTTCTATTTCTGCCATTAGTCACTGATGATACATCTATGTGTAGAAGCAACTCATGTTATGATATTAGAGAGGCTCACACTTTTATGTTCTACTATTCTTTGATGTCCACTTTAAAATGTACACATTGCAGTACTGTTTAATTTCTGATTATTTTGGAATCATATGTAATTTCTTCAACACCATTAATTTTGATAAAGTCTGACAATGCCCACACAAGAATCCAGAATAATTATTGCAGCAAGATTATATCGTTTTTGCTAACAATGGAAGTTTCTTTGGTATCAACCCGGGGAAACATTTTGGTTTCACTTAAAATGTATTACTGTGCTTTTGCTAAAATATACAGACGTTATAAAACTGTATATAATTTTCAGTAACAATGTATTCTTTCCAGTGGATTTGTGTGCCTTTCAGCAAGAATGTATTGATTTTATTAAAATATGCTTCTGAAGATAAACAAAGATTCAGTTAAAATGCATTCGTTTCTGTTAAAGTTCATTGACTGAAGGGGGAAAACATTACACAATGTTATTTTGTAGCCAGCAGGCCTTTTTAAACACTGGCTGGGGAAAGAACAGATCAGTTACTATGAAGGCTGTTGAAAAGTGTATGTCTCATAACAAGTCAAAGATGCCAAACGTTAAGCTGCACCTCTCTGCATCTTATTTTTTTAATCTGTTAGGTTAATATACAAAGGGAGCACTCCCAACCATGTCTACTTGGAAGAGAGTCCCATTTTATTCAGTGGGGTTTACTCTGAGCAACGCTTACTTTGGAATCACTTACTGTCAACAGCTTCCTAACTTGTAACCTCAAACTCATTTAGTTATTGAAGCATCTACTTAATCTTGCAACAGAATCTGCATCCCTTTCTTTTTAAAACAATAGCATTTAGTTTAGCAAAGCAGGCTTTAGGGTCTGTTCTTTTTTTCTGCAGTCATCTACAATGGCTGAATCACTGTGTCGGAAGTTGATTAATAGCCATATTGTCTAACCTAGGGGCCATGTTACCAGCTCATTGATTCTTTCACCCCTCTTCTTCAAACCATTAATATCGAACCAAAGCACATCATTCAAACAATTAAAACCAATTTAAAATGCGTATACAATACAATAATATACATGCAGATAAAATGACAATTAAAAACAAAAATGGGGCAGGAAGGAGGGACTCACTGAGAAAATGCCAGGAAATAAAAAAAGTCTTCACCTGCTGATGGAAGACAGGGACAGAAGGGGAGAGTTGGTGAGTTTCTCTGGGAAGAGAGTTCCAGCTAGTCCAAAATTGAATTGAAGCGCTGGTTACAGATGTCAGTTGCCACTTCAGGAGTTGATGGAATAAAGTTTGGGGTCATCTGTGTAGTGATGACATGATAACCTTAAATATCTGTACAATCTTGCCAAATGGCTCTTTCATGTGGTTCTTCATAGCTCTTTCCGCTTGTCCAGATTGGCCAACTTGTAGTCTTAATGGTAAGAATAAAGAGGTTAACCATGTACTCTCTGTTTATTTGTTATTTAAAAATCCCTCAGCTGACTCATGATCTCATACAATTATCTATTGAGAGCCAAGATGAAGACCGTTTCTGCATGCTAGAGTTAACTCCTGATTTCCTTGGGAGTCAATTCACAAGTATTAGAATCAGTTTGGGCAGGGTTCTTCCACACGTCTGCCCTCCCTGTGTATTTTTACAGTTATGGAGTCAGGTTTTTTCTTCTTCTGAACATGGCTAAAATAATGAGGATTTTCAAGAGAGGGTGCTGTCATCATCAGTGGTTTTATCAGTGGCATCAGAGACCCCTCTTATTTTTTAAAAATGGTCCAAATAAGAATATATCTTTGAAGTGTTGTAATGACAGTTTAAGCAGGTTCTCTGAATTCCCAGCTTTCACTTTTAAAAAAAGTAAGTCTCCAGCTTCTTCCCTCATGGAGATATAAGGAAAAATATTTCCTTGAAAGAAAAAGATGGAGACTTACTTAAAAAAATGAAACCAGGAAACCAGCTAGAGAGGCAGTTGGGCCTTTGAATGACAAAGGAATGAAAGGATTGCTGAAGACAGAAGAAGAAGAAGAGTCGGTTTTTATATGCTGACTTTCTCTACCACTTAAGGAAGAATCAAACTGGTTTACAATCTCCTTCCCTTCCCCTCCCCACAACAGACATCCTTTGAGGTAGGTGGGGCTGAGAGAGCTCTAAGAGAGCTGTGACTAGCCCAAGGTCACCTGGCTGGCTTCATGTGTAGGAGTGGGAATACCAACCTGGCTCACCAGATTAGCATCCACCGCTCATGTGGAGGAGGGGGGAATCAAACCCACTTCTCCAGATTAGAGTCCACTGCTCCAAACCACTGCTGTTAACCACTACACCATGCTGGCTCACAGGAAGATGACAGAGAAATGGAATAAATTCTTTACATCCATTTTCACTGTGGAAAATACAGGGCACATACACTAGATCCGCTGCATTTGTGAAGGGTGTCCAAAGAACTGAATTAAATTGAGGTGATGAGAGATGAAGTTCTAGAACTGCTAGGCAAACTAAAAACCTATAACTCAGCAGGTCCATATGGCACATGCCTAAGGGTTCTTAAAGAACTCAAATATGAAACTGTTGATACAAAAAAGTATATGTAACTTGTCACTAAAATAAGCCTTTGTGCCAGAAGACTAGGAAGAGGCAAATGTCACACCAGTTTTTAAAATGGGGTCCAGAGAGGATTCAGGGAATTACAAGCCAGTTAGCCTAACATCTGTTCCAGCTAAATTAGTAGAAACTGTTATTAAAGATATTAAGCACATCAAGAAACAAAGCTTGCTGAGGGAAAATCATCAAAGCTTCTGCAAAGAGAAGTTCTGCCTCACCAACTTTTGGATTTTTTTATCATGTTAATAAGGATGTAGTTTAGGAGACCAGTAGACATTAGATCAGGGGTGGGGGACCTTTTTTCTGCCAAGGGCCATTTGGATATTTATAACATCATTTGCGGGCCATACAGAATTATCAACTTAAAAATTAGCCAACCAAGCCCCAAGCAGGCAGCTGCCCCAGATGACCCCCTCCCCATGTGGGCAAGCAGGTAGGCATCCAACCAGTGGCGCACTCGCCCACCTGGTGGCACAGGATGGTCTGTTGCACCAGCCGGGCGTAGCCGTCCAGCCACATGCCGGAGTTGCTCCTGTTCCGCATGGTCAGGGCTGGATTTTACAGCCGGCTCCTGCTACCACCGCCTGCAGGGATGAAATGAGGACACACTGGCTAAGAACTCCCCCCCCCAAGTATTCTGGCCCTGCCTCCTTTAACCCCTTCATTGTCGCCACTTCCGCCCCCAGCCCTCTTGTAGTACAGAAGGAATATGTTTCTCAATGGCCTGGGTGGGAAAGGGTTAACACAGTTTCTTGGGTGGTCTTAGCAGCTCCACAGCTAACGACTCTTCTGCAAGGGCGGAAAAGGGTTCCTTTTCTTGGCAAAACAAACTCACCTCTGCCTTGAATATGGTCTATTTCTGTCCGCGGAAGGGGGCGGATCACCAGTCTTAGATCTTTCTGTGCTAGAGATCTGCCAGGACCCATGAAGGGCCAGACCAAATGATTTCGCGGGCCTTAAACGGCCCCCAGGCCTGACGTTCCCCACCCCTGCATTAGATATTTGGACTTCCAAAAGGCTTTCACCAGGGTTTCTCACCAAAGGCTTGTGAGTAAACTTTGCAGTTATGGGATAAGAGAACATGTTTTTTTTTTTTAAGTTCTTTTTATTAATATTTAGAACAGAAAAAAGAATGGGGTAAACATACACAATACATACAATAGTTGATAACATAGGGGAAGGTAAGGTCCAACCTGTCATTCAAATAGTCTTGGTATTTAAATAATGCAAATTCAAGATATTCCCGCCTAAATAAAATGTTGTTTAATTCTTGGGATAAGAGAACATGTTGATGGATTAAAAATTGTTTAAACAACAAAAAACAAACAAACAAAAAAGTAGGAATAAACGGACAGTACTCACAATGTTACGGATTCCGTGGACTGCCAAAAAAACAAATCAATGGGTTCTTGATCAAATCAAGCCTGAACTGACCCTAGAAGCTAAAATGCCTAAACTGCGGCTATCGTATTTTGGTCACATCATGAGACGAAAAGAGTCACTGGAAAAGATAGTCATGCTAGGAAAAGTTGAGGGCAGCAGGAAAAGAGGAAGACCCAACAAGAGATGGATTGACTCAATAAAGGAAGCCACAGCCTTCAATCTGCAAGATCTGAGCAATGCTGTAAAAGATAGGACATTTTGGAGGACTTTCATTCATGGGGTCGCCATGAGTCGGAAGCGACTTGACGGCACTTAACACACACACACACTCACAATGGAGGGAATTGAGCAGTGAGGTTCCACAAGGATCATTATTAGCACCAGTGTTATTTCATTTATTCATAAATGATTTGGATGATACCAAATTATTAAGGATTGTGAAAACCAAATTGGATTGTGAGGAGCTATGGGAGTTTCTATCTAAATAGGGTGAGTGGGCAACAATGTGGCAAATGTTCTCTCTTGGTAAGTGTGAGAGATGCACATGGGAACAAAAATGCTAATTTTAAATATATGCTGATGTTTTGAGAACTAAGACTGAGACTGAAAAAGATCTTGGAGTTATAGTGGATAGCCCAATGAAAATGCCAACTCAGTGTGTAGCAGTGGCGAAAAAGGCAAACTGCATGCTGAATCATATTAGGAAAGGGATTGAGAATAAAATGGCAATAGTGTGTTGTTCTTGTATAGAGACATGGTGACACCTCATTTAGAGTACTGTGTACAGTTCTTGTCACCATATCTCAAAAGGGATATTGAAGATCTGGGGAAAGTACAGAAGTGCTCAACCAGGATGATCAAAGGGTTAAAGCACCTTTCCTGTGAGGAAAGGCTGAAGAATCTGGGACTTCACAGTTTAGAAGAAGGACAAAGAATGGCCTTCTTCATTCTAGCGTCTATGGATTTTTCTCTATCATCTTTTGAATTCACACATGGACTTTCTAAAGTGATATTAGAAAGACAAAGGATCAGTAAAACTTTATGAAAACTATGAGTTTTTTTCAGTGATCTTTGAAACACAGGAATTTATGTCTGCAGACTTAAAAATACTCTCAGGTGCAGGCACTTGGTAGACTCTGGGGAACTTTAGTAAATATCTGTGTACACTTTCCTCATGATCACTGGAGAACAAAAGTGTGCACGCACAGCACACACATTCCCCCATGTCCTTGGTCTCAGTAGATACTGGGATGTTAGTGGCTGGACCACTCACGCTACCTGGGGTGCCATAAGTGCGTATAGGACCAAGGCTGGCACAAGATCAGGGCACTGCTCCACATAGATAAACCAATCTTCCAGGGACCTGGAAGCCATCTTTGTGTTTGTGCTGTACCTTGGAGTTGGAAGAGGAGTTGACCACTTTGCATTTTCTTCAGGCCCGGGGCGTGAAAGGCTGACAAACAATGGGGATGACTAAAGCTCCCCCTCACATATTAAATTAAGTGCTCCTGCCAGCCACCTGGCAGACATTGAGAACTTTAAATCTAACTGGACAATCAAGGTTATTCAGGAAAAGCCTAGCTATTCTCCTGCATATCTGATGCCCATCAAGCCAGCCGTCAAGGCATCCAAGGGAGACTGAACAAACATCTCCAGTCTGACTCACACACATCCTGAGAAACCCCTCAGACATTCTAATATCTATACCGAACAATCGGCAGCAATAAATCAGAGATCACACAAACATTCTCTTGTTTCCTGAGAAACATTAAACCTCTCCCCTCTTTTGTTCGGGTGCTGGAGGAGTAATCAAGTCTCTGGTAAAATTTCCTTTGCCTGTTACCTCATACCACTTCAGGACCCATGTTGGTGTATAAATATTGGTCTTTTGGCCATTCATAGTATATGTGTGCCTTAGACCCGAACGTACAGCCGTTACTTGAGTGTAAGGTCTTTTGCGTTGCTTCTGGAAAAGTTAGTTCATTTCCCCCTCTACAGCGCTGCTTTCAATTGGACGTCACTCTGCTAGATTGGTAAATATCACCCCAAACCCTAATTCTATCGCCCATCCCTCCACCCTTTACTTCCTGTGCTCTTGTATGAATTGTGCGTGTATGTTTATATTGTGTACTTGAAATCATTTTATAATAAAACCCCATTTTTATTTGAACAAACACCTCTTTATTGGGAGTTTTTCAAAGGGACTTATCCCTGTATACAAGGGTTAAAAAGATCCCTAGGTTACCCCTGCCTCTTGCAAAGGTCTATCTCCATGCTAATTCCCCCAACTAAAGTGGAGGCAATCTAATTTGGGTAACAGGGTAGACAAGGGGCAAAGTGTAACCTCTGGAAAGTAGACTCACAGAATTCCCATAGACTAGGTTCCACTTCTGTCATCTTCCATGCAAAGGAATAACAGCAAAAATCTGCAAATTCCACCCTGTGATCATCCATACTTGGATTTTCCTGAGCCTGACAAACACTAATCATTTGTTGAGGAAGATAAGACCCCTCTCTCAGTTCTGGAGCCCTTGGAGGCCTAGCGTGTTCTCATCAGCAGTCTGGCACAGAAATTGTTTAAAGAAATAAAAGAGGTTAATGACTCAATAGACCATCTTTAAAAACGATATTAACTGACGCCACTCCTTGCAGAAGTTTTTCAACAATATTGCTTGGCCCACTTCATGGCTCTTTACTTTCGATGATTTGGGTGGCCATTCTTTAATATCAAATGTTCAATCTAGTGACAAATTGAATTTTATTTCTCATTCATTCAGACAGATACATTCCATTTTGATTCAAGAGGGTATATTCTCTGAAGCAGACATCAATCTCAGAGTTCAATTTTTTTTAAAAATGAGATCTCTTACTAAAGAAGTGACCCTTGAACTCAGTGTGATACCTGATAATGTTGCCGATTTTACATTTAATAACGATGAACCTAATTTGTTGGCTGCTGAAATTTAGTTTTTGCTGAGAGCCATTTATCTGAGTTGAGACAGTGGGATATTTTGCAATTACAGTCCAAGAGTGGACCTGGGGAGTTGATGTTAAATTCAGTAGCTCAGTCAGCTCCAGTTACCTCTTTGTCTTCTCAGATGTGATAGGAAATTGTAAAACAAGTGTAGCAAGACACCCAGGGTGGTTAACTGCATCAAATAATGCCTCTCAGTGCTGAGGGAGAGAGGATTTAACAGCAACAATCTTCTATGTTTAAAACAAGATCTTTACAGGAAGAAGAAAAGATTTAGTATAGGTGCAGGAGATAAGGATAAGTCAACAAGTGGATTAATGATCTTTTTTTAAAAATGTGGCAAACCTGCTTCAAAAACACCTCAGACCAGAGCTGGTTAAATTGATCAAACAGTTTAATGCATGTTAAGATTATACAAATAGTTCATCATCATGCCTCTCCCTCTCCCCCCCTCTCAAAAGAATATTTTCAAAATCACAATTTTGCAGATATTATATGATGGATCGAGACATATGAAGGTCAGAATATTCCTGTATCTATGGCTGCTTCCAACTATGGTGGTTTTGTGGGGTGGTCCAGTTGCTGATGAAATGCTGTGCAATCTTGCCCTTCCAGCAGAGATGCTAGACAGTGGAGGGTAATCCATCCTCTCTCAATTGCTAGCGGTGGTTTCCCTTTCACACCTGAGGTGCATTGAAGCCTCCCATGCTGGTTTCACTTGACCCTCAGGATTCTCCACTCACCCTGTTTTATTTTAATTTGGAGGAATGTGGGTAGTGCTGCATAGGAATAATGCAATAAGTTTTAAAAGCTTTAAAGGTCTTCCATATTTGGAGAGGCACCTGTGGCTGATCCCCTCCCCTCATCCTTTTCTAAAAGGCAGACCGAGTGGTGGAGATTCCCTTTGGTTATGTTAATTCCTAAAATTGCTGCAAGGAAAAGGCCTCTTGTGGACATCAGCAATGAAAAGAGTAATTGACTACCACTTCACCAATGCTGAGATTGTTGTGGCGATCATCCATAAAAGACCCGCCTCTCCTCCGAGGCTCTGAACGGATCCTTGTGATTTAAGCCTCATGCAAATCCAAGGGATTGTAAGCCAACCAGAGCCCACGGAAGTTCACTGGATGGAAGGGGTGTGTGTGTCGGACTCAGTTTAAGAAGGGTGAAGAAAACATTTTTTTCCCTTTTGGATAGGGATTTCGAGGCTCTGGAAATGAGCATCGGTTTAGCCAGGCTTTTATTTGGGGTTTTAGTTAGGGTTTGGGGGTCGGCTTAGGGAAGAAAGCACCTGTGGTAAGGCGCTCTATGAGATAAAAGAACAGCCTTGAACCTAATGAGGTCACCTGTACAGAGCCTAATGAGGTCACCTGTACAGAGAAAGGGGAATTAAATATTCCCTCAGGGGTTATATTCTTTATTTGAAAGCCAGATTTACTTTATATATTTGAGATATTCACACATCATATTTACCTTATTGCCCTGACTTTGATAGCATCAGGTAGCCTGATGTTGTCAGATCTCAGAAGCTAAGCAGGGTTGGCCCTGGTTAGAATTTGGATGGGTGACCTCCAAGGACTACAAGGGTCATGACGCAGAGGCAGGCAATGGCAAACCACCACCAAATGTCTCTTACCTTGAAAACCCTCTGAGGGTCACCATAAGTCAGCTGTGACTTGACGGTACACACACACTCATTTATCTACTTAAATACTTTATTTTCTGTTAAATTACCATATTTTTCGCTCCATTAGATGCACCGGACCATAAGACGCCCCCCCCCAGCTGGCCGTCGAGGTGGGGAACTCTGGCTTGCGTCGTTCTGGCGCGCCCAGACACTCTGTGCGCCCCCTGCCTCCCAGCTGGCTGTCGGGGTGGGGAACGCCAGCTCGTGTCATTCTGGAGGGCGGGGCGCACAGAGCTGGGCACGCCAGAACGACGCAAGCCAGCGTTCCCTGCCCCGAAGGCCAGCTGGGAGGCGGGCGGGCCCGCTCTGTGCACCCCACCCACCTCCCAGCTGGCCGTTGGGCCGGGGAACGCCGACTCGTGTCATTCTGGTGCGTGGGGAGCACAGAGCTGGGCGCGCCAGAATGACGCGAGCCGGTGTTTCCTGCCACGACAGCCACCTGGGAGGCGGGGGGGGGGTGCACAGAGCTGGCCTGCCCGCCTCTCAGCTGGCCGTCGGGGCGGGGAACACCGGCTCGCGTCGTTCTGGCATGCCCAGCCGGCTCTGTGCACCCCGCCCACCTTCCTTCCAAGCTAGAATGTGCGTCTTATGGACTGGGCTAGGGTCCATAAAACACACGTTCACTCCATAAGACGCACCGACATTTCCCCTCACTTTTGAGGAGGAAAAAAGTGCGTCTTATGGAGCGAAAAATACGGTAACCTTTGTTAAATGGCAAGGGTAAAAAACTGTCACTTATATACATTGATAGGTGCTAATGTAGTTGATTACATATGTGTCTCCACTCCACTAACTTCCTGAACTTTGAAATTTTACCTCATGTATTATCAGCCAATTAGAATTCAGGTTAGAAAGACGTCCTGTGAATATTTTATCTTGTGACAAACCTGAACTATTAGTACTGTAGTCATTTAAGATGAAGTGCAAATGAGGACAATGTCAGCATCCATCTTTTATCAATGAATATGCTACAGCTACATGATTTTTAAAGACTTCTGAGTTACCCTATTTTAAAATTATATTCTTGTTTGGATAGATTAGACCATTTGTCATGACTTTAAATAAATCCCCCAAAGCTAGAAAAATGTCTCTGCAAAGTTTGCTTGAGATTCTAGGCTAAGAAAAAAGCTATGAAAATTAAACAAGAAACTTCTACTTGGCTTTTACATCTGTTGTCAAAGCAGATTATGACAGCTATCTACTGGACGTCAAAAGGTCACCTGAAGCATTTATGGAGGTCACCTGAAGCATTTATGGTCATGTCTGAGTATAGCTTTTAAATGTAAAAGTGGTGTTAAGTTTTGGAAGTTTGTTGATGATAGTTGCTATTAGCATAATAGTATGGAACACCCAAGGTTCCAAAAATTGCTCGGAAGCAGCATTGCTTCTTTTTCTTTAATATTTTCTCAATTCTGAGTTTATTAATGGTGACCTGTTGACCAGTTTCTTTCATGGATTCTGAAGAACAATTTTCATGTAATGAGTCCCCAGAGGAGGATGGCATTTCTTGTGAAATGATAAAAAAAAAAATACATGGAAAAGCGTATACTGGTAATTAGAAATTATTGTATTTCATTAAATGGCACCATTCCACCCAGTTGGAATCTAAGTATAGTAAGGTCTGTTTAGAAAAAGAGAGACTGAAGTCTACACTGAATTATAAGTCCTAATATACCTGGATGTGCACATTTATTATACAATGAAAACATGGAATGAAAAAGTCGAATTATAATGAAAGAAGTTCGCTGTGACTCAGGAAAGCTCATACCCTGCCAGAAATTGTTAGTCTTTATGGTGCTACTGGAATCTTGCTCTTTTCTAATGAAAACAATGACTGTAACTTCTATAAGAACACAGGACGCCTTAGCATCCCCAGTGCTTCTTACATTAATGATTACGAAAGAAGTTCTCATTTGAAAACAGTTAAGGAAACTAAATGATGTGACCTTCCTACATTTTGTGTTGATGAGGTAGAAAATTATGGGGAGTTATATTACAAGTGGGTCCTAAAAACTACAGCAAGTGGGTCCCAACTCACAAAGCTTGAGAACCACTTTTAAAGCGTTTAAACTGAGCTCAGGGGAAGAGAGAATTAAACTGGCAGGACATGTTTCCAATCTGTAGAGAAAAGCATTTCTTCAGACAGACCTACTAGGAAAAATCTTTTTACGAATCATTGCTGGCTTGTGCGTTACCGTCATTTTTAGTACACAGCAAACTCAGTTTTTGTCTGTTACTGTTGGGTTTGATCCAGTAAGCTTTTAAACTGAATTCCCTTACTTATTACATCTATCCCCACAAGGCTGAGGTCCCATGATCTCCAGAACAGCCTTTTTGGATGGTCAAAAGGACTCCTTCTTCCTCCCCCACCACCAAAAATGTAATCGGTTGTTTCTGTTTGGCTATATTAATCACTAGAGTGCAAGCATACTTTAAATGATTTTCACAAAGTATTATTATTGTATGTTTTGTATTTGCTCACATAAGGTAGAATCCTGCAACCTTGTTAACCTAAAAGTTGCTGCTTTATTTTGATACGACCTTGTAGATTTGATCTTTCTGCACAAGTCTTGTAACTAGCATTTGGCTAAGGTGGAACCGAAAGAACCGAAAGGGGTGGGGGTTTTACCGGTAAAAAAAATGCTGGCAATTAAAGGAAGCATAAAAACTATATCCCTAATAATGTCAAATTCTCTCCCCTTCCCCCGTTACTTACTTGCTGGTTGAATCCTCACTGCTGCCTGCCGCCTCCAAAGTCCACGAGGACTTTGAAAGGGGCAGGCTGCAGTGATCTGACTGCTGGGGCTTTCAGATCCCTGCCACCTCTGCCGTCCGCATGGACTTTGGAGGGGTCGGGCCACAGTGATCTGACGGCTGGGGCTTTCAGATCTCTTCTGCCTGCCACCTCTGAAGTCCACATGGACTTCAAAGGTGGCAGGTAGTGCGGATCTGAAAACCCTAGTGGTCAGATTGCTGCTGCCTGCTACCTCTGAAGTAATTGTGGAGTTTGGATGGGGAGGTGGTGGTGGTGATTAGAAAGCCCCAGCAGTCAGATCTCTGTGGCCTGTCCCCTTTGAAGTCCACATGGACTTTGGAGGGGGGCAGGTCACACAGAACTGAACACTGGGCTCTTAGGAGCTCAGCGTTCAGCTCTGCGCCACATTTTTTCAGGTTCAGGTTTAATACACCCAAGAATTTTCTTTTTTTTGGGGGGGGGGAGCTGAAACCCTTATATTTGACTTTTTAGATTTTTATTTTAAATTTCTGAGTTTATTAAACCTGAACCTGAAAAATACTGAAAAAAGGTGCACAGCCCTACTTGTAACTAATACTATCCTTGCAACTATAAGGTGAAGCAAGATTTTATCTTAGCTCTATTCTTGTTGAAAAATCCCAAAAGCTGAATTTGGGTTTTCTGAAAAATTGAAACCCGATAAATATGAGGCTCAGAGCTGAACATTGGGCTCCACAGAGCCCAGAGTTCAGTTCAGTGTGACCTTCCCCCTCCAAAGTCCATGTTGACTTCAGGGGGGCAGGCGGTGTCAATCTGACCACTGGGGCTTTCAGATCACTGCTGCCTGCCGCTCCAAATTCCACATGCACTTTGGAGGCAGCAGGCGGTGGTGATCTGACCACTGGGGCTTTCAGATCCCCACCACCTGCCACCTCTGAAGTCCATGTGGACTTCGGAGGGGGCCGGCCACAGTGATCTGACGGCTGGGGCTTTCAGATCCCCACTCTCCGCCCTCTCCAAAGTCTGTGGAGCCCCAGCATTCAGCTCTGTATCACATATTTTTTGGGTTCAGGTTTCATAAACCCAAAATTTTTCAATTTTTCCAGAAATGCCAAATTCCTTATATTCAGCTTTCCGAATTTTTTGAAAATTTCCAAGTATGTTAAACCGAAGCCCAAAAAAAATACTGAAAAAGGTGCACAGCCCTAGTTTAGATGTAACAATAAACCACAGTTTGTCATTATTTGCATAAAGGTAGGGAATCCTTAGGCCCTTTCTCTCCCTCTCCTTCTATGAGCAGCTGAACAATTAAACACTTCTTCATAAGCCATAGTTTGTCATTTTGTGTAAAGCACAAACTGTGCTTTTTTCTCATCCCTCAAACCAGGATTCCAATCTATAGATTAATTCTGGGGAAGGGAAGAGAACAACACATAGTTTGTCATTAATGCTGAACCATATGTTGCCTGAACTCAACTGTGGTAAGTTTTTGCCTCTAATTATATTCTGATAATATTGCCATGCACTGGTGGATATGAAAAGACAGCAGGTGTTTGTTACACCATTCATTTGTTAAGCATAAATTATAAGAAGACCAAATGGGCTATTTTTACTCACTGGCACTTGGCATTTCGGTTCTCATAAACCTGAACAGATAAGAGTGCGTTAATATTTAGGGACTTCGTCAGAAATGAAAAATGAATGAATCATAGACAGTTTCCATATTTTAGCTGGGGGCAACGTGTTGCTCTCACCACAATTCTCAAATCGATATACCAGCATTTGGTCAGTCCCTGTTGTTGGATTTCTGAGGAAGAAACAGATTTTTTTTTTTTGTGGGGGGAGGTCCCTTTATTGCCTTCCTGTATATATGAGAACCAGATGTTTACTGGCTAAAACTGACCCATCCCCCCTCACGTCATAAAGCAACCCAGGATTAGCTCATCTCTTTGGTGCAGAGCAGGATTTTTGGGGAGTTCTTTTCAAACAGCCTGGGAAATTCCTTCTATTTCTGCATGACACTTCTTGTGTGAGGGGAGAGGAGTTGTCAGTATTAATAGACCTGGTTCCACCAAGATTGGTTAGGCCTTATCTAAGCAGTAGGTAGGAGTATTGTGGGCTGGTGCTTCAAGGACCTGATGCATCTGTATATAGGGGTGCTAATTAAATATTGTTGCCAATATTTAATTAGCACCCCTATATACAGATGCATCAGGTCCTTGAAGCACCAGCCCACAATTGGTGGGAGGTTTTTGGGGCGGAGCCTGAAGAGGGCAGGGTTTGAAGAGGGGAGTCCAATTGCCAAAGTGGCCATTTTCTCCAGGTCAACTGATCTCTATCGGCTGGAGATCAGTTGTAATAGCAGAAGATCTCCAGCTAGTCCTTGGAGGTTGGCAACCCTATAATTAAACCATTGTGATCTGGCCAAGCCAGGGGTTTGGGAAGTGCTGTCCTAGTGCTTATCATTGTCTGAACCCTCATTCTGACTGGAGTGAGGAAATGACGTTGATGAACATCTCGCAGAAATTTTTGGTTTGGAGGCAGGAAAAAGTGAGATTTGGTTATATTACTGCTCCAAGCTTTGAGCAGGTTGGGTTTGCTCAATCACTGGCAAAACTGTTAGGTACCATCTTAGGGTGCCCACACTCATAAGCAGTTCAATTCTTTATAAATGAATAAGCCAGGGTATAACCCATATTTTTGTCTGGAATCTTAATCTGGGGTGTGTGTAGGGTTGCCAGCTCCGGGTTGGGAAATACCTGGAGATTTTTGGGGTCGAGCCTGAGGAGGGTGGGGTTTGGAGAGGGAAGGGACTTCAATGCCATAGAGTCCTATTGCCAAAGCGGCCATTTTCTCCAGGGGAACTGATCTCTATTGGCTGGAGATCAGTTGAAATAGCGGGAGATCTTCAGCTAGTACCTGGAGGTTGTCAACCCTAGGTGTGTGGGAGCAATTTACTGCAGCCAAGCTGAACTGCAAGATAATAATTTTTTTTCAAGTTTGTGGACCCAGCATCTAGGATGAGCCAGAGGACAGCAAAGGTCAGCTTCCTGCTCCAATCCCCCACTGGCTTGCAATAAAAGCAGATAAAATGTTGCTGGAGTAAAAGAGGCTACAACTTTATTGGTTACAGTTGACAGAGCCTTGGTACAGCAGCAGCATAGGGACAAAGGCCTGAGGCCAAATGGCCTCAGAGGTGGGGAAGGCCTTATTTAAGCCAGACCAGTGGACCAGAGGGAGAACCACCCCCTTTGGGTTGCCAACCTCCAGGTAATAGATGGAGATCTCCTGCTATTACAACTGATCTCCAGCCGATAGAGATCAGTTCCCCTGGAGAAAATGGCTGCTTTGGCAATTGGACTCCATTGGACCCCTCCCCTCCCCAAACCCCACCCTCCTCAGGCTCTGCCCCCTGGGGAACTGTCTATGATTCATTCATATTGGCAATTGGACCCCTCCCCTCCCCAAACCCCACCCTCCTCAGGCTCTGCCCCCAAAATCTCCCATCAGTGGCGAAGAGGGACCGGCTAGCAACAGTAACCCCCCTGCCGGCCACGCCAGGCAGCCCTGATAGGCTGGATTGGGGAAAGCACACTCGGAGGCCCATGCAGCTGCAGAGGCTGCCTGAGTCTATTGCAAGGCCACGGTGGTGAGCCCGGCAGTGGACTGGTGTTGTTTTCCTCCTGGTTTGATGTGGAACTGCAAACAGTGCCCGGGGTAAGTCCTGGGGCCCTTGCATTAGAGGGCTAAGGAGGTTGCCCCTATTTTATGAATCTTGGGATCAAAATTAAATCCACAGATTCTTCATCACAACCAAGATGGGGCTTCACGGGTCTTTTTGAGGACGAGACTTTCAAGAACAAAAGGTTGAAAACTTTTCTGGATAACCCCTCCAAATCACTCCTTAAGATTTTTCTGAAGGGTGGAAGCTGGGGTTTTGCCAGTTAGAATGGCAGTCCGTTTACATATTAAAATTACTGGATCATATTGATGTTTGTATCTGAGAACTTGCTTTTAGGGAACACATGCAGTCTCATTCAGTTAGTCACATTTCTTGGTCTCAAAGTGTAGAACAGATGGTTCAATCTTTTGGCTTTTCAGCTGAATGTTTTTCTTCTTCTCTGGAGCAAGGATGACTGCTGCCAAATTAGAATTCAAAAGTAGAATGTGAGATGTTTGTATACAGAATGATCTACCCTTCTGGGCAGCTCTCGGGTAGCACCTTGGCGTGTCAAGTTTAAATATCGACATGCTTTTGAAAATTATTTAACCTGTGTCGATGAGATGAGTCTCTTTAGATTCTAGCAAATGTCTACCATAGTTGTAGAAGGAAGGTACAATCATGTATAATTTAAGGCACTGAGCCTGTGGGGAAGAAGAACTAGAGGACATTCCACATTACTTGTTTTATTGCCCCATAACTGAAAACACATAAAACAGAATTTGCGGCCCTAGCAGTGAATGGGTGGCTGAGTGCCAGGCAGAAAACAGAGCCAACACCTTATGCGGGTATAACGGGCCACAACTTTATTGATTACAGCTGTCGAGATTTGGCTTGGCATAGGGCAGTGGATTCAAGGCATCGAGCAACCCGCCTGCCGCTCAATGAAAAGCTATCTCTTGGCCCACCTGCTAAGGGGAAAAAGAACAGCTGAGGCAAAGGCAGCCCACGCGCACCAGGGAGCTAGAAATAAGGCAAACAGGTGGACCAGATGGACGACGGCACCTGGCCCAGCAACCTGCCCACCACATAGGGCACAAATGCCACCCCTAGTAAGTTGGGACCCATTCCTTTCTCAGTTGTTGAAGAGAGGAAGTCTGGGAAAAAGACTTTCTGCTTTCAAATGCTAATCAATGATTTCTACAAATTCGGCTTTCTTGCATGAGCATGGTCAAGCTACATCAGAATATTAGGGATGCAGCTAACTTGTTTGCCATTTGGATAAATAATTTTATTCAGATTCAGTTTCAGTCACCTTTATTAGCATGACTGTAATAATATATTTTATTTTATTAAACGCTGTAATAATACATTCTTCCAGACAACGGATAAGAACCACAGCTAACACCAACAAACACCAGTGCCCTTTTATTTATTTGTACCCAGTATCTATAAATTGACTCAGTTGGTTTTATTTATTTATTTCCTTGCCCTCTTGTTTTTTAATTTTAATTTTTAATAACAATTGTCAGAAATTCTGCCTCATATTCGGAAACAACAGGTGACGTGTCCGCGAAATAATTTTATTGTATATCCCTGATATAAAGTTCATGTTCGGCCTCGGTGGGCTTTTCCTTTTGATGTGCTGTTGCAGCTTATAGCCCAAACAAAGACATCTTTAATTATCTGCATATGGAATATATAGATAGAGCTTTGTGGACCTTAGGTACTCCATCATGACTATGTACATATTGGGGCAAAAAGATTGCTCTGCCTTCTTGTAAAACGTCCGTCTTTGAATAGAACCTGATTGGGAGTACCTGTAGTATTGATGCAGAGGAAAACAAATTTTATTTTTGTTTAGATCAGAATATGTGAACAGGCATGAACGATCATTTGAATAACATCTCTTCTCACTTTTAACAAGGCCTGGGCAATTTGTGACAGACTAAGCCAGACCCAGATAACTAGCCATGTTTTGTGGGCTGTCAAGCGCTTGCCAGGTGCCTCCTTTTAATTTCGCAGATCCAGATGACTAACCAAACAGGATGTGTCTCAAGCTTCAGTGGTCTGTATCTGTTGCTGGGGTGCTGAGTTTAATTGTGTAGCATGCCCTGTGGCTGGCGATGCAATCCATTTCTTTGTGTAATTCTATCAGCCCCTTGTCTGTAGACCAGTTGAGGACATTTTTGGGGTGTGTGTTTGAACCGTGAGCCAGACGAATCTCCGACACCAAGCCTTCGAACTGTCTCCGTACAGCGCTACTGAGAGCTGTATTACTGGCAAAGACAAATGCATCACGGGTTGAACGCTTCTCAGGTCATTTGGCAGGGCACCCGAGAATTCTTGGGGGCCACTGTGTCAAACTGTGGAATATAATATTAGATTCATCATGCATGTCTGGAACTTGAACTTCCAAAGAGATTTTAAACTTTAGAGTTTGTAAATCTGCTCTGTGGGATTACAAAAGCCATTTTCCCGATGCTATTCTGATCTCTTGTATGCTGTATTCCATTTTCATAAATCTGAAGACTGAGTAGTTTATTCGTGAGAACTCTGCATCTTCAGAGAATTAACATGGGAAGTGGCCATACATTCCCTTTCATTAAAGTCTTAAAGAATGGGTTTGTTTTACAACACCATTTCTCAAAAAATAGTTTCCACACTGAAAGTTGGATTTTAGCATTAGTTTTTTTCTTTTTCACCCACAAGCATTTGCAGACTGTTTCTTGATTTTTACGACCAAAGCATTCCTTTTAAAAAATGTCTTGTGTGTGTGAGAAAGCCAGCGTAGTATAGTGGTAAACAGCAGCGGACTTTTCTAATCTGGAGAACTGGATTTGATTCCACATTCCTCCACGTGCTGCCTGCTGTGTGACCTTGGGCTAGTCAGAGTTCTCTCAGAACTTTCTCAGCCTCACCTACCTCAAAAGGTGCCTGTTGTGGGGGGGGGGGAAAGGGGAGCCGATTGTAAACCACTTTGAGACGTCTTTCGGTAAAGAAAAGTGAGGTATAAAAACCAACTCTTTTTCTGTGTGTGCCATAAAGTCACAGCTGGGACTGTGACTTTATGGCACACACCGGCGGGAGGTTTTTGGGGCAGAGCCTGATGAAGGTGCGGTTTGGGGAGGGGAGGGACTTCAATGCCATAGAGTCCAATTACCAAAGCTGCCATTTTCTCCAGGTGAACTGATCTCTATGAGCTGAAGATCAGTTGTAATAGTGGGAGATCTCCAGCTAGTACCTGGAGGTTGGCAACCCTAACTTATGGCAACCCTGTAGGGTTTTCAAGGCAAGAGACGTTTGGAGGTGGTTTGCCATTGTCTGTCTCCATGTGGGCTGAGAGAGTTCTGAGAGAACTGTAATTGGCCCAAGGTCACCCAGCAGGCTTCATGTGGAAGAGTGGGGAATTGAACCCGGTTCTCCAGACTAGAGTCCACCACTCTTAACCACACCACCATGCTGGCTCTCTAAAATGTCTTAGTTGCTTATAACTAAGCTCAGGTTTGGCATGAGAATTTGCAGAGCTTTTAGTGAAACAAAATCCAAAAAAATGTCTGGCTTCTAGAGCAATGCCTCTTTTAAATCAAAATAGTTAACAATAATGCATTCCTACTCATTATACACAGAGTCAGAGGAATCATTATTACATACAAACTTTCTGTGATTTTATAGTTTAAAGTAGCATATACCTCAAGGATTTGACATTTTTACAAGCTCTGTTAGCTACCAACTCACTTAACATACTGTTGCTGCTCAAAATAGCAGTTTTTTGTAAAAAAAATGCAGGGTCGTTCAAAAGGATGCCCTTTTCTTTCCAAACAGTTTTTGATTGGAAAAAAGGCCATGTTTCACATCCAAGAAATTTCTCTGAAGGAATAATAGCTTTGTGGGACAAACTGTAGCTGACGACTAGTCCCAGTGGTATTGGGCAGAAGAGGGCATGAACAAGTTAAGGTTGCCAAATATTATTTATTGGAAAGCAAAACTTTGCTTTAAATTCTGAAAGCAAAACTGTTTTCTCCTTTGTAATAAAGAGTTTGTTTAGTGATTTGTGCCCCTTGTAAAATAACCAATCAGATTTCATAAGGCATGATACTTCATCTTTCAAAGAATCTAAAAATCACATATTAAGGGCAGCATATTTCATTTAGCTGGCAATTAATCAGTGCATGCAGACCCATTTTCTTCAAGCATCCAACTATAGTACATCATTTAGCTTTATAAAAGTCTCTGCAATGATTTCCTTTGTCATCCATTTTTCTCTAGAAATGTATTTATCTTCTGATATGAAAAAATATGGCATTCTTCTTTCTCTTGATAAGGATTAGTGGTAAGTAGGGCTGTGATGAATGTTCCTGCATTTTGGTTTCCAGGATGAAAGCTGTACTTTCAAACTATTGAGGCTTTCAAACTATTTTCTCCAAGCCTCTATGACTGATTATGTTCATATTTTGTGTCCCTTTTCACTCCCACTGTTTCTTGAATCTGTGGCCTTTTATGCAGGGATGTTTCCCTGCGGTCACCCCCACCGACTGCTTTGGGGCTTCCTTTTGATCATACATGCCTTTCCCTCCCATCAGTGGTTGCCTTGCTCTCCCTACACGTTTTGCCCACATTTTCCAGATTCTGGCTAAAACAGCATCTGGAAAACACGGGCAAAATGTGCGGGGAGTCAAGGCGAACTCTGATGGGCAGAAAAGGCATGCATAATCAAAAGGAAGCCCCGAAGCAGTCAGCGGGGGTGACCTTGGGGAAACATCCTGCATAAAAGGCCTGTGGCTATGTTGTTGCCATTTTGCTACACATGAAGCCCAGCTGGCTTTGTGTGTAGGAGTGGGGAAACAAATCCAGCTCACCAGATTAGCCTCCACTGCTCATGTGGAGGAGTGGGGAATCAAACCTGGTTTTCCAGATCAGATTCCACCATTCCAATCCAAACCGCTGCTCTTAACCACTACACCACACTGGATAGGGGAAGGTAGCCCGAAAACCAATCTGACTAATGATACAATAACTCAATACATGGTCAAGGCTTGACACCCAAATCCATTTATTTTTTTTTGCAAACCTCTAAATCAACCCTTCCTTGCTCTTAGCCTTAAGGATAAGCAGGTGTGATCCAGCAGCAATGCCTTTCAGCTTGGAGTTCCAATTGCACATTGTTTTTAGAGTCCTTTTCATTAGTAGCTTTTTGGAGTTACCTGACTGATGATGGTATTTGGGTTCAGAGCCTGGATAAGGAACTTGGGCAGGGGAATCTTCCCACCAACTCTTCTGCCACAGTCTTGCAGGGGAGGGTTATCCTTCCTTAAATGGCTGGCACCACTCTGAGCATTTTATGGTGCATAATGCATTTTATGGTGCATAAAGAAGCAAAACCAAAACAACACTTGAAGAGAATCTGGTGCATTTCTGGTTGTTCTCAGCTTCTGTTTTTAATTTTTTTTTTCATGGAACAGGGTGAATATGTGCTGGTACAGTTATTGTTGACAGTTTATATGGGATGGATTAATGGATTTTATAAATACTAGTTCAGGGAATTCACAGTTGCAGACTATCAGGAATGATGCCAATGCTAATGTTTTTGTACTTGATGTTTTAGCTACTATGCCAATAAATAAGGCTATGAATGAATGAATGCTAATGTAGAAAGTGACCTATGGCCATTTGGTACACAGTTTTAATCCTTGCATTTGCAGCTCAAATGGTAGAAGACCCTGCATTTCCAATTCCTGCAGTATTGCTCTTACCTGACTATCCCTTTATATGATACTTGGTGGTGATTTACAAACCAATACAGGTGGTACAGCCTACATGTGTGGAGTTGCATCTGGTTGCCACAAAAACACCCCTGATTTCGTGGTAACTGTTTGCTCTTCTCACATTTTTTAAATTTAGCATACAAATTCTGAATCAAGGATGTCCAAATCTTCCTTCGAGCTGAATCAGAATAAGCACACAATTTAGTCTTTTGGGGACGGTAACATTTTTAAATATTTTTCTTTTTTGTTGCTGAAGTATTGGGACCCTGTAGGGTTTTTGAGGCAAGAGATGTTCAGAGGTAGTTTGCCATTGCCTGCCTACACATCACGACCCTGGTATTCCTTGCAAGCCGCCCATCCAAATACTAACCAGGACCAACCCTGCTCAGCTTCTGAGATCTGAGGAGGTCGGGATAGCCTGGGCTATCCAGGTCAGTAAATATTTTTTATTTAAATATACCTCACATCTATCCTGATTGGGACTCAACACAGCTTACAACATTGTTCCCCTCTCACCCATTTTATCTTCAAACAACAGTCCTATGAGATAGCTTAGGCTAAGGGTGAGTGAATAGTGCAACATCACCCAGAGAGCTTGCATGGCATAATGGGGATGGGAATCAAATCTGGTTGTCTCACATCATAGCTCAACACTATAACCACTAGTTCATTCTGCAAGTAGAAGAAGAAGACGTTGGTTTTGATATGGCGACTTTCTCTACCACTTAAGGAAGAATCAAACCGGCTTACAATCACCTTCTCTTCCCCTCCCCACAACAGACACCCTGTGAAGTAGTCAGCAGCAGACCTACATTTTTGGGACCCTGAAACTTGAACTGTTATGGGGGGGCCCTTCGCAACCAGCAAGCAGGTCTGGGTAACCGCTGTTATCATCTTCAGTGGGGTTGCTCTGTGGTAGATGTTTTGGTTCATTCTCTAATAGAGAGATAGAAGGTCATCAGAGGGGTCTCGTTAGGATAAAGAGGTGAAAATCTGATTTTGGGTGTTAAAATGCACAAGCGAGACGAGTGCGGCCTGAATTGAGACTTCAGATGTCTTTTTATGGTTCCGATTGGCTCTAGCCTAAGGGCTGAGCTATAGAAATATTAAGCTGTGAACCAACAAAGGATCCGAGGATCCAGCTGCCAAAATGTAGGCTATGAATAGATTCTGGGGAGCTCAGTGAGCCCTTACAGCTGGGGGTTTGGATGCTGCAAGCCCCTGAGAAAATTTTGAAATTTGACCCATACAGGGTCATTTTGAGGCCCTATGAAATGGGTATTAGAGCATATTCTAAGGTCAATATTAAGTACTTCAACCCATTGGCTTACGAAATAGCCTTGTTTTAATAACAAACACTTATAAAAAACTCCATTGATTTTGTTGAAAAATTCACTCATTAAAAAAAAGAGTTGCTTCAGGGCCCCTCCAGGATTAGGGGCCCTGAAGCGTAAGTTTCACTAGTTTCATAGTAGATCCGCCACTGGAGGTAGGTGGGGCTGAGAGAGTGCGACCAGCCCAAGGTCACCCAGCTGGCTTCATGTGGAGGAATGGGAAAACCAACCCAGTCCCCCAGATCAGCCTCAGCCGCTCATGTGGAGGAGTGGGGAGTCAAACCCGATTTTCCACCGCCCCAAACCACCGCTCTTAACTATTGCACCACGCTGGTAGTACACCACACTGGCATATAAACAAAGTAGGGTTTGTTTATATGAATACTCCCACACAGAAACAATTCCATAGAAGTAATCATCTAGCATATTGAAGGGAGGGCTAAGATAGAACCTTTACCCTGACATGCTAATTTCCAAAGTCCAGGAAGTTTATTACATAAAGCAGGCAATTGTAGCCTGAGGTGGCAGGTGCCTAATATCACAGTTATTGTGAATATATAGGTCAGCTCTATTTTACAGAACAGCCTGTGAATATCAGTAGTTTAGAGAACATTAGCTATTGATGTTCAGCAGCCTGTATTCCACGATGCCATTAGCTTTCTAAACCTTTCTAAAGGTAATGGGCTGATTTCAGTAGAATGAATTCATAGGCTAATCTTGTGCTCTTAGGCAAAACCACTTGTAGCTTACTCACATACAAGCATAATATCTTGGATTGATTAAGCAGTAATGTACTTTACACTCTGCAAATGGGCTTGTTATCCCAATAATAATGACAAAACAGTGAAATGGGGGGGGGGACACGTTAGTGTGAACTTTGTTACTGACTTTGTTCTCACAGCCATCTTGCATTAAAATATTAGTGCTAGATGGGATGCGACAAGTATTAGGTTATGACTGAAGAAGATTCAGCCCAATATCTGTTGGGTCAGTTGGCACATGGATTCATAGTTGAACACATGAACACACGAAGCTTCCTTATACTGAACCAGAACCTTGGTCCATCAAAGTCAGTACTGTCTACTCAGACTGGCAGCAGCTCTCCAGGGTCTCAGGCAAAGGTCTTTCACCTCACCTACTTGCCTAGTCGCTTTAACTGGAGATGCCGGGGATTGAACCTGGGACCTTCTGCATGCCAAGCAGATGCTCTACCACTGAGCCACAACCACAGTTGTAGTTATGTATATTTTTTAAAATGTCTCTAACTGCAGAAGGGTAGGAGTCCAGTAGCACTTTAAAGACTAACAAAATTACTGGCAGGGTATGAGCTTTCGTGAGCCACAGCTCACTTCTTCAGATACAGCTAGAATGTGAGTCCATCTATCCTTAAGTAGAGTAGAGTGAATTAGAGACACAATGGCAATGTAAATGTAAAAAAGAAAGTAAATGTCATTAGCAGGCGTGATTGGATTAGGTGTGATATGCAGAGGGGTAGTGTGTGTGTGTTAAGGGCCATCAAGTCGCTTCCGACTCATGGCGACCCTATGAATGAAAGTCCTCCAAAATGTCCTGTCTTTGACAGCCTTGCTCAGATCTTGCAAATTGAGGGCTGTGGCTTCCTTTATTGAGTCAGTCCATCTCTTGTTGGGGCTTCCTCTTTTCCTGCTGCCCTCAACTTTTCCTAGCATGACTGTCTTTTCTAGTGACTCATGATGTGACCAAAATATGATAGCCTCAGTTTAGTCATTTTAGCCTTTAGGGTCAGTTCAGGCTTGATTTGATCTATAACCCACTGATTTGTTTTTTTGGCAGTCCACGGTATCCGTAACACTCTCCTCCAACACCACATTTCAAAGGAATCTACTTTCTTCCTATCAGCTTTCTTCACTGTCCAGCTTTCACACCCATACATAGTAATAGTAAATACGATGGCATGAATTAATCTAGTCTTGGTGGCCAGTGATACATCCGTAACACTTCAAAATCTTTTCTAGCTCCGTCATGGCTGCCCTTCCTAGTCTCAATCTCCTTCTGATTTCTTGGGGTAGTAGGCGTGGAGAAATCAGCATTGGTAATGAGACAGGAATCCCAGATCTCTATTATGTCCCGGAGAATGCATAGTCTTGAGCTTCATTATTATGCAGAAAGGTGTTTGACCAGTTTCTTTGAAAAAAAAAAGGAAATAGTTTGCATCATCTGCTGTTAAATATTTGGTTGAATGCAACCAGCGTTTCCCCATTTGAAAAAAGGGAGAAGGGGGTCCCTAGGTTACAAAAATCTATGGTGAGGATCATGGAAGCCACATGGGAAAAAAGCTATGTGGAACGGGGGTGTAGTAAGGAGCAGAATTAGGCGAGACTGAGTGAAAAAGCTATGCTGGATCAAACCCATTAAATGAGACTTTCAAATAACGGTAAATTGAAGCTAGGCAGCTCAAGTGCGCCTGATGTGACCCGAAAAGTTCAGTTGTAACGCTGAATTGATTAATCCGTTTGATTACTCAATTTTTGATGAATATGCTCCCAAAATAACTGGACTTAATATTGATTTTTCAATTTCTTTTTAATGTACATACTCCCCTGCCCACTCTTTGCAACAACCACCAGGCCATAGGTGAAATCTTTGAAGAGGAATTTCTCCTCCTTTCTTAGTGAGAATGTGCGCCCACTGTGACATGTGAATGGACCATCATGCAGTGCTAGGCATGTTGAATCTAAACAATACTAAATCTAAGTTTTCTGACACCATTGGTTTATGGATTTGATTTAGAGTAATTCACAGGCCATTCTGTATCTGTGCTGTATAATATGTGTGAATGAGAATTTGTGGATTTCAACCATGAGTTTTGCTTTGTCTGTTGCTGTAGAAGCATGAAAGGAAGACATTTTGTGACTGGAAATAGCCATTTTTCTGGACAATGTCCCTACAATACCATTTATTCCCTCTACCACTGTGAGCTTTTTTTTTTAAAACCATCAATTTCATATCATTGTATCAATATACCATTATTACAAGTGGAACAGGTTCTGTAAATTCCCAGCTTTCATTAATAAATGTCTCTAGCCCCCTTTGTTGCAGAGATATAGGGCAAATGGTATATCTCAACAATGAAAGAGCCTAGAGTTTTTCATTTTTTAAGATGAATGTTGGGAATTCAGAGAACCTGATAAAACAATAGTTATAATGTTATAACAATTTAATGATTCAAGTGGGGACACACAAGGACTTGGGGGAAGTTCACCTTCCCCCACTATTTCCTCTTCCCCTTTCCCAAAAGCCCCCATAGCCTCTCCCCATTTCCTGCTTCCTTCTCCCCTTCCCACCAAACACCCAACCAACATTTCTTTGTCTATAGGTTTCCCTCTCCCCACACCCCTAGAAGCCTCTACCTAGGAAAACTATGGTTTAGTTTTTTGGTGCTGGTCACTGGGCCAAGCCTACTTGCATGGTAGGGAACCCTCAAGGACTTGTGTGGGCATCTCATTCCCCCCTCTATCCCCTCCCCACACCATTTCCTCTTTCCCTCCTCCTGGCAACCCCCATATCCTCTCCCCTTTCCCTGCCTCATTCGCTCCTTCTGAACCATTCACCAGCCTACCTTTTATCTACCATCTTCAGCTATATTTATTATTTACTTCATTTATACTCCCACTTTCTCCACAGTGGGGAACAAAGCAGATTACATTATTCTCTTTTTTTATCCATACAACAATCCTGTGAGACAGGTTAGGCTAAAAGTATGTGACTGGCCCAAAATCACTCGGTGAGGTTCCACAGCAAGATGGGAATTCGAACCTGGGTCTCCCAGAACCATTCTGAAGCTCTAAAGGCTACACCACACTGGCTTTCTTAGGTTGGTTGCTTTTGAATGGTAGCAAACAGCCAGGCTTAGCTGAGTCATGCATCAAGTAACCCAGAGGTTGCTGCATAGGTTTGCCTAAGCCTAGATTTGCCAACCTCCAGGTGGTACCTGGAGAATTACAACTGATCTCCAGATGACAGAGATCTGCCCCCCTGGAGATCTGCCCCCAAACGTTGCCCTTCTCAGACTTCAGGAATTTCCCATCATGGAGCTGGCAACCCTAGCAGGCCTGGCCCCAATACATCCTCCCTCAAAGGAAAAATAAGCCCTGGAAAGGACCCTGCCTCCCCATTACTGACAGAACCAAGTGTGTAATCTGTGGTTGCCTAGCAACAGCCACTGAGGGAATCCGTTGCTTAAAGCTACAGCCACTCCTATCATTTTCGGGGTTTTTTAAATTCCCCCTAATGTATTTTTTTTGAAGATTTCAAATTTTTCTAAAAACCTGGGGCCTTTTGAGGTTTGTAGAAAGATTTGTCTCACCAGTTCACAACTCTAGTCACCAGATTTAATATCCTCAGATTGGCCAATTTGGCTATTAGTAAATAGATTCAGTTTCCGATTAATAAAAACAGAAAAAAAGCCCTGGTGGTATGACAATGGCCGTGGCTGCTGTTGGGGAATGGGAGCAGAGAAACTATGGGGAAACCTTTTATGTGGAATTCCTGTTGCTGCTGCGCTGTATCAGCAGCCTCAGTAGCAATGGGGAAAGTACACAAGCCTGTGGAAAACATCTACAGCTGATGAATGTCATCAACTGAGCTGCACTGAGGACTCAATGAGTGAGTGAATTCCTTACTAAAAAGGATTAGCAAAAAAAAAAAAAAAAGATAGGGAGCCCTTTATGTAGTGGGTGTGTTTATCACATATGTCTGTACATAGCAATAGGGTACATGCTTCAATAAAGTTCCATTTTTTAATTTCCAGCTTGCAATCAATCTTACCATTTCCTAATCCAGCTCTTTCATTTTTGTGTGTGTTCCTTTCACATACCCGGAGTAGCATTAAGAAACTAAGCTGATAGGCCTTCACTCATTGCCTCCATGATGGACTGGGAGGTGAAGGTGGTACTCTAAACCTTCAGCGTAATCATTCAGAGACTGAAGCACAGCCTTGGTGATGCATTTACCTATTATAACATTCAAGCTTGGCTGCCCTTCACTGGTCCTTAAACACTCCATTTTCCATGACTGATCAAAAGGTTAAGAGCTGAGATGGATGTTCTACCTTACAATATTTATTAAAATCACACAATGGTACCTTATTGCTGCTGCCATATGGCCTGCTCTCCAAAAATGACTCTTTTTGTTAACCTTTTGAAGTATTCTTGAGTATAGATAGTAAAATTAAATTAGATCATTACCCCTCCCCCCATTTAGGGAATATGCGCAATATTTTGACACTCAGGATAAAGCTAGTATTTTCTTAAAATTGTCTCCTGTTCCCTTCCCCGTTTGGGGAGGGGGGCAGTTGTACTGAAAAGTCGGCTGAGGAAGAGTTCTGGAAAACTCTAAAGCGTGCACACTGGATTTTGATGGGTAATAAAGCAACAATAACAAATAATAAGAAAAGAATTTTTATTTCTCAGATGTTTCTCAAATCACTACAGCGGTCTGCCATCTTTTCACTGTTTCATGTACAATTAGGGTTGCCAGGTCCCTCTTTGCCACCGGCAGGATATTTTGGGGGTGGAGTCTGAGGAGGGTGGGGTTTGGGGAGGGGAGGGATTTCAATGCCGTAGAGTCCAGTGGCCCAAGCAGCCATTTTCTCCAGGTGAACTGATCTCTATCGGCTGGAGATCAGGTGTAATAGCAGGAGATCTCCAGCTAGTACCTGGCAGTTTGCAACCCTATATACAATGAATTCATATATTGTATGGCCATTCACATTTTATATGAATGTGAATCAGCATTTCTATTAGTGAAGCACAAGAGTCCACAACCCAACGTGGTGCTCTTTCTGCAGCTGAGTGTGGTTTTGTAGGCATGTTATATGCATTCCTTGTACATTCTACATGACTGATAATCAGAACAGGATGTGAGGAGGGTTTTTTGTGGTTGCAACTAACTGCTGATTACCTTAACTTCACTAATCCCCATCAATGTGTTGAGTTCACTTTACCCAAGGGAAGACTTTACCTCTGCGCTGAGGTCAGACAATCCTAGCCATTTTATTTTTTCCTTAAATAAAAGAGCAATGCCCTGCTTGGCAGGATGGCACCTCATAGCACAGTGAGTAGTTTGTGTTCATAAATAACTTCATGGAAGGTTCAGTCAAGAGAGATTCCTCAATATGTTATTGGTAGTCTTCACACAATGTGGTATATATTCAGCTTAGCCCTTTTAGTCTTTGAGTTTCCAACCGTCTCTGATTGTTTAGACTGTGTGATGTTACGTATACAGTAAATGAGAGGTGACTTCTAATCTACATGGAAAAGCCATCCACTGAATAACAAAGATGAATAATTTATATGGCAGCAACAGAGAAAACAACATTTCACACTTTTCTCTCCCATGTAAAATGTCACATGAATTCTAAATGGA
The DNA here is from genome assembly GCF_029931775.1 of Euleptes europaea. Classification (NCBI taxonomy): domain Eukaryota; kingdom Metazoa; phylum Chordata; class Lepidosauria; order Squamata; family Sphaerodactylidae; genus Euleptes; species Euleptes europaea. The sequence goes on from NC_079319.1 coordinate 59,410,946, forward strand.
CCAAACCTTTTGTAGACATTTGAGACAGTGTTTGCTGCCAAGAAAGGGTAGGTGGATCAGCCCCTTCACTTATTTATAATACAAGAATGCAAACACAGTAGCGGGCAAGGGGATTAGTGTTGCAGGAGGGTGGGCAGGAAAAATGGGTGCTGTCATGGACCCCGCCTGGAGGTGACTATTCCACCTTTGGAAAAGCACTTGCCACCGCCCTGAGTGGAGATGCAGATAGAAATTCTGAATCCACACCCAAACCATGAGGATCGACCTCGAGGATAAGCTATAAGTGAATGGTGCGGTAATGGCCAGTGAGACAAAATCAGCTGTAGGACACATTGTAACAAGAATGGTTCTATCATACCATCTTCCAATCTCGGAAAGAAAAACTATATCTTCTTCAGCTTTACTGCAATGTTGTGGTATTACTATTTACCATTCTCTTAGCTGATCAATGAAATACAAAATGTAAATGAGTTCATGTTACTCTCATTGTTGCTTGGCCTGCCAAGAACTTGGTGGCAAAAAGGCATGTCAGTTGAACACACCTTGTGCGACCTCAGTCCATTACACATGAGGTGAGCTTAACAAAGTTTGGCACAAGCACAGTACCATGCTGTTAAGCTTTGAGCCTGCACAGTAGCTACTTGGTCAATGCAGTTGGTCGCTACTTTAGCTTGGTTGAAGAACTAAACCATCTCATTTACTGGATAAGGCAGTATCCTCAAGGGTCCTGGTCATTCTGGTCACTTGACATTCATCTCCTCTTTGTGCCTGCACACTAAAATGTGTTCTTCAAATGACCACTATCAGACAGAATGCATTGTCAGCATTTTGTGCCTGTGCAGTCAAAGGCATCGGTTGAAAAAATAATCACAAGAACTGATTGCAAGTTTAGCTGGATCCATGAGCAGGTACTCTCAGACAGTATCAGAGGAGAGCCATGTTGGACTGCAGTCAAACAGATTCAAGTCTGACGAAGGCAGCTTTGACTCTTGAAAGCTTATACCCTGAAACTCTTGATGGTCTCTAAATTTCTGCTGGACTCGAATTTTTGTAGGTTAGTTATGCAAGATTCTTAACATCATTACCGCTATCTCTGATAGATTTCTTAAAGTAGTGTAAGAAAACGAACAGTGATGTGGATCCTACCTCTATCCTATCACTCCACTGAACAAAGTTTATTTATTCATTTTTTGTTAAAACATTCATCCTGTACCTTTCCTTTTTGGCTCCAGTCTAAAGAGATTTACTCCAACAGAAGTTGCTTTTCCACTGGAGGAAGAGCCACTTAAGCCTCTGGAAGGCTACTTAGAGGATGGCTGGATCCACTCCAATCTATTCAGCTCTTAAATATATGCTGTCCCGAGACGTTGGCGGTTCCTGGCATGCCGGGCTGCCCTCCCCCGATTTTACTGGCAAGCAGGTCCCAAGAAGTGGGTGGAGCCAGGTAGGGGAGGCCTCCGTCATCCAGCAAATCCCCCGTAGGCCAAGAAGCACACCCAGGAAGCCGCGGAGACAGCCGCTGACGCAGCCAGGTGACTGGGTGCAACCTGCAGGGCCTCCTTCCCTTGACCTGCCAGCATTAACAAGCCCACCGGCCACAACAGGCTCCAGTAATTGTGCCCCCACCATGCCTACTGTGTGGTGACAGGCAGCCGGGCAAAGGTGGAGTGGCGAAAGGCTAGGTGGCCTAAAGTGGGCTCCTTGATGCAAAGGAGTCCGAAAGCGAGGAAGGCCTTATAAAGCCTCAAGAAGGGGGCAGAGTGAAGGCGGGACTAGAGCAGGGTTAGAGGGGAGTCCTCCCTATAAAACTGGGAGTGTAGGCTGATGAGGAAGCTTCCGGCTGCCAGGGCGTTGGACCTGTAACCAACCTGGCAACCTCAGAGGAGGAAAGTTTGGATGCCCCCTCTGAGTAGTCAGAGGCCGAGGAGCCTCACCCAGTGATACAGAGTGCAGTCAGGGAGGGCTCCCTGGGGGCTAGGGCGAGACTCGGGGTCCCACATATGCATATGGCTGTACAAACAATTGCTCTGTTGCCTCACAAGAAAACCACAACGATGCACAGAAAATTAAAATCGGCACATTAGGGGATGAGGCAGCAGTCAATATTTTTATGCAAATTTAAAATATTTTATATGTTTCTGAGTGCATTAAGTGTTGTCAAGCTGGTTCCGACTCATGGTGACCCTATGAATCAGCGTCCTCCAAAATGTCCTGTCTTTGACAGCCTTGCTCAGATCTTGCAGATTGAGGGCTGTGGCTTCCTTTATTGAGTCAATCCATCTCTTATTGGGTCTTCCTCTTTTCCTGCTGCCCTCAACTTTTCCTAGCATGACTGCCTTTTCCAGTGTCTCTTGTCTTCTCATAATGTGACCCAAACACGTGACCAAAGTATTTGTTTAAAGGGGCAAAATTTGAACTTTTATATGGAAGAAACTTTCCCCTTTTCTTTCTCAATTCCTGGAGAACTAATCAGGAATAGGAAATGTTTTCAAAGGCATTGGTCCACTGGGTTTCCCCGGTTGCAGGTAGAAATGAGATTATCCTTATTGCACAGTCAATTTCTCTTGCAATGATATGGGTGCCATATCAAAATTTTGATTCATAAAGGGTGTCAATTTTGAGATATAATTTGATTTCAGGGCTGGCTTGCAGAAGAATAGCAGACTTTCTGCTCAAGAACACACAGTGCAGGGAGACCATCGGTAAGCTCATTTCATTGCCACCAAAGTTAATCCTCGTGGGTGTGCGCACTGCAACAGGAACAGACTGTTAATCACACATTTCCAGCACTTCAGTTGCAGGTGTCAGAAAGGGCAGAAACACATGAAATGAAATGTTAAGAGAAGTAAAATTGTTATACATGACTTCGGCCTCTCCCCTCAAATTCAGTGGCAGCTTCTTTTGAAGTCAGAGTGAAAGGCGAGGTTGGTCTTTAACGTTATTAGAATGGCCGCACACATCTCTGGGAACCCAGGAAGCTTCCGAGCATGTGAAAACTTGGGAGCAATCTGACGTTCTACTTCATTGTTACAGTAGAGGGAGCTTTAAGACAATGCTTCCAAACCCGAGTCTCTCTGAAGGCCAAATTTCATGTTAAGATGCCAATGAAGTCTGCATTAAAACATAGTGGATAATAGTAAAATCAATTCCAAAAGTAGCGTCAAAGTGAGATAAGGCTCTGGATCTTATTCTAAAACAAGAAGATAAGTGTAGGGTTTTTCTCTCTCCATATGATAATATTATAGGCGTAACGATAATTATGAATCCAGAAGCATAATCAAATGATTTCCGCTGTGCATTAGAGAAAAACTATTATTGAAGACCAGCTGACAAGAAATCCATTGTATTCAATGATGCTACAGGCCCACACAAAGTAAAGACGTTCTCCGAAGATTAATAAGGCCAAATTAATTAATTAAATTATAATGGAAACAGGGACTAAATGACAGCACCAAACAGATGTAGTAAATAACAGAGAAGGAAAAAATATATATACTGAATAATTCTGTGAGTCTTAATTGATTTCTGAGGTACTTCTTGAGATCTACTTGATATTTTAGCCGTATAGTGGAATAGATAGCATTTATTTTGCTTGGTAGAGACTGCTTGGTACAGGGACAAAAAGTTTGCTTGCACATGCAGTCACATAGGCAACTTGCCAGAGATCTATGATGAAGATAGATTCGAAATCTCTCGGTATCTTTATTGTTCTTGAAAAGCAACTGCAGGATGGGGAGATTTGGTTCTTATAGCCTTTTTCCTTGTGTGCTGTCCTCAGTACCAATCCACCACTGCAGCTGCTATTAGCTCCAATACAGAAAACAGACAACCCTCCATTCATGTGCCGAGAAAACATGAGCAGAGGGAATACTTTTCAAAACAAAAGGGAGCACATAGACAGGGTCCTCTCCTTCCATGCCTTAACTTGCTGAGCTCAATTTCTGTCAGCATTTTGCCGTCAACTGGCTCAATTCCAGAGCTGAAGAAAGCGGCCGTGGTTCAATGATAGAGCATTGGCTTTGTATGCAGAAGGTCCCAGGTTCAATCCCAGGCATCTCCAGTTAAAAGGATCAGATTGTAGGTGATGTGAAAGACTCTGGAGACCCTGGAGGGTTACTGACCTTGATAGACTGATATTGTGACTCAGCGTAAAGCAGCTTTGTGTGTTCATGTGAACGTGACTGGGAGAAAATACTTCAGGCACATGAGCGTAGCAAGGTACAATGTGGGGGAGAGCTGGCTTTACTTTTGCTTGTTCACACACTGTTTTTATTTAAAAAGTGATGTGCACTCCTTCTGATATAACAAGTATACTCTTGCATGAGAATTCCCTCTTTGCAGTTAATTTCAAGTGGGGGGACCCGCAACGTCTTGAGGGGGTCATCTAGGGTTGCCATCCTCCAGGTAGTGGAGCGAAGAATACTTTTAAGTGCAAACAAATATTTATATGCTACCGTGTCTAATACAATACGCTGTATTGTATTAGAACTTTCCCCATTCACCACCATCCTAGAGATGATTTTGTGTATGTGTGTTACAACTGTATGAATGGTTCTTTTTGTATATTTATGAAGTGCGTATTGTATTAGACACGGTAGCATATAAATATTTGTTTGCACTTGTAAGTATTCTTCGCTCCTGTACTGAATTTCTTATCCTTTGATACTAGTACAGTGGTGTCTATTTTTTCCTCCTATCCTCCAGGTAGTGGCTGGAGATCTCCTGCTATTACAACTGATTTCCAGCTGATAGAGATCAGTTCCCCTTGAGAAAATGGCTGCTTTGGCAATTGGACTCTATGGCATTGAAGTCCCCCCTCCCCAAACCCCGCCCTCCTCAGGCTGTGCTCCAAAAACCTCCCACTGGTGGCAAAGAGGGACCCAGCAACTCTAGTGTCATCTCATTTTCCTTGTATTCCTTTCCCTACTATTTAATTAAAACATAAGAACATAAGAAAGGCCCTGCTGGATCAGACCAAGGCCCATCAAGTCCAGCAGTCTGTTCACACAGTGGCCAACCAGGTGCCTCTAGGAAGCCCCCAAACAAGATCAGACCAAGGCCCATCAAGTCCAGCAGTCTGTTCACACAGTGGCCAACCAGGTGCCTCTAGGAAGCCCCCAAACAAGACGACTGCAGCAGCACCATCCTGCAGCAGCACCATTCCACCGCACCCAAAACAATAGGCACGCTCCTCTGATACTAGAGAGAATAGGTATGCAGCATGACTAGTATCCATTCTAACTAACAGCCATGCATACCCCTCTCCTCCATGAATATGTCCACTCCCCTCTTAAAGCCCTCCAAGCTGGCAGCCATTACCACATCTTGGGGCAGGGAGTTCCACAATTTAACTATGCGTTGTGTGAAAAAATACTTCCTTTTATCTGTTTTGAATCTCTCACCCTCCAGCTTCTGTCCACTCTCTCCAAACCATGCATAATGTTATAGAACTCTATCATGTCTCCCCTTAGCCGCCTTCTTTCCAAGCTAAACAGCCCTAAGCGTCCTAACCGCTCCCCATAGGACAGTTGCTCTAGTCCCCTAATCATTTCCTCTTTCCCTTCCCTAGCAGCCGTTACGACATCTCCCCTTTTCTTGTTTGCTTCTCTTCATGTTACTCACCAGCTAACCTACCTTTTACTGCTCCTGTGTCTTCAGTTTTTTCTGCTCCTCCAAGAAGCTTCTTCCAGTTGTGCACTGGCCAGTGCTTGGCAGGGCCCAGTTTCATGGTGGCCATCTTAGGGAATGTCAGGATAGGCCCAGTTGTGTGGTGGCAAGGTGGGGTCAGGCCCAGTGACATGGTGGCTGGGGGCACTGGGGTCAGGCCATGTCCACTTGCATGGTTGCTGCCACTGCCAGATTGAGGCCAGGCCCAGTTGTGTGGTATCTACCACAGCTGATTCTGGGACAAGCCCTGTTGTTTAGGGTTGCCAACCTCTAGGTGGTTTTGTGCATGTGTGTTACAACTGTATGAATGGTTCTTTTTGTATATTTATGAAGTGCGTATTGTATTAGACACGGTAGCATATAAATATTTGTTTGCACTTATAAGTATTCTTTGCTCCTGTACTGAATTTCTTATCCTTTGATACTAGTACAGTGGTGTCTATTTTTTCCTCCTATCCTCCAGGTAGTGGCTGGAGATCTCCTGATATTACAACTGATTTCCAGGCGACAGAAATCAGTTCACTTGGAGAAAATGGCCACTTTAGAAGGTGGACTCTATGGCATTGTACCTCATTGAAGTCCCTCCGCTCTCCAAACCCCGCTCTTCTCCAGCTTCACCCCCAAAATCTCCAAGGATTTCCCAACCCGGACCTCACAACCCTATGTGTGGTGGTTGCTGTCACTGGTGGGCTGGGTCAAGTGGTACTGGTTGCAACTCTCCTGTGGCTCTCCTTCTTAAGGGACACGACGGGGAGAGAGACAGGACACTTTCCAGGGTTGTTTTGGCCTCCAAGTCCACCACTGACCTTAGACTGGGTGAAAAATGGTGGCTGGATCCAAACCTGAAACTTTAAAACTTGATCATGAATACATATTCTAGAAAGAAAGCCTCACTAATTTTGATGGAATCATTTCCAGTTAAGAACGTTGAGCAGTCTGATCTTATGCTTCTGGTCTCTGTAAATAAAACTGATATGAATTTTTGTATATGCTCCTTCCAATATCCACAAAGCAGTCCCTCCATACCAATCCCATACTGGGCCATGTTCTTCTGGAAAGATCAATTAACAGTAGCTGCTGAAGCCGCTTGATCTGTAAGATTACAGGTACTGCAAAAGTATTGGTTCTTGTAGGTTATCCAGGCTGTGTAACCGTGGTCTTGGAATTTTCTTTCCTGACGTTTCGCCAGCAACTGTGGCAGGCATCTTCAGAGTAGTAACACTGAAGGACAGTGTCTCTCAGTGTCAAGGGTGTAGGAAGAGTAATATATAGTCAGAAAGGGGTTGGGTTTGAGCTGAGTATTGTCCTGCAAAAGTATTGTCCTGTAAGTATCAAGATAATGTGCTAATGAGGGTATGGTATGTTAATATGGAACCATTGTATCCTGAAGTGATCTGTTAATGTGTGTAATCCAAAGCTAATCTGTATGGCTATTGTTGAATGTTGTCTTTGTCTGGAGGTTTTTCAGGGCAGGAAGCCAAGCCTTATTCATTCTTAAACTCTCCTCTTTTCTGTTAAAGTTGTGCTGATGTTTATGAATTTCAATGGCTTCTCTGTGCAATCTGACAAAATAGTTGGTAGAATTGTCCAGTCTTTCAGTGTCTTGGAATAAGACCCTGTGTCCTGTTTGTGTCAGTCCATGTTCAGCCACTGCTGATTTCTCAGGTTGGCCAAGTCTGCAAAAGTATGTTTCTAGACATGTTTACTTTATTCACAGTGGAATAATATCATGTAAACCACAGTTCCCTTGAAAGAATGTTACTGTGAATGAAGTACAGATTCAAAGAAGTATCTAGGACTTCTGCATTAGCTGCAACCCAGGCAGTGTGAATTATGCCCTCTATATATTGCACCTTGAATCCTATCTTTGTAGAAAAGGTAAAGGTCCCCTGTGCACACACCGGGTCATTCCTGACCCATGGGGTGACGTCGCATCCCAACGTTTACTAGGCAGACTTTGTTTACGGGGTGGCTTGTAGAAAGAAGGCCTAAAATGCCATAAATAAATGAGCTGCTACAGCTTCATTCCTCTGGATTTAATCTCTGTCATAGGGTTGCCCGTTCCCTCTTCGCCATTGGCAGGAGGTTTTTGGGACGGAGCCTGAGGAGGGCAGGGTTTGGGGAGGGGAGGGGCTTCAATGCCATAGAGTCCAATTGCCAAAGTGGCCATTTTCTCCCAGTGAACTGATCTCTATCAGCTGGAGATCAGTTGTAACAGCAGGAGATCTCCAGCTAGTACCTGGAGGTTACTACTAAACAAATATTACATATGTTGACCTAACTCAGTTATATGAAACAACAGCACCAGCTCAATTTCTTAAAGGCAATAAAATACAAAATGTAGGAATCCAAAGTAGTTACAAACACTGTATTGTATCATGTATTAATGTTCAAACATTCAAGGTTAATTCACCCAAAAAACATTCACCACAATATTAATGAATTTCTAATAGCCAAGGTTACTTCACCCGGAAAAAAGTCCAAAAGGCATTAAGGTACGTAGGTATCTACAGTCCATGGGATCCAAAAGAATAATCTCAGTTCAAAAGGTCCAAAAATGAATCAATCCAGGCATAAATCCAAATCCAAATCCAAAATCCAAAGTACAAAACATTACTTCCGGATAAGTAGGTGTTTTGCAATTACAATTGCTTCATCAGTTGTTTGTTTCCAATTGTCCTCACCCCAAATGGGTTAAATAAGAATTAAAACGGGTACAAAGACCTCTAAGTTGACCAATAGACCTTCACGGCTCCTATAGCTATTGCTGTTACTGGTATAGAGTGCTATCCCTGACCAGCATATATTCCCTCAAACGATTTCAGCTGTGTTCATTAGATGATTGAGTGTTGCGTACAGGCAGGTCTGAGTCTCTGCTTTCCACACAGCAACGTATCGGTGCTGAAGGAAGCAGAGCCTGACACTTATTTTACTCTTGCCGGGAGGGCCCGGCAGCTCCTTAATAAGGACAGGAGCAGTATACTCACAATACAGGAACAAGGTCACAGACAGACACAAGCTCCTCGCCTTTAAGGTCTTGGCTGCAGGCCACGGCTTACTTCCAAGTTCAACAGCACGGCAAACCGGACTCCAAACGAAGCTTCTCAAGATAAGAGACAGGTGGCATGCAATAACATTTGCTCCCACGAGGCACTTAACGGTCAGTCTTGCTTATATTGCCTTCGTGACTCTCCAGGTGTTTCAGCTCAACTGTCGGCTTCAGACTCTGATTCCTCCTGCGCCAACTTACGTCTTTTGTCCAAAAGCCGGGCCGACTTTCTCCTTTGCTGCAATGCCATTCTACCTTTTACTCTTCTTCTCTCCATTGGTGGAGGAGACCCTGAAGGTGAAAGGCTTTCTCTTCCCTGGTCTCTTGTTTCAGCCGGCCGGTCTTCTGGCTCAGAGGCCCCGTCTTGCTGTTCCGGTGTTATCTCTTCAGAGGGAGTGAGAGCTTTTTCTGCCGCCTCTTCTTCTGAAGAGTAATTCTCAGGCTGACTCACGACATTGAGTGGTTAAATTTAAAGAAAACATGTTAGATCAAATTCATTATTCAGACCCAGTGGGGTCATAGTTCTGAAAAGATGGATGAACTTCATTTCATGCCTGTGCAAAGGTTTGGTCACGTCCTCATGAAAATAAGGACGTGGTTTGTATTGCCATAGTGCAAAAAATAGCAGGTCCTTATCTGAATGTCCTTTCTCCAGATAGTGACTCGTGAGTGGCGCTTCCAAAGTCTTAGAACGTATCCTTGTTCTATGCTCCCCGATACGAATTTTTAATGGTCTAGATGTTGAACCAATGTACATCAAAGAACACGGGCATAAAATTGCGTATACCACGTTAGAAGAGGTACAATTCGTGAACTGGTTAAGCCTAAATTTAAAATTGGAGCTGGTAGAACTGACTTCCTTGATCGGAAGGCTGTAAGCGCACATCGCGCATGTGCCACATTTAAAGTGGCCGTGTGTCTTAACCCTAGATCTACCCAGCAAAGGATCCGTTTTGACTAGAAAATTTCGCAAAGATTTAGTTTTTCTCAAACCAAATAAAGGAAATTCATTGCACCCTGGAGGTTGGCAACCCTACTCTGTCATGTAGGTCTCTGCCAGCACGGAGTATTGGTTAGGACGGAGTGGTGGACTCTAATCTGGAGAACCAGGTTTGATTCCCTGCTCCTCCACATGAGCAGCAGACTGGTGAACCAGGTTGGTTTCCCTACTCCTACACTTGAAGCCTGCTGGGTGACCTTGGGCTAGTTACTGTTTTCTCAACTCTTTCAGCCCACCCTACCGCACAAGGTGTCTGTTGTTTGGAGGAAGAGAAGATTGCAAGCCAGTTTGATTCTCCTTAAAAGGTAGAGAAAGGCATATAAAAACCAACTCTTCTTCTACTACCATTTTGGTACCAAAAGCTTTCCAGAAGCTTCCTTCTTCTGTTCTCATTTTGTCAGGTGCTTCCACACAAACTTCTCCTGGCTCCTTTAAAGATTCTAAAATTCCCTTCAGAGCTGAACAACTGTAGGTATGAACATTAGCAAGCACAACTGCTTCCATTGCTACTCCAAACTGCTGACTTTCCAATTATTAATCTGATCCTGTAAAAAGGATTTGTGCTAGTTGCTAGGATTCCATTTCTGAACTCACTTATATGCACACAGTTCATGTAAAAGCCAGAATGAGTTGAAAGCAGCTATCAAGGGTGGAATGTGACCCCTCATTCCATTTGTAGATATCTAATGGAACTGTGATGAATGCAAGTAGTGAATTAAGTAGAGTTACTAATAAAGGATTGGTTAATTAAAGCAAATCTTTGCTGTAGACAATGGCATGAACATGTTTTAAGCCTGTATAGGGGCTTTAAGGCATAATTTTCATTTATCATACACAGTACTTTTTTGTCTTTCACACATACTATCCCCTCTTTATAACCACTTCTGAAAAGCCTTTCTCAGTTATCCTGACCTTATGGAACCCATTTAAATAGACACTTCCTTTGTCAGCTAGTGGAACATATGGCCTTTGTACTGTCTGAAAGGAAATGATCGTGGCAATAAGGAGCACAATGTCACCCAATCTTCTTTCAAGAATATAGAGTGGGTGTTGTTTATCAAAGAGTGAATTTATAAAGTACATCACAGTAAAGGAGTTTTTCAAAGACATCCTTATGTATTATAATGGACCACTTTGTAATCTATATTTGAATGATCTCTCTGATAGTTTCTTTTAGTGGCTAGGGTGACAATGTTCTTGTGGTGGGGGAGTGAGGAAGCAGAGCATTTTATTTAGAAATGTACATGTCACATTATATTTCTTAGTTTATTTGTTATGACATTGGGACTCTTTTAATTGTCAGAACCCATTTCACCAATGATTTTTTATTTCTTTGTGTCTTACATACGACAGAGAACCTCTTGAGCAAAGTCTGAATAGAAGGGTATAGGTACACTTCACCAATTAGTGGACGCCTGGCCCACTACCATAATAATGGTGTACTGGTAACATTTCAGAAATAGAATAGACAATTTTCTTTTATGACTCATGAGGCAGTGAGTTTGGCATGTTAGTCCATTTTACATGTGTGTAAAGCCCCAAGAAATTATCTTAGGGCTCCTTAAAAGGTAAAGGTAAAGGTTGCCTGTGCAAGGATCAAATCAATGGGCAAGGCCTGCTGAACAAAACCCAACTTGGCTTCTGTAAAGGTAGGTCCTGTCTCACTAACCTATTAGTGTCAATAAGCATGAAGACAGGAATGAGCATGTGGACATTGTGTATTTGGAGACATGATAGAGGTCTATAAAATTATGCATGGTTTGGAGAGAGTGGACAGGGAGAAGTTTTTCTACCTCTCCCATAATACCAGAACGCAGGGTCATCTGCTGAAGCTGGAGGGTAAGAGATTCAAAACACTTAAAAGGAAGTATTTTTTTCACACAACACATAGTTAAATTGTGGAACTCCCTGCCCCAAAATGTGGTGATGGCTGCCAACTTGGAAGGCTTTAAGAGGGGAGTGGACATGTTCATGGAGGAAAGAGGTATTCATGGCTACTAGTTAAAATGGATACTAGTCATGATGCATACCTATTCTCTCCAGGATCAGAGGAGCATGCCTATTAACTCAGGTGCTGTGGAACACGGGCAGGATGGTGCTGCTGCAGTCATCTTGTTTGGGGGCTTCCTAGAGGCACCTGGTTGGCCACTGTGTGAACAGACTGCTGGACTTGATGGGCCTTGGTCTGATCCAGCAGGGCTATTCTTATGTTCTTAAGCACTGGGTCATTCCTGACCCATGGGGTGATGTCACATCCCGACGTTTACTAGGCAGACTTTGTTTATGGGGTGGTTTGCCAGTGCCTTCGCCAGTCATCTTCCCTTTAGCCCCAGCAAGCTGGGTACTCCTTTTACCGACCTTGGAAGGATGGAAGGCTGAGTCAACCTTGAGCCAGCTACCTGAAACCAACTTCCGTCAGGATCAAACTCAGGTCATGAGCAGAGCTTGGGCTGCAGTACTGCAGCTTACCACTCTGCGCCACGGGGCTCCTGCACTGGACTTAATGTTTTCTTGACATTACTGTAAAATGCATGTTTGTCCTTAAACACTACCATATGTGAAGATAATGCATGTTACGAGGCTTGCCAGGTTCCCCCATGCCACTGGTGGGAGCTTCATGGGAGCAGGGGTGGGGATTTGTGTTTGCAGTGTGCATGCAGCGTGATGACATCACTTCTGAGTTTATCCTGGAAGTGCCAGCATTATGAGGGATGCTCTTGAACATTCCTCATAATAGGTATATTTTCTGTAAGCATTCTCAACATTAAAATGTGTATTTTATATACATATTTACATGCAGTTTAATCCTTATTTTAATAATTACATTGTTAAAATTGATATAATGACATGTGTATCTATTTCGAAAAGATGTTTTAAGGAAAATCTTTCCTGTCACCCAACACATAAACATTTTAAAGGATTTTTCTGACATATATTTCTAGTGTTGCAACATTCTTCCCTTTTCTGAAAAGGATTCAAATTCTTTTTCCATAGATATTTTGCTTCTTCCTGAAACATATGGATCATAAAGAAATAACAAACATCTCTCTGTATGAATTCATACACCATTTTCTTCAGGATGAAAGATTGTGGAGATTGCATAGTATTTTCACAAAATTCTCTACTGGTGAATAAAGATTTGGGGCCTAGTCTCTTGACCCTCTGTGGCCACAACACATTTAGTCACTTATGTTCATTTTTCAGCCACACTTCCATGACCTGAAATAGGCATATGCCTAGAAAAGATCTGTTTTGGCATGGTGTGGGATGTGCTTCAAAATCTATCGTTTCTGTGCTGACCTCAATGAATCTGTTCATGGGATCATCTCCTCAATGATGGCTGCAGCTGGAAGTCTCCGAACAGAAAATTGCGGTTTTTGGAATATGCCTGCAGCTACTGAAGTTTAACTTGACTACCCTGCTGGAAATCATCAAGTCTTTCAGCTTGAGCTGTCCCAAGCCCTGCTCTGTCACAAAGTTCCCATTGCTGCTGGCTGACAAAAGGAAATGCATTTTACTTGGTTTGGTTGCAATGTATGCAAAAATCAGGAACTGCCACTTAACACTGGGAACACAGGCACTGAATATACATACTAGACAGGTCAGGGACTAGTTAAAGGGAAGAAGAGAAAAATGTGCATTCATACCAGAGTAAAAGAATCAATGGGATTTCTTAATGATCCTTCTTGAGGACACTTTATTTTGTGTGTTGTTCAGTGCCCTGAGGGATAGAATATGTTACTGAAATTTGCTGGTAACATCAAACTGAAAGATAACAGAGGGACTGTGAAATAGTAAAGATTGAACTGAACGAACCCATGAACGTGTGTATATAGAAAAAAGAATGAAAACAATAGTAAACACCATTACTATCAGCTGTGGACTCATCATCTGGAAGTGATAAGGGACAACACACACAACTTTTATTATACTCACTAGGAATCACAAGGTTTTTTCATTTTATCATGCTATGTGGTATACTTTGCTTGTCTGAAACACTGTTTGCTTGTCTGAAACACATATGAGAACTGCATATGATGCATCTTATCTCCCTTTGGCACTCTATACATTGTGTACCTGAAGTGTCTGGATACATAAAAATATATTTCAGTTAGGGTTGCCAACCTCCAGGTACTAGCTGGAGATCTCCTGCTATTACAACCTATAGAGATCAGTTCACCTGGAGAAAATGGCTGCTTTGTCAATTGGACTCTATGGCACTGAAGTCCCTCCCCTCCCCAAATCCCACCCTCCTCAGGCTCCACCCCCAAAATCTCCCACTGGTGGCTAAGAGGGACCTGGCAACCCTAATTTCAGTCTATGCATGGTAACCACCTGACTTTCACATCCTTTCTGTCCCACCATCTTTATGATGATATTACTCTAAAGCAATGGTCAGAGACCCTATCTGCAGTTTTCAGTCATACAGCTGAGACTTGGGTTTACCAACTGAGGCTAGGCCCAAGTTACACACTGAAGGAGATGATTGTAAGACTTGTCCATAGGGAAAACAAAGAATAGAAACAATGTAAATAAACAGATCGTTTATCTGAACTTAGGTTCACAACAAACCTAAGAAGCAGAATGATTTGGTTCATACCTTATCTTTTCTAGATTTGTACGGGAAAAAAATCATTTTTAATCTGTAGAAGGCACAGAGTTGATCCACTTCACAAAACCTCTAAGGCTGAGCCCATCTCATGAATGAAAGATGTGTCTGGGGTGAAATTGTTGCCCCTAATATCTGTTAATATCTATCAACTTGGTCAAGAGAAAAAGACTCAGTTTTACTGCCACAGAAAGAAATGTTCTATTGGTAATCTACTAGAATAAGATACTGAAATTAGTGGTCACATTTGCCATATGTGGAAATTTCATGTGGACATGTTCAAGTGACCGTCGAAGTAAGGAGGTGAACCTGAGAATTTGGAAATCTGTTTCATGCGTTATGTGATTTTTATTTTCTGCTTGCTTGTATATTTGACCATGCTTGACTTCTTGTGTTTCAGTTACATTTTTATTTGATTCTTTAAAACCTTTAAATCTTATTTTACTTACAAAGAGTTTCAAGAGCTTATGATGGTGCCTGATGCCTTTCCCTTTGTATCAGCTACTCATAAGGGATTGGGGAAGCCCCATCTGGGACGACTTTATATTTGTTCTGCCTGCTGTTTTACGGTATCTTAACATTGTGTTATTGTTAATTTTACTATTGGTTTTAATTGTTCGTGTGAGAAAAGACACATTGCTGAAGTACTAATAAAATGTGATTGATTGCCTGTCATCTAAACATTCTACAAGGACTTGCACTGTATTCTTGACATCATTTTGTTAGCCATTTAGAATAATATCCTCAAACAGCGCTATGAGCTTTGCTAATGAGTTTTTAAGAAGTGGGGATGTAGAAATAATATGTACGTACTCGTTTATTTTAATTTTGTACCTGGTTGGGAACACTGTTTTTATCCTGTCTGTTTTCTTTGGCCATGTTCACATTTTTGTGTAGTTCTTTTAAGGAATTTAAGCAGAATTTTTTACATTATATGTCATTTATATACAACTGATGCAAAAAAAGCATCATTTTAAGGGCAATATTTACACAGAATTCATTAACTAGGGGAAAAGGATGACCACAGTTTAATCCTCAACATAGAGAACCATAGAAGAACATTGAATTTCAATCAGAGTTGTCATGATTTTTGAGGGCTTAATGTCAAGTGTTATTTAATGTAAGATCAAGTTAATTTGTGCCATAGAATTCCCCATTACTATGTATGGATGTGAAAGCTGGACAACGAAGGAAGATGACAGGAAGAAAGTAGATTCCTTTGAAATGTGGTGTTGGAGAAGAATTTTGCAGATACCGTGGACTGCAAAGAAGATAAATAAGTGGGTTCTAGGTCAAATCAAGTCTGAACTGTCCCTAGAAGCTAAAATGACTAAACTGAGGCTATTGTACTTTGGTCACATTATGAGAAGACAAGAGTTGCTGGAAAATACAATAATGCTAGGAAAAGTAGAAGGCAGCAGGGAAAGGAAGACCCGACATGAGACTGACTCTGTAAAGGAAGCCACAGCCCTCAGTGGCTCTGTAAAGGAAGCCACAACCCTCACAACCTAAGCAACATTGTTAATGATAGCACATTTTGGAGGACATTGATTCATAGGGTTGCCATGAGTTGGAAGCAACTTGATAGCACTTAACATACATTCACACACAAAACTAGAATAACATAGCTGGTCAAGTTGGTAGTAGGTGTCTGAAGCAGCTAGCATCATGCAGCTCAGTAACAGGCCTCGCCCTAGGTGAAGTGATCGAAGAGGTACTTGCTAAGGCCATTCTTGCTGGCACCCACATGATTCAGGTTGGTTACAGGTTCTTAATCGGCTTTACTCTTCATCAAGGTAGTGAGTCTCCACAAAGTCACACATGTGAGTATCCAGATAGTGAGAAGTAGGGTTGCCAACTGCCAGGTAGTAGCAGGAGATATCCTGCTAATTCAACTGATATCCAGCCGATAGAGATCAGATCACCTGGAGAAAAATGGCCGCTTTGGCAATTGAACTCTATGGCATTGAAGTCCCTCCCCTCCCCAAACCCTGCCCTCTTCAGGCTCTGCCCCCCAAATCTCCCGCCGGTTGAGAAGAGGGACCTGGCAACCCTAGTGAGAAGTGATTTGGTGGAATTTCAGCAGGGCCTGGTTCACACTCTTCTCCAGCTGAATGGCAAAAGCCATGGCAGAGGTTCTGTTCCCCCATTCATCCTGCTTTGCTTTTTTGAACATTCTGCAGGACAGCTCTCCCTCCATGACAGTTCTGGAAGATCAGCTTGTTTGTGCTTCTTCCCAGAAAGATGTTAAAAGGGTTGCAAATATGAATAAAGCTAGATCATTCCAGGTGAAATAAAAACCCAAGGACAAGTAGCTATCGCTGGCATGGAGAACCCGATTGACCAAGGGATTCATGCTGGCTTTGCTGTCTGTTTGGTGACCCTGGTGAGCCTGAAAGCTCATAGTGCAAATGAAGGTGGGCTGGCTGGATGAGAAATGGTGGATGGGGTGGCCATGACCCTAATGTGTTCAAGAGCTGTTGAAGCACGAGCTGATGGAAGGCATCCAGAAGCTGATGAAGCTGGAGTTGTCACGAATTTAATAGCATCCCTGTTAAAGATATGGGTGTGACCTACCTTAAAAGTGAGTGTTTCAACAGTTCCCTAATTATGAAAGCTCTTTCAGCCTAACCCACTGAACAAGATTATTATGAGGACACAATAAGGAGTGAACCATATATGTCACTCTGAACTCTTCTGAGGAAAGGCGGGATAGAAATACAATAGGTAGATGTATATAATGTGGTGGGGAACAACACTGATCTCATGTTTCATATATTTATCTAATACATCCAAACCCACTAAACCCATTGGACCATGGGGCAGTCCTCTGAAGGCATCCAGTGTTGGGGGAAAGTTTCAGTTTTGTTTCAAGTGTGGATAAACCATAAAGGAAACTTGAACTTTCAAGCCCAATTAGAGTTGTCATGAAATCTGATACCATCCCTATTAAAAAGACTAGTGTGACCAACATAAAAAGTGAGTATTTTACAGGCTGCCTAATTATAAAAGCTGTGTCAGCCAAACCTACTGGATGGGATTATTATGAGGGTAAAAAGGAGAAGGAATGAAATACGTTCATTACTCAAGTGTCTTTGCAGGAGTGGAAGGATAAAAACGTAATGATGTGATGTGGAATTACACTTGTTAGTCTGGTACAGCTTCTGGTTCTGGACTGTCCCAGTTACCTCCATCTTTGAATAAAATGGATTCCAGACATTGACTCTGTGTAGCATCAGAAACTGGAAGTTTTGCTGAAATTGTAGCGATTCAGCACTAGGTAATTGTTTTGCGTGGCATGTGGAATGCCTAATCGCAAGTAGCTGTGAACCCTTAAAAAGTCTTTCTTAATATTGAGAGGACAATTTTGTTCACAGAAGCAGCTTGCCCAACTGGATTTTGACAACAGAAAAGACCCCTTCCTCCAGATGACCCACCAGTGTTTGGCCTTACATATTATGTGTGTGGAGAGAAGCACTGATTACTATTTTGAGTGATGGTTCTAATGGTTCTGGGGGAATCCATGGATTCATATGAAGGAGCCAGAAGCTTGTGCATCCTCTGGAATATGTTGCATCAACTGTGCCAAATGAGTTAAGACAAGCAGCTACTTAGATACCAGGAGAAGTCTGTGCTTTCCTGATATATCACTTATAGGCAAATGGATTGCACAGGATTTGGACCTATACATAAGGGTAGGGTTGCCAAGTCCCTCCTCACCACCAGTGGGAGCTTTGTTGTGGTGGGGCTGGGGGGGGAATCAGTGCAATAACGTCACTTCAGGGTTTACCTGGGAAGTGATAGGGACGTTCTAGCACATTCCTCCAAAAACTCTATGGTTTCCATAGAGTTTTGGGAAGTGACGTTAATTGCCCCCCTTCATCTGGCCTGCTTTTACCCACCAGCCAACTGAGGGGCAGCGGGCAGCCTCCTTAATTGGTGGGCAATTGCCCAGCTTTACTTGGTATCTGGCAACCCTACATAAGGGGGACCCTCCAAAAGCATTTGTATTCAAAATCATGCTATACAAGATTATCTTGATTTTTTCCCCAATAAATCCAGGCCCAGTAAATCCACTGCATCCTGGGCCTGTACCCAACGGCATCCATCTGGAGTATTCAGATTCTGGTTAGGGCTGACCTCTACCCTGTTCTTAAAATCATATATTGTTGTTCGAGCAGAAGATTTTGCCTATAATTAATTATCCAGATTCAGTTTGCTGCACATCTTGTTTTGCTTTACATTCGAGAGCTCAGTAAACTCTTCCTAAATTAATACAAAGAAAGCGATATATTTTCACAGCTCTTTAACTATGTGGCAATTATCATGAAAATTATACAGCAACAGAACCAAGTATATTAACAAAAGAGGGCCGCCCATTTCAGAGCTCAAACATAACTCACTACAAGTGGCAGAGTAATACACTCAGTATTACTTCCTGTACAAGTGTTAATCCAGCCAAAGTTGCATGAATACTGAGGCAACGATCTTCAACCAAATGCTCAACCAAAAAGTCCCGCTGAAACAAATGAAAATTTTTAAAGCAATTTTACTGGGTACTGGAATGTGGTCACTGTTTGCTAGCAGTTTCTGTACCGTAGCTAGATAGCTAGCTAATAAAAACCATCACATGTCTAAAACAATTGAAAATATTTTGCCATAGTCTTTCCTTCCCCATATCGCATTACTGCCTAATTAGACACTTCCATATTGTAGGCGTATAAACCTAACCTGAACCCGAAGAATAGTCTTATATGAGGCATTTGTGTTAATTACTAAAACTTTGTTAGTAAATATAGAAAAGCAAATTGGTTAGAAAAAAGCAAGACAGATGAACAGTTGTGGAATATTAAAAAAACAGATGTCTTTTCCCAAGAAGGCACCGGAAATAACAAAGACTTGATCTGTACAATGTAGGGCTGCCAACCTCCAGGTTTGCATTCACGTTGTTTTTGGTACTTTACTTTCTCCAACCTCCAGGTACTAGCTGGAGATCTCCTGCTATTACAACTGATCTCCAGTCGATAGAGATCAGTTCACCTGGAGAAAAGGGCTGCTTTGGCAATGGGACTCTATGGCATTGAAGCCCCTCCCCTACCCAAACCCTGCACTCCTCAGGCTCCGCCTCAAAAACCTCCCGCTGGTGGGGAAGAGAGACCTGGGAACCCTAGTACAATGCAGTGCACGTGCATGATATTGTAAATGGTTTTACTTTATTAACAGATTTGATATAGTGTTCAATTCAAAATCTTCTCAGGCCTGTGCCCTTCTGAAGCTTCCTCCAGGACTGTATTTTAAAGGGATCCTTTCTTATATTAAAACAGTGTGAAAAAGCATCTCTGTTCACTCTGAGGCATGTAGAGATGTAAGGAGATTGATCGAAATGCTTCAGTGCATTTGACCTGGCCCCAGGTTCAGTAATAGAGCACATGCTTTGAATCAGTGTTCCAACCAGTCTCCCTTGCTTGGCGAGGTTGCCAAATTTCCAAGTGGGACTTCAAGGAAATTTATGGAAAACCATATTCCCACTTCCAGATATTTTCTGTATGAGGATGAGATGAAACAAGCAAACAGCAGGGTCAAGAGGTTATCAAATGTAAGAAACAAGGTGTAAAAATTCCAGTGAGGGTCAGGGTAACTGATATAGCTGGAAGGGTTCAGATCTAATCCCCGGGGGGGGGGGGGGGAAACAATTACCGATTGTGACTGGTCTTGCTAAACCAGTAAATATTTTTTAAATGAGCCACAAATCCAATGACCTGGTTTAAACCAGGAGGACAGGAAGTGGATAACCTATTAATAAATCTTAGTTCAGCAATTACATCTTGGAGTTTATTTTTAAAGTTATATTTGTTGTGACCAGGGTGGTTAAAATGTTCTTCTACTGGTTTCTCACTACTGGAATTTTTTAATGTCAGATTTGTGCTCATTTATTCATTTTACACAGGGATTGACCTGTTTGTCCTAGAGAGACATCAGAAAGGCATTGCTGGCAAATGATGGCCTAGATCAGACAGGAAGATGAACCCCTAAATGACCCCTAAATGGTACACCCAATGTGATTAGGCCATGGATAGTATTGCCAGTTGCATTACCCCTGTCTTGTAAAAAGATAAAGGTAGTCCCCTGTGCAAGCACTGAGTCATTACTGACCCATGGGGTGATGTCACATCCTGATGTTTACTAGGAAGGCTATGTTTATGGGGTGGTTTGCTATTGCCTTCCCCAGTCATTTACACTGTACCCCCAGCAAGCTGGGTACTCATTTTACCGACCTTGGAAGGATGGAAGGATGAATCAACCTCGAGCCGGCTACCTAAAACCGACTTCTGTTGGGATCAAACTCAGGTCACGAGCAGAGCTTTTGACTGCAGTACTGCAGCTTACCACTCTGTCCCAAGGGGCTCTTGTAATAGGCTGCTATTTCTGCACACCAGCTTATCTTATTGATCTGCTTCCTCCCTTCCTTGTGCTGATATTATAGTCCCAAGAATGCATGATGTAATTCCTTCAAGAGTGAGCCCCTGTCTGAGAGATAGGAGGAAATGCGGCTGTAGACCACAGATTGTGTGATATGCTCAGGATGGTAGCTGGAAGCATGTAGAACCATATAGCAGTTAGTGTATTTTTGGGCAGTAGTGAGGTGCTCATGTGCCCATCGCATAGTTGGACCCGTTCTGTGGGGTGAAAGTTGTTGATGTTCTGCTGGAATCGCTTTAGACCTTCCTTCCCATGTGTTTAGATGAAAATGTCAACAATAAATCTCATCTAACATAGGTGATGAGCAAAATGACAGAATTTGGTAACAAGGTGAACTGTGGTGTTGAAACGGATAATCTTCCTGATGGCTTGTAGTAATTATTTTAGTCTATTTTTGCTTCAGTAGCTCTAAAAATTACTCTGTGACAGCATTATCAGACTCTTGGTCCCGTACTGCCTGCTCTGACTGGAAGCAGCTCTCTAGTCTCAGCTCTTTATTTTCCAGCATCTTTTTGCTTGCAGATAACAAATGCTGAATCTGGGGCCATCTTAATTGTAAAGAAAACAATGGCCTCTCCTCTAAAAATGGGAAAAATAAAACTGCCTATAATTCAACTTTTCTAGAAGAAGAAGAAAAAGAAGAAGAAGAAGAATTGGTTTTTATATGCCGACTTTCTCCACCACTTAAGGAAGAATCAAACTGTCTTACAATCACCTTCCCTTCTCCTCCCCACAACAGATACCCTGTGAGGCAGGTGGGGCTGAGAGAGTTCTAAGAGAGCTGTGACTAGCCCAAGGTCACCCAGCTGTCTTCATGTGTAGGAGTGGGGAAACCAACCTGGTTCACCAGATTAGCGTCCGCCACTCATGTGGAGGAGTGGGGAATCGAACCCGGTTCTCCAGATTAGAGTACACCACTCCAAACCACTGCTCTTAACCAATACACCATGCTGGCTGTAGTGGTTAAGGTGACAGACTAGGATCTGGGAAACCCAGGTTCGAATCCCCACTTGCTGGG
Source organism: Euleptes europaea (assembly GCF_029931775.1). Classification (NCBI taxonomy): domain Eukaryota; kingdom Metazoa; phylum Chordata; class Lepidosauria; order Squamata; family Sphaerodactylidae; genus Euleptes; species Euleptes europaea. Next base: position 59,432,769 of record NC_079319.1, read on the forward strand.
TGACCTTGGGCCAGTGACACACTCTCAGCCTCAACCCTGGCATATTTGGTTGGGAGACCTCAAAGGAATAGCAGGGGAGTGAGGTGGAGTCAGGCAATGGCAAACCACCTCTAAATGTCTCTTGCCTTGAAAACCCTATGGGGTCGCCATAAATCAGCTGTGACTTGACGGCAAAAATTAAAAGCTTTCATAAGCTACCTATGTTTCTAATTTGCTAAAATGGTTGGCTGTTAACATCTTAACCTTGACCTGCATCTAATTCTTAAGCACAGAGCATCACTGAGTAGATTGGGTTAAGAAATGTAAAAATTAAATTTCGAATCCCTTAACATTCAATTATCCTCGATATGCAGAAGGAAGATTCAAGGAGATGGTGAAGTTCCTTTGGAATGCTAATGTAACAGCTGTGAAAGCATGAATTAACAAGGCTAATTTGATAGTAAAAACTAGGGACGCTTCTATATTTCTCCTAATTCAAACTTGGCCCCAGGTTTTGAAGTTTGTGAGCTCACTGGCAGAGCTGTGGCAGTACATTAGTGACCTCTGTATATTATGAGTATTTACAAAATTTGTATTCTGCCTTTCTGCCCTTACAAGGGCTGCCCAGGCGGCTAACAATTTAAAACATACGTGATAAGATTACATTATAAAACCATTAAAATCAACCCCCCTCCATTGCACATGCAGCTTTCAATTCCTTTTGTGCATTATTGTCATTTCCCCCAATCCATGTGGTTGTGCACATTTCTAAACTGATGAAAGAACATCCCTTGCAGATGCCAAACGGAATTCAAAGCTGTGGCAAAGGGCACTCATGTAGACATGAATTGTAAATCAGAAAGAAGGGGGAGAGGAATGCAGTGAAGGGCAAACCCACACCAGCGGTAATGGAACAGACCATCCCTCTGTGTTCCAGCGGTTGCTAACCTTCATGTAAGAAAAGGAGATTGAGAAATGGGAATTCAGAAGAGGAAATCTAAAACAAGAAACTTTCTGCACTAAACATTAACTAGAATAGCTGCCTCTTCTGATGAAAACAATCAGAGCCTCCAGTGACTTTGAAGGGAGAAAATCTAGGCTGGTCTTTTGTCTCCCCCAGATCTGTCCTACGTATCTCCATAAGGCTCCATGTCTAAAGTCAAAAAAGATGCAACAGTAAAGGAACAGTCATTCTCCTCTAGTCAGTAACTTCAAGACCTAATTTGCCACTTCAGATCTCACTTTCTGTAATCCCAAAGCTCAGCTTTGTGTCTGGGCATCTGTTGCTTGATAGATGGTTCTCCCTGTTACAGCATTGTGATAACACCATTCTTGCTTTTTACAGAAGGTTATTTGGCTTGTATCATTCTCCCTCCTTTCGTCTTCCTTCCCTTCACTGGCTTCCACCCTTCCTTCTTCTTAACCATCCTTTCTTCATTCATATTGTGTATACGAAAATATTGCTTCTACCCCTAAAATAATTATCCCAGTGATCATAAATCAGTGCTTTGTCCATGTACACTTTCCTAAATAATATGTATGTAGCGGGGATATCCCCCCCCCCATTCTCCCAAAGGTTCTTTTGGGGCACATCCAAAGCCTGTGAAATCCTCTTCATGGTTCACCCTGAAGGGTCAACTAACTTGCCAGGAAAAGGATGACCCCAGCTGTGAATATTACTCTGAGTCCCTCCTCTTCTTCTTATTTAAAAGGCTTAGCTCTGCAGCATTTCTTGCCTGGTGGATTTAAGCCCTGCCACCTCACTGACATCCAAACCCTCCTCGCCGACATCCAAACCCCTTATTTTCTTCAACTGATCACCTGTGAAGAAAGATGAGAAATTCTTCCAGAATAATACAAATGGCCCAGTCCATTATGAATTGCCCACATTTAAATCTCTTTGCTCCATTGTGTGTCCTAGTTCTAGACCCAATGATGGGCAGAACTGTAGAATTTCATAAAATAAAAGCTACCCACTTTTTGAGTGCAACAAAGACCAGTGTTAGGCACACTCTGCTTAAGAAGAAGAAGAAGAGTTGGTTTTTATATGCTGACTTTCTCTACTACTTAAGGAAGAATCAAACCAACTTACAATCACTTTCCCCTACCCACAACAGTCATCCCGTGAGGTAGGTGGGGCTGAGAGAGTGTGACTAGCCCAAGGTGACCCAGCTGGCTTCATGTGTAGGAGTGGGGAAACAAATCCAGTTCACCAGATTAGCCTCTGCTGCTCATGTGGAGGAGGGAGGAATCAAACCCGGTTCTCCAGATCAGAGTCCACTACTCTAAACCTCCATTAACCACTGCACCATGCTGCTTATATTTCCCTTCTATTTTTTTTCACTTGCCCACACTGAGACCCGGCTGCCTTGGATGAGGGGGTTTGAGTCTGCTTTGGTTTCAGTAGCTTCTTGCCAGCTGAGTGACTGCCTCAAAGAGGACGCTGAAGTACATCACCAGTTTGGTGTGTATTTGAGGGCCTAGCACTTTATCAAGGAATTTCAGACTCCTTTGCCCAGTTCTGCTTTGGGCCTCTTGTTTAGTCTTACATCTATCCATACCCATACCTTCATCTTTAGTCTTCTGGAGGTTGTTTCTAGCATCACAGTACCCACCCACTGTCTCTGTTGTCCGATCTTGAACACACAAGAACACATGAAGTTGCCTTATACTGAATCAAACCTTTGGTCCATCAAAGTCAGCATTGTCTACTCAGACCGGCAGTGGCTCTCCAGGGTCTCAGGGTCTTTCACATCACCTACTTGCCTAGTCCCTTTAACTGGAGATGCTGGGGAATGAACCTGGGACCTTTTGCATGCCAAGCAGATGCTCTACCACTGAGCCAAGGCCCCTCACTTTATCTTATCTCACTGCTTCTTTCTTTTTTTTCTCCCATTTCCTCTGGAATTATGACTGTCTCAGTCAAAAAACAGTCTCAATCCAAAATCTCTTCCTCTCTCATTCCCAACTATAGGCAAGTTTATCTATGGGCGAAAACGCATGGTCACTTTATCCTCCTTTAATCCCTGTTTCAGCCAGGATTCAGCCAGGATTGACGCATGCGTTTCGCCTAATGTGCGTTCAATCCTGGCTAAAATAGGGATTAAAGGAAGATAAAGCGACCATGCGTTTTCGCCCTATATGTAGCAGTATTTGCTCTCATACCGCCTTTCATAGCCTCGTCTCTCCCTCCCCACCGGTGGTCTTCTCCATTGTCTATTTTAGGTTTTAAATTTCTTGGAGGTAGTTTCTCAAGAATATTAGTACATAATAACAATAATAAGCTCTGTAAAACAGTATCATGCTTATTGTGTCATGCTGCTAATCTAATATAATGCCTATTACATTGTTAAAAGTATGCCATTATTTTATTTTGCCATTTATTATTAGCATTTGGTACTAATTCAGGTATTAGGAATATGTGTTGTGTGAGAGAGAGGCTCTTTTTTATGTACTGCAGATTCAAAAAGAAAAGTTTGAGATTCAAGCAGTCTAATGCCAAACTCTTAAAACACTGACAGATGCTTCATAGCAAAGATACTACAAGGTGTTAGTGGTGATATCATATGGTAACAAAACTCGCTTTTAAACCCACTTTAGCTTCTGACAGCATAGTTGACGTGCCGTGGGATGGCAGGAGCAAGGCAATATGCCATTTGGTTCTGCACAGATTTGGGACAAACCTTAACTGGCTGTTAATGCCCAGTCCACAAGCAAGTACGTTTATACAAATGACACTGTCAGATAATCTTTCCCTATTAGTTTCTCTCCTGCACTTGGCCACCTTAAGAAAGGCCCCCCTTATCTATAGCTTTGATAAAAGTCCCACTCTTCCTTTTACCCAGCCTGTTTCACCCATCCTCACTGTACCATGACAAATAAGTCTTCGTGTCTGAAGTCTGTCTGAACGAGAGACTTGCCACATGTTTGGGATATTGCTTTATTAACAAAGCATCCAGCCCAGCACATTGTCCCTCCATTTTGTGGGCTATTCTTTATTACAACAATACTCTTTCCTTTCAGAAACTGCCTTCCTCAATCTTAACATTTGTGTTTGCCTGTTTGTCAGTATTACTGGCGCAATGGCATGCTTTGTACTGTTGGTCTGGAATTGAAGAAGAAGAGAAGAGATGGTTTTTATATGCCAACTTTCTCTACCTTTTAAGGAGAATCCAACTAGCTTACAATCACCTTCCCTTCCTCTCCCTACAACCTACCTTGAGAGGTAGGTGGGGCTGAGAAAGTCCTGTGAGAACTGTGACTAGCCCAAGGTCACCCTGTAACGACACCCTTCTATACCCCCTGTAATATGGACACTCTTGGACTCTCGTGTCTGTACATTGGGACTGTTGCTGAATGGCAGGGGAGGCATGGAGAGAGACAGCACCACACTCCAAGACACAGGAGCATCCCAGGCACCCTACCAGACATCGCTGTACGGAGCCAGCAGGGACCTGCGAATGGCACACAGCACCTGGACCCGGAGAAGAGAAGTGGACCTGAACTCCATCTTGGATCTGAATGCAGAGCAGAACAGAGAACTCCAAAATCTGCTCCTGAGCCTCTCTGCCAGAGACTCGCCCCTGGAACAGCTGCCTTCTTGGACACCTTTGCATAACCAAAGAAACAGCCAGCATATCAAGACCTCAGACTCAGAACAATAGTGTTTTCCCCTTCCACACCTTACATTCCTTCTCAGGGCAAGCTAATCCCATCTTCTCCTTCTCCTCTCTGCTCACAGTTCCTGCCAGCGGTCAATAACACAATCAATGAGGGATTGACAGTCATCAATAATCCCCTCATATTCCTATCACCCTGGCCCACACCTTTTCACCACTCAATCTTTCTCCAATTTTGAAGCAATCTTACCTTTGTGCCCCACTGCTCACATGCCCTGTGAGTCAGTCTGCCTCAGGGGCAGAATTTGACTATAAAACAGAGAGACCTGGCACATGTAGTCCCTTCTCATTTTGGATCCAGAACACAAGATGTGAGTCCTACACCTGGCGTGTAGTCCTTTTCCCCTTTCCCCCATGCAGCTGCTATTCTGGAACCTTGCTCTGCAGGAAAGGTGACTATGAACCGCTTTACTGCTACCCCTTTTAGAACTCTGGTGTGTGTGTGTGAATATTGCGTGCAATTGTGCTTGTATGATTTGTGCCCCCTTTCCCCTAAAATAAAGTACATCCTGTTTTAACTGCATTCAGTCTCTTGAGCCATTTGTTCTTTTCTGGTTTTGCTCACCTTGCGTAGACACAGGAATAGACCCCCGCTAAAGCCTCTCGTTAGTGCTCTAAATTTGTCTCCAAACTGACTAATTCCCCCATTAAAAGTTGGAGACCCCAGCATTCCCCGTAACAACCCAGCAGGCTTCATGTGTAGGAGTGGGGAAACCACCCCGGTTCACCAGATTAGAGTCCGCTGCTCATGTGGAGTAGGGAATCAAACCCGGTTCTCCAGATTAGAGTCCACCACTCTTAACCACTACAACACACTTTACAGAGCTTATTATTGTTTTTTATGTACTAATATTCTTGCATTACCTCCCAAGCATTTCGATGGAGATGCAGCATGAGGTGAGAGTGCCATCACAGCAGCAGGCTCCACTGGTGCATGCACCAGAAGGAGTGAATAGGTATGCATGCAACTGCATGCCCACAGGAGCCCTGTTCAGGTATTCAGAACTGTTCATGAGCACAGATGTTTGCACATCAGCTGGCCCTGCCCCAGATTGCTATACCCCCAGCTGAACATCAGTGGTCGGCCCATAAGTATATATCCTTGTATGTGCATAGGAGTCCTGTCTTTTTCAGTATTCCATTAAAAAAATCTCTGCATACAGAGAACAAATATATCAAATGACAATATTGGGATTTCTGTCAGTCATTGCTCCTGAACTGAATATGTGGCTTATCTATTACTTTCACACATCAGATCACCGAGGCAATGTGTAACAATGGTGTCTTTTGAGCGAGCCCCATGCTTCAGCGCTCCACGAAAGCAAACAGGTTGGAAAAGAGGACAATTGCAGGACTTGGAATTGGGTGGGAGCTGCTATTCCCACATAATAAAGCGACAAGCACTGTCCCCAATTTGGGCACTTGCGATCCCAACGAGAGTGTTCAGTTGTTATTCATTGAGCGATCACAGTCTTCAGGGAACTTTACTTTTATGCGTGTTTCTAATACATATTAATTGGCTTACCCTACAGAAGTGAGTTATCATGCTGTTTAATTAATTTCTCTATTCTGAGGTTGGGCTCCTAGGATATATGCTAGAATGTACAGGCTTGCATGAAATCTATAGAAGCTTCCCATTATTCTCATTATTAAATTCTACACCCCTTTTCCTCAAGGAAAACAAATTCTGAAGTGCAGCTTCCAATTACCCCAAGCCTTATTCAACCAATGCCACTGTTTCCATTATAATTTAATCAGAAAAAAGCTGACAATAATTTTCTCTATCAAGTCATTCTTATTCTCTGTTCATACTATTTCCATCATTGGTTTGCAATTTCATTTCTAATTAGTTTCTTGGCATGTACAAATGTAAAGCTTATTTAATTTTATTCAGGATTTGTGTGCATACTTTTCTCTGGCAACCTGTTTCCCCCCTTGCATCTGTGTTTATTTTTACCCCCCAGCGTGTTTTCTGAATAAGTAGCTCTCAAATCTTTCTTGATGCTTATCATGTTCCAGTTTGCAACCATTGTAGGATGCTATTTTGGTTACCCATCAGCCCAGCGCAAAGCTGACAGCCACCAGAAAATAACAATTTTAGATATCTAGGAGGGATTTAGAAGTCCTGCTGTGTTTAATTTGATGGAGCCACCATCCCAAAATGTATTTTGGCAGAAACACATGAATAATCAGAAAAGCACTGGCATACTCTCTGCTACTTTCGCAGTAGTCTGTCAAAACGTTCTGTATCACATATCTACAAAGTTAACGGTGATAATCTACCTATCTGTCTGTTCGTCCATCCATCTGTCTTGTTGAAAAGTAAATGACAACTTTGGATGATCCTTCAGGGATCTTAATATGGTTGGGGAAAGACAATTGTAGTATTGTATCAAAGAGCAGAACACTTAAGAAAAATAGGGCTTTGGCCAGCTAAACGAAATACATTTGATTAAAACAATGAGGTAAATGCCAAGCTATTGGCATCAGGTTACCAAATGAGCTCTTTCAATCCATTGCTAAAATATATAGAATGTTTGTAAATATCCCAGTGGCTCAGAACTTTAGAAGAATGCCAGTAGCATACAAAGGCCGTTAACGCATGGCACCTTTGTCCCCATTAAATTGCACATTTTTTTCCCCGGAACCCAAAAATTAAATGCACATAGGAACGAAGGAGCGCCTGGTGGGAGCCGCTGCTGCTGCTCTGTGCTCCTCTACCCCTCTGTCCCAGGGTAGAGGTGAGGTGAGGCCAGCGGCAAGTGGAGGCTGCGGCAGCCAGAGAAAGGAGCTGCTGCCGCTCTGCGCACCCCCACCCCTCCATCCCAGGGTGGAGGCGAGGGGAAGCTGGCGGTGGGTGGAGGCGCGGGAGAGGGGGTGTAGGGTCGGGGGGAAGAGTCGCCACCACAGCTGCCACCAGGGCCGGACAGTCTCCTGGCAGGGAGTCGACCCGGGTGCCAAAACGCACCTGAAAACACACGGAACTGTCGTGATAATTCCATTTAAATCGGCACAACAGGGCAATCTGAAAACCTGGAAGTGTTGTGGAAGGAGAAGGGGCGATCACGCGCTCAGGAGATGAGCATGCGTGTTGACCTCTGAGATTTGCAACATTCACGGGAGAAGTGCCAGACAAAATGGCCATGCGTTTTCGGCCAAAGGCTAGGGACTCCTGATGCTATGTGATGTTGGTGAAAATAGATTCAGAAGATAAGTGATTGGGAGGCTACCAAAGTGCTGAGAAAGGGTTAGGTTATGTGTGTGAACTCAGTATATGCATGAGAGCTGTATGCTTAATGGTTTGTGTGATAATGTAATTAGATGAGACGCTGGGAAATTCATTAATTGATTCTGCACATGTTTTTAATGAAAATATCAGACACAGCAGCCCCAATGGAGACTGGGACCACAGTGCAGTGAGACAGGGGTTTAATTCCTCTGCTGTATTACTCACCTCAGTCTCACCTCTTGTGCTGCTTTTTTGCCTCTCAAGAGAATCATACAGGCAACAAATCGATGCCTGTATATAGACCCCATGGTGGAAATAACAGCTCCAGAGAGGCTGATTGAGGTTGATCAAATGACATAGGGAAAGGGTTAAACCTTCCTGCACAGTGCATCGCCGATCTACATCAGGGTACTTCGTAACTTCTATTTATTATTTAAACTTTGGATATCCATTCCTGGATCTCCAAAATCTCATCTAGCTTGATCTAGGCGTTACATGGGACAGTAGCCATTACCCAAGGCTATGGATGCAGGCAGGTGTTGGGGGCAAATGCCTACAGTTGTTTGTATGAGATGGGTATTCTTTGGTGTCGTGCCCTGAACTGGTGTGCCTCTGTTGGAAGTTAAGGTAATGTGAAACCTTTGCTTTAATGTAAGAGAAAATAAAGAAACAAAAGGCAATGAAAATTTGTGTCTTTGTCTTATGGCCAAGGAAGTGGAGAGTTCTGGAGGACCTGATGGAATCGTTGAGTAATGTGCTCCTTAGAGCATTCTGGCAGTTGGCTACCCCCTCCCATGAGTGTCTATGGAAATTACTACCCATGCCTGTAGGGTTGCCAGGTCCCTCTTTGCCACCAATGGGAAGTTTTTGGGGTACAGCCTGAGGAAGGTGGGGTTTGGGGGAGGGGAGGGACTTCAATGCCATAGAATCCAATTGCCAAAGCAGCCATTTTCTCCAGGGGAATTGATCTCTGTTGTCTGGGGATCAGTTGTAATAGCAGGAGATTTCCTGGACTCTATTGGACTCTGGCATTGAAGTCCCTCCCCTCTCCAAACCCTGCCCTCCTCAGGCTCCACCCCCAAAATCTCCAGGTATTTCCCAACCTGGAGCTGGCAACCCTAGTGACTGCTTAGATCAGGGTATGTTGAGCTTAAGATACCATCTTCTTACATAGGAGTACGTTACATAGGAGTATGTGTCAGTGGAAGGAGGGGTTTCTTCCTTATGCCGAGACTTTTTAAAAATGTGAAATTGTAGTAAACTGGAAAATGGGCCACTGCCACACTGACCTATGTCTAGTGTACACAAAATAGTCGGTAATTGTGAATGTGGTTCTCCTCAGGCCACTGAATGAGTACCAGTGGTCTAGCATATTCCGTGTGGCATCGGTGTTCTATGCTTAATCATTTCAAACAGTAAACAGGACTAGTAACAAAAAATGTTATGGTGGCTATTCAAAGCTTGATGGTAGTTCCTACCCATTTTGACATGTGCTTTCATTTTCAAAAAAGCAACTATTGGTTTCTGCTATATCCAGCTTTTCTAGATTGAGACCAGGCTGTTCCTTGTAAATATAATTATTAAACACCAGTAGTGGCTGGGAAAGTAAGCTTTAGGGCTCTCATGGCGGGTGTCAAGGTTACATTGTAAAATGTCTGAACTATTTGAAAAGATGTTGGTCTCCTTTATTGTTTTTCTGCATTCCCCCTTCTACTGAATTTATTTACTACTAAAAATACAGCTACTGTGGGAGCCATTTGAAGGATTCTTCTCTTCATTTCTCCGACTCTCGCCCCTCTACACACTTTTTTTCCTTTTGAGTTTTATGGTAGCGGAGGCTCACCTCTGAAAAATCTCTAATTGCCATCTGCTACATATATCTGTCTCACTTCAGTTACTGTATTTCCCTGTCAATTTATTTGACAACCACCAAAATGCCTTTTAATATGTTTTCTGTTTCTCCCAGTTGGAATCTGGTCAGAGAGACTGCATTAATGCCAGCGGCAATCATTCTGTTATTCAAATCTTTCTCTAAGGCCTGTATTCCCCCACATTCCCATAAAACACATTCTCTTCCTTCCATCACACTGACTAGCAATATGTTTGCACAGATTGAAGTTATGGGCACAGTGACTGCACAGTTGTCTCGAGAACAGTTATGTTCTTTGTGATCGCAGAAACGTGGAATGTGTCCGTGTAAACTTGATGGTATCGGGTGCAACTCTGACACAACAGAGAGAAAGTCCTAAATTCATGGAAAGAGCTGTCTACTGATTGGCATGCTCTTCGTGGGTATTCATCTGTTATGTATTTCCGAAACACACGTTGAAGAGGAAACGGTTTCTTTCGGATACTTTTAGACAAGTGACACGCGTGCGAGGATTGCCCCTGCAGAAAGATTTACTCACCTGCGCAACTGCTCTGTACACAAGGTATCCCTGCAGTGAGAACGGGAGGTAAATTTTTAATCAGAATGGTTTTCATCTATATCTCCTTGGCACAACTTGTGATCTATCAAGCTGAACTGATCGCAGTAACCCTGAAAAATAAAGGGGGGAAAAGGGGGGGAGGCTTCTATTGTACTTTCCGCACAATAATTCATAGCTGCTGAGCAGCATTCAGCTTGGTGAGTCTCAAGTTCTGTCGATCTGCTCCATGTTGGTTTCTGTAGATGTGCTCCAATAATGAAGCAATAAATTATTAACATCATTTGTCTTATTAAACACATAACCTTTTTAATCAGCCAGTGTGGAATTTTATGCAATTGGATGGAATTATTAAAAAGTTAACTTTTTAAATACAAATATTTACAAAAGGCATGTGTAAGGCTGGGTACCTAGAAGAGGCATTGCTCTTTCTCTCTATGTACAGGATGTTTCTATTGTGACACATGTGTGCATCATATAAAACCAACAATCATTTTATTTGTGTACAGATTTATTTTATTTATTTTTCAAATTTATAGCCCGGTCTCATTCCCAGCCAGGCCGGGCTCAGGGTTGCCAGCTCGGGTTGGGAAAAACCTGGAGATTTTGAGGGTGGAGCCTGAGGAGGACGGGGTTTGCAGAAAGGAGAGACTTCAATGTCCTAGAGTCCAATTGCCACTGTGGCCATTTTTTCCAGGTGAACTGATCTCTGTCGCCTGGAGATCAGTTGTAATAGCGGGAGATCTCCAGCCACCACCTGGAGGTTGGCAACTCTAGTACAGATTGCTGCAGATACATGAATTGTTCTATTAATTAAAACAATGATTTTTTTTTAATTGGGTGACAGCCCTAGTTGCTTTATGTAGTTGCCCAACAATATCAAACCCAGTTGGAATCTAACACAGGAAGGCTTTTCCATTTAATTGTATAAAGAGTTCCAGAGAAGCCTGAGTACTACAAAAGGAAAGCCGGTGCTATGAAAGCACGGAGCAATCCTACTGTAGTGTATGATAAGCGGTTCCTTTAGAAAAGAAACAGAACTATCTCAGTGCATTTATTATGGATGAATAATACACAATGAAATGAATGTTATGAAGATGAAATAATATTGAAATGCCCCAGTGGAAACAAGATTGCATTTAGAGATTTGAGCCCCCGCTATATTCTGTGGGCTATGAATGAATCTTTTTTTATTAATTTCCTTTGGGAAAATGCGTAGCACTGTATTTGAATACAGGCGGGGAGGGGGAAGGGAAAGCGCTGGAATGAGTTTAAAGCTTTATAGGCTTCTTTTCACTGAAACTTTATGATCTTTGTAAGTAGAGTTGAGTGAACAGAAAACCTGCTCATGTTGCTATTTTAGAGCCTTATTTATTTGTGAGGTATTAGATTGGAAAAGGGTTGATCTGATGGGAAGGGATAAAATTAAAGAGTCCTGGGGGGTTGTTGTAAAGTTTCCTTTAAGATACTGAAGGTCATTGACAAGATGAGACACTGATATACAGCAGACAGGCTCCCCCTTAAATGTTCCCATAAGGTCCATATTGTCTCCTATACTTTTTACATCTACATTAAACTGCTGGAATTGGCCATCTGGAGATTTGAAGTTAAGGGCCATCAGTGTGCTGATATCACACAGCTTTGCTTTTCCTGTTCAGGTGGGACAATAGATGTTCTGCAAAGATGCCTGGAGGTGGTGATGAGCTGAGAAGGCCCAATAAATTGAAGGGTACATTTATTTGGCTTTTGTTACATTAAAGTTCAAGTTATGGGGGTTTAGAACATAAGCCACATAGGATGTTTCCCTGCAGTCACCCCGCCAGCTGGTTCAGGGCCTCCTTTTGATTATGCATGCCTTTTCCGCCCATCAGAAGTCACCTCGCTCTCCTTGCGTGTTTTGCCCGCATTTTCCAGATGCTGTTTTAGCCAAACTCTGGAAAATACAGGCAAAATACATGGGGAGAGCGAGACAACCTCTGATGGGTGGATAAGGCATGCATAATTAAAAGGAAGCCCCGAAGCAGTCAGCAGGGTTGACTGTGAGGAAACGTCCCTGCATTAAAGGCTAGTCTCTCTCTCTCTCTCAAAACACAACCTGATTACAGTTACAAAAGCCATTGTTGTATCATAATTAAAGAAGTTGTACAATATGATAAGTAAATATTAGCTGAATATTAACGTATTCACAGATATAATGGTGCCTAATCATCCCTGAATACATTGATAATGATGAACCTGTGATTAATGTGTAATAAGCATCTTATTAAACATAATGTAAAACATTTTGTATGTTTAGTGTATTTGGATTTTGCCTATTAATGGGACTGAAATGTCATTAAAGTTATTCTAAGCCCCCACTAATTAGGCTTAGTTCCACTGATTTCACTGGAATTCCTTCAGGAAAAAAAACCTTTCCGAGGGTTAAATTTCCCAAATGTTATCCCTAGTATTTGATTAATCTAGGATCCATCCAATGTACTCCTCCTAACCTGTAACTTGATAGCATGATATCCAGTGGGGTCACTCACAGACAAATATTCTGCCCACTTGGGTGGCTCCAGTAGATACACAAAATAATGAGCTTGTAATTTAAAAAGAATACTCCCGCCTACCACACACCAAATGGACCAATGAGCAATCAGCATGCTTTCCAGGAGCCATGGAATTAAGAGCTTAAGGTCAATTGAAGTTAACACTTAAAGTCAACAACCGCCACCACAACAGACCTGACCACATTCTATATGGCAATCAAAATAGCAAAGCTGCATTATTCAGGCTAAGAACCACACTTTCTTAGGCATCTCTGGCACATCAAGCACTGGAGAACTGCATTGTCCTTTCACCAAATGTATAACCTGAAGGGAATATGTCTGGATAACAAACCTGAATTGATTGTGGTAACAGCCTGATCCTGTACACTTTTGCCCGTTAGTTTGAATTTGGAGGAGTACAGTGCATTGTACTGTAGCCTAAAACTGAAAGTATGAAAAGACCAACAGTGTGAAGATTGTGGCCAAATTATTAAAAACTTGTATCAATAATGGGACTTCTTGTAGTTCTTGGTTTGTTGTTTTGCAAATTTATTCCTTTTCCAGACAATATGCATAAGAAAGTTCGATAAACAAAGTTTTCCCACAGCTTCCAGGAGCATGCACAAATGTGTTTGGGCTTTACTGTAACAGCAATCAACTGGATGGAGGATTCCCAGAATTATTTCCAAGTGCTCTAGATTTGTCTGTTCATAAGGACAGTTGTTTTTATTTCATTCTCTGTAAACTTGGATAAAATAAAATTGTGGACTCTAAAATCCCTCAGGCTCATTTCTTAACCCAGGTATACCACATATTTCTTAAAGTCCTTCTTCATCATTGTCTTGTTGAGATTTTTGACTTTTTATCCACATTGGTTCTGTGTGTGATGGTTGCTCAAATGCACAGATGTATTGCCTGGACAATAGGGTGAAGCGCAAGAAGGTCCAGAAGACATTCTCAGCTTGGGCTTGGAAGTTAATTGTGCATCATTTGTTTGGCTGGTCAGGTATGTCTTGGGAGACTCTAGTCTCCATGCTCCACAGGGTAGCAGTTGGCCACAGGCCTACCAGGCATCTTTGTTATCCATACTGGACGGGGACACAGTTGCTACATGCATCTTTCCTTTGGGTAGCATGTAACAACATAATGTAATTGTGCAGTAACATAATTAAGTTTATTTGGATTTGGTTCCAGTAACTCCTTGAGTAACACACACAAGAAAGAAAGAAAGAAAGAAAGAAAGAAAGAAAGAAAGAAAGAAAGAAAGAAAGAAAGAAAAGGCTTTATTGAAGGGATTTAAGAAAAGATACTAAAACAAGCATATACTTCAGTAGCAGTGAAGTGCACAAAAATAACAAAGCTGACTAGCTAGCTTACTTATTGGAGTCCTAACTAGGGTTGTCAGGTCCCTCTTCGCAACCGGCGGGAGGTTTTGGGGGCGGAGCCTGAGGAGGGAGGGGTTTGCGGAGGGGAGGGACTTCAATGCCATAGAGTCCAATTGCCAAAGCAGCCATTTTCTCCAGGGGAACTGATCTCAATCGGCTGGAGATCAGTTGTAATAGCAGGAGATCTCCAGCTATTAGCTGGAGGTTGACAACCCTTGTCCTAACACAGCGCAGTTGGTTCTTAAGGGAAAGGGTTTCAAGAGCATAATACAAATATCTCCTTGGCATCAAGGAGGGGCAAGAAGGAAAGGGTAAAGGCATAAGGATTCTGCTCTCTAGCTACACTTATAGAAAATTGCTGACCATAACCGCCTGACCTCCTCAACCAGTCATTGGGCAACATCCATGGAACTTTCCGGGGTGAGGGTGAATCCCCCCTACCATACCAGATTCATGGCTGCATCATGTGAGCTAATTAATGGGCCTGAGAAGATGTCCTTGACAAGTAGCTGCCAGTGTGGGGGGTGGCTAACACCTGCAGAGAGTCAGGGAACAGTGAACTCAGCTGAAAAGTTCTTCTGAGATGGCTTCTCTCTTGACAGGTGTCTGTGGTAGTTCCCTAGCATTACAATAAACCTGTTCTGAATGGCCCAAAAGGCAAGGAAAAGGGGGCACTCCTCCCCAGGAAAGTGGACAGACAGCACAAGAAAGGGAACAAGATATACTGTTGGTTCTTGTAGGTTATTCGGGCTGTGTAACCGTGGTCTTGGAATTTTCTTTCCTGACGTTTCGCCAGCAACTGTGGCAGGCATCTTCAGAGTAGTAACACTGAAGGACAGTGTCTCTCAGTGTCAAGGGTGTAGGAAGAGTAATATATAGTCAGAAAGGGGTTGGGTTTGAGCTGAGTATTGTCCTGCAAAAGTAATGTGCTAATCATTGTCCTGTAAGTATCAAGATAATGTGCTAATGTTAATATGGAACCATTGTATGTTAATATGGAACCATTGTATCCTGAAGTGATCTGTTAATGTGTGTAATCCAAAACTAATCTGCATGGCTATTGTTGAATGTTGTCTTTGTTAGTCTGGAGGTTTTCAGAACAGGAAGCCAAGCCTTATTCATTCTTAAACTCTCCTCTTTTCTGTTAAAGTTGTGCTGATGTTTATGAATTTCAGTGGCTTCTCTGTGCAATCTGACAAAATAGTTGGTAGAATTGTCCAGTCTTTCAGTGTCTTGGAATAAGACCCTGTGTCCTGTTTGTGTCAGTCCATGTTCAGCCACTGCTGATTTCTCAGGTTGGCCAAGTCTGCACCAGTCAGGAAAGAAAATTCCAAGACCACGGTTACACAGCCCGAATAACCTACAAGAACGAATGAACTCTGACCATGAAAGCCTTCGACAATAATAAGATATACTGTTGCTTGTGGAAGCACAAGGCGGTGTGCTCCTATATATCATTCCTAAACAGGATGGCATACACTTTTTAACACTGAAGAACATTTATTCAGGACTCATGTGCACTTTGCAGTTTCCAGAGGCTTGGTGGGTAGTCAGGCAAGCTAAATGACACTGATCTGGGGCACTTAGGATTCAGGCAGGGATTGCAGTAAATGGGAAACTGGGGTGTGCTCATAAGGCCACTCTCCCAAAAAATTGGAAATCCCCTTAATGGGCTTGGGGATGGAGGGCTCACGGTTTGATATTTTTATATATCAGGTTACTGGTGGGCCCTGCACTTGTTAATGCCATATTACTACTGGAAGCTTCCAAATAAAGCTGTGGCGTGATGTCTTCTATCAAAATTGTACGCTTGCCTTGTCCTGGCTTCTCCGCTCCTCACAGCTGGGTTTCTCTTCCTGGGTCATTTTGCATCCAGCAACTTTTGCCAACCCCCCCTTTATAGCTTCTTCTTTAAATGTTTCACATAGCTGCTGACCCTTTGCAGATCTGAAATCTTCAAATGAGTTTTGCATTTGAAGTCTGAAATAACAGAAGTCCCAAGTAAAATCACTCACTATCTGTTGGAGACATAGCCTTCCAATTACTTGGTCTGCTTTGTCTTTTACTTTTTCTTTCCCCATTTTTGGCTGCACTATTCCATTTGAAGATTAGGCATTTATGGCTACAGATAATCTCCTGGAATGTCATAGCTATCTTCCAACATGACATCCTCTGTTCTTGTCCTACTTATTGCATTTTGAGGCATGCTGTTAACATGGTCTCTAATGTTTATGCCGCTTCTAAATACAAATCTTACGTGCCTTCTCTGGAAGCCATTTGTTACTGACTTGGAAGTAGTTTGACATGCAAAGATGGCTCAAATATCCTCGTAATTTGTTCAGAAAACTAATTTATGAGGCTGTTTCATCATAACAGTTGGACATCATTCTCCATAGTTATTGCCAGATTTATCCCTTGTAAATATTTTTGTCCAAACAGTTCACTGAAACAATGTTTAAACACACTGCATCATTATGAAGCACTTAAAGTATTTTAATAACTGAAGGCTATCAGAAACTACATCTTTCTTATCGACATCTACTGATTCTTCCTTGTGCCTTTTCATGTACAGTTGGCCTCTCATAGTTGTTTAACATATTTTGGAAGATAGTTTTCTAGATCTGGGATTTCTGTTGGGTTGCTGATTTTCATGTTAGTTTAATGTCTAACTATATTTCCATAAGGCAATTTGCTGTTTTAAAACTTTGTTATAGTGATCATTGAATTTGTAATTTCTTTATTTTTACAGCCTTAAGAATAGCAGCGGTTCTTTTCCCTCCGGCAACCCTATTCCACAGTATTTGATGTGTGCTCAGAAAGTTGTAATGGAACATATTTTTTCAGTGATTTCTTACTGTTTTGCATTACATGTAAAAGTTATAAAGATGACTTTCCAATTTTCACAGCCATCCTATCTTGATGTAATGGCTGTTGGAGTGAGAGCGACTCAGCATGCCTTGACATTGGGGGGCGCTAATTTACTCTAAGTTTGTTGTTATCTCTTTAATGGAATGTTCCTATTTTGCTGAACTTGGGGGCTGCCCTCTAACTCCTCCTCCTTCTTTCTCAGTAGCCATTTTGTCTCTCTCTTTCCACATGGTCTGCAAAGGAGGCAGACATTTCTACAGGTCTCTCCTGCATAAACCATACAATCATACTTGCACTCACATGATGCTGGATTAGCTAGCCACTTATATAGGGACATGTATTCTTTAGATGAGGTTTTCTATCTTTTATCAACTGCAACAAGAATGTTAACAAACTAAACCTGAATAAATGTAAGTTCTACTTTTTTGCAAATTACTTCCTGGGAAGACTGAATTTATAGCACTCAGTATCTCACTTCCATGACTGGGCAAACTCTGCTATATTAACCAAATATAAAACCCAATAATGGCAACATTGTAGGACTTCCAAAACAACTGGAAACTCCATCATGCATTCTCCTACCATTAAAATTCCCTGTGCCTGAAGGTTTTATGCCCCGCTTTTCTTTACCTTTAAGGAATCTCAAAGAGGCTTTCAATCACCTTTCCTTCCACTCCCCACAACAGACACCTTGTGAGGTAGGTGGGGCTGAGAGAGTTTGGAGAGAACTGTGTCTAGCCCAAGGTCACCCAGCAGGCATCATGTGGAGGCGTGGGGAAACAAACCTTGTTCTCCAGATTAGCATCTGCCGCTCTTAACAACTACACCACACTACCTCTTGGACCAACTCACATAACTTTCTACAGGAATGTGGATTTGATGTCAGTGAATCTTTCTCACTCCTTCCATTTGACAGAAAAAGCTTGCTGCAAGTTGTTAGATCTGCTTGCCAAAATGATGTATTGGACTGCAAGCTTCCCTAGTTGCCCAATGGCAAGATACAAAAGGAAGCTTTGCATTTTTCTAGCACCAGTCTGTGAAGTTAAGTAAAGAGCAAAATTGCAATGCCATCCTGAGTCATCAGCAAAAGACAATACATATGATAGCAGAGCACAGTATTGTCTGTATGGATCTACAGTTATAACATGCGAAGGGAGTTACATGGTTGGAGAAAACCATACGTAATTGCAATGCACAATCACAGTGTAATAAAGAGAGGCACATGTAAGGTGATTAACTTGCCAGTTTAACAAGCTTTGTACTGTAAGTGATACCTTGCACACTAGGGGTGAAAACGCATGGTCGCTTTATCCTCCTGTAATCCCTGTTTTAGCCAGGATCGAACGCACGTTAAGCAAAACGCATGCGTTCGATCCTGGCTGAAACAGGGATTAAAAGAGGATAAAGTGACCATGCGTTTTCACCCTAGCTATCAATGTATCATCCAAAGCAATTTTTGTGAGTTCCAAAATTCCAGAGTAACAAATACAAAGTACCGTATAAACTTAACAATCTTACCCTGAATGATATGGCTATGTGTCATTGTTGTGATTCCTATAGTTCAAAATAACATAGCTTATAGATAACACATCACATAAATATCACAATCTTATTATAAATAATACAGCTGTATGACAAGACGCCCGGCTTTTGTAACTTGTTTTGCTAATGCTTTGTCAAAGTGGTATCTACATTTATTTGATTATGTGCAATAATTTCAAAAACAGAGCTGTGTTAAATTTTCGGTTAGATATGTTATTGTAAAAATATTGCTGCTGTTATGGGCTCACCTTAGTAAATTAGGTGTGTCTGCCCTAAATTTTGTCTCTAAATTTTGTTATTCTGTAAGGAGATAAACAGTAATTAATGTTAAAGCCAGGGTTTATACTGGAATGAGAACAGAGTAATCGAGTAACATACCACTTGGCTCTGTGTATCTTCACTGTGCATTGCAATTATGTATGGATCTACAGGCATTGGCCTATCTGTCCTAGAATATACTTCTCTGTGTTGGCAGTGTGATTCAAAAACTGCCACTTTCCCTCAAGTTTATAGAGTGTTGTCACATCTTCCGTTTTCCTCAGGTTCATGACAACACCTTGCATGACATTCAGCAGTGCTCCTTCCATCTTTGGCTGCATTTAGTTGTTCTGACTGCAACACTTGTTCATATGTGTACTTCTGAGTTTATTTAATGGATTAGCAAGGTTATACTGGCAAGGCTTTATTTAGATTTCAGTTTTCTACTTGCTGCATTCTTAAAATAGGTGCTTCAGTGGTATCTATAACATAATCATTGCCTATAAGCTAGTGCAGACACTTATTCAAGATATACCCTTATGTTATAATATTCAAAATATTATATTACATATATTAAAAAATAACTCATAAAATATTCCCATAGCATTAACAACTTCCAGAGAAAGAAAAGAAAGAGCACTGTTCTACTGGTCAATATGGAGATACTATAAAAGAAAATGCTTAGATTTTGCTAAGTAATGGATCAGTGATGTTTCCACTGGGGCAACCGATTAACTAATTTTACCACGTTTCTCACCCCCCCGCCACACAGTGGCACACACATGTTGCTTGCTGACAATGCTGACACATATGCATTTAATTTGTTAGATCGAAATATATGACATGGTTTTCATTCTGAAGTCCTCTATGTGGTTTTATTATGTAAAGGCATATCGTGTGCTCCAGCGACACTTGTGATAAACTCTATAATACTTCAAATATTCTACATTTGGTTTCTGTTTGATGATCACATATTGGATCACCTTGCTTTTCCTCTTACTTTCTTTTCCAGAAAAATACTTTCTGTGTTCTAGCTTGTGCATTGATATGCATACATGATTGTACCTAGGGTTGCCAGGTCCCTCTTCAGAACCGGCGGGAGGTTTTTGGGGTGGAGCCTGAGGAGGATGGGGTTTGGGGAGGGGAGGGACATCAATGCCAGAGAGTCCTGTTGCCAAAGCGGCCATTTTCTCCAGGTGAACTGATCTCTAGCGACTGGAGATCAGTTGTAATAGCAGGAGATCTCCAGCTAGTGCCTGGCAGTTGGCAACCCTAAATGTACCCCAAAAAGTAACTTTCTGTTTTGCTTTTGGCATTTTCCTGTTTTATTATGATTCTTTAAATTATGCACTATGTAATACCTATAAAAAGTCCTCAATATATAGTGCCAAGTTTTGATATTGTTATAGACAATGGAGTGCTTATAACAACCTGACAATGTAGTTCCAAATATTTCATGAATATTTGTATATATATGCACTGTTTTCTGAACTGTTATTAATGGTGATTTAGTTTGAATTGATCAACCAAAATGATTAGGGGACTAGAGCAACTGTCCTATGGGGAGCGGTTAGGATGCTTAGGGCTGTTTAGCTTGGAAAGAAGGCGGCTAAGGGGAGACATGATAGAGGTCTATAAAATTATGCATGGTTTGGAGTGGACAGAGAGAGGTTTTTCTCCCTCTCCCATAATACTAGAACACGGGGTCATCTGCTAAAGCTGGAGGGCGAGAGATTCAAAACCGATAAAAGGAAATATTTTTCCACACAATGCATAGTTAAATTGTGGAACTTCCCGCCCCAGGATGTGGTGATGGCTGCCAGCTTGGAGGGCTTTAAGAGGGGAGTGGACATATTCATGGAGGAGAGGGGTATTCATGGCTGTTAGTTAGAATGGATACTAGTTATGCTGCATACCTATTCTCTCTATTCTCAGAAGAGCATGCCTATTATATTGGGTGCGGTGGAACACAGGCAGGATGGTGCTGCTGCAGTCATCTTGATGTGGCTTCCTAGAGGCACCTGGTTGGCCACTGTGTGAAGAGACTGCTGGACCTGATGGGACTTGGTCTGATCCAGCAGGCCTTTCTTATGTTCATATGAATTAAACACCATTATTTTCCCTTTCCAATGCCTTCTTGAATGTTCCTAGCAAGGTGAGATGTGGGAGGCACTCTGTACCTTTAGATTTTTATAACTTCTTAAGGAGCAGCTATTTTTTTCCACCGATGCTTTCCCACATTAATTTGCTAATTAACTGGTTCATTCTTTTCTGGAATGCAGGAAATGCTGTCAGTGGTTAAACAGGATTTTCACATTGGCACTCACAGTCAAATTTTTAATTTCTACTTATTTAACTTCCTATATTTTCTGGTTATCACTTTGTACTATCTACGTACCATGACCTTTGGCTCCTTAAAATAACAGGGCATTGGTTTTGTTTGGCAGAGATTAAAGAGTCCATATTGCTTCCTTTTACAGTTTTGCACTTTATCTCTATCTTACTCTGAGTTTTTCTTTTTACCTTGGTCTGTTGACTATCATATCACAGTCTAAGGGCACTTTCACACATGCTGAATAATGCACTTTCAATCCATTTTCAGTGCACTTTAATGATTGTCTGCAAGTGGATTTTGCCGTTTCACATAGTAAAAGCCATCTGCAAAGTACATTGAAAGTGGATTGAAAGTGCATTATTTGCCATGTGTGAAAGTGCCTGAAGAAATTTGTCTCAGGCTGAGTCTGTACCCCTAATGTCAACTGGGGCTGTGTGAATGGTTAGCTGCAGTTTCCAGACAGAGAATCCAGCATGGTGTAATGGTCAGAGTGTAGGGTTGCCAGGTCCCTTTTCGCCACCGGTGGGAAATTTTGGGGGTGGAGCCTGAGGAGGGGGGTTTTGGGGAGGGATGGGACTTCACTGCTATAGAGTCCAATTGCCCAAAGCAATCTTCTCTTGGTGAACTTTCTCTTGGTGAACTGATCTCTATCGGCTGGAGATCAGTGATCTCCAGTTAGTACCTGGGGTGATCTCCAGTTAGTACCTGGGAGTTGGCAACCCTATCCTGTTCCCACCGCAGAACCAGTGCTTTACGTCAAACTATCACACAGGGTTGAGATCTCAGACCCAACCTGGGTATTCTGTGATATAAATCCATCAAATATAGGTCTAGGCTTGGCTCAACATCAAGCTTCTTTCATATTCTGCTCAGTCTGTTTCTTCCCCTCCAACATGTACATCCTCCTCCTCTAGCCGTCAGCTGCTATCGTTCATCTTCAAAGTGCTCCATCTGTGCATGTGTAGCCCAATGATTTTTTTACAACTTTTTTTTTTAAATTGATGAGGGACTTTTTTGCCCCAAAGGGAAAAAAAAGTGTAATATCTAGCTTTCCCTTGTCAGAAACAACTCACTTGGGTCCTTTCCCTCAGGGTGTTTTGCCTTCAAGCACATTTACAAGCCTGATGCGCAGTATACTAATAAATCTGGGTGATATTCCCCATTGTTGAGAAGGTAATTCATAGTTTCTTAATATTGAATAAACGTTGTTATTGTCTGCATTTTTGTTGTCGAGTGGTTTGTGCAAATGAATGACAATATTTGCTTTCAAGGGGTGTCGAGGAGAGAGGTTTAATCAGTATTTTGTACAACTTTTTGTAAAAATAGACGGCTTTTCAGTTTTTGTTACCGAGGCTTTCGTAGCTCTTCCTGTCACTCTACCCACACATGAATATAAAAAACACAACAACACTTCACAAATAAGATGGTAACCTGTACAACATCTATGGAATACACAAATACTTCTGACACTTTCTGATATAATTATGCACAGTTTTGTTTTTTTCTGTTGTCATAGGGTAAAACAAAAGGGTGTTTTACTGCTTGATGAAGTTAACAGTAGTTTATTAACTTTTATTATTTAGACAAGTTCTCAGAGGTTGCAATTAAAATGTACTAATGTACATAATATTGCAGCGAAGTTTGTAGGTTTTATTGTCCTCTTTTTCCTTTCCCCTCTGGCTGTACAAAAGTAAACCTCTCCCCTGCTACCATTTATTGGGTGACGTATAAATGCAGTCAAGACCAAAAGAAATACAACAAACTATATTACTGCTTATGTATATATGCCTATGGAATTACCACATCAAAAATAAGGTATTCCTCAGTTTCTTTAGGAGACAAAGATTTGCCAAAGATAGAGAGCAAAAGAAACCCCATAGTACAAATAGAAAACCAGGGTGGGGTTAATTGCATATGCCTCACCTTGCCCAAATGTCAAAATTTAAAGCAGTTTAAACTCCCAGTTTGAGTG
The DNA here is from genome assembly GCF_029931775.1 of Euleptes europaea. Lineage (NCBI taxonomy): Eukaryota > Metazoa > Chordata > Lepidosauria > Squamata > Sphaerodactylidae > Euleptes > Euleptes europaea. The sequence continues at coordinate 59,455,973 of NC_079319.1, forward strand.
GAAAAGGCCTCTTGATGCAGCACTTCTGGTTGTAAACCGGAAGTGATGTAATTGTGTCGGTGCGGCCGTGCGCATGCGCGTGATCCCACCTCACTTCCACCCTAAAAACCTCCCGCCGAAGGACTGGAGGGACCTGGTAAGCCTAAGTCTCAGTAACACAAAAACTGGCCTAAAATAGTTGTGTGTGAATACTCTGACTGTAGATTCATTGAGCTTTTCTGCATGCTCAGCCCGCTCCTGATTTTCTTGGCAGTCAATCCACAAGCACTGGAATCAGTTTGAGCATGGTTCTTCCTCTGCATTTTCGCAGTTGTGGAGTCAATAATGAGGATTTTCGAGGGAGGGTGCTGTCATCATCATTGGTGTGAGTGGTGGCATCACAGCACCCCCTTTCTTAAAAAAGGCTCTAAAATATCAATATATTGCTAGAGCATTGTAACAATAGGCTTATCAGGTTTTCATTAAAAAAAAGGTAATAGGGGTGTGCATTCAGCAAGGCTGAACTGAAAAGGCAGAGCTCTTCTGATAGGGTTGCCAGCTCCAGGTTGGGAAACAACTGGAGATTTTGGGGGCGGAGCCTGAGGAGGGTGGGGTTTGGAGAGGGGAGGGACTTAAATGTCATCGAGTCCAATAACCAAAGCGGCCATTTTTCTCCAAGTGAAGTGTTCTCTATCGGCTGGAGATCAGTTGTAATAACAGGAGATCTCCAGCCACCACCTGGAGTTTAGCAAAAACAACAGCACGTGGGCTCTTTGTAAATAACAATTTACTGTGTGAAATTATTCATAACATACGGATAATCATATGGAAGCATCCAAGAGTTTGTATTATCACCATACAAAGAGCTATAAGCAGGTAATTCATCAATAACCATAAATAAGGTAAATTTACCATAACATATAACAGAAAAAAGGTTGTTTCACCATACACTTCCAACAAGAAAATAAAGACAACAAGTTCTTCCACAGCAGCAAATAACAAGATGACACCTCTAGATTGGTGATCGTTTCGCTTTGATAACAGCTTCTTCAGTTGTGTGTCAATGATTCAATATTCACAATAACTTCTTCAAAGTCTTCAAAGGTGTATTAAGGGGCATACATGCCTCTGTAAATAATATGCATTAATTTAATATCCATTTCATATAAAGTTATGTTGTAAGAATTAGTAAAGTTGACAGTCTTACCACAATTATGATTCAAAATTCACATTCAATTCAATAAAGCAATCCATGGGGCAAGTTGCCTCTATAATAAAGAATTATTATATGAAAATTCATGAGTAAATCGAAAACCTGTATTATAAACAAAGAAGACATCTAGGGCAATAATGAATTGACTGAAAATAGCTTACCCAGATATGAGAGAAATAAAGATGACCCTTCAGGTAAAAAGTAAAAGAGTTAGCAAGAAAGAACTTAGGGAAAGTTCTTTCTTGCTAACTCTTTTTCTTTTTACCATGGTTAATGCCCTTCAGCTGGGAACACTTGATGCTCAAACATAAGAAACAGATAGTGGTTTGAGAAATTCCATGCTCATTGAAGCTTAGGAGAACCTCTAAAAGTTAAGTATCTAACCGCTTCCCTCGTGGAGATATGCTTTTACCCTTATATCTCCACAAGGGAAGAGGCTAGAGACTTTTTTTAAAAAGTGAAAGCTGGGAATTCAGAGAACCTGCCTAGTCTATTGTTACAACGCTCTAGTGCTATATTGATATTTTAGTGCTTTAAAAAAAATGAAACCACTCGTCCTCAGAGTGGGAGAGAGGAGAGCGAATGGTTTGACCACAACAGAGTCCAATGATTGAAAAGTGAGATGGAGTTGAATGAGAATGGTTGGGACGAAGAAAACCAACATAAACATTATGCATGAGGAAAAGGGTGACTCAAAATCAGTTTCCATGGGGTAAAAACTGAGGGAGGGGGACCCAACATAGGGGAGTGCATGCAGAAATCAGAGGACAAACTGAAGCAGAATGGGGTCAGAACTGATTAAAAAACCTCATGCAGAAAAGCGCATTGGTATCATCCTAACAGACCACCCTTCCGCGTATTTTTAAAACTGCCAGACTTTAAATGCATACAGTCTTTATGGTAGATAAGAGATCCATAACTTGTCCAAGCAGAGTGAAATAAGTTTTATTGGTAAGCGGACATTAATTAATGAAACTATAAATTACTGCTGCTATTGCTGCTTCTAGTGTTACTGCTACAACAGCCACTACTTTTACTAACTCAGCATTTGTGTTATAACAATCACTACAGGTCACTGGGGTTTTAGCTGAATCTGTATAGTTCTAAATTCCGCACTGTGACAGCAAGACTCAGATGCATTTTTTAAATGGAAGCAAAAAAACCCCCACCTTTTTAAAAGCCATAAGCAGGGAACTCAGTGTGTATTCATTAAAAAAGGTAAAGAAAAGAAAAAAACAATTTGGGACTATTAGTGAACAAATAAAAAATATTCTTGGTAGTAGAGTTCTTTGAGCATGTTCTCATCTTTTGTTTTCAGCCATGTTTTCCCTTTTGCAATTGTTTGCAGCACAATGATTCTATGCTGCAGGTTTGGGGCGTGTTATTGGTGCTTGTAACATCTGGTTCCTAGCACATCTCTCTTTGAGGAGGTTACGTAATGTGATGCAGTGAAGCACATTATATAGTTTATCCATATTGAACCTTTGCTCTGAGGGCATGCTTGCAACCAGTGAGCTCCATCTGTTTCAGAGAAGAATATCCAAAATGTATAAGCCCCTCTTGCTTAACGATTGGGCTTATGATATGTCTGAACAAGAAAAACAACAAGAAAAGAGGTGGGGGGAAACCAAATGGAATTCAACCAAAATGCTGATTCCAAACCGAAGAGGATGAGCTGAAAAATGCTACAATTACAAATATATACATTTTAATAAGGTGCACAATCAAGTTAAAAACATAAGGCCTCTAGCATAGGCAAGACTTTCACATTCAATACATACAAACATAAACACCTGCGATGTACAATCTTACATTGACCAAAGTAGGATCCAAAAAGGACCTAACGCGTTTCGGCCTGAGAAGGCCTTCTTCAGTGGTCAGTCATAGAGTTATAATTTAGCACACATCCTAATAATATAATTCTGTCACACTAAACAGTAAAAAATGTATAAAAGCCCTTCGAGTATAGTGAAGCTCCCTGTAAGTTTATTTATTCCTTGTATGGCCATTTGACCTAATACACTGCTTGATGTAAACACATCCTCAAGAGCCCGGCATGTAAAAGAAGGTGAGACATGGAAGTCACGTTATAGTATACAAGGAATGTATAAACTTACAGGGAGCTTCACTATACTAGAAGGGCTTTCATACATTTTTTACTGTTTAGTACGACAGAATTATATTATTAGGATGTGTGCTAAATTATAACTCTTTGACTGCCTACTGAGGAAGGCCTTCCCAGGCCAAAATGCGTTTGGTCCTTTTTGGATCCTACTTTGGTCAGTGTAACATTGTACATCGCAAGTGTTTATGTTTGTATATATTGAACGTGAAAGTCTTGCCTGTGCTACATTAGATGTCTGATCAAGAAACACGAGTTTAAACTGACTTTCGTGTTTGCTCATTGCAAAAGTAATGGACTGGATGATAGTGAGCAAACCAGGCAAGGCAGCGAAAAATGACAGTGAGGATTTAGGGGACTGGGGAAGTGCTTGATGAGAACATGGATGCTTGATCATAACTTACAGACATTATCCTTGAAAAAACATTTTTGAATCTTTGAAATTAGATCATAAGTAGCCGACAAACCAAGGGGGAAAAAAACCCTGTGAAGAGTTTTCGAAAAAATGGGAAATTGTATTATTCATATTGTATTATTCTGCCTAGACATTAGGAAGTATTTTCTAATGGTTAGAGTGGTTCCTCGGTGGAACAGGCTTCCTCGGGACGTGGTAGGTGCTCCTTCCCTGGAGATGGCTAGATGGCCATCTGTCAGCAATGCTGATTCTATGACCTTAGGCAGATGATGAGAGGGAAGGCCCATCTTCTTGTCACTGGGGGTGTGGGGGGGAGGTAGTTATGAATTTCCTGCATTGTGCAGGGGGTTGGACAAGATGAACCTGGTGGTCCCTTCCAACTCTACGATTCTATGATTCTATTTGAATCCATGGATTCCCCCAGAACCATTAGAACCATCACTCAAAATAGTAATCGGTGCTTCTCTCCACACATATAATATGTAAGGCCAAACACTGGTGGGTCATCTGGAGGAAGGGGTCTTTTCAGTTGTCAAAATCCAGTTGGGCAAGCTGCTTCTGTGAACAAAATTGTCCTCTCAATATTAAGAAAGGCTTTTTAAGGGTTCACAACTACTTGCTCCTTCCCTGGAGATGGCTAGATGGCCATCTGTCAGCAGTGCTGATTCTATGACCTTAGGCAGATCATGAGAGGGAGGACATCTTGGCCATCTTCTGGGCATGGAGTAGGGGTCACTGGGGGTGTGGGAGGAGGTAGCTGTCAATATCTTGCACTGTGCAGGAGGTTGGACTAGAAGGCGGTCCCTTCCAACTCTATGATTCTATGGTATGTGTTGTAAAATATGTAAAAATAGAATTGAAAATGGTTAGATAAAAATCTATACTGGAAAGTAATTAGGATAAATGAATGGTTACAAATAAGTTAGCCTTAATATTAAAATCAATAAGGCAAGTTCTATTATGTAATGGCAAAGCACTAACACTATGAGAATGAAAGAATAAATAAAAAGTAGTATACGGGATGTTATAAAGCTAGAATAGGGAAGATAATAGGGAAGATTAAATTCTATATGCTCACCCAGAATAGCTTGTTTTTGATAGTGTAGGTTCTATGTCTGTATTGTGCTGTGTGTGTCATGTCGTAATGTATTTTTGTTTGTATTTTTATAAATATGAATTTTTTAAAAAATAGATCAAAAGTACTCTGCTTTTGTGTGTTCTCATATTGCTTTCTCCATTCCTGTTCCCTATCCAAAATCTTAACATATTAACAATAATATTTAAAATAGGTGTTTAAGAAGAAGAGTTGGTTTTTATACGCCGACTTTCTCTACCACTTAAGGAAGAATCAAACCGGCTTACAATCACCTTCCCTTCCCCTCCCCACAACAGACACCCTGTGAGGTAGGTGAGTCTGAGAGAGCTGTAAAGAGCTGTGACTAGCCCAAGGTCACCCAGCTGGCTTCATGTGGAGGAATGGGGAAACCAATCCAGTTCACCAGATTAGCATCCGCCACTCATGAGGAGGAGTGGGGAATCAAACCCGGGTCTCCAGATTAGGGTCTACCACTCCAAACCACCGCTCCTAACCACCATACCACACTGGCTTAAAATCCTGTTGGAAAGGGGAACTACATGGCATGTACTCTAGACCAATAATTTGCCTGCACGATTCAACGTTTGTTGGGTCTGGAATGCAGGTACTACTTTGCCATGGCTGCTCTCCTTTCCATTTGCCCAATGTTCTCCCCTTCGCATTCTACCTTCCCATACTTCATATTCCTATTCCTCAGCCATTTCTCAGAGTCTACCATTATATGCACTATGGATGTCCACTAATGATAATGGTAAATGTCATTGATAGGATTGCCAATCTCCAGGTACTTGGAGAGAATGAAGGCTCAGTGCTGTATAGATGATGGAAAAGATCCAAACAGCACTACAAGGTAATATAAACACAAGATAAATTTATAAAGGTGCAGGTAAGTGCAAGGAGTGAACATATGTACAAAAATTAAGGGAAACACAATCAGGTTTTTTTTTAAACAATTAGCATAAATAGTCCAGCAAGATATGCAATATGACAAAAGAAATTGTCCAATGGATCACATAAAAACAATATAGCTGTCCATGAAAGACTTTCCTGTACTTCTCGGTAGCTGGACACAAAATGTCAAAAATGAGGACCACAGCGAGGAGGTGCCAGAAGAGGTTTATAACAATCAGAAAAGTTTATAACAATCATATCAATTTCAAAGAGAGACCTATATAGAAATCCTCTCGGTCCCTCTTTGAAATTGATATGATTGTTATAAACTTTTCTGATATGTGTAGCTGATGAAGCCATGTGCGAAACGTGTGCATGATCTAGACGACACGTCTGGGCACCTCTTCTGGCACCTCCTCGCTGTGGTCCTCATTTTTGACATTTTGTGTCCAGCTACCGAGAAGTACAGGAAAGTCTTTCATGGACAGCTATATTGTTTTTATGTGATCCATTGGACAATTTCTTTTGTCATATTGCATATCTTGCTGGACTATTTATGCTAATTGTTTTTTAAAAAAACTGATTGTGTTTCCCTTAATTTTTGTACATATGTTCACTCCTTGCACTTACCTGCACCTTTATAAATTTATCTTATGTTTATATTACCTTGTAGTGCTGTTTGGATCTTTTCCAATCTCCAGGTACTAGCTGGAGATCTCCTGCTATTATAACTGATCAAGATCAGTTCACCTGGAGAAAATGGCCGCTTTGGCAATTGGACTCTAGGGCATTGAAGTCACTCCCCTCCCCAAACCCTGCCCTCCGCAGGCTTCGCCCCAAAAACCTCCCGCCAGTTGCGAAGAGGGACCTGGTCATTGACATGGCTGGGGAAATTCACTACAGTTATGAGTCCTATGGTGAATATAACATCCTGACCACCTAATTACAGCTTGAAGCTGGAGAAGGAATTGAATGCTCACAATATAGCTCATTGTATTAAGTTTAAGCTCTGACAAAGGTGAGATACTGGATTTATCCTTGTTCACATATCCTACAGAGAGAAGCAATGTAGACAGATGTCCTATCTCCTGGAGGCTATGTCTGTTTCTGATAGGAAATCTATCTCTAGGAAATCTATCAGAAACAGAGATGGACTCCTGGAGATAGTAAATCTATCTCTAGAAGTCTATTCCATCTCTGTTACATTCTGATGTCCCTGCTGTTGAATTCTACTAATAATGTTCTTCCTTGCTTTGTCCTGCAAGCAGGGTGATCTGTCGATTCATTGTACTGGCATTTCTTGGAGCTATGGATTGGGTGCCTCAAAAGACTCAGTTTTAAAGTGTGTTGAAGACAATATGACTGACAGAGACTGTATCCTTGGGAGTACAATTTCTTATCGATCAAACTCACAGAGTTACCGAACCCATAATCAACAAAATAGTTTAATTCTGCTTTTCAGTCAGAGGCTTTCAGAGCAACTCTAATACAAACAGAAGCTGAAATTCAATTTAAATGATCACTTGGGGAGGGGGGTCAGCTAAATCAGAATCCAATAGAGGGCTACCTGGTTGCTTCTTCCTCTCCTCATTAATGATAGCCTCATTAATGGTAATTGGAAGCTAGAAAGGCAGGGGCTTTCAGTTGGAGTTGGATCCATCATGTTGGAGAAGTACTTGGTTGTTTCCTGCCTTCTCCTTGGTGGGTAGAGTTGCCAAGCTTTCTGTTAACTTATCCATAGTGCCACATTTTTCATTTTGTGAAGCTCCAGGTGGTGGCTGGAGATCTCCCGCTATTATAACTGATCTCCAGGTGACAGAGATCAGTTCCCCTGGAGAAAATGGACACTTTGGCCATTGGACTCTATGGCACTGAAGTCCCTCCCCTCTCCAACCCTCCCCTCCTCAGGCTCCACCCCCAACATCTCCAGGTAATTCCCAACCCAGAGCTGGCAACCCTACTGGTGGGAAAATCAGTAAATATTGTCTCTGTTAGGGCTGAATTATGCATTATATATTTTGGTGAGCTGGGTTGGGGTTCCCCAGACTTGACACTCTTTCCCAGCAGTCACACAGCAGCTGCAGGGAAAGGCATTTTTCGAAGTCCACAGGAGCCCAATTCTGCATGGAACCGTGGAGAGAGGGGAGGAGACGTCCCTGCTTTTCCTTCCAAAGTGTTTCCCAGAGCCTAAACAGGCTGCAGTGGGGAGTTATTTGCATAACTTTGGATCTGAGCGTGTAGGTCTTCCCAGCACACGGAGCTCTGAAGTTATGCAAATCACATCCTGCTAAGGTCTGTGGGAAAGCGCTTTGGAGGTTTAGGGTGGAGTCTTTCCTCCTCTTACACCACAGTTCCAAGCAGAATTGGACTCCTGTGGATTTTAAAAAGGCATTTCCTCACAGCTGCTGTGTGACTACAGAGAAAGTATCTTGGGTACTTCGGGGAACCCTAACCCAACTCGCCAAAAACATAACATGTAGTTTAGCCGTTAGCTCCAAAGTAGTGGTAGATGTAATTACTGTCTTTCAGATTTGTCCCCTTTCACTTGTTTACCTTTTTCTGTTGATTGGCAAAACCTATCCACTAGTAAATCTCAAGTATACCTATCAATGTGAGAGGAAGCATACATCTTTAAATATTTTTTCTGAACTAACCAACTGGCCAAAAGAGGTATGAATTTGCTAGCATATACCTGGTTGTATGTGTTAGCAAAGTGGAGATATCGAGAAAAAAAATCAGTAGGTTTATTGTGAGTCAGGAAATGTTACTTGATTGATGCTTGATACCAACACTAGCAATTTCATCCACTAGTTTCTTTGACTTTATTATCATTTCCCAAATGGCCTTGTTTAATCCACTGGAAATGTAATGGTATTGAATTGTCAAAAGGAATTCAAGAAGAAGCTAAGCACTAAGCTCTTATTGCCAAAGATCTGATAATTTTGAGACTTACTGTAAAGAGCTTAATGTACTAAAAGAAGGCTAGTTCAGTGCTTAAAGCACAGAATAAAGAAGTATTTTGAGGCCTTTTAAAATAACATACTTTTGCCCAGCTTAATCTTTACATGTATGGAATAAATACATAGTTATCATTTAAATGCATTCAGGAATTTTCGGTCTGAAGACTTAACCAAGTCCTTATCAAAGTCCCTTTTTGCAGAGATGTCCTTGGAGAAGGTTACGTTTTAAAGAGGCCATCTGGGTTGATTTGATGATCTGGACTTCCTAGCTCTCTGTTGGCCCTCTTTACCAATGCCCACCCCATTCCTAGGGTTGCCAGGTTCCTCTTCGCCATTGGCGGGAGCTTTTTGGGGCAGAACCTGAGGAGGACGGGGTTTGGGGAGGAGAGGGACTTCAATGCTATCAAGTCCAATTGTCAAAGCAGCCATTTTCTCCAGGTGAACTGATCTCTATAGGCTGGAGATCAGTTGTAATAGCAGATCTCCAGCTACTACCTGGAGGTTGGCAACCCTACACATTCCCCCAAACCATGACCGTTTACATTCCATTTGTTTATTTAGATTTCCTTTCTACTTTTTCCTGAGAGCTGAGTCCATCATCATATACCAGTGTCTAATCACTGCAAAATCCATGTGAGTATCTTGTAGTATCATGTAGCAACAGTACCTTGTAGAAGGTCACTTGGTGATTTCATGACTGAACTAATAGGGGTTTCCATAGTGACATGCAATCCACTACATGATACAGTTTTTCACAATCCTAATGTCATCAACAGAAGTCAGTCAAAGAAAATATATGGCTAGACATGCTATTTTATTATGTGAATGACCTTTTATTTAGATTTTAATAGGCTGGGCAATATTTATTGCCATTTTTTAATGGGCAATAATAGGTGTATGGTCCTTCTTCACTTCTGGTGGAAGGTTTTTGGGGTGAAGCCTGAGGAGGGCAGGGTTTGGGGAGGGGAGGGGCTTCAATGCCATGGAGTCCAATTGCCAAAGTGGCCATTTTCTCCAGGCGAACTAATCTCTATCGGCTGGAGATTGGTTGTAATAGCAGGAGATCTCCAGCTAGTACCTGGAGGTTGGCAACCCTCAATGGGTGCTTGGTTGCATTTCCAGTATTTGAAATCTGAAATGTATTTCCTCCTCTTCCAGGAATAAGCCTCTTGCCTTCTGAGCCTTTGGTCTGATTTTGTGAATAACCCCTGCTTAATTACCTTTGACTGCTTTTGTGCCAGTACTTTAGTTGGGCAAGGTGCCAGTGCTATCCCAACAAAGCAACTTGTTTTCTCATTCTGATACTGAAACTAGTGTACACCGCAGTATTTGTCAATACACATGAGCGCATCATACATGCTCTCTTATGTGAGACAGGATTGTCTGTAGCCCTTTTAGGGTGTATGATCAGTGGCAAAGCCAAGCAATATATCAGTGGCTCCCAGCCTCTGCCTTTCTAGACCATTCTCTCTCATGGCAATGAATTCTGGATAGCATGTCAAAGTAAAGAATAACCTAAGTGCAGAGTCCCTAAGCATTTATTAATATGAAAGGAGCAGCTTTTAGTGCTTTATGGCCATGCCATTTACTAGCATGAATATTTCATTAATGGGCTTTTCCAGCTAACAGTGAGATTACAGGTAGCTGTTGATTAGCCCTCCTGTGAGTCAGTGATTGTGTTTCTAAAGCAGCAAGGGTATCTAATACCTGTGGAGGGCAATCATTACTTTTGATTTTTATCAACTTTCAAGAGTAATCAACTGACAGTTACCAACTACTGTAGTTGCCTTGCTGACTCAAGTTATCTTCCACATATTTTAATTAGGTTATGATCCCACTAGCATCCCAGGGTGCCAACAAAAAAAAAATCATCCTCATCCTTTATTTAAGTGTTCATTTAATAAAAAAATAAAGGGCAGCAGCTTGGTTTAACCAATCAGACAAGAGTCCATTTCACTTCCTGCTACGCCAACTGGCTAATGAACATAGATTTTAAGCTGCAGCTAGGAATGGGATCAGGCAGCAGCAGAACTTATGAATTTAGGCATATAGAGCCAGCGTGGTGTGGTGGTTAAGAGCAGTGGTTTGGCGCAGCGGAGTCTGATCTTGAGAACAGAGTTTGATTCCCTACTCCTCCACATGAGCGGTGGAGGCTCATCTGGTGAACTGGATTCGTTTCCCCACTCCTACACAAGAAGCCAGCTGGGTGACCTTGGGCAAGTCATGCTCTCTCAGCCTCACCTACCTCACAGGGTGTCTGTTGTGGGGAGGGGAAGGGAAGGTGATTGTAAGCCGGTTCGATTCTGCCTTAAGTGGTAGAGAAAGTCGGCATATAAAAACCAACTCTTCTTCTTCTGAACAGTTGTGGACATTATTTGCTTGACTAATGTTTACATTTTCCAAAAAGCTTGGAAATGTTTACATTGAACTTTGTGTTCAACTCCAATCTTTGAGGGATAGTTTTAAGGAAGGGGTAGAGGGGGGGAAAGGATGAAAAATATGTATAGGAAGTGGGAGGCAGACATCTGAAGTAGAGAAATAAACCAAAAATAATTGTTATTTACTTTTTTATAAGTCATAAAAATATAACATAGCAGATGCTCCCATGGTAGCTTTTGAAAGTGGGGTATTTATACATATGTTCAGCATCATATATAATTCATGTCTTTCTCTTCTTAAAGCACAGGAAATGTCAACTAGTGGAGAGTAACAACAAGAACAACTAAAAGATACAGACGAATTTTCAAAGAAAGGAATTCAAGTTGGGCTGCAGTTGCTGGTGTTGATAGCATACGGGCCTGCCTAAATCTCCAGGACTGGACCTGGCAACCCGGTATGCAAGCGCACAGACTGCTTTCTAGCCGCACGCCTGCCTCAAACGCTACTGGGCAGTCGCGGCGCGGCTCATTTGAAACTGACACAGCTGCTCTTGCCAGCCCGGGCAACCAGCTACTAGGAACCAGATGCAAAGGGCTGTCTCTTGTGAACCTGAGAGGAGCCATGTTCCTGTGCATCTCTGTTTTAGAAGCAGCCATTTCGCAGAGAGCTGACAGCCACGTACCCAATGCGAGCTGCTCCCCCTCCCAACTTCCTCCGTTGCTCAATGAGTCATTAGCAGTAATCCTGATATCCAGATGAGTCATCCCTCCTGTCCAGCTGCAGAGACCCCAGGACATTTGCACAGATCGCACCTATTGTTCCGGAATGTAAATCCCATCAGCAGAAAGATTCTTGACCATCTCGGGTTGTGAAAGCCATTGGAATTATAATAGAGTTCCAAATTCTCACTACCCTGCCCCGGTAGACACAGCTTAATCCTTTTGTCCACCTTTTTGCCACCTGGGAACCTGGGAGGGGTCAAACCCCTCTTCCCGCCCCCAGAAAACAGTATATTTAGGATACCCCTGGCCCATTCATCTCACCTTAGGTCTTTCCTGGCACCTTTGCCGTTACTCTGTTGGTTTGGTTTCGCGAGCCTTACCACGCTCCCTCCCGCCTTGCTGGTCAAGCCCACGGGAACCCCTACCCCCATCTCGGTCTTCCTTTTCAATCTGTTTATAGTCTGCGTGAGTTGGACAACACCTCATCTAGATAAGGTAAATATATTGGGTCAACGATATCCTGCCAAATTGGCAAATTTCCCTGTACTACTGCCTTTAATTTACTAGCTTCTTGTATGCTTGTGATGCACCATTTGAATGCCTGAATACATAAACACTGTTTAATTTGGAACTCCTAGCCTCTGTCTTTATTCAAACGTCTCATTAAACGGATTCTGGTATAGTTGAGTGCGATACCGCTCTAAAAATACATAGTTGCCGATTGCTCAGCTAATTTCCCCATATAAAGGAGCAATTCGGCTAACAGATTACTGGTGGAGGAATGCGGGCACTCCTACACGTCTGAATGCACATGAGTCGACACGTGTGTATTTAGCGTGTAGACGTAGGAAAAAGTTTTTGAGACGCTTTGAATTTTGACCAGTTTTCCACCAAAAACCAATTGTCACGTAAAATGACAGTGTGTGTGTGTCTGAGTGTGTGGCTCTAGTGAGCGCTATCTTGTGGGTTGGCTTCTCCCCCCTTCATTCTTTCAGCCCCAAGTCCAGCCGCCAGCTGAGTTACCTTCTCAGCAACGCAAGGGGACTGCAAGGCTTTGCCCTGGGAACCACCTCTCTTCGGAGACTCCCCATTTGAACGGCTGTCCGGGTGGGGTTATTGTAGTGTAGGATTGCACTAGACATTTTGCACGTGCTACACTCAGGACTGATATAACCCTCCCCGATTACTGAACTGAACCAAAATAGGTGAGGGGTCAGGCGACCTAGACTGCCTGCGCTCACCGCCCCAACTTCCCAAAGCCGTGAGGGGTCAGGCGACCTAGACTGCCTGCGCTCACCGCCCCAACTTCCCAAAGCCGTGAGGGGTCAGGCGACCTAGACTGCCTGCGCTCACCGCCCCAACTTCCCAAAGCCGTGAGGGGTCAGGCGACCTAGACTGCCTGCGCTCACCGCCCCAACTTCCCAAAGCCGTGAGGGGTCAGGCGACCTAGACTGCCTGCGCTCACCGCCTCAACTTCCCAAAGACGTGAGGGGTCAGGCGACCTAGACTGCCTGCGCTCACTGACTCAGAAAAGGAAATTAAAACAGCAGACGGACAGGAGAGTCCTAACTGCAACCGAGGACAGGTGAAGCGAGTAACCTGATTCCCCCCCCTCTTTTGGAAAGTGACGGGTATATCCGGTGAGCAAGGGCTCAGCTTTTCCAGAGGGTGCATGTTTTGAAAACTAAGCCCCGCCAAGGGTTAGGAGGAAAGGATTAAACTGCCTGAAACTCTCCGCCTGGAGTAGAGCTCCTTAAGGGTAAAGCCAGGAGAGACTTAGGTTTTTTACGCCATTCCGCCCGGGGAGCATTTCTAAGCCCCGTCAAGGGTTAGGAGGAAGGGACTGAACTGTTTTTGACCCATCTCCGCTCGGAGTAGAGCTCCTAAAGGGTAAAGAAAGGAGAGGATTGAACTTTTCATGCCACTTCCGCCCGGGGAAGAGAGTAACTTAAGCAAGATGTTCAAACAGCAGGACAGTCTCCCACGTTTGGCAAAATGGCTAGCTAAGAAAGGTGATTGTCCGTGGGAAGAAAACAGCTTTTGCACTGAGAACCCTATTGCTACCTTGCAAAATGCGATTAATGCCTTCTGCGAGAAGGACAAGCCGTCCTCTTCAAAGAAAGATAGATATATAGCTTGGGGACTGTACATAGCCCTCCGAGACTGCACATCCATGCTAAATGAAGCCAGGAAGGCTTTTGATGAGGCAGAGCAGCTCTCTGCCCAAAAACAGCAGAAAGATGTCCTATTGCAGCAGAAAGAAGATAAAATCCAGAGATTAGCCACTGAAAACCAAACAGTAGCCGCAGCCATGTTAGAACGCATCAAGGAAAAAGATGCTCTAATATCACGAGTTAAGGAGTTGGAGAACCAGGTAGAAGAAATCAAAAACAAGCACGCCCGCGCAGCCCAAGCTGCAAAGTATCTGGCAGAGAAAGCCAACCAAAATATTGAAGCAGCCTCCCACGAGGCTTGCAAAAGAGAGATTCGAGCCCTAAAACAGAAATTAGACCTTCAGCAATCCATTATTAGCACAGTAAACCCCTGTGACGAAGAAGAGGATGACATTATACCCCTGTACCCAATACTCGGTCATATGAATGAACCCACTCCCCCCACTCCTCCATCATGGACGAGCACCCCCCCCCCTTGAAACAGCCCCAGTAGAACCTATACAGTCACGGTATGTAGTCACCAAACAAGGAAAGCAAGCGGCTGTGACCAAAAGAGTCACAGAGACCCGGAAATGGACCGCGGATGAGCTCAAGGCTATAGCCGCCCATGTTGGCCCCCTAAATCGGGACACAGTCATAACTTGGCTGGCTACTGCCTCCTCCTCTTACGCGACTGCGGACGCAGATGATTTGACCACCTTAGCTTTAAGGTGTACCCCCCAACATGAGCACCCCCGACTCCAGTCGGTTATAGCCTCCAGAAACCTGAAAATGGCTTCTGTGATAGACTGGATGAAGGCAATCATGGAATTTAACAGAGTAGGAGACTCTGTCAAAGCTCTTTTTTGGGCAGACTTTCAGGCTCCTGGAGAGGACCCTGATACTTATGCCACTAGGAAGAAGCTCCTAGGACGGCTGGCCGGTATCGTGTATGACGATATCAACGGTACCCCCATCTATAATGATGTAGATTTCCTAAGTCCCTTCTTGGAAGGCTTAGATGTGGACACTAAGATCCTGGCAGGGCTAAATGGTAACCCGGAATATTGCTGGGATGAGATAGAAACCAAACTAAGAGAAGCGGCTAAACAGTACCAAATCAGAAAGGTGCGCAGCTCCAAGAGAAGCCGACCCCACCACGAGCCCCTCCAGCCCGTGACTTACTCTAACCACGGCCCCCACTCTCGGCTTAACCCAGACCAAACTAAAAATGGGCACAACAAGGGCACATGGCAGCGCAACCATAGCAAAGGCCAGCAAGGAGGCGACAGGGAGTCTTTTCAGCAGACTACCCCTAGCGCACCTCCGGAACAACCCTTCGACGACACCCAGCCCCAACAGCAGCGCAGAGCCTCCGTATATGTCCCTCGCCAGATTGAGCCCCAACAGCAGCGCAGAGCTTCTGTATATATCCCTCGCCAGACTGACCCCCAGCAGCAGCGCAGAGCCTCCGCGTGTGCTCCCCCTTCCCCCTCTGCCCCAAGGGATAACCTTAGAGGAATAATATGGTTCAGACTCAGGAGCAAAGGAGTCGATATGGATCAGTATGATGGAGCCCCGCTGCAAACCTTGCTCCAAGCATTGGCTGAGCTAGAAGGGAACCAGGCCTTTGATCCCTCTCCCAGCTATGCTGTGAGCAAACTGCAACCCCCAGAGCCAGCTCCCCGCGTCAAAACGACCGCGACCGCATAGGGATGCCCGGAGTCCCCAGACCTCCCGATAGGGATCGTGGCAGAGCTTAAACCCGACCCCTGGGGGAGGCCCATGGTAAAGGCGGAAATAGGGACTCCCGGGAATATACAGTCCGCCACCCTCTTAGTAGACACAGGGGCTGCTCTTAACGTGCTGCACCCCGCGTTCATTAAACTAGGTCAGCCCACTTCCACCACCATGCGCCTTTCCGGCTTTGGAGGCGGAAGCCACCGGGCAAAACTTTGGGACAGCATCCCAGTAAGGATTGGAGCTATTCAGTCCTCCCTGCAGGCCTGTGAAAACCAAGGAGAAGACGATGGCATCCTAGGGATGCCTTTCCTAAGAGAAAAACAAATCACAATAGACCTCGCTAACGGCTTCCTGTGGCGAATCCCAGGAGGACCCACGTTAGTGAATGCTGTCCATAGATGTGCGGCCCTAAAAGCCCCCCTACCCCTGGCCCCGATCATAAATGATATCTGGGCACAAGAATTCCAGCACGTCTGGATCCAAGACAAGGCTGAGTGTGGTCTAGTCCAAGGAGCATGCGTGCTCATCGAAGGGAAAGATCCCCCTCCCCAGCGCCAGTACAAGTACCCCGCGGACGCGGAAGAAGGCATAGGGAAGACCATACAGGGTCTGCTGAAGTGGGACGTTATTCTGCCGATGCAGTCCATCTGCAATGCCCCGCTGTGGCCTGTATTAAAAGCAGATGGAGTCACCTGGCGGATGACGGTCGACTTTAGAGCCCTAAACGCAGTCACTCCCCCAGTCGCTCCAGTAGTGGCCAAGTACAACGAGATCCTTGCCGCCATAGCAGCTGGATCCAAGTTCTACTCAGTCATTGATTTAGCCAATGCCTTTCATAGCATTGAGCTCCATCCATCCTGTTGGTACAAGTTTACCTTCAGAGGACAACAGTATGCATTCAAGAGAACGCCCCAAGGTTTTCACTCCTCCCCAAGCATCTGCCATGCACATGTGGTTCAGATGTGGGAAAGACTCCAGCCTGACTCACGTCCACACGTGCTGAGTTACGTGGACGACATCCTCGTACACTCTGAGTCAGCTGAAAAGACTGCTGACATCACCCGAGAAGTCCTAGGACTTATCGGAGAAACCGGCTTCAAGGCAAGCCGTGAGAAGGCTCAGTTGGTGCAAGACAACGTCAAATACCTGGGACTAGCACTAGGACCTGAGGGAAGGGCGCCTGATGCGCAGCGGGTTGAAGTGATTGCAAAGCTCCCCGCTCCCACAGACGTTCCCTCCCTCAGAGCCTTGCTAGGCACCTTTAACTTCTCACGCGACTTCATTGAGTCGTTCTCCGATAAGGCTAGACCCCTCTATGCCCTACTCAAAAAGAACACCCCGTGGAAATGGGAGGCAGAGCAGCAAGAGGCGTTCGCCACTCTGAAAGCCAATCTCATGCAAGCCCCCGCGCTAGCACACCCCGACCCCGCCAAACCCTTTCACATTCAGTTGGCTACATCAGAACGCAGCATAGGAGCTACTCTGACTCAAGAGCAGGCAGGCGCCCCACGAGTTATCGCCTATGCCTCCAGGAACCTGAGCCCTGTAGAGATACGCTTTAGCCCGTGTGAGAAAATGTGTCTTGCTCTAGTTTGGAGCCTGACACACTGGGAGTTCATAGTCGGAGGCTCCCGGGTGATAGTTCACACCTCCCACACGCCACTCAAATATATCCTCTCAGGGAAAATTCAAGATGGACAAGTGTCCAATGCCCGAATCGCTCAATGGACTCTGACTCTAGTTAACAAAGGAGTGGAATTCCAGCGAGCCCCTAGTGAACCACAGTCCCCGTATGGCCTCTTAGTTACAGGGGAACAGCATGAGTGCCCTCTCCCAACGATAGTGCATGATCCCTGGCCAGCAAAGGAAGGAGTCCCCCTAGCAGAAGCAGAAGCGCTTGGCTTCGAATGCTGGTTCTGCGACGGGTCCTCCTTCTACATTGATGGCTCCCCTCGCACCGGTTTTGCAGCCGTTAGAGTAAGGGATCAGCATGTGCTAAAGGGAACCACACGCCCCCACTCCAGCCAAGCGGCTGAAATAGACGTGCTGTTAGCAGTCTTAGACTGGGAAGACCCCCGCACCCCAATCGCCATTTACTCCGACTCTGACTGGACAGTCAGAGCAGCCACTATCTGGCTCCCGGTGTGGCAGAAAAATGATTGGAAAACACAAGAAGGAAAAGCTGTCACATACCAGCAACGCTGGATGGACGCTGCAGCCCTAATCCAGAGACGCATAGCCATAACCCAGATCACGCATGTCAAAGGGCATCAGAAGGATGACTCTGCAACAGCGTACTGGAACAACCTAGCTGACCAAGAAGCAAAAGCCGCAGCTGCTTATGACAAACCCTCCCCACCACATTATATCAATGAGATCAGGCCAGTAACCACACGAAGGGTCGCTGCCCAAATGAAAACCTCAGAAGTGTTAGACTTGGCTACCCTGCAGGAATCAGATCCAACCATCCAACAGCTAGCCCAAGCAGGCAAAGATGCCACGGGCAAATTTACCATCCAATGCAAAGACTCTATAGTCTGGGCAGTAGACTCAGATGGCGAATTCCATTGGGTCGTGCCCACGGATGTTAGAGGGGATCTCATTCAATTTGTCCATGAACAAGGGCACAGGGGCAAAGAGCACACGCTCTCCCGGGTCCAGGAAGTTGGGTGGTGGCCGCACATGCGCCAGGAAGTAGCTCAGTGGGTAGACAACTGTCTCTCCTGCGCAATGGTAAATGCGGACTCCTCCGGCCCCAAAGCCCCCCTCCGGCACCAAAGAGTTAAAGGACCCTGGGCACAAATCCAAATCGACTTTATAGGTCCCCTCCCAACCACAGCCAGAGGAAATAAGCACTGCCTGACTGTCATAGACCCATTCAGCAAATGGGTCGAGGCTTTTCCATGTAAAAGAAACGATGCAGCCACCACAGCCTGCCTCTTATTTAATAACATATTCACCCGCTTTGGAATATGCGAAGTGGACAGCGATCTCGGGACACACTTCACTGGGCAAGTCACCCAGGAACTGTGCAAGGCGCTGGGCATAAAACAGAGATTCCACATCGCTGGCCACCCCCAGTCAGCGGGAACCATTGAAAGGACAAACCGAACCCTCAAAGAGGCACTTCGCAAAATGGTGAAGTCCTCAGGGAGAGACTGGGACGAAAAACTCCCTATCATTCTAATGGCCCTCAGAGGCACCGTTGCCACACACGGCTATACTCCCCATATGGTTATGACAGGCAGGAAAATGCGCCTCCCTGAGTCCCTCTGGATTAACTCACAGCTACCCAATGACATGGAGACTGTAGTCATTAACGAGGAATGGGTCCGCAGCCTGGTCAAAACCATCTCAGAAGTGCACCTTCAAGTGGCACGGAACCTAGGAGTCAACCTGCAAAGGATAGACAAAAAGTTAGGCTGGGTCAGAAACCCCCAGCAGTGGGAAGAAGGACAGTTGGTCCTCTACAGAAAATTCTCCAAAGACGGACATCCTTTGTCCGCAAAATGGCAGGGACCTGTACCTATCACTAAGAGAGTGAGCCCTGCCGTCTATCAGGTAGCCATCCCCAAACACAAGGGAGACACCTGGTATAAATTCTTCCACTGCTCCCAGCTAAAGGAGTGGAAAGGCAAGCCGCCAGAAGCCCAGCCACGAATTCTGCAAGCCGCGAGGCCCCCCTCGCTGCCTCCAATCGCAGAAATCAGAACTAGGCAGATCTCAGTCATGAGCATATCACACCTTCCAACAGTCTCTCTGGAAGGCACCTTCATGGAGATCTGAAACAGACTGTATATAGTTTCTATTAGTTTGCTTCTTCTGGGTTAAAAGCCCCAGAATAAGCAAGGAGGGGAAAGAGAAAGACAACCTCCTCACAAATTTTTCTGTTGAAAACCCCCCCGCATACCCTGAATCCGATCCCTCTCTGTACTTGCAGGGTCCCCAAAATGGAATGGAAAATATGGATCAGGACCTTGTGCTTCCTCGTTACCCTGCAACTTAGCAATGGCCAATCTTTGCACAATGCGATTCGCAGCATATCGGGAAAACCGCACTGGACATGTAAGGGCACAAGAGCAGAACATGAGCCCATGGTCTGTGACATTCTTAAGAGTAGTTATACACGCACAGAATATCCCTACTTTTCCCCAAGTAACAGGTTTAGAAGTTGCGAAGAACAATGGGATGAAACCCCAAACTTGATTCTCATGTGTATAGAAGTTAAGACCAGCGCTCAGGTCCTCATGTGCTATTCCCATGAAGACAGACAAATTCCACTGGTTGAAGCTACTTGCATTTGGAAACAAGAGGGAGACCCCAATCTCAAAGACTGGTCCCAAGTAACTCTACCACAACCTAAGCTCAAAACCCAGTGTAAAAAGAAAACTACCCCAAAGCCAGCAACCACCTCTGTCCGTACCCCCACTCCTCCTCCTGTTACCGAGGATTGGGCTCCAGCTTGCGCAGTTTGCATGTTGTCGGCCGCAAGTTGGAAGGCAGGGGAACCCCTAAAAATTATTATCCTAATAGGCACCAGAACTAAAATGGAAGTATCCACAAAACTGACCACCCCTACCGGGGAGATCATCACAAACCAAGTGGGAAACTGGACAAATACCCCTTGGACAGTTAGCAACGAGGACTTGGCGAAGCAAGGACCTCCGGACTGGCTCATAAGGTCCACGGACCCCAAATGCCCCAGTCAAGCCCACTCTATCAGGTTTCACCACCTGGGAGTGATAGAAATACGTCTAACACATGCTGTGGGTCAATATCACTTAGAAATGGAAGCAGGGGATTCCTTTAATTTAACATTTGATCCCCTAATTTCGGACCCACAAAAACTCATGGACAATTTTACTAAAGTCGCTGGCTCCCATGTGATCAAAACAGATATAAGGGAAACCGTTCTGATCCAGCCCCAAATGTCTCTAAAGGAGATCCGAGTCCAGCTCTCGGGTCTCAACACCACGAATAGATTACCCCAATGCGCCCCCTATCTAAAACCGGGCCAGGAAGGATGGAAAGCTTGGCTCAGGTTGTGGACAGACGCCTCTCCCTCCCCCAACAGAAGGAAAAGAGCAGCAGCCGATTGGATTGCCCCCGCAGCGGGAGGAGCAGCCCTTATAGATGCGGCAAATATAGAGGTCCTGGCTAATAAGTTTGCTTATGCTACAGCCACGATCTCAGACCTAGGCAAGCCCATCTCCAACTCCATGCAGTCCATGTCTGAAGTGCAGCACTCCATAAGTGAAATATTAGTCAATTGGGAAAGCCAAATAGAAAGGGACTTTGCTCTACTCTTAAGAGGAACTCAGTCTCTACAAACTAACCTGTCCATTGCCATAGCTTGTACCCAAGCCCATAGCCTAAACACAGCCGTGGCCATGGGAATCATTAAAGAAGCCTCAGCGGGGCACCTCCCCCTGGAAATCAAGCACCTCATCGCCCCAAGACTAACAGCCACAGAGCTGCAACTAGAACCCTGGTGGACCCTAGTGAATTCCACCTTCCATCCCCAGTCCCAAGAACTCTTATTATATTTATTGACAGCTAGCAGCCGAGAATCTTTCCCCATTTTTCCTATAGTCCCCCTAGGCTTGCAAGCAGGAGAGTCAGACGTGCTCTATGCAGATAACCCCTCCCACTGGGCACGACTCTCCCCGCAAGGATTAAGCTTTTTGAACACCCAAGGATGTGTTCACAGAGACCGCCTCGGCTTTATTTGTGAGGATCATGCATTAGAACCTCACCATCCCTGTTTAGCCCCCCAAATAGATCAGGTCAGCACCTGTAAATATGACCTGAAGCAGGAAAATGGATCTGCCCTGGTATATCTGGGAAAAGGATGTGCCTGTGTAAGATCCCCCTGCCCTTTTCTCATCCTGAATTCCTTTTTATTACAACCAATGCTCCCGTTTATGAACAGATGCTTTTGCAACCTCACATCTGTACAGGGGTGTGATTTCCAGTACACCATCCCTGTATGGACCCGAGAAGAAATGATTTTGTCCCCAGAACTTTTCACCTACATTCAACCCCTCTTTTTAGGGATGGGCTTAGAAGCCATAAGTCAGCTGTTTAAACATCCCAAACTCCATTCAACCCTCCAGAAAATAAAGCAGTCCGGAGACACCAGCTCTCTAGTCGTCTCCCACAATAACAAGGAGATTGCAGATATCTCTGCCAAAATAAAGAAAGCAGGAGAGCACTCATGGTGGGAGACCCTCTTAGGATGGAGCCCCTCTGCCACCGGATTTTTGAATTTGATTCTCCACCCCATAGTTGTGATCCTGGCAGCACAAGCCTGCTTAACTGTGCTGATTATTTTTCTTGGGTGTTGGGTAAAACGGCAGCTCAGCAAGCTGGAGATTGTCAATCGCACCACCCAACTAGCATATAAGCCGCTCTAAAAGAAAGGGAGGAGGGGAGGAGATGGAACCCTCCATTTCTCCACTCCCCCCTCTCTTTCTCTCTCTCTTCTCTCTCTCTCTGGCTCGTCTAGCAATTTTATTATTATTATTGTGGCAAGTAAAAGTGTGTAACATAGATAAGCCACTCAAATGGAAAAAGGGATGAATTAGTTGTAGAAATTTTATTGTGCAAAGGCATAAATATGAATGACTATAATGCTTAGTGCTAAGTGCAGAGGCCTCTCCACCTCCAGCGGCATGCCACAATCAATGCCGACTGCGCGCGCACACCTAGATGAATTCCATATTGTTGTATGCATTAGGTGTATTTTTTTTATGAATTGTTCCTAAGGTAAGACAGCCCCCCCCCCAAAAAAAATGGGGCCCCCCAGCATTCCAAAGCCCCCTCTAGTTGGGAAGGAGGGAACACTCCCCCTTCCATGAATTCAATATTTATTCTTTAACATCCAAAGTGGGGTTGTTATTGGCCAAACCCCGGGCACAAAAATTAAAAGTTTTTTTTTCCTTCTCTCCGGAATTGAGTCCGCTGGTGGCGCGTCCTCACACCCACCGTAAAGGCGGGAGCCTCGGTGCAACGACCGATTTCAGGCTGTTGAAGGACGCCCGTGCAAAGCGGACATATTGATTGCCGGAGAAGAAGGCCTTGCGGCGGTGGGCGGGGGTGCAAACACTCGGGCCATCCTGGTTTTGGACGGCCCACCCACCAATGCAGGAAGGCCTCCACTGCCACCGCAGGGTCTCCTAAAGACACCCGCCTTGAAATCATAGGGGCCCCCTCCCACCGAAAAACAAACATTCCCCTGGAAAGCCAGCACCCTTCTCTGTGTCAAAAATCTGCCGCTGTCTCTTTAACGGACAGCACCTAGGCTGAATACCTGTCTGAACACCAGGAGCAGTCAGTTACCCATCAAGCCCCTGGACTCAAAAATTTGCATAAGCCGGACCCTTTGGTGCAGACCGAGTCTGCGCAGTTTTAGCATGAAGTCCCCTCGCCCCCTCCCCTTGGAGCATACCAAGTCAAGTATAGGAAATGTTGTTGTATATGCTGCTTTGTTTAGTTAGAATTCTATCTTTTACCAGTATGGGAGAGGTCTCCCCCCGAGAAGGCGATTCCGGCTCCTGTAGAATCGCCCTGTTAGGAAGAGACCTCAAGGTCCTGGTTACATAGTTAGCCCGCTCAGTGGGCTGACTATCCAAAACCAGAATGATCCGCGTGCAATCCAGAAGGCCCACCTGGGCCTAGTGGTAGAGGACCGCATTTACTGGTGGGTGTGGGGACATGCCACCAGGGAAAATTAGCTTAGAGCTAATGAATTGCGCCTCGGTCTAACTTGGTCCCCTAGCCCCGGTTACCTTCTGCAAACTGTGTCCAGCTAAACCTCTCATCTAGTATTTTTCTCATATGTATAAGAATAGGAAACCAGGAAAGGCCTTACAGACACCTGGATATAGAAATGTTATTGCAAAGGTTTTATTAGGAAATGTGTAAATGTATTGTGTACCATAATACCCTGCGCCTTATGCAAATGCCTCTCCTCCCCCAAAATCGCCTCCAACGTGATATCAGTAAAGCAAAGGTCCGCAGCTCGAAAGGCCGCGAGACTAGGAATGACTGACACCTCTCCCTTGTGGAGAAATCCGAAAAAAAGCCGCCTTTGCCGATAGGACCGCATCCGGGCTCTTTCCCCCATCTGTTAAGTCTGTTCTTTGACCTTCATAGGCGGGGCTACCCCTTTTCGGCTTGCCCCTTTGGAAAAATTGACTGGGAACAATTAGGAATTTGATGGCAGTTTCACTATGGTGCTCGCGGGAATGGAACTGTCTGATTTGGCCTGTGCCTTGGAAGCCAATGCCAGTTGTTGTCGGGCCGGTTTTAGACCACCAGCCCACGGCCAGCACTAGGCCGGCTCGGTAAAGAGCAGGGGCTAGAAAGTCCTCCGGGTCCACGACAGCTGTAGACGCACCTAGCATGGCGACCGACTCAAAATTGCAAAAAGCCCATGCTAGGAAGGTCAAAGACAGACCTAATCCCCCGCACATGCCCCTACAGGTCTCCAAACGGAGCTCCCGGTGTGTAGTCGCGCTAGGGGCCCCCACAGGTGCCCCTACCCAACATGCCAGTATGCCCGCCATTTGCATACGACCGCCCCTCCAACCCTAAGGCTCTAGTTATGCATATATGTTTTACTGCGTGTGTTGTGTATATATTTTGTTTGATCTATCTTTTACCAAGAGTATTGAGGCCCTTCCCGAGGAAGCGATTCCAGCCTGACCAAATGGAATCGCTTCATTAGTCAGAGCCTCGACGGTTCGCCCGGCGGGATCATCCGGCCCGAAACCAGAATGGCGCGAGTGTAAGCCAGCAAGGTCACCTTTGGTGACCCGCCGGATAGGCGCCACCCCCGAGAGGTACCATAGTGAAGACCGCGCAAGCGCGAGTCTTCATGATTGATGGATGGCTATGGAAGGCGAGGGCATCCACTACAATAGATCAACCCTAAAAGGATATAGTGGACACAAAACCAGTGCGTAGGAAGGGTCCCGGACAACTAGACCCCTTAATGACAGGCAGAGGTGCCAGAGTAAAATGGTATAGTAATCTTATTGTGCCTCTAGCATGGCCCTAGATCTGGCCAGAATGCCTTGCAAGGCTGTATGTAAATCACCCCACGCCCCCTTAGCCAGGCCATCCCATACCAACCCCCGAGACAGGCGAGGCCCCGAAGAGTGCTACCGAAGAAGCACGAAGATAGCCGAGCCCAGCCGATTGCCAACGGAAGAGGCAAAGAAGATTTTTTTTTTTTAAGCCCCCCTCTCTTTACCACGGGGAGGAGCGAACTGGAAACCATTGCGTTTATGTTGTACCTTCACCCTTCTACTAGGAGGGGAACGAGATTTTCCAGATCCTAAAACGAATGCTTGTAAACCAGCGGTATGTCTTTCTATCTTTGTCTATCTGTAACTTTAAAAGGGGTACAAAGTTTTTCCTTTTTACATCCGGCAGTTTTGCCTAAGGTTTTTTTCTTTGTATCCCATGTATGCTGTTATGACTCAATGTATATGTTTTCAGTTTGTTAGTTTAGCAATGTAAGCTTGAGTTTAGAAAACAATGTTTTATCTTGTACTGTAAAATGAACCGGATGCTTTGATACATGAAATGCATCCGCCCTGAAATATGCTTGCAAATTTAACAATGCACACTTCTTGAGAGGTTGTCCAACTTCACTAGGCGGCCCTGTTTTTAATCTAAGATTTTAGTATAGGACAAATGGTTCCCAAACCTCCATTGGCCAACGCAACCCGACCCCGGTGTCTCCAATCAAGACTTCAATCAACACGTGTTAGGTGTGCCGCCATTTCAGACGTTGTCTTCAGGCGGCAAGGAGGGGAATTGATAGCATACGGGCCTGCCTAAATCTCCAGGACTGGACCTGGCAACCCGGTATGCAAGCGCACAGACTGCTTTCTAGCCGCACGCCTGCCTCAAACGCTACTGGGCAGTCGCGGCGCGGCTCATTTGAAACTGACACAGCTGCTCTTGCCAGCCCGGGCAACCAGCTACTAGGAACCAGATGCAAAGGGCTGTCTCTTGTGAACCTGAGAGGAGCCATGTTCCTGTGCATCTCTGTTTTAGAAGCAGCCATTTCGCAGAGAGCTGACAGCCACGTACCCAATGCGAGCTGCTCCCCCTCCCAACTTCCTCCGTTGCTCAATGAGTCGTTAGCAGTAATCCTGATATCCAGATGAGTCATCCCTCCTGTCCAGCTGCAGAGACCCCAGGACATTTGCACAGATCGCACCTATTGTTCCGGAATGTAAATCCCATCAGCAGAAAGATTCTTGACCATCTCGGGTTGTGAAAGCCATTGGAATTATAATAGAGTTCCAAATTCTCACTACCCTGCCCCGGTAGACACAGCTTAATCCTTTTGTCCACCTTTTTGCCACCTGGGAACCTGGGAGGGGTCAAACCCCTCTTCCCGCCCCCAGAAAACAGTATATTTAGGATACCCCTGGCCCATTCATCTCACCTTAGGTCTTTCCTGGCACCTTTGCCGTTACTCTGTTGGTTTGGTTTCGCGAGCCTTACCACGCTCCCTCCCGCCTTGCTGGTCAAGCCCACGGGAACCCCTACCCCCATCTCGGTCTTCCTTTTCAATCTGTTTATAGTCTGCGTGAGTTGGACAACACCTCATCTAGATAAGGTAAATATATTGGGTCAACGATATCCTGCCAAATTGGCAAATTTCCCTGTACTACTGCCTTTAATTTACTAGCTTCTTGTATGCTTGTGATGCACCATTTGAATGCCTGAATACATAAACACTGTTTAATTTGGAACTCCTAGCCTCTGTCTTTATTCAAACGTCTCATTAAACGGATTCTGGTATAGTTGAGTTCGATACCGCTCTAAAAATACATAGTTGCCGATTGCTCAGCTAATTTCCCCATATAAAGGAGCAATTCGGCTAACAGTGTCATGTGACCTTTTTCAGAATTATGGATGGACAAGTGGGAGCCTTGTGATGACTCATGGGTAGTAATTAGTGTTGCTAGCTGGAGGTACTAGCTGGAGATCTCCTGCTATTACAGCTGATCTCCAGCTGATAGAGATCAGTTCACCTGGAGAAAATGGCCACTTTGGCAGTTGGACTCCCTCCCCTCTCCAAATCCCACCCTCCTCAGGCTCCACCCCCAAAATCTCCAGGTATTTCCCAACCCAGAGCTGGCAACTCTAGTAGTAATCCCCCTCTCCTCTGGTCGGTCTCACTATGCCATCTCCATTTTGCTTCATAGCCATCCTTCTTTCTCCCTCACATTTCCCATGGCCTCTCTGCTTTCTGTTATGCCAACACCCCCAATATTCAGCTAGAGCCTCAGGCAGCCCCAGAAAATAGAAAAAGGGGCAGCTAAAAGCCTGCCTCCACACATCACCTCTAGAGACAGAGAACAGAGGCAAAAAGCCAAAAACAAAACAGGGGAGGAAACAGCAGGGATCAGACTCTGAATGTTACAAGGAAACTAGTGGTTTTCCAAAATGTGAAGTAAGGCACTCTTTTTCCAAGAAAGTTAATCTTCAAAGCAAACACTGTGATTGGCTAAGATAATTTCAGATTCCAGCAACCACAGGAAAAGGCCAGTGTTTGTAACGCCAAAGGAGAAATCTTGCTGAAGACAAACAAGGATTTTTTAAAGTGAAATGTCTAACACATCCAAGAGAACAATTTAGAATCTTTCCTGTGTTAATCATAAGGGCAAAAACTCATCTCCCGAGCCCCAACACATTTGTAGCAAATATTCGTTCATGTTGTTAATCATGGCATGGTCAGCTTTTGCCACAAACAAACATTAAGCAAGGGAATAATTTCTGTCAAACAGGAAACTAGCAGATAAAGTTAATTTAGATTGAAACTGACACAAGATTCCCCCAAAACAAAGGGAATCTCAGTTGTACAAGGGCTGGGATTTTAACCACAAAATGGGTTCAGTTTAGGGTTGCCAGGTCCCTCTTCGCTAGCGGCAGGAGGTTTTTGGGGTGGAGCCTGAGGAGGGTGGGGTTTGGGGAGGGGAGGGATTTCAATGCCATCGAGTCCAATTGCCAAAGTAGCCATTTTCTCCAGGGGAACTGATCTCTATTGGCTGCAGATCAGTTGTAATAGCAGGAGATCTCCAGCTAGTACCTGGAGGTTGGCAACCCTAGTTCAACCTCTCCTCCAGACTGACCTTCACTGCCACTCTAAGCACCAGGACAACAGAATCAGGCAAAGTATGATTTACTACCCCCCTTAGGGTTGCCACCTCTGGGTTGGTAAATACCTGGAGATTTTTGCGGCGGAGCCTGAGGAGGGCGGGGTTTGGGGAAGGGAGAGACTTCAGTGCCACAGGGTCCAATTGCCAACATGGCCATTTTCTCCAGGTGAACTGATCTCTATCGGCTGGAGATCAGTTCTAACAGTGGGAGATCTCCAGCCACCAACCCTATAACCCCTCCTCTTCCCCCCTCCCTCCATGGCCACTACATTCAGCCCACAGAAGTTCTACTCACACTTTTGCAAATACCATCCCAGTGCACCACCCTGCTCCAGCTTCCTTCTTTCTCTCCTATCTCTCCACCAGAGCCCCACATCTCCCCCCTCTCCAGGCACCTCTGCTACCCATCAGCATTCCCTCACCTTAACCCTCTGCAAGAGCCATAAGCAAAGCCCCTTCGATTCAGTCCCTGATGTTTTCTAGCCACCCTATTCACTGCTGTCTGTGTGCCTGCCTGTCTACGCACCCCCCCCCCCAAGCTCTGTAACTTCTTTCTCTTGGTCCCTTCCAGGACCCAACACACATATAACCCCCCCCCCTTGGTTGGGTACTACTAAAAAAGAGAACCAAAACAAGGTGTACACTTACTGTAAAATAAGGGAATAATCACCCTGGGATTGAGATTACCATTATTGCATGTATGAACTGCCATTCATTAATCAAGTCTTCACTTTCTTTCTTTATCTATCCACTTTTTAGTAAATAAAATTTATGACTGCTTATTAGAGGTGTCTTTGTTTCCAACTCCTTTGGGAAAAAGGATGTGCCAAGGCAAGCCAGTGTATACGCAGGCTTTAGTGATTTTGGTAACATTAGAGTGTTGGTAACATTTCCTTGCTCCCTTCCCTCCCATCCATGGCATCCATGCCCTTCCATCTCCTACTCCAGGAATCTTGACCTCCTGATGAGGGTGAACCAATGGTGGATGCCATTTTGGCTTGCTATACCTAACCCAAAATGATACCTAAATGCTGTTTTTTCCTTCCATTGTCCTTGCATGCTTTTGAGGGAGTTTAACCCCTCAGATTTCCCCCCTAGATTTTTTATTTTTTTTGCAGACCTGATGATGTTTACAAGATTCAACAGCCCCTCTGCCTTATGTAGCCCTATTCTGCTATGTTTTTTGATTTCCATGATGGGTCCAAATTTAGAATTAGATACATGCCAAGAAAAAGAGCTGTAAGACTTGCAGCAGTCCCTGTTTTCTACCCCTTTTTTCCCTTTTTTCATTTTCCCTTTCCTTGTGGCTCTTCTTACCCCCATACATTCTGTCTCTCTCCATCTTCATGCCTACCTACTCCCCCACCATAATCTTTTGGTTTCAAAACTGAATAAATGAAAACTGAATTCTCACAAGAGTACCCCAGTGAGGCTTTCTGTGGTTGCCTAGGCAATCCAGAACAGGAGCTGAGATCTCATGAGGTAGTCCTATGCGATCTCTGCACTTACGTTATTTTTTTGTTTACTCTCTCCCCCTTCTTTTTTGTTAAGTTTAAGATGTCTCTGCAAACCTGGAATTCCCTCCAGGTGTGCGGAAACATCTGTCCAGTCGGTACTGGGTGGATTTTTTAATCTTCATGCCGCAAGCCAGGCTTGAAATTATATATAAAATAAATGTGCTCCTTCACCCCATGCTTTGTTTCTTTACGTTATCACTTTGAACAGTTTTAGTTGAACAGTGAACATTTTGGTACTGACAATTTTTTTTAACACAGTTTATACATACAGAGTACATCAATTTGCCCAAGGAAGAAACAAATTCAAAAGGGATTTTCAAGTTGAGGCAGTACTTCAATAGCATCCCTATTCTGAACCATTTCCCTTTCTGATGTCTTAGTACACCATGTCATATCTTTTATGAACTGGGAACCAACTTTAGCCTCCTAATGTAATCCTAAGAAGAGTTACACTGTTCAAAGTCCTGATGGGTGGCCGTGTTAGTCTGTCTGTAGCAGTAGAAAAGAGTAACAGCTCATTCCTGAGCCGTGCCGGTGGCCAGGACGAAAGGCCTCAGGAGGCTAGTAAAGGCCTGTGCCGGCACAAGGGCCCACAGCGCTGGTGCCCAGGCAGCATACTCCGGTGTTTGTGGCCCCAGTGGTGGCGTGCAGGCCTGGACACTGGCCGCTGGCCGCTGATGGAGCCTTCTGCCGGCGTCCGGACGCTGGCAAAGGCTGCAGCGGCGTTCTGAGAGGTATTCCCGGGGCGTCCCGGTGTCCCAGGATGGGTTCCTGGGGTGGCCTGGGGCCAGGGCCGCCGTTAGGTGGCCCCCGGAGCCATTATGGCTCAGGAATGCCCCCTTTTTTCAGGCTGAAACCCCTATGCGGGTTGGATGGATTTTTGGTGCCGCAAGGAGGTTTTGGCTGGGCCGAAACCTCCTTTGGAGACAGCGCCATTGCGTTGCCTCCAAACAGCGGTGCAGGTATTCCACTCAGGAACTAAGACTAATAAAATTTCTGGCAGGGTATGAGCTTTTGCAAGTCACTAAAGAAGTGAGCTGTGACTCGTGAAAACTCATACTCTGCCACAAATTTTGTTAGTCTTTAAGGTGCTATTAGACTCTTGCTCTTTTCTACTATTCTAAGTCCATTTAACTCAATCATTCACCTCCATCTGCCACCTTCACCTCTCTGTTGTAAACAGGCAAAAGCTGTTTTAATCTTTCTTATCATGAAAAAGTTCTGCATTTCTATATAAATCTAGGAGTCCAGTAGCACCTTTCTGGCAGGGTATGAGCTTCCGTGAGCAACAGCTCACTCCTTCATATACCCTGAATCTCATATGCTGCCAGACATTTTGCTAGAGCGAGGTGACTGCTGACAGGTGGAAAAGTCATGCATAATCAAAAGGAAAAGCAGAAGCAGTTGGAGGGAGTGACCATGGGGAAACATCCCTGCATAAAAGGCCAGTGTCTACACTGACTGGCATTGAAACTCTGGAATTGAAAGGGATTTCTCAATACTTGCTACCTGAGATCCATTAGATGGAGATTTCAGGGACCTTCTACATCCAAAAGGTAAGCTCTACCAATAAGCCATTTTAGCTCTAGATATATTGGTTTGATCACAAAGTGGCAGTGGAAGGTGTGGATTTTCTCCATTCCTCTCCTCCCATCAGCTGCGCTGTACTGATGGAAGAGGAAGGAGAGTAAATTACATCTTTCCCTCTTCTTACTGCAATTCCCCAGTACTTGTGGCTATTTATTCATGCGGGTCCTGCAACCCCAGGAATAATCTTTCTGGGGTTGAAAGGTACTGTTTGGGGCGGCTGGAGGAATGTAGGGAAAATCAGAGTTCCATTTGAACTTCGTAGTTAAGAACATAAGAACATAAGAAAGGCCCTGCTGGATCAGACCAAGGCCCATCAAGTCCAGCAGTCTGTTCACACAGTGGCCAACCAGGTGCCTCTAGGAAGCCCCCAAACAAGACGACTGCAGCAGCACCATCCTGCCTGTGTTCCACCGCACCCAAAATAATAGGCATGCTCCTCTGATACTAGAGAGAATAGGTATGCAGCATGACTAGTATCCTTTCTAACAAACAGCCATGAATACCCCTCTCCTCAATGAATATGTCCACTCCCCTCTTAAAGCCCTCCAAGCTGGCAGCCATCACCACATCCTGGGGCAGGGAGTTCCACAATTTAACTATGCGTTGTGTGAAAAAATACTTCCTTTTATCTGTTTTGAATCTCTCACCCTCCAGCTTTAGCAAATGACCCCATGTTCTAGTATTATGGGAGAGGGAGAAAAACTTCTCCCTGTCCACTCTCTCCAAACCATGCATATTCCTCTCTTCTTTAACACACCCCAAGTGTTTATTTTAAAATGTCTGTCAATAGTTTCAAAACTTTAACTAACAGTGTAATCCTAAAGTAATCCATGAGTATAGAAGCATGTAATTCTGTTTAGGATTTCACCGTAACACAGCTGATCCGTGAATAGTGGACAGAACTTTCATCTTGAGTCAATACTTTTCTTCTTAAATTATATGTTCTAGTTTATCCATAGATTAATTTATTGTACTTTTTTGGCAGCTATGTGCTATTGGAGCCTGACAGTAATCTTGTGATTGGTGATGATCCACAGATTTTTAAAATGTCTTCTGTTGTTCTAACAGCGCATTCCCGAAAGGAATGCCTGCGCCGGGCTTAGGAGGCAACCCAGTGGCATTGCCTCCTAAGGAGGTTTTGGCACCGCCGAAACCTCTACCTGGCGCAAAAAAACCGTGCAACCCTCATAGCTGGCATATCTCAACAAAAAAAGGAGCCTAGAGGCCGGCCGGAGGCTGCGGTGGCGTCCGGGCCCAGTGCTACCGTGGTGGTGGCCAGGGACCGGCGTCCGGGCCTGCACGCCGGTGCTGGGGCCACTATCGCTGGCGTGCGCCTTCTGGGCGCCAGCGCTGTGGGCTCCAGTGCTGGTGGAGGCCTTTGCGGCCTCCTAAGGACTTTGGTAAGTGCCACCAGCACATTTCAGGAATGCGCTGTTAGCCAGTTAAAATTTGTTATCAATCCCCAGACTCTTGACTTTACATTTCATCTTAATGAATTTCATTCTGTTTCCATTGCTTCCTTTTACAAAGTCAATTACTTTGGTATGGTTTGCTTTGCAAGGAAAGATGCTAGTTTAGAATGCTCTAAGAGACCATGATCACAGAGTTTGATAGAGAATTTCCCCTGCTCATTCTAGTCCAATTGCCAGTTAAGCCTTCCCATTGTAAATGTATGCTAAATCTTCAGATCTTGCACTACAAGACACTTGTTTCAGTTGCTCACGAAATGTTTTATTTTTAATATGGCCTTTAAAAGCGCTGACACATGATTCCTTTCAGAGTGCAAAATACCTAGATGGGCTTCCAAGATAAAACACTGTCTAGATTAGATTGTATTATCTTCAATACAATTTGAATCACACTCCCAGTTCTGTCTCTAAACATTGTAAATGACTCTATGCCATATAAATGTACTTTATAGGAGCAAAATGTAGCATTTGAGTTTCACATTTCTGGATCAATATTTTGAAGATAAATTATGGCTTGCCTGATAATTTTAACACTTCCAACAGTTAACTGAAGACTGTTCTTTTTTAAACTTTTAAAACCTAATGCAGAAATGGAAAATATCAGCATGCCAATCCTAGCACAAGGTATATAGATACTGCAAAATGGTAAGATTTGCTTCACACTTTAAATGTATTTTCAGACAGATAATAATGTTCAGGTTGGCCCCAAATAGGTTCTACATCAGAGATACCTCTCTGTGGTTTTAAAAAAAGCAACTATAGAATGCTTTGGTTTTAAGGCATTTAGACACAAACTGAAGGCAGTGATAAGATTATAAATCTACCAGTTTCCGACAGCTTTAAGCCTCTGTGTCTGTAAACAAGGACAAATTTACACATTCGCTCTGTTGTAGTACACACACAATGTCAATGCTGCCCAATCCTCAGTGCATGCAAACTGCTTCCATCAATACTACACAAGGCCTGATCCATTAATTTCATTTCACATACATGGGGGTGGGGGAAGAGCCATAAATAGCTAATTTTGAACCGAAGGCAGGAATATAAAATTGCACCCCCCTATAGTTTCTTAGTAGTTATTTTGGTGAAAAGGTAAATATGTAAATAACAAGAATAATGACACAATGCTTATTTTAGTCATGAGATCTGCACACAGAATCAGCTAATGATAAGTGATTATTTAACTTGCTGTCTTAAAATACGACATAAAACAATATCAGGTACAATCATTTTTTACAAGCTTTCCCCGAACCTGCCTTTTCTCGCCTTTTAAGGCTGCCCTGCCCGGTTTCCTGGGAGTCCCAGGAAACTGGGCGGGGCGGGCGGGGTGGGCGGGTCCCGCCCAACAGCTGAGCATTGGACCGGGAGGGGGGAAAGTGCTCTGTGCTGCCTGGCCAGGCAGCGCAGAGCAAATTCAATACCCAACGCCCCTCTTCCCGGGAGTCCCGGGAAGAGGGGCGGTGGGTCTGGAGTTTGCCCTGCGCCTGCCTGGCCAGGCAGGCATTGGAGGGTTTAAAGACCCACCGCCCCTCTTCCCGGGAGTCCCGCGCGCCTTCACAGGGCTTCCCTGAAGGAGCGCGGGGGGGTCTTTAAACAGATCTGCGCCTTCCAGCTGGAAGGCACAGATCTGTTCCCCCGCGCGCCTTCACGGGGGGAGGGCGAATTTTCCCCCCAACTCCGGATCTTGTGCCGTATTTCGCGGATCTGAAGCGGAGGAGTTCGGACTTCGGCACGTCCTGAATTTAAAAGGGACGAATTTTGCCGAAGCCGAACTTTACAAAAAAATTTTTCAACAGCCCTAATCGAGATAACTGTGGCACGAGATCGCACCTCCGGCGTCAAACGAATGAGTCACCCGGGTGCAGCTGCGCAAACTTTTGTCTTAGACCAGATAGTCCCATCTACCAACGTCTCCCGACGCTCCCGGAATGTGCTTAGTCAATGGTTTAGGTTTAGCCTGTCTAAATTGCTCTCTGCCCCACCTCTCAGCCGACCATCAAGGTCTGTGTTCATGCAGGGAACCATGAGGGGGTAATCTAATTAACCCCCACCCCAGAAAGGGTATAACTGGGAATGCCAGCATACACGCTTTCTCTCCTTTTTCACACCTACTGTTACTCTGTCGGTTTGGGTAAGCGCTGCCCGACCACGCATCCCTCCCACCTTACTGGTCAAGTCACGGGAACCCCCTGCCCCGTTTTCCCTTGTCCCTGCCACACGGAACCCAGGACGCCGTCTTCAGGATCAGGTGATTATCGCCCCATCTTCAAAGGGACCCTGCCAAATTGGCAAACGTTCTGCTTTTACTACCTTTATTCCCTAGGCTCTGTCTCTGTGTTGCGAAAGTCTGTTTTGCTTGTATGCATATATATAACTGAGTAAAAAATCTTTTAAACAAAACCCATCACCTCTGCCTTATTTTGGGGGTCATGGAACGGGCCCTCGTATACACAGGTTAGATCCCTTTTAGTTATGCCATTTGCCAGTTATTGATTTGCTATTCCCCATATAATGATTCATAACTGAGCAATTTGGCTAACACCATAGAGTCCAATTGCCAAGGTGACCATTTTCTACAGGTTAATTGATTTATATCGCCTAGAGATCAGTTGTAATAGAGGAGATCTCCAGCCACCACCTGGAGGCTGGCAACTCTATTATCACCAGACATCCAGGAACATTAATGTGGGCTGCATAGCACTGATGATTTGAATGATCTTAATCATTTATATCAGGCCAGACCACACTGAGCTTTCACTTACTTTCCACTTTTACAATTAGACATGGGGCGGTGGGTTCTTCTACTCTTGGGGCAGCCCATTCCTGAGGCTTCAGTGGCGGGGGCTTGCTTTGGCGAGGAACTACCGCAGCACCTCTGAAGACTTTTCCTGGCTGTTGAAAGGCTTTAAAAAGCCTTAAAATTTTTTTTTTGAAAATGGGGCATTTTGCACCTTTGAAAACAGTGAGAAAGACAAGCAGGCAAGAAGACTAAAATTGATTAAAGAGGGGGCTGACAGCCTGCAAGCCCTGGACTTGCAGTTAGTTGAATAAGGCTTTAGTTTTACTGTAAAGGAGGCAATCAGCAAGGAGCTGAGCTTGATGGGGCACTGCCCCTTTCCCCCTAATGGATAGGGTTGCCAACCTCCAGGTAGTAGCTGGAGATCTCCCGCTATTTCAACTGATCTCCGTTGATTGAGATCAGTTCACCTGGAGAAAGTGGCCTCTTTGGCAATTGGACTCTGTGGCATTGAAGTCCCTCCCCTCCCCAAACCCCACCCTCCTCAGGCTCTGCCCCCAAAATCTTCCGCCAGTGGCTAGTGGAACAACACATTTGAATTCAGCATTCTGTGTATAAAGCATGAAGAAATATGCAAAATTCATCCCTGTGTTTTGCAATGTACCTTAGTTCTTTCTTTTGTGTTCCACTTCTTTTTTGCCTTTGGGTCACAATTTTCATTCATGAGCTATTTCCTCACAGATGAGACATATCTCTATCAGTATCATAATCTTGTGTTGCTTTCTGTTCGATTCCTTCAGGCCAATATGCCAAAGGGGTTCTATCACTTTGCTTTCTAGAAAACCCAAGGAATGAGGAAGGGCACACAGGGCTAGCTAATCTCAAAACAAATAAGAAACCAGGTAAAAGGAAATGCCTTTCAAACCAAGCTATTGCACAAAGTTTCGCATGCCTTGGTAAACAAGCATTAATCACAGTGAAAAATTCATGTGAAGATGGAAATGTGGGCCTTTGAATTAATTATGTGAAAAGTTTGAATGTTTGCCAAATTATCCAGCAGGACAATTTTTCACACACCTCTGTTCAAATGACCACATTACTCAGGAGCAGTAGAGAAGTGACTGTTTGTTATATTGGAACATGAATAAATTGAGCCAACATTTTGTGGTGAGTGATGTAAGAACATACCAGTGTGAGGAGAAAACAACATTTGTGATAAGCAAGTTTGAACTCAGTGAAAGTCATTTACTCTCTCCAACTGTGATCCAGTTTTTTCTAATGAAGCTTTGAATAATCATAGGAATAATGACAGCTTTCTTTCTTTGGTTGTTTATGCATGGGTACTTTCACTCATGTCCGTCCACCCCCCGCCCCCCGGTCTGTCTCGGCTGCTATGCATGAGTTTTCCCTCCATTAGAGATGACCTTGCTGCCAGCCCTCACAAATCCTGGGAAACCTGTCCTTGTATTAACCTGATTCTTCCCTCTCCCCTGAGCTCAGTCTGCTTGAAACCCCCATGTATAAGGCAAAGCATGGGAGACAGAAACTTGGTTTCTCGCACAGCAAGCAGACAGCCAATTACAAAGCAGTATGTCAAGGGGCGGGGATTCAAATGCTTCCTGCTTCCTCAGAGTTCTTTCTGAGCAGAAGACTTTTAAAAACTAGGCTTGGGTTTCTCCCCCCCCCAATTCCTTTCAAATACCTCGTTGTTGTTGTTTTTTGTTCTGAAAATGCTCTTAAAATGCCTTTTTATGCAGCAATTGGGTTTCGGGAGGGGACTTTTCTCACTATAGCCAATTACAAAGCAGCATTTCAAGGGGTGGGAATTCAAATATATCCCGATTTGAGCTTGGAGACTGCTGGTGCATAGACTCCCAACAGGAAAGTGTGGGTCCAGAGAGCAATGAACTCCCACACATAAACAACCTTTATGTTTAGAAAGGGTGACCATTACCCTAAGTGATGGGACTTTTCAAGGATAAGCCTGTTTAAGACTGTAGCTACTTGGGGGGGGGGACCTTGAAAAACACGCCCTCAGGGTTGGTTTAAGTTATTTTTATGCATTTGGCTAAAGTAACTTTTGCTTCTTCCACCCACTATATCTTGTTGTATGCATCAGGTATGAATCATGTTTCAGTATCTTGGCTGCAACTCTTCTTCTGTCTTCTGAATAGACTTTTGCTTTGTTTGAAAGTGTGGAATGAGGCAAGGGCTGCAATCAGACACAAGTATCTTCACATCTCAGACAAGAATGTTCTATAGGTCTGGAAACGTATGTGCGTTTGTGTGCGTGTTTGTGTGTCTGTTTCTTGTTAATGTTTTTCCCAGTTTGCCTGAAGTGCATAGGATTTGTGGTCTCGGGCAAGCGCTTGGTTTAAGTCGCAGCATGTTTTTTAAGCCACATGAAAGCCTTCTCTAATTTCTCCTAAGAAACGACAGAAGACTCCCCTATAATTAATAAAGCTAACTCCCAATTTTATTGTAAAAGTGCTCACAAACATTAATTACGGAACACCAACACAAGAAAGCATTTGAGGCACAGTGAGATTGTGTTTGTGTCCTGGGGACAGTCAGGTAGATTTGCCATTTCAGCACTGAACTCTATAGCAGGATGCTTTGACATGAACCATGCACATTTTGCATTTTAAGCACAACTCTTTCTCTAAAGCTAGTGGATGGCAAATCTCAGTGGATAGATATAATAGAATATTCTGTTGTTTTTTGTTGTTTTCCTGTTCTGGGCAAATTAGGCTCAAGTGCGAAAAGAAATGTCAGTCCCTCTAAAAATTCCCCAAATAGATTTACAAATCTT
The DNA here is from genome assembly GCF_029931775.1 of Euleptes europaea. Lineage (NCBI taxonomy): Eukaryota > Metazoa > Chordata > Lepidosauria > Squamata > Sphaerodactylidae > Euleptes > Euleptes europaea. The sequence goes on from NC_079319.1 coordinate 59,493,959, forward strand.
TTTAAAAAACATAAGAACCTAAGAACATAAGAAAGGCCCTGCTGGATCAGACCAAGGCCCATCAGGTCCAGCAGTCCGTTCACACAGTGGCCAACCAGGTGCCTCCAGGAAGCCACAAACAAGACGACTGCAGCAGCACCATCCTGCCTGGGTTCCACCGCACCCAAAATAATAGGCATGCTCCTCTGATACTAGAGAGAATAGGTATGCAGCATGACTAGTATCCATTCTAACTAACAGCCATGAATACTCCTCCATGAATATGTCCACTCCCCTCATAGCCACCCCTCATAGCCCCAGGACACATAGCCACCTTAATCCAAAAAGGGAGGCTTCTGGGAAGATGGTGTCTTGAGCAGATATCTCGGTGTGCTGCTCCGGCCCTATTGTTTATTTTGCGGTTTTACAATAAATTTTTTTTTGAGCAAAGCCCCATGCCAGCATCCAGGGGGCATTCCCAGGGCGTGCTGGGGGCAGAGCTGTCCCCTTTTGCCCCAGGTACACTGTCAGTGAGAACAGTGTTGCTGCACCAGTTTTTTGCTGGCACAGCCTCGCTGTTTTCAAAGGCAAAATGCCCCATTTAATTTTTTTTAAAAAAAACCTCAGAAGGCTTTTTAAAGCCTTTCAGAGGCCAGGTAACAGCTTTGGAGGGACTGTGGCGTGCCCTGGCTATGCCATCCTTGGCCGCCGAAGGCTCAGGAATGGGTTGTAAATCTAAAAAGGATAATCCATGGACAGCAACAGGTTTCCATGTGTGGATCACAGTTCTACCAGCAATGGGTAGTGGTTAGAGTGTCAGATTAGGACCTACTGTAAGAGACACAGATTTGAAGCCATACTCTTCCATGTAAGCTTGCCAGGTGACCTTGAGCCAATCACTCTTTCTCAGCATAACCTATTTCATAGCGTTGTTGTGAAGATAAAATGGAGGAGAGAGTCATGCTGTAAGCCACTTTGGTCCCCACGTGTGTACGTGGGTGTATACATATCTAAATAAAATAAATGTGATTTACACCTACTGAGCACTAGTGTGCAGAGAAGGAATCCTACCAAAACAATTTTGTGTAAGTCGCCACTTGTTATATTTAGACATGTTCCACTAAATTACACTGTCAACTCTGTCTAGATTCCGAATCCAGGCACCATCTCCCCCCAGCAGTGATCAACACTATCGAAGCTGACAATGCCAGTCACTTCTTTAGCAAGGGAGATCTTTAAATGCTGGTAGTTTTCTCTAATGCTGTCATCATTTCATCAATATTTCTTGCAGCAATAAGAGTTTAACTTGGCAAAAATGAAAACTGCAACTCACAGACTGTCAGAGCATGGCTGGAGAGACCGAGGTTCAAACCCTCGCTTAGCCATGAAGCGCACATGGGGACCTTGAGCCATTCACCTCCATCTAATCTACCTCAAATAGGGGTGAGGATAAAATGGAGGAGGAAAGAGAAGCATGCGTGATGTCCCAAGCTTGCTAGAGGAATTACAAGATTAACACATAATAGATCATTTTTTAAAAAGTTAAACATGCCAGGGTGTATGTTACATTTATATTTATTGAAGCTTCTCACTGACATAGTGCTATGCTTTGTGGAATTACTCCAGTCTACACCCCTTGAAATAAATGGGTTTAGACTAGAGAGACAGTCCATTCCTGAGCCAGCGGGCCAAATGGGCTAAGGAGGCGACCAGCCCCCTATGCCACTGTCCGGGCCACTTGCATGGTGCAAACTGGTATGGACGCCGGCGTAGTGCCACTCGTGCTGGTCCCCCAGGACTGCTGTGGCAGCACAGCCCTTGGACGCCGGCTCGGCGCAAGTGCTCATGCTGGCATCCTGAGAGGCATTCCTGGGGCATTCCAGGGGAGGGGGCTGCCAGTAGGCAGCCTCCTAACCCCTTTCATGCTGGGAATGCCCCCTTATGCCTCAGTGGTGCTGCACCAGGTTTTTCCTCAGCCCTAGCCCTTCCTCTTCTGCCAGGGTACTTTGGGAGTCCATGGTGGGTCTGGTAATGGATAAGTCCATGCTGGGGTCTCCAGGCCTGTATACTGCCATGAACATGATAGGATGAGTTCTCACTGGAGGAAGAAGACAACCTCAGGGTCTTCCCAAAGGGACCTTAAGCCCTCCTGAGCAAGCAGGGCCCTCAGGCCTGGAGGCCCCAGCTGGGACCTATCTATCATCAGACCCACCATGGACTCCCAAAGTATCCCGGCAGAAGAGGGGGTGAAGGGCTAGGGCTGAGGCATGGATCAGGCACAGGAGTGCATTGTTAAGGAAATACTGGAAGAAACTGGTAAGTCATCAAAGGATCTGGGCCCCAGTACTCCTCATGAGTAGAGGAGCGGAGTCTACATGCAAGGAAGAGCCTAACCAGTGACACCTGTAGGGAAACTCCCTATATAAGGCTGCAGCCAGGGGGGATCAGCTTGTCTGTAGTCTTGTTGAGTTCCTTTCCTTACGAGTTGTCTGGGTTGCTTTGCATCTATTTTTGTTACCTGATCCTTGAATTGCTTTTGACAGCTTCTAGAATATGTTACCTGACCTTGAACAGCCTTTTGACTTTGCTTTTGATTGTGTTATAGGACTGTGGGCTGTAACTTTTGGATTATGACCTCAGAACCCTTGCTTTCAGACCCTGTGATTACTGGGACTTGCCTCCTACCTGGTGGCCTGGACATATACCCACCTTCCCCTTTTCCTCTCTTTAAGCCTTTTAAGAATATTCCCTTTTTATCTCAAGCTGCTTGCCCTATACCTAAATATGTCCCTAAATTGTATCCTAGTTTGCCTTGTACCCAAGGGGGGCATTCTGACTGACTCCAAGCCACCCTTATTTTTGTATCAATTGTATGTAAATGATGTGACATGAACCAATAAATCAGGAACACTAGAAATAAAAACAGCTAGGACAAAAGAGCTCACAAGGACTGTGGAGAAATGAATTTTTCTTTGGAAGTCTGAACTGACAAGACCGTCACCTGGAGTTTTTAAAAGTTTTTTTCACTCTTGGCAGGAGGGGGGAAAGTCAATTCAATTGTCCTCCAGCCTCACCTCAGCCACCCTTTTAGAAATGCTGATAGGTCTACCAAGAGACCAGCCCCCCCCCCCCCCCGCTAGGTAGGTAGCATCTAACATGGAATGGAGATCGGAGGAATTAAGTGTTAGAAAGACTTCAGGAAAAATCTCCTGGAGAGACCAGGGAAAGTTTCTTTGACCTGGCCTGACCTGGTCAGCGGGAGAGATGATAACACTCCTGGGAGCGGGGAAAAGAGGCTCTTTTGTGCTGATTCCATCAAGGCAGACAGAACTCTTCTCTGAGGTCTGTAGGTGGAAGCCCATTGCCATGTGGTGGCCTGCACACCTGAAAGAGGCTTCGAGGTAATGGAAGCCCTGTCGAACATCTGTAACTTTCTAATCTGAGGAGCCTGCCTTATATTTAACATCTGCAAGGGCATGTAAAGAGGAGGGACAGGGAAATTTGACCTTTTCCTTTTTCACCCTTGCTCAAACTGGTGCTGTGCTGAGAGTATGCTTGTGGACATTTTCTTTTTAATAAATACTTTATAACTTTTGATACAAGTAGTGGTTCACTGTACCACATAGACCTCCACCGTCTTAGACACACTATTTTAAAAGGCATGCCAGGAGGAAGGGGAGGGTCAGTCAGTTGGCAAGTGGCTACTGACTAGGGTTGCCAACTGCCAGGTACTAGCTGGAGATCTCCTGCTATTACAACAGATCTCTAGCCAATAGAGATCGGCTCACCTGGAGAAAATGGCTGCTTTTCCCCATACCCCACCCTCCCCAGGCCCCAAAAACCTCCCACTGGTGGCAAAGAGGGACCTGGCAACCCTAGGCTACTCCCCCAGTGGTGCCAATGGCAGTAAACTGTCCCGGTGATAACCAGACACTGGATAGCGGGAGACATAGAGGCAAGGCCTCAGAACCTGGAAGTCCTACTAGGAGTGGTTAAAATACTTGGGGCTAGGGTGCCCAGGTCCCTCTTCCCCACTAGCGGGAGGTTTTTGAGGCAGAGCCTGAGGAGGGTGGGGTTTGGGGAGGGGAGGGACTTCAATGCCATAGAGTCCAATTGCCAAAGCAGCCATTTTCTCCAGGTGAATTGATCTCTATCGGCTGGAGATCAGTTGTAATAGCAGGAGATCTCCAGCTAGTACCTGGTGATTGGTAACCCTACTTGGGGCTGTTTAGCTTGGAAAGAAGGCAGTCAAGGGGAGACATGATAGAGGTCTATAACATTATGCATGGTATGGAGAGACTGGACAGGGAGAAGGTTTTCTCTCTCATAATACTAGAACACGGGATCATCTGCTGAAACGGAAGGCTGAGAGATTCAAAACAGGAAGTATTTCTTCACACAACGCATAAATGTGGACCTCCCTGCCCCAAGATGTGGTGATGGCTGACAACTTGGAAGGCTTCAAGAGGGGAGTTGACATGTTCATGGAAGAGAGGGTGATTCATGGCTACTAGTAAAAATGGCTACTAGTCATGGTGCATACCTATTCTCTCCAGGATCAGAGGAGCATGCCTATTATATTTGGTGCTGTGGCAGGAGAATGCTGCGGCAGTTGTCTTGTTTGTGGGCTTCCTAAAGGCACCTGGTTGGCCACTGTGTGAACAGACTGCTGGACTTGATGGACCTTGGCCTGATCCAGCATGGTTTTTCTTGTGTTCTTATGAGTCCTGGGCTTCTCAGTGTGCAATTCCTTAAAAAGGTCAGGTGGTAACGGCGGTTGAACACACAGAGAAAAAAGCTCCTGTCTTGTAAAAACCTTGGAGGGCATGGCTGAATAGGGCCTTCAGGTCAGACAGCAGGGCTGTTCCACCACAGTGACAACAAACCATAGGAAACAAAAAGAAATGAAAAGGGCATCTTTCTATATTCCCACACCGTTACAGTTTGCCTTAGGCTACAATATAGAACTATCTAGGGTTGCCAGGTCCCTCTTCGCCACAGGCAGGTTTTTTGGGCAGAGCCTGAGGGGAGCGGGGTTTGGAGAGGGGAGGTACTTCAATGCCATAGAGTCCAATTGCCAAAGCAGCCTTTTTCTCCAGGTGAACTGACCTCTATCGGCTGGAGATCAGTTGTAATAGCAGGAGAACTCCTGCCACCACCTGGAGGTTGGTAACCCTATAAATATCTTAAAATGATGTTTTGCAAATATATGATTGCATATACTTTTTTGAAAACAAAAATCTTGCTTAATGATAATGGAATGCCATAGGAAAGTAACACTCATATCTAGTGATGAAAACTGCTCTTCTCAAAGCATAGTTTTCCCCCTTTTGTCCGTAAGAGCCAGGTATGCTGTAGCGACTGACTGTAGTAATTTCTAATCAGAGCCCAACATCACTGCTTAGTTTAAATGGTTCTGATTTTATATCATGATTTCTTGCTTTGGATATATAACTAATTTATGGCAAAAAAAATTCTTCCTGGATCCTCTGAGCAGATCTAATCTTTGATAGGCCCATTTTATTTTGTATATGCACAGAATTCTGTGCATGTACGGTGAGAAAATGATCCCTGTCACTCAAGATCTTTCATACTGATCTGAAGGGAAAATGTGTCAGGGAATGCATTAGATTATGTCCTTCACCTGAATGGAAACTTTAGAGTCAGATTTTTTCACAGTATGCAGAAATATTTTTTAGCTGCTTTTATTTCTGTGTTGCTCTATGCATGCGTTTATTGGGGCTTTTAGATAGTAATTTATAGTGCCATACCAAGAGATGATGGATAAAAAAAAAAAGAATTATTACACTGCAAATGTGCATAACCTAAAATTAAAGTAAAATATTTCTAATAAAATAGGAGCAAATAAATTACATACAATATTACCATGGCAAGATAAATTGATGCAGCCATAATAGACCCTCAGCCCAAAATAAATAAAAGCACAATTGTGAAAACAACTATATAATTAAATGAAATAATTGATTAGCCGTCTAGACATTGTCTTTATGTGCAGCATATGTTAATTACATTTATCTCTTCGGGATTGAGGGACTGACATTAACATGATGCTAATGAACTCCAGGATGCCTCTATGCCCTGAACGGCCTTGAATAAAGTTTTAATATATTTTTTAAAAAAATAGTAATTGGAGCCATATTTAAGGATACCGCGAAAACCTTTATCCTAGGCACAAATGGTCAATCATCCAGTTTGGTTTGCAAGCTGTCCTTGACATTGCAATCTGCGCCCTCCCTCATGTGACAACCTGTATTGGAATGTTTCTCATTCTGCCTTGATTGTGCAAAAAAGACAATTGCACATCTGCGTTTCCATACTGCTTTCACACGGCCTCCCCCATCTGCTGCGGCCGCCTCCCGTCCCAATCTGCTGTTCACTACGTTTGTTAAGTTGGCCAGTGAGCTTACTGAGGTGAAGCATCTCCTTCTGGAAACAGTCTGGACTGGGAAATTTTCTGGACATGCATGTTTTCAGAATGCTTGGCTGTGGCTGCCCCCTCCCCAAAGCGATCTTCCAGCCAAAGACACTTACAAAACAGGTTTACCATGATTAGAGATGAACACCTGAAGCTGCCTTATACTGAATACTTGGTCCATCAAAGTCAGTATTGTCTACTCAGACCGGCAGCGGCTCTCCAGGTAGGGTGGCCAGGTCCCTCTTCGCCACCGGTGGGAGGCTTTTGGGGTGGAGCCTGAGGAAGGCGGGGTTTGGGGAGGGGAGGGACTTTAATGCCACAGAGTTCAATTGCCAAAGCAGACATTTTCTCCAGGCCATTTTCTCTGATTTTCTATCAGTTGGAGATCAGTTGTAACAGCAGGAGATCTCCAGCTAGTACCTGGAGGTTGGCAACCTTATCTCCAGGGTCTCAGGCAGTGGTCTTTCTCATCACCTACTTGCCTAGTCCCTTTAACTGGAGATGCTGGGTATTGAACCTGGGACCTTCTGCATGCCATGCAGATGCTGTACCACTGAGTCACAGTCCCTCCCCTAACAGATGAACTCTGCATACCCCAGGTACCCTGGGATGCTGATGGTGCCCTCTGGCAGCGTCCGAACACCGTCAAAGGCCGTGCCAGTTTCTGGTAGGCATTCTCAGGGCATTACTGTGTCCCAGGAGGTGTTCCTGGGGCGTTCCGGCACCAGGCTGGGGAAGGAACCGCCTTTAGGCAGCCTCCAAAGCCCTTTCGGGCCGAGAATGCCCCTTTTTATTTTTGGCAAGATATGCTACCTTTTAGGTGGCGCATCTCCTGCCGGGCCGAAACCTCCTTTGGAGGCAGCGCATCCGCATTGCCTCCAAAGACCGGAACAGGCATTCCTCTCAGGAATGCACTGTTAGTGTCTTAGTTTGGAGAAGTGCTGCTAGGAGCCTAGAAACTTGAAATATGACCAAGGTGCGTACCCTAAGAGGTATGTACCTCAGGAATATATTGGGGGAAGGGAGAAAGAATAGGAATGCTTGAACAACTCCCAGTCTGGTTCACTTCACATTTGCCAGTGGTGATCACCCATTTGGCTATCTGCAACCTGTTCACCTCTCTTCATAGAACAGGCTATTCGCAGCCATCAGAGTTTGCGTCTGCTCCCATGATGGGAAAATTTAGCACTTTGGACAGTGAAGTTTTAATGGCAAAGGAAGATTATCAGTTGGGATGGTATCCAGCTGATCAACTGGAAGTCAGGTTCTTCTGATCCCCATCCTGGAAACTTTGCTGAGATGCAGCAAATTTAGCACGTGTATGTGTAGGAGGAGGGACGTGATTGGAAGCCCAGCTGATTTCCTTCTTCCAACTCCAAGTAGTCAGCTGGGGCATCAGAGAAAAAGTGAATCTAGCTCCTGTTCTTTGCAGCACCATCTTTCCATTGAGGGAGGGGAGAAAAAGAGTGCTTCTCTTCTCGCCATCCCAAGCTCTTGGCTTGGGCTGCAGAGAAAAGGAGTGAAGTGATCTCTTTCTCCTCTCCCCTTTGCAATGGGGATCTCGGAAGCATTGCTTCTGCCCCTGCCCAGCTTGGAATGGGGGAAATAAATTATCTCTTTGATCTCTTCCTTTTGTAGTGGGGAGATCAGAAGCCAATCAATTCAGTGCAGCCAATAGTCAATGCAGCTATTTTTCTGAGGGTGGTGGTGGATCAGAACCAAATTCCAAGCAGATAACCCAATCTGACCAGTAGGCAGTTGCAAACTTGTTTGGCAGGTGTTAGAGCTGCTCAATGCAATTTGAGAACCAGCGTGGTGTAGTGGATAAGAGTGGTGGTTAGGAGCGGTGGACTCTAGTCTGGAGAACCGGGTTTGATTCCCCACTCCTCCACATGAGTGGCAGACTCTAATCTGGTGAACTGGGTTGGTTTCCCCACTCCTGTACATGAAGCCAGCTGGGTGACCTTGCGCTAGTAACAGTTCTCTCAGCCCCACCTACCTCACAGAGTGTCTGTTGTGGGGAGGGGAAGGGAAGGCAATTGTAAGCTGGTTTGATTCTTCCTTAAGCGGTAGAGGAAGTCGGCATATAAAAACCAACTCTTCCTCTTCTTTTGAACATATCCCTGATTGGCTCAAAGCCTGATTGTGTACAACAGAGTAAGTTCAACTGCTGAACTGCAATATTTATCGTAATCATGCATGCCTGATTAATATTTGCCTGGCCGCCATGCTAAATGCTGCCACTATACAGATGCAGAACTATTTTCAGTACTGCTTGTGAACCGATCTTTGAGACAATTAAAAGGGAGGCTTGACATGGAAGAACAACTATGGAAGCTGAAAACTTCAATGCAAATGTCATTGCCAGTATAGTGATCAAACTCCTCATTTACATGGGAGTCAGGCCCCCTTACTGGATGATGTTGTTTGAACTTCAGCTCAATGCCATGGCAAACATTTTTGCACCTATCCAGCAGCTGCTTGTGTTACAGTGTCTTGGTAAATAAGCTACATGTGTAACATATGTGATAGAGCTTACAGTTGCTTTTGTGCCTGTGCAGTTGTGAATCTAGATCTTCTCCATCATTGAAGAAGAAGGTGTGGTTATGTTCAGATCATTAACCTTCTTATCCATCATATAATTTCTCAGTTTACCTGCTCTTTGCATCTGTACTGTGATGTTAAAAAAAACCTTTTGCATCTTTTTTATTAGTTGAAAAGCAAAGTTTTTGCAGACACACAGGGAGGAAACTACAGTTCCCATGAGGCAGTGTGAGAACACACATATGCAACTATATACCAATGTGGACAACTCTGCAACAGTTAAAAGACACCAAGCCATAAGGGTACTCCACCTAACAAATCAGTCTCATTTAAAAAGGTGGGTTTTTTTTGGGGGGGGGGTTTGGCTTTTAACTATGCCTCTTTTAACACTTGAAGGCAGTGGTGGTAGACACAATGACCAGAGTGGAAGCAGCTGTGTCAAAGCAGCTACTTTCTTTGATAATTATACAGATTTTAACCATTTAGACATAGCAACTTATACCCTGAATGTTGAAATCCCCATGGTCACCACTAGCGAGCAGGATAAACCCTAACCACGATAGAGGATCTGTGAAGAAAACCACATGTGTTTTTTTTGAAAGGTTAGGTAGAATCTTCATCACATTTTATGAAGATCTCAGTATTCCTGATGCAGTGTTCTGGTGTAACCCAGTATTCTTCTATTAAACTTGCTGCTTGAGGGGAAATTGGGGGCTAGATCAAAGTGCTTCATATGAAGAGGGATTGAGTAGGAGTCAATGAATTCTGGAGTCAAAGCTATGCATTGCTTTTCTCTAGGAACAAGGGGTTTTCAAAGGCAAGTGGTCAAGTATAAGAAGTAGTTTACCTACTTCAGCTAATTGAGCTGAATTAAAGAAGCTATGGAAATGTATGTTGATAGCAAAGAACGAGCGAGGTTTATAGAAACTGTAGAAGAGGTGCGGGAGAACAGGAATGACTACTAAGGCCACATACTGTAAATCAGCTTTAACTGAGGTCTTATTAAATATTTTTGGGAAATATGCTCTCTTGAAGAGACTAAAATTAAGGGTGTGCACTTAAAAATTATAGTTTTAATTTCAGTTTGGGTTTTTCTGCAGGAGATGCTTTTCATTATGCCAGAGTTCTGGGAGGGGAAATTTCATTTAAAAAAATCGTTTCTGGCAATTTTGGGGTTCCAGAATTGTGAAACCTAAAATACACCCAAAATTCCAGAAGGTAACTTTTCTTCAGTTCTGGTAGTAGATTCTTTTGTTTGGATATACCCAAGACAAGCAGAAATGTCTGATTTTGGGTGTATTTTTTGCCTTGGGTGTATCTGGATGTACACCCCTAACTAAAACGTCTTTCCTATTGAGTATTAACCTTGAATTCAGCAAAATGATAGATTTTGCCAATTATTTAAAAAATCTATTTTGAAGGTTGCAGACATACAGGACATATAACCCATAACACCAATAATATTTCATCATAATTTTAATTGCAATGCAAATTTGGATAATTTAATTCAGTTGACTAGACATGATGCTTCCAGAATAAGTGATTTCATCGAACCAGGCAATATCTACTTTTATCATGATATATGTACAAATGGGAAAGGGACTTGCCATTTTACCAGTGCTTGCAAATTCAACACTACTTGTTTCAAACATATGGGATCCTACCATTCAGGAGCAAAAGGAGTTATTGGACAGAGACATTTCTGCATTTTCTAACCCCTAGCTGCCTTCTGTATACCTCAAAAGCTGATCCTAGGGGTCCTGGACAAAGTGTTACATGGCATGTGGAACTGAAGGGGCAATTCGGTGCAATGTCCCGTTTGTTGAAATTCTCTGTGCAGTGTGACATTTTGACAAGGAGGATCCCCAAGCTCTCAGAATTAGCTGCTGGAAGAAAGTGATAGTGGGAAAGAATAACTTCTGCCTGTTCATTTTTAGGGACTATAGAATTGGATCCTTAGAAAAAACGAGAACATCCCTGATTAGAATGAAATTAACTTGTACAGTATTTAATATCACATAGGACTTATTAAAACAGCCTGTGCTTCTCTACTGGAGAAAGCAATAGCAAAATTAGGGGGTTCTCTGAGGGCTGTTTAACTTAGAAAAAAGGCGGGTAAGGGGAGACATACTGGACAATTCTACCAACTATTTTGTCAGATTGCACAGAGGAGCCATTGAAATTCATAAACATCAGCACAACTTTAACAGAAGAGAGTTTAAGAATGAATAAGGCTTGGCTTCCTGTCCTGAAATACTCCAGACTAACAAAAACTACAGTCCACAATAGCCATGCAGATTATCTTTGGATTCCAGATGTTAACAGATCACTTCAGGATACAATGGTTCCACATTAACATACCACACCCTAATCAGCACATTACCTTGATACTTACAGGACAATGTTTAGCACATTACCTTTGATACTTTTGCAGGACAATGACTCTCCTCAAATCCAACCCCCTTCTGACTATAAATATTACTCTTCCAACACACTTTGACACTGAGAGAAACTGTCCTTCAGTGTTACTCCTCTGAAGATGCCTGCCACAGCTGCTGGCGAAACGTCAGGAAAGAAAATACCAAGACCACGGTCACACAGCCTGGATAACCTACAAGAACTGATAATAATTTTTATTTCTTATTTGCACAAATGGAGCAGGAACTCACACATGGAAGGAAGGAACATCTGCTGATTTTCCCTTCTGACCTTCCTTGTGTAGCATCTCACACTATATTCAAATAAATGTTAACTTGAATGTAAGTTATTAATATAGCTTAAAGGTAAAGGTCCCCTGTGCAAGAACCAGGTCATTCCTGACCCATGGGGTGATGTCACATCCTGACGTTTTCTAGGCAGACTTTGTTTACGGGGTGGTTTGCCAGTGCCTTCCCCAGGCATGTTCCCTTTACCCCCAGCAAGCTGGGTACTCATTTCACCGACCTCGGAAGGATGGAAGGCTGAGTCAACCTTTAGCCGGCTACCTGAAACCAACTTCCGTTGGGATCGAACTCAGGTCGTGAGCAGATCTTGGACTGCAGTACTGCAGCTTACCACTCTGCGCCACGGGGCTCTTTATATAGCTTAGTGCTGGGTTTATCAGGTAAGTAAGGTGACAGGTTTGTAGTTCTTTGTCCATGGTTGTGTGAGGGAGGGTTACAAAACCTCTCTGCACAGATCTCTTACAGATGCTGCAGGTGTCCCCAATACTTTTTCTAGTGAAGTGTGAGGAAATTGACTGAATGAGATAGTTTAAACTGCTCTAATGCGCTGCATCCATCATCAGCTCCAGGAAGAAAATAAACTGCTCTCAAACTGGAAGTCTTGCTTCCTGGAAAATAAAATCTCTTTTGTTGTGTAAAAGCCACCGAGTTTTAGATGCGGTGGGTGTGAGCTGACAGAAATGTAGCAGATGACACTTGTAAGGTATTCCATTATTACTCACTTTCTTTCATGACTTGAAGTTGAACATCTCCGCCATTTTGGAGAGAGGCAAATGCAAAGCAGTGCTGATGACTTTAATATTTTATAACTGCTCCAGACTGGGAGACATCTTTATGACTATGATATTTTGACAATTTTATTTATGGCTGAAATATAGCATCTCCTCCTTTAAGAGGGAAACACACACGAGGATTAGTTGCCTATTTGTATGGAAGCCTAAACCAGTTGGGGAAGTCTTGCAAAACTGGGATTGTTTTGACCACTGAAGAAGGCCATTTGGCCAAAACGCATTTGGTCAAAGTCTAATTCGGTGATTTAATGTCTATTTGTGTTGTATGTTTATATGATTATGTTGGTTTGGCAGGCTATTGCAGGGGCCTTATATATGTTATTGATTTTAGTCAGTAATAAATATTGAGACAGCAGGGAAAAGCCTGCTGCAGTACAAGACTGTGTGTTGAGGCTATTGCAGGGGCCTTCTATATGTTATTGATTTTAGTCAGTAATAAATATTGAGACAGTAGGGAAAAGCCTGCTGCAGTACAAAGACTGTGTTGAGTCAGTGGGGAAAAGTCATGGTGAATGATAAAGGGGACTGGATGGAACCGCTGTGCTCCTGACTATGTGAAACTACAAGATAAGCACCGAATGTTGACGTGTCATGTCTTAGCATGGAACTAGGATAAAAGTTCATTGCGGCCCCAGCCCTATGGGGGGAAACGGAACGGGGGGGAAAGGGGGGTCACGGCCACCCCAGGGGCCACCCATTCCCTGGTGACCAAAAGGCGTGGTCTTACTCAAGAATGACAAGTACGCAATAGCTGGAGTAAACAGGCCACAACTTTATTGATTACAGCGTTAGGCATTGGCAAGCATGAGGGGCGGGATCCAGGGTGTGATCAGCTGACCCGTCTGTCAGCTGATCACACCCTGCGCCCATCCTGCCTGCTGGGCACAGCCTGAGATGGCAGTATGAGTGATAAGCCCTGCGGTAGCAGTAGCCATGTGTCGAGCCCTGATTTCATGGTAGGTGCCACAGTCCCAGAGCTTGTTGCCTCTCGACCTGAAATGGAACTCAGCAGCAAAGACCCATATATATACCGCATGACAGTGAAATGAAAGGCACCCGCAGTTCCAGGGAAGGTGCCTTTCACAGTAGGCACTGCTGCTTGTAAGTGAAGGTGGTAAGGCAACATTCCAAGGCGCCCTCTAGAGATGTCTAAGTGGATGCCCTGTTCCCCAAGGCCGTAGGGGACTCCAGGTCGGGAACAAAATTGGGGTGGGTGGAATGTGGGTGCTGCCCGTTAGACCCTTCCAGGTAACCTGGCTGCTTCCCCGTTTTGAATGTCAGTCAGCATCCCTAAGGACTGCCTAGTCCTGTCTGACTGTGGTGGCCCATAGGGAGACGATAGAGGAGGGTCAACAGCCCCTCCCAAAGTAACTTTTCCTTGGTCCGCGCTGACCACAGCTCTATACACAGTGATCCTGTCCCGTGTGATATGCTTGTGGCCTATTATTGCATCTTCAGGGGTTCATTGCTGATTTGCCCGCTTAGTGGGTCTTTCTCCACCGGCGACTTGCCACCAGCCGTCAAGGCTGGATTGCTTAGACCCCACTGTCCTGTTGAACCCCGTCACTAAGAACATATCGGGAACCTTGCTGGACAAGCCAGGCTATCCATCAGATCCACCATCCTGTCCCGCCTTCCGCTGGACGACCATCTGCCGGGGGGAGAGGCAAACCCTGATTGCTGTCGAGCCCCCCCAACTATCGCCTCCCAGCACTGGTGGTCAGAGGTAACCACGAGGTGCTTCCCCCGGAGCTGCCCAGAGGCAGAAGCGGCGACTTCCTACTAGTGTTCATTCGCTTACTTACCCATGTGAAGATGCTCTACTGTCATCCTGTCAGATATACACCCATATGAATGCCTCTGTAATTCTTCTACACAAAGACAAATGTGATTAACTTCATCGAAACATAGAGTTGGGAGGGACCACCAGGGCCATCCAGTTTAACCCCCTGCCCAATGCAGGAAACGCACAACCACCTCCTCCCCACACCCAGTGACCCGTGTGGGTTTGTACAACATATGGGAAGTATTCAGCTACTGCATTGTGCTCCTGACTATGTGAAACTACCAGATAAGCACCGAATGTTGACGTGTCATGTCTTAGCATGGAACTAGGATAAAAGTTCATTCCCCAGTACAATCGGGGCTCAGTCTCTATGCTTGTTAAGGCAGCTGAGCCGCAGCTGCAAGAAAACTGTTATCTCGACTAACGCTCTCGGGTCTCTCTCCTCCACGAACCTCCGTTTTGCCGCAACAATATACACATACTGATATAACCTGGGGTTTTAGTTGTCCCCCATCCCCCGACAACAGGAGCCAGATGAGCGCTCAAATAGGGAACTGGGGCACATTAACCAGTGTCATCAACTGCAGGAATAACAAAGCCACACAAAAGGAGACCCATAAAAGCTGTAGCAGATCAAAGAAGTGACTTGAGCCAGGTCAGTGGAACAGAGGGAAGCTCTCTTCCATGTGCTAAAACAAACACTCAAAATACATGTGCCAGAACAAACTCCAAGTCAAATCTGCCACATTCTCAGCGAGTGTGGGGGATATCCTCAGTGAGCGGGTGAATCGGCCTCGTGGTTGCTAGGAGAACGGCACCATTCATTGCTTGCAGGGCTAGTATAGAAGCAGCTGAGACAGGATCAGCTGCCATGCTGTGAGAGCCGGAGCTCCTTCTCCTCAGCAGCAGCTGCTGCCTGCAGCCCCCTCCTCCTCATGCTGCATGGCTTCTTTCCCGGTCTCCAGGGTCCGCCATGTCAGGTTGGGATGGTGAACTCTGGCTTGGCTGAGGGGACCTGCCGTCTGTTGCCTCACCCTCCTGGTGCGTGTGGAAGTGAGAACACCCCTGCTTCCCAGCTCCTCCCCCTCCCTTCAGCCTGGGGTTGTGACAGAGCCTCTGGAAGGGGTGGCGGAGCTTGCTCTTTGCCTAAGGAATCCCAGCCGAGGCTCATGGAACAGATGTGGCAGGGATGAACATGCCAGACACAGGAGAAGCCATGATGCAGTTTCTCACCGGCCCCCTCAGGCGTGTCAGTGGGCTCAAGAAAAGGTGTCTGTGGGCATACTTGCACCCAAGGACTATGTGTTGGGGACCCCTGTACTAGTCAGTTTGTTTTAAGTACTTAGCCAATTTTTTCTGGCACATTTTCCTTATGCCCTCTAAAGCTGAAGAGTGCACCATGCACTCACACACAACACTCACACATATGGCTACTTTAATTAATTTGTGTTTTTCTATTGAGAATTTTCCCCCTTTTACCATTCATGGTTTTGAAGGACAAACATGCCACTTCAAAACACTATCAATACTCATTTCTTATTGTCTTCTAGGCACAATGAACGGTCCTAACATATAATGCCTTCAAGAAGCCTAAAGTACCAACATACTATCTCCTCTCCCATATATTCTGTGCACCTTCAAAGATCTCTTTTTGAACATCACCTCAATCATACTCAGAGCCTTCAGCTGTTCATAACATACGACTGCTTTGCAATTTATTGGCCTCGCTTTCCTGGAGACTTGCCAAAATCCAAGTTTATGTCTCTTTCTGGAGCACCGTCGATTTCATTGTTGGGTGCTAAGTGAGCGTTGTGTTTTGATGGCCACACAGGCGAAATGCTGGGGGATCGTGCCCAAATTATTTCAACAAAAAGCATGCACCGTGAAGCATGACTCTTTCTATTTCAGTTGCATAATCCCTTTGAACCACGTCTCAATTTTCCCTCTGATAAATGAGGCTATTTCTTATTTGCAAGGTCCGCCTGGAGAATGCAAAAAAATGCAAAGCCCAGCTTATTTATGATATGCAGCTGCCAATTTTT
The DNA here is from genome assembly GCF_029931775.1 of Euleptes europaea. NCBI lineage: Eukaryota > Metazoa > Chordata > Lepidosauria > Squamata > Sphaerodactylidae > Euleptes > Euleptes europaea. The sequence goes on from NC_079319.1 coordinate 59,510,260, forward strand.
CAAAGGTGACCTGGCTGATTGCATTACAAAATGGCCTGAAATTACCCTTCTAGTTCTTGTTTTGGGGATGTTTTCCAAGAGATAATCAATACCAGGGCTTCTTGTCTTATCTGTTAATTACGGTAACTCATTAGACAAAGCATAGTAACAGGAGCCACTAGAGTAAATTTTCTACATCTTGGTGTTTGCGTTCGTCTGAGTACAGTGATCTCGCTCCCTAAATTTTAATTTATTAAGTGTTTCACATGAAACTAATCACCGCCGCAGTCAATTCCCCAAATAAAACATCTGCAATTTTTTTCCTGATCCAGACAGCCTATCAATGAAGATGCACACAAGGGAAACATAGTAGTGTTTTCTCTTAGAAGGCAGAGATGCTTTACCGAGACATTATTCTGACACCAGTCAACCTGTTCTGCATTTTGTATTAGATTATTTTAGAACTGGGATAGAGAGGTAAGGTAATTAGCATACATTTCACTAGCTCCATTTCGAAGTTTCTTATGCTTCACTTCTTTGGTATTAATTCTTCTTGTACTAATTGACCTTTACACGAGGTACTTGAGACCTATAAGCCTTTCAACTAATAGCACACCTGGCCTTCAGGTTTTTTGAAGCATGTATTTTGGATGATACTTGTGGTTTTTGAATTGTACAAAAGCATTATCTTAACTATCCCACCTTTAATAAATGAGTCCTTCTGGAGTCTTTAGGTTCTGGCTTGCATTTGAAAGGCATCTAAATGGGAAGCATTTAGGGTAGAAGCAATAACAAGATGAATCCCACAAGAACAAAATGTTCCAAAGAGCAAGACTCTGAAGAAAATAGGATATGAATGTACAATTGGCCTTTCTAATGAATCCGTGCTATGAGCTGCTGCAGTGAACACAGTCCATGTAGTCCGTCACTATTGAATCCCTTGTGGGTCTGCATCTCTTGGTGTCCTGGTAGCAGCCTGACGTGGGCAGCTTCAGCTGACTCTAGCCAGAGTTTTAGTGCAAAAACACACACGTGTACTTATATTTACACGGACGTCTCTTCCAAACACAAGTGGAAATCTGCAAATCAATCAGCGGAACTCAAAATAGAAGGGCGCTTCTGCACATCCTGAATAATGCACTTTCAATCCACTTTCAATGCACTTTGCAGCAGGACTTTACTGTGTAAAATGGCAAAATCCACTTGCAATCGTTAAAGTGTGTTGAAAGTAGACTGAAAGTGCATTATTCAGGATATGTGAAAGCGCCTGAAGAGACGGCACAGGTGGTGCCACTCACATTCTCGTTAGGGGCATTTTTTAGATCATTAAAGGTTTGAATGTCAGCACCTATGAGTGGGAGATCAAATATTTCAGCATTGGGGTAAAATGGGGGGTAATCTAGACCTGAACTAGCTCCAGCAAGTGTTATGGAAAACCTCTACACATTCTTTATTATATTCCCACTTACGTTACAAATTCTGCAGTCCTTTGCAGATGTTGTTTCCAGTGGACAGCTGTTACACCAGATACTTGGCCCTGTCTTAACAATTTCTTTTGCTCCACATCTGTAATCTCTTCCTTTATTTTTGTGCATAGAAACTGGTTACAGTTTCCAGTGATTTTCTTCCTTTGTCTTTAGCAGGACCCCCCTGTTTGTTCTGCTCCTTTGAATGGATGACTTATTCAACACTGCTAGTAGCTGTATTTCGGTGGAAGAAATTCATATACACACAATTCAATACTCTGTGGGGTGGAATGTATGTGTCCAATGTCCTTAAAAAGTATAGCAGTATACATTAGAGCTATACAGAATCATTACATCCATAATTACAATTTCATTACATTTTAGCTCACTTAGAACACCCAGATAAAACTGAGCCCCATTTTAATTATATTTCTCCTTGAAGAACTCTTTGGGCAAACATTGCAGAACATATAGGTTATGATGTGATCATCACTAATTATAAGTCTGCGTGCACACAAATATCATACTAGACAATAAAAGTACTGTTTAAGTGAGCTATTTTTTCATCTCTGCATATTCATTTCATTTTAAACTATGTTCTAATGCAGAAGAATCTCACTGGGAAAAGTATAATCATTTTCAGCACTCACAATTACAGATGCCATTGGATTTTGAAATGTCATAAACAGAAAGGTATGCAAGCAATGAAATTGAGAAGCTGATACTGTGTGTGTGTGTAGAGTGCTGTCACAGCTGATTTATGGTGACCCCATAGGGCTTTCAAGTCAAGCAAATAAGCAGAGGTGGTTAGCCATTGCTTTCCTCTGCAAAGTCTTCCTTGATGGTCTTCCGTTGAAGTACTGACTCTCTTTAGCTTCCAAGATCTGATGAGATCACACTATACTATACCATTCCACATCCCCTTTGATAGTCACTAGCCCTAGGTTATGGTTGGTAGGCACACAATGTGGCAACTGTTTGGAAGCTAAGCAGCCTTATGCCATATAGATTGCTAAATCATGGGCAGGGAAGCCATAGTGGATGTGAAGGCTCTGCTGTCATTAGTGCAGCAGAAGGGCAGTTATGGAGCAGCGTCCCAGCCAAAACGATAGATCTCTGGGGTAGCCCATCAGTTAGGCTGTCCAGTTGCCTTTTTGCCATTTGTGGGAGAGAGAGAAAAAAATCCGTCCCAGGGATTTTACCTGCCTCTCACTTCTCCCCACATGGGGATGGAACCAGGAGCCCTAGCCATGCTATCCTGGTGCCTTTCTGCTGAGCCATGCCTGTCTATGCAATATTCTCTGGCTGGCCCCAAGAAGTTGGTGGAGACATCAGGGCTGCAGTAGGATGCCTAATGCCTGCTGGCAGGTCTCCTTGAAACCTCTCCCCCCAGCCCTGAAGTTAGGGGTCTGGTCCCGAGTATCAGGGGCTGTGGATTCAAGCCAGGTCACTGTCTTTGTTTCCTTTCAATTCTTACTTTTCCAGGTGAAGGGTGTGTGTGTGTGCCTTGGAGCAGGGATAGTTGCATGTAGGTTGCACTGTTGCTATTGTCAGTCTGGCCCTTGCTGGGGATGGGGGGGGGTTGTCCTGCCTGTCACAGGGGTTGTTGTTCCTTCTGGGCTGGGGTGGGGACCTCTCAGACCACATGGCTCTGTTGGGATGCCACTGTTGCAGGGTCTTTCTTCCCTGTCCACTGGCTCTCCATGTGGAGGCGAGAGTGGTTTTGGGGGGCACTGGCCAAATTGGCAGCTAGTGATCAGCTCTTCCTTTGAGTGCCACTCACAGGGGCATCGTCAGCTGCTGTTGCTTAATCCAGTGGATGTTGCCGGGGTTTCTATGGACTCAGATGCACTTGTTCTAGTCAGCACACCTAAAAAAGGATATTGAAGAGCTTGAGAAGGTGCAGAAAAGAGCAACCAAAATGATCAGGGGTCTAGAGTGACTGCCCTATGAGGAGCAGTTAAAACACTTAGGGTTGTTTAGCTTGGAAAGAAGGCAGTTAAGGAGAGACATGATAAAGGTCTATTAAATTATGCACGGTTTGGAGAGAGTGGACAGGGAGCAGCTTTTCTAGAATGTGGGGTCATCTGCTGAAGCTGGAGGGTGAGAGATTCAAAACAGATAAAAGGAAGTCTTTCTTCACACAACGCATAGTTAAATTGTGGAACTCCCTGCCCCAGGATGTGATGATGGCTGAAAACTTGGAAGGCTTTAAGAGGGAGTGGACATGTTCATGGAGAAGAGGGCTATCCAGGGCTACTAGTCAAAATGAATACTAGTCATGATGCATGCCCATTCTCTCTAGTATCAGAGAAACTTGCCTATTATATTAGGTGCTGTGGAATAGAGTCAGGATAATGCTGCTTGTGTCTTGCTTGTGGGCTTCCTAGAGGCACCTGGTTGGCCACTGTGTGAACAGACTGCTGGACTTGATGGGCCTTGGTCTGACCCAGCAGGGCCTTTCTTATGCTATATTGTTTGTTCCTGACAGGGGTCTATGCATTGTTTTTTACCCCTGGAAATGTCCATAGGGAGTGGAGTAGCAGCACCAGAATTATGCTAGTGGCAGGATCCCTTTGCCTGGGCAGTCCTCAGGATTTTATTGCTAGTGCCTTAAAGTGCATCTGTAAGGCCGAAGATGTATGTTTTTATGCATCCTAGGCATACAATAACCAAGGAACATTTGTTAAATTTAACGTACAACCCTTGAAATATCAATTCTGAAATTTTTGCAAAGGGTAGAATGCATTACAAGTTTCATTTCATTTCAAGCAATAATCGTTTACTGGATGTTTATGTCATTTATTGTATTGCCTCCCTCTGACTTAGGTTGTATAAAATGTCATGATCATAACATAGCTATTGTGTGTTTTCCATATTCTTCCTGAAGGCTTTCAACCCCTTCCTCAGACTTACTCTGTACTCTTAGTAGGAAATTGCCATTATGACAATATGTGCAGGAAAAGAATCTGCCTGAGAACTGTGGTGTTCACTACTCCAAGAAACATTTCAAATTCAGGAACATCCTTCCTACATGGTTGCTATTTAATGATTGTTCACGCTCTATATATTGCATCTCTTAGCATCCTGTGCCTATTAATCTTAAAATAACAAACATTACATGTCTTTGTTTACACCATTAAAGCAGAAACATGGTCACCTGAATACAACCTTTAATTTAAAAAAAAATCTGATATTGCAAGGATGCATCCATAGTGTAATAAGGTTGGGTTACTTAATCTTAAAGGTACATTGTTTTACCTTCTGATCCATAGTTTAGGTTCCCTCTGCCCTCTTTGAAAGGCAAACATTCTTAACGTGAAGCTATAGCAATTCATTTATATCTCAAAATTATATAATTGTTCTGTCTCTCTCCCGGCATCTCGCTAGCTGCCTTTGCGTCTGCATATGTGTCAAGCATTAGGCTTAGCAGACTGAACAATTGAGCAGATGTGACTAAAAGCCCATAATAAATTTAGTGTGCAGGAGGCATGGAAAACATCCACAATGATGCACTAGCCAGCTTCAGACCCAATTAATAGAGAATCAGCAATCTGATCAAAAAAGAAGGGGCAAAGAAAGCACTTGAGTCAGTGGCAAAAGAAGGAATTATTTGCTGCGAAGATGTTCTGAGAGCTACCTCTTAAAACACTGCATCATTTTCCTCATTTAAAATAAAAGGAACCAGCCTTACCAGATGCTTCAATGAAAACATAATTTCTTCCTGTCTGTATTTTCCAATTAAAAATCCACTCTTTTAAACTCCTATCAAAAGAACTGCCTAGCTCAGTCCGGCCTTCCTCCCCCACCCCAAATTCCATCAAAAAAAAAGATGGAATTTTGCAGATTAGAGTTTACTAGTGGGGGACCCGCAAACACTTGCCAGGGGCATCTCATTTTCCCCTCCCTCACTGCATCATATTTCCCTTTCCTAAAAGCCCCCATATAGGGTTGCCAGTCTCCAGGTACTAGCTGGAGATCTCCTGCTATTACAACTGATCTCCAGCCGATAGAGATCAGTTTACCTTGAGAGAATGGCTGCTTTGGCAATTGGACTCTATGGCACTGAAGTCCCTCCCCTCTCCAAACCCCACTCTCCTGAGGTTCCTCCCCCAAAACCTCCCGCCAGTGGTGAAGAGGGACCTGGCAACCCTACCCCCATAGCCTCACACCTTTTTATTAGAGGTTCAAGATTTTTCAGCAAACCTGGAAGGCCTCCCAAGTTTGGAGACAAATCTGACCTCTCTCCATTTGGACCCAATCCTCAACTATAAGTATCTGCAGATGAGCCCACATGTAAGTCTGGCAACCAGTGCGAGGGTTGTGGGCGAGGTCATGCGATGTTGGAAGCAATCAGCAGGAGGACATAGTGGGAAGCCTGGCAACCCTAAACAAGGAAGGATCCTGAATACAAAGATTTATTCTTCTGACCTTCTTACAGCCCCTGCTCTACTTTCTCCTCCATATTTCTTTTCTTTTACTATTCTGTTTCTTTCCTTTCAGTACTGAGGGGGTCTAGTCTACCCAGCAGCAGTACAGTCTGTCTAATGGAACAAACATTTCAACACCAATAATAAAACAAACTGCAGCTATTAAAAACAACAAGGTAAGAGCCAGCACCTATTAATTGGACTGAGAAAATATAGGCAGTGCAATTCTCTTAATGCAATGCAAACTTTTAAGAGGCATGATAGGATTCTAAAATCTATATCTGTTAGCAGCTGAGTTTTGGCATTTTGGATCATCTGAAATGTCTGGACCTTTTTCAAAAGCAGCCGTAGCAATCTAACATGGATGTAAATAGACTGGATAGATAACACTAGCCACTGGGAATCTCGCAAACAAATAGGGTTGCCAGGTCCAGGTTGGGAAATACCTGGAGAATTTGGGGGCGGAGCCTGAGGAGGGCAGGGTTTGGAGAGGGGAGGGACTTGAGTGCCATAGAGTCCAATTTCCAAAGCAACCATTTTCTCTATCGGCTGGAGATCAGTTGTAATAGCAGGGGATTCTCAGCTACCACCTGGAGGTTGGCAACCCTACAAACAAACCATGATAGCAATAGCCACTCCATCCTTTGATGTACCTGATGAAGGGAGCTTTAACTCTCAAAAGCTTATCCCCCACCCCCCCAATCTTGTTGGTCTCTTAAGGTGCTACTGGACTGGAATCTCCCTATTCTTCATTTGTGATGTGTACATCTTAAGGCAACTTGTGGCAAATAGATATCCATGCAACCTTCTGCAGATCAGATCTTGTTTAGGGACTACAAATTGTTCATCTGGTTTAGGGGTCAAGAGAAGGATGTAGACAAATGCACTGATTTCTTCTCCCCCCCTTGCTTCCTCTCCTTGAACAGTTTTCTCTTTCCCTCTCTCTCCTAAATGAAATGCTAAGCAAATGAGTTCTCCTGAACAAACAGGAGCACTTCAAAGGAATATCTGCGAGGCTGGCATCAGTCAATAGCAATAAAAATCTTTCCGACCCTTTCCCTCCCACGATAAAATTTTCTGTGTTTACATTCAGTGGTCCAGTAAGATCAAAAATGCCTAACATCCACTGCCATAATACTGACTCTGTACTAATAGACTACATCTTTGCTGAACAAAGTATGGTAATACTATAATAGGTTTTTATTTGAACAAATGTGAGTTCACTTGTTTGAAAAGATTAATGAAAAGTGGAAGGATAAGGATTTCAAAAGGCAAATGCAATCTGTATCTAATATAATCAAGAATGAGTCTAGGGAATACAAAAAGAAGTATGAATAATTCTTCATGGTAACATTTAAGAATATTAGTAATTGCCTTATAGCAACCTGGTTAATGATGCTTGATTAATACTTTTGACAATCCAATTTTATCTCTCAGTTAAGTCAAAGTACTGTGATCTAAGCCAATTAAGTCCTATTGATAACACTGGAATTAAACTGTCTTTAAACCAAATATTTGGATTAAATGATATCTAAAAGAAATGTGATCCTAGTTTATCTGTGTGCATTTACTTTCTTCAGAGTCATGAATATCATCACTTCTAATTGAAAATCTGATGATTGAATGCCTGTCAGTAAAGCAGTTAAACTACAAGTAAGGTAGACAGACCCAAGTATGACGAAAAAATAAAATTAAAAAAGATCTCCTAAATGGCCTGATAAGGACCTAGCATGATCATTACCCTCTAGGAGCCATGGGGCACTGATGATACTATAAAATGCATATCAAAGTTGAATGCCAAAGTAAAGGAGGAAGCAAAAATTGGTTTATCAATTTATAATATCTTTGAGAAACCACAGGTGGAGGATGTTTGCATCCCTGAACCCTATATTGTCCTTCCATTGCTATAAGCTTTTAAGGGAAGGGGCTGTGGCTCAGCGGTAGGGCATCTGCTTGGCATGCGGAAGGTCCCAGGTTCAATCCCTGGCTTTTCCAGGTAAGGGACTAGGCAAGTAGGTGATGTGAAAGACAGGAACAGGAGAGATGGTTGTGGCCAGAGATGAATGTCCTGGCAGGGGAGCCAGGTGTCTGTGAGCAAAGGATGGGGGTGGAGGGACAGAGATTGAAAGGGTCCTTAAAAAAGATTTAGGGTCACTCCTTTTCCTTCCTTTTCTCCTTTCTCCCCCATGACTTTCCTTTGGGAAAACAAAAAGCAACATAAGGCTGTGAGTCCTATGAACACTTTCCTGGGAGCAAGACCCATTGAATAACATGGGGCTTACTTCCAAGTAGACATGGTTAGGATTTGATCCCTAACAATTGCAGGTTGGTTTGCTTAGATCTCCCTCACCATTTCTTCCTTGGCCCTGGACTACTGAGGGTCCAGATTAGTGTTCTTCTCACTATTGCCTGTCTTTCTCCTTCACTCTCTGTTCAATCCCCAAGGTCTGCAACTGACACACTCACTGTGAAACTGATCAAAGAGGATGCGTATAAGGGGAGGGGGGCAAATCAGCCCGGCTTTGTTCAAATCTTCAAGGTCTGAAACTGACCAACACAAGTGGGAGGGAGAGATGAGAATGGGTGTGAAGAGAAAAACCCAAATTGACAAGCATGCACAGGACCGGCTTTTGAGTTGGGATTGAGGCAGACTTTAAACTCAGGGTAAAACAGCATCCTGAAAATGCAGGGAAAATGCAAGGGGAGAACAAGGTGACTTCTGAACATTGGAAAATACATGCATAAGGAAAACGAAGCCACAAAATGGTCAGGGGTGTGTGTGACCAACCCATGCATAAAAGGCCTTTGTCTAGGCCTAACACCCTCTTTATTCTTATTAGTCATAGTACATTACAGAACAGCAAAGCTATGATGTCAGAATATATTTGGATGTTTATTGAAGAATGTATTATTTAACCATCTAAAATTTGAATTTCCTTGCATCTCCTTTTCCGTCACTATTGCACGGCCATCATAGTCCCAAAGAGATAATAAGGAACATTTCACAGAGAATTCCTAAAACTGTGTAGTAGAGGTTGAGGCAACATGGTTCAGTGGAATACAGAACAATCGGATCTGGTTATCCCAGATAGGAAAAAAATATATATGTGGTGTACTTTGAAAAAGAAGAATTCCTTGTTTTGTGAATGCCGGCTTCCTATATGCCAATGCCAAACCTATTTGGATTAAATTCATTATGCATCCGATTAGAAAGCCTATGAATATGGAGAAAATTTGTATATTGATTTCATTGGATTGTAGCCCAGATTTGTGTTGTTTTATCTGAATCCACAGTGCTCTGTTCTTTCATGCCTTGGAACTCTCTGGTGCACTTTTATCACTCTGTGCAATAGCTAGGCAAAGAGTAGCAGGGGGGTGAATTTTTTCCCCAAAGCATAAATAAAATAAAGGTTTATGGAAAATCCTGGAGTCATGATCTGTAATCAAGCAGAGCTGATCTATTCACACACCATGCCTTCCTTATATTCGAAATAGATAGGGAAAGGAATCATGCACTGGCTATAGTTAGCAAATGGCCAGTAGAGAAAGGGTACATGGACTGTATTCCATGGTGATAAAATAGGCAAATACTTACCAATATAGATTCCTTTGGAAGAAATTAGGAGAGCCTGTGTCACGTTAACTAGTATGTTTTAATGTTGTCCTAGCAAATCACCATAAAAGAAATGTTTGACCCACCCCACTCAGGAGAAATGAAGGCAAACAAGAAAGGTGCAGCTAATTCTTGCCCCAGTTCTTGAAAGGCAGCAATCTAAAATTAAAATAAATAATTTAACCTTAGTCCTGTGTCTTGTTTAAGGTAAATGAGGGAAAAAATAAAACAGTCACAGGATAAGATGAAATTATGGATTAGCTGATGAAAGAACATGAAAGACAAGTCTCACAGTGAAGGAAAATGGCAGTCCCGAGGATATGTAATGGGATTGGTGTACATATGCCAAGAAGAGGCTCTACTACTGAGCTATGACCCCTCTCTTCTACTTAAATAATACTTTCTACTTGAATTCATGAATCACAAATCACCTGGGGGTCAAGGTGAACAGTGGGGTGGCTAAGTTTGCGGAGGATACCAAATTATTCAGGATAGTGAAAGCCCATCCAGACTGCAAAGACTTCCAAAAGATTTCACCAAATTGGTCAAATGAGCAAGAAATTGAGTTTGTGTAAAGACAATATAAAAGGCAAAACAGCCTAAATGTATACACATGTAAATGATTTTCAAGTAGGGCGGGAGACATTCCATTTGTATGGAATGATGCATGGTGTGGAGAAAGTGGATAGCTAAGTCACTCTGTCATAAACTTGGTGTCACCAAACGATATGACTGGCAGTAGATTCAGAACAGACAAAAATGGGATTAGAAGCATTCATAGGGGCTAGGTTTATCACCAGCTATTAGCTCTGATCACTGGGTGATTGCTCATGATTCAGATCAAAGTGAGACAGGTTCAAGGCAGTTGCTAGGAGTAAGACATGGGGAACTACTGCTTCTGTATCATGCATGGGGAAGCATTTGGTAGGCCACTGTGTGAAAATAGATACTACGTTGGGTGGACTTCCAGTGATTCAACAGGGTTCCAAGGTTTTTGAGATGACAGACTTCTGAACTTGTCCATACAGGATAAAGTGGCCAAGTGACTCGTTCATTTGTGCTCAGTGATAAGTAGGGCTGTTGAAAAAAAAAAATCGGTAAAATTCGGATTCGGCAAAATTCGGCCCGTTTTTATTCGGGAAATGCCGAAGTCCGAACTCCCCCGCTTCGGGTCTGTGCAATTCGGCATGAGATCCGAGTTCGGGGAAAAATTCAGCCGAATAAAGCCATTAAAAACACATGCCTTTCCGCGGCTCTGGGGGGGCATTTTTGTGGGTAGAGGTCCCAAACGTTCAGCGTAGCTTGAGGGGACCCTTCTTGCAAGAACCCCCAAGTTTTGTAAAGATTGGGTCAGAGGGGGCTGAGATATGGGCCCCGAAAGGGGTCCCCCCTTTGCAATTAGCAGAGCTTGCCGCCCACACCCAAAGCTTCCAGCCCTGACAAACAGCTGAGCTGTGGGGAGCAAGGGCGGGGCAAATGCAAAGAAGTTTGAAAACCATGCAAAGCAACACATTTGCAGCCATGCAAACCATGCAAAGCAACACATTTGCAACCATACAAACCATGCAAAGCAACATGTTTGCAGCCATGCAAACCTTGCAAAGCAACACATTTGCAGCCATGCAAACCATGCAAAGCAACACGTTTGCAGCCATGCAAAGCAACACCTGACACCTGGGAGTTTGCAAACCATGGAAAGGGACAGAGGCAGCTAGCTATGCATAAGGAGCAGGAGGGGTGGAATTTCCCCTTTTGCATCGGACTCAGGACCAGGAAAATGCATTCTTTAAGTCACAATTTGAAAACCAGTTTTGAGCAAGCATCAAAATAGACCTAACATCTTATGAATGAGGGAAAACCTGAGGACACACAACTGAAGCCCCCCCTCTCAAACCAGGGAGAGAGAGACTCAGGGGGCACCCCCCCCCGCAGAACAGGCGAAAGCCCCCTTTGGCTTCCCTCCCACCCACAGAAACTGCTCCCTCCCCCCCCACACACAGACTCTGCTTCCCCCCCACACACACACAGGAGAAAAATTATAGAGAAAAGCCCCAAAATGGGTCTTACTGTGGATGTCTTCTGTTCCATCAGGGGGCACCCCCCAGCAGAACAGGCGAAAGCCCCCTTTGGCTTCCCCCCAACCCACAGAAACTGCTCCCTCCCCCCACACACGCAGACTCTGCTTCCCCCCCACATACACACACAGAAGAAAAATTATAGAGAAAAGCCCTCAAATGGGTCTTACTGTGGATGTCTTCTGTTCCATCTTCTTCGCACCTGCCCCGCCCTTGCTCCCTGCAGCTCAGCTGTTTGTCGGGGCTGGGAGCTTTGGGCGTGGGCGGCAAGCTCTGCTAATTGCAAACCCCCATTGTCAGAGATGCACATTAAGGGTGGGGAAGAAGACCTAGCTTGGCCACCGAATGGCTGCAGGAGAATGCTGCTTACTAACTGACGGTTATGCTGCTGCGCGGAACCCCGAATTTGCCGAATTTATTCATCGAATACCCTGAACTCGCTGAATTCGGCTCCCCGTTTTCCCGCCTTTTTTGAGTTCGGTTCCATCCAAACTAAAAACCACCGAATCAGGGGAAATTCGGCTGTTTTTCAGTTCGGGACGAACCGAATCGACAGCCCTAGTGATCAGTTTAACTAGTCAGCAAAGTTGTAACTTGCTTAATGAGGCTAGAGACAGATGGATAAAGCCTTTTATCTGGGAGTCTGTCTGTAAATTGGAGAATCTGAGGGTTCTTTTAGCAGGGTGGATTTTAATATTACATTGGCAGCTGCCAAATTTCTTTCCCTGTTAATTAAGATTAAAAATTACTAATTTTCTTATATCTAGATAGTTCTCCCCCCCCCCTTATTTTTCTTTATTTTGATCTCAGTGTGACTTTGTTCAGGGCCAAATTGGCCATATGAACAATATCATTAAAGGAAGTAAGTTAGCAAAGGAAATGGTTTTTTGTAATAATGCATTTAGGCTGCAGTTCTGAAGAGGCACTGATGTGCATCTCATGCAACACATCTTCATATTCTATACATTATGGAATTCTATCATGTTCTGGTCTTCTACCTGCCCCTGGAATTTTGGAGTTTCTCCTTTTCTTGTCTCTTCTTGAATTTCTGGTTTAACTTATGAACATGAAACAGTATGACAGGAAACTAGTTCAGACCTGTCAATCCAATGAAAGAATGAATGATTGCCTGAAAGAAGACAGTGTTTAAAAACAAAAAACCAAGAGTGTACATTGTATTCATTCATTCATTGATTTATTATAACTGAACTTCAATTGGTAAAATCTTTAGCATCCCAATTAGTGTGAGCACATTAAAAGGCTATTCAATGAGAAAAAGGTTATGCTTTATGCACTTCCTTTGCATTATGTCCATGAAGGGTCTAATCAAGTACTGCCACCTCCCCCCTCCAAAAAACCCTAGTTTCTATATGAAAAATGTACAAAGATTTGTATGTCATCTAGATCCAGTTTTCCAAAGTTTTTCAGAGGCAGACTACAAAATGACAAAATATTAATATACTCTGTGTCCTGGGTATTCCCAGATATTTCCCCCCATCTTTTATTTTTTGCATTTTCAATGGAAGTACCAACAACGTCTTCTCAAAGTACACGGTCTGAAACTTGTGTTGTAAGAAAAAACTGTTTCCTAGGCCATTCAGGATAGAAGCAAGACAACACATGCCATTTCCAATTTTGCGATCATCATTCTCATAGGACAATGGCATTAAAAAAAATAGAGCATGATAAGACGCATTGTAATGAAGTTGCCCCGGGGGTAGGTGTGCTGGGCAAATCATGCAACTATTCAAATACTAAATCTTGTTTTGCATTCCAGCAAGCATAAAAAAGGAGACTGAACCAAGGAAATAGACATCATCTTAGATTAGCTCAACGTAAATGAATGAAAGAAAGAAAGCCGAAAATTGGTCGCCGAGTTGATTTCACTCCATGTTTATGTTAATAGGGTATTTGACTTTTGAATGCTTCATAAACCTTGTTATGTTCAGTGCTATTTGAGGTAGTAAAAACAGCTGGATCTCTGCCAGGAGCTTTAATTGGAATCAGCTTAGCTGGGGCTGACAAGGTTTCCTAGTGTTTAGTCTCAAACTTATTATAAAAATGCAAAATTACATGCTATTTATTTCCCATGCCTCTTTTGTGTATGCCCATAAAGGTAAGACATAACTGTGCCAGAAAACAGAATAAATTCCCCCTCATATAGGCCTCAGGCCAGTGCTTTAACAATACTAACATGGGTATTGTGTCTTATAGCTAGCCTATATTCTTGTTTGGGATGCTACAAAGAAAGTTATGGGGCTCTAAGTTTTTCTAAATTCTCCTCTGGCCACTGATTATTTAAGAATTCAACGTGTTTTCCTGCTCATAATGATGATAATAGGTAGACTGTGCTTTAGCACTGAGGGGTTCCTAGCTTCTCTGAAGCATGACCCTTTTAAATCCTCATGGCAAAAAATCTTAGATGAGAAACTGGCGTTGTTGGGCTTCTCGCAGGATATGTTATTAGATCTTGGGAAAACTGAAGCTTTTACCAAAATTAAAAAGCTCATTAAAGAGCTTGATTATAACAGCGCTATTTTTCATGCTCGTCGCGTCTGTTCATCCCAGTTCTTCGGAATACCCCCTCCACATGGTCTGCCTGCCTATACATATTATCTGACAACTCCTCGTCTCTGTAGAGCTTTTTGCTTGGCTAGATTGAATGCTAACCCTACTATGGTAATGCAGGGCAGAATTCTGAATATACTATACTCAGACAGGATCTGCCCTTGCTCTTCTGGCTCTATTGACTCATTAGCCCATGCCCTTTAGGAATGCCGCTTTTATGAGGAACTTCGATCGCACTATATTTCCCCCCTTTTAATATACAAATCCAATGCCTCTGTGACTGACATAATGCCTTTTTTACTAAGTGATAGGGACCCCAAGGCTACATTGTCAGTGGCAAGATTTATTTCAATCCTTATATCCCTCCAACACTAGATATATGCTACTCAAGATCAATTGATCAAGGAGCTTCTAAGGGATAAAAGGAAAAGGAAAGGATAATAGGTAGAACAATTGTGTGCAGTTGTTGAACCTTTCAACAGTGAAATTCTGATGAAAAATTTTTCCATGATGAAGCCAGCTGGTACTCCTCAAAGGATACAGATATTTTAGAATTTATCACACAAGACCTCATCAGTGATAACTGTAATTTTTAATTTTTTTAGCCTCCAAACAAAAAGAAATAGAACTATAATGACAATGATGGCAAGTCTATGCATAAGCATCTATAAAAGGTTTTCAAAAATCTAAAAATATGTTCATACATAATTGTTGTCTGTATGCCATACATTCAAATGTTGATAAGGCTGTAAGGTCCTCAGTCCACTGGGTTATGAGAGGTGGGCATTTATCTCTCCAGTGTTATATGTGTCCTTACTGTTGCTAAAAGACAGAGTGCCTATTTTCATTGGCCATTAGTTAGCTTCCAGGAGACAGGCAAATAGTTTAAAAGTACATAAGCATCCTCAATAATCAACAAATACTCCAATACATAATTAATATGAGTAGTTACTTCATATCAGTGATAACTAGAGCTGCCAAGCCCTTGGTGGGGGTGGGGGAATCCCCTGTTCACAGGTCCTATTGCCTGCCACCACTCCAAGTGACATCAGGAGAAAAGTACTTACCAGAAGTTGTTACAGGAAGTGACAAATGCAGCTCTGTGAATTGCTAGGAACTCTGTGGTTTTACCATAAAGTTTCCTGTGATTCCTAGAGTTATTATTGAAAACAATTGAAAACTCCATTGGATAGATAAGGCATCCCCTTTGGGGACCATAAAATTGGACTCCCTGACCCAAACTTTACCAAACATGGGGGTTCTTCTAAGGAGAGACAATTGCAGCTATGCTACTAATTTGGTGCCTCTACCATGAAAAACAGCCCCCTCAGAGCCCCCAAAATATTTCTCATAGACTTTAATAGAGCCAAAAATGTTCAGATATCTAAAAAAAGCTGAAAAAAACACTATAATGGTATGGATATTCACCTTTTTTTAGCTTTTCCAAAAATGTTCATGTCCAATAAACCCAAATATGAAAAATATTGAAAACAAATGGTGCATACCCCTATTCTGGCACATGAAAAAAAGACATGGAGTTGAAGCCTGAATAGGTAACATCCTACCCAAAACCTAACAATCACGGTAAAGGCCTCTGCTGAATCCCAAACCTGAAATTATAATGAAGTTTTTCTCGTAGCACATCCCTAATGGTCCTTTACATCTCCATTTTATCCTCACAACAAACACTTGAGGTAGGTTAAGTTGAGTAGGAAAGACTGGCTCAATATCATCCAGGGACCTTTATGGAAAATTGGAGATTTGAACTCAGATTTCCCCACTTCTAGTGATAAGAACATAAGAAAAGCTATGCTGAATCAGACTAATGCCCATCAAGTCCAGCAGTCTATTCTCACAGTGGCCAACCAGATGTCTCTAGGAAGCCCACAAACAAGATGACTGCAGCAGCATTGTCCTGCCTGTGTCCACAGCGCCTAATATAATAGGCATGCTCCTCTGATCCTGGAGAGAATAGGTATGCATCATGACTAGTATCCATTTTGATTACTAGTAGCCATGAATTGCCCTCTCCTCCATGACATGTCCCCTCTTAAAGCCTTCCGTCAGCCATCACCACATCCTGGGGCAGGGAGTTCCACAATTGAACTATGTGTTGTGTGAAGAAATACTTCCTTTTATCTGTTTTGAATCTCCCACCCTCCAGCTTCAGCAGTCCAATTGTCTAGCTCCTATATTATACTGGCTCACAGTTCACAGTCCAGGTTCCAGATCCTGTGGCCCTGCTGAAGTTAGGAATATTTTATTTCCTTTTTCTACTTTGGGATTTCTGAAAGGAAACTTCCTATTAATTAATGTGTTTTGTATGAGTGGATGTAAGGAATATTATAATGTAAGGAACATTATAATGATACATTTACTTGCAAGCAAAGGTACATAGCATCAGGCTGTAAGGGACAGACAGCCCAAAGGCATGACAGCAAAGGGACTGGGCTGTTTCAGATTATGTGGAGCGATATACATGAATCTGAGGAAATGGCTGGTGGGAGACAGAGGTCTGAGCTTTGAGAACTGTGTGGACCAAGTAGAAATATGTGGCATACAATCACCAGGTCTAGAATTTCCCCCTGTGTCATTAGTGCAACATTTTCAGTCATTACTGTCCTGGCAATGTGAAATCACATACACAATGAATATGCTACATGTGATTCTTCTGACACACACAATAGCTGTTTCTTCTGAAGGAGGTAATGTGTGGATTTTCTGCCTCAGTAGAGGTCTATCAGACACCAAATTTAGGTTCTGGTATGCTGAGGCAGAAAATCCACACATTGCCCCTTCAGAAGTAGTGTCAATCATGTGTATCAGTAGGATCATGTATAGTGCATTTTTACTGTATATGTGATCAAATGTTATGACTGAATGGGGCTATTGTGACCTAGCAACCCAAGGGGGATAGCAGAGATGATGAAATGGTAGTATATGGTCTTTTTGATTGACATCTATTGATTTCAACTAAGCAGCCAATGCAAGCATCTACCGCCTATATACTTCCTGATTTTTTCTTTTACTTTGGAATATAGATGAGGCTAACCCTGGATGTAAGTGATACAGAAAAAATGACTTTCGAGAAAGCTGTTAAGATGAGAATGAATCCCAAGCCAACGTTCCATCGTCAAGAGGCCCAAAGGAGACAAGAAAGTCATATGTAACAAAATGAAGTTTCAAAGTTTTAATAGAAAATTTTGACCTTGGGAGATTTCTGCTTCCTGAATATACTGCTCTGTCTGGGAAAGTGTTTTCAGGGGGATACTTAGTGTCACTCCCGGATAGAACATTGGCTATTCCCACTGAGCAAACTGCATTCCGCTCTTAACCTCCCCATATAAGCAAGATGAATTAGGGAGCGGCGATAAAGTTTACCGGTTGGCACTAGTAGAGCTGGTCATTGTTTGACATATGACAGGTAAATGCTATACTGGGACTCCCATAGAGAAATATATTTGAACCTTAGAAATGATCTTGGCAGTCTTATTTCTCTGATGTTGAAAACAGGAATTCTCTACAGCTATGTGCATGTTTAAATACTTCCAGGACCAACACCATCTGTTATCAGGTGCTGCCTTGCACAGGAGCATAATTTGTGTGGATAACACTAGGGAGGGGAATAGTTGGTGAACATCTTGCCTCCTGCACACCATCTCAGCTGTGACTCTGTCTCCTCGTTTGCTTATATGAAGGCTGGAGAAAGCCACAGGTGGGAGCTGAAAGGTTCTTGGCTCACAGTCTGTGACCACTGACTGAATGAGCTGGCCACTGGATTTAGAACCTACACAGGATCTGAGTATGTGTTTGCCTTCGTTATGATTTATGTTTTGCTTGGTTGTAGTGTTGTTTATTTCAATTGAGGTTTTTGTGATTCACTTGCACCCTTCTAAACCTACATAACCTAAATAAGACAGAACTTGCTGGTCCTTTATGTGGGAATCAGAAAGAGCGAGGTAACCACGCCTTTATCTTTCATGGTAGGATCTCCAGGTCCTTATTGCCATCCGGTCCCAACCTCTGGTAGGAAACTGTTTGCCCCAGGCACCCATTCAAAGATAAGAAGAAGAAGGAGGAGGGTGTGATTTTTGAAGCCTCCTTACCTATGGGGGCTCAAGTCACAGCCGTGGTCAAGGTGGCAATTTTCCATCTCCGCCAGGCCTGGCAGCTGGTGCCTTACCTCTCCCACCCGGATCTAGCTACAGTTATCTGTGACAGTCACCTCTAGGCTAGACTACTGTAATTCTCTCTATGTAGGGCTGCCCTTGAGACTGACCCGAAGGCTCCAGGTGGTACAGAATGCGGTGGTGAGGCTCCTTACTGGGGCCTCGCTCCAAGATCATATTTAGCCAGTGCTCCGACAACTCCATTGGCTCCAGCTGAAGTATCAGATCAGGTTTAAGGTGCTGGTTTTAACCTTTAAAACCTTACACAGTCTGGGATCCTCATATCTTTGGGACTGTCTCTCTTGGTATACCACCCAAAGAGCATTATGCTCCACTGACAATAATCTGTTTGTGGTCCCTGGCTCGAGGAGTGTGCGGCTGTCCTCGACCAGGGCCTTTTTGGCTCTGGCTCTGGCCTGGTGGAATGCTCTGCCTAGTAACATCAGGACCCTGCGAGACCTGAAGGAGTTCCGCACTGCCTGTAAGACAGAGCTATTCCACCAGGCCTATGGTTGAGGACAGCCGCAGGCGAGATTAAGTGAGATCATGACATCACTTCCATTCCCTACTCCCCACCTCCTCTTTTCAGTTTACGATCTATTTTGAGGGTAGATGGCCAAACCAGTTATGTGCTATTGTTTAGGGTTAGCATCATCTGTTGCAGTGAGCACTTATATATGGCAACCATCTTTTAAAATTAACTGGAGTTGTTTTATGGTTTTATACATTTTATTGATTTATTGTAAAATTTTAATATTGTAACCTGCCCTGAGCCCGGCCTGTCCACGGGAGGGAGGGCTAGAAGTACGAAAATAAATAAGAGCATCATTCATCAAATGTATGACTTCAAGGCCTTAGATCACTATCTACCAATGTGCTGAATTGCTTCCTGAGACAGACCCAGCCTGGCAGCTGTAGAGGCTGCCCCAATTCCAAAAGAATGGGTTCCAAACTGCTGAGCTGGCAACCCGTCATCTGCCAATATCTGATGTGTAACCTTTCAGAATTGAAACTGGGTTAAAGGCAACCCACCTTTGTGCTGGGAAAGACAACCCGAGACATTGCCCTGCGTTCACATGAATGCCCTGAGTGCCACTATTGAGCAAAATTGGAGATGTCTTGCAGTCCCTAGGACCATGAGATGTCCTCTGCCCAACTGGTCTGTCTTAGACATAGTATCCTTAATAACACTTTGTCGGGCAAAGTTTGAGTTTTCAGATATCTCATCCCTGCCATGTTTCACCCCCCAAATCCCTATTTGGGTTTTGTTGCCCTGTTGTATGAATTAAACTCATGATATTATGTTTTTGCCCCATTTTCTGTTTCCTTGCATTGATTCCCCCCACCCCCATAAAATGTATGCATTTTCATCACTAACCATTCTACATTACGAACATGTTATCTGTATAAATAACATTCATAACACAAATACCATCTACATTGCATGTTAAAACAGTACGTGAGACAGATGATCTACAGCAAAAACCAGAGAACCAAAACCGCTGACAAAAACATAGAAGAGTACAAAAGAAGTGAAAAAGGACAGGTGTGTTAATCCCTAGGTTGTTCTGTGCCTCTTAAGAAAAAGAAAAGAGAGAGAGAAATATTGATCTATTCAATTGTGGGGTAAAAATATAAGATTCATTCAATCATTAAAATATATCTAGGCAAAAATGAGGGTATTCAGAATGAAGCTGATAGGGTTTTTTTTTAAGTGTCAGGATGGGGGCGGGGTAGGGAGAGGATATTAACATACCAGGAGTCAGTCACCCTTCCTTGCAGTTCAAATACAAGTTTGGTCTATAAATAGTAATTGGGAGCCAAAGTATTTTCATGGCCAATTTATCTTTAGTGCAATGGTCTTTTTATTCATCCTCCACAGTGGGGGAGCTGTGAAAATAGCTGACATAACTGGGCCAGTGGTGTTTTATTTCTAGACTACCGCATGCAGTGCTAGAAAGCAACTTACCAGATATCGGCTGCATTTGACTAGTACAGCTGGATAGCTTCCATGATTATTGTAAACGATGGTCCTTAAGTTGCCTTGTTCAAGACTATAGGACTGCACAGGGGTTACATAGCAGTCTTGTTGCTAAAGGACTGGGTCTTGGGTGGCTACATTGGGATAGCACTTTACAGTATACAATATTCATAGCACAGGTTGGAAGCTACTTTCCCAGACCACTTAAGGCCTGATTTAAATATGACATGGGCAGGCGAGAATTTACCTGTGCAATAATGTACGCACAGCTGGACCTTAGCACATGGAATGTTAGCGCTCCCGAAATCCATGCTACAGTCTGCAGTCTGGCATCGCCCTGGATATTGCTCAGATAGTGGGTTTATCTACAACACTCAGTTTACGGGACATTGTGGGTGTTTTCAGCATTGCAACGGAAGGGCTTGTGTACTAGTGTTATGTTTACATTTAGGCTAAGGGCCAAACGACACAACATGTTTCCTAACAAGTTGGGTCTGGTTTCCCTGGACCCAACCTGCTTTCACCTCAGTCACACAGCAGCAGCAGGGAACATCCCTTTTAAAGCCTGCAGGAGCCAATTTGATTCCCCCTCCGTGCCTTTCTCCTGAGCCGAAACAGCCCCAGTGGGCAGTTATTTGTATAACTTTGGAACTGCATGTGCTTGGAATACTCCCTGTGCAACTCCAAAGTTATGCAACTAACTGACCCATTTCAGTTCAGGAAAACGGTGTGTGCAGGGAGGCAGGAGCCCGATTTCCCCCATGCCACTGTCCTGAGTCAAATTGGCTCCAGCAGGCTTTAAAACCAACATTCCCTGCAGCTGCTGTGTGACTGCCATAAAAACAGGTTTGGTCCAGGGAACCCTCGGTTGGGTCCAGGAAATCCCAGACCTGGGGAACCCAGACCCAATTCATTTAAAATGTATCTATTTTGGTTGGGCCTTAGTGAAGAAAAGATGGATGATCCAGTGTTACAGGGAAACATGGACAATGGTGGGACATACACAAAGAATCCCATGAACATTGGGACAGGAGGCATGAGTGGTATTGATACTGGGACATGATATGAAGCATGGATGAATAAGCAACAACCAATCAGGAACTGGGGTAGGACTTATTGAGAAGAGATGAGAGAAGTGATGTAAATGCCCCAATATTTTATCAGTGTAGCTATGAGTATCAAAGGGAAAAGGAAAGGAAGGGGGCTTACAAAAACATTGAGGAATAGAAGGGTCAAATGGCTGTAATGAGGAGGGGATAACTTTGTTGGCTTTCCCCACAATTATTTTAGAGAGTTGCATGAGTGCTTCCATGCTGAAGTTTGAAGTATGTATTAATATCCTATCTAACCTTTCTTTTAGCTATGTTTGTACTTCATTGTGTCTTTAATACTGGCCTATGGCTGTAAGAATAAAGACAGACAG
Source organism: Euleptes europaea (assembly GCF_029931775.1). NCBI lineage: Eukaryota > Metazoa > Chordata > Lepidosauria > Squamata > Sphaerodactylidae > Euleptes > Euleptes europaea. Next base: position 59,531,964 of record NC_079319.1, read on the forward strand.
ATCCATGCTGAAGAAGTAAATTGTGGAGCTGCTCAGACTCTAAACAAGTGCTTCAATCACAATAAACCATGGAAAATGTTCTCAAATAGGTATGGAGGATCACTTGTATTTCACAGAAGTCACAGGTCTTATCCAATGGGTGACCATGACACCTGGAAGTTCATATACCACACAGCATTGATGACAGCACGTTCTCAACAAGAAAAATGTGTCAGTGCAGGAAAAGTGATATTTCCTTGAACACAACACTGTCGTGAGGAAAGATGAAGGGACACTATAAAAAGATAGTAACAATCATGTAAAGAATGTGTGAAAAACTACCATCTGGAAAGGCCTTCGTTTATTGAACTGGTAAATACATATGAAACAACTCTCCAGTTAATATTTCCAAATTTAGAATTGTACATTTGTGGTTGTTTATGCAAAAGATTAGCGATCTTAGTATATGCAGGTTTTTCATTATTTATACTGTGTATGCTAGCGTGTACTGCTTTCAACCTGAATGGATTTCAGGTTCAGATTTCTGAGGATCATCTAATTCATAAAAAAGTTTATTTCTACTTTTTCTTTGGAAGAAAGCAAATAGCCCTATTTTAATACTCTGTATTTTCCCAGTCAGCCATTAATTTTTCTGTGTATTAATGTTTGTGTGGCTCTTTTATATTCGGAACAGAATCAGTTTTGCATAGATCGTTCATAAGAAACTCCATAACAGGAGAAAATGTATAATATCAGAAACTATTTTCACCGTTCCTTCACTATTTAAGAGAGAGTTGGTGGTGGAAAGTGCCGTGAAGTCACAGCTGACCTATGGCAACCCTGTAGGGTTTTCAAAGTAAGAGATGTTTGGGGGTGGTTTGCCATTGCCTGCCTCCGTGTAGGCTGAGAGAGTTTTGAGAAAAATGTGACTGACCGAAGGTCACCTAGCTTCATGTGGAGGAGTGGGGAATCCAACCTGGTTCTCCAGATCACTACACCACACTGACTCACGCAGGATGCTTTAGACCAGGGGTGGGGAACGTCAGGCCTGAGGGCCATTTAAGGCCCACAAAATCATTTGGTCTGGCCCTTCGTGGGCCCTGACAGATCTCTAGCTCAGAAGGATCTAAGACTGGTGATCTACCCCCTCCTGCAAACAGGAATAGCCTCTATTCAAGGCAGATGTGAGTTTGTTTTGCTGAGAAAAGGAACCTTCTCCCCCTCTTGCAGAAGAGTAGTTAGCTATGGTGCTGCTAGGACCGCCCAAGAAACTGTGTTAACCCTTTCCCACCCGGGCCATGGAGAAACGTATTCCCTCTGTACTACAAGAGGGCTGGGGGCAGAAGTGGTGACAATGGAAGGGTTAAAGGGGGCAGGGCCAGAATGCACCAGGGGGGGGGAGTTCTTAGCCAGTATGTCCTCATTTCATCCCTGCAGGCGGAGGTAGCAGGAGCCAGCTGTATAATCCGGCCCCGACCATGCAGAGCGGGAGCAACTCGAGTGTGCGGCTGGATGGCTATGCCCGGCTGGTGCAACAGACCATCCTGGGCCTCCAGGTGGGTGAGTGCACCACTAGTTGGATGCCTGTCTGCTTGCCCGCGGGGGTGGGGTCATCTGGGGCAGCTGCCTGCTTGGGGCTTGGTCGGCTAATTTTTAAGTTGATGATTTTGTATGGCCCACAAATGATGTTATAAATATCCAAATGGCCCTTGGCGGAAAAAAGGTTTCCACCCCTGCTTTAGATGATTGGGGAAAGGGGGGGCTCATTTCCCCTGTACCTTTTTTCACTGAATATTTAGGGTGTATAGTTGATAGAGAAACTAGGCTGCTCTGACAAACTTTCCACCATTTTAGCCATCCATTTGGATAGGTACAGGTGCTATCAGTATATAGGTAAGACCATTATAACCTCTGTATCTCCTATATAGGGGAATCAAACCTGGTTCTACAGATTAGAGTCTCCGGCTTTTGACCACTACACCATGCTGGCTCTCAAGAGAGAATTACAGGGTGCTAATAAGTGGGAAAACTTCATAAGGATAATAAATCATAATTAACCTTGCTTGCTGGTTATGAGCAGGGAGCTGATCTTTATCCAAGCAAATTCAGATTGGTCTGATTTACACAATTACACTGTCCTGTCACACAATTTGACTTCTTCCTTGCAGCCCCGCCTATTTGTTGCTGCTCCTTCAACTTTAACTGGCACACAGTAAAAAGAAAAGAAAACCAAACTGAGATTTTTGAGTTGAGACTTACTTTTTCAGTGTCTCTATATGTCTTCTGTGGCTACCCATGAACCCAGCTAATCTTGTAATAAATTTTTAGGTGTAGCGCCATTTGTTTTAATTATTTAATTGGCTAGAATTGGAACTGGTTTTAATGTTTTAAAGTTATATATGGTTTTATTGTACTGTAAGTAAGATATTAGCTGCTGTGATTGAGGGCAGGGTATACATTGAAAAATAAACAAACAAATAAAAAAGTAAATAATCCCTCCAGGAATAAATGTCACTGACTGTACAGGTGCAAAAGCAAACAATACAGTCTACCTACCTTGGTCATTTAAAAGATGCATCCAACTGTGCAGGTGCAAAGAAGGGGTGAAATGCAAGCAATTCCATGCTTTACAGTACTTAAGAGAGTTGATCATGACACCTGTTAATGAGATGAAGCCTGAAAAGTCATGATTCCTGATGGTATAGGCAGAGGTTTATGTAGGGCAGGATTAGGACATGGCCAAGACCCTAAACGAGGTCATGCTTAAGAGGCCACTTTGCATTGCCAAAAATGATAATATAATCTTTTAAATATTTTTTCACTTAGAAATTTATCATCATCTGAGATCCTAAAAGGCAGTTTTCTTAGTTTCTGCATAAATCCCACACTTGTATGTGTGTGTAGGCTCAAATCATATTTTTAAATCAAAGTGTCTGGGTCACAAAAAGCTTGACAGATCTTGGACTGGGCAAAAGCAGTTACGTATTATCGGGCGGCCAGATCTCCCGGATTAACAGATTTCCTGCCAGTTCAATGGATTAGCAGGGATGGGTGGAAATGCTGGTGGTGGCAAAGATGTGACATCACTTCCACCATGATTCACAGGGGTGACGCTCTAGCATTCGTCCAAAACTCCATTAATTCATGGAGTTGCCATAAATCAGAAGCTACTTGAAAGCACATAACATATACATCCAATGTAATTAAACTATGTTTTGGCAGAATTCTAGTGTCATCTACACAGTGACATCACTTCCAGGTCATGCCAGAAGTGATGTCACTGCATCGCTGGTGACTTCAGGACACCACCTGAGAGGGCCTCCCCAGCTGGTAAGTTTCCTGCCCATTGCCAGCCTGTGGCTGGCACCCCTAAACCTGGCCCTGTAGCACAAGCAGCAAAAGTGTTTTGCATGGTGCTGTGTTTCAGATTAATTTAGCCAGAGTAATCCAGTTAAGAACTTGCCCTCCATACAACTGAGTGAGATTGAATAACGTAAATTTGCCTGGGGGTCAAGTTTGTATCTAAGTTCTACATGCCCAATCATAACGTCGCTGAACATTGCCCATCTGAACTTGATTCTCACTTTAACCAGAGTTTGTAAATTATGATTTTCCTGGGAGTGAGTTACAAATGGTATAATAATAACTAATCTCAGGATAACAAAATTAAATTAGCAGAAAAACCTTGCTTGCATTTTGCCTGGGTTACTACTTACCTAAACCCATTCCATGACGTATTATATGAGTTCTCATATTTTGCCTCCTGTTTCTGAACATGTTTCCCTCATTGTTTTTTTAGTGTGTCAAGAATATAAGTAAAGGCTTTTGCATTTATTTATGTCCCACTTTTCTCCCTGATGGGAATGCAAAGCAGCTTAGTACGTCCTCCTCCATTTCCCCACAACAACACCCCTATGAAATAGGTTAGGCTGAGAGAATGTGACTGGACCAAGGTCACCTAGCGAGCTTCCATGGTAGAAGTGAGTATTCTGGGGGCGGGGGGTAGATCCGCAGCAGCCGGGAACTACACCTCCTCCTCAGAGGCTTCCTGGCTGCCGCAGAGAGAAAAAAAGCTTTTAAAAAAATAAAAATAGGGGGAAATGCCCCACTGCAAACAGCGAGGCTGCGCCACTGAAAAAGGGGGTGCAGCCACACGGCAGCCATGCCACAGCTCAAGGGGGCGTTCCCAGGGAGAAAGGTGGTAGGAAGCTAACATACGCTCTGCCCCTTGGAACACCTCCCCGACAATGGTGCGGGCTGCCCCTTCCAGGATTCATGTCCCGGTGTGGTGGCTGTGGTGGGGGAGGACCACGCTGCTCCAGGGCAGTCTGGGCACCAGCACGTGTGCCACCTGGGATGGCGTAAGTGCCTGTTATCCTGTGTTACTTAAGCCGGCGTGGGGTCATGTTGGTTTCTATGGAACTTCACCCCTCCCCTCAGGAATGCGCTCCCAGAGTACTAGTCCTACTATCTATCTATTACACCACAACAGCCCTTGAAATGAACCAGCACTAAGAATATTGCTAACAAAACCTTTCTCTGTTTGGCTTTAAGAAAACCTGATTGTTATTTTAGTTGCATTCTCATACTTTGGATTTGGTGGGACTGTGACCTTGGTCAACACTTCAGTTTGTGTTTTCATCCTTAAGAGTTTCAGGTAGATTATGAGCCAGTGAATGTAAAATACAGGAATACCTCTTAAAGCAGATACATTTCCTTTATCAAGTAAGTAGAAAATAGCAGCTTCTTATATGGCACAGGCCCTAAAATGTAAGGGTATAATAAAATAAAACCTAAAACTCCTAGGTTTATGTTATATTTGTTCCTGTCAAAGGGGAACCTAATAAATGCTGTGCTTGGTTTCAGGCTTCTCAAGAGAAAAGTAAATCACATACGAGAGTTTAGAGGCTGAATTTAGTATTTGTTTTTCACTATAACAAGTCACAATGAATTTTGTTATCGACATTTTTTTATGAAAGGTAAAAAATACATGTACAATTTAAGCCCAGTACAGAAAAATAACACTGTTTTCAAATCAATGATTTTGCTTTAAAAAAAAGAAGCAAATACTGTAATATAGATCTAGATAACAACACAAGATACAATCTACCAGAAAGTTCTCCTGACTAAGCTCCATTGTAGTGCATGGGAGAGTGTTTACGCTTCACTCTCCTACATTCATTTGAATAGGATGTGTGCAGAAGATCTTTGCAGAGGTCTGGGTGGTGATAAAGTGCTATGAAATTAAAACAGAAGTAATGGTTTTTTGTTTTTTTTTAAGGTGGAGGTATGATGGATAACATATTTTTATTTCATTCTATTTTGATTCGGGTTTCCCTTGAGGATTCTGTGCAAATGACATCATTTTATAATCTACAAATATAAGAACGTGTTTTTCATGGCTATATATCACAACAGTTTACTAGTATCCTTTCTCACTCTATTGACATCTTCTTTCAAAAGGTAACACCACCAAGGACCACAAACTGAGATGGAGATGTATGGGAGAAGTAGGCTTAACTCTTACTGATTACGGTCCTCAGGGACTAGATGAAAGCTTAGCCCCTACTCAAGTGATATGCTTCTCTATGTCTTCTCCTTCTTTTTTTTAATAATTTTTTATTGAATTTTACAATACAAAAAAGAAAAAAAGACATATATATATATATATATATATATATATATATATATATATATATATATAAAGGGTAGTCACATAACATATTCAATACATTTCAATTTTTAATACACACATCAAAAAATACCCTTTCCCCCCACCCACCAAAAGTGACCCATCACCATGACTTCCGAAGAAGTGTCCGGTAGTTTTATTTATTAGTTATCTAAAATTTAATATTACTTAAAACATAATTTTCTATAACTCACTAAATAACAAAGTAAAATCCATTTTTGCCATCTTATCCCAATATGAGGTGGCCTTAGACCATGTTTGCTTAAATTCTTCCAAATCATTTCCGTGCAGAAATTCCGTTAATCTGGCCATCCTCATATATAAACACAATTTCTCTCTCCAATCTATAATTGAAGGTTTACTTGTTTGTTTCCAAACTTTAGCTATCACAATCCTTGCAGCAGCCAAACTATATTGGTAAATAATCCTATCCCGGTCATGAATATCATTTGTGGGTATTCCCAGTAAACAAAATAATGGTTTCCTTTTCACTTTACTATTAATCAGATTATTTGTTTCTTTCACTATTTTTTTCCAAATTTTTTTAATTTTTTTGCAGGTCCACCAGACATGCATATGAGATCCTCTTTCTTCTCCACATTTCCAACAGATTCCTTTATCCTGACTGTTCATCTTAGATATCATAATTGGAGTTATATGCCATCTGTAAAACATTTTATAGAGATTTTCTCTAATTTCATTGGTTATTGTAAATTTAAACTCCCTCTTCCATAAATTTTCCCATTTATCCAAGTCTATGTTAAATCCTAAATCCTGCATCCATTTGATCATGACTGGTTTAATTTTCTTGTTCTAAATTAATTGTAATCAATAATTTATACATCCTACCAATCATTCCTTTATTTCCTTTATCTAATATCTTTTCTAACTCGGATTTATTTTTACTAAATCCAAGTTGACTGTCTTTATTAAAAATATCTTGTAGTTTATAATATAAAAACCAGTCTTTTATATTTAGTTCTTCCCTACTTTTTAAGACCCATTTACTCTCCTTCCATTCAATAATACCCCTATACATCTCTATATCTAAATTTAACTGTGTTCCCCTCTTCATATAAGCTTCTATTGGGTTAATCCATCCCGGAGTCCTATTTTCTAAAATCTTCTTGTATTTTGTCCAAATTTGGAATAACCCAGCTCTAATAATATGAATTTTAAAATCCCTATTTACCTTTTCCTTTTCATACCATAAATATGCATGCCAACCATATCGAAGATTATACCCTTCTAACTCTAATAATCGATAATTTTCTAATTTAATCCAAGTTCTTAGCCAGACAAAACAGGAAGCCTCATAATATTGTTGCAAATCAGGTAAACCTAATCCTCCTGTTTCTCTTAATTGGAGCAAATTTTTATACGCTATTCTATGTTTTCCTTTTCCCCACAAAAATTTTAGAATATCCTTTTTCCAAATTTTAAAAACTTTAAACCCCTTAATAATCGGTAAATTTTGAAATAAGAAAAGCATCTTGGGTAATACTATCATTTTAATTACCGATACTCTACCCCACAACGATAAAGGTATTTTTTCCCAATTTGTCAAATCGGTATTTATTTGTTGCCATGTTTTTTCATAATTATTTTAAAATAGGTTAAAATTATTAGAAGTTAACCATATTCCCAAATATTTTACTTTGTGTTCTATATCAAAACCTGTTATTCTCGCTAATTCTTGCTGCTGTAAGAGTGTGACATTTTTAACCAATATTTTACTTTTACTTTTATTTATTTTAAAACCTGCAAGTTTCCCGTAAACCTCAATCATTTTGCTCCATTCAACAATCTGAGTAATAGGATCAGTTAAAAAACACACTAAATCATCTGCATATGCCTTAACTTTATAATGATTTCTCCCTATTTTATAACCTACAATCTCTACATTCTTTCTAATTTTTCTCATCAATACTTCTAATATAATAATAAACAGCAATGGTGAAAGAGGGCACCCTTGTCTGGTGCCCTTTTGTATTTCAAATTGTGAGGATAATTCCCCATTGATTACTAGCTTAGCAGTTTGACAAGTATAAATATTTCCAATAACCTTTTGAAATTTATCACCAAAACCCATGTATTCTAACACTTTCCTCATGAAATTCCAATTTACATTGTCATTTTATAATCTACAAATATAAAAATGTGTTTTTCATGGCTATATATCACAACAGTTTACTAGTATCCTTTCTCACTCTATTGACATCTTCTTTCAAAAGGTAACACCACCAAGGACCACAAACTGAGATGGAGATGTATGGGAGAAGTAGGCTTAACTCTTACTGATTGCGGTCCTCAGGGACTAGATGAAAGCTTAGCCCCTACTCAAGTGATATGCTTCTCTATGTCTTCGTCTTCATATACATTAATGACTGTCACATTACTATTGGGAAAATAAAATGTTTGTGTCTGGGGATAAGTTCTCCATCCTGGAGTGACCTTACTAATGGGATCCCACTGGAAGTTCAAGTTTCCGGGTACCTTGAAATATATAAGCCCTCCTTATACATTTACCCTAACCACCATTATAGGCATTTTGCCAGTTTATAATGAAAACAGGATACCATTTCCTGGTAACAAACTCTGAATAGCAATTGCTGAACCCATTACCAAATGAACCCTGTTATTAAATAGTTTCTTGGCAGCTGTTAAGATATCTCTTTCTATGTGTCCCTGTCATATAGATGCTAGAATGGTGAACTACTAACGAAACACTTGCTGAATTTAGAATAAATGAAGGGAGACAGTTGTTGTTATTGCTTTCTTATTTATGGCATTTATATACTGCCTTTCCCCTGAAATATTCAGGACCTAAGGTGGGTAACGACTGCAATTTCTTTAAAAATAATTATTACAATCAATTTAAAACCCATCATTAAACAGGTAAGTCAGAGCCCATAGCGACAACCTTGCCCCACTGTCACCAATGGCCGCCCCACCATGTCCCTCCCACCCTCGGTCTCTTGCTGGTTGCCAGGTCAGGCCTGGCAACCCCATTACCATATAATGGATTGGCATGAACAAATCAGATGTCTGAAAGAGAGCAATCTTCTGAACTAAATGCAGATTGAAAAAAGCATTTTTTGCTAATATATTTATTTGTTATTCTGACTGGAAACCTGGATCTAATAGGACTCCCATGCTGAATCCTTCAATGAAAATTCCATCCCATCAACATCAGGTAGAACTATCTGATTTCCTGCCCCATGTCAGGTTCTTCGCTGAACACAAGAGTCAGTCAGGCTCTTGACATAAGTTCAGGCCAAGTTCTGGTCACAAGTCAAGTCCTTGGTTCCCAGGATTTGGATCTCCTGTATCTCCTGTGAATACTTCATTTGTGCCGGTGCTCACAGCTGCTGCGTGTTTTGTCTTCATTCATGGGAACTGCTTATCTCACTGTTGCCTAGCAATGTTTATCCTATTCTCCTGTCCTAATGTTTTTAAGCAAGTAACCTGTACTGGGTCTCCATTGCTAACCTTGCCTGCCTGCCTGCAGTCAGTTCTTTTATGTTGCCTTTTAGTTCCTAATAAAGTATTACTGCTTCAGATCTACCTGTCTGGCTGAGTTTGCTTGAGGGATACTAGGGGCAGACGCCTGAGACTGACACCCCAGGAAATGGTGAAGGCTGCCAACTTGGAAGCTTTTAAGAGGGGAGTGGACATGTTCATGGAGGAGAGGGCTATTCATGGCTACTAGTCAAAATGAATACTAGTCATGATGCATACCTATTCTCTACAGTTTCAGAGGAGCATGCCTATTATATTAGGTGCTTTGTAACACAGGCAGGATAATGCTGCTGCAGTCGTCTTGTTTGTGGGCTTCCTAGGGGCACCTGGTTGGCTACTGTGTGAACAGACTGGTGGACTTGATGGACCTTGGTCTGATCCAGCATGGCTTTTCCTATGTTCTTATGTTCTAATGCAGATATTTTACTATCCAGGATAATCTCTTTATTATCTGGATTCATTTTTAATGTATTGTCCCTGAACCCCTTGACCACTGCATTCAGGCACTGGCTGAGCACAGAGATTGCAGCTTCTGGTAGTTTTGTAAAGGTAATATACAAAACTTGCTGCCATCAGCATACTGATGACATCCCATTCCAAAGCTATATGTGATCTTGGCAGCGCCTCACATGGACACTTAACATCGAGGAGGGGAAAAAGGCTTATGCCTCCCTTCACACTGAACTGAGTCTGTATTTTCCACTATAACACTTTGAGTACTGCCTGTTTGAAAGGACACAGACCATTTTAATATTGCTTTGCACAGACTGTTGCCCAGGGCCTTCTTACTAGACAAGTGCTGTCTGCCCTGACTCCATCTTAGCTACATTCACCTCAGCAGCCATTTTAGGAGCTAGCAATACCTCACTTTAGAGAATGTAAGGACATGGCTCTCCTAAATCAGGCTATGCTAATAAGTGGCCAAAACCTTGCAGAATGATTCACTGATAGGATACTTACATGTCTACCCATCACTGCAGGGCTCTCACCTTGCTCTATCAAGTGTTAACATGTGCCAAGTCCTCCCGAGTGCAAAAATCTAATTGCTATCAAGACACTAAGAGGGCTTCACCACTTTCATGTCTGCTACTAGCTTGCCTCAGGCATGGTTGAAACCTCCACTCTACCATCCTTCTTGTCCACTTAGGATATTTCTGCTGGGACGCAGTCTCCTTTGGTTGCCCTTATGAGATGCCCTTCCCTGACTTAATTGGAGCCAGGAAATCCATAAAGTTTATTCTGAGCTCACCCCAAATTCCCGGACTTCACAATTATTTCTTTGGTATTCCTTTGTGCCGGCTTCTAAAACTGTTGCTGCTCTGCCAGTCAAAGAGGTGCTGTCACTAAGGCTGTCAATTCGGTTTGTCCCGAACTGAAAAACAGCCGAATTTTCCCCAATTTGGCGGTTTCTAATTCGGATGGAACCGAATAAAAAAAGGTGGGAAAACAACAAGCCGAATTCGGCAAGTTCGGGGCGATCACTGAATAAATTCGGCAAATTCAAGGCCTCCGAATCAGCAGCATAACCATAAAGGCATTAAAAACACATTTGTGCCTTTCCGTGGCTCTGGGGGGGCATGTTTGGAGATAGAGGTCCCAAACCTTCAGCGTAGCTTGAGGTGACCCTTCTTGCAAGAATCCCCAAGTTTGGGGACGATTGGGGCAGGTGGTCCCGAGTTATGGGGCCCGGAAGGGGTCCCCCCAAAATTGCCCACAGGAATAAAGGCATTAAAAACACCTTTCCGCGGCTTCGGGGGGGGGCATTTTTGGAGGTAGAGTCCCCAAACTTTCAGCGTAGCTTGAGGAGACCCTTCTTGCAAGTACCCCCATGTCTGGTGACGATTGGGGCAGGGGGTCCAGAGTTATGGGGCCCGGAAGGGGTCCCCCCACCCATCTGCCCATTACAGCATTTAAAAACACATTTGAGTTGGGCCGTACCATTACTCCGGCCCGGGGGTCTGACTAAAAGGCAATTAATCCTGAGTTATGGGGTCCCTCCTCAATCCACCCATTGGAATGAATGGGAGCAGGCAATCCTTAATGTGCATCTAGAGAGTGGTAGATCCAAGGCAAAACCTCTTGTGCCAGAGAGTATGTGTGTGTGAGTCTGCTAGAATCGTATTGGATTACTCCTGAGTCCTCCCAGTCCCTGCTCCTGATAGAAGAGAAGAAGACATCCACAGTAAGACCCATTTGGGGGCTTTTCTCTATAATTCTCTATAATTTTTTTCCTGTGTATGTGTATGTGGGGGGGAGATTCTGTGTGTGTGTATGTGTGCGTGAGGGGGGAAGCCAAAGGGGGGTGGGTTTACCTGTTCTGCTGGGGGGTGGGCTTCATTGCCTCTGTGTGGGACTGTGCTTTCTACTGTTTTCACTGGTTGCCAACTTCATATGGAGTTAACTGTGGGTCAGTGAGTCTCTCTCTGGCTGATACCTATTGTTTTCAATGGGCTGTACAGCCGCTCCTGTTGTTTCGAATGGGCTAGCCTGTCATTCATTTTAGTACATCCCCTGTAATGTATTTCAGTGGAGTCAATGCAAGTCAACTGACATTCCCCTCTCCCATTATCTTCAATGGGCTGGGTAGCCTCTCCCATTGCTTCCCATGGACTGACTTGTCATTCGTTTTAGTACATCCCTTTTAATGGCTTTATTCCAATGGGCAGATGGGGGGACCCCTTCCGGACCCCATAACTCGGGGGCCCCTGACCCAATCTTCACAAAGCTTGGGGGTTCTTGCAAGAAGGGTCTCCTCAAGGTACACTGAGATTTTGGGACCTCTACCTCCAAACATACCCCCCCGAGCCGCAGAAAGGCACAAATGTGTTTTTAATGCCTTTATTCCTGTGGGTGACTTTGGGAGGGGAACCCCTTCCGGGCCCCATATCTCAGGACCCCCTGACCCAATCTTTACAAAACTTGGGGGTTCTTGCAAGAAGGGTCTCCTCAAGGTACACTGAGATTTTGGGACCTCTACCTCCAAACATGCCCCCCCCAGAGCCGTGGAAAGGCGCAAATGTGTTTTTAATGCCTTTATTCCTGTGGGCGATTTTGTGGGGGGACCTCTTCCGGGCCCCATATCTCAGGACCCCCTGACCCAATCTTTACAAAACTTGGAGGTTCTTGCAAGAAGGGTCTCCTCAAGGTACACTGAGATTTTGGGACCTCTACCTCCAAACATGCCCCCCCAGAGCCGCGGAAAGGCGCGAATGCGTTTTTAATGCCTTTATTCCTGTGGGCTATTTTGGGGGGGGGACCCCTTGCGGGCCCCATATCTCAGGACCCCCTGACCCAACCTTTACAAAACTTGGGAGTTCTTGCAAGAAGGGCCCCTTCAAGCTACGCTGAAATTTTGGGACCTCTACCTCCAAAAATGCCTCCCCGGAGCCGCGGAAAAGCACGAATTTGTTTTTAATGGCTTTATTCAGCCCAATTTTTTCCCAAACTCGGAACTTGGCACCGAATTGCACGGATCTGAATTGGGAGAGTTCGGACTTCAGCATTTCCTGAATCAAAATGGGCTGAATTTTGCCGAATCCAAATTTTACCGAATTTTTTTCAACAGCCCTAGCTGTCACCTCATCCCTTCTGCTTGTTCAGAGGCTGCCAATTCCACATTTTGCTCTGACTCCCATCCAATTTGCTTTTCTCTCTGGATGCTTGGCTTCCATCTTGTTCTGCTGCTCCTCCCCACCCCCATGTACACCTCTTTGTACACCTTGCCTTCTAAACATAATGATGGAATCACATGCAACTCCTTCCCCAAATCTTACTGGGTATCTTCGTACCACTATCACTTTAATCCTGAATTAATGACTAGCAAGTTACCAGTCTGCCTTGACAGCAGTGCTTTAAAATTATTCAATGAGGTCAGGAAATAGCGAGAAAAACCATCAGAACCCCCAATCAGAAAGAATGCTTTATTAAACCAGCATCATATCTGTCTGAGCAGAACAAGCCACTGGAAACAAGGACCAGATGAGAAACAATCATTTTGGTTTCATACAGCAAAGGGAAGAGAAAGAACTACTGTAACTAATGTGATCTATTGGCAGAATGGCTTCTAAGCAGTGGTGAGTTTTTCAAGTTTCCCTGTGCTGCCAAAAGCTCTTTGCGTGTGCTTAAAAGTCATGCAGCTAAATGAATCCTTTTCACATATGATTATTTTCCAGCTTCCTCCCCGTTTCTCTTCCCCAGGTAGTATTATCTTGTGCCACACAAGATAACATATTGTTGCAAAACAGAAACACTAGGAAAAAAGATCAAACACATATCTTCATCATGCTAAAATACTTTGATGCTACCTTGAGCAATAAGAATAGAAGCAAAAATGGAGGGGGAAGGAAAGAAAAAGGTGGGGGGATACATCTGGACAGAATCCAGGAAACAAAGAGGTTATAAATTGAACTGCTTTAAATTACTGCTAGCAAGAGCTGCTGTACCCTAAAATACAGGGCACATGGCAATCTGGTAGTGCAGGTGGAGATTTAGACTTCACTGAACAAGCCCTCCCACTGTTTACTTGGAAAAAAATGTGCTCCCTGCTGTTTGCCTATTAGTCTCGGAAGGAAGATTACACAGGTCACCAACAGCATGTATTTATTTGAATTATGCACAATGATGTAAGTCATCAAGGGTACTGCACATACAAAGTGCTAGTTAAAGTCAAGGAGAAAAAGTATATTGCTTGGAGATTCTCTTGGACAAAATGAGGGCCATGATCAAGCCAAAATAGGGACTTTTCAGTCCCATGGGTTTAAATAAGGGAATTAAGCATGTGCGATGCCAGGAACAAGCACACAGAACGTATTAGGAATGTGGGAATATGCATTTTTTAAATTATTGTGCATGGTTTGGAACACCATTTTCAACCCACTTTTTTAGGGTGGGAGAGGGCAAATGTCTTTGTTTTATGGCATTTTAATGCTTTTTTAAAACTACAATTAATATACATGACTCACCCTTAGCATCACATGACCTGATTGTATGACTCCCTTTTAACTTCTGTTCTACAGCAGCCACCCCACAAAAGACAGTGTTATGTAGTAGTTAAAGTTTCAGACTAGGATCTGGGAGACCCTGGTTTGAATCCCCACTCTGCAATGGAATCTTGCTGGGTAACCTTGGGCCAGTCACACACTTTAGCTTAACATATCTCACAAGGTTGTTGTGAAGATAAAATGGAAGAGAATGACCTGCCCAGAGCCTGGCTTTGGCTGGGGAGGGAGGGCTACAAATTAAAAAAATAAAATAAAAATAAATAAGTTGCTTTGGGTGCACATTGTAGAGAAAGGTAGGGTATAAATGTAATAAGTTAATCTATATATAGCTGAAGATGGGGGGCAGACAAAAAGGGGGTGGGAAGGAGAAAAGTGGGTGGGAAGGAGAAAAGGAAGCAGAGAAAGGTGAGGATATGGGGGCTGCCAGGAGGAGGGAAAGAGGAAATATTGTGGGGAGGGGGATGCGGGGAAACGGAGGTGCTCCTCTCAAGTCCTTGCAGGTTCCATACTGCACAATTGGGGTGATCCTAGCAGCCAGCACGCTGCAGCTTGGCCAGTCTTTTGCCATGGAAAGGCTGACAGGCATAGGGAAAAAGAGAAAACTGAAGATGGGAGGGTTGGCGGGTGGGTGGGTGGGAAGGGGAGAAGGAGGCAGGAAAAGGGGACAGGCTAGGGAGGCTTTCAGAGAGGAGAAAGAGGAAATAGTGGGGGAGGAGCAAATGAGAAGTCCTCCACAATTCCTTGTGGGTCTCCCACTTGTTTCTATTTAATATGCAAATAATCCATAAATAAACTTTTTCAACTAAACCAGAGTTGTCTCACAATTCCACAACATCTGTGGACTATATTATACTTTTTAAAAATATGAATTCTCTATTGGCTGCCCGTACACTTTTTTGGCTGCCGGTACACTTTCTGGCACCATTCCAAGTGTTAGTTTTCATCTATGAACTCCCAAATAGTTGCGGTCTTGACAGTAAGACTATGTTAGAATGTAAGAAAAGCCATGCTGGATCAGACCAAGGTCCATCAGGTCCAGCAGTCTGTTCACACAGTGGCCAACCAGGTGCCTCCAGGAAGCCCACAAGCAAGATGACTGCAGCAGCATTATCCTGCCTGTGTTCCAAAGCACTTAATATAGTAGACACGCTCCTCTGATCCTGGAGAGAATAGGTATGCATTATGACTAGTATTCATTTTGACTAGTAGCCATAGATAGCCCTATCCTCCATGAACATCTCCACTCCCCTCTTAAAGCCTTCCAAGTTGGCAGCCATCACCACATCCTGGAGCAGGGAGTCCCACAATTTAACGATGTGTTGTGTGAAGAAACACTTCCTTTTATCTGTTTTGAATCTCTCACCCTTCAGCTTCGGTAGATAACCCCTCATTCTGGTATTATGAGAGGGGGTTACCTCACTTTGTATTCCCAGTGATGTATTAAGAGTTTGAAAATGTTATAAAAAACATCGCTTTAAAAGGGTTTTTGGATACCACGGCTTATAAATGGTTGGAAGATGTCTTCACAGCTAAAGGGGCCAAACAATGTGCGAACAGTATTTTTTATAACGTTTTCAAACTCTTAATACATCAGTGGGAATACATAGAAAGTGCGAACAGTATTTTTTATAACATTTTCAAACTCTTAATACATCACTGGGAATACAAGTGCGGTAACCCCCAGAGAAAGAGAAAAGCTTCTCCCTGTCCAGTCTCTCCATACCATGCATGATTTTATAGACCCCTATCATATTTCCTCTTAGCCACCTTCTTTCCAAGCTAAACAGCCCTAAGCGTCTTAACGGCTCCTCATAGGGAAGTTGCTCTAGCCCCCTGATCATTTTGGTTGCTCTTTTCTGCACCTTCTCACGCTCTGCAATACCCTTTTTTAGGTGTGGGGACCAGAACTGTACGCAGTATTCCAAGTGTGGTCTCACTGTACAAGGACAGTATGATAGCAGCAGTTTTATTCTCTATTCTTTGTCTAATTATGGCCAGCATGGAATTTGCCTTTTTCACAGCAGCCACTCACTGGGTTGACATCTTCATCGAGCTATCCACTACCACCCCAAGATCCCTGTCACTGCCAGCACAAATCCCATCAGAGTTTATGTGAAGTTGGGATTTTTTGCCCCAATATGGATCACTTGACACTTATTCACATCGAATCTCATTTGCCATTTTGATGTCCACTCCTGCAGTTTGGAGAGATCCTTTTAGAGATCTTCACAGTCCGATTTTGTTTTAAACATCCTAAATAATTTGGTATCATCTGTAAACTTGGCCATCTCACTGTTCACACCCAGCTCCTGTTAACTGAGATTAATTGAGATTAAGGTTGCAGTGTTAGGTGCTGCTGTGTTAGTTTGTTTTATTGAGCTGGCTGAATGTCAGTTTTACTTTGGGATGCTAAATTATAATTTATGCTGTAAATCATTTTGTAACAATTGGTAAATACCAGTGTGCAAATAAATAGATTTGAAATCTTACAGTATTTAACTTTGGCTGGATCTTGACATATGTTTCATTATATTTCTTTCTATTTCTGTAATCACTATGAGCATGTATCTAACATGAGCATGTTAGGTGAGATGCTGAGTTTCTCATTATTCTTCATGGTTTACGTTAGTGAGATTGAACTTCTGCCCTCAGTATGTGGAACACTAAAGATATGCATTAGGTTTCACTCTATCTGAACCTTTTACTTCTGACACACCAGAAGTAGAATATTTTGCTGTGAAATAATTTGATCTGCGTTGCTAATATTGGGAGGGAAGGTAGCATAGTATAGTCCGATCTTGTCAGATCTCAGTGTTGGAATATGAGACTGCACATGGCAAGCAGATGGCAAGCAGATGTAAAAGATCTATGTGACAGCCAGGTGATTGGTGGTGTCACATGACAGCTCAATGACTGAGCAGAAAAACTGGCTTGTACTGGACTGAGCTAGATAGTCCTGGAGACAAGGCAGCCAACAGGTGATTGGCTGAGAGACTATGCCAGATATGTATATAGGTGTGTTATATATGTATTGGGTTGTGGGTTGTGGAGAGTTGATGACCAAGCGGAGCATTCTGTCACTGTGAATAAAGAGCACTTTTGTACTACGTGCTGAGTCTTCTGTGCTTACTCGCCTGTAGAGCTGCAACGCTTTCTAACATACGCCAACAGGGTTATGGGCCCAGAACAGCTCAACTGCGCTACATCCTGGAGGTTCTGAGCAGAGGTACTATCTGTGGAACAAGGGCTGTAGTGAGCAGAAGGCGAGTGGATGTCTGAGGTTGAGTCAGACGGAGCAGAGGAGGTGCCCAGCAGGTCTGTCAGCAGCAGTGCGTCTGAGGCGGAGGAGGAGAGCGACACGGAGCAGGAGCAGCAGGGAGCGGGAGAAATTATGGCTCAAGCTGCAATGTCCTTGCTTGTGGAGAAGCTCACTTCTACCAACTACAATGTGTGGGCGTTACGAATGCAACACTACCTTAAGAGAGAGGCACTGTGGATTTATGTCTCCAACCCACCGGATCCTGAGACGCCGCAGGACGTGGTGAAAGATGAGAAGGCACTGGCAAGCATAGTGCTGAGCGTGGCTGACGACCAGCTTGTCCATGTGACGGGAGCATTGAAAGCGAAAGCAGCCTGGAACTCATTATCTCAGGTCTACGTCCAAAAAACAGCTGGCTCTTTGATAGCCATAACGAGGCGTTTGTACAGAACTTTTCTTTTGCCGTCAGTTCCTGTGAGAAACCATATAAATGAACTGACTGAATGTTTCCAAATGCTGGAGCAGAGGGGGAAGACTCTACCGGAGGATGATAAAGTTTATATACTCCTGAGCTCTCTGTCTGAGCAGTATAACATGCTAATTACAGCTCTGGAGTCGGTTGAAATTGATAAACTAACTTTACAGTATGTTATTGGAAGAATTTTGGAACATGAAAAAAGATTGCTTGCAAGAAATCCTGAGAAGCCTGCCAAGCCGGAGGGAAACCTGCCAAGCCAGGAGACGCGGAGGTTTGCCGGCGGAGAAAGGAATGCGGAGCAGAGAAAGCCGGGTGATTTACAACAGCACGTGGCTCTGAGGGTCAGACGTTGCTACATCTGCAAGGCTACAAATCACTTAAAGCGTGACTGCCCAGAAGCAAGGAAGAAAAGCCGAAGGGACCAGTCGTCACGTGAGTTTGTGAGCGGTCAGAAGGCATCATTGGTGCTGACTGAGCACAGTGACACAGCCGGTGTCTGGATTTTAGACTCTGGTGCGTCACAGACCATTTGCCGGCATCAGGAACTTTTAAAAGACACACGGGACTCAAGTTTGCCGCACGTAAGCCTCGCTGATGGAAGGAATTCTGAGGTGACACGTGAGGGGAGTGTGTGGTTCCCAGCTTTGAACTATACATTTAAAAAGGTGCTATGTGTCCCTGAACTAGAGAATAATTTGCTAAGTGTAAGTGCCCTTGACAGGGCTGGATATACTGTAACATTTACAGACAAGGCTTGTAAGATATCCAAAGGTGGGAAAGTGCTTCTTACAGGGAAAATGTGTAATAATGTGTATGTGGTAGAAAATAGGCATGTGGAGGCAAAGATGATAACTAATAAGAGCCCCCATGACAATTGCATACATCTGCTACATAGAAGGTTGGCTCATGCAAATTATGAGACCATAAAGAAAACGCTAGCCTTACTGGGGAAGGAAAAAGTTAAAGAGTGTGGGAACTACCTGGATTGTGAGGTATGCAAAAGTTCCAAATCTAAGGCTTACCCAGTGGCTAAGCATAGTGAGAGACTCTCAGACACTGCATTAAAGGTAGTGCATGCAGATGTAATAGGCCCCTACAGGGAGAGTCACTCAGGTAACCATTACGCGTTGATTCTGGTGGATGATTGCACCAGATTCTCCTGGGTGTATCCTTTGAAAAAGAAGTCACAGGTGTTTGAAACATTTAAGTATTGGGCCAAAAGAGTGCAGAAACAACTTAAATGTACCTTGGATTCTCTCCAAACAGATTTTGGGGGAGAATTCATGTCAAATGAGTTTAAGAAATGGTTACAGGTGCAAGGTGTGAGGCACAGAGTCGCCAACGTGGCGGTGCCAGCAGAAAATGGTGTTGCTGAGCGACATGGGGGAATGCTACAAACAAAAATGTATTCCATGTTGCAGGATGCAGGGTTGCCAATGACATACTGGGCAGAAGCAATAAAGGCCGCCTCCTATGTTTCCAACAGGGTCTGGACCAGGTCCATACAAGACATACCTTATAGGGTTTTGTACCAGAGGGATCCTAGCTTAGGTTACCTCAGAGTGTTTGGTACAAAAGCCTGGGTTGATGTGCCAATATCCAAGAGAAGGAAAGGAGGAGCGAGAGCTAAAAAACTAACCTTCCTTGGGTATCAGTCTGGCATGAAATCATACAGGTTTGCTGATGAACATAATTCTCTCAGCTACAGCAGAGCTGCGAATTTTTGTGAGAGTAATAACTGGGCCAGAATTCATGGACAGGAGGAGCCAAAAGAAATTGGGCTACCATTGACAGATCTCTCACAGGATGCAGATGGGGTGAAGCAGGAGGGGTCTCCTCAAAGGGCTTCATCGCCAAGGGCTGAAGAGGGGAGACAGATTCCTAGGGTGTCAAGCAGGAGCACTAAAGGAATTCCCCCGGAGAGGTATGGTTTTGAGACCACTGATGTAAATCATGTACAAGTCAAAGAACCAAAGAGCTTTCAGGAGGTAATGGCTTTGGAAAGCAGGGAAAAAGAGGCCTGGCTAGAAGCCATGCAAACTGAGTTTGATTCCCTGAAAGAGAATAAGGTATTCTCTGTAACAAAACTGCCAGCTCAAAGAAAAGCCATAGGGTGCAGATGGCTTTACAAAGTCAAACAGTGTCCAGAAGGGAAGATACTCCGTAAGGCCAGGCTTGTGGCTAAGGGTTATTCCCAAGTTGAAGGGCAAGACTTTGATGAATTATTTGCTCCCACTGTGAAGGCTGATACTATAAGAGCTGCATTGTGTAAAGCTGTCAGAGATAACATGTTAGTGCACCATTTTGATTTCACCACTGCATATCTGAATGCAACAATAAGTGAAGAGATATATATGGAGCAGATCCCTGGGTTTGAATGCAAGGGTAAACAAGGAGTATTAAAATTGCATAAGGCTCTGTATGGATTAAAGCAGAGTGCACGTGCATGGTCCCAATGCATTAGTGAAGCATTGGCAAATCTTGGGTTTAAGCAAGGTGTTGCTGATCCTTGTATGTTTACCAAATGTGTAAAGGGCTCTGACTGTGTTGTATTTTTATATGTTGATGATCTTTGTTTGTTGTGTCATACAAAAGAACAACTAAACTGGTTTAAGGAGGCAACTGGAAAACTGTTTAAAATGAAGCATCTTGGTGACATTCAAAATTATCTGGGGGTAGAAATTACCAGGAACCCAGAAGGATATTTTGAATTGTGCCAGGAGAAAAAGATTGAACAGCTCCTAGAAAAATTTAAAATGACAGAGGCCAAAAGCACTGAGACTCCCATGACAACAGGGTATGTGAAAGAGGTGGATGATAAGGTATTCCATGATAAAAATCAATACCAATCGTTGGTGGGTTCATTGTTATATCTGTCATGTTGGACAAGACCAGACATTTGTATGGCAGTACATTTGCTTTGCCAGAAATGTGCATGTCCATACATGAAAGACTGGAATGCAGCAAAAAGGGTGCTGCGATACTTAAAAGGCTCAGCTTCAGCCAGGTTGTGTTTAAAGGCTGATGCAGAGGAAACAATCACAGTGTATAGTGACTCCAGTTGGGGGGAAAGAGAAGAAGGAAAGTCTACCACTGGGTACGTGTTATTTCTACATGGGGCACTGGTTATGTGGAAGTCTTTAAAACAGACTCATGTAGCTACCAGCACATGTGAGGCAGAATATTCTGCATTAAGCGACAGTGAGATTCAGCTGGAATGGCTGTGTCAACTGGCTAAAGACCTAAATCTTGAATGTGAAATGCCTGTAAGTGTTTACTGTGATAATACTGCAGCACAGCAATTGGCTGGATATCAAGGTATAAGAACAAGAAGTAAACACATCACAATAAGATACCAGAATGTCAGGGAAGCGGTAAACAATGGTTTAATGGTTCTGAAACATTGTGCTTCAAATGTAAATATTGCTGACGTTTTCACCAAATGTTTGTCTACTGAAAAGTTTGAACTATTTAGAAACAAATTGGGGCTTGCAATGTCAGTCTAGGAGGAGTGTTGGAATATGAGACTGCACATGGCAAGCAGATGGCAAGCAGATGTAAAAGATCTATGTGACAGCCAGGTGATTGGTGGTGTCACATGACAGCTCAATGACTGAGCAGAAAAACTGGCTTGTACTGGACTGAGCTAGATAGTCCTGGAGACAAGGCAGCCAACAGGTGATTGGCTGAGAGACTATGCCAGATATGTATATAGGTGTGTTATATATGTATTGGGTTGTGGGTTGTGGAGAGTTGATGACCAAGCGGAGCATTCTGTCACTGTGAATAAAGAGCACTTTTGTACTACGTGCTGAGTCTTCTGTGCTTACTCGCCTGTAGAGCTGCAACGCTTTCTAACATACGCCAACACTCAGACACTAAGCAGGGTCGGTACTTGGAAGGGACACCAAAAAGGAAGACCCAGCAGGGGAAGATAATGGCAAACTGCCTCTGCTTCTCACTTGCCTTGAAAGCCCCTTGCTGAAGTCTTTATAAATTAGGGGCAACTTGATGGCATTTTACCACACACACTGTTCATATTGGAGTCTTGTTCATCATCTGCCAACCAACCTGAGCACTAGTACCCTCTACAGGCAGAGAGAAAATGCTACTGTCTATCCCCTGCACACTACTGCAAACCTAATATTGGATCCTAGCATATCAGCACTTTTGCTGGGGAAATAACATTTCCATTGGCAAGCAAGAGGAGATGACTTTCAGCAAATGCAGATCCCTACTTTGCTCCAAACCTGTCACGGGGGGTCTACTGGGTGAGAAAATGTCACCGAGTGCAACTTCATTCAGGCTAAACAGCTGCTGTCTCTGTGTTTCAACGAACATGGATAGGTTGGATGGAGTGTGCCCTCATGGGTCTGCTTCTCTCCCCAGTCGTTCATTCTACCCCCATAAAAACTGGCTGAAAAGAGTCTGTGCGGTAACAAATACAGATTTGTCACTAAATGATCACATTGCATAGAGAACTGCAGCCACTATTTTACCCCTGCAAGATTCACATGTTTTAAAATACTTGGCTGATACATTCACACTTTGTATTTTAGATTTCCACACACATAAACGCAAAACAAACAAAAAAACAATAGCTTGGATTCTACCTACGTTTTCAGTTTGTGGAAGGCACTTCCGCCAGTGGAAGGGAGTCATTCCTCCTCCTTCAACAACCCTGCCTCTGATCATCAGTGGACCCAAGAAACAGTATGGGGTGAAGCAGGCATCTGTGGTTGGAGAAGGAATGTAGTAAAAACAACAACAACCTTCCCACAAGTGAAATAAATGTACATAAGATCCAAGCCATAACATATGGAACAGCTCCTACCATCCTTTTGCTTTTGCAAAATACATTTGGATGTATTTCGCTTCTTCTTGCAGCATTTCAGGTGATTGGTATTCAAAACCAGACTTTTTTTCCACTGGAGTTCATCAGCTCATAATTTCATATTTCCGAACTCAAAGTTTTAATCCCCTGTTTGAAATTTTACAATTAGCTGCTGCAAAAATGATTATGTTGTCACGAAGGGAGGATTAGGGCTCCATGTGTGAAAGATCATTGGGGACAGATGAACCCTGGATATGTAAAGATAGGAGCCTCATACAAATGAGCCAAACACTAAGGTACCAAAAAAAAAAAAAAAAAAGAGGAAAAATAAATTATTATGGAGGGATGGGATTGCTTCCAAAGCTATTAATTTTCAAGGTGTATCAGGAGACATCGATGAGAAATCTGTGTCTTTCTTCATTGATTATAGTTAGTTGAAATATAGCTCCAGTCCAAAGGGAATTAATATGTGAACTTCACACTGCCACCCTAATTTAGTAAGGTTTGCACCACATCAAGAGCCTGAGGATTGGGCCATAAGAGGTTCCCATCCTTTCAGAAAAAGAGGATTAACTTTGACAAGGATAATTGGCTTTTAAATAGCAGTAAGTTGAATGGGAAAACAGTCCTTCAACTTTTGAGGACACTCATGGATCTATTCAGAACTAATACTACCATGGATGCCTCCAAAACTTTACAGAATTGTGTTCAGTAGGTAGCATGATCTGTCTGCCAGACACATGTCTGAATGCCCCCAAACTGTACATTATTATACACTACCTTATGTCTACCAGAGCGTTCATGAAGTCAAAATCTGTGTTGCCTGTCATATGGCATCCAATATTTTTCATATGTTAAAAGGATTCATTTGAAATTTACAAATTAATAACTTGGTACACTTACAGAACTCCCATTATTATTTGTATGAAAAGCCAGTGTGGCGTAGTGGTTAAGAGTGGTGGCTTGGGGTGGTGGACTCTAATCTGGAGAACCAGGTTTGATTCTCCCCTCCTCCACATGAGTGGCAGAGGCTAATCTGGTGAACTGGGTTGGTTTCCCCACTCCTACACATGCAGCCAGCTGGGTGACCTTGGGCTAGTCACAGCTCTTTTAGAGCTCTCTCAGCCTCACCTACCTCACAGAGTGTCTCTCGTGGGGAGCGGAAGGCAAGGCGATTGTAAGCCGGTTTGATTGTCCCTTAAGTGGTAGAGAAAGTCGGCATATAAAAACCAACTCTTCTGCTTCTGTTACTGTGGGTTGTCTTTTGTTTTTATTTCTCTGACTCTTTTAGTTATTTCTACATCTTCAACCTCCTACCCATTTCTTTCATAAATACCTTCTTCTATAATTGCTTTGTCTTTTTCTAGAGCTCTGTCCTGAGGAATGAGACTGCTGGAACCTCATCTCCATTTGGTAGTTACAATCTCTCTAGTGCACATTTCTGTATAACTGTTTGCAAGCAATATTCATCTCCCAGGATACGTTTTTAAAAACTTGTGTTTGCTCCCATTTGAATAAAACTATAACACTGTCAGGCATTCGGAGATAAATAGTCATCCCTTCCACTAATGTTCAACAGCAGCCACTAAGCTATATCTAAAATTGTAAAATAACATTTGATGCGACCTAAAGACATGGGCTATCCCGAAAAATGTAAAATGTAAATGCAATTATTGAAAAATACATTTAAAAATATTAATTTATTTTTTTCCAATACAGTGTGGAGTGATAATCGATATTAATATCCACTGCATTTATATAAGTGCTTGTCCCTAGGGCTCTTTCAGCATGACAGTGAACCCTGGAAAGGTAAGATTTCTGATTACGTGGAGAGAGTCTTATATCTCCTACTATTACAACTGATCTCCAGCTGATAGAGATCAGTTCCCCTGGAGAAAGTAGCCGCTTTGGCAATTGGACTCTATGGCATTAAAGTCTCTCCCCAAACCCCGCCCTCCTCAGGCTCCACCCCCAAAACCTCCCACCGGTGGCAACCCTTGCAGAGGAACCTGGCAACCCAAGCAGAGGTTTTACACATATGTTCCAATGAAAGCACATAGGTTGAGGAGGAGATTTCAATCACAATCACATCCCCCCATACCTGTTCACAGAATGTCTGAAAAGGTACACAGCATGTGTAACAGGTCTGAGTTTATGAGCACACTGAGACTGTAGCTTAGAGGAATTGAAAGTTAGCTGCGGTGATCTGCTCTTGAGAAATAACTTTACTAGACTATGTATGGAAGAAGCCCCCCCCCCCCCCAGTCTGCCATGGGCCTCAGTGCAAAAACTGAAAATGGTTTTCTTTTCTTCAACTTTTATTTAACTGGCTTTTATAGGTCTGAGAATCAAGTTGAAGTCAATGGTATCGATTATGTTTCAGAACACAGTTCTGTGGCAGTTTGCTCCAAAGTGGCAAAGGTAATCAGCCTTCATTTCAGATTAAGTTTGTCAGCACTGTGCATTTCCAAACTGTGTCTTTGACAAAGTGTTTTGAAGCTTCATTTACCACAAATGCATGAGATTTCAGTCAATAACCAAATATTACTGCACCGAAACAGGGGGAAAGTGTTTTTAAAAACAGCTCTGCAGTTTGCAAGTAGCATTCTCTAAATGACAGTCAGAGATGCTGGGTGCAAGAATCTTTGGATTTTTGTTGAAAATGGTTTATTATTATTTTTCTTGCCTCAGTGCAGAGAGGATGGTGTTGTCAGATTTAGACAGCTGAGAATTCAGGAGTAAGGGCACGTGTCCTCTGTACTAAACAAATCCGTCAAAGCTTTGCACAACATAAACCAATTTCTTTACCAACATTATAAACGTTAGGTAAATCTGCACATATTACTTAGAACCAATATGGATGCTCATACAAAGGTTCTGTCTAGGGGACTCTCTAGGCAAAATCAGAGAGCAGCAGGCTCTGCTATCCCATGACCAATAAACTTCCTGCTCAGTTGTCCCATATATTTACTTGGATGTCTCTGACAATAACTTTCAGAGAAAACTTTGGATACTTAAATGGGTGATTGGACCTGTGAAATGACAAGACATCTCTTTCTACAACCCTGAAAAGGGCCCCAGGTTTGCAGAAAAATGTGAAATCTAATATATATATTGGGTTGTTTAAAAAAATCTGAAAATGATAAAAGGAGCACATGTAGCTTTAAGCAATGGATTCCCTCAGTGCTGTTGTTAGGCAACCACAGTGTTCCAATGCTTGGTTGTGTCAGTAAAAGCAAGGGAGAGGGGCCCTTTCAGGCATATTTTGGCCTTTGAAGGAGGAGACCTTGGGGCCAGGCCTGACTAGGGTTGCCAGCACCAGATTGGAAAATTCCTGGAGTTTTTGTGGTGGAGTCTGAGAAGGGAAGGGTTTGGGGAGGGGGGAGGTCTCAGGTGAATATAATGCCATAGAGCCCACCCTCCAAAGCAGCTATTTTCTCCAGGGGGACAGATCGGTGTCATCTGGAATTCAGTTGTAATTCTGGGAGATCTCCAAGAACCTGCTCTGAGTTTAATTTTGTTTATGGACTGTGTGTTACCATTCTTTGTTCTTCATTTAATAGCCTGGGTGATGTAGTGGTGGTTACTAACTGAGATTAAATCCCACTCTACTGAGTGACCATGGGCTACCCATTCACTATTTCTCAGCCTCATCTACCTGGCAGGCTGTTAGGAGGTTAGTAGTAGGACAGTGGAAGGGCAAGAGAAAATTAAATTAATGAAATTGTTCAGATTTTAAGACACTGTCATATTGCTCACAGTACTTACTAAGTGTATGTGTACACACTCGCACGCACACATTTAGATTGTAAAGTGTATCATTTATGAACCTTTCCATCATTCACAAAACACAGCCTTTAAAGGACAAATGAAAAAAGTTTACTTTACCCAGTTTATTTCAAATGCCATATAGGAGGTTGATGACTTCAAATTTCTGGAAAGGTAAATGTCAGGGCTAAAGGAAGCATGCATTTAGTTTTTCACAAAACCCTCTAAGTGCCATGTTGGCTTATCTTCCTTTTCTTGAATCTAGCATTAGGCAGCAATTTCTCAGGTATTATTTCTAAATGCATTACCAACTATCTGTTTTTAAACAATTTTTCCCTCTAATTGAGGTAAAATATGTATTTTGCTTGCTAGCATGTTTCCATTCTATTCTGCTTCCCTTGTTTATTTATTGTGCATTTTCTCCTTACTCATTCTGAAGTGAAGGATGTTTATCACAGATGATGTGATGGATCCTTTCCTGTCCTGCTCACACTGAGTACTTGAATGTGAGAATGCAACACAAAATCAAGTTCGGTGCTATGTTGAGACAGGAGAAGATGATAAATCTCAGTTAGTTCTGAATCTTGTCCTTGGATATGAACTGGAGCTGTATAACTGCATCGGTGGGCAGGATTTAGCTTTATGTCTAATGACCTTCAGATGCAAAATGTGTGACAGGAGATTAGGAAGAAAATTCCAAGTATTTATTTTTGAGAGTACAGCTGAGGACAAGACAAGGACAGTAGCTGGTTAACATTTGAGCTATTCCTGAATAGAAGCAAGATCTGGCATAGTCAGGCCAGCTTTTTCTATGCTGTGCTCCCCCTGGCTTTTCACACCAGGAAACTAAAATCAAAAGCACCCTAGCAGTGCATTCCTAAAGAGAGTTACTCCAGTCTAAGCCCATTCAATTCAATGGGGTTAGAGTGGACTAACTCTCCTTAGGAATACACTGTAAGGCTGCAATCCTTAGGGGGCGGGGGAAGTTCCTTAGGAGCCAGCATGACCCTGCACTGGTGTAAGCGCTCATTTAATCTGTGATAAGGGGCACTTATGCCATCAGGTGTGGCTTCCACGCCGGTGCTGGGATGCCATGCTGTGCCTCAGGGCTCTGGCGCAAGCACTGCCTCTTGGCAGTGTCCCAGTGGCACAAGTCCTTGTGCCGGTGTCCTGGGAGGCATTCCCAAGGTGTTCCTGGGGGCAGCTTCCTAACCCCTTCCGCCCTGGGAATGCCCCTTCCCACAGTAGCATAGCTACAGCACCTTTGTTGGTGTCGTAGCCTCATTGAAGTCTATGGGGACATTTTCTTGTTTTGTTTTTGTTTTTACAGAAGTTTGAAAAAAATTCGGTGGCTGGGAAGCCTCTGAGGCGGCGGCATGGCAGTGCCACCCTGACCGCCTTCATAACCCCCCCCCCCCAGGAATGGGCTGACCAGCACAAGGAACAAATCTGAGGGCCATCCACTTGTGCTCCAAATTGACCATCCCTGGCTTCACACAGTAGGAATGTTAATTGCTCCAAAGTCTAACGGTTGCGACTGACCAAAACTATCTGCTTGCAAGGATCCAAAAAGCCTTTCCCTCCCCCCCCCCCCACATATTATTTCCTTTCCTTCATAACTGTGATTTACTTTTGGCTTTCATTATCACCTACCTAACTTTTACTCTCCATTGCCCTAAATGGCAATTTCAATTCTAACATGCATCTTTCTCACCCTGCCTAATATCCCACACATGGAACCATCCAAGCCCCGCAAAATACCACCAAATGGCCATCATCCTTGGGTACTGCCTTTCAGCAGATGTCAGCAGGTCAACTACCAGTAATAAACTTTATGAAGCTTATTGATAGGATTATTTTAGTTGGAGCAATACTGTGGAAACCTCTCTGTCTACAGAAGGGGCATTCTATATTCCCTTTATCTTTTGGCAGAGAGCTGACATTGTGTTATTTACGTTCATTATGTGGTTATGTTTCATAACCCTACCTAATAATATGAATCAACGAAACAGCAAAGCCTCTAGTGAGCACTGGAGGTGACGTGTATCCCCAGCAACGTGCTATGCAGGGTCAATTGCAAATGCACAGCTAGCATTTAAGGCTAATTCAGCAATATGCAAGAGGTTCCGCTTAATAGACAGAATGTTCTGCCCAAAGGACGCTAGCAACAGGACGGCGATTTATTTATTTATTTTAGAAAGGAGGCCAAGAGCATCAAGGAAAAGGGGTGTATGGATTTTTATTTTAAATGCAAGGGAAGAGTCTGTGGATGGAATTAATGACACAGGAAAGGGACTGAAGCTTTTAAAGGTGGTTTCGGTATCTTCTACAGGCATTGAAGCAAAGAGGATGCGAAGTGATGCTTTCAGGTTAATTGCAAGTCAAAGGTGGAATGCTCTGCTGAAACAGGAAGATGAATAAGTAAAGATTAGTGAGTAAAATTAGTGAGTGCAACTCAGGTGGCCCCTATTTTACATTTTATTCATGCACCGCTTGGATTATAACAGTACATAGGACAAAAATGCCTTATGATTCTGATTCTCTTTTTGGTACACTTATAATCCAATGCCACAAACTACACTTCTTGGCCAAGAAATAATTGGGAAGATTGCTCATACTACAGCGATGGACTGTGACAAGAACTAGCCCAATGCTTAAGGTTGCCAACCTCCAGGCTCAATAATGATTATTACAACGCCATTCAGTGAGCTGAAAAACTCTATATTAATTCGTTTATACAAGTACAAGCATTAGTCTCATGCCTAACTAACTAAATAAAGTAAGGCTAACTTTGCCAAAACAAATATACATCAACCCAATTGGCTACCTGCCAAGAGTCCTGTCCTGAAGGGCAGCTTCAATTGAAGCGCTGAGTGGAACAGACCAGGTACTAGCTGGAGATCTCCTGTTATTACAACTGATCTTCAGCCGATAGAGATCAGTTCACCTGGAGAAAATGGCCACTTTGGCAATTGGACTTTATGGCATTGAAGTCTCTCCCCTCCTCAAATCCTGCCCTCCTCAGGCTCCACCCCAAAAACCTCCCACTGGTGGCAAAGAGGTACCTGGCAACCCTACTAATGCCGTTGATAGTAGTACAGGTAAATGGAATACAATATTCACCCCACCAGTGTATTGTTATGGTAAGCTGCATCACTATCACAAGCCTCCCTAGACCACTGTATTGGTATATCAGAATAGGGCAGGGACATTACTCACAAGATACAACCAGATTTTGCATGAGGTAGTTTACACCAAAAAGTGTTATATACCACAGGAGAATGGAAAGAAGGGCCGACCCTTGATCAGGACCTAAGCATTATGTCTCTGTGCCCCATGCAAATGAATACATTCCCTCCAGGAACTTATTTATG
This sequence comes from Euleptes europaea, assembly GCF_029931775.1. Lineage (NCBI taxonomy): Eukaryota > Metazoa > Chordata > Lepidosauria > Squamata > Sphaerodactylidae > Euleptes > Euleptes europaea. Next base: position 59,561,870 of record NC_079319.1, read on the forward strand.
TGAGGGAAATCCCCTCCTCCCTTCTGTGCTCAGTTGGCCACTCACCATTCACCCAAACACTGCTGGCAGTGCTCCCATCTCCATCTAGTCTGGCTTCCATGGCATTAGGTTAGGGTTGCCAACCTCCAACTAGTAGCTGGAGATTTCCTGCTATTACAATTGATCTCCAGCCGATAGAGATCAGTTCACCTGGAGAAAATGGACACTTTGGCAATTGGACTCTATGGCATTGAAGTCCCTCTCCTCCCCAAACCCAGCCTTCCTCAGGCTCTGCCCCAAAAACCTTATGCCGGTTTCATAGAGGGACCTGGCAACCCTACATTTGGTCCTACTTCCCATTCCACCACCCACCTGCTTGTTTTTTGTTTTAATTTTTTTTCCAAACTAAAGGTTACATACGAAACCTATAATACATACAATATCACATACACAACACAATATAACACAGCACTACCACTTACATGCGCTACAATATACCATTACATACATTGCCAGGGTGCACTTAAAACATGTAAGTACATTATGAATTCTATCATCTGGCATAAAAAATATAATGTACTGTAAATTACTGACAGCCTTATTACGACAACCTTACAATCATGGTATTTATGCTTAACCTTTATCTCGTGTCTCCCCCCGCCCCCCCGGTTCATCAATAATTATTACCATCTTATATTTTTCCCCATGGGGGTAGTTAAGGGCCTTGCTCATATGTTATTATATCTTCACATAATCCTCCCCAATACAAGTAAGATTTAATAGGTAGCTTATGTAATACAAGATGCTAAAAACTAGCCAGTTTTCTTACTATTTAAACAGAACTTGCATGTCATATAAGTAATTCAGTTCCTGTTTTTTAAAAATTATTCACTGGATCTTTTGTTCACTAGATTTGTCAAATTTGCCATATTCTGCTGATTTGTTTCTCTAGTCTTTGATGTCTGGACAATCTTCTGACTTCCATTTTGATGCAATAGCAACTCTTGCCACTGTAATCATATATCTTGTCAGTTCCTCTGAAGACCTCACTACGATATATGGTAGCATTCCCAACAGCATAATTTTAGAATCATATGCAAATTTCACTTTTAAATTTTTTTGAATTTCTGAATGGACTTCTGTCCAAAACTGTTTGATCTTCTTACATGTCCACCATGTATGGTAAAAGGTTCCCTCTATCTCCTTACATTTCCAACAGTGACCACTTAACTCTGTATTCGTTTTCTGAATATCCCTTGGTGTAACATACCAGCGAAAAAAACATCTTGTACCAATTTTCTCTCAGGGTTTGGCTTGCTGCAAATTTAATTGACTTAGGGGGCAGCAGCACTGGCTCCTCCTCCTCCTTGCTTAACTGTTTCTCTTGCTCCAGCCCTTCTACCTGCCTCCCCATCTGCTGGGTTCATGTAGCAGTGGCAGTGGTGACTCTAGATCCCCTTCCTCCCCCTTTGACAGCTCAGCCAGCCAGGCAACCAACCAAGGGGGAAACTGCACTTGTATTCCCAGCGATGTATTAAGAGTTTGAAAATGTTATAAAAAATACTGTTCGCACTTTCTATGTATTCCCACCGATGTATTAAGAGTTTGAAAACGTTATAAAAAATACTGTTCGCACTTTGTTTAGCCCCTTTAGTTGTGAAGACGTCTTCCAACCATTTATAAGCCATGGTATCCAAAAACCCTTTTAAAGCAATGTTTTTTTTACAAGATTTTCAAACTCTTAATACATCGCTGGGAATACAAAGTGCGGTAACCCCCCAATTTGGCTGGCAGCTCCCACTCCCTCTTCCTCTGCCCATGTTCCTCTATTTGGGGGAAATTTTGTCCTCCCCCCATTTTTCTGCAAACCAAGGGAAGTCCCTCTATCTGAACCTGACCCCATTCTCTGCATCTAGCAATCTGCATGGGGATCAGGTTCAGCATTAGATATAGTATATTGTCAGTGTATCAATATCAATATCTATGCATGCATCATCTCATAGATCAAGAAAGGGAAAAAAACTGTATTTTATTTCTGAAATTGTATGAACTATGGTGACAGATTTATTGTCTAAGTCAGGTGTCCCTGGACTCAATAAAGTGTACCCATTTCTCTGCTTTTTCATGCTTGGACTCAGCCCAGAAGATTTAACCAATATCCTAAAGGAATGTTGATCACCCAGCTGCCTTTGATCAGGCCCACACTGTGGAAACATGACAGTAGTTTGCTATATTGGTGTTAGAACTGACATGTAGCAGAGTGGGAGGGATTTGAGCTAATTTCTACACATCTTGTTAAAATAGCTATGTGGGTGTATGCCACTTTGAGTGCTTCATTATGCACACCTTTAGGGCTAGAAATGAATCTTCAAAGTGCGAAATTAGGGATAAAGTAAGAAGTTTAATTTCACAAAGATTGCTTAGAGGCCATTAACAATATACAGAGAACAAACGTCTCTGATATTTATACCAAATATCCAGCCAAATAAGTGTGTGTGTGTGTGTGTGTGTGTGTGAAGTCCTTCCGACTCATGGCGACCCTATGAATCAATGTCCTCCAAAATGTCCTATCGCTAACAGCCAAATAAGGACTGATTGCTTAATTTGAGACTGGGCTCAGTACTGGAAGATGCAAAGTAATCAAGAAGAGTGCCTCCAAGTAAATGCAGAGCGTTTCAGGTAGAACTAATTAACGTCAACTTTTCTTCACATATCTGAGATCCAGGGGCATCTGGTCAGACTTGAATCTCAGCACCTTTTCCGAAATTAATCACTATCTATTATTTCCCTTAATAAACTCTTTTCCTACTTCATAAAACTTCCTGATCATATTCTCATACCTGCCAGCTACACATTTCTTCGTTATTGTCTCTACAGAGCCCTCAGCATATAGATGAGGGAGTTTCATTTCTTTGTCTTTCAGAGGATTTTTACATCTGCGCAATAGGTGAGATTGAGTCTACCCAGGATTGCGGATGGCTGTTCAAGGCTCAGTGTTTATTTATACTGTTGTTTGCCAAGTGGCATGCAGAACCAGCAGGCTTGTGAAGGAGAGGGGGGAAGTAGGACTCCCACCAGGCTCTGTGAGAATATGCATGTATGAAATAGTTAAATAGTCACATTGGCACAAGTTAGACAGCCAAATTGGGTAAGATAGAACATTGGTTTAAAGGGAACGTATGAGATGTTTCGTTCAAAAGACCTTAAAAAGTCTGTTGTCCAATATCTAACAGATCTGGTGTTCTGCAGGATGCAGTAATCTCTTGGTCTTGTTGTGTGAGTGTACATTCAGAAGAAATGTTTACCATGAAACATTAGAAAAGTCAAATCACCGTACCATATCACAAGTAAATACGATAATAAAGTGAATGTGACCATTGTGTCTGATGTCACATTGCTCTCAATATGTATTTTTGTGTCTACCTGGAAGCTGTAGGAAATGGGGAAAGCAGGATTGAGATAAGATGCCAAATTGAGCAACAAATATTCCATAAACTGGAAATACCTCTGTTCCCTTGCTCAAACAAGAACAAGAGGAAACAAGAGGAAAGGCAAAAGATGAACCATTCAGGACTGGAGAGGGTAGGTCATCTGTACTTTGTTCTATGTACCAAACAGTTCATACAAGGAAATTGGACTGGAGCAGGAAACAATGCCAGGTTGTGCTTCCATATAAGATCCTCAAATTGAGCTTTAGAAAGCATTACAGAAGATCAGTGCAGTTCAAAAAAAGGGAAAGATTTTTAATCTCTCTGTAAGCAGCATGCCATGTCATATGGAATTTAAATGAAAGTAAATGACAGAAAAGATACAGGCTGTTTTATAAAGAAATATACATAAACACGCAGAACAGTGCAAAAGCAACAGGTCAGAAAATGTTTGTATGCAGAGGCAATACTTGTGAAAAGACAGATCATTAATCATGAAGACTTCAATTACCCTGGCACTGACTTATGAAATGAATATCAAAGGTTATTTGGGAAAGTAAAATAGAGTTATTTCCTTCTGATTTTGCTGAGCAATCAGGAAGGGCAAAGATGGTTTTGGATGCATTCCCAAGGAAATATACTATAAATGATAAATGAGATAAAAGTTGGCGAATATTTGATTCTTGTGATCATGGAATAACAATTTTGAGTTTTAAACACCCCAAGAATATTCATAAAATGGATGGCACAAGATTATTGGTCTTAAAAGTGGCAAACACTGGAGGAATGCAAAATAGAGATACCAGAATATTTTAAAATGGTCTGCTGGAAATGTGCAGAAAATTCTAAACTGCAAAGAAAGACCTAAACATCTATTGTTATTACTACAGATACTAAAAATGACCAAATGACCTCTGGCGCTATTGACCTTTTTGCATAATTTTTGTGTAGCTGCCTGGTAAATAAAAGATCAATGACCATCATGTGTCATCAATATATTGAATTCTTGATATTGACTAGTTTAAGGATACTTAAACCCAGAGACTGGAACCATGAATAGACAAGACAGATCTTTCTACAAAGCTCAGAAAAGTCCCAGGTTTGCATAAAAACAGAAACTGGGGAAAAATAAATTGGGGTGGGTGGGGGGTTTAAAAACACTAAAATGATAGAAGCATTGTCTGTAGCTTTAAGAAATACTCTCTGTAGTCACTGTGGGGGGTGCTAAGCAACCACAGCAGTATTGCCAGCCTTCAAGCTTTACTTTCTGACAGTAAATGGCAGGGTGAGGTCTCAGGCCCCTGGGTTATTTTGGCCTTTGAAGGAGGACTCATTGGGGACAGGCACTGCAGCAACCACCACTTAACTTGTACTACCAAATATGCATGCCTCACCCAGGCTTGGCTGTTCACTACTGGCTACTTGCTTCAACAGCAGCCACACTACAGAAACAAGTGTAGTGTAGATGTTACAGTATTAGACTAGGATTTTGGAGACTCATGTTCAGATTCACACTGTGGGTGACCTTTGGCCAGGCACACACACTCAACCTAACCTGTTTCACAAGGTTGTTGTGAGGATGAAATGGAGGAGAGAAGAATGATGTTAGGTGGGTGGGTGAGAAGGAAAGAAGCAAATTGTTCAACTTTTTCTATTCTTTGGCTCTGTTCTTTGGCTCCATCATCAATCAACAGGGAGACTGCATCCAAGAAACCAGAAGGAGATTGAGACTGGGAAGGGCAGCCATGAAGGAGCTAGAAAAGATTCTGAAGTATAAGGATGTGTTGCTGGCAACCAAGATCAAGTTAATTAATGCCATAGTATTCCTCATTACTATGTATGGGTGTGAAAGTTGAACAATGAAGAAAGCTGACAGGAAAAAAACCGATTCCTTTGAAATTACTCTGAGCTGCTGGAAAAAAGGGTTTTTTACTCTGGGTTCTGGTGTGATGGGTTGTGCCTAGTGTGACTGGGGGAAAAAACCTGATGATGAAAGAGAGAGTTTGGGGGGGAAAAGGTCCCTACTCTAGTCACGGGGGGAGGAATAGTCTCTGAGGAAAGAGGTATTCCTGGCCCAAGTATTGTGAAAGAATCACTTTAAGCACTGTGAGTAATTCCATGGTGAGAAAAAGGAAGGGAGAAGGGATAATCTCCATACTTCCCAGTTTTAGGCACCAGAGTGTACACATGAGCCTCTGCATGCAGCTTCTGGGACTAAGCTACCTTAAAGAGTTGGAGACCTGGGTGAAGTAAAATAACATCTGTGCTGTATTTGTTGAGCAACTCATTATTTATATAGAAAATGTGAACCTTTTCTTAATACTAGTTTTCCCTCCAATTCCTTTCCTGTGAAGTATTAAAAATGTATTATTTTATTGTTGAACTGAATAAAGCCTCTGGCATCTTACCGTATATACTCGGGTATAAGCCGACCCGAGTATAAGCCGAGGTGCCTAATTTCACCCCCCAAAATGGGGAAAAATTAGGCACCCACGTATAAGCCAAGGGGGAAATGCACCCCCTCCCCCCTGCAGGCTTACCTGACAGGGCTCCAGGCGCACAGGCAGGCGGCGGCGGCGGCCCCCTCCCTATGTGCAGGAGGCCCCGCAGGGTCAGCTGGCAAGCGGGAGGACTGGCCCGGGTGAGGTGGGGGGGTGGGGAAGAAACCGCTGCCGCCCAGCAGAAGGCGGGGTGGGGTGGGGGTGAACAAACCGCCGCCGCCGTGAAGAAGGCGCTATCGCGCAAAAAGCGCGACTGGGTGGGGGGGTGGGGGGGTAGAAGCCGTTGCCGCTGCTGCGCAGAAGGCGCGATCTGGTGGGGTGGGGGTAGAAGGCGGGACAGCCCGCCCATCAGCTGGCCGGCGGGAGCGCGCTGGGAGAGGGCCCAGCAGGCGAATTACCGTATTGACCCGAGTATAAGCCAAGGTGAGTTTTTTAAGCCAAAAATCATGGCTAAAAAACTCGGCTTATACTCGAGTATATACGGTAATTATCTGAGGTAATTATCTGAGGTAAACAGGAGACATAGGAGAGATTTCCCCTCCCCTCATCACAGCATCAACAAAAGACAAAAATTGAGATAGTCTTACTCTACTATATAGTGCAATATAGCTCACCTCAGCCAAGAGACTGCAGCCAGGAAATCAGAAAAAGATTGAGACTAGGAAGGGCAGCCATGAAGGAGCTAGGAAGATTCTGAAGTGTAAGGATGTGTCACTGGCCACCAAGATTAGGTTAATTCATGCCATCATATTCCCTATTACTATGTATGTGTGTGAAAGCTGGACATTGAAGAAAGCTGACAGGAAGAAAGTAGACTCCTTTGAAATGTCGTGTTGGAGAAGAGTGTTACGGGTACCGTGGACTGCCAAAAAAACTAATCAGTGGGTTATAGATCAAATCAAGCCTGAACTGACCCTAGAAGCTAAAATGACTAAACTGAGGCTATCGTATTTTGGTCACCTTACGAGAAGGCAAGAGTCACTAGAAAAGGCAGTCATGCTAGGAAAAGTTGAGGGCAGCAGGAAAACAGAAAGACCGAGATGGATGGACTCAATAAAGGAAGCCACAGCCCTCAATTTGCAAGATCTGAGCAAGGCTGTCAAAGATAGGACATTCTGGAAGACGTTGATTCATAGGGTCACCATGAGTCGGAAGTGACTTGATGGCACTTCACACACACACAGCTCACCTCAGGTTAAAGGAAATTCCTGCAACCCAAGTAGCCTTCCTACAATTTCTCTAGCTGGAGATAGAGCCACTTAAATTGGTGGAAGTCTCCTTTGGCTGGAGGAAGGCTTCACACTTTGCTCCAGCCTGTGCCTCTGCTGGGGTTATTTTGTTTGTTCCCAATTGAACTAGGTTGGCTGAGGCAGCATCACAGTGTAGGAGAGACAGGCAGAACTTCAAGCCTGATTGTATTCTAAATTGTATTCTAGAGCAAGGTTTTTGTCCAGCTGTGCCATAAATCCTGTGCCAGCTTGGCAACTAGGCAGTAATAGGTTGGGTATAGTATTTTAACCCAAACAAGAAAATCTGCCGGTAACATCTTGTGGAAGACTTGCTATTCACAGATTTGTGCAGCGTTGTTAGATTTCATCTCATGGCAGGGAACTGTATCAGATGGCATACGATCTCTGTTATTTCTGAATTCTGATTCAAGGGATATTTAAGACTTGGAGAGATACACTGACCTGGTACAAAGTGGCTTAGTTACTCTATAGTCAATAGCACAGCTTTGATTTCCACAAGATGAAATTTCATGAGTATATGTATATCAGCATTCTTAAAACCCTTCACACATTATGTTTTTTAGTTGAACCAGAATTTTTCAAGTCTAGATTGTGACAAACAGGTGTTTGGAAATATGTGTCTCATACAGGCATATGAGCCACAGATTTGGAATTGGCTACAGTTCAAGTATATATTCAATGACCATCCCAGATTGCTTCCTATATAATGTTTGAAGCAGCCCCCAGAATACTGCATTAGTGAAGTCCATTGATAAAATGTGGGCTTTAGCATCCGCAACCAGTCCTGTCCACTAACGTAAAAACCATTCATCTTCAACATGCTACCTACAGTAAAATTCATAGCTCAGTGTTTGAACCATTGATCTAGATTAAGTCTGAGGAATATCAAGTGCACAGATAATCTTGGAATTATTGTATACTCCAAATGGAGGAACAGAAGCAGGTGATGCAAGTAGGATATTGTAATAAAAAAGTAGAAAATGCAACAGTTTGACTGAGATTAAACCATTAATCTGGAAAATATATGCAACAGATCATTTATGAGTTTATAAACCCTGGTGCTGTTATCCATATTTCAATAGTTAAATGTCATTAATGACTACTAGCCTGCATGCTGGCAATCTCTTTACAAGATTGCTGTTAGCTTTTTATTCTTTCTCTGTGTTTGCTGGCTTAAATAACAACAAGAAGTAGGTTGAAATGAACCAAATCTATCTCTCTGTTCACAAATAAAACATGAACAGTGGGAGGTCTCTGAGCTATTTAAAGAATTTCATGGACTTTGAAAACGATTCACTGTGGATCACGCTGCTTTCGCCTCAAACACTTTGAAATTATTTTTCAAAGGTTGACAAGTTCAAAAATTCTACCACCAAACCAGTTTTCGTGTTTCCTTGATATTGTGCGGAGAAGCTAATGAAAGATTTCTGGCATGGACTGCACCGTGTGAACTGTTTTAATGCACAATCGTATATAAAAGAAAAACAGCCATGCTTCCAAAGTCTAGAGTTGTTATGGCCATTGAGAAGCTGGAAAGAAATATAAACAATAACTAGATCATGCCTCCTTTGAAAGTTGTAATTGACTTTGTGCTAGTGTCGTTCAGAGCAAACAAAGAAGTTCCAGGCTGCAAGATATAAAGGAAACCAAATGGAAGAGACACTTCTGCTATAAAATAAGACGGCTTCCATAGAGCTACAGCATGACCCTAAGGTTATCGGGATTACTGCGCTCATTGATTCTGATCTATTAGAAAGTGTGTGTAGCACAGGTGTTGCTAGGACAGCATCAGGAGCTAACCATGAGACTCACCCTGTCCCTTCTTCTATAAGAAATGGCTCATACAGTGAGCCATGGTGTGTACACAAGGCAAAGGGGTTACGTTATGACCTGTGATGCTGGGTTTTTTAGACCTCTATGGTCATTTATGCATGGGCACTTGGACTCATGTTCGCCCCCTGTCTGACTCGGTTGTTCCTTGGAGTTCTGCATGAGTTTTCCCCTCCAATAGAAATGACCTCGCTGCCAGCCCTCACAATGTCTGGGTCTTCCCATTCCTCTGTTAACCCGAGTCTTCCCTCTCCCCTGAGCTCAGCCCAGCTGAAATCTCCATGAAGAAGGCAAAGCACTGGACACAGAAGCTGGCCTTCTCCAACAGCCAATTACAAAGCAGTGTGTAAAGAGGCGGGGATTCAAATGCATCCTGCTTCCCCGGAGCTCTTTCTGAGCAAAATAAAGACTGAGGCTTGGATTCTCCCCCCCCCTTCCTTCAGATTGCTCCGTTTTTTGTTTTTTATTCTTAAAATGCTTTTTTATGTGGCCATTGAGTTTTTTGGGGGGGATGTTCTCTCACAGTGAACAATGGGAAATAAGCCAATTACAAAGTAGCATTTTAAAGGGGTGGGCCTTGATCTGAGTTTGGAGACTGCTGGTGCAGAGATTCCAGATTCCCAACTGGAAAGTGTGGGTGCAGCCAGCAACAAACCTCAGGTAAAACTCCATTGCATAAATGACCTGTGTGTGTGTGGGGGGGGAGGGGGAATGTGGAGCAGAGCAGTGGTGTGGGAGGTCGGAGGCAAGTTAGCCCTCCTGACTGATATTTCCTAGGTTACTTTTAGTCTCAGCAGGAGAAGAGACTGTGCTTGTCCACTCAGGCTTAAACTGGGTTGAGGGGCAGTTTTGATCAGGGAAATAGCACAGAATAAAAGCATTAAACACTCCCCTTCTGGGGTTCCATATCTCCAATCCACGTTCGGCTTACTTGCAACTGCTTCTTGAGGCTAAATTGCATCCCAGGGGATCTAGGCATGGATCCTCCTGATAATGTATATTTTTGCTCTAATAGGAAGGTAATGGGTCTGCATCTTTAATGCCAGATGTTCTATGTGACCATAGGAAGTCACAAAATATGGGCTCTGAAACAGAAAAATCGTAGCCAGCTACTAGAATGATGGTGAGCAATACGTCAACTGTTTATATTTCTGCTGCTTTTCTGCATAAAAATATTTACATTTTTAAACAATGCATCATGATCCTATTAAAATAATGTATTATACACTTATCATAAGTAAATAACATCTCAAACAACCATCTAGTGCCTTTGGAAATTAGGGGGGAAAAGATTCTTCTCAGGAAAATGTCAAAAGGCACATTTGTTCCAGTTACATATTTCTCATATAAGCATAACTCAAAACTTTATTAACAGCTGTGATGTTTAAGCCAAACTGATAGTTGTCTACATTTTATGAGAGCTTCTAAGCATTTACGCTGCACAACTATTATGTGCTATGACATGATTGGTGGTAGAACTGTGTGTGTGGATTGTAGCTGTAGTTAAAATGATGCATATTATATTAATGAGCTGAAGTTTGGACTCCTGGCAGCAATCACTGAGTTATCGGCATAACTGAGATACTATAAAGGTCCACCAGCCATTTATAGCAGCTCATAGATAGGATAAAACAAGGGTAAGATTGGGGAGAGTAAGGCAAGACTGTTCTCTTTTCCAAAGCAGAGAAGGGAAATATGCTCAATAGGGTTGGATGCAAAGCTTGGCTTAGGTCAATTTAAGGTACTAACATCAGTGGAATGGAACTTTTTCTGCCTATCCTCTCCTACTGCTGCTCACTGAGCTTCCCAGTATGGTCCCCTGTTCCCCAAGAGCAATGTTTTGGAGGAGATCAATGGGCTGCAGTGGCTGATGGAAGGTCTTCCAACTAATAGAAAATTTAGTCTGGATCCAGCCCTATGTTTCTCCAATGGCCACTTTGGCAATTGGACTCTATGACATTGAAGTCTCTCCCCTTCCCAAACCTTGCCCCCCTAAGGCTCTGCCCCAAAAACCTCCCTCTGGTGGCAAAGAGGACCTGGCAACCCTACTCATTCTATAGAGGTATGGTGTGATTTTGCAGGGGGGAAATATGTGATTGACATTTGAACTTTCTTGAATTGAACTACTCATTTATGTGTGAGTTGTGTCTCTCTCTGGATTGCATCAATGTTTTGTTCACCATTCTCACCAGACACCATCTCAGGAAGCTTTTTGCCTGTTCAGTGCCTGCTTCTTCTGGCTTTCCAGTGCAGCTTGCTTCGTATGCTACAGTCATAGGCAGGCTGTACCTCAGTAAACAAGCTATATTTGTAATTTACTTGTTGCACTTTCAGGGCAACATATAGAACTTTCCCAATAACTGGTGAAAGCAAGTATCCCTCAGAGTCATAGATGGGTCATTAGGGGACCTACTTTTTGGAGTATAGGCCACTCATAGCTCCCCACTCTCCTCTTTCCCCCTGCAGATTCAGGATGCATCATATATTACCTATAATTCCCAAGAAACAGTGTGGAAATACACATGCACAAATTGTTCCTGATCCAGACAGCTTACCTGCCTTGACCATGAAAGAATGCCGATTCAGGCATCTGTAAGGGACAGAGGTGTTTGTACCTTTGGCTGCCAAACATGGAGCAGGTGCAGGATGCTTTGGTGGTGGAAGGTGCTGTCAAGTCACAGCTGACGTATGGCGACCCTGTAGGGTTTTCAAGGTAAGAGACGTTCGGAGGTGGTTTGCCACTGCCTGCCTCTGCGTGGGATGAGAGAGTTCTGAGAGAACTGTGACTGGCCCAAAGTCACCCAGCAGGCTTCATGTGGGGGAGTGGGAAATCAAACCTGGTTCTCCAGATTAGAGCCCACCGCCCTTAATCACTACATCACACTGGCTCATGCAGGATGCTTTAGATGACTGGGGAAAGGGGGGGGCTCATTTCCCCTGCTCCTTTTTCACTGAATATTTAGGGTATATGGTTGATAGAGAAACTAGGCTGCTCTGACAAACTTTCCACCATTTCAGCTATCCATTTGGATAGCCACAGTTGCTATCAGTATACAGGTAAGACCATTATAACCACGATATCTGCTATACAGAAAGAACAAGCTTTATCGTCACAGCATTGTTTTTTATAGCAGTATATCTGTATTTTTGTATATCACAAATGCACATCTATTATTATATTTATCTTCCTTTTGTATTGTTTCTCTATTAGGCTTCAGAACAGGAACATTAACTAAATGTGTCAAACATTTCATGTTTCTCGTACTTTTTTGCATGTATATCGTGGAAATTTAATTGCTTACTTTTGACACATTAAACAACCAAAACTGTAAGAAGAAGCTCTTTGAATAATTCATCTCTTGCAAATGAAATGACACATATTGTACATAACAATGTGCATTATCAAAGAAAGCAGTTATCAAACAGGCTGATTATTATTTACACAAATTGGGGAGAAATAGCAACGAGTTACTTTTAAATTATATATATTGCTTTAAAAAATCAGACCTGAAACTTGTGAGAAAGAACTCTATTTATCTGCCAATAATGGACTGAGGATATTTCCCCAAATTATGAGATAATGCAACTAGTTAGCAACAATTATTTTGTAGCCTTGCCTAAGCATCCATCTTTGTCAGCAACAACTCATGTCAATTTCATGTTCACTTTTATGGCCTGCATAAACATAGTGTTATTCAACATCTTTATTCGAAAGTTATGATTAGATAGCATACTTCAAGACGGAAAAAGTAGTAGTACATTCTAAATTGTTTTTTGGTTCTTATTGAAAATATTCATCACTCCATTGGCATTAGGGATGCCAACATCCAGACAGTATCTGGAGATCTCCTGCTATTATCTTCTATTACAGAGATCAGTTCACCTGCAGAAAATGGCCGCTTTGGCAATTGGCCTCTATGGCATTGAAGTCCCGCCCCAAACCCCGCCTTTCTCAGGCCCCGACCCCAAATCTCCAGGTATTTCCCAACCTGGAGCTGGCAACCCTAATTGGCATAATCATGCTTCCTGACTTCCGTTGACATGCATTCCGTTTGCCATGGCCTTGTGTGAGTGCAGCAGATGCTGTGGGAGTGAAGCAGTGATTGTGAGCTGAGGCCTGTCACGTTGCTTCATGCAGACTAGTTGTACTAGAACATGGAAGGGCCTTTTAAGGCTATTGGGTATCCCTCCCATTGTCAATTTTCTGTGGGCATGACAATGCAGACTTTCTACCACCACATGGCCATTTAAAATTAGTTGGTCATCTTGGGGTCAAGTAGACATTTCGCTCTTTTGGGCTGAATTGTTAGGAGTTCTTGTTTCGCTCTATCAGACTGGACAGTCCCTGAACTTGCAAAGCGAGCTGTGATTTCGGCAATTAATTGTTTGTGAATAATTATCAAAGTCACAATTACCGAGTAATTATCAAAGTCACAGTGGAGTTGGACTCTGTGTGGGGGTAGGAGAGAAAACTTAGATCAGGAAAAACTCCTTTAGGCGTGTCTAGAGTGATGAAAGGGAGCTAGAAAGTCACTTGTGGCTTACTGGTCTGCAACCAATTGGAACAGAATACTCCTTGGGTCTAGCTTAGGATGGCACCGTTCATTTGACAGGGTTTCATTCCTGGGTCTGTGAGCAATACATCCAAGTGCCTCTTTATTTTGAGCATCTTCAAATGGCCACATATGTGAATATATCAATTATTCAGGCACAGTGGGTGCATTATCCATCCCCAACCCAGGCTTATTCAATATTCTAGTTCTCTGGCTGTCATTATAATGATCAGAATTTACTAGTGTTATGAGTTTTATATTTTCCAGTATGGTATGCAAGTCACTGCATAGAGGATAATGTGCAACTTTTCTTTGATTCCTCCTCTGCTATATCACAAATATTGAAACTTTTATTGAATACATTACTACAGTAAACAGCATTAGTCATGATCACTGTTAAACGGCTGTTAGCGCAAAACAGTAGCATTTATAGATTGGAACAATGCAGACTTTAGTTACTTGATAAAATGTGTATATTGATAAATATTCTTGGTGTCATGTAGCATATTTGTGTATGATTGATATGACTCTTCCCCTGAGCTATGAAGCAAAGAGATTATTTCATAAATGATAGATGGATATTGTCAGTTACCTAAATAGAAATACAATTTCTAATGTTCAGCGGGGGGGATTACTCAACACTGAATTATAGTGTTATTGTTCAGCGCTAAATCTTGTACAGTTCTTGTAACAGAGACTAGTTAAGACTGTGAATTAGTACATCTGAAAATACTATATTGCCGTGTTTCAAAAGGATGTGATCCAGAATAATTTAAGCATGTCCAAATTCTATTGTAAACACAGAATGAAAGGATAGCATTAATAGAATTAAGGCCCCCAGCAATGTATTGTGTGTCACTGAGCACGATAAGGCTTAAATTCACTTAATTTTCTTGGAGTTGTGCCAAAGGTTTTTAAAAATGGTAATGCCGATGTTCTTTGTAGGGTAGCCACACATTTTTCAGTGACCCAGTTCAGCAGTCAAATTTACTTTTGTTCAACTCCCGCAGTCAGACTGTGACCCTAAGGCAGGGACGGGGAACTTCAGGCCCGGGGGCCATATGCGGCTTCTGAGGACATTTTTTGTGACCCTCAGGAGCTTCGGGGCCCTGCCGCAAAGGCACGGCGCAGGGCAGCCCTCCCCGAGGGTGTTCATGGGGCCGTGGCTTTCAGGAGTGCTGCGGCGCCCTTTGGACCTCCTCTCGCTGACTCCTGTTGGTCGGCGAGAGGAGGGGGAGGGACGCTTCCCCCAAGGCTGCCCCCTATTGCAGCAGCATGCAGGAACGCCGGGTCACACTGTAAGCCCCTCTCGCCGCCTGTTGGCTGTTGAGCAGCGAGGGGGGGGGGAAAGAGGCCCGCGGCTCTCGGTGGCAGAGCATGCGTGCAGGAGCTGATCGGGCTTCAGGGGGCCTTTTGTGGACTCTGGCGGGGAGGGCATGGAGCCTGGGGCCCGGTTGCATGGGGCAGGCGGGTGTGTGTGTGTGGGAAAAGGCTTTTATCTCTCCCTCTCTTTCTGTCTCTTTCTTTGCCTGTCTTCCTCCATCCTTTTCTTTCTCCCCCTCTTTCCATTTTTTCTCCCACTCTCCCTTTTCCTTTTTCTCTGTTTTCCTTCCTTCCTCTCTTTCCTCCTTTCCTCCCTTGCCGATCGACCGCGGGTTCCCCACCCCTGCCCTAAGGGTTACTTAAATGTGGGAGTTTACTAGGGGTACTACATAAGAACATAAGAAAGGCCATGCTGGATCAGACCAAGGTCCATCAAGTCCAGCAGTCTGTTCACACAGTGGCCAACCAGGTGCCTCTAGGAAGCCCCCAAACAAGACAACTGCAGCAGCACCATCCTGTCTGTGTTTCACAGCACCTAATATAACAGGCATGCTCCTCTGATCCTGGAGAAAATAGGTATGCATCATGACTATTATCCATTTTTACTTGTAGCCATGAATACCCCTTTCCTCCATGAACTTATCCACTCCCCTCTTAAAGCCTTCCAAGTTGGTAGCTGTCACCACATCCTGGGGCAGGGAGTTCCACAATTTAACTATGTGTTGTGTGAGGAAATACTTACTTTTATCTGTTTTGAGTCTCTCACCCTCCAGCTTCAGCAGATACTGGTGGAACTAGGGGTAGTAGTGTTTGCAGATGACACAAAATTATTCTGGTTGGTGAAAATCAAAGATGACTGTGAAGAGCTCCAGAAGGATCTGCACACATTGGGACTTGAGAGGGGAAAAGATCTTGGGGTCATACTAGATAGCTCAACCCAGTATGCGTAGTGGTGAAAAAGGTAAACTGTATGCTAGGTATTAGTAGGAAAGGGATTGAAAATAAAACAGCCACTATTATAATGCCCCTGTATAGATCTATGGCCTTGTTTGGAACACTGTGTACAGTTTTGGTCACCATATCTGAAAAAGGACATCACAGAGCTGGAAAAAGTACAGAAAAGGGTAACCAAGACAATTAAGGGGTTGCCTGTGAGGAAAGGCTGAAGAGTCTGGGACTTTTCAGTTTAGAAAAGAGACAGCAAAGAGAGGACATGATAGAGGTTTATAAAATTATGCATGGCGTGGAGAGTAGGGTTGCCAACCTCCAGGTAGTAGCTGGAGATCTCCTGCTATTACAACTGATCTCCAGCCAATAGAGATCAGTTCACCTGGAGAAAATGGCCACTTTAGCAGTTGGACTCTATAGCACTGAAGTCCCTTCCCTCCTCAAACCCCGCCCTCCTCGGGCTTCGCCTCAAAAACCTCCCGCTGGTGGCAAAGAGGGACCTGGCAATCATAGTGGAGAGAGTTGACAAAAAAAGAACTTTTTCTTCCTCTTCATGCCACCAGTAGATTCAGGATGGACAAAAAGAAATACTTTTTTCACAGTAAGTGAATAAAATGCCAGAGGATGTAATGCTGGCCACAGGCATAGACAGCTTTAAAAGGGGATTAGACATATTCATGGGGGATAGGTCTATCAGTAGCTACTAGCCATGGTGACTAAAATGGACATCTATGTTCAGAGGCAGTAAACCTGAATACCTGGATGCCAGGAGGCAACATCAGGGGAAGGCCTTGGCCTCTATGCCCTGTTAGCTCTCCAGAAGAAATGATTGTCCACTGTGTGAGACAGGATGCTGGATTAGATGGACCACTGGCCGCTCCAGCAGGACACTTTTTATGTTCTTATGAGTACTGAAGCTCTTGGTTATGCCAATGACGATGGCTGAAGGAAGACAATGGTTTACCACCCTATATCCTGCTGGAAGGTGACACCCAGGGACAGAGAGGGAAGCAACCAAGTTACTAAAATGTATTTATTTCCCTCACAGGACAGGCGAAACAGAATGACCCAGGTGGGGTGGGGACAGACGCAGGGGAGAAGCTATCTTACTCTTTGATTCTAGCCCTTTGGATGGGCAGAAGCCAAACTTTACTCAGGTATTCCATCCTGTCCACATGTCAGAGACAATTGGAAGAAGACCCAACTCTGAGAATTAAGGTAATGATGAACTCTAAACTATTGCAACTGCAAGTAAAGACAGGCAGTTCTAGAAGAAGAAGTAGTAGTAGTAGAAGAAGAGTTGGTTTTTATATGCCAACTTTCTCTACCATTTAAGGGAGAATCAAACCGGCTTACAATCACCTTCCCTTCTTCTCCCCACAACAGACACCCTGTGAGGTAGGTGGGGCTGGGAGAGCTCTAAGAGAGCTGTGACTAGCCCAAGGTCACCAAGCTGGCCTTATGTGTTGGAGTGGGGAAACCAACCCAGTACACCAGATTAGTGTCCACCACTCATGTGAAAGAGTGGGGAATCAAACCCGGATCTCCAGATTAGAGTCCACCACTCCAAACCACGGCTCATAACCACTACACCACGCTGGCTCTCTACTTAAACATCCTTTAGGATAAGCTCTGAACATATAGGCTAGGGAAAGGGGAGTGCATGTTTTAACCAGTTTTTTGTACCCTGCTCAGCCTGGATGCTTGAACAAAACATGTGTACTTCTTTTATTCATTTGTTAAACTTCCTTATATTCTGAATGTTCTAACTTGATCTCTGGAAATATTCCACACCTATGTAGCATTGCTATCTGAAGTATGACAATGCAGAGAGGCAGTAGGTAAGCTCACCTGGAACACAATAACACAAAGTTGTGAGGGTTCGCTCCCTGCTAGCTTGTAGGAGCAAAGTGGGGGGCACAGCAAATAGGTGGTGTTGTGTATTCAGAGATATAGGATGCTTTAGATTTCTTTGAAGACTCCCTGAAACCATGACAACTGTTTATTTTCACAAGAGGAGAGCAATAAAAATGCACCAGAGAGTCAGGAGAAACAGGAATTGGGTTTTCCACTCGGAGATAGCCCATTTGGTTTACCTGCCAAAGGGATAGGATGGATGATCATTATAAAAACCTGATTGGGTAGGGTTGCCAGGTCCCTCTTTGCCACCGGTGGGAGGTTTTTGGGGCAGAGCCTGAGGAGAGAGGGGTTTGGGGATGGGAGGGACTTCAATGACCTAGAGTCCAATTGCCAAAGCGGCCATTTTCTCCAGGTGAACTGATTTCTATTGACTGGAGATCAGTTGTAATAACAGGAGATCTCCAGCTAGTACCTGGAAGTTGGCAACCCTCTGATTGGGGGATAGAGATGTGGGCTACGTGGCAGGTAACCTAACTGGAAGAGTTTGAGGTATCTCTCATGAGGGGCAAGATTCCTACCTCTGTATTGGGGGGGGGGATTTCCATCAAAACAGGCAGAAAGGTTCAAAAGTTGGAATCTTTGTTCTTTGTTAATTTACTTTGCTCAGATGTTGTGGTCTATGCTGGGACCCAAGCTCCTCTACAAAGGGGGCAGGAGAGAGTTTGGAGATGTGTATGCTCCAGCAAAGGTGGTCTTGAATTGTATTAGTCTTGAATTGGAACTTAGCTAGCCGTATGTTTTTTTTAAATTATTTTCCTTAGATCTGTAAGCATTAGGCTGACAGCTATTTTCTACATATGTGGTCTAGTTTAATTCTTAGTAATAAAGTTTATTTCCTGTTTATGAAAGCTGTTTATTTCCTGTTTGTGATTCAAATCCTACCCACGCACCTAGACCGCATGCATTGGGGGGGGGGGTAAAGTAATTGGAAATCTCTGCCCTTTGTACTTGCTCAGAGATAACTTTTCCAGGGTTCCCCAAGTCAATGGTTATGTGATAGGCTAAGTTTTATAATTTGGGGTGGTGGCATGAAGAGAAACATGCTTTCACATGCAGGCAATCATGCAACACACATGTAAGAACACACAGACTCAGTACTGGTTTGTGACAGGAGTAGCATGTAAATATCAATGCAGGTACTGAGTGCTAGTAGGAGATACTAAGTTGCTGGTGGCAGCAAGAGTTTGTTTTTGCTGTCCCTGGGGAGTTAGGAAAGGGGCGGTGTCTCCAAGTGGAGAATTGGGACAGCCGTTAGGTTTTCCAATGTCCCAGGAACCATGTTTTAATGTTTGAAATGTTTTAATGTTCAGTGCCTTGGGGACCCTGAATTGGGTGGAAAAGGCAGCATAGAAATGTTTTAAATAAATAGTTTTCAAAAATATTTTCTAACAGTAGCTGATAGGGTCCTGTGAGGGTCCTGTCACATTCTTGGCTAACTAATTATCTTATTTCAAACACCATATAAAACTATCTATAACCAGATACCTTGTTAAATATATAAAAGGTCTGTTAGTCCCTTCTTGCTACTTTTTTTTTTTAACATAACAAAAATATTTTAAAAAAATATTCCTGTTGGACTCCAACCAATACAGCCATGTTTGATCTATATTTTCACTTCTATATTTAGTTGGCTCTTGCCATTCTCAGATTCTTCTTATACTTGGCAACAGCCATATCTCTATTGATAAAAATCATATCATTTCTGATCTATTAAATGCCAAATGTTTCTGTTGCTCCTTTCTTCTTTATCCTTCTCCAAGCCAGTTCTGTTTTGGGTTCCTTCCAAATTCTCCCCATGGTTTAAACGGATTGTGTATCTGGTCAGTATCCCCTTCCACAATCTCAGAATAGCTTTCACCTCAATCCAGTTCCAAACTATGCCAACAGCTTTGCTAGCTGGACATTACTCCCAAATTCCATGAACCTTGCGTCTATGCATTTGTAGAAACACAGTTCCAGAGGACTTAATGCATTATATTTTATTCTGTCCTCTTTATACAGTGCCGAGATCTAAATTTCTCACAGCACATCAAAAGGGCCTAAATCTCTTTTCTGATTCAGAGAAGCTGCCCTTTCTCCTCTCAGACGCCGATCCAGTTGTCTCCTCTACAGTGTCACTCTTTGCCTCAGCAGCCAAGAAAATACAGGCAAAAGCTGTTTTTAATCAGAGTATTTAATGCATTTAATGACTAGCATTTTTTTTTTGGTCAGACAGTTTTAATGTTATTATTTTTGACTAGGTTTTATATGACAGATTGTAATGGCCTTCGGCCACAAACAATAAACTTTATAGTCTGGTATCATTTTGGGTGCCTGAACTCCCTATTTTTCATGTTTAAGTGAGAGGCAAGGCAAGGCCTGCTTCTGGTCAGCAGAAGCATCCTCCATGATTGTTAAGTCAAGACCAGCAACTACTCCCCTATATCCCTGGCCATATCTGTGTTAAGATTGCATTGAGAAATTCAAACCACTACTGAACAAATTTGCAGCTGCCTGTTGGTCAGAAGCTAATCTACGTCTCATTGGGGAATCAGATGGGTTAAAGTTTGCTCAGCTGACCAATGGAAATAACGTTAATGACATTCTGTGTCAACTTGGATATTAACCGATTTATTTTGGCATTTGCTTTTTATCATATGAAGTAGGCTGTCGCCTAGAAACGGTCAGGCTGTAATACCTTACTATGTTACAAAAAACCCTCTATTGTCTACAATGGTGATCTATCCAAGTGAGGTGTTTTCACTGCACCGTTGCAGACTTTTATTTATTTATTTAGTACATTTTTATCCCACCCTTCTTACAAGGAGCTCAGGGTGGTGTATGTTGTTATTCGCCTCTCCACTGTATCCTTACAACGGCCCTGTGAGGTAGGTTAGGCTGAAAGTGTGTGGCTGGCCCCAGGTCACCCAGCAAACTTCCATGGCAGAGTGGAGATCAGGATCTGGATCTCCCAGATCCACTGTGACCACTACACCGTGCTGGCCTGCTTGTGGAAATGTGGTGAAAAATCAACTGATTCTCATCAGGTTTTAAGGTAATAGATTGACTATTCATACTTTACAAATTTGCTGTCAGAAAACACTAGTGTGACATTGCTGTCCCTATGGCAGCTATCATTGTATTATAAACTATGGAATTATCATTGAATATCAAGGCACGTTTTTTGCTGCCGCCAGAGTGGAACATGTGCTTAACTTTCTCCCACCGGCATCAGTGGGACTTAAATTTGCTTAACTTTGGCTGAATTGTGTGTTTAGTATTTATATAATATGTTAACGTAACATATTCAAAGCAAAAGGGAAGAGAGGAGATTGATAAAAGCCATTTTGAGTCCCCATTGGGGAATGATGTAGAACTGAAATAAAGAAATAGATAGATAAACTTTACACTGTTGAAGTAATTCTAAACAACAGCTGTGTAAGTTTGGAATATTATGGTAATCCGAAATATGCTGATCTTTGATCAGATGACTGAAAAACCCTATTAGTTGGCCCTATAAAACATATTTTCTGCACAGACCTTTGGTCCTTACCTCTAGGCTTTCATGTTGCACAACATCATTGTCTCCTTGCTTTACCTTACAATGGGTCCTTCCCCCTTTAGCTTACTTATTACAGAATCTTATGTTGCAATATAACATGTGGGATCTGAAGGAACCATTCATCTGCATGATCTTTCACTCAGTCTGTAATGCTGATCAAAGATATTTGAAATCAACTACAGTAGGCATACCAGCCCTGGTAATGGTTAGGGTTGCCAACCTCCAGGTATTTTATAGCAATAAAATAACCTGTGCCAGAATTAAGACAACTTAAGGAAATGGCAGCACGAAGGCTCAAAAATAAACAGACGACAATGCGAAATTCAAGTGGTTAGACATTCATTTCATGCTAACAGAAAATGCAATATTGCAAAAAAAGGAAAACAAGGAACAGCAAAAGGTGAAGTGCAATAATATACAGTTCAGCACAATAGCATATATACATACACACACAAAACACAAAAACTGAGGCAGGAGGTCTCGTGGTATATGAATGCCCCTTCCACAAAAAAACGGCATAGGAACACGGTGTAGAGAAGGTTCAAAGGGGGGTAAGGAGCATAGTCCAACGTCCCCGAAGGCGAAGGTCCCAAATACTTGCAGCTGGAGAGTACGTGTGGTTAGTCATACATCCACGTTTCGGGAGGCTTCATCAGCTCAATGAAATATTCAAGTAAACTGGCAGCACTTTAAAACGAATTGCGTTCTGTGCATTCGGTACAGACAGTCAAGCTGTAACAAATATGTGCCATAAAAGCTTCATGTTACATAAGCATAACAAAACAAAACATTCCCACGAAAAGTTTAAGCAAGAACATAAATCGTACCCAGGATAAATGCATCCTAAACACGGGTTGTAAATTGTGCGAAGCTTCCTTCTAAGGCGGTATAGTCTGCTATTCAGTTTTACCTAAGTAACGGGCTCATCCAATGAGCAGTTAGAACATAAATTCAGCTCGGAACGAGCTGTGATCAGTTGTTAAAGGGACAGAGACACAAAACTGGCAGAGTTGCAAGTCAAATGTAATTGACATGCTGTCAATATTAAATAAAATATTAAAATATTAAATAAAACATGCTGGCTTGTTTTATTTAATATTGACAGCATGTCAATATTAAACCTCCAGGTATTAGCTGGAGATCTCCTGCTATTACAACTGATCTCCAACCAATAGAGATCAGTTCACCTGGAGAAAATGGCCACTTTGGCAATTGGACTCTATGGCATTAAAGTCTCTCCCCAAACCCCGCCCTCCTCAGGCTCCACCCCCAAAACCTCCCACCGGTGGCAACCCTTGCAGAGGAACCTGGCAACCCAAGCAGAGGTTTTACACATATGTTCCAATGAAAGCACATAGGTTGAGGAGGAGATTTCAATCACAATCACATCCCCCCATACCTGTTCACAGAATGTCTGAAAAGGTACACAGCATGTGTAACAGGTCTGAGTTTATGAGCACACTGAGACTGTAGCTTAGAGGAATTGAAAGTTAGCTGAGGTGATCTGCTCTTGAGAAATAACTTTACTAGACTATGTATGGAAGAAGTCCCCCCCCCCCCCCAGTCTGCCACGGGCCTCAGTGCAAAAACTGAAAATGGTTTTCTTTTCTTCAACTTTTATTTAACTGGCTTTTATAGGTCTGAGAATCAAGCTGAAGTCAATGGTATCGATTATGTTTCAGAACACAGTTCTGTGGCAGTTTGCTCCAAAGTGGCAAAGGTAATCAGCCTTTTTAAACCTCCAGGTATTAGCTGGAGATCTCCTGCTATTACAACTGATCTCCAACCAATAGAGATCAGTTCACCTGGAGAAGATTGCTGCTTTGGCAATTGAACTCTATGGCATTGAAGTCCCTCCCCTCCCCAAACCCCACCCACCTCAGGCTCCCCCCAAAAAACCTTCTGCCGGTGGCAAAGAGGGACCTGGCAACCCTGGTAATGGTCACTGCAATGAAAACAAATAGAAACAAGCCCCCTTTCCCAATAGGCCACATGGTTATTCCAACCCTGTGACTCGTAGGCTAATTTGCAAATTGCTGGATGCACTAACAGAGAGGAGGGGAGAAATCAGACTAAAATGTTAACAAATATTTCTTTTAATACTGAACAACGATGTTTCTGAGTTAAATTATACTTTCATCTGCACATCTGTAAACTGTCTGCCTTCCCATTAATTGACAATAAAACCTGCCTATACAACCCTTGTAATCACTCTATTCCATGTGGAATATTATGTACCAACTTGGAGGAATGGCAATGTGGCATTTAGAGCTTCATTGCTATGAAAGTTTTGAAAGTTCTTTTCAACTAGTTCAAATAAAATTGCATCCGTGATCACTTTCCTAGCAGCCTTACTTGGTAATTTTTGGTATACAAAGTTATTGTCATATTTAAATTAATGGGAGGTTGCTACATCAAGGCTATTCCTTTGGCAAAAACAAAAAAATGCTTGCACTTTACAAACGCACTGTTGCAAAGCAATTCTTTTAAACAGATACACTATTTGTACTTAATGTTTTCTCTATTGCTGTTGAGCTCAGAAAAACTACATGAAGCATTCAGATACATTAAAAAAATCATTAAAGATCAAGCATTTCCAATTACAAAGTCACACTTGCTAGACAATAGGTTGATACAATAAAGGCATGGCTGGACAGTTTCATATTTTGAATGAGTTTGCATACTAGCATAGAGAAGATGGAGTATCTGAATTTATTAGATATGAATACTGTCAGACTCTTGTGCAGAATCTCTTCTTCCTTACATTCGTTGAAGAACCATATAGTGAAACTTATTAGAACCCTCATATCTTAAGCCAAGTCTATATAGGCTCTCATTGATACTGCTCTACTGTAAATATACAGCAGGCCAGATCCTTCCAAAGCATTGTCAGCAGAATGCTACTTGTTGAACAGGAATTGTACACCTCTCTTGTATCTCCTTCCACGACAACTCAGAGTGCCCACCAAAAGGACAACCCTGGGGGTCAGGGAACACACAGGACGAGTCCTGGATGCAATGTGGTATCTGCAGGGAGGATGGATGGAAATTAATTCTTCCTCCACTGATGGAAGCATTGTTTGACTGTCAGAAAATGAGGTTTACCGTGCATTCCTGAGATGTCGGAGTGCTGGGACGGCGGGGAAGAGGTTCAGCCACACCTCCTCCTAAGCCATTTCCCACATACCGCCAGGATGAAAAAAGCCTTTAAAAGGCTTTTTTCATTTTCAATGGGGCTAAAAGCTAAACGCCCCATTGAAAACAGTGAGGCTTCGCCTGCTAAAAGCAGGTGCAGCAATGCTCTCTTGGCAGCCAGCGTCCGGGGCCGAAAGGGCATAGGGAGCTGCCTAACGGCAGGAATGCCCCCCAGCCTGCCCCGGGAATGCCCCCCCACCCGCGCTGCAAGTCTCTGCCATGATCGGCGCCATGGGGACACTTCACTGTTGAAGGGGTGATGTGCCGCTCCGCGTGCTCGGGCACCAAAAGAACCGCCCTCGCCGCCAGCGTAAGTGCGTCTTGTCCCGTTATATGATATTCTTACGCAGGCGGCGAGGAAACGCCGCCTCCTGAGAAGATTCTTTCCCCCCCCAGGAATGCACGGTTAGATTCAATCTATTGGCTTGGATCCA
The DNA here is from genome assembly GCF_029931775.1 of Euleptes europaea. Lineage (NCBI taxonomy): Eukaryota > Metazoa > Chordata > Lepidosauria > Squamata > Sphaerodactylidae > Euleptes > Euleptes europaea. The sequence goes on from NC_079319.1 coordinate 59,586,772, forward strand.
GATTAGCGTTTCTGTGGGTTCAACGACTTCTGCCCACGGAATGAGATTTTCTTGCCTCCCCTTCCTGTGGCTGCTCCACATGCTCCTGGAAATCATGTTTGGGAGAAGGCAGGAAAAAAACAAACATATTTCATGGGTGGAAATCCTTGCACTGGTGGAAATATTAGTCTGGATCCAAGTCACTATATTTACTCACAAATGAAAGCTTCTCTCAGCTTCCTCACAGCACATGTTTAGAAACAATACAAATGAGCCCAACCTACTCATGCATTTTATTATAATTATACTTTTTGATGGCCCTCTTTGAGATCAAAGGTATGTTATTTTAACGATGTGTGCACATGTTCTGGGAGCATCTGTTACTACATGATTTCTAGTAAACAAATGATTTTTAGCAATTAGATGAAATAAACTATTGTGCGATGTTATGGAGTATTTTATGCAAAATGATTGCTGTACCTAAATGATGCAGCACATCCAGAATCTGAATATGGTTTAGAACCTGAACAAGGAACAATAATAAAAAAAAAGAATCATGATTTGGATTCAGGCGCCAGCTCTTTGACTGTAAAGTCTATTACAACAGGAAAAATATGTTGCACACATGGAATTTCTTCTGCTAACCAGTAGTCATCAGAAAAAAACAACAACAATGGGTCAATTCTCTCTTCTGTTCCAACTTCTTCAAATATATTCCATTGTATTTAGAAGTTTTATGTAAAAAAGTAAACAAGTATATCCATTAAATAGAGCCAGCGTAGTGTAGTGGTTAAGAGCGGTGGTTTGGAGCGGTGGACTCTAATCTGGAGAACCAGGTTTGATTCCCCACTCCTCCACATGAGCGATGGAGGCTAATCTGGTGAACTGGGTTTGTTTCCCTATTCCTACCCACGAAGCCAATTGAGTGACCTTGGGCAAGTTACAGCTCTGTTAGAGCTCTCTCAGCCTCACCTACCTCACAGGGTGTCTGTTGTGGGGAGGGGAAGAGAAGGTGATTGTAAGCCGGTTTGAGTCTCCCTTAAGTGGTAGAGAAAGTCGGCATATAAAAACCAACTCTTTTTCTTATTCTAAATACATGATAAAGTAAATGCATTCAATGGCCTTCCAGAATAGGTACAATGGTCACCTGTACTTGCTGTGTCCAGGAAGGCATGCAAGACCATTGTATGCCAGAGGAAATCTGGTGGAGGGATAACTGTTTTAGTTGTGTTAACTCCATGTACTGGCTTTTAACTCTATGTTTTAATTTCCAGTGGTTTTAATTTGTAGGGCACTTATACGTTGGTGTCTTCCTGCAGCTTCTGCTGTTTTGTTAGCCATCTTGAGTTTGTGAAGATTATGTGGGGTATAAATATTTCAAAGCAAATAATAAATGAAAGCTTTTGTATTTATTCACTACAGCCAGTACAATCCTAGGAACACTTTTCTGGGAGTAAGCCCCATTGAATGAAATGGGATTAAGTCTGTTTAGGATTGCTCCCTGTGTCTGTTATAGGGTTCTCTAATCCATTTTTAATGTTGCTGTTTTCCTCCATGCACAAACACTGTACATAGGCATAATCATTGGCAAAAGTACCTGTGAATTAAAAGGATATACATTGGCAAAGTGGCCAATGATTGCGATAGAACTTAGTTTTAAAAACTGCCACACCTGGGAATTGTAACAATGGTATATATCTGTATCATATATCTGTATCATATATCTGTATCATATATCTATAACTTACATATAGCATAGTAGAAAAGGGCAAGAGTCCAGTAGCACCTTAAAGACTAACAAAAATATTTTCTGGTAGGGTATGAGCTTTCGTGAGCCACAGCTCACTTACATATAGCATATATATTTATATCATATATCTATAACCTATCTGAAACTACAGAGATCAGTTCCCATGGAGGAAATGGCAACTTCAAAGGGTGGACTCTATGGAATCACTGTCTGCTGAGCTCCCTCCCCATTCCCCAAACTCTCCCCAGACTCCACCCCCAGCTCTCCAGGAATTTCCCAAGCCTGACTCTACAACCCTAATACATGCGCATACACACAAAGCCAAGTTATATAAACTAGAAGGGCAACTTTGGAAAATGTGACTATAAAAGGAACAGAAGTGATTTAATTTGTGCTAGCCAACAAATAGGTCTTCATATTCACCACCATCTATAAGCTACACATCAAGTTATATCCTTTGTGAAGGAAGGCCCACCTTCATGCGGCCAGAGAAGCAAACTTGCCCCCTCCCATTCACCATAATGTTTAATGTGGTCCAAGAACTCCATGTGAATATTTGGTTTTCAATTCTAATAAATGCTAAGCATAGATCAGATTTCAATGGCTAGACTCCTGAGATCAATATTTGTTTATGCAGAGGAACCAGACAAGCTGATTTCCTCTTCTAGTTGTATGAGCCTTGGCCCAGAATGTGGGTATTCAAAACTTGATTCACCTGTATGAAAAGCTGTATAACAGCATGAATTGATTACAAACACTAACAAATCTGAAAAACACACATTATCATATGGAACATCTCTGAAATTTAAAAGTATGACTCATTGTAACTCTTTCCCTTTATACTTCAGCCATAAATTTTGTCTTCTGATAATAAAATACCTTTCTTCTGCCCTCCCTCCAATTTTCTTTTTGATCTTACTAGTCCAATACCATGTTTTATTTATTTATTTTTATTTAAGCAATGCCAGATTCATGATGTAGAGTGCATGGGGTCTTGCTGCAATATTCCACTGTATTTCACTATCCTGTACTCCTAACTAAATAAAATCTCGAAGGCTCTCAAGGACACATTTATTTCTTCTTTGTACCTTATAATGTGCTTAGCTATACAGTACTAAAGCAATACAAATTAAAAGGATATATGCCAAGTATATATACTAATCATCCTTTTTAATTGGAATGATTTCAAGTCAAAGAATTTTGGAAACCACGATAAATTGTTTAATGAAATGTGCCTGGGGAGATGACCTCCTTTGTTAATACCAAATTACGGTTTCCAGTTCCAGGTTGGGAAATACCTGGAGATTTTGGGGATGGAGCCTGAGGAGGGTGGGGTTTGGAGAGGGGAGGGTCTTCAATGCCATAGAGTCCAATTGTCAAAGCAGCCATTTTCTCCAGGGGAAGTGATCTCTGTTGCCTGGAGATGAGTTGTAATAGCGAGAGACCTCCAGCCACCACCTGGAGGCTGGCAACCCTATACCAAATGCACCACCAGTTTTCTTTCTGTGCTTCTCAAGGCACATTCCACTGGGGAGTTTTTCTGTGAATCCTACTGAAATGAATGGAAGCTGTAAAAAAAAAGCACAGCAGTGATTTTGCACAACTTCCATTCATTATATTAGAACTTGAGCTGGAAAAGTTCCCTGTACATTTGCCTTTTAACCATCCCTTGAGAAAGGCTTTGTATGTCAGTAGAATGGTAAAGATTGTTCACGTGCTGCCACCCATGTTGTGTTTGTATAGATTGGAGCATAATTTGCAACTCCACTATGTAATTACTAGAATTAGTTAATACCAATCTCTTTTGTCTGCCTTTTAAATAAAACTCTTCATAAGCACCTATTTGTAATACCAAATCGGCACCATTTATAAGGGGAATCACATGGATTTAAAATATCAGTTCTAAAAGGAAATTGCATAGACGCTCCCATGAGGCGTCTCCTTGTTCAGGTCTGTCTTCAGTGCTTTTCTCTTAATAAAGTAAGCTGTTCCCATCAATGACATCTCTTTTATACAGAGTTAAGCATTGCCAAGGGAATGCTGGTTTTATTATCAGCTACGAATAAACCTAAACTGAGTGTCCAAATTCAGGAGTCACAAAGCTTCCACTTGTATTGCTTGTTTCTGTCCCTGAGGGTATCATCAAATGGCAGTAGGGTCAATTGCAATCCCATTATTATCAGGCAATACATGGTTGCATACTGCACTAGGATTCTGGTTAATTTCCCACCTCTTCTATAAGCACTAAGATTGGGGTTGCGACTGGATTCGGGATCTGAAAACCTGAGACATGTGAATTTGCACACTATTTCTGCAGTCATGTAGCTGCCCCAATGAGTGGAGACTGTTTGAAACAGTGTAGATCATGGGTGCAAAACGTATGGCCCATGGGCCAGATCCAACCCCTTGAAAACTCTTACCTGGCTTGCAAGCCAGCTGAGGCAGCCCCCCCCCCGCCCCACATTCTTCATGTGGGCTGGCGAACCTGCTGTGGGCTTGTCAGCCACTCCCCACAATTCCAGTTGGGGCTGGCGAGCACACTGCAGGATCGCCAACCAAGATAGTCACCACCACCCCGTCCAGAGGTGTCAATTATCAAAGGCTGTTGAATAAAAGAAAATACTGTAAGAGTGTTGTTGTTTTATGCATGTTTGTATTTTAAGTAAAAAAAAAAGTGAAAAAATATCATTAATTGGCATTGCCTGTGTCTTCTGTAAAGTTTGTATCTCTGGTATCTGGCATTAAATTATATGGTACACATGGCATGGCCCAACCAAATAGCATTAATGGCATATCTGTCAGGAGCCCCCAACACACCCACACTGAACAGTTTCAAACCTCACAGGGGCAAGTTCAAAGGTATACCAAAAGCCAGGTCCGAAGGTTCAAGTTGAGGTCCAGATCAAGCCAAGGTCAGGAGTGGATAACTGTGTTGCTTCCACACAACTACACCCTTTCCAGCTGCTTCTAAACAGGACGCCACTCAGGCAGCCTCCTGCCAGCCACCTTAGACCTGCTCCTGCAAACACTCATCCCCACTGTCAGTGCTGGCTTGGTACCGAGCTGCTAGGCGGGCACTTCTTCTCTTTTCTTGGAAGGCCCTACATATTTGCTTCCTCCGCTGTTCCTGAGGCTCTGGTGACGAGGGGGGGGGGAAGCAGACAGGCAGCTGGCTTTCTGCGGCTGGCTTAGAGCTGGAGGGCTGAGGGGCTGCTGTGCTAGTTCCTGGCTGCAGGTTTGGGTCTGGCCCCACAGGGGCTGTTTCTTTCTGTACAATCTCGGTCACAGGCTGGGGATCGAAGCCAGGGCTGCTGGCTGACTCTTCATCAGAGGAGTCCTCTGTGTCCCCTGGACCCGGCTGGACCATGACAATATCCGACTCTCATAACATATGAGTTTGACACCCCTGGTCTTGATTATCAGGAGAAAAAAACACCCCAAGTTGTCTAAGTGCTAGGTTTGCTTCTGATGGAAGAATCTATGACATCGGTTTTTACTCACAGTCCTCAAGCACGCCTGCTTTTATGTGGAAAGACATAATGTGTGGACTGAGTGATGACCAAAGAGTTCATGTACATTTGACTTTGAAATGTGCTTTTATAATGTAGATGCACACGTGAACACATCAAGCTGTTTTATATGGTCAGACCGTTGGTCCATCAAGGTCAGTGTTGTTTATTCTGACTGGCCATGGCTTTGCAGGGTCTCAGGTAGAGGTAGTTCACATCACCTATCGCTTCATCCTTTTAACTGAAAATGATGGGGATTTAATTTGGGTCCTTCAATATCCAAAGTAAATGATCTACCTCTGAGCCATGGCCCCCCTAAACTGAATTTCTCTACATGATCATCTCCATGCAGAAAAGTTGGGCAGCATGCTCTGGCGCATATGAGTAATGCAACACAGATCTGATCTGGTAAATATACAGAAAGAAATCTTTATTTCCAGATACAAAATGCCGTATTACCCTACTGGAACAGAAACTTAAGAACCATTGCTAACAACCTTAGTAAACGTTGATTACACACGGGAAGCAAACTGAATATACTTCTTGGCATACCCATATAAACACTTTTTCTTCAATGATAACTTTACCATATGTGGTATTACCTGCTGTAATTTAATAAGTATGCACAGTCACATCTGGACTGAAGGACAGAGAGCCATGTCTGACTCAGTGCAGATGCTGATAATGATCTATTTTCAATCCCATTGTTCCAGTTTATTTGCCAGCTATGGTAACCTATATTGGTTTTGTATGCGTGTATGCAATGGGCCACATGTGAACACATGAACCAGCTTTCCATGCATGTTAGGCCTCAGTTGCACGTACAATATAATCTTTGATACAGTGCAATGGTATGCAGATGGAAGAGTATGTTTTATCAGTAGGATTGCCAACCTCCAGGTAGTCAGCACAGCAATAACTGTACAGAGCGAACACACAAGTAACGTGTTTAAACATATATTCAACCAAGGTGCAGTGATACATATAAAACACACATACAACTATGTACACAGATATACAATGTTTTTTCTAATGCAGTCTTTGTGCAAAAAATATTTCTATAGTAGCAGAAGTTGTAGAAAATATCTTTAGAAGGTCCACAAGGTACTTTTTAATATTCCAATCTTTGGAGGAAGACAATGGCTGGGGGAAATATAGAAATATTGTGTGTTCGCTCTGTACAGTTATTGCTGTGCTGATTTCCAAACAGTGTGGTAATATCACAGGAGTGCTCTTTTTTGTGGTTTGCTAACCTCCAGGTAGTAGCTGGAGATCTCCTGCTATTACAACTGATCTCCAGCCGATAGTGATCAGTTCACCTGGAGATCAGTTCACCTGGCTGCTTTGGTAATTGGACTCCATGGCATTGAAGTCCCTCCCCTACCCAAACCCCTCCCTCCTCAGGCTCCGTCCCAAAAACCTCCCGCCGGTGGCAAAGAAGGACCTGGCAACCCTATTTATCAGGAATATGCATTCAGATCATTTGAAGCCATGTAAACCAGCAATAGAAATAATGACATTAAATTTCAAAAGGAGAAATGTAGTGACTTCCAGTATAAGTTAAGTATCACAGCAGGACAAGAAAATTATAAGAGCTACCTGTGGGAAAAGTACAGATAGTTCAACACCCAATTTATCAGCCAAAGAGTATAACACAAGGTCATCTTCAAATGCAGCAATGTCACAGGTACAGGGAAACAGCAAAGAGAACAAGTGAACAGTAAGCCACTGACATGCAGTGAGAATTAGTGACCCCCTACTCCATGCCCAGAAGATGGCAAAATCCCCTCCAGGATCCCTGACCAAACTGGCCTGGAAGAACTGCTCGAACTGTCAGGAAGTTCTTCCAAATGTTGAGCTGAAAACTCTTTTGATTTCAGTGCTGACACGTCAGAAATACAAAGGGAATATGAATGAAACCCATGTACAGTCAAACACATACGGAGTGGGAGTTATTGACAAGATTTCAGGATCCAAAAGCCACATTGAGACTGCACTCCTGCATTATGTGGCAGGTCAACTAAAATATCCTGTAGACTAATGCCCTTCTATTGGCACATATCCTCATTTTATGGCATTAATAGCAATAGAGTCCAACAGCAATAATGCCTGCTTGGTTGCAAGTGGTCACCATAGAGGGTGTTGGCATTTTGTCATAAACTATACTGAAGCAACACCAACTGGACCTGAATATTGCTCTGCCTATTATGTACATAGCACAGTCACGTAATACAGAGTGTCAGGGCTGAACTCCAATTGGTCTGGACAGAAACCGTGTCACATTTGAGTTGTGAGAATGGCATTGGCATAGCAATAATAATAATAGGAGCAAGAGCCTGATTCTATTAAAGGTAAAGGTCCCCTGTGCAAGCACCGGGTCATTCCTGACCCATGGGGTGATGTCACATCCCGATGTTTCCTAGGCAGACTTTGTTTATGGGATGGTTTGTCATTGCCTTCCCCAGTCATCTTCTCTTTACCCCCAGCAAGCTGGGTACTCATTTGACCGACCTCGGAAGGATGGAAGACTGAGTCAACCTTGAGCAGGCTACCTGAAACCGACTTCCGTCGGGATCGAACTCAGGTCGTGAGCAGAGCTTTTGACTGCAGTACTGCAGCTTACCAATCTGCGCCACAGGGCTCCTAGGATTCTTTATTACAAGTTATAAAAACTTCTTGGGTACAACCTAGCCCATCTCCTCCTCCTTCTGAGGCCCATAGAGGGGAGGCGATAGATAGGGTTGTCAGATCCCTCTTTGCCACCAGCAGGATGTTTTTGGGGCAGAGCCAGAGGAGGGCGGGGTTTGAGGAGGGGAGTGATTTCAATGCCATAGAGTCCAATTGCCAAAGCAGCCATTTTCTCCAGGTAAACTGATCTCTATCAGCTGGCGATCAGTTATAATAGCAGGAGATCTTCAGTTAGTATCTGGAGGTTGGCAACCCTAGCAATGGATTTATCAGTTGTAAACCATGCTGATTTCACCAAAAGAAGACAGCTTGATTGAAATACAATGAAGTATAAAAAGGAGCAAAACCATGTGAAAGAATCCCAACATCCTTAGCCATGGTAACAGTGCATGATGAGTTGGGATGGTGTTTACATCACCAAGCTCGATGGTTTCAAACTGTACTGTAGGAAACCCTGGCCTCCATTGGAAACGCCTAAATTACGAAGATCAGTAATGGCAGAGAAGCTTCAACAAAAGACATCCCGAGACTACTACAACTGATCCACAGGATTGCTAACCAGATTCAGGCCCCATTAGTTAAGATAACCAAAGCTGACCAAAACAATTGCAGGAGCCATCTGTTTAATCAGTACTCTGTGGTGGATGAGGATTTTGGATTGGGGCCACTGCATCGCATAATGTTTTCCCGGCCTCCCTTTGTGCAGTGTCTCTTAATGAAACTTAAAAACACCTGCACTCTTATTTCAACATTATGCTGTCATTTTGCCTTTATAGATCTTCTAGCTTGGATGTTAAACACTTAATCAAAGTGGGATATTAATATGTGTAGTTTAATGAGCACTGGAGAAATTAATTGTTATTGCTGCATCATTAACAACTGTCTTGTTTATAGCACAGTCAGAGAGGTGATCATATATTTTAGAGGAACAAATGCAGAAGATACAAGATTTTTATGCTTGTTTATTCTTTGCCGTAAAAAGGAAGTAAAAAAACCCCTCATCATTTTGGAGGTATGTGTTTCAAAGCTCATGCAGTTATTAGAGGACACGTTATCTAAATCTCGTACATGTAATGAAACTTTCCTTCAGTGTTAAACTACTGAATCTTCTGTCACTGTGATATAAGGGGGGTTAGACAACAAGATGGATTGAGCTGTCCATCAAAATGTGCTTGAAGAAAATGCCAGCAATTTCTTGTGTGAGCAATATGACTTATATGCAGAGCAAAGGTGATGTAGAAGATACCAAATCCAGAGTTTTACAAGAGAATGTATTTGTTACTTCAATTAAAATGTTAACTGGGTAGATTGTAAAAAAGTATAACCAGGCTTGCTTGGATTTCAATTAATGTGCTCTGCTATAGTAATAAATCAAAGAGCTAAAAGAAAATCGATAATAATAGCAAATTATAATTATCATCATCCTTATTAAGCTCTGTCAAGTGGTAATGGCATTCTAAACATGCAGCCCAACCCAGCTAGCCCCAAAGGAGTTCTAATCCACTTACATATTAGACTATTTGGTGAGGAGGGAAGGATATTACGGAGCCCCATATTTAAAAAACTCTTTCAAAGTATAATGTCTCCAGTGAAACTGCTGTGCTCTATTCCAATCTGTTAGTGCTCCACAACATGACAGGCACCTACCTATTCATCACAGAAATTTCTGCCAAGAAATCAGACTAAAGCATCGTTCCACCTGCTGAGCCATTATTTACATCCTTGCATTCTGGAAACCTAGTATACCCAAAGGCACAATCCAACCAATGTTAAACACTTGTAGGTCACATTGATTTCAATAGGAGAGATCTAAACAGAGAATTAATGCTCCCGTGGCAATTGGCAGGGTGTTCAAGTGCTTAACTTAGGCTGGATTGTGTTCCAAATTGCTTACTGCACTGGCGGCCTGCGATGTACTCGAGCTGACTGGAAGTGATTTGGAAGGGGCGGAGAGTTTATTATCTTGCCTCCCTCTACCATGGCAGCATGGTGTTAGGGGCAGTCTTTGTCAAAATCAGTATGCAGCTAGAACCACAAAATAAACTACAGGTATACCTTGTTTTATTGTACACAGATATGGAGGTTTTTTTTTTAATAGTCTGCAGCCATCAACATCTAGGCAAGAAGATTACACCCAGCAAAAAATTACCCCCAGCAAAAAGATTACAACTTGCTGCAGGCTCAGATGATGGTTAGCATTTTTTAGCAATAAAGTATTTTTAATTAAAGTATGCACATTGTTTTTTTAGACACAATGCTATTGCACACTTAACGGACTACAGCATAGTGTAAATATAACTTTTATATCTACTGGGAAACAAAAAAAAAATCGTGTGACTCGCTTTATTGTGAACCCGCAACATCTCCGAGGTATGCCTGTACCAGTATTTATTTGAAAGGAAGATTACTCTAAATGTAAGAAGATTCCCTTTAAACAGTAATGTACTTTTTTTTACTGTACATAAACAAGGGCTAACAACAGCCTGGAGAGAAAAATGTTCTTCCCCTTTAACATTTTAACTGTCCTGAGAGGTAGCACCACAAGAAGTTGGGATTGCATTACCGTAGAGAGCACATGAGTTTACACAGGACTATAAGTTCTGAGTAATGTTCCTTTGAACATTTTTTGTGCAGGAATTCATGCACCTGAAGGCAACATCACATGATTCTTTGAAGTTTCTAGAGTAAAAGGTAGTCACAGATCCAGGAAGAGGCAGCACTTTGCTCTCAGGTGAAGAATTTCTCTGTACATTTTTGAAAATTTGTGAGCAGGAATGTGTGTGTGAAGTGCTGTCAAGTCAACAGCTGACTTACAGCGACCCTGTAGGGTTTTCAAGGCAAGAGACATTCATAGGTGAATACTTACCTGTAAGTATCAAGGTAATGTGCTAATTAGGGTGTGGCATGTTAATGTGGAACCATTGTATCCTGAAGTGATCTGTTAACATGTGGTGATCTGTTAACATCACTTCAGGATACAATGGTTCCACATTAACATACCACACCCTAATTAGCACATTACCTTGATACTTACAGGACAATGATCAGCACATTACTTTTGATACTTTTGCATGACAATGACTCAGCTCAAACTCAACCCCCTTCTGACTACATATATTACTCTTCCAACACACTTTGACACTGCAAGACACTGTCCTTCAGTGTTACTCCTCTGAAGATGCCTGCCACAGCTGCTGGCGAAACGTCAGGAAAGAAAATACCAAGACCACGGTCACACAACTCAGATAACCTACAAGAACCAATGAACTCTGACCATGAAAGCCTTCGACAGTAGTTATATGTATTGTCGAAGGCTTTCACGGTCAGAGTTCATTGGTTCTTCCAAGACCACGGTTACACAGCCCGGATAACCTACAAGAACCAGTAGTTATATGTATTTGACTGGATCCTTTCTACATGTACTTACTGTATACATCCTTTGTATTTTGAATATTTGTGACAAACTATATGTGATATTTTGTTTATAATCTGGTAACGTTTGTTGTGTGGAATTTTTTGTCCTATACTGATTTTGGCTTGTAGTACCTGGAGGTTGGCAACCCTATTTACAATAGAGCTATGTACTAGAACTCCTCTAGAATGTTCTTCATTCTGGACATCAGTGAGAATTCTCCAAATCAGTTTAGCTTTCCCTCATAATAGCAGCAGTCAAAGTACAGACTACAGGTACATCTATATACGTGCAAAATGGTATCTGTATATATTGCAAAGTGATAAACTGAGAAAGGGAGCTGTGGGCACAACCAAACCAAACTGCTACATATAGATTTAGCCAGCAGCCAGGGTTGCCAACAACCTGGAGAAAAAAACATCCCTTCTGTAGAGCTTTAATGTGTGGAAATGGGCAATGAAGCTTTTCATGGCATGAAAAGCCATCAATGTATCAAGAATTACGCCTCCATTCACAAACTGTGGAACGCTATACAGAGTTGCTCCAGCCTGTCGATTTCCAAGGACTTAAACTGGAGTAATTCTACACTAGGTTGCACTGCTAGAAAAGCAAAGCCATCAATCGCATCTTGAATCCTGACATAGAATGGGACACACAAAATGAATAGCAATACAATTGCAACCTCAGCTTTTGGACAAGTTTAGTGGTGGTTTGCTATATTCCTTGAAGAACTGCTTAGCGCTGCTGAAACTTAAACGCACTGCTTCTCTTTAGTCTTTCTTGAGGGACGTGCTGCTAACACCACACTGGCTGGCAGTAAGCTGAAAAGAGGTCCAAATATTTGTTTCTCTGAATCCCCACCCTGCCTCATCTTCAAAACCTGGGATAGCAAGTGATATGACAAACCTAATGAAACCAACAGCCTAAAGAAAGTACTCATGTACATATAAAATACTCAGTATTATATACTATACTGGAATAGAATTACAATATACTTTCCTGACTTCATCAATTAGAAGTTTGTCTAAATAAGGTCTTGCAGCACTCAGGGAAAGGATGGGGTTTAAAATTTGGTGAGTCTCAAAGGCAAGTTTCAAATACAAAAGTCTTCTTTTTAAAAATCTGGCACTTTCTCCAACGAGGCCTGGAATGCATGAGCTTTGGATAGGATTGGTAATGTTGGTCCATATGCATGTGAAATGTTATACTTGTTTCGTATCCTTCTTCAGAAACATGTAACACGTATAAACTCCATCAGACTGTAGCATTTGCAGTTCACGGAAGGACTCGTGTGCCATCATTGATTGTCAGCCTTAGACACCCAGCCAGTTGTGGGGTATAAGGACGGTTTTCACCATTTCTCTACTTTTGTCTGCACAAGAATTGCTGTGTATAACTATACTTATCAAGCCTCCAGCCAAGACGCAGGATCGCAACCTGCCTCGTCCTTTTGCCACTTACAGTGCGCATGCTCCTCATTGGTATTGCAGGACTTTTTTTCAACCCCGCTCTTGGAGGCTTTCCAGCTTGGCTTTTGGATACTGTTTTCCTGTCTTGTTATATTGTTGTACAGAATTTGTTTACTGCTTGGTGCATACATATTGATGCAATTATGCATGTTTAAGTTACATATGTTACTTTAGCATCATTACCTTGAATATACTCAGCTTTGAATCACAGAATTTTGTGGCTTGTGTGCTTGTTACAATTACTCTTCCTTGCTTACTACCTGGAGGTTGGCAACCCTAGTGGTATAGTTACAGTGCCATCCTAAGAACACATTACGAAGCCCCTAATAGACCTGAGATGCATTCTGAGTTGACCTGTTTAGGACTACACTCTTAATCACATGCTTTGCAGTACCATCCAAGCATACACCTTTCTAAGTCAATTGAAGCCTGGTGTAACTACTTGAGAATGCAAGGTAAGGGTGTAATCCTGTGTACACATACTTGAGACTAAGCACAACTGAATACACTGGGATTGACATCTGAGTAGACACGCACAAGATTGCACTTTCAGTTTGTCACACTGAAAGAACCCATATTAGGCTACACCCTAATTAAACTTAATTTCCCCCCATTCATCTGACTGCTTGCTTAAAATTCCTCAAGCTGCATGGTGGAGCAATAAAAACCTCATTGTGTAGTGGGTTATAATTAGGATTGCCAGGTCCCTCTTCATCACTGGTGAGCGGTTTTTAGGGCGGAGCCTGAGGAGGGTGTGGTTTGGGGAGGGGAGGGACTTCAATGCCATAGAGTCCAATTGCCAAGGTGGCCATTTTCTCCAGGTGAACTGATCACTATCGTCTGGAGATCAGTTGTAATAGCAGGAGATCTTCAGCTACTATCTGGAGGTTGGCAACCCTAGTTATAATGCATGCTATCCTTGCTGTGTAAACTTTACTATCTGCTTGCATCCAAGTATTTTAGATAGCTTCATTAGGTTTAGGTCTAAGAATTGTTCTTGATGGATTATTTCTTTTTAAATAAAATAAAGTAAAAAGCATGGTGAATAGTTGTGATTGGCAGAAAGATTTCCCCAAAACAGACAAGTTATTTAGCTTGAATCATTGTATGTCAAGATGGCCAGATGGAAAGCTCAATCTACAATTCATTTATTTTTTCACAGGTTTATCAACTGCTTAATTGAAAAAGAGAGGTGCTGTTACCTCATAAAGTGATACAATTTCATATTCTGCTCATAGCTTTTTAAAAAAATTGATATCTACGGTGTGTTCATATTTTGCATTCGACAGACACTTCCAATCAGAACTTCTTGTCTCTTGGGTTTCTTTATTTTTAGCCCTTCATAAAAGTTAGAATTTTATTTACCTCATTACGGAGAATTAAATGTGCCAAAGTGCAAGGAATTGCTACCAGGGTTAATTGTGCTGTATATCAGTGCCTTGCTTTGCTTCCATGGCAATGTGTCTAAGTATTCAGGCTATGCTGGTTTAGATTTTTAGTTAAACAAAAACCACCTACCTTGCTAAAAAGAAGACTGCCTAAGAAAGCAATATTCACCAAATTATTGTTCAGAGAGGTTTTTTGCTTTGAGTTACAGACGTTTTACAATCCTCTCCCATCAGAAGAGGCACATAGCTGTGAGTTTCTTTTGCTTCATGATTTTTGCCCACTGGGTGTAGAATTACCACACATGTCTGATACTGATGATCCTTAATTAATGTTGAAAGAAGCAGCAACGGAAAGGCTGGATAAATTCAAGATTATGTGCGCCTTGCCCTGCCTAATGCCCTCATAATTCCTGAGAGTGCCTTTGCGAGGCTTTCGTATAATTTCATCCTTGCATGTTATATGTTATGGGTTTCCAGAGTCAAAAATGGGAAATACATTTCCTCTCTCCAAGGGTAGAAGAAACATCCTTCAGAGTGTTCTGTCGAAAACACAGTGCTGTAATCATTGCCTTTTTTATTTGTCCCGATTGAGAAGTTTACCCACATTTTTTTAGACATTCTGGTTAATTCCCCTCATTATGGCTGAGGTGAGTGTTTGAAACCAGCCTTACCGCAGATTTAATATTTCATTTGCCCTGGCAAACCGCTCCCTCCCCCCAATGATAAGAACATAAGAACATAAGAAAGGCCCTGCTGGATCAGACCAAGGCCCATCAAGTCCAGCAGTCTGTTCACACAGTGGCCAACCAGGTGCCTCTAGGACGGCAGCAAGACGACGGCAGCAGCACCATCCTGCCTGTGTTCCACTGCACCTAATATAATAGGCATGCTCCTCTGATACTAGAGAGAATAGGTATGCAGCATGACTAGTATCCATTTTTACTAATAGCCATGAATACCCCTTTCCTCCATGAATATGTCCACTCTCCTCTTAAAGCCTTCCAAGTTGGCAGCCATCACCACATCCTGGGGCAGGGAGTTCCACAATTTAACTATGCGTTGTGTGAAGAAATACTTCCTTTTATCTGTTTTGAATCTGTCACCCTCCAGCTTCAACAGATGACCTCGCATTCTAGTATTATGGGAGAGGGAGAAAAACTTCTCCCTGTCCACTCTCTCCAAACCATGCATAATGTTATAGACCTCTATCATGTCTTCCCTTAGCCGCCTTCTTTCCAAGCTAAACAGCCCTAAGCGTCTTAACCGCTCCCCATAGGACAGTTGCTCTAGTCCCATAATCATTTTGGTTGCTCTTTTCTGCACCTTCTCAAGCTCTGTAATATCCTTTTTTAGGTGTGGTGACCAGAACTGTACACAGTATTCCAAGTGTGGTCTCACCATAGATTTGTACAAGGGCAGGATGATAGCAGCAGTTTTATTCTCTATTCCTCGTCTAATTATGGCCAGCATGGAATTTGCCTTTTTTACAGCAGCCGCACACTGGGTTGACATCTTCATTGAGCTATCCACTACCACCCCAAGATCCCTTTCTTGGTCTGTCGCTGCCAGCATAGATCCCATCAGTGTATATGTGAAGTTGGGATTTTTTGCCTCAATATGCATCACTTTACACTTGCTCACATTGAATTTTGCTTTATACTTGCTCACACTGAATGATGACATGAGACAACAAAGTGAGGGTTCAACTAGTTTGTTTATTTAAATTTCTTCAAATTACTTAAGTGGCTGATCTACGTCACTGCTGATTTCAATAATCTGATGATTTTGAGGATGGGCTGCTCTAGGCCTCTGCGTGGTCTGCTTTTTGGACAGATCCACTCTGGCTCCAAACTCAGCTAGCATTTTCACTGGCCTTGTTTATCACTGCCTGGAAAATTACCTTGTGGCAGCCCCTTCCCATCTATAGTATTTTTCTTAGTGGTTTGATCTTTTAATGAGCTGCTCACTAGAATGTCCTGGAGCTTTCTGGATCTTATGTATGAAAAGAGGGGAAGAGAGCTACATCTAGGGATGTTAGATAATACATTTCAAACATCTCTTTCAAGACTTATATAATGGGCTCTTAAATAGATAGAAACTAACCAACCTATGCACATGCTGGTTGGGTTTGAACTGTTTGTATATGTATTTATTAATTTATTTCTGTAAATGTCTTAACAAAGGTTTTAATTAACCACTGATGAAGGCCCTATAGGCCGAAACACGTTTGGTATGTGGTTACAGTTATCAACCTCAGGAAATGCCACTGTGCTATTTTAATGCTTTTAAATAATTTTAACCTTTATATAGCGCTTCTAATAAATTATATTTTCAGTATTTATACACTGATATATCTATCTATCTATCTATCTATCTATCTATCTATCTATCTATCTATCTATCTATCTATCTATCTATCTATCTATCTATCTATCTGTATATATATTTTCTTTCCACCCAACCTTGGGTACCCAGCTTCTGTTTTTAGGTTGGGTTTTATTCCCCTCTTCTTTCTTCCACTAGAAATATCATAGCCAAAACAAGCCACAATAGTGTTTCATCAGATGATTACAATTTCACAGAGTGGTAAACAATACCATGAATAAACAGATACCACAGATCAGGAATATCTCCCGATTTTGGTCATTTCTGGCAAACAGAGATGTGATTGATTGCAATAGCAAAACATTGTGTTCAAGAACATGAAGATTGATTTCTCATGAGAGGTTTGATCTACAAATCTATTGTCAAATAAAAGTGGTCAGATTTCAAAAGTTGGGTTTCAGCCAAGAGCCACAAGAGCATTGTGAAGAGTCACTAAAATGCACAGGCACTGTGAAGCTTTCTTCAGTTTTTCTATATATAAAAAAAATACATAAGAAAGGTAGCGTGCATCAAAAAGCTCTCTTGCTACAATACCTGCTTGAGGAAGGCCAGTAAGTGTCCCTGAGAAATAAAAATGAGAACTGGTTATCAGAAGAATGATCCATAATCCCCCTGGCACTGTTCGGTTTCTCTCTCATATTTAAAGACTGTGGTACACCATCAGATTTTTTAATTTCCTCATGCTTCACCTGTGGCCTCATTGTCTGTTACCTGAAGACACTCACAGTACAAAGGCTGCTACAAAAGCAGAAATGTGTTTTCAAAATACAGTCAAAACTTAACTTAAACTTAATCCTGACAAGACAGAGGTTCCCTGAGTTTGTAGAAAGGCAGATGAGGGACTCAAGGTTTTTCCTGTCTTGGGCAGGATTATGTGTGTGTTAAGTGTCGTCAAGTCGCTTCCGACTCATGGCGACCCTATGAATGAAAGTCCTCCAAAATGTCCTATCTTTGACAGCCTTGCTCAGATCTTGCAAATTGAAGGCTGTGGCTTCCTTTATTGAGTCAATCCATCTCTTGTTGGGTCTTCCTCTTTTCCTGGTGTGATTCCCTACTCCTCCACAGGAGCGGCAGACTCTAGTCTGGTGAACTGGGTTGGTTTCCTTTTTTTTTTTTTAATTATTTTTATTATTTTCTACAATTCAACTAAAATAAACATATCTCAACAATATATTCAGTTGTAACTGCTTGTAACAAAAAAAATTCATTGCTATTACTGAGAATATGTTATCTATAATATTCTATGCTATCTACTATATGTGACTTCCCCGCATCTTCTTCAGTCACTAATTCTACTGGTTAACACTTTTGCATTTCAAATTAATTTCTAATCCTTGTTTTCTCTCATACAGACTTGCTTTAAGCTATCTATACTACTTCTATAAGCAATTTCAAGTCCTACCTAGTTATAATATTATCATCATTGTCTCTATATAACATTCTATTATTCTAAATTAAAGGGATTAGATCAATACATAAACAAATTTTCCCATTAAAAATTCATCAAAGTAAATCCACCGTGGCTCCCTTACACCCCAAAAATAAGCATCATTTTAGCCATTATCTTGTTTTGGGAGGGGATCTGCCAGTCCTTCTTTATTTCCCAATCCCCACCCCCCATTTTTCAATATAGTAGCTGCAATTCTGGCCTCTGAAGATGTAAAAGAAGATCCCGGTGATTGTATCCATTGGCTTCTTGTTAAAATTTCCAGCATCTTCTTGGTAGAATCCTTCATCATGTCTCCCTCCATCGCTGGCTGCCAGGAAGTGTTTTCTTGGGATAATAATGCTCCTCCTGTCAGCAGTGACTCAGACAAGTAAATTGTAGAGGTATTGAGTTCTCTCATGTTGCTCTCTCTCCTTGCCAGGTGGTCACTTGCAGCTACCTCTTTAAAATCTTGGGTCTTCATATTGTGGATCTCCTCAATAATTGTGTCCAGTTTTCCATTAATTGATTTAAATAGGATATTCATCACCTCAGCTAGTTGAAATGCTTGATGTGAGAGCGCTTGTTGTTTTTCGAAGGCTAAATCTTGTTGCACTGCAAACATGTCCATTTGTTTGAGTAACATCTCTTCCAACCTCTTGTTTGACATATCTGCTTGTATTCTTATATAGAAGCAGGCTTTGTAATTTTCAAGATATCCTCAATTATGCTTCAAAGCAGCACAGATAAAGAAAAGAAAGTAGACAGGAAACTGCAGTATCATAGACCCTGCGTCGTCTCCTCTCGGTGGTTAAGTAGTAGGAACGATTTGATGGTTACACCGGGGAGATTCACTTCAAGTCTTCCAATCTGCCCTGTCTTTTCGATGGTAACAAAGCCCTTCTTATTATCTTCCGGTCTTAAGAGGCGACGTGGCTGGACATTGAATCAAAGAAGCCGGAAGTGGGGGGGGGAAGGTTCTCGTCTCCCTCCCTCCCCTCAAAGCATTTAATTGGTAGTTGTAAAGTCATTCAAAAGTCCCTTTTATTGCGTCTACTCACTGATCAAGTTGATAAGGTCTTAGTCAGTTCATTTAATGGCATTTGTTTATTTTAAAAGTCTCGTTACGCTGGGCAGGGAGTCGCCGGTTTTCGTAGGTGTTTTTATCGTCATTCAGGTCTTCTCAATCAAGATAAAGGCAAAAAGTGTCTTTTTACTCACTCTGACTTCCAAAGGTGAGGCTTCTTGTTCTTTTCATAGATTATTTGATGTTAATGTATAGAGGAGGTCAAAGCCTATAATCCAAAGAGTCGTCCGTGGCAATGGTAGCCCCTATGCCGGCGGGGACAACTTCCAACTCAACGGGAGGCTTAAAAAAACTCTCTCGGAGAATATGGGAGTCCAAACCGCTCTTGAAGGCTGCAGGGGAATTTCCTGCTTCCCGATCCACTATTTAGGACCGAGTTGGAGTGCTTTTTGCACTCCAAATCTAAACGACTCTTGGTGTTTCCTGGGAGCCCCCAGGAAACAATGGCGCTCGGACCAAACGCTCTACAGGAAGTCGAACTGGGTTGGTTTCCTCACTCCTACACATGAAGCCTGCTGGGTGACTTTAGGCTAGTCACAGCTCTCTTCGATCTCTCTCAGCCTCACCTGCCTCACCAGGTGTCTGTTGTGGGGAGAGGAAGGGAAGGCAATTGTAAGTTGGTTTGATTCTCCTTAAAAGAGGTAGAGAAAGTTGGCATATAAAAACTAACTCTTCTCCTTCACAGACTGGACTATTGCAATGCACTGTACTTGGGACTACCCTTGAAGAGTGTTCACAAGCTGCAGCTAGTACAGAATGCTGCAGCTAGACTGCTGGTCGGGGCCAGCTATTGGGAGCATATGTCCCCAATTCGACAGCAATTACTCTGGCTACTGATCCACTCCAGAGTCCAACGCAAGGTGTTGGTTTTGTCCTTTAAAACCCTACATGGCTTGGGTCCTGGAAATCTGAAGGACCGTCTTGTCCCACATGTTCCTGCTTTGGAATTAAGATTATGGGGAGATACCCTCCTGACTCTCCCACCAATTAAAGATGTTCATTTTGAGGGCACATGAGAGAGGGCCTTTTTTGTGGCAGCCCCACAATTATGGAACAACCTCCCCAGGGAGGCCCCCTCACTGTTGATCTTCAGGAGGCC
Source organism: Euleptes europaea (assembly GCF_029931775.1). Lineage (NCBI taxonomy): Eukaryota > Metazoa > Chordata > Lepidosauria > Squamata > Sphaerodactylidae > Euleptes > Euleptes europaea. The sequence goes on from NC_079319.1 coordinate 59,606,964, forward strand.
GTTGACAGTAGGGAAAGGCATGCATATTCAAAAGGAAGCCCTGAAGCAATCGGCGGGGGTGACTGCAGGGAAACAGCCCTTCATAAATGGCCTGTGACAGCTGGTTATTTCCAAATGGGATAGAGCTCTAAGCTCCACCCACATGATCCACCCAAATCTGCCCATCCTAGATTTCCCCTGTAGATCGTTCAGGATCACTTACCATACTTAAGTGACCATTTAGTTCTTATGGCAGGGTTGTAAAAAGGTGGGGGAAGCTAAGGAGGAAATTGATTTTTTAAAGTTTGATTGACAATTTCCCCCTTGCCCTCTCTCAGCTGAAATAGTCCCTTAATCTTCCTTCCCCCCCCCCCATAATCCTTTTAATAGAGCCTCACTGACTTTTAAAGACATGTTTTGGGGTTGCTCTGTTTGGCTTTATGTTATTGCTGGTTTTTATAGTTTTATGATCATGAGTATTTTTCAAAGGTGATTATGATTGTTGTGATTGTTTCATTGATTTAATGCTTTTATTCTGGAAGCTGCCACATCAGTATTTATACTGCAAAGTGAGCACTATCAGTGCAACCCTAAGCAGAAGTACATTCTTCTGTCCAATGAAGCCAATAGGACTTTGAAGGGTGTAACTCTGCTTAGGACTGTGTTGTAAGTCTACAATCCTGAAAACACTTTCCTGAGACCAAGTCCCAATGAATAGAATGGGATTTACACCTTAGTAGAGCCCCATGGTGCCCTGACCTGGATGGCCCAGGCTAGCCTGATCTCGTCAGATCTCAGAAGCTAAGCAGGGTCAGCCCTGGTTAGTATTTGGATGGGAGACCACCAAGGAATACCAGGGTTGCTGTGCAGAGGAAGGCACCGGCAAGCCACCTCTGTTAGTCTCTTGCCATGAAAACCCCAAAAAGGGGTCGCCATAAGTCGGCTGTGACTTGAAGGCACTTTACACACACACAGAGCCCCATGGTGCAGAGGGGCAAGCTGCAGTACTGTAGTCAAAAGCTCTGGTCACTACCTGAGTTAGTCGGCTCAAGGTTGACTCAGCCTTCCATCCTTCTGAGGTCGGTAAAATGAGTACCCAGCTTGCTGGGGGTAAAGTGTAGATGACTGGGGAGGGCAATGGCAAACCACCCCATAAACATAGTCTCCCTAGTAAATGTCAGGATGTGATGTCACCCCATGGGTCAGTAATGACCCAGTGCTTGCATAGGGGACTACCTTTACCTTACCTTTTTTGTATAGAGCTGTTTAGGATTGCGCCCTAAAAGTCTTAAATAAATTCTTTCCCTTCATAATAAAGCATAAAAAAGTGTGAGAGATATTTCAGAAATGAGAGACGTCAAATAATGTTATACATGCTCAAAGGAGAAAGATGCATGTAGAATGAGAATATAATTCTGAAAATGGGTTCTTTTAGAAACCTAGACTTAAAAAGAAATCTTTGTGATAATTTGATTTGAATTAAGCAGGATCATAATTCTTATTTCTAACTTAAATTAAAAGCTATGAAAGCACATCTCCTCATTCACAATTAGAAATTGGTTTATCAGCAGCTGCAGTTTCTTTTAATGTAACATAACCAAGGGTTTATTGTCATGAAATATTAGAATAACAGTATCTGAGTTAGTGACTTGTTTACATATTGTGACATGGGTGTTTGAGTCTCTTCATTATTTTATTCATGATATTAGCCCCATCTATTATTCTCAAGTGTAGCAGCAAGTTTAACTAACGCAAATGAGGGTACGAAGCAACTTGGATTTAATTCATGCTAAATTCCATTCTCCTTTGTGATAAACAGGCTTTGCTGAAGTAGCAAGGGAATCCTTTTAAGCTCCAAGGCAATAGCGTGAAATTATTTGACTTTTCAGGAACTCCAGTGAGGCTTTCATAATTCATTTTGTGCATGAGTCTCATGCCTGAGTCCCTCAGCAGATCCCCAAAGGTCTCCATAGCAGCAAGGGGTCATTGCTTTTAGTGACTCCTTGTTGTCTGACTATGATGAATGTATCTATTGATATCCTCATGACCTAAAGTCAGGTATGTGGTTAAAATCAGGTCCTAGGATAAAATAAGGTTAGTGTTCCTTAATGGATGCTAATTCTTAAGACCCTTCACCATTGGGGGCAGGTATGTTTTGTGGATATATGTGAAGAAACAGAAGATGTTTTCCTTCCACCTATCCATGGTGGAGGTCATAGACATGTCTGTTGTTCTAGTACAGTAGTGTTTGGCCTAGGATGTGCTACACCCTCCCACACTCTAAAACTATGTCTCCCTACTGCCTTGTAGTGGAGACTGTCATTTATTCCTAGAGTAACTCCAGAAATTTACTTATGTGATTGTATTTAAGACATTTCATTCCACTTTTCCTAAAACCTGCAAGCAGTTTGTAATGAAAATCAAGTCAACAGTATACAACACTTGAGAACAGGAACAACCATAAAAAATACATCAAATGACTCCAGAAAAAGCCCTTCTAAACAGCGCTTAAATTTCTTCTTGAACTCTAACAAAGATGAAACAGGCATAATTTCACTGAGAAACATCCTCAGGAAAGGGATGGAGAACAAACCCTGTGATGAAGTCAGAAGTGATTGCGTGGGCTCATATAGGGAGAGGTGGCCCTTCATGTATGTGGGCCCTAGGATGTAAAGGCCTTTAAAGTCCTTTAAAGACACAATTTATCTAATATTGCTATATAATGGCTAGTCAGGGTAGTTCCTATTAACAGCCAAGATGCTGTACTTTGAATTAGCTGCAGTTTTTGAGTGGTCTTGAAGGTACCACTACCAGTAACTTTAATGGCATAAAATATACAAGTCAGACAGTCCCTGAACGAACTGCATTGCAGTAATCTAGCCACAAGATTACAACACTGTGGATTAGTGTGGCCAGGTCAGATGTATCCAGCAGGGGATGCAGTTCTTGAGATACATTTATTTGAAAAGAGGCAGTCTTGGCAAAAGCACCAGTCTGCTTATCAGTCTGTCATACAACCCTGGATTTCCTTGATGGTCTCATCCAAGTACTAACCAAGACCAACCTTACTTAGCATCTGGGATCTGATGAGTAGGGTTGCCAACCTCCAGGTAATAGCTAGAGATTTCCCGCTATTACAACTGATCTCCAACCGATAGAGATCAGTTCACCAATGGGCACTTTGGCAATTGTACTCTGTGACATTGAAGTCCCTCCACTTCCCAAACCCCGCCCTCCTCAGGCTCCTCCCCAAAAGCTGTAGATGCTTCTATTATTGGGCGAGAGGTTAACCTGCCTTTTTTTAATTTCAGATTTTTCTGCAAACTTGGGACTTTTTCCAGGTTTGTAGAAAGATCTGTTTTGTCGGTTCATGTCTCCAGTCTCTGGAATTAAGTATCCACAGACATCGCCACATAGATTATTATATACATTGATAAATATTGTATTGTGAAAAATTAAAATGCTAATTAAATTTACAACCAAAAAACTATAATTGAGTTAATCAAGCCACAGATAACTACCATTTATTTCAATGAGAGAAAATTATGCCTATGTTTAATCACTCACATGAGAAACCAAGGTTTTTAAAGTGAACTCTGGCTAAATCATGCTCCTTAAAAGCAACAATGCTTACTGAAAGTGACTCAGCAAGCTGCTTCACTTTTGAAATTCTGTCTTATTTTGGTATCATTTCTTTGTCCAAGAAGTACAGAAAAGGAAGGAAGAAAAGTGTTTAGCTTTTAACTCTAACGTCAGTTGAAACCAGGTAAAAGGAACTGTCAGTTTCTCTTAGTATCTGAAATGCCATCTGTATTCTGTCATTTCAGCTCAGGGAAAAACAACCCTGCTTGTTATTTTTTGAAGGACAAATTCTGTAGCTATATTTATTGTATTTCCTTTTTTTAAAAAAATCTGCTTTTTTTTGTTATTTCTTAAAAATACGAATATAGTTATATCTGTAGTGTTAATGTTAAATTTTTCAACTTACCCTTCTGATTTTGCAGATTCAGTAACTATTTAAAACATTATATATAGAATACCTTCCAAATGAAATATATTTTCCAGGACTTCAGACTTCACAGCAGTATTGGTACGGAAGATGTGAAGGGATGGGCCAGGCGAGGATTCCCAGTCTGTACTATTCTGTGTGGCTGGGATTGATGAAAGGTAGACATAGGGCGAAAACGCACGGTCACTTTAGCTTCCTTTATTCCCTGTTTCAGCCAGGAATCAGCCAGGATTGAACGCATGCATTTTCGCCGAACGTGCGTTCAATCCTGGCTGAATCCTGGCTGAAACAGGGAATAAAGGAGGCTAAAGTGAGCATGCGTTTTCGCCCATAGAGCCAGGATATAGTATGTATTGAGATGACGTTGGTGAGAGCTGGGTTCAAATTCCACCCCTTAATGAGAATAGTAGTTCTCTACCTCATATGGTGGTTGTGAAGACAAATACAACAAAGAGGATAATCTATCTTGCATATCTGTAGTGGAGTGCAAACTATATAAACAACAATCTTAGTGACCTAACAGGGAAAAGGTCACTAAAAACATTGTCACCCCCCTCCTGAAAACTGTAGTGCATTCTCTAACCTGCACTGTTGAGACCACGTAGGTTCTTGAATCATATGGAAGAATCTACATGTGCACACTTACACATGTACACACTTACATGTTACACACTTACACATGCCCCTTAATGCAGATGTTTACCTGACCAAAGAGATGCTGGCAGAGCCATTTCTACACACATATGTTGTCTGTAGGGTTGCCTGTCCCTCTTCACCATTGGCGAGAGGTATATGGGGTGGAGCCTGAGGAGGGCGGGGTTTGGGGAGGGGAGGGACTTCAATGCCGTTGAGTCGAATTACCAAAGCGGCCATTTTCTCCAGGTGAACTGGTCTCTATTGGCTGGAGATCAGTTGTAACAGCAGGAGATCTCCAGCTAGTCCCTGGAGGTTGGCATCCCTAGTTGTCTGTGCTTTTCAAAATGTGTACAGCCTTGGTATTATACCCTTAGGCATTCACAGAATGAGCTTCCCTTCTACCTCGCACAAGCGATTCCATTTCAGTACGTGTAGTAAAACATCAGAATCAGCAAAGAAACCGTCGCATTGCATAGCACAGCACAGTTTGCAAAACAAGCCGTTCAGGTGGCTGAGACGTGTCCGGGCTGACAGCACTGACATATTGAGGGCAGTCAAAGCACTACACAAATATTAAGGGCAACAAATAAAAAAGGGAGGCAGGATCTGAGGAGGCCCGTTTTAGCCTATATGAGAAAGCTGTTAGTGAGACTATGCCCAAAGTAGATGCATTTTTAGTCATAGCCACACATTGGTGACTCCAACTATGCCCTGACTGAAGAGAAAACAAACAATCTTTCAGGGCACATATTCCCAACCTTGTATCATGCCTGAGAGCGATTGAGGCTAGCATTTAAGACATTTTATTTTCCATCCGAGGAAGCATTTCTGTGCTTGAGTGGAGACAGAGGCGGTGGGAGAGGTCAGCATTCCCTTTCTACTCTTCAGTCCAAAGTTACTGCATAGATGCTCCCTGTGAGACAGAAAACAAAACATGCAGGTGTTGCTGCTGTGAACTTATTTTTAGGCACACGTTTCTTGAATGGCAACTAACCCAAGAATCTTTGCAGGAGTAGCTTCCATTGTAATGTTCCCTCAAAAATAGCTGTGTTTGAACATCACAGTCTTCCCCACCTATGGTCCGTAAGAGTCTCTTCTCAGAACTAGTGTCTTTGACTGTATACACATACAAAGAACTCCTTGTAGTAAAAGTGTCACTCAGCTTCTTCCTACACTCAAGTGCTTCCTCAGAACAAACTGACAATATGCACAGTTGCCTTAATACCAGGCAAAACAACAATATGCTCATCACCTTAGAAAAGGCTCACTTCTTTTATAGACGCTTACAATTAGGGCTGTTGAATTTAAAAAAATTCGGTATAGTTCGGATTCGGCCGAATTTGGCCCGTTTAGATTCGGGAATATGCCGAAGTCCGAACTCCCCCACTTCGGATCCGTTCAATTCGGCGGGAATTAAAAGTTCGGAAAAAAAATTCGGCCGAATAAAGCCATTAAAAACACAATCGCGCCTTTCCGCGGCTCTGGGGGGGCATTTTTGGGGTCAGAGGTCCCAAACTTTCAGCAGAGCTTCAAAGGACGTTTATTGAAAGACTCCCCAAGTTTTGTAAAGATTGGGTCAGGGGGGGCTGAGATATGGGCCCTGAAAGGGGTCCCCCCACCCTTAATGTGCATCTCTCAGCAGAGCTTGCCGCCCACGAACAAAGCTCCCAGCCCCGACAACAGTTTGCAAAGCAACACAACCTTGTAAAACAACACCTTTGCAACAGGGAAAACCAGAAGACACACAACTGAAACCTCCCCCCTCAAACCAGGGAGCGAGAGACTCGAGGGGGAACACACACCCCAGGCAGAACCAACGAAAGCCCCCTTTGGCTTCCCCCCCACCCACAGAAACTGCTCCCTCCCCACACACACACAGACTCTGCTTTCCCCCCCACACACACACATACACAGGAGAAAAATTATAGATTAAAGCCCCCAAAGGGGTCTTACTGTGGCTGTCTTCTGTTCCATCAGGACGGGCTGTAATCCAAGATGATTCCAATTAGGCACAGAACGTTTTGCTCTGGAGAGATGCACACAGGATCGGATCGGCTGCCCCATTCATCCCAATAGGGGAAAGGGGAAAGGGGAAAGCCCATATCTCGGGACCCCCTGACCCAATGTTCACAAAACTTGGGGGGTCTCTTAAGAACACTGGTCTGAAACTCCGCTCAAAGTTTGGGATCTGCACCCCCAAAAATGCACCCCCTGCAGCCACGGAAAGAGAAAAGGGGGGGAGGCGATATTTCTGCCCCCACTGAACCCATCTTTACAAAACTTGGGTGGTATCTTAAGAATAATTGTCTGAAGCTATGCCAAAATTTTGGGGACTATATCCCCAAAAAAGCGCCCCCTGCAGCCACATAAATGGAAAAAGGGGGGGAGGGAAAAGGGGGAGAGCCCATATCTCGAGACCCCCTGACCCAATGTTTACAAAACTTGGGGGGTATCTAAAGAAGCTTCATCTGAAGCTCCACTGAAAGTTTGGGGTCTGTACCCCCAAAAATGCGCCCCCTGCAGCCATGGAAATAAGGGGGGGAGCCCATATCTTGGGACCCCCTGACCCAATGTTTACAAAACTTGGGGGGTATCTTAAGAAGCTTCATCTGAAGCTCCACTAAAAGTTTTGTGTCTGTACCCCAAAAAATACGCCCCCTGCAGCCACAGAAAGGAGCAAATGTGCACAAGCACCCCCCCACACACACACGAGGATTTCGCTCTCTCTCTCTCTCTCTCTCTCCCTGGCCGGGCCGCACATCAGCTGATTCCTCCAGTACTCAATCCTGACTGATTGGCCAGAAGAAGACCCAGCTTGGGCACCGATTGGCCGGGGGAGGAGAATGCTGCTTACTGACGGTTATGCTGCTTACTGACGGCCCTGAATTTGTCGGATTTATTCGCGAACTCCCAAACTCGCTGAATTCGCCCCCCACCCCGGGTTGCCCGCCAGTTTTGAGTTCGGTTCCTCCTGAACTAAAACCACCGAATCAGGGGAAATTCGGCTGATTTTCAGTTCGGGCCGAACCGAATCAACAGCCCTACTTACAATGATCATTAGGGTTGCCAGTTCCAAGTTGGGAAATACCTGGAGATTTTTGGAACAGATCCTGAGGAAGGCAGAGTTTGGAGAGGGGAGGGACTTCAGTGCCACAGAGTCCAAAAGCCAAAGTGGCCATTTTCTCCAGATGAACTGATCTCTGTCAGCTGGAGATCAGTTGTAATAATAATAATAATAATAATAATAATAATAATAATAATAATAATAATAATAATAATAATAGTTGGTTTTTATATGCCAGCTTTCTCTACCACTTAAGGGAGACTCAAACCGGTTTCCAATCACCTTTCCTTCCCCTCCCCACAACAGACACCCTGTGAGGTAGGTGGGGCTGAGAGAGCTCTAAAAGATCTGTAACTTGCCCAAGGTCGCCCAGCTGGCTTTGTGTGTAGGAGTGGGGAATCCAACCCAGTTCTCTAGATTAGTGTCTGCCGCTCCAAACCACCGCTCTTAATCACTACACCACGCTGGCAACCCTAATGATCATGCAGAACATTTTGACTGAACTCTTTCTCATGGACTCTTTGTAATTACCTGTCCCCCCTGGCAAACATCATTAACCATCATACTCCTCACTGACCTCTGTTCATCCAGTGGGAACACACTATGCAACAGCCTAGCTGACAGTGGCCACTGTATGGATGGAAGAGAGATGCAGCCACAGTGTTGAGTAGCTTCATGGACAAAACACTAAGGCCAATTGAGTAGCTTCATGGACAAAACACAGGCCCAATTGCTATGGTGTCTGTACTGCCCACAATTTGGCTGCATGGTGACAACAGCAGCAGACAAGACAAGAGGGCTGCTACCGGGGAAATACCAGATGACAGACTAGAGAAGCTTGTGTGGCCTGAATGCTATTTTAGCCCTTGTAGGAAAGAAGAGTAGAAGAATTAGGGTTGGTTTTATACCCCACTTTTTTCTACCAAAAGGAGTCTCAAAGTGGCTTCCAATCACCTTTCCCCCATACAGGAAGCTTGTGAGGCATGTAAAACTGAGAGAGTTCTGAGAGAACTGTGACTAGCCCGAGGTCACCCAGCAGGCTGCAGATGGAGGAGTGAGGAATCTAATCTGTTTCCCCAGATTAGAGTCTGCCACTCATGTGGAGGAGTGGACAATCAAACATGTTTCTCCATATTAGAGTAAGTCACTCTTAACCATTATATCACGCTGGCTCTCCAAGGGCCACGGAAAATTCCCTAGCTGACTCCTGAGGCAAGGGACCAAGAAGGGCCAAGGGAGTTTGTAACTTCCTCCCTTCTGAAGCTGAGGACAGCCCTGGCACAATTAGTCTATTGTTTAGGCCGAACAGTACTTTATATCACTTCTAAGAAAGCGTCATCTTCCCTCCCCTCAGACTAACTATGTTAATAAAGGAATAATCTTAGAGTTTGATTAGTTAGTATCTGACTGCTTACCCCTTCTAGCATGTGCAGCAGAGAGCAAGGGAAGCTGCCGTTCAATCCTATTTCGCCCATTCATGACATGGGAGCTTCTGCCTGAAGAAGAACACTACCTACCACAGTTTGTACAATCATTGCAATAACAAAGGAAAAAATGATTTTTTGTATTGGTTGTTTCCTTATGACAAAAGCTGCCTGTATGGCATGCCTTGGCTCTGACTGTGCCATTATTGTTTCTAAAATTGGGCTTTTCTGTATGGCTTGTCTTTAAAGCAAATTGCGGAGATTTGCTTCAGAGGAGGAACCATTGGTGGTTATAGCATAATACAGCTGCATAAAACCCTTATTTCAGTGGGAAGAGGACAAAGAGAATAATTTGTTTTTGTAATGGCTCTTTGTAGAGTACTCCATGGTTCTACCAAGAAATGGCCTGTTAGCAAAGCTGTCATCCCACAATGATCTCTGGGTAGGAGAAAAGAATATAATGCAGGGGATGGCTGAATTCATTCTAAAATAGGCAATAGCCTTTTCACCCTTTCTTTACTTTATGAGGTGTCATAATTTCTCAAGGCGTTTTCTTTTCTTCTTTTTTTAAAGTTTATTCGGCAATAAGGCGCTCATATGGACCGTAGATTCATTCACACTGAAAATCTGGCCAAGTAGGGAATTATACGCTGGAGAAATATTTATAAGACCCATTGTAATTCTACTGCAAGGATATATAGCTGACTGTGTTCTCATACCCTCATTTTTGAAGCTGATACAGGGAATGTTTTATTCTCCCTTTGGTCTTATTCAGCTAGTAAAATATTGGGAATTTAGATGATAAAGAATAGGGTTGATGCTTCAGTTATTGCATCGAGAGGCTCTTTCTGGTCAGAAGTACAAAAGCCAGTAAAGTATAGTTAAATACAAGTTCCAGCAAAGGCAAGCGCTATCATACAACAGCCGATTGTTAGATTTTCCAGTATAAACTTGACACATTTCTGCAAAATTTGTTTTTTTAATTTGTGTTCTGTATAGAATTCCTATCCAATCTCTCCTAATTTCAAGAAAGAACACAGTGAGTCTTTTAGGGTTAAAACGCATAGTTGCTTTAGCCTCCTTTATTCCCTGTTTCAGCCAGGATTCAGCCAGGATCAAACACATGCATTTTGTCGAACGTGTGTTTGATCCTGGCTGAATCCTGGCTGAATCAGGGAATAAAGGAGGCTAAAGCAACCATGCACTTTCGCCCTTAGTGTATGATACGTGAATAACATATCTCACAACTGGAAAACCCGGTCAAGAACACGAAAGTGGTTTTTCTGAACCTTCGAGAATGGCCATAGAAGATGACACATTCTTCTGCATCCTTCTCTTGAAACATTCTTTGTATTCAGAAGGTCCCAGATTCATCCCATCAAGCTCTGGTTGAAGGACTTCAAACAGAAGGGGGGGGGAATCTTTTTGTGACCAAGACCTTGTAACTTGATGGTTCACACTCTGATCACATCTAAGTTAAGTTACTGTAAATAAGGTTGCCTTTGAAAAGCATCCAGAAACTCCAGCTGGTCCAAAAACGTGACAGCTGTGCTAGTGTAGGGTTGTCAGGAGTCTGCCTGTAACCATCAAAATACTTTGGAGGACAGGGCATGGGGAAAAAAAAAACATGTCAATGTGTTGACATCAGCGATCAAAACTACGAAACCCCAGTGCATTGGTAACATCATTTCCAGGATAGATGCATCAATGATGTTTTCTCCCTCCACACACTTGAGCACCATGAGAAAGATGGGGGTGGCTACTGGGAGATTCCCCACTGGAACTAGTAAGTGGCAACCCTATGCTACTGTCAGAGGTAGCACAGATGGGATGAATCACCCCTCTGCTGAAAAATCTGCACTGGCTTCCTGTCTTATTCTGGGCAAAGTTCAATCATATTTTTTTGTCTTTAAACTCTTAAACAGCTTGGGGCCAGAGTACTTGAAGGACTGCCTCCTCCTGTACTGTCCAGCCTGCCAGTGAAGTCCTGGTCTCTCTCCCCTGTCATCAGCAGTTAGTAGGGTTGCCAACCTCCAGGTACAAGCTGGAGATCTCCTGCTATTACAGCTGATCTCCAGCCAATAGAGATCAGTCCCCCTAGTGGAAATGGCCACTTTGGCAATTGGAGTCTATGGCATTGAAGTCCCTCCCCTCTCCAAACCCCGCCCTCCTCAGGCTCCACCCCATAAATCTCCCGCCAGTAGTGAAGAAGGACCTGGCAACCCTAGCGGTCAGACAGATGGTTTCTTTCCCTTGAGGCTTGCCTGACACTCACCTTACTCAGTGTTAGGAACCAGGCCAAAGCAGTTCTTTTTACCGAGGCTTTTAATTAAGAAGATCTTTTAAATTTGTTTTTACAGTCTGCTTCTAGCCTAAGAACTTTTTTTATGAGACTCCTTTTAAGTTGCTAGATGGTTTGTGCTGTTTTTATGCTCTGGCTGGGTTTTTTTTAATGCTAGGCTTTGTAGAGTCCATTCATATATTAAAATTTCATGCTGTTTTATGTTTTTTTCATGTTTTATTTTGTAAACTACCTTGAGCAGATTCTCAGGAGAAGTATAGACACTTTCTAAATAAATAAATTATCTGTCAGTCAGAAAAGACCATTTTAGACTAGATGGAGGAATTGTCTGACTTAGGGCATGGCAGTTTCATATATTTCAGCTTAATGAAATCACTGAAACTCAAAGTGGATTGCAGAATATAAAATCATACCATCAGTGAACAAGGCAACAGGGCTAGGGCTACAGAATTAGAAAACAATGGTCTTTTATGCAGGAACGTTTCCCCACAGTCACCCTGACCGACTGCTTCAGGGCTTCCTTTTGATTATGCAGGCCTTTTCCACCCATCAGAGGTCGCCTCGCTCTCCCCACATTTTTTGCCAGCATTTTCCAGATTCTGGCTAAAACAGCATCTGGAAAATGCAGGCAAAATGTGCAGGGAGAACAAGGTGACCTCTGGCGGGCGGAAAAGGCATGCATAATCGAAAGGAAGCCCCGAAGTAGTTGGCAGGTTTGACTGCGGGGAGACATCCCTGCATAAAAGGCCAATGAGAACAATGTGAAAAGTATACTATAAACAACACAGAAAGTAGAATTATAGAGGCAGAAGACAATACAACAAAAGCAAGTTGATACCTACAACTGCTGTTGCAGTAGACCACAATCCTATTCCAACAGAAAAGCACCCTTTGTGCCTGAAATCTTCCATTGTATTAAAATTCTAATCCCTTTACAAAATGCCCTCCTGGACATCTCTGTTTTCCATATTCTGTGGAATTATAGAAGAATAGGAGCCTTCCTGGCTTCTTCAAGCTGGCCATTGCAGAAGGTGGGAGCCACCACAGAGAAACTGCGTGAACAGGCAGTTGCCGATTTTATCCATTTGTGTGATGGCACCTTTAGAAGGCTTAATTCAATTAAATTAGACACATTTTGTTAAAAAAGATGGATATCCTTTGCAGTTCCTTTTCTCTTGCACCTGCACAGTCAGATGCCACATTTAAATAACCGACAGCAGGAAGATGGCACTGTCTGCTGTTTGCAGCTGCACAGTCTGCTGCGTCTATACGAGAAGCGATCACAAGAATGGGTCGCAAGATTAGCTGGGTTAACAGTTAATTAACAAATACCAAAGGCACACCGAATGCAATCCTTAGCCGGTTGCACTCATCTAAGAACATTGACCTTGTGAGGGAGCGGGGAAGGAAGGAGATTCTGTTCTGGTTTCCCCAGTTTTATAGATCCTCACAAATTTCTCCCAGTCACCAGTAGCTGAGAGGAGGATTTAATATTCTTTCTACCCCACAGACAGTCACCCTTGCTTTTGTGAGGAGAGTTTCCCTTCCCCCCAGTAAAAATAGAAAGGCTTAGAGGCTTAGAAGCTGAATTTAAAAGTTGAATAAAAAGATGTTTATTATTTACAGAAAGGCTTTCAGATTGTTAGTTATTCTTTCAGAGAAGCACAAAGCTTAAATGGTTACAGGCGGTTCAAAATCTTAATTGGTTACAGGCACAGTTCTTAGTTCTCAAGTTCAGTTTCCTCAGGATACTCAGTAATATACTTAGATGTTATTCATAAATATTCAGACTCAAAATACTTGGTGTAGACTCAGACTAACCTAGCACACACAAAATACCAGTGGGTGGAGATTCATCCACAACCTTTCCCACTCCTTAGATTTACCCACCTCCTGTGGAAACAAATCACTTTCCCCCAAAACACGGAGTTAGGAGTCTCCCTGTTTCAGAAGCCACCTCCTGCCAAGTGACTGAAGAAAGGGCTATCACACATTGCCACAATCTTCCCCTTGTCACTACTCAGGTTTGGTTTTAAAACAAGCTAGGTAGTATGTGAACAAGTGTTCACAGAGGGCGAAAATGCATGGTCGCTTTAGCCTCCTTTATTCCCTGTTTCAGCCAGGATTCAGCCAGGATCAAATGCACGTTTGGCGAAAACACATGCATTCGATCCTGGCTGAATCTTGGCTGAAACAGGGAATAAAGGAGGCTAAAGCGACCATGCGTTTTCGCCCAGAGTCTCTCCACACCACCACACTAGGGCCGTTGAAATTTTTTTTTTCGTAAAATTCGGATTCGGCAAAATTCAGCCCATTTTTATTCGGGAAATACCAAATTCCCCCTATTCGGTATAGGGGGAATTTGGCTTGAAATTTGGCATTCCCGAATAAATTCCGCAGAATTTTGCCGATCCGGGTTTCTGTGGCTCTGGGGGGGTAATTGGGGGGGGGGTAGAGGTCCCAAACTTCCAGGGTAGCTTGAAGGAACTCTCCTTGCAAGAACCCCCAAGTTTGGTGAGGATTGGATCAGGAGGTCAGGAGTTATGGGGTCTTGAAGGGGTCACCCCCATCCTCCTCCATTAAAACCAATGCAAACTTTTTGCATTGGTTTTAATGGAGAAGGGGGGTTGCACTGGAGTTTGCATTGGAGTTCTGAATTACTTAATCTTGTACTTCAGTGGTAAATTAAAGGTAGCCCCTTGTGCAAGAACTGGGCCATTACTGATCTATGGGGTGGCATCACATCACAATGTTTACTAGGCAGACAATGTTTACAGGGTGGTTTGCCATTGCCTTCCCCAGAAAGCAAGAGCCCCTCACCGGATAATCAGTTTCATTGTCAAACTACTATCACCATTAGGTAATTTATTCTAATATTCAACTGAAATCTAGGTAAAGGTAGTCCCCAGTGCAAGTACTGGGTCATTATGAACCCATGTAGTGATGTCACATCACAACGTTTAGTAGGTAGACTATGTTTATGGGGTGGTTTGCAATTGCCTTCTCCAGCAGGGTTGCCAGGTCCCTCTTTGCCACTGGTAGGATATTTTTTGGGTGGAGCTTGAGGAGGGCAGGGTTTGGGGGAGGGACTTCAATGCCATAGAGTCCAGTTGACAAAGCAGCCATTTTCTCCAGGTGAACTGATCTCTATCGGCTGGAGATCAGTTGTAATAGCAGGAGATCTCCAGCTAGTACCTGGAGGTTAGCAGTCCAAAAGGACACCTCTGTACCAATACCTAAGGTTAGTAACTAAGCACAGACTATGGCTATATATAACTCTATGATAAGTGTATTTGAATGATCCACAAAGGCTACAAGGCCAATGTTACATGAAAATTACTACAAAAAGTACAGTCACATTCATTCCAAAAATACAATCTTCTCTTAAAAATACAATCTCCCTGCCTAGGGAGACAATCATTTCACAGTTCTTCATCAGTCCCGTTCAGCCATACGACTGCTTGTATCCCGGTTGGGAACAGAGGAAAGGTGAATCTGTTGGTGCAACCTATGAATGGATATCCATTGTGGAAATATTGGAACTAAAAAATTGTATGTGGTTGCTGTTATACTTAATAAGAAGATTAATCATCATTGGAGACAGTATTGGAGCTACTGAGGCTAAAATTAAGCAATAAGTGTGCAAATATGATGACTGAACGGGACTGATGAAGAACTGTGAAACGATCGTCTCCCTAGGCATCGTCACTGTGCACCATCCTTCAGAGAAGATTGTATTTTTGGAATGAATGTGACTGTACTTTTTGTACTTTTTGTAGTAACAGTGTAATTTTCATGTAACATTGGCCTTGTAGCCTTTGTGGATCATTCAAATACACTTATCATAGAGTTATATATAGCCATAGTCTGTGCTTAGTACCTGGAGGTTGGCAACCCTATTCCCCAATTGTCTACACTTTACCCCCAAGAAGCTGGATACTCATTTTACCGACCTCGGAAGGATGGAAGGCTGAGTCAGCCTTGAACCAGCTACCTGAAACCGACTTCCGTCAAAATCGAACTCAGGTCGTGAGGAGAGCTTTGACTGAAGTACTGCAGCTTACCACTCTGTGCCATGGGGCTCTTCTGCTTCAATAGCAGGGCAATCATAAATGGTTTTAAACCTCAGTGAAGCAGAGGTTTAAGTTAAATATTACAAGGCAGTTTAACAATGGAACAAGTGCCTAGGGAGGGACTGGATCATTATTTTTCCTTAAAAGTTCTTCTGACTCAGGTCTCAAGACTGTACAGTGTGACCCACTGGGCCCTTTGTCAGGGAAGTGGAGCAATATGCTGGACAAATCTAAAATGTAGCCATCTTGTCATTTTAAGGGGAAAAGTCAGGTGGAAATGATTGCCCTGGTTAACCTTCCACCGTTCAGTGCACAGGCCAAGTGGATTCTGAAAATTATGATGTGACACAGGCCATATATTTTATAGCATCAATAGAAAGCTGGAGGAGTTATGATGAGGCGCCACTGGAAGTGTCTGGGATTTATGCTGGGATGCGAAGATGCCCGTTCACATTACAATGTCACAACCGGAAGTGCGGTCTTTTTACCTTTCACTTTGTAAATGTGAAAGATTATGTGTACATTATGATGCCAGTAAACGTCAGCAGGATTTACTATATGCTGTACTGTCAATGAGCCTTTTTATTGCGTGGTCGAAGGCTGACCTCTTGGATCCGAAGCTAAAAGTACACATTTGCTGTGGATTTCTGAAAAGATTTCCATCTCTGGAAATGTGAGTGCTTTAATTAGTGGTAGGGGGCAACTTTTGCAGGGAATAACGAGATTCACAGCAAATTATGCTGTGGGTTGATTTGCCCTGGCCCCCAACTTCAAACGAAAAACAAGGCTCCATTGGCTGCCGAGAAAGCAGCCAATCAGACAAGGGCAGCCAGCCATTTTGCTCTGCTGCTCTTTCACTTTCAGCTAGGGTTGCCAGGTCCCTCTTTGCCACTGGCGGGAGGCTTTGGGGCCAGAGCCTGAGGAGGGCGGGGTTTGGGGAGGGACTTCAACGCCATAGAGTCCATGGCCAAAGCAGCCATTTTCTCCAGGTGAATTGATATCTATCGGCTGGAGATCATTTGTAATAGCGGGAAATCTCCAGCTACTACCTGGAGGTTGGCAACCCTACTTTCAGCCTTCTTGCTGAGCTGATCCACCCACCTTCCCAGGGGGCAGCATAGGATTACCTGGTCACTATATATGGCCCAGCAGGAATTTTGGGGGTTTTGTGGAAATTGGTTGTGCCAGGGGCCTCTTTTTCTCCTCCTTCATTCTGTTTCTATGGGATGGGTTTCCCCCATTAAATAGTCCTGGATGCCTTCACCATCTTCCTTTGCTTCTATAAACCGGATTGTCATCTAGATTGTACAGGATGACCTGTGATTGTGCTTGGATAGGACAACCCTGATAATGATTCTATTATTAAAAGGCAGTTATGATTTGGATTAACAAGATCAAAATGGCAAGATGTATAAAAGTCATGATGTAAGAACTTTAAGGGGAAAGGCTCTAAGTCCATACTTACTGAAACAAACAAAAAAAGTCCTAACAACTAATAAGTGAATTGTGAAGAGTGTCTAATATATATGTAAGTCATGATATTCTAACAATAATTTAAACTACAGTTATGCTAACATACGTAGTGTATACCAGAAAAAATGCTGTTGGGATGTACTCATTGATAAAAATGCACAGAGAAATAAGTTAGGCTAACATACTGGGAATACCTTTTCATCTCAGGTGAAAAAGTGTTACCATAGCTAATTTAGTTTGAGTTAGACTGAACTATATCTGCAAAGAACTGGGCACACAGTGAAGTAATATGGGTAAGATGGTCTGTCAGATAATAAGAAGGCATTAATATTATGCCTTTCAGTGAGTTATTATGGCCACAAGCCATTACTTCCAATTAAAATAATTACTTTTAGCTTTAGTCCCTGTTGAAAGGACTTGTACTGGGGACAATAATTAACTCATGTCTCATTTACAGGAGAGAAGGAACATAAATGATGGAGACTAATCATGCGGTTCTTTTTTGTACTGTCCATTGTAAGGAGGAGAACTGTCAATGGAAAGCCAAGATTAACATGGGAGGAAAGTATTGACCATATACTGATCTTAATGCTTTTTTTTATTAATCTATAGTAAGAAAAAATATCCCTACATGCAAATGGTTTTAGCAATCGTGGTATGTATTCTCAAAAAAGTTTTTTTTAAAGTAAAGTATCTTAGAAGTTTGTGTTCCATCTACCTCTTTATTGATTTCCTTATCTTCCTTCCTCATCCTTCCTCAGAGGTTTTACCTGATGTAATCAGTCCTGTGCGCAAGGTCCCTGTGAGATCTATAAAGACCCAGCTCATTACCAGCTCAACAGAATAGTTATATATGGAGCATGTATGGACACATTGGAAAATGCACCCTCCACCAGTTGAAGCTCCACTTAATTTCCTTTCTGTTATTATGTTGTTGGTAGCATTATATATTAGTTGGAAAGGAGATCAACCCGTTTTCTAAATAAACAAATAAATAGAACTATACTGTCATCAGGCTGCCTGGTGCTTACACGTGTGACTTAAGCAAAATACAACATGCCGCAGAGCGTACGGTTTAAATTGAGACGGCGAGGGTGTGGAAGACAACAAAAGGAAGCATGGAAAGAAAGGAGCAGGGATAATCAAGAATAAATATGAACAAATAAGGTTATTGTGGTGGACAGGAGGCTGTCCTGCTCCTGAAAAAGAACAGCCACTCTGCTGTTCCATCCCTGAGCCTATGGAAGAGGGGAGTGGACATGTTCATGGAGGATAGGGCTATTCATGGCTTCTAGTAAAAATGCATACCTATTCTCTCCAGCATCAGAGGAGCATGCCTATTATATTAGGTGTTGTGGAACACAGGCAGGATGCTGCTGCAGTCCTGTTCGGAAACAGAATGATGTAATTTCTGGGAAAACCCCAGAAGTTATGTCAGTCCTTTCTAAGAATTGCCAGAAACTTTAGGTTTTGCTTTATGTTTTTTTCCCATAGAGTTTCTGGGTTTGAAAGTGATGGAATGCCAACGGTGCCTCCCGTATCCCTGCCACCCCCCTACTCATGGGTGAGCATTGCTTGCCATTTCTACAGGCATGCTTGCTATTATGATTTTGGGGGTGGAGCCTGAGGAGGGCAGGGTTTGAGGAGGGGAGAGACTTCAATGCCATAGAGTCCAATTGCCAAAGTGGCCATTTTCTCTAGCTGAACTGATCTCTGTCACCTGGAGATCAGTTGTAATAGCGTGAGATCTCCAGCCACCACCTGAAGATTGGTAACCCTAACCATGATGCTGGTTCTGACTTCATTGCATAGATCCAAAGGTGATCGTTGACCAGCAGAATGACTCTAATGTAGCGGAATCACACTTCTGTCCTTCAGGCTCTGCCCCAAAAACCTCCCGCCGGTGGCAAACAGGGACCTGGCAACTCTAACAATCAACCTTATTTGGAATCTAAATTATACTCAGTTGCTTGACACTTTTAATGAGTGCCCAAGCAGTTGGTCACAAATATACCCTACCATGTGATGCAATTAGGTTTTTAGTAGTGTCAATAATGTGTCTGTTAGCTGCTATTTCCAAGAAAAGTTAGCAGTGCTTATAGGCTCCTTATTTGTTCTGCTGTAAGCAGGTTGTGCATAAGTAATGCAAGGGGGCCTCGTCGGTGGTGGTTTTCTTATTGACTCCAGAATTGGAAATATCAATCATAACGTTATCACCAATTGTTAAAACCTGAATCTGTAAAAGAATACCAGAGTTACATTAGCTGGAAGTGTTTAAAGATTCCCTTTGGTTACAGCTGAATAGGTCATACACTGATATACTGTTCAATTTGATAAAGGTAAATCTGAAGGGTTTATATACCCCTGTATAGTCTCTCTTGATTCCTGTGATTGGTAGAAGATGGTTTGCGTGTCGTTCTTTGTATTCAGAAGGTATGACTGCAGATGGCATTTGCTGCGCTGGCACATCATCCCTGACCCTTGCTTCCAACAGAGGTACGCCAAAGCAGTTCTCTCCTGGAAAACAATTAAGACTATGGCATTTAAAAGAACATTTGGAGAAGATTGAAAAGCATAAGGCCCTGAACCAGTATGTGTATACCTTCTGATGCTGTTTTTTCTATAGGCTGTTCTGCTATTTTTAAATTAAATTTTGTAGAATAAAAGAATTTTATTGTTGTTAACACTATAATTTTGCTGTATTTTTTTAGCTTAGTAGATTGGATAGATAAGTAATAATATCAATAATATCAATTTGATTTAGCCTGTGGCCCAAATCATGTATCAGGTATTGGCTGCTTTTACTAGACTGTGTTAATCTCATAGGAAATAACTTCTCCATGGCTCTGCGTGGTGTAGTGGTTAAGAGCAGGGCTTAGGAGTCATAGAATCATAGCCTCATAGAGTTGGAAGGGACCATCAGTGTCATCTAGTCCAACCCCCTGCACAATGCAGGAAATTCATAACTACCTCTCCACCCACACACCCCTAGTCACCAGAAGATGGCCACGATGCCTTCCCTCTCATCATCTGCATAGAGTGGTGGACTCTAATTTGGAGAACTGGGTTTGATTCCTCACTCCTCCACATGAGCGGTGAACTCTAATCTGGTGAACCAGGTTGGTTTCCCCACCCCTACACATGAAGCCAACTTGGTGACCTTGGGCTAGTCACATCTCTCTTAGAGAGCTCTCCGCCCCACGTACCTCTCAGGGTGTCTGTTGTGGGGAAGGTGATTGTAAGCTGGTTTGATCCTTCCTTAAGTGGTAGAGAAAGTCGGCATATAAAAACCAACTCTTCTTTTTCTTCTCACAGGCATGGATCTTAATTTGATGTCTACCTGCATGTTATTCTAAGTCAGCCAATGAAATACACAGTTGCTGAAAAGTCAGCACTCAGATACAGTTATATTTTTAGCAACCTCTGGCTCGGTGGGGTTTTTTTTCCTGGGTGGGTGGGGACCTCTGCTACTTTCCATTAAGGCACCTCAAAGGCAACCAGCGTTCAAAGAGTTTTTAATGGCTTTTAGTGGGTGAAGTTTCTTCCCTGCATTTTCTGCCACCCGAGATGCTGGAATTTTTCATCCCCTCTCAGAAAAGACCCCAGTCTCCATAAGGGAGAATGTTTGTGAACTGAGCCATACCGAAAGCCGAAGCTGCTCTCCCACTGTGTGCACCTGACCTTGACAAAGTGGGATTATTAGTTGAGGAGGAAATTAATTGTTCAGCTAAGCAAAAAACGGTTAGCACTCCTTGCCTTCCGAAAGAGGAAGGATGAAACAAATTCAGTGAGCGAGAATAATTTTGTGTGTGTCCAGCAAAGGATAGGCAAGTGAGGCTGGAATTAACGATCCACTTCGGAAGGGCCCAAAAGATACTACGTATGAGAGGCATGCTCTTCTTGTGAAGTGACAGGCAGGAAATGCTCTATTATGGCCTCAGCTACCCCAGTAATGACAATTCTTCTGCCTTTTCCCCCCCTGGCTGTAGGTAATGGCTTACCCATGCAATTACCTCCTTTTGTCTTCACAGAACTGGGGATAAATGATTTCAACCTCTTTACAGGGGGCATTGGAAACCAAAGTTATTTTTAGGGGAGAAATAAATTCTTTCATGTAAGACGCAAGAGTTGTTGCTCCTCAGGCTGTGGAAAGGGGGGGAGGGATGAAAGGCACATCAAGTCCTTTTAAAAGCTCGGTTCTGATGTTTCAGCTGGAGATCAAAGAGAAGCTGGGAAAGGAGGGGAAGCGGAGTTTCAAGTAAGCTGCAGTATATACAGTACAGTATATGCATGCTTTGAAGGGCTTGCCATTACATTCCCTGATCTTTGAACTTGATTTCTTATTCCATGAAGGTGAGCTCTGCATTTCTGCCACTTTGTCCTATTTCAAAACTAATAACTACATCTTGACGAAGTCAGGGCTAACCTTAAAAAACAGAAGGAACACAGCACCTTATTGGGATTTTATTCCGGCAGACACACTTTTACTTGTTTGTGCTAGGAAAGAATGTGGCAATGTACTGAAATAAATGTCTTTAAAGTATTGGCCTTTTTTTTTAATGTCCTTATTTTGTGTTTTGTCTTCCTAACTTCAAGTTTTGATACTATCATGTAATTATTTAAGCCTGGTTCCATTTCTGTGACTTATTTATCTTTTTTTGCAGTCAACATATCCCCCCTTTTTATTTTCCAGGCTTTCCCCCTCTGCCCTTCTCTTGGATGCAGGGCCAGATCTACCTTTTTTTGAAAGGGGGAAAAGTACAAAATGAAACCCTCATGTATTATATACATGTTTTCTTTATATATAAGTATATCATCAATGTATATAATCAACCATTCTTTTAAATGATAGAATACATTATATTGACCTCTATGAACTGTTAATGAATACTTACACTTTTACATATTTTATCTATCTATAATGTTTGACTATTTCCTTAACCTCTCTGCACACATAAAAACCCAACCCAAGGAGAAAGCTTTTCAGCCTAGCCTTTTTCGTGATATTTTTTTAATTGCAGCACACATCATTTTGACATGGAAAACACCGAACACACCTCATGCTCCTTTGCAGCCTGATAAAGTACAACCCAAGAAAAGCTTTATCTGGTAATTATGCTGATACAAGCTAAAATTACTAAACTGAAGCTACTGTATAATGCTAGGAAATGTTGAAGAGAGTAGGAAAAGAGGAAGACCCACTCTGCCCTACACCTACCACAGCCACTGTCACTGCATGGCCCTCGAAAGGAGACATGGGAAGGCAAAGAATTGGAAGGTCCTGCAGCTGGAAGGGCAGAGAGTGCCTCGGTCGGCGTAAGGAGGGAGATTAGCAAGGCCAAGGAAGGTTACCAGGGGGTGTGTGTGTCTATGTCTTCCACTGCATAGAACGTGACATCTTTGAACAGCTCCTCAGGAACCTTTAGCTCCCCCTCCTCTTTGCTCACCATAGTCTTGCCTGACTAACAGCTGCAGCTTCTGCCTTACCAAAGGCTGCAATTCCCCTCTGAGGTCCTAGGTCTCTTCTCCCTTTCCCCCACCTCCTAGCAGCAGCCTAATCGGGGAACGGGATGCGCATACTACAGAATGAGCCATCTCTGCTGGGCAATTGAGCCTCCCTCACCTCCTAGCAACAGCCTAATCAGGGGAACGGGGCATGCATGCTGCAGAACAAGCCATCTCTGCTGGGCCATTCAGCCTCCCCACCTCCTAGCAGCAGCCTGATTGGGGGAATGGGGTGCACGCACCGCAGAACAAACCATCTCTTTTGTGCAATGGAGCCTTCCCCACCTCCTAATAACAGCCTAATTGGGGGGATCGGGTGCATGCACTGCAGAACAAACCATGTCTGTTGGGCCATTCAGCCTCCACATCTAGCAACAGGCTAATGGGGGAGCAGAGCATACACACTGCAGAATGAGCCAACTCTTCCAAGCAAGTGAGCCTCCCCCACCTCCTGCCACCTCCCCCTCTCTATCCACTGCCTGGGGCACCTGCCCCTCTGTCCCCCTCCTCAGATCCAGCCCTGCTTGGATGTTAGAATTCAAAATTAGATTTCAGAATGTATCTGTTTGTTCATTATTGCTTTAAACAAATTCCAGCCTTCAGTCAGCTTCCATGTAGATTAACATCAAGCTAAATTTGATGATTCTGGTATTGAGTCTGCAATGCTACACAATATTCCTGGCCTCAAAGGATGATAAACCTGTTGGAGTTAAAGCTCTGGGTATTTCTCATTTTCTTCTGGCTTGCAGGGGGAAAAATACAGTGGGTGACATATAGTGCAGAGATAGGACTTGTGTACTCATCAGTATACACAATCAGCCAGTGAGATTGGTTGTAAAGTTTCACAGCAAACTGTATTGATCTTAGCTACAGTACCTTCTTATTGTCTCTGATAGTCATCCGAAGAGTAATTTGTAAGGACATAAAACTTCAAAGGTAGATGCTGTATGGAGAGAAATTGCAATGTAATCTTCAGGATGCAAGATATTTGATGTTTATATATAAAAAATAAAATGACAAACATGGAATGTATGTGATTTTTTTTACATAGAACTATATTTTATTATTTACATTATCCGTACTAGCATTAAGACAAAACCTTTTAATTCCTCGTTACCTAATTTCTCCCTGAAATCCAGCAATCCATTTCTCTTCCTCTTTTTAAGAGACCTGGAGTCTGTTTCAAATCAATTCCTTTTTTATCACAAGAAATTAGAAGAGAGGAGGTGCAGGAAGGGAGGTTCTGCATATTTTCAGAACTGTACTCTGCAGGTACCCTGACCTGGATGGCCCAGGTTAGCCTGATCTCGTCAGATCTCAGAAGCTAAGCAGGATCAGCCCTGGTTAGTATTTGGATGAGAGACCACCAAAGAATACCAGGGTTGCTGTGCAGAGGAAGGCACTGGCAAACCACCTCTGTTAGTCTCTTGGCATGAAAACGCCAAAAAGAGGTCACCATAAATTGGCTGTGACTTGACAGCACTTTACACACACATACTCTGCAGGTAGGAGCCCCGTGGCCAGAGTGGTAAGCTGCAATAATGCAGTCCAAGCTCTTCTCACAACCTGAGTTCGATCCTGATGGAAGTTGGTTTCAGGTAGCCGGCTCAAGGTTGATTCAGCCTTCCATCCTTCCGAGGTCAGTAAAATGAGTACCCAGCTTACTGGGGGTAAAGGGAAGATGACTGGGGAAGGCACTGGCAAACCACCCCATAAACAAAGTCTGCCTAGTAAACGTCGGGATGTGACGTCACCCCATGGGTCAGGAATGACCTGGTGCTTGACAGCAGACTGACTACCTTTACCTTTACTCTGCAGGTGCCCCTTGTGGGAATGGTGCTGAATGGTTCTTGAGCATTTTGGCTAATTTCTTCTGCTCCTTTTCTAGTTCTAAAACATCCTTTTTTTAAATTGTAGTGAAGGGAACACGGTATTTCTGATGGGGCTAAAGCACAGAAAGTATGCCAGTACTGGCGGTTTTATTCTTCCTTTCCTAATAATTCATAGCATGGAATTTGCATTTTTCACAGACAGAGGGGGATGTGATTATTCATTCACAGATTGAGGTCCCTTTCATATAGGCTTCCTAATCCTGCACAAACATTCTTTAAACAAATAAATAAATTACCAGAGCAGCCCTATCTGGGCGATGATGAGTTTCTCAAAGAGCTCTGAAAAATTGGCAAGATCTTTCTTCCTTAGCAAGGCTTGTTCTTTTATATCTTTCATGATTCTAGATGTATAAAGTTTTCATCGGTTTTTTATGTTCAACATCTGGCATCTGGTTCTATTGTGCTGCAAATGTTGCCAGTATCTCTTTTATATAGGCATGTCTTGCTTCTGAAAGTTTTCCAATGATTAATCAATCAAAACCATCCCTCATAACACCAGCAGATCTTCCTTGGTGGCTGGCCCTTCACATGGCCCTCCGCATGAGTGGTGGACATTAATCTGGTGAACTAGATTTATTTCCCCCCTTTTCCACTTGAAGCCAGCTGGGTGACCTTGGGCTAGTCACAGCTCTTAGAGCTCTCTCAGCCCCCCCTACCTCACAGGGTGTCTGTTGTGGGGAGGGGAAGGGAAGGTGATTGTAAGCAAGGAAGACTCAAACTGGCTTACAATCACCTTCCCTACCTTAGTGGTAGAGAAAGTTGGCATATAAAAACCAACTCCTTCTCCTCCTCCTTCTTCCAACATACAATCTACGAACCTAACTTTTTCTTCTAGGATCTCATGACTATGCTTCCCTGTGTTGTTTATGTCAAACCTAAAGACAGTCATGCTAGGAAAAGTTGAGGGCAGTAGGAAAAGAGGAAGACCCAACAAGAGATGCATTGACTCAATAAAGGAAGCCACAGCCTTCAATTTGCAAGATCTGAGCAAGGCTGTCAAAGACAGGACATTTTGGAGGACTTTCATTCATAGGGTCACCATGAGTCGGAAGCGACTTGACGGCACTTAACACACACACAATCCTGACTACTGACTAAGGATGCTCAAACACTTGCTGGTTTGGCTTATGACCCGTTTGCCAGTTGTGAACACCACATCAATGTTCTTTTAACTGTTCATCAACCCATTCATAGCTGCCTGGCAGGTTGTTTCGACAATTCCTAACCATTTCTGCAGTGAAGGGAAGGGCTTGCGAGTCAGACTTATGACACAAAACATGTGCAGACTTTTGAGTGCTTCAGAACTCTGTTAGGCTGGATGTTTTAAAAACAGTGCTTCTTTTTGGTACAAGTTTGCTCTAGTTCTATAGGAGAAGTGGTGGTTAGAACTTTTTTCTACGCTAGATTTTCTATTTGCATTCCACTACCTCATTCAGCTGCATATGTTGACCCAGGCTCATACACCAAACCCATACATCTCCATCAACTTAATATAATCACCATGGACAAGTGGTACCGTGTTTTAAAAATAAAATTGTTAAATTTATCTTTGGCCCATAGTCATTATGAAATTATCCCAATTTTCAAAAGAATTTCTCACTTTCCTAGAACATGGGGATCGCTGCTCAGAAGAGCCATGCCTAGCCTGTCAAAGCCTGTCAAAGAACCACATGTGGCTCCTGAACCACTGAGTATCCATGTATCTAGGGATAATGGCTGGGGATGTTTTTAGATAGGCACCACTTTTACAAAGTTTTGCAAAAACTATCAAGCAAAATCCTGATAAAAACCTGTTTAGCAGGTGTTTGTATTATTTGGTACTGAACTGAACAGACCCAGCGGTTAGAAAGCATGAAGCTGTCTTACACTGAATCAGACCTTGGTCCATCAAAGTCAGTATTGTCTCCTCAGACTGGCAGTGGCTCTCCAGGGTCTCAGGCTGAGGTTTTTCACATCACCTACTTGCCTAGTCCCTTTAACTGGAGATGGTCAGGGATTGAACCTGGGACCTTCTACATTTCAAACAGATGGTCTACCACTGAGCCACAGCCCCTCCCCAAGTGACTTGTTTGATAGACACAGTTGAACATGTTCACTGTGAAGTGCGCTGCATTTTTACTGTTAACTCTGCCCTATACTACTTACTGTACCAACTAATCTGCATAGTGCATGAGGTAGACAAACTTTGCACCAGGAATTCAAATCATTATGTGGTCAACCTGCCTGTCACAAACCCATCTTTCTATATTCCTAAGTAAGAAATCTACCACTACCATGACCTTCCTCTCTCCTGAGGCATACCATCAATGTGAGAAGATTTCAGTTCATCACCTGAGAAACAGGTTCCTCATAAGGGATTGTTTCCCTTTTCTTCAAGCTGATACCCTCCTACCCTAAGATACTTATTCTCTATGGCAACAAAAGACCTGTCAGAACTGCCTTCCACTTCTGGAAGGTCTCATCTACATACTTCACTGTTATCTCACCTATTCTATGTCAGACAACTGGCCTCAAGGGAATCAACTTTCCCCCCTGTAATGTACATAGCCCCATAACGTCTGTCAAGTAAGAAAATAGTCATACAGGAGACATTCTCTGCAATACTGCATAGCCCCAACATTCCTGCTGGCTTTATGAATTAATTAGTTTTAACGAATGTGTAATTCCTATTCATATCTTGCAAAGGAAAAGAAGAAACAAAGAGAGGTTAAATTATGGGCTCAAGATCAGGTCGGGTGCAACCACAGTAATGCCAGTTTAAACATTTTAAAAGTGTTTTTTTTTTAATTACAAGGTTTTCCCATGATAATTATTGACCTGATGTGCTTTGAGAAATGCTAGGCTTTGCAATGGGAAAACGACAGTAGTGCAATAAGCAATATTTTTGCTAGCACAAGGTAGAAACCCTGGGGAGTTGTTGATTTGGTTTAGATGAGTTGCTGCTGGAGAGCAAAGGATGTGAGTGTTTTGTTACTTGTGGGGAATATGCTGCTTTTGAAATTTAAAAAAATGCAACAGTTGGTTTCTAGCTGCATTCCCTGTCCATTTGCTGCGTACACAGTACAAATATTTCACGTATAGTGCATTCGTGAACTGTTTCCTTCCCTGGGATGTTAAGTGTTTCAGTGAGTTTGGGCTGCCATTTGCATCAAACTGACACCCCTTCGGGGGGGAAAAAGAGAGAGAAACCTTACACATTGTCCCAGCAAAAGTAACTAGCAAGATATTGTGTCAAATGAATTGATTGAATGTTTTCTCATCAGTTTAAAGATAGTTTAATTAACTGACAGGAAATGAGAAAACTAGCTGCAGGTATATAGTATTAACTGTTCTCCCCTTCACTGATTGATGAGGAAGTCACAGGTTGGATGAGAGAGAGCATTAGGGACTTATGGTATCCTTGTGTATTTACAGACAGAGGAGTCGAGCACTATCAGAGCCACCAGATTTATAAATCAGGTGGCACAGCTGTTAATGTTTCATCAGAGTCCAAAAAGGGATCCCCAAAGGAATGGAAATTCCCCAAGGATGCTTCTGTTTCGTCCAACTCAAAACCCTTCAGCCTCCACTGTTCCTGTCTGCCTTTCTGTCCCTTGCTTGTCAGGAGTGCATATTCCAGAGGAAGATTTCCCCAAAATACTAAGGATTGTTAAAATCTGTTATACATGATCATGCATCAGGTTTTTCAGGAAAAACCACAGCAACCGGCCTATTCATGTCAATCCAAACAGCAAAAACAGATAATAATATTCAGTAGAGATGTCACCAGTCATCTCAAAATCAGGTCTCCGTTTGCAACTGGCCAGCAGGTGTGAGCTGAACTGGCAGGTCTTCAAATGTTCCTTAGTGCAATGTCTGCAGATGCGCTTTCAGTTTCCATAAATTATGACTGTTCAGGAAGCCAGTTGTTTGTTACAAACGCAATATATTATGGTTTGCCTGAAGATGTTTTTAGTACATTTGATATATTGGCCCAGAAAAGACTGATGGGGGGGCGGAGAGAGATTGTCATACCAACACTCACATTATTTTAGTGGTTATTGTGCTATCATTACCTTAAGGCTGGCCATGCCCAGCAGCACTATTTACCAGATTTTCTGAAGATGTCTTTCGCAAGGCTACACTTCCAGACTATGGCCTATGTTTTTCTTGATGACCCTTTTTTACAAAAGCATGGAACAATAATACTTGTGTATTTGAGGACAAGGGGGTAGAGGTTATTGTACATTATTTATTATGCTGCCCCTAGAGTTACCAGGTCTCCCTTCACCACCAGTGGTAGGTTTTTAGGGCGGAGCCTGAGGAGGGCAGGGTTTGAGGAAGGGAGGGACTTCAGTGTCATAGTCCAATTGCCAAAGTGGCCATTTTCTCCAGGGAAATTGATCTCTGTTGGCTGGAGATCAGTTGTAATAGGAGGCGATCTCCAGCCACTACCTGGAGGTTGGGAACCCTAACTGCCCCAGATTTTTATATGATATGCCAAGAATTAGACTTCTGTTGAAGTTGCTATAGCTCTCTTTCGAGCAATCAGATTTTGTTCTGGTTTGCTTCCTGTTATCACATCAAGATACCGTATTTTCCAGCGTACAAGACGACTGGGCGTATAAGACGACCCCCCATTTTTACAGTTAAAATATAGAGTTTGGGATTGTCCCGAGTCCGCGGCCTGGGGCTGGCCCTCGGGACTGCGCCCCAACCCCGCAGCCACCCCCGGTCCTCCTGGGGCGGCTCAACCCCCGGGGAAACAACACCACTTACCGGGGCAGGAGAAAGAGGGGGCGGGGGCGGCTGGACGAGCTGGCAGTGCTCCAGCTGGCGGAGCTGGCGGGAGGAACAGGAGGAGGCCGGGGGCCGACCTCCCGGCATGGAAGAGTGTGTGCCGACCCGGAGCGGCGGGACGTGGCTCTCGGGGGGAGTCGCGAGGGGAGAAGGGAGTGGGGAAGAAGAGGGGGACGGGGGCGAGAGTAAGGGCCCTCGAGAAGGGCGAGGCTAAAGGCGAGGGGAGGACTGAGCCGACGGCCCATGGAGGGCGGGGCTAAAGGAGGGTTTGGAGGGGAGGGATCCCATAAAGACAGAAGCTGAAGCGGAGGCCGGGGAGGAAAGGGGGCATGTTGGGTGTGCTAGGCGGCAGCCAAAACACCCTGTGCCGGGAGAAGAGAGTGGCCACCCCAGCCCCGGCCAGCCGGCCAGCCAGCCGCATGCCTGCCTTGCACTGCCGCTGGAGCACAGCCGAGCACTTCCCTCCGTGCACCCCGGCGCACCTGGCTCCGACTCCGAGCTGGGCAGTGAGCGCCCTCGCCGGGCTCGCCTCCCCTCCCTCCTCTGCCGGACATGGACAGAGCGGAGGCGGCTCCTCAGGCAGATTCTCCAGTCCGGCTCGGAATTCAGCATCCGGTGTATAAGACGACCCCCGACTTTTGAGAAGATTTTCCTGGGTTAAAAAGTAGTCTTATACGCCAGAAAATACAGTAATTATGCTGCTATGTTTATTTGCTATTGTGGCCTATAGAATTCAATGTGTTTGCCCAGGCAATCTCATCTGATTTAACTATTTTACTTTAATCTAGCTGATAGATATTTCTTGCTTTTTCCTTCATTATGCTCAAATGAATGTGTGTGTTTTGTTGACTATTTTATATGGGACTATTGATGACCCATGGTTACACAAAATAAACTTGAGTCTGCAAGATATTTCTCTAGCCTAATATGCATTTGTTGTCTCTTAATGAAGCCTCTGTTTACAGTATTTAAAAGAAATATTCCTACGCAAATAGGCCTCTGGGTGTTATTGGTGCATTATTTCAGATATCAATAAATATGATTATGTCTAATTAAAGAATGGCAGGGGAAAAAAAACCAAATTAGGTAATAGCCGTATCTACCTGCAAACAGAAAATTGTTCTGTTATATGGGCCAGGGTATGATATAACTAATAGATGATATGTCTAGGACTCTCACGTCACTGGGACTTATTCCTCCATTTTGTGTACATATACAACTGCGCACGGGCCTAGAACTGATAGAAGAAGCCTTCACTAAACTAATATCAATTGGCAATGAGTAGGGTTGCCAACCTCCAGGTACTAGCTGGAGATCTCCTGCTATTCCAACTGATCCCCAGCTGATAGAGATCAGTTCACCTGGAGAAAATGGCCGCTTTGGCAATTGGACTATGGCATTGAAGTCCCTCCCCTCCCCAAACCCTGCTCTCCTCAGGCTCCGCCCCAAAAACCTCCCACCACTGGTGAAGAGGGACCTGGCAACCCTAGTTGGTATACATAGGATTAAGTTCCCAAATATATATCTTAGCCTGAAATGCACGTATTTGCTCTGTGCTAACAAGGGGATGCCTTTGCAAGTTACAGCATCCTTCCATGTATGCCAATTTGGGTAACATGGATGCTTATTTGCATGGGCGAAGACAAAGACACACCAGACACATTTTAATTGACACAACTGAAAATACATATATATAATTGGCCTTCCATTCCTTTCCTCCTTTTCTCCAAAGTGATGGTCAGTTGGGAGACTCCATCTTACTATTCCAAGGATATAGCATTCTTGTTATTAGGTCAACTCTCCTCCCTAATAACATCCACTTGAAATGATAATCAGGGATGGACAGGTTGGCTATTTGTTCTGATTAGATGTGCTATCTATCCCTGAAAGGCTGATGTATCCAGATTCAATCTGTGTAAAATAGCATAATACGCGATTGCTAAAATGAAAGAGTAGTCAGATATAATGTAGAGGGCTCCTTGGGGCGGAGTTATGGAACTTAGTCGATGCCAATTAGCAGTCTAATATCACGGGGAATAAAGAGAATGCGTGGGATCATGGGCATAGTTCCTCAGCATGTACCATCCGTACAGATCTGTACTGCTTCTAATAGTTAATTTCTATTACAAACTTCATTTGTCCTTTGACTGGACACTAGAGCAAACCTAATACTGCTTTGCTTTCTGTTACTAGGAGTCTGCAAAAAAATATTACTACCTCTTATTTGGCAGGTACAGATATTATGGAATCTGTGGAATGTGAAAGCAGGTGGCTTGCTCCCATGTCTGCCCTTGCTATGCTTCTGCTCTGCTCCATCTGCGCCAAACTGAGGCATCTAGTCCTTGTTACAAGACAGTAGTAGTGCTGATCTTCTGCACCACCAGGACTTTCTTTTCAAATAACTATCCCACTGTTGGCTCAACAGTAGTTTTCTCCCTTTAATGGCACTCCATGTGAGTTATTTTTTGTATATATGGGGCTAAAAGTAACCAGCTTTTCCACTGGTGAAAAGGAGAGGAGGGGGTTCACTCTGACCACCAAAAATGCTATGCTGGGGATAGTGGCACCTACATGGACAAAAGGCATGAGGAACAGGGGATATAGTAAGGAGGGGAATTAAGTGAGGAGGAGAAGAAGAGTTGGTTTTTATACCCTGCTTTTCTCTACCTTAAGGAGTCTCATATTGCCTTCCCTTCCTCTCCCCACAACAGGCACTTTGTTAGGTAGGTGGGGCTGAGAGAGTTCTGAGAACTGTGACTGGCCCAAGGTCACCCAGCAGGCTTCATGTGGAGGAGTGGGGAATCAAACCCAGTTTTCCAGATCAGAATCTGCTGCTCTTAACCACTACACCACACTGGCTCCACACTGAGACTGAGTGGAAATACATGCTGGATCCAACCCATAAAGCTGTTGAATGCTGAACCAGGCCGTTGGCCCATTGTTGTCTAATCTCAGAGGCTCTCCTGGTTCTCAGAAAAACTGAAAACACTAGCTATCTGGAACCCTTTCAGTGGGGATGGTAGGGATTGAACCCAATTTCATTTTACTCCAACAATTAGAGTATTTATTCTTCCTACAGGTACTGTGGTATATTCTACAGATTAATGACTTTGACAGTGGTAGCATCAAATGTAATACCAACAGCTTGGCTCAAATGCAGTCTGCATGATCAGTTCCCCACTCTTCTTGACTTATTAAAGCTCATTTAAAATGGGTGCAGAAACATGAGGCTTATATGTAGGTAACTTTGATGAATGAATTGGTGCAAGGAATGGTTGAAGAAATCCACAGCAAAATTAGGAGAAAGTAATTTTCATGACATGCCAATGGTAAGAGCAACGTAGGAAATCTGACTTCCATCCAGCACACCATCAAAGCATAGTTAAGCTCTGTTGATTCCATGGGATGTGAGGATTGTTTGATGTGCATGGGATTGTTTCTCTGCTCCATAGTAAAAACTTTGCTCCTAATTTGCTTTGTGAATTAGTTGCAAGTTTCATCACTAACCAATTACAGGCTTTTCAGTTATCCCTGTTTTCAAAAATGTTTGATTTAGGTCAATGGCTTCAGTTAAATTAAATTTAGATGTGAATTGTTTTTACTGTTCTACTCTTTCCTCTTAAAAACTCTTATCAGATATTATTGGATGTTTCCTTAAGGAGATGCGTAGGAAGCGCAAAAGGAACCTTAATGGATGCTGCAGGAGCATTGCAATGCCTATATGAGGCAAGAGAAACTAAAATAAAGCTCTTATAATTTGACTTAACAATTGAGCCAAATAGGGCAGGGTGCAGAGAGTAACTGCTTGGAGCATGTATGCACCTTCCTCTCCCTCAATTCTGTTGTCCACACTTTTCCTCTAGAATGACAACTACTGTTCCCGTCTGTTCACCTGGATGTGGGAGCAGGAGCTGAAGGTTTAGAGGAAAGGAGTCCCTGAACTTTGTAGTGAATCCCACACCACAAGAGAGCATAGTGGATACAGCAGTTGTGGGTTCCGTCTATTTGACCATGGGTTGTGGGTTCTGACCATTTGATTATTCTGACTGTGCGTTCACATGAGCTCTGGAAGTGCTATGGTTCATCGGCAGTGTCAGTCCATTTCATGTTGGAACCCTCCTTGTGGTTTGCCTGTCTTCCCCCCATCCCCACCCCTGGGCCAGAGCCGAATTGTTTGGATTTTTTAACCATAAAATCAATTGTAGTGTCTGGCTGTTGTTAGGGCTCCTGCCCTTTTAGTTTTTTTCTTTTCTTTTCCTGTTGCTGTAGGCTTAGTTTTGTGTGTTTTTGCTGCAATTTCCATTGTTATTTGATTTTGTGGTTTACTGTTTTATAGTATTTTGAAATTAAGCCTGCTTGCCCTTTGTTCAACGATTTATTGGTAAATAAACAGTTAATTAAAAAAGAAGAGAATGTATGCACCTTCGTTGAGACGCAATTCTATAAAAAGGGAGTTGTTGTGATATAGTACTTTGAGTGTTGGACTATGGAAAGACAGGATAAAAATACACCAAATAAACAAATAAATGCAATTTGTTTCACCAGCTAATGCCACAAGTGCACAAGTATCAGTGCCACCCTAAGACCGACATTAGTGGGCCCCGACTCACCGGAAGGCTTGATTTGGTGGCCTGGGCTGGTAGCGGAGCCCAAGCCTGCTCTGCAGGTGGCAGGGCCTCACGGGAGCTTCAGACAAATTGGTTGGCAGCCGGAGAGCTTGCAGCAGGCCCCTTTCCCCTGCCACTGCGAAATGGCGGCAGGCACAATGGAAGCAAGGGAGCACGGGACCTGAGGTGTCCTGTGCTTCCTCCCGCACCGCTTCGCCCCGCCCTGATTTCAAATGAGCCAATGGGCCTGGGCGGCTGCAGGGCTTATGGGCTTGTCAGCCCTCCGGACCTGGGTGCTTCTGGTCAGGTCCAGCAGCGCCACATTTAAAGGGGGCTGGATGGGCCCTGATGGCATGGGGGCAAGTGTGTATGGCCTCCTTCCAGGTGGCAGTGATCCACACAGCGGGCTTCCATCCATGTGGGTTCAGATACTGCCATCACTGTTGCTCCCAGAAAGCAGGCTGGGAGGGTTGCCACATCGGCCTGCTCTGGGTGGGCCGATGTTAAGGATCATGCCCCAATAGGGTTACCAACCTCTAGGTAGTAGCTGGAGATCTCCTGCTATTACAACTGATCTCCAGCCAATAGAGATCAATTCACCTGGAGAAAATGGCCGCTTTGGCAATTGGACTCTATGGCATTGAAGTCCCTCCCCTCCCCAAACCCCACCCTCCTCAGGCTCCGCCCCAAAAACCTCCTGCTGGTGGTGAAGAGGGATCTTGCAACCCTACATCCCAATGCCATGCCAATGCCTATTGCTGTAACAATAAAATTGTGGCAATTTCATCCAGCTACTGTCTCTGTACCTTATTGCAAATCAGGGTCCTGGGAGCATGCGGGGAGGCATGGCCGCTAGGGAAGGTGTCTGGTCTGAGTAGATGGAGGAGGCTCTGCCCTGCTCCCCATAAGCACTAGGCCAGCAATTAAATAAGAAGACTTCAGGTAGGACTAAAACTCTACCACAAATTCCATATTCTCCAGGATGGTGCAGAAAATAATAACAGGCTTTCTGGATCAAGGATTATGTTGTTTTTTTAAAAACAAACAAACGGGCTGAATAACTCAGATTCGAAGCTTCCTATGACCTCTGCTTTGGTTCTCCCAATCTTCATAACTCTATAAGGGTGTCTTGAAAAGTAATGGGAAAATAGCTTCACGTCCCTCCTGTAGGCTGAAAATTACTGCTACTTTCCAAAGCACTCTTGTGTTGTTAGAATTGCAGTTGAAGATCCTTTGCAGAGAGCCCATTTGTAGCTTCCTGTTTCCTCAACCACTGGGGTTGTGTGGCATTGATCTGTAACATAACTGCTAGGAGAAATGGGTGTACCAATGTGTGTGTGTCTTTTAATGGGAATGAGCAAAGGCTGACGAATTCTGAGCCCGCTAGCTCTAAGTGGTGTTATTCTCATGACTCCTCCAGGCGGATTGTACTTCAAAAAATAGGAAGTTCAATCTATTCGAGGCTGTACAAAAAAACAGCCATTTCCCCAAATAAATGGCTGCTTTTTCTTAAACAGGAAAGCAATTTGTGGTGGATAGGAGGTACTTTGTGGACTCCCCACTCTTGAAGATAGCCGCTGCTAGCTGCTATACCACAAAGAGGATCTCAAGGGCTCTCTCTCAAGGTTTCTGTTTTATCGGTGTACAGCTTCTCAGGTGGGAAACTTGCTTCTTTTGTGCTCCACCGTTATTGACAAATCTCCCTAGTGACTTAAGCACAGGAGGAATTCCATTAGCAGGATGTAGGGTTAGATTGTGGTTTTCAGGGAATTCAAGTACATTCTGCTACTTAAAAGGACAGTTAATGCTCTCTGTTTGTAAACCAAATGTCTTAGGATAGGCCAGATCAATATGTTAGGAAAACACTAACAGTTTATAATATTTATTAGTGCCAGTTTTTATACAACAGGCCTTCTCTACATTGTTTCAGTCATAACATAAAGCATAAAACACACACTTCAGTGGAATCAATATAAAACAGGGTTTTGAAAGAAAATCCCTTGGGGCATAGCAAAAGCAAATAGTAGTCGAGTTATGGTAGATATACATAGCTGTACAGATTCCAGTTGGTTTGTGCTAAATGTGCCACAGCTGAGAATCTGGCTCAAAAACACTTCAAGCAAGCCTGCCTCCCCTGAGACCTCCAAAGTGTTGATGCAAGAGGTCGTGGGATTTGCAAAGATAAAAAAGCTACGTGGCTTGGGGAGCTGCAGTGAGGAGGGGGAACCAGGGTGGCAGCATTCCATTAACCATGGTGCTAAAGGAATTTATTGCAGGGGTGATTTTGCCTGGTTCTTCCTCCTTGTTACAGCTCCGAGTCTGCATGCATTCCATAGAACCCAAGCCATTCGTTTTCTCAGCCATTTTCATTTGTTTGCATAACAACCCATTGTCATATTATTCTTTAACCAAAAGATGTTCTGATTATTTTAAGACATGCTTCAGACATAATGCCAGGACTCATCTTTGTTCTATGTGGATACCGCCTGTGCTCACATATTAATTCTTCTTACTCCTGCATTCTCCTTCTCAGCAGCGAATTGTAATATAGTATGTTGTATCGTGTTGTGTGTTGTTGAAGGAAAAGAACAAAAAGACTCTTGATACATTCATACAAGTTCTTGGCATGTCTAAAGTAGTTCTGTCTCTTTTAGGCCAGGTAAGATAGATGCCTTTTATGCACGCTCTGTTTCCGATGGATCTGCAGCCCTCTAACCTCACAGTATTTGCAGTCAAATTCTCAAAACACTATGTCCAGGGGCTTTCCCCTGAAGAAATTCCAGGAGTACCATGTGATAAATTATGCATCCCCAG
The DNA here is from genome assembly GCF_029931775.1 of Euleptes europaea. Classification (NCBI taxonomy): domain Eukaryota; kingdom Metazoa; phylum Chordata; class Lepidosauria; order Squamata; family Sphaerodactylidae; genus Euleptes; species Euleptes europaea. The sequence goes on from NC_079319.1 coordinate 59,643,521, forward strand.
CAAAAATGCGGAGCTTCTAAACCATGCATGAGTCCTTATCCCCTGAAAACGCTGCTTTGTAATTGGGTGTGGGGTATTTTTTTTATATACTTCACCAGCCCCGCCAGTTCCACAGCAGGATTCTTTCATTTGATCTGAATTGAGTGGACATTTTACAGCCTAAGCAGAGAAGGGTATGGGCAAGCCTCCCCCAAACCAATTTGTTTCTGACTATGTCAGTCCAGGGGACATAAGAACATAAAAACACTTGCATGGCCAATTGTGACCATTTCATTGGTAGTCTTACACTCGCAAAAAAGAAAGAAAGGCTTTCATGCCTATAAGAGGATGTGTATAAGGGGAGTACAGCAAATCAGCCCAGCTCTATTCCATCGTGCCAAGAACTGAAACTGACCCACACTCGCTGTGAAACTGACCAAATAAGCACCCTCGTGGTATTCCAGCATTATTCTCTTTAGTGCACTCACAAATGGCTTTGAGGCGAGGGGTTGGATGAGGGGGACAGACATGTGGGAGGGAGAAGTGAGAATGGGTATGGGGAGAAAAATCTGAAGTGACAAGTATGCACAGGACCAGCTTTTGATTTGGGATCAAGGCAGACTTTAATCTCAGGGTAAAACAGAATCCTGAAAATATGGGGAAAACACAAAGGGAGTGCAAGGTGACTTCTGAAGATTGGAAAATACATGTGTAATGAAAGTAGTCGGGGGGTGATCATGACAGAAACAACCCATGCATAAAAGACCAGAATGTGTTGTAATCTAGTCACTTTAAAAAAATTAAAATTATTAACTCTAATTTTTCATTACCTCATTCTTGTCATAGTTCTCCAGTGAAGCAGTGTACTCTCTTTTAGACAATGATTTTCATTTTCAAATGCATGCTCATTCCATTTGAGAATCTTGGATTTACTTCACTGTTTACTTGACCTGAACAGTGAACTATTCCAGTCTCAGCAAATAGGAAATAATGAACTGGAAAATGATTTGAAATTTAGAAACTCTCTTTGAACATAACTGAACAATTTCTGAGCTGCTCAGGTAAACAGGCAGACTGGTTTAGCTTTACCTCTGGGAGAGGGCAAGAGTACCTGGCTGTGAAGCCTGTCTCTGGTGATGAGTAGACCTCATACTATTTAGTCTGACTCTTGGGAAAGGGCAGGTTGGTGTGGCTGGAATCCTGTGTGTGTGAAAGGATCCAACCTAGTGGCTAGAATTCAAACTACACTCTGAAGCCATAACTAACTTAAATTTATGTTCCTCAGCCAGGCTTCTCCTTTGACTGTCTGGAGACCTGTGCTGCTGATCTCTTCTTTAAAACTAACCTGGAAATAAATAGATCTTCTTTGTTATTTACATCCAACTCCTGTCTCAGCAATCTCCATGTTCTTCTTGTCGCCAGAAAAACGTACTGCACGGCAGGGAACCCCAAGCCTTTACACTTGCTATCATAAGAACATCTTATAACGGAGGGGAAGGTTTGCAGTTCAAAACAAACCTGTCTCCACATAATCATAAGAAGCTATATGGATCCCCTCAGTTTATAGAAAGGGCCTGTCAGACCATACTGCCCCAATCCGTCTACTGCATTTAGAGTTTCCTAAAGCTCGAGGAGCAGATTCAAAACCATTTCCACAAATGAAAAAAATTAGGGGTACAAATATATGGGCTGCATTTTCTGTGCTCTGGGATACCTCTTGGGTTTGTATAGCATTTCCTGTGCATTCAGTTCACATAAACCTGAACAGAGAGCCAGCTTGGTGTAGTGGTTAAGAGAAGTGGTTTGGAGTGGTGGACACGGATCTGGAGAACTGGGTTTGATTCCTCACTCCTCCACAGGAGCGGAGGATGTTAATCTGGTGAACTGGATCTGCTCCCCCACTCCTACACACGTAACCAGCTGGGTGACCTTGGGCTAGTCACAGCTCTCTCAGCCCTACCTACTTCACAGGGTGTCTGTTGTGGGGAGGGGAAGGGAAGATGATTGTAAGCTGGTTTGATTCTTCCTTAAGTGGTAGAGAAAGTTGGCATAGAAAAAACCCAACTCTTCTTCCGAACTTCCCAACAAATTGTGTTTCTTTATGCACTTTCTCTGCAGCTTTTTAAAATATTTGGCTTGAGAGAGGTGCTTGGCTAGGTGAACCCCTGTGTGAAACAAAACTTGCTTGTTCTTAATTCGACTTCTTCCTCTCATTAATTCTCTCCACATTCAAATATTACCATCATCTACTGATGTTGAATCTCTGTGAGATTATTCTGTCCAATTAAATTTTAACACCTTTTGATCCTGCTGTCAAGACATGCATATGTTTGCCACAGGAATAGTATTCCAGCTAATAGGTGTTGCGAAGAGGTTTTTTTTTAAGGGGGGGCAGGAATACTTTTAGTTTTGGTCAAGGAAATAAGGTAAAGTATTTTATAATATATAACTAATTTAATGAATATTTATTGTAATGTGTACGTCCTCATATATATTCTAAATTATATTCATAATCTAATGACAAGCAGGCAGGATAAGTGAAAACAAAGGTGCGATCCTGAGGACCTTTTCCTGAGAATAAGCCCTGTTAAATACCATTAGAGTTACTTCTGAGTAGACTTGTTAGGCTTGCTTCCTGAAACAGTCATTAGGGTTTAGGGAGCCAGGAAAGTTGTACATCCTGTAACTAAAATCTCCTGTGGAAAGAATACCTATGTATTAGCAACAGTTCAATCTTAGTTCTTTAAACCAAATGTCTCTGTTTCTTCAGAACCAACAAGATGCTTTCTCATACATAGCGGGTTAATTCAGTGTAGGTCAGACAGCAGCTTCACTTATAAAAATGCAGTCTCTATCCAGCTGATAGAGATCAGTTCACCTGGAGAAAACTGCTGCTTTGGCAATTGGACTCTGTGGCATTGAAGCGCCTCCCCTTCCCAAAGCCCGTGCTCCTCAGGCTCCACCCCAAAAACCTCCCACCAGTGGGAGGTAGTCCCCTACTTTTAACTTCAAAGTGAAGAAAAGGAAACAAAGGGCTGTTGAATTTTCAGGCCGCTAAACCTCATTTGGCTTCAGCGAACACACTGAATGAACCAAACATCTTAGACTCTGAACCAGAGGATTCTTTTGGGTCTCATGTGATGTGCAAGCAGAGTCCTAATATTTATGATTGTACAACATTTGAATGGTTGGCTTCTCTCGTGAAAGATTTATATGAACTTTTGGATGGAGGGGCTCTCACACAATTGCATATATGAAGCTGATACTAACTGTGCCATCCGAAGCAGAACTTTCCCCTTCCAAGTCCTGGACATCAATAGATTTAGAAGGGTGTAACTCTGCTTAGGGTGGCTCCATTAGCCAATACTGTTAATTCTGATGGGGAGTGGCTTTCTATAGAGCCTGTAGTCAAAAGCTCTGCCCACAACCTGAGTTTGATCCTTACGGAAGTCGGTTTTAGGTAGCCGGCTCAAGGTTGACTCAGCTTTCCATCCTTCCGAGGTTGGTAAAATGACTACCCAGCTTGCTGGGGGTAAAGCGTAGATGACTGGGGAAGGCAATGGCAAACCACCCTGTAAACATAGTCTGCCTAGGAAACGTCGGGATGTGACGTCACCCCATGGGTCAGTAATGACCCAGTGCTTGCACAGGGGACTACCTTTACCTTTAGTGGCTTTCCAGAGTTTCAAGCAGAGATCTGTGATGGACTTAGATTTAAACAAACAAGTCTTCTATTGTCACATTTACCTTGTCCCTCAGACCTTGTCAGCTTAGTGGTTTGCGTAAATAAACACTTGCATACCGTATTGATTAATGGAATATACTTGGAGGCATAGGGATTTTGCTTTTCTGTACTTTTATTTCCTTGCCATCAAAGTTGTAGTCCTGTCACCTGGCAATTGACATAGTGCAGGTTCTATGCTTTTCCTTCCAAGAGAAGGGAGAAGAAAGAGCTGAAGGTGTATTTGGGTGCTGGCAGAAGGCAGAGTAGCCAACCCATAAAAACAAAGCAATTTATGACAATCCACCAGTGCTTTTAACACTGATAACTTATATGTTAAAAACCAAAGCTGCTATATCATGTATAGAATTTGTTGTGGGCAGTTCTGCTGAAGTATCCCTCAGGAACAAAGGTTTGCTGTGCAACATAAGAAGAGTTACTTTTTTAAAATCCATTGGCTTCAATGCGATCTCCTGCCACGAGCTAGGGAAGCCCCTTGCAGGTAGGGTTGCCAGGTCCCTCTTCACCACTGGCAGGAGTTTTTTAAGGCAGAGCCTGAGGAAGGTGGGGTTTGGGGAAGGAAGGGACTTCAATGCCACTGAGTCCAATTGCCAAAGTGGCCATTTTCACCATGTGAACTGATCTCTGTCGGCTGGAGATCAGTTGTAATAGCAGGAGATCTCCAGCTGGTACATGGAGGTTGGCAACTCTACTTGCAGGGGTGTTGAAAGTGTGAGAGGGAAAGGGGGATTCCAGAGGCACTGATTACCCTGGGCTCCTTGAAGTTGGGAGAGAGTTATGTGATATGCTTTTATATGATGTTTAGGTTGGGCCTTGAGGGAGCATGTGAGAGGACCCAGAAAGAATCTGTGACAGCTCTTGGCAGCCCTGGTTCCAATAAAATACTTATCTTATCATTTGCTTCTGGGAAATCATAACACACAGTATTTTTAGTACATCAGTGATCTGTCTGTTACATAATTATCATGCTGTTCTGCTGTAGTTTGAACCAATTAATATAAAGTTTGGTTGGAGCTGGGTCTAATTATGATGGCAGGAGCATTTCACACATTCAACTAAATTTTATTTAGTAAAATCCAATTATGATTAAATTGCAAGTGAGCACTGAGTTATTTGTATTCTTACTGGCTAAATGTCTCATATAACACTTTATGATTTTTTAAAAAGGGTAACTGTTTCCTATTCTGGAAGTTCAGAAGGCCACTTAGACCATTCAGGTATGATAGGAATGTCATAAAAGATGATGATGATGAAGAAGAAGAGTTGGTTTTTATGTGCTGACTTTCTCTACCACTTAAGGAAGAATCAAACTGGCTTACAATCACCTTCCCTTCCCCTCCCCAGAACAGACACCCTGTGAGGTAGGTGAGCCTGAGAGAGCTCTAACAGAACTGGGACTAGCCCAAGGTCACCCAGATGGCTTCCTGTGGAGGACTGGGGAAACCAACCGAGATCCCCAGATTAGCCTCTGCCGCTCATGTGGAGGAGTGGGGGATCAAACCTGGTTCTCCAGATCAGAGTCCACCACTCCAAACCACCGCTCTTAACCACTACACCATATTGGCTCTCACATTCTCATGGCCTAGGGTTCCCAGACTGCCTCTCAGAACCCCTCCCCCCCCAAGATTCTCTTCTTATAAAAGGACACATATGCAGATGAGACTATGGATAGAAACTTCTGATGGTAAACCAAATCCCCATCTTTTTGTACAAGCTGATAAACTGATATGGATTTAAAAAGTAAACTTTTAGGGTTGGATATTACAATTTACATACTTGAGCTCAATGAAAACAATAATGTGAGAGAACAAATAATTTTATAATAAACAGAAGCATGATTTTCCTTGGCCAAGAACGTTGAACAATGCTTTCGACCGACCAAGTTCTTTACCTATTAACTCAAGGTAGTAGGGAAAGAGAACTGGGCTTCTGAACTGCACTTTGTCTTTCAACAAATATAACTTGGTTCAATGCAAACCCAAGGAAAGCTCTCTGATTTCTCTAGAGCAAGAGTTTCTGCAAAATAGCTCAAACAGGCTCTTTAGCAATCAGTATCCAAGCAAACTTCGATTATACAGACAACAGGTTTTTTCATGTGCTTAAGAGAAGCTGCTACTTTTGTGCTTGGTAACTCTGTTCTGATAGACCTGTTCTAGCTTTTAGGTCCAGTTCAGGAGATTTAAAACATGAGACCACAGGCTTTTAATGGAAAATATGATGTAAATATATAGGAAAGAGATATACATTAGGAATAAGACCATGTTAAGTTTAGTTCCATGATCTAGCTCTGACCTACATTCCATTCCTCCTGGTTTCCAGGTTAACTTGGAGAATTTCTGACTTTTGTTTTGAAATTGGCACATGCTTTTTAAAATAAAGGTTGTCAACATGCCTAACTGCATATGAAAATTGATAAAAATACCACAAACATAGAGGAAAGAGCACAATGACATCATTTTGCAGTGTAATTGATTTGCACATGCTCTTGTGCATATCATTAACCTGGAACCAGAAAAAGAAACACAGGCTGAAAACAGCACAGACAAGAAGAAGAAGAAGAAGAAGAAGAAGAAGAAGAAGAAGAAGAAGAAGAAGAAGAAGAAGAAGAGGAGGAGGAGGAGGAGGAGGAGGAGGAGTTGATTTTTATATGCCGACTTTCTCTACCCCTTAAAGGAGAATCAAACCAGTTTACAATCACCTTCCCTTCCCCTCCCCACAACAGACACCTTGTGAGCCTAAGGTCATCCAGCTGGCTTCATGTGTAGGAGTGGGGAAAGCAACCAGATTAGTGTCCACCGCTCATGTGGAGGAGTGGGGAATCAAACTCAGTTCTCCAGATTAGAGTCCACCACTCCAAACCACCGCTCTTAACCACTACACCACGCTGGCTCTCAACTCATCTGCAGTGAGGTGAACAGCCCAGAAATCAACCAGACTGACTTCAGGGTTCAGATCAATTTCCATGCAGTGGATTTTGTGCAGGATAAATCACATGAACTGAGGTTAAGCTGCAGTTCCAGCCAGATGCTGTGGGATGCTTTGGTTTTGGCACTTACTTTAGGGGTCAGTGGCATGCTAAGCCATAACCTACAAAGTGGGAGGCGGCTAGTAGTATACAGGATGAACTTTTTTGTTGAAATTTTGTAGTTGCTGTCCACATGTGAGATAACGTTTTGCAAACAAGACAATCTACTCAGTGCAGTAATCAGACTGTGTTGCATGTCAGTGCCAATATGCTACAGTCACCTAGATTTGTGAAGCTTGTCTTTCATTGTCTTCAGTTGAAAGTCTTACTTTCTTCCTGAAAAACACACACCAAGTCCAAGCAGCAAGATAACTGATGCCATGTCCAGTCCAGTTGCTTGTTTTTAGGCAGCTTGTCTTGGATGTTGGATAATTGCTGGACAGAATACATCAAAATCAATGTAAATCTTCGGAATGAGTGTGCATTTTAACCCCACTCTTGGGCCTTTTATGCAGGAACGTTTCCCTGCCGACTGCTTTGGGCCTTCCTTTTGATTATGCATGCCTTTTCTGCCCATCAGAGGTCGCCTTGCTCTCCCCACACGTTTTGCCCGCATTTTCCAGATTCTGGCTAAAACAGCAATTGGAAAACATGGGCAAAACACGTGGGGAGAGCAAGGCGATCTCTGATGGGCAGAAAAGGCATACATAATCAAAAGGAAGGCCCAAAGCAGTTGGCGGGGGTGAATGCGGGGAAACATCCCTGCATAAAAGGCCCTGGTATTCAACTCAATTATAAGAGACACACTGAAGTTCAAGCGACTATTGGATAATTCCAGGCACATTCACTTGGCATTGCTCGATTTCTCTGAGGCAGTCAGGCTTTCAACCCAACACAATTAGGAACATGTTGGCAGTAGAAATATGTGAAATTCTGTTCATTTTCATGTCATTTGTAATTGCTTCCATTCATTAATTTTTTGTTTGTTTTTCACTGGGAAGCACACTACTGGGATGAAGTTTTCAGAGACTTTATTACTTTATGGCGGTATGATAGCAGATAGGCTTCTAGCTTTATAGACAATTAAAGGTTAAATAATATTTTTGGTAGTGTCTTCTTGATTTTCCATCTGATTGGGAGGAAATTCTCAAGGACTGCACCCTCTTCAGAAGAATAATCCCTGACAAGTTTCAAGAGATCAGTAAAAGGGTCTCAAGTCTAAGGGAGAATTAAAATTCTCACATAACAAATTAGCCACAGGAGACATTTCGCACCTGAAAAAGGCAGGCGTAGATACACAGTGGCCCTTGGCACTCCAAGCAATACAGGCAGAGTTTCACAATGAGCCTTCTTGCCTCTACTAGTGAATATCCACTGCCATGTGGAGGGGCTGTGGCTCAGTGGTAGAGCATTGGCATGCAGGAGGTCCCAGGCATCTCCAGTTAAAGGGACTAGGCAAGTAGGTGATGTGAAAGAGTTGGTTTTTATATGCCGACTTTCTCTACCACTTAAGGGAGACTCAAACTGGCTTACAATCACCTTCCCCTCCCCACAACAGACACCTTTTGAGATAGGTGAAGCTGAGAGAGCTCTAACAGAGCTGTAACTTGCCCAAGGTCACCCAGCTGGCTTTGTGTGTAGGAGTGGGGAATCAAATCTAGTTCACCAGATTAGCTGCCGCCGCTCATGTGGAGGAGTGGGGGAACAAATCTGGTTCTCCAGATCAAAGTCCACCTCTCCAAACCACTGCTCTTACCCACTTCACCATGCTGGCTCCCTGGAGAGCCGCTGCGGGTCTGAGTAGATAATACTGACTTTGATGGACCAAGGGTCTGATTCAGTATAAGGCAGCTTCATGTGTGTTCAAATCACTTCTACTACCATACTGTGTACTACCATGTTAGTTGTACTGTGTACTATCATCTTAGTTAAATACATCGATCAATTTTTTATTCTGAAATAGAGAGCTGATTCAGGATACAAAACAGTTTTTGTCTAGATCCCAGCTAAGAATCAGTTTAATTTGACTCAAAGCAAAAATAAAATAACAACAGCTACTACAACACTGGACTGTTCTGTTACCAAAAGGTGGTATCTGAAGGAATCTTCTCCTAAAATTCAGTGACACATTTCCTGCCTTTTACCAGACACATTGTTTTAAAGGTATGTTCTTAAATGACCACTACATTTAGGACTTCTCTCCTTATATAAGATAGCATGCACTGGACTGTAATGGGTAGCAGATGGCATTCTTTCCAGTGGAATTAATAGCAACCAGAAGCATTGCTGCCTGCTTTTGTTTTGTCTTTCTGTTTTGTAAATTTATAGAACTTTTTACAAAGCAAAGAAAATCACTTTACAAATATAGTTTATGGATGCTAAGAGAGAAAGCTTTCTCTGGCCTGTGTTATTTTAGTTGCAGGCAAAGATAATTATTTGAATGCCACTCTGCTACTTTAACTAGGCAGTCTCCACTTTAGTTGGGGGAATTAACTGGAGACAGAGAGTGAGAGGGGGTAACTGGGATCGATAACTTGTGTACACCAGGATAGTCCTCGGTGAAAACTCTCAAATGAGCAGGCGGTTGTATAACTTAAGTGGGTTTTATTAAAGAATTAAAAATAGTAAAACAATTAAATATATTTCAAGCAATGAGCATACACACATGAAACATACAAGAGCTGACTAAGAAAAAAAGGAAAAGGTGGATAGGGTTTCAGGTAGGGGTGTGCATATCAAAAAAAACCAAACCGAAAATAAACCAAAAATATATGGGGCGACCCCTTCCAGACCCCATAACTTCGGACCCCCTGACCCAATCTTCACCAAACCTGGGGGTTCTTGCAACGAGAGTCCCTTCAAGCTACCCTGAAAATTTGGGACCTCTACCTGCAAAAATGCCCTTGCAGGAGCAGCGGAAAGCCGGATATTCTGGAATGGCAAATTCAGCTTTGCCAGCCTCCTGGATTTTGCTGATTCAGTATACCCCAACCAGAAATTTACTGAATTTGCATTTATTAGGTATTTTTCCGGTTCGGTTTTTACTGAATCAACAGCCCTAGTCAGGCTGAGGAAAGAGGGGGCAGTGGGAGGACAAAGGGAATGTAGATGTGTTGGGGTAAGGAAGGAGAAGAAGGATGGTGTGAAAGGAAAAGATGGGAGGAGGAGGAGGTGGCAGAGGAAGGAAAGGGTAGAGAAAGATGGCTGGGGTGTGCGTTTCAGAAGTCAAAGGAGAATACAGGGATCACTGAGAGAATTTCCCCATGAGTTTCTCATGGGTCCTTGTTTGCCAATATATCTAATTTTTAATGTTTCCAAAGCACTGGCTATTTAAATCTGGAGATTAGAGCCATAAACAGACAAGAATGATCTTTGTATAAACCTGACAAAAGTACCAGCTTCACAGAAAAATCTGAAATCTAAAAACAAAAAAGACTGGGGGGTTAGAACCCCCCAAATAGTAGAGGAAACAACTGTAACTTTAAGACACAAATGCCCTCTGTGGATGTTACTAGGCAACGACAACATTATTGCCAGTTGAAGCTTTGGTTTCTGTCAGTAAAAGGCAGGAGGAGAGGATAGGCCCTTTCCAGGGCTACTTTGGGGCCAAGCTTGGCAGCAACCACACAGCAACTTGCTACAATGTGACTTGCATGACATATCCAGGCCCAGCAGCCACCCAACAGAAGCCAATATGGGTGTTTCAATATGGGTGTTTCAATAATCAATATGGATTAGAGTTTCAGACCAGGATCTGGGAGACAAAGGTTCAAGTCCATATTTTGCCATGGAAGATTGCTGGGTGACCCTGGGCCAGTTATTCACTCTCACACCCTAACTTACCTCATAGGGCTGTTGTGAAGATAAATGGGAAGAAAATTAGGTAAGCTATTTGGGTTCTCATGTGGAGAAAGGCAGGTTAGAAATGTGGTAAATAAATAATAAATATATCTGGTTGGTAGATGGCTAGGTAGATAGGTAGGAAGGAGAAAAGGAAGTAGGGAAAGGTGAGGATATTGGGTTTGCCAGGAGGAGAGAAAGAAGAAATAATGGTTGAGGGAGAATGAGACTTTCCCCCTGCAAGTCCTTATGGGTTTCCCACTACTCAACTGCATGTGCCCTGGTGGCTAGCACTGTGTGACTTGGCCAGATTTTTCCAGGGAGAAGCTGACAGTGGAAGCGAAGATTGGTAAACTGAATACAGGGGGTGCAGATAAAGGTACGTTGGCTGGTGAGTGGGAAGGAGAGGAGGTGACAGGAGAAAGAGAGACACTATGCAAGATTTTGGGACAGAGAAAAGAGTGGAGGAGAGGAAAATGACATGCCCTCTTCAAGTCCTTGCAGGTCCCTTGCTTGTCATTATATTTAACTCTCAACATGGCCAAATCTGTGAATACTTACATCCAAAGATTGGAGCTACGGACAGGCAATGGCTGGGCTGGCATTGTTTTTTTAAAAGTTTTTTTATCATAAAACAAAATAAAAAATAAACAAAGAATATAAAATAAACATTACAAAAGGGTACATACAAATTATTAAAAATTCATAATATCAAAATTATAATATTTATAGTACCCTGAAAACCCCCCACCCACCTAGAACAGTGTCCCACCACCACAATATTGGACTTCCGGAGAAGTGTCTTAACAGTTTTAAATTATTCGTTCTTAACAATATATATAGAAAATAGTAAAAATTACATCTATAACTCATTCACTAAGTTAGTAAAATTCATTTTTACCAGTTTGTCCCAATATTCGGCGGCCTTTAACCATGTTTTTTTAAAATTCTTCCATATCCTTCCCATGTAGGGAATCTGTTAATTTGGCCATCCGCATATACATCTATAATTTCTCTCTCCAGTCTTTAATTAGAGGTTTTTTTACTTGCTTCCAGGATTTAGCTATTGTAATCCTTGCAGCTGCAAAACTATATTGGCATATGACTCTGTCACTTCTATTCATATTATCCCTAGGAATTCCCAATAAACAAAAAGTTTATTGGGCTGGCATTGTTCAACTTGCCCAGACTTTTCTCAGGGAGACATTGGCGGGAGAAGGAAAGCTGAAGACAGGGGGTCAGATAAAGGCAAATTTTCTAGTATGTGGGAAGAAGAGAAGGGAACAGGAAAAAGAGAGATGCGATGGGGACTTTCAGGAAAGGGAAAGATGAAAGACTGGAGAAGAAGAAAATGAGATGCTCTCTGCAAGTTCTTGTGGGTCCCCTGCTTGTATCACTGGGTTTTCCAAAAGGTAGGAGTCATAGTGTTACTATTTTTTGTGTGTGTGATGCCAGGGCATTCACGAAACCTACGATCATGCTGTGAAAAATATGCCTGTTTCTGGTTTCACAGATCAGTCACCTTAAATAGTATCACCCTTAAATGACATTTGAAAATCCCTGCAGTGAAAACAGAGAGGAGTCAAAAGATGTGAAGTGCTTTTTTTAACCTTGAAGTAACCAATATGACTGCACAAGTAATGTACTCTCATCAAAGTCATTTTCTAAGCAACAGAGTCTGCACCTTACTGATTAACGTAGTAAGTTACAGAGGTAAAAATTCCTTTTGTATTTTAAATACTGGAAATGAAAGGTGACCTCCTGCCATCTTTACTTTTAAGCCTCTCAGGGGCTGGCACAGCTGTCCTTGTGGCTCTCTGCAGTGGAGTTTGCATGGCTTGATGACCCACAACTGATATATAACAGATCTTTGTGAGTAGTGCAGATCGTGCAACATGGTTGTACGTTGGTGAACAGTCAACAGACTGTTTAATGGTTCAGTTGTTAACGACCCTAGCTTAGTTCATTTGGCGCTCCACCTCCTATGTAAGAACCACGGGGTAGAAGTCAACAATCTCTGAAAGACAGGAACACAAAGATCTGTTTTGTTTTCATTTAACAAAGGGCTGTGATCCGAAGGATTACAAACATTTAATCCTATGATTTCTATATAAAGAACACTTTGACAAACATAAGGCTCTTTTAACAAGGTGGGCTGAGAAAGAGGAGAAACAACAAGTTCTCAGAAAGCCTCTGCAGTTTTCATGTGGTCTGAAAAGCTGGAATAATAAAGGCAGCAGCAGCATGAAAAGATGGGACTCACCTATACAGAAATCAATGGGTAAAATCAATGGGTAAATTGTAAAAGCTATTTAGTCAACTAGCTCTTTAATATATGGCTTTTTGAAGTGCCAAACAGCATTTTTAAAGTGGTGCATTTATTTTAATGTGAACAGGGTGCTTGATCTTGATGAGGGAAGAAATCACGGAAAATCCAAAATGACCGATTTCCTTCAGAGGATAAGTGTTTGTTGTTTTCCTCATACACGTAGTCAGAGATCTGCTACAAGGCACCCATACCTTTTGCTAAAGCTTAATAGCCTGGCATTTAGCATTTTGATCTAAAACCACAAAGGAGGGGAAAGCTGACCCTTAAAATTGGTGTCTATCCCATTCTCATGTCTATCATTATATTGCATAGAGAAATATATATCTATATCTATATCTATAGATATATATTGCCTCTGGTAGTCTTACTTACTTTAATGATATTGCTCACATGGCCAATTCAGCCCTGAACAAGGTCACACTAAGATCAAATGCCTCTGGTAGTCAATAAATACTTTTAAAGAAAACAAACCAATACCATACCAAGTTCTTGAGAAATTATGCTAGACACAGGCCCCACAACCTTGACTTTCATGTATACATAGGGTTGCCAACCTCCAGGTACTAGCTGTAGATATCCTGCTATTACAACTGATGTCCAGATGATGGAGATCAGTTCACCTGGAGAAAATGGTCGCTTTGGCAATTGGACTCTATGGCATTGAAGTCCCTCCCCAAACCCTCCCCTCCTCATGCTCTGCCCCAAAAACCTCCCACTGGTGGCGAAGAGAGACCTGGAAACCCTCTGTATACATGCTGAAGAGGAAGAAGGTTGAAGATATAAAATTGATTCTTCTCCTAGGAATCAAGTCATTTGTTAAGAATGGTTCTGCTTTGTGTTCATTTCTGTGTTTATTGGACATTCCTGCTATGCATCATTACTTGTACCTTCCTAGGTCTTTTCTTCATCCCATTTGTGATGATTCTAATCCATCCTTTCAAGATACACCTTGCCTTGTACTTTAGCTGATTTACCATGCAATCCTATGATTTAGTTCAGTTCAGGTTCAATGGGATTGGACCAAAATAACTGTTCTATGTGCTCAATAATCTCTCTGTCTCACAAAAGCCTTTTAATTGTTCTGTAACCCCACTTATACTTTCCCCTAAAAAGGGAGGTAAAGATGTAACTGAAAGGTTTTTTTTCAAAAAAATGCTTACTTTGATATCTTTCTTTCTAAAATATGCTTAGAGTTTTCTCATTTTGTCAGAAATGTTATGCTTTCATTGTTCAATCACAAACACAGCAAAGAACACTCTAATTTTATACAGAACATTAAATTAACAGATCTCAGAGTTCATTCCCTAAGGGTAAGCAAACCAAGAGCTGACTCAACACTTCTAAACACAGCTTAAACAAACAGAACAAAGCCAAACACAAAAATTATTATGTTGAATGCTAAAAACACTTAAGTAATTCATCAAAAATGACTCTTGTTCACATATTTGCTTTACAGTTTCCTCTGGGACTATCTTTTTTTAAAAAAGACTGGAAACTTTTATCCCAGTGGGGTGCAGACTGTGTTTTTCATTTTAAAATATTTAAATGGTTTCAAATAGGAAACTTACTTAATTTAATTTTGAAACATTGTTTACTGTTGACTTGCCAAACTAACCAGTAATACTTGTCTTCTTTTTCATTTGATAGAACTTTCCCAGTCCAATATGACTGATAGTGATTTTTTTTTAATTCAGAAAGGGATACAGACATTTATTAGGACATAATAAAGGCTCATACTTCTCATAAAGACATAAGAAAAGCCATGCTGGATCAGACCAAGGCCCATCAAGAAAAGAGAGGATAGTCCGTGAACTTGGCTGCAAACTTTATAGGTCAGTTTCATTTCAGTTGTATACAAAAAGAATACTAGTCATGATGCATACCCATTCTCTCTAGTATCAGAGGAGCATGCCTATTATATTAGGTGCTGTGGAACACAGGCAGGATAACGCTGCTGCAGTCAACTTGTTTGCAGGCTTCCTAGGGGCACCTGGTTGGCCACTGTGTGAACAGACTGCTGGACTTGATAGTAGAGGAAAGAAACAGCATGGATTGCCTTGCTAGTATTTCCACCTTACACATTTTGCCTGACTGTCTTCCAAAGCCAAGTGTGTTCATGTTTATCCCAGTGCTCTAAGCCGAATAGCACTACGACCTGGAAATAGTAATTTCATCCAGTAATTTCTGGCTATGCCTCTAATTAATGTCACCAGTTACAGATGCACAAAAGCAGCATATACACTCAAAATGCAGTTGATTTTAAATGATACATGACTTTATCATAATTACACTGGGGACCTGGTAAGTTGTGACTATGTGCCAACAGTGGTTACCTGGCCAGTCACCATGTTGATTGCTGTTTACTGGGCAGATGCAAACCTACTCAAAATGCAACTCATTTTAACTTGTGAACAAGCATTCTGATTATATGAATGCTTACCTGGTGGAGGGGGAGGAGGCATTATGAACAAGGTAAGCTTCAGTTGAGGAGCCCTGTGGCGCAGAGTGGTAAGCTGCAGTACTGCAGTCCAAGCTCTGCTCACGACCTGAGTTCGATCCCAACAGAAGTTGGTTTCAGGTAGCCGGCTCAAGGATGACTCAGCCTTCCATCCTTCCGAGGTCGGTAAAATGAGTACCCAGCTTGCTGAGGGTAAAGGGAAGATGACTGGGGAAGGCACACTGGCAAACCACCCCGTAAACAAAGTCTGCCTAGTAAAGGGATATGATGTCACCCCATGGGTCAGGAATGACCCGGTGCTTGGACAGGGTACCTTTACCTTTTAAGCTTGAGTTGACTTTTGAATGCCTTATGTGAAAAAACCTGACTCATCCCTGCTACCAAAATACTTAGGAATGAAGAACTGTGGTCCAACCAGAATCTGTGTTGCTCCATCCCATAGATGAGAAGCTGTTGAAGTCAGATATAGTGCCTCAGAGTTCAGGGAATTTCACATTATCTCTA
The DNA here is from genome assembly GCF_029931775.1 of Euleptes europaea. Lineage (NCBI taxonomy): Eukaryota > Metazoa > Chordata > Lepidosauria > Squamata > Sphaerodactylidae > Euleptes > Euleptes europaea. The sequence continues at coordinate 59,659,338 of NC_079319.1, forward strand.
CTGGGTACTGTATTCTTCCTTAACATTCTGGAGATGCTCAATGTGATTCTTGCTTAGATAAACTCTGAATCCTCTGGGATCTATTGGAACATATGAATGTCAGGTATGAATTTTTTTGTCCCTATAGTAAACCATTGAAATTTTTCAGATCTTTATTAGTTTCAAGTATACAGTCGTACACATGCCTTGAAAACGAGACCTGAGAATGTCTTAGTATTTTAGTATTTCTTGTGAAGTATAATATTATAAATGTGTATATATGACAGAAGTCATATTCCTCTTTCTTTTGATATATCTTCTCCAGTGGAGTGTTGCCTTGAACAAAAGCAGCCTGCTGGACAAATTGTCAAGGAATGGTAACATAAAAACTAGGGCTCTTAAAGCCCCATTATCTGCAAAGAGACACAAGGGTAAAAGAAGAACTCATCATTACAACTCTTTTATTGTCATGATTGTCCACTTAGTGCATTAAATTGCAGTGGCAGGGTAAAACTTCAGGTTTTTTTCTTTGCAGTTACTTGCTCTAACAAAGATTACACAGCAAGGAAACTATTGCCTCCACAATAATTAGATGGAATTATTGGGTTTCATCAAGGCCAGCTGCAGAGAGGGAGGAGTTATACTACCCAGGAGATATTCTGATTCACTTTGTTACCCTTCCTGGAATTCCTTCACAGATTATAGAGCTAACTTCCTCTGGCTGAAGTGTGAGGTCAGAACTGTGAAAGTACCTGAAACATGTCTTACTTAGACAGAAATAACTTCCCTGGGTGTATATTTTTGTAGGAGCTAGAAAAATCCACAACTTTTAGAGAAAACTTTGGCCTAAGTGTGGAATGTAAAGCTAAATTTGAAAGTGCACTATCCATGGATAATATCATGATTATCCACAACTTTTAGAGAAAACTTTGGCCTAAGTGTGGAATGTAAATCTACATTTGCAAGTGCACTAATCATGGATAATATCATGATTTTTCAGATGGTGGATAGGACCACAAAAATGTCAGCTCAGCATGCAATAGTAGTAGAAAAGCAAATTCCTTGGTAGGATTTATTAGGAAAGGGATTGAAAAATAAAATTGCAAGGATCACAATGTTTATATACCTTGTTTATCTGCTGGGAGACATGGTAACATGCTAATTTCCCCCTCTGAGTCTAGTCCCCCTCTCTGGATCCAGCTAATAGCCACAGTCACTAAAGGGAACTTCCTCATTCAGTAAACATCTGAATCCCAGTGCCAGGAGACATCTGGGGAAGGCCTTGGCCTCTATGCCCTGTTTTTAGACCTCCAGGAGAACTGATTGGCTACTGTGTGAGACAGAATGCTGGACAAGATTGATGACTGGTCTAATCCAGCAGGGCTCTTCTTATGTTTTTATTATTGCATTGTAGTTACAATTTCATGGTATTCCTATGTGGGTTAGCCACTTATGGATATGCCTATATGTATAGTAAGCTACCAGACACAACAGTAGTTGCAGCCTTCTGTAAGGAAGGTATGTGTACAAATCCATCCAAATTCAAAATGCAATGGATGATTCTGTATGTATCACTATGAATTTATACAGTGATTGTTGAGGAAACCCATTAATCACTTGCTTCTGTAAATTTGATCATGTGTTATGTTGCAATGAAAGACTTGGGCCAGCCAAAAGAAAAAGCAACATCTCCTTGGATTAATATGTGTCCCAAATCAATTTGAGAAATCAAAATATTCTTGGGAGTGATGCCTGCCCTTTCCTGAAATGCCAAAATTCTTCTGCATCAGTAATTTTTGTATGAAACTTGCTAAAGTATTATATATTTATGAATTTGAAGCGACAATCTGATGGATATTTCTAGCTCTTGTAATATGAATGTCTGGCAGGAAGAAACCCATAATATCCATTGTGGCTGCTTCTGTCTGAATAAGGTCATCAATCCACCCAATTTTCTCCAGTGATTTGCCAGAAGTTCTCAGCACTGTGATTTTGATTTGCAAGCCATTTAATCTATTCACTACAAAGTACTAAAGAGTAATTTTTGCCCCAGATAGATAGGCAAGGGTGTGCTCTTTTCAAGGTATTTGAATGATTGCTACATTAGATCTATTATTGTCCAGTTGTGCATCAACATATAGCTAGTACACAGAAATGTAAGCTCTGAAATGTTTGTACATTGCACAGGAATACAAATTTTACTGCAAGTGCATATTAATATTGCAGGTTTCATTTAGAATCATGAAACAATCAAAATTAAAAGCATGAAAGAAGCTATTTTTTCACTGTAAACAGAATGGAAAATGGATATTAGGCTGCCTGCTTCTGTAACAAGGTCACTTTAGCAGTCCTGTATAGTTTCTACTATTATATTTAGGGTTGTTCATATTGATAAACCCCAACTGTTTCAGCAAATTTCGGGATTTGGGTTTACTGAACGCTGAAGCCTGAGGGTCTCCCCAAAGCCGAATAAGTGATTTCTGAAAACGCTGAATAATGATTCGGCTTTTTTGGGTTCAGCTGTTCCCCTTTGCTCAGATGCATGGTTCAGTGCTTTCTTCCATTTTTCTATCTTTTTTTTTTTTTTTTACTGGTTTTGTTAGGGTCAGGGTCATGTAATCGGCGATAACTTGGTCTGACCAACCATTCAGTGGGTTGATATGGATGAAGCATAATGGTTTTTTTTAAAGATGGGGCTCACCCAGTCCCATCCAAAGAGAGATACCCTCCAACTAAAAAGAACCAGCTTCAACAGCTGCTCATACCACCAGGCTTCCAAAGGAGACTTTCTCACCTGCATGGATGAGCAATCTCCTTCTGAGCAGCCCCTGTGGTCGAGACTTCAACTGGTTCCGATATCACCCTTCCTGAAAACCTGCTCTGCAACTGAAGTTTGCCCTGAAGTTTGCTTCATTTTCCTGCACTTTGACCATCTCTTGAAATCAGATTTTTTACTACCATAGTAAAGGACTGTTCACAGGATGTCATTTGCCACCAAAAGAAATATTTTTCATGATTTATTTGTCTTGCATTTAAGCCATTTTCAGTTTGGAAGCTAATTTGCATGGACATCATGCTACGCGCCCCAGATACGAAGGCAACCACCAGACTCTGAGGCACCAGCCTGGCAATCATCTCTTTCCACCAGTCCTCACTGACGCTGACCTTCTGAACCTGAAAACCGATGGACAGCTCAGTTCGCAAATGCCTAGAGGCACGCGCTTTGTGGGCCCATAAAATTGGACCTCCTGTCCCAAAGTTCACCAAACATTGGTGTCCATCTAAGGAGAGTCCCTTGCAGCTACACTGCAAATATGGGGGACTCTACCACCAAAAATGCCCCCACAGGAGCTTTGAAAAGAATTTCCATAGACTATAATGGGCCCAATTTTTTTGATAAACCCAAAAATAAGATGAATACTAATATTTACCGGTATGGGTATTCGGCTTATTCCATGATTAGTGAAAAAAATTGGGCCCAATAAACCCAAACCCAAAATTTACCAAATAATTTTTTTTTTGCACAACCCTAATTATTTTCTTTGTATTTTGTCGGTATGCCTTCTGATCTCTGTATATTAAAATTTGCTTACACATACATATTTCCTCTCAGGTTTATGGAACTGTGCATCCTATTTTTAAAGCAGTATCTTTAACCCAAAATTTACATACAACGGAACTGCACACTCCTCTTAGGCACAACTTACATTGTTCAAAATCCCAAAATATAAGAAAGGGTAGGGAGCAGAGGATGTTATTGTAGATTGCCAAATAATCCAGATGTGTAAAGTTTTTTTTTAAACCAAAACACAGTGGAAGGAAGATGCTAATTGGTGAATACGTAAATGGCTGCCTGCAGATCTGTTGCTGTAAAAACCTCCATAAAGATTGTGGAAAAAGATTGGAATGCTGACCAGGTTTTAAGAAACTGTGAAACATTTCTTCAAATAACTACTGCAAGCATTAGAGAAAATCATTGTAAGTTTGACACCTTCTTAAAAATGAGGCAAATAATTTCAGTGCTAGAAACCCAGAAGTACAGCACAAATTAAAACAAATACCACTGTATACAAGTTTCACAAACTAAAGTATGAAACAGTAGAAAACTTGAGATATTTCGAACATAACCTTTGGGAATGGATGTTACAGGATTCCTGAAATGTGCACTTTCTCTTAGTGTGGAAATATTCTTGTAAAAATTAGATCAGGCATTTTGCCTGGAAATAACTAGGGCTGTCAATTCGGTTCGGCCCGAACTGAAAATCAACCGAATTTCCCCTGATTCGGTGCTTTTCTGTTCGGACGGATCCGAACTCAAAACTGGCGGGCAACCGGGGGGGCCGAATTCAGCAAGTTCGGGAGTTCGCGAATAAATTCGGCCAATTCGGCCATCAGTAAGCAGCATAACCGTCAGTAAGCAGCATTCTCCTCCCCCGGCCAATCGGTGGGCAAGCTGGGTCTTCTTCTGGCCAATCAGTCAGGATTGACTACTGGAGGAATCAGCTGATGTGCGGCCCGGCCAGGGAGAGAGAGAGAGAGAGCGAAATCCTTGTGTGTGTGTGGGGGGGTGCTTGTGCACATTCGCTCTTTTCTGTGGCTGCAGGGGGCGCATTTTTTGGGGTGCACACACAAAACTTTCACTGGAACTTCAGATGAAGCTTCTTAAGGTACCCCCCAAGTTTTGTAAACATTGGGTCAGGGGGTCCCGAGATATGGGCTCCCCCCTTTTTCTTTCCATGGCTGCAGGGGGCGCATTTTTGGGGGTACAAATCCCAAACTTTGAGCGGAGTTTCAGACCAGTGTTCTTAAGATACCCCCCAAGTTTTGTAAACATTGGGTCAGGGGGTCTCGAGATATGGGCTCTCCCCCTTTTCCCTCCCCCCTTTTCCATTTATGTGGCTGCAGGGGGCGCTTTTTTGGGGATATAGCCCCCAAACGTTTAGCATAGTTTCAGTGAATTATTCTTAAGATACTACCCAAGTTTTGTAAAGATGGGTTCATTGGGGGCAGAAATATCACCTCCCCCCCTTTTCTCTTTCCATGGCTGCAGGGGGCGCATTTTTGGGGGTGCAGACACAAAACTTTCACTGGAACTTTAGATTAAGCTTCTTAAGGAACCCCCCAAGTTTTGTGAACATTGGGTCAGGGGGTCCCGAGATATGGGCTTTCCCCTTTCCCCTATTGGGATGAATGGGGCAGCCGATCCGATCCTGTGTGCATCTCTCCAGAGCAAAACGTTCCGTGCCTAATTGGAATCATCTTGGATTACAGCCCGTCCTGATGGAACAGAAGACAGCCACAGTAAGACCCCTTTGGGGGCTTTAATCTATAATTTTTCTCCTGTGTATGTGTGTGTGTGTGGGGGAAAGCAGAGTCTGTGTGTGTGTGGGGAGGGAGCAGTTTCTGTGGGTGGGGGGGAAGCCAAAGGGGGCTTTCGTCGGTTCTGCCTGGGGTGTGTGTTCCCCCTCGAGTCTCTCGCTCCCTGGTTTGAGGGAGGAGGTTTCAGTTGTGTGTTGCAAAGGTGTTGTTTAACAAGGTTGTGTTTGCAGTTGTTTTGCTAATTTCTCCGCTGTTGTCGGGCTGGGAGCTTTGTGCGTGAGCGGCAAGCTCTGCTGAGAGATGCACAACATTAAGGGTGGGGGGGACCCCTTTCAGGGCCCATATCTCAGCCCCCCCTGACCCAATCTTTACAAAACTTGGGGAGTCTTTCAATAAACGTCCTTTGAAGCTCTGCCAAAAGTTTGGGACCTCTAAGCCCAAAAATGCCCCCCCCCAGAGCCGCGGAAAGGCGCGGTTGTGTTTTTAATGGCTTTATTCGGCCGAATTTGTTTCCGAACTTTGAATTCCCGCCGAATTGAACGGATCCGAAGTGGGGGAGTTCGGACTTCGGCACGTACTGAACCCAAAGGGCCAAATTCGGCCGAATCCGAACTGTACCGAATTTTTTTTTTTTGACAGCCCTAGAAATAACTTCATTTTTTATTTGCCAGAAATTCATGTTTGAACACTTAAAGATAACTTAAAGATCTTGGTGTCCTGTACACACACAGTTGAACAGAAAATCAATTAAACAAGAACCCTACTTCAGCAACGATGAACACAAATAATCATGCTGTAATGATTTGAGGGACCCTGTATGCTGACTGTGGTAGAGAAAATGAAACAAAGTGTGTATACTGGCCAGCAAATGGATATACTTGATGGCTGAGCAAATATTTTACCTTTATGATAATGGGTTCTTCAGATCAGTGCTCATTTTTGCCAGCTGAAAATAGTCTGACTAAAACTCATCAAACCATAGAGGGAAAGAATTCCAAGGTCAATAATAACTGACCACAAGGTTTCTGAATTAAAAAAAAAAGCCTCTCAAGGGTTCTGGGAGAAATTTATTTTCCTTAACCTTTTTGATTAATGTATTTTATTTGGATCTTGTTTTCTCAATTAAAGAAATCCTACAATGAATTAAGGAAATGTGGCCATAGGCCACATCAAATACACTAGCGAAGAAAAATGTAAGGTAGAATAAAATATGCCGGGGTTTTTTTTAACCCACACAATGGCTCAATCACCTAGCCAATACCAGAGTAAAAAACTTACCAGCCATAGGGTTGATAGGTCTCTCTTCACCACTGGTGGGAGGTTTTTGAGGTGGAGCCTGAAGAGGCCAGGGTTTGGGGAGGAGAGGGACTTCAAACCCACAGAGCCCAGTTGCCAAAGTGGCCATTTTCTCCAGGTGAACTGACCTCTACCAGCTGGAGATCAGTTGTAATAGCAGAAGATCTCCAGCTAGTACCTGGAGGTTGGCAACCCTAACCAACCAGCAAGAAAAAATTACACATACATATTATAGAAATTAGATAAAATAATAGTATTATTCTATCAGGGCCTTTAGAGTGGTACTTCTTTCCATGTGTCCCCTAAAGATTCCACAAGAGAAAGAAAAGATTCCAGTCTAAAAATTCCCTGTACCAGGCTCATGTCTAACCATTCAAATGTGATATAGATGTATGTGTCTGGCAATAATAAATACTGAAGCCTGACTCAAGTAAAGATGTAAGCATGGCTTTATAAGCTACAAAACATATTAAGAGCCAATGTGGTGTACTGGTTAGTGTCGGACTAGGATCTAAGAGAACCCTCTTTGCCATGGAAACTTGCCAGGTGACCTTGAGCCAGTCACACATTCTCAGCCTAGCTTACTTCACAAGACTGAGAGATTCAAAACTGTTAGAAATTGAGGCTCATGGATCGTTGGATTATGGTTATGCAAGGAGTCAGAGATTAGCACACAATAAAACAGAGTCTTTCCTGTTTCAAATCAAGAATCTTTACCTATAGGAAAGGGTAACTGGGATGAAAGCAATAAATCCTTTCTACATTTCTAGTTTCCTATTGACTTGCTAGAATCCTTTAGCAGGCATCTAAGGCTTAGGCCTTCTGCTCACATCTCTGCCCTTAAGAGCAGGATGCCAGCATTTTGCCTCTGTAAAATCCAAAAAGCAAGTAAGTAGAAACTACTCCTAAACTTTTCCTCTCTTAACATAGGAGGAGGGCAATAAAGCACAATTGTATCTATGTGACTTGAGCCATGTTACCAATGGTGATTAGCTGACCAATTAGCTAAAGACACATTGCTGGTACATCATCACCATGTGTCTGCATAAACAATCAATACAAACAAATTTAACCCTTTTCTGTCTGACAGAAACGAAACTTGCTAATTCCCAACAAAAGCAGATAAAAGGAAATATTTCTTCACACAATGCATAGTTAAATTGTGGGACTCCCTGCTCCCTGTGATGATGGCTGCCAAGTTGGAAGGCTTTAAGAGGGGACATGTTCATGGAGGAGAGGGCTATTCATGGCTACTAGTAAAAATGGATACTAGTCATGATGCATACCTATCATCTCCAGGATCAGAGGAGCATGCCTATTATATTAGGTGTTTTGGAACACAGGCAGGATGGTGCTGCTGCAGTTGTCATGTTTGTGGGTTTCCTAGAGGCACCTGGTTGGCCACTGTGTGAACAGACTGCTGGACTTGATGGACCTTGGTCTGATCCAGCAGGGCCTTTCTTATGTTCTTATTGTTGTGAGGATAAACTGTAGTAGAGGACAATGATGTAAGCCCCTTTAGGTCTCCTTTGGGAGGAAGGCAGGGTACAAATAGAGTAAACAAACAAACATTTTGAACGGGAAGCAGTGAACACCAAGCCTCTGTGGGTTCATGTGGTGGATCTCAGATTCATTACAAGCCAACAAGACAAACAGGAGGGAATGTTTTGCAAAACGAAACAAAACCCTGTATTACCTGCAAAATACCATCTTCTAACTGTAGTGATAATTTAGGAGGTATGTTTCACCATTCACAGTGAAGGCAAGGATGTTGTTAGTCTGATTTGTCTTTATAACATCATTGCATAGTCAAATCTGATTTGCTGTGCATTACACTAGCATCAGCATATTGGCTTCACAGTCCCTGATTCACCGGATGCTGTAATCAGCCAACAAACAATGAGAACAAAGTTGCTGTTAAAAAGAGTCAGTGAACAGGAGGAAATTATTAAAAAAAATGATTTTGGTGGTCCCCCAAACTCCTGTGTTTATGAAGAAAAATAATATACCCTGCCCTACTAGAACCTGACATTTACAATTAAGCATTGTAGTTAGTTATGCTTGAACTCTGTTTATTCAGCTCACATCTTGCTTGCAATCATGTGAATAAGAGCCTGCTGAATGGTGAGAACTTTGTATGTGTCTGGGTGAATCTGGATGCATCTTATTATCACTATTACACTCCTTTCTTGCCTGATTAGACTGCTTTCTCACAGTGGCCACTAGTTTTTAAATGGCACATAGTAAAAAGAAAAACAAACTACCATATATACCCGTGTATAAGCCGACCCGCGTATAAGCCGAGGTGCCTAATTTCTCCCCAAAAATGGGGAAAAATTAGGCACCCGCGTATAAGCCGAGGGTCGGCTTATAATTCCTCCCCCCCCCCCCGCAGGCTTACCTGACCGGCTCCTGGCGGCAAAAAGCGGCGCGGGCCCGGTGGGGGCGGCTTTCCTGCAGCCGCTGGAGGCCGCCCCCAGGCCGCTCCGGGCGGCGGATAGCAGCACGGGCCCGGCAGCCTCCCAGGCAGGCCCCGCTGGCCGCTCCCAGGCGAGCGGGCCGGCGGCGGGGGGGGGGCGGCGGGCGGGGGCGAGGCCTGCCTGCCTGATCCCAGGCAGGCCCTGCTGGCCGCTCCCAGGCCGCAGGAAGGCGAGCGGGGAGGCGGCGGGGGCGGCGGCGAGGCCTGCCTGGGAACAGGCAGGCCCCGCTGGCCGCTCCCAGGCGAGCGGGCCAGCGGCGGGGGGGGGGGCGGCGGGCGGGGGTGGCGGCGGCGGCGAGGCCTGCCTGCTCCCAGGCAGGCCCTGCTGGCCGCTCCCAGGCCGCAGGAAGGCGAGCGGGGAGGCGGCGGGGGCGGCGGCGAGGCCTGCCTGGGAGCAGGCAGGCCCCGCTGGCCGCTCCCAGGCGAGAGGGCCGGCGGTGGGGGGGGCGGGGGTGCGGCGGGGGGTGGGGGTGCGGCCGCGAGGCCTGCCTGCTCCCAGGCAGGCCCCGCTGGTCGCTCCCAGGCCGCGGGAAGGCAAGCGGGCCGGCAGCGAAGGATGGCTGCAGTGGTAAGTTTCCCTCTTCCCTCCTCCCCCCTCCCCTCCCCTACCGTATTGACCCGCGTATAAGCCGAGTTGGCTTTTTTCAGCCCTTTTTTTGGGCTGAAAAACTCGGCTTATACGCGAGTATATACGGTACTTTTTTAGTTGAGACTTACTACTTTGGTGTCCATGTGTGCATTGGTTTCTGTTGATGAATCCAGCTAATCTTGCCATCACTTATTGCAATCACTTTTCAAATAGATGCTGCTCATTGTGCAGAAACAAAAAGCAGGCAATGAAATCCATCCAGTGCTGGAGATTTAAGGGATGCTTCTAACTGCACAGGAGCAAAGGGGGGGATGAACTGCAAGCATGCTGTACATTCAAAATTGGTCAGTTTAATGATCTGACTATAATCCTGTAATAGGGTTGCCAGGTCCCTCTTCTCAACCAGTGGGAGATTTTGGGGGTGGAGCCTGAAGAGGGTGGGGTTTGGGGAGGGGAGGGACTTCAATGCCATAGAGTTCAATTGCCAAAGCGACCATTTTTCTCCAGGTGATCTGATCTATATCGGCTGGAGATCAGTTGAATTAGCAGATCTCCTGCTACTACCTGGCAGTTGGCAACCCTATCCTGGAATATACTGCCTCTTCTCTGGCACAGGGCATGATTTAAAAGTTTTTCAGCCACACAAACTGCCTATGAAATGGTAAACATGCTTCTTCTCTGGCACAGGACATGATTTAGAAATTTTTCAACCACACAAACTGCCTATGAAATGGTAAAAATGCCTAACAATAATTTAACACAGATTCTCTACCTTCTAGGATTATAAGGGATTCCCCTTTAGCACTTCTTTCACTGGTGAATTGATTTACATTTGTTGCTCAGTTGTAAAAAAACGACTTCTGTTCTCCCAAGGTGATTCATAGTTTTGCTTTTTTTGGATATTGTTGCAGAGGCTGAACTTGGACATAGAGCAAGAACGACAAGGATTTAGACAATCAGATTAAAATTACAATGTCACAAGTCTGAGAACATCTAGCTTTCAAGGGCCTTTGGCTGAAACTTATTCTGTTTGTCACACAAAAGTCATAGCATTAGACAACTAAACAGAAGGATGTTGTTGTGGAGGACATGGAGGACATGGGCATGCTATGACCTGTACTCCTTGGCAGATAAAAAAACGTTTGGGTAAGTGTGTTCTGCTGGCTTGCAAAAATGGTTTCTGAAGTCAAGAGTTATAGAAACGTTTTTATTAGGCAATGTTAATGCAAGGATGAACACAAAATGGTTCCAAGCTGTATTATGCACTTTGATTATTGATAGATTCTTGGCTGTACTTTTCTGTTTAAGTAAATGAAAACACTATCTGCTTAAATTGCAGTTGCACCTTCAAATGCAAGACCACCCACAGAAAAGCTGTGTCGTTGGAGATTTCCAAAATGACACAGGAGAAGTGAGAACTTGTGTTTCAGAATTAAGGATTCAGAAATCTGCCTCATATTTGTGCCCTTGAAAAGAGTGGAGATTATACATTATTTTCGCCTCTCCCTTTTCCTGCTTCCTTTTCACCTTCCCAGCCAACAGCCAACCTACGTTCATCTGTCCCTTCTGCCTTCAGCTTTCTCTCCCTACTCTGAGGCTCTAACCGCTACACCACATTGGCTTTCATAGGGTGGCTGCTGTTGAATAGCAGGAAGCAGCCAGGCTTAGTTGAATCTTGCAAGTTGAGTAGTATTAGGGTTGCCAACCTCCAGGTATCGGCTGGAGATCTCCCACTATTACAACTGATCTCCAGCCGACAGAGATGAGTTCATCTGGAGAAAATGGCCACTTTGGCAATTGGACTTTTTGGCCTTGAAGTCCCTTCCCTCCCCAAACCCCACCTACCTCAGGCTCTGCCCCAAAAACCTCCTGCTGGTAGCAAAGAGGGACTTGGCAACCCTAGGTATTGTTGAGTCACACAGTGGTTGCTGTCAGGCCTGGCTCTGATTAGTCTTCCCTCAAAGGAACCTGTCCGGTATAAATCCAGGCTCAACCACTCCCCTTGGTGCCTGGCTGCAGTGTCGGTGTCTGGGAGCCGCTTCAAGCTTGGAGTGGCTCCTGGTGGCTGCTCCTGGTGGCTGCCAGGCCCAGAGAAGCTCTCAGCATGCACTGTTGCTGCAGCTGGGCTCCAGGGTTCCACTGCAGCTGATGCCAGACTCTGCCTCAGCTCCCAAATTGCCACCGTAGAAGCAAAGTAAGTGTGTTGTCTGTGCATATGCAGACTGCACTTTTTAAATCTTTTACTGTAATTTGGGGGACATTTCAGATTTTTCTGTAAACCTGGACAGTATCCCAAATTTGCAGAAATGTCTTATTAACGGCTGTGTGGCCCCAATCTGCAGATTTAGGTATCAGCAAAAGGGGCCACATGTTGCTATTAGTGTATAGATGATGGTGATGATATAATACATTCTGTAATAACAAACCTTGCTCAGTTTTATTGCCCAATGATCAGTATTGTCTTTCACTATGCCTCTCTATTCCCTAATATTTGCACAGGTTATTCTACTCCGCAAAGCCAATGTACTCTTTTTGTATTGTCACTATAATGTCATAGTATGTGGTGCTAAATAAGTGGTAAATTTTCCTATTTAGTTGTTCACTGCAATCTAGATTCAGGATCAGACCAAGATTATACAAATGCAGCCTAGATGAAGCTTGTCTCACAAATATTACAGAACCACCTCCACATGCAAAACCTTAAAGAATGTTTCATGTACGTACAGCCTCTTTTAAAAACAAGATACAAAGGAGAATTGTTCCTACCACAGACAGCAGAGGGGAGGGGGACAGAGGATGAAAATCACAGGCAATTGGGTTGAACCAGGCCACAATATTATTGCTCAGAACTTTTATGAATTTGTTTTTATGTACACTCTGATGATGCCACCAGTGAAAAGCCTTGAGTACTTTCTGGGCGACCCAGGATGAAGAATGGCTTAAAATAGTACACAATATGAGACATGGAAGCTGCCCATGAAACTGGGACTGTGATTAACCACCAGCTTCCAGAAGAGGACTGGTCTATGATCTTAGGGCACAACTCTTTTCCAGGAAGCTGATACCTGACTGATTTTTCACCATGGTCTTTGCTTGATGCCCCAATACCAGTAATAACAGTGAAGACCCAAGAATAAATCCTATGAAGAGCTTTTGTGCATCATAAGAGGAACATGACAGGGATAAGAGAACCAGTGTATACTAGTGGTTAGAGTGGTAGCCTAGGAGCTAGGAGCCCCAGTTTCAAGTCTTCTCTCAGTTATGAAGATTTCTGAGTGGCCTTGGGCCAGTCACTCTACTTCAGCCTAAACTACCTCAACATTGTTATGAGGTAAAAATCGGGAAGGGCTGACCATGTATACTGTCCCTGGAGGAAGAGAGGGATTAAAATATGCTACATAGGTAGATAATTTAATATGAAAAAGGTACAATCTGAAACCCATACACCAGTAAGGAAGCCTGGTAAACCTCTCAGTTGTGCCGACTGGGACCCAACCATACTACAAAAGGAGCTATAAGCCCCAAACTAGGAATAAATACCAGATAGATGGAAGGGAAAGACCCATACATTGGGCTGGACCAGGCCATTATTGAGACTCCAGACACAGATTGGAGGAGAAACCTCTGCTCTGGTCTGCCTGATCACCTCTTCACAGTCAGGGCTGCTGAGAGCCACCATGGGCCCCTGGACAAATATTCTACCTGCCCCCTGACCCTAATCCAAACCATGTGTTAATTTTGTAATTTTATATTTGTACACAAATATGTATGTGTACTAATATAGAACACACTTTTTACATCTGATAAAGTGGGCTGTACATCACAAAACTTCACATCATAATAAATCATTAGTAAGTAAATCAGTAAGAAAACTATTTACGTTTACTCTCGTGCCTTAACAGGGGCAAATTGATTATGTAGTGGTTCTGGGTGAGAAATACTTGAATCATTGGGAATAATTTTGCTGACATTTTCTAAAAAAGGTTATGTAATTTGCCATATAACAAGAAACTTATTGTTTACAGTAGCAAAGAAGCATTTACAAAAGGATATTAGATGTCCAACCAGTAGAGCAATAGCAACCTAATGCCCAAACAGTGTTTAAAATGTAATTAAATGTAATGGGGGGGGATTCTGTTCCACATTAACCACAAAGACAGATTAACATTCCATTACCATGCATGTAACAGGGATAAAAATCATTTTACTACTTTGATAGATCATGGGGAAATATTAACTCCCTGCTGCTTCTGCTCATAATGTTAACGAGGGTTTGCTGCTATACTACTCTTACATATATTCTAAGTTGCCAACCTGAGATGAGAAGGAGTTGAGACCGAGACTGACAAATAAAGGGGGGAATTAGAAGGGAGGAAAGAGAAATGAAGGCATACCATGAAAGAAAGAGAGCAAAAAGATAGAGGAGAAAAGAGTGGAAAAGAGGAAGAGAAATTAGATAAAAGGTTGCTTTATTTTCTATAACACACTAACAGGGAAGATCTGACTGAACAGACAAAACTATGGAATTGGGTGGAAGAAAAGGAAGAAGGAAACAGAGTGCTGGAAACACAACCTTGTTAGGAGGCTGCAGCCTGGCAGTGTCTTTAGCACTGCAGCCATGACCTGTGCTAGCTGGTCTTGCCTTGCTCCAGTGCTGGCTTGGTTGATGGGTTTATCAGGATATGTATGTGTTTGTCTCATTGTAGTAAACTTTGCAGAAAGGCCCAGCCAGCATAGTCAGGACAACAGTTGTTTATTGTGCTCTCCCTCCCCCTAGCTGCAGCAGTGCAGAACTGCATTAGAAGTAAAATAAATTGGATGCATTCTGAACGCAGCCCAATACTGGCTTCAGCAGCCCACAGGGGCTGGCTTTAGGGGATTTGAGTCCCAGGAGATCTGTCCCCTCAGTTCCTGTTACAGGCTAGCCAGCATTGGGGTTGCCAGCTCTAGGTCGTGAAATACCGGGAGATTTTTGGGGCAAAGCCTGAGGAGGGCGGGGTTTGGGGAGGGGAGGGACTTCAATGCCATAGAGTCCAATTGCCAAAGTGACCATTTCCCCCAGGCAAACTGATCTCTATTGGCTGGAGATCAGTTGTAATAGCAGGAGATCTTCAGCTAGTACCTGGAGGTTATAGCAAAACAGTTCACAGTGCGATACAAGTTGGCTAAGCAAAAATAATCAACACTAGGCTCAATTCTACACATATATTCTAAGTGAGAAGTCAATACAAAAAGTAGTACAAGCAATATCTACAAGTGAGCGATAGTCAAACAAGATAACATAGTACAACAAATATCAATGAACAAAGTCAAGGAACATATATACAAAAATCTATGTCTAATGTTTCTCTCTGAGTCTAAAGACTTTCAGGAAGACTACTCAGGAAGCACTAGTGACCATTACACAGACAAGAATCAACTTCTAGACTACTATGTAGCATTAAGAAAATAACAAGGCTGAAGAAGCCATCTTTGGTGAAAGTGTCTATTACCTGGAAGACATGTCCTTTTAATATTAAGTGTCAGCTTGGTCCTCATTTGAATTACCCGCAGCACATGGCCAGCGGATTATAGAGTCTGATTCCATATACGGACTTCATCAAAAAATCTACAGGAATCCTCTTCATCACTTGGACCAGCTCTCACAAAGACTGATATTATAACTGGAAAGTCTTTAGACTCAGAGAGAAACATTAGACATAGATTTTTTGTATATAAGTACCTGGAGGTTGGAAACCCTAGCCAGCACTGAGTTGATCAGCCACAGGAAAAGGTTTGCCACAGTTGGCCCACACGTTTCAAGCCAAGTCTCTGGCCCTTCATTTCCCCCACCATGGCACTCTTGCATGAATGCAAGGAAGTTGGCATATTATTGGTTTTCTCCGTTGGCTATTTTGCACATTTTGGAACAACTAGGATTTCCATTTTTAAGGGCTCCTGTGTTTTTAGCTGGGCTGACAAGCAGTTGAGAAAGCAGTTGAGTGAAGCTTATCCCAGTGGCCTATTTTAATAAAAGGACACCAGTCTCCTTATGAATGTCAGCCACAGTGGTGCTGTTAAGTAATTTTATTCTCTGGACTTAACACCTCCTTTCATCACAAGATCTGACTAACGTAAGAGATACTGTTGAAGTTCTAATACCCAAGCTGTTAACTTCCCTGCCCACCCTATTTTGTTTTTACCTGCTCTGTTGATGGGGAATAATGACAGTGGGAGGCAGCTAAGATGACAGAAAATTCTTGCAGTCATCCCTGTCTTTCTTTCTCCCTTCACTTCCTCCCCCAGTACAATTTGAGAACTGTAGAGCCCTCAGTGTCATAACAGGAAGTACATTTCCCCAGCCTGCACTAGGGGTAGGGTTTCCAAGTGCCCACTGTGGGCAGGGGAGCCCCTGCCCATGCCCTCTGTTGCCTGTCCTCACTCTAGTAAGCAGCAAGAGAAAAAATGGGGGGAGGGGCAATTCACTGTTGCTTTGACATCACACTTCCAGATAAAGACTTAGAAGTGACATCACACCCCCTCCCTACGATGCTCTGATAACTGACCCAGGCACTTCCGCACATGCTGGATAATGCACTTTCAATGTACTTTAGCGACAGTTTGCAAGTTGATTTTGCCGTTCCGCACAGTAAAATCCAGCTTCAAAGTGCATTGAAACCAGATTGAAAGTGCATTATTCGGCATGTGCATAAGTGCATCCAGTCTCTATGGTATTTACCACTATGGTATTTACCACAGATTTGGGGGATTCCTAGAGTGTAATGTAAGGGCAATGACATCATTCTTGGGTCTTCAACAAGAAGTGATATCAAAGCATCTACAATGCTTTCCCCTCCCAGATTCCACCTCCAAACAGTCCCTGTGGAGTAGAGACTTGGCAACCCTAACAAGGGGGAAAGGTAATAGAATAATACAGGAAACTGGAGATGAGTGGGATAGAGCACACCTATCATCTAACTACAACCTTCATTTGGGCCCTCCTCTACTGATCCAGGATGGTCAGGGTCCTGGACATTACCCCTCAAATCTGGCCCTGATGACAGCCTGCCAAAGGAAGCTGGCAATTCTAATCTCAGTGTGGTTGAATGACCATTGGGCTTTTCTTCAATGAAAATAAGGTCTATTTAACTAGGGTTCACATTTTCCAATGACTTTCAGAAAATCTATGCTTGTTCTTTCTGTTTTCATTTTGTTTTCACTTTTGACAATCCACAGTTGCAGATGGATGTGGAACAAGGAGAAATGAAGCCAACAGTTGGGATAATCAAGAGCCAGCCTTACTTATTTTACAGCACTATAAGGATCTACAGTGTCCAAGGGCAAAATTATCTCTATACTTAATTGCAGTGTGGGCCACCGGTCAGATGTATAAGAGTCAGACATGTGTTGTTTGTGTATTCCTGTATTTCAGGCAAGGCTTTCCTGTCTCTGAGCCACAAGCTGTCAAGTTCTGTACTGTCCAGGATCCTCCTTGCCAATAATTTTTTGGTTCTTGAAGGAGGTGCGCCACGTCCTTTGGGTCAAGGATATTAGGACCCTTCAAGAGGTTCCTGTCCAAGTTCCGTGAAGGCACCATAGACCAAGTTTTGGTCTGAGGAATTACCCCTTCATCCTTCAACTGATGCTTAACTCAGTTTTTTCACATTCATATTGTCATCAGATGAAATTGCTACTTAAGGAAACCAACCCACCAGGATCTGAGAAAGTCCCACAATCTTCAGAGCAGAGAAGGTGAAAAAAATCCCCAGGTAACAACCAATTGGACCAGCAGGGCAAAATTACTACTATCCCTTATCCAAGGAGATCAGCCTTTGTTGTCTCTGTGAGGAGACAACAATACTCAACATTACTAAGCACTGGCAGCTTTTTCAGGGTGTCCTAAGTCCTGAGAGGAAATTGGGAGAAATCGCTGCAACTTTATATATGTGTATTGGAACTTTTTTACACACACACCCCAAAAGAAAACTGGAGAGAGGCATGATGGTTTTCTGGTTTTGTTTGTGTGGGAGCTGTGGATGACAGAATTCTTATAATTTTCCTCCTCAGAAAGGAAGAATTTTTCAGAGGCGAGCCTTGAAAAAATGTGTGAGAAGAATCCATTTACTGTTTGACTTTATAGCTTCTGGGTAGCTTTACTTGGGAAAGGTCATTGAGAGGTCATAGGCTTTTCGATCATTCTATAGAAATCTGTTTTACATCTTCAATAGAGTATTCAATAGAGTTTGAGATTAAAGGAGAAATTCCTTCAGAAGATTTTCCATTAAATTCTTAAGCTGGATATCATAAGGCACAAATTATTGCAAGGATTAATAGAAGCATTTCATCAGTTTCAATGTCAAAAATCTCATTTCTATAATTAATAGTTTATATCACTTTTTGCACTTAATGTAACATTCACATTTTCTTCCTGTTGCCTGACTGTTGTGAAACCCACACACATAGAAATCATGGCCACAGGATGAAAAACATCTTCCCTGCATTGTTCTTTTGCTACTCCTTTGTAAAATGCTTTTAGCTAAGCAGTAAGTTAAGTTTGATTACAATGGTGTTAATCAAGTTGTGATTTCCATTTAAGAACCAACAGCACACAATGATATGTGATTACTTATAATTCTGCTACTGCTATTGCATTTTTTTAAAAAAATCTAAGCTGAAAGCAAAAAGCTCACATATGAGAAAAGCATCTCTTAATTAGCTGTGATAAATGTAATGCTACTTTATAAATGTGACATGGAAGTTCCAACAAGGAGAACTGGTGGTGGTGGTGGTGAAAAGGGCCATCAAGTTACAGCCAATTTATGGCAACCCAGTAATGTTTTCAAGGCAAGAGACGTTCAGAGGTGGTTTGCCATTGCCTTTCTCTGCATAGCGACCCTGGTATTCCAAGTACTAACCAGGACCGACTCTGCTTAGGTTCCAAGATCTGATGAGATCAGGCTATCCTGGGCCATCTAGATAAGGGCTGAGCATTTGTAATAGAATCATAGAATCATACAGCCCATTCCTGAGCTGGAAGGGTGAAAGTGCTTAGGAGTCAGCCAAGGGTTTGCACCAGCATCCGGGCTGCTTGTGCCGGCAT
Organism: Euleptes europaea; assembly: GCF_029931775.1. Classification (NCBI taxonomy): domain Eukaryota; kingdom Metazoa; phylum Chordata; class Lepidosauria; order Squamata; family Sphaerodactylidae; genus Euleptes; species Euleptes europaea. The sequence continues at coordinate 59,678,079 of NC_079319.1, forward strand.
CCTGTCACTTGCCCAGCCCAGAGTAGCATGGACGCCGATATTGGGGCGCTCGCACCAGCCTCGTCATGCTGCTGTGGCAGCATGGCCCTGGGATGCCGGCTTGGCCTCCCACCGGTGTCCTGACAGCGCACCTCTATTCAGCATTGTCTCGGGGGCGTTCCCCGGGCGTTCTGGTGGTGGAGCCGCCTTTAGGTGGCTTCCTAACCCCCCCTTCAGGCCGGGAATGGCCTCTTTTCCCTTACCTGCAGTTACACCACCTTTTTAGGTGGTGTAGCCCCCATGGAACGCTATGGAGCGGTTCCACAGGGCTTGCAGGTAAGGGCAAGGTTTCAGCTTCAGGGGGGGGGAATGCTCCTTTGGAGGTGGTGCAGATGCACTGCCTCAAGCCAGTGGTTCAGCCCTACCCCTCAGGAATGGGCTGTTAAGAGTTGGAACAGGTCATGAAGGCTGTCTAGTCCGATCCCCTGCTCAATGCAGGATCAGCCTAGAGCATCCTTGACAATAATTGGTAAGTGGTGACATAGAAGACAACACAATGGAGCACACCCTGCCCAGTCCAGATCATGTACAGTTTCTTTGTGCTTCCATGGTTTTGCCCCTTCACCTTTTCCATTTGTTCCCGTAACCCAATATATCCCTGACTATTGTTCTTTCTGCTCCACCATTCTCAGAGAACCCAGTTTGTCCCTCTCCCATTTATACTGATAATAATCTCCTAGAACACTAGCTTTCAAGTCTTCCTTTCTCTTGAAAACTCACTTTTTGTTGCACAACCCCCGAATTCTCATTCCCTTCTGAAACTAACTTAAGTATGTGTAATAGAACGGAATGCATATTCTTCCACTATTTACCTTTGCCTTTGTTGCCTCCCCAATGTCAAATTTTAGGTTGTAACTCCTGTCCTCTTTTTTCTCTGTAAAGTGCTGTGCACACACTGGTGGAAGTCAATAAAATAAACAAATGCTTTTTGTTTTACATTTTAATCTACATGTTAAACGATTCCATGTTTTCTCTCTTCCCCATCACACTGACATTTTGAAGGGAAAGTGTGATTCATGTACATCCCTTAAAAGATCTCTATGTACATACTCCTTAAAAGACCACTATTCCCAGAAAAGCGACTAGCAATAATTAATATTGGGCAGAAACAATAGGAAAAAAAGAGGATCCTCTTGAAAATGTCATTTGTGTGTCACAAACCCCTCAGAAAAAATATTGTTGTTTGCTTTTCTCTCTCTCTTTTTTGTGTGGCCACCATGTCACAATTGACTAATGTCAACCCCATAGGGTTTTCAAGGCAAGAGAGGTTGAGAGGTGGTTTGCCATTATCTGGATCTGTGTAGTGACCCTGGTATTCCTTGGTGGTCTCCCACCCCAGTACTGACCAGGGCTCACCCTGCTTAGCTTCTGAGATCTGACAAGATTGGGCTATCTTGGGCTATCCAGGTCAGGGCATTGTTTGCTATACAAAGACTAATTTGGAAGGGATATCTATTTTTTTTAAATTCTGTTGTGGAAAAATACCACTGCACTACTCTATAGTATAGAAACAAACATTTATAAACTTTTGAACTAGCCCTTTTCATGCCCTTCAAAAATATATAAATACAGGCTTTCAGATCAGGATACAAAGGGGTAGTTTTGAATGCATTTCTTTCTAGTTAGTTTATTTATGTACTGCACACACAGACGTGCTTTTTGTCTGCTAATTACATTTCCAATAGATTGGGGTATGATCCAAATTGAAATCTGAAGGGGGGGTACTGGTTTCCAAAATCCATTCTCAAACAACTTCACAGTCACCTCTAGATTATAGTTCACTTTGAAATAACCCCCTCCCCCATAAATCTCAAGATCATCTCATTTTGAGGGATCTCAGATCTGATGTTATATGAATGGAACATTAATACTACTGCAGTACATCTGGGCCTTTCTATATTTATTTATTTATTCTCAACTTTTCTCCCCAAGGGGGACTCAAAGGAATTTACATCATTTCCCTCCTCCTCCAGTTATCTTTAAAACAACAGCCCTATTAAGTAGGTTGGTCTAGAAGAGTAGGGTTCCCATTTGCTAGTTAATTGGCCGCCAATTAATGGGCCTGTCCACCTTCCCTCAGCTGGCCAGCAGGGGGAAGCAGGCTAGCTGAACGTGGGTGGGGGGAGACAATCCACCCACATGCACAGCAGTGTGCAGTGAAATAATGTCCTTTCTGGGTTTACTCCGGAAATGACAGGGACGCTCTAGCACGCCCCTCAAAAAACTCTATGGAAACCATGGAGTTTTTGAATAATGTGCTAGAGTGTCTCCGTCACTTCCAGGATAACCTGTAAGTGACGGAAATGCTTTAGCACATTCCTCCCCAAACTCTATGGTTTCCATAGAGTTTTTTGAGGGGCATGCTAGAGCATCCCCATCACTTCTGAGGTAAAACCGGAAGGGACATTATTGCATATATGTGCTGTGTATGCACAAATCGCTCCCCTCACTACCACTACAAGAAATCTCCCACTGGTGGTAAGTGGGGACCTGGCAACCCTAGAAGAGGGAGTGACTGGCCAAAGGTGATCCAGTAAGGATTCAAACTGGGGTCTTCCAGTTGTAGTCGAACACTTAAACCACTATACCCCATTGGCTTTTGGCAGAATAGTCTCAGGTGGATCTTTCAGGTGGTGGGAGCAGATTATTGCAGATAAACACCTATAGAGATTACAGCCAAAGTGACTGGTGGTAGTCTCTGCACCCCCATATGGTGCTAGGAATGGGCTAGCTGGAGCAGCCAGCCTGGCACTGGCCTGCATAAAGGAGAATTCAGCCCCACCCTGTCAGTTGACACAGCAGGGCAGTCTGCCCTTCGGGTGGTAGGCTCATTGAAGCTGAGCCTGCCCAACAGGCCTGTAGCAGACCCAACCCAGCAGGGTCAGGCAAGTGAGGAACAGTTCCTACATGAGCCATGAATGCAAGGTTCATTACCAATGCTGATTTCTCCACACCCATCTCTCCCCTGGACATCACAGACTCTTCTGCAGACCACACCTAATCCCATCACGCCTGCTAGTCACATTTACATACTGTTAACATTTACATACTAATGCTTGTCTGAATTCACTCTCCTCTACTTAAAGACAGATGGATTCACATTCTAGCTGTATCTGAAGAAGTGAGCTGTGGCTCACGAAAGCTCATACCCTACCAGAAAATATTTTTGTTAGTCTTTAAGGTGCTACTGGACTCTTGCCCTTTTCTACTCTTTTTGTAAGAAAGACCAACCATGTATTCATTTCACATGATGAATTGAACATAGATTAAATGTAACATGAGAATTACCCAGCACCCGAAATATCTATTGTACACAGTATATGGGTTGTACATGTGTTCACTGTAATTGGTGAATAGGGCTACTGGCAGAAGGGGCTCTGGCAACTAAAACACAATCAGGGGTTATAAAACCACCATTTATGAACTGAAAAATCATGATTCTTCATATCAGATAGGTCCAATATTCCTGTCCCATCTCTCCAGCAAATCAAGAATTATTTCTCTATTAATGAACACACTCAAGACCATGATGTCAGAAAATTATATTCCAACAGAAGGGTAGACATTTGAAATTTTGTACTATGATACAAGATGTCTGTTGCTTTGGCTTCTAAATGTTATTTTTCTTGGGAAGCTGAATAGGCTGTCTGTAAGAGAGAGGGCTAATGTTAGCACAATCTCTAATACGGTCTATTGTTTTAAAATCAATCTTAGTCTACCTGAAAATTATTTTTTCTCCTTCACACAATAACAATCCAATTTCTATTAATCTGGTGTCAGCGTGGGTCAGATTTGTCAAATATTTTTCTGCAAAGGTGTTTCTGTGGTTTGTGGTTATACTGTTAAAACAGAAGTCCCATATAGCACCACTGAGAGGGGTCAAATCAATGATAACAGCACACAGTTCTAAAATTCAATTTTCCCCGGGACCATATTTGAATGTTTATTTTTGAGTTAAAATTTTGGGTAAAACAATTGGGTTAAAAAAAGTCAAATCTTTAATGGAGTCAAATAGCATTTCAGTATAATAAAAGAATTAACTCAGGCTTGTATTTGCACGTTAAAGCCTTTAAGGTATGTCCAGATGGTATTAACCTTCCTCCCTGCCCTCTGCACTCTTTATAAGAAACTATTGTGTACTAGCTGAGGTCTGCTCCAACACTAGGGTTGCCAGGACCCTCTTCGGCGCCAGCGGGAGGTTTTTGGGAAAAAGCCTAAGGAGGGTGGGGTTTGGAGAGGGGAGGAACTTCAATGCCATAGAGTCCAAGTACCAAAGCGGCCATTTTCTCCAGGTGAACTGATTTCTATCGGCTGGAGATCCGTTGTAATAGCCGGAGATCTCCAGCTAGTATCTAGGTTGGCAACCCTATCCAACACAGAACAGCATACACTCTCAGCCTGTAAGTCAGTATACTGACAGAGGTATCATATATATCTGCTGGTAGAGGAGCATTTCCCCCCACTGTATAAAAGAACCACATATGTCTAGGTATGAACAACTTTACAAGAAGGTTGAGGTCTTGGCCAGTGCTCTGGTATGCACGAAGTAGGGTTGCCAACTTTGGGCTGAGAAACTCCTGTAGATTGGGGGTTGGAGACTTGGATTTGGGGTTGGATCTCAGTGGAGTAAAATGCTATAGAGTCCCTCCAAAACAGCAACCCTCTAAAGCAGCCATTTTATCCAGGGGAACTTATGCTCCAGGGGAACATGCCTATTATCTTGGGTGCTGTGGAACACAGGCAGGACGCTGCTGCTGCAGTCGTCTTGTTTGGGGGCTTCCTAGAGGCACCTGGTTGGCCGCTGTGTGAGCAGACTGCTGGACTTGATGGGCCTTGGTCTGATCCAGCAGGGCTTTTCTTATGTTCTTATGTTCTTATCTCTATTGTCTGGAGATCAGCTGTAATTCCAGGAGATTTCCAGGCCCCACCTGGTGGTTGGCAACCCTAGGCTAAGGCAAGTCATGCTGAATGGCCTGTGAAATAAACTATAACAAACTTTTGCAAGTTGGATCCAGATAACTGGTTCCCTGTGCCATTAGGGCAGCTTGCAGGCAGGGTAACTGCAGCCCTGACCTCCACTGATCCACAGGGCTATTCCGGAAGATGACTGGAGTTTTAGTACTTCAGTTTCCAAGCCCCAAGGGATTAATCGATTTCAGGAGTCAATAAAATCCTATTTGCTGTTTCTGGCTTGGCTTGTCAGTCTAAGTAGCTTATCACCTAGTATAGGGTAAACTCCTGTAAATTGTTTGGAAACACTGCTGGCTCCTCTATTACAAATAAAGACAGAAAAAATAGAATGATGGGCAAATAGGCTCACTCTGATGTAAGCATGTCACGGAGATTAGTAATATAACATGTTAAACGTTAGGAGCTATGTATAAATCCCTGTAAATCTGAATCGGACTTCATTTCTGAAGAGCAAGTTTGCGTGTTGCTACTATGCCCTGATCTTTTGTTTCGACTCCCAACACAGAATGTGCATTTTAGAACAAGCCAGATTTGTCATGACAAGCCTAGAGTTGTGCTGTATGTCTTAAAATAAACTAAAACAGAATTTCTCAGTTTTTATTCTCATCAGTGATTTCACATTGAACTCAGGATGGTATTAGAACAGCAGGCAAGACTGAAGCCTTTTTCCACTGTCTAAAGTCCAAGGAAGCCATACTGCCTAAAAAAAAGTCAACTGGGGAACACTTTTGTTCTTTATTTATGCCTAATTTGTTCAGAGAACAAATACTGGAAACTCAGCTGGGAGAAGAGAAAGGTGAGTTTTGTTGGACAAAGATTAATTACGACTATTTTTAATAACAATGGCACAAGAATTTGGTGCTACTTACACAAGCAAATTTGTTCATTTAGGTTGAGTGAAAGTTGAACAAACAGAATAGTTAGCACAAGAAAATGAGTACAACAAAAGACAAAACCAAGCAATCAACCAGGTAAACTGTGTCTTTATTTGTTTTCTTGAACTGCATGGCCTTTAGTGATGTTTCAAGAGTCTGCAGTTAAACTTAGCCATTATGTAGAAGTTGGCATGATATAACCAATGTACGTTGCTTTTTGAATTTACAGACTGGAATCCTAAAAGAGAATATTGAAAAGTAAGTCCCACTGCAAAAGGGAGAATTCTATGGAAACATGTTTAGAATAAAAGGTGTTAGAAGAACTGAAGCTACTTTTCAATCTTCTTCCTTATGGACAAATAAACTTTTTCCATTGAAAAAGTTAGACACAATTTAAAGTAATAATAGTATTGAACTATTTTCTATTACTTTAGTGCTTTTGTGTAAACAATAGTGCAAACAATATAAATTATATATATATATATATATATATATATATATATATATATATATATATATATATATATATATATATATATATATATATAAAATTATATGATAATGGAATAAAGGAAACATAAAGAGGGAGAGTTGGTCAAAGAAAATGGGCAGGATGAAAGTTGACTTCCAACCATGTAGGGCAATGAAATAACACAAAAAATACACATTCATGCATTCCTAACATTTTATCAGGAGTAAGGAATTCACTTTAAAGGATTTAGACTGCTTGATTTTCTGGACATCGAGTGTATGTGACCAAATCTTTCAGAATCTCAGTTGAACTTGCTAAAAAAAAACTGATTGAGGAAATGCCATCCATTTCATAAAGCAAAAGCAGCTGAGCATTAAGAGATATAGAAATCCACAGAAGGTGCTTATACACTTTGGTGACATGCCTGAACATGATCTAAAAGCAAGTGCGTCCTGATGTGGTTCCTCTCTGAAAGTGATAAAGTAGAGAGTTCCTCTCAAGTTTTCTTTCTTTCTTAGTAAAATTATTTACTGCAAGCATAGTTAAAATATTACCACTATGAGAGACACTGTTATAGAAAGAACCAAGATTCACTTTTGATTCCAAGAAAACTGCAAGACCTAGGCTGTAATGCTTTTGTGATTAATTTTGTATTTACGTTCAGACTGATTTGCAACTATGAGACCTTTTGCCTCTTCTGTTGGGTTGTGTCCAAGCATTGTGAAGTCCAGAGAATGAAATATGATGACAAATCAGGGAAAAATGTGTTCAAATGCTCCTGTGCTCCAGCATTAGGGTTATCAGGTCCCTCTTTGCTACTGGCAAGAGGTTTTGGGGGCAGAGCCTGAGGAGGGTGGGGTTTGGAGAGGGGAGAGACTTCAATGCCATAGAGTCTAATTGCCGAAGCAGCCATTTTCTCCAGGTGATCTGATCTTTATCAGCTGGAGATCCATTGTAATAGCAGGAGATCTCCAGCCACAACCTGGAGGTTAAGATATAAGAACAGCACGCATGCTCTCTTAACAGAAAACGAACAAGTCTATGAAGATGCATATAACATCAATTTTTATCTAGTTCCCACAGAGGGGTATAAAACTTGAGTGAATTTTCACAATATGATTATTAAACATATCACAACATAAACAAGACAATAGTTGATAACCTCTCAACTTAGTACATGAAACATAAAGATTGTTCTTCAAAGCTGAACTAGGGAAACCAATCTCACAAGATTGTATTGCTGCGACCATGATGCAGTGCACATACAGTTCGAAAAATTTTCTTCAAAAAGGCAAACACCTGTTCAATGTGAACTCCCGGTCTGGAGTTGGCAAGGACGTGTAATCGACTTTACCCACATTTCAAACTTTCTTCAGCTTGCCCAAACGTTAATACATCTTCCGTAGAAGTTAGTTGCAGAGGTTGGTCACTCAAAATGTATAACTGAAAAAGTTACAACGATTTCTCAGCATTTATATTACAAAGTTGCAAACAATGTTACAGATAATCATAGCGTTACAAATCAGCAGACTTACCGAACCGTACAACGTCATTTTCACGAACGGTGTTCTTGTCAGATAGGGCTTCTGACAGCTCCGTTCCCAAACAAGATGGTTCCCCCACGAACAAAATGGAGTTCTCCGTGCACTCCTCCCACCCCCCCGTTTTGCACACAGGCTCCGGCCAGGGATTTACAATTGTATTGGGACCCGCCCGTGTAAATCTTCGATCTGATACCGGGTCCCGCGCACAAAGCCAAGAGCTCAGCCATCTCCTCCTCTAAGTACTCACGATTGTTTCTGTTTTAGTTTACTTAAGTCGTTACTGGCAGGAAACTACTACATTGTGTCTTTGTTACTGTAACCCTATTGTATTACCCCTATATATGTATCCACTCTTCCCCAGTCATGTATTCCAGCCTTGTTTGCCTCCTTACTGAAATCATTGACTTTCGGAATAAATCTTTGAATCGCTGCTCTGCCTGGATTCGAATTCTATTGCCTGAAACGCCGTGCATTTGCTGAAGCCTGACAGTTCTGGAGAAAACCTCCCAGCGGAATGGAGGTATCTCTAACTTCATTCATTATATTGCCCACGCAGCTGTGAGAACTAGCTAAGAGTCATAGTGTTTATTTGAGAGAATAATAAAAATAAAAATTGAGAAAATAAATAATAAAAATTGATGTTATATGCATCTTCATAGACTCGTTCATTTTCTGTTAAGAGAGCCCCTCATGCTGTTCTTATATCTTAGCTTCCACTAATTCAGCGTAGGTATTTATATTTTATAACTACCTGGAGGTTGGCAACCCTATCCAGTATTCCAAGTCTTGTGAGACTTCTTTTTTTTTTTTAGAAAAGACAACATCCCAGTTGTGTCTATGAACTCACATGTGAGCAAAAGGGGGTGGAGCAAGAACATAGGATTGTGTTTGACTAAAATAGAATAAACAGAGAAAAGCCAAGCACCATTTCATATGTTTGTCAGCATGTATGGAAGCTTTGTTTGTCCAAAGCATGTATGGAAGCTTTGGAATGAGACCGTTCCAAAACTGAAATGAGAAGTGCTTTATAAACCAGTGAGTTTTATCCTGTCACCATTATATAGGGTTTCCAGCTCCGGGCTGAGAAATACCTGGAGATTGAGGCCGGTGAGGTTTGGGGAGAGGAGGGACTTCAAGGGGTTATAATGTCATAGAGTCCACCTTCTACAGCAGCCATTTCCACCAGCTGAACCGATCTCTGTTGCCTGGAGATCAGTTGTAATAGCGGGAGATATCTAGCCACTACCTGAAGGCTGGCAACCCTACCGTTTTACCGGCTCCCCTTTCTCCCATCAGCCCCTTTTGACTGGTGGAAAGGCCCCTTCTCTCTCTTCCACCCAATGGATCAGCAATATGATACTGTCATTTTAGTATATGTTTATTTAATAAATATGAGTACAGGCTACCTGAATTGCTTAGACAAAAATCTGACTTGCTGTTTCCTAAGAATTCCCTCCCAGCTTGGTGTATGGATGCCAATAAAGACACATGTACAGGTCCTATCATATTGTTTCTAGCAAACAGCAGTTCCCAGCACAAGCCATGGCAGAGGACTCCTTCGAAATTCAACTGCCCTTTGACAATTAATAGGGTTTATATGGTATCCATGGAAGTATGGTATCCATAGAGGTAAGGGCTGTTCGACGGTGGAATGCGCTGCCTCAGAGGGTGGTGGAGTCCCCGTCTTTGGAGGTCTTTAAGCAGAGGCTGGATGGTCATCTGTTGGGAGTGCTTTGACTGTGGGATCCTGCATGGCAGGGGGTTAGACTGGATGGCCCTTGTAGTCTCCTTCCCTGTAGGTTTTGAAGCAGATGCTAGATGGCCATCTGTCAGCAATGTTGATTCTGTGACCTTAGGCAACTTATGAGAGGGAGGGCATCTTGCCTATTTTCTGGGCATGGAGTAGGGGTCACTGGGGGTGTGAGGGGGGAGGTAGTTGTGAATTTCCTTCACTGTGCAGGGGGTTGGACTAGATGACCCTGGTGACCCCTCTATGATTCTGTGATTCTGTCTCTTCCAACCTTGTGAACTTGTGAGGTAGATTGGAGCTGTATTTGTTTTGAATTGCTGTGGTACAAGTAATGATGGCTTTGCTGTATTCAGATTAAAATTACACAATGTGGATTCATAACATTTATCAAGCTTCATACCTCCGGCAAGCCTTAGCTGATGCCTGTCTTCATATAAAGCTGGCTGGCTGGCTGCAATCCAGCAGACAATTTTGCACGCAGTGCACTGAATTCAGTTGGACCTAAGCACATGTAATGGTGAATTGGATTGTCCCATCTGTTTTATGAAACTGTTGTTTTACAATCAACCAGGAAAGGGTTTAAAAGCATTTAAGGGATTTCCCACTGTGTCGTAGCAGAACCCAATCAGCTTTGCACATCTGAAATCTTCAGGTGGTGGTTTTGGGGGAGAAAAATATTCCAAAACTGCTCTGCAATTCTTTTCGGAAATCTAATACTAAAGAGCGTTACAGCCCATCCCTGAAAGGGGGGCGAAACCTCTTAGGAGGCGGTGTCACCCTGCCGCCAGTGTAAGTGCATGTAAAACCATGATTACATGCACTTACGCTGGCGGGGAGGCCAGTACCGCCGGCAGCCGAGTGCCGCGGTACCGCGCCTTGCCCCTCCACCAGTGCGGCCTCTCTACGCCGTGGGGGGCATTCCGGGGGCGGGCTGGGGGGAGAAGCCGCCAGTTAGGCGGTTTCCTATCCCGGTTCGGCTGGATACGCCAGCTCCGGGAACAGCAGTGCTGTGCTTGCTTTCGAGCAGGCGCAGCCTCACTTTTTTCAATGGGGCTTTTAGCCCCAGTAAAACAAAACAAAAAAAGCTGCGAAACGGCTTTTTTGTTTTTGTTTTTTTTGTTTTACGGCATGCACAAATCAGCTTAGGAAGAGGTGCTGCTGTGCCGACTCCACACACCATTATTTCAGGAATGGGCTGTTAGTGTTGAAATCCCAAACATCAGAACTGAGGCCCACAAATAGAAAGCCAAGCAGTGGTTTGGAAAGGCCTAATACATTACTCTAAAGCAATGGAGTTTTAAATGTTGGCTTCAGCCCTCAGCAGTTTTATTTCTCATCAATATCTGAGTTACATTCCAACAAACTGTTCCTATTCCATACTACTAGAGTACTGCCACAGCTGAAAGTGAGGTCTACCTTTCTCTCCTAGTTGGTGTGATATACTGAGAGTGCTGTGGAATTTCATAGATAAAAGCCTTAAAGTTTAAAGACAACCTTTGACAGATGACAGTCATAGGAACGGAAGCTAAAAATAGACCATGGACGTTCAAAGAAGAGTGTAACAATCTCCCTTTTCAGTTGTTATCTCTCTTTAAAGATACAACATCTGTCAAACCAATACAAACGTGAAGTTGAGGCACGTTTGCACCCCCAGTACAAAAAAACGGCTTTCTTTCTTTTCCTCTCTTCTGCAAGGGACAAGCTGAATGGATTTTGTACTTTGCGATCTGTGGGAAGTTGCACAGAAAAGCTTTGTCAGAAGAAACACAGAGCCTGTGTGTTTCACGGGTTGATTGCTGCCTTTGATTGAAATGAAAAAAAAAATCAAAAATGCCAAAAAAAGCAAAGAAAAAAAAAAGCAGCAGCTCTAATTAGATGACAGCTCTTTGAACCAGGTTCACATGTCAAGGGAAACCATAGTGTCTGGTAAGCAAAAAAAGTACACTAACTTAGTGATAAGGCAGACGTATGTCATGGCAGCTCATGCTTTGGTTCCCTGAAAGACCACCAGCTTCTATCATTCATCGCTACTGACCTGCCATCTTTCCACAGCAGAGGGTGTCAGGAGGTGGTGACCGGCAGTACAGGGGCTGTTACCTCAGTACACTTCGGGAATACAGTTGCTGATGCTGCTCCCCACTCAGTATCCATGTGCCTGGCATGATGACAAGGAAACAGCTCCAGTCCCTCTGTTGTCCTCATCCTGCCTCCTTCAGATGACATGGGATTCCTCCTCCTCGTTGTGGTACTAAGCAGAAGATGCTGCTATTTGTCCAGTGATCCACTGCAGGAGCCACTGCTGGATCTGCATGATACAGAAAACATAGGGCTGCCACAGACAATGACAGAGCCATGCTGACTTCTTCCCTTTCTGGTGTAGTGGTTAAGAAACTGGTATAGTGGTTAAGAGCCGTGGTTTGGAGCAGTGGACTCTAATCTGCAGAACCGGGTTGGTTTCCTCACTCTTACACATGAAGCCAGCTGGGTGACTTTGGGCAAGTTACAGCTCTGTTAGAGCTCTCTCAGCCCCACCTACCTCACAGGGTATCTGTTGTGGGGAGGGGAAGGGAAGGAGATTGTAAGACAGTTTGAGTCTCCCTTAAGTGGTAGAGAAAGTCGGCATATAAAAACGAACTCTTCTTCTTCTTCTTCTTCTTCTTCTTTTGTTTGTTTTAAAACATTTTATACTGCCTTTCCACCCAATTAAGGTCCACAAGGTGTCAAACATAAAATCATTAAAACATTTAAACACCTAAAAATACAGTTAAAATTATAAAATTTAATTAAAAACATATAAGCCATCAACACTAGAAGAAGGGCAAATAAACATTATTTATTGCCAGATGAAACAAAAAAGTCTTCACGTTCTGGCAAAAGACACCAACTGAGGGAGACAGACAAATATCTCTGAGGAGGGAGTTCCAAACTTTTAGTGCAATGACAGAGGAGACTCTTTCTTGCATTGCCACTCGTCTAACCTTAGATGGTGGGAGCAACTGATGCAGGGCTTCTGAGGATGACCAGAGTGAGTGGACAGGTTGAAAAACATGAAGCTGCCTTATACTGAAGCAGACTCTTTGTCCATCAAAGTCAGTATTGTCTACTCAGACTGGCAGCAGCTCTCCAGGGTCTCAGGCAAAGGTCTTTCACATCACCTACTTACCTAATCCCCTTTAACTGGAGATGCCGGGGATTGAACCTGGGACCTTCTGCATGCCAAACAGATGCCCTACCACTGAACCACAGTCACAGCCACACCTGGAGATCAGTTGTAATAGCAGGAGATCTCCAGCCACCACCAGGAGGTTGGCAACCCTATCCCTGGGATCTACTGGTAGCATGAGATAAAGCTGAGTGTTGCCTGCATATTGGTGGCAGCTCAGCCCACATCTTTGGATGACCTCTTCCAGCAGCTGTTGACAAGCATGGAGGACATGATGGAGCCTTGGGGAACCTTGATCCTGCTTGCATGGCTTACCTAGTCCTAGCTGCCTGCTACTGTTCACCCTATGTGTCATTGTGTTGTTGTGCTAGAGCTTCAGAGTAGGGTCTTGAAGAAACAGGTTCCAATCACCTGGCTGCCATGGAAGCTCACTGGGTGATTTTGGACCTGTCACATACATTCAGCCTAACCTAGCTCACAGGGTTGTTGTGAGGATAGGAAGATCGATAGATAATTTATTTGCGGCACTTAGCCAGACAAAACATGATAAAACGGAAAACATGGACTAATAGATTCTTACAATCATAGAATTACAGTCCGAGTCTTAAAACATTTTTTAAAACATTTAAAAAGGAATTACAGCTCGGACACATCTGTCAATTGCGCTGTTCTAAGGTGACGAATTTTCATTGCTGCTAAACAAAATTTCGCAACCTGAAGAGAGGTTGAAGGATTACCCCCCTTGTAGGAGCATCTCAAACCTTTCACCTGCCCTGTCAGGTCTCAATCTCGATAAGAGGGGCTCAATAAACTTTGAACGGGGTAATGTATAGAAATTGCAGTTCAGGAGGGCATGCTCAACAGTTTCTAAGTCCCCTGATTTGCAGGGGCAGAGTCTCTCTTCCCAGGGTGTCTGTTGTGAGGATAAAATGGAGGAGAGGAGAATGATATAAGATGCTTTGGTCCCCACTGTGGAGAACCTTGTCAGAGTAACAAGTTGCCCATAATAATCTGACAGAGACAGCTGACAGGTAGCTGTCAGATCAGAGGCATCTAGGATGATGCAAGAGGCAGCAATAGCCTTGCAGGTTCTAGGGTGAACTGCAACTAACCGGTTTGAAGCAGTAAGGATGATGTAATACTGTGGCCAGGTCTACAGGTGGCCTTATTGGTTTCAGGTGGAGTTCTGTATATAAGCCTATGTAACTGTAACTCTTTGTTGGGAAGTTTGGTGGAGAGAAGTGTACGTGACGGTTTGTCTTTTATCTGTGCACTGTAAATAAAACAGCACTGTTTTCTATAAAGCAAGGAGTTCTGGTGGTGTGTCCTGGATAACTGCTAATCCGCCTGCTTCCACGTCAGGGTTATGGGCCCAGATTTGCTACACTGCGCAGGTTACATGTAGTGGTAGCACAATTAAGTTTCCAGGATGTCCAGAGGCTTTTGGAACAATGAGTGATTGAGTGGAGAGATGACTCAATCTGCAATCCCAGTGGAGAAGCTCAACGCCAAAAACTACAGCATTTGGTCGGTGAGGTTATAAATGAAGCAAATAACGAATAAATATATCTGAAAATGGGAAGCATATAAAAAGTAGGATGGTAAATGGCTGAGAAGGAGAGAAAAAGGCAGGGAAAGAGGAGAGGATATGGGGGCTGCTAGAAGGAGGGAAAGGGGAAATAATGTGGAGAGGGGGGGGCTGAGGAAAGTTATGTGCCCCCCACAAGTCCTTGAGGGCTCCCTACCTTGGAAGTGGGCCTGGCCCATCACCCGGCACTGCACAACTGGGCCTGAGTTTTTCTAGGTAGAGGCTGCCGAGGAGGGGTGGGGCTGAAGACATTGGGGCAAGTAAAGGTAAGCTGTTGGGTGGGAAAGAGAAAAGAAAGTAGGGAAAAGGGATAGGCTGTGGGGGCTTTCAGTGACGGGACAGAGGAAATAGTGGAGAAGAGAACATGAGATTCCCTCCCCCAGAAGTTCTTGCAGGTTCTCACTTGTAGCAAATATTTTTCTTTCAGTAGAAGAAATAGGAGGCAGAGTCCATTAAGTTAAACCCAAAAAGGTTTTATGAGGAATGGATAGCAAGTAAGGACTTCAGTTCTCACTTATGGAGGAAACAAAACAGAATGAAACAGAATAATAATAGTTTAACATTTATTAAAGCTGTTATTAACTCGTTCCACTGGTAGACCAGAAGTGTTTGCCTTACAAAACTTCATCGCACAGAAAAACACTACATTGTGCTTAGTTTCTCTCTCCTTGGCCAGAACCCAGTAAGAAAAATTGTTTCTTGAAAAATCTAAGCAAATAACTTTTAAAGAAGCAATTTATTGCCATCAGTATGCCAAGAACTGCTTAACATTATAAACCTGAGAATTAAAGTGCTGCTAAAAAAGCAATTTTAGATGTGACAGAAATGTATAGACTGTGAAAATAGATGGTGAAAGTGCCTCATAATTTCTTTTCCTATAATTTTTCTCCATAATATCTTTTTACCATGGTGAGATTTATTTTTTTAATTTAGGTATTGATACCCTGCTTTTCTCACTAAGGGGGCCCAAGACATCTTACATCATTCTCTCCTTGTTATCTTTTCCTCACAACAACATTCCTGTGAGATAGATTAGGCTAATAAGAGTGACTGGACCAAGGTCACCTATAGCTGAGTGGGAATTTGAACCTGGAACTCCAAGATCATAATCCAAGACTCTAACCACTATAAAACACAAGTGCCTAATGTTTGTCATCTTTAAAAATGAGCATGCATGTTGATACCAAGGCCACAAGGCTACAATCTGTGAACCTAAGCTGGGCCTGTGTTTAGCCACACTTGGGCAGGAATTAGGGTTGCCAGGTCCCTCTTCACCACCGGTGGAAGATTTTGGGGTGGGGTTTGGGGAGGGTAGGGACTTCAATGCCATAGAGTCCAATTGCCAAAGCGGCCATTTTCTCCAGGTGATCTGATCTCTATCGGCTGGAGATCAGTTGAATTAGCAGGAGATCTCCTGCTACTACCTGGCAGTTGGCAATCGTAGCAGGAATACATTTGGGCAGGAAACACATTTGAGAACATAGTGTGTCTTTCTAGAATATACAGGGACTTTCAGTTTGGGTACATATCTATATATCACACAAATTTCTCCAGTTCCCTTGGATGATGTTTGATTCAAAACAAAATTGTCATTTTCTCAATTGCTCTAACACAGTGGTTCCCAACCTTTTTTTGACCAGGGACCACTAGGACTTTTTTGTTCGGTTCAGGGACCCCAAGGTTCAAAATAAAAATTCTGAGAATTTGAAAATAAACTTTAATCATAACTGTTAGTTAAACATTAAACTTAGAATAATATTTGAATATATATATTTTATAATAGAGAACTTTTAATTGAAAATATTAATTTATTATGGGTTTATAACTTTGTTTCGCGGGACTTAATTTAGTTCTCGCGGACCCCTGGGGGTCCATGGACCCCTGGTTGGGAACCAGTGCTCTAACACAATGAAGACATCAGGAGAGCATATCAAATGTACCCACAATAAGGTCTCTCCATATTCCTAATACTTTTTAAATGCCCCAGCAGCTAGCTGTGTGCACCTTCTTGCAGCACAAGTAAAAATACTAGGTGGGGGAAAAATAAGCCCAAAGGAGAGATACATTTAAAGCCATTTGAAACACAGATCTTAAAGTGCTGAGGACCCGAAATCTTGGACTGGGTGCATGGTGTATGTGTATTCCTCCTGAACTCAAGTTGCTGCATCTTTGATTTTTTTTTTTTTTGAGACAGATGTGTTTTGAGCTGAAGCTGGGCTTCAAAGAAAAAAAAATGTTCAATAGAAAATAAGTCTCATTTCAAGCTGAGTTTAGAAGTGTTGGTTCTCTCTGAGCAGACAAAGCTGCTGGGTAAGGCAGAAAGTTGTCAACAGGTGTGAGCTAGGCATTCGTAGCTGAAGGTTCACC
The DNA here is from genome assembly GCF_029931775.1 of Euleptes europaea. Lineage (NCBI taxonomy): Eukaryota > Metazoa > Chordata > Lepidosauria > Squamata > Sphaerodactylidae > Euleptes > Euleptes europaea. The sequence continues at coordinate 59,694,848 of NC_079319.1, forward strand.
TCCAATGTATATAAAAAAAGACCATTTGTTTCTCACAAGGTACAACTGTTGAAAAATTCTCATGTTTTCAGATGTTGATATCAGATAAAGAGTGGCAACCCCGGCACAGCAATTCACAGACAAATCAATTTCCCAGGATTTTATTTATTTTGTACATTTTTTTTACTCCACCCTTCCTTCCATGGAGCTTAGAACAGCATTTATTGTTCTCCTTTCCTCCATTTTATCCTGACCACAACTTTGTGAGGTAGATTAGGCTAAGAGTGTGAACCTGTCCCGAGGTCACTCAGAAAGCTTCATTCCCTAGTTGAAATTTGAACCTGGGCCTCCAAGATCCTAGCCTGACATTCTAACCACTGTACAACACTGGCTTTCAATATCTGCACACCTTTCTAGACAGTTTCATTTATTTAATTCATTTTCTTGTAGTACGTAATTGGTTCTGTGGAATTGCAAAGCAACCCAACTATGAGTGAACAGCAGGGGCATGAGAACATCTGAAATCTGTAAAGAATGCACATCCCACGCTCTCTACTACTGCTGCTTGGCTCCCCCTCCACAATAATAGTCTGGTTAACCATGCTAAATTGCCTACTTCCTATTACAGAGGCAATGGAAACTTTGGCATAATTCAAATGCTGTGAATGAAGCATACTTATAAGAAAGCTATGGTGCTTGCTGCCCTCTCTGTACTGCCTCACATTGGCATATGAAGCTGCCTTAGGGTTGCCAGGTGCCCCTTTGCTACCAGCGGGAAATTTTGGGGGTGGAGCCTAAAGAGGGCGGGGTTTGAGAGGGGGAGGGACTTCAATGCCATAGCGCCCAATTGCCAAAGCGGACATTTTCTCCAGGTGAACTGATCTCTATCGGCTGGAGATCAGTTGTAATAGCGGGAGATCTCCAGCTACTATCTGGAGGTTGGCAACCCTAAGCTGGCTTGTACTGAATCAGTCTATTGGTCTATCCCAGTTAGTCCTGTCTACTTTGTCTCCTGGTGGCAGATCTCCAGGGTCTCAGGCAGAGGTATCTCCCATCATCTGATCATGAGACCTTCAGCATGAAAAGCAGATAGTCTACCATTGGGCCATGGCCCCTTCCCTTCTGCCTCCTACCGCATGACCGCTCAGGTGGAAACAGGGAGGGACAATATACTGTATGTAGAGCACATCCTGCGCCATAGACTGATAATCACTTTGCACAATTCCCCAGAATTCCCATAAATTCTCCAGAAATTCCATCCTCCAGATCTATACAGACAGTGCTGCAAATCCATCATCAGATTCTGGACTTTGGTAGCCGTCAAAATATAAACTGTCCTTGCAAATTACAGTGCTAACAATGCTTATTCCAAATACCAGTATTGATGATTTCATGCAAAATTAGTATGGCTGGAGTCGCCAGTAGTGCCCTATGAGAAAGAAATAGGACTGAATCATAGCCTGCAGGCTTGAATAACATAGGACAGGGGGGAAATCAGCTCAAAGTGCTATGTAACTGGGGAAAAAAACCAATTAAATATATGAAATTATTAAGACAAAGTCTTAATAATAATAAAACAGCAAATATAATGCCACTAAAAATCTATTGATGTTACATTCAGAAATAGAAACCATAATGTGAACAGGTAAAATGGTTTCATATTACTATGAGATCACTGCGCCTTTATCTATATTCTTCTATCCAGTGTCCATACAGCTGGATTTATGAACTTCAGCAAAATGAAATGGCAGAAATGTAGTTCTAATTTTATGCAGTTTCACACTGCCGTTCAGATGAATAACCCTATTAAAATATGGTTATATATTGCTGAACCTTTCCTTTTCTAGCTTGGTTTTGTGGCTGAAATGTGCTGGATGAGTTATTTTTGAAGTAACTGAGATTGTTCATTTACTTTTTAATACAAATGCTTTGAAAACAAAATAACACACGCAAAAACTTGGCCCAACATTCAGAGAATTTTTTTTTAGACATTGTAAAATGTGAATCACATTAAAGCCCAAGTGCTTAACCCGGGGATAATTACTCCTGAGTAGAGCCTCGTGGCACAGAGGGGTAAGCTGCAGTGCTGCAGTCAAAACTCTGCTCACGACCTGAGTTCGATCCCGACGGAAGTTGGTTTTGGGTAGGTGCGATGGCTCAAGGTTGACTCAGCCTTCCGTCCTTCTGAGGTTAGTAAAATGAGTACCCTGGGGATAAAGTGTAGATGACTGAGGAAGGCAATGGCCAAACCACCCCGTAAACATAGTTTGTCTAGTAAATGTCATGTGAAATCACCCCATGGGTCAGTAATGACTTAGTGCTTTCACAGGGGACTACTTTAGCTTCTAAGATCCAACAAGATAGGGCTATACCATGCTGCCCTCCTTCTTGAGAGAGCCAGTGTGGTGTAGTGGTTAAGAGCGGTGGTAAGGAGCAGTGGACTGTAAACTGGAGAACCAGGTTTGATCCCCCACTCCTCCACATGAGTGGCAGACGCCAATCTGGTGAACCAGGTTGGTTTCCCCACTCCTACACATTAAGCCTGCTGACCTTGGGCTAGTCACAGCTCTCTTAGAGGTCTCTCAGCCCTACCTTCCTCACAGGGTGTCTGTTGTGGGGAGGGGAAGGTGATTGTAAGCCGGTTTGATTCTTCCTTAAGTGGTAGAGAAAGTCGGCATATAAAAACCAACTCTTCTTCCTCCTCCTCTTGCTCTCTGTTATAGGGCTCTTCAAAATCTAGGGGGGGGGAAAGGAAGTTTTAGGATCCACAAGAAAGCATTTAGCAAGCAGCAGATTCCTTTTTTCCTTCAAAGCTCCCTTCGTCAGAGCTTTCACTCTCAAAAGTTCATACCTCAAAAATCTCGTTCGTCTCTAAGGTGCTACTGAACATGAATTTAGCTGTTCTACGGCAGACCAACACAGCTACCCTCTGAACCTACAGTATCTTCTTCGTGTCAATGTGCCAAGAAGGCCAGCAGTGCTGTGGATAAAGCTCTGACATTTGTTACTTATTGATTCCTTTGCCTTCTTTCCTCTTATAAGAACTGATCCAGCCAGGGTGTAGCCTGAATTTAACTCTTGATGAGAGCCAGCATGGTGTAGAAGAAGAAGAAGAGTTGGTTTTTATATGCTGAGTTTCTCTACCACTTAAAGAAGAATCAAACTGGCTTACAATCACCTTCCCTTCCCCTCCACACAACAGATACCTTGTGAGGTAGGTGGGGCTGAGAGAGCTCTAAGGGAGCTGTGACTAGCCCAAGGTCACCCAGCTGGCTTCGTGTGTAAGAGTGGGGAAACCAACCCAGTTCACCAAATTATCATCCGCCGTTCATGTGGGGGAGTGGGGGAATCAAACCCGACTCTCCACAATTGAGTCCACTGCTCTTAGCCACTACACCACCCTGGATTTCATGTAGTGGTTCAGGTGTTGGACTAGGACTTGGGAAACCCAGGTTCAAATCCGCACTCCTGCCATGGAAGTTTACTGGGAGACCTTGGGCCAGTCACACACACTCAGCCTTGACTCTGGCTAATATTTGGATGGGATACTTCTGTCTCCCTAATTATGCCTTGGACTGAGTAAGACCATTGGTCTAGCAATGTTAGCATTTTCTACTCCAATGCGCAGCAGCTCTAAAACTCTCAGGCAGAGGCCTTTCACATCACGTCCTCCCTGATCTTTTTAACTTCATTTGTCAGGAGTTGAATGGGGTCTCTTCTGCACACACACAAAAAAGACATATTCTTCCACTATATGCTTAATCAATCAAGATACTTCTTGCTAGTCTCATAAGTGTCTGGTCTGTGGATGCAATATAATTAATCATATCTGAGGCAATGCCAGAATTTTCAATAATATTGTGTGAAGAGATTATGTATAGACGTTGCTTGACTGACACAGAGGTAAGTCTTAAACTGTTTTTTGGAACTGAAAAAATAAATCACTATTTCCTGGAAAGAGGGTGATCTGCTACAGAGCAAAAATATCATGTACAGTGATGGACAATGCATTTATTATAATATTGGCCTATCTCACTTTTTTGTGTTTTTGCAGAGATCATGCTACTGAAGTATAAGAAAATGTGATGAATGAGATAGTTCAATATGTGGTTCATTTACAAGGTACAGCTTCACTAATGTAGAGTTCAGATGGATGATGTCTCCTCAGAATTTGCAATTCTACTTGAGACAACCAAAGTGAAGTAGTGTTCATTTACTGATGATCTCATTCACCACTTACTTTCTATGTCATAACCAATCAGTAGATATTTAATTGGCCTGGAACAGTGTGAGATGTGCTCATTCATTGTGAGACTTTTTTTTTTTTAGTGGAGAAAGACATAATCAGTGATGATACCACAGTGAAAGTAGGATTCCTTGGTTTGCAAAAAGACAACATGTTGAAACATTCAGGATTCTGACCTGGTAACTAGGGAGTGTTGAACTCCTTCTGGAACATTCATGTTCTGCTCGCTGGTCACAAGCATGACGCTAATTTTTTGTTGATCTGTTGGCTGTTTTTCAGCAGCTTGACCCTGTTCATTGATTTATATTCCCCATATTAAAACAGCACAGTGCAATGCAATGCAATCAGCAGTATTTCAAACATGCATGTTGTCTCACAGAATGATAAGAGTCCTAGTTTTCCCCCTCCCCAACGGATCTGTCATCACTGATTACTGCTTGACAGCTAATTGTGCAAATACAGTAAGTAGTGAACAAATTAGTCCACTAGTGATGATAAACACTGTATTTTAAAATAAAAAAAATGATGTTCATTTAAACCTGTGTTATCGGTGAGGATATTTTGCACATTCATGTTTTTGCACAGCATTATGGGAGTTGTAGTACTACCCTCCCCAAGAACATTTAATTTCCTGACACTGGGAGAGACTCAGTTTCACAGATGCAGAAGCAACCTGCAAGGCAGAAGGAAAAGAACCTGAAACACTAAAGCTATCATGCAGCCATAAAGCTGTTTGATAGCTGCTCTAGGCTGCAGCAAGGTGAATTGATCCAAGGCTTGGCTCATGAGTGATCACTGCTATTGAACACTGTGTGCTTTCTTGACAATGTGTTTGTCGTGAGGTCTGTGGCTCCCCTACTGGTAACTTTTTGTTTAATTGTTGTTGAATTCCCAGTGCTTTGTGGTAGAGCTCTCTAACTCCTTGTCCCATTTGCTACAATGTATCACCATGGCCTTGGCTCTTCTACAATGGTTATCATTAAACCAAAGTAAGGACTGGACTGGATTTTGCTTATGACTTGCAACATGCCCTAGCTGAGACAAAGTCTGACCACTTATCAAGAACAGGCAATTTCAGCCTCACAATCATACTTTCATCTGCTTTTTCATAAGAATCAATCATAAGAATTGCTCGGCTTTGTTTAGCAAAATGAATGCTATTTTTTATTAATTGTGTTGTTATTCTTTCCTAATTTTCCTTTTTCATATTTGCTATCAATACACATGGGTGATGGTAGCAATTGCAGTTTTGATGGCTAACTGAAGGAGTTTCAGAGCCAAAAATATTTAAAACCACTGCAATACAGGGCTGGCGATTTTTTAAATTAATAAAATGTTGCGTTCAGAGTTTTTTTTAGCCCACAGAGTTTTAAAAGGGAAAATACTCTGGCCAGATCACATTCACAGAAAAAGTGCAGTGCAGACTGGTTATCAGCTATTTACTCTGGATAAAAGTGTCAGTTGCTAGAGATCCTACTTAAGCTATGCAACAATCACAATATTGCTCCAAGTACTGCCTCTACTCTGTTGTTAGAGGAAAGTTACCTATTAACATTGAGGCAATTGTGTGAATGTTAGGAAACCCATTCCACAGACAAGGCACAACTTTGCTGCCTAAAAATTGTCACAGTACCTTGACCTATATACCAATCAAGTTACATATGGAACATCTTGTGCCTTCAGTTATGGGCTCAAATCCCCTAACAAGCCAAGCAAAGACAGCAGTCCTTTTATTGCAGGAGAAAGGCCACATACACAGGGCACAGAGGGATGAAATGAATGTGGTTCCAGTCAAAAGCAATCATCCAGCTCTACAACCCTACAGGCAAGATGTGTACAAATAAAACTCATGCCTCACCCACAAGAAGAAAAGCAATCAGTTGCAAACTGCCGAACTTTCAAGATCAAAGCAATCATTTAAGGAGTTTCAATCCAAGAGGTTCCCAAGAAATATGACTGAATTTTACAGAAAATTTGCCTAAGATGTAGGTAGTTTTGTATTAAATTTCAGATAGATGTGAAAATCATCTAGATTTTATGAAGAATCTAATTCTCAGGCAAAATGCTGAAAACTAACATGCCTTCATGATAAGTAAAATAGTAGACAAGGGCATACTAAATAATAAAGCAGGAAGAACAGCTTCATTATGAGTAAAAATCAAAGCGTTTGAGACTTCTTAGTTTAGGGGAGGGGGAAGTAGTGAAACAAATACTAGAACTTGAGATCACCCATTTAATGGATAATCAATTAACTGATGGAACTTGATTGCATAAAGTGTAACGACAATCACTGGATTAGAAGGCTCTAAAGGAGGATTATACAATTTCATGGAGGATAGTCTATTAGCAGGTATTAACCATGACACCAAAGAACTTCCAGGTTATGAAGCAATCTGAATGCCTCTGAATTGGTCAGGTGGGGAGGGGGGGGACAATACAGTTGCCAGGTTCCTCTTTGCCACCAGCAGGAGGTTTTGGGGAGAGGGGTTTGGGGAGGAGAGGGACTTCAATGCCATAGTCCAATTGCCAAAGCGGCCATTTTCTCCAGGTGAACTGATCTCTATCAGCTGGAGATCAGTTGTAATGGCAGGAGATCTCCAGTTGGCAGCCCTAGGTGACAAACAGTTGGGAACAGCTTAACCTTCACGGTCTGCTTGTGGGTTTCCTGAAAGCATCTGGTCAGCCACTGGAGGGGCGGTGACTGCCCTCCTCACCCCCACCGCCTCAGTTATGGCCCTGTACAAAAACCACACTCCCTCATAGAAGCCACTGCTGCCAAAAATGTAGCCACAGTCAAAGTAATACGAGGATCAGCATCAGTCAGCAGGAAAGGCATGGAGACAAGGGAAACTTTGGAGACCCAAGGTGGGAAACAGGATGATGGGCTACCTGGATCACCTGCCTTATGAACATATTCTTAGGTTCAGAAGTGGTACCTAGCAATATTTGAATACCCACCAGTTCAGAGAGCCAGCGTGGTGTAGTGGTTAAGAACGGTGGTTTGGAGCAGTGGACTCTGATCTGGAGAACCAGATTTGATTCCCCAGTCCTCCACATGAACACTAACCTGGTGAACTGGATTTGTTTTCCCACTCCTATACATGAAGGCAGTTGGGTGACCTTGGGCTAGTCACAGCTCTCTCAGCCCCACCTACCTCACAGGGTGTCTGTTGTGAGGAGGGGAAGGGAAAGTGATTGTAGGCTGGTTTGATTCTTCCTTAAGTGGTAGAGAAAGTCAGCATATAAAAACCAACACTTCTTCTTCTTTATGTCCTTGTCACTGGTTGCAAACAGGGAATTGTTTTTTGATGATTCGTTTAACTGTTGACCCATTTGTAGCTGTTCGACAGGTTGCTTCGCTATATTCCTTCCTAACCATATCGTACAGTGCAGTTGCCTTTTTGTGCATGTGTGTTTTCACACAGCCTTTCAGTTCCCTGTCCTTTCTGTGTAACTGCTCCAAACAGCAGGAAATGGTATAAATAGGAAATTGAATCAGTCACAGATCATATAGATCTGTCATAAATAAACATTTTTTTATTATTTTCATGTTTTTAAGTGTGATTTTATCATTTTATACATTTTGTGAAATAAATAAATAATAAAGTCTTCTGCTTTTGTGACTTTTGTAGTCCCTGGTGACTGTAATGGCTGCTGACTGGAATCAACAGCATATTTATGCATGCACAGTTTTGCAAAACCCCGAAGCAAATCTGTTTGGCAGGGGTTTTATTGCTGTTTGGCATGAACCAAATAGGCTGGGTGATTGGCTCACTCTTGATTGACACATTTGAACATGGTAAGTTGGACTGTTTAACATGATTATCGAAAATTTGCAGATTCCTTAGTGGTGGCTAAGAAGTCATAAGGTATACCATTCACTTGGGTGCTGGTGAATTAACCTTCTGTTCTCAGCATATTCCATGCAGAGAAAAAAACATGATATTTCCCCCCTTCTACTTGTTAATAAATAAGATTGATGAGTGAGACTATATTGGCAAAAACTTGACCATTGGTTTCTATTAGGAAGGTTGGCATCATTATACTTAATCTTAGGACTATTTCTACTAGCTTTTAAAATATTTTTTTCCTAGGAAGTGCTACTGACTTTCCCCCCCAGTGATAAGTAATTTATCACTGCAAATTACAATTATCAGTGGGATTTGCTCTCCTGAGTCAAATTTCAGTGGCATTCCATCCAGGATTCTTGTAAAGACTACTGAGGTAATGCATGTGAAGTGCTTTTGAACATTTTAAAGCATTACACATGCCCATGAGTCCATATTCTCAGTTTACAGTCCTCCATCCTCTTTACAGGAGAGGCATGCAAGACAATATCACAATAATAACAAAAACATGGCACATACTTCCTTCCTTCTTCTTCTTCTTCTTTTTTTTTTTTTGTTATGTTCAGGTCCCTTGGGCAGCCAACATGGTGTCGTGGTTAAGAGCAGTGGACTCGAATCTGGAGAACCAGGTCTGAGTTCCTAATCCTCCACATGAGCAGCGGACTCTAATCTGGTGGACAGGGTTTGTTTCCCCACTCCTACACATGAAGTCTACTGGATGACCTTAGGCTAGCCCCAGTTCTCTCCGAACTCTCTCAGCCTCATCTACCTCACAAGGTGTCAGTTGAGGGGAGGGGAAGGCAATTGTAAGCCACTTTGAAACTTTCCCTCCTCTTCCTTCTTTCACACATGCTGAATAATGCACCTTCAATCCACTTTCAATGCACTTTGAAGCTGGATTGATAGAGCATTATTTGGCATGTGTGAAAGTGCTTGACTTTGGACGTTGCCTGTGCTTGGTGCCTGAGGTTGATACGCTGTTAAAAGAATGGCTTGAAGGATTATTTCCGTTTAAACTGTCACAAGCCAGCGTCTTGCTGACCTGAAAGATATTAAAATGTTATTCAAACCCCTTAATTGGTTACATTAGCATTTCTTTTGTTATTCTGCAAGGAAAAGCAGTGGAAATAGATCACCCAGAGTACAAAGCTGTAAGAAAAAAAGGAAATGAAATGAGTACCTCATTAGCAATACTGTGCGGCAAGTGTCTCGGGGACCCCACAGACTTCAAGCCAAGTGGTAAAAAAATCATTTATGACTAAATCGTTCTGATGACAATCTTTCTTTGATGAAAGGTACCTTAAGGCACAGCTTCTAACATTTTCTTCTTGTCACTGTCTCAGTTTGTTACTGGCCAGCTGCAATAACTTCTATCAAAATCTTCAAGGTAGGTTTGCGCTTTGACGTTTGTCCCTGTTGTGGTCCTCACAGCTAGAAAACTGCATATATTCCCTTTAGTGGAGGATGGACCTTATCAGATTAATAACACCAATTGAAATGGCTGAAATGATGATAGCCACATCCTGCTGATTAGCCATTTGCAGTGGGGGTTATAAAACATATACAACTTAAAGGAATTATACAAATCAAAGGCATTTTCACCCATGCTTGTTTGGCTTAATTTCATTGTGCATGCGCAGTTCATGGGAGGGAACAAGGATCTATGTACGATACTGATACCACATCTGATCCCAGGAGATTCTATTCATTGTTATTCTGGTTTCAGAGATATACCCTCACACTTCCATGCCTGGTTGCTAAGACAATTTCCAGTAGTCATTTATTTATGTTAGGAAATGTTTCTGCTCCTCTTCTGTTCTCATGTTCCTAGGGTGATGGACATGAACCATCAGCAACATATATAAACCATCCAGCATGTCACACCCAAAATAACAAAACCAGTAAAAACAAGATAAAATGTATAAACTCCATACCCAAAGGGAAAGACATAAAGGGGAAGAAAAAATACAACCAGTTGCATTCCTTGTGTAATAAAATTATTGAGCCTGGCATTTGAAATGAAGGTGATCGGGTGCCCGGTCGATGGTAGAAAGAAGGGTATTACAGGAATGAAGTGCTGCTACAGAAAAGACTCTCTCTTGGGTAGTCAGTCCGCCACTTCACATATGACAGAGCATATCAGTAACATTACCAAACCCCTCCACAAACCAGATTTGGAATCCTAAAATTTTGTTTTCAATGCTATTGCTCTAGATTATTAAAAAAAAATCACATCACATTAGTACAAACACTGTGAACTGAAATATGATGAAATTATTCTCATGGAGGGAATCTATCTTCTAGAGCACCAAACCAAATTTAGATACCAGAATGACATAATAGTGGAGGGTTTCTCTGTGGAAAGGGTATTAACTGACTCTATGCCTTCCTAGTTTGTGTGTGGAAAGTGCCTCCAAGTCACAGCCAACTTATGGCAACCCAGTCAGGTTTTCAAGGCAAGAGACAAGCTAGAAAAAATTCCTAAGTATAAGGATGTGTTGCTGATGACCGAGATCAAGTTAATTCATACCATAGTATTCCCCATTACTATGGATGGGTGTGAAAGTTGGGCAATGAAGAAAGCTGACGGGAAGAAAGTTGATTCCTTTTAAATGGGGTGTTGGAGGGGACTTTTATGGATACTGTAGACTGCCAGAAAGACAAATAAGTGGGTTCTAGATCAAATCATGAGCCCCGTGGTGCAGAGTGGTAAGCTGCAGTACTGCAGTCAAAAGCTCTGCTCATGACCTGAGTTCAATCCTGACAGAAGTTGGTTTCAGGTAGCTGGCTCAAGATTGACTCAGCCTTCCATCCTTCAGAGGTTGGTAAAATGAGTACCCAGCTTGCGGGGGGTAAAGGGAAGATGACTGGGGAAGGCACTGGCAACCACCCCATAAAACAAAGTCTGCCTAGTAAACGTTGGGATGAGACGTCACCCCATGGGTCAGGAATGACCCAGTGCTCGCACAGGGGACCTTTATCTTTACCTTTAGATCAAATCAAGCTAGAACTCTCCCTAGAAGCTAAAATGACTAAACTGAGGCTATTGTATTTTGATCACATTATGAGAAGACCAGAGTCAGTGTAAAATACAATAATGCTAGGAAAAGTGGAAGGCAGCAGGAAAAGAGGAAGACCCAACATGAGAAAGGAAGCCACAGCCCTCAGTCAGCAAGACCTGAGCAAGGCTGTTAACAATAGGACATTTTGGAGGTCATTAATTCATAGGAGTAGAAAAGAGCAAGAGTCCAGTAGCACCTTAAAGACTAATAAAAATGCATGGTGGAGCATGAGCTTTCATAAATCACAGCTCACTACTTCAGAGACAGTCAGAATGTGAGTCCATCTATCCTTAATAGAAGAATGAATTCAGACACCCAATGGCAATAGCATGTAAATGTCAATAGCAGGGAAATGACATTAGCAGGTGTGATTGGATTAGGTGTGATATGCAGAGGGGTAGTAGGCTTGGAGAAATTAGCATTGGCAATGAGAAAGGAATCCCAGGTCTCTATTCATTCCAGGAGAATTGTCTTGAGCTTCATTATTAGTTGTAATTTAGCAGTCTCTCTTTCTAATCTCCCTTTGAAATCCCTTTCTAAGAGAAGTGCTACTCTTAAATCAGCAACGGAATGTCCTGGAATTAATTCACAGGGTCGCCATAATTCGGAAGTAACTTGACGGCACCTAAGACATACACATATCCCTTGCCAGAGGCAGACTGCTTGATTGCTTATTGCTCTACTATATTTCAGTTTGGTTAGAAATGAAAATCTTCAACAAGAAGACCCATGAGCCAGTTATGCTGTTGCTTAGAAATGCTCAATGAGTCTCCTCAGTTTTCACATAACTGATTGACCAAACACTGTCATTGTTCGATATGGAGATTATTCAGGGGAAGCCAAGCATTAAGTCTGATCATTTAGTAATATTTGTGTGTATTTGTGCATTAGCACAGTCAGGGTTTGTTCATAATGAAAGAGATAGAGCCTGTTTTAGGAATGTTAACTGGAATCACACATAAGAGGGTGCTCATGACTTGCCAAGAAGTAAATCTCCTCAAAGCTTAAAAATCACTATGTGGTATGGCATGAGGGTAACAGCGAACAGATGCAGCTATTTGTGAAAGACAGTAAGATCCCCCTCCCTTTGCTCAAATCTCCTTGTTTATTGGATGAAAGTTGTGACAGGATGATAGGTTTTCAGCTGCTTTAAGATAGTTGATATTACTTACGCTGCAGATGTTGATTTCCCCCCTGACCCATTCTGGATTCTGTGTAGACATGTTACACAGGTTTTTTCAAAGCACTTCATGCAAGCCTGTCTGTGCATTTGTAGGTGGGAGAAGAGTGACTCTATCACACCTTCTCCGAACCTCTTAAAAGCTATCCTTTGTATCCAACGTGTCCCTGAAACAATTGCTTAATGGGATAATGATAGTTTTTGACAGAATTATGCAGAATTCCATACCTTTACCACATTCAACAGCATTCTGAAATGCTACAGTACAGAGAAAGTTTTGAGTAAGAGATGAGTTGCCAAATAAACTTTTGTATCTGTTTTCCATCATGAGGCTAGCTAATTTCTGTAGTACAATGCATATAGCTCTTGATGTTATAAGTGAAGCTTGCCTATTCAGGACCTGGCCAAGAAATTTAATTACTGGTAAATAAATGTTTACACTATTTTTTTATCACGCACAATTGCAAATTGCTCCTAATTAGACAGGATTAGAGTGCTGCTGATGCTTGCTTGTAAAATATAAAAGCAACCACCAAAGGCCAATTTACATTCTCATTATTCATCACAAGTGAAATAGGTCTGGCATGAAAAACGAGTTTTTTTTTTTTTTTGTCAGTGATCCCAGTTTCGGTGATGCGCTCGGAAGTCTTCCCTTCTATCCCAAACTGATGGAATATATCGCATCCAAAGGATACACACTCTTTCAGCTTCTGACACGCTCTGTCAGTTTGTACCCAATGATGGCACTTTACATCATGAGCCAAAAGATGAAAAAGAATGTGATGAAACAGGATCACAAAGGGGGCAGGTTGGGGGGGGGGGTAAAAATAAAGGCAGCCGTACAAAGAGGAGCCTCTTGTCGATTCATAACGGGAGGCGATGCGCTTAATAAACCATGCCAAGTGCCACCTCTTAGCTATCTTTTATACAGGAGAGATTTTCATTGGCAGTCCTTGCCTGCCAAACACTTGCAGAGCTTTTTAAAAACTTTGCTTGCTGCCGCTGAAAGAGAACACACAAAACATCATCATTTGGCAGCTGTTCATTTATGCGCAAAAAGTACCTTCTTGCTAGTTCTCTATTTTATCCCAGGGATGCTGTGGATCACTGGGCTCAGTTGACAATGTGGCGGAATATTTTTATCTTTGTTTTAAGCCCATTTGTTTCCTATCGGCTGCAATATGTGCCTACGAGCAAGAACTCCCACCTTCTTAGCCCCAGACAGTGGTGGACGGGACCTAAAAACCTTGGTTCCCAGGAGACAAAAGGGGCCCACCCACAACTATAAGGCTATCATTTAATTTTTATAAGAAATAAATAAAAATTTCAATAAATACATAAGTGGGGAAAAGGTACAATTAATTTTTTTGTGAACTAAATGTATATTTCTTTTAGTAATTACAGTGTACATGTATTGTACATATTACTGGCAGTATACAGTAGATACTAAATGGAAATACAGATTATTGTCAAAGGCTTTCACGGACAGAGTTCATTGGTTCTTGTAGGTTATCCGCGCTGTGTGACCAGTCACACAGCCCGGATAACCTACAAGAACCAAGGAAATACAGATTGTTATAATTTGGATTTTTAATTTTTTAATTTTTTTAAATACATAATTTTAAATAAATCTATTGTATTTTCAAGCTACTAAAAGGTCATTAACATTTTAAACATACTGTCTAATGTTTAAGGGCCCCACTTCATCGGGGGCCCACGGGGCCCACTTGCCATTGGGCAAGCTGATACCCTGGCCAATCTGCCACTGGCTCCGGATAAATCCAGATACATTGTTGCCCCTGATGCCTATCTTTTCACTCTGGAAACAAATAGCCACAGAAAAGCCTTTTCGCAAGCCAGATGCTCTGCCTTCCCCTCAGCACTTCTAGAGGGTAGATATGTAAAAAAATCCCCATCTCAGAGAGATTATGCTGGTGTGGTACAGGGGGATGTAGAAACCATGAAGCATATTCTCATCCGCTGCCCTTACTATGAAGAAATCCATGGCAAATTTATCCGGCTGTGGACTAACAGGCTCTCTGATAAATTGGAGGTGGAGAGGGGAAGGAAGCTACTCTTGGATGAAAATGCAAGGGTTACTGTTGATACTGCTAAGTTTTGTGCTGCCGCATCCAAAATTAGGCGCAAATTGTTGGGATGACCCGTCTTACTACCTATGTACATAGTAGTGTCCTCTGAGGATTTTATGATTTTATACTTTTTTATACTTGTATTTAGGTATTTTATACTTTCATATTTGGAATTTCTGGTTTTAATATTGATGGGATTTTAGACAACCGTTGACTATTCTCTTCTTCTGTACATGACTGCCTATGTGCAGTATTAATAAATGACTGAATCATGTGCCAATGGGACTTACAGTGCAAACCTATGCAGAGTTATTCCAATCTAAATTCAGTGATTTCAGTGGGTTTAATAATGGAGAAGCACTGCATATTATTGCACTGCCACATGTGCATCAGTGGCTACAAGAATGCAACCATGAGAATTATGGTAAACATTATTATTTTTAAATCAATTTTATGAAGGACTTGCAAATCCTTCTGGTTGGTCGCCAGGAGGTCTGAAAAAGCCTGTGGCTATCCCAATACTCTGCCTGGCAATGCTGCACCTTCCCCTATCTCCCCAGGGGTGCTAAAAATAAATTGGGTACCCCCTGCTGCCACCTATGCCTCTGAGAGTGCCTCCTGACAAGTGGAGTCATACATCTAATACTCCGTACCTGTACTGCTGCCTCTCCCACTACCCTTCTACAAGCTAGCATGAGGGGTGATCGATCGCAACTTTGCAAGTCCAAGCTACCATGCTCCAGGGATGGTGAGCTTAGCCACTTCAGATGGCAAGACTGCATAGGCATAGTGTTTTTCCAGAGATCAGACTTAAAGCATGCAAACTATAAGAAAGTATAATCAGTGAATAAAAAGCATAAAACATGTTAGGTTCAAGCATTTCAGCCAAAGCAAGGGAACAAAGAAAAGGTGAAAAAGCACACACCCTGTCCCAATACCTAGAACTTATCCCACATGTTAATTAGGACAGGCCAATTTTACGTGAAGTTAACAGTAGTTTAAAGTTCAACATTACCTTAGACTTCCTGATGAGGAACTCTTTCCATTGTCCCTTGAATTTATGAACAAGACTCCGTAGGTTAGTCCCTTATGGCTTGTGCCCATCGGAAGAGCCAGAAGTGAAGGATAACATGCATGAGAGCCCATTCCTCAGGCCCTGAGTTTAAGTAACCTCTGTTGTTCTCCCTACCCCCTTGGGTCATCCTTTCTTTCCTTTCGGTTACTTTCATCAATACATACATATATCCTGAGCAGTGGATAGTTATTACTAATCAATAGACAAAAGGAGAATTTTTTTTGCAACTGCCAGGGTTTTTTTTTTTTTTGAGTCCTTATCAGCAAGAAAAGATGTAACTATCTCCTAAGGATATGAATCAGAACAGGCTGACACACATGGTGAAATATAGCATCTCCTAAGGTTAATATACAAAGGACACTCCAGGAGAATGTGTGCAATGGTGTAAATCTTGCCTAAAGAACAAGAACAAATTTGTTCTGAGTAAATTAAGCAGAAAAACCTATCCCTCATGACTACCGAAGAGTGGGCACTTAATCTGGTCAGTAAAAAATCTCTTAAAAGACGTGAAGAGGTCAACAGATTAGTATGAGAGGGAAGAGATTTCAGAGGAGGAGATATGGCATGCTCTAAAAGCAGAGCTTCGATAATCAGTTTTATATGATTGATCACCAGAGCAAATGATGCTTGGAAACCTAATTCCTGCATGATAGCAGTAGAAAAGAGCCAGAGTCCTGTAGCACCTTAAAGACTAGCAAAATGTCTAGTAGGGTATGAGCTTTCGTAAGTCAAAAGCTCATACCCTACCAGAAATTTTGTTAGTCTTTAAGGTGCTACTGGACTCTGGCTTTTTTCTACTTTAAAAGTTGCTTGCAGGGGGAAGGGCAGGTGTCAACTAGTGTCAGGGGGATTGGGGAGAGGGCGGTGGCAGGGAAGTGCCCCCCCTGCAGGCTAATAGAACCTTCTCAAAGAGGAGAGAAAGAAAAAAAAGAATTAGCAGTTAGCAATCACCTTCAAAAGACCCTCTGATTAGGGTTGCCAACTTCCAAGTACTAGTTGGTAATCTCCTGCTATTACAACTGATCTCCAGCCAATAGAGATCAGTTTCCCTGGAGAAAAAAATGGGCCGCTTTGGTAATTGGACTCTATGGCATTGAAGTCCCTCCCCTTCCCAAACCCTGCCCTCCTTAGGCTCTGCCCCCAAAACCTCCCGTCGGTGGTGACGAGGGACCTGGCAATCCTACCTCTGATCTATTTAACCTTCAAGCCTCTCCAACCACATCCAAATGAGGGAGGGAAAGAGGATTTGGCACTGAATCTGCAAAAAAGAAGACAGGAAACTGAAAACTAAAATAAGACTCAGCTAAGATAAGACTAAGCTAACAGGAAGCAGAGAACAAAAAACTATAATAAAAATAAAATACTCCAAGGACGGAGCACAGCCTTGTAGTATCTCACAATATCACACCGGAGCCAGAACTCAGATGACCTTTCTGTCCCTTCCTGTCCCAAAGGAAGAGTTTTTGTTTGGCCACTCTACTAGTCTTCCAGGCTTTATGGCTCTAGGAGTGACTTAGTAGCAGGGCATGGGGTGCTAAGCCACTGCCCCCATTCATCTGGAATCATTAGCATGACCAAGAGCTTTAGTGCTCTGTGTTTGGAGCTTGATGGCTCATTCCTTCCGTTTCTGCAGTTGCGAATTTACAGCTGGGTCCCCAATCTTGGATGGAATACAGTCACAATAATTGAAGTATGGGGGGTGAATTACTGGGTGGAGGCATTTCTGCAATGGGATTTGAGCTGATTTTGATAGACTAATATACCAGCTGCAAAACAATGTCCAGAAGATATTGAATGATGATTGTAATTCTTAGTGTTTCCAAAAACTATGTTGCAATTGTTCATCGAGCCAATACATTTTTTTCCACTGTGTCATTATCCCTCAGCAGCCTTGCACCGGGGAATGCTTGATTGTTTTTAAATCCACCATTTTAATCTATGACTAATTAACTGGTGGTATTAAAGGACAGCTTGCACACCCCGGTTTATCATGTTGAGACTGATTGAAATGAATGGGAGCTTCTCGAAGTGCTCTGGTATTACTCCACTTTTATTAGAACTTGAAAATTTGAAAATCCCAGCAGATAGTGACATTACTTCTTTGCAGAATCATTAAATTCATTAACTGAATGAGCTGCCTGTGCTTCCTTAAATAGGGCTTTCTACAGACTAGGACTTGGTCAGCTTTCAGTTTAGGGCTCCATGAATGGCTTCTTTGATCTGCAATTAATGCCCCTCCAAACGCTGAAGCTCAGCAATATGGGTAAGGGCCACAGTGATGGGGATGAGATTTCTAAATTCTTTTCCGTGCTGTTTCCTATATTGAAACTGCTCCCAAGTTGTTTGCTGTCCCTGTATTGGGGAAAAGGACAGGTATCCATACAGCTCTGACCTGGGTAGCTCCAGGCTAGCCTGAGCATATCAGATCTCAGAAGCTAAGCAAGGGCGGCCCTGGTTAGTCGTTGGATGGACGACCTCCAAGGAATACTAGGGTTGAGTATATGCCAATAAAGGTTGATTGATTGATTGAATACCAGGGTCGTGATGCAGAGGCAGGCAGTGGCAAACCACCTCTGAACGTCTCTTGCCTTGAAAACCTTGCAGGGTCACCATAAGTCAGCTGTGACTTGACGGCACAAAAAAAGATCCGTACAGTGCCATTTTTTTCATAGCAAGGCTAAAAGTAGGGTTTTTTTGACAGGGGAAATAGCATAAGAAGTGTGGCCTCCCTCCTCTTATTTCTCTAGTGCCAATGTATGTTAAACCAATTTATACTGATCACCTATGGTTGATTTTTGCCACTAATAGCATTTTCTGATATCTGATCAGGTATCACCAAAATCATATTTCACCATTAGCTCATGGATAGATTAAGCATCAGCATCTACCATGTGTGATTTGGCTGATCATTTCATCACCTGCCCAACTTCTTTTCTTTCCTTCTTTTCTTTGCCCTCTCCTGCCACTCTAGACCATCTTATTTTTATCCTAAAGTGACAGTCTTGAAACTTCCTTCACTCCGTCATTATGAATTATGGCCAAATGTACACTGTACCTTTCAGAGTTTGATTCAAATTTCACCACTGATTCCACCTGGCTTGACTCCTCACCGTTAGTGAACCAAGGGAACCAAGGGAATCAGATTTGTGAAGAGGACCTGACAGGCATACCACAGGGAGTTAAAGTGCTGTTGGACAGGATAAGGGAATTTTTGTTTAAGTGAGGGAGTTCTTAAGAAGAACAATATGACTTCACAAAACAGGATGGAGAGGGTCATCCTGTATTAGGGAGCAGTATAACATGATTGGAAAAGACAATCATGCTAGGAAAAGTTGAAGGCAGCAGGAAAATAGGAAGACCCAACAAGAAATGGATTGACTCTATAAAGGATGCCACAGCCCTCAGTTAGCAAGATCTGAGCAAGGCTGTTAAGGATAGGACACTTTGGAGGACACTGATTCATAGGGTTGCCATGAGTCGGAAACGACTTGACCGCACTTAACACACAATAACAGAGACAAAGAAATAGAAATGAAGGAGATACTGGATGAAACCTCTACATTTTAAAAAGTATGTTATGTGGTTATTTCTTAAGATTGCTTCTCAACTATAAATCCTCAACTAAAGCAAGGTCTTGGAACATTAAAGGATCAAAAACAACCTCTCTGGAGAAATGTGGGCAGAAAAATATGGAGACCGATATCTTTCTACCCCATTATTTGCCCCCCCTCTCTCTCCCCCCCCCCCACACACACACACACGGGCAAACCATTCTTTTACAAGCCAAGAAATACACTACCTACACAGGGAAGGTTCTTTGATCCTATAAATGCACATGGAAAACACCGAACATGGCATGGGAAAGTCTGCAGTGACTTTTAAATGCCAAATGGGAGCCCATTCAATTCAGCAAGGTTCAACTCGCTTGGGGAGCAAACTCTAAGCAGGTCTACTAAGAAGCAAGTCTCATGTTACTCATCAGGGCTTTCTTCAAGAAAACTGTCCTTAGGACTGCAACCTTTGTGTTTGAAGTGTGAGACAAGTGAAACAGAGAGTACAGCAAGTCATTTTCATCTCTAATGACTCAAGGACTTCCATGATAAAATTAAATTTGGTTGACCAATTAAAAAGAAAGAACAGTTGGCAAACTAAAAGGTGGTGATTGTGTTAAAAAATCTACAATTGTATTGGGTTTCCCATGTGATAGGTGGGTTCCAATCAGACTTTGCAATGTGCCCTAAAATGTAAATTATAGAGTAATAAGGGAGAGAATTTGCTAAGGCTTGCGGTTTATAGATAAATCAAGTAGCTGAAAGGCAGAGAAGTCATACTTTTATTAAAGTAGGCAAAAATCCATCAAAGCAACTAAAGCATACAGTTCCTATTGGCTTTAGTGATGACGAAGGCTAAGTCCCAGATCAGCAATCTGCCTAACATCTAACTCAGCAGGCTGAACAGGCATTTCGATCACTACAGCGTTTTTTCTTCTGTTATCCCCATAAGTCCTTTGCAATGCTTTTTAATACTGTGAGGCATTTGATGAAATCTTGAGTGGCCTGCCTGGGCCATAGAACTTTAACGCGAGGGCTGTAATCAATTCTCATTTTAGGACAATCCATGTTTTCTCTTCTTGTAGGTCCCATTCATGTTTATTTTCAAAAACCTCCCAGAGGGTTTGGGTGACATGTTTGGTATAAATTTCCCTAGGTAATTAACAATCTCCAGAAACCTCTGCACATTCTTTTTGGACCAAGGTTGAGGTATCATCTCAACAGCCTCAACTTCTCTCTGGTTGGGTTTAATCCCCTCCGAGAAGACGACATCACCCATAAATGTCAGTTCAGATACTCATTTTGCTTTAGTTAATTTTAAATTTACAGCTCTGGTTGTTTCTAAGATTTTTGAAGCCTCAGGTGATGTTCCTCTACGGTAGAGCGCCAATCAGTGATATCATTCATGGAAGTGTCAACTCCCTCAATGTGCTCTTATATCGTGTGACTGGTTTTATGGTACATTTTGGGAGCTGAGGTGATGCTGAATAGAAGTGGCAGAAAATGATATCTTCCAAAAGGAGTATTAAATGTGCAAAATTTGAACTTTCCTCTGTAAGCCGTAACTGCCAAAAGCCAGAGGAGGCATCTAATTTGCTGAAGAAATGGACATTTGCAAATTGTGCCATGATTTCTTCCTTAGTGGGGAGTCTGAAATGCTCCTACTTGATAGCTTCTGGGATCTAGACATATTCACAACTTCCTATTAGATTTCTGTACAATGACCAAGGGTTCTGTGGGTTCCTGAATTTTCTATATAACCTTTAATGCTTCTTTCTAGCTCCGTCTTGAGCCTATCGCACAGTGCAAATGGATGGATCATGGGAGTAACTGCTTTATTAATTTGAATTGTACCTTTGCCTGGAAAGCAGACTTCTAATAAGTCTTGATCCGTTGACATCAGTCTCTCATAGACCCGATCCTCTTGGTCTCGCAAAGCTAGCACTCTTTTGACTAAATTAAGCTCCTCCCATGCTGCCAGACCCAAGATTGGAATCACCTGTTTAGGTACTACTGTATAACAAATGCCAGTTTATATTTGGTGTGTTTATATGTGACAGTAACAATATACCTTCCCTTTACTGGTATAGAAACTCCTGAATATCCTGTTACCTTTATGCACGTTGAGTGTAACTTCTATGTCCACATCAAACTCTTCCTCATGCATCTGTGGTTTCAATACTTATGCTTTGCAGCATTTTGCAAAATGAAAAATGGTTGTGCTTCTCACCACTGTAACTGAGTTTCCCCAAAGCAGCACACTGTTAGGAGCCATGTTGCATGCCACAGTTTCTGCACATGTTTTTCAAGCCTCTGCATCCACTCTCGGGTGCTTTCCTAAATAGCTCGTGCACCTTCTGGGGTAGCGTCTGCTCTCTGTATTCCTGCTGGCTTACTGCATGGACAGTCTCTTCAGCTGACCTCAGTTCTTTTGCTTGTGCCTTCACCGCTTCTGCTGCTTTACAAATCTTAAAGAGTTTTTTCTACAGTGAGATCCTCTTCCTGCAACAGTCTTTCCCTTATTGCATTCTCACCAATGCCACATCTAATCCTGTCCCTGATCAGAGCCTTCTGAAGTCCCAAAAGCCCAGGTCTTGCTCAGGGTTTTTAACTCTGTGGCATATACTTTCATCTATTCTCTGAATGCATGTAAAGAATCGTTGCCTTTTGAATGAACAGGGTTAACAGGGTGGTATCCTATTACCTAGGGTTGCCAACCTCCAGGTACTGGCTGGAGATCGCCTGCTGTTACAACTGATCTCCAGCCAATAGAGATCAGTTCACCAGGAGAAAATGGCCACTTTGGCAATTGGACTCCATGGCCTTGAAGTCTCACCCCTCCCCAAACCGTGCCCTCTTCAGGCTCTGCCTCCAAAATCTCCAGGTAATTCCCAACCCGGAGCTGGCACCCCTACTATTACCCTGTTAAGCATAGGTCAGTATGTTCTTTGTGTGTCTGTGCATGTATTTGGAAGTGTCTGAAAATGGAAATGAAAGCATTTCAGAATCATTGTATAAACAACAATGTAGTTTTTAATATATATATATATATATATACTGTTAGTACAAAAATATAACGATGATAGTTTAATAAATGCTACTGCTACTGTTATTGTGATTGTAAATATATATATGCTAAAATATGTACATTTAGAATACTGCAATGTAGGATAAGCTAGGAGGAAGATGGCCTCACTCTTTGCTCCTTGAAGTGACCTTGTGAAAATCCACTTTTGTAATATTTGATCATAGCTCTTTGGGTTTCACTGATTAAAGTACACTTTGCAGAATGGTAATACAATGCAGAATTAATAACATGGCCGTTCACTTTATCCTGGTCTTACCTTTCGGGATAGTTGTCCTGTGAATAATTCATATAGCCTAATATGTCTCCTTTTAATTCTGTAACAACAGAATGCTTCATTTGTGGATAAAATAGTAGAACCTTTTCTTCCGTCGGAAGGCAGAATTCAATCCTAATCGAAAATGCTGCTGCTGCTTAGCTTCATGTGGTTTCTCTCCAACCTCCCTCAAGAAGGAATGACAAAGGCTTGTTGTTGTTGATATCGGCTCATTCTTTTTTTGACCTGGGCTTCTGTCGAATAAATTCGGATGCATAATTCAAACAACGTGGGGGAAAAAAGAAGGTTTCCAGAGACTCTCCTACTCATTGTTAACTAGAGACATTCTGTTCTCACTCAAAAAATACTGCGCAGGAGATGCCACTCCAAGAAAGCTAATGAAAGCAACCTGATGTGTTTTAAAAACATTCTTCCAACTTTCACTGAAGGTACAAGGAAATTGCCCTGGGTTATATGTATAGATCTTCCCAGGAGGCTTGCAATTAATAATATCTATTCAGGTTCTTGGAGAGAGTTCATTTTTACTTCAAACATAAATGTCAACACTAGGGAATTTCCTACCTCCAATAATAATAATAAAAAACCCGAACACAACTTTCTTCATGGGATTGCATATTTGGGGAAGATGATTAGCTCTGCAGAAATAGAACAGCATTAATCCCAGAACATGAATAGAATACTTTGATGTTTCTTGCGGCCAAAATGCACCACCCATTTCATTTAAATATCACAGGGAAATTGACTACTTTAGGGATCACGCAAGTCCCCCCCCCCCCGGTTTGCCTGATTATAACAGGTAGGGTAAGATTTTAATGAGCTTTAAACTTAATGTAATTTATTGTACATCATGCAAATCATCCAAAGGCTTTAGTACTGGCATATCAAAGTTGTTTTGTTTAGCTCTCTGTAGGCAGCTTCACCGGTCTTTTCTTCAGTGATCTGAGAATGGTTAGAATAACTATTTATAAAATAATATATTTTTAAAAAATCATAAGTAACCAATGTCCCATCTAACGACAACATAAAATGAATTAACTCAGTCTGAATAATCAAGTTCCAAGGCAATTGATAGGGCTGGCCTGATTTAAATCCACGAATTTCAGATTAACAGTAATTGGGTTGTGAACTGTAGAGCTGAAATCCTAGAATTATTTACTCTTGAAAAGATTCATTAAGGCCAGTTGGGTTTCTGCAAGAGAAATGGCTGCCCGTAAGGAGTTTCACAAAATAGGAGGGCTGGTCACAGTTCAAACTAGTGGTAGAAACTGAGACCAACAAAACGGAGGCAGAAGGCTCATGGTAACAGGCTTTCTAGATGGGAAAGAAAAGTCAGCCCCGACAATTTAATTTTAATGGTCAATACCATTACATTACAGTTGGCCTTGAAATATGCTGGGGACAATATCTTTGGTTTTTTCCCCCTATAATAATTAGGGCTAAAACATTTATCTTCATGGAGATCAGTTCATCATGCTATTGTAGAAGGAAGAGCTTTAAGAACATAAGAACATAAGAAAAGCCCTGCTGGATCAGACCAAGGCCCATCAAGTCCAGCAGCCTGTTTACACAGTGGCCAACCAGGTGCCTCTAGGAAGCCCCCAAACAAGACCACTGCAGCAGCACCATCCTGCCTGTGTTCCACAACACCTAAGATAATAGGCATGCTCCTCTGATCCTGGAGATAATAGGTATGCATCATGACTAGTATCCATTTTAACTAGTAGCCATGAATACCCCTTTCCTCCATGAACATGTCCACTCCCCTCTTAAAGCCTTCCAAGAAGATTGCCAATTGCAACCCTACAATCTAATTACAAGCCCTCTCACGTCCTTTATGTTTCCTATGGTCAAAGATAGTCTTACCGTTATTATTCTCTCAAGGCTGTCATCTAGGCCTGGAGCAACAGATAGGGGGTCACTAACCTGCCAGTTTAGTTTTTATCATTGTGGGAAATCTTTATGTCTTCAGACATGTTTAACCTTATTATAAACCATCACAGATGCAGCAATCAAGTCTAATTTCAGCTGAATGCTCAAATGTTTTAGAAGTTGTTCTTTAAGAGAACCGCATTAAATACAAGAGAGCTACATAAACACAATACAGGTTGCATATCCCTTAACCGGACATCCCAAAACCAGAATGACCCCAAAACTGGACTTCTAAGACAAAAACATAATGTTAATGACGTAGATGACTGGAAGAAACATTTTTAAAAGCCATTCAGCAGAATGCCTCCTCATCCCCAGATAGGGTTGTCAGCTCTGGGTTGGGAAATACCTGGAGATTTTGGGGTTGGTTAAAAAAATTTTCTTGTTTATATAATTGATGTATACAGGATAATTGTTTAATTAATATTTTCATATCTTTTTATGTATTTTTTTTCAGAACACAACGTACCTACAGTCATAAAGATTTTTAGAAATGTATGTATATTTTTAGTCTGGAACTGTGATTGTTTTGACCACTGAAGAAGGCCATTTGGCCAAAACACATTTTGTGATTTTATGGCTAATTTTGTGATTTTATGGGTATTTGTGTTGTATGTTTACATGAGCATGTTGGTTTGGTAGGCTCTTGCAGGACCTTATATATGTCATTGGTTTTAACCTGTAATAAATATATACATCGTTTGTATTGACACAACCTTTATATTGTATAACCTTAGGCCTTGGATATTGATTTTTTCCTTGACCTTTGGGTACTTAATTCTGTTGTTTTTAGGGTTAAGTCCCCCCACCCTTTGTTGTTGGCAAATCCAACTTGAGTCTGTTCAATAGTGTGTACTCCCAGGAAAGTATTCTTAGGATTTTACAGATACTGAAAGTATAAGACTACAGTTCACTCAGTCAGACCTCTGGTCTGTGTAGCCTACAGTGCAATCCACAAGGGGGGGTTAAAGTGAAGAGGAGGCGGTGAGACCCTGGTGCCAGTGTAAATGCCACTTGCGCTGGTGTAAGAGGCATTTACAATGGTGCCAGGCCACTTACACCAGTGCCAGGAGCAGTGCAGCAGTGCCACGTATGGGTGCCGACACAGCCACAGTGGCTGTGCACAACAACACACCTCTGGTGCTAGCGCAAACTTGTTTGTGTGGTTAAGTGCCGTCAAGTCGCTTCCGACTCATGGCGACCCTATGAATGAAAGTCCTCCAAAATGTCCTATCTTTGACAGCCTTGTTCAGCGCAAACTTACGCTGGCAAAAATGTAGGTGCAACCCATGGAGCTGCATACAGTGGTTCCATGGGGGTTAGGGAATCATTCCTATTCCTGGAGAGCCAGCATGGTGTAGTGGTTAAGAGCAGTGGTTTGGAGTGGTGGACTCTAATCTGGAGAACTGGGTTTGAATCCCCACTCCTCCACATGAGCAGCGGACACTAATCTGGTGAACTGGATTTGTTTCCCAACTGCTACACATGAAGCCAGCTGAAGTTGGGCTAGCCATACTCTTTCAGCCTCACCTACCTCACAGGGTGTCAGTTGTGGGGAGGGGGAGGGAAGGTGATTGTAAGCTGGTTTGATTCTTCCTTAAGTGTTAGAGAAAGTCATCATATAAACCCTCCTCCTCCTCCTCCTCCTCCTCCTCCTCCTCTTCTTCTTCTTCTTCTTCTTCTTCTTCTTCTTCTTCTTCTTCTTCTATCAAGTTGCTGGCTGCAGCCACAGCAAGCCACTTAGGAGGTGGCTCGGCTGTGCCGTGGATGAGCCTTAGTAACAAGAGACTCCTGAGATGGAAACCTGGGACCTTCTGCATGCGAAGTATACGATCTCTCACTGAACCAATGCCCCTCCCAAATACCAATGTTCTTTACATTGATTTATCTTTTCTTTACATTGTTATTTATAAAATACCTTTAATGTAAATAAAGGTTTTTTTTAAATACTTTCATGTGGAACCAAGAGAGGGGTGTTTCATTTCAACACCCCTTTCACATACCAAGCCACTATGCCCTCAGAGAACTTTTGACATGTAAATATGCAATCTTCCATCTGAACTGGTACCATCCAGGAAGGCCATACTATATTTTATTTCTGGATATATTTTGAATCAGCCCATTGATTTTTATCCTGAAATAGAGCTCTAATCTAAAAACTTGTCTATTCTTACCTGCAAAAAAAATATGTGTATATTGGAAGGGATTATAGTACTTTGTTTGCGTCTAGCATTCTCCAGAACCGTCATCTTGAGAGAACCTAAAAGAGTAGCTATTTG
Organism: Euleptes europaea; assembly: GCF_029931775.1. Classification (NCBI taxonomy): domain Eukaryota; kingdom Metazoa; phylum Chordata; class Lepidosauria; order Squamata; family Sphaerodactylidae; genus Euleptes; species Euleptes europaea. The sequence goes on from NC_079319.1 coordinate 59,721,449, forward strand.
TGTAGTTGGATACTTGATTAAAATTTTCCACACCTGCATCCATCTTATGCAGAAATAGATCAGTGGAAAAAATATGTCTTTGCAGCTTTAAACTCACATAATCAATGCTCCAAAACTGCAAGTCACATCAATCAGTGACGTGTATTGCCACCAAAAGTGTCACTAACATACAAAGACTCCAAGGATAATTTTTTTGGGCACAGAAAATCTCTCGGCCTGTTGACAAGACAATGCATCATCACTAAGCATGCAAATGACTCGGCTTTTGATGGTACTCATATACAAGGTGCCTTCTAATTGAATTTAAAGGCAGACGATAGTTTTGTAATTAGGATGAATTATATAAAATGTAACTGTTTACGGTGGTTCATAGTGGATATGGTTGGTATGTCTCAAAGTATTAAAAAAAAAACAATCTACTTTGTAGTAATCCCTCCAAATGTTACAGTAGACTTTATTTAAGCGACAGTAAATTGCCGGGGAAATGAAAACAACATAAGCACCAGTCAACGGAACAATTCTGTGTATATGTGTAACAGGTGTATGTGCTGCATGTAAGTATTATATGTATGCAACAGAATGAGGGATAGGAAATAACACAGCTAGTAATGTATTCATAGCCTGTTTATTATAATAGAGCTGTATCTTTCAGAATCTTTTCCCTAACCACAGGCAAAGAGGAAAATTTGCCTCATAGAGGTCCTGAAGGCAACAGAAAGTGGCCACAGCTCCAATCCACACAATGTAATCTGCCAAATGAAAGGCAATTCGCTTCTCTGTGTTGGGATCTGCAAGATACTTGATAAACCTACACCTTCTTTATTTTGTCAGTTGCAGGCAGGCAGAAATAAACAGGAGGCTCATCAACTTCCTAATGGTCTGCCAGGGCTGGCTGGGGAGATCTGTGTTCTGCTCCATGGGACATAATTGGGGCTAGCCCATGGAAGCAGCTTCCTTTGCTTTTTCTAATATACCACCAACAGTTGTTCATTTGCCCCCCACGCTCCCAATGATGACACAAGACAACAAAAGGTGGCTTCATCACTTTTCTAATTTATTTAATAATTATTTAAATTCATTAAATGGGTGATCCAAATCAAGGGTTGCCAGGTCCCCCACCCCCCAGGTCACCAGTGAGAGATTGTGGATTAGGGTAGCTAGATCCTAGTTAGGAAATTCCTGGAGATTTGGGAATGGAGCCTGGGGAGGACAGGGACCTCAGTGGGGTATAGTGCAATAGAGGCCACTATTTCTCCAGCATCCATTTTCTCCAGGGGAACTGATCTATGAAGTCTGGAGATGAACTGTAATTCTGGGGGATCCCCAGGTCCCATCTGGAGGCTGGCATCCCTATCTATGTCACTGCTTATTCCAGTAAGCTGAAAATTTTAAGGGCAGGCTGTGCTAGACATCTGCCTGGTCTGACTTTTGGGTAGATCCACATTGGCTCCAAACTCAGCTGGCGTTTCTGCCAGCCTTGCTTATCACCACCTGCACAGCCAAATTTGCACAGAGGTACCAAGATTCACCCCTCCCCTAATGTCTTGAAAAACTCCTACCAGGTTTAAAAGATGCTGCTCAGCACTAATAGCCTTCCTTCATAGCTCACCCAGCTGCAAGATGTAGTTAAAGTGTGGAACTCCCAGCCCCAGGGTGTGGTGATGGCTGCCAACTTGAAAGGCTTTAAGAGGGGAGTGGACATGATCATGGAGAAGAGGGGTATTCATGGCTACTAGTAAAAAAAAAAGTCCAATGAAGGTTTGTGCATTTGTTATGTATGTTTAAAAAATTCAACTATAGTAAGCTACAAAACATAGGCCGTTTCTGCACGAATTATTTGTAACGTTTAATGAAACGTTTTATCTTTTTGTGTCGGCACCATTTTCCTTCCATTTGGTATCGGATACGTTTTCCAACCATTTAATCTCTAATTTTTCGACAAACACTTGTACAACGTTTCCCTTTACTCTGTTTCCAAGACAACTTTCCCCAAGGTGTGGACAAGTTTTGGGTGCCATCCTTTTATCCGACCCTCTATTGTCCACACCCACTTTGTTGCCCATTTCCCTCCCATTCCCCCTCCAACCGCCAACAATTTCCCTGCTTTAAATTTTTCTGTTTAATGTATTTAGACTAGCAAAGGAATGTAGGAGCATTAGACTCCCCCCCCCGCCAATTTTGCTGCTTACTCCATTTTGTAGGAGACATAACCAACGAAAGGGCATGATGTAGCATTCTCCAATACGGTTCCCACACAAAACAATCCCAAGGACAGGATTCCACTCTCTCTCCCATTCCCCCTGCTCTTTCATTTTTTAAAATTAATTGTATTGTGACTAGCGTAGGAATGCTGGAGCATTGGACTACCCCCCCCCCCGGCTGATTATCTTAGTTCCTGTACGTGCATCTCATTGCTCAGTATATTTTTGCCACTGGAATTTTTTTTCATCGTCAGATTGTGAAGGGGGCATGCCCATGATTTCTTCTGTGATATTGTTCGTGCACAAAACAATCCTACGGCGAGGTTTTATCATCAGAGATTGAAAGGAAACGAATGCTTAAAAATGAATTCTGTAGGCTGCCATCCATCAAATGCAAATTTAATAGCTGAGAGGACGGCAACTCTGTGATTGTGGGGAGGGGGGATGGAAAAGAATGTGCCTGCATGAAGATTGTGGTTAGGGTCATGACATCCATTTTGAGTACATGCTGTGGAAATGTGGCGATTCTCAAAATGGCAATGTGACACAAGAATCACACAATTGCAGGCAGAAGTCAGATAGAGGAACAGCCACAGCAAATGCAGAATAGAGGAACAGCCACAGCTGGAAGATAGCTCACCATGTCTGCACACCTCTAGCTCAAGAACTTCAGCTGGACCTAACACCTTGCAACAAGCAGTATCCCCAGAGGGCTTGCCAAAGCCACTGGATCAGAGGTGGTGGTGGGTTCAGCTGGAAATGCAGCAGTGATGCTACCTGGCTGGAAATGTCAGATCAGCCTAACTGGCAACAGCTGACTGCTACAGCAGCGTGATAAGGGCCTATTTAAGCCTTCAATTAGGCCAGGCTGTTGAGGAAGTGATGTTACCTTCTCCTCAGGGTATCAGCCTTGTTTCCCTGTTATACTTTGGATTCCTGGCATCCTGACTTCTTGGACTTACTCTGACTCATGATTTGGACTGCCCTTACCTGTGTTGATGACTCAGACACTGCCTGAACCATGACTGACCTTGGACTGTTCTCTGGACTATGCTTCATGCCTCTGGCCCTCCCTATCTGCCTGCTTCAGGATATCATGTATCACAAAACAAACATTTTACCCTCCTCATTTGTATTCAGAAGTGGTACAGTCCAGGGGAGCAGTTGTATTTTTAAAAAATGTGAAGAGAAATTCAAACACACTTCAAAATGTCGCTAGCATATGACTTACCAAGAATGGTTAGAGTGATAGTGTTTGTGCCTATAGGATATAAAGCAATTAGTAAAATGAGACATGAGTGGGAAACGACTTGACGGCACTTAACACACACAAAAGAGATAAAAAGGGACATTATGTCAAAAATAGGTGAGCAGTTTTAATTCAGAGTGGTAGTCTGCCCATGGCTCTAGTCCAAAGAGTAAATGCTTGTGGAAAAAAGGAAAGGAAAATTGGCAGGAGAAAAACAATATTGCAAAATACTGCATGGTGTTTATAAATGGCAGCCTTAAGGTTTGAGCAAGAAGATAGACAGTGCAATCCTATGCATAGTTTTGTGTGTGTTAAGTGCCGTCAAGTCACTTCCAACTCATGGCGACCCTATGAATGAAAGTCCTCCAAAATGTCCTATCTTTGACAGCCTTGCTCAAATCTTGCAAACTGAGGGCCATGGTTTCCTTTATTGAGTCAGTCCATCTCTTGTTGGGTCTTCCTCTTTTCCTGCTGCCCTCAACATTTCCTAGCATGACTGTCTTTTCCAGTGACTCTTGTCGTCTCATGATGTGACCAAAATGCATAGTTACACCCTTCTTAAGTCCACTGAAGTTATATGTAAAGTGAGAAAGGACATATGTTACTGAGACATACCAAGAGAATAGTTGAGAAAGCAACCAATTGTACTTTTGGTACGTTCCATGGGCCTGATCAAAGAACATCCTGGTCCACCTAGGGCCTCACATTCACAGAAGCTGGATATGTACAAAGAAGTGTTGTGCAAGTAGCTCATCTTCTTGCCAGGGATGGAAGTGCAGAATGCTCTTTTAAAAGTAGTAGTTGCTCCTATCAGCTACTGGAGACAGGGAGCATGGGGCGGAGGTTAGAACTCCCCAACAGCTAATCACAGTTATTCTTTTCTCAAGATACCACTTTGCCAACAATAGCTGTTGCATATGTGCTTATTAAGCTGGTGACAAGGAAGATAGCACTATACACATGAATTATCATTTAGTGGTACCACTAAAAGATTTTGTATGAGGGCCATTCTGTTCTCAAGAATCTGAAGTTGTTTTGGTGTAGGGATTTGTATACAGCTCTTGTACTCCCTGACCAGTATCATCAGAGACCTTCTCTTTAGTTGAGCAGGGTTCAGTGATGAGTTAGGGAATGCCTCATTACATACTGAGAGTGCTGTTTAGCTGCCTGAACCAGTTCTATACCATACACAGCACCAAAAAACAGATGGAAAAGTTATGGCCATTTCTCCATCATGGACTTATAGCAAATTATCCTCATGGTTGATCTGCGAGGCTGTGTATTCAAAATTCCTGTCTGTATGTCGCCTCCTTCGCTGTTGCATTTATTCTACCAGAGAACATTTTTACCCTGTCCGCACTTTCCTGGAAAAGAATATGTGTTCTTTTTTCCCCAGGGGAGCGTGGCATCATTCATGACATTGCAGGGCGTTTCCCCCACCCCTCTTCATCAAAGTTGCAATGGTGCACTGTGATTGGTTGCAGTCTCACTGGGTTCCTTTTTTAAGTTGTTTCCTTCACATTGTCCCCCCTCCAGTCTTCCCCTGCTGCTCATCAGACCATGCACAGGCAATAGGGGATTGGAGCAGGCAAGTAGCATAGCAATAGATGACCAAGGACCTGCTGTGGCCAGGAATGCTTCTGGTCAGTTTGGTTTGCTAACTTTAATTTCATGGAGAAATTAAATCTGCCCATTGTTATTATATCCAGATAAGATTGCTTTTAAATGCTTGGAGGGGGGAGAAGGGGTTACCTTTGAAAAATATCCTAGATGTTCACGTTGTGAAAAGAACAGAGTCCAGAATTGTGGCTCCCCGTCCACAGCATATCACAGCAGACTTTTCATCAGATATTTATAGCTTGCTAAATCTTCTATGAATTTACTAAACATTGCAAATGCAGCTGCCAAAGATTTATTGTCAGTTGATCTGACCACCAAATATTATATTACTTTTCTGTCTTTTTAATAACCTTAATTACAAAAAAAATTTTTTTTTATGAGCTTGGACTCCATTCAGCATGTTGGAGGAACACATTCTTGGGAAAACTTTGATTCCAACTGGACATTAGGGATCTGTAGCTGAATGTAACGATAGGACATTTTGGAGGTCATTAATTCAAAGGCTCGTCATGAGTCAGAAGTGTCTCGACAGCACTTAACACACACACAAAACTGAGTGTTATTACTGGATTTTTTTACTGCCATGAGAAAACTGCTAACATTTTTTATCCCTAAACTGCTTAGAATTGCCACTTGTATTGTTTTTATTGCCTAAAACCACTATGCAGCTTAGAACTGCTCTTGACTTGAAAACTACCTTTTCTCTTCTTTGCTACCCTCTATTTTGGGTTATGATGATAAATATACCATCTGGTTAAGCATCTGTCTCCTTCCCCACAGTAAGAAAGTGGCCATGCTGATCCTTCCTATCTACTTCAGCTCCCTGAGAGACACTAATGGTAGTGGAAAGTGACACCAAGTCATAGCTGACTTACGCTGACCCTGTAGGGTTTTCAAGGCAAGAGACATCCAAAGGTGGTTTGCTATTGCCTACTTCTGTGTTGAGACCCTGGACTTCTTTGGTGGTCTCCCATCCAAATACTAACCAAGGCCAACCCTGCTTAGCTTCCGAGATCTGGCGAGATTGGGCTAGCCTGGGCCATCCAGGTCAGGGCATGAGAGACATTACCAGGAAGACACTGATTTTATTTTCACCTCTGGTTGTGCTGGTGCAGTGTTTGTTGGGTTGTTCCCTCTGAACTGAATCCTGGATTTGTCCTTGTTGTTAAGAAAAGGGGAAGTGGATGGTATATGCAGGGTGCTAGCAGTCATCTTCATGAGCATAGCTGCTGACAAAGGTGTAGCTGTGTTGGGGGAAATGGGTGCCCACCCTTGGCAGGCACAACTCTTTTCATATTAGTTTTTCTACAAAGGGTTATGTACTTATGCACAAAATCACATGGATAACCAGCCCTCAGAGTCCAAAGTACGATGCTTCATATAGCAATCATTAGCATGTGCCATGGCCTTTTCTAGGAATAAGATTGGCATCTCTCTTACAAATGTATAACTTGCAGAAAAGAGCAGAGGTGTCCAAGAAGTGCTGATAAATTATCATTCACAGCTCTGTTGTCAAGATGAATTTAAAGATTGAACAGCTTCTCCTAACAGGTGCTAATATTCAAATTATGGAGTGAGAAAGCCTTTTAAAGAAGCTAAAGTTAATCAGGATTAGGTACCAGCAAAGTCACTATAGAATAAAACCATGCCATTTCAGAGGTTACACATGGGTGATCCAGAGCAGAATGATACTGAAGCAGTCTCTAAGAAAAGCTGAAATTTCTGACTTCTTTAGCTGGCTGCTATTAAAAATCTCTTTTGTTGCTTTGGGTTATTTACTGTTCATTTCCCCTGAATATGAGCTTTCAGTGGCATTTAATATACTCAAATATAATTACAGAACTTAGGTTACACAGTGACTTTCTTGGAGGGATAATTGTTGGAGGAGGACCATGATCCCTGTAGCACCAGACAGTGACACATGACTCCATCCTGGCCCCAGTTCCTTTAGTATCTTGTACAGTTTCTGACATTTAGGCCTTGTACAGTATATAGTTTATGTTCTCTGTGGCTGGAGGCCTTTTCATGCCATAAAATACACATTGCTGAAACCATTGTTCACTGATGCAATCATGAAGAAAAAGTCAAGTATAAACACCACAGAACATTGTTTCCAGCTCACTGGAGCAACATTGGTTAACTGGATGTAACTTGACAAGTCATGTTTTTACCACTCAAGCTAAAGCTGTCTACAGAAAAGCTGCTTTTTTGTAGAGCACTTTAAAACGATATGCAGCGGAACCTTTATTATAAAAGCATGATCTTTAGGATTTCAGGATATGTGAATCTTCAGGATTTCCAAAGCATCTTAGTTCATGATGTACTGTGGTTTGATCAAATCTTGGTTTGCAGTGATCTCTGAATGCTCCCAATAAATTGGGATTTCTAACTAAAGTCAGTAGCTGGTTTGAAAATTACAGTCTGTGTTAATGAAAGGTTGTTGTGACAGCTATCAATTTGTTGCTGGTAAGATGTATAGGAAGGATGACCTCGCTGCTGGGAGAAAGAAAGGTAAAGGCACATGAATGGGTGCTTGTACCCAAAATTGGATTTATCACTTATATTTGGTAGATGAACCAGAAATGGTTGAAGAAACCACATTTTAAATAAATAATGGTTTGTCCTGATGTCTAAATGAAGCTAAATCTTTACAAAGCATCTGCTCCAGAAACTTTCCACTTCTCTCCTTTTCCCATAGGAAATAATGGCCAGACATCCAACCCAACATGATAAACACATTTAATTAAAACAATAATCCTTCCTTTTCTGAAATTATGATATTAAAATGATATTTTAAGTGCATACCGCTAGTGGATTTATAGGCCCAGCCTCCTGCACAGTGCAGGAAAGCCAAAACCAGAACATCCCCGAATGATAGCTATAAAGACCTCTAGAAAGCAAGAGGCTCCCCCCAAAGGATAATCAGTTTCATTGTCAAACTACTATCACCATTAGGTAATTTATTTTAATATTCAACTGAAATCTAAGTAAAGGTAAAGGTAGTCCCCTGTGCAAACACTGGGTCTTTATGAACCCATACAGTGACATCACATCACAACGTTTAGTAGGCAATGTTTATGGGGTGGTTTGTCATTGCCTTCCCCAGTTGTCTACACTTTACCCTCAGGAAGCTGGGTACTCATTTTACTGACCTCAGAAGGCTGTGTCAACCTTGAGCCAGCTACCTGAAGCCAACTTCCGTTGGGATCAAACTCAGGCAGGGAGCCGAGCTTGGACTTCAGTTCTGCAGTTTACCAACCTGTGCCACGGGCTCTGAAATCTACCCTCCTGTAAATTCAGCCTATTTAGTCTTGTTCACCAGAGCAGCAGGAGTAGTCAGTAAGCTGGGGAAGAAGTAGCTTCTAGTAGCCCTGGTCCCTTCTAACTCTGTGTAATCTGCAGCTTGCCCCATACGTATGATGGCAGAAGATGTTAGCATTGCAAAACAGCATAAGTGGCTACATGTAAAGCGGCATAGAAGAGGTAGTCCTCATGCCAACTGTGGGACCCTGGCACTCTCTCCTCTGTGCTGCTTTATTGTCTCTACAGGCCCTATTCTCTGTATGTAAATCATAATGTTTATATTTATATTATTTATATGTATAACTCTACCCAAAAATCTGTATTATCTCATTTGAATTCTAAAGGTAGAGCAATAAAATAATTTGTGGGAATGAACAGGGAGAGCTGGCGGCCTGCTGGTTTAACACATGTGCCAATACTTCATTCTGCATTTTAATTGAGCTTATTGATGGCTGCATTGGAAGATGCACCAACTCTGTTATGCCAAGCATAATGGAAACCTATTCAATCAGACTCACCTCTGCAGATGGCAAATGAGGCGACTAATTGCACCTGTTCAAGCTGAGGACTTGTTATGGGAATGGACTGAAAGGCACCTGCCTTGCGCTGAACCTCAGGTCACGCATCCTCGTTCTGTTAAGTTCAGTCACTAATCAGTTTAACCTTTCTTTTTAAATGGCAGCGGATTAACCATTACCATTTTGCCAACTTTGGGAAACAACAAGAAAATAGGGGCATCAACAGGGGGAACTTTGGCCTTTGCATTTTACCTGTAAGCCTCCCAGGGGCATTGGGTTGGACACTGTGGGCAAGAGGACACTGGACCAGAGGGGCCACTCTGTGTTCCAGCAGGCTGTTTTACGTTCTTGTGCATGTCTAAGTCATAACTAATTTAGTATGTTACAGATTAGAGGTTTACCAGTACTAATATTGACTGCTGAAAGCCTGGACAGCTGGTTCTCCAAAGGAAAAAAGATATGCATACCTACAGATGTGTACATTTTTACTGCAGCCAATCAGCTGGCAGAACAGGCGATATGATTCCTCTTTATAACAAGGATTGGAAGCCTCTTGGTGGTGGCTTGTAATCTCTGCTATTACAATTGATCTTTAGGCAACAGAAATCAGTTCCCCAGGAGAAAATGGCCGCTTTGGAAGGTGGACTCTATGGCATTATACCCCACAGAAGTCTTTCCCCTCCCCAAACCACACCCTCCTCAGGCTCCACCCTCAAAATCTCTAGGTATTTTCCAGCCCTGAGCGGGCCACCCTGTTTATAACTGCCTTGCCTCTTCAACCAATTAAGTTTTTACTGAAGTAAAAATTTTCACTACACCTCCAGCTGGGTATATACCTACCCTCATCCCCACAGACATTTTGTCTAGGATTTATTTATTTATATAACTTCATTTATATAATTTTCCCCCCAATGGAGGTAGGGTTGTCAGGTCCCTCTTTGCCACCGGCAGGACATTTTGGGGGCAGAGCCCATGGAGGGTGGGGTTTGGGAAGGGGAGGGACTTCAATGCCATAGAGTCCAATTGCCAAAGCGGCCATTTTCTCCAGGTGATCTGGTCCCTATCAGTTGTAATAGCAGGAGATCTCCAGCTAGTATCTAGAGGTTAGCAAACTAAAGAACAGCAACAACTGCAAGTGATAAACAAAACAGCAACTTTTTATGCTGCAATAAACACATAAGAAAACAACCAGTATCTGGTGAAGTGATAGACAATGCCAAAACTTCTTAATTGGCCACAAGAAAAAGTCCCAGAAAGTAGCTAGGAATGTTTTCTTTCTCTTCCAAGAGGTAAGGTGATGGAATAATCCAACAGAAGCCCGGTTCTCTTTCTGTTTCGGCTTGAAACATAGCCTTCCTCAGGGGCCACTACATAAATAAATTAAACATAATGCAGTACATCGGCATAAAGAGTAATCACAGAGAATTAGAGAAAAAGACAATGTTACAAATACCCACTCCTGACTTTAACAAATTGTTGAATTTATGTAAGAAACAAATCAAATATTCTATGCATGCATCTTCTTTAGCGCAGTATGTGACCAACAGCATGATTCCACGAGGTCTTCGTATGCAAAAAGCTCCCACTCTATTTAAGGACAATGTCAATTTTAAGAACAAGTGGGTTGCTATTCTTAATAAGTGTGCTTATGATCTCATGCTTTTGATAATTAGCCAGGCTAATGAAGAAATTGAAACTCTCAAGGGGGACATTGACAAACTTAAGGAAGAATTAAAACCTGCGATGTCTCCAACTAGCTTTGATAACAAAATTAAACAGTTGGAGTCGGACCTACATGCCTTTAAAGAAAATGTTAGGACATACAAATCAAAAATTTTTGAGAGAGACACCAATGATTATAGCCAAGATGTTGTTTATCCATGGTATAATGAAGTAGGAACTACCACATCCTCATTTTATAGAAACACCTCCAGAAATCGGCAACGCGACTACGACAGTGAATCTTCTAGTCTGTCGAGCCGCACATCAGATAGAGATTACAATTTACGTTCTAGGTATGTCAGAGGACAGGGAAATTCACGCCCTTTTCAGAGATGCAGGGGCGGAAGGAACAACAGGTAGTGGTTAATTTATCCCATCACCAACTCAATGCTGATGAAATCCGTGTTCTGCAATATGGCTTAGGTTTCGTCCCTACCCCGGTGTATTCACCCTTACAAACTAAGATTGACCTATTTAGATTAACTAGGCTATTAAAGTTAAAAGAAAAATTTGGCAATGATCCTGTAGATACTGCTAACAAATTTAAGCCCAAATCTAAATATACTCCACCATCCTATGATCACCACATCGCCACCTTCAGTGACGTGGTGAGTAGGGATATCCTCAAGATGGAACAACATCAACTACACAGGAGGCATAACCTACCTAAATGTGATGTTGATATTATTGCCAAATTGGCATCTCGTTCTGACATAGTGGTGAAACCGGCTGATAAGGGCGGAGCCATTGTCATCTTATCTGCTGAAGATTATAATAATGAAATCCGCAGACAGCTTGACAATACACACTTCTACAAGAAATTATCTCATGACCCTATGGATGAAATTCAATTCATCATCCGGACAGTTATTAATGAAGCTCTGGCATGTGACCAAATATCTAAATCAACAGCAGACTTCCTATACAATGAGTTTCCTAAAATTCCAAGATTCTATGTCCTTCCTAAAATCCACAAACCCATGCGTCCACCACCTGGGCGACCTATAGTAGCAGGGGTGGCTTCTGTATTGGAACCACTAGCCCAATACTTAGAGTCCTTTCTACATGCTTTCAGCATTAATACGAGTTCCTATATCAAAGACACCAGACATTTTATTACAAAAATTGAACAGGTGCAGGTCCCTTTAAATTCTATATTATGCACCCTAGATGTCAATGCTCTCTACACAAATGTTCCGACAGACGAGGTTCGCACCATTGTTGCGACACTCCTTGACACCAGTCCATCTCTACAACCTCCTACCCAATTCTTACTGAATTTATTAGATATAGTGACTGAAAAGAATTATTTTATACATGACAATACGTTTTACATGCAGACTCACGGAGTTGCCATGGGCAGCTCATGCGCGCCATCTATTGCTAACATATACATGATAGCATTTGAACATGCACACATTTTAAACAACAATCCATTCAATAATAACATGATTTTTTATGTTAGGTATATAGATGATTTATTTTGTATCATGTCTGATGCAAATAATTTCCATGCTTTCCCGCAATGGATTAACTCACAGGACCCTAATGTTACTCTTAGTGGTGCACATGATGATACAGCCATTCCCTTTTTGGATGTCAGTGTATTTAAGAGACCAGACGGCACTTTGGGAGTTCGCCCTTACTCTAAACCCATGGCATGTAACTCGCTGTTACACTATGACTCCTTCCATCCCCTTCATTTAAAGGATAACCTTCCTTACAGCCAGCTTCTCAGGCTTAAAAGAAATTCATCTGATGGAGCAGATTACAAGGTCTCTATGAGTGCGTTCACACAGGCTCTTCAACATCGGGGTTACCCCAATCACGTGATAGAACGTGCAAAGATTAGAGCTCACCAGAAATCTAGAACAGAATTACTTACAGACTCCTGCACACAAAAGGAATCGCGACTCACCTGTGTATTGCAATACACATCTATGTCCCCTTTGATTCGCCGAATAATCTACAAACATTGGCATTTAGTACAGCATTTGCCAGGATGCTCTTTACCACCTCGTATATAAATGAACTAGATCGCTTAGAGATATGTTAGTACACACCTCACAATCAAGTAGTGCCAGCTCAAATTTACCAGCAGGCAACTACAAATGCGGCTCTTGTTTAAGCTGCAAATATATGCTAACGGTGAAAGAGATCACCAATCCAACTACAGGAAAAGTTTTCTCCATACGTAGCTTTAATAATTGTGACTCCCGCTGTCTGATCTATTGCGTGGTTTGTACGTGCCAACTTTGGTACATTGGAAAAACATTGAGACCTATTAAATACCGTATCAGCGAGCACAGATCTAGATTAAGAAATCACGTGGTTGAGGCACCCCTGACACCACATTTTATGGAGCACAACCATTCCGATGAAGATCTTTCTTTTTTTGTTTTATGGTGCTTTGTGAGCGCACACAACCATGACAGAACTGATCTTGATCTTGTCTTAAAACTACAAGAATCTAAATACATCCAATTTTTTGACACTCTGTCTCCTAAAGGTCTAAATACTGCACTAGACTTATCTTGTTATTTGTAATTATTTGTTATCATCTGTTGACATGCATTGTTGTTTCTTTGTATATTTTGTATCAATGTACCTTTGCATTAATATATGCTTGCTTTAATATATTGGTGCGCTGTCACTTTAAATCATTCTAGCTGAGTCGCACTTTACCACATGATTTTTGTATACTTAAGTGGGGCGGTAACAAGGCAACTTTGCCAACGCGGAAGCATTGTAATTTACATCTAGCGTGTGAGTATTTGTAACATTGTCTTTTTCTCTAATTCTCTGTGATTACTCTTTATGCCGATGTACTGCATTATGTTTAATTTATTTATGTAGTGGCCCCTGAGGAAGGCTATGTTTCAAGCCGAAACAGAAAGAGAACCGGGCTTCTGTTGGATTATTCCATCACCTTACCTCTTGGAAGAGAAAGAAAACATTCCTAGCTACTTTCTGGGACTTTTTCTTGTGGCCAATTAAGTTTTGGCATTGTCTATCACTTCACCAGATACTGGTTGTTTTCTTATGTGTTTATTGCAGCATAAAAAGTTGCTGTTTTGTTTATCACTTGCAGTTGTTGCTGTTCTTTAGTTTGCTAACCACCCACAGCACGCTAATTTTGGTTTACCAGTATCTAGAGGTTGGCAACCCTAAATGGGGGTCCCAAAGTGGCTTACATCTCCTCTCCTCCATTTTATCCTAACATAACCCTGTGAATTAGGCTAGGCTGAGAGTGATGTGACTGGCCCAAGGTCACCCAGCAAGCAGAGGAGGGAGTCAATCCTGGGTCTCCCATAAGAACATAAAAAAGCCCTGCTGGATCAGACCAAGGCCTATCAAGTCCAGCAGTCTGTTCACACAGTGGCCAACCAGGTGCCTCTAGGAAGCCCCCAAACAAGACCACTGCAGCAGCACCATCCTGCCTGTGTTCCACAGCACCTAAGTTAATAGGCATGCTCCTCTGATCCTGGAGGTAATAGGTATGCAGCATGACTAGTATCCATTTTAACTAGTAGCCATGAATACCCCTTTCCTCCATGAACATGTCCACTCTTAAAGCCTTCCAAGTGGGCAGGCATCACCACATTTTGGGGCAGGGAGTTCCACAATTTAACTATGCATTGTGTGAAGAAATACTTTCTTTTATCTGTTTTGAATCTCTCACCCTCCAGCTTCAGCAGATGACCCTGTGTTCTAGTATTATGGGAGAGGGAGAAAAACCTCTCCCAGTCCACTCTCTCCAAACCAAGCATAATTTTATAGACCTCTATCATGTCTCCCCTCAGCAGCCTTCTTTCCAAGCTAAACAGCCCTAAGTGTTTTAACCACTCCTCATAGGACACTTGCTCTGGTCCCCTAATCATTTTGGTTGCTCTTTTCTGCACCTTCTCAATCTCTGTAATATCCTTTTTTTAGGTGTGGTGACCAGAGCTGTACACAGTATTCCAAGTGTGGTCTCACCATAGATTTGTACAAGGGCAGTATGATATCAGCAGTTTTATTCTCAGTTCCTCGTCTAAGGACATGAGAGATACTACTCATTTTGAAGTGCATCAACCTCTAAAGTTCCGTTCAAATGGAAATCTGATACATGATGTAATTTGGGCGTTATGGCTTTCAAGGCAGGTTTTTTTTAAAAATAAATAAATATCAGTGTTTATTCAGTGAAGTGACATGTTTCTGAGGTTGTATGGGCTCATGAGACTGTTTCTTACAACATGTTTGAATTGATTATAATAATCATCAGAGTAATTATGGGTAAGCTGCCTTTTCCTACTTCATTATTAGTGTCTATTTGCTGTTTGTTTATATTTTACGTTTTCTCCTAATATGTGTTTCAACAGGAATGTGCGTTAATTGTTTTGACAGTTCTTATCCTGCAGACAGGAGGTATATCCAGCCTTGGGGAAAAGAGGAAGGAAAATGATCTCCTTCCACAGTTATTAAAATTGCAGCCCCTGATCATCCTTTTGAGCATGGTGCCTTCTTGGTCAAGTAACATTTCATAATGTCTGTTCAGAAAACATCAGGGATCTTGGGAAAAGTGCAACATTTCACACAAAGAAACCCCAAAGTATCCATCATCTAGGCGATTGTGCCATTATAAAATGGGAACATAATGCCAACTTGTGTAAAGAACCATAAGAGAACCGAAATAAGTGGAACTATGCTCACATATAAGCATGGCCTAGAAAATGGAATTAGTTGCAAGTCTGATAATAAGGACTTACTAATGAGCAAAATACAGTTCCAAATATTTTCAGACGGTGAACTATTATCTAACTGTGTGGCTGCAGGGTTTGTCTTGTGCAAAAGAGGTTGGTGACTAGAGTACTTTGATTACTTCCAATTTGTGTCAGTCTCAGCTCCAAACACAATGAAGCACAGAAAACTGTGATTGAAGTGGGAGATTAGAATGTGTTTTGGAAAGGTCATCCTTGATTCCCCAAGCAACACAACAGGGATTTTTGCCTACGTTCTCTGTTGTCAAAATTGAGATTTTCGGTGGCGTATCTCCCATGCAATTCTATGAGGGTTGCACAGGTTTTTGGCACCGGGCGGAGGTTTTGGTTCTTGAAGATGAGAGAAGTTTCTTGTGCCAGTTCAAAAAGTGACTTTGAAACAGAGTGCCATGAAGCATTGCTGTTCTCAAAATACAAACCCAAAGCCCCCTGGGGTCCCTAGAGCAAGTTGTGGTTCTCCACATTGTTAACCCTGACATTTGGGACACATTGACTGTTTAGTACCAGAATCTTTAACTGTCCAATAAAAAAAATATTATTTGAGAGATAGCATTTTTATTCTCACATTTGGCGACCAGGGTTGAAGAAATGGCAATGCTGATTTTGAAGAAATGATGTCAATTTTGCATGAAACCAATTACTTTTGGTTGATACAATACCAGAAATCTCAACTTAAGCACTAGCACATCTGAATTTAGATTTCAGCTTTAGATGTGAGTCCCTCTTTAGCACAGTAAGCCATTCCAGGAGGCAGTGAAGGTTGCGGAACATGAGTCTCTCTGATAAGTTTCACTTCTCTAGCCACCACTCTTTGCTCTAATTAGTTCTCCCTTGAATTACTGGCTGATCAGACGTTAGTGACTGACTCCTAGTATAGACACTTCACAAAGCCATTGCATTTGGTGACGTATTATGCTTTATTTTGTAAGTTGCCTCAAGCAGGTTCCTTGGAGAGGTGCCATAAAAATGTTCTAAATAGATAAATAATTAAATCAGCAATCTTACCATTCTGAATCTATACGTCACCAATGGAGTTCTGATCTCTGTTGGGTAAAGCAGGAACAAACTGTTGGTACTTAAAGATGCCACACCTAACTATGGTGGCAAATGCCCCAGTGGGGTTGATGGTAGTTCTTGACTTTGTGGGGCTTGGGGAGGGGTCACTTGGGATGAGACCTCAGGTGTTGCAGCAGGCTCTGGGGTGGGGTTCATGGTCAGAGTCTGAGGAGGAAGGCAGGGCTGGACCCCAGGGTGGGCTGACCTAGTCTCCTGGGGCTCTTCCTGAACATCAAATGAGGTTCCTGGAGATATCTCAGCTGCCTCCCATTGGGTTGGTCTCAGATGCTCAGCATCCTCCTCATCCAAGTCTTCAGCCACTTTGCCTCGTGAGAAGAAATCTGTGCTGTGGTCCATGACAATGTGATGTATCTGTTGACAAGCATTGTCAAGCAAAACCATTCAGGGGCTGGTAAGGTTAAACACCTCTCTTCGCATTCCATGATCCAAACTGGTATCACGTGCAGCTGTAATTCAGCTTAAAAAAGACACTGGAAAGATCTCAAAGATCTCTACCATTTTGACCCTGACAGAACATCGCTGTAGTGGACAAACCCATATAACGTTGGCAGTAGACAACCCTAGCAGTCAAAGAAGCACCTAACATCTCAAAGCTGGACCAATATTGAATGCCTTGGACTAGCCTTCCTCCACAATCTGCCTTGTGAATGCCAGCTCTTCTTAGTCACTGATAAAGGAGCATGAAATATTGTCAGTATTTTCATATTTGGGTAAATATATAATTTCTATGTCTTGACCACAAATGTTGATGCATAGCAGTCCAAAGCCTGCCCTAACATTCTCTTCCTCCAGATAAGAGGGGAGTGGACATATTCATGGAGGAGAGGGGTATTCATGGCTGTTAGTTAGAATGGATACTAGTCATGCTGCATACCTATTCTCTCTAGTATCAGAGGAGCATGCCTATTATTTTGGGTGCGGTGGAACACAGGCAGGATGGTGCTGCTGCAGTCGTCTTGTTTGTGGCTTCCTGGAGGCACCTGGTTGGCCACTGTGTGAACAGACTGCTGGACTTGATGGGCCTTGGTCTGATCCAGCAGGGCCTTTCTTATGTTCTTATGTTCTCTTTGCTCATTCTTTGGTTTTCTTTTCTATGCTATTTAAAAAATGAATATTAAACTCTTACCTGCCTCACAAGAGTCCTGTGGGGATTAAATATTTGCAGAGCTCTTTGAAGATGAAACGAGCTCTATAAATGAGACATATTATAATAATTCTTCACTTTCCCCTGTTATCTACAAGGGGATTTTTGTTTCAGGTTTAGTCTCTCTTAATATTTATTTTCTTTACCCACATAATATTTCCCCCTTTTGCTTCATTGAGAGTTTTAAAACATTTTCTCACTGATCTTATTTAACTCAGGCTTTTAAATCTCTGTTCTAGAGCTGCATTAACTCATTCTATGACTGTTAATACAGCCACTTCAATTTTCTTCCTCTGACTTACACATAAATAAGGTACAGCTGCTATGGTCACTACCGCTGTCCAGCACTTTAGTGTAATGTGATTACTTTCATATGTCCTCCCAGCAGCAATTTACAAAGCAAAACCATACCAGTAGAAACAAACAAACAAACAAAAATACATAGCAACATTACTGCAACCCACTAAATGCATTGTTGTACACATGTGATGTCCCCAGGTATGGAAGACATTACTTTCACACATACAGTGCACAACTGAACAGCCATAAAGAAAATGCAGCATCACCAGGAGCCACAAGCGCTATAGCTAGGTTTCCCAGGTCCCTCATCATCACAGGCGGGAGGTTGAAAAGGGTGGGGTTTGGGGAGGGGAGGCACTTCAATGCCATAGAGTCCAATTGCCAAAGCGGCCATTTTCTCCAGGTGAACTGATCTCTGTTGGCTGGAGATCAGTTATAATAGCAGGAGATCTCCAGCTAGTACCTGGAGATTGGCAACCCTATCTGTGGCACAGTGGATGGGCAGGCAGCACAGATAAATGCAGCCACACATTCTAGGTTTCCTATCAAATATGTCTTTGAGCCCTTTGGCAGCCATAGAGCATCAGACTGCTTACAACTATCCCTAGGCAAACAGATGCAGCAAAGGAAAGACTGACATCTTATCCCACCACTGAACCTTTCCATGGTCTGATGGATAGTAAATACCATTGAGACCCAGGGGCTCTTCAGAAGTACTGCTATACAGACACCTTTCAAAACACTTCAGAGATGTCAGTGAATGTGTGAGAAGAACCGGAGCTACCAAGTGCTACAATGGAGCCCAACACAAAGAGTCCCATTGGGGCCCTTTCCCACCACCCAGCCTCAGAGTATGAGAAGAGATAATGTGATTTGCTATCAGCACAAATAGGCTAACAGTCAGATTTCTCTATATGCATTCTAACTATTTCCATTTCATTATGTCTATCCTACTCTTTCTCCAAAGGGCTCTGTATAGTGTAGATGGTTGTTCCCCATTATCCTCACAATATCCTTGCCATCTGGGATGGAATGAGGGGTCATGTTGGTACTAAGGTCACGGCTCTGTCTTTCCCCCTATAAAGGCTCCACAGAATGTACAGCCATGGAGCAATGACATCTTGCCCAGCTCTCTGGTCTCCCAGGGTGACCAAGACCCCTGGAATTTTGTTCTGCTAGTCCCCTATCTCAGCAGCTCTGAAAACAAGCCCTTTGTTCCATGCTCAAGGAAAAGTGAAAATCACGACAGGAACATAAAATAACACACATCAGAAGCTCCTTCATTACCCAAGACTGCAATGGAAAACAGGTGAGTGGCATTCAAGTCCTGCCACAGAGAGACATTGATTTGAGTTCTACCAACCTTAGCTTTTAGGTGTTCCTGACTTAATGGGCCTAACTGCTCAAGAGCATCTACCTTTCCATCTATCATCACCTCCATCTTGTCTGGATTCGAGTTCATCCTGTTTTTCTCATCCTCTAGACCAGTGGTCGGCAAAACGTGGCTCCCGAGCCGCATGCGGTTCTTTGGCCCCTTGAATGTGGCTCTCCCTGGGGCCCGGGCGGCCGCGGTTCCTGGCCCAGCCCAACTGCCGGCAGGATCCTGCCAGCTGGCCAGGAAGCCAGCTCCCCGCCTCCCCACCCCCCGTCCGTCGGCTCAGCGGCTCCTCCGCATCCCCGTGCCCAGCCAGGCAGAAGCGCCGCGCTCCCGCCGGGCTCCAGCGCGCCCCAGGCGGGAGGAGCCAGCAGGCGAGTGGGAAGTGGCGCCCCCTCCCCCGGCCTCCCCTCCTCTCCTCTCTCTCTCTCTCTCACTCTCTCTCTCTCTCTCTCTCTCTCAAGGAAACTGTCGGTCACTGTTCTGATAAAAAAGACTGCAACCCACAAAGGGCAGATCTACCTATCCCAAAACAATTCTGCCAGATGGAATAGTCACCTTATTAAATGTGATTATTAGGCATGGTTAAATGGGGTCGATCGCCCTTATCCATTTACCCAGAGATTAATCACTAGGTCTATTAAACCTGCCCTGACCTGGACAGCCCAGGCTAGCCTGATCTCGTCAGATCTCAGAAGCTAAGCAGGGTCAGCCCTGGTTAGTATTTGGATGGGAGACCACCAAGGAATACCAGGGTTGTTGTGCAGAGGAAGGCATTGGCAAACCACCTCTATTAGTCTCTTGCCATGAAAACCCCAAAAGGGGTTGCCATAAGTCAGCTGCAACTTGACGGCACTTTACACATATACTATTAAACCTGCCTGTGGACCATGGCTAGGTTAGAAAATAGGATTGCCAGGTCTCTCTTCACCACCAGCAGGAGGTTTTTTGGGTGGAGCTTGAGTAGGGAGGAGTTTGGGGAGGGGAGGGACTTCAATGCCATATAGTCCAATTGCCAAAGTGGCCATTTTCTTCAGGTGAACTGATCTCTATCAGCGGGAGATCAGTTGTAATAGCAGGAGATCTCCAGCTAATACCTGGAGGTTGGCGACCCTATTAGAAAACAAGATTGTAAAGGTTCAGGGAAGAAGCACCATCCAGCTGTGCCTGCTATTGCTCTCCCACCAATTTACCCAACAAAGGCAAGTTAGAGACAGGCCTGTAGTTTGGCAGCTCATTGCATCCCCTGAGAGCTTTCTCAGCAAAGGTCATACAACTGCTTGCTTAAACTCCCTTGAAAAGTGACCCTGAATCAAGGAGGTATTAATTATCCTCCTGGAGAAGTGCTCTTAATTTCTCCTGTCAGGCTTTAACTAACCAAGAAGAGCAAGGATCAAGTTTACAGGTGGCGGCCTTCGCAGCCCCAAGGACTCTGTCTGCTTCAGTCAGGGAAATCAATCTGAAATGTTTCCTAAAAGCCTGACAGGTGGAGGCTTGTGACACTCTCAGCCCAGAAACAACCCTCAAATTGGCATCTAAGTCAGCACAGAGTTCAGGGATTTTATCAGCGCAACAGTTTACTAAAGTGTCACAGCAGGCCAGAGAAACTTCGCCTGCTCTTAAGCCAACTCTTGAAGTTAAAAGGCCCTCAACGGTTTTGAAAAGCTCTAAGATTCCATTGATGCACAGTAGAGAAGAATGCTTTATTTGCTGCAATTATTGCCACCTCATAGGTCTGCAAATGGGCTCTATGCTGGGTTGTATTTCATCTCTTTTGCCAGAGCCATCTCTTTAGCTCTGCAAGCTCTGTTTTTAAATGTGAAGGGAGAGGACACTGGGGAAGAACCATGTTTATAGTTCTGGATGAGTTACAGTGCAGTCCTAGAGTTACTCCAGTCTAGGCCCATTTGTTTCAATGGGTTTTGACTGGGATAACTCGGTTTAGGATTGCACTGCTAGTATTGTATTCTAAAGGGCCACCAAACGCTTGTCAGAATCGCCATGTAGACTACTCAAATCTCCCTTAGCTTTTGGATTCCCATTGGATCCATATGTCTCCAGTGGTGGGCTACCACCTCTGTGGAAGGAGAGGTTAAAACCAACTAGGCCACTGCAGATAATGATCTGACTATGACAGTGTCTTCCTCTTACCCCAGGAAGCCCTACTCCAGCCAACTCCGAAGCTCCTTAATCACAGAGGTTCTGTTTTCGTTAATGAATTAATTAATTTACTATATAGTTCTGCCTTTCTCACTGTGGCTCAAAGTGGATTGTACAGCATAAATTGATGCAAGTCCCAATTGAGGAATCTCAGCTCAGGTGGTGTACTAAGAGGGATCTATAAATCTCCACACTTCCGTCTCACTATACTTATTCCCTTCACCCGACAGGTTTCTCCACAATTTCTCTGTCCCAATCCCCCAAAAGTAGTGTTTTTTTTTTTAATATGCCGACTTTCTCTACCTTTTAAGGAGAATCAAACCGGCTTACAATCTCCTTCCCATTCTTTCCCCACAACAGACACCTTGTGAGGTAGATGAGGCTGAGAGAGCTCGAAGAGAACTGTGATGAGCCCAAGGTCACCCAGCTGGCTTCATATGTAAGAGTGGGGAAACCAACCCAGCTACTTCCCTCCCCTGGGCCACAGGGCTTTTGTAATTTTTTTTTTAAAAACAATTGGTATAAGAGTAGTATTATATCAATATATACTTTTAACCATCCTCCCCACCCAGCAGGGGGAGGGGCACTGGGTCAGGGGAAATGGCTGCCATGTGGGCCAGAAAATCCAAACGTACCCACCTACACAGCAGCCAATCCAGGCTTTACAGCAGTCTTTCCCAAAACTTCAGAGCAAAGCAGGTTTAAGAATGATTGGAGAAAAGCTGGAAAAATACCCAGAGGTACACTAATGCTGTGAGAAGCAGGAAAAAAAATCCACTTCTCAAAAGCATTGATCTCAGGGCATAAAACCTGAGTGGAAGACCCCTTTGTGAAGTAATCCCACAGTTACTATTGGGTATGCCATCCCTCCTTGAGCTATGTATACAATCTAAGCCTGCACCTCCTTTAAAATAGGCACGAGAGGTAGCAGAAACCAGGTCAATCCCTTGTGTTGAGGTTTCCCCAAGGGGAATTTGCACCAGACTGGAAAATAAGCGCCACTCACTTGGACATGGGTCTTAAGGCAACAATTCCCAGTGTTGTTTCCTGGTATGTCCTTCGCAGGATGTTAAAAGTGAGAAGCAGCCTACCAGTTTCACTATAGCACAGTATTAATTTCTTTGCAGGACAAGCTTTACTCTTCAGGCACACATAGGCCTGGACAAGAGGTGTATAGTGTTAATACTTGTTTCGGGATTGCTCGTATTTCAGAAACACTGCTCATAAATAGAAATCTGGTTGAGGGTAGAGTTGGTCATTTTCTGAAGCTGCTGTTTTTCACAGAATGAAAGGACAATGGAAAGTGTAAATTTCACATGCATGATAAACAACAGATGATGGAAGAATGAATTAACATGCCTTATATTTTACATCTAGTAGGAGCCCCGTGGTGCAGAGTGGTAAGCTGCAGTACTGCAGTCCAAGCTCTGCTCACGACCTGAGTTTGATCCCAATGGAAGTTGGTTTCAGGTAGCTGGCTCAAGGTTGACTCAGCCTTCCATCTTTCTGAGGTTGGTAAAATGAGTACCCAGCTTGCTGGGGGTAAAGGGAAGATGACTGGGGAAGGCACTGGCAAACCACCCCGTAAACATAGTCTGCCTAGTAAACGTCGGGATGTAACATCACTCCATGGGTTAGGAAAGACCCAGTGCTTGCACAGGGGACTACCTTTACCTATAGTAAAGTCAAACGTGCCTTGATATGTGGATACTTAAATCCACAGACTACCTTGCCATGGAAGATTGCAGGTGATCTTGGCCTAGTCACTCTTTCTCACCCTAACAAATCTCACATGAACACATGAAGCTGTCTCATGCTGATTCAGACCCTTGGTCCATCAAAGTCAGTATTGTCTACTCAGACTGGCAACAGCTCTCCAGGCTTTCAGACAGAGGTCTTTCATAACACCTCCAGTGTGGTGTAGTGGTTAAGAGTGGTGGTTTGGAGCAGTGGACTCTGATCTGGAGAACTGGGTTTGATTCCCCACTCTTCCACATGAGCGGTGGATGCTAATCTGGTGAACAGGGTTAGTTTCCCAATTCCAACTCATGAAGCCAGCTTGGTGTCTTTGGACTAGTCACAGCTCTCTTAGAGCTCTCTCAGCCCCACCTACCTCACAGGTTGTCTGCTGTGGGAAGGGAAGATGAATGTAAGTCGCTTTGATTCTTCCTTAAGTGGTAGAGAAAGTCGGCATATACAAACCAACTCTTTTTCTCCTACCTGATCCTTTTAACTGGAGATCCTGGGGTTGAACCAGGGACCTTCTGCATGCAAGGCAGAGGCTCTGCCACTGAGCCATGGCCCCTCCATGGTTGTTGTGAGGAGAAAATGGAGAAGAGAATAACAAAATAAGCTGCTTTGGGCCCCCATTGTAGAGAAAATTAATTAAAAACACCGTGTGTGTGTGGGTGGGTGGTGGGTAGTTGGTGGAGAGGGGATGTTTCCGAAACACTTGACTTATGTTCCCCTTTATGTCTGATCTTTCACTTCCCTATATAGAAATGATTGCAGCAGTTCTTGGTCTGATCTGGGGTTGACTGCTGTCCAATATACACTTTAGATTTAGTGTATACAGTGGATTTAGAAGGGCATAACTCAATTTAGAATTATCCTAATAGTTATTGACTTGGCAACAGGGAAATTGATGTTTCTGTTGTTTATGAAGAAATTATTGGTCCATTACTCACGTTTTGAACTGCTTCTTGGAAATGGAGCATCCCCAACCAGCAAGTGAAGCTAGCTATTGCCCCGTAATGTATACAATCACTTACTACTAGATTACATGTATTTCAAAGGGTTTGATCCAGATTTTAGGATTCAGTTCATTATGTATGACTCCACAATTCATTATGTATGACTCATTTCACTGATACAACCCAGATTAATTGTGGTCTAGTAGGAAGCAGACTTTTAAAAAGCATTATCACCAGCCATATTGCTGATGACTAGGACTGTATATTTTTTAACAGTAAGCAGCTGCTTCTGTCATGGTAAAGTACTGCATATTTAATGGCCTTTTGTGCGGGGAAAAACTGCATGATTAAACATAAAATATTTATTAAAATAGAAAATAGCCTCATGGCATTCAGCTGGATGCATGGAAATTTGTGATGACTGCGGAGAACTGGGCAGCCTTCAGATCTTGCTTTCAAGTGGGGAAGCAACTGTGCTTCCTCTTTCAGCCTTAAACACCACAAATAGATGAGGATGATAAAAAATCTTACTCTCACAGCTATTTAATCCTAGGAAATGAAATACAAGATAGGGGTATGAAACAAGCAACAGAGGGTCCGTTCCTTTATATATGCTCCATCTTTAAGCGACGCTCTCCTACCTTGGGCCTTTTTAGTGCAAGCCAGTCTGCAGCTCTTTTGCTTAAACTGAACGCAATTAATGCATAGGAATATTTTGCAGAAAAAGGCGAGAAAGAATGCAAAACCACGTCAGGGCTCTTACATGCATGAAAGATAGAGACCCCTGCCCTATGGAACGGCTAGGGAGAAGCTGGCCTGTTGTGGACGCATTGGATGTATGGTTTTTAGAGAGGGGATTCTGCAGCGAGATAATCAGTTTTATCCTCAGTAAGTGAAAAAAACAGATCATGGTAGCCTGAGGAAATTAGGGGGCAGTCTTCATTAATCTATAAGGAGTACAAAGTACCCTTTCAAAAGAGCCCAGAAGAGAAAGGATTGGCTCACCACATTTTGCGTTTTGCTAAAATATCACACCAGAGCCAAAGTTCTGTGTGCCAATTTTCATTGACAAGCATATTTTTATGGCTCAGCTATAAACCTCTGAAAATAGGGCTTTATTATGGGAGTACTGACCCAACCTTGACTATAATGGTGTGAAAGTGACATTATAATGTCAGCTTTGTGATTAGTAAAAGAAGAATTGTTTTAAAGTTATTTCCCAGCTCAGTTCAACACAACTACTGTCAGTATGTGGTTGTTCAAGAAAATGTAGTGTCTTCATTTTAGTGGCACAGCACAATGGCACAACACTGCAAGTGTGTAAGCAGACAAATGCCACAACTTAGGATAGTGTACACTTCAGTATTTACTATACCATACAGCTTTGGAAGTCCTTAAAAAAAAAAGCTATGACACTTGACGGTAACATAAAATTCAACATCAAATAGGGAGCGAGAGAAAGCAGGGAAGTCACCAGTTACATAGAAATACTAACTAACCTTGCTTTGCTGAAATATACAGTGACCATTTATGCAGAGCCTTTTCCCTAGCGGTCACCCTGCTGACGCTTTGGGGCTTCCTTTTGATTATACATGCCTTTCCCGACCATCAAAGGTCAACTTGCTCTCCCCGTGCGTCTCCGCACATTTCCCCCATGTTTTTCAGATGCTGTTTTAGCTAGAATCTGGAAAACATGGGCGTGGGAACATGCGGGGAGTGCGAGGCAACTCTCTGAAGAGAGCCAGCATGGTATAGTGGTTAAGAGAGGTGGTTTGGAGCACTGGACTCTGATCTGGAGAACCTGGTTGGATTCCCCACTCCTCCACATGAGTGGCAGAGGCTAATCTGGTGAACTAAATTTGTTTCCCTACTCCTACACACAAAGCCAGCTGGGTGACATTGGGCTAGTCACAGCTCTTAGAGCTCTCTCAGCCCCACCTACCTCCAGTGCCGGATTTACGTATAAGCTAAACAAGCTATAGCTTAGGGCTCTACTCTCTTGGGCCCCCCAAAAAAATTTAAAGGAAAAAAAACTGGATGTACATTTCCAAAATATAAGATAAAAAACAAATGAAATAAAACCTACATACAGCAACAGTGTTTTGTGTTGTGTAGGCTCCTATGATGTAAGTAATGGGCCCCGCCTGCTAGCCTGCTCCCTAAAATATCACTGGTTTGCTCATTTCTATATATAGGTTGCCTACATAGCATATATTCTTCACAAAAAAACAGCGACAATTTGTTGTTGACAAAGGACAGCTGGACATATAAGGGGCCCCATTACCTTCAATAGCTTAGGGCCTCATCAAACCTAAATCCAGCCCTGCCTACCTCCCAGGGTGTCTGTTGTGGGGAGGGGAAGGAAGGTGATTGTAAGCTGGTTTGATTTTTCCTTAAGTGGTAGAGAAAGTCGGCATATAAAAACCAACTCTTCTTCTTCCGATCGTTGAGAAAGCCATGCATAATCAAGAGGAAGCCCCAATGCAGTCAGTGGGGGTGACTGTGGGGAAACAGCCCTGCATAAATGGCCAGTATTGTGTTTCTTGATAAATGGCCATTAAAAAAAAATTACCTGCCATATGGTTTGATTTAAAGCAGTGTTTCCTTGTTAGAAATGTTGCAGAAAAGATTTTCAACTTGCCAGTGGTAGATCCTGCAGCTAAAGATTAAGTATTTGAACAGGGGACTTGGAGTCTAACCTTTGCAAAGAAGGATCCAAAAAGTTAAGAAGCTACTGTGGGTGGAGGAATTTTTTTGTGTGTTTCCTGCTAGTCCAACTCACATTCCAGTTTCGTCAAAATATTCTAAGGTAATGTGCATGGAAAATCACAGTGTTAAACGGAAACTACAGTATTCTCATTTTGGCATTCCCTATCAAACCATGCAGAAACAACAGGATTTAAGCTGACATAGATTTGTATAATGCTATCATTTCTCACCATTTTAAGCACCCATTTCCCACCGCCCACTGCAGACCATCACTTTGCACCCCCAGAAGCAGAATTTTAGGGGGTTCAAGATGGGAGTGGGACTATGGCAGGAAGCAGAAAAGTCTCACCCCCACCCCAAGTTTAAATCATTCATACTTCATTGGATTAAAGTTTATGTGTTCTTAAATAAAAGCTGTTCATAGGCAGGTGAATGTCACTCCATGACTGATCCATGTACATGGCGAACAGGTCATGAGGAGAGTTTGTCACATGTAGAAATCATGCTTTTGCATGACTCCACCATAGGCTGTGCTACACAATCATGTTAGTTTGCTGATATTGGTAATTAGAAACCCGATCTAGCTTGGAAGATTCAAACAAGGTAACGAGTAATGTTCAGCGAGGCACCTGGAAATCCTTCCCTAACCCTCCTGACAAAACACTGTTGATGTCACTGTGGATAGCCACAAGAGGAATTGCCATCACAATTTCTTACCATACAATTGTTATTTCAGCATTTTCCTGAGAGTTATAATATACAACATAGATTCTGTCCCTAGAATCTAAGTGCTATAGACAAGAAAAGAATCTAAGTGCCAAGAAGGAGACCTCTAACCATAGAGAATCCAGAATCCTGCAGCACTCATAAGCTACAAAATCGATTTGGCAGGGGGAGTGAACAACCCTCCAGATAGGCAGTCCCTGGGCATCTTCTCCATTGACCAACAGCACCTCAGTCTTGCTTGGTGTCAACTTCAGTTTATTGGTTGCCGGGCTAGTGCCTAATTGTGTGGGGCGCTCTGGCGAGACCTAGGCCCATTAAGAGTGAGGACCTATGCATACCACAGAAGTGTGATACAAAGACAACATACAACCAGTTTGGAGGAATGGCACAACTTTATTGTTTGCAGTAGCAAGGCATTGGCATGGCATGGGAGCGTTATCCTTCCATCGACCTGCCACCATTGCAGGCCGATGCGCAACACCCAGCCATGCTGGGATACGTTAGAGATGGCAGTTCCTAGGATCCACAAGGACGGCAGCCAGCTGTGTGGTCCCCTGCCACTTGGAAGGAGGCCAACTTGACAGCACATGGCAAGGCCTGCCCCCTGACAATGGAATTGTTCAGGAGGGCATTTTTATAAAAGAAATAAAGCTGTAATATAATGGATTGGTGCTTTTATAAAGGAAGGTGCTTTTATAAAGGAAGCAGGATCATAGTCTATGTAACTTTTTATTATACCTATTACCATGCTCTTACAGAATTGTTTTCTACTTTTGTAATTCCTTTTTCTGCATCCCTGAACATATAATGTCTGATTTTTTTTTTGCATTGTTTCTAATTTTTGCAATCCTAAATCCATTGCTTTGTTTATTGGATGTTTCACACTGTTTGATGGCATTGTTTTACATTGTGTAATCCACCTTGAGTCTCAGAGAGAAAGGTGGATTATCAATAAAATAAAATTTTAAAAATACAACAGCACATTCCTGAGCCTCAAGGGCAAAAGCCCTTAGGAGGCCAGGAAGGCGCTGCGCTAGTGTTTGCACCCCTTCCCTCCCCCCCCCCGTGCTGGTGCCTGGACTACTTACGTCGGCGTTAAAATTTAAAAAGCCATGAAAAGGCTTTTTAAAAGTTTTCTAGTGAGACCAGGGCCCTGCAGGACCTCCAAGAGTTCCTGTAAAATAGAGCTATTCCACCTGGCTGAAGGTTGAGGCCAGCTACAGTTCCTATATATAAATGCTGGCCTCCCTAACCTCCCTACTGTGGTAAAACCTTCTAAATTAAATCTAGTATTTTCCACCTGCTCGCCTAGCTGAAGTTTGTGTGTGTTGTGATTCGTACTTTGGAGTCCCCTAGGTAATTTAGTATAATGTTTCTATGATTTTATAGGAATATTTTAAAATGTTTTAATGCTTTTATTGATTTAAGAGGACTCTAATATTTTGAAAGCCGCTCTGAGCCCGGCTTTGGCCAAGAAGAGCGGGATAATAAATGGAATGAATGAATGGATGGATGGATGGATGGATGGATGGATGGATGGTTAGATAGATAGATAGATAGATAGATAGATAGATAGATAGATAGATAGATAGATAGATAACATGGATGGTAAGCATGAATTGGGAGATTAGCATCCGGTGTCAAGGTTGCTTGTTGGTCTGAAATAATTACAGCAGATTCATTATCATGAATTGTTCTTTCTTATCATGTCACCTAATCACTCAACAAGTGGAGGTAAGCTGTGGTTATAGAAATACAGTATTGTATTTAAGCATAAAAGAACTTGTCTCTGTGTTGCTATTAATCAGATGGGTCATTGTAAACATGTCAAATAATTAGGTGAATGGCAGGCTCACCACCATTTCACAACTAATAGGAACACACTTGCATCACTGTAACCTTTATCTGGCATCAGTCTCCCATCTTTATATTGTGATCAAGGCTCTTGGACTAAAAGCAGAATTTGTTTACTCTGCAATATCCTCTCTGACTTCTGAAGCTTGTCAAGTGACCCTGACAGCTTTTTATTTTAAAAAATTAAAAATTGATCATGTAATGTTTAATTTCAAAAATGCTTAGGCTTGTACTTAGGCTGCACAATTACAGAACTCCAGTTTCTCAAGAGCATTTACAATGCAATCCTAAGCAGAGTTACACCCTGGAGAGCCAGCGTGGTATAGTGGTTAAAAGTGGTGATTAGGAGCAGTGGACGCTAATCTGGTGAACTGGATTGGTTTCCCCATTCTTACACATGAAGCCAGCTGGGTGCCCTTGAGCAAGTCACAGCTCTCTCAGCCTTACCTACCTCACAGGGTGTCTGCGGGGAGGGGAAAGGAAGGTGATTATAAGCCTGTTTTATTCTTCCTTATGTGGTAGAGAAAGTCAGCATATAAAAACCAACTCTTCTTCCTCCTCCTCTTCCTCTCCTCCTCCTCCTCTTTCTCCTCTTCCTCCTCCTCCCCCCCCATAGGCTTTAATTTTCTTAGAAAAATGTAACTATAGTTATTGCACTGGTAGTATCTTGATAAACGATTTAGCCAGAGTTCTTAATTACCTGGGTCAGATTGTGAATGTGCAATCAGAGATTTCTTAATTGAGATCTAAAGCCAATTGCACTCATTGATGAATATAATAAATACTCCAAATCGAAGCAGAATGTTTTCAAACATTTGAGAATAGGTGGAAGCATTCCAGCCTGACAGTTATTTCTGTGTTGAATTGGGAGGAGCAGGAAAGGGAGAACTCAGCAGATATGTGCCTGACTGGCATGTCATCATACCCCAACTGCCCATCTTTCCACCCAACAGGATCATCCCATTTGACATTTCTGAGCACAGCATTTCCACTTCCCACTAATCTCCCAATGATCTCACTGGGTTTGGGAGGGCTGTCTGGTTTAATGCAAGCATTGGGCCTGTTTGAATCAGTTATTTTTCCCCCAGGCTGTTCATATTAACCTGGGCCTTTGCTCACATACTGTCTTACTCAATACAGGTGGATAGAGACTTGGCCTCAAGCTACATTTGCCCCTCCAATAGGAAGCCTGCCTGAATTGGGGAAAACAAAGATATTTTTTGTACATATGAGCAGAGATATAGGGCTGCGAAGATGGTGGAAGACAGTCAGAGGTGCAGGATCCTCCCCAGATGATGCATGTAGGATAGTGACTGCATCTTCATCTTTAGGGAAGGGGCCATGGCTCAGTGGTAGAGCATCTTCTTGGCATGCAGTAGGTCCCAGGTTCAATTCCTGGCATCTCCAGATAAAGGGACTAGGCAAGTAGGTGATGTGAAAGACCTCTACCTGAGACCCCGGAGAGCCGCTGTTGGTCTGAGTAGACAATACTGACTTCGATGGACCAGAGGCCTGATTCAGTATAAGGCAGCTTCATTAGGGCTGTCAAAAAAAAAATTCGGTACAGTTCGGATTCGGCCAAATTTGGCCCTTGTGGGTTCGGTACGTGCCGAAGTCCGAACTCCCCCACTTCGGATCCGTTCAATTCGGCGGGAATTCAAAGTTCGGAAACAAATTCGGCCGAATAAAGCCATTAAAAACACAACCGCGCCTTTCCGCGGCTCTGGGGGGGGGGGCATTTTTGGGCTTAAGAGGTCCCCAACTTTTGGCAGAGCTTCAAAGGACGTTTATTGAAAGACTCCCCAAGTTTTGTAAAGATTGGGTCAGGGGGGGCTGAGATATGGGCCCTGACAGGTGTCCCCCCCACCCTTAATGTGCATCTCTCAGCAGAGCTTGCCGCCCACGCACAAAGCTCCCAGCCCCGACAACAGCGGAGAAATTAGCAAAACAACTGCAAACACAACCTTGTTAAACAACACCTTTGCAACACACAACTGAAACCTCCCCCCTCAAACCAGGGAGCGAGAGACTCGAGGGGGAACACACACCCCAGGCAGAACCGACGAAAGCCCCCTTTGGCTTCCCCCCCCCACCCACAGAAACTGCTCCCTCCCCACACACACACAGACTCTGCTTTCCCCCCCACACACACACATACACAGGAGAAAAATTATAGATTAAAGCCCCCAAAGGGGTCTTACTGTGGCTGTCTTCTGTTCCATCAAGAGGGGCTGTAATCCAAGATGATTCCAATTAGGCACGGAACGTTTTGCTCTGGAGAGGGATGCACACAGGATCGGCTGCTCCATTCATCCCAATAGGGAAAAGGGGAAAGGGGAAAGGGGAAAGCCCATATCTTGGGACCCCCTGACCCAATGTTCACAAAACTTGGGGGGTATCTTAAGAACACTGGTCTGAAACTCTGCTCAAAGTTTGGGATCTGCACCCCCAAAAATGCGCCCCCTGCAGCCATGGAAAGAGAAAAGGGGGGAGGCGATATTTCTGCCCCCACTGAACCCATCTTTACAAAACTTGGGTAGTATTTTAAGAATAATTCACTGAAGCTATGCTAAAAGTTTGGGGGCTATATCCCCAAAAAAGCGCCCCCTGCAGCCACATAAATGGAAAAGGGGGGAGGGAAAAGGGGGAGAGCCCATATCTCGAGACCCCCTGACCCAATGTTTACAAAACTTGGGGGGTATCTTAAGAACACTGGTCTGAAACTCCGCTCAAAGTTTGGGATCTGCACCCCAAAAATGTGCCCCCCTGCAGCCATGGAAAGAAAAAGGGGGGAGCCCATATCTTGGGACCCCCTGACCCAATGTTTACAAAACTTGGGGGGTACCTTAAGAAGCTTCATCTGAAGTTCCAGTGAAAGTTTTGTGTGTGCACCCCAAAAAATGCACCCCCTGCAGCCACAGAAAGGAGCGAATGTGCACAAGCACCCCCCCACACACACACGAGGATTTCGCTCTCTCTCTCTCTCTCCCTGGCCGGGCCGCACATCAGCTGATTCCTCCAGTACTCAATCCTGACTGATTGGCCAGAAGAAGACCCAGCTTGGCCACCGATTGGCCGGGGGAGGAGAATGCTGCTTACTGACGGTTATGCTGCTTACTGACGGCCGAATTTGCTGAATTTATTCGCGAACTCGCGAACTCGCTGAATTCGCCCCCCCCCGGATGCCCGCCAGTTTTGAGTTCGGATCCGTCCGAACAGAAAAGCACCGAATCAGGGGAAATTCGGTTGATTTTCTGTTCGGGCCGAACCGAATTGACAGCCCTAAGCTTCATGTGTTCACGAAGAAGGCAGCTGAGCAAGTTCTAATTATAGTTCCCTGTGCTGGCTTTACAGAGGTCTGAGATGATCTATTTCTCTACTAATGGTAGCGACAAATGTGTGGGGTGTTGTCATAGCTTAGGGGTAGAGCATCAGCTGTGCATGCAGAAGGTCCCAGGTTCAATCAGCAGTATCCCCAGATAAAAAGGTCAGGCAAAAGGTGATGAGAAAGACCCTTGTCTGAGACCCTGGAAAGATTTTGCCACTCAGAGTAGATTATACAACTTTGATAGACCAATGGTCTGATTCAGTATAAGGCAGCTGCATGTGTTCATGCAAAGAATGTATCCAAATCCATAGATTCCCCTTTTAGAGTAGATTCCACCAAACTGCATGAGAATGTCCATAAGTATATGCATAGGTAATCACCTATGGATAGATTCTTGGTTGAGGCGGGCATTAAGTAGAGTGAGTGCAGAGTTCACAAAGGTTGCAAGCATTGCTCTGTCCCATCTTCTTTTTCTTGGAAGCATTGCTCCTCAGGCTAGCCCATCTTTAAGTGAGTTGGGGAAAGCAGCAGCTGGGACAACTTCAGTGCAGTGAAGCGATCCTATCAACTCTTAACTTTTTCTGTTCTCTGGCCTATGTACTTGTGATCTCAGCAAAGAAACAGTGAACACAAAGGGATACAGCAAATAAGGGGAGTGTTCTGGACAGTCCATGGAAGGGTCCTCGGGGGACTGCAAAGCTTATTAGCAATGTTAGAAAGTGTTACATCTCATTGTGTGTTAACACTGAAGAGAGATGAATATCTTCAAAGATATTAAGTGGGACACAACCGCTTCCTAATGTTGCTAAAACATAGAATCATAGGGCGAAAACACATGGTTGCTTTAGCCTCCTTTAATCCCTGTTTCAGCCAGGTTTCAGCCAGGATCGAACGCATGCGTTTCGCCAAATGAACTTTTGATCCTGGCTGAATCCTGGCTGAAACAGAGATTAAAGGAGGCTAAAGTGACCATGTGTTTTCGCCCATAGAGTTGGAAGGGACCTCCAGGGTAATCTAGTCCAACCCCCTGCACAATGCAGGAAATTCACAACTACCTTCCCCCCACCCCCCAGTGACACCTACTCCATGGCCAGACATGAACAAAACCCTCCAGGATCCCTGGCCTATCTGGCCTGGAGGAATGTGCAGCATAACAATTTTTCAAGGATCATAAAGGTAAAGGTCCCCTGTGCAAGCACTGGGTCATTCCTGACCCATGGGGTGACGTCACATCCTGACATTTCCAAGGCAGACTTTGTTTACGGGGTGGTTTGCCAGTGCCTTCCCCAGTCATCTTCCCTTTACCCCCAGCAAGCTGGGTACTCATCTTAGCACAGGGGAAATTACATCCAATCATATATACAAGTAAAATCATATTTCTTGCTTTTTATCTCAACCCAAGGCTGTGGAGTTACTTGGGGGGGAGAGAACCTGTGCATGCTGGATTTTTTTTAAATTAAAAATTGCTTCATGACTATCTGAGTATTAGTTGAAATGACAAAGATAATACTCTCACTTCCCCACAAATGGCTTTATAATGGAAACAGTAAGAGAAGCTTAATTGTAGGGCACCACTATAAAATCTATATTCATGGAAGAATTAAAGCGAAGTGCTCCTTTTTAAGTGGCCTTTTGTCACACTGAAAAGTGCAATTAGGAACTGTATCTTGGCAGGTATGAAGCAAACAGCAGTTTTCAGTCCCACCCCTCCATCTTTTCAAGGAGTAGATGATTGTTGCTATTTTCTTCTCTCTTTTTTTGTGCTGAGGTCAAGTACTTAGATGCTATTCGGTTGACAGAAAGTGATAGAAAGCTGATGACACCAAAAGCTGGTTCAGATCTGAAAGCATTTGAAAGTAGTGCAAGCACACACACATGCGCAGACACACACACACACAAATACATTACTGAAAACAACTCTTTCAGAAATGTTCTCAACCACCAATCCCACTGAACAAGGTGTATACATTTTGTTAGACAATGCACAGCAATATAGGGTGTGTGTGTTTGGATATATCTGATCCAAATATACATCAAAAAAATACCTTATTGGTATTTTCTGGATATAGTCAGGTGCCCTGAAAAATCCCAGACATATTTGGGAGTAACCAGGAATATTGAGAACTGGAATGTGAAGTTTTCCAACACTGTTTTTTGTTTATTTTTATATCTGTGTTCCTAGGGCTTGGTGTCAGCTTAACATATTGGTTTGGCTTTGATTCTATCCTTTGAAATGTTGGTCTTGCAGCACTGTGTTCTTTGCTCGAGTTGGTTTGTGTTGGGTTTGTGGTGGATTCTCAGGTTCAACATTGCCTTGAATTCTTGGGTTGTACAACAGCTTGGATTCTCTAATTTTACATTTGTTGGGTTTGCAATAGCATTTCTGCTCTGTTTAGCTTGGAAGATTATCTGGTTTGGCACTGGCTTGGATTCTTGAGTTATATATTTGTTATGTTAGGCTTGCCACATTGTTCCACACTTCTGTTGGGATTCCCTGGTGCTGCACTGGTTCTTTGGGCTTGTTGGTTCTATATGCTTTGAGAAGGTTTTGGCCAGTGGTTGCTTTGCTTGCTCTTGTGTCTTTGGCCTTTCTTTGCCCTGGAGAAAATATGGATTCCTCCCCCACCCAGGAACAATGGAGACACCTTCAGACAGCCCCCGTGGTCGAGACTTCAGCTGGCTCTGATATCACCCCCCTGAAAACCTGCTCTCAAACTGAATGTCGCCCCGAGTAGAGGCTTCGTTTCCTCGCACCGTGACTATCTCTTGAAATCATATTTTTGATTATTATAATAAAGGACTGTTCACAGGATGTCATTTGCCACAAAAGAAATGCTTTCCATGCCTTATTTGTCTTGCATTTAAGCCTTTTTCCTCAGTTTGGAAGCTAATTTGCACAGACATCATGCTATGTGCCACAGATACGAAGGGAGCCCCAGACTTAGAGGTGCCAGCCTGGCAATCAGCTTTTTCCACCAGTCCTCAGCAACGCTGAACATCTGAACCTGAAAACCAATGGACAGCTCAGCTTGCAAATGCCTGGAGGATAGGGTTGACCCCTTTGCAAGCCCATAAAATTGGACCCCCTGTCCCAAAGTTCACCAAACTATGGTGACCATCCAAGGAGTGTCCCTTGCAGCCATGCTGCAAATTTGGGGACTCTACCTCCAAAAATGCTTTCACAAGAGTTTCTAAAAAATCCCCATAGACTATAATGGGCCCAAATTTTTCAGTAAACCTGGAAATAAACTGAATACCGAAATTTAATGGTATGGGTATTCAGTTTATTCTGGGTTTACCAAAGAAAATCGGGCCCAATAAACCCAAACCTGAAATTTACCCAATATTTTTTTTTGCCCAACCCTAATCATTGTAGAGTGGTAAGAATGAGGTACTTATTTACAACTGCTACTATTGATCAGCTAGAAGTCACCCCCTTCCCATCTTGATCCTGAAAGAAATAAGGAAAGGAGATTGATACTGGATTTTTTCCTTTTAAAATCCTTTAATTATAGAATCTTGTGCTCACTTTGATGGCACATGGATTATATCTGGAACAATACTATAGAATCTTATATATCTATATGGAGTTAAGGAAGGCATCTGTTTTACAGTGACTCATGAGTGTTCTACCTGAGAACAAAGGATAACACAGATTAATTGCTCCCAAACCACACACAAACTTTTCTGAGCTACTGGAGGTCATAGGGCAGCAGAGAGAAATGTCTGCTTGAGTAATGCAAAATAGAGCTAGATTCAACAGAAGACTTTACATCATGATTATAGTCTACTAATACAGAAAACAGAAGTGTATCTGCTATAACTTAGCAGGTTCTGGCTCCCACAACAGCTGATAATAAGCATGGCCCTTAATGCTGTTCCTCCAGGAGTGTAGTCCCACTGTTTCTAAAGCAAGAAGGAGGACTCCTGCTACAATGAAGATGGCTGTGTCACTGTACCCCCTCCAGCTGTCCAACTGTACCCCCCTCCAGCTGTCCAACAAGAATACCAGTTAATAATGGAAAGGATAGCCTGACTTTATGAACTCAGTTGCAGATAAAGAAGATAAGACTTCAGGCCAGTCACTGGTCCAAGATAAGATAATAAATTGGAGGAGAGATGAGCAAGGTGTGAAGAAACCCTGCAGCCCCCCTGGGGAGAAAAGTGGAGTATAAATAGTTACAGAAATAAATGAATAAGTGACAGAACTGATTACAGAGTACACATTTTATAATCGTATGCTGCCATTAATGTAGGTTTTGATCTTAAGTGTGAGAGGAAGAACAGTAGTTCAGCAGTATAGCCCAGTGTCTCATGTTGTTGTTGTTTTTTGCTTCAAGGTTTCTTTTGGAAAATTGCTCATGGGAAAGGGGGATGTTTATTACTAATATCAATGTATGGGGTGGTTATTCAGGGTTATTTCTAGCACAAACATCTGCTGCGCAACTCCAATCCATTTCCCAGCATGTAACGTATTAAAAACTCAATTTAACTATAACCATCTGACTGTTCATACTGCCAGACTGTTCTCTTATAAAATAACAAAAGAACCTCAGTATTATCTGAGTTCAATCTGGGTAACAACACCAGGAAGGACAGCATAGGCAGAGGACAAAATATCCCATCTTCAGAATTATGAAGAAAATAATTGAATTATTAACAAAATGAAAATGTAAATGGTCTTTGAACCATAAAAACTTTTTTTTAAAAAAAATGGCAAAAGCATCACAAGCAGAAAAATATATAGTTGTTTTTTAAAAGGTAAGGTAACGGTCCCCTGTGCAAGCACTGGGTCATTCCTGACCCATGGGGTGACGTCACATCCCGACGTTTACTAGGCAGACTTTGTTTATGGGGTGGTTTGCCAGTGCCTTCCCCAGTCATCTCCCCTTTACCCCCAGCAAGCACTGGGTACTCATTTTACCAACCTCGGAAGGATGGAAGGCTGAGTCAACCTTGAACCGGCTACCTGAAACCAACTTCCATCAGGATCGAACTCAGGTCATGAGCAGAGCTTGGACTGCAGTACTGCAGCTTACCACTCTGTCCCACGGGGCTCCTGTATATTCATTTTTAGGTGACTATTTTTCCAGAAGATTTTATCCTCATATTTGTTCTTACAGAAAGGATATGGAAAATCGTGGCAAAATCAGTTCTGCAGATTTATTCAGGCAGACACTAGCAAATGTGATTTAGGTACCTGTTTGACAAGCCTAATAACTATCAACATTTCTTTTTAAAAAGTAGTCATTTTGGTTT
Source organism: Euleptes europaea (assembly GCF_029931775.1). Taxonomy (NCBI): domain Eukaryota; kingdom Metazoa; phylum Chordata; class Lepidosauria; order Squamata; family Sphaerodactylidae; genus Euleptes; species Euleptes europaea. The sequence continues at coordinate 59,759,447 of NC_079319.1, forward strand.
AAAGTCTGCTGAGACCTGAAAATTAACAGAAGAGAAAGTGTCTCAATTAATAGAATTCATTAGTATAGTAAAAAGGGGGAAAGGTATAACCTCCAGCAGTGAACTACAGGGGGACATCAACAGCTTGAGTTCTGTACTTCAAAAGTCATTAAGTGCATTTATGTGCTTCTAAGATAAGTTAGATGTGGCTTTTCTCACCTTCAATCTACAAAAAATCCTCTCTGAACATTAATATTCACGAGGATTATGAAGTAACTACAGTGAACAATTGCCTATATGCTGTTGTATTTAGAATATCAATTTTTTGTGTGTGTGGATCCTTTGGATATAGGAAATCAATTTAAGATACAAGATGCCATCTCTTTGCTACTCAATTTCAGAGCTGCCTGGCTTTACTCCTCGATTCAGTGACTTGCAGACACTTTACAGTGAATTGTGGAACGATGAACCATTTTTGCTCTATCAGGAAGCCAGAGTTTCAAAGCCCAGCGGTACAAAAGGACCAATCAGCCAGATAACCCTGCTGGAATCAGTCGCTGACACACATTACATCTCCTGAACCAGTCGATCAGGGGGTGCCTTTTAGACAGGCGGTGCAGATCTTTTCGAAGAGAGGTGGCAGGAAGATTAAGGGTGGGGCAGAGATGGTGGTCGGTGGCAGAAAGGTTTTGGGGGGGAAGCGAAGGCTGGTCGGACAGCTTCGCACAACTCAGGGGTTGAGGCTGCTGGCTAGCAGACCGAAGGGGTGACGACGTTTCAGGCTTGTACGCCTTTTAGCACGCTGAACAATGACCCCTCTCAGCTCTGAGAACGGGCAGTATTTACTGCCATTTTAAAATGAAACACCGCCAACTTTAGATTTCAGCGTGACATGAGAGACAGGTCTGAAGAAAATGGCCATCTATTAACACACCCAGAATGCCTTTGACTGTCTTACACTTTGGGGAGGTGGTAAATTGTGCACTGAATAGGCTTTTTGTCGAATGAAAAGTCAGCTGCGAATATATTTGCATGTGTTTGCCAAAACAACACTTTATCATATTACCAAAGGTTATACGCTAACCTTTCATTGTTTACAGCGTTGTGCTTGAAACCATGCGGGCTTGATTGCAGCCCATTTGGGGCTGTCACTCCAAGACAAACATTTTGAGCTTGTTTACTTCTATTGACAAGAGCTTTAAACAGGTTGGCAGAGCTGTGCTATGATCAAAGAAGCAATCATTTGTGGAATGACAATGTGCCGAATGTTCGTATAATGTGCTGGGCTTTTATGGAGATTGTACATTAAACGGAATATCTTGCTCGGAAGGAAACATTCATCATCCAAAATCAAGAAGCCTCGTCCAATTTGTGATGTTTGAATGGCTATCAGGAAATTACACAAATGATAGTAAGATCTGTTGTTGTAACACTGATATTTGACAACCTTTCCCACAAGCGGTTCAGACTTTACTGAAAAATAAATAACTGTGAACCAGAAATGGAACGTTATGATTAATCAGATACTGCTGAAGATCAAGGGTGTTTAATTGTTTATTTTGTTGGATTCATCTATTGTTCATGAGCTTTCCTCTGGTTTATTACGATCAAGCAATCTTTGAGAAAGAAAAGCAAACAACAACAACTGAACATGAATAAATGTAAAAAGTACTAGCAAAGATGCATTCATAATAAAAGGGGGTGGAACCATCCTGGTTGAAAAAGCATCCCTAAAAGTGAATTAAGTATTAACATCATTTTTCTGTGCTAAATCAAGCTGTGAAAAATGTGACTCACTGGGAATTAAGAAAAATCCCTCCCCCCTTTTTTTTAATTTCAGTGCTCCTTCACTTTCCATTCTCATCTTTCTTTTTTTAATTTGGGATTATTTACAAAACCTCTCCAAAGTTTCTGAGAGTTTCTCTTCTATTCTGCTTCCTTTCTCCCACTTCCTCATACTGGTGATCTGTAAGAACAGCAAAAGCAGTGCTTTTTTGTCCTGGTACTCACTGGTACTAAGTATTGACACTTTGACCTTTTATGAAAGGCCGTTTCCCCTCAGTCACCCCTACCGGCTTCGGTGCTTCCTTTTGATTATGCATGCCTTTTCCGCCCATCAGAGGTCGCCTCGCTCTCCCCATATGTTTTGCCCATGTTTTCCAGATGCTGTTTTAGCCAGAATCTGGAAAATGCTGGCAAAATGCACGGGGAGAGCGAGGCGACCTCTGATGGGCGGAAAAGGCATGCATAATCAAAAGGAAGCCCCGAATCAGTTGGCGGGGGTGACCGCAGGGAACCGTCGCTGCATAAAAGGCCTTTCTTGGGGGGGGGGGCTCTCACAAGTTCTGAAGGGGGAATTGGTAGAAATCCGTGCAACCTTATATACTGGCACTGAACATAAAAAAAAAGCACTGAACATAAGCAAACCTCTACATTGTTAAGTACAGACATAGAATAGCTGGGTCTGAATCTTTGCTGTGCCAGAAAGCTCACTAGGTGGCCTTGGGCAGGTTTTTCCCTTAGACTCATCCCTTTCACCAAATTGTTTTGAAGGGGAAAAAAACAGATATATTGTGGTCAAACTCTGAAAGGAAATCAAAAGGTAAACTCATGCAATACTCCTGGTAACCCTGGGATACTGCCAGAAAACTGATGGACTGGATTCCAAGTGGACCTTGCCAGGCTAGAAAGCTGTCTAAACCAGCATATAAAGAAAGGGACTGTAAATGCTTATCTACAAAACCTGGATGGTAGCATAATCTGAATTTACTTTCGTTACACAGAAATCCAGTAAGCAGAGACTCTGTCAGGTGTAGGTTTCATAAAATAACTAGCACACTGTTGGAATCAAATGTAAAATAGCAGGGTCTGGGCATTGAATTTAATTCTGAATTACAGATGTTAAGTAATCTTGAAGACACATGGGTAAGACACACGTGGGTAAAAGGAAAAAGAGGTGTATTTATCTTACATTAACTGCTAGCTATAACGCCTTCCGCCTATTCAAAGGGCATAAAATGAAAGGAAGATCACAGTGGTTAAGTTCCACCCACGACATTGTAAAGAGCATTGTGAGGTTTGTAAAGAGGTTGCAAATATGCACGTTCTTAGCCATGGCTCACCCAAAGATTTTTAGTGCCCTGGCCAAGCAGCAAGCCAGGTGCACCTCATGCCATGAGCCTGGTGGGCAAAGAGCCATCATGAGCAGAGCCAGGTGCATATGTAGGGTTGCCACAGGTCCCTCTTTGCCACCGGCGGGAAGGTTTTTTGGGGGAGCCTGAAGAGGGTGGGATTTGGGGAGGAGAGGGGAGGGACTTCAATGCCATAGAGTTCAATTGCCAAAGAGGCCATTTTCTTCAGGTGAACTGATCTCTATCGGCTGGAGATAATAGCCGGAGAAGATCTTCAGATTTCCAGCTGAAGGAGATCAGTTCCCCTGGAGAAAATGGCTGCTTTGGCAATTGGACTCTATGGCATTGAAGTCCCTCCCCTCCCTAAACCCTCCCCTCCTCAGGCTCTGCCCCAAAAACCTCCCGCTAGTGGCAAAGAGGGAACTGGCAACCCTATCTCCAGACCCCTCACCATCTTTGTTGTCCTCCTCTGAACATGTTCCAGCTTGTCTACATCCTTCTTAAATTGTGGTCCCCAAAACTGAATACAACACTCTAGGTGAGGTCTAACCAGAGCAGGATAAAGCGATATCATTACCCCTTATGGGGTTTTCAAGGCAAGAGACTAATGGGTGGTTTGCCAGTGCCTTGCCCTGCAAATCAACCCTGGTATTCCTGGGTGGTCTCCCAACCAAATACTAACCAGGGCTGACCCTGCTTAGCTTCTGAGATCTGACAAGATTGGGCTATACCATGCTGCCTTCCCTCTGTGATGCTTTATACAAACAAAGAAATAAAAATCACCACATGGTTCTTTGTGTCCACCTTAAGTGTAACAGAGCTAGCTTGACATATTATACAGTATTTTCAGGAAATGTATTTTGGCAGGCTCAAGGACCAAATGGTATAGAATTTTTTATTTCTGTTTTTATAGTTTCTCTACAGATGGTTGGGCAGGCAAATTCCACAGATTTTCTTTACAGTTCTAATACACCATAATATATATTTTTGAAAATAACAATTTCTGTTATTTCAGAGTCTCTTTCCTACATTTAGAGTAAACCCTAACTCTATCTAGTCACATGTTTTTCACTGGGTGAGGCAGGTTTATGTAACTGTAATCTTTACACCTAAATCCTAACCTCAGCAGCTGCACAATCTGTATGTTTCAGTCAGCACTGTATAAAGCTGAATGTCTGAAAAGAAATCCAACTCTGCTTAATGAAGAGGTGAAGAACCTTTTCCTAAAGGTTCTGCAGTAGGTGGGAAGTGTCAATTGCTTTCTAGATCTTTTTTTTTTCATAGTACTACTCTTGTAAAATTACAGCATTTCCAGGACAAACTGGTAAAAGATTTCTCCTTTATTACGTACAGAACACATGTGGGGAAAGCCAAGAGGAGAAACGTAACCTGTGGGAAATGGTGGGCAAGAAACAGGTTCACCATCTTCTTCGCACCGCTACTTATGTTAGCTCCTCCTGAAATTATTTTCTTTGAGAAAAGGTGTTACGAGCTGATTGGCGGCAATTCTGATCAAGGCAATGGTGGGGGTGGGAGGAGGGGCTTCTGCCTCCCCCACACTGTTTTTGGCAGGAAGCTGCAAGCACAAGCATTCAGTGCATGTCCAGCCACCCAATGGGGCAAAAAACACCTGCCCCCATCACTCCTGGGGCATTTTGGATGCCAAAATGGCATGGGGGGGGGGAGACAGGAGCCCCTCCTCCGCAACACATAACTGTCCCAATCAGAATCAGCCCCAACTGTGCTTTTTACACACAAATTTCCATGGCGACTTGAAGCTGCAGTATGGTTGCAAGTCCCCATGGTGAACTTGAAAAAAGGTAACCATTCCTTTTATCCCTTAGAAGCTCCTTGATCAATTGATCTTGAGCAGCATATATCTAGTGTTGGAGGAATATAAGGACTGAAACAAATCTTGCCACTGACAATGTAGCCTTGGGGTCCCTATCGCTTAGTAAAAAAGGCATTATGTCAGTCACAGAGGCATTGGATTTGTATATTAAAAGGGGGGAAATATAGTGCGAGCAAAGTTCCTCGTAAAAGCGGCATTCCACAAGGGCATGGGCTAATGAGTCAATAGAGCCAGAAGAGCAAGGGCAGATCCTGTCTGAGTATGGTCTATTCAGAATTCTGCCCTGCATTACCATAGAAGGGTTAGCATTCAAGCTAGCCAAGCAAAAAGCTCTACAAAGACGAGGAGTTGTCAGATAGTGGGCAAAAACGCATGGTCACTTTATCCTCCTTTAATCCCTGTTTTAGCCAGGATCAAATGCACATTAGGCAAAACGCATGCGTTTGATCCTGGCTGAAACAGGAATTAAAGGAGGATAAAGTGACCATGTGTTTTTGCCCAATATGTATAGGCAGGCAGACCACGTGGAGGGGGTATTCCGAAGAACTGGGATGAACAGATGCGACGAGCACGAAAAGTAGTGCTGTTATAATCGAGCTCTTTAATGCGCTTTTTAATTTTGGTAAAAGCTTCAGTTTTCGCAAGATCTAATCACATATCCTGCGAGAAGCAAAACAACGACAGTTCTCATCTAAGATTTTTTGCCATGAGGATTTAAAAGGGTCATGCTTCAGAGAAGCTAGGAACCCCTCAGTGCTAAAGCACAGTTTAAGGTATAGTTTAAAGGCGGCCAACCACGCCCTAGCTTCAGTGACATTTGGCCAAACTCGGAACGAAGAGTAACGCCAGCAACACATTGAGGGGCATTTAGGAGTTTTCGTAAGAACTGAAGCAGTGGACGATCTATAGATTTATTGATGACTGTAATCCAGATGGCAACACCAAAGAGGATAATTGGGGTAATTTTCAGGTTAAAAACCTGAATAGCCCCTGGAATATATTTGCCACCTTTGGTGTGAAAAAAATTGACAATAGCACCAACCCCAGGTTTAATTTTGTTGGACACTGCTTTTTGATGGGCATTCCAATTTAGGTTATGGGAAAACAGAAGGCCAAGGTAAACAAACTCCTTGACTTGGTCAACCTCAAAGCCATCTAATACCCAGCGAAAAAGAGGAATTTTTCTCCTCTTAGTGAAGATCATAATCTTAGATTTATGATGGTTTATTTTAAGACCTTCCCTAGAGCAGTACTCAGAAAAAGTTTGGAAAAAAGGTAACATCTAGTTTGTGTTGCACACATCTGTGTATAATATTCAGTAATAGTTTACGCAGGGGAGTTTTACCTGAGGTTTGTTGGTCACTGAACCCACACTTTCCTGTTGGGAGTCTATGCACCAGCAGTCAAATCAGGAAGTATTTGAATCCCCACCCCTTGAAATGTTGCTTCGTAATTTGCTGTAGTGAGAGAAAAATCCCCCCCAATTGCCGCATTAAAAAGCATTTTAAGAACATAAAACAAAAAATGGAGCAATCTGAAAAGAAGGGGTGGGTGGGAGAAATCCAAGCCTTGATTTTAAAAAGCCTTTCTTCTGCTCAGAAATAGCTCCCAAAAAGCAGGAAGTGTTTGAATCCCCGCCTCTAGACACACTACTTTGTAACTGGCTTTGAGCGAAACTAAGCTTGCGTGTTCCACACTTTGCCTTATGCACAGAGATTTCACCTGGGCTGAGCTCAGGGGAAAGGGAAGAATCGGGTTAACAAAGGAATGGGAAGGTCTCGGATTTGTGAGGGCTGGCAGTAAGGTCATCTCTAATGGAAGGAAAACTCATGCATAATTCCAAGGAACAACCAAGACAGACGTGAGTGAAAGTACCCATGAATAAGTGACCAGTGTTACCTTTATTTGGAACACTTGGAATGGAAACCCACAGATATTTGTGGCAGCCTCAGATGTGCAGCTGGGGAACAACTCTTCTCTGTGAATTTTGTTGTACTTGTTCCGAGACCCCAAATGCTAAGAAATTTGCCTAGATATACTGGCATGCATAAAATGCACCACATCCATATACCATAACCACATTGTTGAGAATTATATATGTGATAAGCATTATTGTATGTTACTGAAATATGGATGTAATAAACACCTACTGTGCTCACTTAATTTAAAAAACAACAACATTACCACAGTAGCAAAGTGTCCCTCATAATTCCAGATAATATGTTTCTGATTACCAGCTTTCTTTCATCCCACAATGCAACAAATGCAAATCCTATTCCCATTTATACTTATGGCCATATGTCACCCTATCCCATTTGGCAATAAACAGCAAGACTAGACTGATGCAAAATAATAGTAATAATAATAAAATTTGGAGCGTGAATATGGAGGCATGGGTGTTTTTTGAAGGTTATGCCTATCTGGTAATCTTTTGCTCAGCATTTTTGAGGAGAAAAAATCTGAAATGAATGAAGTGAATTGGCCCAGAGCTGGAATAAGTCAGCATTCCAAGTGATAGTGTACTTTTATGAACCACCAATTAATGTCTCCAAGAAGTAACTGATTTTGGCCATACTGGTGGTTTTGAAATATGGATGTAATTGATAAATCATAGTGTAAGGGTCAGAACAAACAAGGCAAAGATCACACATCTCTGACCCTGAGTTATGGGGTCCCCCCCCCACATCCACCCATTGGAATGAATGGGAGCAGGAAATCCTTAATGTGCATCTAGAGAGCGGCAAATCCAAGGCAAAACCTCCCGTGCATAAATGGCCAGAGAGTATGTGTGTGTGAGTCTGCTAGAATCGTATTGGATTACTCCTGAGTCCTGACTCCCAGTCCCTGCTCCTGATGGAAGAGAAGAAGACAACTACAGTAAGATCCATTTGGGGCTTTTCTCTATAATTCTCTCTCTATTTTTTTCCTGTGTGTGTGGGAGATTCTCTCTCTCTCTCTCTCTCTCTCTCTCTCTCTCTCTCTCTCTCTCTCTCTCTCTCTGTGTGTGTGTGTGTGTGTGTGTGTGTGTGTGTGTGTGTGTGTGTGTGAGGGGGGAAGCCAAAAGGGGATGGGTTTACCTGTTCTGCTGGGGGGTGGGCTTGATTGCCTCTGTGTGGGACTGTGCTTTCTACTGTTTTCACCGGTTGCCAGCTTCATGTGGAGTTAACTGTAGGTCAGTGAGTCTCTCTCTGGCTGGTTCCTATTGTTTCTAATGGGCTGTGCAGCCGCTCCTGTTGTTTCGAATGGGCTAGCCTGTCATTCATTTTAGTACATCCCCTGTAATGTATTTCAGTGGAGTCAATGCAAGTCAACAGCCACTCCCCTCTCCCATTATCTTCAATGGGCTGGGCAGCCTCTCCCATTGCTTACAATGGGCTCCCTTGTCATTCGTTTTAGTACATCCCTTTTAATGGCTTTATTCCAATGGGCAGATGGGGGGACCCCTTCTGGGCCCCATAACTCGGGGGCCCCTGACCCAATCTTCACAAAACTTGGGGGTTCTTGCAAGAAGCGTCCCCTCAAGCTACACTGAAAGTGTGGGACCTCTACCTCCAAAAATGCCCCCCGGAGCCGTGGAAAGCCTCGAATGTGTTTGTAATGACTTTATTGCAATGGGCAGATGGCGGGACCCCTTCCGGGACCCCATATCTCAAGGGGCCCTGACCCAATATTAACAAAACTTGGGGGTTCTTGCAAGAAGGGTCCCCTCAAGCTACACTGAAAGTGTGGGACCTCTACCTCCAAAAATGCTCCCCCGGAGCCGCGGAAAGGCATGAATGTGTTTTAATGGCTTTATTCCAATGGGCAGATGGGGGACCCCCTTCCGGGCCCCATATCTTGGGGGGCCCTGACCCAATCTTCACAAAACTTGGGGGTTCTTGCAAGAAGGGTCCCCTCAAGCTACTCTGAAATAGTGGGACCTCTACCTCCAAAAGTCCCCCCCCGGAGCTGTGTAAAGCCGTGAATGTGTTTTTAATGGCTTTATTCCAATGGGCAGATGGGGGGACCCCTTTCCGGGCCCCATATCTCGGGGGGCCCTGACCAATCTTCACAAAACGTGGGGGTTCTTGCAAAAAGGGTTCCCTCAAACTACACTGAAAGTGTGGGACCTCTACCTCCAAACATGCCCCCCCAGAGCCACAGAAAGGCGCAAACGTGTTTTTAATGGCTTTATTCTGCCGAATTTTTTTCCAAACTCCAAGCTTAACACCGAATTCCACTGATCAGAATCGGGGGAGTTCGGACTTTGGCATTTCCTGAATCAAAACGTGCTGAATTTTGCTGAATCCAAATTTTACCGAATTTTGTTTTTCAACAGCCCTACTTCTGCCTAAAACACTTTATAATGATATATCCATTCTCAAGTCCATATGTAGGGTTGCCAACAGTTACTAGCTGGAGAGCTCCTGCTATTACAACTGAATCTCCAGCTGATAGAGATCAGTTCACCTGGAGAAAATGGCCACTTTGGCAATTGGACTCTATGGCATTGAAGTCCCTCCCCTCCCCAAACCCCACTATCCTCAGGTTCTGCCCCAAAAAGCTCCAGGTATTTCACAACCTGGAGCTGGCAACCCTATCCATATGGGGTTAAAATATTAACTAGTACAACATGTTTTTCCCCACAGGCAAAGGCAGAAGGACAACCTGATGTGCGAGTGTTTTGAACCAGATTGCCTTACTACTGATATCTAAAACTGTGTATGTGGAACTTTTGAGTACATATAATCTGACCACACGAGCACAGGATTCTTCACGCTGATATCCTGGTCCTGAATTCTGAAGATGCTGCCTAGGCAGGTTAAGGTTGTTATACAAATTTCACAAGAGGCAATATATGTCCTTTCTATGTATAAGATGATTTGATGATTCCTGCTGAGCCAGCTACTTGATTAGCTCCTGCTGTCTGAGCTAACATGGTGAGAAAGTTAATGGTGTGTGCTCTGAAAAACTCTGCATTTATTAGAAAGTGGATTAATCCTAACATCACTCAGAAGTCAGTTGGTGAATTAAACCTGCATTACATTAGCAAGCACCTGGCAGACTGTGATCCGGATCAGCTTCCCATATGGCTCATAGGCCAGTGCCAAAAAAATGTACCTAGCTGCCTACTGCTTCCCAATATACATGTACCCCACATTTTATTCTCACATCAGTCCTTTGAGTGTACAATCCATAGAAGAGTTATACCAGTCTAAGACCCATCAGGGCTCAGTTTGTTTAATCTTTCCCCTGCAGGTATTTAACCCTGGACGAGGCTAGAAGTGTGAACCCTTGGGTGGGAGCCAAGGGACAAGAACCAAATGGCTTGCAAAAGCCTGGGGCCAGTATTAGACAGCCCAGTGACTCTGGATCCTCTTAGGATGTACTGGTTTCAATCTGGTTTGTTTATTCTAATGGTATTGTATAAATTGGCCATCTTGTACTTTTAGGTTCATCAACTTCCAGGTACTAGCTGGAGATCTCCTGCTATTACAACTGATCTCCAGCCCATAGAGATCAGTTCACCTGGAGAAAATGGCCACGTTGGCAATTGGCCTCTATGGCATTGAAGTCCCTCCCCTCCCCAAACCCCACCCTCCTCAGGCTCCGCCCCAAAACTTCCCACCGGTGGTGAAAAGGGACCTAGCACCCCTATGTATTTTGAGCAGTTCTGTAAACCAGTTTATTTTATTTCATTTATTTGTTTATTTGTTTTTTTATTTGTTTATTTATTTAGATTTATAGTCTGCCCTCATTCCCGGCCACGCCAGACTCATAGCAAGTAACGAAACTTTAAAAACAATATAAAGCTTTCAATAATCATAAAATAACAATAAATATAAAGATGGCCCTCATTCCGACAGTAAGATGGTAGTAGCCATTGAAGATTTGATCAAACAGTTGAACCCCATTTGTGCCATATTTTACGCCCTTAGGTATTTTATATATAGTAAATATCAGTAAATAACCCCAGTGAAGTTAATGGGCATGGAGAGGTGTAAATCTGCATAGGATGACATTGTCAGTGATTCATTTTGGAACCCCAGAAGATTTCCATGGAAATGTTGAGACTTGGTCTCCCCATTCAAAGCCCAGTGATTGACCACTGTCAGATTTCATTCCTGATAGTGGGATTATTTGCAGCATTATCTGATAAACTTGTAATAGGATGTAGGTTATTCCAATCTTCTCCTAAAGGTTACAGATATTTATCTGATGTACTTAATGTATCACACCTCAGTCTCATTTGGTTTTGGCTATTACAATTGGAAATTGGTTGGTAAGGAACGCGTTGTTCCTGCGACCATTTGGGTTATCTCATTTTTTTTCCCAAATTTAATTGAGTCCTTTTTTTTTAGGTAATCGGCTGCTACCACAAAAATTCCAAACTTTTATAACTATTCTATGTGTTTTAATATATTGTACTTTATTGAAATTGTAGATGTTGCTAGTTGCCTTGAGGCAGGATACAAATTGCAAAAAATAAGCAAATACATAAATAATGCAAGATCAGAGGACAGGCAGATGTGGAAAATGAAAAACAATGGCAACATCCGATTATATGAATTTCATTTATGCTAACAGGCTTTGCCAGAACCAGTTAGATCCCTGACCCTTGTTATTACACACACACACACACACACACACACACACACACACACAAACACACGTGTGTATGGGAAATTATAAACTGTCACTCTGTAGCAAGCTGGAGGCACTGTAGGTAATGTAAAAAACACTAAAATAACAATAATGCCATTTTGAATATGAATGTTCTGGAAGGAAATTGACTTCTACCTTTCTGTGCTGTGGGAGTACTGCCCTGAAATGTTGTTTCCCTAAGTGAGGTGCCAAAAACATCCTTTTTTGATTTTAATACTGAATGCAGTGTAAAAAGTAAATAGCTGCACATGAGACCTGAACTGCTGAACTTTCCCTTGACAGGCAGTGGTTATCTACACTTCTGAAATAAAACAAAGAAAAAGTGTCTAACCTTTGCACTGGAAAAAGAATAGAATAATACATGTATTGAAAATACAGTTCAGGAAGAAATAAAGCTTGCAATGCAAAGGGACGGAGACAGAAAGCAAGGGACAAGAACAGTTAATTTGAGGGTCTGTATTAGTTTCTGTGCAGTTTGCACTTTTTTTTTTTACTTCTGTTTTTCTGGCTCTTTTCTTATCTGTACTTCAGCATTGCATGGAGGCAGAATACAGTATTCTGTCCAAAGACAGAATTTCCTGTTTTACACTGTATTCTGTCCAAAGACAGAATACAGTGTAAAACAGGAAATCAGAACATAATTGATTTCAACCAACTTAAAACATATTTCCTCCCAAGAAACATTCTGAAGGGAAAGGTTTTCAAAAAAGTTACAAAAGTTATCAGCAATGTGGTTTGGCAGGGGTCTACTACAGCTCCTCTCTCATTAGACTACAGCCATGTTTGGCACTACAAATGAGTGAGGTGAGGTGGGAGCTCATTTGCAGTGGGGCATCCTCTGCCAACCCTTACCTCCACTCTCCATCCAGGAAAAGGAACACCTTATGCTTCTTCCTTTGTCAATCCTCAGTAGGGTTGCCAACCTCCAAGTACTAGCTGGAGTTCTCCTGCTATTACAACTGATCTCTCCACCTGGAGACAATGGCCGCTTTGGCCATTGAACTCTATGGCATTGAAATCCCTCCCCTCTCCAAACCTCACCCTCCTCAGGCTCCACCCCCAAATCTCCAGGTATTTCCCAACCTGGAACTGGCAACCCTACTCCTCAGGCATCTTTTTTAAAGTACACAAAGTTATACATGCCCAATAGGACTTTCCAATCTCTTGCAAGACAAAAGAGTCTAGGAAGCCCCATTAGCTATGCTCAGCTAACAGCGCTGTGCTTAAAAAGACCTGGAGAATGAGGAAGGACAGTGTGGGACTATCCACTTTGATTTCTGGGTGGTGCAGTGTGATGGGGTGGCTTGGATGGCTGAGTCAGTAGCCTTAGGTGGCTTGCCTCAATGAGCCGCCATTGACTATTGGTGTTCTGTACTCACTCAAAACATTACTGCTGGGCAGCCCATTGGAGAAGGGTTGCCAGGTCCCTCTTTGGAGAAGGGTTGCCAGGTCCTTCTTTGCCCCCGGCAGGAGGTTTTTGGGGTGGAGCCTGGGAGGGCGGGGTTTGGAGTGGGGAGGGACTTCAACGCCATAGAGTCCAATTACCAAAACGGCCATTTTCTCCAGGTGAACTGATCTCTATCGGCTGGAGATCAGTTGTAATAGCAGGAGATCTCCAGCTAGTACTTGGATGTTGGCAATCCTAAACTGGCCAGTTGGAGCCACTTGCTTCTCTCACAGATGTTGTGGTCAGCTCTGCCCACATGTTCCCTCCCACTCCGCCACTTGACAACAAGAGAGTGGCTTTGGCTGTCTCCGCACAGTAAGTCCAATTGGAGCACAGCAACCACTCATTGGGCAGCTTCCATTTGTACAAGCGGATCTTCTCACCTTCCATCCCCACTGCAGCAAGTTATCCCTCGTTTTCTTGCATGTGTAAATTAGGCCTGGATTCAAGGTTTGGGCAGGTGAATGAAATGTTAAAGCTTTCTATTAGCAAAGATGATGTGTGCTTGGTGTTCTTATTTGCCTTGGACAATCTTAAGAGTTAATTTTTTATTATAGTTTTTTATTTTATACAGTAACAGAAAAAGAAGGAAAGAAAGCAAACATGTCTGTGTCCAAGCTTTAACAGAGTAATACGTTCATAATTTCAATCTCACCCATTAAAATCTAGGGGCTGGATCTTTATATTGCCCTAAAACAGTTTACAATTCCCTTATAGAATGTTTTACATGATATTTAAGAACGGTTATTAAATAATGGTTAATCAGCTACTTTCTAATGCCTCATTATATATTGATTACTTTAAATCTAACCATAAGCTGAAATCATTACTTTCTGCTGCTAAATACCAATTAATAGCCTGTGTCTATATTCTAATTCTTACAGAATTGCAGAGAGCTATTTATCGTAGATTGGTTTCCATTTTATCTTAAAATCCTCCATTGAGGATCTTAGGAGTTTAAAATGGTTCCATAAATGCTTTCTGGACTTTCTTGAATATAGGCTATCCCATTATCTTAAAAAAAGACAAAAAACAGTCTCATGTCATTCAGGATTATGGAACCATAGCACTGCAATACATGACAAGTAAATTTTGGTACAAGTTCACTGGTTGTGGATAGTGAACCGTGCCTGTAGCAAAGCAGTCACTTGAACACAAACACAGCGAAGCCCAAGACAAGTCAGCTGAAATCCTAACCATAACTGATGATGGTGTGAACTGGCTGTCAGGTGGGGAGTTTAATCAGTTGTGATTAAACTCCCCACCTCTAGGAAATGAATTCCCCATCAGTGTCTGCCAAAATAGTTGTGTACATTGGAAAGGATTTGAGAGTACAGGCATGCATGCCCAGTTTGATAAGCATCTAGCTAGTCCTGCTGTGTCTAATTATGGCCCCACATAAATGGAGACTTACTTCAGATATCATGCAAAACCTAGGTTTCATTAAACTAAACAATGGCGATTATTGGTATGTTAAAACAGGGTCTATAACCGAAGTTTGGTTTATTACCCTAATTAGTTGTAAGTGTAGAGAAACAACCTTAAGTTTACCAAATGTATATAGAATGGGTAAATGATAAAAAGGTAGTAATTGGGAATAGGAATTAGTAAGGCTACTAACAGGGGACCCACAAGGACTTGCGAAGGGCATCTCGTTGCCCCCTCCCCAACTACTTCCTTTTTCCTTTCCCTGAAAGTCCTCACAGCCTCTCCACTGTTCCTGTCTCCTTCTCTTTTTCCCACCTACCAATGATACAACCTACCTTTACCTGCCCCCCATCTTCAGATTTCCTTTCATCCCTACCCCTGACAGCCACTCCCTGGGAAAAGACTGGCCAAGTGGTATGGTGCCAGCTATAGGATCAGGCTCATTTACACAGGGGGAACCTGCAAGTTTTGCATGGGGCGCCTCACTTTCCCCTTTATCCCCCTCCCAGCACTATTTAGTGGGGTTGACAGGTCCCTCTTCACCACTGGCCGAAGGTTTTGGGGGCAGAGCTTGAGGGGGGGGGTTAAGGAGGGGGGAGGGATTTCAATGCCATAGAGTCCAATTGCCAAATTGACCATTTTCTTCAGGTGAACTGATCTCTATCTGCTGGAGATCAGTTGTAATAGCAGGAGCTCTCCAGCTAGTACCTGGAGGTTGGCAACCCTACTATTTAGGGTTGATGAAATTCCAGGAGATTTGAGGATGGTGGGTATTGAAGAGGGAAAGGACCTCAGCATGGGATAATGCCATAGAGTCAACCCTCCAAAACAGCCATTTTTCTCCAGAGGAAATAGCAAGCATAGTTCCTAATTCCTCCCTATTTCCTCCTATCTGCCCTCCTGGTTGACATGCTGTGGAAACTTCCAGAAGCAGCATAGTACCAGTGCTCATCTATCAGAGAGCAGTCATAACCAGGAATAAAACATTATCTTCAGAACTGGTGCTTGTGACTTCTTAATAGCCAAGGGACAGCCTGACCAGAATTTGAAAATTAGTTGAATCACTGAACCAAATAGCAGCCACAATGAATATAATGCAACCAAATAATTTTTTAAAAAAGTAATGGAAATGAAAATAAATTGTGCCCATCCTCAGAAAGCTTATGACATGCAAACAAGCACCTCTTGACTTTTCACAATGTTTCCCCCCCCCCCCCAGGTTGACTGGGCCATGGATTTCTTTGCTTTTTGAAATGTTGCTTCCTGCTCTGAGACTGTAGTAATCACTGTCTGTAAAACAGCCACCGCCTCCAGACCAATTGATATATAGACACTACATCATCGAAAGGATTTTTGTTTGAGGATGAGAGAGGTGGGGATGTAATAGTCAAGGCATGTAGAGATTGTTTTGCACTCAGTTAACCACAGGGCAATTCACAGTTATATTCTTAGTGGAATGACTCATTCTGCCAACATCCTTCGATTTTACAAAAAAGAAGAAGAAGATAAAAATGACCTCTACTTCATAAAATAGCACTTCTGTTTAAGTGGACAATTCTCTTTTACATTTCTATTTTTAATAGCCAGCTTGCTGTAAGGTATAACTTCATAAAAATGCCATATATTATTCTCAGGCAATTTTTTTTTCCAAAATAATGGGAAGGATTTATATACAGTGATGGCAGACTTTTAGCACATCCAACTAGAATTTTAGTGAGCCTCTCTTGTGGCTTTACTAGGCATATTGTCAGTTGCTCTAAAGGAAGAATAATATCATCATCTGAAAGAAGACAAAGGAATCCAGGGTGTTCATTTGTACTTATTAAGATGAGAGAATTTTGCTCACGTTATTCTAATGATTTATACTTGACCAGCGGCCCAAAACATTATTTATCTACCATAACTAATCTTCTCTTCAAATGTGCTGCAGCTCCAGTAGGGTATTGTGTACATTTTAGGGAGCATTCTCAGGTTTGATGTGGACATAATGAATAACCATGGGTTTTAAAAAACTGTGGGTAGTTTAGGAAACAGGATTCAGATCACAGATGATCACTCAGATCTTGGTTTGTATTGACAAATGCTGGTTTCATTACCTTCATTTCCCCCCTCCTTCCCCAGCAGAGACTTACGTTGCAGCAAGGACAATATGCTTATTTATTTCATGTTATATATAAAAACTCACTATTTATACCTTATATTGCACAGCTACTAAGATAAAATTAATTTTGAAGGAAAAACACACTTGATTAAACCATAGTAGCTTAGCTATTATTATTATTATTATTATTATTATTATTATTATTAGAGTTGGTTTTTATATGCCGACTTTCCCTACCACTTAAGGAAGTATCAAACCAGTTTTACAATCACCTTCCCTTCCCCTCCCCAGAACAGACACCCTGTGAGGTGGGTGGGGCTGAGAGAGTGTGACTAGCCCAAGGTCACCCAGCTGGCGTCATGTGTAGGAGTGGGGAAACAAATCCAGTTCACCAGATTAGCCTCCGCCGCTCACTTGGAGGAGTGGGGAATCAAACCCAGTTTTCCAGATCAGAGTCCACTGCTCTTAACCACTACACCACACTCGCTCTATCCTATTAGGCGTAGGATAGACAGTCATTGAGACCATGGTGCCTGAACCAAAATATAACAATGTTTATTGAATAATTGCTTGCTAAAAGTATCTGGATAATATAGTTGTTTAAACAGACATTTGTAATCCTTCATTTTTTAGACCTGTCCTTCTCTACACGGGTGCTTTGGCAATCTGGGGATGACATTGAAGAGCAGCAGCGGACTTGATTTTTATGTCTTTTCTGGCTGTTTTAATATTGTTCTTGTGTTGGTTTGATTGTTGCCACCCATCTTGGTTTGATTGTTGGCTTGATTGTTGCCACCCACCTTGGATTCCAGTTATCTGGAAGAAAAGCAGGACTACGTTTTTTTTTTTTTAATGGAGTGAGGAAGACCTTCTGATCAGAAGGATGGCCGAGACAGGATGCTCCAGGAGCCAGGCTGGAACTAGTGACTGGGCAGAGTGGAAGCGACAGCACTGGTCATGCTCCCAGGTCTTCCTGTTGAATCGCCACTTCCACAGAAGCGAAACAAAAACGTGTGCAGTGATAGGAACCAGCAGCAATGTCATACTGGCCCCAGCCATGTCTGGCAGGGTCTGTGGTTTCACTAGGGTTGCTGGGTCCCCCCTCTCCATCAGCAGGAAGTCTGGGGCAGGGCAGGGGTGAACCCCTGGAAACACCGCATTGCCACAGCCACTCTTGAGCAGCTGGGTGGATTGGTGGGCAATTGCCCACTGAAACCACCCATCTGGCAACCCTAGGTTTCACCCTTGGAGTGAGCTCCATTTGCCTGGGAATTGTCCTGCTCTCTGCAGCCTAGTTAGGGTTGCCAGGTCCCTCTTTGCCACTGGCTGAAGGTTTTTGGGGCAGACCCTGAGGAGGGTGGGGTTTGGGCAGGGGAGGGACTTCAATGCCATAGAGTCCAATTGCCAAAGCAGCCATTTTCTCCAGGTGAACTGATCTCTATCAGCTGGAGATCAGTTGTGATAGCAGGAGATCTCCAGCTAAAGGACTTGGAGGTTGGCAACCCTAAACCTAGCCCAGTCAGGTTTCTCCAGAAGTAGCAGCTTACTCTCAGGCCTGGGGTTAGCAAGGCTTGGGGCTTGTGGAGTGGACAGGAGCTTGGAGCCAAAAGCTGGAGGCTTGACTGGAAGCTTGGAGTTGGGGTTTAGAGCTGGAGCTTTGAACACGGGGTTTGTGCCTTGTGGGCAGGTTGATGCAGCAAGGCGTTCTTCCCAGGCTTCAGCTAAATAGGGTGAGAGGTAATTGATTTAAAAGATTGGCCAGCATAGAAATAAGCTAGCAGAGCACCTTGTTGGCTCTCTGTACACTTTCACCCCCCCCCCGCGAATTGCACGGATAAACTCCTAAAGAATCTATGGTCTTTTATGCATGGCTGTTTCACTCTCCATCGCCCCTCCAATGACTTAGTGTCTTTGTGTTGATTATGCATGCCATTTCCACCCATCAGAGGTCGCCTCGCTCTCCCCCTGCATTTCCTCTCATTTTGCCTGGTTTTCAAATTTGGGATAAACCAGGTCTCTGAAAACACGGGCAAAACTCTGGGAAACTCAGTGGGAGAGCGAGGTAACCTCTGACAGCCGGAAACGGCATGCACAATCAACACAAAGATGTGAAGTCATCGGAGGGGTGACGGTGAGTAAAACAGACATGCATAAAAGTCCTGTGACTTAAAAGGGATTTAGAGATTTACATACTAGACTACTTGATATGAAGGTGTTCTTTTATAAGGATTTTAACAGATGGTTTGTTTTCATTTTTCAGTTGAACTTTGGCTGCGCTGTTATTTTAGTATGCTGGTAAGCAGCAGCATAAAAAAATGAACGAATATATTACAACAATGGGCAAATCTTAATGAAAAAGACTCCGCCACATCGAATAGATCTACAAAAAAGAGAACAGGAGAGTTTAGCTGATGATGAGAATGTTGAAAAATGTGCTTCGTCTAAGGAAGAAAAGGGAGCAGGGCTTGCAAAAACGGGAAGAACTGAATTCTTGATGATTTATACACCTTTGATCCTAGGGGAAGTCTCAAAGCCAGCACAGTTTTAAGGCAGAGACAGCAAAAAAAATTATACTGCCATCACCACCATCATTTCTTTTTGCGAGACAGAGGAAGACTGTCACAAATCATGGGGTTAATTATCTTAGTATATCACAACTCCTGTGCCTATATTTTAGCTGTCAGTTTCCTGGATACATCCAGTTCATTGCCACAGAGCCTGGGGGTTTCAGGCCCAAACGCCCTGATCAACTCAGCTTGTGCCAGTCACAGGCTGTGAACCACCCAGCAATGGCTTCAAAATGTGTACGACATGGCAAAGGCAGTTATGGGAAGTTGTTACTTCACATGTTAAATGTAGCTTTTTGCGCGCTAACCTAACCGGCCCTAAATGTGGAAGAAGCAGGAGCTAGATTTATTTATTTATTTTCACACACACACACCCCGACACAAGCTTCCAAGGAAGCTCACATCATATTGATAGAACTACAAAATCAATCAATCAATAAAATCCTAAAACAACTCATGAACAGAGTGAAGGCAAAAGCCATGCGACAAAACAAATCCGTTCTAAGTCTAGATGAAAAAAAGGTCTGATTAGAAATGATATGAAACATGAACGGCATGAGGGGAAACCCCAACCCAACTCATGTTTAACATGTAATTGGCACTCACCTTTAAAATAGTGTGTGTAGGCGGGGGGAATGGGTTCCCCAGAGCTAGCTCGGGACAGGAGAATCTTTGTCATTCCCTCCCTTCCACCCAGTTAGCTTTGGCAAACAGAAATGGGCAGGCAGTTTGTCTTACTGCCAATTCCATATACCTGCTCAGAAGACACATATCCCCTAATCCAACTTGCATTTAGTATCTCTTCTAATCAGACACAAAGAGCATTTTACCCTGATGCCTATAGTTTGAGCAGCTAGGCGCCTAACATATGACATGCATCTGAAGAGTGGTATTCTTGCACCACTTTGTGAAACCAGTTGTCTGTATAGAACCAGAACCACTAAATATAGGGTTGCCAATCTCCAGGTGGTCGCTGGAGATCTCCCGCTATTACAACTGATCTCCAAGTGACAGAGATCAGTTCTCCTGGAGAAAATGGCCACTTTGGAAGATGAACACTATGGCAATATACCCCAATGATGTCCCTTCCCTCCCCAAACCCCACCCTCCTCAAGCTCCACCCCCAAAATCTCCAGGTATTTCTCAACCTCGAACTGGCAACCCTAACTAAAGAGCAGTGCCCTTATTCCCGTCTCAGCCAGTTGTGTCAAGGGTATACAATCTTTCATGGTACTGATGATCACTCAGTGTTGTAGGGAAATCAACAGGGTGACACGCTCTCTGTCTTTCTGCCAGGTTGTTTTTCAAGGTGACCAAAGAAGGTTCACCTCTCAAACCAGGTAAATGCTACCATAAGGATGAGCGCTTTGGCACAGAAGGGGATATTTGCTAGAGATAGTTTAAACCATTTGCATACAAGGAAGGCTTTTCCAGCAGCATCACCGTTATGTTCCTCTACTGCAACAGTATTGCTACGCTGGTGTAAATACACTATGCCAGCATATTTTAGATTATTTTGGCACCAGAAGGTTGACTAGCAGTTCTGTCTTCATCCAGCAGATTTAACTGAAGGATAGTATTGCACTGTTTTGTTTTTGTGCTATCAAGTCACAGCTGACTTATGGTGACCCTGTAGGGTTTTCAAGGCAAGAGACGTTTGGAGGTGGTTTGCCATTGCCTGCCTCCATGTCACAACCCTGGCGTTCCTTGGAGGTTGCCCATCCAAATGCTAAGCAGGGCCAGCCCGGCTTAGCTTCTGCAATCTGATGAGATCGGGCTAGCCTGTTAGTTGTTGTTTTTGTACCATTTGCAACAATAACTGTACCCAACGTTCTAAATTTTGCTTTACATATAGTCACTATGACCCTAGTAGTATTATGGTCTATGAATAAATTTCAGCACTTACTTTGCCTTTTTAAACTCACAATTAACTCAAGAGCAGTGGAAATCTAACATTGTAAAAAGAGAGGGGGAATGTTAAAAGAAAGTCGAGGGGGGGGGAAGGCCAGTTCTCTGAGATAAGAAATGGCTGAGCACTGGAATTCAGCAGCAGCTGTTCAAACTGGCAATCTGCACGGACGGTCACAGAATATATTGCCGCTATTGATTACCAGCCAATATAATTGAATGACTCAATTGAAGAGGATAGAATGTGTGTCCATAAGGAAACGGCTCTTAAATGAACAGGAACTCGGGCAGTAGCAGTGAGATATCATCACTGTTTTCACCAAGTATAGCAGCCTAATGCATGAACCAAAGGTGAAGGGAGGATCTGTTGAAATGCCTAGAAACCTGTCCTTTTTTATTTGACCTCATTTGATGAAACAGCTTCCAGTGAAATAGTTTTATTGGTTCATAGCTAAGCCTCTTGTGCTGATCATCTTGAGCGAGGGAAGACTATTATTCTTTGGTCTAAAGTCAGGCTGGCAGTATAAATACCCATAAAATGGCAAGAGACTTCTCTAGGTAATGCAGAATGTTTCAAAAGCACCATAAGAAAATTTGATAACAACATAAGAAGAGCCCTTCTGGCTCAGATAGAAGTCTCCCTTGGGTCAGCAGTGTTTTTGCAATCGCCAAACAAATGCCCGAGATGGTCCACAAGTGTGGGGGAGGGGGTACAGATGCCAAAGCTTCATGCCAATTGTTGCCCCACAGCAACTGGTATTCAAAGGTTCCATTGAGCCATTATGGGTAATAATCATTGATGAAAATTCCACTAATTTTCCTAATCCTCTTTTAAATGAGCTATTCTAGTAGTCATTATCACACTCCATAGCAATTTTATAAGGCTCATGTGCTGTGTGGACAAGGTTTATCTCTTGAATCTTCTACCCATTGATTTAACTTGGCTTCCACATTATGTTGCCCTTGTCTGTATTTACCAGTGAGGTGTAGTGGTTAAGAGCGGTGGACTCTGATCTGGAGAACCAGGTTTGATTTCCCACTCTTCCGTATGAGCAGTGGAGGCTAATTTGGTGAACTGGATTTATTTCCCCATTCCTACACATGAAGCCAGCTGGGTGCTCTTGGGCTAGTCTCACTCTCTCAGCCCCACCTACCTCACAAGGTGTCTGTTGTGGGGAGGGGAAGGGAAGGTGATTGTAAGATGGTTTGATTCTTCCTTAAGTGGTAGAGAAAGTCAGCATATAAAAACCAACTCTTCTTCTTCTTACCCAGATCTTCATTTCAAATGGGGTGTCCAGAGCTATACAGAGGTATACTAAATTTGCCCAAACCATAGATCTATCCAAGGGCAACGTCAAATGTCCATCCCTCAGAACCATCCATTAAACAAGGACACAGTCTGCAGGTTTGTGTGATCTTCCTTGAAAGCCCTAATGAAAAGCTGTTTAACCTTTTAAACAAAGAAAGAAAACTGAAAGTGCTGAAAGCAGGCAAATAGCAGATCCAGGTGGCTGTCCTGCAAAAAAAAAAAAAAAAAAAAAAAAATTCAAATGTACTATGCTGAGGAGGACATTATCCAGTGCCTGTTGGACATTTTGGCATATATTTGTAAATGCTAGCTTTGTGCACTCCCATGCTTGCTTGCTTTCAGAATATTATGTGAAGAAAAAGAAAATTCATTCCCAATTCTTCCTGATTCTAATCAAGAAGAAAATGGTCTTTTATGTATGGCTGTTTCTCTCGCTGTCACCCCTCTGATGACATCAAGTCTTTCTGTTGATTATGCATGCCGTTTGCGACCTTCAAAGGTCACCTCGCTCTCACCTCGCATTTCTCCGCGTTTTGCCCACGTTTTGAGGGACTCAATTTATTTCGACTTTGAAAATGTGGACAAAATGTGGGGAAATGCAGGAAGAGGGAGAGGCGACCTCTGATGGTCGCAAACAACATGCATAATCAACAGAAAGACCCGAAGTCATCAGAGGGGTGACGGCAAGTGAAACAGCCATGCATAAAAGACCTGGGAGTGCACATTCATCCACTGCTGATCAGCTGATATGATCAGAAACAGCGAAAAGGAATGATCGCTGCTGGAGCTGAAGAAATAGATCTGACAACAAAGCCAGAATGAGCCATATGTATCTTTCTGGGAAAACAAAAGGAGATGGATTCCTTTATTTGGAATTATTATAGGACTTGCGTGATTGCAATGACCTCCCCATATGTGAATTCCTGTTAAGATAACAGTAAATAATATGTGATAGACTAATAGGTCCCTCACACAGGAATAGCTGGAGAACCACAGAACAATACGGATGAAGAGGCAGAGATCAACAAAGAAGTATCAGTCTGGAATGTGAACATAAGAACATAAGAGAGGCCCTGCTGGATCAGACCAAGGCCCATCAAGTCCAGCAGTCTGTTCACACAGTGGCCAACCAGGTGCCTCTAGGAAGCAACAAACAAGATGACTGCAGCAGCACCATCCTGCCTGTGTTCCACTGCACCCAATATAATAGGCATGCTCCTCTGATACTAGAGAGAATAGGTATGCAGCATGACTAGTATCCATTCTAACTAATATCCATGAATACCCCTTTCCTCCATGAATATGTCCACTCCCCTCTTAAAGCCTTCCAAATTGGCAGCCATCACCACATCCTGGGGCAGGGAGTTCCACAATTTAACTTTGTGTTATAATGTGCAATTATGTGGCTTGGAATATGACTTTATCCTTCTCGCAATGTTCACCTCCAATGTGAGACTAGCTTTATTTCCCCAAAAACTTATTTTGTGGCTTGGGTCAAAATCAGAACTGGTGAACCTTAGTCCTGTTATACCTGGCACTTCGGATGCTACAATGGCAACGTCCCACAGCATCTCTCTGAGCCCTAGCACCACCAATTTAGACTGTGGAAAATGAAGGGGCATTTGGGCAAGATTTGGGCTCGCAGAAAAAGTTAGGGGGATCACAGGAGGTTTGAAAGTGGCAGTTGGGCCCTCTCACATTCCCAATAATCTTGCTAGAGTCTGCCTTTCAGAACTGTGTTTTGAACAAACTGAACTTTCCCCTGCTATACATTTTTAAATAGTTTGGTTTTTCTTAATCAATCATGAACTGGTCCCAAGGACAGCTAGCCCATCCCTGTATCAGACAACCTGCACAAACAACTTTCTGAAGATGAGCTTCCTCGGCATTTATCCAGTTTTCACTGGAAAAGAATAGTGGAGCTGAAGGAAGTCAGGCAGAAAATTAACAACTGTAACTTTTTCCTGGATTGTGCGAAACAAACAGAATATGACCTTAAGTTTTTTTTTAACTAAGCCGAGCACTTCGCATAAGATGAATTCGAAGATTTCTCAGTCTGATAAAAAGGACTCCCCCAATTTGTTGATTCTGCAGGCACCTCCGAATTTTGAGAAAGGTTAGAGGGTATCACCACAGAATGGCTGCCTGGAAGTCAGGGTTTGAACAAGAAATTAT
Source organism: Euleptes europaea (assembly GCF_029931775.1). Lineage (NCBI taxonomy): Eukaryota > Metazoa > Chordata > Lepidosauria > Squamata > Sphaerodactylidae > Euleptes > Euleptes europaea. Next base: position 59,783,989 of record NC_079319.1, read on the forward strand.
GCTTAGTTTCAGGTTCCAAAGAAAGAGGAAAATTACTTCCTGCACATCTACTGGGAGAGTCTGCCCAGCCTAGTGTTGCCAGCCCCCAGGTGGGGCCTGGAGATCTTCTGGAATTACAGCTGATCTCTAGATGACAGAGATCAGTTGTCCTGGAAAAAATGGCTGATTCAGACTTCTAGCTGAAGCTTCTCCCCTTCCCAATTTCACCCTCCCCAGGCACCACTTCCAAATCTCCAGGAATTTTGCAACATGGTGCTGGCAACCCTAACCAGCCGGGAGTTTTATAGATGGCTGTCAGTTCTGCCCTCTAGCTGTCACAGCCAATGGCTGAGAGGATCAAGGGAGAGTCCTGAGGTACCAGCTATCTTCAGGATCTGAGTCAACGTGTGACCAGACTGGGAAGTGTAGGGACCAAATAGATAAGGTCCACATTTCCAGTACCCCTGTCTACATAGTGAAGACAGTAGAGAAATGGTCAGAGATCCCAGTAGGCTTGCCAGCTCTGGGTTGGGAAATACCTGGAGATTTTGGGGGCGGAGCCTGAGGAGGGCGGGGTTTGGGGAGGGGAGGGACTTCAATGCCATAGAGTCCAATTGCCAAAGTGGCCATTTTCTCCAGGGGGACTGATCTCTATCATATGGAGATCAGTTGCAATAGCGGGAAATCTCTAGCCACCACCTGGAGGTTATTCAAATTCTGACACAGAGACACCTAGTATAGCTAAACAAAGACTGTATTGTACAAATTATAAAATACATGGAAGTAGAGAGGAAGACGATTGTTTCATTTCTTCATCAGTTCCACCTCACCACTCCTCGCACTCCATATGTCTTATTCCTTGCCATTAAGTCTGTATGTAACAGTCTCACAAGGTTCCTTCCCAGGATATTCCCAGGATATATTTTCTAATTTGTACTATACAGTCTTTGTTTAGCTATACTAGGTGTATAGTTTATCTGTGTCAGAATTTGAATAACCATATATGTACACAGAGGTGTCTACTTTGATTTGCCACCTGGAGGTTGGCAACCCTAGATCTTAGATAAAATCACTTTGGGAGAAAAGGCACGGTCGCTTTAGCCTCCTTTATTCCCTGTTTCAGCCAGGATTTAGCCAGGATCAAACGCAGTTCGGCGAAATGCATGCGTACTTTTCTCTGTTAGTTGGGTCCAAATTTACAGCTGGTTCATTTGCATTATGTTTTAGAGAAATTACCCCAAAGAAGAATACTTTAGGTTCAGAAGATATTAGACCTTTTTTTTTTTTTTGCTCTGTAACCCATTTGGTTTGACAATAATATATTATTCATTTTTTAAATTGGATGTCTGCAGTTTGTTGAAGTGTATAGATTATTATGATTGCTTCGAAAGTGATTAAATAAGATTTTTGCAACCTCACTATTATGTCCACTTTTTAGACAGGAAAGTAGTAGAGTTGTCCCCGATGTTACTGAATTGTCTGATCTATAATCCACTGGCCCTCGCGACTCTTTAGCCCTCTGATGATCAAAAGGAAGAACTTCAGTTGCAAACTGAGTCTGACATATGGCTTTAAAAGGAAATAGGATTTACTGACTTTTGAGCTCCAGCTATAAAATCATCTTTCCAAGATTAAAAATGTCATTAGATTTCCCCCTTCTCCATGTGCTATATTTTTATATCAATCATCAGAAAATGTAAGTGGTTGTAATGTGCTGATGTATTAAGTTATTAAAGATTGTGCTGTAGGTATAATTTTTGTGTGAGCAAATGGTTTTAACTTAACTGCTTTGGTTATGGCTGTACTGCTGCTGAGGAGCTTTCCCAGTCCTGGCATTAGTATTTTGCTTCTCCCTGGTGTTCCATTGATTTAATTGGAATATTGATTTAGAATGTCAGAACAAAGAAAATGAGGAAATATGTCCTTACAGGGAGATCTATTAGGCTTCAGAATAGCTTCCCAAGTGTGGCTTGAATTCTTTAATAGCCTTTCTTAATAGCTAGGGAACCAACATTATAATGATGCTGGTTGGTATTCCGTTTCTGATACTTTCCGGGCGCTTCAAACATTTGAGATGGCTGAGGAATGCCAAAAAATGCCCCCCACAAAAAAAAACCAGACATCCATTTGACATATTTTTGGCATGTCAGGAGGTATTATTTTCAATTGTGTTGATTCTTCCAGCTCTAAAGCAATAGGCTCCAATGAGAAATATGGATGATAAAAGACGGCAGAAGCCAAAGAGGATTTTAAAAGGGTTTTTTCCCCCATTTTCTTGAGATGCTTAATGGAAGAGCTTGGTGTGAAGACATAGGCATTCGGTGATGAAGAAGTCACACTGTTGCCAACTGCATGAATCCGCTTTCTCAAATCAGCCTCATTAGTTCTGCAATGAGCTGTTAAAGTGGTCGTGCAGTTGGAACCCACCATGCAGGAAGGTAATTGGTTGGCAAATATATATATATTGGTTACTCTAATCTTTTGCATTCTAGATTTTGAGCCTCTGCAGGCACAACAGTCTTCATAAACGACACTCCTGATTAATTAGGGTTGAAGTTTGATTGGACCAGCAATGAACAGGGAGATGATGACATTTCAGCAGGGGATAAGTAGCTTCAATCCTTCTCTTCTTCTGCCGGTTGCCTACTAGCCAATTAAGAAAACATGAGGAGTTCTGACTGTCTTCAATCAATGTCGTTTCTAAAGTAGGAACTCTGGTGGATTGTACTAAGAATGATGTAAGTATTTCAGAAGGAAAATGGGGAGTATAAACTACCCTTCAAGTGACTATGGCCACATATGTGGTTGATTTATGAGTTCCAATTTACATGTGATCCTGAACATCCTCAAAGATGTCCCGTTTACATGCCCAAAATGTCAGCCTGAGCACTGGTCATGATTTTATACTATCCTTCAACTTGAGAAGGTCTGAGGGAGAGCTGCAGATGAGGAAATATTAGGGTTGCCAGGTCCCTCTTTGCCACTGGCGAAAGGTTTTTGGGGCGGAGCCTGAGGAGGGCAGAGTTTGGGGAGGGGAGGGACTTCAATGCCATAGAGTTCAATTGCCAAAGCAGCCATTTTCTCCAGGGGAACTGATCTCTATCAGCTGGAGATCAGTTGTAATAGCAAGAGATCTCCAGCCACTACCTGGTGCTGTATGATGTGACTGTAAAATATACCACAGACTACGAACTGAATTTAGCTGAGCTCTGCCAGCATAAGCTACAATTTGTATACAATTTGTATTTGTCTTGGAACTTTTTTCTAATGTTATATTTGTTGTGTTAGAAGTGGTTCTGTTTCTAATGTTCTAATACATTATTCTCACTGCAAGTTTTGCATTGTGATTTTCCTGAATTGGATATTTTTGTTTAAGTGCTATATTTTGAATTCCACACTCCTGCAAGCACTTATTAGCTGTTAATTTTTGAATACTACCTGGAGGTTGGCAACCCTAGGAAATATGGATGGGGCAAAGTTCACTGGGGTCAGAGTTCAAAAAGGTTCTGAGGTTTAAATGGCTGTCAGCCAAACTAACTGAATGGCAGCACTTAACATCAAGCCATTACTTGCTTGCTAGGGTGGCCAACCTCCAGGTGGTGGCTTGAGATCTCCTGCTATGACAACTTATCTTCAGGTGACAGAGATCAGTTCCTCTGGAGAAAATGGCTGCTTTGGCAATTGGACTCTATGGCATTGAAGTCCCTCCCCTCTCCAAAACCCACCTTCCTCAGTCTCCACCCCACAAATCTCCAGGTAGTTCCCAACCCAGAGTTGGCAACCGTACTTGCTGCTGGTTCCCAAAGAGTGGCTAGATCTGCTACAAAACTTTATTCTAGCAAGCAGCTGTCTGATTCTATGAAGAAGAGGAAGAGTTGGTTTTTATATGCTGACTTTTCCTACCACTTAAGGAAGAACCAAACCGGCTTACAATCACCTTCCCTTCCCCTCCTCACAACAGACACCCTGTGAAGTAGGTGGGGCTGAGAGAGCTCTCAGAGAACTGTGACTAGCCCAAGGTCACAAGTTGGCTTCATGTGGTAAAGATAAAGGTCCCCTGTGCAAGCACTGGGTCATTCCTGACCCATGGGGTGACGTCCCATCCCGGCGTTTACTAGGCAGACTTTGTTTGTGGGGTGGTTTGCCAGTGCCTTCCCCAGTCGTCTTCCCTTTACCCCCAGCAAGCTGGGTACTCATTTTACCGACCTCGGAAGGATGGAAGACTGAGTCAACCTTGAGCCGGCTACCTGAACCTGACTTCCATTGGGATCAAACTCAGATCGTGAGCAGAGCTTGGACTGCAGTACTGCAGTTTACCACTCTGCGCCACGGGGGCCCCTGCTTCATGTGGAGGAGTGGGGAATCAAACCCAGTTCGCCAGATCAGAGTCCACCACTGCAAACCACTGCTCTTAGACACTATACCACACTTACTTTCCTTATGATCCATACACATACGTATGGGTGGTACAAAACAGCAGCACAGTGAGCAGAGAACACAGACATAGTATTTGGAGTGGGAGTTAGGCTCTATCTCTAGTGCTAGAGCCGACAGAATTCTACCATTAGCCATAAATGGAAACTTCAAGTATGACATCTAAAAGCACCCAGAGACTTTTTTTTTTTACTCATTTCCTGTGGTGCCAGCTTGATCAACGAGCATGTTATCATTGAATTTCAACATCTTCACAGGCATGAATTTGCCATTGACTTATAATTGTAAAAGAATGCAACACCATCATGGGAGAGAGGCAAAAAACTAAAATAAACAATATGGGCGAGACTATGAACAGACTATTACACTCCAGGGATGTAGATTCTTACTCACCAGGGATTTGCCTGGAAGAGCACTGATGCCCTAGGTATGCCCTTCTCTGCCTACAATGAATGCACCTATAACATAACTGCTGTTAGCTGGCCCTGTGTCATCACAATAAACATGTTTTCAATTGTTACCCAATATGGCATTTTAATTTAAAGAACCACAGAAACAGAAGCTACCCACAGCATTAGCAGACCTTTTTCACGCAAAAGGCAGGAAACAAAAGAATTGCTATCGGATAGCATCACTACACTCCTCTACAAAGTATATTGCACTACTGAAGTTGTTGAGCTGTCAGAACATCCCCACAAGTCTGGTTCCGTTCTTGGTTACAATCACACTGTTTCTGTTGACTTCAATGGGAGAGGCATGATTGCATCGAAGGGCAGGATGAGGACCAAAGTATACTGCACACGAACCAGCATTTTAGGCTTGACGTGGTTCACATCTAATTACAGCAAATGGCTTGCTGAGTCAAGGTTGAAATAGGTCATCCTGTCAGTTGTTGACTTTGGAGGATGCTTGCCAACATGTGTTTTATGATTCAGTGGATGAATCTTCAGGGACAACGGGATCATGGCTATAAAAATTCAATACGCATGGTAAGATGGCTATTTTGCTCATATTGTTTTGTAAAGGCTCTGGTTTTAACAGCAAAAATGGCAGCAAAAAGGACTGACTTTCTCGTGGTCGTGGCCATCCAGGGTCAGAGATAATGATCATGACAAATGATATTAAAATACAAGTAGAAAACAATGTTTAAAAAGTAGATCTTTCAAAAATAGAAAACTTGTTTCTCTGTTAACTTCCAAAACCTTATCCAGGATATATGGCAATATCTACACAACAGATGCAGGGTGTTTTGAGGGACACCCACCAGCAAGGTCAGTTTTCAAGTGCTGTTCCCCACACCCAAATAGTTTGATATTGATTTTCCCAAAGATCCCCTCCCCTCAATGATAATGTGAGACAACAGAAAGTGGGTTCAACAAGCTTTTATTTATTTACCATGATTTAAATTAATCAAGTGGTTGATCTACATAATGTTTTATGTGTTTATTAGTGTTTAAATTTTTTTTTGGGAAGGAGCTGTGGCTCAGTGGTACAGCATCTGCTTGGCATGCAGAAGGTCCCATGTTCAATCCCTGGCATCTCCAGTTAAAGGGACCAGGCAAGTAGGTGATGTGAAAGACCTCTGCCTGAGACCCTGGAGAGTCGCTGCCAGTCTGAGTAGACAGTACTGACTTTGATGGACCAAGGGTCTGGTTCAGCATAAGGCAGCTTCTTGGGTACATCTCTGCTTATTTCAATCAGCTGATGATTTTGAGGGCTGGCTGTGCTAGGCATCCACCTGTTCTGCCTCTTGGATAGATCCACCCCAGCTCCAAACTGTGCCAGTGCTTCCACAAGCTTCGCTTATCACTGCCTGCACAGCCGTATCTGCAGAGACGTACCAAGCTTCACCCCACTCTCCTGATTGGCTAACCAGATTTGCTGTGAGCCAATAGCAGATTGTGCCTCATTTGAAGTGAAGAGGTGCTGGGGCAAACTGATCCAAGGCATGATCTGCTGTGAATGTCTTTTGCCGACCCAGCGCCTAACTGGGGGAGTGACTGGAGCTGCCTACCCAACCCATGTCCCCCCATGAACTGGCCCCAGCGTGCAATATACAGACTGAACCCTTGCAGAGTGACCCTGGTGTGCAACTGAGGACACAGACAACTTGTTTGAATGAATATGGCCATAACTTGTATTAGTTACAGTGTAAGGGCATTGGCGTAGCATAGGGGCTGGATCCAAGGCATCGGCCAACCCACCTGCCAATTGATGCATCACCTGCTGGGAGAAGCCTGGGATGGCAGTATGCAGGACCCACTAAGACGGAAGCCTGCTGTGAGGTTCCCCTGCCACTTGGCAGGGGGTCACCCTGACAGCCCCTGAGGTGGGCATGTCCCGTTCCAGGCCTCCCCCCAAAATCGCTTATTGGGATCCTCAGAGTGGGGAAAAGGGGGCACGCAGGCTGGCTTGCCCTCAAAACTGGATCTGGCCCCATGCAAACACCACCAAAAGCTGTGTCAAAAATTATTGGTCAAAGAACCCCCAAAACAGCCGAAATAAAGGGAAGGGAGGGTAGGACAACCAAAAGGCAAGTGGCTCTGAATGCAGCCAAGGGCTCTTTCCTTTCTGGCCAGCAGGAATGAGTAAAGAACCTGACTCATGGATTTCACATTGTGTATATTGGCCATTAGTGTATATCAATGCAGGTGCATTTATTCTGTGGCCAATGCAGGAGCCAGCTGATGAGCTTTTTTAAAAATCAAGCTAATAAAGTGATTTTTGCATTACCCTAACAAAAAAGATAAGTTGCTCAAAGCCTGTTTGATTCCTCAGTTTGGAACAAAGCATGTGCCTTGAGCATATTGTAATCCCCCCCCGCCCCCCCGCCCCGGGTTTCATGGTTCTGCCCACTACTGTAAAAACTGCATCACCAGCCTGATGTCGTCAGGCCATGCTCCCCCTAATCAGTTTCTTGCAATGAATCTTCAATAAACATCACAAAATAACCACTTAGTGTTGAGAAAGATATGGAATTCTGAAATGAAATTGCCTTGTTTCGGAGTTTGAGCCCTTAATAGGTCCTGAACCCAAACCCTGCAGGATGTCAGATGGGGATGCAGACTTTCCTCAAGTAGGGTAAGAAACCTCTTGGACAGCAATAAATTAAAGCAAGTCTCATAGCAAGGTCTTATTCCTCTCAAAGCTTCCAGGTCAGGCTTTTTCTCTGATGTGAGAAACAATTGGACATCTCAAAGTGGACTTAACTGCGACATTTTACATTGCTAAACGTGTTTCTTGCTTCAATCTGCATTTGCCCTTTGACTTTTGTCCTAAGTGTTTGCTCTTTCCTGCCTTTAACTCAAGAGTACAGATCAGATTAAAAACCAAGTTCATCTGACATATTTTCAAAGCAGCATAGAAGTGCATGCACAGGTAATATATTAAGTTATATTTATGACTTATTCTACAAACGGGAGCTTGAAAATGCATTGAGTAAAATGCTTTGAAAATATAATTACACTAGCCACAATATTATTTTTATTTTATTTATTTACACAATTAGTATCCCACCTTTCTGCCCTCAAAAGAGCCACCAAGATGGCTAACACCAGGGTGACCAAGGCTGTTTCAGTGAGCGATCAGGTCAATTGCCCAGGTTACTTCCTCATTCCAGAGGTCAACCAGGGCATCAACAGGAACACCAACCATATCAATAGGAAAATCTGCTACAGCCATCATAAGGACATTCGGATCCATCTGGCCCCAGGAATGGATCATCTTAAGATCAACAGAGTGCCCTGCATAATGTGTAGGACCCCATAATGCTTGCTTGTCAATTTATTTATTATTTAATTATGATTTTCCTCTCCCTTTGAAGTGTGAGGCTTATCGCCGCTTTAAGCATGCTGACATAGGCACACTTTTGAAAAGGTTGTGAAGAAATTATTATTTGGATTCGTTGTTGTGTAGAAAAAAGCTTTGTTAGGGTATAAAAATGAGGAGGAGAATGTTTGCTAGGGAACCATCATCTGTCATAAAGGGGAATATTTATTCCCTCTGTAGCACTAGTGAATTTAAGCTCAACTTGAATCAAATTGCAATGTAACAGAACATGAGCTTGTGATCAAAAAAATACGCAAAGCTCTCTCTCTCTTTCTCAGAAAATGTACATGAATAAAGATATTTCAAGAAAGCATTACATCCTAGATACAAACCGATGCATTTGTTAAGTAACTGTGCTAGAATCCATGTATTCCTGAACACTTTGTTAGTTTCGCATCTCATTGCCTATGCTAGAGGAATCATATTTTATGCTGACTTAACACAAGATGGTTGTCACAGTATATTACTGTTCTCTGTGCATATGCAGGCTGCATGATGATGTTTCTGTCACACATATTGAACCAAGCTCTACCTTGAAATTGGCCTCTTTAGGGAGAAAATAATGAGGTTTATTTTTCACTTCCAAAAGTGATTAATTGGCCAATAAAACAGCATCTCGGAGAAAGAAAAGGCTTGATCCATAGAAAAAATATCATCACCCTGATACAGTGTTTCTTTCTTTTCTTTTTCTTTTTTTAGAAACTCAAGATCGTATATATGCATATCTAGCGCTCACTTATTTGTTTCTTCATAAATGTACATTCTGTGTTTCTTATCACAGACGGGGCAAGTAGTAATGACTTGGAGTGGAGCGAGAGGAAGAAAGGTGCAGCTTCTCATTTGTGCCTTACCCAGTGACAAGATTGGAAAGAGAAGAATAGACCTGAACTGAGTGGGAGACAGAAAGAGGGACAGAAAGGAGTATTAAGGGAAAATAGTAAAATGGCTGCTTAGCATAACAGTTCTCATTTGGCCTTATTGGTAGAGTTGCCAGGTCCCTCTTCATCACTGGTGGGAGGTTTTTGGGGTGGAGCCTGAAAAGGGCAGGGTTTGGGGAGGTGAGGAACTTCAATGCCATAGAGTCTAATTGCCAATGCAGCCATTTTCTCCAGGTGAACTGATCTCTATCGGCTGGAGATTGGTTGTAATAGCAGGAGATCTCCAGCTAGTACTTGGAGGTTGATAACCCTACTTATTGGTTAAGTGAAGGATCTCTCTCTCTCTCTCTCTCTCTCCCTCCCTCCCTCCCTCCCTCTCCCCAGCAGATGGTGGCAAAAATTCCAGAATCATTACTAGTGATGACAGCCAGAAATTTTAAGGAGTTGTCTGTAGCCAAAGAGGGTGAGTATTCTTCACAACAGCATGGAGGAGCACAGAATGCACACACAGTGCCCTGAGTGGGGTCATTATAATCCTGTGTCAGGGGGTGGTGGGGACAACACCATGCCTCCCTCCTTCTGAGCCCCCATGGCCAAGCCTGATATCCACCAGGCCCAGTGGGATTACTGATTTGTATACAGATCTGCACACCAATCAGCTGATCAATGGCAGCTGGCTCTTTAAGAGGATGCCACTGACTGACAGCCAGCTGTTTGACAATCAGCTGTTAGGAAACTCCACCCTGGGGGTGAGGCAGGAGAGTAATAGGGCAGAAATTGCTCAGCAGGCACTATTGATCCTTCACAGGCTTGGCCACATCCACATAGGGTTCTTGGTTAGAGTAGGGTTGCCAGTCTCCCGGCGGCTGGAGATCTCCCGGAATTCCCGCCAGTCTCCAGGTTATGGAGATTTATGGAGATCAGTTTCCCAGGAGAATATGACTGCTTTGGAAGGTAAACTCTATGGCATTATACCATTATACTAAGGTCCTTCCTCTCCCCAAACTCCACCCTCTCCACGCTCCACCCCAAAAATCTCCAGGAATTTCCCAACACAGAATTGGCAACCCTTGGGTAGAGGGAAGCCATTGGGCATGCTGCAGATCCTAGCCAGGACCTTCAAATGCTTGAGGAAGGAGGCCATAGAGAATAGACCAGTTCAGGCTCCCATCTCAGAAGGAAGAAGAGCTAGAGGAGAAGCAGTGGAATAGGGTGGTACCCAACCCCCCACCCCTCTCTGTCTGAAGCCAAGGGAAGGCATTTTAGCCAACCTGGGCCTCCTGAGGTGGAGATGGATTCAAGTGTGCCAAATAGTGTGTCCAAGAATGGGGACTGACAAGCAGCTCTTCTGAGTTACAGCAGTGGCAGAGACTTCTGAAGTGGTGCAGCTTTTTTTTTTAAAGTATTGCTACTAAGAACTGAAAAATGTGGGTAGAAGGCAGGACCATTCAAAACAACAACATTATGGCATACATTAGTACAAGCATTTTGTCCAGATACCAGAGCATCTCCCTCATCATCGTCGACTCAATGATGTCACTTCCAGAAGTGATGTCATCACGTGGGCGATGTCAAGTCCCAGGCTTCATTTTAATCTTGGTAAGATTCCCCCACCCCCTCCCCCACCAATGGCTGGGTGGGGGACCTGGCAACCCTAACCTGCAGTATACAATCTATAGCAAATCTGCTTTTAATCCTTTTAATTTTTAGAAATGTTTATATTGCAAAAGTAATTGTGATTTACAAGGCTAGCTAACTAATCAGCTAGCTTCAGATATGAATGGCATTTCCCTCTGTTTCCTCAGGAGGTGTGAGCAAAATATTAACCTCTCCATATCCATCCCAGAGGCAGTGCTGCCTATCAGAAGAACTGCAAATATAGCAATTACCTGTTGTTCCCATCAACAGTGTTGCATATAATATGAAGTGTGCATGCTAAATGTATTTTATTTATTTTATTGGATGTTTAGTCCGCTCTTCCTGACTAGGTCGGGCTCAGAGAGGCTTTCAGCCATTTAAAATAAAAATGGTCTTAACATTACCTTCCTAAATGTTTGTCCATGTACCTAGCCGCCGGACAATAAAATAGCTCGAGCAAACAGAAGCCAATACTTTATACAGTATCAAAACCCTCCCCGAGACTGAGAGCAAGCAATATGATTGGGGGGCAAGGATACAGAAGTCAGTGCAATTTTGTTGATGGCAAGATCTGTGCAACTATTGACAGGCAAATGTTAATTACATTTAATTACTTTCTTTCCTCTGACCTCCAAGAAGTTTAAGCCAGACAGTGAGATACCAAATAACATCTGAAGGTTTTGGAATATAGTCCTTTTGATTTTTGATAGGGGAGGGGCTGTGGCTCAGTGGAAGAGCATCTGCTTGGCATGCAGAAGGTCTCAGGTTCAATCCCCAGCATCTCCAGTTAAAGGGACTAGGCAAGTAGGTGATGTGAAATACCTCTACCTGAGTAGACAATACTGTCTTTGATGGACCAAGGGTCTGATTCAGTATAAGTCAGCTTCATGAGTTTATGTGATTCTAGATTAGTCATAACAACTATATTAATGAATAGAGATATTTCAATTTGGGCTTGATGAATTCTTTCTCTTCCAAAACCTGGTGAGAATGAATAATGGTCTTTCTACCAATATCCCTCTGGCAGAAAATCCGTACAGCATATTTTACTTTAAAATGTATATATGCAAAGATGGGATCTTATTGGTCATGAGAAATTTGTAAATGTATTGCCAAGATGCTCGTAATGGATGCTTAACATCTATCCATGAAGGTTAAGGCATTTCTCCTTCCAGTCTGTGGCTAGGCATTGCAGACATGCTCAATTCAGTGTCAGATTTCATTGGTGAATTATTCAATCAATAACTGACAGTCATGATGCTATACAGTTATGGACCAGCATTGTTGGGGGGCTAACAGCAGTTTGAAAATATGATGACACAATCAATTTATAAATGCAGGTACACCAACTAATATACATTCCCACTTCTACAAGCTTTTTCTGCTTCTTTAATTGGAATTAATGGTCATTTTTTTCTACCGAGTTTCAAGAGCAAGAACAAATCCATTATACTGCTTTGGTATGTTATTAGTGGATGAATGATTGCAAATGCAAATGCAAAGTAATAAATTACATCTTCTGATGAGATTTTCATATTCCAGAATGAGACTGAAATCTACCACATTAGTTATTTTCAAGGTTCCCCCCCCCACTTTAAATTATTGCTGATCTCCGTTTTTGTGCATGATCCACTTAAAGTTACAAAAGCATAAGATTTTAAACTTTACAAGAGCCTGCCTGACTAGGGATGCTGAATTAAAAAAAATCGCTATAGTTCGGATTCGGCTGAATTCTACCCGTTTAGATTTGGGATATGCCGAAGTCCGAACTCCCCCACTTTGGGTCCCTGCAATTCGGCGGGAATTCAAAATTCGGGAAAAGAATTCGGCCGAATAAAGCCATTAAAAACACAACCGCTCCTTTCCGCAGCTCTGGGGGGCATTTTTGGGGGTAGAGGTCCCAAACTTTCAGCGGAGCTTCAAAGGACGTTTCTTGAAAGACCCCCCAGGTTTTGTAAAGATTGGGTCAAGGGGGGGCTGAGATATGGGCCCTGAAAGGGGTCCCCCACCCTTAATGTGCATGTCTGAGCAGAGCTTGCCGCCCACGCACAAAGCTCCCAGCCCTGACAAACAGCTGAGAAGTTTGCAAAGCATTGCAACACAACTGCAAAGCAACACAACCTTGTAAGCAACACCTTTGCAACTGTGCAAAGCAACACCTGACACCTGGGAGTTTGCAAACCATGGAAAGGGACAGAGGCAGCAAGCTATGCATAATGAGCAGGAGAGGTGGAATTTCCCCTTTTGCATGGGACTCCAAATGCATTCTTTAAGTCACCATTTGAAAACCAGTTTTGAGCAAGCATCAAAATAGACCTAACCACTCTTATGAATGAGGGAAAACCTGAAGACACATAACTGAAACCCCCCCCTCAAACCAGGGAGAGAGAGACTCGAGGGGGAACACACACCCCAGGCAGAACCGGCAAAAGCCCCCTTTGGCTTCCCCCCACCCACAGAAACTGCTCCCTCCCCCCACAGACAGACTCTGCTTCCCCCCATACACACACACACACAGGAGAAAAATTATAGATTAAAGCCCCCAAAGGGGTCTTACTGTGGCTGTCTTCTGTTCCATCAGGAGGGGCTGGGGAGGATTGGGTAATCCAAGATTATTCCAATTAGGCACGGGACGTTTTGCTCTGGAGATGCATACAGGATCAGCTGATCCATTCATCCCAATAGGGAAAAGGGGAAAGGGGAAAGCCCATATCTCGGGACCCCCTGACCCAATGTTTACAAAACTTGGGTGGTCTCTTAAGAAGGCTTGTCTTAAGCTCCGCTGAAAGTTTGGGATCTGCACCCCCCAAAATGCACCCCCTGCAGCCACGGAAAGAGAAAAGGGGGAGCCAATATTTCTGCCCCCACTGAACCCATCTTTACAAAACTTGGGTGGTATCTTAAGAAGGATTGTCTGAAGCTATGCTGAAGGTTTGGGGGCTGTATCCCCAAAAAAGCACCCCCTGCAGCCATGTAAATGGAAAAGGGGGGAGGGAAAAGGGGTGGAGCCCATATCTTGAGACCCCCTTACCCAATGTTTACAAAACTTGGGGGGTATCTTAAGAAGGCTCATCTGAAGCTCCACTGAAAGTTTGGGGTCTGTACTCCCAAAAATGCGCCCCTGCAGCCATGGAAAGAAAAAAGGGGGTGGAGCCCATATCTCAGGAGCCCCTGACCCAATGTTTACAAAACTTGGGTGGTCTCTTAAGAAGGCTTATCTGAATCTCTGCTGAAAGTTTGGGGTCTGTTCCCCAAAAAATACCCCCCTGCAGTCACAGAAAGGAGCGAATGTGCACAAGCATCCCCCCCACACACAGGAGGATTTCCCTCTCTCTCTCTCTCCCCGGCCGGGCCGCACATCAGCTGACCCAGCTTGGCCACCGATTGGCCGGGGAAGGAGAATGCTGCTTACTGACGGTTATGCTGCTTACTGCCGCCCCGAATTGGCCGGATTTATTTGTGAACTCCCGAACTCGCTGAATTCGGCTCCCCGGATGCCTGCCATTTTTGAGTTCGGTTCATCCCGAACTAAAAACCGCCGAATCAGGGCAAATTCGGCTGTTTTTCAGTTCGGGCCGAACCAAATCAACAGCCCTATGCCTGACACACAAACCAACTGTGCCAAACCACTTGAATTTTAGTTATATCACACACTATAAATCCATGTACTGTTTCCCTATAGAAGTTACAGGTGTTGATACCTAATTCCCACACTCAGAACCATCCTCTTTAGTGTGTTCAGCAGCAACAAATTGGAGAAGATAGCATACTATCTGGGCCCCTCTGCAAACATGTAGCCACATATTCCTTGTAGTATTATTGCTTTTGTTAATGTTGTGATAGGGGTTGTGAAAAAAAAATCGGTAAACTTCGGGTTCAGGTTTATTGGGCCCAATTTTTTTCAGTAAACCCGGAATAAGCCAAATACCAGTAAATTTGTATTTCGGCTTTATTTCTGGCTTTACAGAAAAATCAGGGCCCATTATAGTCTATGGGGATTTTTTCAAAATGAATTGCCGAACCTGAAAAATCTGAATAATTGTTCGGCTTTTTTGAGAATTGCCTATTTGGCTTCAGGCAGATTCCCAGGTTTTGGCATTCGGTAAACCCAAAACCCTATAATTACTGAAACAGCTAATTTCGGGTTTATTTTTGGTTCAGGTATATCGATATGCATCACCCTAGTTGTGATGATGGTGATGATGATGACTTACATTTTTCTATCACTGTAATCCTGAGATTCATGACATTCATGAGTCACATTCATTTCTCTAGAATAGGCTGTTAGGGTGCACTGTGTGAACTAGCCTTGTGATAACCAAAAAGAAAAGAAAAAAGGAATATAAGCAATAATTTTAGACTTGACACCAAGACAGCCAGCATTAGAATTGGGCAATGGAGCAGAATTGACAAAATATGCTTTCCTCTCAGTGTCTCAAATCTGAAAAGAGAAAGAAACAACTAAATTAAAATATGCATTGTTAATTAGTTGCTCAATAGTTCCCGTGATGAACAGAAATGAAACTGTTTTTCATGAAATTATTGCCAAGAAAACAAAGTTGTCAATTTTTGCATCCCAAACGATTATTAATTAATTTCTATAATATTAATATATCATGTGTGTGTGTGTGTGTGTGTGTGTGTGTGTGTGTACAGAGACTGAAACAAATAATACATTGGTGCTACATAATACATTTTTGTGACTTATGTGACTTACGGTGAAATCTTTTTACACAGTGGTTTTAGGAATGATTTCCATTGTCTCACCAGCAGAGTTGAGAATATAATTGCAGACCCTGGATATCATGGCCTTTTAACAAGTGCTACTTGTAAAACGCGGCACTAAGAGTCAAAGGATGTCACTCCAGTTTATGACTGAACTATTTATTAATCTATTAAGAAGGGGAAATGTTTCATTATTAGTCGCATGGTGGTCAGGAAGCATTATCATATCATATAACTCAAGGTTTGTATTCGGCATCATATCAAGACTGAAAAATTACATGGATTTCAGGGTTTCAGATAACTATGTGGGCAGCCAATTTCATTTACAGTGAACGAGCACATGGATGCAAAAGGAAGTTAAGAGCAATATGCACTCTCCAACACAGAAGCTGCACAGATGGATTAACAGGTGGTATGGGCCCAGCAGGAAGAGAAGATGGATGGAATACTGAAAGTAGGAAAATATGGCCAGATTAAATAAAAGCTGAATTTCTGTGCACAATAGTAACTTTTGGAGAGCAGAGCTAGAGAGCCATCTGGGGCATTGACTGGTGATCCAGGATGGTTGCCAGCATCTGGGACTAAACTAAGGTGAGCAAGAGATGAAACAAGATGGTTAGGCTATAACAAATATTGATAGGTACTCGATTTTAGCACCAGAATTTCAGGGAAAATTCCGTCTGTTGGTTGCAAATCTAAGGTAAAAAGTTTTTAATACTGCCAGAGCTGTTGATAAGCCTACATAATTTAGAGGCAGAAAGGCAGAGTCCAGCCATGCCCACCCTCTTTTCTTAGCTATGGAGTTAGGAATCATGCACAATAGTTTTTTCCCCCCACCCAAACATTAAGGTTTTTTTTTTTGGAAAATGACGGTCATTTATGCATGGGTACTTTCACTCACATTCACCTCCGGTCTGAACCAGTTGTTCCTTGGAGTTATGCATGAGTTTCCTGTCCATCAGAGATGACCTCACTGCCAGCCCTGGCAATGTCCGCATCTTCCCATTCCTCTGTTAACCCGTCTCTTCCATCTTGCCTGAGCAAAGCCTGGGTGAAATCCCCATGCATAAGGCAAAGTGTGGGGCACGCAAGCTTGGTTTCTCTCATCGCCAATTACAAAGCAGCATGTCCAGAGGAGGGACTGAAATATTTCCTGCTTCCTTAGAGCTCTTTCTGAGCAGAAGAAAATCTTTTTAAAGCTGAAGCTTGGATTTCTCCCCTCCCCTTTCAGTTTGCTCCTTTTTTACGTTGTTGTTCTTAAAATGCATTTTTATGTGGCAATTGGGTTGGGAGGGGGAATTTTCTCTCACAGTAAGCACTACAAGTAAGCCAATTACAAAGCAGCATTTAAAGGAGTGGCACTTGATTTGAGCTTGGAGAGTGCTGGTGCATAGATTCCCAACAGGAAAGTGTGGGTTCAGTGAGCAATGAACCTCAGGTAAAACTCCCATGCATAAATGACCGAAGTGCACCACTTGTAAAATCTGATAATGTAGTGGAACAAAGCCAGAAGGCTTCCAACATGTTCCCCTCACCCCTTGTTGAAGCTTAAAATCACAGAGATGTACAAGAAAGTAAAAAAGACAAGGGAAAATTAGGAAAGGAAATGCTTTCAACAGGAATGTGCTACCCTCTGGTTATTTGTCAATATTTCAGCATAGCCACGATGACATAAGCACACTAACATCCATTTAATGTAGCTGGAAATTTGGGGGAAAGCAAGTGAATTCTATTCATAGCTGCCAGGACACCAACCTCTGAAGCCTTTGTTCTCACTCAGAGTTGAGCCTAGAATTGCCACAACCAAAGATATAGCCATTGATGTTCTTATCCAGAGAAGACAAAGTCAGCTGCCCACCTATCTGCATGGGATGAGTCAGAAAGAAAAGGACCACTCTGCAATTTATAGAAATCTGTTCCTACTGGCATTGTTTGGTCCATTGAATTTTGCTTCTTTGGTTGTTTATTTACAGCTAGGGCTGTTGAAAAAAAAAAATCGGTATAGTTTGGATTCGGCCAAATTCGGCCCGTCTGGATTTGGGATATGCCGAAGTCCGAACTCCCCCACTTTGGGTCCGTGCAATTCGGCGCGAATTCAAAGTTCGGGAAAAAAATTCGGCTGAATAAAGCCATTAAAAACACAACCGGCATTTCAGCGGTTCCGGGGGGCATTTTTGGGGGGGTAGAGGTCCCAAACTTTCAGGGGAGCTTCAAATGACCCTTCTTACAAGACCCCCTAAGTTTTGTAAAGATTGGGTCAGGGGGGGCTGAGATATGGGCCCCAAAAGGGGTCCCCCCACCCTTAATGTGCATCTCTGAACAGAGCTTGCTGCCAACGCACAAAGCTCCCAGCCCCGACAAACAGCTGAGCTGTGGGGAGCAAGGGCGGGGCAGATGCGAAGAAGTTTGTAAAGCAACACAACTGCAAAGCAACACAACCATGTAAAGCAACACGTTTGCAACCATGCAAAGCAACACCTGACACCTGGGAGTTTGCAAACCATGGAAAGGGACAGAGGCAGCTAGCTATGCATAATGAGCAGGAGGGGTGGAATTTCCCCTTTTGCATCAGACTCGGAACCAGTCAAATGCATTCCTTAAGTCACCATTTGAAAACCAGTTTTGAGCAAGCATCAAAATAGACCTAACCGATCTTATGAATGAGGGAAAACCTGAGGACACACAACTGAAGCCCCCCCCCTCAAACCAGGGAGAGAGAGACTCGAGGGGGCACACACACCCCAGGCAGAACGGGCGAAAGCCCCCTTTGGCTTCCCCCCACCCACAGAAACTACTCCCTCCCCACACACACACAGACTCTGCTCCCCCCCCCACACACAGGAGAAAAATTATAGATTAAACCCCCCAAAGGGGTCTTACTGTGGCTGTCTTCTGTTCCATCAGGAGGGGCTGGGAGGACTGGGTAATCCAATACAATTCTATTTAAGCACGGGAGGGTTTGCCTTGGATTTGCCGCTCTGGAGATGCATACAGGATCGGGTGATCCATTCATCCCAATAGGGAAAAGGGGAAAGCCCATATCTCGGGACCCCCTGACCCAATGTTTACAAAACTTGGGGGGTCTCTTAAGAAGGCTCGTCTGAAGCTATGCTAAATATTTGGGGGCTGCACCCCTAAAATGTGCCCTCTGCAGCACGGAAATGGAAAAGGGGGGAGGGAAAAGGGGTGGAGCCCATATCTCGGGACCTCCTGACCCAATGTTTACAAAACTTGGGGGGTCTCTTAAGAAGGCTCGTCTGAAGCTCCACTGAAAATTTGGGGTCTCTACCCCCAAAAAAGCGCCCCCTGCAGCCACGGAAAGGAGCGAATGTGAACACGCACCCCCCCACGAGAATTTCTCTCTCTCTCCCCAGCCGGGCCGTGCAGCAGCTGATTCCTCCAGTACTCAATCCTGACTGATTGGCCAGAAGAAGACCCAGCTTGGCCACCGATTGACCGGGGGAGAATGCTGCTTACTGATGGTTATGCTGCTATGCCCCGAATTTGCCGAATTTATTCGTGAACTCCCAAACTCACTGAATTCGGCTCCCCCGTTTCCCCACCATTTTTGAGTTCGGTTCATCCTGAACTAAAAACCGCCGAATCAAGGGAAATTCGGCTGTTTTTCAGTTTGGGCCGAACCGAATCCACAGCCCTATTTACAGCAAAGTAAGCTTGCAATTAACAGAGTAATCCTAAGAGGAGAGAAGCCCTTAGGAGGCAGCACGACCCCTGTAAATGCCACTTGCGCTGACTACATGGGCATTTACACCAGTGCCAGGCCACTCACACCAGCGCTGGGGAATGGTGCAGCAGTGCGAGGCAGGGGTGCTGTTGGAGCCATGGCGGCAGTGTTTCTTTGGTGCAGGGGCTTGCACGGGCACCAAAGGGGGTGTTTGTAGAGGTGGGGCTGACTTTAGTCAGTTCCATGAGCCCGTTTGCCCCAGGAATGCCCCCTTTTGCCAGCACGAACTTTGCACCTGCAAAAATGGTGGTGCAGCCCCATTGAACTACATAGAGCAGTTTCATGGGGGTCGGAGGAAATTATATTTTTGAATTGCTGCGCCGCGCCAGCAAGCTGTTCAGGAGGAAGCACAGTGGTGCCATCCCTGGGTGCCCTGTAACTCCCCCCCCTTAGGATTGGGCTGCCTATTAGGCACTGAAACAAAACAATAGTAAGCACTTTCATAGCTGTTGAGAGCCAGAGTGGTATACTTGTTAGAGTCCTGGACTAGAATATGAGAGACCCAAGCTTGAATCCCCACTCTGCCATGGAAATTTGTTGGGTGACCTTGGGCCAGTCACCCAATCTCTTGCATTTAGGAATATTCAAGAATATCCAAATTTAAAACCACTTGGTCAAAGGCCTTTTCATATTGGGATAAAATGGCAAAAATGAATTTTACTAATATAGTGAACAAGTTATAGATACAATAGAACTATTGAAATGTTGATAATATGTTTGATTTTAAACTGCTTAGACACTTCTCCGGAAGTCTCTCACACTGGTGGCGGGTCACTTAATAAGGTGGGTGGCAGGTTGTTATGATACCTTGATTATTTGTACTTTATTATATAATGTAGTTATACTCTGTATAGTGAAGGTATCGATTTGTATTTTTCTTTTTTGTTTTGTTTTTTGTTATGTTTTATGTTATAAAAATAATAACAAAATTATTTTTAAAAAAAAGAATATCTGGAGCTGGTGTTGTAAGGATACCTGGCCTGTTTTTTCTCCATTTTACACACTTCCCAGGCAATGGGAAGGAGGTTTTTATACCACATTTTTTCCTCTATTGTAAGGAGTTTCAAAGCAGATTGCGATCTCCTTCCCTTCCTCTCCCCACAGCAGGCACCTTGTGAGGTAGGTGGGGCTGAGAGAGCTCTGAGAAAACTGTGGCTAGCCCAAGGTCACTCAGCAGTGCTTCCTGTGGAGGAGTAGGGAATAGGATCTGGTTTCCAGATTATAGTCTGTCGCTCATGTGGAGGAGCAAGGAATCAAACCCAGTTCTCCAGATTAGAGTCCACTGCTCTTAACAACTACACTATGCAGGCTCTTCCAGGTTGTGCTTCTTCAGGTGGAGAGAGAGGCTGGTGGGCTGGGATTGTGACTGCCAGCCAACCAAGAGGATAAAATGAAGGAAAGAAGAACAGTGTAAACTATTTCAAGTCCCTGTTTCATACACACACTTGCAGTTCTACATACTGTGTCCTTAACTAGGAACTATCTAATTACAATATCGTTTAGAAGATTCATGGCAAGTTTAAATGGTGCAAACAAGTGACAAAAATGCTGCTCTGTTTCAGATTCTCCTTTTGGAGCCTAGCTGCCTCTGTATCCTTTATATGAAAACACACAAATCCTACTGATCGAAAGGCTGTGTGTCTTTTATTGAACTACAGTGCTGCTAAACCATGGGCCAGCTGCCATAAAATAGTCTCCAGGAAAATGCAACAAGACACGACAGCCCTGCACTGGCCAATCTTCTGTAGGTATTTAGAGACAAGGAAAAAAGGTAAGATTTATGGGATTTATTCAGGGGTGCCGGTGGTGGTATGTGCAGTACATGTATACTAGCACCAATATGAGTTTTTAGGGTGTACTTAGATTACTTACCAGAAAATATTCCTTTGCCAAAATTCAGCTTGTCATTGGCCTGCCTGAAGCAGGTAAACCCCTATTGTTGGCCCCAATCCCCTGCCAATGGCTATTTTCTCCAGGTGAAATGATCTCTATCGGCTGGAGATCAGTTGTAAAAGCAGGAGATCTCCAGCTAGAACCTGGAGGTTGAGAACCCTACCCACAAGTGATGTCACACCCTCCCTAAAATCCACCATCCCCAGGCAACACACTTAAAATCCCCTAGTATTTGCTGAGCCAGTGTTGACAATCCTAGCCGAAATAGTTGAGCATTGGGTTTGGTTCACACATACAGCGGAATGAGATGGCAATGTGGTGTTAGAATGACTGAGGTGGTAGAACAGAATGAACCATTTCACAATGCAGGTGGCGAATTCCAGCTTTGAGTGTTCCTTAATCTCGAGAAACGCCACATAAATGCAAAACTAGCACAGCAGGGAGAAGGGTTGTTCCATCCCTTTGTTTTTAGATTTTGACAAAAGGGAGCATTGCAAAATGTGACTCCCCGCATGTTTCTCGACCTTCAGTCTGAGGTGGTGTGACCCATTCTCCCACCTCAAGCCTCTGCAACCAAACTGACTCCCCATTCCCTTGCAAGTGTGAACCAGCCTGCAATGTCCTTTCTTGGTTCCTGAACAAAAATGATTCTTTTCCAGCCTTTCTTATTTCCTAATACTGCCATTTTACTTTTCCAGCCATTTTCATTTAAAAAGCAAACAAACACCTCAGACACTTTTATTCAGTCTATCTTTCATGTAGTTAAAATGTCCTTGACACTTTCCTCAGTCATAATGAAGAACTAATGGATTAATGGACAATGTGTATATTACATTTAGCATAACAACAGCTATATTAAAACCTTGACTCCCTTTCCCCATAACAAGAACACTGCTACCCCTTTAGACAATTACCTTAGCTGGAATTATGAATAAAACAAAGGTGCATTCATCCATACTCTGCTCTTGTGTGTACCTATAATAGCTGGCTCTATCTCCTGTATTATTGTAGTGACTATTTTACTTACTTGGTGACAAAACCCTCACATTGTCCAATTGTCTGTTCAAATCTTCCTTTGTAATTGCAGGGAACATTTGCCCTACAATAATGACATTATTGTTATCTCAGCACTTCAAGACAAGAAAATGATACCTATTTTAGAATAAAGAGGAGAGGGGAGTTAGAGACTTCTTTGATTTTTATATCTTGAAGTGAGCTATTTTGACACTGAAACTAGGACTATAAGTCAGAAAGTCATAGCAGATTTGTTTCTGTTGGCCATATTTTGAACCCATTTAGACTTCCCTGATGTGTTACTCATCTATTTGATACATATGGATGTATGTAACATAGCAACTATTGTATCCCAAAACAATCTGCCTGTATTAAAGATATTAATGACTGTCATGGCAACATAACAATTGGAGTTTTTAATTATTGCTTCTCTTTGACATGAGGTACAGTTCTAAGGGAGGGGAAAGTTTATTCTTTCTTTCTTGAAATAAACTTTCTGAATAATGGCAGCCAACCAAATGTTTTTCATATTGTTTTTCAGGAGAACTTACTTCCAAGAAAGTGGGTTTAGGATTGCAGTGGACATATCCTAAAATAACATACTGTGTGGGACCAAAGTCTATGTTGATTAACTTGTCTTGCATAGATAATTACCTTGAATTTTTATAATATTCCCATTTTACTTTATAAGTCTCAAGAAATATAAATGCAGGGAATTAGTTCCTCTTGCAGGCTGTAACTTGGTTTAGCTCTGTTGAGTCAGGAGGGACTATTTGTTCTTCAGGCACTTTTCTGGAATGCACCACCCTTTTGCTTCTGGCCCACTGTGATAACAGGTTGCACACGTTTGCTTATTTATTTATATAAGTATCTCTGTCCTCTTATCTCTCGGAAGGGATCCAAAGTGGCTCACATCAGCAACAAAAAGAAAATATAATATAATGAAACCAAACAACCAAACAAAAGTGTACACCTTGGGCTGGTTGAGATTCAGCAGCTGGTTCCTCCAGCAGCACTAGCTGTGAGACATTGGCTAAGAACCAAATGACCAAAAGAAGGAGAAGAAGGGTTGGTTTTTATATGCCAACTTTCTCTACCTTTCAAGGAGAATCAAACTGGCTTACAATCTCCTTCCCTTCTTCTCCCCACAACAGACACCTTGTGAGGTAGGTGGGGCTGAGAGAATAGGAGAGAACTGTGACTAGGCCAAGGTCACCCAGCTGGCTTCACTTGTAGTAGTGGGGAATCAAACCCAGTCCTCCAGATTAGAGTCCACTGCTCCTAACCACTACACCATGCTGGCTCTGAGGCTCTTGCTGTTTGGTTCATGTCCACACAAATAAAAATATTCTCTTTATTCTTGGGTCTTCATGAATAGTACTGGATCATGAACAGTACTGGATTAGCCGCCCTGAGCCCAGTTTGCTGGGGGAGGGCGAGATACAACAACAATAACTATTGTTATTATTGTTGTTATTATTATTATTATTTGATCCTGGTGAGTTTCTGAAATTAATTGGTGGTATCCAGGGACACTTATATAGGAAAGGTTCCTTCTTGTTTATTTGTGAGCATTGACTTATCAGCTTGAAAGTTCATAAGCATTTATTGCCACGCATATTCTGCAAAACTGTTTTATTATTTAAATTAAGTTTCCCTGTTATGTATGGCAGCACTGAACCTAGTGCAGGAAACAGTTATTTTAACATATCAGAGTGTAATGGCCTTGTGAGCGCTGAGTACACGATGTGCAACACAAACAAGGACTTTTCATCATTGTAAATGCTGAAGGACAACATTGCCTGCTAGTTACAGGCATTAATAGCCTTAGATCTCAAATTGTTATTAGCACTACTAGACTCAATAAGCATTTTTGGAAAAGAGGAAGGAAATTGGAGGGACTAATGTGCGAGTGATGGCTGGAACCTGAGTGGGTGAAGAAAGAGTGGTGTAGCACAGTGGTCTAGAGCATTAGCTGTGAGCTGAAAACTATGAATTCAGCAGGTGAATTAGGCTGAGACTATGGGCAAAAACGCATGGTCGCTTTAGCCTCCTTTATTCCCTGTTTCAGCCAGGATTCAGCCAGGATCAAACGCATGCGTTTTTGCTGAACGTGCATTTGATCCTGGCTGAATCCTGGCTGAAACAGGGAATAAGGGAGGCTAAAGCAACCATGCATTGTCTCCCTGAATATTATGAATATTCTCTCTCATGTTCTATAAGTATCAAGATAATAAATGTTTAGAAGAAATCTGGAAGGTGAAGGTGCTCAACATGTGTTGCCTATTCTTCCCCTCTCAATAAGGAGCCTTTCTTCTCCAGCTTCTGGGTGAGCAACGTGAAACCCATCAAACACAAGTTGTGGCTTCAGCAGGGGGAATAAAGGCAGATGTAGGATTACATGGATGGAAGATTCTTTTTCAGTATCTTCTTCCAATACATCAACACATTTCCAAAGGAACTGGTTTTGGAAGGAAGAATATAGCAATGACCCTTACTCTTAAACCCATAATTGACACTGTTGCCGTGTTTTATATGGTTCTCCGTTCCCATTTTATCCTCACAATAACGTTGTGAGGTGGATTAGGTTGAGAGATTGGTTCATGGCGTGGGGATTTGAACCCCTCTCCTCCAACACCCTACTCATTACACTATATTAATGTAATGGATGTAATGTAGCCACACTGATCTATCAGTTTCACCCTCCAGGTTGGTTTATTGTTATGTACGCTGTATTGGACACTTTTCAAAGGATCCTAGAAGCTTCCATTGGTACAGAACATGTCTGTTTATCTTTGATAGATGTCGATGATTATTGTCAGGATAATTTTGAAACAACTGTATTTGCTATCTATTTATTTTTGCACTCATTTCTATGTGCTGGTTCTTTCCTTCATACCTGAAGACACTTACTGAAATGGCTAAATCTACATCTTGTTTTTATCCTTTTAGATTGGAGTCACATTGTACATCCCTTTCTCTTTTCTCTGAGGAGTCAGTGACAACCATCTATTTAGACTGAAGGAAGGTAAGGTGCTGTACTTGGGAGACATTATTAACATGGGAGCAATAGCTGCTCCTGAAGGCTGACCCTTGGAGACAGTCTCCAGTGTGGTGTAGTGGTTAAGAGCAGTGGTTTGGAACGGTGGACCCTGATCTGGAGAACCAGGTTTGATTCCCCACTCCTCCACAGGAGCGGCAGAGACTAATCTGATGAAATGGATTTGTTTCCCCACTCCTACACATGAAACCAGCTGGGTGACCTTGGGCTAGTCACACTCTCTCAGCCTCACCTACCTCACAGGGTGTCTGTTGTGGGGAGGGGAAGGGAAGGTGATGTAAGCCGGTTTGAGTCTTCCTTAAGTGGTAGAGAAAGTCAGCATATAAAAACTAACTCTTCTTCTTCTTCCATTGAGAAGAATTCCATGTGGAAAGGATATAATGTAACTTTTTGCACAGATGTTGTAGAGGTACCCTATTCACAAATGTCAGTCTAGGAATTATATTTTGAAAAATGATATTTTCATAGTACCTTTTAGCTATTTTGCTGCAAAGATGATGGATAATTCTGCCTTTGCTTACATCAGTTGAAATGCAAATTAATATTTGTTTTAGAGAAAATTTATTTCCTTGTAGAATGAAAATCAGAGCCATGAAGCAGGATTTATTGCTTCTCCACAAGGTGATAACTATTGTTTGCACAAATTCATAAAAATGAACAAAATCCAACTTTTCAAAAGATTCTTGTACACTTCCTAGACTAGAAGCCCTGTGAAGATGGTCACAAAGCTGAATATGTGTGTGTGTTTGTGGAGGGGAGGGGCATACAACTTTTGTTCTTAAAAGGAAAATTAATTTTTGAAAGCTAATTTTTGTTCAATTCTGTGTGATTACACCCAAGTCTCAATACTGACAGGATTCCAACTCATAGATGCTGGATGCAGTAGGGTTGCCAATCTCCAGGTACTAGCTGGAGATCTCCTGCTATTATAACTGACCTCCAGCTGATAGAGATCAGTTCACCTGGAGAAAATGGCCGCTTTGGCAATTGGACTCTATGGCATTGAAGTTCCTCCCCTCCCCAAACCCCACCCTCTTCAGGCTTTGCCCCCCAAAACCCTGCCGTTGGCAAAGAGGGACCTGGCAACCCTAGGATGCAGTGTGGGAATGTGGGTAGTGGGTGAGATAATGCTCGATATCTTTGCCTACTCTCATTATGCCCAGCCTCCAAAATTGGAAATCCGGTGTAAGTATGTACAAATATTACTTTTTTCATTTCTTTTTGGTTTTCTGTGTTGGTCATTGGGGGGAAGGTCTTTTTGTTTCACTCATTTTTGTTGCTAATGATTCATTTGATCCTCATGACCTTTTAATGCTGTTTATACCCAACGATGCAAAAACGGGTATTGATTTTAATGGTAACAATTAGGATGGTTGGAGGGAAAAGATGATGGCAGTTTTGGTCTGAGCATGTCAGAAACTGGAGGTTTTACATAAAAATGCATGTCCAAAAATTTCAACATCACTTGAACTGTTTGCACAAAGATGTATGACCAAACACCAACTGTGCATTCCTTAGAGGAATGCCTGTATTGGGCTTAGGAGGCAATGCAGCAGAGCTGCCTCCTAAGGAAGTTTGGGCCCTTCCGAAACCTCTGCCTGGAGCCAAAAATCTGTGCAACCCTCATAGGATTGCACGGGGGATACGCCACCTAAAAGGTGGCATATCTTGGCCTAAAAAAAGTGGGTGTTCCTGAGCTGTAACAGCTTAGGAGGCTGCCTAATGGGAGCCCCGCCCCCAGGCTGGCGCCATGATGCCCCGGGAATGCCTCCCGGGATGCTGCGGCAGCCTTTGCTGGCATCCGGATGCAGGCGGAAGGCTCTATCAATGTCCTGGTCCAGCGCTGCCACAGCAGCGGCCGGTGACTGGCATCCAGGCCTTCACTCCGGGCCCTTACACCGGTGCAGGCCTTTGCCAGTCCCCGGAGGACTTTCATCCTGGCCGCCGGCGCGGCTCAGGAATGCACAGCAAGTGTTCATAGTCTCTGAACACAGGATCCCTACTTGTAGGCTTGCCAGGTCCCTCTTCAACACCAGCAAGAGGTTTTTGGGGCAGAGTCTGAGGAGAGTGGGGTTTGGGGAGGGACTTTAATGCCATAGAGCCCAATTGCCAAAGCGGCCATTTCCTCCAGGTGAACTGATCTCTATCAGCTGGAGATTAATTGTAATAGCAGGAGATCTCCAGCTAGTACCTGGAGGTTGGCAACCCTACGTACTGGCCATTTTCCAACCATATGTACTTCACAAACAGACATAGACAGGAGTTCCTCTGTATGGAGATTGGTGCAAGGAAAAGGTGAAACTAGTTAATATGATACTGATCTCCCCTCTCAGCAAACGCCTGTACATTTTTTAAACTATCTTTTCTCCCCAAGGAGACCCAAAGCTGTTAACAATATAGGGGGTGAAATAGAAATAAACCGGGGGGAAAGGGGAGAAGTCTTCTGAGTTCGAACCAGGTCTTTTCTCTCTCTTTTTAACTGATCTAGTTGTGAATGCAGGCTGTGCACCTCTGGGCATGTCCAGAGCTTGAGCAAGGAGAACAAATTCAGCAAGATATTATTCCACTGCTGCTAGCTAGCAGGGTCTTCCTCAGTTTCTCCCCGCCATGTTTTATGTGTAGCCTGCTACAGCTTGTGTGTGCATTTTTTAAATGTCAGTGAGTAGTTATGTTTAATGTTTCCGTTTCTTTTGTATTGCTTTTTGGTAGAAAGGCATACACATTATGTTGGTATACACTGCAGGAACACATGGATCTGTTTATATAATTATACACCCAGTGTTGCTAGTAGAAAAACAGAGATATTCAGTAGGCTACTCATAATTTTTGTATGCATAGAATTCTATCTCAGTCTGACATGAAATATTTTGTACATTTTTGTTTTTATACAATCGGAGTAACAAATCAGAATTAGAAGGACTGAAATGAAATGGCACATTTTGGAAAATGTGGAGATGCATTGTTAAATTCAAGGCCATCTCATTTAGGGAAAAGCAAGCAACATACAAACATGCCGCCATCTGATTCTAACTTTCAAGCTTCTGCGATGCATTATTTATCGATGAAAACGCAACACTCCTCACTTTAACCTCAGTACATTCTCCGGCTAGAAAAATGGAAGCTCCGTCAGGACTTGTTTATTTGAACCTGTTTCAGTTGGCATTGTTAGAGAGCCTTATTGGAATAAGGATGCCATTGAACTTTGCAGGCTTGCTTGTTCAGTTCTAAGCTCACCGTTTTGAATTTGCTTCTCCCTTGTGTGACCCGAACCATCCTGTTTTCTTTTGCCTTGTGCAGAACTTCTCTTGTAAAATGCATCCATTTTCCAATGTTCTCTGTGCATCAATACATTAGCAATATGTGTTATCTGCATATTATGCATAGAAATGAGGTTTATTGCATAGACAAATTATGTACAAATTGTGTTAAAAGTATTTAAATGTATAAAAAGAAACAAATCAACCACCAGCAATGGAAATGGGTATATATAAATCGTACAGTATTTATTTGTTTAGCATAGTTGTATTCCACTTTTCTCCACTATGGAGACACAAAGCAGTTAGTAATACACAAAGACAAAATACAATAAACATGAAAAAGAGGGCAGGCTTCTAACTGCCAAGCAGGTCTTTCTCTCCCCACACTAGCTGACCTTATGCCCATCTCTAGGTTCCAACCCTCCAGCTAACAGCCCGATCCTGAGAATCCTCTTAGAAGGTGGGGGAAGGCTTGCGCTGGCGTAAGTGCCACTTGCCCCAATGTAAGTGCCACTTGCACCGCCTTAAATGGCATGGACGCCAGCGTAGGAGGAGTTAGGCGGGTGTGGAGAGGCAGCGGCGATGTTGTAACAGGAATGGTGACTCAACCTCCATGCCAGAACAGCGCAGGGGCCCATGCCGTTGCCTTTGGAGGTGCCCCGAGGGGTGTTCCCAGCACTAGTCAAGTTCCTAAGGGGACTCAGCAAAGAAACAACCACTTTTGATGGTGCAAACTTACACCAGGTATTTACCTGGCACAGCCCATTGAGTCCCATGTAATCTTCCTCCTAAGCTGACTGTTTGCCTAGTGGTGGCCCATAGCTCCCTGACCAAGTGTCCGGCCAATGGGGCTGGGGTGAAAATGGCCATGCCCCCACAGAGGAGGTCCTTGGCTGGCGGGGTAATCCCTCATAAGCACCACTTCAGCCAAGCACCACTTCTGACAGGTAAGGCTTGCGCAGCTCGAGATGCTGCTGGGGAGCTCCCTGAGGTGTGGACTTAGCGGGACATCCAGATTGCAGGACTCCCTTGCAAGGAGGGGATAAATACCCCATGCACCAGTCCACCCATGAGACTTTGCTTCAGGATGGGAGCACTCACATTGGTGGCAACAGACATGGGCTCGCCCCCTCCATACCTGGCCTCTCAATTTGAACTAAAACCCAGCTAGGAGAGTAAGGTCCACATGATGTGTGGCCAAGCTCTTCTGAGCAGATTCTCTTGCAGGTTCTACAGAGGCGCCATTCTTCAACTTGGGATCCCGGCCTCGCTGTTGCAGGTATGAAACAGGCCTCAACCAACTCTAATGCAGCATTCATGCCCCACAACTGGACTGCCTATGTGCACCACGAGAGCCGAGGGCACCCCTGACCCGTGACCGTCCTGCCTGGTAGCCACTCATCCCCACCCTGACAATGAGTCCTTTGCATCCCTGATCCCAGCCTGTGGTGCTTGGTGGTGAGGCAATGGCAACCCCGTGGTTAGTGAGGAGAGGAAGGTGTTCCACCTGACCCCCCAAGGTCTGCCTCCAGGAGGCCATCACTCATTCACCACAACCCAGCCCTCTGCTTGTTTTTCAGGTCATTGCTTTCACCTTGGAGGGAGTGCACAGGCAGGCCTGGTCTCCCGCACTACCAGGGGCGCCGACAATGCTGGAACACCCCAAATGCGGGGGGAATGGTTCAGGGCCTGAGGGTCTGCTGCCCATGCCGCCAATGGCATGGACACCAGTCCTGAAGGTCCAGTGGTCCGCCACCAACCCATGCTGGGGCTGTGCTCATATTTGCCATGGGAGTGACCACATTCTGCAGCTGCCCATTGACCCAGCCATCTGACCGTGGCCCGGGTCCAAGTGCCTGGAGAGGCAGAAGACCAGCAAGACCACCATGTTTGCATGAGTGAGAAGACTGTGCTAAAAGAATCTTGATACTATCAAATGTGAGCTCTCATCGAGATTGCTTTTTTGAAGCATTTATTCAAAGCATATGTAAGCATGTTGATGTAAAGAAAATATGTAAATTAACTGAAGGAACAGAACGCTGCAGCATGTAGCTGAATTCTGAAATCATTTTTGGAAAGTTTCCTTCGTCAACTGAATTAAGGAGGAGCAGAATACAACAAAGAATGAAACCAGAACAAGAAAGAAATAGAAAGAAGAAAGTCTACCCTTCCAAAGTAGAGGTATTATCAGCCAATTGTACCATTTTCTTTGAACATAGATTCATAGAGTTTTGATTTCATAGTTACTACTCAGTAGTTAAAGAGTGAGACCTTAAACTGATCTACTCAAAATCCTACTCTGGTCTGTTCAACATGTATTACTTCCAGGAAAGGAGTTTTAGGATTGCACTGATATGGTACTCTCATTTTGACCCATATCAAGCATTTCCCTAAGGCTTGGTTTAGGAACGGAATCTGTCTTTGGTCTCCCTAACAGATGGCATTTGCTGTCAGACAGACAGAAAGATTGCAAGGATTTCAGTGGCTTTTGATATGGGCCGAAAACGCACGGGCACTTACTCCTGTTTCTTCCCAGTGTCCTCCCCGTTCCAGCCAGGATCAGTTCAAACCGGGTGGGGGGACAATCTGTGCGCAGAACCTCTCTTGATCCGTGCCGAGTCAGCGTGCTGATCTGCCCATCAAAACAGAAAACGCAGGAGACCCGCACTTCCTGGCCGTTCAGCAAAGCATGCTCCCGGTTGTGATTGGCCGACTCACTGACCAATGACAGCCCTGCTCTTCCACTTTTCAAAAAATTTGGAAACAAAAGGGGGTGAGGTTGTGCAGGGAGGGGTTTGGAGGTGTGCGGGACGTCATGATGCCAGAAGAATAGGCTCCTGTTAATCTGAGGTGAGCCAGGGTTAACGGTTGGGGTCTTCATTTGCAAAGCCGGGTTCATTTTGGGTCGAGACAACGCTCAGCCAGCAGTATCTGAGGTGTCGTTCGTTTGCAAGAATTTGGTCCTGGTTGGAACTGGAAATAAAATGGGAGGAGACTGGGTGGAGACTGGAATAAGTGCCCGTGCGTTTTCGGCCATGGTATCCTTCTGATCCAGTTGGTTTCGACGGGATGTGGTTTAGATGGGACATCACAGTGGTAATTTCAGTCCTAACTGGTTCATTACTATCAGAATGTGATCTAGGTAACAATTGTTCTGATCCCTTGCACTTTATCCATCTTGGTTCCATCTTGTACCCTGTAATGTTTAGTATCTACATAAACTATTGGGAGAGATTGACTGGAGTTCTGGAGTGAGATGCCATCAGTATGTGGATGAAACTCAACACTGTTTTCTTGAACAGCTGAGACAGTTAAGCCAAGGGGAGGGGCTGTGGCTCAGTGGTCGAGCATCTGCTTGGCATGCAGAAGGTCCCACGTTCAATCCCCGGCATCTCCAGCTAAAGGGACTAGGCAAGTAGGTAATATGAAAGACTTCTACCTGAGACCCTGGAGAGCCACTGCCAGTCTGTGTAGTCAATACTGACTTTGATGGACCAAGGGTCTGATTCAGTATAAGGCAGCTTCATGTGTTCATGGATAGAGTTGACAATGGATTAAATGAAGGCCAGAAATCTAATTCAGGCAAGTGCCACTGCTTTCTGTTTGCCAGGCAGGAAGTGGGGAGTCATTCTGAGCAGGTCAGAATTGAACTCCATTGAAAGCATGTTTGCAGCTTCATGCACAACTTCAACTGATGCAACAGCTGCGTCCTTGCCTGGACAAACAAGGCCTGGCTAAGGCTAACCACATTCTGATCACACCCTGATTGGACTATAGCAGTCTCCTTTTTCTTGGTATACTGTCTGAAGGTTCATTTAGTGCAAAATTCAACAGCAAGATTGCTTGACAGGCACTGATTTTCAGGAACATATCTCTAGGATCTTACAAGAACTGCCTTGCATGATTCCCTCCCCCCCAGTCACAATTCGGAACACCTATTATAATCTTTAAACCCATAAATGGCCTAGATCCAGGGTCTTTAACTGGCTGCTTGGTCCCATACAAACTTGTACGTCATCTGATTTTTCTTGGCAACCAGGGACAGAGTCTTCTATGTAGTGGCACCTGAGTTATGGAATGACCTTCCCAGGGTCTTCTGTTAGGTATTATTTGAGATTACAGTGTCAATTGACAACTGTTCATCCCAGTTTTTGATTTTGCTTGGTTTTGTTTTTAGTTTGACACTTTTAAAATATCTTGTTCTATTGCTATTATTATTTATTTACCCCCACTAATCCATCTGTTGAGAAGTTCTAGAGGGTAACACTTACCAGGGTCAGTTCCTTTTTTAGGACACAACACTGGAGGCTTATGGTACTTTTGTAGTATTTACTTTTTTTTTTTTTTTACAAATGTATAAGGAAAATATAGATGGAGGAAAAGATGCCCTCCTCTAGGGCAGCAGATCTGTTACCCCACATCAGATCACCAGAGAGAAATATCCTGCATCCCAAAATGCTTGAGCCAACTTTCAGCATCATCTTTCTGTGTGCCTCTCCGCCTCTTCTAGAATCTAAACTTCACTCTCTTTTTACACAGACACAGATCTGCTCCTATTCTTCAGCTAAGGTGTATGTGTGGAGTAAAGGTCCTTGGCTAGAGCCATTTCCCAGCAGACACTGGTTCAGAATAATCAGACTCTAAGCCATAACAATATTTATAATTGATGTATTACTAATGTTTGCTTACATTGCTATTAATATTGTAAGCCATTTCAATGACCTCCTAAATGAAGAGGCAGTACAACTTTTTTAAAGCAAAGTTTTGTAGGAAGAAAGAATGGTCCAATCTGTGAAGAATATTCAGAAAACATTTCACAGGAATCGTGGATGCAAAATTAAGATTAAAGACTCCATCAATATAAAAGTGTCTCTTGCATGATTTTTAGGCTAGCTGCTACATTTTATCCAAATTACTGTCTTGTCCTCCTAACATAAGATGAAAGGAACAAATGAACATTCATTAAATATATTATATAGTAGTTTTGGATGTGCATCATGTATGGGCAATCTGGCATGTCTCAAAATAGATGTTGAATTCAGTTTTGTAAAATGCTATGCAATTTATCCCAATTGATTAAAATGCAAAAAAATCTGTTTGTCTCTAATAACATATTAAACTGAAAATAACATATTTTCAGCAAATTAGTTCCAGAAGTCTGGATTTATGGAACTGCAGATAAACAATTTTATTTGATCATTTATAGACATTTTTCTTTGTAAAAGAAACTTCATTAAAAGTTTTTTTAATTAAATACATGTAAAATATTACAGATTGCTAATGCCACAAACAGGCCCTGTTTTCCAGCCATGTTCTGTCTTGAATTCTAATGATCACCTTAGGAGCGCTGAGATGTGGGCTAGTGGTTTGTCTGTTGTGTAATGATTCAAGCATTCATCATGCAGTGAGATCTCCATGGACTAGTTTTCCTGCAAGGGCTCATATTAATGTAACCAACGGCCACCATATTATAGACAAGCTAGACAGTTGCTATGCATCCTAAATAGGCATGCTGATATGTTTCAGGCAGGGCCGCCTTAACAGCATTATAGGCCCCCAGGCAAAGCAGTGCACTGGAGCCCCTACCTAACCAACCACTCACAGGAATAAAAATGTAAATGGCTGATAAAATTAAAGATATATTTATTGGTGCTTCCATAATGAACAAGTCCTTTCTTACATTATACTTCAGTATTTATTCTTAATCCAGACCCAAATTAACATCAATATTGTTCATTATCTTTAGTAAAACATTGGTTCTTGTAGGTTATCCAGGCTGTGTGACCATGGTCTTGGTATTTTCTTTCCTGACATTTCGCCAGCAGCTGTGGCAGGCATCTTCAGAGGAGTAACACTGAAGGACAGTGTCTGAGACAATATTTAGTAAAACACATGCTAAATATGCATTTTCTAATAACAAATATTTATTGTTCAGTATAGTTCTTATTTAGAGAGCCCCGTGGTGCAGAGTGGCAAGCTGCAGTACTGCAGTCAAAAGCTCTGCTCGCGACCTGAGTTTGATCCCAATGGAAGTCGGTTTCAGGTAGCCGGCTCAAGGTTGACTCAGCCTTCCATCCTTCCAAGGTTGGTAAAATGAGTACCCAGCTTGCTGGGGGTAAAGTGTAGACAACTGGGGAAGGCAATGGCAAACCACCCCGTAAACATAGTCTGCCTAGTAAATGTTGGGATGTGACGTCACCCCGTGGGTCAGTAATGATCCAGTGCTTGCACAGAGGACTACCTTTACCTTTAAAAAAATAGTATTTATTCATTTACAGCAAGTTACAACATACATAGATTAGCATGGAGCCCCTATGCTCATGGGGCCCCTAGGCAATTGCCCAGTGTGTCCATGCATTAAGATGGCCCTGGTTTCAGGATGACCCTTAACCTCAGATCTGCTCGTCTCATCATCACCACCTGACTCGAGCATTGTGTCAAGCACCTCCTCAGCTCTGCAGTAACTTTGGTGCTAGAGCTTCCATTTTTTATTTTTTTGCTTTTTGGCTACTTTTACTCCCTCCCCCTTAATTTTCACTTAAAATTTAGTGGTGGAGCATAGTGTGGAGGCCGTGGGGTGTGTGTGTTAATGTACACTGTATATGCACAGAAAGAATCTGGGCAAACAGATTCCAGCTGTTTGAGAACAATCTGAACTGCTTGCTTGATACTCATCTCCCTCTTAATTACTGGTGATAACTCCAGCCCCAGTGCAAAAAGAGCAAATGAGCATTTAGGCGAAACTTGATTATAACTTTCGGCATATCTTCAAAATGGCCAATAAACTACAGATAGAGTAACAGCCTTATCTTTACCAGGCAGCAAATAGATTAAGTGGTGGTCGTGAGAACATACCGGAAAGTGTGAAATCAATGGAGTAATCAAAGAAAATCTTGTCGAAGAATACAAATCACAACTGAATTAAAAAATGGGCAAGTATTTCTGTCTTTGCCTTTCCACACGGCAGACTCTGTTTGATTGGGGTATTTCAGAATCTTCCAAATAAATCATTGATGGGTAAGGTGTTGTGTCTGGTCAAGAAGAAAAGTCTTCCAAAGGTTGGAATGGTTAAAATTCAAGATAATCTGGGAACACTGGAAAAGATGGGGTGCCCTGTCCCCAGAAGGAGGGTGCACATTTCCTTTTGGCATCACCACATAGTTCAAGATGGTTTCTTTGTTCTAAATGTGAATACCTTATTCATTACTAAAGGGAGGTCTGAGGAAAAAGGTGGATAGGAAATCTGTGAACTTGAAAGTCTTTTGTCTACTGAATGACTGGTGAACAGGACATGAGCTTAGCTGATGGGTGCTCAAGCAGCTCTAATCCTAAGTAGTCTTTCTACAGAGTCTATTGTATATTATTCTACAATCTAGTGCTCTGGTGAACTGAAAACTATCACATAATGTTAATGATAATTGTTATTCGTAATGTGAAGTGTTTAGCCACAACGTAAGTCACAATCACTGGCTATTTTTTTTTTAATTAAAGTTCATCATCTCAAGATCTCAAATCATGCTGTTACCTGTATCTACAGTTCTGTTGTATATTATTATGCTGGTATTATTTATTTTTCCTTGGCTTGACTATGATGGCTGAGGAGAAAAGCATAAGAGCTTAAACCTTTTCCATATTTTAATACGCACATTATATTTTCCACAGAAACACTACCTTATACTGGCTCTTGGCATCTCTCAGTCCAAATTTATTTACTAAAACATCTTATGCCATCTTTCCACCCAATTTAGTACCCTCAAGGTGGCAAATAATCGAAAACATTAAAACCAGCTTAAAAATATATGTATATTAAACAATTAAAAGCAACAATTCAACAAAATGCAT
This sequence comes from Euleptes europaea, assembly GCF_029931775.1. Taxonomy (NCBI): domain Eukaryota; kingdom Metazoa; phylum Chordata; class Lepidosauria; order Squamata; family Sphaerodactylidae; genus Euleptes; species Euleptes europaea. Next base: position 59,820,283 of record NC_079319.1, read on the forward strand.
ACACATACAACAGGAAAGAGAGTTTAGGGAAGGAATGCGAAACAAAGAAAATTCTTCAGTAGAAGACAGTTATAGAAGGGGACAGATAAATATGAAGAGGTAATTCCATAGTTTTGGTGCTACAACCAACAAGGCCCTTTCTCAGGTTGCCATCCCCCTGGCCTCTAATGAGGAGGACACCCAAATCAGGGCCCCTGAAAATGACTATAGTGGATAGGTCCATATTGGAGTAGGTGGCCCTTAAGGTATGATGGTCCCAAACCACATAGGACTTTAAAGCCCCCCCAAAAAAAACCTGTAGAAGGCCCTCCTACTGTTGATGTCCATACTTGTCACACTGCTTTGTAAATGCTTGTGTTATTCTACCTCTGTAGCACCTTCTAGCACAATAGGATGGACAGCAATCTTCTATTCCATTGGTAAGTTTGGTAGGTGCACTTTACATCACAGAATTACCTTTATTTCCTGTTCCTTGCTCAGATGTAATGGGTTAAAAATGAGACTCATCCCACCAGTAAATGCTTGCAAAATAGGGTGTGGAACTCTTAATGAAAGGATATGGAAGAGCATTCTTTTGATTCACAGAAATTAATGCCCATGAACAATGGCTGCTTTTTGTAGTCCATAAAACCCACAACGAAATGCACTAAAACCAGATATGTTGTGCAATATTAAGCATGTAGCAATTATCAAGTCGGCATTTGATTATATTCATTCATATTAATGGAGTAGTTTTCATTTATAGGTTTGTAAACATTTCAAACTCTGTTACCTAGTGGCATTATTTCATTCTCTGACAGAATGCATTATCATTTGTTTTAAGGCAGTGGTGGAGAGCAGCAAGCAAAGGAGAGCCATGCAGCCGATATATTCAGTGCCTTGATTGTAGAATTAAATTTGAGCACTAGCAGGATGGTAGCATTTTCTCCTCAAAGGTCAGTGTGATTGGTCCCAAATTTACTTGTCATCCTGTCCATCAGGTTGAATCACCCCTTTTCAGAATGCAGTGAGCACATCACCATGGCAACCATTTTATCAAAATTGTAAAAGCTAAGAATTCCAGTTGTCTATCTGGAGAATGCATTTAATTGCTAATGCAGACCTTTAAGAAGTCCCCCATTCATCCTTGAAGAAGGGAAATGGAAAAGTCCCAACTCAGATGGGGAGGCTGGGGTTGATGGCTCTTTCTCCCGAAGACTCAAAAAAGAAGGTTAGTTATATGTTGCGGTTAGTTATATGTTGCGGTGGATTGAATTTTAAATCCAGAAGAGACTTCAAAAGTATGCAGATCACCAGTGGGAAAGAGGAGAACTTTGGAAAGCAAAGTTGCTACTACATTAAATTCATTTGCATGTATCCTGCCTTTTATTAAGATGGATGATATGTTATGTTTTCTTTCTAATTAATACAAATTCTGCTTTAGCATCCTGCAGAATTATATCTGTTTTATGTTACTCTAATAGCTTCCCTCAAAGAATCCTGGGAATTGTAGTTGGGCGAAGTGCTGAGAATTCTGTTACATTTCCCTTCACCACACTATTCCTAGGGCATCTTGGGAACAGGGTATTACTGTTATATTAATTTAAGTCTGCAGTGCAGATTCCCCTTTGGTTTATATATTACATAATTAAAGGTTTGTACAGTTTCCTTTTGTTGGTGGATGGAATAATTCCTCATACATCAGATAAGCAGCCATTCTAATGGGCCTCTTCTGTGTCGTTAAGAACATGCCTATTTAATTTCCCCATATATCTTATTAAAGATTTTAATCTGGGTTTTCAGTAATTGTCAAAGGAACAACTTCTTTCCCCTGAAAATTTCTCTTCAAGAGTTTGTAAATGGAGGTGGGAAGGTGCATGCAATAGACTAATGATCAGTGCTTGAGAGTATTATCTCTAGGGCTGGGGCTTGATGGGCAGGTTTTGCTTGAATACACAGACTTTAATTAATAACCATGTTTAGGGCCATGAAAAACATTTATCTCCAAACCCTTTCTTCTGCTGAACTTGACTGATGACCGTGGGGAGGGGAGAGGGGGGAATTTCCTTCCAGTACATGACAGGGCTAGTTGGTTTAAAAGACCTTTGCATTTGTTAGTAAAAACAGCAAGGGGCAGCCCACTTTCCGATGGCTGCATTTTAGCATTAAAACAACAAAAACAATAACAGTATTGTCAGAAATGTTGCAAGACATATAAGGTAAACCACTAGATCCTAAAGATAGTTTCAGAGGGTAGCTATGTTGGTCTACAGTTACAGCAGCTAGAATCGAGTCCAGCAGCACCTTAGAGACCAACAAGATTTTTGGGGGTATAACCTTTCAAGAGTCAAAGCTCTCTTCCTCAGATACATTGACTCCTAAATATCAGTTGTTTAGGATGGATCCCATGAAACTTCCATAGGTATTATTCCTAAGAGCCAATATGGCATTATTCCCTTGATGGTGTCTTAACAACAGGACCAAGATAAGAGGTTGCCTTCTCCAGACCTAGGGTTGCCAGGTCCCTCTTTGCTACCGGCAGGAGGTTTTTGGGGTGGAGCCTGAGGAGGGCAGGGTTTGGGGAAGGGAGGGTCTTCAATGCCATAGAGTCCAATGGCCAAAGTGACCATTTTCTCCAGGTGAAAGACCGGCTCTGCATCCTTGCCATCTTCTACTTGGGATAGGGTTGCCAGGTCCCTAGAGCAGAGGGGTCCCTCAGGGATCTGTGTTGGGACCAGTGGGACCTGTGTTGGGACCTGTTCATCAATGACCTGGAGTTGGGGATGAACAGCGAGGTGGCCAAGTTTGCAGATGACACCAAATTATTTAGGGTGGTTAAAACAAAAAGGACTCTCAACATTTTAATGGTTATAATGGTGCCCCTTATCAATTTCAGTGGCGGGGCTAACAGTGTGAGGGATAAGGAAAACAGTCTCAATAGGGGAGGGACAAGGGTAGGGTAGATATAATTAACAATGTAAGTTAAGACAGCAGGGTGGAAAAGAGAAGGGAAGAAAGTGGGGTGGGGGAGGCCAGCCAAGATGGAAACCGTTGCTGTCCTCAACCACAGGCCTGGTGAAACATCTTGCAGGCCCTGCAAAATTGCATCAGATCTCATAGATCCTCAGGAAGCCCAGTCCACAGCACTGGGGTAGCCACTAACAGAGGCAAACATTGCCAAAAGCTTAGCTAAGCAGGAACAAGTAAACTTAAAAACAGACACAGGTACATTTAGGAAGAATATCCTGTGATTTTTAATGTCACCTGGTACTGCACTGACATTACATCGTCATCAGAATAATAATAATAAAAAAAGACCTGCCTCTCAGATTTCATCCTGTCTTCTTAAATATGAATCCTTTACATTCTGCTTTTCCTCTTTGATACCTTAGCAATCAGTGAACTAGACGTAGCAGGAAAATGTATTTTTTCCCTGTTTGCAATATGAATGGATACTTTACCGCTTGAGAGGGGAAAGTATTTGAAGCGACAAGTAGTAACTGATTGCTACCTGGCATAAAATTTGACTGAGTTTAAACTTTCAGCAAATTTTACCCTTTATCAAAAATATATTTCACTGCTAGCTCCTTGGCAGCATCCCACTTGATATATGATGTCAGTTTGTCTCTTCAGGTACTGCTAAATACAGTACTGTGCGTGCACTGAATTAAATAAATGCTTTTAAATTCTTGTAGGTGAATGTGGCTATGACAAAGAAACTTATTTTGAATAATAAGATGGTCAGAAATATTTGGCACTCGATAGGCTTTTTGAAATACAACTTAAAATTGTTTTATTTGTCTCTTTTTGTGGGATTTAAAAGTCAGGTTAGCAATTCTTCAAAACAGGAAATGTACACTGTAACAGAATAACAGAACTGAGACGTTTGAGATGGTTAAGTTCAAATCGAGGTGGTTCACATACAAGGGTTCAAACCTTCATTTTCTACTCAGAGTGTTTTCTCTTGGCAGTCTCCAGTTTGTTTCTTAAACTTAATCTTCTTTTACCCTTTCTTAAACTTAAGCTTCTTTCTTTTTCACATCGGTTCTTTAGTTGTAGGAGTTAGGAACATTATCACACTTCCCAATTTCTTTCTCAAACTGGCCTGGGATCACTTGATTCACAAGAGATATCTCCCATTAAACTCTTAGGAATCACTCTATAATGTTAAAGCTACTTTCCCTATCTAACTGGTTATGGATGCTGTCCTGATCCAAAACCCCAAAAATGTGTTCCTTTTCACTCCTGAGAAATATCCTCCACCAGACAGCTTACAGCTCACACCACTGTTTCCAAGCTCTGTCTTGTTAAACTTCTCTCTCAGTCAACTGTTAGTTTTTAACTGTCCATTTTCTAACGGCCACTCTCAGAATTTTATTCAAACTTTTTATTTTATTCAAATTTTATTCAAATTTTATTTTATTCAAACTCCTTTTATTCAAACTCCTTGGGGGTTCCATGACTGGGACAACTCCTTGGAATGCAGCTGTCCATCACAGTGGCATACAGGTTAGCCTTGGATCTACCCTGACCATGGGCCACTGGGTTCACCATGAATCTCTCTGCCATGGTGTAGGTAAAACCTCTGCTCACTCAATACAGGCCTGAAGAAGTACTTGTTTGTTCATGAATTTGGCCTCAGTGCGGCAGAAGAATAATTTTGTTTTGTCTCCTTTCTTTTAAAGATGTTATTGCATATAGGGCTGGTTCAACCATGTATGTGAACTAGTCTAGGGTGTCAATCTTTATGAGAAACCAAATTAGATCAAGATAAATGTATTTTGTCTCTATCCATCTGTCAATCTTTCTTTATATTGAATGGGCAGGTGGGAGAGTGATAATTTGCCTAGGCACCAAAAATGCTTTAGACTGGCCCTAATCCTATGAGTGGTAGAGGGATAGAGTAGCCAGGTCCCTCTTCGCCACCAGCGGGAGGTTTTTGGGGTGGAACCTGAGGAGGGCAGGGTTTGGGGAGGGGTGGAACTTCAACACCATAGAGTCCAATTGCCAAAGCGGCCATTTTCTCCCAGTGAAAATCGGCTGGAGGTTAGTTGTAATAGCAGGAGATCTCCAGCTACTACCTGGAGGTTGGCAACCCTATAGAGGGAAAATATCACAAAAGAGCAAGCACAGCCACACTTAGGTGTTGCTTGCAAAGGAGTAAGACCCAGCATTTGTGGGGGCAGAGGGATAGATGTGTCAGGTCATATGTTCTTTTTGGCCTTCACACAGTATAAAACAGTATAGCTCTTTCCCTCACCGATACAAATAATAAAACAGGGCCCTGAATGCCTGCTCACATGAAGGCCCATTTGCCAGACTTCTGATTCCCCTTCTGAATGGAATCAGGTACAATCAATAGACAAGAAGAAAGTCAACCTGGATACAATTACCAAGGTTAAACTGGATGTCCTCTATACATATTTTCCAAAACACATATTCTCTTCCTTTCAGAACAGGGCTACTTTTCAAAGCTCTGATACTTATGAGGATTTACCAATGATTAAAAAAAGGCGATAAAGGTAACCCTATCTCCCCACCTCTCTCCTCTGGCAATATTTTAAGCCTAGCGATTTGAAGCTTAACAGACATTTGACAGTATTTTCTTTTGTGAAAGCATTTATTCCAAGATAAATCCAGGATTTTCAAAAGTCTAGATTAAAACAATTTTGGAGAATTCTACATATTGTTAACCATAGAAGGCAAAATGTTGTCTGGGGGTGATTGAATAAGCTAGGGAAGAAGTAACCTAGCACAATTTTCTGGGCCAAAACAGTGATATAAAAATAGCTACCACCATTCAATATATACAGGAGGATGTAATCAGCAGATTCCTATTGAGTTTTGAAAATACAAAGGAAATTACCTAAAGCTTTCTTGGACACTTGGCTCCTCTTTTGGCTTCCATGCCAATAATTATCCACCAGTTTAAATTTCTTCCTTATTTTTTTTTTGGCATAATCATGCTTCCCCCTGTATTGGCTTGGAGGGGAAGGGGATAACATACTTTATATTGAAAATAATTTTATATTTTGGCATAATTATTTCAAACCTTTTCTTCCATGAGAAACAGTCTTTTGGTGTTGGAAGAATTACAAGAATGAAAAGTAGGTGCTGTATTTCTGGATGGAACTGGGGCAAAGATGCACTACAAACCCAGATCAATTATCTACTGGTTTAACCACCATAGTTTCCTTCAATCAATCCTGACAATTGTAAAAAATTGAAAGAGGTAATGTTCTTAATTATTAAGAAAGTACAAGTATGTACTTTTACATTTATTGTTAATATTCATGCATGGTCAAAAGGCCATATACACCCTGCTTTCTATAGATATTTTCTGGTTTCTTTCTTTTATGGCATTTTAATGCAATTTATTCATTATATCCATTTCATGTTATTTTATGCCATTGATGCAAAAACAGGGATTGATTTTAACAGTATTATTTCTATTGAACTTTATTACTATAATGAGAACTGCAGTTTCAGCCCAAATATGAAGAAACTATAAAGGGAAGTTTGAAAACAAACTAGGGCCTCTCCTCCGATTGACCTTCAGGTTTTCAGAGTGTGTGTGTGATGTTGGAGCCAGCCAAAGTCATAATCAACGCAGCTCTTGTGAAGGAGATTGCTCATCCACGCAGGTGAGGAGTCTTCTTCAGAAGCCTGGTGGTCAGCAGCTGTAGAAGCTGGCGTTTTTTAGTTGGAAGGTATATCCCTTCGGATGGGACTGGGTGAGCCCTGTCTTTTAAATAACCCTTATGCTTAATTCAGAATTGTAGATCAACCCACTGAATAGTTGTCAGACCAAGTTGGCTCCTATTACACAACCCCTACCTCAAAATGGCCACAACTATGTGACTCTAACAAAACCAGTCAAAAATAGAAAAATGGGAGAAAGCACAGAGCCATGCATCTGAGCAAAAGCAAATAGCTGAACCAGAAAAAGCTGAATGATTATTTGGCTTTTTCAGGAATTGTCTATTCAGCTTCAGGCAGATTCCCAGGTTTTGGTATTTGGTCTACCTAAAACCCTAATATTGCCAAAATGGCTAATTTCAGGTTTATTTTTAGTTCGGGTATATCGATATGAACAACCCTACAGTTTACCCTACCTCACAGATTAAATGTAAGGGAGAACCTTATGTGCTACTGGGGGTAGAGGACCATCATATCTGGAGTCCATGGGGTCTTGAAAGCCCCAACCCAGTCACTGCTTTCTTGTGCAGGTTGTTGGATTGGAAGCTGACTAATCCAAGCATCTGAAGGTGTGATTAGTTTCACCCACCTAGAGTTACAAAGCATTACAAGGGAGAAGAACCACAACTAGGGTTGCCAGCCTCCAGGTGGTGGCTGGAGATCTCCCACTATTACAACTGATCTCCAAACAACAGGGATAAATTCATCTGAAGAAAATGGCTGCTTTTAGAAGGTGGGCTCTGTAGCATTATACCCTAGAAGTCCTTCCCCTCCCCAAACCCTGCCCTCATCACACTCCACCTGCAAAATCTCCAGGTATTTCCTAACCCAGAGCTGGCACCCCTAGCCACAACACTGTAACCTGCATCCTTGCCTAGGAATTCTTCTGAGCCAGCTCCTTTCCCTCTCTTTGGCTTCACCTTCCCCCTTCTCCTCCTGGCTGCCTTGGGCTCCTGCATCCTCTCCCTCCAGCTAGTCTCCTACCACTTCCTTTCTTCCCTATAGCCCCAGCACCACACCTGGCCCCTGCACTAAACTTCACCTTCCTCTTCTCTGTTCTGAGCTCCTTAGCCAGCTCCTGATTTCTATAGCCATGTCCTGCCTTATACCACCTGGTGCAGAGAACCACTGCTCTCCGGATCTAGGCTCACCTACTGCCCCTACATCTTCTGAGCCTCCCTGTGTCAGCCTGTTGCTGAGGCTACCCTGGCTTTATTTCCAGCCTCTGGTCCCATTCTACTCCACCCAGCTGAGCCTTGTTGCTGGGCACAGGGGCATGGCCTACCCTATCAGCTGGGTCTTTACCAGGCAGCCTGCCATAGCACCCTGAGCCCCTTGCTGGGAAGTCAGCACAAATATAATCAGACAGATACATTATTGATGCTTATTCAGGCAACAGTCCTCATCCTTTGCCATTGGTAATAGGAAGTTGGCTCTTTTGGACTCCTTTGGAGAGCCTGTGTAGTGTAGTGGTTGAGAGCAGTGGTTTGGAGTGGTGGACTCTGATCTGGAGAAAAGGGTTTGATTCCCCTCTCCTCCACATGAGTGGCGGACTCTGATCTGGTGAACTGGGTTTGTTTCCCCACTCCTACACATGAAGCCAGTTGGGTGACCTTGGGCTAGTTACAGGTCTTAGAGCTCTCTCAGCCCCACCTACCTCACAGGGTGTCTGTTGTGGGGAGGGGAAAGGAAGGTGATTGTAAGCTGGTTTGATTCTTCCTTAAGTGGTAGAGAAAGTCGGCATATAAAAACCAACTCTTCTTCTTCTTTGGTTTGCAACAATCTTTGTTAAGACATGCAAACAAAACAATTAAAATGATTGGGAGAAAGGAGGAAAGTTATCCAAAGCTATGCTTGTTATTTTATCAAGCCGTGCCTGGCATTACTTTCCTATATTTGCTTTTGTGTAACGTGTTACTGTCCTTATGTTAGTCTGAAGAAAATGACTGGGGAGGGTAAAATATGCTCATCTCATAAGTCAGGAGAATTCTTCGGCACATTGTGAATGCACATGGTGTTGTCCCTACTTTTCAAAGGAGATGTGAAACTCTCCATTGCCATTTCACATAAAATATCGGTGACAAGAGGTAATTTAGCTCTTGAAATATTTCATCAGCCAGAGAGCCAGGTGGGGGGAGGGGGGATTGAGACAGGAGGACAGATAGCAACCCAACCGCATTCATTCACAGTTTCTCCTTGGCTCAGCTGGATTCATAAATCAGACATCCAAGAGAGCAATGCCAACTTTCCCTCCCCCCTGAGCCTTATGCACATATTAACATCCTCTCAGCAGCTAGAAAAGTGGCTTGACTTTATAGGGGAGCACTATTTTATTTCCAGAGCAGGTGATTCCTTTCCATTTTGAGGGTGTCTCAGGGTTTAAAAAAACAAGGACATATATTTATTGTGGTACTTTCCCCCCCCTTAAGAAGCCAGATCAGCTTGCAGTTTCTTAAACTTAACTCAGCTACTCATTTTGAGGGGCTGTTTTTCGTCATAGCACAGCAGCGACGAGGGAAGTAAATAGTAAACATTTATCATCTAAGCGCTGCATTTATTGATTTCCCATATACAGCACTTTGGGTACTTAGTGATATATGTTGGTCCCAATGAAAAACGAATGGTTATAAGCATTCACTGATTATGCATCATCCCCCAGTGCTCAAGTGGACATTGCCCGCTTATTGCATTTTAAATGCACATTGTTGACCTTAAACATATAGTGCCACACCTTGCTTGACACGGCTATAGTACGGCAAGTAGGCATAATATCCCATTGGCTATCACATCGTGTTTTTTACTTTGCTGAGTGGTAATTATACAGCACACTGTATCACTCCTTAACCTTTTTTAATTTATAAAATATATTAGAAGTAAACAACATAAATTCCTAACAAATATCTCACTTCACAGAAAAAATACAGTAATAAACTCAAACCATATAGCTGCAAAAAGTTCTCACCACTCTTTAATCTTAGAAAGAATCATGTGCGAGAAAATTTCAGGTGACAAATTATTCCATTACTTCATGTAGAGTGAAAAAACAGCTTACTGCCTTATAGTTGCATTCTTCCTATTTATTATACTTTAATGAAAGGAGTAAAAAGAAAATGCTCTCTTATTTTTCCCCTCCCATATATAGTCAATACAAGAGACTAATTGTAACTCATAGTGCCAACCACATTGCTTGAACACAATGGCATCTGCTTGGTTGGTCAGAAGACATGTAAAACTCACAAAGCCTTCATTTGTATTTTGCCACCCTTCCTATGTGTACCCATGCAGCCATCCCTAAGCAACAGGAGCAGGGAGTTGAAGAAGAAGAAGAGCTGATTTTTATATGCTGACTTGGGTATCACTCATTTCTCCAGATTAGAATCCACCACTCTTAACCACTACACCACGCTGGCTCTCTTGACTAATCCATACAAATTGAATATATCCTCAGGCAATGTTCGGACTACACTGGAATATTGGGCAGGATGAGAACCTGTTGGGCTTCCCTACATAGGAAGGGAAGCTACCAGAAAACACCCTATACTAAGTAATCACTCACCTCAGATGATTGTGCTTCTAAGGAAAATGTTCTCGTATGGTCTAGGGTCCCTCAGGCTGTTCAAAGTAGTCTCAAGCTTCCCTCCTTTTGAAAGTGTTCTCGGGAAGATAAACACAGAAAGTCAGTATCTGGCAACTGCTTTCTATTAAATGGAAATCTATGCTAAATCAGAAGAAGGGTACTTTCATAGCAGAAGGAATTAGCTGGATCCCACTCAGGATCTCATTTACAGAATACACAGGTTGGGTCCTGTGTAACAGTCACATGACTGGCAGATTTTCCACAATACGCATACGTGCAGTGCCTGAGTCAGCGTTATAAGTGGGCTGTTCATACAAAGGATGCTGAGAACGTCACCTCAAATATCATTGCTAATTGAACATACCTTCATCAGATTCCCCAGTTATATGCAAATCAAGCCCCCTTGTTGGAATGTTAGTGTTTGATGTTCAGCTTAAACACTGCCAAGCAGCTTTTTGCTACAGGGTCGTGGCGTGGTCATGCATTGGTAAATTAGTTTCACTGACTATTGTTGAGGATTGTGGTCACTTTTATGCCTGTACAGTCAGCAAACTCAGTCTTCATGACTGCTGGAGAAGACAGCATGTGTCTCTCAGGGTCATGCTTGGGTCATTATAGTAGCCTACTTTTCAAGCATAGATTACTCAGTTTGTCCCCTTTCACACTAATTTATCTTTGATTGGGACTGTTTGGCTTCTTTTCCTCCTAGTTGATAATGCGGATGCCATTTGCCAGGAAATTCTATAAAAACAGGCTCTGGAGGCTGTCATGATCTCCTCCAGCCTACTAAGTGATTCTGACTCAATCCCTAGGGGAGGAGTCAGGCCCAATGACTGAGGAGAAGCAGAGAGACCAGGAAGGAACTGGCACTGCAGAGCCATTTGCAGGTGATGCCTCCCCAGTGCCAGAGGCTGTCTTGCAAGAACCTGCAGGGGAAACCACTCTACCAGCCCCAGAGACAGTCTCCAGGCCTCTGCTTTGCAGGACTTGAGCCTCTGCCATGCAGGACTTGAGCCCTGTAGCCCCCTGTGAAGAATGCCAAAAATCCAGGAGGCTGTTCTTGCCTTGGAGGCATTTGAGTAACAACTAAAGGGAGTCCTTGGAGTGGCTAGTGAAATTGTAACATGCAGTCAGTTCAGCTCCAGAGTTCAGGATGTACAGAGCTCTGAGAAGCTAGTGGCAGCTGTGTGAAGTTTAGTCCTCAGGAGTAAAACATAAAGGAGCACAATTTTAAGTTGTTTGATTAATATAGAATCAGCCATTGGGTCATAAGGATGTTAACTCTCACTGAATGGAAGGTGTCTGGGTTTTGACATTGGTAGTTCAAGTTTTATTCCGATACAATATCAGCTCTGAATGAAAGTCAAAGTTAGGTTAAAATAATAAAATAAAATAATAAAAAGTTGATGATTCTGGGAAGGATGGTTTGAAGAAGAGGAGAAAAGATCTTCTATGGGGGAAAGTTTTCAATTAGCCGTTTACGAATCTCACTAGACCGGAGGCAGAATTTGGCTACTTGAATGGTTATCTCCCGAGAGGAGTCTGCTAAGAGGAGGGAAACTTTAGCTTCTTCCGATCTCCCAGGAAAGGATGACAATATGGGGAGAATGTACTGCGACCTTATGTCGTTGTGGAAGGGACATTGCAGCAGAAGACATTGGTAGTTAGCTCTGAGGAAAAAGAGAATTCTCAAAAACCAGGGTGAGGGAAGTCATCTCAGGTGCATTGAGTGATCCCTCAATAAGGATGAGGAGAATTAGTCTCTGGAGTCCTGAGTAATCCCAGTCCAGTCTAGGTGTTAAACTGGTGAAGAGTGACATGTAGTTCCTTACTCCAGAAACTGGAATTGGAGTGGGTTTTAAAGTCAACTCAAGTGAAATCTAAACAAGAAACTGACAAACAGAAACAAGCCTCTCAGTCAGTGAAACAAAGATCTAGCATCCTGAAGTGAATTTAGCCATACCATCTAGGAGAACCAAACTTCTCTTGTGTAAATAGGTATGATTGTGAAGTGCCTACTCTCTGTTTGTTTTTGGAATATCCTAATACCTTTCTGAAATCCAAGTTAATCTGCCTAAACCCTCATCCTGCCTTTCTGTCATAAATAAATTCCTGTTGTTTTGAACTTTTACCACAAGCCATCTGTGTGCCATCAAATTTTTGACAGACCTAATTTCCCTGAAAAATCCAAGTCTTCCTTCAATCCATCACACACCCCCAGGACCCTCTTCCACTCTGCAGTAGGGCTGCCAGGTCCCACCTCGCTTAGGGTTGCCAACTGCCAGGTAGTAGCGGGAGATCTCCTGCTAATTCAACTGATCTCCAGCCGATAGTGATCAGATCACCTGGAGAAAAATGGCCGCTTTGGCAATTGAACTCTATAGCATTGAAGTCCCTCCTCTCCCCAAACCCCGCCCTCCTCAGGCTCCACCACAAAAATCTCCCACTAGTGGCGAAGAGGGACCTGGCAACCCTAACCTCGCAACCGGTGGGAGATTTAGGGAGGTGTGGTTGGGGGCAGTGACCAGCATCATCTATATGATGACGTCACTTACAGTAAAACTGGAAGTGCCAGCATGAGGCTTTTCCTGCCCCCTCCTGTTCCTATCTTAGTCTCCAGCCAGCTGGTTTCATCCCCCCCCCCACCACTGATCAGCTGTTTGGCGGTGGTGCAGGCTTTCTTTTTTGCTTTGCCACATCTCTGCGGCTTCCCTGGCGCCCCATCATGTGAGCCTTCTCTGCTGCGCTCTGTCCGGTGTCCACTTTTATAAGCTATAAAATCCTGGGTCAGTCCCAACATGGTATTGTTAGCATGAATGTTGAAGTCCCTCAGAATGATCAGTCTAGGGATCTCCAGCCCTGCATCCAACAACACCTCTGCCAACTCATGGAGGGTGCCCACTGGGGAACTAGCTGGCTGGTAGACAAGCAGAATGCCTAATCTGTTGTTAGTTCCTAATGTAAGGAGCATACTGTCAATACCAGTGATAGTTTGCATTGGAAGTCTGCAGAAATTGAAGGCCTCATGGAGGATAATAGCCACACCTCTACCCCGGTCAGTTGTAGGTAGGGTTGCCAGCTCCAGGTTGGGAAATACTGGGAGATTTTTGGGGTGGAGCCTGAGGAGGGCCATAGAGTCCAATTGCCAAAGCAGCCATTTTCTCCAGGTGAACTGATCTCTATCGGTTGGAGATCAGTTGTAATAACAGGAGATCTCCAGCTAGTACCTGAAGGCTGGCAACTCTAGTTGTAGGGGGCTGGGGAAGGGCTGAGTAACCAGGGAGCGTTAGTTGGAACAGACACACCACATCATTTTCTTCCAGCCATGTTTTTGTTAAACAAGCCAGGTCAATTTTTTTTTCTGTGCAGGTTTCAGATACAACATGATTTGTCCTGAATAGTTGTGATTTTGCTTCTGATTCTAGACTGGAAGATGTTGAATGATTCTGATGGCCTCCCCCTGTCACCCATGGCACATTCTGTGGTCCCTTGCTCCCTTTGCCACCGTTGCCACATGTGAATATGCCGTCTTTGTATGGAAAACAAGCATGGAAAGGCCTATGTGTCTGTCTTTCAAAAAATGGTGAGATGAGAAGCAAAGATAAGACAAAGGGAGGACAATGCCAGAAAAAGGCCAGAGTCAGTCAGCTTCCCTATCCAAATACAGAGACTGAAATTTTCCATCTGAATTGTTGTTCAAGAAAAACCATATTGGGGTTTTACAAACTGTTGGTGGAAATTTTGTTCCTTGCTATACAATTTTGTACACACTCATTTTATGTGGCCTTTTTTTTTTAGCATGCTTCCCGTTTTATGCAGGAACCAATGTGATGTTTTCTATGAGCCATAAAAATTAAGGGGAAAAACTGGCACAATCCAGTCATAGTTAAACACATTAAAGCCCGATTGATTCCAAGGGAAGAGTTAATCACATACTTGACTCACTCCCATTGAATTATGTGGGTCTTCAGAGCACTTGACTTTGTTTTGATCAGGCACAATGAGATTGAAATACCATATGTGCATGTGTGCATGCATATGCCATATATGGCAAAGACAGCCTTCTACTGAGCCTGCTCCTTTAATGAAAAACTAACAGCCTACATTTACATGTGGTTATTTGAAAATTAGTTCTGTTGAATTCAGCAAGACTGGCTTGTAGGTTTACGCTTGTGCTGAAGAACGTCTAAGAGGATTACCCAGGATTCCAGTAAGGTTGCCAACTGCCAGGATCTTGTTTTATGATGTCCTTTCTTGGTAGCTTACCCCATAGGGTTGCCAGGTCCCTCTTTGCAATTGGCGAAGGTTTTGGGGGCAGAGATTGAGGAAGGCGGGATTTGGATAGCAGAGGGACTTCAATACCATAGAGTCCAATTGCCAAAGCAGCCATTTTCTCCAGGTGAACTGATCTCTATTGGCTGGAGATGAGTTGTAATAGCAGGAAATCTCCAGCTACTACCTGGAAGTTGGCAACCCTAGCACCCCAGCTTCTGATAAGTTTACAGTTCTAGGTATTTGATAAAGTGAGCTATGACACACCAAAGCTCATGCAAAAATCAATGATGTTAGTCCTTAGGGTGCTGCTGGACTTCCTTGTAATATTGCTACAACTTGCTAACATGGCTACCCCTCTCAAATTATTCACAGAGAATTGTGTCTTTTCTTGGCTTTATTCATATTTTTGTAAAAGATAGGCAAACTTCAAGCATCAGTACGCCTATTATCTGGCCTTTAACAATCTCCCATTGTCAGTGAATTTTGTAATATGAACTTCTTGCTTCAACAAGCGGAGTCAATAGCATATCAAAAATAACCAAGTTGCATACAAACCGAGATTTGGCAACTTTTTGAAAAGTGGCAGTTCTTTGAAATGATCAGAATCTCCAAAATGTTTGCTTCTTGTATTAATTTAAAATAGGTTTGTGCTCTCTAGTATACATGCAGTTAAATGGATATTGTTATACTTTGCTGCCAAACTATCCCTCATTCACATGGGATTCTGCTTGGAATATTATTGCCCTAAGCAAAGCACCCATTCTCTTTTTTATTTGTTTTTGCTTTCCCTTTAAAAAAACCAAAACCAAAAACAACAAAAACAACAGATGAAGTAGCACTGATGGCAGAGCTGTCAATCAATCTGGGTTTAACCTGTCTAGAAGAAATTCTTCTAATCTGTCACCTCAAGCTCAAACTTTGTCACACACATTTCTCTTCAATTCTATGAACTCATGAAAGCTTCAGCAAATCGTTATTTTTATTTTAGTTTTGGGACAAATGTCAGTCTTTAAGGCTTGCATGTGTTTTTGCTGAACTAAGCTCACATTTAGCTGCATGGATTCTCAAATAGCATAGATCAGTAGGGTTGCCAACCTCCAGGTGGTGGCTGGAGATCTCCCGCTTTTACAACTGACCTACAGGCGACAGGGATCAGTTCCCCTGGAGAAAATTGCCGCTTGAGCAATTGGACTCTATGGCATTGAAGTCATTCACCTCTCCAGTCAGTGTGGTGTAGTGATTAAGAGCAGTGGACTCTGATCTGGAGAACCAGGTTTGATTCCCCACTCCTCCACATGAGTGGTGGATGCTAATCTGGTGAACCAGGTAGGTTTCCCGACTCTTACACTTGAACCCTTCTGGGTGACCTTGGGCTAGTCACAGCTCTCTTAGAGCTCTCTCAGCCCCATCTACCTCTCAGGGGAGGGGAAGGAAAGGTGATTGTAAGCCAGTGTGATTCTTCCTTAAATGATAAAGTCAGCATATAAAACCAACTTTCTTCTTCTTCCAAACCCTGCTCTCTTCAGGCAACACCCACCAAAATCTTCAGGTATTTCCCAACCTGGAGCTGGCAACCTTATAGAACAGCATGTTGATAAGGGGGATAAGACATCCTTATAGTGGCACAAATAGTGGCACTATTATTTTAAGCATCATCATGTGGTATCTCATTTTCTCACACAATGCAAGGAGAAAGGACACATTGCATAATGGAAATATTGTGCCAATCCCATCTCTTTAACTTCAGAGGCACAAAGGAGGACATTTCCACGTGTCCAGAGAGGAAGAACCTTCGGGTTGGGGAGAGCGGGGTAGAAATGTAATCATAAATAAATAATATATTTCTCATCTGCCTCAAGCATTTAGCATCTTTAAGGCTTTGTTCTAGATTTCAAGGCATTATTGAGATAAGAGATACTCTACACTCAGATGATGTTGTAGAGGGATGCAGGAGATGTTTTTCACTCTCTGGGAACACTTTTCATGTATCATTTGGGTCTAGATATCGTAACTCACAGTCTGTAATGAAGAATATTAGAGCTGTTTGTCCTCTATGTACAAGTAGATGTGTTGACAATGGGCATTAGGGTTGCCAACTTCCAGATGGTGGCTGGAGATCTCCTGCAATTACAACTATCTCCAGGTGACAGGGATCAGTTCCCCTGGCAAAAATGGATGCTTTGGAAGGTCGAGTCCCACTGAAGCCCCCCCCTCCCCAAATCCCACTCTCCTCAGCTTCCACCCACAGAATCTCCAGGTATTTCCCAGTCTGGAGCTGGCAACCCTAGTGGGGAAAGATAAATAGCATTTTATATCTCTTGGTTCTTTTGAGTCCCGTTATTGACAGAACCCCAGATAACCTTCCTTGTAGGAACTGCCTTTTCTTTGCCACTGACTAAATCTTGTGACTCCCTGGAGTCACATCCCCATTCTCAAGTTTAAGGAGAGATCAAATTCATAGATATCAAAACTCTGTTACTCTGATTGTTATTACTAAGTTACAAACAACCATTCTAAAAACTCCTGAGTTTAGAAATCATAGTGGATGCTTAACAGGAACACAGTACATTCAACAGCCCCATGCAGTCACTGAAGGCACGGGGAGGGAGAGAAAGCACAAGGCCACTTGTCCCCACATCCCTGCCTCCATGCAATTGCCTGGTCATCTTCAGGTGTGACAGTGCAGAGGAAGTAGCCAGGCAAACTCTCCTTCCCCATGATCACTGATGTCTGGAAAGCAGCATCACTGATTCACTGATCACAGGAAGGGGGCGTGTGTGCAGCCTCTTTCTCTGCACAATTGCACCCTGCAGACAACCAGGTGATCATGCGGAGGCAGAGAGGGTTGGGCCAGTGTACTCTTGCTTACTCTCTAGAGTTGCCAACCTCCAGGTACTAGCTGGAGATCTCCTGCTATTACAACTAATCTCCAGCCGATAGAGATCAGTTCCTCTGGAGAAAATGGCTGCTTTGGCAATTGGACTCTATGGCATTGAATTCCCTTCCCTCCCCAAACCCCACCCTCCTCAGGCTCCGCCCCAAAAATCTCCAGGTATTTCCCAACCTGGAGCTGGCAACCCTATTACCCTCCCTTCCCATGTATTCAGTGAATGCGTGGGGCTGTCATGTGTATCAAGCTAAGTGATAGATGAATATGCCGTTATTAAATTCATATTGTTTTCATATATTTTCTCTTCATATGGTTAAAGTCCACCCATTTTCCTTGCTAAAATTGATTGGGGTTTCTGTTACATATTGTTCATACAATGGATACCCTATTTATATATTCATCATTTATAAAGTTTACTGATTTGTTGAGGCACAAATAACTTTGATCAATTAGTTCATTGGGGGGGGGATAGGCTTGAGGAAACAGAATATGTACTCATATAAAGATTCACAGTTTCAGTTTGCACAAAAAGGAGAAGCAAAACCCCAATGCAGATGTGTGAATCAAGTCTCTAATGCATAGATTAATTTTTATCAGCATAGAATTGTATCCTTTTTATTGTTCAGTCTTTATCAGCTGCCTTTATAATTCCTCACCTTTTGGCAATTATGTTTAACACGCCATGTCGCAAAAAAAATTCTATAATAATTCATTGATGATCCAAAACAGAGTTAGAACAATACTGCAACCATTTTAAATTTCTCACATTAAAATTGAATTCACACAATTTTTGAAGAAATCTTTGGTTGGATCCTGTGAATCCCTTCCCTCTGGCACAAACACTTTTATTCAGTTGAAGGAGATGTCCCTTGAGCATTTTGTTTTGGAAGAAAACCACATTTGCATGGAGAAAGCACTTGCATTATTAGAATGGTTCTGTGGGACCCATAGAATCATAGAGTTGGAAGGGCCATACAGGCCATCTAGTCCAACCCCCTACTTAGTGCAGGATCAGCCTAGAGCATCCCTGACAAGTGTTTGTCCAGCCTCTGCTTAAAGACTGCCAGTGAGGGGGAGCTCACCACCTCCCTAGGAAGCTAATTCCACAGTCGAACAACTCTTACTGTAATATATATATATATATATCCCTACTACCCTTTTCACCCATAATTTAAACCCATTATTGTGAATCCTGTCCTCTGCTGCCAACAGGAACTCCCTGCCCTCCTCTAAGTGGCAGTCCTTCAAATACTTAAAGAGAACTATCATGTCCCCCCTCAACCACTTTATTTTTGCATTTGAGAAAATGAACTTTCCCAAAATATTAATTCATAGTTTTGCAATAAAGACAGAACTATATATATATGATAAAGGAACCATTGTGTGTGTTGGGTTTTTTTTTTTTTTAAAAAAACAAAGATACCTCAAATGCTAGGAGTAGAGCAGAGGATAAATCTTAAAGGAATCTCATGAGGAATGTATAGACCAAACCACAAGACTAATTTCCCTACTTTTGTACATGCTGACATTGCAAACATTGCCAGTTAATGCAGTTTCAAACACAGGAGTACATTGCCTGTAAGTCATGTGGGACCAGAGAGCTTAAATGAATGAATTACATATTGATCGGGAATACCTTAAACTTAAAATGCACAGAGACCAAAAAGGCAACAGAGGAACAATACCTGAAATAACAGAGAAATATAAATCCCTGGGTAAATTGTAGAAGAGAAAGCATATCTTTTTATGGCTGAAAAATGACATTTTATGCATGCAATCTCTCTTTTGATTATCAAGTCATTACAGCCAATTTCCAGAATATATTTGGTACCAACATGACTGCCATTGTTCAGTTTATGTCATATAGATCTCTCACCACATAAATGTCACACATGACTTTAAAGGGAGAACAAAGACCATAGCTCTTTCTCATGGGTGAGTATTAGGGATGCTTGACTTCCTGACAATTTGGCTCACTTCCCATTCAGTAGTGGTGGTTAGGCAGCCAATTAATCAATGTTTGGCTGTCCTCAGACTTGGTAAGTTGCAGCAGATTTGGCCAGAAGAGGTATCAGAAACTCAGCTGATTTCTCTCCTCTTCTCCCCAGTCCAAGCTTGGACTGCAGACACAACGGAGAGAAGCTTCTGTCCTTGCTCAGCTTGGAAGAGAACAAAGAGACATGGGCTCTTTCTCTCCCTTTACCAATGCAAACATCAGAAGAATTGCATCGGTACCCAAACATCTTGGAAAAAGGAAGAGCTGCCCTTTGCAAGTCTACTATGTAGCTAGTCTACTATGTAGCTATTTGTCTGAGGAGGTGGATTGGATAAGAACCAGACTCCCAGCTGATCCTCAATCAACTGATTTGGCTTTTGTTCATCTTATTGCCAATGGCGAACAAGGCAAATTTGTCTGTTGGATAGGTTCACAGAAAAATTTGTGAAATCCCTAGTAACTATAATCATTATGATTTATTGATCCAACCAAGCTTAAAAGGAGACTGTGCTATGCACAATCCTTAGGGTTGCCAGGTCCCTCTTCACCACAGGTGGGAGGTTTTTGTGGTGCAGCCTGAGAATGGTGGGGTTTGGGGAGGGGTGGGACTTCAATGCCATAGAGTCCAATTGCCAAAGCGGCCATTTTCTCCAGGTGAACTGATCTCTATCGGCTGGAGATCAGTTGCAATATTTTCTGGGCTTGGTACATGTGATTGGAAACCGAGATTTTTTAGGGTGCCCATTTGCACATATCAAAATTGGAACATATGCATGGTTCTCCATTCACACAAAATGGTAAGGATCACCAGTAGCATGTTCTCCCATTATGTAAGTTTGGAGTATCAAAATAATAACAATTGACAGGGCTAGTTTCTAGTTGATACAAATTGCAGTAGTCCCTACCAATAGCAGTAATGATCACATTTATGTACAGCTTCTACTTCTATCCTGCTTTTCATTTGGGTTCCTCAAAGCCAAGATATCCCAACATAGATCTTTCCTTCCTATTTTGAAAATGAAGCATAGTATATTGACTTGAGTTTTATTGCCAAGTTTTATAAGTATCAGATTACAAAACTGATATAAAATCTGTCAGACCTGAAAAGTAGACCCTTCTGATTTTTGTAGTCAAAGTGGTTGTTTCCCAAGTACAAAGTTTGCCATGCATGTCAAAAGCAGAAGTGCCAACTTTAGTTAAACCACAATGTTTGGGGGGGGGGGGTTTATAGTTAGTAGAAGTGATAAATCATATGTTTAGCAACAGCTTGGCATCAGAATAGCAAATCTCTGACATTTCCAATTAAAAGGATCAAGTAATAGCTGGGAAATACCTATGCAAGAGTTTGGAGTGCTATAACCCATCAGAGTAAACGGAGAATCTTGATGGGCCAACAATCTGATTTAGCATAAGGCTACTTCATATGTTTGTATGGACAACAACTAGAAAACACGGAATGAAAAGAACATAAGGGTTTAGTGTCTATATATTGTGACACCATTCAATTAAGAATTGCAAAATTCAGCTCCTGAAGTGCCACTCAATTAATACTTATTATGTACCTAAGTATATTTAGGTTCTTAAAGGCCCATTAATTGGGAATATGCTGCAATTAGCCCTTAAGTATGTGATTAATATTATAGTAAATGCTCATTTAGTGTTACTTGACATTCATTACCAATGAATAGATATTTAATTGTAGCCTGCTTCCTCTAAAGCGGAATAACAGATCAGCATTTCCTTCTCCTCTGCTATTTGATCTCTTCAGCCCACTCGCCTTTAAGGCTGTAGAACTGTTCTCCTCTTCATGGTTCACTCAGCTAAGCAGAAAATAATCAGTTTTGCAGCTCATAATAGCATTCAGACTGGTGTGCTGGGATTATAAATGTACCAAAGCACACCAAATTACAGTCAGCAAAATATTTTTTAGCCCTCCCATGCAAGGATCTATAAAACACATTCAGAATTATAATTTCCTTTCCCATTTTCCCTCCCCTTCAGTAACCACAGATGTACATGCTAAGGGCAAATGAGGCAAAGAAAATGCAGCAGTCCATAAGTATGGTAATAATACTGCTGGGGTGGGGGGTGTTAAAATTGCTTTCCAATGAACCTGCTTGTGTCATTGGATACCCAAATCAGAACAGCAGAAACACAAGTAGGAATGAACCAACAACTTAGTACAGAGCCACCTGACCAGAACCATTTAAATGCTTACAGTTTGTGTGAAATAAAGTCACATTTTTAAAGAAGTTTTGAAGTAAATAGTTTCTCAATGAGATTAGTTTTCTGACTCCATCTTCAAGGTAATATCAGAGAGCCTAACTTGGGAAAATTGGGACTGGGTTAGACAGCTACAATTGAGTATCCAAACCTGAGATAACCAGGATCCATAGGCATAAAACATTAACAGAGATGACAAAATAATGAGGGAAAGCAGGCAAAAAAGCACAGTATTTAAAATACGAAATAGAACTATCATGACTACTATATAGAGTAAAGCTGATCCAACATTAATTTAATACTTTATGCTCATTTTTACTTTGTCAAACTCCAAATGCCTTATCTGGCTTATCTGTGGACTCTGATTGAAACATGTCTTTATCACCACCAATTTGCAGCATATTGTGATGCTTAATCATTAACAGATAGTCTGTGAGGATTTGAAATTTTGGTGAGAACTAGATTTTAAAAAATAGCATACTGCTTCCTCAATGGAATGACAAATTAACACTGTAAAATTTACCCTTTCCAGCTTTAAATTTAGTTTAAGATTTAATTTGCTGTCTGGAGAATGATTTTTCTCTATCTGCAGATTATAATTTTTTCCCCTGTTGGTTGCATCTTTTTGAAGCCAATACTGAATATTTCCAGGTATTCCATTAAGCTGATACATCTAATTCTCAACATGGGCAAATATACGGATACTAAAATCTGAAGACTGGAGCCATGAACAGACAAGCAGATCTTTATGCAAGCCTGAGAAAAGCCCCAGGTTAGCAAAAAAACATGAAATCTAAAAACAAATACACTGGGTGGTACTTCGACTCCAATAATAGAAGCAATACTTGTAGCTTTAAGTAATGAACACTCTCAATGGCTAGGCAACCAAAACAGTACTACCAGTTGAAACCTTGGTTTCTGTCAGTGAAAGGCAGGAAGAGGGGCAGGGCCATATCCCGGGCTGTTTAAGCCCTTGAGGGAGGACTGATTGGGGACAGCCTGGCAGCAGCCACTGGGTGACTTGATACCAGCGAGTTCAATAGTACCCATGCCATGAAATCATGGCTAGAATCTGGGAGACCCAGAGTTGAATCCCCATTCTGCCATGGTGCTCACTAAGGCCCTTTGTGCAGGGAAAAAATTGCTGCTTGTTAGATGCCAGTACCAGGAGTAAATGTCCTCCAAGAAGAAATCGCTGTGAAACAGTGGAACATCGGAGTCCCTCCCCCTTGAAAATGCTTCTTTGTGATTGGATGTGCTGAAAATCACCAGAGAAGGACACCTATGAAGCGAGGGGGGGGGGGTAGGAGAGACAGCTCCATTCTTAGAGATCCTAACACTCCTACTGAAAATCACTGGCAAGCCACTGGCAAAATCACTGGCGTTTTTTGCTTTTTTGTTTTACTGTGCTGGTGTAACGATGTAACGCTTAATATATTAATACTTGCGTGATATATCACGAAAGTATTAATAAGTTAAGTGGGGGCTTTCAGGGAAGGGAAAGACAAAATAGTGGGGGAGGGGGAAATGAGATGCCCTCCGCAAGTCCTTGTGGGTCCCCCACTTGTACGTGTCTATGATGGATTAATGTCATGATTGAACAGCAATGCAGTCTGTGATCAGACATAAAGGAGCTGATATTATTCAGTGACTGGTTTTTAGCTCAGACTTCATATTCAGTCCTTCCCCATGCTACTATGAAAGAGTACATTAACTTTAAAACTAAGAATTAGCAAACTGAATAGGATCTGTATTACAATACTGTGTATTCTCTGGGATATTATACAGTTCTCAAAAAAAACTTTTCTGTGGCTATTCCATCAGTTTGGCTTTTTCACAGAGCTTTGAAGACCCCGACAAAGTCTCTTCTGTAATATTCTGAGAGCCAGTATGCTGTAGAGAGCCAATGTGTGGTAGGAGTTAAAGTATTGGACTCAGACAGCAGAGACCCAGGTTCAGATCCCCATTCTACTAGAAAATTTACTGGGTAACGTTGGATCAGTCATTCTCTTAGCCTCACAGGTTTGTTGTGAGAATAAAATAAAGGAGGGAGAACTATGTGTACTGCCCTGAATTCCTTGGAGGAAAGGGGGGAAAAAACAACAAATATATCAGTAAGTAGTATTCGGTTTAATGGACCTATGTATATATCTGCACTTTTCCTTTGCGTCTAAGAATAATATTTTAATTAAAATTTTCATTAAAATATATTTTTACCATAAAGTTTCCAGCAATTCCTAGAGCCACCCTTTGTCACTTCCATGTAGCTCTAGGAATTGTCAGGAACACTATGGTAAGAACTTCCTGTAAGCAGATGAGGCCTTGTTTTGTTTTTAATTTTTCTCCCATCACTGTTTCTAGTAGTGGCGGGCAATGAGACCTGTGGCAGGGGATTCCCCCCCCCCTGGGGTTTGGCAGTCCTAGTATTAGAAAAGCAAATATATTATGACAATTTTGGATTTATGTATATTAGCAGTCCTCATCATCTTCATCTTGAATGCAAAGGTTTAAAATATTATAACACTGAATGTCAGTATTCATTGTCAGTATTCATTGACTATTTATTTGGATGTATTTTAGGTCAAATGATTGTTACTTCATGTCTTTAATTATCATAACATTCTTCTTAAATGATCTTCACCCTTCTCATGTTTTTGATCTGATTTCATTCCTCAAGTCTATTGTTAATCTCTCCCTGCAATCTCATTATTCTGATCATGCATTGCTTCCTTATTTTTCTCTTCACCAGCTACCTGTTTCTGGTTAAATTTGTTATCAATTTGAACTTTTTAAAAGGCTATTGGTAAAGCTGCTGCTCCTTTCTATCTTCTTTGATTTCTCATTATCTCTCCCCCACCCAATCTAATCTCCTATGTCTTCAACACCTTCAATTTTGGCCATTGGTTTTTGGAAATCTCTCCCTCTTAATATCCATCTCGCCTCTGAATATCCACCTTTCTTTTCTCTGTCTTCTTTTTAAAAGCTTTGGGAAGCTAGTTATTCTGTACTTCTATACATTTTTAAGCTGTTGTAGTTTTGGGGGTGGGTCTAAATCCATTTTATATTCTAATATTCAGATATTGTATTCATTTTATATTCTAATATTCAAGTGTGGCCCAATCTGTGGATACTTAAATCCGCAGATCAGGGCCACGCTTTCAGAAAACAGTTAGTTCTGCAAACTTGGGGGACTCCCCCATGGTTGCAGAAAAATCAGAAAATGTTAAAACATTACATTGGGGGTTTAAATCCCACCCAGACCACAAGGTTTGTCTGCACCTTTGCTGCTGGCAGGCAGATGGAGAAGTTGTTGGCAGCATTGCTGGGGGGAAGCTGCTGGGAGAGTCACCACCACCATCGGTGCATGTGTGGGGGAAAAGGTGCTGGATGGGTAGGTGGCGAGGAGCATTGCCATTGGTGTTGTGTCAGGGGAAGCTGGGTGGGTAGGAGAGTTGCTGCTGCCATTGCTCTGTGTGTGTGTGTGGGGGGGGGGGGGAAGCTGCCAGACAAGCAGATGGCTGAGAGAGTTGCTGCTATTGCTGTGCATAGCGAAGAACTACTCAGCCGGTGGGAGAGTCACTGTTGCCATTGCTGGGGTGGGGTGGGGAGAGCTACTGGGCAGAGAGTCTCTGCCGCTGTTGTGTGGGGAGCTGCTGGGTGGCAGAAAGAAAGAGTGATGGGGTAGGGAAGGCAGAGAGAGAGAGAGAGAGAGTGACAGTAGGCATAGAGGAGAGAAACAGAAAGTAAGAGAAGGGATGGGGAGGGAGAGAGAGAGAAATGGGGGGGGGGAGGAAGAAGCAAAGGTGGAGAGAATGGGATAGCTGTACCTGCGAGTTCCTTACAGGTCTTCACTTATGAATATGTTTAATTCTCAACATTGCCAAATCTGTGGATACTTAAATCCAGAGACTGGAGCTATGAATAGACAAGACAGACATTTCTACAAACCTAAGAAAAACCCTAGGTTTACAGAAAAATCTGAAATATTTTTTTAAAAGGGTTAAACCACCCTAAATAATAGAAGTGCCACCTATGGCTTTAAGAAACAATGTCCTCAATGTCTGTTTCTAGGTAATCATATACGTATTACCAACCTTTAATAGTTGGCTCCTGTCAGTAAAAGATTGGGAAGAGGGGGAGGGCCCTTTCCAGGGCTGTTTTGGCCCTTGAGGGAGGAGTCATTGTGGCCAGGCCTGGCTGAAACCACTGGGTGACTTGTACAATGGGACTTGCATTAATTTATGTGACTGTCCACTGACCCTCAGCTGGTTGATGAGCAGAAGCAGGCCAGTGGAAGGGGGGAGTAATCTGTGTGCCCAGCGCAATGACATTACTTCCGGGTTGACGCAGAAGCATCAGTACTGCACTGGGGGACACTCTAGCACTCTCCCCCAAAACTCTGTGGAAACTATACCATTTTGGGGGAGGGTGCTAAAATGTTCCCTGCAAGATGCCGGCACTTCTGTATCAACCTGGAAGTGACATTATCATGCTGGGCACACAGATCACCACCCCCAACCCCGCCTCCGAGAAGCTCCCACCAGTTGCCAGGAGGTACCTGGCAACCCTACTCATCCAGGCCCAGCTGCTTCCTACTGTTCAACAGCAAACACCCCATGACCCCACAATAGCAAGTGTGGTCCTGTGGCTAGAGTTTCAGATTAGGATCTGAGAGAACACAGGTTCAAATCCCCACTCTGCCATGGAAGCTCACTGGGTGACCTTTGGCCAGTCAAAAACTCTTTGCCTAACATAACTCAGATATGTTGTGAGGATAAAATAGAAGAGAGTGGAATCATGTAAGCTGTTTTGGGTTTGCTTTGTGGAGAAAAGCAGGGTATAGATGCATTAAATTAATAATAATTGAAGTAGGAGGTGGGGGGCAGATAAAAGGTGGTTGATTGGTGGGTGCAAAGGAGAGAAGGAAGCAGGGAAAGGATATAGGGGCTGCCAGGAGGTAGTAATGTAGGAATGGGGATACAGAGGGAAGTGAGATGCCCTCTGCAAGTCCTTATGGATTCCCTGCCATGCAATTGGCCATGGTCTACCTGGCATTGTGCCTGCCCTGACAACTGGCACCACACAACTTGGCTAGAGTTTTCCCAGGGAGATGCTGCCAGGGGGAGGGAAGGAGACAAAACTGAAGACAGGAGAGCAGATAAAGGTCAGTGGGGTGGAGGCATGAAAAGGGAGGAGGAGGAGGAAGAAGAAGAAGTAGTGTTGGTTTTTATATGTGGACTTTCTCTACCACTTTAGGAAGAATCAAACTGACTTACAATCATCTTCCCTTCCCCTCCCCACAACAGACACCCTGTGAGGTAGGTGGGGCGGAGAGAGTGTGACTAGCCCAAGGTGACCCAGCTGGCTTCACGTTTAGGAGTGGGGAAACAAATCCAGTTCACCAGATTCGGGTCCGCCGTTCATGTGGAGGAGTGGGGAATCGATACCCGATTCTCCAGATCAGAGTCTACCACTCCAAACCACTGCTTTTAACCACTATACTACGCTGGCGGGGAGAAGTCTATGGGGGCTTTCCAGAAAGAGAAAGAGGAAATAGTGGGGTAGGGGAGAATGAAATGCCCCCACAAGTCTTTGTAGGTCTCTCACTCCCCCACCCCCAATTCTTCATTTCCTTCTTCATCCACACACTATTTTATTGGTTGCTTTTAAATTGCAAGCGTGTCTTTCAAAAGATATTGCCCAGCACCTAGTAATTGTAGCCACTTTAAAACAAAAGCTTGATGATGATGAAATTGAATCTGAATGGTGAAATGGTATCATTTCATTGAATGTGCTTAATGCATCAGATGTTTATAAGCGCAAGAGACTGATAACCTGCTCATTGTTTGTGGTACTAATTGAAATCCAAGTGAATCAGTTTAATTTGTTGCTCAATAGGCCCCCGTTTCCATGGAGCTGGGTTGTTTTCTCCCACAGTTACCTTGACACAGGCACACACTGAAATTTAGCAAAGTAGGGAGTATACACAGACAGAGATCCCCACCCAGCACTACATTCATTGCAGTAAAGGAAAATGATCTATCCTTGCATAACTATGGATTCAAAGATTTGTGTTCCTGCTTAGCAGAATATATCATTGGGGGCAGTTAAGTTAGGAGCAGTTGACACAGATAACTGGTTCACAGAGGGAGCTTCTGAAACTTGTTTCATTATGTAGAACAAGAGTTTAGATATTTGTTAAGAGGTGCAGGGTGTCTCAGAAATATTTAACTACACTAAATGGAGATTCTGTAATTAAGATGTTACTCTCACCAAGTCTAGAACAAGAAGAGAGTTGGTTTTTATACCTCACTTTTCTCTACCTTTAAGGAGTCTCAAATAGGGTTGCCAACCTCCAGGCACTAGCTGGAGATCTGCTATTACAACTGATCTCCAGCCAATAGAGATCAGTTCACCTGGAAAAAAATGGCCGCTTTGGCAATTGGACTCTATGGCATTGAAGTCCCTCGCCTCTCCAAACCCCGCCATCTTCAGGATCCACCCCAAAAACCTCCCGCCGATAGCAAAGAGGGACCTGGCAACCCTTGACTCAAAGCAGCTTACAGTCACCTTCCCTTCCCCTCCCCACAACAGAAACTTTGTGAGGTAGGTGAGGTTCATTAGCTGTCCGGCTGATAGGGTGCAGTCCAAGAGAATGCCTGGGTCATTTCTTTAAGTGCCGATTGATTAGAGGGATGGATGCAGGTAGGAAAAGTATTGCTCTGATCTGAGCAGTGATTAAATCATCTTAAGGTAATACAGTGGGGTCTAGCTGGTCCCACTGTTAAGTTGGGCACACCTTTAGGCTAAGAGGACAGTCAGCTGCCCAACCCCTTCCTACCCAGGCTTTAAACAAGATGGCTCCCAAACTCTGAGGGGCATCCCCTTTGGGGGAGCAGTGCCCTGCTCCTGATGCCAGTCTTAAAGGCCTCCCTGCCTCCAGAAGCCCTTAATGAGAGGAGGGGTCCAACTGCTCACAATCTTCAACATTTGAGAGCCATTAGAGTAGATAACCTTAAATAGCAAAAAGTCTGTTTCATATAGTTGCCACAGAAAGTGGCATAATTTCTTGGAATTATGAAAATCTTTGGTGTGAACATCGTAAATCTGTCTTGAAACATTGAAGAAGAAGAGTCAGTTTTTATATGCTGATTTTCTCTACCTTTTTAAGGAGAATCAAACCGGTTTACAATCTCCTTCCCTTCTTCTCCCCACAACAGACATCTTGTGAGGTAGGCGGGGCTGAGAGAGCTCTAAGAGAGCAGTGACTTGCCCAAGGTCACTCAGTTGGCTTCATGTGTAGGAGTGGGGAAACCAACCCAGTTCATCAGAGTAGAGTCCGCCGCTCATGTGGAGGAGTGGGCAATCAAACCTGGTTCTCCAGGTTCTCACTACACCACACTGGCTCTCATAGATTATGCACTGAGAAAATTCACTAGAGGCACCAGAAAGATGCTACCTCTTGCACTGTGATTGTAGGGATATAAGCTTTGTACACATATTGTGATAGTTCAGTAGTGTGGGGAAAAGACCACCTCAATTTCTAAACCAACTGAGGCAGAGTGAACTAAACTATTGTTATTTTATTCAATTTATATACCCTACTGTCTTCCCAGCCAACAGAGTGACAAACGGTCATTACACAGTCCAAAAATATAAAAATTCAGGAACACAATACACTAAAATCAATAAAAATTGCAACAATAAGCCATTAAAAACCAATTACACCAGTTGGTGGCCATTAATAAGACACTAGGCCACAGTAAGTCAGGGGGAAGGCAGTCAGGACCCCACCCAGTCCTGTAAGATGAAACAAGAAGGGGAAGAGGGAGGCCAGCCATGATCTAACCCATAGCTGCCCTCAACCGTAGGCCTGGCAGAACATCTCAGTCTTACAGGCCTTGAGGAACTGCATCAGGACCCACAGGGCCTTGGTCTTACTAGAGAGAGAGTTCCACTGCCCTGGCCCTAGTTATAGAATCATAGAGTTGGAAGGGACCACCAGGGCCATCAAGTCCAACCCCCTGCACAATGCAGGAAATTCACAACTACCTCCCCCCTCCACACCCCTAGTGACCAGAAGATGGCCAAGATGCCCTCCCTCTCATCATCTGCCTAAGGTCACAGAATCAGCATTGCTGACAGATGGCCATATAACCTCTTCTTAAAAACCTCCAGGGAAGGAGAGCTTACCACCTCCCGAGGAAGCCTGTTCCACCGAGGAACCACTCTAACTGTTAGAAAATTCTTCCTAATGTCTAGATGGAAACTCTTTTGATTTAATTTCACCCCGCTGGTTCTGGTCTGACCTTCTTGAGCAACAGAAAACAACTCGGCACCCTCCTCTATATGACAGCCCTTCAAGTACTTGAACATGGTTATCATATCCCATTCCCCTCTCAGTCTTCTCCTGTTCAGGCTAAACATACCCAGCTCCTTCAACCTTTCCTCATAGGACTTGGTCTCCAGACCCCTCACCATCTTTGTTGCCCTTCTCTGGACATGTTCCAGCTTGTCTACATCTTTCTTAAATTGTGGTGCCCAAAACTGAACACAGTACTCTAGTTGAGGTCTAACCAGAGCAGAGTAAAGCGATACCATCACTTCGCGTGATCTGGACACTATACTTCTGTTGATGCATCCCAAGGCTGCATTTGCCTTTTTAGTTACAGCATCACACTGCTGACTCATGTTCAGTGTTTGGTCTACTAAGACCCCAAGATCCTTTTCACACACACTGCTGCTCAAACAAGTCTCTCCCATCCTATAATTATGCATTTGATTTTTCCTACCTAAATGCAGAACTTTACATTTGTCTTTGTTGAAGTGCATTTTATTAGTTCTAGCCCATTTCTCCAGCTTGTCAAGATCATCCTGCATCTTGGCTCTGTCTTCTACCGTATTTGCTACCCCTCCCAATTTAGTATCATCTGCAAATTTAATAAGCATCCCCTCTATTCCTTCATCCAAATCATTTATAAAGATGTTGAACAACACAGGGCCCAGAACAGATCCCTGAGGAACTCCACTAGTCACTTCTCTCCAAGTGGACAAGGAACCATTAACTAGCACTGTTTGGGTACGATCTGTCAACCAGTTGCAGATCCATCTAACAATAATAGGATCTAATCCACATTTTCCCAATTTGTCAACTAGAATACTATGTGGAACCTTATCAAAAGCCTTACTGAAATCTACATAAACTATGTCTACAGCATTCCCCTGATCCAGCAAGGTAGTAACTTTCTCAAAAAAGGAGATAAGATTAGTCTGACATGACTTATTCTTGAGAAACCCATGCTGGCTCTTAGTGATCAGATCCATCCTTTCTAAATGCTCAAGGACGGACTGTTTGATGATTTGTTCGAACACTTTTCCTGGTATAGAAGTCAAGCTGATGAGTTGGTAGTTACCTGGATCCTCCTTTTCCCCCTTCTTGAAGATGGGGACATTTGCCCACCTCCAATCTTCTGGCACCTCACCTGTTTGCCAAGACTTTTCAAAAATAATGGACAGAGGTTCTGAAATTACATCTGCAAGTTCTTTGAGTACCCTTGGGTGCAATTCATCTGGCCCAGAGGATTTTGTTTCATTTAAAGAAACCAGGTGTTTGTGCACTACCCCAATGCCAATTCTAGGCTGAAGACAGCTGGACACTCTTCGGGCTGGGGTCTACCAGTAAGTTGTTGTTAGCAGACTGTAGAGCTCTCTTGGGGATGCACCAAGAGAGGCGGTCTTGCAAATACAGTGGTCCCAAACTGTTTAGGTGAAAACCAGCACCTTGAACCTGATGCAGTATTCCATCTGGAGCCAGTGAAGCTGTTGAAGTACTGGCTGAATGTGCATCCTCAGCAGGGTCTTGGTAAGGACCTGCGCTGCAGCATTTTAGATCAGTTGGAGTTTCCAGGTCAGTCTCAAGGGCAGCCCTACGTAGAGCGAGTTACAGTAATGTAGCCTTGGCCATCCATCCATCCATCAACAGGTAAATCTGGGTGTCATCAGCATACTGATGACAACCCAGTTCAAAACTCTGGACTAGCTGGGCAAGGGGGCACCAATAGATGTTAAGCAACATAGGGGAAAGGATTGCTCCCTGCGGAACCCCATACACAAAAGGGATGCTGTGATGATATTCAGTACTACGTCACCTGCTCATCAAGATCTACTGGATGAAAATTCCCTGTGTTTTGATCATATCAGGGCAACAGTCATGAAGTTACTAACATGATTCAAATCTGAAAACGATGTCATTCCCCCCACCCCAAGTGCTGGTTGGAAAGTACACCTGATACATTTTGGACAAGTTATGAATAGCGGTAAATGGCATGAAAGGTGCTTGCTGTTTGAAAGCCAATCTCCATTTGTGATTCTGAGGACACTGTGAGCTTTGATACCAGTGAGTTGCTGAGGAAAACCAAATGAAAGTTCAGTTCCTCTTTCCCCTCTGACATATTTTGACTGACATAACTTTACGTCTGGATTGCCTAAATCTGCAGTTTGAAAGCAAGCATCAGAGAGCATCAGACCTTGCTACTCACTAGGACAGTTTTGAAACAAGCTTTTTTAAAAAAATGAAATTCAACAGCTGAATTTGATTTTTACCTGCCTGTGGTGTCCTTTATCGGAACTGAGCAGGTACTTTGAATGGCCACAGCTTCATTTTTAACAATTATTTTGGCAAAATATTGTCGAAGGCTTTCACGGTCAGAGTTCATTGGTTCTTGTAGGTTATCCGGGCTGTGTAACCGTGTAACCGTGGTCTTGGAATTTTCTTAACTTAACTTAACTTCCATAGGGAAACGTAACTGCTTTCTTAGAGCTCATTAGCACACCAGAGAATCCAGTGCACCACACTACCTATCTGTATTTTTTTAAAACTCTGAGATGAGTAACCAGGTTTTTCCTACTATCGACTAGTGACAAACCATAGAGACATGTTTCAATTTGTATCTATGTGCACTTTAAAAGTACAATCTGGAACACATTTTGAACATGCATAGAATATAAACTTCTCAGGTTGTAGAAACTGTTTGAACTTCAGAAAACGGTGATACCTTGACTTTTTTTTTTTTGCATTATTTGCCAAGAAATGCTTGTTTTGGAACTTGAGGAAAAAGTCAAGCTGTTTTTCCACACTCCCTGTTTGTGTACTTTGAGCTGGCTGCTTGAGTTGGACTCTCTGGGGTTCACAGCAGGTGTGAAATGCAAGGTTACACAGCAAAGACCGTTTGGCCTTCATTTTATTGCAAATTGTTCCTAGAATGTTTGCCTTTGTTCTGTTGTTTGCTTTTGGTTAAGAGCTGAGCCCTTGTGGCTCACCCAGATATGCCCTCGAGTCCCTGTCCTTCCAATTTATCACCTGACAGCAATGATTGTACAGTGTAATTAAAAGTCAACGCGAGCTTTTTGGATATATGCTATAATGAAAGAACCATCTGAAATTAGGACTTAAATAATAACGGGTTCAGGGACATGCAGGCTGGTATTTGTTATGCATTTTAATAGAGGAACTTTGCAGTTAATTGGAGGCTAACTAAACCCCTTGGACACATTTCAAGTCACGTCAGTGTTTTTTTCTCCCCAAGGAATCTGATAGGCGATGCGGCTTAGAACTGCCTTTTTCTATCTTAATTACCACATTGAGTTGTTCTAATGTTGGTTTACTTTAGAAGTATGCATTATGATTATAAGCAAGCAAGAGATTTTTCCCCCCTATAGGCAACTGGAATCCAATTTCAAATTTAAACACTTTAATATCTATGAAAGTTAAAGGGGCAGAGGAAGAGAGGCAGACCAATTTCAGGGTAAAGTTTCATCCACATCCTGTGCGCATGATGCATGTAATTTGAAGTCGACAACATGAGTCAATGTGACCCACCTCCTCTATCAACGCACCTCCAGGGCTGAAAAAGTTGCCAAACAGCATGGGGCAATGTTATGTCTACTCTTGTATGTTGCTGTATATCCGAAAGAATGTAGGAGTGCCCTTCCCAAGAGCTGATATAATAAAAGGGTGAACTTTCATTATTGCTGAAAAAGCCTATGGCTAAAATTTTTCAATGTATGTTAGCATGGCCATGTGGGCCTTCATGGGGAAAAAAAGAAACACCAAAACTTCCAATGTATTCGACACTACCGCAAAATCTGTGAGCAATTTCAGTTGGATGGTATGCACAATGTCATGGAGAAATAAAGGTCTGTTTCTGTCTGTTTTTTTTGAACATTTTGGTGGTCGTTGTTTCATTTTTGTCATTTAGTTTTCTACCATACTCTTTGCTAGCAGTCAGTTGTTATATTAGGGATGGATAATGTTTGCCTTAGAAACAATAGGAAGTTGCTGAGCAATTACCTTGTGTTCCTTGGCACAACCAAGAAACTGAATTGAATTAAAAAAACTCTCAGTAGTAATTTGCCCTCCAACTTGAGCTAATTTTTATGTTTAGCATTTAGGATCGGGACTTCTAAACATGAAGCATATCCTCATTTCATTGTATCCTTGTACTGCTTCTAGGGATGCCAGCCTCCAGGTGGGCCCTGGCGAACTGCCAGAATTACAGCTCATCTCCAGACTACAGAGATCAGTTCTCTTGGAGAAAATGGATGCTTTGGAGGGTGGACTCTTTGGCATTGTACCTCACTAAGGTCCTTGTCATCTCCCAGGCTCCATCTCCAAATCTCCAAGAGTTTCCAGCCTGGATCTGGCAACCCTACCCCCCAACCCCCACTGGTGGCCAGGGGGGAACTGGCAATCATAACCAGTTCTGAAAATAAATTACAGAGATAGCTAGTATCTTGACCAATCCAATGCAATGAACTTTGTACTTGTACAGTGATGGGCAGATGGTCCAGCTCCATATGGCTGTGATTACTAGGGTTGCCAGGTCCCTCTTCGCCATCGGCGGGAGATTTTTGGGGCAGAGCCTGAGGAGGGTGGGGTTTTGGGGGGAGAATTCAATGCCATAGAGTCCAATTGCCAAAGCGGCCATTTTCTCCAGGTGAACCGATCTCTATCAGTTGGAGATCATTTGTAATAGCAAGAGATCTCCAGCTAGTACCTGGAGGTTGGCAACCCTAGTGATTACTCTAGAGTTTACAATGGTATAACTAGTCAGTATACTATGCTGTCCTAGCAGCAATGTCAAGGAAGCATGACATCACTTCCAGGTTTTCCTGGAAGTGATGTCACATTGTCACTGACAGCCCTTTCTCATGCTGGCTTCCAACTGTTGCTGTTTCTGGGTTAGTTACCCTTGTCTTGCCATGCTGGGTGGGAGTGGGAGGGAGGCTGACTCCATGGCGAGGTCTAAGCAGATCATGTATGTCATACTTGAGTGGAACAAATTGTCTGTGGGCCATAGTGTTGGTCCTTGATCTACTTCTGCTCTTCATACTTTCTTGCAGGCATTCTGTTTCTAAACATGGCTTAAGAAACTTCAGGCTAAAGTTGCTGAATACACAAGATAATTCAGGAACAGATGCAGTTAACAAGTATAATTTGCCCTGCAGATTTGGGAATAAACCTATGAGCATTTCATAAAGCATAACATATTAGCAACCAGTGTTAGACTACCAACCTGTATTCCATGTCTTACAACAATGAAGGAAACTTCATCCATCTGAAAAGAGTCTGCTTTTCATGTGACCTCAGGTCACCAATCTGATATCTAGAAGGACTTGTGAAGTATTTGTCTGTTGTCCTGTCCCTGTCATTTTAGACCTCTGCAATGGTTTGCATAAATGAATTGAAATAACATTTCACGCCAATCCACGACAATGTCTCTGGGGAGGGGCTGTGGCTCAGTGATAGAGCAGCTGCTTGGCATGCAGAAGGTTCCAGGTTCAATCCTTGGCATCTCCAGTTAAAGGGGTTAGTCAAGTAGGTGATGTGAAAGACCTTTACCTGAGACCCTGGAGAGCCACTGCCGGTCTGAGTAGACAATACAGACTTTGATGGACCAAGGGTCTGATTCAGTATAAGGCAGCTTGATGTGTTCATGTGCTTTTTATATTATCTTAGGTGCTGTGGAACACAGGCAGGGTGCTGCTGCAGTCGTCTTGTTTGTGGGCTTCCTAGAGGCACCTGGTTGGCCACTGTGTGAACAGACTGCTGGACTTGATGGGCCTTGGTCTGATCCAGCAGGGCTTTTCTTATGTTCTTCTTATGTTCTTATGTTCTGAAGACCATAATGGAGGTCTTGAATGATCAACAAATTTCTTCAGTATTGAATGTTCTCCAGAGGCCAGTGACATGTTGACCCTCATTACTGCAGCATATGCACAACCATTTGTTATGCTTCATTTCCAAGTGCGTTGTTATAGTGAATGCATTTTAGCTTCAGTCTCTGATTCCAATGAATTGTAAAAAAAATCTGTCACATTATATTTTATAATCATGTAGTGTTCTTTTCTAAGGCTTATATATCACATATCCTGTCCTGTTGCTCAACAAAGTACAGGAAGGAACTGTTTTTAACATTACACCTGGGAGTGTGGATTCTAGTTTGCAATTCTCCAATTTATATCTACATCAATAACAAAAACTGAAGTCCCTCCATAATCAATGTCCTCCCTTCAGTACTGGCCTTCCTTATCTGTATAAACATTTCTTTGCAGCGCTTTCTCATTATTTCTCAGAGGCTCGGATTCTTTTACCTTATACTTTTTCAGTTCAGTCCAGAATTTCTTTTTGACATGATAAACCAAATGCCTTTGTTAAAAAGATTCCTCTGGAAGTGATAGCAACATTTGTCCTTTGTTTCCCCCCTCTTCAGCTCCAAACCCTAGTTCTTTGTCTTTTTAATACAATAACCTCATTATTCTGCAATATTTTGTTCTTCCACCAGCTCCATATCTTAACTCATTTTTCCCCTCCCTTTCTATACATGATTTTCGCCCATTTATTATTCCACTCAATTCTTGTTGAAGAGCAACCAGTTTAATTTATCCTCCAAATGCATTCTTTTTTCCCTTAGCCACTTGTACATAATGGAAAGGAGTTTAACAATATTCAGCTTATGTGAATCAAACTTTAAGGTTTCCA
Source organism: Euleptes europaea (assembly GCF_029931775.1). Taxonomy (NCBI): domain Eukaryota; kingdom Metazoa; phylum Chordata; class Lepidosauria; order Squamata; family Sphaerodactylidae; genus Euleptes; species Euleptes europaea. The sequence continues at coordinate 59,856,962 of NC_079319.1, forward strand.
TACCAGCATGGTGTAGTGGCTAAGAGTGGTGGTTTGGAGTGGTGGAATCTAATCTGGAGAACCAGGTTTGATTCCCCACTCCTCCACAATTGGCAGATGCTAATCTAGTGAACTGGGTTGGTTTCCCCACTCCTACACATGAAGCCAGCTGGATGACCTTGGGCTAGTCACAGCTGTCTTAGAGCTCTCTCTGCCTCACCTACCTCATAGGGTGTCTGTTATGGGGAGAGGAAGGGAAGGTGATTGTAAGCCAATTTGATTCTTCCCTAAGCGGTAGAGAAAGTCGGCATATAAAACTGACTCTTCTTCTTACACTACATTTTGAACTCTGGGACAGATACCCCAAATACAAAATGCATAGATATTGTTAGGAATGGCAACTGGTGTAGTGATCACTATTTTCCCCTTCAGAACATTTGAGTACAAGTCTGTTCTTAACATTGTGTTTCACACATGTACTCTTTCTCTTCATTTTGAAACCCAACAAAGGAATGCATTGCAATGTTACAGCATAGTTGTGCAGTGTAGCATAGGAGAATTAGTTCTGCAGTTTACCAGCGAGGGAAAGGGTCCTCTGCAATGTAATCCCAAGTAGACTTAAACCCTTCTAATCCATTGGAGTCAATGGTCTTATGTTAGTATAATTCTGTTTAGGATTACACAGGCTAATAAGTAATTCTCAGAAACCACCAAAGGAAGGTAAACTGTAAAAGGGTGTTAAAGTATAGACAGTGGGATGTCAGTGCCAGTCTGCTGATCCTTTATAATGCTGTTTCTATTGTATGGTGAGAACAGTGCAAACAAGCAGACACTTCTGTGTTTAACAACCCATGTACAAAAATGCTCTGGGACATACAACAGGACAACAAAAGATAGTAAAATATGTATCTGTTTCCTATTTTGTGTTTGAACCCAGGTCACTCCTGTAACAACAACAACAACAACAACAACAATAATAAGTTTAATACGGTCCAAGACCAGCAAAGGTCACTCCTGTATCTTTGAGATGGAACAGTAACAGGCTATAGGTTGAAAAGTAATGTTTCTCCATGCTGAATCCCAGTGCTGCAAAGCCTGTATTCAGCTACTATTGTATATTGCTGGAAAATGTAGTAAGACACGACATCTTGCATATGTAGATGGCCTCGGAGATGGTGGACACAAGAAAAGCAATTACATTTCTGCTATATCTTAGACTAAAAAAGTAAGAAAGCAAAGCTTCAGGTTAGAGCTCATACTGAGCAAAAGTAAAGAACTGGGGCATATTAGGGGGAGGAAATATCTTCCTTGCCTATGTTTATTAAGTGAGTGTTCCTTTGCTTAATTTTCCCCCACAGCATATTGAAATTGTGAAACTCGAACCTTTGGTAAATTTTTACATGCATGGTAGCAAATTATCCAGAGAAGTTGCACAATGTTTACCATCAGGCCCAGATTAGTCATACAAGTTTTGCAGTAGTGAGTTGTGTCCCTAAAAAAATACATGTTTAGAGCGGACACTTTTTTGGCAGATTTCTAGTAGCATTATATGAGTTTCCCCATAACATTTTGGCCTAGATCTGTTCTGTTGGCATAATAGCTATACTGCCAGTAGAAGAACAGTCACTGAGGCATGAGAGTACCTTATGTTAAGAGAACTACATTGTATCCTAACAATTTTCTACTAGCTTAAGGAGATGTAACTAGACTAGACTGCTTCCTGTAGGAACCCTGAATTGGGAAGAGTTAGGGCAGTATCCAATGCTCTCAGTCAGACTAGAGGGGCTGTGGCTCAGTGATAGAGCAGCTGCTTGGCATGTAGAAGGTCTCAAGTTCAATTCCCAGTGTCTCCAGTTATAGGCAAGTAGGTGATGTGAAAGACCTCTGAGACCCTGGAGAGCCTACCGGTCTGAGTAGACAGTACTGACTTTGATGGGCCAAGGGTCTGATTCAGTATAAGGCAGCTTGATGTGTTCATGTGTAGAGGGGAGAAGGTTTAGACTCACCCTTTTCTTCTTCCTCTCTACTGTGAGCTGGGTGGGAGCTGCAGCTCATTCCCTTCAAGCACTTATGGCATCTTGCCAGAGGTTGTATGTCACTATGTTTGCCTTTGCTACTGCTATGTTGTCCCTGAGGCCTTTGGAGATGCATGACACAAAGTTCTCAGTGGTGTCCTGCTGTCTGAACATCCTTGCCATGCTGTAATACTATCTTCTTGCCACTTGCTATCTGATCAGCCCTTGCCATCAAAACAAGTTCATGGCTCCCAGCATCTGAGTGTAGCCACTGCACAATCTCTTCACCAAAGGAACAATGCAAAGTCACATTTCTGGCTTGGTAGTTCTCTGTAGAATCCAAGCTATTGGTCTTTTGGAGGTTACTTTGATCTGAAGTTATACCTGAACAATGGTTATGTATTTTGACATACCAACTAGTCAACATTCCAACTAATACGGACTAGTTTCCCAGGTGGCAAAGCCATTAGCTGCACAGTTGGGAAACTGAGGTCAAAGTTGTCAAACGTATGAAACATTGCTTCAGTACTGGAAGGTACTGAACAAATCCAATATAAATTGATGAGAGCAAGGTGCTAAGTGGAATTATGATAAGCTTAGCCTTGATCAATGAGAGTTAACAAATACTGGATCCAGAGACATAAAGCTTAATTCTTGCACTACATCTGTTGACAAAGCAAATAGTCTAGTACGCACAGCTGCATAGAGTAAGTAAACTTTAGAGCCCTGTATAATTTGTTCTAAGGATTATATACAGTATATCTAGAATTTTTTGACAGGACCAGCATTAAACCATAAGATTAACGGGTAGGCCTATGAAGTATATCAGCATGAATATTAACCCACACTCTCGAGTACTGACAGCTCCCTAATGACTCCTTAGCCTGTGACATTAAGCAGGTTGCTAACATTCAGAAGATGTCGCCCAATTGTTACGTTATTCTATATGGGGGCTGGATCATTCATTAATCTAACATGATGCATCTAATGATAACTTCAAGAAAACAAAGATAAAGAAAAGATCCCCCCCCCCCCCAGGGTCAAACAGTAAGAGCTTTACTCAGACAAAATGCCTGATAGAAATTAAACACTACTCACACAAAGTGAATACGATTTCCCTCTTGGGTCCAGTATCTTTAAGATAATTCACTACCATTCAGGGAGGAAGTTTTAATTACTGCTGAAATAGAGTCTTTCCTTTTTGCAAGCATTATCCACACTTTTACATTCCTCCAGTGAACCTCTTTAGCCCCCTTGAGTATATCTTTATTAATTCTAAGTTGTATTGACTTGGTTTATAATGATAAATAATAATGTTCTCTCCAGTCCAGCAAGAGAGATTTTATCGTGGCAGCAGCCTTTTGCAATCAATGCACCTGGATACAGGCATAGCCTCCTTTACACTGCAACATACATCCATGTCTCATTGAACAAGAAGCATTCCCATCCAAAGCCCTCCAGACATTTTTGCAGAAGTGAGCATGAAGGTTGGTGGCTGTTGAAAGACAACAGAAATATGAGGCTCTTAACACTCAGAAATAAGAACGTCCAAGCATACATGTAGCCTGTCTCCAGACCAGTTAGGAGAAATAATTTTACAGGAGACATGAGTGATTCAACTGTTCTTCTTCAAAGCTTCAAGTAGGTACCGATAACATTGTTAGATTATTAGATCTAGTGGTGCTGTGTATGAGAAAACTGTTGTGGTGAATACGCAGAGCTGGAGCAAGGGGATTTGGGCTATCCCATACCTGTCTAATCTTGAATATGGCTGCCAATCCCTTCTGGTATCCTGTATTATCTTTAATAGGTGATACTTTTCTGTTAATGGAGTCAAGTGTGTGCCCAGGTGGGCAAGGCATCAACAAAATATGTATATATTGTTACAGGAACCACGGTTTTGTACTGTTTAAATTTTTTGCTGTTTTGGGTTCCTACTTCTTTGTAGCTATGCACTTGCAAATGGACTGTGAGTCATGATCCATCTATTTTAGCATACTTTATTTATTCAGCCGCAGAACTCATGAAATACCCATAAGAACGTCACAAATGCAGGCTAAAAAATCAGAAGCACTAAGATTTAGTTACAATAAGACAACACCTGAAGGATACATCCTGCTGTAAATGGAGTGATTTTAATATTCCATTTTTTCTCAACACACAAACCACAAAGCACACCTTACAAATCTGTATAAATATTTTAGCTGAATAATTTAGATTTTCAGATTCGATTTGTTGTTGTCTGCATTTGTTTCAGATATGCATAACTCCAGTACTATTTCTTGATTTTATTTGTAGCTTGGCCTTTCTTTTTTGATCTCAAACAACATTATTATCCTCCAAACACTCCTATGAGAGGTTAGGCTGAAAGATGGTGAGTGACTTCCTCAAGGTCGCATAGTGAGTTTTATAGGTGAGATGAAAGTAGAACCTGGTTCTAGTGTGTGGTCAGAATATACATGTACTTCAAAAATGTATGCATGACTGTGGTCTCTTTCTCCCCTTCTAAACAACTCAGGGCAGAGAAACTACTTTCCTTCCTATCATAGTCATCCCTTGCTTAGGAAACTGCAAGTTTAGCTAAGGACAATTCTTGGTCATTGTATTCAGAAACTTTGACTAACCAGAGAAACACCACTCCCATGTTTGAAAAGAATATTGAATCCCAGATATTATGAGGTTTATTAAGGGAGAATGATACAATGTCATGACAGGATAATAAGCAGATATAAACAATAAAAAGAATACCAAGGACACAATAGCTAATCCCTCCTAGATAGGGTTGCCAACTCTGGGTTGGGAAATTCCTGGAGATTTGGGGGACGGCATCTGGGGAAGGCAGGGTTTGGGGAGGGACCTCAGCAGGATATAATGTCATGGAGTCCACCCTCTGAAGCATCTATTTTCTCCCAGGGGACTGATGCCTATCACCTGGAGATCAGTTGTCATTCCAGGAGATCTACAGGCTCCACTTGGAGGTTAGTAACCCAACTCAAGCAGGGCAAAAAGGAGAAGGAAAAGAAGATGGACGGTGAGGAGAAAGAGAGAGCTTTATAGCTACAGATCTGGGGACTAGGGGTGGTGGTCCAGGGAGGAATCCACCACTCATTCAAGGGTCAGCAAATAATTCCAAGGGGAATTATCAGGGCTATGTGTTGTGACCACAAGTCACCTTGGAGCAGACAAAAAGCATACTTTGGGAAAATTTATTTATTTGTTTATCTTTTAAAGGCATTTTTATGCTTCCTTTCCACCCAATCAGGGTCCATAAGGTGGCGGACATATAAACATTTAAACAGTTAAAAATACATTTAAAATTATAAAATTCAGTTAATAACACATAAACATGAAGAAGAAGAAGAAGAAGAAGAAGAAGAAGAAGAAGAAGAAGAAAGAAGAAGAAGAAGAAAAAGAAGAAGAAGAAGAAGAGTTGATCTTTGTATGCCGACTTTCTCTACCACTTAAGGGAGACTCAAACCGGCTTACAATCACCTTCCCTTCCCCTCCCCACAACAGACACCCTGTGAGGTAGGTGGGACTGAGAGATCTCTAAGAGAGCTGTGACCAGCCCAAGGTCACCCAGCTGAGTTCGTGTGTAGGAGTGGGGAAACAAATCCAGTTCACCAGATTAGCCTCCGCCGCTCATGTGGAGGAGTGGGGAATCAAACCTGGTTCTCCAGATCCGACTCCACCGCTCCAAACCACCACTCTTAACCACTACACCATGCTGGCTACACCACAGCACTAGAGAATACCATTTATTGGAGGTAGGCCAGACAGGGGGGAAAGATCTTCACCTGCTGGTGAAAGATTCTGTCCCCATTTACAAGGCAAAAAGGACTGTGACTTTGGTAATGAATGGAGCAGGAATGCCTATCTAGGAGAGTCATACCTATCTAGGAGAGAATGAGAGAATGCTTCATGAGTCCAAATAAAGGCAAAATTAGGACAGCTCTTGAATGGAGGCTTCAGAGGAAGATTTGAACCTGGGTAAAGGTGGGAAATAGGCTGAATCTCGCTGGAACAAATATGGGCAATGTTCCTGGAGAGGAAATTTAGACATGAAAATAGCAGTAGAGTCTGTTTTGTACAACAGCCACTGAAATCAAGAGTATGGGTGGTCTGTAATTAATTCCACGAATACAGTTTCTGAATGAGGTCTTCAACCCCAGGATTGTCTAGAGGTTTTTTTTTAATTAATTTTGAGCTAGTGTGGTTTATTCAAGTGTGCTCGTTTTTCCCTCCTTCAATTTGTGCCATTTATTCTTAGCTGGCTAGATTCTTGTTTACTTGCCCTTCATACAAAATGGAGACATGCAGATCACAGGGTTGCCAGTTCCGGGTTGGGAAATACCTGGAGATTTGGGGGGCAGAGCCTGAAAAGGGCAAGGTTTGGAGAGGGGAGGGACTTCAATGCCATAGAATCCAATGGCCAAAGTGGCCATTTTCTCCAGGTGAACTGATCTCTATCGGCTGGAGATCAGTTGTAAGAGTGGGAGATCTCCAGCCACCACCTGGAGGTTGGCAACCCTACTCAGACATCACAATGAAGTGGATAGGGACACAAATGGAGGCAAGGGGAGGTGACATCAAGTTAATTTAGTTAGCACACTTCTGTGTCTCTACACTATGGGCATATCTTAAGATCATAGCCTGCCATTATTTTTTCTTGACCTAGGATTTTGGAAATGTGTTCAGCAGGGAAAAAGGAGAAAATGAAAAGACAACAGTTAAATGTTCTGCTACAAGTGATTTCAGACAATGTTTCTGAATACTTACAATATGTCATGAGTGTTTCTCATTGCCATGATTGACGAATAGAATAATAAAAAAAAACCTTTAAAAATTACAACGACACTTTCATAGCCAGCCATTTAGTTTTGCCAGTAAACAACAACAACAACTTATATGGCTTTTGGATTAACCAATTTATTGTTTATAATATGCAGAAGTTCATTACATCCTGATATATGACATTGACCTCCGTCGATCTGGTTCTTTCTCCGATACATTTTCCTTTACAAATAAAAAAAAACCTTCTGCCTGCATCTTAATGCTAAACCATTTCACCGCTATAAAAATGGAGGGAAATGTGGAGGCTATCTATGAGAGGCAATGCTCAAACAAATCTGAACAACCACCTATTAGAAGGCAGAAGATCCGGCTCCCAAAGGGAAGTCCATCTGTCACTGATGTCTTCAGTTATCTTTGTGAGACTCAGGATTAATCCATTACAAACCCCAACTTTTCTGTTGTGGGGTTTTCTTTCAAATGTGAGGGTAAATAGCAACAGGAAGGACAGCAAACAGTAATGAAGTGTAAGCCAGCATTACCTACTACAGATCCCAGATGGTAAACAAATACACATTGGCCTGTCACTTCAGGAGCAGAAGGCACTGTTTGTTTAGCATTTAACTGAATTGAAAGAACTGTTGTCTTATTCCAGGAAGCAATCCAAACATTTTTAGTTCTCAAATTGAGTCTGAGCAGACGAGGGACTAAATTTGGCACTGTCCTTGCAATAGTTCCATACGAATGGAGGTTCTCAGTAGGATGTGAATTAATATGATAATATCCTCACTTCAAAAAATACTAAACGAGAGACTCATTTTCAGTACATTAACCCTTATTAAAATCACAGTTATGGAATATTTAAGAAATATTTAATTTGTGGGAGTTTTTAAAACCACTGTTTCGACGATTTAAATTATTAGAATCATTTCAATTTAGGGTTGCTTGTTATTTCAAAAGGGTGTTTTTCATTCTGTGGAACTCAGCAACAAGTAGGGTTGCCAGGTCCCTCTTCACCACCGGCAGGAGGTTTTTGGGGTGGAGCCTGAGAAGGGCGGGATTTGGGGAGAGAAGGGACTTTAATGCCATAGAGTCTAATTGCCAAAACGGCCATCTTCTCTAGGTGAACTGATCTCTGTCAGCTGGAGATCAGTTGTAATGGCAGGACATCTCCAGCTAGTACCTGGAGGTTGGCCTGGAGAGAATAAAGGCTCAGTGCTGTGTAGATAATGGAAAAGATCCAAACAGCACTACAAAGTAATTTTAACCAGAAATAAGTTTATCTAAGTGCAGAAGTGCAACAAAGTGAAACTATATACAAAGGAAACACAAGTAACAATATCTATACAGTATGCAAAACAGTCCAGCAAAATAGACAATATGACAGAAAATTTGTTCAATAAATCACATGGGAACAATGTCACTGTCCATGGGAGACTTTCCTGTGCTTCATCCTCTAGTGGGGATGCCCACCTCCAGATGGGACCTGGGGTTCCCCCAGGATTACACCTTATCTTCAGACTACAAAGATCAGTTTTCATGGAGAAAATGGGTGCTTTGGAAGGTGGTACCCACTGAGGTCCTTGTCCTCCCTCAGGCTCCCTCCCCAAATCTTCAGGAGTTTCCCAACCTGGATCTGGCAACCATCCCCTGCCAGTGGGCAGAGTAGGGTTGCCAACCTCCAGGTACTAGCTAGAGATCTACTGCTATTACAACTGATTTCCAGCTGATAGAGATCAGTTCCCTTGGAGAAAATGTCCGCTTTGGCAATTGGACTCTATGGCATTGAAGTCCCTCCCCTCCCCAAACCCCGCCCTCCTCAGGCTCCACCCCAAAAAGCTCCCGCTGGTGGCAAAGAGGGACCTGGCAACCCTAGGACAAGGCAACCTTGCAACCCTATCCCCTAGCCATAATAAAAATAAAAAATGGTGATGCAAAAACAAAATTAACAAGTGTCTATGTTTAAGGTTGTCTTTGAGTTTGAGGCCCAGGCCAAATGGTCCTCCTTCCTCCCTGCCATTGGCCATGGGTCAGGTGACAGTTCGACCAGGCAAGCTGATAGAAAGGTCCTGGTCTTCTTCCCTCTCCTTCTACAGGGTGACCGACTGCCAATGTAGTCTGAGAAAGGAAATTGGATAGCTTCCTTATTAATACTGCATGTGGTTGGGAGTCAGGGTGTGAAGGTAAATGGGCTTGTCAGTCCCTCCATTCAGAAGATGACTATGAAATGTTCATATTTAATTTCAAAGTTAATATCCTTTCAATTTCACCTTTAACATAGTAAGGAAGCACCCTCAGTTGCTCCTCAGAAAACACTCAGCCTTGCCTGACGATTGCCTCCAAAAGATTTTATTCCCAACCAACGCTTTTAGTTGAGAGCTGTAAAAGATTTCCTACTGTGAAACAGTTGCAGTCTCTCTCTCTCTTTTTTTTTACAGTCTAATATTATATATGCCACGCAGAAGACAAATAACTGCAGGTGTATATAACTTGCTATTGTAATGATGTAATATTTCTACTGCAATGAACCTATATTTATCTCCACACATATCTTCTATTTTCCTTTCATTGAAACTCAGAGAAGCATACAAAAATGAATAATAACTTGAGTTAATGCCAGCAGCAACAGCGTCTTCTTTAATTGCAGATATTTTAAGGTGATACAACTCTTCCTAAGTAGCTGAATTTCTGTGTAGGGGGCGGGGGTAATATTTCTAAATAGTGATTCACAGTACAGCAATTACAATGTTAATCAATCTGAGAATGAGTACAGGCAAAAGCAGTACACTTCCATTAGTATGCTGGACTGGTTAGGCAAATGGCTGCTGATGAATTTATCTTCACGTGATAACTGTTTCAGTGTGGAAACCTGAATGCTGAATATAAAGGGCTGTGTAGGAGACAAAGAGATGCATTCTTTCCATATGCCATTCATTATTATTTCTGCATCTAGAGGTGATTGAAATGAGGACTGCACATATTCACAGAGATTTGTCAGAAGAATATAAGCTGCCATTCAAATGGTGAATGAGGATTCCCCCCTTAGTATTTAAATTTCTTCAATTAAGCTAGAAAACGACAAGTAAATACTGTAGTTAATGCTTTCCTTTCAACCAGAGTTTCAAGTAATTTTCAGATGTGCATATCCATGACTTAAATTGCATTAAAATGTCAGTTCAGAAAGATAATGTTGAATCCTGCTTATCAAAAAAGATGCATGTCTTTTAGACCATCTTCTTACGGATGGTCCCACATACATCTTTCCTTGTTTTCTTGCTCTTTTTCTTTGCAATGTTTTCTAAATATGGTTTTTACAAACTGTAGATCATTCAATGAGCCCATGGTCAAAGTCCAGTATGTTCTCCACTACTGTATGCTGGGAGACAGGGAGTGCAATCTTACATCTTTCTAAGTCCATTGAGGTCAAATCTATAAGGGTGTAACCCAGCTTGGAAATCCATTGCAACAGTGCCATCCTAACAACACTTTCCTGGGAGTTAGCCCCACTGAATAGACTTGCCTAGGACTGCTCTCTAAACACTGATTAATAAATTCTTCTAGAGGCACAGCTGCAACTGAAAAACACTTTGGTTTAGCTTTCCTTTAATCCCTTAGAAGCTCCTTGATCAATTGATCTTGAGCAGCATATATCTAGTGTTGGAGGGATATAAGGATTGAAACAAATCTTGCCACTGACAATGTAGCCTTGGGGTCCCTATCGCTAAGTAAAAAAGGCATTATGTCAGTCACAGAGGCATTGGATTTGTATATTAAAAGGGGGAAAATATAGTGTGATCGAAGTTACTTTGGTTTAGCAGGGACTTCACACAGTTTTCTGCAAAGATATTAATTGCTGCTTATCCTATTCTACCAATAAAAGCCCCCAAGAGAGTGCTCTGTGGTTTAGGAAAATCCAGACTATAGAAACAAAGCAACATTGGAAACAATCCACATATTCCCAGTGGTAGTATGGAGTTAGGCCTAGCAGGTTGCCTGCCATGGAGGGCAACCTCCTGCTGCCCCCTCCTTCAGGTACTAGCTGGAGATCTCCTGCTATTACAACTGATCTCCAGCCAACAGAGATCAGTTCACCTGGAGAAAATGGCTGCTTTGGCAATTGAAGTCTATGGCATTGAAGTCCCCCCCTCCTCAAACCCCTCCCTCCTCAGGCTCTGCCCCAAAAACCTCCCACTCGTGGCAAAGAGGGATCTGGCAACCCTACCCCTCCTGCCTCTGCTGGCTCTCCCTCCACTTTTTCCCAGTCTCCCAACAGGAGAAAATGTGGGGGTGTGACACTGCAGATGCAGTGATGTCTCTTTTGGTTGCTGCATCTGTGACACTCTTGAAATTTCCCCCCAAACTGTGGAATTCCTAGAATATCATGTGTGTGGGTGTCTGTGTGATGTCAGTTCTGGGTGGTCACTTTCTTGTCAGTGACACTCTCCCCACCCCTGAGCTTCCTCCACTAGCAACCCTAGGTAGAGGTTCTAGCACTTGAAAGAGTCTTTGGCAGCAATGACTTCATGGCATGTATGTGTGAGCTGAGCAGGAAGAAAAGGTTGTTTAAGTATTTTTTATGGAGGTTGCTAAATAGGAAAGAGGAAAAGAAGCCCACAGTAGATGTGAGCATGCTCATTACTGAGTAGGTTTTTGTTAGTAAATTCATGCTAAAACAATTAGTAAAATAAATAAGTGTGTAGCCTCTCTGTCGCAACCCTTCTGTCCCTCCACTCTTGTAATCTTTCCCTGAAGTAGAATTCCCAGTTTGATTTCCCTCCAGAAGTGAGCTGTGACTCACAAAAGATCATATTGAAATAAATGTTGTTATTCTTTTAGGTGCCACTGGACTTAGAATAGAATCATAGAATCATAGAGTTGGAAGGGACCAAAAGGGCCATCTAGTCCAACCCCCTGCACAATGCAGGGAATTCACAACTACCTCCCCCACACACTCCCAGTGCCCAGAAGATGGCCAAGATGCCCTCCCTCTCATGAACTGCCCAAGTTCATAGAATCAGCATTGCTGACAGATAGCCATCGAGCCTCTGCTTAAAAACCTCCAGGAAAGGAGCGCTTACCACCTCCCAAGGAAGCCTGTTCCACTGAGGAACCTCTCTAACTGTTAGAAAATTCTTCCTAATGTCTAGATGGAAACTCATCTGATTTAATTTTAACCTGTTCGTTCTGGTCCGACTTTTTGGGGCAACAGAAAACAACTCGGCACCATCCTCTATATGACAGCCCTTCCAGTACTTGAAGATGGTTATCATATCCCCTCTCTGTCTTCTCCTTTTCAGGCTTCAACATTTCCTAATAGGACTTGGTCTCCAAAAACTTCTGTTTTATTTTGCTGTAACAGACTAACCTGGCTCCCCCTGTCCAGTTTTGATTGCTAGACTTGTTCAGACCGCTGTCCATATGCAGTTGTCAAAGTGTTCAGTTTGCCTCTTTTCTTCTTACAAGTTACTGCTGAAGATTGGTACGTATGTTCCTTGATTAAACTGGAGCAGGAAAAAAAAAAGCCTTGGTGTGATCACACAGTTCCATCAACATTTCTTTTTGTGAATTTGTTTTGAAAGGACTCTTGAGGCAGTTTTGAGATCACATCAGTATTTCTTTTTGTGCTGGGATTTAACCCATGTGCAAAGTGTTGCCCTAAATAGGCAGTCTCCAATTTAGTTTGGGGGGATTCACTGAGGAGACAGGGTGAAAGGGGGTAACTGGGATTAATAACCTATGTATACCAGGATAATCCTGAGGACATTTTTCAGGTGAGCAGGCAGTTGTATAATTAAACAGTTTTTATTACAGAATAAAATAGTAAAAACAAGAAGTATATTCCAATCAATGAACACACACAGACAAGGCATACAAGAGTTAACCAAGAGAAAAGGGTGGAAGTTGGATAGAGTTGCAGGGATGGGTGATATTTACGATTCTTGAAGGGAAGTCCAGCACTGAAGATGAAAATGTCCAGTGTGTCCAGAAGCAAGAGAAAAGGGCCCACATGCAAGTGGGGATGCATGCACGAATCCAGAACACTGTCAGCTCTTGCCCCGTGATAATTTCATGAATAAATTCCATGAGATGCTTAGTCCAGAAAATCAGGTTTATTCAGAAAAGTCAACAGGTTTCAGAAGCCTAAAAGTCAAATGGACTCTAATGCAGGCGATAGGCAGGTACAGAACATAAGTAGCAAAATGAAGACTGATAACAGGGCACCATGGTAATCACCCCCCCCCCCCCCGGAGACCAAAGGAGACCAATGGGGCACTCGGTGCTTCTCACAGCGCGCAGTCTAAACAGAGAACAAGGCGAGACCTTGGACGAGGAACACAACAGCAGCTGCTTACAGCCACAGCATACCATTCCCATGATCTGCTCCTGACAAACACAAACACTATGAATAGCCAAAGGACCAATATTTATACCCCAAAATGGGTCCTGAGGTAGTATGAGGTAAGCTGGCAGGAAAGCCAGAGACAAAGAATTTTATTGCTTTACTGGGGTCCTAAAAATAAGACAGGAGAGGTTTGATGAGTCATCTGGACCCAAGAGAATGCCTGGACTATTCTCTTGAATACTGATTGATTGCTGGGATGGGTGCAGATAGGGTAAGTAACGGTCTGCTTGGAGCACTGATTAAATCACCTTAGGGTGAGAGATAATGGAGATTAGTTAGCCCCATTGTCCAGCCAGGCGCACCTTCGAGACAACTGCCTTCCTGATCAAGTTAGACACACAAGATGGATCCCAAAACTCTTTGAGAGGCATCCACTTTGTGGGGAGCAGTGTCTTGCTGTTATTCCCGTCTTCGGTCCTCATGCCTTCATGGCACCTTTTAGCGGAAGGACTGGTCTGATTGCTTACAAAAGGTGCTACAGCAGCTGCCTGTAAGATAAAAAAAGATGCTGTGCAAAATAAAATAAAGATGATTTGCAACCAATTGTGCATCCCAAAATTAATTCTAGAAATTCTCAAAGTTAAAGTGGAATTGTGTGGAGCACCATGTAGACACACACAGCAAATGCATGGAAGAATAACAAAACAGAATGGAACAAATCCATTCATCATCCCCCAAAAGAGCCAGTTTTAAAACAAAGAAACATTCTATTCAATACAGATTTTAAATTCAATTTACAGAAAAGGAAAAATGCAAAAACCAGTTTGAGCATTATTTGTGAAAATTTACATTAATAGCGGACTGTTTTCTGCTTCTTTAATAAAAGAAGCAAATAAAGCAACCAAGGAAAATTTCTGTTAGTGTGGGAAAGATTACCTTGCAAACCAAGTGCCAGTAAGAGCAGAAATGATGTTTTGAAGTCTCAGATTACACTGAGAAATTACATTGAGCATTTGATTTCCCTCTCTGAACCTCTGACCTTTGTTATTTCTTTATGAAATCTCTTTATCAGTAAGAAAAGTGACTCAACAAGACAAGTGCAAATGAGGTGACAGTTCATAGAGCATTAGACTGCAGAAATGTGCGAGTGAGGTGTAGATGCCTTCTCTGAGGTTGTGTCGTGCACTTTAAGAAAAAAGATGAAAAGGTCAACATGTACTGCAGGCCACTGAATAGCCAGCCAACAAGGGGAAAAAAGATTTAATGCAGGATTTACAGCTAAATTATTTTTCAAATCAAGAACTGTCAACAAACAACAGCAAAATGACTCATTAAATTAAAACCACACAATGGCACAATGCAATCCTAGGAAGAGTTACAACCTTATGAACCAATTGACTTGAATCATCTGCATCTATATCTTTCTTTAATAGTCATCCATATAACTGGAGACAGTGACTATGCCAGGAAAATAAAGCAATTTTCATCCTACACATACCCCTCTTTTTAGACTGAAATAGGTCTAAATGGTAGGTAGGTTTCTAAATAGTATTTATGTGTTGTTGTTAAGGGAAACTACCTGGCTTTAAGATCAGTTACAGCCCATTCCTGAGCCTTTGGCAGCCGGAGACAGCGTGGCCGAGGTGCCGCCGTGGCAGCTCCAAATCTGTTTCCCAGCGACCAAAAGGTTTAAAAAAGCCTTTTAAATTTTATCAGTTTGAAAAGGGGATATTTTTGCCTATGGAAAACAGCAAGGCTGCACCAGCAAAAAACTGGCGCAGCAATGCTGTTGTTGTAGATGGCATACCCAGGGCAAAAGGGGTCAGGAAGCTGCCTACTGGCAGCTCCCCCCTCCCCTCCCAGTACACCCTGGGAATGCCCCCTGGGATGCCAGCACAGGGCTTTACACTGGTGGGACGCCAGTAAAAAAAGAAACTGGCTCAGCAACGTTGTAGATGGTGTACCCGGGGTGAAAGGGGTCAGGAAGCTGCCTACTGGCAGCTCCATCCCCAGCACACCCCAGGAAAAACCCCTGGGATGCCAGCATGGGGCTTTGCCCTGGTGGGATGCTGGTGGAACACCAAGTCGGTGTCCCTGGGCTGCGCTGCCATGGCAGCGCAAGGAGGCCAACATGAGTGGCCCAACACCAGCATCCCTTCCTCTCACGGCAATGCAAGTGGCCCGAGCACTGGCGCAAGCAGCCCGGAAGCTGGCATGGGCACTTGCACTCCTCCTGAGCGCTTTCCCACCAAGAGCTCAGGAATGGGCTATAAGAGTGACACCCAGGCTGTAGGAGCTGGGCCTCGAAACATAGAGCTGTTAATACGGAAGCTGGAAGTGGTGGCATTCAGCAAGAACAAAAGAACCATAGGGGATGATAAAGGAAAAGAGAGCGGTATAGTGATATATGAGCTTGTCAGCGTTTTCTTCATTTTGATTCTTTAATGTTCAAGAAGCCCAAATTCTTCCTGACCCAATTGTGTCCTCCAAATTCTGAGTTCAGCTGTTCTGCCAAATTTTAGCTGACTCTTTTATGCTTGTTTTGCTCCCATCATTGTTAGACTTCAGAGCTTTTTCAGTTAACTGTAATGTTATCTGATGTGTAAATTGCAATTATGGTTGCATAGGAATTAAAGCCTTTCCAAAACATGCGTGTGGAAATCCTCAACGAATTGCCACATGTTTTCCTTTAAGCTCAACATTTCCAAACTTTGGAATTAATCCCTTCTCTTATCTCCTGGTTTACACCACTTGAGTAAAAATCAGCCAATCATTCATCATAACAAAACAATGTTCAGCCGGCAGAAGTGCAGGTTAGAAAAAGATTTTTTTTAAAAAAACTACCCGTGCCTATGATTGAGAATTCCAAGAAGAAAGTGGATAGGAAGCCAAAATTTCCCCTCTCCATGCTTGGGAGTAATCCCTTTGAATAATATGGGACTTACTTCTGAGTAAACATGATTAGGATTGATTTCTAAGCGCAGTTGCTTTTTTGCTTTTCATTTCAAAAGGAGAGAGAGGAGTCTGGTGAACTTGCTAGCTAGCTTTAGAAACTGTCCCTCATTGCCTGGAAAATAATAAGAAGCTATTAGGAACAGTTCCCTCTCTTGGGCACACACCTCAACGTGGTGTGTGGGTTGGTGTGTGTCATCAAAGCTGAGAGCAATACCATCAAGAGGCTAAACTTCCAGCAAGGTCACTCATGGTGGAATGGTCACAACTGAGGCATCAGCCTAAAATGCATCCACTCCCTTCAGGAATTAATGGCCAGATTAGCAGAAGACACAGGCAGCTCCAATGGTGATAGAGGTGGAAGAATCCTTGAAGGGTAGCTAATGGGCAGCGGCAGATCTATCATAGAAAGATCTATCATAGAAAGATCTATCATAGACAACGGCAGTGAAACTTCAGCTCATCCTGGTTAGTACTGTGCAGAAGGCAGCAATGGTAAACCACTTCTGATCAACTCATACCTTAAAAACCCTATGATGAGAATCCAAAATGATAAAAAGAAAAATGCTGGAAGACAGGAGCCCTAGGTCGGATGGCACTCAATTAGCTACTGGAGAAGAATGGAGAACAAATACAAATGGCACAATTCTTAATGACACAACTGAATTAAAGGTGAAAGGATGTTCAGTTGTTGTTTTTTTGTTTTTTTGTTTTTAGATATTTTTATTGATTTTTAGAATTATCTGGGGATACAGGAAAGGAAAAAGGGTAAGGGAGGTGTAAAGAAAATACGTTTGTTAACCCCTAACATAGTTTGCTTAGTCATCATTTTTTAACATATTGTATTTAATCACCAAAATCATTTTCATAACATTTAAAATAATCTATTACTGTTTTCTAATCTTAATAAATTCCTTTAAAAAAGAAAGAAAAAAAGATTGATTGTTTATCTTTATTTAAGTTTTGGATATGTGGTTGAAGTACTTCTGTTAGATATTCTCGTTTTTTTGATGTTCAGTTGTTGACGTGAATGAATGCAAAAGTGAAGTCCAAAGCTGTTCTGCACATATAATAGGAACATGGAACATGAGAAGTATGCATCAAGATAAACTCAAAATCATAAAATGAGCATGTAATGTTTAAATATTATAATTCTGGTAGTGAGTGAACTAAAGCGGACTGACTGGATTAGGACATTATCAGTCAGGAAATTACAAAGTGTTTTACTCAGGAAATGACAATCATAGAAGAAGTGGAGTTGCTCTAATAGTGAGGGGAGATGTAGCAGAAGCAATCAGGGGCTAAAATGGAAAGTCTGACTGAATAATATCAATCAGACTTCATGGAAAGCCTGTTGACATAACCATCATTCAAGTTTATGCTTTATTCAAGGAAAACTGGATTAGATTTAGATGAAGGTGGAGAGAAAATTGGTGGAAGGAACATTAGCAATTTGAGATATGCAGATGACACCACATTACTGGCAGAAAACAGTGAAGAAACAACTAATGATGAAGGTTAAAGCAGAAAGTGCCAAAGAAGGATTACGGCTGAACATCAAGAAGACAAAAGTAATGAATACTGAGGAATTACACAACTGTAAGGTTGATGATGAAGAAACTGAAATTGTTCAATATTCTTTACTGTTTGGCTCAACCATCAACCAAAAGGGAGCCTGCAACCAAGAAATGAAAAGGAGATTGAGTCTGGGAAGGGCAGCCATGAAGGAGCCAGGGAAGATCCTAAAGTGTAAGGATGTGTCACTGGCAACCAAGATCAAGATAACTCTTACTCTAATGCCCTTGAAGACTGTCTAGAAACTACAGTCGGGACAGAAGGCTGCAGCCAGAATGTTGACTGAAGTGGGTCATAAGGACCCTGTCACTCCAGTCTTGTTTCACCTATAGTGGCTTGTGTCACCTATAATGGTTCAAGCCAGCACTGCACTATTCACAGTTGATCACTGTTTTCTAACCTAAAGAAAAGAAAGAAATTTGCATTGCTACAATAAGAGATATTGCCCCTAGCCCTAGTGATCACAAGACAACTGCAGTAGCATTGTCCTGCCTGTGTTCCAAAGGACCTAATATAATAGGAATGTTCCTTTGAGCCTGGAGAGAATAGATATGCATCATGACTAGTATCCATTTGTTTACCAGTAGCCATGAATACCCCTCTTGTTCATGAATATGTCCACTCCCCTCTTAAAGCCGTCCAAGTTGGCAGCCATCACCACATCCTGAAGCAGGGAGTTCCACAATTTAACTAAGCGTTGTGTGAAGAAATATTTCCTTTTATCTGTTTTGAATCTCTCACCCTCCAGCTTCAGCAGATGACCCCTCATTCAAGTATTATGAGAGAGAAAAGCTTATCCCTGTCCACCATGCATAATTTACTTAAGTTCCTGTGTTCTACGAGGCACAAGATAGCTTTCACAAACCACTGTCCTATCTCACTTTTCCTAGTGGTCCTGGGTCCAGCAAATACAGAGTCTTTTTCTATGTGCCATTAGAGCTACTTGCTTGAAGGGAAAGTTGCTGGCCCAATTCTCTCTGCAGCACAGTGCACTTCTTAAGCTGGCCAACATAAGTCGTATACAATGGCTGGATTAACAGAGCCACAAATGTTTTCCTGTATGGGATCCTGGAAAACAGTCATCTCATCCTTGTACAGTTTTATCAAGATGTGGTTCCCCAAGGTTTAAAAGTCGTTAACAGGGCAAATATTTGATGTTACCTGGATTTTCTCAGACCCATCAGTCTCTCAACCAGTGTTGCAGGCCATCTTTGTAGGAGGTACTGGAAATGTAGAACAACACATGAAGTTCCAGAGAGCTAGAGCATTCTGGAGTAGATGGAACTTTTCTTCACATGATCAGAGTTCCAAGTTTGGCACTTGAAGCTATATCTATCTCTGTTGTACTTTTCCCTTGGCCTAGATATCCTGATAAGGGACCACAAGTTGCTTCCCGGGAAGAGACAAGGGAACCCAGACATATGACTAAGGAAGGAGGGACCTGTCATTCGAAACAGGAGTTGCATGCATTTTGAAAGTGGAAGAGGATAGTGTTAAATCTTGCCTCTTTCCATTGGGAAGTGAGCTTCCCCATGGCTTTCATAGGAAAAAGAAATATTGTGATAGTTATACTTGTGGGGCTCTGTGCAACACATGAATGTACAGCACTCTAGATTGTGGCCAATGGGTTTCCAAATAGGGTTACCAGCTCCGAGTTGGGAAATACCTGGAGATTTTTGGGGTGGAGCCTGAAGAGGGTGGGGTTTGGGGAGAGGAGGGACCTCAGTGGGGTATGATGCCATAGAGCTCACCTCCCAAAGCAACCATTTTCTCCAGGTGAACTGATCTCTGTCACCTGGAGATCAGTTATAATCCCAGGAGATCTTCAGCCACCACCTGGCAACCCTGTTTCCAAACAATAACAAATGGGGAATTATTATGGACACGGTCCTCTTTTGAAAAGCTGACCTGCTGTGTTCTGCAGATAAAGCATAACATCAGAGACACAAAGCATAGATAACAGAGATCTATTGACATTGCAATCAATATACTTCAGTTGGAACTCTTATCTTGATTCCAACACACTTTTGCAGTGGAATTCCATGTGCAGGAGTCTTTCTATTGTTATCATTAAAACAGTATTGTCAAGAAAACTCCAGTGCGCTCAGACACTTATCTTCTGATGTTCAGTTCCCTTCTACTTGTTAACCTTGTCAAGGAGGGCACGAAGGAGAGCACCAACCAAATGAAACCTACAGTAATTACTGTAATTTGGAGAGATATGTATTCACTGGAGGAAGACAGTTCCACCCTCACAATCAACCTTTCTGCAACTCAAGGAAAACACAAACATGGCCCTACTCAGACAAATTAGGCATGAACAAATGTTGCACATTAAATGAGTTAAAAGACCTTGCTGGAAATTACAAGGGCTGCTTAGGGAAGCAATGAATCCCATTAAGAGAGAAACAGGGTAAAAAAACATGGGAGGGAGGGTTTCTGCTTGGATTTTCTCACATATTTATGGCACCATGCAATTTATTCTTGGCGATTCCAGTGGCAGCTTCTTAGATGTCCAAACATACAGTGGTATACAGTTGGGAAAGAAGTACAAGCCATCCCCACCATTCAAGAAAAGGTTAAAAAAAAATCCCGATTTCGTGCCCGCCCTCCCCGGCTGAGGCCAGGCTCAGGGAGGGTCACATCATTTAAAATACACACCAGTACACATCAATTCTGGCCCTGACCTGGATGGCCCAGGCTAGCCTGATCTCGTCAGATCTCAGAAGCTAAGCAGGGTGTCAGATAGGGCTTCTGAAAGCTCTGTCCTCAAACAAGATGGTTTCCCCGCAAACAAAATGGAGTTCTTCGTGCACTCCTCCCCCCCCCCCGTTTTGCACACGAACTCTGGCCAGGGATTTACAATTGTATTGGGACCCGCCCGTGTAAATCTTCGATCTGATACTGGGTCCCGCGCACAAAGCCAAGAGCTCAGCCATCTCCTCCACTAATTACTCATGATTGTTTCTGTTTTAGTTCTGCCGGTAACGACTACATTGTTTCTTTGTTACTGTAACCCTATTGTATTATCCCTATATATGTATCCACTCTTCTTCAGTCATGTATTCCAGCCTTGTTTGTCTCCATACTGAAATCATTGACTTTTGGAATAAATCTTTGAATCACTGCTCTGCCTGAATTTGAGTTCTATTGCACATCAATTATCCAAATTTAAAACAATAAGAGCAGTAACATTCCAGTTAAAACAAGCAAGCCCAATAGGGTTGCCAGGTCCCTCTTTGCCACTGGTGGGAGGTTTTTGGGGTGGAGCCTGAGGAGGGTGGGGTTTGGGGAAGGGAGGGACTTCAGTGCCATAGAGTCTAATTGCCAAAGCGGCCATTGTCTCCAAGTGAACTGATCTCTATCGGCTGGAGGTCAGTTGCAGTAGCAGGAGATCTCCATCCATCACCTGGAGGTTGGCAACCCTAAAGCCCAAGATGGTGCTCCATTTTCTACTGACTTGACTGAGCTACCAGGCAGGCCACCCTTTAGAGGGATTCCAGCGTATAATACAACCGGGGGAGTGGGGGGGAAGGGACAGGTCACGGGACAGGGAGGCCAGCAAGTGTAGTATCCGCATCTGACTTCAACTATAGGCCTGGTGGAAAACCATACTATGTGTCTAAAATAAATTATAAAAAGTAAACACACTGAAGTATATTTGGTTTACAAGCTATGGACTTTCTGTGGAATGTGTAACTTTAGGAAGAGCCTGTCAGAATATATGTAAGGAGGCGTGATGAATGGCACTAGAAGGCACTATTGCAAATTAACAGATAATAGAGGCGAGGAATATGAACGTTGCTGGTTGCTGAAGAGCAGCCTCGAAACTAATCAAAACCTAACTCAGTTCCTCCCTCCCATGCCTGCCTCCCTGTTTTGAGGTCTCCTTGGGTGCCAAGTCCTACTGCGGATGCCCAACTCAGGGGCTGTTGAATGGCTCTACTCCCAGGTGGCAAAGGTACCACTTGGAGGTCTGTGTCCATGTGGAACC
This sequence comes from Euleptes europaea, assembly GCF_029931775.1. Classification (NCBI taxonomy): domain Eukaryota; kingdom Metazoa; phylum Chordata; class Lepidosauria; order Squamata; family Sphaerodactylidae; genus Euleptes; species Euleptes europaea. Next base: position 59,878,611 of record NC_079319.1, read on the forward strand.
AGTAGCTCGCCACTCTGGGTTTCCCCCCAACACTAAGGTTGGGGATGTGTTTCATTGGCCGACAGGGTGGTTGTCTGATGCTTGGATCTGTGCCCCATGCCTTGCCAATGCTCCTTCTGCTGTAATCAACCCACTTTTCACTGTATTGTTTCCTTCCTCTCATGTTAGTTCCATTGTGGCGCCGCTGCTGCTCTTAGGACTCCAAGATACTACCTGCAGCTTCAGCCCACTCCCACAGGATCTGAACTAACAATGTTGAGTCGGTACATTGCTATAGGACATAAACAGACATCTAAGAGCCTTCTAAATCCTTACATGGGCTTTTACGCCCAGATTCAGCACCAACTCCTTGTCCTTATCTTCAAAGCCCTCAATGGCCTGTTTCCTTTTCCCTCTCTGTTGTCATATCCTTACAGATCCCTGGATCACATTTCTGATCCCACAGTTCCACCACCCTCAGCTGTCCAAGTTCTCCTGCTCCTTAATCTGACTCTTTATACCTGGAACAGTCTCCCAGGCCACAGTTCTGATGCCTCCTCTGCCCCTGCTTTCCAACCCCTTCTCAAAAATCACCTTTCCCAGAAATCCTTTGGCACAACCTCCCTTAAGCGAACAGAAATGTGACTGAAACAAAGGTGTATCTTTCTCCTGTCTACTCTTCCTCCTCTCCCTGGGATGCCTCCCCTGTGTTAAACTTTTGATTGTGACCTCTCTGGAGCAGGGACATGTCTTTTTTATATTCTGTAAGTGTCACGCACACCAATGACACTACAAATAATAACACAACACCAAATGCAAGAGCTTTCTGTGGAAATAGTTCACAGCATTGTGCTACACAAGTCATCTGACCTTGATTAATCAAGTGAAAAGAGATCTACGGTGCAATGCTCAGCATTATGCTCAGAAGTAAATCCCATTGGGTTCAATGGGATTTACTCCCTAGGAAGCACCCTTAAAACTGCAGCCCAAGTTGCATACATGTATGAGAGGGAATCATATAAGCACGAGCTTTTAAAACCAAGCAATAGAGGGCTGGATTTCCCTCCCTGTTTGTTCTGGCAAGCTCTACATTGTCGGACTGTACAGTCCAATAACCAAAGTGAAATATCTACCTGGCAGTAGATTTACCACTCCATTTAAAGCAAAGAAATAAAACTGTCTAATGTAGCAAAAAATGTAGTCAAATGTAGACCTCATCAGACATATAGATTAACAAGGGTAGGAATCTGCTGTCAAAATGCTGTAAATAATCAAAGGGAAAGTCTTCTTTGAACAACTTAACACTGGAGATGCTTGAGAAAAGCTGTTTTCTGCACAAGAGTGTCTTTTATGATTCTCTCACTCAACTTGAAACAGCACATCTTTAATTCATATTACCAAACAAAAGTGTCACATTTGAACTCCAGGTTTTGGGAAAGTTTCTTCTTCTCTGGAAGCTACCTCCCACAGCTCTGGTTCCACTACAGGGCTACTAAAATACAATTATGGGGATAACACCATAATCTATATATGCTTTGTTAAAGAAGCTATAATTCTGTCATTGGTTTCAGGTGTATAGTTCTTGTTCTTGTATAGTTCATGAGCTATCTTGTATAGATCATGAGAACCAGTGTGGTGTCAAAGGCAGCATGGTGTAGTGGTTAAGAGTGGCGGTCTCTAATCTGGAGAGCCGGGTTTGATTCCCCACTCCTCCACATGCAGCCTGCTGGGTGACCTTGGGCTAGTCATTTTTGTCTCAGAATTCTCTCAGCTCCACCACCAGTGGTGGTTTGGAATGGTAGACTCTAATCTGGAGAACTGGGTTTGACTCCCCACTCCTCCACCACTTTGAGAGCCAGTGTGGTGTAGTGGTTAAGAACGGTGGTTCGGAGAGGTGGAGTCTGATCTGGAGAACCGGGTTTGGTTTCCCCACTCCTACATATGAAGCCAGCTGGGTGACCTTGGGCTAGTCACACTCTCTCAGTCCCACCCACCTACCTCACAGTGTGTCTGTTGTGGGGAAGGGAAGCCGATTGTAAGCCAGATTGATTCTTCCTTAAGTGGTAGAGAAAGCTGGCATATAAAAACCGACTCTTCTTCTTCTACCTCTGTTGTAGGGGAAGGGAGAAGAGAAGCCACTTTGCATACCACTTTGAGATGCCTTATGGTAGATAAAAGCAACTCTTCTCCTTCTCCTATGAATCATGAGGAAGGACTGTGACTCAGTGAAAGAGCTTTTGTTTTGCATGTACAAGGTCCCATATTCAATCCCTGGCTTCTCCAGTTAAAAGGACCAGGCCATAGGTGATGTGAAATACCTGTATCTGAGGGCCATAGAGCCACTGGTGGTCTGAGTAAACAATTCTGACCTCGATGGACCAGTGGTCTGATTCAGTATAAGGCAGCTTCATTTGTGTTCATGTATGAGTCCTTTTCATCTTATATTTGCTCAGTATAAACTTTCACTAGCAGATTTGTTTTCTGAATTTGTGCTCAGTTAGTAATATGGTATAATACAGATCCTCCCCTGCATTCTCCCAAAATAAAGGCACAATAAAACTTTACTTGGATTTAACTAGTTCATATAAATAACTAATCAATATGTGAGCACTTGTCCCATGATAATCCCACAAACAACATCCATAGACAAGGAGTCCAAAAGAGAGTTGATTTATTGGAAGATCTACAGGTTACAGCAGCTACACTTGAAGTTGGCACTAATGAGAACTATACACATGATGCAGGGCATATATGGAAAAGCAGTAAACAAACAGGACACCATGGCAACCCCCCTCCCCTTGAGGCAGATTCCCACATAGTCCAGAGACAAAACATATAGATGGCAGTTGTTAGAACTGACCTTGGCCAGCACCTGGAGAAAGCACAACATCCTCTGTCAGGCCATGCCTGGCATTCTCTGCACATTGCTCAGGCTAGGCCTGGCATTATATCATAACCAATTATGCTAGTAATGGGTGGGCTGTGCTTGGCAGCCTTTTAAAACTATCACAATTTGGGAAATACACTTTTATTAGTTTCAATAATGTCTCTAGGTAGAGTACAATGGATTCATTGAAGAAAAGCATCCTGAACTGCTACACAATGTATTCTTACCCTTCGTGGGATGTGTGATGTAACCTGCAACTTATTGATGGAATATGTAACATTATAAGAAGACCAATGATTGAAGGACTGATGAAGAATTATTAATTAAGAATTTGAAATGGCCGTGTCCTCATCTTAATTGTGTCTTCTACAAGACTACAGAATACTTTTCTTCAATGAATCCATTGTACTCTACCTAGAGAGATTATTGAAACTTATTTGATTTCATTGGATATCTTTCACTTTATTTGTTATATTGTAGGTCTTGTCTTTATATGTGCACTATAATGTGTTTGTGTATTAAAGAGTAGCTTATAAACATTTTTGCACTTTGTTAATATTTTTCGCATCTGTACTAATTTCCTAATCTAAATTGATATCAGTACAGGGTTGTCTATTTTTTCCCTCACCATCTGAAGGGTAGCAACCCTAAGCTGCATCAATATATTACTAAAACACTATAACATTTACATCATTTTGAGAACAAGCTCTGTATAGAAGGAGGGGAAGAACGGGATGGACTCAGGTTCATGAAAAGTACCTTGACGTTATACCCCCAAGCCCAGCACATTATTTAGAAATAAGCCCCACTGATTTCAGTGTTTCTTACAGATGTACTAAAGATCAGATTGTAAGGCTCTGTACAAGGACTGTACTTATTTGAGTAGTCCCTGCGGCCTAGTTTTTGGAATTTAATCCAGGAAGCCTATTCTCTGTGTCTGAAATGTTATTGGTTTTGAATATGTTGGTGAAAGCAACATGCATTTGGAACAGTATGCTAAAGGCAATTTGCAAAGTGGAAATTTAATTAACAAGGTGCCATAGTGCAGAGTGATACAGATTACTCTGAATTTAAAAGAGTTGCTGGTGGAAGAATAATATGGAGATACTTACTATTTGTTATGCCTGCTGTTGAGAGGGGTAAAATCGGCAGTGTTGTGCACTTCAGATGTAAAAGAGCAAAGAACATGGTTACAACTTGTCTTGGCGCTTTACAACCGAGGCACACGATGAGGAAATTCCAACCCGGTACTCCTTTCAGCAAGGAAAGCAGTTATGCAGCACTGTACAGGATGTCCAAGTGCTTAAGTGGTCAAGAGAAGGCACTCTCAGGAATCTGCTCTTTCCCCTGGCATTTGATAAGCAAAGGACAGAAAGGTCCATGTGAGTGTCGCAGTGCTGCACCGTTTCTTCCGCCCAAAAGAATGCAGCTCTGTCTGCAGTGTGCCCTTGTGTTGGAGGGCTGAGACAGACCTCATGGATGGTGCTGGAATAGCGAAGAAAACAATGACCTGGTAAAATGAAAGACAGAAATATCTCTTTATCCATTTATCGTCTGCATTCTGGACCTAGTGCCTCATTTATTTGATTTTTATCCCGACCTTTCTGGACCGGAGTCCGGCTCAGGGCAGCTAGCAACATTCAAAATATACAGTTAAAATTATTACCCTATGCAGACGTGTCATGACAGGGATGTCATCCAATCACAGCAGTCAGCTGGCATTCCTGTTAAAACAGGATTTTGACTCTTTTTTCCCCCTGGACCCATCGTTTCTACTTTCTGTCAATAACTGCAGCATCTTACTGGCTCTGGAAGGGCTCTCAGGTTCTGTATAAACACGGCTCCTTGTGTTCACATGAGCCATTTTGTTCTCTGAAGCTGCTGCTGTACCACCTACTAATCTGGAGCGGAAGGGGGAAGAAGCAGAAGCTCATCCATAAGCAACATTATACCCATCCAACAAGAGAAAGCCTTCAACAGGGGAAAGTGTCAAAATCTGATAGGTAGGCTTGGTTGTGGAGAAGGAAAGGGAAAACGACACAAGCCATGTATGGATACGCAGCCTGCCCGCCCTGTGGACTGCAGGCGGAATAGAAACCCAACGGAAAGTTTTTTTTTCATTTTTGCATAATAATCACCACCACCCCATTAAAAATCTACACCCTCCTGAAAATCTCATGAATGGAGAAAAAGCTCAGTCACCTTCCAGTTAATATTTCTCCACGCTTGTGTGCAAGAGACAGTTTTAATTACGCTAGGTATGTGAACTAGCACCAAAATCAGAATTCAGATCTGGCATTTGGAATTAGGACCATTTGGGTACAGAATGTAGAAAATCCATAATTTCCTGGAACTCTATTTAAGTCAATAGGAATAACTGTTTTCCACTTTAAAACATATGTATGTGTATGTGTGTATATATATTAGGGTTGCCAGGTCCCTCTTCGCCACCAGTGGGAACTTTTTGGGGCAGAGCCTGAGGAGGGCAGGGTTTGGGGAGGGGAGGGACTTCAATGCCATAGAGTCCAATTGCCAAAGTGGCCATTTTCTCCAGGTGAACTGACCTCTATCGGCTGGAGATCAGTTGTAATAGCAGGAGATCTCCAGCCACTATCTGGAGGTTGGCAGCCCTGATATATATATACACAGAGAGACAAAATATTTTTTTTTACAATTTAAAATTACACTATTCTAATTGTTGAATCAATTAAATAGTTCAAATTAAAACCTGTAGAACTACCTGTACTGGCACATTTACTATTAATAACTGGCACATTTACTATTAATAACATCTCTAGTGTATACTCCCTGGCCATTACTTTTTCCGATGATTCTCCTGCTTGGTTGCTTGTACCGTCTGTCTCCTGGCACTTTAGCCTGAAAACACAAACACTGCAGAGAAGCTAAGAGACTGTGAAGTGACTTTTCATGATAATGACACTGGATCTGAACTACTGTCTCCAAGGTCGGAGGTCCATATGAGACCTCTAAGTCACGTATTCTCTCATATTTCTATAAGGTCATTGATAATCATAAATAATTGCATTTTAAAAGAGCCACTGTCTCTATCTCATTAGTAACCTTCCAGATAGTGCATGACTGTGCTCATTACTGACCTCCTGTCATAGCAAACTTGGATAAGAGATCAATGGCAAAGACACAATCACCTTGCAAATATCACTTAGAGGAGTGCAAACTTTAGTCAGTGCGCAGTCCCTCCTCTTTGCCCTCTTTGCTATTTTGCTTAGCTGTTAATTTTTTTTCTTCTCAGAAAAAAATGAGAAATCTCTATTTCTGTTTTAAACATTTATCTGCAGCTACCTGTGGGTACAACAATTTGTAGCTATTCGGATCAGACAGGTTACCTTTGGATAATGCTCATATGTTTACTACGGTAGCAGTACAATTCTTATGGTGGAAATGAGCCAGTAGCCCACCCTCAGGTTATATACATAACATAATATGTCTGTCTGTCTGTCTAAATGTAGGAGTTGGATATGTGACATGGAAGCCTAGAGGCACAGAAACCCAATTCATACTGTTTTTCTCCTTGCCTCATTTTTGGGGGTGGGTCATGGAAAATGGGTCTCTTTGTGGAATATCTGCCTTATGCATTATGTTATGTGCATGGTAGAGAAGAGTATCCTTCTGCCACACCCTTCTGCTGCCTGGAAACTATGAACGGAGCCTTTTTTTAGAGGTTTGAAATCAGGAAATACTTGAAAAGTAGGGTTACCAGCTCCAGCTTGGGAATTACCTGAAGATTTTGGGGTGGAGCTTGAGGAGGGCAGGGTTTGCAGAGGGGAGGGACTTCAATGCCATAGTCCAATGGCTAAAGCAGCCATTCCCATTCTCCAGGGGAACTATCACCTGGAGGTCAGTTGTAATGAGGTGAAATCTCCAGCCACCACAAGAGGTTTGCAATCTTGTTGAAAGGCCACTTTTGTCCTTCTGATTCAAAAGGATTCTTTCTTGTGCTGCTGAATTATCACCAAAGGGCAAGGATCTCATTGCAAGTATCATTTTGAACAAATGTTCAGTTTCCTGTAAACAATGTGGTCAGATTTTTGCTAGTCATAAAGTATAACACCCTTTCTTTAAAGTGTTGTATGAATAGTGAGCAAACATAAGAACTTGTATACCACTGCTATGGATGGTTCCTGCTTTTCATCAGGGACCAGAAGGTTGCCGACATCACATCTTTCAGAAATGAAAGACTGGTCAGCCTTGTTGTGGTGATTTTGAGGCCCAATCAGAATGGGCCTGGTTGGGCTGGGCTATTTACACTTATTTATACCTGAGAAGCCCAAATAGGCCAGCTTAGCTCAAGCTCATTAGAGCTTGGAAGCTAAGCAGGGTTGGCAGTGGTCAGTACTTGGATGAGAGACCACCAAGAAAGCTGGACATTGCTATGCAGAGGAAGGCAATGGCCAACCATCTCTGCTCCTGTCTTGCCTTGAACACACCATAGTTGGGGCCACCATGAATCAGTTGCAACTCAGCAGCACAGTATTAATTAATATCTACTAATCGAGCTACCAGTTTGCTGTATAAATCGGCCTGCCTTTCCTCCCTTCGTAAAGTAGTATGGGATTTGCTGGTCACTGCATGCAAGAGTCATTTGGCTTTTTCTTAAATTGGCCAGGAGAAGTTCCTCTGCTTTTGGCTAGTTTCCACTACTTGCATTGAAAGAAGTTTTTTATGATGAGTAGGACTGATCTTGGTAAGATTGGTTTGACCCAGCCAAATTTGGCAAGGTTAGTGCAGGTTAAATACTTCAATTTAACTAGATTAGCAATCTCCCTCACACATCTGTGGACAAGAGGAATTAATAGCCCAGACAATTCAAGTTGACTGGCCAAGGGCCTGGGAAAGATCTCTCATACTGAGCATCATTTCAACCCACATGCAGACCAACATAAGGGAATAGTATTGTTGATGAACATCTTACAGCATGTTTTGGTGGGAAGATTAAGGTTCAGCTATATTACTATTCCAAGCTTTAGCCAGGCTGGTGCTACCCAAATGCTGGCCAGCTCATCAGATAGCCTCTTAGGAAACCCTTATTGATGATAAGAAAAGAGATAATAAGTTTCTGTTTAGTTATTTTAATAAACCTTCATTTAACCCACAGTAGTAGCTGGGGTTTCCATTACTCATATTAGCGTCTGATGTGTAGGTGTAAGATCTTTTCTAATCAAGCATACCTGTAACTATTTTGTATCCCAGTGGAATATTATGAAATAGAGGGGACTACTTGGGAAAGTTGATTTAAAATTACAGGACCGACACCAAAGCAATAAGAGATTATTGCAGGCATAAGGGAGAAAGTAAGAAAGGCTTCCATAATAGAAGGGCACGAAATTGGGAAAATAGAGTTTTTTGCTAACTCAGTGATAACTCCTATGTGAACAAAGGCAACCTATTTTTGTAGGTTTGGAAGTATTTTTCAGTCAACCTCTGATTGTAGGTTGGCTGATAAGAAAACAAACAAACAAACAAACAAATGGCTATGATCTTCTTCCATGAGTGGATGGATAAATACATCCACTGGGAAAGAAAGAAGATTCTGCAGAGACTCAATGAAAGTGTGAAAGAGATATTCTAATAATAATTTATCTACAGGCATGACTGCTCTTCAACCTTTTGCTTCTCTCATCAGTTCCTCCTAAGTGAGGGAAGTGCTCCATTACGGAGGATTCTTCAAAGGAAGGAAGGAAGGAAGGAAGGAAGGAAGGAAGGAAGGAAGGGAGGGAGAGAGGGAGGGAGAGAGAAAGAAAGAAAGAAAGAAAGAAAGAAAGAAAGAAAGAAAGAAAGAAAGAAAGAAAGAAAGAAAGAAAGAAAGAAAGAAAGAAAGAAAAAGAAAGAAGAGCCCTCATTCTCCCTGCCTTTTCCACTTTGCTTGGTAACAAGGTGCAGCACAAATGACCTTCAGTTTTTTATTTATGATTAAATTAGATGTGTTCATTAATCAAAATCCTTTTGATGCAGACTGGAATAGTAAGATCTGGTGTTGTTAATAAGAATTAAAATCAAAACCCTTTTTATACAGTTAATAGTATTTCTGGATTTAGACATCCCCTATGACAATATTGAATTTTTCTCACCAGTTAAATAGCACTTCAAAAATTCAAGGGCCTCCTTAGCTGTTCATCCCTCTTAACTAACACCTGCATCTTCTTTAAGGAGAACATGGTTTTTAAAAATTTGAACAATGACACATTAGTGTTCATAGACTATCAACGTATAGCAGATTTTGATAACTGTGAATTTGGAATAGTTGAAATATTCTGCGATTACCATTTGTTTCTGAAGGAGTAAATTTCCACTTGTTCACAGTGCTGTAATACACAGTCTTAAAATGCTGCTCTTGAAAATTATTTCAGTTTTTATCTACATAATATACCATTTCATATTTCATGCACAAATTCCACTGGATAGAATGGGTAAACCTAGATCCAAATCTCTTTTTCAGCCATGAAGTTCACTGGGTAGCTTTAGCCAAGCAGAAATGAGCAAATGTGTACGTTTGTATATGCATTTTGTATTTTTACATGATTTACACAGTATTTATATATTCACTGTAAGTCTCCTGTATGTATGATATATGTATAACGCTGTTGTGCAAATAGCACTGGAAAGTACATATGTAGGGCTGTTGATTCGGTTCGGGCCGAACTGAAAAACAGCCGAATTTCCCCCGATTCGGCTGTTTTTCGGTTCAGACGAACCGAACTCAAAAAAGGTGGGAAATGGGGGAGCCAAATTTGCCGACTTCGGGGGTTTGGCGAATATATTCGGCAGATTCGGGGGCCCCGCTCCTTCACGGGGCTTCCATGAAGGCGAGGGGAGGGGGCCCTTTAAACAGGTCTGCGCCTCGGCGCAGATCTGTTTAAAGGGCCCCTCGTGCAGAGAGACCCGGCAAGGCTGGGGGGGGGGTCTTTAGACCCCTCTGCACTCTCTGCGCAGAGAGCACAGAGGGGCTTGACAGCCCCCCGCCAGCCTTTCTGGGAGTCCCGGGAAGGCTGGGGGGGTCTTTAGACCCCTCTGCGCTCTCTCCCCAGAGAGCCCAGAGGGGCTTGACAGCCCCCGCCAGCCTTCCCGGGAGTCCCGGCAAGGCTGGGGGGGTCTTTAAACCCCTCTGCGCTGCCTGCGCAGACAGCGCAGAGGGGCTTGTTGGGGGGCCCTTTAAACAGATCTGCGCCTCCCAGCTGCACCTCCCAGCTGGGAGGCGCAGATTTGTTTAAAGGGCCCCCCGCGCGCCTTCAGGGAATCCCCTGAAGGCAAGCGGGGGCCGAATTTTCCCCCAAACTCCGGATTCCCCCCGAATTTCAGGGATCCAAAGCGGGGGAGTTCGGACTTCGGCACGGGTTGAATAAAAACGGGCTGAATTTTGCCGAATCCGAATTCTACCAAATTTGTTTTTCAACAGCCCTATACATATGCTCTGCATGAAAAATTCCACATGATCCAGCCTGATCTATTGCTCTGGTTGTGGAGATAAAAAGTGCCCCTGTTATTTTGCTCCATGTTGCTTGTAAGAAGTGTGTGATATATATGTGATATATGTGTATAATCTAGAAATATTCTACTGTGTGGACAGTTCATTGCTAAATGCACTGTGTTACTTTAAAGCAACTTCAGGACACATCCATTTTGCAAAGAAAAAGGGTAGTACAGCATAAAACTGCAATATGGTGATTTCAGCACAGTGCTTTAGGAAAACAACCCAGAGAAACCCTCGCTCATTTGGAGGTCCCATCTGAAAATGAATTCCACGAAGTCCTTTTAATTGTGCATTGCCCCTGCTCCCAACTTTTATTTTCTTCATTGATCCATTCTGTAATGCAAATCAATGACATCTATTTAGGGTGGATTTAGCAGAATTAGCCTGAACAGCTACTTTATTTATATGCAATTAGTTTAAATGGAGAAGAAAATTAGGTAGGCTTAATACAGGAATATTTTCCAGTCTATTTACCCGTGCCGCTCCTCCTGAGGGTATTTCAGTCAGGACAATGCCCATTCTGGGGACTACTGATTCCCTTGAACTTGTTTCTGGGAGTTGCCTTTTAGAGAAGTAGCTCCAGCTGTGACATGACCTCTCAGTGTGACCATGTTTCTGAAATTGGAGCCACCAGACTGTTTAAGAGGAACTGAAAAGCATATTGAAGGGAAGTAAGAAACAGAATGGACTGGGGCAAGGAGGTGAGCAAATGTAGCTTACTAGCATCCTTGGCCTTCCTGCAGCAATGTCAACTACCTCTGGGATGAGAGATCAATTAGATCTAAGAAGGTTTGCCATAGCTAAGCAGCTTGCCCCAATCAGAGAAGGGAAGCAGGGATAGAGATCTATTCAGTAGCAAAACAAAGGTGGGGAAAGATGGACTGAGGAAATCAGCCAGGCTGACCATGAAAGAGCTGCTCCTGGTTGTTGTGTAAGAAGGTGATTCTTTTCCCTAGACTTTGGGACTCCAAATTACTGGCTTTGTTTTTCTGGAGTGAAGCAATACAGTCAGACTTTATAGTTTTTTCAAGTTATTCATATCCTCATCCATTCCCACCTTACTATTGTGCATGAGCACACTGAGAGAACCCTGGAGGGGAAAGCCATGTTTATGTGACAGAATGCATGGTTATTATATCTAAAGTCTTCTTTGTACTCTACTTTTCCAATGTGTAGGAGGGTATGTGTGTACAGTAAAATGGTGAACAAAAGATTACATACCGTGAACTTATTGAAGAATAAAAAAATGGAATTGGGGAAATACCCCAATACTGATGTTACATGGAAGAACAACAGAGGGGTTTTCTGCCAAGAAAGGCCTGGCAGATCCTATGGTCAGCAAACAAAGCTGAAAAAAATTCAGCACCAGTAGTGCCTTCTATAGGGTTGCCAGATCCCTCTTCGCCACCGGCGGGAGGTTTTTGGGGCAGAGCCTGAGGAGGCCGGGGTTTGAGGAGGGGAGGGACTTCAATGCCATAGAGTCCAATTGCCCAAGCAGTCATTTTCTCCAGATGAACCAATGCCTATCAGCTGGAGATCAGTTGTAATAGCAGGATACCTCCAGCTAGTACCTGGAGTTTGGCAACCCTAGCCTTCCAAAACACTTGCTCTTTAGTGCTGGTAGTCATTGATGCTGCCAAAGCAACAAGTTCTTGTAATCCTAATTAGTTTGCATTGGTAGCTTTTTATGGGTCTTGACAGATACACCAACCTAGACTGTTTGAATCAAAGGGATACGGTAAATGCCACTAACTGATTATTCTCTTTGCCTGATTTTTCAGAAAGGGTTCTGTTTGCCACGCAAACAAACAAGTGAACAAAATGCTGCACTATGTAAATTAAAGAACACAGGAATTGTGTTTCAGAATATTAGCACTGGTTGCTTCATGCTCTGAACAGGCCTTGCCCACATCGACTATATCCCTGCCCAATTGTCATCTTGCCATAAGTGCTGAGAAGAAAAGAGACGATTCTAAAGGAATCTCCTTTATAATACTATATTTAACCACCTGAGAATGTAATTTAGTTGTGTGACTGTAGCTCATGAACAGTGGTGCAGTGGAAGAAAAAAATATTTTATTCAGTTATACTGCCCCCTATGCATTTCACACAGACTTCTTCAGGGGGATCTATAAGAATGTAAATAAAAAGAAGAAAAATAAATGACCATTAAAAAGCAGAATTAAGAGACTTGGTAAAAAGACAGTAAACACTGAGCATGTGAGAAATGCATAAAGGTATCAAGAACCACAAATTCATAAGAATGTTTCAGATATCATACAGGTGCAATATATGGATGGAAACAGATCTTAAAATAAGATTTGTATACAACTCTCTTAAACTTCCACAAGTTAGAATAACGCACACTTTTCACATGCTCAGCGTTTATTACCTTTTTACCAAGTCTCTTAATTCTGCTTTTTAATGGTAATTGAATAAAATATTTTTTCTTCTTACTGCACCATTTTGTTTTTCCTCCATCTTTGGTGTGGCCCTGTTCTTCTGCATGATTATAACACATGTCACCGCTTTGCATAATGCTAGTTCAGACCCCTTTCTTTAGTCATACCCAGACATTTGCACTTAACTGCGCATAACAACCGGATTGTTCTAGAGGCATTGAAATATATTGAGGGAGCTACCATTTTTAACCACACCCCCCCCCAAAAAAACATGTATGTGTTACAACACATTCCAGTTCCCAGGGACAACTTCCCAATTTCCAGTGAGGGAAAACTGCATTGTTATACGTGAACAGGGTTAAGGAAGATACAATTACTTTAGCCATGAGCAAATGTAGAACTAGAAAAAGCATGAACCCACTAGGCAGCCTGCCCATGTGCGTGGAATACAAATACTTCAGTGGGAAACAAACAGCCAACCACTGCTGTCAACAGTTAACAAACCATACAGTTGGGTAAAGGGACTTGAAGCTTTTCAATCACGATTTTGATGAAAGCAATAACATTCTAAAGACGCCAGCTAGATTTTATGATTTACCTAACATACAAAAAAGACTGCCTGCTAAGACGAATAATCACAGACGCAGGAGCAGAAAAACAGCCTGAATTCACAAAGAGCTGTATTGCTCCAGCTCCTTAGGTAATGTTCAAAATGAAAAGATCAACCATCCTAAATAAAAAAAGGTTAACGAATGCTAAATAAATTATATAACCCCAACGCAAACTGTGGATGATACTTTAAACAATTATGTCGGATTGATTTCGGTGAATGTGTGTTAATGCATTTAATTAGTGGTGTCGGAACGCCCTCCTTTCAGCATGATCTGGATTAAGTAAATAGATTTGTTTTCAAGAACACTCAATAAAATTCTGTGGTTCTTCTGACTGACATCCTGCTGTCAGCCCCCTTCCCCAAGAAAATGCTCATTGTGGGGAATGGGGAGTGAATCTTGTGAATAGGGTTGCCAGGTCTCTTTTTGCCAGCAGCAGGAGGTTTTTGGGGCAGAGCCCAAGGAGGGCAGGGTTTGGGGATGGGAGGGATTTCAATGCCATAGAGTCCAATTGCCAAAGCGGCCATTTTCTCCAGGTGAACAGATCTGTATCGGCTGGCAATCAATTATAATAGCAGATCTCCAGCTAGTACCTGGCGATTGGCAACCCTACTTGTGAAAGCCACCCTCTTTTTAAAGTTTGGTACCAGCACTGATTTCTAATAAGCAAGTAACATATTGGAATTATTAGTGACAGGGTTACACCATTGCAATTAATGGGGTTAGAAGGGTGTAACTGCTTACGATTGCACTGTTAAGTGTCATAAGGGAAAGGAGGTATAAACATCATATCGAGGTAGAAGTCTTGCTATCAATTTTGCACACACTAAAAACAAAGCAAAACATTTGTTTATATATAATTTTCCATGAATGGAGACATTGTTGACTAACAAGGACTAACCAAAAAAGAGCAACTGCAGAAACAACTGCTGCAGGTTGTTGTTACTAATTCTGCAACGAATGGAACATATCTGTAAGAAGCAGAGTAACCTGTAGCAATTTATAATATGGCACTGGGCCCAGAAAGCACTTAGGATCCAATCTGGAACTGTTGAAGTTTATTGTTAAACTCTCATTTATTTAACTAGGTGAAGATCTAGCCCTTAAATGAAGCTTTCTATACGCTAGGTGAAGATTAGAAAATTTCTCTTTTTCAGTATTTAAGCAGTAGGGGTCCTTGTTAAGCAATGCGTCTCAAAATAAAATCTGTAGATGGTACAAGTTTTTTTATATTGTTTTTTTCATGAACTAAATCAAGACTGTTTCTTTACAACATCTGACAGTTATTCCATTGGTTCATACATTTTCCAGATGAAAATGCAAATTGTGATGCTCAGATGGTACAACTAATGTTCAATATCTATCACTTCGATCTAATAAAGCTTCTATGGGTTGTATCCCATTCCTTCTTCCAAACATTTCTGTAGTAGGGTTTTATGGTGTTTAAACACTTTACCAAAAAAATCATGACACTCTTCAGTAAAGTTTGATAGAAGATAATTGCATCCCTTGGTTACAGTACAGGTGTTGCCAGTGCCCCTTTCATCTGCACACCCTCCTTCTCAGCCTGAAGGGATGTACTGCCAGGGTGGCTCCATGAGCAAGCCCCACGAGGCACACACCAAACATGGGGAGTGACTGCCATGTTTTGTGCCTCACAGGGAGCCATGCAACGATGAACACAGCAGAGCATCCTGGGATGACAACCACAGCAACTGCTTCCAAGAAAGCCTTGTTGGGAGAAATCAGGGTATGCCAACAGCAATCAAGCCACACCAGACGAGAAGGCAAAGATGCCTCTCCCTATATTGTCTTTTACATGAGATGCAGTCACTGATCATTAACACAATCTGATAGTTAAGTGCCCTGCAACAGTCTGGAACTTCTGATTCAAAGCTTCCCATTGCCCCATTGCCCAATAGACCATTCACCTTAATATCTTCAGCTTTTGAAAGCCAGCGTGGTGTAGTGGTTAAGAGTGGTGGTTTGGAGCGGTGGACTCTGATCTGGAGCACTGGGTTTGATTCCCCACTCCTCCACATGAGTGGTGGAGGCTAATCTGGTGAACTGGATTTGTTTGTTCACTCCTACTCACGAAGCCAGCTGGGTGACCTTGGGCTAGTCACGCTCTCTCAGCCCCACCCACCTCACAGGGTGTCTTTTGTGTGGAGGGGAAGGGAAGGTGATTGTAAACCGGTTTGATTCTTCCTTAAGTGGTAGAGAAAGTCAGCATATAAAAACCAACTCTTCTTCTTCTTCTCCTGAATCATAATTAAATAAAAAACTGCCCTTCCTGATGCCATTTAGTCAGTTCTATAGTTTTCTCTTGATTATTCTCAAGTATTCCTTTATCGTAATCTTCTGTTTCCTGAAAAGACCCCATTTCATGCTATGGTCCAAAAAACAATATAACTAACCTGGCTTTAGAACCAGGAAAGAGAGTCTCTGATCCTGGATACCAGCTGAACCTGCAACAGCCTCCCAACACACACTGGGTCCCTCTTCTTCCATCTGATTTCTTTGCAGAATAGGACAGGTAATCTTTGCTCTCCCTCTGATCTTTCCCCTCCTATTTTCCAAACCACTATTCCCAATTTACCACACCGGTAGCTCAAAAGATTAACTCCTGCTCCAAACTGGAGAAGCTCTGCTGAATATTTGTAAGTTGTTGCCAGGGCCGGTGCTATTATTAGGCGAACTAGACAGTCGCCTAGGGCGCAGATCTCAGAGGGGTGCAGAACTGGCCTGAGGGGCAGTTTTAAACAGATTAGTTTCTTGGGGGGGGGATGCAACTGACAATTTATATTTTTTATTTTAAGATAAGTACCACAACAGTGCTATGGAATACAATTAATTATAATGTCTTTATATAAAAATTTTTGTCCTTTTATTTTTTTCTACAGGACATCTGTTTTTGAAAATTGGTTAGCAATGGGGGGCACAATTAGTTAGCCTTGCCTAGGTGCAAAAATGACTGGCACAGGCCCTGGTTGTTGCTATATTAATTGGGATAAGGAATGTGTTTGTGCCTTGATTTAGTATTTACTTAGGATAAGTCCCCCCCACTATTGTACAAATCCCTCAGTAAACTCCATGTTTTTTAAAAAAATCTGATCTCTGTCATCCCATTCCTACTAAAGTCTTGCTACTCACAGCCACCTCTTTAGGCAAAAGATCCCGATTTGCTGTGCCCTGCACAGACATGCAAACTAATTTCCCATGTTAATCTGAATGTATGTTCTTGTGTTTGTGGTGGTGTGGTAACATAGGATGTTACAATATAACATGAGATCAAGAATTTAAGCAGATCAGCCGACTATAGCAAGAACTGTCTTACATAGACTGTGTTGAATCCAACCAGATTTCCTGCAGGTGAGACAAAGAAGACCACCAAAAAAGCTGTGTGGGGGATCATGGGGCTTGCATGGGCAAAAGCCGTGTAATATGGGGGATCTAGTAAGGAGAGGAATTGAGTGAGATTGACAAAAGAAGAAGAAGAGTTGTTTTTTATGCCCCACTTTTCTCTACCTCAAGGAGTCACAAAGCAGATTACAATCACAATCCCATCCTCTCCCCATAAGAGACACCTTGTGGAGCAGGAGGGGCCAAGAGAGTTCCAAGAGCCCTGTGACTGGCCCAAGGTCACTCAGCAGGCTTCATGTGGATGAGTGGGGAATCAAGCCTGGTTCTCCAGATTAGAGTCTGCCGCTCTTTACCACTACACCACGCTGGCTGGATCCAACTCAATTTATATTAGAGAGCTGCAGTATGTTACATATGTATAGAGCTGAGTCTTTCAGGGGATGTGTTATACTATTAAGAATGCTCCAAGTGAACTGCCTGAATTACCATGTATATCCAATGAGGGATATTCATGCAGAACCCTCTAGCAGCACTGGGAGATACGTTTAAATGCCTTCTTTTGGGCAAAACTAGAAGAATGCACCTAGTGTAATATAAAACAAGAAGCAAGTAATTAGATTAGAATAACAGATGAGTTGGAATGTTTTTACACTAGAGAGCCAATGTGGTGTAGTGGTTAAGAATGGCTGACTCTGCTCTGGAGTACCAGTTTTGATTCCCTGCTCTTCCACATGAAGCTTGCTGGCTGACCTTGGGCTAGTCACAGTTCTCTCAGAACTCTCTCAGCCTCTCCCACTTCATGACACAGAATTAGAAAAGATATGAAATTAGACTCACACACTTTCCTAATTACAAGATTCTGAGGAGAGCCAGTATGGTGCAGGGGTTAATCAGACTGGAATCTGGGCAAACCAGGTTTGAATCTCTACTATGATCGTGCAGCTTGCTGGGTGACCTTGGGCCAGTCACTGTCTCAGCCTGACTTGCCTCACATGATAGTTGTTGGAATGATAAAATGGAGGAGGGGAGATCAATGATGTAAGCTGATTTGAGTTGCCATTGGGGAGATAATCAGGAATCAATAAGTGAACGATTCCCTGCTGACTAGAACGGCAATATTATTTTCCTTGATTTTATATATTTGAGGAGTCAAAGGCGTAAAGATTTATGGCACACTTCAGAGTTTCTCCTTCCAGTGATCAGCGGTCTATTCATGTATAGTGGATCCATGCTTTCCTTTATAACATGAACAACCAAACCTGTTTTGTGCCATATTATAGTGGAATGTGCTGTTCATCTCACTGCTTAGCATTCGGAGATCACAAAGAGCATCCAAGAATAAGACAGGGAACAGACACCAAAAAAGGAGACTAACCTCCTATTGGCTAGCTGAGCACTCTGCCCCCTCAGGACCTGATTCTTGGCTGTGAACCATACAGTGTCAGCAGCTCTTGAGACAGCCCTGCAGTAGATTTACACAGCTGGCTTTGTAACACATTTCTCATTTAACCTTTAAACTTCCTCTGTACTTCTGAAGAATTTGCCTACCATGGGACAATGCGAATAGTATGGCTCCAGTGCTGTGATGCTCACAGAATGCATCCACGGCTAGTTGATCACTGTTGGCTCCTTCACTCTTTAAAGAGTTACAAACCTCGAGTTGGTATTTCAGTTGGGTTTTCTACTGACCACATTTTGTCATGATGCCATTGTGCATAAGAAAAGCCCTGCTGGATCAGACCAAGGCCAATCAAGTCCAGCAGTCTGTTCACACAGTGGCCAACCAGGTGTCTCTATGAAGCCCACAAACAAGACAACTGCAGCAGCATTATCCTGCCTGTGTTCCACAACATCTAATGTGATAAACATGCTCCTCTGATACTAGAGAGAAATAGGTATACATCATGACTAGTATTCATTTTGACTAGTAGCCATGGATAGTAGGGCTTTTGAAAAAAAATCAGTATAGTTCGGATTTGGCCGAATTCGGCCTGTCTGGATTCGGGATATGCCGAAGTCTGAACTCCCCCGCTTTGGGTCCATGCAATTCAGCGTGAATTCAAAGTTTGGGAAAAAAATTCGGCTGAATAAAGCCATTAAAAACACAACCGCGCCATTCTGTGGCTCCGGGGGGGGCATTTTTGGGGGTAGAGGTCCCAAACTTTCAGCGGAGCTTCAAAGGACCCTTCTTGCAAGACCCCCCAAGTTTTGTAAAGATTGGGTCAGGAGGGTGAGATATGGGCCCTGAAAGATTGTAAAGATTGGGTCAGGAGGGTGAGATATGGGTCCCCCCACCCTTAATGTGCATCTCTGAGCAGAGCTTGCCGCCCACGCACAAAGCTCCCAGACCCGACAAACAGCTGAGCTGCGGGGAGCAAGGGCGGGGCAGGTGCGAAGAAGTTTGCAAAGCAACACAACTGCAAAGCAACACAACCATGCAAAGCAACACATTTGCAACCATGCAAAGCAACACCTGACACCTGGGAGTTTGCAAACCATGGAAAGGGACAGAGGCAGCTAGCTATGCATAATGAGCAGGAGGGGGTGGAATTTCCCCTTTTGCATCGGACTCGGGACCAGGCAAATGCATTCTTTACGTCACCATTTGAAAACCAGTTTTGAGCAAGCATCAAAATAGACCTAACCGATCTTATGAATGAGGGAAAACCTGAGGACACACAACTGAAGCCCCCCCTCAAACCAGGGAGAGAGAGACTCGAGGGGGCACACACACCCCAGACAGAATGGGCGAAAGCCCCCTTTGGCTTCACCCCACCCACAGAAACTGCTCCCTCCCCCCACACACACAGACTCTGCTTCCCCCCCCCACACACACACACAGGAGAAAAATTATAGATTAAAGCCCCCAAAGGGGTCTTACTGTGGCTATCTTCTGTTCCATCAGGAGGGGCTGGGAGGACTGAGTAATCCAATACGATTCTATTTAAGCACGGGAGGTTTTGCCTTGGATTTGCCGCTCTGGAGATGCATACAGGATCGGGTGATCCATTCATCCCAATAGGGAAAAGGGGAAAGCCCATATCTTGGAACCCCCTGACCCAATGTTTACAAAACTTGGGGGGTCTCTTAAGAAGGCTCGTCTGAAGCTATGCTAAAAGTTTGGGGGCTGCACCCCCCAAAAAGCGCCCCCTGCAGCCACGGAAATGGAAAGGGGGGAGGGAAAAGGGGTGGAGCCCATATCTCTGGACCCCCTGACCCAATGTTTAGAAAACTTGGGGGGCCTCTTAAGAAGGCTCATCTGAAGCTCCGCTGAAAGATTGGGGTTTCTACCCCCCAAAATGCACCCCCCTGCAGCCACAGAAAGGAGCGGATGTGCACACGCACCCCCCCAGGAGGATTTCTCTCTTTCTCTCCCCGGCCGGGCCGCGCAGCAGCTGATTCCTCCAGTACTCAATCCTGACTGATTGGCCAGAAGAAGACCCAGCTTGGCCACTGATTGGCCGGGGGAGAATGCTGCTTACTGACGGTTATGCTGCTGCGCCCCGAATTTGCCGAATTTATTCATGAACTCCCAAGCTCGCTGAATTCGGCTCCCCCGGTTTCTTGCCATTTTTGAGTTCAGTTTGTCCCGAACTAAAAACCGCCGAATCGGGGGAAATTCGGCTGTTTTTCGGTTTTGGGCCGAACCAAATCGACAGCCCTAATGGATAGCCCTCTCCTCCAGGTGACCCATATAGTACATGTAATGCTTTTCTAGAACAAAAGAAGTCCCAGCTCCCAGGAGGAAAGGTCTGATGCTGTTTCTCCATGGTAAAATGAAGACAACCAGGAATGGTTATGCACCTCTTTAATACAGCATCTATTCACAGAAACAGGAAAAGTCACATCCATCAGGTAATTTAAATGTAACAGTATCTAGAATTATAGCAATTGTATGGCTAGCTACATTAGTGGTAATTAAAAATGGCAATATTGCTGTACATGTTATATTAGCTGTCTTCATTCGACTGACACCTCCTTCACCATTTTGAGAGGCAAAAAGCTTTTAAAGTAATCCTATGCATACTTCAGTGGATGTGGCCAAAAACTGTAAGTAGCCATATTGTTCCATAGGGGGAAAAATACAAAAACAACAGTAACATAATGCCTGTTTATTAAGACAATCAAAAGGTGACCAAGTATTGGATACAAACTTTCAGCAGTTTGACACTTTTTTGGAAAGGATACCAGGGAGTGCCCGTCAGTAAGAAGTACTCTTTCATGTTTCATTGGAAGTAAGGCCATTAGTGGGGCTTACTTATGAGTTTTCCGTGATACTTTTAAAATGTCCTGAGAGTCAGAGTATTATTTATGTTGGTAAAGAGTGAACTAATAATAGGCAGGGGCATTGGGACAGAATTAAACGTAACAGTAGGCGTTAGTTAATTTGTTATAAGATTCTACTTTCAGAATCCTGACATCTAGAGAGATTTTAAAATTTGACAGTGCTGTATTTCTCCCTGTGACTATACTGTTAACCAGTAGATTTATGGTACTTTACCATATAATAAATGTATTTTTTCCAGAAGAAAAGTCAATTATACACATCATGGATTTTCATATGGCTGCTGCATCAGAGGCTTTAGTAATATGCCTCCATATATATTATCACACATGGTGTACCTCTGTCAGTAAAAAGGGAATATCTCATAGAAAGAAATACATGTGTAAGTCCATCACCATGATTTAGTAAAGAGAAGAGCCATCAGCTATTTCGCAGTTTCCCCTACCATGGTTGTATTGTTTTAGAGTCGGGACATTGCATCTTAAGAGCCCAGGCTCTTTTCCACATTGCAAATAGGTTTTGCAGACTCTAGACACGTCCCCCAGCTAAGCTAGTTACTTTTGAAAAGAAAAACGGAACACTTTACATGCATATACCCTAGCATACCCTAACAAGATTAGTTAGTCTTTCAGATGGTCCAACAGCAGAGGCTGTTCACCATAGGAGACATTGCAACTCTCTTTCACAATTAATCTTCATGTGGTACTTTGTGCGGGCGAGCCAGTGTGGTGTAGTGGTTAAGAGAGGTGGACTCTGATCTGGAGAATGGGTTTGATTCCCCACTCCTCCACATGAGCAGCAGACTCTAATCTGGTGACCCGGGTTGGTTTCCCTACTCCTACACATGAAGCCAGCTGGATGACCTTGGGCTAGTCACAGCTCTCTTAGTGCTCTCTCAGCCCCACCTACCTCACAAGGTTTTTTGTTGTGGGGAGAGGAAGGGAAGGAGATTGTAAACCAGTTTGATTCTCCTTAAAAGGTAGAGAAAATGGGCATATAAAAACCAACTCTTCTTCTTCTCTGATACAGCTCCCTTCTGCAGGTGCTAGTTTGATTTTGAATAGGCATTGACAGACTGAGCTATTTTGCTGATAAATTGGCAAATACCTCCGCATTGTTGGAATATCACCAAAAGTATCATGAGCTCCCCAAAATTCTCCTGCAGTTCCTCATTCATTCCCATCATCCTGTGCATCCTTCACCAACATAATTTATCTAGCTATGGAACACTGTTGCTGTTTCACTGGTAGTAGGTGGTAAGCAGGTGGAACAGGAGAAGAGTCTCCTCTCCTTATCTCCCATGATGCCTCAGATGCAGTTTTGATACTAAGTGGGTCCTGCTAAATGGAGTCTCCAAGGGCACCTGACATTGTAAGAAAAGGAGGAGGAGGAGATATATACGTCCTGCTTCAGAAAAACTCAGGGTTGTAACGAATTGCTTGTGAACTGGTTACAAACTGGAGCCTCTTTGTCTACCATTGTGCTGCAGCTGGGGTCTTTGCTGCTGAGAAAAGAAAGATGATAAGTCTCTCTGAAGGTTAGAGATAACTACAT
This sequence comes from Euleptes europaea, assembly GCF_029931775.1. Classification (NCBI taxonomy): domain Eukaryota; kingdom Metazoa; phylum Chordata; class Lepidosauria; order Squamata; family Sphaerodactylidae; genus Euleptes; species Euleptes europaea. The sequence goes on from NC_079319.1 coordinate 59,901,199, forward strand.
TTGTGATGTATCCACATATTATCCTCTTGTGTGTGTATGGGAGGGAGCTTCTTGCATAGGATAAATTACCATTCCAGGGAGCAGGGGCTTGAGCATGAGCTTTTCTATACCATATTCTCCTTCAAGTACAAGGAGGTTTTACATGGAGAAGCATATAGTCTTTCACCGGCAGTATAAACTGGTACAGTCCAAGAAAGCCTGCATGTCATGCTATTTCTCTATAGCCCCTTAGTACCCACCCCCTGCTATTACCAACTAGCAGAGTCACAGTTCTCTGTAGCCTGGTGAATAGTTTTACTTTATGGAAGAGTTCATTATATTTCTTCACAGCCCAGGAATAACAAGGGAACTGTAGTCCAGCCCATATTCTGGGGACACAATAAAGTACTGTTTGCCTACTCAGCATGGAGAGCATAATGACTGCTCTCTGTACCTCAGCAGATTTCAGCAGTGAAGTCTATGGGGCAAAGGAAAGGGATTGATTTTTGTTGGGGCTGTTCAGTGAAAATACAGTGTGCATCGTAGGAGTCATGAAGGGGGCTGAAAATAATGGTCCAATGTGGGAATAAAACAAAACTATGGGATAGTGGGGTGTGTGTGCTTGCTAAGCACTTGCCACATAGTATATGTGTCAGAAAAGAAGCACTGTGACGCACTGGAATGGATAATCAGAAGCAAAAATGATTAGAAATTTATCACAGGGGCCACTCTAGCTTTGACTCAGGAGAAAATATAATCTGTAAAAAGTGAATTTAAGCAGTTACAATTAATGTCTTTATCACTATATTTGTATCTACCTATTGTATCTACCAGTGTGGTGTAGTGGTTAAGAACGGCGGACTCTAATCTGGAGAACCAGGTTTGATTCCCCACTCCTCAACATGAAGCCTGCTGGGTGATCTTGGGCTAGTCACAATTCTCTCAGAACTCCCTCAGTCCCACCTACCTCACAAGGTGAATGTTATGGGGAGATGAAGGGAAGCTGCTTTGAGATTCCCTAAAGGTAGAGAACAGCAGGGTATAAAAACCAACTCTTCTTCTTCTAATGGTTGTAAAGCCAAAATATTAAAATTACTTGGAAGACTTTTGTAATAACAGGTAACATAGAACAAAAAACAGAATCAGGTCACAGGATTTTGAAACTACAAGCTGCCAAACCCATTAAACTGAAGTCCTTGGAATTAAAGCCAAAAGAGTTCCACAGACTTCATTGGGGTCTAAATGGGCGCGATTCGAGCTCTTTTAATTTAACTGTGTGGTGGCTTGGGCTGATAGTATATTGCTGTTCCTTGTTTAGCATGAATTTCAAGAGACATAAATGGAAATTAAGAAGCAGCTAACGTACAACAGATGTTAGTAAGATTTTTTCTCTTTCTACTTAGACCATAATAAACATATGGAATAGCCTATCAGGCACTATTGCTTAGGCAAAACACAAGGATCATTCAAGAAACAATTAGACACCATTCGAAAGAAATGGAATACTTAACATGGATGAGCCCTTATGGGCCAATAGTCCTGATGGGTAAATGGCTTCTGTGAAAACGTTTTATGTTACTATATTCATTTGAATGTAAATATCGCTTCAGGAACATCTTCATTCTAGGGCTGGCAGAGAAATGGCTTGATTTTCTTTCTCTTTCTTTTGTTCATGATCCTTTTACCCTGACATTGTTGCCTTTGCCAAGTATTCACAGCCTGCTGTGAATTCCCACTGTCTCTAACCTATGCAAAAATTAAGTTCTGGGTTGGAGACCAAGAAGTTAGACTTTTGACTTTGTCACAGTATGCCAATGTGAAGCAGAAAATGCCAGACAAAACAGGCACAAGGGAGTTATTTCCACCTTTGAGAGTCATACAAAGGAGCCCTCTCCATCAGAAATGTACCTGGGGTGGGAGTGTTCTAGTAACAGCGTGAGGGTATTTCTTGTCACCAGGGGTGTTGAGAACTTTGCAAAATATGTGGCTGACAGGGGAACTTGCCTTGTTCACAATGCTTATTTTGTGTCGAGTCAAATGCTTCATATGAGTGCAGCAATGATTTGCTTGCCATTCAAAATGAGCAGCATTTCGAGTAGCTTTGCATCTGCACAGTGGCGGCATTCAGCATGACAGATGGTCAGATAGCCGTTGCTGATCCATGCTCACAAGTTGCTGGCTTGCTTAGATTACATTTATCCTGGGGTCATCATGGGTTAACCGTACACCATTTAAAATCAGCTACATACACTGCTCTGCACAGTCAGTGGTGTTCATTACGCTAGCATATAATCAGAACTATCTGGATCAAAATATAGTTCCCAAAAAGCAGAGCAGGAATGTGTAGATCCAGTGGAGACAAGCAAACATGAAGCTGGGTACCCAAGGTTGGGTAGAATATATATATAATAAAATTTATTGGAAGCACTATTTCTAGATTAACTAGGCTTTTCCACATTGCTACAGAGACTAACTCTCCAGGTAGAGCTGCCAGCTCCGGGTTGGGAAATACCTGGAGATTTGGGGGCGGAGCCTGAGGAGGGCAGGGTTTGGAGCGGGGAGGGACTTCAATGCCATAGATTCCAATTGCCAAAGCAGCCATTTTTCTGCAGGGGAACTGATCTCCGTCTGCTGGAGATCAGTTGTAATAGCAGGAGATCCCCAGCCACCACTTGAGGGTTGGCAACCCTACCTCTGGGGCATTTTCACCCGAATGAAGCAAAACTCTGTTCCTTGGATTTTTCACCACTCAGGCAAGAGGAAAATGTATAACAAGAACTTTCAGGAGAACTTACAAACAGCCCTGTGTCTTTGGTTGAGCCTAGACTGGGGCTCCATTATTTATTGCAAGTCCTCATGTTGGGGAACAAAATGAGGACTTTGTATCGTACATGCAGGGGGAAATCTGTGTCTCCCAGATGCACACTGGCTGTTTTGCATATGCAACAGCAGTATTCAGGGAGAAGCAGCTGTAGACTCCTCCCAGTTTTGCCGGCGGGGGACAGGGGATTGAAGTTACTCCAGTGGTGTAATGTCATTTCTCGTGCAATGTCCCATCACTTTTCAGTAGATTCAGGACAATTCATAGTTGCAGCAGAGTAGTCATCAGGAGAAGCAAACTCTCCAAAGGTCCTCTGAATGAGGCCAGGCACATCTAGTCCTCCTTACTCTGACAAAGTTGAAATTCAGGCCAGTAACCATGTCTCAGATTGTTCTTCTCCTATAGCCAAAGATGGCAGAGTTCTTACCAACTGGCAATCCATTTTTGTTATAAATAGCATAGCCCTTGTGCTGATGTATTGTTATTTATTTATTTATGCTTCAAATTTTCTGTCCTGACCTTCCCAGCCAAAGCTGGGCTCAGGCCGGGTGACAACGTTCACACCACAATATAAAGCCATACAATTTAAACCAAAAACCTAACCTTACAATCAACACAGTTAAACAAGAGACGGCACTCAATTAAAATAGTGACCACTGAGAGGCTGTGTAATCAGACGTTGCCCCCAAGTTCACCAAATAAACAGAATAATAGAGGGGGGAGGTAGGGAGGCCTGCAGATGAAACCTGTGGTTGTCCTCAATTGTAGGCCTGGTGGATTAACTCCATCTTACAGGCCCTGTGGAACACTTTAAGGTCCCACAGGGCCCTGTTATTATTAGGAAGGGAGTTCCACCAAGCCCCAGCCAGGGCCAAAAAAGCCTTGGCTCTTGTTGAGGACAGCCTCACACTCCTGAGGCTGGGGACCACCAACAAGTTATTATCCTTGGATCTAGGGTTGCTAGATGGGAGGTTTTTGGTGTGGAGCCTGAGGAGGGTGGGGTTTGGGGAGGGACTTCAATTCCATTGAGTCCAATTGCCAAGGCGGCCATTTTCTCCAGGTGAACTGATCTCTGTCCACTGGAGATCCCTTGTAATAGCAGGAGATCTCCAGCTAGTACCTGGGGGTTGGCAACCCTACTTGGATCATAATGCCCTTTGGGGGGTATACCAGGAAAGGCAGTCTCTAGTATAAGACACAGTGCTTTTTCTTGTGAGTTTCTAGTAAAATATCTAAAATTATTTTTTCTTAAAGGTAGTGTTTTCAAGAAATCATCTTATTGGCCTCTCCATTTTATTTTCTCTGTGCCTATGTACAACAAACAAATGAATGCCCTGTTGCTCATACCTACATTATTTTGTTCACGATAACAGGAAAGTAATTATGACATATACACATCAAAAGTGAACTTGGCTCTTATATGAAGATTAGGTTGTTAGTGATGGACATCAAGGGCAAATATATTCCCTTATATCTTTTCCTTTGGGATCAGAACCATCTCTATCATAATTTATTCAAAGGCATGGTTATTATTGAGCTGTTTATGCCAACTTCTTTCTATACCCACTAATATGTACACTGAGATTCAACATGAACAACTTTTGACTGTGTCCACTCTGTTTGCAAATGCTAATTAGTTACCAAATGTCACTTGGAGAAAGATATTTAACAATAAAATGAGAAGTGCTGGCAATTACCTTTGAAAATACTTTTAACACCTTCATCTTTTGCACCTGATAAAAGATTTTGCCAAATGCTTCTAAACTGCAATGCATCTGCTAAATAGACACTATACAAGCCGTCAATCAGGATAATTAACCATACAATTAACCTTTATAACAATGGAAGTATTTGTGTATAAATAATTGATACATTTCCTTTGTTTCATTTCAGAACTCTTTTTTATCCAACAACAACAAAACAATTCACATACTAATCTATCACAGAAACTCCGTGTTTTTCCCCAATAATTAGTAAATAGATACAAAGATCTGCCACAAAGTAACAATTGAATGAACTTACTCTGAAGACAAATTCTTCTTTAGACCAAGACCTGCCAAATGTGTACAGATCAAAAGCAATGATGTTTCCACCCAAAACCACATTTCTGGATTTTCTCAGTTGCTGCACTTCTAGCTGAAGCACTCAGTCAAACGTTCTTCCTCTAGTAACTGTACTCCACCCTTTCTCTGCTTTTTCTTAGTTTGTGTCTTAGGTGTTACACTACACATACAATTGATGAGGGTTTGCATGATTGTTTATTGGGAGCTTCCATCACCGCTGATGCACTGGAGAGGGCTGTGGCTCAGTGGTACAGCAACTGCTTTGCATGTAGAAGGTCCCAGGTTCAACCCTGGCATCTCCAGTTAAAAGGACCAGGCAGTAAGTGATGTGAAAGACCACTGTGTGAACAGACTGCTGGACTTGATGGGTCTTGGTCTGATCCAGCAGGGCCTTTCTTATGTTCCACCTGACACCCTGGAGAGCCGCTGGCAGCCTGAGTAGACAATACTGACTTTGATGGACCAAAGGTCTGATTCAGTAAAAGGCAGCTTCATGTGTGTGTGTTTTTCATTTTGCATATGTGCTATATCAATATAGCAGGATACTGTCCTCTGGATGATAGAGCTCCACCTTGTGTGATGGAACAATTCTCTTTCCTTCTTTGACAAAGTTTGAATTCATTGAATGATCATTTTGAGGAAGTAAAGCAAAATGATAGAATGGATTCTTTGCCTGCTGCGGTGATTACAATAGTCAAAAAGAAGTGTTGATTGTAGTCTACTATGTCCCCACTGAATACTGTGCTCCTTATGCTGGTTCAGGTTATCTTTCTGATCTTCAAAGGTTCTGTGGATTTGTGTGTGGTGTTATTTTAGAACCTCCATTCAAAGAAAAAGGGAAACAGTGCATTTCAGAGTCTGCATACTGGAGCAGAACAGTGGATGTGGATGGAGTATTAAGGTATCTGAGGAGGACAAGAGTCCATTCCCACTGAGGAAACCATGGCAGATCAGAAGGAGGTGGATGGAAAGCGGCCTGAGGAAGCGGTAGAGGTAGGTAGCATGTATAAAAGAACAGTAAACATTACAAACTCAACAAAGAACACTTCAGGTGTGAATCTTCTTGGAAGCATTAATGCAGAAGTCTAAAGAAAACTGGGGGAAATGTGGAAATGGATTAGAAGAGCAATGACTGTGTATAAGGTTAGGGAACAAGGCATGCCATTAAGAAGCAGAGCTGAAGCAAAAAACTCAGTGTAGAAATGCCCCAAGAGAGTGTCCATTATTCAGTTTGATCCCCTTGCAAAGTAGAGATTCCTGAGGCTGTGTAGATTTAACTAAGGGTCAAAATACAGTATATGAAATCCACAAGTCAGAACACTAGTTCCCGACCCAGTTCCAGTTATATGTTCAAGGGGGGAGGGCTCGACTTTAAAAAGCTCTCAATTCTCTGTTCATCTGCCAATGGGGCATGAGGGAGGGAGGGGCTTTGGGCTTCCCTCCTGTGGTATTTTTGCCACCTGAAACAGTGCCGGGGGGAGCCCTTTCCTCTGGTACCAAGTGTTCATCCCAGGGTATCTGAAGCCATAGGAAGGGGCAAACAGTTCCCCACCACTGTTTCTGGGGGCCCAAAGCCCTTCCCCCTATGGCCCATTTGTAGCCAAATGGAGAAATGGAAAGCTTTTTCAAGGTGAACCCTCTGCTTGAACAGAAAACTGAATTTTGTACTGCTTATACTGCTAATACTACCACTCTCACATGCCTCATGTTCATACTACTCTCCTAGTTCCTGTTGATCACCCCTGTTATTTGTTTTAAAAATCAATTTTAAAAGAGGCATTTCAATCCAATGGCGGGCAGTAAGTTGCATGGTTTCTCTTCTTTTTCTAGCCTTGCCCATGTTGTGGGGTTAATTCAGTGATGATCAGGTCCTCCAGATCACTACTTTGTTATGGCTGCCACTGGGGTTGCCAAACTCCAGGTGGTGTCTGGAGATCTCCTGCTATTACAACTGCTCTCCAGGTGACAGAGATCACTTCTCCTGGAGAAAATGGCCACTTTTGGACTCTATGGCACTGAAGTCCCGCCCCTCTCCAAACCCCACTCTCCTCAGGCTCCACCCCCAAAATTTCCAGGTATTCCCCAACCTGGAACTGGCAACCCTGGCTGCCACGCTCCCACATCCATTTGCCCTAACAAGAAAAGTTCAACTTAAAAAAGAGGTGGCTTTTGTGGTTGTCTTGATCATTCTGGGGTAGGCAAAACTACACAGCTTGTCTCTCAAGTGTCCCACCCTTGCCTGTTAAGCCTACCCGGCTCATAGAGCCAACTATGTTCATGTTTGCTTGCTTTACTAGGTTGATAACTGCACATATCGTATAAGGAAGACACATGAAAACCAGTATCACAACTAGAGTCAATCTTACCAGATGATTGAGTAATTGGTAATATAGTATACAACCTATATACATGCCTGGTTTGATTTAAGTTGTAGTTCTTGGGAGGAGCCAGGAATGAGGCAGGGCAAGACTCGCTTTCTGTTACTGTTCATCTAGGGCCTGAGCAGAGTGAGAAAGGCCACAGACTGAGGGCAGAACTTGGCATTACGGCTTCCACAGGTCCAATCCGTGGAGGCTGACGCCATATTACAGCTGAACTCCGTAAATAAGCTATTCAAATAAAGCTGTACACTTGTTCAAAGATGAAGAGTGCTTTTGTGAAGATACGAAGAATAAACATTGCAAGCCTCCTGACAATATTTGTTTGTTTGTTTGTTTTACTGATTTGCAAATATACAAGCAGAGCATACTGGTAGCAAACTGACTTTTTTTACTGCAAAAAGCAAATGTACCAATGCTGCACCACATACCAAGAGAGAGCCTTTGTAGAAGGCAGCTGAGGGGAGATCTGATAGAGGTCTATAAAATTATGCATGGTTTGGAGAGTGTGGACAGGGAGAAGTTTTTCTCCCTCTCCCTTAATACCAGAACATGGGGTCATCTGCTGAAACTGGAGGGTGAGAGATTCAAAACAGATAAAAGGAAGTATTTTTTTCACACAACGCATAGTTACATTGTGGAACTCCCTGCCCCAAAATGTGGTGATGGCTGCCAACTTGGAAGGCTTTAAGAGGGGAGTGGATATGTTCATGGAGGAGAGGGGTATTCATGGCTACTAGTTAAAATGGATACTAGTCATGATGCATACCTATTCTCTCCAGGATCAGAGGAGCATGCCTATTACATTAGGTGCTGTGGAGCACAGGCAGGATGGTGCTGCTGCAGTCGTCTTGTTTGGGGCCTTCCTAGAGGCCCCTGGTTGGCCACTGTGTGAACAGACTGATGGACTTGATGGACCTTGGTCTGATCCAGCAGGGCTTTTCTTATATTCTTATGTTCACAGAGATGCTTCACTTTCAGCCAACTCACAACACCTTAACTCTGTCTGCTGCTTTTTAAATTTAACTTCCAACTGTCTGGCTCTCTGCCCCTTCCCATCAACTCTTATGGGTGTCACCTTCCGAAAGATGCATTCCAGGCCATCAGGAAAAAAAAAATTCCCCAGTCATTAAAGTCCAGTGCCACTAATTTAGGGTGATTAGAGTGGCTAAACTTATGACACCATTATTTCTCAGGGAAGTGGAAGGGGAGGGGAGAAGACACATTTATTTGTCCAACAGAACTCGGTTTTCTTTTGCATCATAATTTATTGTTTATATGAAACATTTGGATATCATAATTTATGCATTCTGAACTTGGCTCTGTTAACTAAGGAAAACTGGTTTCATAGCTTCACATACACCCCTCTATTACGACAGGAAAAATCAGATGAAGACTTCTGATAGCAATTGCATATATGCATTGATTTATTCATTTATGGGGGAAAAATAAGTGAAAAAATCCTACTTAATGTGCTATTATAATGAAAATGAATAAGGAAATGAATGGCGTTTGTAACTGTAGCACCCTGGGTATCTGATTTAGAGAGTTCAGACTGAGTTCAGACTCGGAGGGAAGAGGAAGAGAATCAAGAGAGAATGAAAGTGACCTGAAATATTTATAATCGACAAATAAAGCATGTCTGGCCAAAGAAGAGCTTTTACAGATAAGCCTTTCTTTCCAGAAAGTTTTCCCGATCAGTGCTACTGTCAGAAGTGCTTTTTTGATTCTATATTAGCAGTATCCTGGCAGCATTTCTTTGCTAAGCTGCTCTATTTGAGGCCAAATATTTTTATGTTCTTCCTGTTAGTTTCTTGGTCGTTGTCTTGAGACTGTATTCAAGTGGCTAAGGATGAACAAGCTGAAGATAAATCCAAATACGACAGAGATGATGTTGGTTGGTAAAGCGAGACTCCTGGATGGGGGATCGTTGCCTGTTATGGATGTGGTGCACTGAAGCTTGTAGATTCAGTAATGATTTTAGGGAATAGTCTTGGACCTAACCCTTTATATGAAGAAGTAAATCAGTGCTGTTACAAGTGCCTGTTCCAGCTATATCTGGCCAGGAAATACACCCAGTTTTGGACACAGTTGACCTGGTCACACTGATTCACACTACAGTACCTTTGATTATTGTAATGTGCTCTAGATGGGGCTCTCCATGAAGATGACCTGAAAGCTGGAAATTGGTCCAGAATGCAGCATCCCAATTATTAATGAAGGGTCCACATATGATGGTAACATTACAGCAGCTTCACTGGTTTCCTGCTTGCTTGCTTCTGAATACCATTCAAGGTTTTGATCTTTCAAGACATCTGGGTCCTTCATGTCTGAAGGGCCCCCTCTCCCACATGAGCTTGGATGGACCTTAAGGTCCTCACACAACAAGGTTTTCTTTCTCTTTCATCTTGAGAAGAAGTAAGATCTGTGACTGCCAGGGTAAGAGTGCCCTCTGGGTTGGTTCCATCCTCATGGAATAGCTGGAAGTAAGGGTTACTTCTTCTCTCACTTGTTTCTGAAGGACATGTTAGGCTGTATTGTTCTGGCAGTTCCTCTGGACTTTATTTTAATTGTGTTAGTGTTTTAATTGTTCAGATTTATGGTTGGTTTTTAATCTGTTCTTATTGTGAAACCATTTTAACTCATGAGGGAAAGTGGTATAAAAATGAAGACAATAAATACAAATTGCCAGCCACTAACTATTGAATTCTGGGGCCAGCAGCAAAGCAACACATCGCCTTATGGTGTTGGAGTTTGTAACTAGTAGCTCAGGCATTCTTTAAAAGCTTGAAGTTCTGTGGAAATTCCACAGTATATTTCATTTAATATAGATAGTCAGAGTTGGTATGAGGGAATATTTCACTTCTGTTAGGCTGGGATTGATTGTACTTTCCATTTTGTTGCCAAAAGGTCTCTTGCAATATTTACTGACACCTCTTTGAATCTATAGTTTCCTATTTCTGGATTCTTTAAAATGAAACTTGTATGGGTGAAATACATGCAGGGCCTATAAAGGGCATCAGACTTATTTAAATAAAAATTAAGTTTCAGGTAAGGGATAAGAAGTTCAGAATAAAAATGTGAAGGAGGTATGCAGGGAGGTAGATGTTGTAGGCACACAAAAGCACACACATATGGCTGGGTGAATGCTGACTAATCTCTTTGGATTGCTTATATAGGAGACATAAATAGTAGGGAGCAGAAAATCAATTTAGTTTCTGGTATACTTTAGCCAGAGAATCAGGTAAAGAGAGCAAGGATCCCAGGTATCTTACCCTAAATTATCATTTTATTCCTCACAACAACAGATCAGTGAGTACATAAGAAAAAAGCTACTACTAGCAGCCACCTAATGAACTTTATGATTGAGTAGAGAGTAGCCTTACCCAGGACTCCCCTGTCTAAGTTCAACACTCCTCAGTGTTATCCTGAGCAGAGTTACCGCCTCCTAAGCCTATTGACTTCAGTGGACTTTAGGGGTGTGCATTTTGGAAAGTCGACCTCAAAAAACAGCCAAAACAAAATAAAACAAAACAGAATCTGGGTGGTAGCCAGCAATCCTGATTCCAAAAAAGCTGGAAAAATATCAGCTTTTTGGGAGGTCTTTCTGGGATTGCCAGCTACAACATGGAAAAAGGGAAGAACCCCTATTAAAAGAGGGGAAAAAGCTTTGGCACATTCACAATGGGCTCCAGAGGGCTTTAAAGTTTAACTCCCCCCCCTTTGGTTTGTACTCTCTTTTGCATAGATTCTCCAATTAGACATAGGTTCTGCTGCTGGTCTTGCACTGCCTGGGTTCTGCTGGGCACCTGCATGTTACATTTGGTTTTTCTGGGCTTGCAAAAATGCCCCCTCGAGCTTAAGATTGCAGTGTCAGGCTTCTTGCCCTTGCGTGTGAAAAAAAAGCAGGGAGCCCAAAAAATTGAATTGAATAAGTGGTTTGACAATGCATCTATTAGGCTTTCACTGTCAGAGTGGACCTGGTTTCTGATAGGCACCTGCATGTTGCATTTGTTTCTATCTGGGCTTGCAAAAGCGCCCCCCCCCCGACTTTTTTTGTTCTGTGATTCTCTGGTTTGACATTGGTTCTGTTAGGCTTTGCCACATTGGCTTGTGGTTCTGCTGGATTTCAGGGTTCTGATTTGGTTCTGATGAGCTTGTATTGGATCTTGGGGTGGGAGACATTGCTCTGTGGTTGTTCACAGGCACACTTCTTTGCTTTTCCCCTGGAGGAAAAAAGACTGTTCCCCCCTCCTCCACTGGAAACAATGGTGAATGGACAGGGATACCCTCTTTGGGGCCCATAAAATTGGACCCCCGGCTAAAATTTACAAAACTTGGGAGTTCTTCAAAAGACAGTCACCAGTGACTATGCTGTGAATATGGTGCCTCTACCTAAAAAAACAACAACAGGCCTCCCAACCCCATGGAAAGAATCCCCATAGCCTATAAAGGAACCATTTTCTCCAGATACCTCCTACCCCACCCCCCAAAACCCTGAAAACCCCCTATACCAGGATGGAAATTGGGGAATATTCAGGAATTCTGAAAGTTTTAGCTCCAGTTATCCCAAATTCAACCCCCCTTTTTTTGAGGCACACCTCTAGTGGACTTAGAGGGGTGTAACTTTGCTTCGGATGACCATGTTACAGTGTAATACTGTTACAGTGCATTCCTGAGCTCTTTGGCCAATGGAGCTCAGGAGGCAAAACAGGAGCTGCGCTGGTTAAGTGGGATGGCCGGCGGCCATCACTTATGCCACACAGAGCGGCCCGGACACTGGTGGGGAGGCCTGGATGCCGTCCTCCCCATGCTGCTCTGGCACCATGGCCCAGGGACACCAGCACAGCCTCGCACCAGCATCTGCATGGCACACTTCAGTGCACCGTCCCTGGGAGGGTGGTCTCAGAATGTTCCTGGGGAGTTCCAGCACCAGGCTGGGGAAAGAGCTGCCTTTAGGCGGGCTCCAAAGCCCTTTCAGGCTGGGAACGACCCTTTTTAATTTTGGCGTATCTCCAGTGCAACCCTTTGAAGGGTAGCATGGATTTTTCCTGCTGTGAGGAGGTTTCGGGGGGGGGGGAGTGAAAACTCCTTTGGAGGCAGCGCAGCCGCGATGCCTCCTATGACTGGCATAGCCATTCCGCTCAGGAATGCGCTGTTACACTGTTTTTAGTTGCTGTCCTTTCCAGACAGAGTGTCAGCTAGCTAAAAAACCTGATCCACAGACTTTTACCTGTCTAGGAAGGTTGTTTAAGTTAAACTGATCATTAGCACAGCAGAAATCAAACATTTGTCTAAAAAACTGTAGATTTTACACAAATTATGTGGAGTAAAATATCATGCTACCACAACCACATCCTTTGTTCTCCCAGTGGCTTCCAATGCTCTCCATACCTCCCTCTTTTAAGAGCAAAACCTCACAATTTATTCATATAATCTTACCAAGCAGACAGGACTCTAGAGTCTCAATGCGACCATACCAAAGATGGAAACCAGGAGCGAATCCTCTGAAATAAACAATGTCACCGTGCCCAACGTTTTCAAGTTGGTAATGATGCAATTGCAAACCTCAGTTGGCCAGGATAACAAGATACTGCAGGGGGAATGTGGGTCAAACTGTTTTATGCATGTTCAAAGACTCTGACCCCAAACCTTTCTAAATTAATAGAAAGGCTCTAGTTGGCTTTAATTGGCAGCTCAAGGCACATTTCAGGCGCAGAGAACAGAGAGGACTGCTTTATGTACTGTAGCCACCTGTGGTTCCTAGAAAGGAGAACTAGAAGGTACCTCTACAAAACATAAAAATAATGAGATGATGTATTCCTTTTATTTTTTTCCGAGCATCAATGAAGAGTGAGACAGATTTTCTCTATGTTTATATTGAGTTTGTTTTTTATTATTAGTACAGTTCTACATATTCTTTTCTTTGAACATGGGCAACTGTTTATTGTCTTTAGCACTGCATTCATCACGATTAATACAACTTAGTGATTTTTTTAAATTTCTACATCTGCAGTTCGTATTTTAAGCAGATCAAGACAGTTTACTGTTACTTTGAAAATAACCCAATACCCTTATTCTAAGGCTTATTGTTCCTGAACACATGAAGATAGGAAGCCATTTTACCAAATCAGATCGTTGTGCTGTTGTATCCAGCATTGATTGTCTACTCTGACTGGCAGTAGCTCTTTAGGGCAGGGTTCCTCATATTTTTATTTGTGGATCTGTGGGCATTTTGTGGATTTTGAGAAAGGGGAGTGAGCACCTGAACAAAATGGCTGCCATGAGAAACCAGACCAATCCCAAAATGACTGCCAGGGATAAAAATGTGGGAGGTGGCAAGCCAAAATGTGCGAGGGGGCAGCTACTTTTAAATGGGTGCTCCATGCAGAGATGACGCCTGCTGGGGTCCTCGAGAATATCCTGCTCCAGTGGGTTGAAGTAAAGGCAGGATTTGCCCTGTACTTTAGAGAGAAGACGTATTTGAGAAGAAACAAATGGGAGCCAGGAAACACACCACATTGGAGATTACGGCTCTAGTGTTCCAGGCACAGAGACTGAACCCGGACAAGCTTCATGGAAGGTTCCTATCCATATAGGAAGCTTCCTATCCATACTACAGTACTTACTGTGAAGTAGAGTTTGGGATCACTACACCTCAGAGAGGCTTCAGTCCTCATAGCAAACACTTTTGTACCATACTACTCTTGCTGAGAAAGCTCACAAAGTTTTTCTGTACTTCTGCCACAGTGCCTATTCTATTTGCTTAATCCTAATTGAGACTTCCTGTACATCTACCCTGTGCTTAGGGCTGCCAGCTCCCTCTTTGCCACTGGCAGGAGATTTTTTGGGGCAGAGCCTGAGGAGGACAGGGTTTGGGGAGGGGAAGGGACTTCAATGCCATAGAGCCCAATTGCCAAAGCAGTAGTTTTCTCCTGGTGAACTGATCTCTATTGGCTGGAGATCAGTTGTAATAGCAGGAGATCTCTCCAGCTAGTACCCGGAGGCTGGCAAGCCTACCTGTGCTGTGTATCTTTACTCCTTAAGAGATCTCCACTGAGCGCACGTTTTATCTGGTGTCTGGAGTGAGACTTGCTTTATGTATGCTGATGGGCAATTCTTGAGCTGCCTTGAGCAGTTTATAGAGAATTGAAATGCATGCTTTCTAAATAAATAAATAGATATAAAAGGTACATCCATATTTACGACATTTCAATACACACATTTTTGGTTATTGTGGTCTCATAATCATCTCCTGGATTTTCTTGTGCTGCCAGGAGGTGAATGAGTAGTGCAATATCCAGTAATCTGTGGATCCTAGAGTGAGTGTTAGAGTCACCTTGACTCAATGTGTTGGGTTTGCAAGCAGACTCTCCAAGTTAGAGTATCTGCATATCACTGGAAGCTTCAGTTCCTTTTTAAACTTTGTGTCATAGATTGAATTGGTTTGGCTATAAATATTATCCCCTAACAAAGGCCACTCTTTATTTGACAGAACTCTCATAATCAGTAATAAAATTCACACACAGGCTTCCACATCTCCTAAATAAGGAACAATAGTTGAGCTCAAATAAAATCAATGCACATTCGTTGGTTCACTGTTTCATAAAGAGCACGCTGTTCTTTACGATTGTACATCTGACCTCAATACAGAAGAGCAGTATGCTCTTTAGTGGACGTTATCTGGCCATTTCCTAAAATATAAACCATTGGTACCAAAAGAGTCTCTTTCTTTGAATTGTACTTTTCTGAAATTCTGTATTAGATATATTAACTGAAGGCTACCGTGCACCCCACATCCCAGTAGGCAGCAGTGGGATACCCTGTGGCCATGATTGTTTGAATATTCTGCCTGCCCATCCTTTGTCTTTGGGTTTACCCACTCCCACAATTCTTCTACATATTGGTTATTGTACATAATATTGTAGAATGTTATTTAGCACATTATGCAATAAAATCCACTCTTTTCTCACTGGGGGGTATCCTTCACAGTGGATTTTGCTTTGGTTTCGAATCGGAGCAAATAATAAACTGATTTAAATAGCTTTTTCATGGCAGTGCAGATTCTCCCCCCATCCCAATTTTTCACGGGAGAAACAGCGCACTTCTCTGCGCTGCTTACGTCTGCTGCCGCTCATGACTCACCGCTCCAAATCCGCCTAATCCCGCCCACTCTTCCCATGATCCTGTGTGTGTGTGTTTGGGGGGGGCATCCCGAGAGCAGCAAATCCAAGCCAAAACTCCCGTCACCCTTCTGAAGAGGGGCAGCCAGTCTGCTCTGGGTCTCCCTCCAGCCGGTGTGATCCTATGTGTGTGCGTGTGTGGGGGGGACCATGAGAGCAGCAAATCCAAGCCAAAACTCCCGTCACCCTTCTGAAGAGAGGCAGCCAGTCTGCTCTGGGTCTCCCTCCAGCCGGTGTGATCCTATGTGTGTGTGTGTTGGGGAGGGGCATCCTGAGAACGGCAAATCCAAGCCAAAACCCCCATCACCCTTCTGAAGAGGAGCAGCCAGTCTGCTTTGGGTCTCCCTCCTGCCGGTGCGATCCTGTGTGTGTGTGTGTTGGGGAAGGGCATCCTGAGAGCAGCAAATCCAAGCCAAAACTCCCATCACCCTTCTCAAGAGGGGCAGCCAGTTTGCTCTGGGTCTCCCTCCAGCCGGTGCAATCCTATGTGTGTGTGTGTTGGGGAGGGGCATCCTGAGAGCGGCAAATCCAAGCCAAAACCCCCATCACCCTTCTGAAGAGGGGCAGCCAGTCTGCCTTGGGTCTCCCTCCTGCCAGTGCGATGCTGTTAGAGTGGCAACTCTCCCAGCCAATCACCGTTCTTGGGGGAGGAGAAAGGAGACGTCCCGGGGAGCGAAGCAAACATTTCTTCATGGGCATCCGAGCAACAAAATGCTCTTTTACTGGAAAGTACGGCTCAGAAGTGATTTGGATTGCCTCTCTTTTAAACCGGCTTATTTTGCTCAGTGGGGGAAAACACGGCTCTGCAGTGAATAACCAAAATTTGCCTCCGACGCAAAACAGCGTCGAAACAGCACCAAATCTCCATGAAGAATACCCGTATTCTTCATGGAGATTTGGTGCTGTTTCGATGCTGTTTTGCGTCGGAGGCAAATTTTGGTTATTCACTGCAGAGCCGTGTTTTCCCCCACGGAAAAAAATAACCGGTTTAAAAGAGAGGCAATCCAAACCACTTCTGAGCCGTACTTTCCAGTAAAAGAGCATTTTGTTGCTCGGATGCCCATGAAGAAATGTTTGCTTCGCTCCCCGGGACGTCTCCTTTCTCCTCCCCCAAGAACGGTGATTGGCTGGGGGAGTTGCCGCTCTAACAGCATCGTACCGGCTGGAGGGAGACCCAGAGCAAACTGGCTGCCCCTCTTCAGAAGGGTGATGGGGGTTTTGGCTTGGATTTGCCGCTCTCAGGATGCTCCTCCACAACACACACACACATAGGATTGCACCGGCTGGAGGGAGACCCAGAGCAGACTGGCTGCCCCTCTTGAGAAGGGTGATGGGAGTTTTGGCTTGGATTTGCTGCTCTCAGGATTCCCCTCCCCAACACACACACACATAGGATCGCACCGGCAGGAGGGAGACCCAAAGCATACTGGCTGCCTCTCTTCAGAAGGGTGATAGGAGTTTTGGCTTGGATTTGCCGCTCTCAGGATGCCCCTCCCCAACACACACACACATAGGATCGCTCTGGCTGGAGGGAGACCCAGAGCAGACTGGCTGCCTCTCTTCAGAAGGGTGAAGGGAGTTTTGGCTTGGATTTGCTACTCTCATGGTCCCCCCCCCACACACACACACACATAGGATCACACCGGCTGGAGGGAGACCCAGAGCAGACTGGCTGCCCCTCTTCAGAAGGGTGACGGGAGTTTTGGCTTGGATTTGCTGCTCTCGGGATGCCCCCCCCCCAAACACACACACACAGGATCATGGGAAGAGTGGGCGGGATTAGGCGGATTTGGAGCGGTGAGTCATGAGCGGCAGCAGACGTAAGCAGCGCAGAGAAGTGCGCTGTTTCTCCCGTGAAAAATTGGGATGGGGGGAGAATCTGCACTGCCATGAAAAAGCTATTTAAATCAGTTTATTATTTGCTCCGATTCGAAACCGAAGCAAAATCCACCGTGAAGAATACCCCACTGCCATTCTGCACCCCTTAATCATAATATAAATGCCGTTCTGCTATCCTGTGGTTCCTGTCTAGGAGTCAAGCACTAAGAAAACACGTGGCTTTTCATGATGTTTGTTTGGAACACAGGTATGTTTCTTACTCTTGTTGAGCAGATTGATACAAATGGCTACTCTTCCACTTGCTCTCAAATATCATTGTAAGTGGCATTTCATGTTTTGGAGGCATACTTTTTTATTCCCGAGTGAGAAGAAATCATAAAAGCTATCCTGAACAGAAGGAAAGGCAGGGTACAAATATTTTAATTTTAAAAAACCTGTTCAACTCAAACAAAACTTGTCGGGAAATTCGGTAGCATCTCTAATCATCTTTCTGATATGAGCTTTCTTTGTTGGCATTCAGTCTCCTAAGTCCTTATGCTCTTTCATAGCAACACATAGGATTTAGTTACTGGAGAAACAACTTTGCCATACATTGATAGATGTACAATGAGGGACATTTGAAAGGGGTATATTTCTGTTCCCTTGTTTGTATGGATCCTTATCATGCTATTATCATGAAGTATTTTGCAGTCCTGGTGATGTAATATATGATACAACATTGGTAGCATATTGGGATAATGACTAGATTATCTCACATAAAACTACTACCATGTTGTGGGTTTATATGCTAACAAAAATAGGATGTAGACCTCAGGAACTTGCCATTGAAGCAGACACATTTAAGGGAGGCACTGGCACATTATGTTTTTGGCTTTCCCATCATTCATAGCATAGAATCATAGAATTGAAAGGGACCACCAGGATCATCTAGTCCAACCCCCTGCACAATGCAGGAAATTCACAACTACCTCCTCCCCGCCCCACACCCTCAGTGACCCCTACTCCACCCCCAAAGGATAGCAAAAAAAAAAACCCCTCCAGGATCCCTGGCCAATCTGGCCTGGAAAAAAATTGCTTCCTGACCCCAAAGTGGCGATTGGCACTACCTGGGCATGCAAGAAAGGGCCACAAGAGCCAACACTGATGCAAACCTTTCTGCCCTCCCTCACATGATCTGCTTAAGGTCATTCTAGCCCCATTACTTTGTATGATCCAGTTGTATCTGCATTAAAGTTAAAAGATGACATGGCCGGTAACTTTTGCATCAGAAAATTTCCCTGCACAACCATTGAGATGAATGGAAGTTTACAAGGTCACAGTATAGCAATAGTGGCTATTTGAGTCAGCAAGTCTTTCGGTGAAACAGCTTGACAGGCTCTTTAATGCAGGACATCCCAGTCTTTGTGAAATTTCAAATCCAGAACTTGTGCAAATCCTGCAGAATCTCTTTTTTAAATTGGCAATGCTGGTTTAATACTGGACAAGTATTGTTTGTGGGGTTTTTTTCCCAGAGTTTGACTTTCCACCATGGAAAAAAAAGGATTGTGGGGAGCTGAAGAGTGTCCTCCAAGCTCTCCCTAGTCTTTTTTTTTTCAGACCAGTTGGCTGCTGCTCAGACTGCCCCCCAAAATGGCTACTGGAATGCCATATTTTAAACTGATTTTCTTCCTACTAGAAACAGTGAGGTAACAGACCAATAGGGATACATTGCTGAAGAAAAGGGAATAAATTCCTACTAGAAACAGTGAGGTCACAGACCAATAGGGATACGTTGCTGGAAGAAAAGGGAATAAATTTCATAAGGAACGTGGACCAGAAAATGTTGCAGAACAGTTTTCTATTTGCTGTCTAAAGGCATCCAAAATCATACCTGCATTAAACAGCATAGGTTTGTTGAGAGTTCACCATCCACGTTTGCCTTTCTAAGTTTGAAGTATTCACATGACCTTGAAAGGATATGCTTCTCCTACAGAGGGACTTTGTGTAACTGGGATAGCACTGAGTTCCCAGGAATGGATGGTAATGTCAGAAATTACAGCCTCATAAAACCTTTAATTCCCACCATAAAAATAATATATAAAGTAGAGAACTACCAGGGTGCCTCCCATATTGCAATGTCAGGTTTAGAAGCGTACAATAAAATTTACAATACCTTTTTATTTGATAGTGGGTGAGAAAGTGTGAAACTGTAGCTTAAATATAGTCATGTTATAAACAAGGGATCTTTCCTACACAAGGAAAGGGTAGTATGTGAAATCCCACGCCTTTGGGTTTTATCTTGTCTGGGTGGGGGGGGGGGACCCACTGCTAAAAGCATCAACATTCATTTAGGAAGATTTTTAATACCTTAGATTGCAACAATTGCTGGATAAACTTATTATTTTATACCTTGAGATGCCAAATGTTGAGCTTGGAGACAAGAGAAATACCTTCCACTGGAACTTGTGATGCATTACTTCTATTTTCAGTGGCTGAAGATTTGCTTGGGGATGGAATGGTGCTGCTCCCTGTTTTTATAGCCAGAGGGATATCTCAAGAACATGTGCATATTTTGCTCTGCATACTTTGCTCTTTCTTTTAAAGCATCTTCCTTTCAGTTACTTGTTGTGTTTAATAAATATGTGAAGTAACATAAATGTGATTCTGTGGTGTTAAAAAAACCTGACTGCTTCTCCAGTTTCAGACATGTTTGAAAACCTATTCATGCTGGGATGATTCTGCTGGAATAACATCTGGTCTCATTTTGGGGTGGAAAAGTCTCCATGAGGGAAACATCATCATGAGGTGTGACATCTTGATTATTTAACTTCATACATTTCATTGCTTGGGGAAGCAAGGGAACAGAACCGCTGTCCATAAATTGTAGTGAATGCACGTA
The DNA here is from genome assembly GCF_029931775.1 of Euleptes europaea. Taxonomy (NCBI): domain Eukaryota; kingdom Metazoa; phylum Chordata; class Lepidosauria; order Squamata; family Sphaerodactylidae; genus Euleptes; species Euleptes europaea. The sequence goes on from NC_079319.1 coordinate 59,921,340, forward strand.
TAATCTGGGTACAGTGCACATTTGATTGTTCTTTGTGCACTGAGTTGTTCTCATGTTACAGTTGAGTAATGCACAGCTGAACATGTGATACAAACCCCACATTTATCTACATACTGGTCCTCAGTTTCATTAGTGAAGTAAACATGTGTTGGCTCTTTCTTACAAAGAGATGTAAGCACATACAGGTGGGATGTATGTGTGTTCACTGTAACATAAATAGGGCAAGAATAATCAGTCTTACTGTGCAGAGAAAGCATGTAAAAAGCTTATTTAATTATATGGAAAGTTAAACTTGCTGTGATTTTGTCAAGCAGATTGTGTAAATCAAGTCTGTGATGCCTGAGCTGCTCCTGCAGTTAACCACTGTTTCTACAGAGAGATCTTAGGGATCCAAGAAATCTTTTCCAATGTCCTGTAGGTTCTGAAAACCAAACCTTGGAATGCTGAGATCTATATAATGGAACTTACAGTAGCATACTAAGTAGAGGGAACAATCCTAAGCAGTGTCCTCAAAAGTAAGTTCCATTTCATTCAATGGATTTACTCCCAATAAATTATTCTTAGGACTGCAGCCAGAGTTGTGTGTGTGTGTGTGTGTGTAAAGTGCCGTCAAGTTGCAGCCGACTTATGGCGACCCCTTTTGGGGGTTTTCATGGCAAGAGACTAACAGAGGTGGTTTGCCAGTGCCTTTCTTTGCACAGCAACTCTGGTATTCCTTGGTGGTCTCCCATCCAAATACTAACCAGGGCTGACCCTGATTAGCTTCTGAGATCTGATGAGATCAGGGTAGCCTGGGCCATCCAGGTCAGGTTTACATCCTCCTAAGTCCACTAAAGCCATTGAGATCAATGGACTTAGAAGGGTGTAACTCTGGCTATTTATGCAGAGGAAGTTTGCATTGGGTTTGCCACTCTGCAGATGTACAATATTCTGATCCGAATTCTCAAAACTCTATGCATGGAGGCTTTTTGCCCCCAAGAAATTCCAGGAGTACCTTGTGACCAATTATGCATCCCCAGTGAAATACAGAACTTCTGAGTCCCTCCCCCTTACAATGCTGCTTTGTAATTGGCTGTAGTGTATTTTTTAAAAATACGTCACCAGCTCCCGCCAGCCCTGCAGCAGGATTCTTTCATTTGTAATTAACCAAGTGGCCATTTTACAGCCAAAGCCTGTAAGAGAGTGTGTGTAAGGGGGGGAGTCTTTTATAAGTCATGTTGGCCTTGATTTTGCACCTAGTATAAAGGGGGCAATTTTTTTTAAAAAAGTGGCTCTTGAAAATGGAGATAATTTACTAAACCGTATCAGTTCCTCTGAGCGTTCACAGAGTAGGCCCATCCCACCCCCACTTCTTTACAATGCAGCCTGCCCACCTACCCACTTAGAACCAAGGACCCCAGAGTCACACCTGAGCCCTAGCATTTTTCGACTTAGAATTGGAAGCCTTTTAACACAGTCCAACCTTTTGGGCTAGGAAGGGGGGAGTACATTTGCTACACGTCAGCCTAGGATGGCGGTTGTATAAAGTAGAGTTAAGAGATGTGTTTTCTATAGGGTTGCCAGCTCCAGGTTGTGAAATACCTGGAGATTTTTGGGGCAGAGCCTGAGGAGGGTGGAGTTTGAGGAGGGGAGGTGCCATAGAGTCCAGTTGCCAAAGAGGCCACTTTCTCCAGGTGAACTGATCTCTATCAGCTGGAGATCAGCTGTAATAGCAGGAGATCTCCAGCTAGTACCTGGAGGTTGCCTACCCGTTTTCTTGTCATAGAACAAAGATGATCCTTTCCCATCTTCTTCTTCCTTACAGTACCGTTTAGTCTGATAGAGCTGATAGAACTTGTCCTGGACTGTCTACAATCAGTTTTCCCACAGCAAAGGAATGAAGCAGTTTTAATCTGTAATTAGTCCACTCCATGGTAAATGATCACCATTATTCATATTCTTTCAGGTGATAAACACTATTCATACTAAGTCCTCTGTATTAGTCAACCAAGTTTTGTTTTTCTGTTCAAGTATTGGCTGCAAACGTTGCTGAAGAAAATGAAAGGTGTATCCAGAACAAAAGGCGACTAGTCATTGTTTAAAGAGGCAGCAGATGCCATCTGTTTTACATAGACACACTTTGCTCCCATTTGCATGGCTTCATTGTTCACGTGGAGCAGATAACGGAAACACATTTTCTCCACTCCTGTGGTGCCCTTGATTAGTGCTTTGGTGGGAGATGAGTTTCACTATAATGGGGTCCAACAGGTGTACGAGAACAGAATGGGCTTGTGGCTCAGAAAGCATTATGGAGATCTGCTAATGATATCCTATGGTTCCAAACAGCAGCACTGGAATTTCTCTCATTTGTCATCTCTATAGCAAATATCAAGTGCTTCAAGATCCGCAATTTGAAGATAACTGCTCTCTTCCTTGTTTGCAGCCTGACAAACAAAATTAAAAGCATAAAATATTATACCCATGATAAAGAGGCCCTATGCCAAAACAATGAGAAGTGGATGTGATAACAGTATGTGTTGAGTCTTTTTTTAAAAAAAGGGTTTTGTGCTGTGTGCATTGTTTGTCCAGAGAAATAATATTACTTTGCATTTTGTTTATCTGTGTTTAGCATTTTGCATATTCAGTTTCCACTGAACATAACATTTTTAACAGTTGGGCCCTTCTTTTCTTTTTTCTTTCCTTTCCTTTCCTTTCCTTTCCTTTCCTTTCCTTTCCTTTCCTTTCCTTTCCTTTGTCTTCAGTTCGTATTAGAGGATTTTGTAAATAAAAGAAAAAAGTTTCTATAATTTCCCCTTTATTCTTTCTTTTTCAGAAAGAGCATGCAAATGAACTGAACTGCAAACTCCATCCTGCCTCCCTTTCATAGCATATATAACACTTGAATCATAAAACCATACCATTACATATCATTCACCATTTGCTGGAATAGGAAAGGTGAGCTGGCTGCTCTCACTCAAAGCCACGCGTGGAGAACTGGAACACCATGTGGCTCTTGAAGATCTTCTCCCAGGCTTTTAGAATCCTCCTATCTTTTCATTTCAGCTTTGACTCTTTGGTGCCACAGCTGGAAGGCGAGTAGCCAGTAGCAAAGAACCCTGCCTACCCTTTCCATGATGAAATGCAGGCCAGGTCAAAATGCCTTCAGAAAAGCCCTTTCCTTGTAGTCGGTCAAGAATCCACTCTGCACAAATTCAGATTAAAAGTATTAGTTAACTGGCTTATCTTTCTACACCTCAAACAAAACCTTGCAGACAACTTTTGGGGACATATTTTAGGAGCATCCCACAAGGCCTGAGAACAGCAGGCGTGCAGGATCTGCAGTTCCTTCAAGGACTACTAGGATAAAGGGAGATTCTGGATCTGTTACATTGTTTGAGTCTCAGCACACCAAATTAATGTGTTTGAGTCCAAGAAGCAACTATTCCTAAGCATAATGATTATGTATGCTTGAGAAGAATCTGTAGTGGGTACTCGTCCTCTGGATAGCCATTTAATGCAGAAAGAGAAAGAAGGGTCAAGGATAGTGCATTCACTGTGGAGAAGACAAAACTGCCACTTTAATGCATCAGTCTGTAGTACTCATCCCCATAGATCAATATATTGTGCTTGGAAGAATATGCCCAGCAGCTGACAGAAATAGAATGCTAGACTAGAAGACTTCTAGCCTGATCCTGCAGGGTTCTCTGATTTCCTTAATGCATTTTGTGGCCATAACAAAACATTTCAAGAATCTCTTTTCCACGGGTCTTCCCAAATATATCAACATCAGCCTGAATAAACCGGATAGATATAGAGAGCCAGTGTGGTGTGGTAATTAAGAGCAATGGTTTGGAGCAGTGGACTCTGATATGGAGAACCGGGTTTGATTCCCCACTCCTCCATGTGAGCGGCAGAGGCTAATATGGTGAACTGGATTTGTTTCCCCACTCCTACACGTGAAGCCAGCTGGGTGACCTTGGGTTAGACACACTCTCTCAGCCCCACCTACCTCACAAGGTGTCTGTTGTGGGGAGGGAAAGGGATGGTGATTGTCAGCCAGTTTGATTCTTCCTTAAGCGGCAGAGAAAGTCAGCATATAAAATCCAATTCTTCTTCTTCTATATCAGTCCTCAGACCCTGAGTATGAAATAAAACTGTCCACCTACCCAACACCAGCAAAAATGACTTTAGGCAACAGTTCATTTTTTTTAAAGCATACATCTTGTGCATATTTTTGCATGATTTTAGGATTATTGTAGAAGAACATATCTTTGCTGTCAGAGGGAGGGTGAACTTTCATTTGAAGCTCAATCCATGCTTAAAAGTATATTTAAAAAAACCCAAAACATTTCCAATCATTTCAGGTGACAACACTATGCAAGAGTGGAAAGTTTGATCTAAAATAGGCCTCAGCATTTCACTGGAAAGAGAGCATACACTATGAATTATTCAAGCTTTTTAGTCAACAACCTTTTATACCATCTTCTATCCCAGTTTAGATTCTCAGTACAAGTACTATATTTGTCAAGCATTAACTAAGTTAGCTGCCCAAATCCCACTCAGGTAAAATGTTAAACTGCATCTATACTGTCGTGGTTGTTATTTGTTCCAACTGAATCAAAATGTTCTGAATTAGGAAAAGTTTGGGAAGCCTGAGCTAGTGCTTCACATTTTAGGATTGTCATAAAAATATGAGCAACAGCATAAAAAATGTATTCTATATGCCATGCTATGCAAAAACAGCAGAGCTGACGGCAGGTTGAACGTATGAAACAGCCTGTTACGTTGAATGGCAGCTGCATCAGAAATTGTGTTGCTGTAACACAGTCACATTCCTAGGAAATCTTCTCAGCAAAATCAATAGTGCAATGCTACTATAAAAGGTAAAGGTCCCTAGTTCTTAGGAGGAGAGACTATGAAATCCTGTATTTCTCTTTTAAGGCAAAGGTAGTCCAGTGCAAGCACTGAGTCATTCCTGACCCATGGGGTGACGTCGCATCCCAACGTTTACTAGGCAGACTTTGTTTATGGGGTGGTTTGCCAGTGCCTTCCCCAGTCATCTTCCCTTTCCCCCCAGCAAGCTGGGTACTCATTTTACCAACCTCAGAAGGATGGAAGTCTGAGTCAACCTTGAGCTGGCTACCTGAAACCAACTTCCATTACTCATTTCTGTTTCATTTTTTGAGGCTCTTGGGGCTTTGGGAGAGGCAATTAGCATGCCTTCATTAGGAACAAAGGAAGGAATGCTAATAGTCTTTCCCACAGCATTCTTGCCAGCACAGAAGTCTAACCCCTTTGCCCTCAGCAATAATGTACATGCACCTCTTGCTTGGTAAAGCGCATGGAATCCCACAGTATCTGGTTGATCTGACCCACCCAGGGATGGTAGCTCAGGGTACATATATTCAGCCATGCCTTCCACCAAGACTTTCAGCTTATGGCTTAGGGTTGCCAACCACCATGTAATGGCTGGAGATCTCCCGCTATTACAACCGATCTCCGGTTGATAGAGATCAGTTCACCTGGAGAAAATGGCCGCTTTGGCAATTGGACTCTATGGCATTGAAGTCCCTCCCCTCTCCAAACCCTGCCCTCCTCAGGCTCCGCCCCCCAAATCTCCAGGCATTTCCCAACCTGGAGCTGGCAACTCTATTATGGCTGCCTATTACCTCTCTTGAATCTATACCATGTACTGGTGGTATCGGAGCGATGATGTCAAGAAAGTGCCATCAAGCAGAGTAACTAGATGAGAATGCCAAGCCTCTGCAAAGGCTAAAAAGTTATAGGCTGGGAAGAAAGGTGTAGTTTTTTAGAATCATGCTATCCACCCCACGTTCTGGCCTAAAAGATGAAGATCAGTATCCTGGCACTGGGCACATGTTGTATCGCACAACAGAGCCCAGCAGCCTCAAAAAGCCATAAACCATGGTGACTGCCATGATGAACATGTTGAAAAGCACCAATCTCAACGCAGATCCCTGAGGGATCCCACTGCTCACATCCCGCCATTGGGAGAACTGACAATTGATGCCTACTCTCTGCTTCCTATTTTTTAGCCAGCTCTCAATCCGTAAGAGGACTTGTCCTCTTATCCCATGACTATGAAGTTTGCTTAGCAGTCTTTGGTGGGGGGACTTTGTCAAAAGCCTTTTGGAGATCCAAGTACACAACGTCCACAGGCTCATTCATTTATTGACACTTTCAAAAAACTCTAAAAGGTTAGTGAGACAGGAACTACTTTTACAGACGCCATATTGGGTTTTGCTCAGCAGGGCTTGCCTTTCTGTATGCTTGACAATTCTATCTTTAACAATGCTTTCCATAAATTTACCTGGAACAGACGTTAAGCTAACTGGCCTGTAATTTCCTGGGGGGGGGGGGAACCTTTTTTTATAAATGGGTGTTACATTGGCCATTCTCCGGTCCTCTGGTACAGAGGATGATCTAAGGGACATGTTACATATCAGTGTTAGAAGTTCAGCAATTTCCCATTTGAGTTCTTTAAGAACTCTAGGATGAATACTGTCTGGTCCCTGTGACTTGTTAGTTTGTAGTTTGTCTAGACATTCTAGGACTTCCTGCCTTGTTACCACTATTTGCCCCAGTTCCTCATTCTCCCCTCCCCAAAACCTCTGTTCAGGAGTAGGAATCTACCCTATATCTTCAACAGTGAAGACAGATGAGAAGAATTCATTTAGTTTCTCAGCAATCGCTTTATCCTCCTTTATTGTTCCTTTACTCCTATTGTCATCAAGTGGACCAACTGCTTCCCTAGCTGGTTTCCTACTCCTAATGTATTTAAAGAATTTCTTATGGTTGGTCTTGATGTGTTTAGTGATATGTCCCTCAAAATCTTTTTTTTTTTTTGCATCTCTAATTGTTTGCTTGCATTTCCTTTGCACAAGTTTGTGTTTGCTTTTGTTTGTCTCGTTCAGGCAATACTTCCAGTGTCTGAAGGAAGCCTTTTTTTCTCTAATAGCTTCCTTCACCTTACTCATTAGCCATGTTGGTGACCTCTTGGACTTAATACCACCTTTCCTGACCTGCTGTATACAATCTAGCTAAACCTCTAGTGTTGTGGACTTGAGTAAGCCCCAAGCCTTGCTTCCCTGTCAATAACTCCCCGTCTCTTGAAGCTTCTGCATGGCATTTTACCATGGATATATTAAGCATTTTAGCTGTGTAGCCCAACTTAGTTAATTCAGAATCAAGTCCAACTCCCACTATGTTTTGATAATATCACTCTTCTATTTGAACAGGTAAAGAATTTACATAAAGGTTTGCATTACACCGTAAACATAAAAAACTCAAAAAGGCTGACCTGGCCCTGCTTTCTAAAAACACTTGGTGGGCAGCAGAAAAGGTTGCAAGTGTAGGTTATATTAGCTCTCTTTGTAATTGGCCTGGCCCATATAATTCAGCCTTGATGACAGAAGAATGGCATGAGATCATGCCAAAAGGAGTTGGAGTTTTACCACTCCGTTGATGTATTCATTTGATACTTAGGGGAAGAGTAGGGGATTGTTATACATAGCCAGTCATATTTCTAAAGGACCAAAACAAATCCTATCAGTATTTTCCTGTTGTTGAGCAAAGTTTTTCTTAACTATTCAAGATCTCTCACATTTCATAAAACACTGAGTGTAGTGCTAGATTGATTGTGATGTTCTATACAGTTATTGTACACAATGGATACTGATGATGTAAAGGAATGAAGATCACAGTGAAGGAAGGAAGTAGTGGTGAAAGAAAAAGGAACAGTCAGACTCCCATATCTGTGATTAGAAAGGGAAAGCAGGGACAGAAAAGAAATAGCAAGTCCCTGGAGCTTTCAAGAAAAAGGGCATTGCGAGCGTCCTGACATTTATAATAAATAGCAACATTCATTAATTTAATAATGTAAGTAAAGTGGTTGGTATAAGGTTAACACATGCATCCCTGGCATTAGAAAAGATTAAACAATCCAGGTTAAAAATATGTAAGATTCAACTAATGTGGGCAGTCGTAGACATAAATATTTTCTGGACAGTGCTTGGATGGGAGACCTCATGGGAATCTTGTACATTAATTTGAGCTCTGTGATAGAAATAAGGCAGAATAGTTATTTTGTCAAAGGCTTTCACGGTCAGAGTTCATTGGTTCTTGTAGGTTATCTGGGCTGTGTGACCATGGTCTTGGTGACACTGTCCTTCAGTGTTACTCCAGCTGCTGGCAAAACGTCAGGAAAGAAAATACCAAGACCACGGTCATACAGCCCGGATAACCTACAAGAACCAAATATTATTTTATTTACATTGGTTGGGATGTACTAGAAGTGAGGTCAAGATCTGCAAAAGAACATCTATGGAAAGAGGGTGCTAAGGGGAGGCAGGAAGTGGGGACTGGCTAGAGCTGAAAGGTTCCCTTTACTTATTTATTTAATCATTCACATCCCACTTTTTCTCCTAATGGGGACCCAAAGAAGCTTACAATAAAAAGGAAAAAATGCAACACAAACAGAAAGGGGGAGGCTTCTCAATGAGTGTGCCGTCAAGTCACAGCTCCCTTATTGCGACCCCGTAGGGCAGGGGTGTCAAACATAAGACCCGAGGGCTGGATCTGGCCCCTTGAGAGCTCTTGTCTGGCCTGCGGGACAGCTGAGACAGCCACCCCTCCCCCTCTCGGTCTAGGCGGGTGAGGCATGGCTCAGCCCGAACAAATGTCATTTATGTCTTATCCTGCCCTCGTAACAATTGAGTTTGAAACCCCTGCCATAGGGTTTTCACAGCAAGAGACATTCAGAGGTTGATTGTCATTGCCTGGTATGGATACCCTCCCCAAAATCTGAATCCAAACAATTCCAGGTTTTTTTCCCCAAGTGCTAATTCCTAGTATAATTCCCTAAATTCATAATCTGACTCTCTCCACCAGAGGTCTAAGGTGGTACAACCTATTTGTCATCTCAGGGTACCGCTGCTTCATTGGCCGACATGTCTAGACCCATCTTCATTGATAAGCTGATGAATTCAGCACACTGTCTCTCCTGTCTCTCCTGCAAAGTAGAAAGGATGATCCAGCTTTCAGACCAGATATATGGGAAAGCCTATTCAGAATCTTTAAGCTTTGCCCCTTCAGCAGCTAAATTGTCAAGAACAGTTTGCTGAGATTTAGCACATAAAATATTTGCTTATATGTTATTATAAGAAGAGAAAGGATGAATGGGATGAATGTACTCTTTATCTTTGAACCAGACAAGTGTGCTGTATTTTATTTATTTATTATTTTGATTTCTAGCCCGCCCGCCCTGGCCAAAGCACAGGGAAGTGGGGGGGGGAGGAAAAGATTCATTTATTCAACCACTAGATTGTCTCTGTCTGCAGCAAACATCCATAATACATTCTTTCTTAATGCTCTGCAAGCAGTTGTATGCAGCTAATCCTTTTTGAGGCTATACACCCTTAAACCAAGGTGTTTTTTTTACAAGGCAAATGTTTTTTAAAATACTTGAAATGGGAAAGATCCAAATTTATCACCAGAACTTTATACTTTGGAGAGATAGCTCTAAAAGATGCTTATGTTTTCAGTTTGCTTGGCATACCATTCATTAGCAAGACTTTCATTTCAAGGTTGGGCTACCTCTGATTCATGCTGTAACAGAATGGGGATTTTTTTCCTTGGAGGGAAGTTTTTAAAAAAATAAAAGTAATCATTAAGTGTATTTGTTTTGTGTGAGACAATGAAAAGTCATTTCACAGACGTTCTTGGATGTTTTCAGCTATCTAAAATAATTATTGAAGGATATTCAATTTAGCATAGATGGAAAGAGGAGTAATTTAAGCAAACATTTTCATCAGTGACAAATGGCACGTGCTGGAATGATGGGGGTGGAAGTTTCTGGAAATGACTGTGAAAGTGTTGATTCAAGAAATTAATAGGTTTGTCTCACCTCTGAGTCCTGAGTGATGTCTGCCTACAGTAAAACATGACTAATGTTGTGATGTTCACTACTATGTCTCTGATTAATTGGCATTGCCCATCTGAATAGGGTTGCCAACCTCCAGGGGGTGGCTAGAGATCTCCTGCTATTACAACTTATCTCCAGCCGATAGAGCAGTTCACCTGGAGAAAATGGCAGCTTTGGCAATTGGTCTCTATGGCATCGAAGTCCCTCCCCTCCCCAAACCCTGCTCAGGCTCCACCCCAAAAACCTCCTGCTGGTAGTGAAGAGGGACCTGGCAGCCCTACATCAGAACAATCCTGGAAGCACTTCCCTTGCTCTAAATTGGTTTTATTTACCCACAGTGACATCAGGATGTAGACCAATGTGGTGACTACCTAGCATTGCGATATCATTCTATTTACCACATTTGCCACATGACTGTTGAAAAGCTGTGATTATGCTAGGGGGAAAGGTCCTAAGCAGAAAAAGATGGTGCAGAAACACCAGCAAATAGTAACACTGGTAGTAAGTGGCTTGGGAAAAGGGTAAACATTGACACTGTTCAGGAGATATGAATGCCCTCTACTAGAAATGAAAAGTGACAATGGGGGGGATGTTGTAGAAGTGAAGGCACTAGCGATCACGGGGTGTGGTGGGAAAGCATATGATTCAGGAACCTTGCTAAAATTGAGTAGGCCTGGGTCTAATCAGTGGTTGGACGGCAGACCTTCTATAATCCCATGTATGCCACTAAAAGTTCCAAGTTGGAGGAAATAAATATAATGAAGGTAGAGCTCAGAACATTTCAGTGTAACAAAATATTCAGGGACAACAATGGATAAGATCTCTCTCACTACTAGTGAGATGCTAAGGAAGTCCAAAATGCAGCTTGGTGACACATGAAAACTGTTTGTCTGCATATTAGTAAGATGCTTGTTATTAGTAATTAACAGAGAATTAATGCTGCTCAGATTTATACATCACAACAGGATAAAATTGAGCCAGTACAATAAATATTTCCATACAGCTGGCAAGAACAATCTTTGCATGAGATAAGTGAACTGCTGTGCTGGGGAAAGGTTACATCCCCCTACTTCCCATCTGCTGCCCTTATTACTCAATTACCAGAAGTGATTCTGTAAAATGTTAAAAGCACACACACAGGGAGGGTATATTGCCCTGGCAATTAATTTGAGGTATGTTGTAATGACTGCATGGGATTATTGCTTGCTTCCAGATCCCCAAAGGACTTCACCATTTTTGTTTAGTGATGGTTTTACACAGACGTGTTTTACACAGACACAATACTTTTCTCCTCAGAGCTTAATACAAATGCACAATAATGATTTAGACAGAAAAGGACCAAGCGGCCGGCTGCCTCGAGCTGAAAGTGTGGGGCAGGTTCAGTGTGAGAAGAGCTTTATTGTCAAATAGATTTTCATGTGAAGAACACCACGGGAGCAAGGAGAAAAGATCCATGTTGCACACTCAATTCCATGGGTGGGGGATAGGGTTGTCAACTTCTAGGTAGGTCCTGGAGTTCTCCTAAAATTACAATTCATCTGTAGACTACAGAGATCAGGTCCCCTGGCAGAAATGGTAGTTTCAGAGGGTGGGATCTATAGCCTCATATATCTGCCAAGCCTACTCCCCTCCTCAAACTCTGCCTTCCTCAGACACTGCCTCCAAATGTCCAGGAATTTCCCATGCAGGAGTTGTCAACCCTAGAGAAAAGCTACTTTTAAAATCTGTCTATTATTGCACTTGTTCTATATTATACCAGTTTTATCTTTTGCTAGTTTTGAGTTATTTTCCTTGCAAAGACACAGTGATAGTAGAGTCAGCATATAAACTTGGGTGCTATGTTAAGAAGAAGAAGAAGAAAAAGAAGAGTTGGTTTTTATATGCTGACTTTCTCTACCACTTAAGGAAGAATCAAACCGGCTTATAATCACGTTCCCTTCCCCTCCCCACAATAGACACCCTGTGAGGTAGGTGAGGCTGAGAGTGTGTGACTAGCCCAAGGTCACCCATCTGGCTTCATGTGTAGGGGAAACAAATCCAGTTCACCAGATTAGAGTCCGCCACTCATGTGGAGGAGTGGGGAATCAAACCCGGTTCTCCAGTCCAGACCAGAGTCCACTGCTCCAAACCACTGCTCTTAACCACTACACCACGTTGGCTCTTAAGTTTGCTAAAGGTAACTCCAGCTGAATCCAAAATAAGAGCAGTGGACTCTAATCGGGAGAACCGGGTTTGATTCCCAACTCTTCCACATGAGCAGCAGATGCTAATCTGGTGAATTGTGTTGGTTTCCCTACTCCTGCACATGAAGCCAGATGGGTGACCTTGGGCTAGTCACAGCTCTCTTCCAAAGCATTTCTGATTTTTAAGGGCAAAAGCCCTTAGGAGACCAGGAAAGCACTGCGCCAGCATTGGGTCCCTCCACGCCAGCGTCTGGGCTACTTAAGCCGGCGTTAGTGGTCCCAGTGCTGGCATGGAGGCCCGGACAACAGTCTCCAGCCACCACTGCAGCAGCACCATCCTGGGACGCTGAGGGGGCCCTCCATCAGTGTCCCACCAGAGTAAAGTCCCACTCTGGTGTCCCGGTGTCCCTGCCGTCCCCGCACGCCAAAAGCTCAGGAATGTACTGTTAGAGCTCTCTCAGCCCCACCTACCTCACAGGGTGTCTGTTGTGGGGAGGGGAAAGGAAGGTGATTGTAAGCCGGTTTGATTCTTCCTTAAGTGATGGAGGTAGTTGGCATGTAAAAACGAACAACTCCTCCTCCTCCTCCTCCCCCTCCTCCTCCTCCCCCTCCTCCTCTTCTTCTTCTTCTCCACACAATGTGCAACAGAGGGACTATTTATATGATGATCCTTAGAATACATTATAGAAAACATCCCATTCAATACATATTTAAGAATATGTTTAAATATTCTGCACAGGGATGCTTGATCAACCACTACTTAGCTTGCAGTCTGTTTGTCTGTTGCTATCAAAACAGTCAGCAAACTATTTGCCTTTAATCAAACAATTTGCATATGTTTGATCATGTAAAAAAGGGATTGTGTGTGCCCAATCATATATTACACATCCCATTTACCTTACTATTAGGTTAGCCAACCTCCAGGTGCTGCTGGAGATCTCCCACTATTACAATTTATCTCCAGGGGACAGAAATCAGTTCACCTGGATAAAATGGCTGCTTTGAAATTTGACTCTATTGCATTATACCCCATTGAAGTCTCTCCCCTCTCCAAGCCCTGCCCTTCTCAGGCTCCACCCCCAAAATCTCCAGGTATTTCCCAACCCAGAGTTGGCAATCCTACCTACTATGGCGAGGTGGTTCCCTGTGTTCCTTATGACATCCTGACTCAATAATCATAAAGGGCAAAGAAGGCAAACTATCCCGGCCCACATCAATTCCATAAGTGTTCTCATACTGCCTCATGGGAATTGTAGGCTACTTTCCAACTCATGTGTTCCCTTGGTCAAATTTTTGGTAAACCTTGATTAATAGAGATGACTCAGGGCTTCATGGCTTGTTTTCCTAACTGTTTTTTTTTTTTTTTTTTGTAGTATTCTGTTTATTACAAACATATGCATAGGGCAGGCATTATGTGGATACATAAACTAGTCCATAGGCAGTAGGTGGGACTAATCCCACTCTCAGGACCACACCGTACATTCCTAAAACCGTTCTTCTAATGGAAATGAATTCCTTTTGTTTTCCAATTCCTTTTGCCCATTCCTAGACCCTGGCAAAACGGGCTTAAACCTAATTTGCAGCCTCACACAACCCTGGGTACTTTGAACAGCTTACTGCTCACAATGTCTGCTGTAAACCCCAAATGGGAAGTCTTTTGTTTAGCAAATTATCAGAGCCATATGCATGGAAAGTAACTGAAACATCTTATTTGCAAAGCAAGTGTACACTGATATGACTTTTTAAACGAAGGACCAATCCATCTAAAGCTAAACACATTGAGGCCTCTTGGTTTCGATAGAAGAATAAATCACTTGTTTAATTCCTTTCCACATAAATGAATTGGATTTTAAAGTATTTAGTTTTCCTCTGATAAATGAATGCCTTCGAGCGTATTCCTGAGGGGGGGAGTCAATTAGAGGCGGCGTAACCCCACACCAGCATACGTGCCCCCTTATCATGGTATAAGGGGCACTTATGCTGGTGTGGGGGGCATTCCTGTTGGCGCCAGCTCCCGCCAGCTCAGCCTCTCTGGAAACTAAATCCCAGAAGAGAATGGCAGCGCCAGCATGGGGGGGGGGCATTCCCGGGGTGTTCCCAGGGTTGGAGCTGTCTTTAGTCAGCTTCCTAACCCATTCCAGCTCTGGAATACCCCTCACTGCTGTGGTGGGGCTATGACTCCTTTTTTGGTGTTGCACCCCTGCTGTTCTCAGTGGGGGCATTTCCCCATTTTCTCCTTTTTTATTTTAAAAAAGTCTTTTTTATTCTCCATGGTGGCCGGGAAGCCTCTGAGGAGGCGGCGTGGCTGCACCGCTCCCAGCTGCCATGGATCCAACTCCCCCCACCCCTTCAGGAAGGGGCTGTTAGTTCAATACACTTGCAGTACATAAATGCCAATCCAAACTTTGATCATGTCTCTGCTAGGTGCAAAACAAACTAAATTATAATTCAAATATAAGAGTATAGATCTTTAAAAATAATACCTAAATGCTGGTTTGGTAAAAAGGGAGGGGGAAGGGTTCTAGCCCTTTTCACCTTGACTGACATTCAGGCGAAAGGTTTGTTGGGTTTGTTCAGAAACCTGGGTTTTTTTCCCCTTTCAAAAAAGCAGCAACCTTCAGTAGACATTCAGCAGAACCTGGCAAAGTTTTGATTGAAGAAAGATTGATTCTCTAAAGTTTGAGTGGTCAGACATGCACTGAATTTGCTGTGCTTCATTGCTATATCCCAGAAAGTATTGTCATCCCTGCTATCCTAATGAGCTTATTAGTAAAAGGCTGAAAGGATCACAGATTGTCTATCAAGAAAGTCTGTCAGTCACACAGTGTTCAGAACTCTACTGTGATTTATACGTGTGTCGAGAAGAGAACGGTGGTAAAAAATGAAGCCTTATTGCCTCCCTCCAGCCAATACAACAATGTAAAATGAAATCCATGGTAAAAAGAGTCCCATGTTTCAAGAATAAATTATATTCTAGATGTGGAAGCCATTAAGAATACATATAGAATGTACTTTCCCCTCTGTTTTACTGTTTTCTCTCCTCTTTTGCTGTGCAGGAAATTTGCAGTGCAATCCTATGCAGACATATTCCACTCTACATTTATATAAATCAATGGGTTTTGAGCTGGTGTCACTTTGAATTGGTCTGCACTGTAAATTACCTGCAGAGATCCAACATCAGTGTTGGTTTTTGGTGGATGGGCTGTTGAAAAATAGTTAGTTGCTAGTTTCTCATCACTTGGTAGAAATAGAAACCAACTTTGGTTCTTGTAGGTTATCCGGGCTGTGTGACCGTGGTCTTGGTATTTTCTTTCCTGACGTTTTGCCAGCAGCTGTGGCAGGCATCTTCAGAGGAGTAACACTGAAGGACAGTGTCCTTCAGTGTTACTCCTCTGAAGATGCCTGCCACAGCTGCTGGTGAAACGTCAGGAAAGAAAATACCAAGACCACGGTCACACAGCCCGGATAACCTACAAGAACCAATGAACTCTGACCGTGAAAGCCTTCGACAGAAACCAACTTATTGTTACGTTAAAGTTGCCATTTTCACTAGTTCACTAGTTCCCTCTCCCTCCATGACATTTGGCCTTACTTATCCCAGTACTGATACTCCACATTTCCCTGCATCATCATTATTTGTTGATGGAGGGACACACAGAAATTCATAAAGTTTTAATATATTGACATGAGACAAATTCTGTTAGGTGTTATGGGGGAATGGATGGGTAAAATGAGATGTGTGATGGCTGTTTTGGCAACACCTATATATTTACTAACTAATGTCTTGCTTGGGCCATAGAATACCTCAGTTTGGGTACATACATGTGGAAACATCTTTTTGGACAAAGGAAAAGAAACACAAACATTTGACTGCTTATGATAGGCCTTGATTATGAGGCTGGAAGAAAATGAATTGATATATCCTATAAAGCTCACATTGGGCGAAAACGCACGGTTGCTTTAGCCTCCTTTATTCCCTGTTTCAGCCAGGATTCAGCCAGGATCGAATGTGTGCGTTTCGCCGAAGGTGAGTTCGATCCTGGCTGAAACCGGAAATAAAGGAAGCTAAAGCGACCATGCATTTTCGCCCTTGCTCTTTTCTAACCCTAGTACCATTTACTAACTTTGATTCCAATCTTTTTTCCCCCATCACAGATCAGTACAATTTCTTTAGAAACAGCGTTATTCAAACATACAATAACCTGTTGTGAGGCTTTATTTTTAAATAAGTTTGCACTCCAAGTTTATCACTTTACAGTGCATTCTGGGCGGGGGGACCTCTTAGGACAGGGATGGGGAACCTCAGGCCTGGGGGCCTTATGTGGCCCCCGAGGACATTTTTTGTGGCCCTTGGGAGCTCCGGGGCTCCGCCATGGAGGCATGGAATGGGGGGCCCTCCCTGAGGGTATTCCTGGGGCCACGGCTTGCAGGGGGCTGTGGTGCCCTTTGGATCTCCTGTCGCCGACTGACGGCTGTTGGTCGGCTAGAGGAGGGGGAGGAATGCTTCCCCCAAGGTTGCCCCCTATAGCCACAGCGTGCAGGAATGCCGGGGCACACTGTAAGCCCCTCTTGCTGCCTGTCGGCTGTTGAGCAGTGAGGGGGGGGGAAGAGGCCCACGGCTCCTGGCGGCACAGCATGCACACAGGAGCTGATTGGGCTTCAGGGGGCCTTTTGTGGACTCTGGGGTGGGAAGGGCATGGAGCGTGGGGCCAGATTGCATGGGGCCGGCGTGTGTGTGTGGGGGAAGGCTTTTCTCTCTCTTTCTTTGTCTGTCTCCCTCAGTCCTTTTCTTTCTCTCCCTCTTTCCATTTCTTTCTCCCTCTCTCCTTTTCCTCTTTCTTTGTTTTCCTTCCTTCCTCCCTTGCCGATCGACCGCGGGCTGCGCCTCCCTGGCGCCTCGTTTGCTCGGGCCCACCGCTGGCTACCCTCCCGCCTGGGAGGGGGGAGGCCTGGGGGAGCCCTCCAGGCCTTCCCTGCATGGCCTCCCCTGGGGTTGCCAACCTCCAGGTGGTGGCCAGAGACCTGGCAACCCTAGCCTCTCCCCCCCCACTGGGCGATCTACACCTGGTATGGCCCCTGAATGATGTTATAAATGTGCAAATGGCCCTTGGCAGGAAAAAGGTTCCCCACCCCTGTCTTAGGAGGAGGAGGTGGGACCCCTATGTTGGCGTCCTTGCCACTTACACTGTGCAAACTGGCATGGATGCCAGTGTAGTGCCACTTATGACACACACACCCCAGGATGGTGGCGGCAGTGCTGCCTCGGACATCAGAGCTGCCTCCCACCAGCATTCTCCCGGCACAAGTTCCTGCGCCAATGTCCTGGCAGGCGGTCCCAGGGCATTCTGGAGGGTAGGGGGGGAGCTGCCTTTAGGCAGCTTCCTAACCCCTTTTGTGCCGGGAATACCCCCTTTTACAACAGTGTTGCTGCATCACCTTTTTATTGGGGCAGCAACACTTTTCGCAATGTGGCTTCCCGCCCCCCATTTTCTGTTTTTTTAATAAATAAAATTCCTTCTCCTCCCTTGTGCCGGCTGCAAAACCTCATTGGAGGTGGGGCCACGGTGCCATGGCCACAGCATCCCCTGCTGCCACAGCTCTCAGGAATAGGCTGCTTATTTCCATTTAACACACTCAGATTCTAAACAATACTAAAACCTGAATGTGCATCGTTTGAACATCTTCTCAAACATGAGACAATACTTCCTCTTGCGTGAATTAAAGAGCTCCGATTAAAAACACTCTCTGCCTGCTTAGGAATCTAGTTGTGGCTTCTTGCTAAATAGGTTTTGTTGTTGTTGCAAAAACAGAGAATGAAGCAAGTTTCCATCTGCTTTACCTCCTGTTTTGTTTAGCCACAGATGAAGGCAGCAACTCTACCAAATAGTGATGAAAGGAGCTAGGACTTTGTTTCTTCTCTCCTGTAAAAGGCTAAAGGGATTTGACTGCACATCTGGGGCAGAGCAGATTGCATCCCCATGAAAATATGTCAGCAGTGAATGTGCTTAACCCTGCATTTTAGAGCAGCAGAGTTCTGCCCCATCTGCTATTCAGAGGAATAATGAAGCCCTGTGTGAGATTTTGTTGGGAATATTTGATGCATCTCATTTCAGTTAATTGGAAAATGCCCTCCAAACTTGACCCAATGAAGTATGTGTAAGATGTTCACAGATCCTCTCTGACATATATTAGAGACCTTGCAGATTTCTAAATCTTCAAGCTAGGAGAGATAAAAGTAATATACTTCAGGCCATTCCAGCATGGGAATATTTTCTTTCTTTTCACTTTTCTGTAATGGAAGCATAACGTCTGGATAGAAGAAAGAAATTCTTTATAGGTCATTAAAGTCCTTTAAGAGACAGTGTTTTTTTTCTTCTAGCCACACCACTCATATCAGGTGGAACAAGTGAAATGATATTATTTGCTGGAACATCTGGTTGCTTAAAATGTTATGCAATCTTGAACTGTGCAATGTTGTCTGTGCACACTAGACACAGTAAGGAAGTAAAACAGAACTAGTTGGAATAGAGTCCATGGCCTGTATTTGGTTTGACCTGCAGAAATCTGCAAAAATGGTTGCTTTTCCTTAGCATTTCATGTATTCTGGCAGGGTATGAACTTTTGTGAGCCACAGCACACTTCTTCAGACACCGTTAGCATTTCATGGTTTGTTTAAATATTTATAGACCATCTTTCCCTATGTAGTGGACCTATAGTGGTTTCTAAAAGGATGTTTACCAAGAGTAGCAACGCTAAGAAGAGGGGGGGGGGAACCCATATCTTATTATCATTCACAAAAACATTCCAACTTCATATCCATCCACATAGTCATATCATATCCAGAGGGATCCACCTTGTCCTGTGCTATTTAACAGATACATGAAATCACTAGGAGAGATCATCAGGGGATGGTGGAGTAAGATATCACCAATATGCTGATGACACCCAACTTTACAACTCCTTAACTGTTGAGTCAGGTAGGTCTCTGGAAGTCCTGGAGATGGTAATGGGATAGATAAAGGCTCGTAAACTGAAGCTTGGTTGAGAGGAGACTGAGGTACTGCTGGTCAATGACAACGCTGTTTGAGGATTGAGGAGTCATCCTTTCCTCAAGGGTACTACCCTTGCAGGGGCAGATGCATAGATTGTTGGTGCTTTTGAATCCTGACCTACAGTTAGGGGCATCCTCTCCATGTGTACAGCAAAGAACAAACCCGGGGCAAAAAGGATTATTTAAACCTGTATCCATGACTCCTAGTTTGACACCATAAAGCTCAGATAAATTAAAGATGGGAGACAGGCATTTACCCAGCGAATAACTTTATTACCTTTACCAAGATACAGACTAGACTAGGAGGAATCAGTATGAAAAGGAAACAAAAAGGGCAAGCAATTTATATTATGGAAACCAATACAAAGCAGCTACCTTTGAGTCTAGTAGCACCTTAGAGACCAACAAGATTTGGGGGGCATGAACTTTCATAATCATTTGTTTATTATGGTCAAAGACCAGCTTGTACAAAAAGAAATATAATAAATAATTAAAAACAAAATGTCTGAAATTTGCTTGAATAAAATGTAAGTTTAGTTACATCAACTCTTGGTAAAATAGTCTGTTTAACATGAAAAGTCATTATAACAGCTTCTTCTGCCTTACAGCGCATGCCCTGGCACAGAATCTCGCAACCTGATAGGTAATATCTTTAACAGAATCCTCTAATAATAAATTAGTATAGCTAACTCTGTCTCTATCTGGGAAGCTAGACAAAATTGGATCAATGAGTGTTTTATGTATGTCCTGATAAAATGGGCAGTGTGATAGAACATGTTCAACCGTTTCCACCATTCCAGATTGCCATGGACAGAGGCGGAATTCGTAAGGGAGATGGGCATACCTCCCATCAAGAAGAGCAGATGGAAGGGCATTAAAACGGGCAAAGTGAAGGCTCTCAGATATTTAGGGTGATCTAAGGCATAAAAATAATTTGGGGGAACTGAAAATTTAATACGGTTCTCCACTACTGGGACCGAGTGAGCCCTTGATCTATCATCTTGAAGAGCAGGCATGAACTTTTAAGCTCCCTTCTTTATTCCCAAAAAATCTTGTTGGTCTCCTAGCTGCTACTGGACTACAACCTAGCTATTCTACTGCAGACCAACACAACTACCCTATGAAACTATCTTCATGGAAGGCAATACAAAGGAGTTACTTTGCACAAACCTGATGTGTAGTAGTGTTACTTCAAGCTAGATAACCAATTAAAGCTTTGTTTTACTCCAAATTGTGTTATTCCCACTTGGTCAGGAAGGGATAGGATGCAAATCAAATAAATAAAATAAAATAAAGGTGCAAGGGAGAGTAGTTTATTTGAACTTTTAGGTCTCAATGCATATAGTGATGAGTTTCATCAGGGATCTAATAAAATAAAATTAAAAGAGATTCAACTGCATCAATAAAAATAATACATGATACGTAAATGTTAAAATATTTTGTCATGTCAATCATTATTTAATCTTACAGACTAACTTTTTAATTTTTCTAATTTTTGTAAATTGCAGATGGAAGAGTGGGGCAGCCCATTCCTGAGGGGGGGTGGATCCGTGGCAGCCAGGAGTGGTACAGCCATGCCACCTCCTCAGAGGCACTCCACTAGTCACTCCTCTCCAAGTGGATGAGGAACCATTAACAAACACTCTTTGCGTATGATCTGTCAACCAATTACAGATCCACCTAACAGTAATAGGATCTAAATCACATTTTCCCAACTTGTCAACAAGAATATTTATGGGGAGCCTTATCAAAAGCCTTACTGAAATCAAGATAAACTATGTCTACAGCATTCCCCTGATCCAGCAAGGTAGTAACTTTCTCAAAAAAGGAGATAAGATTAGTCTGACATGACTTGTTCTTGAGAAACCTGCGCTGGCTCTTAGTAATCAGATCATCCTTTCTAAATGCTCAAGGACTGACTGTTTGATGATTTGTTCAAAAACATTTCCCGGTATAGACAGCAAGCTGATGGGTCAGTAGTTACCCGGCTCCTCCTTTCTCCCCTTCTTGAAGATGGGGACAACATTTGCCTGCCTCCAATCTTCTGGCACCTCACCTGTTCTCCAAGAATTCTAAAAAATAATCGACAGAGGCTCAGAAATTACATCTGGTTTGATGTGGTTTGGGTATTTACATGTGGTTTGGGTATTTGACTTGTGGGTATTTGACATGTGGTTTTGATATTTGTCTAGATTGGGAAAAAATCAGGTTCATATCATCATTCTGCTAAGAAATACCCTGAGTGATCTTGGGCCAGCCATTTCCACTCAACCTAATCTAATGCCTAGGGCTGTTGTAAGGGTTAATTGGCCAAGGGTATCATATATGCCACCCTGAGCTACTTGGGAAAAGGGCACAATAAAGTAACTAAATGAAGTACATTAAAACATAACATGTGATTGGTGTGTGTTTTTGGTACTTTGGTTATGGATGCTTAAACAATTGCTGGCTCGGTTCGCATCCTACCTGCCTGTGGCAAATAGCCCAACAAGAGGCCCAGTGCTGTTTATCAGGCCACATTTCACATATATCTTAGTACAGCACAGTCAGAGATGAGAATCCTACTGTCTCCCCTCCCCATGGTCTCTCTTGCCAAATCCAGCAATGCATAACCACTATCTTTGCCAAGGGAGGAATCTCTTTGACTGTTCATTAGGGTGTGATCTGGCCATGTGAACACTTTGACCCCCTTGTGCCCATCCTCCAACGAATCTCTGAAAGGGATTGCATTTTCTGGGGGCAGGGATTAGGAAAATGTAGATATTTCAGCTCAAACCAAAAATATATCATCTGCAGCAATGTTGATTACAAGCATGTCTGAGTATGTTTGTGGTCCTTCACTTTAATGATTGTGCTTGAATGACCAATAGGTCTTAAGAAGAACTACACTAAACCACAATGGCCAAAATATTTAACATTTAATATATTCCCCTGTGTGGTCTTATTGAATCTATTGGATTTGTGAGTGCAGAGGGCTTGGTGATACAGAGCCTCATTTAACCAAACATTAGAAATATGAGATGAAAGTCAAATAAAAAAGATATAATCATGGTAGTACAGCTTGCTTTCATGTTTGAAAATCAAAATGGGTTTTTCTTTCATCCTTTCTGACAAGTTTGATTTTAAGTAATTGTGACATATGGACCTCACTTAATAAATCTAACAATAGGTAATAATAATAATGTCTGGAAAAAGTAAGAAAGGATAAGGAAAAAAATATATCATGCTGGTAACTAAAATTGCATTTAGATATTGGAAAGGCCACCCACTGCTAATAAATGGGTAGAATTTCAAGAAAATCTGCATCACATACAAGTTTTATATTTAGCTGGCATAATTGGGGGGGAATCAAAGCTTTCTAATGTGTATTTTTCAATAGGATGGTTATTTGTATTCAGAGAAGGCATTGCTGAACTCAGGTTCAGCCTTATTAGGCAGCCCAAGGAACAATTTTATCCATAATAACCCATGTTGGGACTTTTCTCTTCCAGCACTGAGGCAATGTTAGCACGAAGCCTCTTTCTCTTATTTCTTTTCAACATTTTTGCCCCTTTTGTCCCCTGCACATTAATGTTACTTTTATGTTTCTGCAGTCCACATGTGGAATTATTAGTGCATAAGCTACACAGTCAGCTGTATTACAGATAGGCTGTGCCATCCTTATGAGAGTTACACCCTTGTAAATCCTTCAATGTCAATGTAACTGTTTAGGATTGCACTGAGGAAGATTTAATTTTGAGTACACTCATGAAGTTGCCTTATACTGAATCAGACCCTTGGTCCATCAAAGTCAGTATTGTCTACTCAGACTGGCAGCAACTCTCCATGGTCTCAGGCAGAGGTCTTGCACATCACCTACTTGCCTGCTCCCTTTAACTGGAGATGCCTGGGATTGAACCTGGGGCCTTCTGCATGCCAAGTAGAATCTCTACTACTGAGCCACAACCCCTTGCAGGTAGGAAGTCCATTCTGCCACATCGAGGCTAGAATATTTATTCCTGTCCAGATACCTTCAGCATCATCTTATATTGTCCAGTATTATGATGGGTCTAGGCTCACGAGTAGAACAGCTGGCAGAGATCACTTACTTAGCAGATGCTCCTCCCTACTCTGTTAAGCAGTGGGCCAGAATGGCCATTCTTGACTAGAACTACAACTGAACAGTTGTATGGTTCATGGCTAAGTTCCCAGCCTCCTGTTTCTAGTCTCAGACCTTCTGCAACGGTCTTTGTATCATCTGTTTGGCAGATGGAGAAAAATGCACATCAGGAATGATGCAATAGCAAGAAAACAAAGAACCAGGCAATACAATTTGGTGGCCATGTTGTATTTTTTATGTGAAGAACAACCAAGTTAGCTTGGTTGAGGACATAAGACCAAGCGGTGCTGGAGAGAATGAACAGCAGGATAAATATGGCACAGTAATTAGGAGAACTGGTAGAGGTACAACAAGCCATAGGTTAAGGTTGCATTGGTGAAAATGAGTTGCTAGAATGCCAGATCTGATCTCTGTGTGTATGTAAAGGAATAGTGGTAACATGATTGATATGAGTAGTGGTCTTGCATAAGGTAAGCCTTCACTTAGTTGATCAGTTGCAGGGGGAAATGACACCTTCAAATAAAAAGGACAGTAAAAGGTGAATATCAAATTATTCGTACCGTATATACTTGGGTATAAGCCGACCCAAGTATAAGCCGAGGTGCCTAATTTCACCCCAAAAATGGGGAAAAATTAGGCACCCACATATAAGCTGAGGGGGAAAAGCACCCCCTTCCCCCCGCAGGCTTACCTGACCGGGCTCCAGGCACGCAGGCAGGCGGCGGCAGCCCCCTCCCTGTGCGCAGGAGGCCCCACAGGGTCAGCTGGCAAGCGGGACTACCGGCCCGGGTGAGGTGGGGGATGGGGGATGGGGGAGGTGGGGGAAGAAATTGCTGCCGCCCAGCAGAAGGCGGGGTGGGATGGGGTGGGGGTGAAGAAACCGCCGCCACGCAGAAGGCGCAATCGTGCAAAAGGCGCGACCATCGAACAAAAGGCGCGATCGGGTGGGGGGGGGAAGAAACCGCCACCGCCACACAGAAGGCGTGATCGGGTGGGGTGGGGTGCGGTGGGGGGGAAGAAGCCGCCACTGCCGCCACGCACAAGGCGCGATCAGGTGGGGTGGGGGGGAGAAAGCGGGACAGCCCACCCATCAGCTGGCCAGCGGGAACGCACTGGGAGAGGGCCCGGCAGGCGAATTACCGTATTGACCTGAGTATAAGCCGAGGTGTTTTTTATGCAAAAAATCATGGCTAAAAAACTCGGCTTATACTCGAGTATATATGGTATGTTGTTCTTATACATGATTCCCTAGCTATGATTCCTTTGTTAAACATTGCCTATCATGCCATGGTCAACATTCCTGAATCAAACGTTGCCAAAAAATGAAATTAAAGGTAATGATTTATTCACAATTGTCTATTTAGTTTTCAGTATTCAGAAGAAGAAAAAACAGTTCATGCTTTCAAATCTTTCCATATAGCCTTGAAGCTAACAATATGCCATAGCAATCACTCATGCCTCAATAGAAAAGCCTGCTTCAATCTCTAAGAATCAAGGCTCAAGAACAAAAACAATTTTATTCCCATGAAAACTACTGAAAAGCACCCATTATATTAACAAAATATCCAAAGGAAGCTTACTTCTATATTTGTGTTCACAATTTATTTCTTGTCTCCAGATTAAACACATTTGCTGTGTATTAAGGGTGTGAACCGTTTTTTCGGTATTTTTCGGGTTTGGGTTTAATAGACCCAGACATTTTTGAAAAAACCTTGAGCTACAGCTGTCACTTCCTGGTATTCCCTGGAAGTGACATCATTGCGCAAGTGATGCCAGTGAGTTGAATTTTTAATTAATTTTAATTTGCCCCATGGCCACTCCAAGTGGCAGCAGGGAATGGGTACTTGGGGTAGGAAATCCCCTGCCTTGACTGAGGGCTCGGTAGCCTTAGGCCTGGGGGCTACATGGTGGGTGAGAGGAAAGACCTGGAGCATGTCACAACTCACCTTGTGAAAATCAAATCTGTGATTTTTAATTTTTGCCTAATTTTCTGTTTCCTTGGGTTAATTTTTCTTGTTCAACTTACTTAATCTTAACATTATGTTTGCATGACTTCCATATAAATGGCAATAAAATGGCTTATAAAATGTGCATCATGACATATAAATGGTTTTTAAAAATGACACGGACATTCTATAAAAGAAACTAATTGAGAACACTACCACAAACAAAAACATATGACAATTAGTACATTTCTTGTTTAGGGTTGTGCAAAAAAATAATTTCGGTAAATTTCAGTTTTGGGTTTATTGGGCCTGTTTTCCCCCCCAGTAAACCCAGAATACGCCAAATACCCATACTGTTAAATTTTGGTATTCAGCTTAATTCCGAGTTTACTGAAAAAATTGGGCCCATTATAGTGTATGGGGAATTTTTTGAAGCTCCTGGGGGCATTTTTGGAGGTAAAGTCCCCAAATTTGCAGCATGGCTGCAAGAGACTCTCCTTGGATGGTCACCCAAGTTTGGTGAACTTTGGGACAGGGGGTCCAATTTTAAGGCCCCACAAAGAGGTCACCCCCATTCTCCAGGCATTTCCGAGCTGAGCTGTCCATTGGTTTTTAGGTTCCAAAGTTCCGCATTGCCAAGGACTGGTAGAAAGAGCCGATTTCCAGGCTGATACCTCAAAGTCTGGGAGCTCCCTTAGTATCTGGGGCACATAGCATGATATCCATGCTAATTAGCTTCCAAACTCAGGGAAATGGCTTAAATGCAAGAAAAATAAGGCACAGAAAACATTTCTTTTGGTGGAAAATGACATCCTGTGAACTGTCCTTTATTATGGTCATCAAAAATCTGATTTCAAGAGATGATCATGGTGCGAATAAATGAAGCCTCTACTCATGGTGACCTTCAGTTTGAGAGCAATTTTTCAGGAGGTGGTGGTGACATTGGAGCCAGCCAAAGTCTTGACCACGGGGGCTGTCTGAAGGAGATTGCTCATCCACATGGATGAAGAAATCTCCTTCGGAAGCCTGGTGGTAGTAGCAGTTGAAGGTAGCACTTTTTAGTTGGCGGGTATATCCCTCAGGACAGGAGTAGGTGAGCCCTGTCTTTTAAAAAAACCCTTATGCTTCATCCATATTAACCCACTGAATGGTGATGGATGGATGGCTGTGTGGTTGGATGTTAGTCAGACCAAGTTGGCTCCGATTACATGACCCCAACCTCAAAAGGCCCCCAACTATGGGGCCCTAACAAAACCAGTCAAAAAAAGAAAGAAAAGGGGGAGAAAGTGCAGAGCAAATGCCATGCCTCTGAGCAAAGGCAAATAGTCAAACCAGAAAAAGCTGACTATTTATTCAGCTTTTTTGGGAATAACCCCAGGCTTTGTCGTTCGGTAAATCTGAAGCCCAAAAATTACTGAAATGGCTAATTTTGGGTTTATTTTCGGTTTGGGTTTATCGATATGCACAACCCTAATCTTGATGGTACAGTGAAACATCACTGTCATTCTCAATGTGTTTGCACTGCCACACACCTTGAGGCTCCCCCCCCCCCACTATCACCATTGCTGCGAGCCCTTTCCAATACTCTGCTAAATTTGGGGAAGCAATGGTATAGCAATGGGTAGATAAGCCAGTACTCCTTCAGGACCAATTACTAATGGGACTAACTTTAAAAAGTTAATCTGGAACAAAGGTGGTTTGAGTCCAAATTACCTTGTTTGAATGGTATCTGTTATCAACTGACTCAAGGTGAAGCTAGCTAACTCTAGAAAGTATGTCAAATAGGCCACCTGAATAATGTGTAAATAACATATGGATAGTGAGAAATCAAAACAGAAAAAAATATTGCCTTGCCAATGTTGAGTCCTTGACATTCTAGTTGAGAATAAATGAGAAAATACCATTGATACATTACATGTTTTAATTTCTGTAGCATGCACCTGGTGCCTTAAGTGCACATGTTGATTTTCTATAGTTTCTTTCATTTACAAACAATTGAGTAAAGAAATCATCTCTCGCTAAACCAGAATACAAATTAACATTTTCACCGAGTTTCTTCTTGTGATCCCTTTCACATACACAAAAATCTCTGCAAAATTTTGTGATAGTTCAATAAACACTGGAGCGTATTTGTCACTGAAGATCTATAGAACTACTTCCTGAAAAGCTGTAAAGATGCCTTAGCTATTTTTATACATCTCTAACCTTGTTTTCATATCATTATGAGCTTAAGTAATAAGATGTGATAGACTATGCAGGAGTCCTAATTAATGCTTAGCTTTGAGTGAGCAACTTATTCAGGGTGGATATTAATCAGCAGATCTCCCACCCAGTCTCAAATGTCCTTCTCTGATTATAAGGGTATTTTCAGGAAGTCTTAATGATAAGAATAAAGCTTTTTATTCCAGACAGCATGTCGAGTTTGCTTTGGTGTTTTGATGTAAATAACATTCAAAAAATATAAATTTTGCAAGGCTTTCCACAACATTCTTCATTTGCATAAAGTGACTGTTAAATTTAAGTAACACAGAACAAATCATTGTTCTTGGTTATAGCAAAGTGTGCTAGATTCATCACATTCGCCATGACGTAGATCCCGCAGTTGTATCGGTTCAATCTCAGGATGCTATTGGAAAACAGTCTGGCCCTAGCTGTCTGGATGACTTTTGGTGAGGCCTGATGAAGTGGAGAAGGTGCTTCAAAGTGTGCATACCCACCACATTCAGGCTTGAACCTTGAACCTCATGGCTAATGGTATGCCCAGCTGGGTTGATAGACTGCATCCAGGAGTGTGCTTTTCCAACTGCTTTGAAAGAGGTGGTTGTGAGATCCTTCCTGAATATGGACTCCTTGGACCCAGATTACCTAAACCACTACTTTTCAGTGGATGACACTCCATTCTTGAGTGGGTGGTGACTCGCAGATTCAGGAAGTCTTGGAGGAGACGCATTATCTAGATCAGTGGTTCTCAACCTTTTTTGCTCCGTTCCACCCTTTCACCATTGCTCAGAATATAATTCCCCCCTTTCCAAGATAGTCATAAACTTAATTGAATATCAAAAATTAAATTAAAAACAAACAACAATTTTACAGATTGTACATAATCAACAGGACATCACACTTTGCTGAATAGTGGTCCCAATTCCTCCCCTGGAACCCTAAAATTCCCCCCTTGTTGAAAACTCATGATCTGGACCCATATTAATTTGGATTCAAGGCTAGGTTTGTGATGGAAATAAATTTGGTTGCCGTTGACTACCAGTGGGAGTCCAAGGGGGAGAGACATGGGAAGGCTGTCAGGTATAAAACCATAGTGTTTCTGATGATTTCTAGAACAATGGGGCGTCACTTCTGGGTTTCCCCATAAGTGCCTGATGGTGATTTTTGCCTAATGGTGATTGCCTGATGGGGATTTTTAATCCCCCCCTCTTACAGCCACAGGAGTGCTGGCAGGCAATGGGGGCCAGGGGGGGCACTCCCAGCATGCAAATGACAAGCCTAACCAAGACAGATGACCTTTGCTGGGAGAGTGATGGGGGAGTGTGCCCCCTATCACTCTCCAGCCGGTAGAGATCAGTTCACCTGGGGAAAATGGCTGATTGGCAATTGGACTCTATGGCATTGAAGCCCCTCCCCAAAGCCCACCCTCCTCAGGCTCTGCCCCAAAAACCTCCCGCCAGTGGCGAAGAGGCACCTGGCAACCCTACTCAATACTCTGGCAAACAAGCAGGCCTGCAGAGTCTCCTGAAAATCGGCAAGGTTGGGGCTCTTCTCACATCTTCAGGAAACCCATTACACAGAGCAGAAGCCATGATGGAAACGATAGGCTCTGGTCAATGCCCGATGGGCTGCTCTGAGTGCTGGGATAGTCAGCAAATGGCTGCCTGAAGACTATGATTGCGCACAGGGACATACGGAAGGAGTCAGTCCTTCAAATATGTGGGTCTCAGGTCATGAAAGGCTTTAAAGGTCATTTTTTTATAAATTTTTATTAGATTTTTTTTCAAGAAAAACAAAAACAAATACAACAAAAAAGAAAAAAATTACAAAAAAATACAAGAAATTGTAAAAGGGTATTCATATACCATAATTAATACATTCATAATTACTAATTTATAATGTTAAACAAAGATACCCTTTCCCCTCCACCCACCTAAAGAGTGACCCTTCCCCGACTTCCGAAGAAGTGTCTAAACAGTTTTATTTTATCCATTAATATTATAAATTACAATTGTTAAAAAAATGATTTCTATATCTCATTAATTAAAATAGTAAAGTCTTTTTTTTGCCAACTTATCCCAATATGAGGTGGCCTTAGACCATGTTTTTTAAAATTCTTCCATATCCTTTCCATGCAGAAATTCCGTTAACCTGGCCATCCTCATATACATCCATAATTTCTCTCTCCAGTCAATGATTGAAGGTTTATTTACTTGTTTCCATACTTTAGCTATCACAGTTCTTGCAGCAGCAAAACTGTATTGGCATATAATCCTATCCTGGTCAGTTATATTTTTTAGTGGGATTCCCAATAAGCAAAATGATGGTTTCCTTTTAATCAGATTATTTGTTTCCCTCAATATTTTTTCCAATATTTTTTAATTTTTTTGCATAACCACCATACATGCATATATGTTCCTCTTTCCTTTCCACATTTCCAACACATTCCCTTATCTCCACTATTCATCTTGGATATCATAATTGGGGTTATATGCCATCTATAAAACATTTTATATAAGTTTTCTCTGATTTCATTGGTTATTGTAAATTTAAATTTAAATTCTCTCTTCCATAAATTTTTCCCGTATATCCAAATCAATATTAAATCCTAACTCCTTCATCCATTTAATCATTTAATCATAACCAGCATCTTGAATTGGAATCAGAAATAGACCGGCAGTCAATGTAGCTGTGTAAAAATGGGCAATATACGTTTCCAACAGCTAGCTTACGCTGTTTCAATTTTAAGCCACATTGAGCAGGAATGTGAAGATGTGGCGTGTAAATATTCAAAATAAATAAATAAATCATACCTGCACAAATTATGACCCATCAGGCTGAATTAAGCCAATCTGCTATGTTAACGAGTATGTATGTGTAAGTATTTATGTGTTAAAATACGTACATGCCATCTTTCCGCCATATCATTTAAGGCCTGGCATCTGGTTATTCTCTAGTGAGCTGCCATACTTGGTGGGCTGCCATCATCTTGGTAGATTGTGTGGTACAGGACAATCCATTCTAAATAGAGAACTTCTAGAATGAAAATCAAAATTTATGAACATTAATTCATAAGGCTGTCATAAGTCGGAAGTGACTTGATGGCACTTAGCACATACACAAAATGAACTGAATACAAAATGGAAAAAAGTATGCACATCTCTGTGCATACAAATCTGTTGCACCAATTTTTTCTAGTGTTACACCTATAAAGACCTTTATGTTATGAAATCCCTAGATAATTTTAACTTTCCATGAGAAAACAACAACAAATATGACTCTGAATGGCAATTATTGATCCAGTCCAAGGAAGTAATAAACTGGTATCATGAAACTATTTTTCTCAATGAATTAAAAGCATCATTCAGATATGACTTAATAGGGTCCTAAAATTACAAAAATATTATCTCAGTTTTACAATGTTCCATTAGATCATAAACCTCATATGTGATGTATATATGTCAGCTAGATGAAGTCTCATTCAGTTTATTGATCTCTCTGTTAGTCCTTATAGAGAGTTACAAACTTTGTTGCAGAGTTAATAAGGATTTTAATAGTCTTAACCAATCACTGGTCATGGATTGTTAAGCGCAAGTTATATGAATGCAATTATCTACTAAAATCAGATTACTGAAGGCATTGTTTGCATTGTGAAGAAGCTACTGCCAACCCAATTTAGTTGAGACCCTTGCATAGAGTGTTGACTTTGTGTTACTGTAACAATGGCCCTTGTGACAGTCAATCAAGGGTTAACTTAGTGTCTACTAGTAATAATAATAGCAACAATAACAATAATAATAATTAATACGAATACCCTCCCCTCCCCTCCCCTGGTGAGCCAGGTTCAAAGCGGTTAACATCTTGTAGGTATACATAGTATAAATACAAAAGTTAAAACAATCTAAAATCATAACTAACTGATAAGTCCTCTGCTGATGCCACCCAAACTACTCCATCTTAATGAGGGTGTTATACGAAGGTGACTGTGCATCAGCACCTACAGTTGATATCAGTCTACAGGAGAGAGGAAGAACAAACATGGGGATAGGGAAAACACAACAGGGAAAAGAAAGGGCAGGAAGGAGGGAAATGGGGGGGGGGGGAAGAAGCAAAAGAAAAGGGCCAAGAAGGGTAGGAAAGGAAGGATGGGGATATGGGGATAAGGAGGCCAGGGTCTAGATATAATGCTGTCACTTTCCTCAACCATATGCCTGGTGGAACACCTCTGTCTTACAGGCCCTGCAAAATTGGGATAGATCCCACAGGGCCTGGATCTCATTAGACAGTGAATTCCATTAGGCTGGGCCGATGGAAGTCTGTTTCAGGTAGCTGGTTCAAGGTCTGCTCAGCCTTCTGGCCTTCCAAGGTCAATAAAATGAGTACTTAGCTTACAGTCCCTTCCTCTCCCAACATAAGACACCTTGCGAGGTAGGTGAAACTGAGAAAGCTCTAAAAGAACTGTGACTAGCCAAGGTCACCCAGCTGGCTTCATGTGGAAGAGTGGGGAATCAAATCCAGTTCTCCAGATTAGAATCAACCACTCCTAACCACTATACCATGCTGGCGGACTAAGGTACCGAACATTATGCTTCAGGCAGATGATGTTTGCATCATGAAGACAAAAACCTGCAGGGACACATAAATAAGACTACGGGCCTGCAGTGTCCTCCACAAGCATTTGTATGCTTTGGAGCAGAGGTAGGATGCTTGGGAGGAAGTTTAATGGAGTTCAGTGAGGGGCTTGCACTGAAATCAGAAGGTAGGAGTTTATTTCCTGGGTTTGGGGTGAGGAGAGTGTTAGCATGAAAGCTTTTTCGCTTTGGCTAGCTTGCAACTAGAGGATGCATGGCTTGGTGGTTGGTTGCTGTTCTGAGAGTGACCAAAGTTTCCCAAGTGAAGAAAATTCACTGTTTTTGTGTTGCTGGCAGCCAGTGGTAAACAAGTTGGCCATCAGCTGGGCATTGCAAGGCAGGGAGGTGAGGGGGGAAAGCAACAGCTAGGATTTGCCAAGGCAAACCAGGATTCAGTGATTGTCTCCAAATAGGCTTACCAGGTCCCTCTACTTCTTTGGCGGGAGGTTTTTGGAGTGGAGGGGGGGGGGTCGCGCGTTCCCGGAAGTGCTTCAGCACTTCTGGTTTACCCCCAGAAGTGCTGCATTGCAAAGTGGCACTTCCGGGTGTAAAACAAACCACAAGGGGCCATTTTCCACTCAAATGGTCCCTTGTGATGCGTTTTACACCCGGAAGTGCTGCATCACAACAGGCCTTTACCACTCAAACTGGGAGTTTGAGTGGAAACCGGCCCTTTGCAATGCAGCACTTCCAGGTGTGAACCAGAAGTGACCTGTCCCTGCCTGCACAGATTGCCCGCCGACCCTCAGCTGGTCAGCAGGCAGCCAGGTGGATTGGCAGGGCTTTGCCCGCCACCACCTGGCGCTTGGCAACCCTATCTCCAAACCATATCCTGATTCCACTAACCATTGCTAAAATAAGCCGTGGTTTCTTCTTATGTCTGAACTGACGCTGTACCTTCCTCTCATTACTTGGGCCACATATGTAAGGTTGTCAGCTCTGGGTTGGGAAATACCTGGAGATTTTGGGGCTGGAGCCAGAGGGGGGCAGGGTTTGGAGAAGGGGGGACTTCAATGCCATAGAGTCCAATTGTGGCCATTTTCTCCAGATAAACTGATCTCTGTCACCTGGAGATCAGTTGTAATAAAAGATCTCCAGCCATCACCTGGTCATTGGCAACCCTACACATATGGCAAGGCAACATGAGAAAAACATAACTTCCTCATCTAACAAAGAGAGCAGAAAGGAGAAGAAGGAGAAATGTGCATGTTTTTCCCCCTAATATTTTATTGTTATTTATTTATTTTAAACATTTTTACCCCACCTTTCCACTTGATCAGGGCCCACAGGGTGGAGGTAAGATGGGTAAGGTGGGTAAGGACTACCATACAAAGCCAAAACCAAAATAACTTCTGGTTATTAAAAAAAAAAAAAACACCCTTCACTGGCCTTAGAATTGTCACAGTACCATTCTAGAAAGGCATAGAGCCTTGGTAGCCAAGAATACTTTATATTAATAACTCATTTTAAAAGAAATTGCTCCTCTTTCCTATTTCATACTGACATTTTTGCCTAATGGTATATGATAGTTTTGTGATACAGCTGCATATTAGAGGTTAAGTTGACACCAACAAATGCAACGATGATATATATTTAGCCTTTCCTTCTGTTGTTTTCATACGATCAAATGGTTTTTCAGTGCTTCTGAGGATAACCCTGATAAGAAATTAGGTCAAACTATTAAAAATTACCACCTGTCATTGGACTTCTAATTCTAAAATAAGCACCAAATAAATATGCCAGAAAATACATATACTTCCTGCAATATAGCTAGTTCTCTTGTAAAGGTTCCTGTTGCTTTTCAGTCAACATGGGTTTCTCAAAAACAGGTCATGCCAAACTAATTTCATATCTTTTTTTTAAAGAGTGACAAGTATGGTAGATGAAGGGAATGCTGTAGATGTAGTAAACCTTGATTTCAGTAAAGCCTTAGATAAAGTCCCCCATGATCTTCTTGAAACAAAGCTAGTAAATTGTGGGCTGGACACTGCTATTGTTAGGTGGATTGGTAATTGGTTGACCAACCGAACCCAAAGGGTGCTCATTAATGGCACAACTTCATCCTGGAGAGGAGTGACCAGTGGGGTGCCAAGGGGTCTGTCCTGGAACCGGTACTATTTAATATTTTTATAAATGACTTGGTTGATGGGATAGAGAGCATGCTAATCAAATTTGAAGATTACACCAAGTTAGGAGGGGTAGTTAATACCCAGGAGGACAGGGTCAGAGTTCAGAATGACCTTGATAGACTGGAGAGCTGGGCCATAAGTAATAAAATGGATTTCAATAGGGAGAAGTGTAAGGTACTTCACCTAGGCAGAAACAACATAAGGCACAGGTACAGGATGGGAGAGAGTTGGCTTGACAACAGTTCATGTGAAAGAGATCCGGGAGTCTTAGTGGACCACAAACTGAACATGAGTCAACAGTGTGATATGGTGGCTAAGAAGGCCAATGCAATTCTGGGCTGCATCAATAGGAGTATTGTGTCTAGATCAAGGGAAGTAATACTACCACTGTATTTTGCATTGGTCAGACCTCACTTGGAATACTGTGTCCAGTTTTGGGCTCCACAATTTAAGAAGGATGTTGACAAGTTGGAGTGTGTCCAGAGGAGGGCGACCAGAATGGTCAAAGGTCTGGAATCCATGCCCTATGAGGAGAGACTTAGGGAGTTGGGTTTGTTGAGTTTGGAGAAGAGAAGGTTGAGGGGAGACATGATAGCCATGTTTAAATATCTGAAGGGCTGTCATGTTGATGAGGGAACTAGCTTGTTCTCTGTTGCTTCAGAGACTAGGACACGGAGTAATGGATTTAAACTAAGAGAAAAGCGATTCCACCTAAACATTAGGAAGAACTTCCTGACGGTGAGGGCTGTTTGATGGTGGAATGCACTGCCTCGGAGGGTGGTGGAGACCCCGTCTTTGGAGGTCTTTAAGAAGAGGCTGGATGGCCATCTGTTGGGAGTGCTTTGATTGTGGGATCCTGCATGGTGGGGGGAGGGTTGGGATCACTGGGGATGTGGCGGGGAGGTAGTTGTTAATTTCCTGCATTGGGCAGGGGGTTGGGCTAGATGACCCTGGTAGTCCCTTCCAACTCTATGATTCTATGAATATTTTCTGCAAAATCAAATAATGACATTCCTTTCTGTGATTTAGCGATGACTGCTTTGACAGTGTTGACCAATGGAGGGAACCATTTCCCTCACAGTGAGTTCACTTTGTGGGGTGTCAGCATATAATGAAATCTAATTACCTATATATTGTTTTGATACATTTCATTGAAAACATCATCTTGGGCTGGCTAGAATCACCCATGTGACTGGGCCATCTAGAAGCATTGCCTTCATTCTAAATTGATTTCATTTGCTGCTGGGGATATTGTTCCATAGCTAGATTTGATTACCTACGTAGGGACTTTAAACCTGTTCACCACATAATTCCTACTGCCCTTGTACAAATCTATGGTGAGACCACACTTGGAATACTGTGTACAGTTCTAGTCACCACACCTAAACAAAGATATTGCAGAGCTTGAGAAGGTACAGAAAAGAGCAACCAAAATGGGCAGGAGGCTAGAGCAACTGCCCTATGAGGAGAGCTTATAACTCTTAGGGCTGTTTAGCTTGGAAAGAAGATGGTTAAGGGGAGATATGATAGAGAGGTCTATAAAATTATGCATGGTATGGAGAGAGTGTACTGGGAGAAGCTTTTCTCCCTCTCTCAGAACACAGGGTCATTGGCTGAAGCTGGAGGGTGAGAGATTCAAAACAGATAAAAGGAAGTATTTCTTCACATAATGCATTATTACATTGTGGAACTCCCTGCCCCAGGATGTGGTGATGTCTGCCAACTTGGAAGGCTTTAAAAGGGGAGTGGACATGTTCATGGAGGATAGGGCTATCCATGGTTACTAGTCAAAATGGATACTTGTCATGATGCATACCTATTCTCTCTAGTATCAGAATGCCTATTATATTAGGCGCTGTGGGAAACAGGCAGGATAATGCTTCTGCAGTCATCTTGTTTGTGGGCTTCCTAGAGGTACCTGGTTGGCCACTGTGTGAAGAAATTGCTGGACTTGATGGGTATTGGTCTGATCCAGCATGGCTTTTCTTATGTTCTCATGTTCTTATGATGGCTCATTAGTGAAATTAATCCAATTCAGTTCAAAAGAAATACCTACTGTTGAAGTTGATGGTACATATACTAAAACTTGAACTGTAACATAAACTTGCTATTAAAATGATACAAAATGAATTGGGGACATTCACTATGAAAATGGGGAAAACAATTATATATGAAAACAAAGTATAAATGAAAAGGGCATATCTGTAAAGTAGGAAGTCCCTGACCTGGATGGCCCAGGCTAACCTGATCTCTTAGATTTCAAAAGCTAAGCAGGGTCAGCCTTTGTAAATACTTGGATGGGAGACCTCCAAGGAATACCAAAGTCGCTATTCAGAAGAAGGCAATGGCAAACCACCTTTGTTAATCTCTTGCTTTGATAATCCTACTGGGTTGCCATAAATTGGAGCTTTACACACAATCCAGGAAGAATAAAAGGGTGTTAGAAAGGGGGAAATGGCATAGAAAGAACCACAGACAGGGCAAATAGGTGGGACCAACAAAAGTATTCCTAACGTTGAGTATCTGGGGAAAATACATTTGTATACATACTACTGTGGTTGACCTGACCATTGTAAAAGGAGGACATGCGGTGGAGTTGTATGTGTAACATATATTCCTTATAGCATATTAGGCTGCTAATGCACAGGGCTGAATGTGTTTCTAGACAGCTTGTTTTTACAATGTGAAGAGAACTAGAACTGAATGGGAGGGGGGTTGTAGCTCAGTGATAGAGCATCTTCTTTGCATGGAGAAGGTCCCTGGTTCAATCCCTGGCATCTCCAGTGGAGAGGATCTGGTAGCAGGTGACGTGAAAGACTTCTGCTTGAGACTCTGGAGAGCTGCTGCCAGTCTGAATAGATAATACTGATATTGTTGGACTAATTCTATTCAGTATACGTCTATTTAGTATAAAGCAGCTTCATGTGTTGTTCATATGTTCATGTAATGTTTCTGGTAACCAAGGTTGCCAGTTCCAGGTTGGGAAATACCTGGAAATTTTGGGTGTGGAGCCTGAGGAGGGCAGGGTTTGGGGAGAGGAGGGACTTCAGTGGGGTATAATGCCATGGAGTCCACCTCCCAAAGCAGCCTTTTTCTCCAGGTGAACTGATCTCTGTCACCTGGAGATCAGTTGTAATAGCAGGAGATCTTCAGCCACCACCTGGAGATTGGCAACTCTACTTGTAACACACGTGAGGTGCAAAGAGAACATTAAAAATGTAGTAATGCAGAGTTATATTTCAAGGATCTGACAGAGGGATGCTTTTGCATGATTTCCTAACTCACTCTTTTAAGATTCGACATCAGCCTTTTGGGGTTTTATAATAGGAACGGGAAACATAATGTGCAGCCTGTTAGCTGTTTCTTGAACACAATTTGAGTCTCTTCTCTTTTGCTCTTCATCATGTGTGCATGCGTCTGCTGACAGATTAAAATGTTTGTTCAGCATGGGGGGTTACAGAAATAGCGTCAACTTTCACTTCAGTGGATTTAATATCGCTCATAGCTTTAGGGCACGCACAGGGTAGCTTTATGCCTAAGGGCTGATGTCATGACTTTTTCTTAATGGTGCATGTCACTACAGTCTGTGGAGTGTATGAGTTTAGTAATTTCCCCTCTTCTTTTCAGCAGAAAAGAGGACAGACATTTCCCCAGAAATGCCAAATTCTATTTTGCTTTATCACCCCCGTCTTAAATATTGAAAGAGAAATCTGCCAAGCTGGGCTTTGTTTGTTTTTGTACCAGCTCTTTCAAAAGAAACGTTCAAAAACAATTTATGGATCATGTTCCCAGTTATGCTATGTGTTGACTTTTTTATAATTAAAAATAACAACTGGTGACCATATATAATTAGAGTAGAAAATTTAATCATTAATTTGTTCCTGGTGTGTGTGTGGGGGTACATCAGTCCTAAATCGTACAGTTCTCCAAACATTTTATGTATAGTGTAAACCCATTTATTCCAACTGTGCTACACTAAAGTAGTTTATGCATGGGAGTTTTACCTGAGGTTCGTTGATCGCTGGACCCACACTTTCCTGTTGGGAATCTATGCACCAGCAGTCTCCAATTTCAAATCAAGAAGTATTTGAGTCCCTGACTCTTGAAATGCTGCTTTGTAATTGGCTGTAGTGAGAGAAAAGTCCCCCTGCAAAACCTAATTGCCACATAAAAAAGCATTTTAAGAACAAAAACAAAAAACGGAGCTATCTGAAAGGAACGGGGGAGGGGATCCAAGTCTCATTTTCAAAAGAAGAAGAAGAGTTGATTTTTATATGCCAACTTTCTCTACCACTTAAGGAAGAATCAAACGGGCTTACAATCACCTTTCCTTCCCCTGCCCACAACTGACACTCTGTGAGGTAGGTGAGGCTGAGAGAGTGTGACTAGCCCAAGGTCACCCAGCTGGCTTCGTGTGTAGTAGTTCACCAGATTAGCCTCCGTCGCTCATGTGGAGGAGTGGGGAATCAAACCCGGTTCTCCAAATCAGATTCCACTGCTCCAAATCACTGCTCTTAACCACTACTCCACGCTGGCTCTCATTTCTTCTGCTCAGAAAGAATTCTGAGGAAGCAGGAAGCATTTGAACCCCTGCCCCTTGACATGCTGCTTTGTAATTGGCTGTACTGCTTCCTGTGAGAAAAACCAACCCTCTGTGTCCTGCGCTTTGCCTTATGCATGGGGATTTTAACTGGGCTGAGCTCAGGAGAGATGGAAGAATCGGGTTAATAGACGAACAGGAAGTCCTGGGATTTGTGAGGCCTGGCAGTGAAGTAATCTCTAATGGACAGAAAACTCATGCATAACTCCAAGGAACTACCAAGACGTGAGTGAAAGTACCCATGCATAAATGACCTAAACTAGCATTCTAATTCTCAATATATTGCTTAGATGTAAGTTCCTGCACTGAAATTTTGACTGAAAGTAACTTTCAGTGTTTGAGAATGTTTGAACCTCAACACATTACACTGGAATAAGTTCATTGAAATACATTATGGGAGGCACAGGAGACAATTACAGACATTTAGAATGGAGTAACTCTGGATACATTTGCACAGTTAGAGTCATAGTGTCGGGAGAATAAAATCAATTAAATCCAGAACTCAAACACAAAACAGACCTCCCCCTTCCCCTGGCAAGTCTTTCTTTTCTTGTCTTCAAAACAAATGTGGAAACAGGGTCTTTAAAAACGTTCATTCTGGACTAATAGTCATCGGAAAATTTGAGACAAAGGGGAAGCTCTCGACCAGACCCAGTACAAATTTCTTCTGTCAGAAAGTGTGTGTGTGAACATAAGAACATAAGAAAGATCCTGCTGGATCAGACCAAGGCCCATCAAGTCCAGCAGTCTGTTCACACAGTGGGCAACCAGGTGCCTCTAGGAAGCCCATAAACAAGACGAGTGCAGCAGCACCATCCTGCCTGTGTTCCACCGCACCCAATATAATAGGCATGCTCCTCTGATACTGGAGATAATAGGTATGCAACATGACTAGTATCTATTCTAACAGCCATGAATACCCCTCTCCTCCATGAATATGTCCACTCCCCTCTTAAAGCCCTCCAAGCTGGCAGCCATCACCACATACTGGGGCAGGGAGTTCCGCAATTTAACTATGCGTTGTGTGGAAAAATACTTCCTTTTATCTGTTTTGAATCTCTCACCCTCCAGCTTTAGCAGATGATCCCGTGTTCTAGTATTATGGGAGAGGGAGAAAAACCTCTCCCTGTCCACTCTCTCCAAACCATGCATAATTTTATAGACCTCTATCATGTCTCCCTTCAGCCTTTCCAAGCTAAACAGCCCTAAGCGTCTTAACCGCTCCCCATAGGACAGTTGCTCTAGTCCCCTACTCATTTTGGTTGCTCTTTTCTGCACCTTCTCAGCTCTGCAATATCCTTTTTTAGGTGTGGTGACCAGAACTGTACACAGGATTCCAAGTGTGGTCTCACCATAGATTTGTACAAGGGCAGTATGATATCAGCAGTTTTATTCTCTATTCCTCGTCTTAGCCAGCATGGAATTTGCCTTTTTTACAGCAGCCACACACTGGGTTGACATCTGTGTGTGTGTGTGTGTGTGTGTGTGTGTGTGTGTGTGTGTGTGTGTGAGGGCATATGATAGTCCTCTGACTCACCTCTGATGCTGTTCTAGGGAGTTCCCCATTCCCCAGGAGCAACAGTGAGAGGGCTGCAGCTAGGGCTGCCAACCTCCAAGTACTAATAAACAAAAACAAAACTTGAGCTGCCAATGGAATATCTATATGAAAATCACAGCCACTGTAGCTAAAAATGCCTGAATATATTCTTCATACACAACTCCAAACCAAAGGATATGTTTCACAAAGGACCATATAATATTGTATGTTACATCTTACATTAATCCAACATATAAACACAAAATAATGTGGACAATGCTACACAAATTTTACAAGAAATAACACTATTCATTTAAAGAGTCCAGTTATACATCACCGCAATATCCAAAAGTTCCTGTTTGTTCCTGTTTGTTTGCGTTGCATATTATACGCTGTCTAGACAAAATATAATGTGGCAAGGGTAGAACAGGTCTCCGGTATTTGTAATCCTTTGTGAAACATATCCTTTGGTTTGGAGTTGTGTATGAAGAATATATTCAGGCATTTTTGGCTATAGTGGCTGCGATTTTTATATAGAACCTCCAAGTACTAGCTGGAGATCTCTTGCTATTACAACTGATCTCTAGCCGATAGAGATCAGTTCACCTGGAGAAAATGGCTGCTTTGGCAATTGGACTCTATGGGATTGGAGTCCCTCCCCTCCCCAAAACCCGCCCTCCTCAGGCCCTGCCCCCAAAACCTCCTGCCAGTTGCACAGAAGGACCTGGCAACCCTAGCTGCAGCAGGAAGGGGGGAGGTGAGGGAGCCTTGCTCTGCTGATGGAAATCCCTTGAGTCAGCAGAGATTTTGAACTGTCTACCCCTGCATTTGTATCCTCCTCTTCCTAATTTAAGGAGGAAATGTTCAAAATCCACAAGTCAGAGAAAATAAAGGGCATTAGAATTAGGCATAAGACTGATTTTCGCTAAATCTTCCTTTGTAAAAAAACAAACCAGTGACTGTTCGGATCAGTTCCCCTTTTTCTACCCAATCCCCCCCCCACACACACACACGCAAAAGTATGCATTTTTCAATATCATTTGTACAGCCCATGCATACACATTGCATTTAAATTGTGTAAAATGTTATCTTCATATAAATGATGCATCTATGGTATAAAAGAAAGTAAGCACTGGCAGCAAAAAATAAAATAAAAAAATAAAGACTGAAGCCGATGAAATAGATGACAATTATTACATACATAATCCAAAATAAGGATAGAGGGCTGTACTGATTGACCTGTTGATAGAATTCAGTTTATATCCATACACTGTGAATAGAATGATATACTGACAGCATAAGACTGCACTACTTGGTATGATTTTTAGGGACTGATCCACTCTAAATGTCAAGACGCCTGTCCTTGATCACACTATTGTGCGATTTGAAATCTCTTTTTCCTTGACGATCCCTGTAAAATCAGAAGCGAAGAACAAAACTGTGCCTGATTGGCTTCACCCCCGTCCCTCTGCACCTCTACCTAATGGCAATTTGAACAGCTGACAATAATCCCAATACCAGCCATTTTTATCCGAAGCGTAATACCTGAGGAAAAGAAGAAAAACAATCTAGATGTCGTAGATACTTCCTTTTCCCTGGTCCTTCTCTCCTTAGTGTGGAGATTAAAAATGAGACCAACCTTTCCATCTGGTCATATCTGGAAGCAGAACAGAGAAGGATGAGCTACGAATATGCATATGTGGCAAAGGATAAGTGGACGCCAGCTGAAACTATAAAGGAGATCAAGCAAGCAAGCTGTATGCTTAGCCGTAACATCCACGCACAATTGCCTCAGGACAGAGATCTTGTTGAATAAATTCTTGGCTTACAACAACATTTGGCTACCTTCAGAAGGCCCGTTCTGCCAAGAGACATAAAGCATTTGCCTCTAAAAATGTTTACAGGTACAGGGCAGCGCTTTTTTCCTTGGGTTGAGGACCATTTAATTGTCCGCGAGAGAGACAACATACAGAGTGGGAGGAACAAAGGCTGCGAGTCCGCCATTTCTGTACCGAGGGTGTATCTGTGGCAGAACAACAATCGACCATTTCTGCATAAATTGTAGGGTACTTGTCCGGTCCATTAAAATCTGGAGCTTGAGCAGTCAAACGGAAGCATCTGGTCAGGTTACCTGGAATACTGATAGGGACATAAAGACAGAGCTGGAAACTGGACAAAAATATGATCAAATATTTCTGGTATATTTATCAAGCTCATCATTAGGACATCATTGGACAGATGACTACCCTAAAATATATTGTTTGGAAGCTATCATGGGCTTGCTTCACATGGATTTTGGCTTCGGTAGTTTGGCTTCATTAAGTTAGAGAGATTTAATAATCCTTAGATCCTTTCCAAAAGACTAATACTCAACTTTTAACATGTATATCACCGATATTAACCTAAAGATAACATAAGGTCATTTTTAGCATTCATAATGGTGATAGTTTAGAACTGGCTAATGTTTTCAATTAGTTTTAGACATTTTTATATTACCATATTGATGTATTTGAAGAAAATGAAAGAAGCATAATATGTGATGTAGTATTCTTAAGAGGAAAGGAAATCTTTTTTTTTAAAAAAAACCCCATTCCTGTAGAGCTGGGTCTTCAGATGGGATATATGCATATATTTTCAACAATTGTTTATTTTGAATTTATATTTAAATGTGTTTGTGTATCACGTAAATTGATTAAGGCTGTAATACTAAACACTCTTACTTTGGAGTAAATCCCATTGAACTGAATTGGATTTGTTTAGTGTTACTTGGGGTTGCTTAGGGTTAGACTGGCAATCTTTGTTTTAGTCTAAAGCTTCATTTGTAATCACACTTACTTTAAACAATGTAGAACTTCAGAGTAAACACGAAAGAATGATGAATATGAGAATAGTGTGCCCATAGTAAGTTATGTCCCACTGATTTTAGTGGTAGACTGAGAGCACATTTCTGAGTGGGAGGAGTAGTCGGGTCAGGGAGAGCACAGCCATGCCGCCTCCTGATGACTTCCAGGCCCGAAATAACAGGGAGAAAAGGTAATTTTTACAAAACCCCATTAAACTCCTCCGTAGGGTTTCATGGCTGTCAGCCCATTCCTGAACTCTGAGGATGAAAGTCCTCAGGAGGCCAGGAAGGGCTGCGCCGGCATTGCCCCCCACCCAGCGCCTGGGCTACTTATGCCGCCATGAGTGGCCCCAACGCCAGCAGGGAGGCCCAGACTCCGGTCTCCCAGCACTTCCGCAGCAGTGCCGTCCAGGGACACCGGCTGGACCTTCCTTCGGCGTCCCACCAGCGCAAATCCCTACGCCGGCATTCTGGGGGGCGTGCTGGCATCACAGGGGGCATACCCGGGGCATGCTAGGGGTCAGAGCTGCCTGTAGGCAGCTTCCTGTCCCCATTCGGTCTGGAACGCTGGCATCAAGAACAGCATTGCTGCAACTGCTTTTTAGCAGGTGCAGCATTGCTGTTCTCAATAGGGCGAAAAGCCCCATTTTTTGCAAATAAAAAAGCCCATAAAAGGCTTTTGTTAACCTTCGGCAGCCATGAAACGGCTTTGGAGGCTCAGCAGCAGCACCTTGGCTATGTTGTCCTTGGCCACCAAAAGGTTAGGGATGGGCCTTTTTGCTGGCACAAATTCACGCCGGCTAAACGGGGCATTCCTGGGGCAAAAGGAATGTCCCCTTTAACACCAGCCCTAGCCCTTGCACCAGCAGCAGCAATGGCACCTGAGCATGGCACTGCTGCCCCGCTCCTCAGCCGGCACAAGTGGCGCTTACGCTGGCTTCTGACCTGGCTTGCTCCCTCCCCACTCAGGATTGCTCTATCCAGCATATGCATAATCTTCTCCCTTGCAAACCAACATGTCTTATAAGTGTTTCCTTTGGGCTGGATCATGCTCTGGTTATTTTATAGAAACATGGGGAAGCTGGGTGCAAAACTAAGATAGGAGACTGAACAGCTAGGGGAAAACAAGACCATACTTCAACAAATCATGGCTGTAGTTGAACTGGAGAACTGGCCAGAAATGAAAAGGTCATTTGTAAAGTCCAAATTCTGCTTTTAGGCTACAAAGGTATTGGGGGTAATTCACTTAGACCTATGTAGAAGAAACATAGTGGTGTAGCCTCTAGGAGTGGAAAAGGGAAGATGACTGATTTGTGTCACTACTACAACTCAAAGCTGAATCCTTATCTTCTCTTACCCTTCTTTACTTCAGCCATTCCACTGGACCCTCATGAGAAGGTAACATACTATGTGAGCATGGGACTATGGATGCACAATCAGATTGCCAAGAAATAGCGCAGAAAAACAAATATGAAACCCAGGAGTTCGAATCAGCAGTATTTACCTGAAGTCCCCCTTAATCAAACAAGTTGCCTGTTGAAAGGGATGGAATTCCTGCCTCACTACTGATTACAGGGAAAGTCTTGAGTAAATGAAATAAACAGCATCACCATAGTAATGGCATTTTGATGGGCAAACCTTTCTGCATTGATAACAAGGACTCGTGATGCCTACAGGTTATGTAAAAATGAACAATGCCTTTCAAAGAGTAGGGCTAAAGTATCTTTCTAG
The DNA here is from genome assembly GCF_029931775.1 of Euleptes europaea. Lineage (NCBI taxonomy): Eukaryota > Metazoa > Chordata > Lepidosauria > Squamata > Sphaerodactylidae > Euleptes > Euleptes europaea. The sequence continues at coordinate 59,966,231 of NC_079319.1, forward strand.
TTAGGCAGATTGTTGGGTTTGCATTGAGCTTACCCTTTGCATCAAATACGTCAGAGCAGAAAAAGGTAGAGTACATCATTGTTCCTCCTGGTGTATATTCCCATTAGAGCTATAAGCCCAGTTCCTGTATGTTGCGCTCAAGATCTTTGGTCGGATGAGCTTGCAATAAAAGGAAAGAAGCCCAGTTCCTTCCATTTGGGGGCCAGCAGCCATTTTTGTCCTATGCCAGAAGAAAACTTAAGCGTAATCTGTTAGGACTTCTATGGAATTTGAGTTTTGATTGATGTCACTGGCTGGGTGTACTAGTATTAATTAGTAGGGGTCCTGCACAGCCTTTGTGTTTGCTCAAGGACTTCTGCCCATTGAGGATGATTTCTCAGGTACCTCCTCCCACAAATCTTATTTCTGAGAATGGATGAAGCATTAGGGGTGTCTAATTTTGTTTTCATTTTGGTTTTGTTATTTATTTAAAAATCTAAAATTCCCCCTTTTTTCCTGAGTATGTGAAGAAGAAGAGTTGGTTTTTATATGCCAACTTTCTCTTCCACATAAGAAAGAATCAAATCAGTTTACAATCCCCTTCCCCTCCCCACAACAGACACCTGTGAGGTAGGTGGGGCTGAGAGAGCTCTAAGAGAGCTGTGACTAGCCCAAGGTCACCCAGCTGGCTTCACAGAGCACAATTTTCTTGGCTCCCACAGCAGCCTGAAGTCCTGGTGAAGTCTCCTAAATCTTATTGAAGGCCCCTTACAGGAAAAAGATCAAACATATTGTCTTTCTCCTTTTGATTCAGTTTCCAGCCTGAACCACAAGTTTGTGAAGCATGTGAAGACAACATTTCAGTGAATATCAGGCTTTAGCGGTACTGAATTGTGGCCGAATTGCAGACAGTTGGTTTAACGGGGTTCATATTAGACCATTTGTACATTTGGTTTTAAAAATCCACACTGTTTTACTATATAATTATTGTCATGGTAGTTGCTTGAAAGACAATATATTCTTATTTGTTATGGTAGCTGCTAGAAAGACAACTGTTGTTGATCAGATTACCGGGAATGCATGATCTCTTTAGTCCCAGACTAACATACAAAGGATGTAAAACCCAAGCAAATGGAAGAAGTAACCAATGAATCCATGCAGAAGCATGCCCTGCTGGCAGACCACTGGCTTTCACTGTAGAGACAGCTGCTCTCCAGCCCTCCTGGCTGAAATGTTCTGAGCTCTGTTGCACTACAGATGGGAAGGAGGAGAAAATGGCTAGGGAAAAAAGACCTCAAGAAACATATCTCCACAGCAAAATAAAATCCCTGGTTGTTGTTTTTTACATTGTATGTAATACAAAGAGGTTACACGCACATTTGTGCATGACATACAGAAGACTCATAAGTGTTTTTTTTTCATTTCTACATATATGAAACTTTTGAAGGTCAAAGAAAAAGGATACACTTATCCTCAAATTTGTAGGCTAAGCAAGGACAACAGTGATGCATAGGGTTGCCAACCTCTAGGTACTAGCTGGAGATCTCTTGCTATTACAACTGATCTCCAGCCGATAGAGATCAGTTCCCCTGGAGAAAATGGCTGCTATGTCAATTGGACTCTATGGCACTGAAGTCCCTCCCCTCCCCAAACCCCACCCTCCTTAGGCTCTGCCCCAAAAACCTCCCGATGGTGGCGAAGAGGGACCTGGCAACCCTAGTGATGCAGATAAGTAGTGAAGCATACAGATGAAAGCTGGAGAAAGTCCTTGGCCACAACAGCTCATCCAGTACTGACAAGGAATATTGTCCCAGCCATCAGTTTGGGTGGCCAAATGTTCCTTCTTCAGGCAACAATACCAAGCCAAGGAAAAGTCTGACTGCAAGTAGCAGATAAACAGGAGGTCTGAAGGGAAGGTTCCTTGGGGCATTACCCTACAACCTTATAATACACAGTATTTGATTATTCTAGTGCTTAAGATCTTCCTAAGGAAACTGGGTGAACTGGAACATTTACACCCATAATGCTCCAAACCATATTGCTGTATACATCAGAGCTTGGGGACTTGGATTCAAATCCCCAGAGAAATGAAGGTCAGTGGGCTATGCTGGATTATTCACCGATTCTCAGCCAAATTTACCTTACAGGGTTCATGTGAGCATAAAACGTGAGAGTGGAACCTTTATTCCTTTATTGGCATAAAAACATAATACAAAAAGGGTGCAAAAGGAATGGAGATATTAAAAGTGCCCTTTATGACATAGTTAAAAAAGACAGTTACATCAAATAGCGCTGCTTGTTGATACTGCCATCTAATTAACCATTTGGTGGGCTTTTAAAACAAACTTTAAAAACTGTGCCACCTTCTCTAATATAGGGGGTGAATAGTTATTCAATAAATAAGAAACGTTAAAAAAATCTGAGACTTTCTGTCTATTAACCAACAGGGGGCTTAAAAGTTCGTTACAAAATTTTGTGTAGAAACTGCAGTAAAATAAGACATGAGCAACCGTTTCAATACAATTGATGTCACAATACAATTGATGTCAGACAGAGGAAGTTTCCGAAATCTGCCTTCAAGTAGCGCAGATGGAGTGGAACCATGTACACTGCTTGTAGGATAAAAAAGATAGATGAGTAGAATCAGACCATTCATATGAGAAAGGCTATTGCCAGGTAAAGAGAGCCAGCATAGTGTAGTGGTTAAGTGCGGTGGTTTGGAGTGGTGGAGTCTAATCTGGAGAACCGGGTTTGATTCCCCCCTCCTCCACATGAGCAGCAGAGGCTAATCTGGAGAACTGGATTTGTTTCCCTGCTCCTACACACAAAGGCAGCTGGGTGACCTTGGGCAAGTTACAGCTCTGTTAATAGCTCCCTCAGCCCCACCTACCTCACAGGGTGTCTGTTGTGGGGAGAGGAAGGGAAGGTGATTGTAAGCCCGTCGTCGTCGTCGTCTTCTTCTTCTTCTTCTTCTTCTTCTTCTTCTTCTTCTTCTTCTTCTTCTTCTTCTTCTTCTTCTTCTTCTTCTTCTTCTTCTTCTTCTTCTTCTTCTTCTTGCAAATAGTACTATTTCTCTCTGCTTGAGTCTTTGGAAAGCCAGGGCTAGTCAGACAATATTAAGGTAAATGGCTCTGTCTGTATTCATAAATTCAGTGGGAAGTATAGACATTCTTCTCTTTGAGGAGATGTAATATGCAAAACAGAACTTGACCCTTAGGATCTTATTAGCATTCCCATATTTCCCCCCACCCACTAAGGTGCAGATTTTGCACTGCCTGGATAAAAAAAGAAAATTGTTGGAAGAGGGATGTGTGGAGTAGAACTGAGAACAATGGCTTTCCATTCCAGTTAGATCACCAACCCAGATCTGAAAAAATATAAAACTGCACCAGGTAAATGTTGCTAACTTCCCTGGCTCCCTGGCTCCCAGCGAATGTGTTCATAGGAAAGACCAGTGCACTTAAGAAGTGAACAAATGGGAAAAGCTTAAGTGATTGCTTTTCTTGGTGGGCAAATTCAGGCTTCTCTCATTAACAATGTCAAATGGAGTTTGTGATATGAATGCACAAACCGTAATCAAGTGCATTGATCTTCGCAGCTACTTAGAAGTGAGTTATTGTGGTAAATGACTCTTTTTTTCCACACCTTTCCCTTAATGAATATAGTCAAATCCTTCAAGTTGTGGTTTTTCACAAATGCTTTTGTTTTAGCCACATCATTCTTGATTAACTTCAACCTGAAAACGGAGGTTTCTACATACCCCAGGGACCAAAAACAGTTAATGACTGGAACAAACCTAGTTGAAAATGAGTCCTGGGAGACCAACATTTCTCTCTCTATTCCTATCTACCGTTGGGATAATATTCCTATCTCTCAACTATATGTTGCACTGTCAGACTAAGATCTGGGGGGGCAGTGCTATGGAAGCTTGCTGAGTGGCCTTGAGCCAGTCACAGACTCTCAGCTTAAGCAAGCTCGCAGGGCGGTGTAAGGATAACATAGAGAAGGGGAGTATGCTGTAAGCCACTTTGGGTCTCCATTGGGGAGCAAAATGAGATATAAACGAAGTAAGTTCATTTTGAAGCCACTTACAGCACTCTAATGTCCACAAACAAAAGTCCAAAACTGCCAAAGATATATAAATTTTTTAAAAAAACTTCTTAAAAGCAGTTTAGTATCATTTAATACCACAGGGGCCCGAAAGCTTTCTGATCCTGTGGTCCCCCTTGGAATTCTGTGACAAGGTGGTGGCACAACTGTGAAATGGCTGCCCCAGGAGACAGAGCATACATATACCGAGAATAGGGTTGCCAACCTCCAGGCACTAGCTGGAGATCTCCTGCCATTACAACTGATCTCCAGCTGATAGAGATCGGTTCACCTGGAGAAAATGGCTGCTTTGGCAATTGGACTCTATGGCATTGAAGTCCCTCCTCTCCCCAAACCCCACCCTCCTCAGCCTCTGCCCCAAAAACCTCCCGCCGGTGGTGAAGAGGGACCTGGCAATCCTAACTGAGAAGAATTCTAAGTGCAGGGTAGAAGAAGAGTAATTTTAAAAATACAGAGAGAATAAATCTAGTAATGTGGGGGTAGTTGCAGCTGAAACATTGCTATTTTAATCTGCCTAGCCAGTTAGCTCTCCTGTGGCAAGTCAGAAGCCATGGTAGGTAACAGCCCCACCTGGCCCAACCTACTTTCTGAAAACACTTGGTGGACATGAGGTAAGGTATCAGAAGGCACCATGGTGTCTTTGGGCACCCTGTTGGGGACCCCTGCAATAGTGTAAAACCAGTTCATGAAGCAGGTCGCATAATACCAGATTACAGCCCAGCTGATACGTCAATGAAGCATTTTGATGACTTTGGTACTGCATATATAAACTAAAGCCACAAATCAGAAGACCATTCAATAGAGACTTAGGTGCATCACATGCTGGCTTGTTATGCATTGTCTATATGTTTACTTCAGCAGTTCCTTTAAAAACTATTAACCATGTTTTAATAAAAAAAGGTAAAGGTCCCTTGTGCAAGCACCAGGTCATTCCTGACCCATGGGGTGACATCACATCCCGACGTTTCCTAGGCAGACTTTGTTTTACAAGGTGGTTTGCCAGTGCCTTCCCCAGTCATCTTCCCTTTACCCCCAGCAAGCTGGGTCCTCATTTTACTGACCTCGGAAGGATGGAAGGCTGAGTCAACCTTGAGCCGGCTACCTGAAACCGACTTCCGTTGGGATTGAACTCAGGTTGTGAGCAGAGCTTGGACTGCAGTACTGCAGTTTACCACTCTGTGCCACGGGGCTCTTGCTTTAAATAGGGTTGTGCAAAAAAAAAAAAAGGTAAATTTCGAGTTTGGGTTTATTGGGCCCAATTTTTTTTTAGTAAACCCAGAATAAGCCAAATACCCATACCAATAAATTTGTATTTTGGCTTTATTCCCAGGTTTACAGAAAAATTCTGGTCCATTATAGTCTATGGGGATTTTTTTTGAAGCTCCTGTGGGGGAATTTTTAAAGGTAGAGTTCCCAAATTTTCAGGGTAGCTTCAAGGGAGTCTCCTTGCATGAACCTCAAGGTTTGGTGAAGATCGGGTCAGGGGGTCTAATTTTATGGGGTCCAGAAGGTGTCACCCCCTCCTCCATAGAGAAGCATTGTAAACTTTACCATACTTCTCTATGGAGGAGAGAGTGATCCCTTCCAGACCCCATAAAATTGGATCCCCTGTCCCAAACTTTACCAAACTTTGGGGTTCATGCAAGGAGAGTCTCTTAAAGGTACACTGCGAATTTGGTGACTCTACCTTGAAAAATGCCCCCTGGGAGAATTTTAAATGACTTGCTTTTCACAGTCTACAAAGGCTGCTTCCTCTCCAAACAATTGTGGGAAAACTTGGTTTCCCATGAATGCTTGCAATGGGCCTGAACAATTGTGCACAATTGCGCAATACCTATTCAGCTGATTTGGCGATTTCCTATTTGGCTTCAGGGAGATCCCCAGGTTTTGGTATTCGGTAAAACCGAAACCTGAATAATGCCCAAACGGCTAATTTCAGGTTTATTTTTGGTTCAGGATTATCAATATGCACAACCCTAGTTTAAAACATGGGAGAAATCCAAACACCATTGCTCTTCAGCAAGGGCAGGGCAGCTGGAATGAAAAGCATCTGCTGTGCATGCAAACAAAGGCCTGGTGGATGATAACGACTTTTCTTTTTGTCCAACTCATTTTTAAGGAAGTTGTTGCAAAATCCATGAGTTTACCATAAAAAGGCTATTCTTTTTTTTAAGTACACTTCTAATTATTTTTTAAAACAGAAAGTAGTTGAGATGCAATTCCCAATCCTCAATACCAGCTTAAACCTGCATTTATTACATTTGGGATGGTATTTCTACAAAGCAAGCATTCAACAATAACTCCTTCTTTCCTGTCCGTGGAGATTTATGGATGATATTTTTTTAAAGGTTACCTTAATTAAAATACATTTCTACCTGTAAAGTTATTTTGAAAACACTCAGTGCATCTGCTGAAGTAGAAAGTTCAGTCATCTCTGAACATTACATTATTATGCATACATCCGATTTTTTTTATTGTACATCATTCTTAGTTTAGCATAAAATGTGACAAGGTTAGTTGGTAAACTGGAGCTTCATTCCTAGACTTTTATGAGTAACTGTAATTGGTGCTACTTGTAATGCTGGCGGGGAAATACACATACCATCTAATGTATAAGAAACAGTTAATCATCAAAATGTCATTTTGAAATGTAGCCATTCTGTGGGGGGAGGGGATCACTGGAAATAGGACTTAACTATGGAGTCAAGAATGAACATTCACAAAATAGACCGGAAGATTCAACTCCTCAGTATTGCCTTTCAAACAAAGATCTAAAAATATATCAGAAAAGAAATCTGAGAATTTCTCGCCCTTCCTGCATCAACCATCCCCCAAAGGAAATAAGGGGAAATTGCTTCAGTGGGAAGGAGATCTGCAGTGCATCCTTCTAGAGTCCCACTCACCTCACTCACAACTTATCAGGAGATGGCTCAGGCTCTCCTGGGTCTCAGCTTCCCTCCACACCCCCAGTTTCCACAAGGTGGACATTGACTCCCAGCCAGACATCTAATTGCCAGGTATATCACATGTTCTTTAACCATAATTTTTGTATTTCGTTCTAAACAGGATTACAAAAAGATGAAGTGTGGGCTTTTCTGAATCTTTCAAGTATGTTTGTGAATATCTAGGGTTGCCAGCTCTGGGTTGGGAAATATCTGGAGATTTTTGGGGCGGAGCCTGAGCAGGGCAGGGTTCGGGGAGGGACTTCAATGCCATAGAGTCCACCTTCCAAAGTGGCCATTTTCTCCAGGTGAACTGATCTCTATTGGCTGGAGATCTGTTGTAATAGCGGGAGGTCTCCAGCTATTACCTGAAGGTTGGCAACCCTAGTGAATATCAAATAAGAAATGTGTGTTGGTTTTAATGGCTTTTAAAGTGAGATTTTGATTTTGTATATTTTAATTTGTTAGCCACCTTGGTGGTCTTATGGGGACAGAAACAACAAAAACAACAATCTAGGTGAACTGATCAACTCTCAAAGGATAAGTGCACCATAGTATTTATGAAGTCCAACAAAAACCAAAATTGAATGAATAGGTCAGCTGGAGATAGCAACTGTATACAATTTATGAAGATGTAGGTCCTCATAATTCCCACTGAGTTCAATAGCTGTTGTGGATATGTAAAATAATGATGTAGCCTTGGAGATCAAATGATTTTTAAAAAAGCACAGTTGCTAATGTTCTCCTCGCTTTAATTTCACCCTGAGCTATGGAAGTATATTTTCTAACCTTGTACACATATTATGCTTTTGCAACATCAACGCCAAGGTAAGGTGGTTTTACCATGCGTAATTGCTGTATGTCTCAACATTACTAATGGTATGACAGTTAACCCCCAGTAAACTGCAAAGAAGCAGTTTTCCACATAGCCAAGTAAACTGGCTTGGAGCCCCTCTTAAGCACTTAACAAACGACCATCTCCTTAATTGGAAAGAGGGAACTCATCTACTGATATGAAAACTGAGAATCAAAAAGTAATAAGAAAAGGGAAAGTTAGACTTGCTATGGATGCAGTGATTGGGATATTTTTTTTAAAAAATCTAATTAACATGTAGGTTTTATTTTTTTAATATGCTACAGAATGATGCTGCTATACTGAAAACTGGGTCTTGGGTCCAAGACTTTTCTCAGAATGACTGGTTTCTGAGTTAATTTGTACTGCTCAAGTAAGTGGGATACTTCAGGTTGCATGACTATTTATCAAAAGCTTATAGAAGTGGCTCTACAAATTAAATGAAACCTCTTACCAAATATTGCATTCATTTTTCTACATATTTCGAGGCTGTTCACTAAGGCCATTTATGCAGGGTCAGTTTTGATGCTCCCTCAAATCTCTTTTTTTTTAATGTGACCTTTAAAATGCCTATTCATGGTCCCAATACAAAAGAAGAAATTCCACCCCCACTCATCTGCTCCTTCATTCCTTCCATTAGCCAACCGCCATTTTCATAGCTAACGTGTGGCTGTCATTTTGCATGCTTCCTTGAGGGGATTCTTCAAGGCAGGGGCAGAGCAAACACAAAAAGTCGCATTAAGAAATGCAAAGCAGGTATGCACCAGCTTTGCAGTCACTTCCTGAATAATGGTTCAGTGTGAAAAAATAAGAATAATAAAAAATGTGGGGCACTTCAGCCTGGAATGTGCTGATAATTACCAAGCTTAAATTGCCTAAGAGTTTGCACTGAGTGTACATACAGAAAGACATGCAAGTGATCACAAATCCATTAGAGATGTCTACACATTGCTTAGCTTACAGTGGGAAAGATTTATTGGCTTCCATTCTAAAACAGGGGTTGTTTTATATCTCACAGCATTAAATCTGGATTTGCTATCAAGTATTTAAAAGTGTGAGATAGTACAGGATTCTAACTTGGGAGCTGCAGTTAGTTGGTGGAAATCCCTTTCCATTCTTGCATGAACCCTTGTGTCAAAGCATAGTAAAAGATAAAGGTAGTCCCCTGTGCAAGCACTGACCCATGGGGTGATGTCACATCCCGGCGTTTACTACGCAGACTATGTTTACGGGGTAGTTTGCCATTGCCCTCCCCAGTCATCTACACTTTACCCCTAGCAAGCTGGGTACTCATTTGCCAACCTCGGAAGGATGGAAGGCTGAGTCAACCTTGAGCCGATTCCTGAAACCAACTTCCGGATCGAACTCAGGTCATGAGCAGAGCTTTTGACTACAGTACTGCAGCTTACCACTCTGTGCCACAGCGCTCTAACAGCAAAGTAGCTTATGCAAAAAATGTGTGTGACTGTGAGGGCCAGGGCCAGCTCCAGGTTTTTGTAGGCCCCGGGCAACTGAGTATAACCGGGGGCCCTTTTACACTGAGTCCCTGAAGTGAAGAAAGAAAGGCTGCAAATGAAGTAAATAAGCAAATATGTCTAAAGAACCCTGGGAGGTAGGTTAGAAAAAGCTGGAATGACTTGGTCGAGATTACGCAGTGAGCCTGGATTAAGTCTGAGTGATGATCTTTTAAAACCTAGCCTCAAAGGTGCATGTCTAACGCTATCATTCAAGTGGTTGTCACTAATCAATTTTCAATTCCAACATAGAACACTGCTATAGGTAAACCAGTGCAAAGGCTGGTAATTACTGGTTAGTGTTTTCTTATGACATGGAAAAGAATGTGTTTGCATGATGTTTTGTTCACACTTAGGCCTCTTTCTTTTATATATATTCAGGGGGCTTCCCTGAAGCCAGGCGGGGGGGCCTTTAAACAGATCTGAGCCTCCCGGCCGGGAGGCACAGATCTGTCCCCCCCACCCATGCGCCTTCAGGGAAGCCCCCTGAAGGCGTGTGGGGGGGAACAGATCTGCGGGAAGGAGAAGGTGGGTTGTCAAGCCCCTCTGCGCTGTCTGCGCAGGAAGCGCAGAGGGGTTTAAAGACCCCCTGCCCCTCTTCCCGGGACTCCCAGGAAGAGGAGGGGGTCTTTAAACCCCTCTGCGCTGCCTGCGCAGACAGCGCAGAGGGGCTTGACAACCCACCGCCCGCCTTCCCGGGACTCCCGGGAAGAGGGGTGGGGGGGTCTTTAAACCCCTCTGCGCTGCCTGCGCAGACAGCGCAGAGGGGCTTGACAACCCACCGCCCGCCTTCCCGGGACTCCTGGGAAGAGGAGGGGGTCTTTAAACCCCTCTGTGCTGCCTGCGCAGACAGCGCAGAGGGGCTTGACAACCCACCGCCTGCCTTCCCGGGACTCCAGCTGGAAGGCAAAGATCTGTTTAAAGAGTCCCCCACGCGCCTTCATGGAAGCCCCATGAAGGCCCGCGGGGCCCCCCCGAATTTTCCCCCGAACTCCGGATCTCGCCCAAATTTCGGGGAGTTCGGACTTTGGCACGGCCCGAATTCAAAAGGGCCGAATTTTGCCGAAGCCAAACTTACCCGATTTTGTTTTCATAGGCCGAAGTACCTGAATTCCTGGTCTTTACCAGCACAGACTGAACACGCCAGGCCCCAGAGTGGAATGATGGCCCCTGGGAATAACAGAAGTGTTCTGGTACTGAAATGGTGGCCCCTGTGATTGAAATCAGTGATGGCCCCTGTAATCACAAACCTTAGAGTGGAATGAAATACCTTACACTGATTTCAATCACAGTGGCTGTCATTAGGGTTACCAGGTATCTCCTCGCAATCCTGCAGAGGATGGAGGGTGGGATGACGTCATTTCTGGCAAGCACTGGAAGTGATGTCATCGTGTCACTGATGACTGTGGCAATGCTCTGGTATTTGGGCAAAACTCTATGGTAGAAGCCGTTTTACCATAGAGGTTTGCCCAAATACCAGAGGGTCCCCACAGTCATCGGCGACATGAGATGCCACTTCCAGGGCATACCAGAAATGACGTCAACGTGTTGTGGATGCTGGAGTACCCCTGCTAGCTGACCAAATGGCACCAGGGGTAGGGCACTAAAGTAGGGGATCCCTCGCTGCCCGCAGGGGGCTGGTAACCTTAGCTGTCATTCCACTCTGGGAACTGTCATTCCAGGCTCAGAACACTCATATTACTCCCATTCTGGGACCTGTCATTCCACTTGGGGGCCTTCATTCTGGTCCTTGAACACTCATCCTACTCTCAGGGACCTTCATGCCAGTCCTAGAGCACTAGGGTTTCCAACCTCAGGGTCGGCAATACATGGAGATTTGAGGTTGTACTTAGGAGAGTGGGGTTTAGGGATGGGAGGGATTGCGGTACAGTATAATGCCATGCACTCCACCTTCCAAAGCAGTCATTTTCTCCAGGAGTGGGGAAGGCACTGGCAAACCACCCCATAAACAAAGTCTGCCTAGTAAACATCAGGATGTGACATCACCCCATGAGTCAGGAACGACCCAGTGCTTGCACAGGGGACCTTTACCTTTAAAAAAAAAAAAATGAACACTGCATGAAAAAAAAGTTTTACCATTTGGTGTCCATGTAAGCCTGTGTTATTCTTGCAGATGCATCTTTTGTGCACAGCCTAGTTTTCCCCTGACCTAACCATCCATGATTCTGGATAGAATCATCTCTCCTACTGTGCAGATATGAAATCCCATCAGGGCAAGGCAATGAAACTCGACCGCCACACAGAAACAAAACTCCACCAAGCTGAGAAGCTGCTTAGGACAGATGGCAAGTTGGTGAACAGCTGGGATGTTTATCTCATAGGAAATTGCTGCTGTCAAACAGGATATGCTCACCTATTGAACATGTTTGCCACAAAGTTGGTGGCATTCCATAAAGGTGGAAAGTGGCAAAGATCCTTTCTGCAAGCTTCATTCCATTCATAACTCTCGGGACCCAACCCAAAGTTACTATGACAGCAACAGCTACTAATACCAGATCATGTTCAAAGCTCCATAGAACATCAAAATGAACAACAAGAAAGATTAGTGTGAATTCATACTGCTTCCCAAAAATCTTTCAGCTGCTACACAGCTGGATTTTAATTAATATTTTTAATGTGTTGTTTTTACTGAGAGAGTTCAGAGCGAACTGTGATTAGCCCAAGGTCACCGAGCTGGATTCATGTGTAGGAATGAGGAAACCAACCCGGTTCACCAGATTAGAGTCTGCCACTCATGTGGAGGAGTGGGGAATCAAACCCCATTCTCCAGATCAGAGTCCACTGTTCCTAACCACTACAGTGCATTGGCTCTCTAACAATAGGAATAGAATTGCAGTAATTAGGAAAAAATGCAAACAGGAAATTATTTAAGGTGTGACATATCATAAACAATGCAGAGGTTTATTACAAAGGCATCAGTTTGGACCGATATTACAAATGTTATGGGAAGTCTAGGAAAAACACTCAGTTTCCCAGTGTCCCTCTATTTTAACTACCAGAATTTCATTACAACAACTTCATCAGCTAATATCATCATGAGTTCCCATGCTTGAATGTACTGAGATTAAATGAAGAAAGAAGATGCAAAGAAATGTCATTAAGAGATAATACATACAACCTCTGAACATGTCCAAAGCACTCAAACAAAAACAATCCTAGTACACCAATGCTATCTTTGAGAGTTTATCCTTTCTTGTCAATTCATGGTTTATAAATCCAACCAACCATCGTAAACACATTTGGTGGAATGTTTGCCATTTGTTGTCTTTCAGCAGCAGACTTCCCAACTCCCAAATTTTATTGTGAACAATGTTTAAAATCCTCCTTCCCAGTTTAAAAAAGGCCTTTCCTGTGTGGCAGTGGGGAGCACTGCTCACTGCAAAACAGAAAAACAACAACAGAAAACTAAAGCTGTCTCAGGTTTACAGCAACAGTTCTTTGGATCTTAGTCAAAAATATTTGTATTGATTTGGTATATATATTGTTTAACAGTAGAATCTTACAGACAGAGAAAATGAGAGCAGCTAGTACTGGAAACAAATGTTCTTGCAACATTGGTTGTCTGTCAAAATTTGTTAGGCATCTGACTAGATTTTATTTTTATTTATTTTTGGCCAAAAGAATATTTCCAGGGCAATTTGGAGTTGGGAAATACTTTTTGTAGATTACAGTCCACATTTTACTACTAAGTGTGAAAAATGTATCTGGCCAGCAAAGTGATCTTAGATGATGGCAGAAAATAACACTGTTGTCAAAATACCGTTCACGATTTGACAGCAGTTATTTTAACAGCAGAACAGTCTAGTTGTCCAAACCCTATTGAAACTTTCAGTTGTCTGACACATTCTTCTTATCATAAAAACAGCTTCTACTGGTTGCCAGTCATTCATTGTCCATTATTGTTCCTTGCTCAAAAATCAAATGCACTAATCAAAACAGTAAAAGTTTAGGAAACATTCTCTTCATTACAAATTAGCTTTAGGGGTTTATTAGCCAATGTTCCATGAGAAGAACGTATGAGGAGAATATAATGGCTAATACTCAGATAATTTCAATGAAATCCAGTACAGAATTAGCTATATATCTAATTCTCAACCTGCTTAAATTGTGGATTCTTAAATCCAGAGATTGGAGCCATGAACAGACAAGACAGGTCTTTCTACAAAGCTGCAAAAGCCCCCTGTTATCTAAGAAAAAATACCTTCCAAAGTAAGAGAAGAAGTTCCTGCACATTTAAGAAATGAATGCATCTCTGTAGCAGCCATTGTGGGGGTTGATAGCCTTCAAGCCTTGGTTTCTGTCAGGAAAAGGAAGACATTACAAGGCTGTTTGGGCCTTTGAGTGAGAACTGCACAACAAGGTCCAACAACCACCACCAGGCTACTTGCTACTGTCTGATGTGCACATTTCACTCAGGCCCAGCTGCTTGCTCCTGTTCAACAGCTGCTTCCTCACTAAAGCCAGTGTGCTGTTAAGAGTTTCAGACTAGGATCTGGGAGACTAGGATTTATGGAATTTCTGACCCAGGAGATTCCTCTCAATTCCTGAGTTTTTGGAGGTTTGTCAAGACTTTGCCTTCTGATGGGACCTGCACCACCAGTGTGCACCCAAAAAAAAGTGAGGAAGAGATGGATGACATTCTGGGCCACCTCTGGGGAGATATTGAGACTTGTGGTGGGGCTAAGAAAATGGCTAAGGGCTCTGATTTACATAATAACAATCAGGTTGTTGGACAGGTGAACATTATATAGAATTTTGTACTTTTCATGGCCGCAGTAAAACCTACATGACTAGAAGAGTGCAATCTTCTCTAAAATGGCTCCCCTTTTGCTTTGCGTCCCACATTAATAAAGAGAGATTAAAAGGCATTTTAGTATCATTCCTTAAAAATGTGTTGGTTATATAGAAGTCTAGATTAAGTATATTTTATAGTGCTTTAAATCTGAAAGTGGAAAAGGCAGGATTTCATATCTTTTCGTGAAGCAAAATCATATTTACTGTGTGTGGTTGGTAGTTTATTTTTTATTTTGTTTGGTTATTTCTCTTGCACATTCTTTTTCTCTTTAAAAAACACATACACACCCACACACACAACAAAATGCATGTAAAGAATCCTGAAAATTGAGTGTTTTAAAGCCTGGGATTCAAGTAGCAGATTACTATCATTTATAGATATGCATTTTGTAACTTTTCAAATAGAGATTTTTTTTTTGTTATAATACGAAATATTTCAGTGCTTCACAGCATGCTCGGTTTAGAAAGATTTAACACATTTTGTAAAGTGCTTCATTTTGTAAATGGCTGAAATAGCACTCTGTCATCAGAGCACATATCTAGTCCTTACGTTGCTTCCTATTCCGCTGGCAATATTAAGTGAATATTATTGCCATTCGGAAGACAACTCTTTCAGAGATTTGTAAAGGAGGCTATAGTTCGATACCTTTTAAATAAAATCAGGAGGGGGTTGGGAATGTGTCCCTGTACAAAGCTGAAATCACTGGGGTGTCAACCATAAATCACACTCCTGATTGAATCAGTTCTATCACAATTAACCTTCCTCCAGGTGCAAGTAACTTCTAGGAATGAGAAAGGCCTCCTGGCTTACTAACCACAGACAAACAATTATTCTTTTAACATGGCTCACAACCTCTATTACCTTGGACCTAGCAAGGCAAATTCTGTGACAGGCAGCCCATTTCTAAAGTGAGGGGTAGATCTACGGGGCCAGGAGTGGCAGAGACACGCCACCTCCTCTAAGGCTTCCCGGCTGTCCCGGAGGAAAAAAACGGTATTTTAAAAGGAAAAATAGAGAAAATGCCCCATTGAAAATAGTGAGGCTGTGCCACCCAAAAAAGGCGGCTCATCCCCACCACTACTCAAGGGGGCGTTCCTGCAGCGCACGGGCTTAGGAAGCTGCCCAAAAGCAGCTCTGCCCCTGGGAATGCCCCAGGAATGCCTCCCCCATGCCAGCACAGCTGTCCTCTTCCGGGATTTAGTTCCCAGACTGGCTGCATTGGCGGTGGGGGCCGGCAGAGCTCCGACACTCCCAGATGCCAGTGTGTTTGCCCCCACACCAGCGTGTTTGGCACTTTATCCCATTATAAAGTGGCACCTACGCCAACACGATGTCACACCAGCTCCTAAGGAAATTCCCCCCCACCCAGGATTGCATCCTTAGTGTCACAAATGGAAAGAGCAGAGAATCCCATCATTTACAATAAAAAATGCATAGTCATATATAATGGATGCTGTTCATTTCTGTGACTTTCCATCTCCGATACAAAAAACTGCATATCAACTGGAGTGCATCCTACAGACCTTTTCCCCTCTGCAATTTCCTTTGATTTCCTTTCTTCCCCTGCAATTAAGCCAGTTGTGGATACTAGCATACACATGAAGCTGCATCACACTGAATCAGACCCTTGGTCCATCAAACTCAGACCAGCAGGGGCTCTCCAGGGGCTCAGGCAGATGTCTTTCACATCACCTACTCGCCTAGTCCCTTTAACTGGAGATGCTGGGGATTGAACCTGGGACCCTCTGCATGCCAATCAGATTCTCTACCACTGAGCCATGGCCCCTCCTCAATGATGTTTGACAGTAATGCTCATAAACCTCTGTATATGGAAGCAGTCAGATCCAGACCTCTGCTCCATATCTACCTATTCTTCTGTTTTCTATTACCTGAACCTACGGCCATCAAGGTCAGTTTTGCCTACTCTCCGAGATTTTATGTAGAGAGATCTTTCATGTCACCTACTACTTGATCCTTATAGCTAGAGTTGCTGGGGAGGGAACTGGGATCTTCTGCATGTACCCATGGAGCCACAACCTATATCCTGTAAAGAAACTGTAAATGTTTTCAATATGTATTTGTACAAACATGTGATTTTAAATTCACCCAGCCCTAAATGTCTGGCTAATTCAAAGCTGGAAAACATTGGGGCACACTGTACTTCTAGTCCTTTTTACATCCACCCCAGAAGAGTTTATGCTCAGCCTTCATGCTAGGTTTGTTGAGAGCCAGCATGGTGTAGTGGTTAAGAGTGTTGGTTTGGAATGGTGGACTCTAATCTGGAGAACCGGGTTTGGTTCCCCACTGCTCCACATAAGTGGTGCAGGCTAATCTGGTGAACCAAGTTGGTTTCCCCACCCCTCCACATGAAGCCAGCTGGGAGACCTTGGGCTAGTCACAGCTCTCGGAGAGCTCTCTCAGCCCCACCTACCTCACAGGGTATCTGTTGTGGGGGAGGAGAAGGGAAGGTGATTGTAAGCTGGTTTGATTCTCCCTTAAGTGGTAGACAAAGTTGGCATATAAAAACCAACTCTTCTTCTTCTTCTTCTTCCTCCTCCTCCCTTTGTCAGTGCTTGAAAATATGTCACTGCTGTCCGCAGGAGGCTTTCAGCATCTGAGAGTGACAGCACTTGGCATTTTACGTTAGCCTCATGATAAATTTGATGATTGAGGTTCTCAATAGGAAAAACCTCGAGATTTTTTTGGTCTTTGGATTTTCTATTTTTAACATATCAGAGATAAATGCAATGAAACAGAAGGCGAAGAACAAAACAAAGCCAACCCTCCCCCAAAACAACAACAACAACTACCATCCTTTGATCATGTTCAGGCATGTCAGATTCACAAGATCTTGATGAATAAATGGTATTCAGTAAAGCAAGAGATAAGATATAAAATATGCAATGGCCTCTTATTTCTGGAGTAGAATATAGTATTGCTACAATTGTATGTATTAAAATATGTCAGGCTAGGTCAGGGCCAACAACAATTGAACGATACTTTGACAGTATAAGCTATTTAATATCTGAAAGGCAAATACAAAACCTATTGTTTACTATATTTAAAGCCACCTCTTGTGTTCAAAATAAGAGTCAAAGCAGCTAACACATGCAAGTAACAATAAGTGAAATTAGGCTAATGGAAGGGTGTTTCTATCCAGCGTGGTATAGTGCTTAAGAGCGGTGGTTTGGAGCGGTGGATTCTGATCTGGAGAACCGGGTTTGATTCCCCACTCCTCCACATGAGCGGCAGAGGCTAATCTGGTAAACTGGATTTGTTTCCCCACTCCTCCACATGAAGCCAGCTGGGTAATCTTGGGCTAGTCACAGTTCTCTCAGCCCCACCGACCTCACAGGGTGTCTGTTGTGGGGAGGGAAAGGGAAGGTGATTGTAAGCCAGTTTGATTCTTCCTTATATGGTAGAGAAAGTCAGCATATAAAAACCAACTCTTCTTCTTCTTCTCCTTCTCCAATCACCTTCCTTCTTCTCTTCTTCCCCGTCTTGCAAATTTGCTGGCTACTGATGTGTTCCAAATAGGGATGTGTAAATGGTAGAGTTTAGTTTACAATGCTTCTCTATTGAGGAGGGGGGCAACCCCTTCCAGACCCCATAAAATTGGACGCCCTGACCCAATCTTCACCAAACTTTGGTATTCATGCAAGGACAGTCCTTTGAAGCTACCCTGAAAATGTGGGAACTCTACCTCCAAAAATGCGCCCACAGGAGCTTTGAAAATAATCCCAATAGACTATAATAGACCTGAATGTTTTTGGTAAACCCAGAAATAAAGCTGAAATACAAATTTACCAGTATGAGTATTCGGCTTATTCCCGGTTTACCCAAAAAAATGTGTCCCAATAAACCCGAACCTGAAATTTACCGATTTTTTTTTTTTTTGCACAGCCCTAGTTCCAAAAGGAGGGAGGACTACTGACTATGAGCCAGACAGGCTGATGGAAAAAGCCCTGCTCTCTCCAGCTCCTGTAAAATACTTTGCAAGTTACTCACAGTCAAAGCTGTAAGTACTCTGCCCAAAAAACATAAATCTTTTTGGCCACCTTGAATATATAGTATCAATCTGCATTCTGCATTTGAGGAAAACTATGCAGAGTCACAGCCAGTTTACATTCTAACCCATGACAAATACTGAGCCTCCCCCCCACTACCACCTCCGGCTGCTGAAATTTTTACCAGTGACTGTACATACATACATTCAAGCAGCCGAAAGGTCTAGAAACCTTACTTCTTACCATACATTCTCTGCTGGACACCAAATCCCACATTTATATGGTATGACTTTGAATGAGCAATTGTACATAGTTCTGAGGAGGCAAGGCGGCATGGTAAAGCTTGATCTCGTCAGATTTCGGAAGCTAAGCAGGGTGGATACTCGGAAGGGAGACAGACCACCAAGGAAGACTCTGCAGAGGAAGGCAATGGCCAACCTCCTCTGCTTCTCATTTGTCTTGAAAGCCCCTTGCTGGGGTCGCCATAAGTTGGCTGCGACTTGATGGCACTTTACATACAAGCATACTGTTCTGATCATGCCTATATTATGCAAATCCTGTCATCAGCCGTTTAGTCAAAAAATATTGTCTGCTTTCCATTTATACAATTTTATACCCTTGTTAAATAATGTATAATTTATATGCTATGTTTTCGTTTATATAACTGATTAAAAAAAATTGCAAATTGCTTCCATTTTATTGGGAAAAAATCAACATGGGGGGGGGGAGATTTGCGGGTTTGTTTCCCAAAGGGAAGAAACGCAGTCCAAACAGTGGTATTTCAGTCGATCCAGACAACTTTCAAAGTTCAGCCTCCTCCTTTGTGGGGATCCCTCAGTGAAGCTGCAAATGAAGCATCTGGAAACAGTGGCTGTTTTCCATTGATGGAAGGCACTTCTACTAAACGAAGTAGATGAAGCGAGTTTCATGGATTCCCTTTCCCACTGCAACCTCCCTCTTCTGCCACTATGTTGTTCACAGAGGGCCCAGCTCTCTAAAAGCAAGACTGGGGGTGGAGAGAGAAAGGCTGCAGTGGCAGGATGGTGTTCCCTTCTGCAATCTCTGCTGGGTTCGTGCACCATAGGACCCGAATCTGCACTCTCTGTGATACGTTGAAAGTTGCTCCAAGTTTAATTATGTATTACTAAGTGCTTAAAGTTTGAAGTTGTCTAATAGGAACTGCTGGAGATCAGCATCTCACAGAATAGAATTCTATGATATTGTCTTTTACAAGTGCTTCAAAACTATAAAACAGAAGTATTTGTCTCTCTTCCCTGTAAGCCTTGAAATTCATTTCTGATAAAGAGGGTCATTCCTCAACCTGCAGGAAGGCAAATTTTTGGCAGCCGGCATATGTGCAGTATGTAGTTTTCTTCTGGTTATTAACTAAGCCATCTGGTATTTTGCTGAACACAGAACAGCATCTAAAACCAGTCCTAACAGTTTCCTTCTGAAGAGGAAAGCCTAGTCTGATCCACAAGTGTGCTTGAGATGCCTTTTATGTTTATTAAAACACCTTCATAAAATCTGTTTAGGGCAAATTGTGTATCAGAAGACCAGATGTTGTTTGAAAACCTTTATCAGGGGGGAAAGTCCCAATCTGCACACCATAATGGTTTCGTTTGGGTTTACACGATGAGTCATGGTTAAAATGATATCCATGTAATTTTGGCGAGTCAATTACAACCGAGGACCCCCTGTTTGTATATCTGTTCCTCCAACCCAGCCTCCCTGCAACTGGCATTCTGACATACCAAAAATGCATATGTTGCATGATCATATTTGCGTTAATTAAAATCAACATACTGTTTCTGATATGTGGCTGATGAAGCAATGCCTCATATATCTGTGACTCGCTTAACATTGATAGGAGGCTGACTAGCTATTCTGACAGCAGGCATTTACATTTTCCTCAGGCGAGTCAAACCAGCGAAATCATTGCAAACACAAATCCTTCCTTCCCTCAAAAAAAAATATGAACACAATTTTTGGCAGCAGCATTTTATCTGAGGCTGTACTCTGCTTTCAATTTCCTTTCCCCATGCACCTTCTTATCTTTCCATTTTATCAGGACAGAGAAGGGTCAGGGATAGGCAGAGAGTGACTCAGTATAAAGGTAAAGGTGGTCCGCTGTGCAAGCACCGGGTCATTACTGACCCATGGGGTGACATCACATCCCGATGTTTACTGGGCATCTACACTTTACCCCCAGTCATCTACACTTTACCCCCAGCAAGCTGGGTACTCATTTTACCAACCTTGGAAGGATGGAAGGCTGATTCAACCCTGAGCCGGCTACCTGAAACCGACTTCCGTCTGGATCAAACTCAGGTCTTGAGCAGAGCTTTTGACTGCAGTACTGCAGTTTACCACTCTGCACCATGGGGCTCAATTCAGAATACAAGATACCTAATGGGGACTTTATCCAACCAGAACACTGGCTTGCAACCTATGAGATCCACTTGGGTAGTAGAATTCCTGGAACAGGATTTCCTGTTTCCCCTTCATCCTATTCCACTGAGCTTACCTCCCAGTTTTATTACTAGGCGGTCAGTGGCTTCTCAGGAACAGCATAGGAAGCAAAGTGTGGGAGGCTGGTCAGCTGTAGGATGAAATGATCAGCAGAAGTTGCTGCCCTCTTTTTTTCCAGCCACATGGATGAAAGTCTGTGTGGCTGGATATAAGGTGCTTAGCTCATATTTGTGCTTAATGAGACCATCTATTTGGCATGAACACATGAAGCTGCCTTATACTGAATCAGACCCTTGGTCCATCAAGATCGGTACTGTCTACTCTGACTGGCTAACAGCTCTCCAGGGTCTCAGGCAGAGGTCTTTCACATCACCTTCTTGCCTAGTCCCTTTTGAACCTGGGACCTTCTGCATGCCAAGTGGATGCTCTACCACCGAGCCACTGCCGCTCCCCATTCTTGTATACAACAAATATTTCCCCCAATCATTCCTGACATAGAGACATGGGAGGGCTATTTCCATGGAGTGTGTTTGCTTGAGCCATTATTATTCATGCTAGGCATGCTGCTAGGTCCCCTATCTGTCTCAGTACCCCGGTATGCCATAAGGGCATATGGGATCAAAGTTAGCAGGAAAGAGCAAGGCACTACTTTTTCAAAATGAAGCAATGTTTCCAGATCTCTAAGAAGCTATTTTGGGACCTGTGGCAGATAATTGGTTGTTGTCAGACAGATGGGTCAGTTTGCTTTTCCCTTGGCCTCCAAGGTGCAGCAGATTGCAAGACAATGAGAAAAACCCAGCCTTCTTCGCATAGGTAATGAAAAGCCCTGGAGTAAACACTTAGCACTCTGATACCCAGCAACTTAATCCTGTCAGCAATCAGAACCTATTCTTCCAATACTAACTAGTGATGGCGAACCTTTTAGAGACCGAGTGCCCAAACTGCAACCAAAACCCATTTATTTATCGCCGAGTGCCAATGAGGCAATTTAACCTGAATACCACCCCCAGAGGGGGCCCAGAGGGAGAGGCTTGGGTTGCCAAGTTCCTCTTCGCCATGAGTGGGAGGTTTTGGGGGTGGCGCCTGAGGAGGGTGGGGTTTGGGGCAGAGGGCGCTTCCTTCGCACCCACCGGCCAGCCACGCCCCTCCGCCCGCACAGGCCCAGAGGGCACCGGAGAAGCCGCCGGCCATGCCGAGTGTGGGCGCTCGGCTTCTGTTCCCCGCTCTCCCACCCGCCTGGCTGGCCGCTCAAGCTCCAGTGGCGGCAATGGTGGCAGATTCTTTGGGAGAGTCTGGGGGCCACCGCCAATGATGTCGGAGGTTCCCCACCCCTGGGCTACAGCCTCCCCCATCCGGGGCGTGGCAGAGCCGGAAAGGCCAGTGGCTTGCAGGAACCGCGCATGCCGGCAGAGAGGGCTACGCGTGCCGGAAGTGGCACCCGTGCCATAGGTTCGCCAACACGGAACTAGGCTGTTCTGCATATCTAAATCACCATCTAGCTACTGTCGATATTGCAAGGCTGTCAGATTAGTTTGACAGGTGCATGGTAGATCAGATGGATCTGAAATGATGCAATCAGCCTGGAAACTCCCTGGGGAGCTAGAGGGAGCTGGCCTGATCCGGTTATGACCAGTACGCTGATGCAATGCATGAGCAATGTCATGATGACTAGGCATCTGCTGTGATTGGTGGCTGCGACCATCAAGTGTATATAATGGAGTGAAACTGAAGCTCAGTGTGGAATGCTATGAGTGGAGAGAGTGTGACAAGTATTTGTATTATATCTTTGCACTGTAAAATAAACTACACTTTTCTAGCAGAGAACTTTTCTGATGGTGTTATCCTGGACTGACTGCCAATCTGCTGGCATCCACGTTAGCTACATCATACTTGCAAAACTACCTAAACTGTCATCTCCTCGCCTTCCTGGGAGAATTCCTTCTCCATCTCACATCTAAAAATCTATACTGGTACTTAATCAATCAAATATAGGTATTCTTCTTCACTGGCCTCTACCTCCTGTTCTTTCATACTCAATCAGAAGTAATCAGAAGTAATCAAGCCTTTGTCCCTGGCATTGTTTGGTTGCCAGTGAGGTCATAACACCTCAGGATATGTTTTGGAGTATAAATATCTCCCCTCTCACAATGTCAAAGTGTGTCTGTTTTTCTGGATCCAAAACACACACCCTGTACTACTAATGCGGCTCTTCTTGCTTTCTCCCAAGAAATGCTGGTCATTCCTCGCTTCACACAGCTGCCATTTTGAACATTGCTCATCTGATTGGTAAATATTCTTCCCCCTGGAACTTCACATCCTTATTTGTACCCCCTCCTTTCTTTTATTTGCTAGTTCTTAAATGTATCGGGTTTTGTGTGTTTTGCGGTGAGTGTATTTGCAATTTGAATATTTTAAATAAAACCCTTAAAATGTATACAGCACTTCTTTATTGAGAGTATTTCCACTGGTGTGCTCATCATCGTAAAAATAGGTTCAAAAATCCCAAGCGCCAACCTCTGTCAAAGCTCATTTTGCCCCCATAGCTAATTCCCTCAAATTAACTCCTAGAAATTTTGGGGTGGAACCTGTGGAGGGCTGGGACCTCAGTGGGGTACAATGCCATAGAGACCACCCTCCAATGCATCCATTTTCTAAAGGGGCATGGATCGCTGTAATCTGGAGATGAGCTGTAATTCCAGGGGATCCCCAGTCCCATCTGGAAACTGGCATCCCTATAGTGGGTACTAAGCTCACCACTGCCTCTCCCAGGCAGGAATTTAGCAAGTAGCTTACTTCCCTACCTGCCCTTGCAAATAATGTGATTTTGGGGGCACCCCTCAATTTGGCCTTGTAAAAAACATGTTTGACACTATTAGGGTTGCCAACTACCAGGTAGTAGCTGGAGATCTTCCACTATTACAACTGATCTCCAGCTGATAGAAATCAGTTCATCTGGAGACAATGGCCGCTTTGGCACTTGGACTCCATGGCATTGAAGCCCCTCCCCTCCCCAGACCCTGCCCTCCTAGGCTCCACCCCAAAAACCTACCTCCGGTGGTGAAGAGGGACCTGGCAACCCTACTATTCATAGAATTTGGGTGTATTATAATTATTCATGGTCTTTGTGAGTATTTAGGCTGCAACTAGGGATAGCAAGAATAGTCCAGGTTGCTCAAACTTAAATAGGGGTTTCAAAGAGCAGCTGGAGAGACTGCAATTGAGGAATGGCATGGGGGAAAGAGAGGAGGAAGGGGATACTCTGCTATTCGGAGAATTTCTGATACTCCATTCTGTGCAGAAGTCAGTCCCACTGAGGTCAGGGGTGTTCATTTCCACATGCCTGTGCATAGGATTGCAGCTTGATTCAGGTAAATCTCAATGAAAACTCTGAGACCTGTAGAAAATGCAAATCCTATACAAATGAGGCTATGTCTTGTGCCTATGATCCACCTGCTGCCTCCCCTTTTCCTTAAGCAATATTTAGATACACATAAGGGTCTCTTTTTAATTAATCACATGCATGATGAATAAAGGTCTGCTAACACTGATTTTTAATTGTGGCTAAACTCAATAGAGCATAACTACATGGATTTAAGTGCCTTGATCTGACTGCTTCAGGTTCTGTGGTTTTGGGATTGCATCCAATATCTTTATGAAACAGTGAGTGCTCCTTGTATAGCTAAGTGAACTTTTGTCTCTATTCTGCATGCAGTGTTTTGAAAATAAATGAATAGAGAGAAGTGCATTTTAATTGAGGTAACCTTTCAAGGGAATCTCTATGGACAAAAAATAAAGCATCTAATATGGCAGCTTAGTTATTGCATAAACACAGCACAGGAGAGCTAAAGACACCATGAGCCTGTCAGGGCGCTGTCATTTCCCCATCAGGTATTGGAGTAGGCTTTCAATTATGCTGGGAGTTACGGATATATTATCCTTTGCTTTGGATTAATTATGGCACCAATAGCGTTTCAGAAGTTTCTGTAGGAAAAACTGGTTTTTGAATTATTTTGTGACTATCTATCAGTGGGACGAAGAGAAATGTAACAATCCTTCAGATGTTTTCAGTGCTCATAATGGGGCTGTTGAAAGAAGTTGGTGTGTTGGACCGTGTGATCTGTGAACCCCATTATTATGTATGAGTAGGTTAACCATGAGACAGAATTCCAACAGCAACCACTTTATTCAGCTAACAGGGAAGAGAGAACTAACTTAACTGCAAAACACCCCAATTTGTATACGGTTCCCAACCACCTGGAGCCACACACACCCCAGTCCATGGTTGGACAGCCAAAGTCCACTATGCAATAGAAGAAACAGATGAAGGAGTCTGGAGCAGAGCCTCAAGCTCAACACAGTTCAGCAGTTCAAGAGTTCAGTAGTTCAGTAGTTCAGCATAGTATTTGCACCAACTAAATACATTACACCCATTATACACATTGCCTTCACAGTCTTCACAGGGGCCGTGGCTCAGTGGTAAAGCATCTGCTTGGCATGCAGAAGGTCCCAGGTTCAACCCCTGGCATCTCTAGTTAAAGGGACTAGGCAAGTAGGTGATGTGAAAGACTTCTGTCTGAGACTCTGAAGAGCTGCTGCCTAGGGCTGTCGATTCGGTTCGTCCCGAACCGAAAAACTCAAAAAAGGCGGGAAAATGGGGAGCCGAATTCGTGAGTTTGGGGTGTTTGTGAATAAATTTGGCAAATTCAGGCCCTTTAAACAGATCTGCGCCTTCCAGCTGGAAAACGCAGATCTGTTCCCCCCCCTCCCGCGTGCGCGCCTTCAGGGGGCTTACCTGAAGGGGCACAGGGGGCAGATCCGAAGTGGGGGAGTTCAGACTTTGGCACGTCCCGAATTTAAACGGGCCGAATTTTGCCGAAGCCGAATTTTTCAAAAAAAAATTTCAACAGCCCTACCGCTGCCATTCTGAGTAGAAAATACTGACTTTGATGGGCCAAGGGTCTGATTCAATAAAAGGCAGCTACATGTGTTCATGTGAGGCTTAGGGGATCCTTGGGGTCAGTTGCAGCTGGGGGGGGGACATCTTGGAGAATGGGAAATCCATGAAAATCAGATGCAGCTTGAGTATTGCTTATCCACACATCTGATATATGGACTGATCCGAAAACTGCACATTTTGAACCGGAATACAGAATACTTCTGGTCCCAAGCAGTCTGGATAAGGGATACTCAACTTGTATCTCCTTTGTGCGAGTAGAAGCCATGTCTGTATTATTAAGCAGCACTAATAAGTAAAATAAGCTTCCAGACTTCCAAACCTTTAAACTGTGATGTAGCAGAAGGCTGCCAGCATAGTGTAGTGGTTAAGAGTGGTGGTTTGGAGCAGTGGAGTCTGATCTGGAGAACCGGGTTTGATTCCCCACTCCTCCACATGAGCAGAAGAGGCTACTCTGGTGAACTGGATTTGTTTCCCCACCCCTCCACATGAAGCCAGCTGGGTGACCTTGGGCTAGTCACACACTCTCAGCTCCACCCACCTCACAGGGTGTCTGTTGTGGGGAGGGGAAGGGAAGATGATTGTTAGCCAGTTTGAGTCTTCCTTAAGTGGTAAAGAAAGTCAGCATATAAAAAACCAACTCTTCTTCTTTTTGAAGTTGATTTTCTCTGATGTATCTGAAAGAAAAACGTTTGTATGAGAAAAGGCTAATTGAGCAGAAAGAACTCTGGGTTGGATCCCACAGATCTGTTTTGCATGGATGCCTTCCTCCAGTACAGGGCACTTGATGCCAGCTTCGTAAGTCATAGAAGGCAGCTTGCACTGGAAGAAGGCATTGCCGTTAACTGAACAGATTTGTGGGATTCAACACTCTACACTTGTGTTTGTTTTCAGAATTAAGAATGGACATTCATTCAGTACCCACATGCTGAGGGAGTAGAACATTTGTCCCAAGCAACAGTCCTGCAAAAGGCACCAGGAAGCTGGATCAACTGTTGTATGTTGCAAATCCAACCATGATCCTCAATATGGTAGATGCTAGGGGATGACTGATAACAGATGTCATACTTTCTTCTCTCCCCGCATCTGTTGCCAAAATTCATTCACACCTTAGCAAACTGCTGGTCTCAAAGATCTTAACAAGGACTCAGCACCCCTTCTGAACAATTTGGAAGATTAAATGGAAAGGGAGTAGGGAAAGGGCAGGATTTGTAACATTCATTAATATTCATTCAATATTCATCACTCAGATCAAAGCGCTGCAACATCTGGGTTATGGATCACAGTTTTAAATGGGTTAGTTATGCTCTTTTCATATTTTATTAATAGCAACAGGATCTTATTACCAACAAGAGGTGATGCAAAACTCTACATCCGCAAGGTTTATTATTCTTATTCATCATGCAGTTTAATTACCAGTCTTGCTTTGAAATAACCCAGGGACAGATTTTGTACTACTTAAATTAGCAAAACTGTCATTGATGTCAAAGGTCATTTTATTTGATTAAGTACCACAACACCTGGTCTTTTTTCATGGAGGTTAATGTATATTCTGCATATGTTTTATCCTCTTGATTTCTGAAAAGCAGTTATTACCTTATTTATTGTTTAAGCATCTATTTCTATGAAGAAATGGCTTCATATGCATTTGAATTCACTGGTTACTTGGATGTATGCCAGACCTTTCACTATTGAAATCTATGAGATTACAGGGGCTTAAATCAGATACTTCAGCTTTTTTGGATTGTGCTTAGGCCAATTGCCAGTTTGTACATTGCTCTGTAGACATTTGCACTTAAGGGTATTAATTTGCAAGAGAGTAAACATCTACACGAAGACCTTCACAAAAAAGTTCTGGTGAACAGACTAACAAGGCTTCTGGACATCAATAAGTCATGATAGCAAGAAGATTCATAAGTAATTTATCAATCATGGGTCATCTACAGAAAGCACATCAAGTTCTGAAGAAGGCAGTAATAAGTGCATGCTTTTATGGAGTGCAAAAAGGCTTTTGATTTCACAAACACAGAAATGGGGTTGAGAGCATTGGGCAGATAGCTGGAGGTGCTAAAGTATTTACAGGGGATCTGTTCTAAAGTTTTCCGTTGCTTTGATTCCATAAATATTGTTCTTGGATTTTTCCATTTAGAAAAGTATCCATCCCTGTTCACCTCAAAGCCCTCCTCTTTCTCTTTGCACTTTGTGAGCCACAGCTTAATTCTGCCTGGTTAGGGTTGCCAAATGCCAGGTGGTGGCTGGAGATCTCCTGTTATTACAACTGATCTCCAGCCGATAGAGATCAGCTCCCCTGGAGAAAATGGCTGCTTTGGCAATTGAATTCTATTGAAGTCTCTCCCCTCAAACCCCACCCTCCTCGGGCTCCGCCCCCAAAATTTCCAGGTGTTTCCCAACCTGGAGCTGGCAACCCTATGCCTGGTAGATACAAATTGGTGATGGAATTGCCTTATATGAATTAATTTTATGAATTGTATTATTAATTCGCCAAAGCCAGAGCTTGAACATTTCCCTAGCTGGAACTTCTAAGATGTTATTGGTCTCTACAAAGCAGTTGCAGGTGAAGCAAGGGAAGGAGACAAATCGGAGCCACACTACTGAATGAAAATGCCCCCTGGAGTGCTTTAACCCCCCCCACACACACACACAGTAGAGAAAAAAGATATATGCCTGTTCTCCCTGCCACCACCGGTATTTAATGCAGTCCAGGGGGATGGGAAGATTTTCAGTAGGGCACATTTGGAAAATTTGCAGTGATTTTAAATACATTAAAATATTAAGAAATAACATAATGTTCTTATCTATGTTAAAAATGATTTTGAAAAAGAGATGTTTTTGTCCCACTGATGGGGTTTTGGGACGCGTGCTCTGTGGCTTGTCTTTTTAGTCTTGGTCTGGCTAATTCAGTGTTCATTGCATGCAGGTTACAGATACTTGGGGCCATATCTGTCTTCCTCCCTTTCCCTTCTATTCATCCATCACACCCTATAGACAAAATAAAAACCCTCCACTGACAAAAGAGGTCGATCCCTTGGTTGCCTTCATCGGGGGGGGGGGAGTGAGGGCGGATGCATGGTGTGTCTCTTGAGTATTCTACCGTTGCCCATTTTTCCTTTCCACCCAAGTCCCAAAGCAGAGCATGTTTGTGTTCATTTGTATTAATTGGTTCTATCATTCTTGCACGGCCGCCTGGGAACTGTAATTCAACCCAGTCAGTTATGCCAACATGATGTATGCTGCCAACTTCACAGGCACAAAAGCAGCACATACATTCTACATAGCTGGTTTTAAATGGTGCATGATTGCCCTGGAGCATACATAATCCACGCAAGCCAGTAAATTGTGCACATGTGTCAACAACAGCTGGCTAGTTGCCATGCTGAATATTGGCACTGCATGAATACAAAACTACTAGAATTTTTTTTGTTTCTAATCGTGAGCAAATTGTCGAGGCAAGCATATGATGCATTCAAAATGGACACTGTGAACAATTTAGGTCCAAATATCAATAATCTTTCTTTTTGCACAGTTTAGCACATCCCTTTTTCTTAACAGGCCCATTTTTCCAAGTGTTTCAACAAATTATCTGAAATCTTTAGTAAAAGGCAAAAGATTTATACAATCTGAAGAGAAACCAGAGAAACCTAGCTCACATTGTTTTAGCATGACCACAAAATAATATTGTACGAAATAAATATATCACTCTCTGGATAAAGCAGCTAAAGACACTTTCTGAGAAGCGGATACTGCGTTATCTGCTGTCAAATAGATTGTGTGAAAGATGTGGTGACTTTTCTCTTCAGTGTCTAGGAAAAAATAAATTTCACTTCCACTTTTTTAAAGTGTGAAATGGTAGATGAATAGCCAATGGCTGTTAAATCTAGGGAAAGGAATTATCGGAAATAGTGAGATTTTGTCTGGGATAGAGACTGCCTCTAATTCACTGATCAGGGCCAAGGTCATATTAACAACGTGGAGAGCAGTTCTACAGACAAGCCTGTTTGGGAGATAAAAGCCTTTCTTCCAAATCTGATTTCTTAATTGCTGTTTCTGGAAATAAATGCTCACCGCCATTAAAACAGCAGTTACTACTCCAGCAGTTAGAAGTATTGGGAACCATTGCTTCCATGACTTCCAAGGAAATCAATAGGAAATAAAAAGAAATATGTTTAGTATTGTGGTACCAGAATTTGGTTTTAACAGATATGTATATTAGTGTATGTATTAATGTACTTTTCTAGGTTAGCTATGTACATTTCAAATAAAATAATTGAAATAAAATATATTTCCCCAATAAAAATAGCTAATGAAAATGAGAAAAAATGCTCTCTCCTCGCTACACCTCCCAGGATGCATGCCTTTTTGCCCATGTGGTTCCCATGACCTTCAGCTTTTGCCTTTTTTGTGGTCACAGTGTGTTGCTGAGGGAAGGAAAGGGGCTGGAAAGAACTGTTTCTGTGAATACTATTGAGCTTATACTTCACAGAACTGAAAGCTTCCAGTGACACTTCAAAGAACATACTATGATGTGTATGTGCTGTATGGGTCAAACTAAAAGTTTTCCCAAGAGCTGAGATTGGAGTCTATTAACATGCAATTTTAAAAACCCTCATATTGGTACATAAATATTCAATGGATCACATACTTCCTGCAAAGGAAGAAAGGATGGGACAGGACAAAAATAATTACCCCTTTATCAATCATTCATTAACACTTAGAAACATGAATAATACCGAGTGAAAATTTCAAGTTGAAATCCTAAAACAAATTTTCCACACTTTTCAAATCAAAACTTTGATGGACCTTGGGACAATACTATTGAGACACCTGCAGCATTTTGAAAAGTAAGGAGTTCATGAATGAACACTCATGAACTAAAGCTAGGGCCAAACTAGACATGACATTTTTTTATAAGTCAGGTCTAGGTTCCCCTGCCTGACTCTCATAGGTCTTTTATGCATGGATGTTTCACTTGTCATCACCCCTCCCATGACCATCAGAGGTTGCCTTGCTCTCCCCTTGCATTTCCCACATTTTGCCCACATTTTCAGAGACCTCTTTCATCTCGAATTTGAAAATGTGGGCAAAATGTGGGAAATGCAAGGGGAGAGCAAGGCAACCTCTGACGATCGGAAACATAATCAACACAAAGACCCAAAGTCGATAGAGGGGTGACAGCAAGTGAAACAGCCATGCATAAAAGACCATACTCTCTTGGTCAGAGAGCAGCTATTGGGGGAAAAGGTTCCCAGGCAGTGCAGTGGCCTAATTCATAGTGTGTGGGGGAGTAAGGGCTTCAGCCTTCTCTGCTGCACCATTTTTTTTAAACTGAAATGGCTCCAGAGGTGTTATTTGACTGCCCATGCAGCCTCCCTATGGGCCAAATTATGTTCCCTTGGGGCTGTTTCAGGTCAGGAAAATGGCACAGGGGAAAAGGCACTTCATTCCCCCCCCCCCCCACAGTCAAGATCTAAATCAGCCCAAGGCTTGGGACCACATTTCCCAGAACCTGCCATCGGACTGTGAGACTTTGAGAGTCATGTTGAATTCTCTTCTGTCCTCATAATGTAATATATTGTTCAGTGTACAAAAAGTTACAAGGGAATGCATAAGTATCATTGGCCAATCCATAAATCCTCACTTTGACAGGTTTTCACTGATCAGGATGTGTTCAGGAAACGCCCTCTCCTCACTGCAATGCTCACCAGAGCCCTACTGAACTTCCTGGGTGTGTATTTCAATGTTGATGCATACTCATATGTTCACACATATCTAAGCCTCCCATTTCATTTCTGGGCAGAATTTACTTTTGACCTTTAAAACTTTAAATAGTCTTGGACTATTTAAAGATCACATCCTCCTAAACAAGTCTATCCACCTGTGAAGATCATAGTTGGCTCTTCTCCAGGGCCCAGGGTTGCCAACCTCCAGGTACTATCTGGAGATCTGCTATTACAACTGATCTCCAGCTGATAGAGATCAGGTCACCTGGAGAAAATGGCCGGTTTGGCAATTGGACTCTATGGCAAAGAGGGATCTGGCAACCCTACCAGGGCCCCACTCCTGAGAACACATTAGTGACAAATAAAAAAGGACCTTGACATTTCTGCTGTTGCCTTTCTGGCACAGTGTAGTCAATTCAATGGATTTTTAATGTTTTGTTTTCTCCCTCTTCCTTCCTTTTTTTCTGTTTTTTTTTACCCTATAGCAGTCTAGTGATTGTGATGCTCCTGCTCTGATTTAAGCACCTCTTCAGATTTATACTGATGTTTTATTCTGAAAGTTTTATGTTTTGATTTACACGGGATTTCTAAAATGTCTTTAATCCCATAAAAGGCAGCACAGAAACTATTTAATTGGATCCTGGGACCTGTACATCTTTGCCCATACATTTGCTTTAAACAAATGTTTCACCTTCATTTAACACTGGAAGAAACAGACATCAACCAATAACTTTCAGCATAGCAAACTGGAAAATACATCATATTATTCTCATTAAGTTAGGATGAGCATCGGACTCCTAATATCCCTAGTCTCCTCATGTATACAGTGAAGTCAACTTAATTACCTCATGTTTGTTTGAGTGAAAGATTAGCCAAGAAATGAAGAAAGAGGGAACCCCATGACCCAGAATCAATGTGTTGAATTTATTATTGCTCCCTCCATGTGCTCTTGTGAGGTAATTTATGATCTTTATGAAATTAAAAGCTATATCAGTCATACGGCATTTGATTTTTTAATTTTAAAATCGCTAAAGATCTAGGGTTTTTTTTTTTTTAAATCTGCATCAGAAAGTGATTCCATGCTTGGGAAATGCAAATGGTGAACCTTCAAATTACTAATGATCATAGGTGTATTCAGCAAAGAAGTCCAGATGCCCATCACTCCATGATCCCCAGCAAAGACTTTTTGGTGGTCAAGGAGGACTCTCTCCTTCCATTTTCACCAGCAGAAATGTTGCTGGGATACAACCCAGAGCTTGTCTTTTAAGGAATATGTATAACCCATGCTTCTTTGTGCAGCTTTTTGGACAAAGATAAAATAAAGTAAGTGGTAAGAGGTGGATTTCTTACTACTTTAAATTATTATGTGTGTATGCATTTTCTCCTAAGCTGAGCATAGCAATTACCTGCATGCAGTGTATTGTACATTAGTAAATTTTGGACTGTCTCCCAAGGTCATATTATAAGCATTATGAAATGACTTCAATATCTCACATACCATCTAGGGATAAACATAAACCTATATATTTCTCTTTTAAAAATGGCAGCAGTCTATCATTCATAGTTCTGGAACCCAAATGTAAAACTTCATCCTTTCTGTGACTGTATTTTAAGTTCATAATCACTCCTAATGCATAAAAGATAATGAAAAGAAACAGAAACCTGCAGTGCAGTTCTTAGTGCAGTTAAACACTTCTAAAATGGATTTGGAAAGTTGCATTGTAAACCGCTTCTCTATGGAAGAGGGGGGTGACCCCTTCGGGACCCCATAAAATCAGACCCCCTGACCCAATCTTCACCAAACGTAGGAGTTCATGCAAGGAGAGTTCCTTGAAGCTACCCTGAAAAATTGGGAACTCCACCTCCAAAAATGTCCCCACAGGAGCTTTGGGGAAAAATCCCCATAGACTATAATGGACCCGATTTTTTTTTGTAAACCCGGAAATAAAGCTGAAATACCCCTTTACTGTTATGAGTATTCAGCTTATTCCAGGTTTACAAAAAAAAAATCAGGCCCAATAAACCCGAACCCGAAATTTACCTTTTTCTTTTCTTTTCTTTTTTGCACAATCTTAATACTGAGGCTATTGTATTTTGGTCACATCACGCGACGACAAGAGTTACTGGAAAAGACAGTCATGCTAGAAAAAGTTGAGGGTGGCAGGAAAAGAGGAAGACCGAACAAGAGATGGATGGACTCAATAAAGGAAGCCACAGCCCTCAATTAGCAAGACCTGAGCAAGGCTGTCAAAGACAGGACATTTTGGAGGACTTTCATTCATAGGGTTGCCATGAGTTGGAAGCAACTTGACAGCACTTAACACACAATACTTTGGTCACATTATGAAAAGACACGAGTCACTGGAAAAGACTAATGCTAAGAAAAGTCAAAGGCAGCAAGAAAAGACCCAAATGAGATCGATTAACTCTATAAAGGAAGCTACAGCCCTCAGTTTGCAAGACTTGAGCAAGGCTGTTAGCGATGTTTTGGATGACATTGATTCATAGGATCTCCATGAGTCGAAAGCAACTTGACGGCACTTAACACACACAATAAGTGTACTCCTTGACTGGATAATGGGGAGAAAGATGGAGTTCCTGAGTCCTTGGATTGTTTCCAAATTAAGAAATTGGGGAGAGTTCTAGGCAGGAAGAGGAAGCAATTATCTCAAAAAGCTGGGATTTGGGGGCAACCAATTTCATTGTCCAAATTAGATCCGCTCGAATGAAGTACTTTTTAGAAGAGAATCCTAAATATGCACATGTACACAAATGAAGCTGCTGTATACTGAATCAGACCATTGGTCCATCAAGGTCAGTATTGTCCAGCTCTTCAGGGTCTCTTGCTCAGGTCTTTCACATGACTTGCTACCTAGTCCTTTCAACTGGAGATGCTGGGGATTGAACCTGGGACCTTCTGCGTGCAAAACAGATGATCAACCACTGAGCTAGGGCCTCTTCGTAAAGTGATTTTTGTGTAGCCATTTGACTGCTAAGGCAATCCAGTCGTTTTAACTAGAGTGCTTTTGATTAATCACTGAGAGGTCCTGATTAATGGTCTCAAGCTAGGGAAAGGAAAAGGCTTGTTTCTCTTTGAGATTGCCATTGTTCTGAGAGTGCATTATGAGATTACCGTATCTGGATTAGATCTTCTCTTCTAGGAAAGAGTTTCCATTCTTTACCTAGCACCTGTTACATAATAAAGGCAAACCGTGTGTTTTTTTTTTATTCCTTTTTGAGGCAAACCAGTGCAAACTCCACATAATATAGATCCCACCTGCAACATAAGCAGAAAGCAAGAAGATCTATAACAATTATCTAGATCCTCTTGCTATATTCAAAATAATTTATTACTATATATCACTCATGGTGTGTTCAATAAAATTGACAAAGTAGGGCATCTTATCCATCTGATAACATCTCCAATTTAAAAAAATCAAAAATTGTCTGATACAATAAATCAGCTTAATATCATTAAACCTGCCAAAATTGAATTTCATTAAAAAGTGTCAAACATATTTCAAACACAGACTTCCTATGAGGCCATCATGAAAACCAATATATAACCTCTTGACAATATTCACAATAAGACACATATATATCCTGTTCAGCCTCAATATGGTGCCTCTAAGAAAGGGTGAAGTTCCCAATATATTTTTTTCCCCAATTCAGGAAATAAATATCACATCCTCTTAAAGGAAAATACACTTCCAGCTTAGACTAGGATTTTCTTCTTCATATCAGAAAGTGGTATATATGTACGGGTATATGTGTATATTAACCACTAGGGTTTTGCATATCGATAAACCCAAACAACCCTCCCCCCCCCCAAATTAGCTGTTTCGGCTTTGTTTGGGTTTCAGGTTTACCAAGCACCATAAACTGGGAATCCCTCTGAAGCCAAATAGGTGCTTCTTGAAATTCCAAATAATTATTCAGCTTTTTCAGGTTCAGCTGTTCGCCTTTGCTCAGAGGCACGGCTCTGTGCTTTCTCCCATTTTTCCATCTTTGGGGGGGGGGCTGGTTTTATAAGGGCCCCATAGTTGGGGCTCTTTTGAGGTAGGGATTGCGTAATCGAAACCAACTTGCTCTGACCAACCTTCCAACCACACAACCATCCATCATCATCACCATTCAGTGGGTTAATCTGGATAAAGCATAAGAGATATTTAAAAGATGGGGCTTACCCAGTTCCATCCAGAGGGATATACCCTCCAACTAAAAAAATTGCTATCTTTGACTCCTGCTACCACCAGGCTTCCAAAGGAGATTTCTTCATCCACGTGGATGAGCAATCTCCTTTGGACAGCCCCTGTGGTCGAGACTCCAGCTGGCTCCAATCTCACCCCCCCCCCGAAAACCTGCTCTCAAACTGAAGGTTGCCCCGAGTAGAGGCTTCGTTTCCCCAAACCATGACCATCTCTTGAAATCAGATTTTTTTATGACTATAATAAAGGACTGTTCACAGGATGTCATTTGTCACCAAAAGAAATATTTTCTGTGCCTTATTTCTCTTGCATTTAAGCCTTTTCGCTTAGTTTGGAAGCTAATTTACATGGACATCATGTTATGTGCCCCAGATACAAAGGGAGCCCCCAGACTTTGATGCATCAGCCTGGTAATTGGCTTTTTCCGCCTGTCCTTGGCAACGGTGAACTTCTGAACTTGAACGCAATGGACAGCTCAGCTCACAAATGCCTGAAGGATTGGTGTGACTCTTTGTGGGCCCATAAAATTGGACCCCCTGTCCCAAAGTTCACCAAACTTTGGTGAAAGTCTAAGCCATGCTGCAAATTTGGGGACTCTACCTCTAAAAATACTCCCCCAGAAACTTCAAAAAAATCCCCATAGACTATAATGGACCCAAATTTTTCGGTAAACCTGGTAATAAGCCGAATGCCGATATTTTCTGGTATGGATTATTCCGGGTTTACTGGAAAAAAATCAGGCCCAATAAACCCAAAATTTACCAATTCTTTTTTTGCACAACTCTATTAACCACCCACTCTTGAGCATAAAAAACTTCCACATCTAACAAACTTACACACACAGTGTATTTCCAGTGCAAGCACTTTGTGATCTAATAACTAGACAATATACTAGATATAAGACAGTTTAACCATGTTAAGAAATAGCATTTAAGCAAACAACAGTTAATTGGCAAGTTTTAAAACAAGTGAAGAAATGAATAAATTGAAAGCCATTTGTTGAGAGACAATTTAGTTCTTTTCAATAGGTAGAATTTTTTTAATGGCTAAGGCTGCAATCCTGAAGGGGGGGGCAAAGCTCTTTAGGAGTCGGCATGACCACGTGCCAGCATAAGTGCCCATTTTTCTCAGCATAATGGGCATTTACGCCATCCCAGGGGCAAAAACTCCATTGCTGGGGAACGGCGCTGGCCCCACCGCCAATGCAGCTACACCAGCAGGGAATTCCCAGGGCATTCCAGGGGGTGGAGCTGCCTTTTTGGGTGGAGCAGCCTTGCTGTTTTTAATGACACCATTTTCTGTTAATCAATTTTAAATTTTTAAAAAGTCTTTTGGGGGCTGGGAAGCCTCTGTGGAAGCAGCGTAGCTGCGCTGCTCCCAGCCCCCATGGATCTACCCCCCCCCCGTCAGGAATGGGCTGCCCAAATGGCAGAGTATGTTTCTATTTGGATACCAATCAATAGATTATATACTGGAGACTTTCCTAACTTTGTTGATCTAATTGTTTTTGTCTTGAAACTATTTTCTCACCTGTCTTAATTTCTCATAAGGCTATGAGGTATTTGCTTATTAAGCTGAGACTGAAAAAGCATGGTTACTAATGCATGCCCTGTTTGCCATATTTAAACAAATTCTAGTCAAAGGGATCCTATTTTGTTTTCTTAATACCAATAGAGTGAAAGATTAATTTTCTTTTTAATTCGATGCTTTCAGAAGACTTTTCTGAGTTAGAGAGGTTTGTATTTTAAATTACAAACCTCTGTCTTTTTCAGCATTGTTCAGATGTGGTCCTGGCTACAGAGTGACAGGACCATCACCATATATTATTTTATTAGCATTTGGGATATATTTCTATATTTTGAACCTAGAGTATTAGAAAATTGCAAAAAGGTTCATGAATTTTAAAGGAAAATGCCTAAAACAGCTAAAATTATATCTGTTAACATTTTTGTACCTTGGAGTACTTTGTATTCCAAGACCATATCTCTTTGTGGAAGAGGAGACTCAACAAAAAGGGTTATCATGTTGTCACAAAGGGCTGTATCTCACCAGAGAACCTTAAAAGTCTTTCCTGAGGCAGTGCTGTGGGGGGTGGGAGTGCGAAACATATGGAGTATTTTTTACCCCAATATATTACATGGACCAAGGTTAAAAAGCTATCCCTAAGGCAAAATGCATATTAAACCCCAGCTCTTTTTTTTTTTGTTTTTGTTTACAGAAAGTAAACTGTAAGTGGTTAGTGGCTGTACTTTGCGGAGGTTATCTAATACCTACCTATGTCCTAAGAAGGAAAGTTTTTAGAACCACTCTTCGCTTAATGCCCCCCCCCCCAAAAAAGTACAACTCGGGTACCTAATTCACCCTGAGGTTATTTTCAAGGTTATTAAGGGCAGGATGTTCTGGGCAACCCATGGCTGCCTTCATTTGGGCAGCTCCATTATGGATCCAAATTAACTCTGTTTGAAATAATTAAATGTACACCCACTTGCTGTATTTAGCAATCTGTTCTACTGATAGAATAGGAAGTCTCAGCTCTCTTCCCTCTGTTTCATGGTTGTCATGAACTCATTTTATGTTGAACAACTGGGACTGAAAGACCTTAGTCTCTTTACATGTTCACCTTACTGATCTGTAGATTTGTTGATTTTCCTCTCAGGGTAGTCTTTTTGGGATAGATGGATTATTGTTTGTTCGTTGCCTGTTGTATTTTCTGCTGAAATGTGAAGAGGCTGCCTTAAGGTGGTCCAAATCTGCATACATTTCATGGGGAGAGAATGAAGAGCATGTGAATTGAGAAAAGGGTTATAACATACAGAAATGCTGAAAACGGAAGTGGGAACAAACTACAACTGTGTGAAAAGCTGATAATTGAACAATAGAACCTA
Source organism: Euleptes europaea (assembly GCF_029931775.1). Taxonomy (NCBI): domain Eukaryota; kingdom Metazoa; phylum Chordata; class Lepidosauria; order Squamata; family Sphaerodactylidae; genus Euleptes; species Euleptes europaea. The sequence goes on from NC_079319.1 coordinate 60,004,709, forward strand.
TGGGGAAGTGTATGGGCTGATACAAGAATGTAACAACCATGTCAGAGAGATCCAAATCGAACTGATCCATTCAGGATAGTACCTACCATGTAACATATAAAGTGGCTCTATGTACCATTTTTTATGGTCCTGTTATAGTGAGACATTTTTCTCACTATAGTAGCAGTGATTACTACATTTATGCCACTGCCCTATCTGAAGCATTATGCTTCTCTCCTCACAATGACACAGACTGTGTTGTTATATTTACTGACATGAGGTGGGGGGGATGGTGGAAATATTTTGGAATGACCAAAGACATCTGATTCTTTCTGGTTCATGGTTTCTGAGAAATTGATGAACAGATGAGCATATAAAGAGTAAATTAAGGAACATATACAGGGAAAATTAAGGGGGAAATGGTGTACTAGGAAGAGGCAGTTCATATAACCAGGTATTTCCCTGACACAACAAATACGAGTAATGGACTCCTAGAAAATGCTCCTAGAAAAATGCACTTTCCTGAGTCACATTCATAATCACTAACTGCTTGATCCCCAAAGCACAGTGCTGAACATCTAAAATGTCAAACCTCAAGCCTACTTCCAAGGAAGACTCTGCAGAGGAAGGTGTGATGGAGGGGGGTATTTTGAATAATATTCTGGTCAGGAATATTTGGCGCTTGAGAGGCTTTTTGAAGTACAATGGGCAGAGCAATCCTGAAGGGGGGTAGTTAGGTGACAGCTGGGGATGGTGAAGCCACACAGCCTCCTGAGAGGCTATACAGCCCAAAAATAAGAGTAAAAAATGTTCTTTTGACAAAATCCCGTGAAAATCCTCCACGGGGTGCAACGGGACTATGCCAGGTATTTTGCAAACATAACTCGACACCAGCAAAATGGGGCGTTTCCAGGGCAAAAGGGCTTTGGGAGATGATTAATGTCACCTCCATCCCAGAAACACCCCAAGAACGTCCCCCTGGATAGTGGTGCAGGCACTTGCGCCGGAAAAACACTGCCAGAGAGGCAGTGCCAGCACCTGAGCTTCACACTGTCGTGTCGCTCACCAGAGCCAGTGTAAGCGGCCCTTCGCCGGTGTCTGTGCCACTTTGGGTGGCACAAGTGGCACAGACACTGGTGCAGGGGTCACACCAGCTCCTAAGCAGCTCCACCCACCCACCGTCAGAATGGCAAGGTTAAAAATAACTTTATCTCTCTTTTTTTTGTGGGATTTAAAAGTCAGATTAGCAAATCTTCAACAACAGGAAACGTAGATTGTAACAGACTAACACTGAGAAGGTTGAGATGGTTAAGTTCAATGATACATTGTACGTCCAAATGTATCAAGGTGTTTCAAATACAAGTATCTGAATCTTTTCTACTGAGAGGGCTTTCTCTTGGCAGACTCTGGTTTGTTCCTTAAACTTAATTCTTTTACACTTTCGTAAACTTAAGCCTCTTCCTTTTATGCAATGGTTCTTTAGTTGTAGTAGTTAGGGACATTAACACACTTCCCCAGTTTCTCTCTTAAACTGGCCTGGGACCACTAATTTCACAATTAGTGTTTATAATCCTAGGAAGAATATAAACCTGAATGCACAGTTTCACTCAGCCTGGTATCTAGTTTTAGTCATTAATTACAAACAAACTTGCTACAACTGGCCTGTGTACAGAAATGAGCATGTGCAGAATACCTTTGATTCACCGGTTAATAACCACTGTCAAATTCCTGTCTTTAACCTCTCCCCCTCCCAATCTGGTATTCAGGCTAAAGGGCAGAAGAGGCAATAATGTTCAGGCAGGTTTAAGTTCCAGAACCTTTCAAAACTTTACTACTAAAGGCCAAAGGGTTGGGGGTGCACAATATCCAGGCAGTCTCAAGCTCAATCATCTTTCATGATAGGGGGAAAAAAAAGGTCTTTGGGAGAATCTGTATATATCTGTGCTGAGAATACTCAATTATCTGTACATATTTTGCACATGTGCAGAATGCTTTCTCCTTACTACACAATAGCTGCACACAACTATCAACCTGGTATTAGGGGATAAATTCCAGGTTACAGGGAGTGGTTGGCAGTCAAGTGTAATTCAGGAACCTTCCATTTTAGTAATAAGGCACTGATTAATTGCTATCTCCTCCAACCACTCCACGCTTTCCCAACACAGTTTTGAATCCTGCCCCACAGTCTCATGCAGTTCAACACCTCCTGAGAGAAGAATGTCGGTACACTAATTAAATCAAGAAAGAACTTATACGGTGATCATAGACAAATCATTTTTCCCTGGACAGCTGACGGTGTGCCATACTGCAGATTTAGGACTTATTATAGGACTTGTGTGCATGGTTGTTTGTGATAACTAATATACATTTAAAGGGAGATGGGAAACAATCATCTGGTACTGACAGCTTGACTACCTTTTACATTTAGCACACAGTTAATTCCATTAATATATATATATATATATATATATATATATATATATATATATATATATATATATATATATATATATATATATATATATATATATATATTTCAGTTGGGTAGAAAGCCCATTCTCTTCTGAGCCACATGAGTGTGGACACAATGCATACTGTCTGAAATACTGCTATTAATACAACTGGCAAAGGTTCCACCCCCCACACACACAACTGCCAGTGCAAGAGATGTACATGGAGGTATCAGAAGCTGTGCCTTTGGGGAATGTTAGTAATTGGTTGGCCAGTCATTCCCCTGCTCGTCTTCAAAGTAGTCCTTTAACAAAATTAGATGCCAACTTTAAAGTTTTGTTGCTGACTTCTGCAAACTGTGAGCCAATAAAGAGTAAATAGTCATAAGAGCTATGACAATGCAGCCTTCCTTTCAGTATAATGGAATTTATTTCCAATTACATGTACTTAAACTCATAATCCAAGTCTTTGGTAATATGATTCTACGCAATTGTTTCAGAGACCCTAACATTATCAGTATTAGAGAGAAGGTCCAGGGTATTTAAAAATAACAAAAACTGATAATGTGACAGAAATGAACATCTGAGTCTGCCTTTTTGCTATCATCAAGAAATGAAGAGGCAGTGGATAATAATTAGTTTATAATTGCTTAGGTTTTGTAAAGCCAATCTAGAGACTTGAAGTCATATGTTACCAATTAATGATTATAATAATACACAAGAGACTATACTGATGTTATTACAAGTTTCACACTGAAAGGTAACTTTTGCTATGGGTAATATGTGGGAGGAAATATTTTAATTTGTCTCTTCTAACAGCTTGAAAATAGTTTATTTCTAAAAAAACTTTTTTAATCTTAATAAATGGGAATGACATATTCCATCCAAGACATAAGCCTACGACTAGGGTTGTGCATATCAATATACCTGAACAGAAAATAAATCTGAAATTAGCTGTTTCGACAATATTTGGGTTCTGGGTCAACCGAATACCAAAACCTGGGAATCTGCCCAAAGCCGAACAGGTGATTCAGCTATTCACCTTTGCTCGGATGCACAGCTCTATGCTTTCTCCCATTTTTCTGTCTTTGACTGGTTTTGTTAGGGCCCATAGTTGTAATCAGAGCCAACTTGGTCTGACCAAACTAGTCTGGAAGGATCATTTTAAAAGACGGGGCTCACCCAGTCCCATCTGGAAGGATATACTCTCCAGCTAAAAAACACCTGCTTCTACAGATACTTATTGGGCTTTTGAAGAAGAATCCTCACCCACTCAGATAAGCAATCTCCTTCACAAGAGCTGCCTTGGTCATGACTTTGGCTGGCTCCGATATCACCCCCCAAAAAACCTGCTCTCAAACTGAAGGTCGCCCTGAGCAGAGACTTTGTTTCCCCGCACCGTGACCAACTCTTGAAATCAGATTTTTGATGACTATAATAAAGGATTGTTCATAGGATGTCATTTGCCACCAAAAGAAATGTTTTCTATGCCTTATTTTTCTTGCAATTAATCCATTTTCCTTAGTTTGGAAGCTAATTTGCATGGACATTATGCTGTGCATTCTAGATACAAAAGGAGCCCCCAGACTTTGAGGCACCAGCCTACCAATCGGCTCTTTCCACCAGACCTCAGCAATGCTGAACTTCTGAACCTGAAAACCGATGGACAGCTCAGTTTGCAAATGCCTGAAGGATGGAGGTGACCCTTTGTGGGCCCATAAAATTGGACCCCCTGTCCCAACAGGACACTGGTCCACTTGGATGAGCCACTCTTCAAGAGGAACCTGGGAGCCATCTTTGTGCATGTGTTGTAATTTGGAGTTGGAAGAGGAGTTGACCACTTTGCATTTACTCCAAGGCCAAGGGTGTGAATGACTGAAACAATGGGAATGACTAAGCTTTCCTTGCATATTAAATTAAGCACTCCTGGCAGCCACTTGGAAAACACTGAGAACTTTAACTCTTATAAACTGTGGACAATCAAGGTTATTCAGGAGAGTCAAACAACTATTCTCCTGCATATCTGATTCCCATTAACACAGTCACCAGGCATTCAAAAGAGATTGAACAAACCTCTCATATCTGCTTACACTCATCCTGAGAAACCCCTCAGACATCCCCTCATATCTAATGTCTATACTGAGCAATCATCAGCAATTAATCAAGCAATCTCACAGACATTCTTTTGCTCCCTGACACACATCAAAGTCTCACACTCCTTTGTATGGACCCCGGAGGAGCAATCAAAGTTCTTTGTCCCTTTGCCAGTTACCTCATACCACCTCATAACCCATTTTGGAGTATAAATATTGGTCCTTTGGCCATTCATAGTATGTGTGTGCCTTGGATCCGAACACTCATCCCCGATTTGCGTGTAGGGTTACTTGCATTGCTTCCAGAAACATCAGTTCATTTCTCCCTCTACAGCACTGCTTTCATCAGACATTGTTCTTCTAGACTAGTAAATATCACCCAAAACCTAATTCTATCTCCTATCCCACCACCCTCTACTTTCCTTAGCTTTTGCATGAATTGTGCGTGTGTGTTTATATTGTATGCTTGAAATTATTTTACAATAAAACCCCATTTTATTTCAACAACTGCCTCTTTATTGAGAGTTTTCCAAGGGGCTTATCCCTGAATACAAAGGTTTAAAAGATCCCTAAGTTACCCCTGCCCCCCGCAAATTTCTGTTTCCAGTGCTAATTCCCCCAACTAAAAGCGGAGACAATCTAATTCAGATAATAACTTCTGCAGAAAGAGAGAAGTGGTAGGGAACAGGTAAGTCAACCTGCCTTTGAGAACTAGGCTAATCCATATCTGACACAAAACTATGAAATAGCAAGCTTACCGGAGATAGAATGGAGAGAAATGGGTTTCCCTTTTTGTGGAGCTTTTTTATTCTTTCAAAATGACATGTTCTTTGCTAAGAAAGATGGAAGCTCACACAGCCCAAGTTACTGTGGATTGCCTCCTTTAAATTGAATGCAACACGTTCTTTGCAGCAATACGCATCATACAATACTCCTTCCTCTATTGCTGTTTATAGCACTCTGGATTGCCTAGTTTAGAATGGCAAAGGTGCTTTGCCAAGAGTGAAGGAAAGATCAATGCTGCAGCAAAAGGCAATTTTTCTTAAGGAAGATAACCTCCCGAAAAAGGCACCTTATGCTGTGAAAAATGAACCCCATGAAAATTCAGTGAAGCATCACTTGGAGCAGCCAATAGGAGATGCTGACATTGCTCAGAAGTCTTCACTCCAAAGAACAACATTAACTCGAACCAGTTAATTAGAAATAGGAAATATATAGTGCTGTCACATCACATCAGTAGGTATGACAAGAATGAGAAAATTCCTCTGAAGCACTTTCAGGAAACACATGCAGTTGGAGAATACTTCATCAAGAAGAAGAGTGAGTTCTGCTGTCTACTGGTAGATAATGAATCAAAATGGACACCTTGTTCTGTAAGTTTTTGCAACTAAATGGAGAATTTGCTCTTTTAGGTATGGAAACAAGAAGCTTGAAAACTGGCAAAAATGGACCACAGGAATCTTTTGGAGATGATCAGTGAGTATTAGTGATCAGTGTGTTATACAAGAAGTTTCCCATCATAGGCACCAAGCTATGGGCTGCACATGGCCATGGAAGCAAATGTTGTTTCAGAGGACCTGAAACTCAAGCATATCCTAGCATTATTTTTCTTCTATCTTTGCCCCTTTTTGCTACACACTCAGATATAGAAGCAAGTGACCTCTAAAGGCACTTTGGGTTCTCCTGAGGTGACCTGATTCCTTTCAACTCATTTGCAGTCTTCATACATTGCACATGTCCCCAGTGCAACTGAAATCTCTGTGAGATATGTATGTATGTATTTATTTACTTCATTTATAGCCTGCATCAAGACACAAAACAAAATATTAAAAATAATATTTGGGCTTCTCTCTTTATATATGGAAGTAGAGATGTTATCTCTCTCAGTTGGACAATGGAGTCATGACTTACGTACTGCTTGTGCCTATCTTAGTAGCACGCCAACTGCCAGGTCAATGACATGGATTGGGGATATTTTCTATGGCGGTAGCTTCCTCGCCCCCACCATGTTCTTCCTATCCAGCCAAAATGTGTGCAATATTTATAAAGAAACCTATCTTGCAAAATATGTTTCAAGGATGTATTATTGCTAACAAGTATGTAATCCTTTCTGAGTTGGGATGACCCCTCAGTAAAAAAAAAAAATCACTTTTCAGTCCTCTGAATAAATGAGAATGGGTGTTTTACCAATGAAAGATGAATTTGGGTACTGGCTATGAATGATTGGTTAGAATATATACCAGGAAAAATGTTGAATGTTTGATGAATTTATCCCCAGTAGAAAAACAACTACAAATGTTTGAAAGTAACAATAGATTTCCTATTTTCCCAGAACTCCAGATGAAGACACGAGACCAAATTTGACCCTGTCAAATTTCTTTATCCTCACCTGTGTGTTTCAAGAGATGTCCGGCTTCATATTTCTCCCACCAATATGCCACACAGGCACTTAACAGTTTGGTAGTTGCTGCTCAGCACCCGGGGAGTTCTTTCCCAAGCTTACCCTACCATAGATGGACATCACATCCATCATTCTTCTGAGAATTGTCCATCATTCTTCTATCTTTGCCCCTTTTTTGCTACAGAAGAATGCTATAGAAGAATGATGGACGATTCTCAGGTTACTCACCACCACCCTACTTGTAATAAGCAACCCATCCTATTCCAGAAAACATAGTTATGGCCTAACCAGGCATAATAAGTCCTTCTGAGGGTCTTCAATGCCATAGGGACTTCGATGCCTTAGAGTCCAATTACCCAAGTGGCCATTTTCTCCAGGGGAAATGATCTCTATCGGCTGGAGTTCAGTTGTAATAGCAGAAGATCTCCAGCTAGTACCTGGAGGTTGGCAGCCCTACTGCTTGGCCCTGAAGTGACCAGCTAATCCTACTCCAATGAGGGAAGGTATATAACAGCACAAAGCTAAACCTTGGTTGGAGTTGATAGAGAGAGTTCTTTATGTTCTCTTCTTTGCTATCCCCCATAGCTGCTCCAGCTAATCAGTGCTTGTGCCTCATTGAAGGGGCTGGGATCACGGCATCCCTGCCCTAATGTCCATGGATGAACTTTCCACTGGTATGTTCTTTCTGGCAATACTCCTGCATATAGTGCTGCTACTCTGATATTTCATTTTTTCACCTGTCGCCTGATTTATTTTTCTATCTTTTTCCTGGAAGCAATGGCAGTTTGATCTTCTTATCTGTCTTGGTTTATGGTGCTATGCCTTTCCTTTCATGTAATTCTCCTCTGTTTGTTTTCAGATGTTGGCATAGCTTCCCCTTTTGATCTCCGCAGATCACCACTGAAGCTGAAATGCTTAATTCTGGCCTTCTTTATTCTATATGCTCTTCAGAATTTGCTTGAGCGCCATCTTCAAAGTGCAGCTATTTAATTACTGGCACTCACAAGCGGTAAAATGTGCAAAATAAAATCAAAAGGGGGAGAACAAACTAATTTTGATTCTATGAGTAGACAGTTATTGAGTTTTGTAAGATCTTGCAAAAATGTCACATTTGTATGTTGTTTAACAATTTGCGTTCGCTTTTCTGTCATCAGAATAAAAGCTAATCACAGCAGGAAATCTATCCAGTGGTCACCTCAATGGAAAACTCATTTATGGGTATATCCCTCACCCCCATTAAGACAAAACAATCAGGGGAATAACACTCCTTATTGAACAGGTAAGGTACCCTCCTTCCAAATTTTGGGCAGATAGGGGAGATTATGACTGAAATACTTGCACAGTGAGTGGACAAAGGAATATATGAACTGGCTTACCCTGCTGATAATTTTGTTTTAAAGATGTACTCCTGCATGACAGATTTTTATTACCATGCAGATGGCCTTCTACATTTATTCAAAACAGGCAAGCTTCAGGGATATAACAATGCGCATGGAGTTCCAAAGTACTCTTGATAACTTCAGCCGTTGGTATCTTTTTATTTGGGGTTTTGGAGCAGGCCCTCTCTCACACCTCTCTCCGATCATGCTTACTAATTTATGCTTCTAGTGCTTCACTGACCTTGTGACTAAGACAAAAATGCTCATTAGTATAGTCTACATGGCCAATATTCTTTGCAGCGTGTCCTCTAAACAAAACTTTCCTTCTTCCAATATGTCATACAGCAGCTGTAGAGCTGTTCTGACAAAAGCCTTGCTCACGTTAACAGCTGCGGGCTGACACTTCACATTAACTGTTGCAGCATGGAGGAGCACGACCCCTGTCTTAGATGTTTCTTGTTCTATCTTATCAGACATAATGGATAAAAAAAAATTGTACTATCAAGGAAATCCCAGAGCAGAGAAGTCATACACAGCCAAAGTCCTAGCTGATACCTTTAGCTGTCTATATCACCAGAACTGCAACAACAAGTAAACTTGCAGTATCTTAAGCGAGTCCTGCAGGGGCCTTACAGATAAACCTTTGAATATAGAAGGTAGCAGGAAGAATGTCTAGGTAACTGTGGCTCCATCTTGCCACCAAAGTGCAACACTTTCTGCTCTAACACAGTGGCGGACCTACACTTTTGGGGCCCTGAAGCTTGAACTGTTATGGGGGCTCCTTCGCAACCAGCAACAATAGGGCAACATCCAACAAGGTCCAAAGGGCCTTGCTGCCCATGCAAGGACCTCGAGGCCGAAATGGGGGAGAACAGGGTGGTGGGGTGGAGTCCTTGAAAATGGGCCATACAGTGATGAAATAAAACCACAGAACTATTAAGCCGTGCACCAACAAAGGATTTGAGGATCCCACTGCCAAAATGTAGGCTGTGAATAGATTCTGGCGAGCTCAGTGAGTCCTTACAGTTGGGGGTTCGAGTGCTGCAAACCCCCGAGAAAATTTTGAAATTTGACCAATTACAGGGACATTTTCAGGCCATATGAAATGGGTATTAGAGCATATTCTAAAGTCAATATTAAGTACTTCCACCCATTGGCTTATGATTCTATCACTAAAAAACTCCCATCAATTTTGTTGAGAAATTAACTCATTAAAAAGGGTTGCTTCAGGGGCCCCCTCCAGGATTAGGGGCCCTGAAGCTTAAGTGTCATTAGTTTCATAGTAGATCCACCTCTGCTCTAACAGTGCATTCCTGAATGGGGGGGGGGCAATGCTCTTATGAGCCTGTGTGACCCCTATGCTGGCATCCATGCCACTTGCACCATGAAAACACTTACATCAGCCCCTCTGGACTGTGGCAGCAGTGCGGCTCTTGGACGTGGGCACAGCCTCCCGCCAGTATTCTCCTGGTACAAGTTGGCATCCCGGCCTTTAGGCAGCTTCCCAACCCCTTTCACCCCAGGAATGCCTCCTGGGATGGCAGCGGTCCTGCACCACCTTTTCAGGTAGTATAAAGTACGGTAAAGGTCCCCTGGGCAAGCACCGGGTCATTCCTGACCCATGGGGTGACGTCACATCCTGACGTTTCCAAGGCAGACTTTATTTGCGGGGTGGTTTTCCAGTGCTTTCCCCAGTCATCCTCCCTTTACCCCCCGCAATCTGGGTACTCATTTCACCGACCTCAGAAGGATGGAAGGCTGAGTCAACCTTGAGCCGGCTACCTGAAACCAACTTCTGTCGGGATCGAACGCGAGCAGAGCTTTTGACTGCAGTACTGCAGCTTAACACTCTGCGCCACGGGGCTCCTTTCAGGCCCACTTTTCCCTATGGGGGGGGGAAGTCTCTTTTCCTGTTTTTATTTTGGGGGGGAAAAGGCTCCCCCCCCTCCTCAGCAGCTGGGAAGCCTCTGAGGTAGGGCTGCCAGGTCCCTCTTCGCCACCAGTGGGAGATTTTGGGGGCAGAGCATGAGGAGGGTGGGGTTTGGGGATGGGAGGGACTTCAATGCCATAGAGTCCAATTGCCAAAGCTCCCATTTTTCTCCAGGTGATCTAATCTCTATCAGCTGGAGATCAGTTGAATTAGCAGGAGATCTCCTGCTACTACCTGGTAGTTGAGAAAACAATAGTACAAGGCTCACAAAATGGATTGCAAAAACATGTATTGGACAAGTACAACAGTGAGAGTGCAAATATGTGCTTAAAGGAAACTTATCAAACTATCTACACACAACAACGTAATATCTAATAAATACAAGTCAATTAATATGTCTCAGTATGTAGTCAGAAGGACTCTATTGCAGTTCATAAATAACACGTCCTTTGCTTATTATCAGGACTGAAGGCAGAAGACCAAGACACGGAAGATGACAACAGACTTTTCTCAGCCAGACTTTTGTAGTACTTGTGCATCTTTACCTCAACTACCTGGTAGTTGGCAACCCTACTCTGAGGAGGCTTCTCAACTGTGCTGTCCTGGTTGCTGCTGTTCGCCTCCCCCCCAGGAATGCACTGTAAGTGTGTACATCAGAGACCTCTGGGGAGGGTGTGCCTAAAATGGTGTGGCTTAGGAAGCTTGGTAGCTCCCACTACATCTGGTGGCTGGCCACGAGTGGGGGGCAACAGTGGCCAGCTGCCATACATTTGGGATATACCAGCATAACTCCGAGATACGCTTGTGTAGCTCTGAGAGGTGCTTAAAGTTACAGAAAGCTGAACATTTAAAATCAATGTTTAATTTGTGGGTTTCATTCTGATGAGTCAGTTGTAGTTCAATGAATACTTTTGCTAAGCCCCCAGGAAGACAGAGATGGTTACATAGGTTGTCATAGTATCCCAATAAAATTTGTGCACAGTGGTAGTAGTGCAAGACTAATGCGGAAGGCAATCCTACTGACCAACAGTTTTCTGGGAAGGTAAGAACTGACCTGTACATGTTACCCTTCTGCAGCAAATCTCTAGTAGGGTATATTCTAGAATATGATTTCTCTTCAAAAAATGGGAGTTTGGGGGATACTGTGAAAGAAAAGCCTAGTAATATACAATGTACTTTAAAGGAATATCAGTTTAGCTTGAGCTCCATTCTTTTGAAAATCATTTGGAGTAAAACATAATTTTATATATATGTTTATATATATATATATATATATATATCTTATATATATAAGATTTTTATACAAGTGAATTTATTTTGAAACAGATTTTGAGACTAGCAAAAAATAACTTAAAAGGGTTAAAATGACAGAAAAATGGATGATAGGAGAACTCTGGTTAAGTGCACTGAACTTTCATGTACTTTTGAGTTCTATTATAGATGTTCTCTAGATAAACAAAGGTGAAAGAACTGAGTATTTGAGGCAGGAAACAATCACACTTTCCAGTGGTTTTCTTGTTTTGGTCAAGAGTATCTTAGATAGCTGAGGGAAAAGGATGGACAATTTTTTGGGGGTGGGGGTGGGGTTAAAATAAGAAAGAAAATAACAGTTTGTACTACCAACAGATATTTTTGATTATTTTCAATACACATTCCTAATCAGAAAAAAGGAAAGTATGCTTATTTTGTTAATAAACACTTATTTTGTTAATAAGCACATCAGCCTTCAAAAACATGCTACCAGAAATCTGAAACTGAGCCATACAGACAGAGATTCCAAGGCCACAGCTAGGGCTGCTAGGCACCTGCCAACCAACGGGGGGTAGCTGTGGGTAATGGCATTGCGGGTAGCTGTGGGTAATGGCATAACGTCACTTCTGGGGAAAATCCTGAAGAGATGTCATGCCTCTCTAGGAACCTCCAGAAACTCTGAGTTTCTAGTGATTCCTGGAAGAGTTTCTAGTGACTCTAGTGATTCCTAGAGAGACATGATGTCACTTCCAGTTTTTGTCTGGAAGTGATACCCTGCCATTGGCCTGTCAGCCGCTTTTTAATTTTTCTTCTGCCACCAGTCTTAGCAGTGGACACAGCAGAATTGTTAGTTATTTGGGTTCATCAACTAAACCTAAGTTTCTCTTACTATATAACTTAGGGTGCAGTCATTTGCAGTTAATCCAGTCTAAGCCTATTGAAATCAATGGGCTAAAACCGAAGTAACTCTCAGCAGGACAGCACTGCAAATTATATAGCATATTTCTTCTATCATTATAACTACTATTATTAACAGATCATGCAACATTTAGCAGCTGAGGTTCTTTAAGCGCATTTGCTGCTCATTTTATTCACATATTTGCTGCTACAGAGCATTTTGGGAGATTAAAATTCAAATGATATTTGTTCAGCTTATTTTTTTCTATCTTTCTGTTTGCCAGTTTTGGGTTTGGGAAAGCCCTGAAATGTCCTTAGAAATCTCATTTTTCCTAGCAGAGGATTCACTCTGCATCTGCATGGCTATCACCAGCTGGCAGGAGGAAAGTGGAATCTCTTCAACAGATCTGGAGAGCCAGTGTGGTGTAGTGGTTAAGAGCGATGGACTGTAATCTAGAGAACTGGGTTTGATTCCCCACTCCTCCACATGAAGCCTGGTGGGTGACCTTGGGCTAGTGACAGTTCTCTCCAAACTCTCTTAGCCCCACCTACCTCACAAAGTGTTTCCTGTGGGGAGAGGAAGGGAAGGTGATTGTAAGCTGCTTTGAGACTCCTTAAGGGTAGAGAAAAGCAGGGTATAAAAAACAACTCTTCTTCTTACAAAGCCATTGTCTAGTGCAATGGTTGAATAGATGACATTTCCAGAAAAGCTTAAGCAGTCTCCACAGTGTATCCTACTGATAACTATATAAGCCTGGTTCATACACATGCGTGTGCATCACTAGATTTTTCGGTGTATACCCATACATTTTTGACCACCAAACAATACAGGCTGCTGAATGTGTGAATTGACACCATTGAAAAGTATTAGATTTGAGCTGGTGGAAGGTGAAATGAAGATTCTAGATGTGGTGTTATATCTCCGATAATTCTGTCAAAAATGTAAGTCAACATATGATGAAAATGTTCATTATAACCAGGCTCTAGTTGTCATTTTTGTATTTCTAGTCCGCCGTCCCCCGGCCAGGCCGGGCTCAGGGCCGGTTACAACGTTAAAATTTCCAATATAACAATAAACAATAAAATATATGAAAACATAAAACCACAAAACAACCCAATTAATTTAAAAGATGGTCGCCGTATATAAGTGCTTACTGTAGCAGATGAGGCCAACCATAATATATAATTGGTTTGGCTATCCACCCTCAAATAGATCACAAACTGAGAGTGAGGAGTAGGGAGGCCAGCACAGATCTCACTTAATCTCACCTGCGGCCGTCCTCAACCATAGGCCTGGCAGAATAGCTCTGCCTTACAGGCCCTGCAGAACTCCTTCAGGTCCCACAGGGCCCTGATGTTATTAGGCAGAGCATTCCACCCGGCCGGGGCCAGGGCTGAAAAGGCTCTGGCCCCGGTCGAGGACAGCCGCACATTCCTCGGGCCGGGGACCACCAACAGATTATTGTCAGCAGAGCGTAATGCTCTTCGGGGGGTATACCAGGAGAGGCAGTCCCGAAGATACGAGGGTCCCAGACCGTGTAAGACTTTAAAGGTTAAAACCAGCACCTTAAATCTGATCCGATGCTCCATGGCAGCTGTTTTTGAAGAACAGTATCAAATTTGCAAAGAATATAGTCCTCCCCACTAAATTTGAAGCTGATTGAACAAAGGAGTTTGATTTTACACCCCCCCCAAAGTATGTGCCTCTTGTTGCAGGCACACTTCTCTCTGCTGATTCCTCTCAGTGAAAAATGGAGCCTACCACTGGCTTTTAAAAACAAAAACAAACCCTGCCTGTATTCATTTCATTTTCCTACTCGTACAGCGACTAACAGCCGATTCCTGAGGGGGGAGAACCTCTTAGGAGGCAGCCTGACCCCGCCACTGGCATAAGTGCATGTAATCACAAGATTACACGCACTTATGCCAGCGGGGAGGGTGGCTTTGCCAGCGCCCAAGCGCCGTGGAGCTGCACCTCACCCCTCTGCTGGTGCGGCCTCTCTGTGGCACCGGCAACAGCGTAGAGAGGCTGCGCCAACGCAGGGGGGCATTCCCTGGGGGGAGGAGCCATTGGTTAGGTGGCTTCCTACCCCCTTTTGGCCACTTGCGCCAGCGGCTGGAACGGCGTTGCTGCCCCTGCTATTTTGCCAGCACAGCCTCGCTGTTTTTAATGGGGCGAAAAGCCTCAGTTAAAAAAAAAGGCACGAAACAGCTTTTTTTTTAACGGCGTGCGAGATTTGGCTTAGGAAGAGGCGCCACTGTGCCTCTTCCCCGCCAATTCAACACGCCGTATTTTCAGGAATAGGCTGTAAAAATAAAACAAGTTTATCTTTCTATTGAAAACTCTGTGCTTACCATCCTTCCTTGGTGTGATCTGTTATTTGTTTCCTTTCTTAAAGTGGGGAAGAAGGAGCGAGCTAGAATGGCAGTTCAGCTATTATCGAATATGGATTCTTTGGGGGAAGGTGGAGTGGCTGTTTTTCAAACACATGACACCATAATTGCAGAGGAGCCTGTCCACTAAAGGACAATCAAGTTTCAACTGAATTGGGCCAACAGGTCCGATATTATGGGTCCCTGAACAAGGTGCCTCCAGGTATTTTACTTGGAGAGAAACAAAGAGCTTCACGCCCCCACAAAACAGGGAGAGAAGAAGGAGTGAGTTAGAATGACAGATCTGCTGGGCCCTGTGCCTGGCTTGCGCTGACCAGGAGCTTCCTTCCCTGGGCCACTGTCCGGGAAATTCAGAGAATCAAAGAAAAACAAGATGCCTGCTGCTGCTGCTGCTACTGATAGTATGCACCCAAATGCAAAAAACTACATGGATTTCCGTAATGCCAAAGAATCTTGGATTTGTGTAACTATTTTGGAAAACTGCAGTAATGTTCTAGAACAGAAATTTTCATGTATATTTTCAGCCCACAAATTCTGGAATGGACACCCCTAAATGTTATATAACAGTACAATAAAAATGTTTTGCTATGGGAACATGCAAACACTTCCACATGTAGGAAATAACAGGTTGGATCCAGCAAGCTTGTCCACTGAATCTCATCTAATGCATCCCCTTACAACAGCCTCCATCCCACATAGCCATTGTCCATGCAGATCCCATGATCCCCAGCATAACCTTTTTGATAGTCAAAGGAGATTATCTCCTCCTTTTTTCACCAATCAGAAGTTAATTGAATATTTCGATTTATATGACTGTGCGAGTAAGTGTGCATGTCCTAAATCATAGTAGTCATAATATAATCACTCCTAGATCTTAAACTTTTTTAGTTTTCATTTAGAAAGTCCCAATAGACTTAAATGTTCAATAGCCAGGCTAGACACCATTGGAACATGCCAAGTAGCGCTACTTGATAAGCTATAACATTATGAAATTCAAGCACTTATCCTCTAGGGACCAATTAGTTCATTATTTTTCAAAGATAGTACAAATTTCTAATTATATATTAATGTTGGAGTTTTTCCCTCAGTAAACAAATGGAATACTAAATTTAAAAACATTAACAACTTTTCGCACAGCATGCTGAGAACTTCATATATTTTTCAGGCTTGCTGATTCCAATTTCATTTTACAGGCTTCAGAACATACATAAACAAACCCATGAAGTCTGCTTTTCTTGAAATAATAGATGTCCAGAAATCTGACTGGGCTGAATTAAATGTTATGGGTGCCTTAGCAATAATTTTTGTTGACTTTTGCATGGAAACAGATTGTGGGAGGGGGGAGACTTGTGTGGAGGGACAGAAGCTATTTAACCCTTTCTCCTCATGCTGTTATTACAATGAAAAATGATTGTCCAGGGAAAAACCACGTTCCAGCCATTTAACCACACACTTGTCTACTTTAAATCACAGTTCATGAACCAGTTTCTACGACAGCAACCCAGTGCACACTTATTTGAAAGTAAGCTCCTTAAAACCTGATGTACTCTCAATAAACATGTTTGGATTGTAATGTAAAGTTTTTATTTAACATGGAATTTTCCTAGGGAAACATAGAACGTAGGGAGGGAAACAAGCACATCGTTGTGTGTGAAGTATTGCAAGAGATCTTGGAATTTTCTTTCCTGACGTTTCGCCAGCAACTGTGGCAGGCATCTTCAGAGTAGTAACACTGAAGGACAGTGTCTCTCAGTGTCAAGGGTGTAGGAAGAGTAATATATAGTCAGAAAGGGGTTGGGTTTGAGCTGAGTATTGTCCTGCAAAAGTATTGTCCTGTAAGTATCAAGATAATGTGCTAATGAGGGTATGGTATGTTAATATGGAACCATTGTATCCTGAAGTGATCTGTTAATGTGTGTAATCCAAAGCTAATCTGTATGGCTATTGTTGAATGTTGTCTTTGTCTGGAGGTTTTTCAGGGCAGGAAGCCAAGCCTTATTCATTCTTAAACTCTCCTCTTTTCTGTTAAAGTTGTGCTGATGTTTATGAATTTCAATGGCTTCTCTGTGCAATCTGACAAAATAGTTGGTAGAATTGTCCAGTCTTTCAGCGTCTTGGAATAAGACCCTGTGTCCTGTTTGTGTCAGTCCATGTTCAGCCACTGCTGATTTCTCAGGTTGGCCAAGTCTGCAGTATCTTTCATGTTCTTTTATCCTTGTTTGTATGCTGCGTTTTGTGGTCCCGATGTAAACTTCTCCACAGCTGCAAGGTATACGATATACTCCTGCAGAGGTGAGGGGGTCTCTTTTGTCTTTTGCTGATCGTAGCATTTGTTGTATTTTCTTGGTGGGTTTAAACACTGTTTGTAGGTTATGTTTTTTCAAAAGTTTCTCCATCCTATCAGTGACTCCTTTAATAAATGGCAAGAATACCTTTCCTATGGGAGACTTTTGCAGGACAATACTCAGCTCAAACCCAACCCCTTTCTGACTATATATTACTCTTCCTACACCCTTGACACTGAGAGACACTGTCCTTCAGTGTTACTACTCTGAAGATGCCTGCCACAGTTGCTGGCGAAACGTCAGGAAAGAAAATTCCAAGACCACGGTTACACAGCCCGGATAACCTACAAGAACCAATGAACTCTGACCGTGAAAGCCTTCGACAATATATTGCAAGAGAGTTTATTTTGTATGAATACATATGTTGTAAAGGCAAGAAAGGTTTTGTAAAGCTGAAATCAAACTAAATAATATCATCCCTTTTTATAACTTGACCTAGAAGATATAAAAAACCCCATTTTTTTAAAGTTGCAGATGACATACTTTCATTTAAAAAAGTGATAAGTGTTAGTAACCTTTAAAGACAAACATATAATAATATGTATTAACTAAAAAGTAGTCCTTAGGTTGTGAACCTAAATCTTCAATCATGTGCATACTTACTTGGGAATAAAACCCACTCAGCTTTCTCCTGAAAAAATGTATAGGATTGAGTTGTGAGTTACTTACTTGGATAAAAATTCCACTAAGGTCAGCTGGAATTACTTCCAGATAAGTGCCTTTAGTTGTGTTACCCAAATTAGATAGTCTTCACTTTGGTTGGGGTAATTAGTGCAGAGATAGTGCTTTGTGAGAGGTTGGGTAACCAGGATATTTGTAGCCTTTGTATACAGAGATAAGTCCCTATGGAAAACTACCAAATAAAGAAGCAGTTTGTTCCAAATAAAGTGGATTTTTATTACAAAATAACGATTTCAAGCACACAATATAAATACACATGCAACTCACACAAGAGCTAAGGAAAGTAAAGGGTGGAGAGGTGGGATTCTAGAGTAAGGGTTCAGGTGATAATTACCAATCTTGAAGAGTGATGTTTGGGTGAAAGCAGTGCTGTAGAGGGGGAAATGAACCTGTGTCTCCAGGAAACAAAGCGAGAGACCTTACATGGAAGTAAAGGGAGAGTGTTTGGATCCAATGACAGACACACACTATGTATGCCACGAGGGCTAATATTTATACCCTTAAATGAGTCCTGGAGCAGTATGAGGTAACTGGCAAAGGAACTCTTTACCAGGGACAAAGAACTTGATTGCTCCTCTGATGTCTGAACAAAAGAGAGGTGAGACTCATCATCTATCAGGAAAGAAGGGTATATTGTCGAAGGCTTTCACGGTCAGAGTTCATTGGTTCTTGTAGGTTATCCGGGCTGTGTAACCGTGGTCTTGGAAAGAAAATTCAGGAAAGAAAATTCCAAGACCACGGTTACACAGCCCGGATAACCTACAAGAACCAAAGAAGGGTATGTCTGCATGATTGCTTTTGAAATTGCCGGCGATTGAATGGTATAGATATTAGAATGTGAGGGAATGTCTGAGGAGTTTCTCAGGATGAGTGTGAGTCAGGCAGGAGATGTTTGATTCAATCTGCTCTGAATGCCTCAGGACTGGCTTGAGGGGCATCAGATATGCAGGAGAACAGCCAAGCTATTTTGAATAGCCTTGATTACCTGTTGATGAGATTTAAATTTCTCAATGTTGTCCGGGTGGCTTCTAGAAGCACTTAATATGTGAGAAGAAGCTTAGACATTCCCATTGTCTGTCAGCCTTTCACACCCTGGGCCAGGAGAAAATGTAAAGTGACCAACTCATACCTCCAACTCTAAAGTTTCAACACATAACACCAAGATGGATTCCAGGTCCCTGGAATATTGGTTCATCTCAGTGGAGCAGTGCCCTGTTCTTATGCCAGCCTTGAAGTCTGGCTCTAAGCAATAGGCTATCACAATAAGTATGCGCAATTTAGGTATCTCATTGCTTTCCCTCTTGAATGGCTTTGTTTTTAAGTCATGTGTCTGACTTTGACTTTCCATACTTTGTTACAGAGCAAATGGGTCACTTCAGTCAACACACTTAATAGATTTTCCAGTAGGAGTATTATTAAGTTTTATAACATGGAAGATAAACCTATTTGTGGTGAGACTTTGTTTCCAGATCCACTGGAATTTCTTTCAAAAATTGTTCATATACATATTCCATAATTTTTCTTATGCAGTGATTAATCTTTAGGGATGACATGCCAGCCTACACCCCAGGTAGCTAAAGCAGTCTGGCCACTAACAGCGCATTCCTGAGAGGAATAGCTGAGCTGGAAATAGAAGAAGGTTCCCCCCCCCCCACTGGGGCTGAAACCTCCTCTTGGCGGGAAAAATCTGTGCAACCCTATGAAGGTGGCATATCACGCCAAAATAAAAAAGGGGTGTTCCCAGTCCGAAAGGATTTTGGAGGCCACCTACAGGCGGCTCCTCCCCCAGCCCGGTGCTGGAACCTCCCAGGGATGCCCTGGGAACACCCTCCCAGAGATGGCGCATGGAAGTGCGCCATCTGGACGCCAGTGCGAGGCAGTGCCAGCATCCCTGGGCGGTGCTGCTGGAGTAGTGTGGGGAGGACAGCGTCTGGGCCTCCCCGCCGGTGTCCGGGCTGTTCTGCATGGCATAAGTGGGCAGCCTCCTGTGGCCATCCCACTTATGAGCGCTTTCGGAGTAAGAGCTCAGGAATGCGTTGTAACAGTAGTGGAGTATAAGGAGTATCACAAAACCTTGGAAAGCAGTTGCTGAAACTCATTTTGCAATTAGATGTATTGTTATGGTATTAGACTGGCCATCTGTCTTAGACAACAGTGATCAATTGATGAATCATGGACCATGAGGTATACCATATGTATTTTTAGATGGAACTTTCCTCAATGTCTGTTCCTTACTTTTAAAGTGAGTCTCGAAGAATTACTCTTGTTATTCTGTTTCTTGTTTTGCCTGTTGTACTTTCTTACAGAAAATAATAATAAAGCACCATACAGGGACTTCCAAACAAGACTGGAATTGCACAACTTCCTCCCATTACTTGTGAGATACTGTTGCCTTTTGCAAAATCAGTGTCTTAAGAACCAAAAGACACTGGTTCTTAAGCGATACTTGAGGGAAATGATAGTTTGAAAAAAGATGAACATTCACGAAATGAGCTTTCCAGAAAAAAACTATATTCCACTAAATCTGACACTTTACGTTTAAAAAGAAAATTATGTTTTTAGTATATTAACCCGTACATCTTTTTATCTGATTCCAAGATTGTTGTCTGAAGATAACCACCAGGAGAAGTGTGGGTGAGCTTTGTTTCTGTTGTCATCTGTCTAGTAGACTGGGACTTGTTTTCCTGTTCTCTTTAGACCTTACTGTTATGCTTCATATTTTTGCACTCTGGTTCCCAGCTTATGGCTATAGAATGTATTTTTTTAATGAAAGCTTGCTTGTTAAACTTTCTGAGGTTGCAGTGGCATGTTATGATCTACAGTGGCTGCCCCTGGTACACCGTCAGTTATTTTTTGCTCATCAAAGCCTTTATTGGCCAAGGGCAGGACAATCCAAAAGACAACTACCTTCCTTGTTCTCAGTAACTTGAGTTACAACCACTAGAGATATGGTTTCCTTTTCATGAAAAACAGACTGCTTGGAGGCAGTGCTATTTTAAGAATTTCTTAGACCTATAACGTGCCATGCACCATCTTCCAGATCGAAGCATACCGTCTAAGTTTGCTCTACAGTTACCTTGCATTACAGCTCCTCAGTTTACATCAATTTAGAAGATGTAGTAAGAATGTTGTTTCTGATATGGCTATTTGTTACATGTAAGCTAGGCTGTGACCACTGAGAATTCTGGAGCTCCTCTAGAAACAGGTAGTAAAAGCTTAAGAGATTGGAGGCAAACAGTCTGGGTCTAAAAAAAAAAGATGACTAAAGGGAGATATTGATTGACTCAATAAAGGAAGCCACAGCCTTCAATTTGCAAGATCTGAGCAAGGCTGTCAAGGATAGGACATTTTGGAGGACTTTCATTCATAGGGTCACCATGAGTCGGAGGCGACTTGACGGCACTTAACACACAAAGGGAGATATAGTAGAGCTTCATAAAGTTATGCATGGGGTGGAAAGACTAGATAGAGGGAGTTTTTCCTTCCTCTCCTGTAATACTAGAATGCAGGGTGTCGTGGTGCAGGCGAGGAGCGAGGGCTGTAAGCGTAGTCTGGGGAACAGTCCAAGGTCATTCACAGTGAAGGCAGAGTCCAAGATATCAATACAGGCAAGGGAAGTCCAAGGCATTAGTCACAGCCAGTCCAAGAAGTCAGGATACCAGGAATCCAAAGGATAGCAGGGAAACAAGGCTGGTACACAAGGAGGTTGGTGACAAGTTGCTTGCACAACAGCCAAGCCTAACTGATGGCTTCAATCCCTTCCCCTGCTGCTGTAGCAGAGCCAGCTGATGCTGATGAGGCTGAGTTCACAGGTGGTGCTTCAGCCCTGCTCTTCCTCATCACTGCTACTGGGGAGGTTCCTCTGTAAAGCCTTCAGTCTAGCACTCTGCCGTCTCTGCTGTATTGCCAGACGAACCTGTTTTCTTCTCTGCTCCAGTGGCCTTGGTGAGGCCCCTGGAGACACTGCATGTTGCAAGGTCCAACTGGAGTCCTTGAGCTGGCAGGCTGCAGGCATGGTGAGTCATCTCCTGACTTTGGCTGATCCTCTATTCTGGCAGGCTGTAGGCCCTGTGGTTGTTCCTGTGGGACTTCTGCTTGAGGATGTCCCTCTGTTCTGGCTTCTATGTCCTCTTCGTCAGAGGAGGTCTCTGCAGGCTGACTCATGACACCGGGACACCCAAAGACATTTTTGGGAAATAGGTTCTGATCCAAATAGACAAAAGGAAATATTTCTTTACTCAACAGGGCATTAAACTGTAAAATTCACTGCCATGGGGAAGTAGTGATGGCCACAAGCATAGACAACTGTAAAACAATGATGGAGAGATTCATGGAGGAGAGGACCATCAATGGCTGTTAGCCACGGTGACTAAAGGGAGCCTTCATGTCCAGAGGCAATAAACCTCAGAATAATAGTGCTGGGAGGCAGCAGCAGGGAAGGGCCTCAGCCTTTATCCCCTGTTTGCCCTCCAGGGCAACTGGTTGGCTGCTGTGTGAAACAGGATGGAAGACTAGATAGACCACTGCTTTGATCCAGCAAGCTCTTCTTATGTTCTTATGGCAGCTTCACAGAAACAACTGTGGTCTTTCCCACAGGATTCCGCACTTCCTATATGGTTTCTACATTCTGACATTATTGGAACAGAATGATATTGGGCTATTGATGAGCAGCATCCATATGGGAATCGTAGGCCAGGAATAGCTGCCAGGCTTGCTTTGGAATAAAGTTAAGATTTTAATGTATTTGTGACTTTCAAAAGACTTCCCTGTGGACTCAAGAGGAATCTTTGTTTTGGAATATTCAGCGTGCCTTAAAGTTTATAGAAGCTTCTGCTGAATTCAATTAGATCTCACACATATGGGAATCCATTTGTGCATACAGTGCAAAAAGCAATAGTAGGGATACATTCATGATATGTGAGGTTCTTTAAAGCCTTCATCATTACTTTAAAACTTGTGAGTGGAGAAGAGGTGGGAGAAAGAAGTGTTCTCCAGCCCATTTTGGAACCTGGTGAAGTTCCTTATATTGAATCAGACCATTTGGTCCCTCAAGGTCAGTATTATCTATTATTTCAGCTGCTCTCCAGGATCTTAGGTAGAGATCATTCACATCACATACAACCTGCTCCTTTGAACTGAAGATGCTGGGAATTGATGCTGGGACTCTCTGCAAGCAAAGCAGATGCTCTACCACTGAGCCATAGACCGTCCCTGAGGAGTAGGGAGTTCCTCTCCTGCTTCCCATGTATGCTTCAAGGAAGAGCCTGCAGGGGGATGTAGGAACAGATAGATGCCCCCAACAATCTGCACAACATTTCTACAGCCTTCCCCAGAGCTGACATTGGCAGCATGGAAGAAGGTGTACCCTCTTACTCCTGGTACTGCAATCAGCCTCTGATACAGGCTGTTGTACCTCTATAGTCAGGACCTGTGTAGGTGGCACTGAAGGAGATGCACACCTCCCTACTCCTAAGCTCCAAGCTTTGGGGCCTGGAAGTAGTGGTACAGGAGAAGAGTTATTGGTATTAAATGAGGGCAGAGAAAGATGAATGCCTGCTATAAAAATTAACTCTGACTTCCACATTATGAACAGAGCTGAAAAGTAGGTCTAAAGTCTGAACAAGTTGAAGAGGTAACAGAAACTTGAAATTAGTCATTCATATGGTATTCGCTCCTTGTTCTTATTTTCTGTAATATCATACAGTTGCATAAATTCATTGGATCAACTACTATCAGAATACAGCAGGGTATACAGGATTTTGGTATGAAGGCAGTGAGTCTCCCTCCTATCTATCCAATTTAGGATCTAAATCCATTTTCAGCACTAAACGCTTCTGCCACAGTAAACCATTCAATAACTTGCTCATTAGACAAACTTCCATCACAAAGTGAATTCCAGCTAATCTTTTCACATCATTTTGCCACAGGGCCAGCCCTTATCGAATCTTTTAAATGAGAATGTTCTTTTCCTTTGTGTGACTTCATCAGACAGGGTGTACAAATGGACTATTTGATTCCTAGCTTTCTGCATTTTCAGCTTTTCTTTTTTATGGTCAGAACATCTTGCATCAGAATCCTCACAATCTTCAGTGGGAACCTTATGTGTGTGAATTGGCCAGTGAATGAGGTTTTATAATGAATGAGGTTTTATAATGAATGAGGTGTCAATGAACAATGAATGTTTTAAAATAATTATTTGAAAATATTTGATACACTGAAAAAAGAACTGCAGCTCATCCTATTCATTTTTATTGAGACAAATCCTGTTGAGTTTAGTGAGATTTATTATAAACTTGCTAGCATTACAACCTATGATCCTATGCATGTTTAGTCAGAAGTAAATTTCACAGAGATTAGTGTGCCTTGTTGTTATTTGGAGGTGTAAGGTGCTTTGAAGCACATCTGGGAGTTCCTGAGACCCTGACCATTTATTTTCCCAGGGAAGAGAGACGTAAAATGCACCAAGAGGTCAGAAGCAGAGATGGATTTCAGCAGAGAAATAACCATTTGCCTTTCTGCCAGGGAGGCCAAGATGCATGGCTGTGGTAAAACATGATCTGGGTATTGAGATGTGTGGGCTGTGTGATTTTGGTTAACTGGAAGGTTGGGGTCACTTCCCCACAGGGGGTAAGTTCTCTAAAACTGGGCTGGGAGAGACTTCCCACCAAAGAAGGCAGGAAAAGTCTGTGTTCCAATGCTGTAGGTTGTGTAAGGCTCCTGTCTTCTCCTCAACTGAGACACACCAATTTGATCCCTGATCTCCTCTTAGCTTTTTTGAAGGCCTAAGTGCATTGGGGATCCCTGGGATAAGTTTCAGAGAACACATCTGGTCTGCCTTGTTGTCCACAGCACATTAAAGCTTGGAGGCAGGGTATCACTGGAATGCATACACCATTTATATTCCCCCAGCTCCAAGGCATGCCTAATATAATCATATCCCTTGCTCCAAAGGATACTTCATCAAGGTAATATGAACCGTTTCCAGCTATAGACAGCTGGGCAAACTTTAAGTATCACTAATCCAATCCAACCATTGATAAAGGCAGCCTAACAAACCTATCATTCACATCTGGTCCCTTATCGATATGATAATCCCACCTTGAAATGTCAGGTATTTCCCTACTAATCTTCCTGCCAGATTTTGACAGCAGTTACCTTCCAACTGCCAAGTTGAATCCAAACTTCATATCTTGGATCAATCCCGACCCTGGAAAAGTGGGGTCGGTGGTCCAGTTATGGGACCCTTCTCCATAGAAAAGACCACTCCAAGTCGGTGGAAAGTTTCCCAGGTTCTCTCACTACCTGGATACCCCTGTAACAGCTTCACGGGCTTCCCTTTACCTCCTTGACACTCTTCCACCTTGGATTTGTGCTACACAGACTCCCTGCAGTTCTCAAGCCTCTCACACACTTTGGAGGTAGTATCATCCTGATAGCACCTGTCTTGTGCTCTAGCATAATCTGTAGCTATAAAATATTTCCTGTTTTAGAGAGCAGACTGTGACTCAATTCCTCCCTGCGTGCCTTAGATCACGCTTCTCTCACTCAAATAAGCATGCATGGGGGGAGAGCTGAAGTAATTGGGAAACTCTGTCTTTTGCACTTGCTCAGAGGCACACTTTGCAGTGTTCCCCAAGTAACTGGTAAGTTGGCAACCTCCAGGTACTTGCTGGAGATCTCCTGCCATTACAACTGATCTCCAGCAGATAGAGAACAGTTCACCGGGAGAAAATGGCCACTTTGGCAATTGGATTCTATGGCATTGAAGTCCTGTCCCTCCCCTCCCCAAACCCTGCCCTCCTCAGGCTCTGCCCCAAAAACCTCCCACTGGTGGTGAAGAGGGACCTGGCAACCCTACTGGTAAGGTCGGAGGGGGGGCTCAGTTCTTAATTCAGGGTGGTGGCACAACAAAGAGGTACACACTTTACATGTACACAAACACGCAACACTCATGTAAGAAACGTCTAGACCCAGTGCAGGTTTAAAAAATCCTTCCAAGTAATTACACTTAGGATTGTCCTCATTTTTGAATTCCTTAAGACTTGTGTTTTTAAAATATCGGTTGTATTTACAGTCTGAAATGAGAGCAGGCATGGAGGCATTTCCACATTTCCTGTGATAGCATTTCCAAAGTAACAGCTGTAACCTTGAATCCCCAAGACTGCCTCTGCTAACCAGCTTTAAAAGCTTCATACTTCATACAACATTTTCTCTTTTTATGACCCTGCTTACAACCTGTCAAAATGGGGGCAGCTTGTTCTACACACCACTTTTTAAAGTTACAGTTCTCTTTGTGTATGTTGCCATAACATTCCAGTAGAACTGCAGCCTGTGGTAACTCCCCGGATGGAGAGCTTTCCCTTCTGACTCTTCCAGTCCACTGCCATGACTTGAGGTATTTTTTTCTCATTTACCTAACTATACAGGACTAAGCTAGTACTTTACTTTATTAAATATTCCATTATCATTGCCAGGCTCCCTAGGGTTTACCACTTAAATCTCTACAGAGTGAGGATTGAATGCACCAGGAAACATTAGTAAGGCAAGGCAACACTCAGTAAAAGTTTATTTTGAACACTAACAGAATCTAACTAAATAAAGTACCAATAAATGCAAACCTCTTTTAATGTACAACAAACAATGGGCAAAGCTAGACTTGATTTTTTTCATGAGTTAGATCTGGTTCTGACTTGCACCCTATTACAGTCAGATAGCAGCTGCTTGGAACTAACTTAGTTCAGATCAGGGGTTAATTCAGATCAGGACCATGCCGCTGGTGTAGTCCCAACCTTAGCTGGGCTCCCTGGGCACTTGGAAAGGTAGTTTCCAGTAGCTGCCACTTAATGAAAGTTGGATCAGATAAACCAGACCTGACTCATGTCATGTCCCAGGGCCAAAGTCAGATGAACATAGGAGCAGTCCAAGGTCAAAGCCAGATGATCTATAAAGCCCAGGTCAAAGTAATAAAACATAGCCCAAGAGAAGAGTTAGGGTTCAGTCCAGAGTCAGAGAGACACAGGGTTCAGAAACAGCTAAAGTCACAGCAAGCATAAAATGGTAACACACATTATTCCCACACCCTCCTAGATGCAAGCATCTACTAATAAGATAGGAGGAACCAGCTGTTGCTTGGTGCCTTTGACTCAGCACTCCTTGCAAGAGGAGGCTCATTATCCTCATTGCTGGCAGTGCTCTTAGTTGTGCTTGCAACCTAGCACTCCTCCTACAGTCAAGTAGGAATGATCTGCACTTTCAGCGTCGCTGCTCCAGAGCTTTTGGAGGGCTGCTGTTTGATGCAGGTGAGACCCTGCCCTGGATGCTTGTAATTCACAGTGGGTAGCCGTGTTAGTCTGTCTGCAGTAGTAGAAAAGAGCAAGAGTCCAGTAGCACCTTAAAGACTAACAAAAATATTTTCTGGCAGAGTATGAGCTTTCGTGAGCCACAGCTCACTTCTTTAGATACAGCTAGAGTGTAAATCCATCTGTCTTTAAGTAGAGGAGAGTGAATTCAGACAAGCATTAGTATGTAAATGTTAACAGTATGTAAATGTGAATAGCAGGCATGATGGGATTAGGTGTGGTATGCAGAAGAGTCTGTGTTGTCCAGGGGAGAGATGGGTGTTGAGAAATCATCATTGGTAATGAGCCATGAATGCAAGGTCTTTCTTCAGCCCAGGTAAATGCATTGTCTTTAGTTTGAATATCAACTGTAATTCAGCAGTGCCAACTTTGCCCTCATATAGATTCTAGGAACATCATCTCTGGACCCACCAGTGTCAGCCATACTATCTCAGGTTCATATTCCTGCTCATCTTCTAATGTGATTTATGCCATCACATGCCAGCAATGCCCTTCCACAAACTACATTGGACAAACAGGTCAGTCTCTTAGACAAAGATTAAATGGACATAAGTCTGACATCAGAAACTAGGGCTGTCAAAAAAAAATTTCGGTACAGTTCGGATTCGGCCGAATTTGGCCCTTGTGGGTTCAGTACGTGCCGAAGTCCGAACTCCCCCACTTCGGATCCGTTCAATTCGGCGGGAATTCAAAGTTCGGAAAAAAAATTCGGCCGAATAAAGCCATTAAAAACACAATTGCGCCTTTCCGCGGCTCGGAGGGGGGGCATTTTTGGGCTTAGAGGTCCCAAACTTTCAGCAGAGCTTCAAAGGACGTATATTTGAAAGACTCCCCAAGTTTTGTAAAGATTGGGTTGGGGGGGCTGAGATATGGGCCCTGAAAGGGGTCCCCCCCACCCTTAATGTGCATCTCTCAGCAGAGCTTGCCGCCCACGCACAAAGCTCCCAGCCCCGACAACAGTTTGCAAAGCAACTCAACTTGTAAAACAACACTTTTGCAACAGGGAAAAACCAGAAGACACACAACTGAAACCTCCCCCCTCAAACCAGGGAGCGAGAGACTCGAGGGGGAACACACACCCCAGGCAGAACCGACGAAAGCCCCCTTTGGCTTCCCCCCCACCCACAGAAACTGCTCCCTCCCCACACACACACAGACTCTGCTTTCCCCCACACACACACACATAAACAGGAGAAAAATTATAGATTAAAGCCCCCAAAGGGGTCTTACTGTGGCTGTCTTCTGTTCCATCAAGAGGGGCTGAAGAGGACTTGTAATCCAAGGTGATTCCAATTAGGCACGGGAGGTTTTCTCTGGAGAAGATGCACAGGATCGGCTGATCCATTCATCCCAAAAGGGGAAAGGGGAAAGCCCATATCTCGGGACCCCCTGACCCAATGTTCACAAAACTTGGGGGGTATCTTAACAACACTGGTCTGAAACTCCGCTCAAAGTTTGGGATCTGCACCCCGAAAAATGCGCCCCCTGCAGCCATGGAAAGAGAAAAGGGGGGAGGCGATATTTCTGCCCCCACTGAACCCATCTTTACAAAACTTGGGTAGTATCTTAAGAATAATTGTCTGAAGCTATGCTAAAAGTTTGGGGGTGATATCCCCAAAAAAGCACCCCCTGCAGCCACATAAATGGAAAAAGGGGGGAGGGAAAAGGGGGAGAGCCCATATCTCGAGACCCCCTGACCCAATGTTTACAAAACTTGGGGGGTATCTTAAGAACACTGGTCTAAAACTCCACTCAAAGTTTGGGATCTGTACCCCCAAAAATGCGCCCCCTGCAGCCATGGAAAGAAAAAGGGGGGAGCCCATATCTCGGGACCCCCTGACCCAATGTTTACAAAACTTGGGGGGTATCTTAAGAAGCTTCATCTGAAGCTCCAGTGAAAGTTTTGTGTCTGT
This sequence comes from Euleptes europaea, assembly GCF_029931775.1. Lineage (NCBI taxonomy): Eukaryota > Metazoa > Chordata > Lepidosauria > Squamata > Sphaerodactylidae > Euleptes > Euleptes europaea. Next base: position 60,033,781 of record NC_079319.1, read on the forward strand.
ACCCCAAAAAATACGCCCCCTGCAGCCACAGAAAGGAGCGAATGTGCACAAGCACCCCCCCCCCACACACACACACGAGGATTTCGCTCTCTCGCTCTCTCTCCCTGGCCGGGCCGCACATCAGCTGATTCCTCCAGTACTCAATCCTGACTGATTGGCCAGAAGAAGACCCAGCTTGGCCACCGATTGGCCGGGGGAGGAGAATGCTGCTTACTGACGGTTATGCTGCTTACTGATGGCCGAATTTGCCGAATTTATTCACAAACTCCCGAACTCGCTGAATTTGGCCCCCCCCCGGTTGCCCGCCAGTTTTGAGTTCGGTTCCTCCTGAACTAAAAACCACCGAATCGGGAAATTCGGCTGATTTTCAGTTCGGGCCGAACCGAATTGACAGCCCTATCAGAAACCACAATATTCAAAAACCAGTGGGAGAACATTTCAACCTTCCAGGACATTCTGTTGCAGATTTAAGAGTAGCAGTTCTCTTACAAAGGAATTTCAAAGGGAGATTGGAAAAAGAAACTGTTGAATTACAGTGGATAATTTCTACTTTTATACTTTTCTACTACTGGATGCTTGTAGGCATGGGGAACATTCATCCGTCTGTGTCTGCTCTGTCTACTGGTTCTTCCCTTCCACTGTCTGCTGCTTCCAGGTCCTCTTTCTCTAAGTTGGCCCCATGATATTGTGTATAGTGAAATCCATGTGCATAGGGGAAATTGAACACAAGTGTGCTGGCCCTGCTCCCCATGTTCAATTGCTCACTCATCAGCACATTTATGCACGTACAAAAGTGTGCATATGTAGACAGTAGACATTGGGAATGTTTGAAAAGCAGCATTCCAGATAATGAAGCTGGAGCCTACTATCGTACATTTTGTATGCATGTATATTCTATGCATAGTGCATATGTATGATGATGAAAGCTCGTGGTAAAGCAAAACTTTTTCTCTGTTTTTTTTTTGTCTTGCATGTATCCTCCAAATCTGCCAAATAGTGAAGAGAGCAAAACTATGTGTAGCAATGTGAAGCAAAAAAAAGGGTCATAAGCCAACGGGCAAAAGAGACAAGAAATACCCAGAAACAGTATTATCCAATGAAACATGTTAACACTCTGTACAATTATCTCCTAATATCTCCCATTACCATTATCTCTTAGAGTGTTCCAATGATTTCTTACAGCTGTTTTGTCCAGCAGTAATGGTGGCTGCTAGTTGTCCTTGGTACTGATACATCAATTTATTCAACACAGAACAGTTTCGTCTTCATTTGCAAAAATTTTGGGGCTCGTTCACATGACCTTTTGTACTTGTGACAGCTGTGGCTTCTGATCATCACAAGTAGAGATGCTTGAACACTAATGTCCTGTTCAGCTAATGTCCTGTTCATGGGTCACAATTAACCCATTCATATATTTGAAGGTAGCTTTACTGTATTCATTCCTAACCGTGCAGTATGGTGCAATTGTGTTTTCACGGACATACTTTCTCATGCAGCCGGATTGAGTTCTGTTTTTCACCTCTGTCTATTTATTATTATTTCAATTTAATACCCTGCTCTCCTGAGCTGAGACTAGGCTCAGAGCAGCTCACAGAGAAACAATATCCCATTTGTCCTTCTCCACTCATTAGGTCACTGTTTAGATAGACAATTAAATCAGTCATAAATTGAGTAAATCAGTCATAAATAAATGCTGTTTTGAATAAAATCCTACCCTTCAATGATAAGTGCAGCTGATTGGTTTGAATCAGCAGCATCTTTATGCATATGCAGTTTGCAAACACCCAAACCAAACCTAGTGTTGTGTAGTGGTTAAGAACTGTGGACTCTAATCTGGAGAACCGGGTTTGATTCCCCACTCCTCCACATAAGCAGCAGACTCTAATCTGGAGAACTGGGCAGGTTTCCCCCCTCTTATACATGAAGCCAGCTGGGTGACCTTGGGCTAGTCACAGCTCTCTTAGAGTTCTCTCACCCTCACCTACCTCACAATACGTCTGTTGTAGGGAAAGGAAGGGAAGGTGATTGTAAGCCGGTTTGATTCTCCTTAAAAGGTAGAGAAAATTGTCATATAAAAACTAGCTCTTCTGTTCAGCAGGCATTCATAGTTGTTCAGTACAGACCATATACAGACTGGGTGATTTGCTGATGTCTGAACTGCACCTTAGAACATGTTAAATTCAACTGTCAAACACATCCATGGTGAAATTCACAGCACCCCCAATCCCAAATTAACTTTCCTGCATACTGGTAGAGCTTCCAAAGCTCATGTTACTATGTGTTGTCTCAATATCTGTGTGCCCTATGCACACTTTGGTCCTTGCCTAAGAAGCTGTTGTCTTAAGTTTTAACACTGGCCAAAGCAAGCAAATACCAATACTAGCATAACACAACAGTAATAAGGATTTGTGAGTAGCAGTGCCATTTTAAGCACATATAGACCCTTACGAGTTAGGTGGTTCTGAGAGAACTGTGACTAGCCCAAGGTCACCTAGCAGGCTTCATGTGGAGGAGTGGGGGATCAAACCTGGTTCTCCAGATTAGAGTCCGCCACTCTTAACCCCTTTTCCATGCTGGCTCTCAAATAATATCCAGCAGGATTAGCCAGCAGGTTTATTAGGCCAGCAGGATTAGCAAGTCTTAAACAGTCAATCATATCAAGTGCCTGATTTTCAATGCCCAGTATTAAATACCCAGAGCAAACTACTCCAAGCACTCAAATTTTAAGCAAGTTACCACGCTCAGGCAGATTGAGCTTGAGCAAAGAAATGGAGGTCAACAGATGTTTTAAATGGCACAAACTGGAACTGCTAGACAACTAATCTAAAGGAGGAGAGTGAAATGGAGGCTGACCCAAATATGGCCATAGGCCCTGTGTTTAGATAATGGAAAAGCTAGTCACACTACACTGATAAATTGCAGACCATCCTTGATTCATGAACGGAATGCCCAACACTGGGTGAGGTAAGTTTTCCAAGCAACCTCCTAGGTTGCCTGTTATGTTGTCCAGTATTGTCCTATTGCCTGTCTCCCCCTTCATTCTATGCTGGCTTTTTTATTTGCCCCAGTACTAAGTGTGGAGGCAAGCAGGTCTCATCTCCGAAATAGACACAACACGAATAAAATGGGATCAATCAGGTAACAGCCATGTGAGCTCCCGCTGCTGCTGTGAAATCTATACAAAGCACATTTGCTATTTGTACTCAATTACAAATTTTCCCAAAAGCTGTTCTTGGGATCAATAGCCAATCCAGGCTGAGCTCAGTGTGTTTTGGTTATCAGCAGCACAATATCCCTAGAACAGAAGTGATTATTCAAGGGAACAGGTCTGCATCCTTATCAATAAAGTGGAAACAGCAATGCATTTTATTGAACAGAAAACCCCTTATGGTGTGAAATTCAAGAGATGCTGGGTTTTGTGTTGCTGCTGACTTTGAACATTTTTGTAGTATGAAACCATATACACTCAAATGTAAAATCAAGTGGACTTTGGAAATGGGACCTTTAAAGATACAGAGCAATACAAAATCAGAATGAGAATGTTTCTGTGTTGAACTATTCTACATTCCCATAAATAAGTCAGAGTGCATCATGTTCTTCTTAGGATTCCAGTGGGAACAAGACAAGCCATGCACACCGCTGGATTGATTTAGTAAACTGGTTTACTAAGCACAAAAGTAATAATTCAAGTCATTGCATATTATTATGATAGGTCATAAGATATTTAGTTGATTGGTCTATTAATCCCCTGCTTATGCAGAATCTGACGATTCTACTTAGTAGCCAGCTCTTTAACTTCAGTGACAAAGAACAAAGTAAGATCTTCTCAGAGATTGCAAAAAAGAAGCCAGTCACCCATGGTCAAGTCTGGTTTTGCTCTTCTTTGCAGCGGAGAGCATAGAATCAAATGCTCACAAGAGGCACCTGATCTCTACTGCGTGTTTTTTGTGAGTTTTCTTCCATCTCTGAATTCTCTGAGTTTGCAAGATCTGAACGGTCCACATTCAGAAAGTTCTTATTACTTTTGAGAGAATGTCAAAGGTCACCTGCACTATCTTCTTGAAAGAGGCCACATCTGCTCAGGACAGGATCTTTTGCAAGTGGACAAGAAAGTTTGGATTAAGCAAAGTTTAGAAATTCTAGTTCGCTCCAGATTGCCTTCCTAACACATCTCCCATTCCTATCCTGTGCAAGTTGTTAAGCCAGCAAGGACTTTTTGAACTGATCAGTCAACTAATAGAAATTTCCCAACATTTTCAGAAAGTTCATATAGAGAGAATCCAAAAATGAACTTCTGATCTCTGACCAGTGTTCACCATGATTAGCAAACCTCATCTTGCTTTATGAACTTATCTCTGCTTCTGCATGCACACCAATAGTGTGACTGTGCAGCCTCCCAGTTTGCTTCTCTTCATGGTTTCTTTGGGTTCTCAGTTTTTCAGTTCGTCGATATGGTTTACAATTTGAAAGGCTCTGTCTCAGAATCTTGGTTCTAAATCTCCCAGTATTACAATAACACGAAATCTCCAAATATTACAATAACACTGCAGTCCTAAGCACAGTTACACTCTTTAAATACTGCATAACTTCAATATAACTAGAAGGGTGTAACTTTGGTTAGAATTGCACTTGTATTGTATTTGTGTTATTAAATTGGTAATGGAATAGACTTTGCAGTCTGAATTGGTGAACTTTTTCAGTTCTTATGATATTAAATTGGTGAACTTTTTCAGTCCATGTGTGTTACATGCCATCAATTCACTTCTGATTTATGGCTACCCTATGAATTCAAGACCTTCAAAACATTCTATTATTAACAGCCTTCCACTGGCCTCGCAAGGAGAAGACCATGGTTTCCTTTATGAGTCAATCCCTCATGTTAAGTCTTCCTCTTTTCCTACTGCGTTCAATGTCTCCTAGCATTATTGTCTTTTCCAGTGTGTCTTGTCATGATGCGACCAAATTACAACAGCCTCAGTTTAGTCATTTTAGCTTCTAGGCAGAATTCAGGCCTGATTTAGTCTAGAACCTACTTATTTGTTTTTTTTTTTGTCCCATAGTATCCGTAAAAACTCTCCTCCAACATACATTTCAGTCCATATGACCCATACAATTGGTTTAATACATGTCTACATTTATTTATGTCCTTAGTTCTTGTTATCAGAAAAACAAAATAGCAGCAAAGCAAAGTCACTCAATTTTTTATTTTTATGGAAAGGCATGGTATTATTATTCTGTCAGTCATCAGTCATATACTTACACCTGGCTAAATTAGGACTAAAATGTGTACAATGAGTGCATGTCAACTTGGTACCCAAGTGTCAGAAGCATCATGCGCTGATGCTTATTGTCACATTTGAAGATGCAGCACAGAAAAATAACTCTGAAGGACAATTGATTCTCTATGTTCTATTTTAGCAGGTAGTCTTTTTTCAAGGGAACTACTTATTCAGACTTTTTGTGTGTTTGTCAAAGCTCTTTCTTCCCAACATCAAGGTGGAATTTTTACACAATGAAATTGAATGTAATGAATACCAAGCTTGGACTGAAATCCAATTTCAACATATGTCTACCTGTGAACACCTCTGGGATTGTTTGGTGGACTGAAGATAGCACACCTATTATTAATAGGATTTTTTAAAAATCAGCAGCTGTAGATATTTTAGGATAGATTCAAATGATACATTTTTGTGTGATTGGCATTCTGTAACTCCTGGATGGATAGGGAGGAGAACCTGCATTGGCTGGCAACAGCATTTTGGAGAAAGGCAGTACCCTATGAGAAAATGGTTCAGAGATTGGGGATCTGGATGCTGCAGTATGATGCAAAGGATGTGAATTAACTAATGGGGGAAAAATGCTGGTTTTCATTTCCTGCCTGACCTAGTAAAGGTAAGGATCCTTTGAAGCAGCCAGATCTCTAGACTCTCTTGGCCATGAATACAAATATGATATGAACAGGTTTTAGATTTTATTTGAGTTCTAAGACACTGTGGCTCCCGGTGATGACCTGAATTTGATTGTCACAGGCATATACATATTCCGAGAAATTTTTCATAATAGAGTTAGGTAACATTCTGTACATGATCATTTTTGTCAGTGTTATCGTCACTTTTTGGCTATTTTTGTGAACTCGGTTTTTGAATATTTTGATACTAAAAGGTAAAGGTGTGCAAGCACCGCGTCATTCTTGACCCGTGGGGTGACATCACATCCCGACGTTTACTAGGCAGACTCTGTTTATGGGGTGGTTTGCCAGTGCCTTCTCCAGTCATCTTCCCTTTACCCCCAGCAAACTGGGTACTCATTTTACCAACCTCTGAAGGATGGAAGGCTGAGTCAACCTTGAGCCGGCTACTTGAAACCAACTTCCATTGGGATCTAACTGAAGTCGTGAGCAGAGCTTGGATTGCAGTACTGCAGCTTACCACTCTGTGCCACAGGGCTCATATTTTGATACTGCCAATGATTAAATATAGCATATCCATTACAGTGCATTTTACTCGCTTGATGTTACACAGACTCAGTTGCCACAGGTGATACAGCGAGCCATCCATTTTAGGGTTGCCAACCTCCAGGTACTAGCTGGCAATCTCCTGCTATTACAACTGATCTCCAGCCGATAGAGATCAGTTGCCCTGGAGAAAATGGCCGCTTTGGCAATTGAACACTATGGCATTGAAGTCTTTCCCCTCCCCAAACCTGGCCCTCCTCAGGCTCTGCCCCAAAATCTCCAGATATTTCCCAACCTGGAGTGGGCAACCCTAATCCGTTTACTTATTGTAGGGGTTAAGTTGTTTCCCATTTTGTATTCCTGCAATGCCTCTATTTGTCAATTTGGCAAATGTACTCTTTATCTCACTCTTAAATACTTTCAAGGAAGAGGAATAAAAAAAAAGATATGTACACATAACTTTAAAATCTGCGGGCAAAGGGTGTAGTTTATGCTTAAGAATGTATACAGAGAAACACAGAATCAGGCCTTGGTTTTCTTGTTAAATAATAGAGACAACAAGCAAGGAGAAGGGAACAATGTCATTTCCTACAAATCTTCAGCAAGAGCCAGAAAGTTTCAAGGAGTTCCCTGAACTCTTGAACTTGATCTACAGGAGTGCTTCTAGCATTGTTATTAGCCTGCTGTGGTATTAAAGTTAATTTTAAAAAAGAATGGAAAGGGACTGCTAAGTAATCAATTTCATCCCTAATGAAAATCCCAGTGTGTTGAAAGGGAGGCAACGCACACTTTAAACACCCCTGTGAATTTACAGTTCTTTGACACCTTAAAGGCTTGTCAAAAATCATGGCTGCTTCAAAGGCATCTGTTTTCTAGCAGCGCATTAAGGAATATAACTTTGTCATTTTTCCCCCTTTATAGTTCTGCTGACTACTAAAGCTTTTATTCCAGGAAAATATCAGAGAAAAGAGATAACAGAAACCAATGAAGGTAAATGCAAAATGGTCTTTAAAACGTTGTGCTCAATGCAAGTTGAAATTTTCTAGAGTTGATTCTCTAATAAAATATTTCAGATGTAATGCCATATGTTGCATTTGTTTCATGTAAAGATAAAGACAAGTGGATATCATCCAGTGCACAGTCATGCATACTTGAATCCCATTGAAACTAATGTGGCTGACTGCTGGTGGGAGCTCATATTTTTTAAAAACACATACTGTATGGGGACTCATTATTGGATATTTCTCCATTCATCCATGGGTTTTGTACTGTTCTCTCCTGTAACACTTAGGCACACTTACCCATATTATGATGTCATTAAGTTGGGGGCTTTCATGTCTCCCTAGTCATATTAGAGCCAGCGTGGTGTAGTGGTTAAGAGCAGTGGTTAGAAGCAGTGGACTCTAATCTGGTGAACCGGGTTGGTTTCCCCACCCCTCCACAAGAAACCAGCTGGTTGACCTTGGGCTAATCACAGCTCTCTGAGAGCTCTCTCAGCCCCACCTACCTCACAGGGTGTCTGTGGTGGGGAGGGGAAGGGATTGTAAATCGGCATATAAAAACCAACTCTTCTTCTTCTTGACTTGGGCTGGAAAACACATGCAGCAATATGATAGAAGAGGATGCTATTTTCAGTGGCAGCTGTATGCTAAATATAACTGTTGTTCTACTGTAAATTATTTTGGAGTCAACCTAGCCATATTTTTCACTGGTACAAAGGGAGGAGGTGGTTCTCTTTGATCAGAGACAACAGCCATGCTGGGGATCATGGAACCCTCACGGGCAAAAAAAAAAAAACATGTGGGAGATTGGGGGCATTTGGGTGAAAGAGCTGGATGGATCTAACCCTTTACAATGTTTTTTTTAAAAAAACCAAACAACAACAACAACAAAAAAACCTTGCAATCAAGTAACCAGTAACCTAATCCCATGAGCACTCTGTAGGCACAGGTTATCCCCAGACTTTGCTGTAATGACAAGGATTATTTCAGTGACACTAGCAATGAGGAAGTTCACTGGTGAAGCAGGATCTGAGACAATTTTGAAATGCACCATTACAGCAGAGGTTTGATCAATAGGACTAAGGAGATTCCTGGTGTGACTCTATGGTTGACTTTTCTAGACTTCCTAGAGAAGGAGCTAGGATGGGGTGATTCTGTGACTCTTGCCTACTGAAAAATAAGATGCAATAACTCTGTAAGAAACACCACTATCACAAATGATTTCTTGCAAGGAAATCCTACTGTGTTTATGCAACATACAGGTATAAAATCTGCTTAACTGAAATAGGACTGATGGTGGAGGTCAGTGATGAGGAGGTTTAGGGAGGAAATAAAAGAAATATTATGTTATGCTTAACACTGGAATTATAAGAATTTATCCAGGCAAGAAATATATGAGTGGGGAAAAATAAGCGTCTGACATGATGGAATCGCTTAACAGTGCATATTGGCTTGTGGGTGTGTAAAGTGCGGTTAAGTTGCAGCTGACGTATGGTAACCTCATAGGGTTTTCAAGGCAAGATACTAACAGAGGTGGTTTGTCACTGCCTGCCTCTGCATAGTGACCCTGAAATTCCTTGGTGGTCTCCCATCCAAATGCTAACCAGGGCTGACCCTGCTTAGCTTCTGAGATCGGATGAGCTTGGCTTAGCAGGCAAAAAATGTTAAAAGACCAAAGTGCCTTGTATGTTGGGCACTGGACATTTCATGAGTGAAATCCTAGAAGTGACAAGCTACAATTTCTGTGATAGAAAGGGAAAGGATGAGCTTAGGGCTGTCAAAAAAAAAATTCGGTACAGTTCGGATTCGGCCGAATTTGGCCCTTGTGGGTTCGGTACGTGCCAAAGTCCGAACTCCCCCACTTCGGATCTGTTCAATTCGGCGGGAATTCAAAGTTCGGAAACAAATTCGGCCGAATAAAGCCATTAAAAACACAACCGCGCCTTTCCGCGGCTCTGGGGGGGGGGGCATTTTTGGGCTTAGAGGTCCCAAACTTTTGGCAGAGCTTCAAAGGACGTTTATTGAAAGACTCCCCAAGTTTTGTAAAGATTGGGTCAGGGGGGGCTGAGATATGGGCCCTGAAAGGGGTCCCCCCCACCCTTAATGTTGTGCATCTCTCAGCAGAGCTTGCCGCCCACGCACAAAGCTCCCAGCCCGACAACAGCGGAGAAATTAGCAAAACAACTGCAAACACAACCTTGTTAAACAACACCTTTGCAACACACAACTGAAACCTCCCCCCTCAAACCAGGGAGCGAGAGACTCGAGGGGGAACACACACCCCAGGCAGAACCGACGAAAGCCCCCTTTGGCTTCCCCCCCACCCACAGAAACTGCTCCCTCCCCCCACACACACAGACTCTGCTTTCCCCCCACACACACACACATACACAGGAGAAAAATTATAGATTAAAGCCCCCAAAGGGGTCTTACTGTGGCTGTCTTCTGTTCCATCAGGACGGGCTGTAATCCAAGATGATTCCAATTAGGCACGGAACGTTTTGCTCTGGAGAGATGCACACAGGATCGGATCGGCTGCCCCATTCATCCCAAAAGGGGAAAGGGGAAAGGGGAAAGCCCATATCTCGGGACCCCCTGACCCAATGTTCACAAAACTTGGGGGGTTCCTTAAGAAGCTTAATCTAAAGTTCCAGTGAAAGTTTTGTGTCTGCACCCCCAAAAATGCGCCCCCTGCAGCCATGGAAAGAGAAAAGGGGGGAGGCGATATTTCTGCCCCCACTGAACCCATCTTTACAAAACTTGGGTAGTATCTGAAGAATAATTCACTGAAGCTATGCTAAAAGTTTGGGGGCTATATCCCCAAAAAAGCGCCCCCTGCAGCCACATAAATGGAAAAGGGGGGGAGGGAAAAGGGGGAGAGCCCATATCTCGAGACCCCCTGACCCAATGTTTACAAAACTTGGGGGGTATCTTAAGAACACTGGTCTGAAACTCCGCTCAAAGTTTGGGATTTGTACCCCCAAAAATGCGCCCCCTGCAGCCATGGAAAGAAAAAGGGGGGAGCCCATATCTCGGGACCCCCTGACCCAATGTTTACAAAACTTGGGGGGGTACCTTAAGAAGCTTCATCTGAAGTTCCAGTGAAAGTTTTGTGTGTGCACCCCAAAAAATGTGCCCCCTGCAGCCACAGAAAGGAGCGAATGTGCACAAGCACCCCCCACACACACACACACGAGGATTTCGCTCTCTCTCTCTCTCTCCCTGGCCGGACTGCACATCAGCTGATTCCTCCAGTACTCAATCCTGACTGATTGGCCAGAAGAAGACCCAGCTTGCCCACCGATTGGCCGGGGGAGGAGAATGCTGCTTACTGACGGTTATGCTGCTTACTGATGGCCGAATTGGCCGAATTTATTCGCGAACTCCCGAACTCGCTGAATTCGGCCCCCCCGGTTGCCCGCCAGTTTTGAGTTCGGATCCGTCCGAACAGAAAAGCAACGAATCAGGGGAAATTCGGCTGATTTTCAGTTCGGACCGAACCGAATTGACAGCCCTAGATGAGCTACATGGCCCATGACTTTTCTACATGACACAAAATAGTTGGGTAACACACAAATACATAATCATTTGAACCATTTTGTGGAAATAAAGTTATAATTGCTTGGCTGTTGAGGAAAATGATTTTGTAAAAATAAAACAATAATAAAGCAGTTTAAGTGAAATGGTATGCTGGGAACAGGTGGTGCCATTCTTCTCACCTGGTTCTGCAATTTGCCCTTGGGCACTTTCACATTTCATTTTGGTACATCTGCCTCTCCTGGCTTTTTTCCATCCCATTCATGCAGCTTACTCCCACACTTTCCCCAGTCAGTATAACCTCCCCAAGCTGCTATTAGCTCTGCAGATAACACACACACACACACACACACACACACACACAAAACACAGAAGGGGATTGTTGTAACAAGGATTTGTAGTAACATATTCCAACCACTAATCCATTCATGATAACAGAAACTCTTGTCTAAGCCACACAAATTCTTTTTTTTTTGCCTTACCTCTCCTGTTTTTCTGTTGATACTCCAGTACAGCTGGTTGGCCAGTTATGTGCAACAGGGTACTGGTCTAGCAGGGCAACTCTTATGTTCTTCTTCCACCAGCTCTGAGTCATGTGCACAGATAACCAGGAGTTTCCCAAAGCATTCATTCATACCAAACAACAGTTTGTATGTACTACATACTATATTTTTTGCATGCAGTGGGCGAAGGGGTTAGCATGACAATCATTCATGCTATGTTGATTCTGCTTGTTCATTCGATTTTGGGATCAGTCAGCATACGGATCAGCTCTGGCCACACATTACATATATTAGACACACTTACTCAATGCCTATGATACTCACTAAGGTCATGCCACCTCTACAGTCCTGAATAACCTTTGCTATGTAGGGCAGTATTTATTCTTCATGCTGGTGATTTGCCCAATAGACAGGAACAGTACTTTCAAGCTACCCCCTTTTGAGTTCTGTACTTAGACCACACAGTCAAAAGCAACCAGTTACCAACATGCTAATAAAGATTACGCAGATTGCTGCTGTTAGAGATCTTTTGTGTGCATTTAGACCTGTTCTGGGAGGCATTCATTCATGTCCTTTGAAACAAGAGAAGCCAGTACCGAAGGCAATTGCTTTACCGCTGTCAGTAATATGGGTCTTGTCCTGGAGCCAGTTATCTAGCCAATAAGCTTCCAATTGAAAAGTCAATGGGATGGCTCAAATGAAGGCTCAGTGCTGAGTCCATTATAGAACTTTGGGCAAGCAATGTTCCCCTAGAGATCTGGTGCTCTGGCCTGTGAATTTTTCTTCTTGAAAACTTTCTTTTTCCAAAACCCTTCTGTGCAGTCGATCAAATTCTGGATCAGGGATTGTGATACACATATTCAATCAAACAGAGTTATTTGCCTTATTTCATCAATGTGCTTCCAAATTGGATGTTTTGTTGGACAGAGTTGTGCCTTTTTTTCGGTTAACAGTGCAATCCTAAACAGAGTTACTCCCATTCATTGCAAAAGGAGTGCAAACTCCAGTTTTACCGAACCATGAACAAAACCTATTTCCAATCCACTGTTTTCTGAAGTCTGCTTTTCCTGAACAGATACAATATATGCCCTCTTCCTTTGTTCTGCAACTTTTAAAAAGAGAATTTATTAAGAGAAAATGAGAATATAACAATAAAAAATGGAAATATAAGATAACTAAAATACTCATAATAGAAATTCTTGAAAAGAAACTAAAACCGTGCTGCTAATATAACTAAAATACCCATAACAGTGAACCAAGCAATACTCTATTTATCTAAACTCCACATGATTATTACATCATTCCCTCTCTGTAGGGTTGCCAACTGCCAGGTAGTAGCAGGAGATCTCCTGCTAATTCAACTGATCTCCAGTTGATTAAGATCAGATCACCTGGAGAAAAATGGCAGCTTTGGCAATTGAACTCTATGGCATTGAAGTCCCTCCCCTCCCCAAACCCCGCCCTCTTCAGGCTCCACCCCCCAAATCTCCCGCCGGTTGCGAAGAGGGACCTTGCAACCCTACCTCTCTGCGATTTACACACTGGAGTGTTTCTCCATCCCTGAAACTGTTAAATTCCAGCGAGCATCCAATTCTTCCGTATTTTTGTTGCTATTATCATATGCCAATTTAATTAAAGCACAGGTTTCTTTAACCTTATCAAGCCAATTATTTAAATCCGATAATTTATTGTTTTTCGAATATCTCACAAGATTTGTTCTAGCAACCGTTAGTATATGGAGAAACATAACTTGAATGTCCTTTGGTTTATCTGGAAAATAATGTAATAAAATTGTTTCCAGTCTTACTGCTTTGTTCTGCAATTTTTGATTAGCTACTGCTATTAAATGTAAATAAAAATTTGACCTAATTGTCAACAGGTAGATGTTTGAGATTCACACAGCCAGAAATTCCACAAAAGCAATGGTCAGTTTAATTAGTCTGTCAGTTAAAAAGACTCTCTGAGTGGATGCAGTAATCCAAAAGTGTAGTTCTAAAGTACCAAACAGATCTCACTCCCTTTGCAACAAAATGATCTACTTTAATCTGACCTCGACATTAGAGAACTTAAAAACTTCTAAATATCCTTTATTGCAATTCAGTTATGCTTAGAAATAATCATATCCTGGGCCGTCTTCTTTTGTAGGATGTGACGGAGCACATCTCAAAATCAAGCAATGATGCACGAACAAGAAAAAAAAAGACTACATCATAGCTTATCTATCTTTGTTGTGTTTTAAGTAGGTTCCCATTCGTTTACTAAAACATTTAAATTCCCCAAATATTGGTAAAACAAGAAGGAACTCCAGGGGTTAGCATAATGTTCTGCCCACAAGCCTGTGAAGCTCCATCCGTTTGAACATGTTTCATTCTGATTCCCCGTAGCTCAGCTTTGATATTTTACACAGTTTTAGGGTGAGTAGGGTGAAGGAATGTAGGACTGCAATATGAGACTAGCTTGGAAGGAAACTTAACCTGTTTGCGGGTTTCAAAGTAGAATCTAAGCTGCCAAGGAAAAAAGAGAACACTTTACCACCTTTAGGCAGATTTAAAAGGATGGGGTCCCCCCCCTTTCAAAAGGAGAAAAATAAGTATTTTTGACTATGTTTGTCCTCTAAAAGTCTATCAGGGATTGTGTGCCTGATCTGTTCCAAACCTGGAATTTGGGTTAAACTTAGGAATTATAGGTAGGGTTGCCAACCTCCGGGTACTAGCTGGAGATCTCCTGCTATTACAACTGATCTCCAGCCGACAGAGATCAGTTCACCTGGAGAAAATGGCCGCTTTGGCAATTGGACTTTATGGCATTTAAGTCCCTCCCCTCCCCAAATCCTGCCATCCTCAGGCTCTGCCCCAAAAGCCTCCTGCCAGTGGCAAGAGGGACCTGGCAACCTGAGTTAAAAGGAATACTAGATGATGGGGGAGGCCTACTGCCACCATGTCCCACTTCTGAGCTTCCCTGAGGCACCCGCCTGTTTCCGCTTCCTTGATCTGACCCACCAGGGCCCTTCCTAAATTCTGTTTTTCCCATATTTCTCACTCCAATATTTTTGTACAATGATTTATCATTAAGAACTTTACCCTGATTTCTCTTTTCTGTTAGCACTAAAGTTTGGGCTGGGGAGAGAATGTAAACTTTCATTATTTCTTGTTGGCAAAGCTAGGATTTTAAGTTGGCCTTTTCTAGAGAGCCGCATGGTCCCTCTGGGCAATTTTTCAAAAGATCCTGTGAGCTGCGCTTCTAAATTACTTGGCTTCTTTTGAAAATACCACCCTGATGTTGCAATTTGATATATAGACTGCACAATTGGTTCTACCTTTCCATCTGTCTAAGACATAATCCATTAATGATCCAATTTACCTGCTTTCTATACCTCTCTGGTACTTGCATTTAAGCCCCATCTGTAGCATAAATTAGAGCAATCATTCAAACAGAACCAGATTAAAGGCTCTGTGGATGCTGGGCAAAGATTTGGTCCAGGCTTACTTCTCTTTCTTCTTACCTGTTCTGTTTCCTCTGTCCTTCTTTCCGATAACATACACCATCTTCAAGATCATCTGATATTTCAATCCACTCCAATTTTGCCCCGCACAATTGTTGTTAACATGAAGAAAAATATTGCAAAAGAGATGACATATTGTTGGATTAGTTTTTGTACCATGTTGTCTAAACGTGAGCTTTGCAAAATTCTTCATGATACCAAGTGGATTTGGGTGATACCACTGCACCTGACAAGAGCTGATCCAATGGAAGTTCTCACTGATACATTTATGTTTATAAGCTTGGAGAGGATGTGAACTTTTTAATATATGTTTCAACGAGTATTACAGTGTATATAACAGTTACCACAACAAAAACAGCCTACTTCCTGGTGTTCCATACAGTTTAGCTAATGACCAACAAATCCACTCCATTCAATTAAAGCCCTCACTTGACCAGGTTTTATTTTGATAGAATCAAGGAAATTCTGCACACCAGATATCAGTTTGGATTCAAAGTTGAGCTAGTGGAAGGCACTTCCATTCATGCAAGGCAGGATCTCTGAATTTCATTCATTTCCCTTCACACCACAACTTCTTGTGCCAGATTTCATGCCATTCTGGACACTCAGGGATGGCTATTTGGGAGGCTCAGGAGGCTTCAGTGGTAAGGGGACAGCTTTTCAAAAAGTGGGGTGTACATATTTTAACAAGAAGTAAGACAAATGAAGGGAGAAGGTGGGAAAGCATATTCTGTGAGAAGAATTCCAGCTACCACTTGATTGTTTGTGGCTTCCTAGAGGCACCACGTTGGCCACTGTGTGAACAGACTGCTGGACTTGATGGGCCTTGGTCTGATCCAGCAGGGCCTTTCTTATGTTCTTATGATTCTAAACCTTCAGCTTTTCCAGACCTATGATCAACTGATCTTCAAAACAGTGACAGGCATTCTCAGTGGGTTTGACTATGTGCGGATATAATGATATAAATATGTATAAGGTCTTTAATAATTCCTGGAGGGGAATATAAGTTGGTAATAACCACTGATGGAGAAGATATGAAATTAAGGTAAAATATAATTACTGTGAATGCAAGGTTATCATATTAAGGCTGTAAGTAATGAATAGTGTATTAGATTTTTCTATAGTTGATGTATCCATAATGAAATTAAATGTTTGAAGTGCACTCTGGCAAGGTATTTTAATGATAAAGAATGTAGCGCAATGTTAGTGGTTGTGTTATATAATGTTGGGTTGTGTATTGTTATAGGAAATGTTTTTGTTGTGTAAAGTCTGGGGTAATTGGTTATATTGATTTTTAAAAAATATATATTTAAAAAATCAGTGACAGGAATTTTCAGTATTCCAAAAGAAGCACCGTTGCTCCTAGATCAGGAAAACTTGAAGGGCCAATATTCTAAGCCACATACCAAATGGAATTCTCCAACGCAATGCGGTGTTTTATATAAATGTTCTCTTCATGTTGTTCTCATGTGGGATCTGCCTTGCTGTCCTTATTGCCCACTCTAGTCTTTAGCTCCCCCTCTGTCACTGGGAGACAAGAGGAGCTTTGCAAAGAGTGAGAGATAGATGTACAGTTTCTATTTTAAGGACAGGGAACCGCCCTTGAAAATTTAATGCAACCCCAACATTATGATATGTGCAGATGCCATGATAAACATTATTGAACATCTACATGCACCCCCTTGTCCAGCTGGTGTGGAGTTTGCGGCTGCACTGCCATCAGTATGCTGATGACACTGTCGGGTTTTAGTATTGATTAGAACCAGAAGTTTTAAAGTCTCAATTATCAATATGTATTTTAATTGTTGTTTTTATGATGATGAAGATCCCCGTGGTGCAGAGTGGTAAGCTGCAGCACTGCAGTCCAAGCTCTGCTCACGACTTGAGTTCGATCCCAACAGAAGTTGGTTTCAGGTAGCCGGCTCAAGGTTGACTCAGCCTTCCATCCTTCCGAGGTCGGTAAAATGAGGACCCAGCTTGCTGGGGGTAAAGGGAAGATGACTGGGGAAGGCACTGGCAAACCACCCCATAAACAAAGTCTGCCTAGGAAACATTGGGATGTGACGTCACCCCATGGGTCAGGAATGACCCGGTGCTTGCAAACAAGGAAGAGGGTCAGTAAGGGAATGCCAGACAATACAGAAAAGTCTTCAACTATGGACTTAATATCCACAGGGAAGGGAATGCCATAATTTTGGTTGCACAATTGAGCAGATTCCAATAAGAGCCTAGACAACCCTGTCTCATTTCTAGGGATGGTGGGGAAATTCCTGGGGATTTGGGGCAGAACGTGCGGAGGGTGGAGTTTAGGAAGGAGACAGAGCTCAGCTGGGTATAATGCCATAGTGTCCACTCTCCAAAGCTGCTGTTTTCTCTAGGGGAGCTGGTGTGGAGATCATTCGTAACTCCAAGAGAACTTCAGCCCCCATCTGGAGGCTGGCAACCCAATCAGCTGCCAGCTGGTTGGCTATCTGGT
Organism: Euleptes europaea; assembly: GCF_029931775.1. Taxonomy (NCBI): domain Eukaryota; kingdom Metazoa; phylum Chordata; class Lepidosauria; order Squamata; family Sphaerodactylidae; genus Euleptes; species Euleptes europaea. Next base: position 60,051,254 of record NC_079319.1, read on the forward strand.
GAGTTTACTGCTCATTTCCTCTCCTTTCCCATTCTGTCTGGGGTATTCTTCATGGAGATTTGGTGCTGTTTCGACGCTGTTTTGCGTCGGAGGCAAATTTTGGTTATTCACTGCAGAGCCGTGTTTTCCCCCACTGAGCAAAATAAGCCGGTTTAAAAGAGAGGCAATCCAAACCACTTCTGAGCCGTACTTTCCAGTAAAAGAGCATTTTGTTGCTCGGATGCCCATGAAGAAATGTTTGCTTCGCTCCCCGGGACGTCTCCTTTCTCCTCCCCCAAGAACGGTGATTGGCTGGGGGAGTTGCCACTCTAACAGCATCGCACCGGCAGGAGGGAGACCCAAAGCAGACTGGCTGCCCCTCTTCAGAAGGGTGATGGGGGTTTTGGCTTGGATTTGCCGCTCTCAGGATGCCCCTTTCCAACCCACACACACACAGGATTGCACCGGCTGGAGGGAGACCCAAAGCAGACTGGCTGCCCCTCTTCAGAAGGGTGATGGGAGTTTTGGCTTGGATTTGCCGCTCTCAGGATGCCCCTCCCCAACACACACACACATAGGATCGCACCGGCTGGAGGGAGACCCAGGGCAGACTGGCTGCCCCTCTTGAGAAGGGTGATGGGAGTTTTGGCTTGGATTTGCCGCTCTCAGGATGCCCCTCCCCAACACACACAAAGGATCGCACCGGCTGGAGGGAGACCCAAAGCAGACTGGCTGCCCCTCTTCAGAAGGGTGATGGGGGTTTTGGTTTGGATTTGCCGCTCTCAGGATGCCCCTCCCCAACACACACACACACACACATAGGATCGCACCGGCTGGAGGGAGACCCAAAGCAGACTGGCTGCCCCTGTTCAGAAGGGTGACAGGAGTTTTGGCTTGGATTTGCTGCTCTCGGGATGCCCCCCCCCCAAACACACACACACAGGATCATGGGAAGAGTGGGCGGGATTAGGCGGATTTGGAGCGGTGAGTCATGAGCGGCAGCAGACGTAAGCAGCGCAGAGAAGTGCGCTGTTTCTCCCATGAAAAATTGGGATGGGGGGAGAATCTGCACTGCCATGAAAAAGCTATTTAAATCAGTTTATTATTTGCTCCGATTCGAAACCGAAGCAAAATCCACTGTGAAGAATACCCCTCTGGATAATAATCTGATTGCCTCTCTCTCCCATTAACAATCAGCTAGAGACTCTGTCACAGTCCATTTTCCTACATCCCCCTTGTCTTGAATTCTGTTTTCCCCTCTCTTACTCAATCTTACATAATTCCTCTCCTTATTACAGCCCCCCCCCCACATTCCACATGTCATTTGTCCAGGCTCCAAGCCTCTAAGGTCCCTAGAGCAGTTTATTTTTTGGTGGTCCTCCTTTTTTCATCAGCAGACAAGCTGGCTGGATCCAACCCATATCCTTATGGTATCACTAAGCATCCACGTGAGGGGTGTGCAAAAAAACCCCAAAACTTGTAAAATTCGGATTCGGGTTTAATGGAAAAAATGGCATAATTTGAGATCCGCTTTTTGGCTCCCTTTAAACTGCCACCATTTTTTTTCTGGGACAAACCCCCCTGAAAATACCAATAAGGTACTGGGGGGAGGGTTCGGCTTTGCCATGTGCATACCCCTAATCCACTAAGGTGAAATATGTCAAGAGATCAAAGGTTTACATATAGTTTTGGTAGACAAATCCCTTATGAGGTATTTGATAAGTTGCTTGTAGAGGGGGAGCTGTGTTCATTTGTCCTTGCAAAATAAACATATCTGAGGACATTGCCACTGGATTTTTGTTTTAGTCTGCAAGAGATACATTGCCATCTATTTCTGTGCATGGTGGCTTCAGAGAACATAAGAAGGTTACCTTCAGAACTGTACCATTTCGCTGGACTTTGGCTTACCCCTCACATGTTAACCTTTAACCTTATGAGCCATAGGAAATTGTACCATCTGGTATGTAAAGGTATGTAAAGAGATGAGTCAAGCTGAAATGTTAAGAAACTGGAGCAGGGCTATGGAAGGGAGTATGACTAATATCTTAAATTTGTGGTGTATACCTTAGCTAACCTATGCAAAGTTCTCATTGGGCTTTCATATAACAGTAGCATTACAACTGTGATTGAAGGACTACAACTTCCACTGCCCCTCAACGAATTCAACTCTTTTGTCTGAAAAGCAGAGCTGATAAAATTCATGTATTGATTACTTTAATATTTTGTGAACAAACAAGCAGTTTTTTTAAAAAAAAGCCAGCTTTCCCTGAATCAGCAGCGTTTTGAAAAGTGTTACTTTTTGATTGACATATCAATTTTGAACAATTGAATTCATGAGTTATCTGACAAAACCCAATATCACTAGATATTGCTTTAGACAACCACACAGATAGGTTTTCATGATAAAACCTATTAAAACAAAATAATATAGTATCCACACGCACACTATGTATGTGTGGATATCAATGCAATATATATTTTGTTGAAAAAAATAAGAATCTTGGCCTTTATTGTATAAATGATGGGTGTTGTGAAAATACTATGGGTTTCCCCTCCTCATTCTCTTATCATGATTTTGAGATCAATCATAAGCAGGTCTACTTGGGAGTAAGTCCCATATTATTCAATGGGGCTTATTACTAGAAAAGTGTTCTTAGGAATGTGACCTTCACATATTACCTTTGTGGGGGTATATTCCTAAAATGTTTTAAGTTCATCATCATAAACCTTTAATGGCATAAAAATTATTACAATTGTTACAAAAAGGGATCATAAAACATAAAATCAGTGAAATAAAACAAAGAACAATATAATCAAATATCAGAGCTTGCAATTTTTTGCACTTTCATCACATCCACTAGAAAATTGGCAACACCCTCAGTAATCTCCAGTACTGAATCATTCAATAAAAATTGACATTTTACTTTATTAGATAGGTGATGTTTTGAATATAACCAAGTTTTTAACCATTTCCCACGGGCTGTTTTGTATAGACAACAGTCAAACAGTATGTGTTCAATTGTATCCAGGGAGTTGGAACCACAGGGACAAATCCGTTCCTGTATTGGGATTTGGTGGTACCTTCCATACAGCATCCTTGATGGAAAGGCATTGACCCTAGCAAGAGAGATGTTTTAAGTTTGAAAGCTATGCATCCACCTTTCCAAACATAGGCCTCTTACAGGTCGCCACCAACCAAAAGGCCAAGGCCTGCTGGCTTCTAGCAAAATTCAGAAAACAAGCCCCAAGCCCCAACAGTGGAGCTGTGAAATGAGCAAACAGTGTATAAATGGAAGGCGTTCTCCCCAAACAACCAAATCAGCCCCTCAAACTAGCAACCCCTCCCCCCACCAACCAGCAGGCCTTTGCTTCTAACAAAATTTGGAAAATAAGGCCCAAATGCAACAACTGGTTGAAAAGGAAAACGATGATATGATTTCAAACCCTTCAATGCCTTCTCCTCCAGGCAGCAGGAAGGAAGGAATCCAATCCAAGCAACAGGTAATCCAGCAGGTCAGGATGAGGCACCAGGATGCAGAGGGAAAATCGGGCAGCAGGAGCTAAAGCCAAGCTTTGCCACCAAACTCTCTCAAACCTCTGTGAGTAATGGCCTGGTCTGGGAACGAGACCTGCTTTTATAGTCTTTGGCCAAGCACAGTAAAGTTTGAAAAGAATTTCAGCTTCTTGTGATTGGCCAAAGAATACTGTTCTTCCTGACTTGGGTAACTACTGGCCATTGAGAATTCATGGCCCTCCTCCCTCCCCCTGTTTAGGTTGTCCTCCTTAGCAAAAATCAAGGTGGGTTGCCCCAGCAGGCTAGGAACAAGAGCTCTGCAGGGGAATAGCCGAAACCCAAAAAGCCGAATATATATTAGGCTTTTTTAGGAGTTGCCTGTTCAGTTTTGATAATTCCCATGGGTTCCCCCCCCCCGGTAAACCCGAACGCCACAATTAGCCGAAATGGTGATTTTCGGGGTGATTTTCGGTTAAAGTTTACCGATATGCACAAGCCTAGTAACAATAATTATTCAGTGTGTATAGCTAGAAATATAGGTGCTTTTTAAGAATAGTCACATGTGAAGCTCAGGGTGAAGGGGAATGGCCATCCCTGCCCTCCTCTAGAGAGCTCCCCAAATAAAATGGAACATTATATTAAATGACCTATAGTTACGGTTGCCAAGTTCCTCTTCGCCACCAGTGGGAGGTTTTTGGGTGGAGCCTGAGGAGGGTGGGGTTTGGGGAAGGGACTTCAATGCCATAGAATCCAATTGCCAAAGAGGCTGTTTTCTCCAGGTGAGCTGATCTCAATCAGCCGGAGATCAGTTGTAATAGCAGGGGATCTCTAGCTAGTACCTGGAGGTTGGCAACCCTACCTATAGTACAGATCTGGTGTGTCTTAGAATGTCTTATGCAAGGGTCCAAACTTTCTTTCAGAATATTGCCTTTCAAGAACAAAGCCCTGTGATGAAAACATCATGTCCTTGTATTTTTACTTATTTAAATGTTTCAGCATAAACAATTGAAGAGAAATCTAGATTTATAAGTGCTAAAGAAAAATTGTATAATGAACCCACTGAAGCCAGCTGGCAGGATAAAGAACTGTGTATATGTACTGGAATACCCAGCACAAAATGTTCCTTACCATTATACAACCAGAAAGGTCATGAAAGTCTGCCATATTTCTTGCCAGGAACTGTGAACAGGTGTGCTGTTTCCAGCCTGTTTCAGCATCTGATATTATACCACTGAATTAGGGATAGTCACCCCCCTTACCTATTCTCTTTGACCATGCTACCTAGCCAGTTATATTGACTAGACATCTTATATATACTTTTTAATCTAAAAGGAGAGGGGGGAACAAAACAAGGAAAAAGAGCCAGGATAGGATCGTCAGATAACATAGCCACAGACTTTGATTCAGAATGTTTCTTTTGAAACCCCTTTGGGAGTGCTGGGTCAGAGGATGGAATATGGGAATGAGGAGACCAGACCTGAATTGGGCTAATCATAATCCTACTCAAGTCTATCCAATGGGGATAACTCTAGGGTTGCCAACCTCCAGGTGGTCGCTGAAGATCTCCCAATATTACAACTGATCTCCAGGAGACAGATCACTTCACCTGGAGAAAATGGCCATTTCAGAAGGTGGGCTCTATGGAAATTACCTCATTGAAGTCCCTCCTAGGGTTGCCAGGTGCCTCTTCGCCACTGGCAGGAGGTTTTGGGGTGGAGCCTGAGGAGGGCGGGGTTTGGGGAGGAAAGAGACTTCAATGCCATAGAGTCCAATTGCCAAAACAACCATTTTCTCCAGGTGAACTCATCTCTATCGTCTGGAGATCAGTTGTAATAGCAGGAGATCTCTAGCTACTACCTGGAGGTTGGCAACCCTAGTCCCTCCCCTCACCAAACCCCGCCCTCCTCAGGCTCTACCCACCAAATCTCCAGGTATTTCCCAACCTGGAGCTGGCAACCCTAGATAACTCCCAGGGATTCATTCTTAAGTCACCTGGTTTCACGGGTCTGTCCCAATTCATTTAGAAATGAAACCAACCCATTCATAAACGGCCTATCCAAAATGGATAAATTTTGGCTCACCTGTTATTCTTTCCTTTCCAAAATTTCCCAAGGGGAGTGGCAAAAGCAGGGAGGACTGTAAGACTCAGTAGAAGCAGCAGGGCCTCACTGTTTTGTCTGCTATTTCTCTGCAAATGTGTGTGTGTGTGTTTGGGACCTGCCTGCAGACTTAGAATTAGAACTTATTATTTTAACTGACTGTAAGAGGACATTAGAAGTAGCCATAGGTGTATAGACAGTATAAATATAAGAGTGCCTCAGCAACAAAGTGTTAGCACCAGTATCTTGTGAAATGTAAGTACTGTGGGAAATGTAAGGAAGAGAGGTGAGGTAAGCACTTCAGTAGTTCAACATCAGGATAACAAAGAGATCCCCTTTCTTCTTGAGCCTGTGAGCACTTTGAGAATGGGAAATGGGCTCCACCAGAAAATATCTGCCATGTGGAGCAATCACAAAATGGCTGCCATGGTATACTGGGCTAATCACATGTTTTGCATTGCCAAGCCAAGCATCCTCCTGCAATGGAAGCAGCTATTTCTGAATTGGTGCTCCCAGTAGACACAAAGGGGATGCCTACTGGGTTCTTCTGCGTTTTCCTGCTTCAACGACGCAGAGGAAAGCCTGGACTGATTCCTTGATTTGGGGAACAGATCCTTTGCCAAAGAAACAAATGTGTACTGGAAATCCATTGGTGGTTGCCATAGCACACATGGGTGTCACTTTGGGGATCACTGCCATAGCCAAGCTACAAAGCTCTCCTTCAGCTGTAACACTTCAGGGCGCAAGGTAGAAGAGTTGCATGTCTCACAAAAATAATCCCTGGGTATAGAAAAATAGCGTATTACAGAAAGGACAAGCTGAATTGTTCAGTCCACCGTGCTAGTTTTATGTGTGCACATATTTTCATATATAGAGAAATGTAATCCCCTTCCTGCATTCTGAAATAGTACATTTCAGAATAAGCTTTACTACTTTGTTGTACAATGTATACACAAGTCCTTATTTCCAAGCAGATTAGTTTAGGATTAGGGTGTTAATTTGGCCCATCTAGCGCTTAACTTCTCAGAGTTGGTGATGGGATTGCTTTTGAGTTTAAATCCAAGAATGGTAAAGTGTGGGAAAATACTGTCTTCTGCTTGTACCACCCTTTCCTATGCTATTAAAAGCAGGGGTTTGGACAGCAGTGGTCATGCTATCAACAAACTATGCTGTTGAGGAATATTTCAAAGGAGAAATGAGACAGATCCATTACACACACACAAGAAGGGGACCTGCAAGGAGTTGCAAAAGGCACCTCATTTTCCCCTATATTCCATTTCCCACACTATTTCTCTTTCCCTCCTCCTGGCAACCCTCATATACTCACCTTTCCCTATTTCCTTCTCGCCTTCCTACCAACCAACCAATCTACCTTGTATCTGCTGTTCCATTATTTATTCACTTCATTTATATCCTGTCTTTTTCCTCAGTGGGGACTAAAGTAGCTTACATCATTTTCCTTTACTCCATTTTATCCTCACAACAACCCCGTGAGGTGGATTAGACTGAAAATGATGTAACTGCTGGACCAAGGTCATCAAGTGAGCGGTGGGTATTCGAACATGGGTAGCCCATATCCTAGTATGAAACTCTAACCACTGCACTACACTGGCTTCTGTCGGATGGCTGCTGTTGAACAGTAGTAAGCAGCCACTCCTAGGTGAGTCGTGCAAATCATATAGTATCAAGGCATCGGTGATTGTTGTCAGGCCTGGCCACAATAACCCCATCCTCAGCTATCAAAACAGCACTGGAAAGGGCTTTGCCCCTCACCTTTTACAGACAGAAATCAATGGTTGAAGGCTAGTAATACTGTAGTGGTTGCCTAGCGACCCCTACAATGGCCACTGCATATGACATTCATTTCTTAAAGCTACAGTGCTGCTTCTATTTTGTGTGTGTGTGTGGGGGGGGGGGTTACCTCCACTGTATTTTTTTAAGATACCAGATTTTTCTGCAAAGCTGGGGCAATTTTCAGGTTTGTAGAAAGATCTGTATTGTCTGTTCATGGCTCAAGTTTCTGGATTTAAATATGAACTATTTGGCTACATTGAGAGTTAGATACACTGATATTTTAATAAACCGATTAGGGTGATTTCACAAAGTAACAAGCCATATTCTGCAGTATATTAAAAGGATATAAAAGTAACTCCAGAAGGTGTGATGTTGTGAACACTGAGATTTTTCAGTGTGATCTCTTGAGATTTGGGTGATGAAAAACAAGCAATGTAATCATAATAGAACCAGGGAAAATATTTAATGAATGTACATTAAAACTAGGTTCCTTTCCTAGCCAAAAAAAAACCCTCATAAATTTACTTAATTGTAAATTGACTTATCTGTAGACTTTTCCAATCATTTCACTTCTACATAAAATCTGAACCTTCATGCACTGGATGAAATGGCATATTGGAGGCATTTAATTTAGATTACACTTAACCAAGCCAAAAGCATGAAAATGCCACCATGCAATTGAGTGAAAATGATCTTTTACAGAGAATTGTTCAATTACTAACAAAATGAGTCTGGAAATAATGCTTTCTTCTATAAACCTGTTTAATACTTTGCTGTTTCTGACATTCAAAGTGGTATTTGCAACTCAAGACCATCTAGACACAAAATCATATGTGGCAACAATGGATTTTTGTCCAAAAATTGCCTTAATTATTATGGATTGCTGTCATTTATTTATTCCTGCTTATTCCTACAGAAAAAAAAATCACATCATACTTGGCTTACCTATTGCCACTACTAGATATTGCTCTGTTGTTGTGCTGTCATTCACTCCTAGCTTTTCCTGTGTGGACACACAATCTGGGAAGTAAATGATTACAGTAATGCAATATTCAATTATGTGTAGATTCAGACTGAGACACATTAGGGGATGACAAATCTTTCCTATAGTGAGTGCACACAATGCAAGGTACAAGCTGGAGATCTCCTGCTATTACAACTGATCTCCAGTCAAGAGAGATTAGTTCACCTGGAGAAAATGGCCACTTTGGCAATTGGACTCTAAGGTATTGAAGTCCCTCCCCTCCCCAAACCACATCCTGCTCAGGCCCTGCCCCAAAAACCTCCCGCTGGTGGTAAAGAGGGACCTGGCAGCTATCTACGAATGTGCATGCTAGTGGTGAAGGGGAAAACAATTCTACATTCTATATGTTTTAGTCTATTTTAATTTTGTTTCCAATGCTTTAGTTTGCTGATGATAAATGTCCAGATTTATGTCCAGATAAATGTCCAGATTTAGCATTTAACAAAGAGAAATGAAAGGGCCACACTTGTAGCAAGATAAAAATAAGGCCGAGGCCTGTGGTGCAAAATAGGCTTAAAATTTTTTATTACTCAGAATAGAATTTCCCTACGCTTTTCGCCCAAGAGGCTTTTTCAGGGGGAGCTGTAGTGATTACAGTAGTCCTTCAAACGGGCATAAATTATGAAGTGTAGGGAAATTCTATTCTGAATAATATTTTTTAACCTATTTTGCACCATTGGCTTTGGCCTTATTTTTATCTCCTAGCTTTAGCATTTTCCATCTAAATCAATCGTTTTGATATGTTAAAGACAGCTTCTTTGCTAATTGTTTATGGAATATCATAATAAAAATTATGATCAATGGTTTCTATTATTTCTCTAATTTGAAGAGGTTATTAGCTTGTTTGGTTTCACAACTACCATATTCTCTTTTTAAAAAATTGATGATCAGAGATTGAGAGGTAGTGACATGATGAATGAGAACATACAGCATTGGTGTAGGTGAAAGTTGAACCCAATTTTTCAGTGTGCAAATCAAATACTTCATCTGCTTCCGATAGCCTCTGACAAGTTGTAGATCAGATGTGACCACCCCAAGAAAATCCATGGACAGCTATTATTAAACAGCATCTTCAAATGGTCTGGAGACACATTATATGGCCCTCAAACATACAGCTGGTAAAATATTTTTCCCCACACTATTTATTCATGTCTGAGACGTCAGAATACATGTCATTAAAAAAAAAAAACATTTACATTATTTATAGTCCGCCTTTCTCACTTGGACTCAAAGCAGATTACACAGAGCGAGTCACTACAATTGACAGTATGGGACATTCAGTGAACAATGCAATAGGAATTAGGATTGTAGAACCAACCAGAAGTCTAAAAACAGAACTGAAGTAAAGCATAAGGGAAGGTGATTGTAAGCCTGTTTGATTCTTCCTTAAGTGGTAGAGAAGGTCGGCATATAAAAACCAACTCCTGCTGCTCCTCCTCCTCCTACAACAGGATGGGGTATTCAGTAATCAATCCAATAGGGTTAGGGTTGTAGAACCAATCAGAAATCTTAAAACAGAATGAAGCAAAGCATAAATCATAACATAACACATTAAATGATGCAAAATTATATACTAGGATCTTAGTTTCAGTAAGCTATGCACAGTAGTATAGACTTTAGTCCTTAATAATGTATCCAAATAAATTTTGTGAAACATTTAGTACAGTGCAGCTCTATTGTCTGCGTAGAAAAGCCCTCTTGAATAATTCAGTTTTGCATAGTTTGTAGAAAGCCAGGAGAGTGGGAGCCTTCCTGACCTCCTCAGGCAGGCCATTCCATAAGGTGGGGGCCACAAGGTAAAAGGCCCATGTATGGGCAGTTGTTGATTTTGCCCCTTTGCAGGTTGGCACTTGCAGAAGACCCGCTCCAATAAACAGAGCTGTTGTGGTGAAGCATATTGCAGAGGCGATCTCGCAGATAAGATGGTCCAAGGCCATGAAGGGTTTTGTACGTGATAGCTAATGTCTTAAATGGAACTCCCAAAGTCTTGCAAAGTTGCTGAAAAAGTCAGGAAGTCACACATACTGGATAATACACTTTCAATCCACTTCCAGTGCACTTTGCAGCTGGATTTTACTGTGTGAAACGGCAAAATCCACTAGCAAACGAATATTAAAGTGGATTGAGAATGGATGGAAAGTGCATTATTCAGCATGTGTGAAAAAGCCCTTAGTTCCATTTTTCCTCCCTTTTCGTCCTTCTGTCCTCCTGCCACACTCTTCTTTCCTCCATCTTTGCTACTCCCTCTGTCATCATCAGACTCTGCCTTTGCCTTTGACGACTGCTGGCCTCGCTCTACTGGCCTGTTTCCTCTGCCAGGTCAGCTGGGAGAGTTGGGAGGCTGTCTTCTGGTTCCTGCAGATGCTGTTGAGAGGGAAGTGGCTCTGTGAGTTTCATTCCTCCTCCTTTCTTCCTGTTGTCGATCTTGCCCCTCCAGGGTGTCTCTTCCCCTCTTGAGCTCCATTGTTGGGGAAGCCGAGAGGAGGTACGGCTCTCTGACCTCTGGTCAGAGCAAGGTGCTTCCTACCCTCTTTTCTTTCTTGTTCACTGTCTCAAGCTGTTCTATATTTTTAGCTGAGTAGTATACAAAAAAGGATGTTTTCAATCCATCAAGCTTAGCTGGTTGAGTATTTTTCTCTCTTCTTTGAGCTATATAGTATAATGCACCAGTGATCTTCAGTTCAGGACCCACAAATATTGTTCTAATTATATTGCTCTAATTATATTGCTCTATAGTGGTTATTCATATAGCGATATGAGGCTGCCTTCCCCTGCATTAGTTTATTGGTGCATCTAGTTCACAGTTTGCAACTCTGACTCACTGCAACTGTCCACAGTCATCTGAAAAGTTGTTTTCAAGCCTTGCTGCGGAGAATCTTTAACTGGAGTTTCCAAGGACTGACTCTTTAATTTTTGACATGCAAAGTATGTGTACAACTACTGGGCAATGCCATCTCTCAATTCATTCTATTTGGAGGAGGAGGAGGAGAGTTGGTTTTTTATGCGGACTTTCTCTCCCACTTAAGGAAGAATCAAACCGGCTTACAATCACCTTCCCTTCCCCTCCCCACAACAGACACCCTGTGAGGTAGGTGGGGCTGAGAGAATGTGACGAGCCCAAGGTCACCCAGCTGGCTTCATGTGTAGGAGTGAGAAAACAAATCCAGTTCAGCAGATTAGCATCCACCAGTCATGTGAAGGAGCCGGGAATCAAACCTGGCTCTCCATATCAGAGTCCACTGCTCCAAACCCCTGCTCTTAACCACTACACCATGCTGGCTTAACCACTTCAGCACACTGACAAAAATCTTTATCTGTCTCATCATTTCATTTCAAAATATTTGATTATTATAGCCAATGAATAGGAAGCGATCACAAAATCTCTCACACAGCATGAAATTGGTAGAACCTGTTACTGATAAAATGTAATATTTTCTAAATATCTATTTATGAGGAACTGTGATTAATTAAAAATAAAAGCAAGCTGTGCTTTGCTTTATGGGTGTGCAATATTTATAATGTGAAGTCATGCTTATTTTACTGAATAATCACGAAGGCACTTCTTTATGTTTAACATTCTGCACTCAGTTTGTTCTAATGTTTCTCACTTTCCCACTTCAGACTTTAATTTTTCCTCTGCTTTAAGACACCTTTACACTTTTAAAATTCTCTCTCTCTTTTTTTGGTTTAACACCATCTTGCTCATCTCTTTTCTGCTGCATTTTTCTTGCTAGCAGTCCTCTGACTTCTACTAAAGTTTGATTTAATGCTCCTTTCTCACCCTCTGTCTTTTTCACACTATTTCTCCATTATCACATCTAGCATCCTTTCATACAGTGCCTATTCTCTTTGCTTTATCATCTGTATTTTTTCTCCCTTGCAGAATTCCTACTGACATGATTACACACACATTCTTTCCCACAAGAGCATCGACACCCTCTGTTACAAGGATGCAGGTGGAGCAATATGCTCCCATGGGGAATGTTATAAAAATACCATGGGAAAGAAGGTCTTTCTGGGAAACCGAGCTTTAATTTTGTGTTATGATATAGAGAATGAACTGGTTTTATATTGTAAGATGGCCTCGATGTTCTTTGCATTACATGATCTTTGTTAAACCCGTTAGAAAACTCACCCGGGGGAATTGCCAGAGTACAACGACAGGTAGGGAATGGCTCCACTTGATTCTTCAACATAGTACTAGGGTCTGGATGGTGCATTTTGGGAAAATTTCCCCCCTTGTCTTGTTCCAGAATATAAGAACAGAAGATGGAGCACCTACTGAAGAAAATTTGTTTTTTCTGACACCCTGTAGAGCAAACAAAGTAAAATTTTCCTTTCTAGTTTATTAAACTGTGATAAATATCATTGTCTGAAAAAAATACTGGTACCCAACAGATGCATATCTATCAACATAAGGGTGAAGTCTATTGAAATACTCGGTATTGCAGGTAATTCTGAATGAATCAGAAACTGACTTATATTGTATTTGGTATTTGTTGTGGTGGTGGGGGTTGTTTTAAGAAAATGATGAAAAACTAGTGGGTATGGACCAGGTTAGTTCAGTCTCATCAGATCTTACAAGCTAAGCATGGTCAGTGCTCATTTGGATAGCAGGCCTCCAAGGAAATCCAGGGTTGCTAAGCAGGCATAGGCAATGGCAAAGCTCTGCTTGCCTCTTTCACTGAAAACCCCATGAGGTTGCTGTAAATTGGCTGTGACTTGACAGCAAAAATAATAATAAATAAATAAATAAATAAACACCAAAGGGTAACACTTATACCCTGACTTAGTGCAGGTTAGCCCGATCTCATCATGAAAGCTTAGCTACATATTTTATGTTTAGTAATTCACCTGGTTCAGCTGCTCACTTTTTCTGCCACACTATGAAATTTTCAAAGCTATACCAGCTTCTCCTGACTGCCATTTTAATGGCCACGATGGGTGGAAAGTGACATCTGGTCACAGTCAACTTATGGCGACCCTGTAAGGTTTTCAAGACAAGAGATGAACAGAGATGGTTTGCCATGCCCTGCCTCTGATTACTCACCCTGAAGGTTCCTTCTGCTCTGAGGTAAGGAGAGCATCTTGCCTGCCCAAAAATGGAATAAGATAAAGAAGACAGAAACATGGTGATATGGTTGCATAGTTTGTCCTGCACCTAACAGCCAAAGCTTGACTTTCAGGAATAATCTCAAATCAAGGTTTAAGAATAATTAAAGAGAGAATGACTACTTAGGTCAGTTTAGTGATCCTCTACAGTCCTTCTATTGTCCATTGGTTGATTCAAGAACAGAAATAGGAGTAAAGCCAAATTGAGATCTGAAACATTTATTAAATCTCCCCCCCCCCCGAACGTGTGTTTGATGGTTTGGATCATGTGTTCAGATTGACCATTAGACCATGGGTAGCAAGGACCGGAGTGTGTAACGGAGGCGCCCCAGTCAGAAGCAAATTATTTCATCACTGAACTAGCAAAAGGAACATGATCACAAATGAGCTCTTTAGGACATACAAACAATACTTTCATCTTGGCTACGACCATGCCTACTTTCTGACCCGAAAATAACATAACTTCAGGATATTTTGAAAATAATCAACAACTGTAAAATAGGATTTGCCATTGAATTAAAAAATATCAGATGCCAGTTTGAACCAAGGCAAATCTGGAGTCTTATGTGAGATCATTGGCTCTCTGCAGTTCCTAGGTTGAAATTTCTGGCATAGTGCACAATGTTCAACTCACTGCTTTATGTGAGCATTCATCTTGTGCCAATGCATGATTTGAAGAGCCCATGCTTTTGAGTTCTGCATGCCTTGATATGGTGCCATGCTTTAGAATGATCACTGTTCCCAGAAAGCTGTTGTCCCCAGAAAGCCATAAATAGCATGTTGATGCTTTTTTCTAGCTTTGTATTGTTTTCCTTCTGCCTGCATGCTTTTGCAAAATGATTTTTCCAGGAACATATTCAACAACTTGCTCCCAAAAGCTAGATATCGTCTGAGGTTGTGTGCAGTTCCGCATTTATTGTAAATCTTGTTTGTGCTTGCTGGGGCAGTTAGTTGCAGTGGAAATTTTGCTGGGAGTTTGCCTTATCTGTGCAGGGAGGTGGGGTAGTTTTGCTTCTGCTGAGTTGTATGCAATGTTGCTTCTGCAGACAAAGCTTTAGCCTTTCTGCAAAAATCCACAACCTGTTCAAGGATGAGTTCAGGTGTCCCTCTTAAACTTACAGTTAGTTATGCTGAGTAGAGTCTCAGTCAATAGTGCATGGCTGTTTTGTCTTGCAATTCTCCCGGGAATATTGCGATTCTCTGTTGTCATAAGGCATGAGCTTTTCCTGCTTGCGGGGCCAACTCACATCTGTTCTGCAACTTCTGTTTTTTCCCATCCCAGTATTCTCCCGATTTTACTTTGTTTCACGGAAAATGCAAGTGTTTGCTGGCACATAATTCAGTGCGCGGGTCAATCCCCTGAGTTCTGACATGCCCCCTTTCATCTTTTTCCCTCCCACCCCTCCTCCCAGTTCCTTTCTGGTCAACCCCTGAAACATATCTGCCTTAGCTGCCTTTGTTCACTGTTCCTCATCTGCTTCCTCGTTCTCCTTTTGGGGAGGGGGTCAGAATACCTGTATACCAATGAGACGCCATATTAGAAAGATGACCTTAGAATCATAGAGTTGGAAGGGACCACCAGGGTCATCTAGTCCAACCCCCTGCACAATGCAGGAAATTAACAACTACCTCCCCCACATCCCCAGTGACCCCAACCCTCCTCCCGCCATGCAGGATCCCACAATCAAAGCACTCCCGACAGATGGCCATCTAGCCTCTGCTTGAAGACCGCCAAAGACAGGGACTCCACCACCCTCTGAGGCAGCACATTCCACCGTCGAACAGCCCCCACCGTCAGAAAGTTCTTCCTAATGTTTATGTGGAATCGCTTTTCTATTAGTTTAAATCCATTGCTCCGTGTCCTAGTCTCTGGAGCAACAGAGAACAAGCTAGTTCCCTCTAGGGCTGTCGATTCAGTTCGTCTCGAACCGAAAAACAGCCGAATTTTCCACGATTCGGCTGTTTCTAGTTTGGATGGAACTGAATTCAAAAAAGGCGGGAAAACGATGAGCCGAATTCGGCAAGTTTGGGGTGATCGCCGAATAAATTCAGCAAATTCGGGGGGCTCCGAATCAGCAGCATAGCCATAAAGGCATTAAAAACACATTCGTGCCATTCTGTGGCTCTGGCATGTTTGGAGGTAGAGGTCCCAAAGTTTCAGTGTAGCTTCAGGGGACCCTTCTTGCAAGAACCCCCAAGTTTTGTAAAGATTGTGTCAGGGGGTCCCAAGATATGGGCCCGGAAGGGGTCCCCCCCAAATCGCCAATTGGAATAAAGGCATTAAAAACATATTTGCGCCTTTCTGCGGCTCTGGGAGGGCATGTTTGGAGGTAGAGATCCCAATATTTCAGCATAGCTTGAGGGGACCCTTCCTTCATGAACCCCCAAGTTTTGTAAAGATTGGGTTGGGGGTCCCGAGATATGGGGCCCGGAAGGGGTCCCCCCCAAAATCGCCCACTGGAATAAAGGCATTAAAAACATATCCGCACCTTTCTGCGGCTCCGGGGGGGGCATTTTTGGAGGTAGAGGCCCCAAACCTTCAGCATAGCTTGAGGTGACCCTTCTTGCAAGAACCTCCAGGTTTGGTGATGATTGGGGCAGGGGGTCCCGAGTTATGGGGCCTGGAAGAGGTCCCCCCACCCATCTGCCCATTACAGCCTTTAAAAACACATTCGAGTTGGGCCGTACCATTACTCCGGCCCAGGGGTCTGGTCTGGTGGTTGTCTCGGCAGTTGGGCCATACCATTACCCTGGCCCGGGGGTCTGACTAAAAGGAAATTAATCCCGAGTTATGGGGTCCCCCCCATCCACCCATTGGAATGAATGGGAGCAGGCAATCCTTAATGTGCATCTAGAGAGCAGCAAATCCAAGGCAAAACCTCCCATGCCAGAGAGTATGTGTGTGTAAGTCTGCTAGAATCATATTGGATTCTGAGTCCTCCCAGTCCCTGCTCCTGATAGAAGAGAAGAAGACATCCACAGTAAGACCCATTTGGGGGCTTTTCTCTATAATTCTCTATAATTTTTTCCTGTGTGTGGGTATGTGGGGGGGGGGGAGCCAAAGGGGGGTTTACTTGTTCTACTGGGGGTGGGCTTGATTGCCTCTGTGTGGGACTGTGCTTTCTACTGTTTTCACCAGTTGCCAACTTCATGTGGAGTTGTGGGTCAGTGAGTCTCTCTCTGGCTGGTTCCTATTGTTTCCAATGGGCTGTGCAGCCGCTCCTGTTGTTTCAAATGGGCTAGCCTGTCATTCATTTTAGTACATCCCCTGTAATGTATTTCAGTGGAGTCAATGCAAGTCAACCGACATTCCCCTCTCCCGTTATCTTCAATGGGCTGGGCAGCCTCTCCCATTGCTTCCAATGGGCTGACTTGTCATTTGTTTTAGTACATCCCTTTTAATGGCTTTATTCCAATGGGCAGATGGGGGGACCCATTCCGGGCCCCATAACTCGGGACCCCCTGACCCAATCTCCACAAAACTTGGGGGTTCTTGCAAGAAGGGTCCCCTCAAGGTACACTGAGATTTTGGGACCTCTACCTCCAAACATGCCCCCCCAGAGTCATGGAAAGGCGCAAATCTGTTTTAATGCCTTTATTCCTGTGGACAATTTGGGGGGACCCCTTCCGGGCCCCATATCTCGGGATCCCCTGACCCAATCTTTACAAAACTTGGGGGTTCTTGCAAGAAGGGTCACCTCAAGCTACACTTGATGTTTGGGACCTCTACCTCCAAAAATGCCCCCCCCCGGAGCCACGGAAAGGCACAAATGTGTTTTTAATGGCCTTATTCGGCTGAATTTTTTCCCGAACTCAACTTGGAGCCGAATTCCACGGATCCGAATCGGGGGAGTTCGGGCTTCAGCATTTCCCAAATCAAAATGGGCCAAATTTTGCCTAATCCTAATTTTTTCCCCAACAACCCTAGTTCCCTCATCAACATGACATCCCTTTAAATACCTTCTCAGTGCTCTATACTCACTCCAGCCATTCCCGCATGCTGGGACACCTAATAGTCTCACAAAATTCATCCAATATTCACACACAAACACATACACACACATGTTCTGTGTACCCAACCATTGTTAACATTCCCTTAGCAGTCTCTTTTATTAAGTCACAACATTATGTTAACATTTTATAAATCTAACACATGGCGCAAAATAGCACCCAGTGGGAGCTGCCTCCACTTTTCACTCCTCCACCTCACCATCCCGGATGGAGGCAAGGGGAGGCCAGTGGCAAGTGGAGGCTTCTGTGGCTGGCAAAAAAAGCTGCCTCCACTCTTTGCTCCTCCACCTCACAGTCCCCGGGTGGAGAAGAGGGGAGGCCAGTGGCGAGTGAAGGCTGCAGCAGCCAGTGAAAAGAGCCACCACACCTCTTCGCTCCTCCACCTCGTCATCCCCGGATGAAAGCAAGGGGGGCCGGTGGTGAGTGAAGGCTGCTGCGGCCAAAAAAGCCACCTCCACTTTTCACTCCCCCATTTTGCCGTCCTTGGGTGGAGGCGAGGGGAGGCCAGCGGCAACTTGAGGCATGAGACAGGGGATGAGAGGGCTTGGGGTGGGGGGAAGTGCCGCCACTACTGCTGATGCCGGAGCCGGTCTGAAAATGCCCGGGCGAAACGCACGGGTGAACTCTTGCAACTGCTTCAAGATGTAGCTATAAATTGGCACAACACAGCAATGTTAAAACCCAGAAGAGTTGCGGAAGGAGGAGAATCGATCACGCGCGCAGGTGACAAATGTGCGTGTCAACCTCAGGAATTCGCAACTTTACCAGGAGAATTGCTGGACAAAATGGCCATGCGTTAATGGCCTTTGTCTCTTAGCATAAGGCCCTGAGATGGAACAAACTGGCAATACTGAGCTTCCCTACTTAACTCAGTGACAAAATAATCTATTCCAGCAACCTCATTATATTGAAATTGCCAAAATGGTATCTCTCAAACACAGGGTTTTTCCTGGGTTCACAGTAGGATTTGAGGGGTTTTAAATCCGCTGCTAAAGTTTTATTGTCAGGGTCTGCAAACTGCTTGCATATTGTTTATAAATCCCAAGTGTTTTTTCTCCTATGCAGTGAAGCAAGATTGCAATTTTATAATCCTCAAACTCTACTTCTGCCCATGTGATCGCTAGGTACAATTTTAAATTCTGTTCCTGTTGTCTCCAGTTCTCCCTTAAATGCCCGACAAAAGATAAATATGATGGAGGCTTGAAATGCTCCATTATTGAATGAAGGGTATATTCTGGAATGTTCTTATACAGTGCTGGAGACCCAGTGAAGTAGCAGGATAATTTCTGACTACATGTGATGTTCCCTTTTGCTTGCAAGTCAAGAAAGGATTCTGACTCAGGTTCCTACTCTTAGGTTCACACAGCAGAGACAGGGTGTGCTCAAAACAACACTGTTTATTAGCAAGGAGATATAGGGATAGGGCCCTGACCTGAATGGCCCAGGCTAGCCTGATCTCATCAGATCTCAGAAGCTAAGCAGGGTCAGTCCTGATTTGGATGGGAGACCATCAAATGAACACATGAATACATAAACACATGAAGCTGCCTTATACTGAGTCAGACCCTTGGTCCATCAAAGTCAGTATTGTCTACTAAGACCGGCAGTGGCTCTCCAGGGTCTCAGGCTGAGGCCTTTCACGTCACCTACTTGCCTAGTCCCTTTAACTGGAGATGCCAGGGATTGAACCTGGGACCTTAAGCATGCCAAGCAGATGCTCTACCCATGAGCCATGGCCCCTCCCCAACAAATAGAGTTGTCAGACCCCTCCCAGGGGCAGGGGATCTCAACTTTGGGCCTCCTCCCTTAAGACCCATCCAGCTGGCCAGAAGGGTCTTACCAGGCTTAAAATGAGGCCTAGGCCGAGGCATCTCTGGTGTGATGACATCACTTCCAGAAGAGATGTCATCACGGAGGTGATGATGAGGGAGATGCTCTGGTATTTGGGCAAAACTCTATGGAAAAAACAGCTTTTAACATAGAGTTTTTGCCCAAACACCAGAGTGTTTTTTCTCGCCATCAGCAAAGTGATGATGTCACTTTCAGAAGTGATGTCATCACACAGGCGACATCGAGGCCTAGGCCTCATTTTAAGCCTGGTAAGATTCCTCCTTCCCCCTCCCCTGCCAGTAGCTGGGGGGACCTGGCAACCCTACCACCAAAGAATACTAGAATCGCTATGCAAAGGAAGGCAATAGCAAACCACTTCTGTTAGTCTCTTGCCTTGAAATCCCTGCAAGGTTGCCATGAGTCAGCTGCTACTTGACACACACACAAACAAGGATGGTAGCAGCTCCCTTGTATTTCAGCACAAGGGAGCTCATGCCATCTACAATTCTAACTACTACACAACACTGGGGCTATTTATGCAGGGGTATTTAGTTTGCAGTCCCTGTTGGACTGCTTCGAGGCTTCTTTTGCATTATTCATTATTTTACCGACCTTCAGACATGACTTCGCACTGGCCTCGTTCTTCCCCATCAGTTCTAGGATACTGTTTTAGGATGAATTTAAATAATGCTTCAAGGCAAGAGCAATGCAAATTCCCCCTATTTCCATACATAGCTCTTAACTTCAGGTTCTCTTCCCATGTCCATCTTGACTTCTCCCTCCCATGTGTCTGTCCCTCCCATCCAACCCTTTCCCTCAAAGCAAAGAACAAAAGAGGGAGTTAAACCTTCATGAAATGTGCAGGAAGACATTGAAGAAGGCTGCAAAGGTTGGAAGGCAGCTCCCAGACCAGCAGGGAGCTGTTGAAGAAAGGTGAGGAGGAATACCCAGCAAAAGCACAAGGAGTCCCTTTAAGAGCTGACCCACCCCTTCCAAGTAAAGTGCAACAAGGCTCCGTTTTCAGGGGGAGGGACTCAGAAAATCTGTGATTCACTGGGGATGCCTAATTAATCACAAGGTACTCCTGGAATTGGGGGGGGGGAACCCTCATGCATATAGTGTTTGAGAATTCGGAGCAGAAAACTGTGCAGCAAACAAAATGCAAATTTCTCTTGCATAAATGACCTGGTTCTCCAGTTAGCAATCTAACCAACATCAGTACAATGTTAGTTTAGAATAGTGATGCTAAATATTTTAGCAGTATCAAAAATCATAATTCAGTTTTAGAAAAAAGATAACTATCAGATATGCATGAATGACTTAGGAAAATATGGTACATGAAGCTTATGAATAAAACTACTTCTGTTCAGTATCTAAAGGAAAAAAATATCGTAGGCAAGAAACGTTTACAGAACAATGATATTCATTGATAAGTTATTGGAATCAAGCTCATAAATAAATTAATGATCAGCAACAGATTTTACTTTGTGTTTCATAGAATGGATATTAGATCTTTCTCCCATCCTCACTGGAATATGATAATTGCATACTTTTATATAATTTGTATATTTGTATACGTATATGTGTGTGTGTGTATGTGTATTAAAGTTTAAAAAAAGATTCAGGGAGTCTTCCCTAACTCTGGAGTCTGGAAGCAACAGGAGAACCAACAAAATTGTATGAAAAAATGCAATTCTAACCATAGTGCATAGCTCTACTTCCAGCTCTTTGGTTAATTAAAATTGTGATGAATATTTAGGCAGACCTCTAAATTCCTTGCAGTCTTTATCAGTTACAAAGCTGATAGAGTTAACTATATACTTCTCATTCAAGTCACTAATGAAAAGGATTTAACAATGATCCCTGTGGCTATCAGTGAACGAATCTTTCCATTCTGATACTTGGATTTTTTCCCCCAACCACAGAAATAGATATTTTCCAATAAGTTCTTGTAGTTGAAATATTCTCACTTTTGTTATGAGGATCTTATGTCATTAGGTCAAAAACCTTTCTAAATAAAGCTGCTTTCCTTATCCATGAAACAAGTTACTTCATTAAAAAATGAAACTTCTTTGATCTCACATAATCTTCCAGATACAGAAGTTAAAGTAGTCAGACAGAGCAAGTCTATACAGAAGAAGCACAGTCCAACCATTTCCTCATCTTTTAGCCTTTTCATTGCACCATTTTACTTCCTTGCACGGCAGTGTACATGTATACTGTTTTCTATTTTCAAATGGTATATTCTAAAATGATGTGTTTCAAGAAAATGTTGTAATTTTATCAAAAGTTTTGTGAGTTTTGGAAATAAACTCTGGTACATCTGTGGGGCTAGAGGTGGAACTTGCACATGTTCTGGGGCAGAGCCAGCATGCCACCTGAGGACTGAGAAAACACTGCTTATATAAGGTAGAATAATAGAATCATAGAGTTGGAAGGGACCACCAGGGTCATCTAGTCCAACCCCCTGCACAATTCAGGAAATTCCAAACTACCTCCCCCCCACACCCCCAGTGACCCACACCCCCAGTGACCCATACTCCATGCCCAGAAGATGGCCAGTGACCCCCAGTATAGCCCCCATGAGCACCATGGTTCCCCCAAATGGATTTCGTGGCACTCATTTGCTTCTTCAACAAAGCATCTTTTCCCCAAAGGAAAGGACCAGTTTTGGATTTCTTCTACCTCATTGGCATAGCACGTACTTCAGAAAAATCCTGGTGGCATCACCTTATGTTTTCAGGCAGCACCCATTCAGATACAGCTGCCTACATTATAGGAGGATGCTTAGCTTGCATGCAACATTCTGCGATTGGTCCCAGGAACACATTGCAGCCATTTTTATCATTGTTCCCCACACCTATTCCCAATCCACCACAGGGTCAACGAGACTGGAGACCCCTAAAATTACAGAGCAGGTTAAG
The DNA here is from genome assembly GCF_029931775.1 of Euleptes europaea. NCBI lineage: Eukaryota > Metazoa > Chordata > Lepidosauria > Squamata > Sphaerodactylidae > Euleptes > Euleptes europaea. The sequence goes on from NC_079319.1 coordinate 60,073,541, forward strand.
AGCTTGGGAGTCAATCAGAGCCAGCCCGTTCCTTTTCCATTGTATCTCCCACTTCATGGATAAGGCTTACAGAGGAGATGAGGGTGTGCTGTCTTTAGAAATGGTCAGCAAACACTGCAAGTCTGTTTTGTTTGCCAGGGATTTTAACAGATAGTTTGCATCTTTTTTGGTGTGTGTGTGTGTGTGAGAGAGAGAGAGAGAGAGAGTGTAGGGCTGTTTCTAGGATTTTATGTTGTGATTTTTTAACTGTGATTTGTAAGCTGCTTTGAGCCAAAAGGAAAGGTGGTGTATAAATATTTCAATAAATAAACAATAAATAAGGTGTGCAGCTCTTGCATGTGCTTACCAGTTCCCTGTCACACGGTTATATTGTGTGTGTGAAGTGCCTTCAAGTCATAGCCGACTTATGGTGACCCCTTTTGGGGTTTTCATGGCAAGAGACTAACAGAGGTTGTTTGCCAGTGCCTTCCTCTGCACAGCAACCCTGGTATTCCTTGGTGGTCTCCCATCCAAATACTAACCGGGCTGACCCTGCTTAGCTTCTGAGATCTGACGAGATCAGGCTAGCCTGGGCCATCCAGATCAGGGCCACACAGTTATATTAGGACCCCATATATCACAACAGAACACTGACTGCCGCAATCATAAAGCAGTATATTACATACAATCACATAAGATAACTCAAAAAAGTGAACCACATCACATATTTGTATTATATGGCCAAGGAGCTAAGCACATAGAAAACATTTGACCTTAGGAAATACTAAGATTGAGAGTAGTTCCAAGGACAGTTGGTGAAACCGTAGCTGAGAATACAAAATGCATGCAGTACTCAAAAGTGTAGGTGAAATTTAGCCACAGATAAGCTGAGATGATGTTATAAGGTCCGTGAATTAAACTTGTAGTCTCATATATAAACACACACAACAAAGATCTAGTTATGGATACTAGTCATGATGCATACCTTTTATCTCCAGGATCAGAGGAGCATGCCTATTATCTTAGGTGCTGTGGAACACAGGCAGGATGGTGCTGCTGCAGTCTTGTTTGGGGGCTTCCTAGAGGCACCTGGTTGGCCACTGCTGGACTTGATGGGCCTTAGTCTGATCCAGCAGGGCTTTTCTTATGTCCTTCTCTCTCTCTCTCTCTCTCTCTCACACACACACACACACATATGCACAAACAAATTCATAACCACACCTTATCCTAGTTGCCTCAACAGTAAGGGTAGCTGGAAAATCAGAAGTGAATTGCAACAATTACTTAGATACTAATATCATGGTGCTTAGAGATGGTTTGATGCAGTGGTCACTGCATCCCTTGCACCCTTAAGTGACACTACTAATAATAAGTGATTCAGGAGTTTGGCCAAGATAATAAATGTTTTATTAATGGTGCCCCTGAAGGCTTTATAATTGCATTTCACATTCCACTTCTGATCCTTGAAACTGGTGGTTAAACCAGCAAAATCTGTGTCTAATATCTATGTAGATTTAGTACTGTGATGCCTGACAATCTGGCAAATCATGCCAACTATATTTGTTTGAAATAAAGTCTATTCTGTATTACGGAATTGGTACATCTGTTGAAATGTTCAATGGCTCGATCTTGGCAAGTAAGACATGTTCACAAATGTACCCAAAAGTGCGAGGGATTGTTTTTTTTTTTTTTTAAGGAAAGAACTATTTTCCTATATAGTGAAGACTTAAAATTCAGAGTGTGCTGCAAAAGGTGTGTGTGTGGGGGGGGGGGGGGGAGAGAGAGAGAGAAATGCACATATTGTGGAATTAGTATTTTTTCTACCCCGTTTTTCCAGTGTTTCTGTTTTTAAAACAACAGGCTTGTTGTTTTTGTCTTTTATTCCAAATTATTCTGGGTTGATTTCTGTGTAATAGCTATATCCTTCTGGTAGATTAATTGTGCAGTACCTGTATTTCTCAGGCCATGGAGGAGGAATTGTGCACTGGTGTGTTATAAGGTAACCGAGATCACTAAGGCCTTGTGATAGAGGTTTCTTAATTTAATCATAAAAGGCCCGAGGCAGGGCATTCTCAGCAAGGGGTGCTCAGCTTGAAGAATTCGCTCCCAGCCTCAGTTTGGAAGAGGCTGACTTGGCAGGTATTCTTTAAGGCTTGTTTATTCTCTCAGACCTCAGACCGGGGGGTGGGGGCTGAGCTGATTTATGGGGACTGTGCGAATGAGGGAAATCACCAATATTTTCCCCCTAGTGGAATAGTTGAAAGAGCACTCAGAGACTGGGAGGGCCATTTTCCCCCTTATATAGAAAGGAAACATTGAAAATGCGGACTGATTAATATGATTGTATTCTGCTATTCCATGTGCAGATCTCCAGAACTTTCAGCACATGCTTTTGTACTCATTTATTTATTGTGCTTGTTTTGTGGATGAGGCAGAATATGTTGGGCCTGGGGATCCCCTCGGGTTGCCAACCTCCAGGTGGTAGATGGAGATCTCCTGCTATTACAACTCATTTCCAGGCGACTGAGACCAGTTTCCCTGGAGAAAATGGCCACTTTGGCGATTGAACTCTATGCCATTGAAGTCCCGCCAGTCTCCAAACCCCACTCTTTTCAGGCTCCACCCTCAAATTCTCAAAGTGGAGCTGTCAATCCTAGGTTCCCACAGAATTCCAGCTTATCTCCAGACTACAGAGATCAGTTCCCCTGTAGAAAATGCATGTTTTGGAGGGTAGACTCTATGGCATTCTACCCCATTGAGGTCCCTGTCCTCCCCAGGCTCCAGCCTCAAATCTCCAGGAGTTTTCCAACCTGGATCTGGCAACCCTTCCCTCCCATCCCCCAACCAGTGGCCACAGGGGACCTGGCAACCCTAGTTTGAACAGAAACATAAGATGAGACAACATGGCCTATGCATACCTCCTGTCACTGTGCTGGTATCACAGCATGATTGTATCAGTGGTCACATCTTTCTGTATTTCTGATAGCGTAGACTGATTGTTTTGATGGTTCAGATGTGAAATCTACCCTTAGCACAGTGCAGATAGAATTGTCAGTTGCGTATCTAATATACGGATAGCCTGTTTATGTGCTGTATGCGCTAAGAGCACATTTGCTTGGCAGTTTTGAAAGAACTCACATTAGGTGCATCATATATATGTCCAATTACAGACAACATGCAGAATAACATTCTTCTGCTCATACCCTATTCATCCATTCCACAGATTGAGGGACAAACATTCAATTCATTCTCTATGACATAATACAGGCTTCTGTGTTGGAAATAAGCAGTAATTGTTTTTCCCAAGTGCTTTCTTTGTCCATTTTTAACACATATAGCATTCTGTCAATTTGTTGAAATATCAGGAAGATAGCTTCATTATAGACATAAGCAGATGTGGACATACTATGCCTTCTATGTTTCAGAGTAAACAGGATATTGGGCAAAGGGAGACAAGAGGTTGGATTCAGCCAGCTTTTCTGCTGCTGAAAAGGGGAAGAAACAGTCCCTATTGTCCACACAAAAAAGCTATATGTCTGGGTTCAGGTAGGTACCTGGGCCAGCAGGCTGCAAGCATAATCCAGGGTCAGCACACAGGTAGGTAGACACTCAAACACCAAAACAGAAGAGTAAATCCAAAATGCCAGTGTCACAGTCCAAGGTCAAACACACAGCCTTCTAGGGTGCACCGCAACAGCTGGTACTCAAGGGTTGTGGACAAGTTGCTTCCATACTGGTTTACTCGGCTCTGGCTGATCAGGAGCAGTTGCAACTCCTCAGCCTGCTGAGTCATCCACAGATAGGTGCCACTCATCACTGGCTGAGCAGCCTCAGGGCTGTCACCCCTGATCCTGTGGTGACTCATTCTCACAAGCAGCGGTTGACCGGTGCTGAGCAGCCAACTGCACATTATGGCGCCACTCCTGCGCCTCCCTCCGAGCTCACCACCTCTGGTGCTCTGAAGGCTCTGGTGACCCTGGAGGTGAGGCTGGTGATGCAGTGCTTCTGTTTCAGCCTTGGAACCCAGGCTGTGAGACGGAGGGTGTGGTGCGCTGACCAGCCTGAAGCTCCCCAGACAGAGTTTCTGCCTTGTCTGGTGGTTCTTCCTGCAGCCTCCAAGGGCAGGGGCTGGCTTCCTCCATCTTGTCCTCATCTGAGGAGGCGTTGGCAGGCTGACACATGACACCATGTGGGGGATCATATGACCTGCATGGACAAAAGCCATGTGGGATGGGGAGTGCAATAAGGAAAGGAATTTGGTGAGATTGAGTGAGAAAGCCGGTTGGATCCAGCCTAAGGTCTCTCAATAAGGACTCGCTGAGTATCTCCAGTGGTTGATTTACAGTCTACATTATCCTTCAGGGCAGAGAGAATAATGTTTCTTTATCTAATTTGTACCCAGTAAATTCCATTGCAACTGACTACCATTCTACTTCATTATGGTTGAAACCAAGTCTCCAAGATCCAAAATTATCAGTATCCATTGCATAAAACTGTTAGTCATGTATTCTAATATTATCCCATAAAATACAATGTCTTGAGTTCAGTCTCGTTTCTCGATTCACTTTCAGCCAGCATGACTGATGGAGTGAATTATGGATTAGCTACAGTTACTGTCTCCCTCATAGTTTTTGAGAGGCAGAAGGGGGAAAAAAGCTTTAGTGCTTCTCCCGCCTTTTAATGTTTTGAAACTGTAGCTATTGGTGGGGGGGGGGGGCAGGAGGCTACTTTCTCAATGCTGGATGCTATCATTCATTGATTTTTATACCCTGTGTTTATAAGAGAAGAAGCTGCATTGTTTACAGAGACAGATGAGCTGCATATATGATCCATTATAAAGGACCAATGATGGCTTATACTTGCTTGTGACTATTCCCCCCTTCTTTTGTTCACTTACTTGCATATGGGTTCATTGGTTGTTAATTGATTATATTAATAGTCTGTTTACTCCATGTTACTGGACTGTGATATATATATATATATATATATATATATATATATATATATATATATATATATATATATATATATATATATATATATATATCAATGTGTTGATTTGTGTGTGTGTGTGTGTGTGTGTATGTATGTATGTGTGTGTAAACCTTTTTGTGCACTTTGCTGTGTTTTATTATCTTATAAACGCAGCCGAGGCAAAATCTTACTGGAAAATTTATGAATGCACTTTAGGCTGTTTTGGATGATATGTAAGCCTTATACATCCTAGTTCATGGGCTAGAAACATCTGATCTTACTACTCAGGTGGTATGGCAGCCCTGCTTCCTATATTAGCTGGTTCCGTGCTTCATCTTCTGATTGAATTTGACTCTCAACAACTATGAATGCAAGGCTGAAATAATGTAATCATGTTTTGGATCTAACCATCTTCTGGCTGGTGAAAAAGGGAGGAAAGGGAATGCCAAAAAGCCTAGGCTGTGATCATGGGGTATGCATGGACAAGAGCCATGTACAATGGGGACTGTACTAAGGAGGGGAAGTAGGTAAGAGTACATGAAACAAGCTGGCTAGATCCAGCCCCATGTGTAGAGAGACTACTGGCATCTGCACCGAACAGGACAATATAACAATGTGTTGATGTCTGTTGTCAATGAAAGCAAGGATGGCATGCTGCATGCTTTGAAACTGCTAATCAAAAAGTGAGGGGGGAGAGACAGACAGAGACAGAGAGAGAGAGAGACAGACAGACAGACAGAGAGAGACAGAGAGACATTGTGCTGCAATGTTTTCCAAGCATGACTGTGTGAAGAAAGTAATTTATGTAAGAAAAAGGAAGTAAAAATGAATGTTACAAGATTTTTCATTTAAAAGTTTTTGTAGAACCTAGACTTCATAATTTTGCTGTGCCCTATACTGGCTTATTTTTAGCCATAAAATTACCGATTCAAACTGCTTGTTCTTATAACATAGATTTTACTATTATTGTTATTGCCTTCTAATAACTAATGGAGATCATCATTCAGCAGTGGGATATAGAAGAGTTGGATACAGGAGGTTCAGTTCAAATAACTGTTCAGACCTGAAAGATGACTGGGCATCCTCAGAAAAGGCGGGCTATTGCTTGTTGGGAGGACAGGAAAATGCCAAAGAAATGGAAGCATTATGCAAAATGAAAATTGATGTTGGAATATGAAATAATAATAATAATGGTAGTAAGCTTGCTGGGACTATCAGTAGAAAAACTAAAGCACTGATCAATATACAAGAGATATACAAACCATAGTAGCTAAACACTGGCACCTAGTACGCGATTTGCCAGGTTGCCAGATGGTTCCTCGTTTTGGTTATCGCAAAACTAGATCTCTTAGGGATTATCTTACTCACACAGATGTTTTATCACCACTCACCTCTAACTTACCTTTAGGTCATTTTCGATGTGGGGAATGCAACATGTGCCAATATTCCATGCCAGTAAAAGAAATTAGAAATACTAACACTGATTTTGTTTTCAAACTTAAGCAGTTTTCTAATTGTGCCAGTAAAAACGTGATTTATCTCGTCCGGTGCCCCTGTGGATTTTTATACGTGGGCAAAACAAGACACCCCATTCAACTTAGAGTAGGTGAGCATAAATCACGAATTAAAAATCACATGACAGAGGCACCGCTTGTTTCCCATTATCAAGCATTACACCATTCAGAAAATGACATACAATTCTTTGTAATTTGGCAGTATAAACCCAAACCTTGTATTAGGCAAAACATTGATAGAATTCTCTCTCAAGCTGAATCACACTTCATTTTTCTTTTCAATACGATTATTCCAAATGGATTAAATTCTGCTTCTGACTTAAGTTGTTTTTTGTAATTTTTGTAATATTATAGCTATAACTGTAGTTGCCAGTTGGCTTATGCAGTGCTAATAGCTATGTAATTCCTTGCTAAGAGTTAACTGTCTGTCCCTTTAAGACTGTTTTCTGCGACAAACACCTGTTGCCAATTATTGTGCATAAAATACGGGCAGCTTTATGCTCTTGTAAGATTGCTAGAAGCTATCCTACAATCTGTATGCTACAAGCTTTTCAGCATTGGTATGTAATATTTATTTTCCTTCTTTAATTTTGGAATATTCGCATATATTGTCAACCTTTGTAATTACATTGTATTATATTATAGAGATAGGCGCCATCTCATGCTCTACTTTCCCGATGGACAAAGCCACGGCGAAATGGGTTTTACCGGTCTCCCATCTCGGGATAAAGTAATTCCTACCATCTTATGCGGCTCATGTGAATGAACTATATAATTTTATACAGCGTACTTCCATCCTGAAGAAGCTCATTCATTTTGAAATCCACTCCGGATTTTCATGTTTTCTCTGGGGAGCTGCTTGCCTCCAGAGCACAGCCGCTTCGCTAACTGTATATGTTATGTTCTGTAAATGTTACAGAGAGTCGGGTTGAATTGCAAGTTACTATTATTATTATATAGATAAAAGGAATTTTCTTTACATACGCAGTGTGCCTTCAGTGCTTTATCTTGTTTGCTAAATTACCTGGAGGTTGGCAACCCTAGGTGAGAAGGGTTAGGAGGCTGGCTGGCATCAGCTCCGCCCCTGGGCAAAAGTCAAGGATGTGCCCCCCACATCTCTTTACTCCCAGTCAATCCACTGAACCAGAATAAAGAGAATGACTTACACAGGGCCATGGCAGCCGAGAGGAGTGGCATCTGACCAGCTCAGCTCAGCTCACCTGCTCAGCTCACCAGCTTCTTTGGCTAATAGCTCATCACCTGAAGAATAGTGGGAGCAGATGCAACAGCAGGATCCACACCAGCACATCCCCCCCCCCACACTCACATGCTTGGTGTACAGATATGCAGGCACTGGTCAATGATGAGATGTTAAGGACAGTTGCACAGTGTGGCTCTAGAGTTGCCAGCTCCAAGTTGGGAAATACCTGGAGATTTTGTGGGATCAGTAGGGTTTCCAGTTCCCTCTTCACAACTGGCGGGAGGTTTTTGCGGCAGAGCCTGGGAAGGGCAGGGTTTGGGGAGGGGAGGGACTTTGATGCCATAGAGTCCAACTGCCAAAGCGGCCATTTTCTCCAGATGAACTGATCTCTGTCACCTGGAGATCAGTTGTAATAGCAGGAGATCTCCAGCCACCACCTGGAGGCTGGCAACCCTACATAGAGTCCACATTCCAAGGTGGACAATTTCTCCAGATGAACTGATCTCTGTCGGCCAGAGATCAGTTGTAATCCCAGGAGATCTCCAACTACCACCTGGAGATTGAGCAAACCAAAAAAATAATATAACAGACAAGCTGTACCAAGCATGGGCAGAGGTGATATCCAGAGGACAAGGAGTAAGCTGGTCTCACTTAACAACAAAAAGCTCCAAAGTCCTGATAGACGCTCTTGTATCCAGAGTTTAAACAGAAGCGTCTGATGTGAATAGGTGGGAGGGAATATGCTGAGGCAATCTTGCATAGACAGCTCAAGGTCGGGAGACATGCTGAGCTGCAAACAGCTCACAAAGTCTGAACCACGTATAAGAAACACAAGGACAAGCTTCCGGTTTAAACTTGTTTCGTTTTCTTCTTCAGAATAACATAGATTACATAATATCCATCTGAAATAAATAATAAATAACATGTGCATAATACAATGTAGTTATGCAACAAAAGTAATACAATGAAATCACTGAATAGTACCATGCGATCTTACCAGACCGCAACGTTTGCAGTTCTCGGTGAGACTCATATGTCATCAGTAAAAGCCTCACAGTGATGGCTCAAAGTTAAAGGAGAGAATTTCCCCTACAACAGGAGCTGACAATCAGGAGTGCCACTGCTCTGTTTGCTGCTGCCACAGGAGCAATAGTTACTTGAGAAGCAACAGTGAGGGACAGAGGCTGAGGTGAGCAACAGTGGGAGTGGGTGTCCATTTAGCCAGGCCATACTGCAAAGCTGCCCTCTCTCCTGGCACACACATGAACACATGAAGCTGCCTTATACTAAATCAGACCCTTGGTCCATCAAAGTCAGTATTGTCTACTCAGACCAGCAGCGGCTCTCCAGGGTCTCAGGCAGGGGTCTTTCACATCACCTACTTGCCTAGTCCCTTTGACTGGAGATGCCGGGGATTGAACCTGGGACCTTCTGCATGCCAAGCGGATGCTCTACCACTGAGCCACAGCCCCTCCCACAGCCCACTGGCAGACCAGTGCCAAGCATGTAGGAGGGAGAAACTGATGGAGAGGCCACGAGGGAAGCAGCTATTCATAGAAGGTCACACAATTTAAGTACCTCAGACTCAGGAGCTATAAACAGGCACTTGATCTAGGAGTGCCAGCCAGACACAGCGCCACACATAATTGTTTATCACATGTTATTCTGGCAGCCTTAGTGCTGCTGATAGCTCTGGATTCACGGTTGGGGGAATAACATTTTTTTTAATTTTACAAAACCCCGACCTTTCTACTCCTTCGGTCTGCATTATAGAAGAATGGGTCTGCCAGCGACCTGGTGTGCTTGCATCTTAATGCAATGAAGCTATTTCATATTGGGAAAATTTCATAATAAATGCTAAATCCTAACAATAATGTGAAATCTTTCTAAAGCCGCTGCCGACATCCCCGCGTGTGTGCAATTTATTCCTTCTAAGCATCCAAAGTGCTTGAGCTATCAAAACTAAAATTGGAAGGATTATCTATAATCCTTAAGTGTTCATCCTAAGAAGTGATGATTTGCACTCTACCTAATAATGTACAACAGAAGCAGGGCTGGGTGGTGACTGACTCAGTCATCTGTTCGCCCTGCTCAACCTTGCATGCTCCTTTCTATCTACATCTCTCACTCCTTTTGGAAATAATTCTTTTTTTTAAAGTTGCCAACATAAAAGATCCCCTTTCTAGCATAACTCCCCCCCTCCCAAAAAATAAGTTTTTTTTCACTTTGTGAATCACCAAGCCACGATGCCTATGTTTAGAAGAGGTGGCCTGATTGAAGGAGTTGTTCAATCAGCAGCTCTGACGATGAATATTCATTTTCCGCTTATCTTCAAATCGGATCTTACAGCCATCTGTTGCCTGCTGGTTGGAATCAGTCAAAGCACCTGCCACAATCTTGTCTGACATCTTTAACTCTTCCTAGGAGCCAGGGCAGCTCTACCCCTCTGAAATGAACTACAGGGATTGTTATCCACATGAACACGTGAAGCTGCCTTATACAGAATCAGACCCGTGGCATGTCAAAGTCAGTATTGTCTACTCAGACCAGCAGCGGCTCTCCAGGGTCTCAGGCAGAGGTCTTTCACATCACCTATTTGAGTCGCTTGCTTTGGAAGTCACTTGCAGGGCAGGGAAAGCTTTACATCAGCTACTTACAGAGACTTAGCACTTCTCAAAAATGTCATTTAAATTTTGTCTAATGTTAAGATATTATAAATAAGAGTCAGATAAGCGATAGTTCATGATTGTATAGTAGACATGAAATAATAATATATGTTGTAATCGGTTATTCCAGTTCCAGTGCAAAAAGAGCGCCTGTATGCAAATGACCATTTAGGCATAACTTGATTATAACTTTCAGCATAACTTCAAAGCTGCTGTTAAGTAGTAAGCTACGGATGGAGTAACAGCCTTATCATTACCAGACAGCAGATCAAATGGTAGTCATGAGTACATACAGGAAAGTGTGAAATCAATGGAGTAATCAAAGAAGATGTTATAGAAGAATGTTATTTCTCGCTATTTATTGAACAATGAGGTGTGTTCTGGGTTTAAAATCTATAGGAATAAGGTTTAGTAATATCTGCCTACAGCTTATACCCCACTTCGGAATGCTATGAGATCTGGCTCTTTGTTGTAGTTTCTCTGCTCATATTTTTCAAAGATCCACAGAAAATTTCCAAGGACAAAGGTTTTTATAGCAGTAGAAAGACCAGATACATGTAACTAGCAAAATTCCTGGAAGATCTCCTCTTCTAGGATCTCAGGAAACTTGGCAGCAGGACCCTAGCACCATACTTTCTGTGTCATTGTGATAACTTGCAAAAAAAGTAGTGGAAAACCACAAAAAGCAAAGGTTCTGGACTTACCCAGAGCCCAGTTTGGTGGCCCGGGCGGTGGGGGAGGACAGCCGAGGCTGGTGCGGACTGGCAGGCTCCTCCGGGTGGTTGTGTGTGTGTGGGGGGGAGATGAACACATGAAGCTGCCTTATACTGAATCAGACCCTTGGCCCATCAAAGTCAGTATTGTCTACTCAGACCAGCAGCGGCTCTCCAGGGTCTCAGGCAGAGGTCTTTCACATCACCTACTTGCCTAGTTCCTTTCAACTGGAAATGTTAGGGATTGAACTTGGGTCAAGCAGATGCTCTACGACTGAGCCATGGTCCCTTGTGTTTTGCTGCCACCCAGCAGGCTCCCGACTCAGCAAATTGGCTCCTGAATTGAGGCTCAAACTAGCCTATTAGAAGATGTTGGGTTTTGTGGGCGGGGCAGGGCTGGCGGAGCCAGAGTGGAGTTTCCACTTGGGTCCGCCTGCCCAGCATATAAAGGGGGCAGGCTCACCGCCTGGCTTCAGTCTGTTTCTGGCTTTGTCCCTCCCTCCCTCCCTCCCTGAGTGAATTGTTTTTCTCATTGCTATGCCACAATTTAGGTGGTTTAAGCATGACCTGGGTGGCCCAGGCTAGCCTGATCTCATCAGATCTCAGAAGCTAAGCAGGGTCAGCCCTGGTTAGTATTTGGATGGGAGACCACCAAAGAATACCAGGGTTGCTGTGCAGAGGAAGGCACTGGCAAACCACCTCTGTTAGTCTCTTGCCATGAAAACCCCAAAAGGGGTCGCCATAAGTCGGCTGCGACTTGACGGCACTTTACACACACACAAGCATGAGGCTGGATTAGTTTGTGAGAGGAAAGCGGCTGTGTGCCTTTTATCCTCTGCCTTGGGGGATCCCTATAAGGGATTTTTGGGGAGGCTTGGGTTAGATGCGCCCGGTGTGGTGGAAGGTCTGGTTGCCTCTTCCTGAGTGATGGGGAAGCCACCAAGTGGCTCAAACCTAGGTGTGTTCCCAGAACTGTCATCCCTGGCTACTTTCAGTGGGCTCACTGTGAGTAGGATGCATACATCAGGTATCTTGGGGTTGACTGATGTGTCAATCCAGCCTCCATGCTGCGCCAAGGCATTTACAGATGTATGCCAATAAACAAGTTGTGCCTATTCCTTTCCAAATCTGTGTCTTGTCTTCACTGAGTTAAGTTAATGTTGTTAAATTAAATGTTAATGGTTAATAACTTCAAAATAATTATGGTAATTTCTCAATGCCCTCCCTCCAAATTTAGCCCTGGGCTGGCAAGTACAAAAAATAATATTCCATGTATAATGGAATAAGTACCCCAATGTTCCAAATATATGCACATCAAATATTTGTATCCTCTTTCCATGCCCTATGTTAGGAAAACAGCAAGCATGAGATAGATTTCAAGTATGCAGGGCATGGTATCTTGCATCGTATGAAAGTTTCATCCAACTCTAATTTTGTAGGAGCCTTTATTTATAAAGGCACTTGCACTGGGGCAGCCATTTTCTTTTGCAACTTCTTCCTGTATCTGAAAAAAAAATATTCACAGGCAGAGAAAGAGGGGATACAGAGTCTACTGTGATTCTAGAACAGGAATGGCAAGAGAAATTTCTTTCTTTCAAGTACCAATCTGTCTCCTGTCAGGCAGTTCTGCTGCTTGGCTAGTAGAGTGAGGGTGTGCCAGAAGTTCCACCTTAATAATTTGATGGAGAGGAAGGAAAGAAGGTGAGGGATTGCACGAGGGTGTGTGTTAAATGATAAATGATGCGAAAGACAAGTAGCAGAGAGGTCAAGCATAAAATTGGCTGTAGCGAGTGAAACAATTCTGCTTCATACTATAGGAAAATGCGCAGCAGCAATGATCCTGGAAACATGTTCCTAGCCAGTGACAAAAATTAGACCTAATAACTCAACAACGTTCCAGTTCCTCTACACTATCCAGTTAAATAAAATGCCCCCTTCTTAGAGAGCCATCCTAAGCAAATTGACTCAGCATCCTACTCAGGACTATTCAGTGGGACTTACTCCCAGGAAAGTGTTCTTAGAATTGGCCTTTGAGACTGCAGTTCCATTTCCTCGGGAGCACAATGCTGAATATTCTCAAATTCTTTTACATTTGAACGAATTCCACTCAATTTATTTCCACTGGTGTTGGTATAATTGTTTTTGTTGGTAACGTTGTTGTTGTTGTTCTCCTGGATACAATGGAACACGTAATTTATGCTGCTACATAAGGAGAATTTAGAGTTGTATATGTTCAACAGCCACAACCAAACATGTGGTAAACCTCTTCTGAAGCTGTGCCATAGCAAAGGGTGGGGAGGGGCAGTAACAAGTGGTGAGTGGCATAGAGACAGGTTGTGTGAAAGTCATCCCTACGCACCTCAGTTCTGCTTGCAGCTGCTTGTGTAAAAGCAGCCCTAAATTCCAGCTGCTGCATTCACTGTGCCCGGTTTGCTTATGATGAAGATCCCAATGGAGAAAAAAAATGACATAAGCCCTGGAATTTTAAAATCTGAATTTAGTACATGGAAATAAAGTGTGTTGTTGTATATACCCAGAACCCTGTGTTCTGCCAAGTGAAGCTACCACACTTCATTGAGTTGGTCCATTTTTATCCTGCCCTTCTTCCCATGCACTCCCAGTAGAATGGGGAACAGGGACATGTTGTGTGAAGGGGAATACCTGGAAGTGACATTGGTAGGTCTTAAAATCCTATATTCCTAGAGCCATCACCATTGTTTCCAGGTACTCCCCAGAAGTGATGTCATTGCATGAGTGATACTGATGAGTTTTGAATTTTTAAAATATTTTATTTATTTTGTTTTTTAAAAATTTCCCCTGCCACTGCTCCAAGTATTGGGAGGGAATGGGGACTTGGGGCAGGGGATTCCCTGCCCAAATCCAGGGCTTGGCAGCCCTTGGTCCCAGTGGCATACGTGGTTCTCTTCTCCTCCATCTGATTCTCATAACAAGCCTGTGAGTACTCTAGTACTCTAACCACTATACCGCACCAGTTCACAAACAACTGGGACGTCAATGTTGCATGCATAGGAAAATAAATGGAAATGTAGTTTAGTCCATCAATAAAAATAGCACTTGCAATCAAGCTAGATGTTGAACCAAGGGTGGTGGTGGTGGGGGAAGGACAGTATTTTAAAATTCTGTACAAGCAAATATCTCAGTGGTTTCAGTGAATATCACTTCTAAGTAATAGTATTCAGGAGTACAGCCTTTGACTCTTTCTTGCTACCCAAGTATGAATATCTTTTTAGCAGTGACATCATTGTTCCCATAGTAACTAATGAACTTAAAAACGGAACCTTGCCCATGGCCTTCACCGGCAGTATAACCATAACAACCTGACATTTCAAATGTACAATGGTGGGGAAATGCAAACTCTTCTTCTAATGTATTAAAAACACGAGCCTCATATCATCCTAAAATATCTAGTAAAGGGGGGTTCATTCATTTTTCTCTAGCTTTCAAAGGACTATATCATTGTGGGAAACAAAGCAAAATCAAATACCATTGGAATATTTGGGCTAGAAGCATGAAATGAAGCAGGAGAGCGACTCATTGAATTCTGAGAAGACAACAATTTGTTCATTGTGAACACATGTTTCAGTCAACCAAGCAGATGATTGTATATGTGGATGTCACTGGATGGCCAATAAAGAAAACAAATAGATTACATAGTTGGACGCAGAAGGTGGAGAAGCTCTATTCTTGCTGCTAAAACAAGACCAGGAGCCAACAATGGTACACACTGAATTGTTAATATCGAAAATTAGAATAAAGCGGAAGAAAAACTCCAAAACATTCATAGTGCCAAAATAAAATCTAAGCAACATTCCTGAAGAGTTTAAAGACCACGTAAAGACCAAATTTGCATCACTAAGGCCTTTTCTGCACAAAGGGTTTACAACGTTTCCTGCCATCCAAAGCTATGTTGTATTGTTTTCATGTCCACACGTTTTTCCTCAGTTGGTTGTTGGAAACGTTTTCCTGTCATTTATTCTCCATTGTTTTCTGAGCACTCTTGCCGTGATGCTTATTTTTCTCCATATCCGAGCAAGCTTCCCTTGAGCATGTGGACATCTTAGAAATGTTCTTTATTTCTCCACCCTGCCAAATACCCCTCTCGTGTTCACATCCACTGTTTTGTCCATTTCCCTTCCCTTCCCCTCCCTCCACGCATTTCCTCCCCCTATTTTTGTTTGTTTGTTTGTTTGTTGATGCCTAGCATAGTGAAGGAATGCTAGGAAACCCCCCCCCCCAGTTTCTGCAGGAAAAGGAAGGAAATTTGGGGTGAGGTGCTGGTGCTGGTGTTTCTTTGAATTCTCACATTTGTAACTTCCTCCTCTCACTTCAGTTTTAAAAAGTATAGTCTTCTGTGAAAAATGCAAGTATCCAGCATTTTGAAGTGAATTTAGTGTTACCATCTGAAAACAACCAATCCTCTCTTGTACACATATTTAAGTGTGAAATGCCTACTCTTTATTGGTTTATGACCAACCTATTACCATTCTGAAACAAAGTTTGCCTGTTCAAATCCTTCTCCTGTGTTGCTGTTATTAATAAAATATGTACTAGAGATCATATTGCAAATGTACGTTGGTTACTGGAGCATACAAGAGAATTTCCAAAGAAAATCAGCTTGTTTTCATAGATTACAGCAAACCTTTTGACTGTATTGATCATGAAAAGATACGGTTGGTTTAAAATCAATTTGTGTGCCCCAACATCTGATTGTTTTGATGCACAACCTGTACTCTAGACAAGAGGCTACTTTTAGGACTGAATATGGAGAAACAGAATGGTTTCCAAATGGCAAAGGTGCCAGACAAGGATGTACTTTATCTCCTTATCTCTTGAATTTATATGAAGAACATATCATAAGGAAAGCTGGATTAGATTTATATGAAGGTGGACTGAAAACTGTTGGAAGGAACATTAATGATCTGAGATATGTGGATGATACCACATTACTGGCAGAAAACAGTGAAAACTTGAAATGAATACTGCTGAATTACAGAATTACCGCTAAACATCAAGAAGAAAAATGTAATGACTACTGAAGAATTACACAACTTTAAGGTTGACAATGAAGAAACTGAAATTGTGCATGACTTTCTATTCTTTAGCTCAGCCATCAACGAAAGGGAGACTGCAATCAAGAAATGAGAAGGAGATTGAGACTGGGAAGGACAGACATGAAGGAGATATAAAAGATTCTTAAGTGTAAGGATATGTTGCTGGCGACCAAGATTAAGTTAATTAATGCTGTAGTATTCCCCATTACTACATGGGTGTGAAAGTTGGACAATAAAGAAAGCTGACAGGAAGAAAGTTGAGTCCTTTGAAATGTGGTGTTGGAGGAGAGTTTTACAGATACTGTGGACCACCAAAAAGACAAATAAGTGGGTTGTAGATCAAATCAAACCTGAACTCTCCCTAGAAGCTAAAATGACTAAACTGAGGCTATCGTACTTTGTTTTAGCCAGAATCTGGAAAATGTGGACAAAATGCAGGAGGAGAGCAAAGTGACCTCTGGCAGGCAGAAAAGGCATGCATAATCAAAAGGAAGCCCCAAAGCAGTTGGCGGGGGTGACCACAGGGAAACGTCCCTGCATAAAAGGCCTAATTGAGGCTATCATACTTAGATCATATTAAGAGAAGACAAGAGCCACTGGAAAAGACACTAACACTAGGAAAAGTTGAAGGCAGCAAGAAAAGAGGAAGGCCTGATATGAAATGGATTGACACAAACAAGGAAGTCATGGCCCTCAGTTTGCAAGACCTGAGCAAGGCAGTTAACAATAAATGGTTTGGGAGGATTCATGGTGTCGCCATAAGTCGGAAGTGACTTGATAGCACTTAACCCACACAAACATGTATATCATTGCACAGACCTCTAATGCCAAGGTAGTGGAAATTAGCAATGTGAAAGGCTCAACTCTCTATTTTGAATTAACTTAAGTGTGGGGTATGCATCTCCCTCTCTCTGCTCTTGTACTGTTCTAGCTTATTTAGGTTTTGTAGAAAAGAGATAGAAAGTGGAAGGCATTCTGCTCAGATGGATCATTTTCTTGCTGTCTGCAGGCTTCAATGAATGCTTGTCCCAACTCCGAACAAATCGGTGACGTCAGCACAGCACCCCCATCTTAACCACGCTCTTGCCCGTACCCTTTGACAGCCAAGCCCACAGGGCAGCCAATGTCTTGTCCACACGAGGCTCTATAACTGTCTGAGAGATAAAAATTACATTACACTCTCTGTTATCTTTAAATGTTTGCAATCCGTGCGTTCTCTGACAGGAAGTAGATCGCAGGAAAAGGAACTGCAGCCCTCTTATCACAAGACTGCACAGGCATCTATGGCTCCAGAGTGTGCACATAAAAGATTATTTGACAGAACTCATGCTTCATGGCTATTAGGTGAACAACCAAAGTTTTCAGTGATCATTCGCATCGCTAATCAAGGGAAAATATGAGACACAAACAACTTCATTTAAAATTGTTCACTGGTTTATCAGAGTATCTTGTCTTTGGAACTTCATTTTCTGCATCTGTTCCCTTTTTTTTTTTTTAATCTAAGTGTACTTTGTTCCCAAGGTTGCTCCAGTCTAGTAGCCCTCTGCTTCTATTATTGGAATAGTGTCTGTTGACACTAAAGAATAGATGTTCCTAGCTTGTTTTAATCTAATTTAAATTAACAGCTGAGCCCTAAAGTGAAAACTGGTATTGCACTGACGTTGAAAACTTTAGGGCAAACAATTAATATGCCCTTCCTTTCTTTAACTCTCCAAGGAATGGCACTCTTTTGAGGAACAACTGTTTAGACAATAGTCTTATGTACGTTAATGAGAGGAAAAGAAACAAGAGTAAGAAACAACATTTATTTCCCCTTAAGGAATGAAACAAAGAACCCACAATGAATTGGTTTGTGTGTGAACTTGTATTGGATAGGATTACGTACGTATAAGCTAAAAACTGCAACAGCCTCAGGCTGGAATCTCGGGACTGAGGCACCTTCTCGTATCTGTAAGGTGCTGCCAGGGGGGTAGGATCACTGACTCTGGGCATACTTTCCCATTGGCTTCACACCATTTGTCCTGTTGCAAAGAACCATTATGCACATGGCAATGGAGGAAGCATCAAGGGAAAGCTTGGGGGGAGGCAGGACATTATTTTCTCTGAGATAGCTGGAATGACCATTTCTCTACGATACAGCTGAGAAAAAATGCAATTGTTCCACCACTGATGTCCAAGTGATAATTACTTCACACACACACACCCATTAAGGTTCCTGGTGCTTTATGGGGGGCGGGTATCACCACACAGGCTGAGAAATCTATGACAGCATATTTTTATGCAATATATAATTTGCCATGCCATTTCTCTGTCCCATCTTCCCAATATACCTTATGGAGTTAGAAAACATGGATCTTCTTTTCTAGCCACAAAGTCTGAAAAGTTCATGAAATCCCAGTATGTTGAACCCTCATAGTGTTTGTGCTTAGCAAACTAAGGAATCACTGATAAAGTGAAGCAAGTCTCCTACATACTTCTTCAGTTTGTTCTAGAGTGTACAGAATGGTCCGATATTATTCCCTTTGGTTCCGTTAGTTTAAATGAAATTTAGAGCAAGTTCATACAATTTGTAGCGTGAGTTCACTCATGAAAGCGATGACTTATATGTGTGAAACAAACCTCAGCAATCAAATATCCCAGACTGTTTTTATATCACCCTCCACTATCTCAGATACATGTTTTATGGAATCAGTTCATACATTGAGTCATAAGCAATGGAGAGATGAGACATTGAGTGACGTAAGTGTGTGAATCAGCTCTTATTTCCAGAAATTTTATTTAGAGTGGCAGGAAAAGACTCTTTTTTCTCTTCCTCTTCTGGTGACCATTTAATTGCACTTTAAATACACACACATAGCCATAGCCATTTGGTGTCATCCATAACTAAACTACAACCTCTTTTTTCCCTTCATGTCTGCTTTTAGCGCTACAGGTTCATAAGCTCAATCACTTTGAGTTTCTTCATTCAGTTTCATTCATCACCACCAGCAACAACTATCTCCTGAGAGTAGGAAACACATCGAGAGTCTGAAATTAGTTCTCCTGGTGATGATATATGATGGAGGGAAATGACAGCTTGATTGCCATAATAATGAGGCTGCTGGATTTTCTTTCCTCCATTTTTTTTAACCACCGCATTTTAAATTCCAGTGGCATTCCTTCTGTGCATTAATTCTGTACACCCACTCCTTAGCCAAAGCAAATATTTATTTATTTTAAGTGTTATTGATGCAAAAATGACACCTCGGGGAGGTACTTATCTCATCTCTCACAAATTCCCTCGTACCACATCTGCATGTTTTACTACCATCATTTTATTATTTTTGAGTCTTTACTTTCACCTTTAAGCTTCCTCTTCTAAGCTAATTGGCTTCCCGACCACAAACAATGCAACATTCAAATGTGATGCTTTAACCAAATAAGAACTAAAAGAAATTGGGGGGGGGATATTCTTTGAGGAATCTTGCTGTTGCGGGCCATGTTTAATAATGCCACCTAGGGATATACAAATGGTGGGTGATGATGCCTTTCAACCAAAAAACATCTCATACTAAAATCATTTCATTTCTCATTGAAACACAGCATTGACTAGTCTACAGAACAGAAAAAATAGCTTAAATTATAACAGAATCACTGAGAATAGTGTTACCATGTGTACTGTAATTTGACAGCTTGAGCCTGGTGAGGTCCAAGGTTCATAATTTGTAAGGTGAGCCTCAATAAGATAGCGCAAATATTTTGCCAGTGTAAGCAAAATCTTCTTGACCCCCTCTTCAAGCCTGGGACATGTTCATGGAGGAGAGGGGTATTCATGGCTACTAGTAAAATGGATACTAGTCATGATGCATACCTATTGTCTCCAGGATCAGAGGAGCATGCCTATTATATTAGGTGCTTTGGAACACAGGCAGGATAATGCTGCTGCATGCATCTTGTTTGTGGGCTTCCTAGAGGCACCTGGTTAGCCACTGTGTGAACAGATTGCTGGACTTGATGAGCCTTGGTCTTACTCAGCATGGCTTTTCTTATGTTCTTATGCTCTTAAAATAAGAGGGGCAAGGCCATGAAGTGCTTTGTATGTGGCAGCCAGTACCTTAAACTGATCCCAGTAACAGCTGGGCAGCCAATGGAGTGTCTGCAGAATAGGAGTAATATGCATGCTCCATCTAGCTCCTGTTTATAGCCTAGCTATGGTATTCATAACAGCTTAGGCTGAGAATAGAAGACTAGCCCAAGGTCACCCAGCGAGCTTCCATGGCAGAGTGGAAATTCAAACTCTACCCTCCCATATCCTATTCTGACACTCTAACCACTGCACCATACTGGCTTCTCCTAGCTGTCTCCCTAGTAAACTAATAATACTACATTTTCTGGTACATTGTACTTGATGTGGGTTTCTGATCCCTACACGACTGTCATCCATTGATTATTCCTAGAGGCTTAAGCGCAAGAGTTAGTACCTATGAAAAATCCCATATGAACATGAGTTTTGTCAATGTACAGACTGTGTCCCTGTGCTAGCATCACAATCAATGAAGATTGTTGGCACTGGGCTCAGATCAGCTCTGCAGCACAAAGACAATACATCTAGCTTGAACAGACAATAGCTTCCCCCTGCAAAGAAAATGTTTTGTTCATTTTTAATCTTGTATCACTTCGAGTATGAGAGAGAAACCATGATGATAATGAAAGCCAGACATTCAGTGATCATCAGGGCATTTTATGGAAAAATTGTTACAAAGGAGCATATGGTTAAATATGCAAAAGTCTACCTAAACCGCATTCTCATATGGTCTGAAGATCTGGCGGCAGGAATGACAATCTGAACTTCTTTGACCTTATGGTGAGTGTGAGCTTGAGGAAGGAGACTAGCGAATTTCCAGGTATGCTTACCTGGATTGATAGTGGGTTATGATATATATTCCATGTTGCAGTAATTATGACATCAGACTGAGGGAAGTGCTTTGGCTCATTTCCAGTAACCAAAGAGAGGAAAGTGTCAAACAGAATTATTTGGGCTAAGGATTAAAGGGAAGGAAAGAACTTTGGTGTTACTATGTCTTCCTCTGCATGCTGACAAGGGAAGGCATAGTGGGTGTCTTGGGGCTGGCTCAGTGGTAGAACATCTGCTTGGCATGCAGAAGATCCAAGGTTCAATCCCTAACATTTCCAGTTGAAAGGAACTAGGCAAGTAGGCGACATGAAAGACCTCTACCTGAGACCCTGGAGAGCCGCTGCCAGTCTGAGTAGACAATACTGACTTTGATGGACCAAGGGACTGATTCATGGGGTTTCCAGCTCCAGGTTGGGAAATACCTGGAGATTTTCGAGGTGTAGCCTGAGGAGGGCAGAGTTTGTAGAGGGGAGGGACTTTTGTGCCATAGAATCCAATTGCCAAAGCGGCCATTTTCTCCAGGGGAACTGATCTCTGTCGCCTGGTGATTAGTTGTAACAGTGAGAGATTTCCAGACACCACCTGGAGGATGGCAATCCTACTGATTCAGTACAAGGCAGCTTCATGTGTTCATGTGTACCCTTGATACTGGAAAGTCAGGGTAGGTTCCTAATGTGACAACCCAGACTGATTATGGAATTTACATGAGCAGAAGGTATATCTTTTTAGGCCTCTGGCACTGGTGAGGTTTTGTCCTGTTGTGGGAGGATCTGGGGTCCTCCACCCTGAAATCCAGAGTGTAGAACATGCCACCATCTGGCATTGCCATTAGATCCTTGTACGTTATGCTGCATAGTGCAGAAGAAAACAAAATTAAAGTAGGTCATGGAAACTGCCCACAAATTTATAAACGAAGACAAAAGGAGGAGGGAAAATATGCATCTCATGAGACCCAGCAATTGGTTTAAACGACAGGAGTACAGATGCAGAGTCAAACATAAGAAAACTTTTGAACTCACAGATCAGTCCAGAAAGGGAACAGACTGTCTGGAAAGGTTGGAGCCTTTTCTGTCTTGCAAGTTTTCAACAATTTGTTCAAAGGACATTTCATATGTCACAAAGATTATCTTTTTATCGAACATACATAATTACTGCAATGTGTGAAATGAGGTTTTAGAATTTTTCATATTAGGACAGAAGGTAAACACAAACTATATTTTAAACAGTAAATTTTCTTTGTGGATGCTTTTGATTATAAGCAGTCACTATTTCAAATTAAATAGGTCTGGTCAGAGTAGACTACTAAGATACTAACTAAGGGGGCAGTTTGTGCTGCTCAATGCTATGTTAATTGCATTGGCAAGCATCTTTAGGATAGGGAGAGGTAACCAAACTGGACGTTCCAGGTTGTTCAATCAATGTTCCTGGGGAGAGAAGCTTCTGGCTAACACCTGAACCTTCATGCTGACTGGTGTAGGGAATGGTTGGGTTTTCCAGATTTTTCAAAAAATTTCAGGCTTAATAAACCCAAACACAAAAAATACTGCACAAAAAATCGGTGCACAGCCCTATGAGAGAGTTTAGATTCCTAAACAGAAGGTTCCTGCCTGTGGTAAAGTCTAGGTCTCCTAAACAGACAGGTACTTTGGATGGCACCTTTCAAGGGGTCACCATCACCCCCCAAACAGCGCATGGATCTAGGCTTTCACATGGCTTTTTTCGCTACTGGCTTCTTTTGCAAGCTGCACACTCTCCTCAAAGTACTATGCTGATGCACTGTGATGGGCTGTAGGATATTTTATTAGTTCGTGTAGATATTCTTTTGTTATCTCTTCAATAGCAACAACAACAAAACGAGCCATTTTCTTATCTCAGAAGGTGCTTTTACTTACTGTGTGTGTGTGTGTGTCATCAAGTCACAGCTGACTTATAGAGACCACGTAGGGTTTTCAAGGTAAGAGACGTTTGGGGATGGTTTGGCATTGCCTGCCTCTATGTGGGCTGAGAGAGTTCTGACAGTGACTGGCTCAAGGTCACCCAGCAGGCTTCATGCAGAGGAGCAGGGAATCAAACTGGTTCTCCAGATTAGAGTCCACCACACTTAACCACTATGCCACACTGCTTTTGATGGTCACTGGGTTCCTTTCAAATCTATATTTCCGTGATGGTATGAAAATAATAAGCATGAAAATAGTAAGCTGGTAATTGGCCAAATTTGTGGTTTGCTTTTCTAAGATGTTTGAGTGGGGTTTGAGTAGTATGGGAGGTGGGTACCAGAAGATACCTTTGTCTGTAGATACCTCAGGGCTGTTGAGAGCTGTGGTCATGATGGAAACTGTTGTCATGTTGCAGCTGGTTTATGACAACCCCATAAGGTTTTCAAGGGAAGAGACATTCAGAGGTGGTTTGCCATTGCCTGCCTCTACGTAGCAACCCTGGACTTCCTTGGTGGTTTCCCCTGCAAGTGCTAACCAGAGCTGTCCTGCTTAGCTTGCAAGATCCGATGAGGTTGGGCTAGCCTGGACCATCAATGCCTTAATAAAGATCTTTATATGCAATGAATTTTTAATCCATATTAATCTGTTAGCAAAACAGATATCTGTGGTTTAAATAATGTTTAAAAGTTCCTGATTGTTTGCCATGGCTTTCAGTACCCGATGGAGTCAGTCAATATCTACTGACAAGATTATCAGCAAGTTGTCAATGGAGACAGTGATAAAGTTCATTCCTTTTAAAAGGTTCAGAGAACTGCCAGCCAGGAAATCATAGAGAGGAGGATGACAGAGATAGATGGGGAGTGATGATACCTGTGAGAAAAACCAAGAGAGAGGAAAAAACACGCTGGCTACAAAGACGATTTGTTTGGTCACAGCGAGATATTGACAGTTGAATCAATACAGTATAACATAACTTTTGTTCTCAGTCCTCTCCCCTTAGTGCCAATGGGAGTGTTGATATTTACTTTAAAAATCATGTTACTGTTTTCTTCTTGTTGTTCTTTTTGGATCTCTCTTACACAAGCCATGTGAAAGCTGGAAACAAAGATCAAACCTAATAGTGTTGTAGCATGAAAATTGGGGCTTGGCTGCCTATGGCATGAAGCCTGTGCCTCAGTAATAAGTAAAAATATGTATATTGTTTTTACTAGCAGGTATAGTATATGCACCACTGAGTTCCAAGTGCTCTACAATCTCTGTTCTTGCATATTCCCACAACATCAGGGAAGGGATGGATAAAGCGGAGAAGGAGAAGAAGAAGAAGAAGAGTTGGTTTTTATATGCTGATTTTCTCTACCTTTCAAGGAGAATCAAACTGGCTTACAATCTCCTTCCTTTCCTCTCCCCACAACAGACACCCTGCGAGGTAGGTGAGGTTGAGAGAGCTCTGAGAGAACTGTGACTAGCCCAAGGTCCCCTATCTGGCTTCATGTGGAGGAGTGGGGAAACCAACCCAGTTCACCAGATTAGAGTCTGCCACTCATGTGGAGGAGTGGGGAATCAAACTCGGTTCTCCAGATTAGAGTCCACCTCTCTTAACCACTACACCACACTGGCTCTGCACATGTGCAGAGCATCTGGTTGCAATTTTTTTGGGGGGGTGAACATTTCCCCCCCAATTGTTCATGATGCAGCTTGCAATTTGTGAACAAATAGTGATCCAGAAGCATCTCACTTCTAAGATTTCAGTCAGATATGAGGGAAAAAAATCAAATTATCTAGTCCTGGCATGCCTGATGTTTTACAAATTGTAGTCATGCTGTTTTAGTGCCGAAATTTTGCTTTTGAGACACTTGCTACTGACAATCATCATCCCTGAACAAAACAATCCAATCAAAGACGCTGGAAATGGTCTCACAACACTACAACTAAAAGTAAGTGACCGGAAATGTTTCAAAAGCAGAGTGAATGCAATGCCACAGTAGTCAAAGAATAAGTTAGGGCTTGCTTGGCTTTGAGTAGAGACTGGCAGGAACTGAAACTCCTCTGAGAGGATGATTTGTTCCAGTTGAATTGCCATTGTCTCTCGGAAATATGTGATTTGCCTCTGTTCTTTTCCTAAAGATATGAAGGCCAAAGCTGAACCCTTCATTTAGTGCCATAAAGGACATTATTCTTTATATCCAGATGGCATATGAAAGTTTGGCTTATGAGGCCAGTTCCAAAACACTCACTAATGACAGTAATCAGATGTTCTGTTAAGATTTTTTTTTCTCTAGAAAAAGGAATGATCTAGGAATCAGACAAGGAACCGTCTTATGAATGTCTGCAATCACCTCATTCACCTCGTAA
Organism: Euleptes europaea; assembly: GCF_029931775.1. Lineage (NCBI taxonomy): Eukaryota > Metazoa > Chordata > Lepidosauria > Squamata > Sphaerodactylidae > Euleptes > Euleptes europaea. The sequence goes on from NC_079319.1 coordinate 60,098,843, forward strand.
GTGGAACCTTTGGAGCACACTAACGCAGATTTCTTTGATCATCAGGCAATTTTCAACTCTTTTCAGAATCAGAATAAGAACAAGCTTTGTGAATACATTATAACTAGGGTTGCCAACCTCCAGGTAGTAGCTGGAGATCTCCTGCTAATATAACTGATCTCCAGCCAATAGAGATCAGTTCACCTGGAGAAAATGGCCCCTTTGGCAATTGGATTCTATGGCGTTGAACCCCCTCCCCTCCTCAAACCCCACCCTTTTCAGGCTCCACCCCAAAAACCTCCCACCGGTGGTGAAGAGGGACCTGGCAACCCTAATTATAACTAATAGTGTTGCCCTCCTCCAGGTGGGGCCTGGAGATCTCTCAGAATTGCAATAGATGTCCAGACTGTTCCCATGGAGAAAATGGTTGCTTTGGAGAGTAGACTATACAGGTGGGGCCCATAAAACATTGGGGGGGGGAATCCCATCTCCCATCACAGAGGGAGTTCCATCTCCACCCCAGGGTTGCCAACCTCTAGGTACTAGCTGGAGATCTCCTGCTATTACAACTGATCTCCAGCCGATTGAGAGCAGCATATGCTTTGATCAAGCAAAGAATTATTGATGTTGAAATGCAAGAACTTAGAAGTTTAGCTTCTGGAAAATGCTCACCGCCGCGATGGGGATTATCGAATTCCGTGCCAGAGTACTTGTCCTGTCTTACTTTCCCTCATCTCCGGAGGGCATTTATGTTAACCCGTTTTAATGTTCTCCCTTCTGCTATTCTGTATGGGAGATATAAGAAAATTCCATACTCTGCCAGGGTGTGTAAATGTGCCCTGGGGGAGATTGAAAGTATTAACCATATGCTCTTGTATTGTCCATTTTATTGTGAAATTCGTGTGGTCCTTTTAGATCCCATTGTCTCAAATCATGTAGATCAAGCTGACGATAGTAAGATCAAATTGTTGTTATCTTCCCAAGATTCTGAGACTATTGAATCTGTGGCTAAATTTTTTGATGAAATTGTTAGGAGGCGGAGGTTAAATGATGTTTAGAGGGTTGGTTTCATTTGATCAACTGCTTGATGGTATGCCAATAAAGGTATTGAAATTGAAATTGACTGAATTGTTTCAAATTAATACTTTCCTTCCGTGGTGCCAAGAAAGTACCATTACTTTGAAGGCACGTTGTGAAAGATGATGGTATATCTCCAACATGCTAAAATACTGTGACACAAAATATTGCATTTATAAAATGAAGTATACTGGACATAAGTGATATTGCTGTATTTAGTCATTCTTGCTGGAACTTCTTGAACTGTTTCATGTCTCATTTGTACTCAAGCCGTCACCAGCACTGTTCCCTTGTTCCTGTTTCACAGGAGTCTGAAGGGACCTTTTTAAAAAAGTACCTTCAAGTAAATGTGTTTAGACTTGGGATCAAACATGAAAAATTGTCCCACAGGAGAGCAGCATTTCAGAGGGAGTACAGACAGTGCAAAGTTCCTAACGGAGCTATGATCCAATTCTTCAGAATAAGACCTGCTAAAATATAAATCACTGAGGTCTTGGAGTGATGGGTGCACATGAATTTTAAGACAGCTCCAGCTGTGATGTGCTATTTAGTGAAACTGAAGCATTTGGGTTTAAGACAGTTTTGTCTCACAAATTTAAATGGGATGGAATTAACCTCACTGCAGGTACTTCAGCATAACTGGGTTGGGTGGGGCACTTTATTGTGCTAATCAGATTTCCCATAGTCAGTCTCTCCGTTGCATCTCTAGGGTTGCCAGCTCCAGGTTGAGAAATACCTTGAGATTTTGGGGGTAGAGCATGAGGAGAGTGGGGTTTCGGGAGGGGAGGGCCTCAGTGGGGTATAATGTCATAGATTCCACCTTCAAAAGCGGCCATTTTCTCCAGCAGCCATTTTCTGTGACCTGGAGATCAGTTGTAATAGCAGGATATTGCCAGCCACCACCTGGAGGTTGGCAACCATATGCATCTCACAGACCAGTGTTTTTTAAGATGTATTGTCCACTAGTGACTACACACAAAATATCTTTTGATCCACAAACGTGTAGGCTTGGATCCTATACCTTTGCTCCATGTGTGCTTCTCTCCGCTGCAGAGCTTACTGCCTCTGGTGCTTGGTACTTCGGGGCTAGGGTTGCCAGGTCCCTCTTCGCCACCGGTGGGAGATTTTTGGGGCGGAGCCTGAGAAGGGCAGGGTTTGGGGAGGAGAGGGACTTCAATGCCATCGAGTTCAATTGCCAAAGCGGCCATTTTTCTCCAGGGGAACTGATCTCTTTTGACTGGAGATCAGTTGTAATAGCGGGAGATCTCCAGCAAGTACCTGGAGGTTGGCAATCCTAGTCACAGGCCTCTTGGGGAACACTCACCTTGGGAGGAGGAGAAACCGGCAGGAAGCTGGGGGAGGGCAGAGGTGCTGGACTAGATGGACTACTGGCCTGATCCAGCAGGGCTCTTCTTATGTACTTATATTTGATCTTAACCTTTCATATATGATAACTGGGTTTTCTTCCCATCCCTAACCAACAAGGGTTTAAAATTAAACCATTGTGACAATGGATATGCCAAAGGTGGTTGCCTGTGGGATTTTTTTGTACAGGAATCCTTGAATGTATTAACAAATCCAGGATGATAAGCAGAGGTGGATGGGTCATACATTATATATAATCTCATAAAGTGACTGACCTTGCTTCCATAGCAAGCAGCTCCCTCTAGATCTGGGCTGTCACTCAGTCACTTCTAATAAGTACAGTGAGAGTTAAGGTGAATGCTGTTCTTTGGTTTCACATCCTATTTCACCAGTGTAAATCAACATTCCATGGCACAATCCCAAGCTTTAAAAGCAAGCATGTTAAAAAAAAAAAAAGTGTTACAGCTTTCTACCTCTTGAAGTTTTTACTTGATTTTCAGTATGTAGTAGGGCTGTCGATTCGGTTCAGCCCGAACTGAAAAACAGCTGAATTTCTCCTGATTCGGCAGTTTTCAGTTTGGGACGAACCGAAATCAAAAATGGCGGGAAACCGGGGGAGCTGAATTCAGCAAGTTCGGGAGTTCATGAATAAATTCGGCAAATTCGGGGCGTCAGTAAGCAGCATAACCGTCAGTAAGCAGCATTCTCCTCCCCCGGCCAATCAGTGGCCAAGCTGGGTCTTCTTCTGGCCAATCAGTCAGGATTGAGTACTGGAGGAATCAGCTGCTGCGCGGCCGGGCCGGGGAGAGAGAGAGAGTGAGAGAAATCCTCGTGGGGGGGTGCTTGTGCACATTCGCTCCTTTCCGTGGCTGCAGGGGGCACATTTTTGGGGTAGAGACCCCAAACTTTCAGCGGAGCTTCAGACGAGCCTTCTTAAGAGGCCCCCCAAGTTTTGTAAACATTGGGTCAGGGGGTCCCGAGATATGGGCTCCACCCCTTTTCCCTCCCCCTTTTCCATTTCTGTGGCTGCAGGGGGCGTTTTTGGGGGGTGCAGCCCCCTAACTTTCAGCATAGCTTCAGACGAGCCTTCTTAAGAAACCCCCCAAGTTTTGTAAAGATGGGTTCAGGGGGGGCAGAAATATGGGCTTCCCCCTTTTCTCTTTCTGTGGCTGCAGGGGGTGCATTTTTGGGGTGCAGCCCCCAAACATTCAGCATAGCTCCAGACGAGCCTTCGTAAGAGACCCCCCACGTTTTGTAAACATTGTGTCAGGGGGTCCCGAGATATGGGCTTTTCCCTTTTCCCTATTGGGATGAATGGATTACCCGATACTGTATGCATCTCCAGAGCGGCAAAACCTTCCGTGCTTAAATGGAATCATATTGGATTACCCAGTCCTCCCAACCCCTCCTGATGGAACAGAAGACAGCCACAGTAAGACCCCTTTGGGGGCTTTAATCTATAATTTTTCTCCTGTGTGTGTGTGTGTGGGGGGGGAAGCAGTCTCTCTGTGTGTGGGGAGGGAGCAGTTTCTGTGGTTGGGGAGGGGAAGCCAAAGGGGGCTTTCGCCCATTCTGCTTGGGGTGTGTGTGCCCCCTCGAGTCTCTCTCTTCCTGGTTTGAGGGGGGGGGCTTCAGTTGTGTGTCCTCAGGTTTTCCCTCATTCATAAGATCGGTTAGGTCTATTTTGATGCTTGCTCAAAACTGGTTTACAAATGGTTACTTAAAGAATGCATTTGCCTGGTCCCGGGTCCAATGCAAAAGGGGAAATTCCACCGCTCCTGCTCATGCATAGCTAGCTGCCTCTGTCCCTTTCCATGGTTTGCAAACTCCCAGGTGTCAGGTGTTGCTTTGCATGGTTGCAAAGGTGTTGCTTTGCATGGTTGCAAAGGTGTTGCTTTGCAGTTGTGGGTGTTGCTTTGCAGTTGTGTTGGTTTGCAGTGTTGCTTTGCAGTTGTGTTGCTTTGCAAACTTCTTAGCACCTGCCCCGCCCTTGCTCTCAGCTGTTTGTCGGGACTGGGAGCTTTGTGTGGGCGGCAAGCTCTGCTCAGAGATGCACATTAAGGGTGGAGGGGACCCCTTTCGGGGCCCATATCTCAGCCCCCCAACCCAATCTTTACAAAACTTGGGGGGTCTTGCAAGAAGGGTCCTTTGAAGCTCCGCTGAAAGGTTGGGACCTCTACCCCCAAAAATGCCCCCCCTGGAGCCGTGGAAAGGTGCAGTTGTGTTTTTAATGGCTTTATTCGGCCGAATTTTTTCCCAAACTTTGAATTCGCACCAAATTGCACAGACCCGAAGCAAGGGAGTTCGGACTTCGGCATATCCCGAATCCAGACGGGCCAAATTCGGCCGAATCCGAACTATACCGAATTTTTTTTTCCAACAGCCCTAGTATTTAGGGTTGCCAGGTCCCTCTTCGCCACTTGTTGAGCCTGAGGAGGGCGGGGTTTGGGGAGGGGAGGGACTTCAATGCCATAGAGTCCAATTGCCAAAGGGGCCATTTTCTCCAGGTGAACTGATCTCTGTTGGCTGGAGATGAGATGTAATAACAGAAGATCTCCAACTAGTAACTGGAGGTTGGCAACCCTATCTATTCATGCTGCAGAGGCCAGAACCTGAGGCAATAGAGGAAATGACAGTGTTGGGAATACTGCCCCCACTGTTGATTTTTGTTGCTGCACACTGTTACCATCATAATTATTGATGTCTCTATTGTAATTATGTCTTGCTCTATGAATCCTTCCCTTTTCTTGAAGACAGAACAAGGATTCTGGGTAGGCAGCAAGCCACTAAAACAGCAGAGCGAGGGAGCTTGTTTACTCTTGGAACTGTCTGCAGGAATTGAGGGAATGACTATTCCATCATAGCATGACATACATTACATATAAGGTTGCCAAGTGCCTGGTGGTGGCGGGTAAAATCCTGCCAATCCACTGGGCTGCCCGCCGACCACCTGAGGGCTGGTGGGAAATGCGTGCACGCGCCCCTGCGCGACACATCCATGTCACTTTTGGTTTTACCTGGAAGTGACGTGGATGCTCTAGCAACCTCCGCCGAAACTTTCGGCAGAGATTGATAGAGCATCCACGTCACTTCCGGGTAAAACCTGGAGTGACGTAGGCGCATTGCACGAGGCAGTCGCAAAGGTCACACACTGCTGAAGAGCTCCCGCCAGTGAAGCAAAGGGACCTGGTAAGCCTAATTACATAGCATCCCACCAATTGCTGTATGTTTTCTCCCCGACCATTATCATAAACTGCTTCCGCATAATTTTTTAATTAACTTGCAAAAATTTGATCAGTCTCTTAATGAAGATGATCTTTTTCAGCATATTCATTCAATGTAATTGTTTCTTTCAAATAGCACTTACAAGCCCTTTCTTGAATCAAAGGAACAGTTTTGTTAAGAGCCAGGCCCTAATTCTCAGTGTCTTTTCCACAGGTGTGTGAGTATTACGGTTATAATTAGCAAACTCTTACTTCTCTTTTAAAGCAATTACTAAGTTCCGCCAATCACAATCAGAGAAATTTAGCCATGTGATTAATTCTGTCTTTGAAATCAATGGGTCTTCCAAGCACTTAATTTTCCCTGGCCGGTATCCGTATTGTTTATATCACACACATAACTAAGCACTTTACCAAGTTCTCCTTTCAAAACACAACCTGTGCCCTGCTTCTGAAATTCATGAATTCTGTATTCATTTCTTTTGCCCAACAAGACACCGCTTGCAAGCATTGGCAGATAAAAACCCTCGTAGGAATAACAAGCCAGTCTCTTAGTACAGTTTTCCTTTTCCTTCACAGTTACCATTTAACCAACATAAGTAGCACATCCTCTGAACTAAAGCTGTTAGTGCTGCTTTTGGTCATCAAAATCGCTGATGGTTTCAGTCTGAGCTCTTTTCTCTTTCAAATGAAACGTTGAACTGACTGCCCTGGGAAGTGATATTGCCATTTCTTTAAAATAAAGAAGCTGCCTCGTAAAAACAATATCCTTGCCATGTGCTGCTATATTGTATTACTGGCTGAGAAAAGTTGCAGTTCATTTTTCTGTTGTCAATAGCAATGTTGGTAGAGTTCATACAGAATCTCTTATCTAAAGGGAAATAAATAGAGCTGATGCTATTGGTCTTCAGAAAGAAAGAAAGAAAGAAAGAAAGAAAGAAAGAAAGAAAGAAAGAAAGAAAGAAAGAAAGAAAGAAAGAAAGAAAGAAAGAAAGAAAGAAAGAAAGAAAGAAAGAAAGAAAGAAAGAAAGAATCCATACTTTTTAATAGCCAAATAAGAGCTCTTATTTGTAATAAATAAAACTCCCATTGATGAAAAGATCCGTTAGAGAGTTATCATCTTTCTATAGACAAGGAGGTCTATTTGCAGTTCAAAAGAGCAGATAAAAATCACATGCAGTCATGCATGGATATAGTATTTACATCAGGATCTGAATTTGAAAATTTCAAGTAATTGTTTAGAATTGGATGTGGGTTTTTTTTTAAAAAAAAAAGAAGAAGAAGAAGAAGTGGAGAGGGGCCATGGCTCAGTGGTAGAGCCTCTACTTGGCATGCAGAAGGTCCCAGGTTCAATCCCCGGCATCTCCAGTTAAAAGAACAAGGCAAGTAGGTGATATGAAAGATCTCTACCTAAGACCCTGGAGAGCTGCTGCCAGTCTGAGTAGACAATACTGACTTTGATGGACCAAGGGTCTGATTCACTATCAGGCAGGCAGCTTTATGTGTTCATGTGTTCAAGTTCACCTCCCAGCCTTAGGGTAAAGTATCTGTTGTGACTGGTAAGTAGAGCTGGAAGGTGCAGGAGGTGGGGCTTGGAATTCTCCCAGAATATCACTTATCTCCAGACTACAGAGATCAGTTTCCCTAGAGAAAATGGCAGCTTCAGAGGGCGGACACTATGACATCACATCCCCACTGAGCTCCCTCATCTCCTCAAACATCACTCTCCCCAGGCACCGCTAACAAATCTCCAGGAATTTCTGAAGCCATAGCTGGCTCCAGAGTTGGCCTGTGAGTGAATTTTACCCAGGGTCCTGACTGGCTAATAGGTCTTGGGAATGGGGTTGTTGCCATCTTCATAGAAAAAATGCATAAGTTCTATGTATGATTGTACTGCTAAATTAGCATAATTGTCACAACTGGTTGCTGGCATTTAAGTATTGTCTGGGGAACATAGTAAAGACGTTCCCTCAAAGGGCTCTGGGGATATGGTGCATGACAGCCATCTCTGGTTGGATGGTATGTTGACCATGCCCCTCAAGAGGCTGGTGATGGTCAGGAACAGCAGCCTCTATTGTGCCTAGGCCTAAAACTTGCTCTCTTTCCTTGGTTAGCAGTCAGGCTGCCACCTGCACTTAGGGTTTCCAGCTCCAGGTTGGGAGATATGGAGGGAGAAGCCTGTTGGGGTGGAACCTGAGGAGGGAAGGGTTTGGAGAAGGGAGGGACTTCAATGCCAATTGTCAAAATGGCCATTTTCTCCAGGGGAACTGATCTCTGTCGCCTGGAGATCCGTTAAAATAATGGGAGATCTCCACCCACCACCTGGAGGCTGGCAGCCTTACCTGCAATAATTTTCCCCAGCCTGTGTTGTACGAAGACCTGAGGAGCCTGTAATCAATAAAGTTGTAGCTGATTTTCCCATACTCCATTGTGTCTATGTTATCCTCCTCTCCCTCCCCTTCTGGCTGGTCCCTGCTCCGGGCACAATGCAGTACATTACGCCTCTAACAGTTTAACATATGGGAAAAGAAAAACACTGCTGTTAGTATTGCTGCTGGCTTGCTAAACCTGTTTCCTAACTAAGATGGATCATGAAAGAACACAGTATAAGTCCCTGAACAATGCATGGTCATGATTCTGAACATGTTATAGGGCATGCGGATGCTTCCAAGATTAATTCTGTTCATTCAGATTTCTTTCTGGCATTTCAAATGACTTGGCTTTGTTTCTGTAGTGGAACTAATGTGTTAGGAATGTTTTACTGTTCCATTTTTATCTCTGAATATTAGCTCAACAAACTACAAACAAACCAAATGTTCACAGATACTGAATGTTTCCACGTTTCTGCTCACAAAAAGGAAAGTAGGCAATTGCAAACTCCAAGAGGTGAACAAATATGAATTGAAACAAATCAGCCAGTCACACTGCAGTTTTCAAGGAGAGATATAGCTGGCCAACAGCACAGAACACAATGGGTTGGATCCAACCAGCATTTCCGCTGATGTGAAAGGGAGGGGGGATCCTACCAAAAAGCTTGAAACCGTCATGGACAAAGGTGTGTACAATGGCAGATGTAGTAGAGAGGTGAGATTGAGTGAAAAAACTGGCTATATCTCAGTTACTGCCCTAATCCTAAGGCATTTTCACACACATGTTGAATAAAGCACTTTCAATCTACATTCAATGCACTTTGAAGCTGGATTTTACTGTGTGAAATGGCAAAATCCATTTGCAAGTGATCGTTAAAATGGATTGAAAGTGCATTATTGGACCAACACGTGCGAAAGCATATTTACAGGTCACTAGGTATCCATCTCTGCAACCACATCCTCAGACTTGAAACCAGCTGAGAAAAAAGGCCAGGAAGTGAATAAAATTAGTCTGATAAGGGGATAAACAATCCCCATCCCACCCACAATCTCCTCCTTCTCTCTGCCTCCTGGTGCTGCTTTGGATGACAGACATATTTGTCACAAAATATCTAGTTCCACAAGTAATTACAAGCAAGTTTCTTCAGTTCAGTATGTTAGACTGTGGTGAGTGGAAACCCACAACATTTGTGCTGGGGTGTGGAATCCCATCATTTTCTCTCTCTTTCCATCCCTCTTTGCATTCTTTTAATTCTTCCTGCTCCCAGTTATTGCTACCTCCTCCTCCTCGTCCTGGGCTGACTGGGCAGTAGCACCTCTTTTGATCTTCCCACTGCCTTCTCCTTCATTTCCTGCTGCTTCCCTAGCTGAAAGGGAAGGGGAGTTGTCATGGACTTCTCTTCCAGCGTGGTATAGTGGTTAGGAGCGGAGGACTCTAGTCTGGTTAACCGGGTTGGTTTCCCCACTCCTACAGATGAAGCCAGCTGGGGGACCATGGGCTAGTCACAGTTCTCTTTGAACTCTCTCAGGCCCACCTACCTCACAAGGTGTCTGTTATGCGGAGAGGAAGGGAAGGCGATTGTAAGCCGGTTTGAGTCTCCTTAAAAGGTAGAGAAAGTCAGCATATAAAAACCAACTCTTCTTCTTCCTTCTCCCCCCCCCCCGCCCCCCGGCTGCTTCATCATCTTCTCTCAGGCAGGGGAGAAGGAGGATGGTGAAAACAGCAGTAGAGAGTAGTGCTGCTTTATCCTCTTCCTGGCTGCCTCTGCCTTACTGCTTTCTCTCCTGGACAAGGGGAGAGGTCACAGCTTGGAAAGGAAAGAATATGAGGTCTCTTTTATTTGATATTGCCTGCATGTGAACAGACAACACTCCTGCATTGGGGGGGATTTATAATTCCCCCCAATTAAAAAAAGATGTTTCGAACTTAGGACTCCGCCAGGTCTATAGAAAAATGTCTTGCCTCTGTCCATGGCCACATACTCTGTATTTTTGTTTGTTTGTTTGATCTGCACTGGCACTAGGTTAGGGTTGTCAGCTCCAGGTTGGGAAATACCTAGACCTTTTGGGGGCAAAGCCTGAGGAAGGGGGTTTGGAGAGGGGAGGGATTTCAATGCCATTAAGTCCAATTGCCAAAGTGGCCTTTTTTCCCAGGGGAACTGATTTCTGTCACCTGGAGGTCAGTTGTAATAGCGGGAGATCTCCAGCCACCACCTTGGTGGTGATCTCCAGCCACCGACACTAGGTTCAGAATTACACACATGCTGAGGTACATTTGGAGATGAACATTGTAATTGGGTTCTAGGTGGACTTTTATAATTTCCTTTTCTTAGAGGAAAAATTCTGCTTTACAGGGAAAGCTTCAAAAATAAATAAATAAACCACTAAGGATGTTCTAAAACTGGACTCTGTAGACTTTTATATAGGTGGGACCATAATATAGTTTTTTTATGGCTATCAGTAATAAAGAGGGCAATTTTAGACCCTCTCTACATATAAAAATATTATGCTATGTGTGAACTACAATGTATTTTGAAGAAAACACTGCACTGGAATGATATTAAAAATTAGTTCATAGAAATATTTTGTTCAGGGCCAATCCTGGAGCTGCAGTACGCTTCTCCAAACACTGAAATGAATAGGATTGGAGTATGATCCAGGGAAATTACAAAAGGTAATTTTAGCATAAGAAACAGCAGTTCATTTTTCCCTTTCCTCCTTGGCATCTCTTGATAGATGCCACTCAAAAGCATATCAGTGTTTGGGTAGGATTCAGTTTACATTTCGTGTTTTCATTTGAATTTAGGTCTGTCACAACTGATAAAGAGTGATAAATGTGACATTACTATGTCTAAAGATCATTAAATGTCAGCTCAGGCACTGGCAGCGAAATGGCTGGCAGAAAGTCAATGATGCAAGAGCGGCACGGAGTGCGAGGAGCCGAGATGGATCTAGGGCAGCAGGGAGTCGCACAAGCTGTGAGCAATCAATCAATCATTTTGTACTGAGGAAGAATAAAGCTAGACTTAAAGGCAGTTGCTGTGTGTATAGGTACAGAGGAAAACATCTTATTTGTAAAGTCCCTTTGATTTATGTCTGTATGCATCTTACCGCCATGATCAGAAATAATAGACCAGTAAAAGTACCCGTTGTGAGCCAGCCCATTTCTTTTTATGAAATCTTCTTCAAAGTCGGAAAAATAAACCAACTTTCGAACACAAAGGATGAAGACTTGAAAATACTTCGTGGCGAACAATGTGCCCCTTAGAACCAGAGTTTTATGCAGTGTGATGAAGGCGTAACTAGAAAGAAAGGTGTTTTGGGGTTGTTTTGGAGGTATAGTTGTTGTTTTGGTGACAATTATAGCGCTTGACAATCAGAATGGCAAGCCTAAGGCACTGGCTGTTTTTAATGACATGGTCTTGTTTCCGACTGGCTTGTTTTAATGCTGTTGGCTCATTTTTAGTGGTTTCTGCTGGTTTTGCTTTATTGTCTTAGTTGTAAGCCAATTTGAGCAGGTCTCTGGAGGGGTGACGTATCAAAATCCTAAATACATAAATAAATCTTACCTACTGCACAGACGAACCCCCCCTTCCTCCACACACACACACATAAAGAAATAAAACTCCACCAGCTTGAGGGGGGGAATACTCCACTATTACAGCTACTAAGCAGGTGCAAATTAGTTCCCATTGAAGATGGTTAACTAACAAGCTAACAAGTAATTGTGACTGCCAACCAGGCATGTGCAATTATTGAATGTATACACAGCAAAATTAATGGCATTTTTTCCTTGGGATATACCAGGCCAAACTGGGTTGTAAAGGAGCAGAGTAGGCTATTTGGTTATGGTAATGAAAAGTTGTGAGTACCCTGAGCTATTATTGATAGTATAAGGTTTTCAAGCCAGCCTCTCATGTCTGGCCAGCAGATGGCAACTGGAAAGAGTCCAGGGGGTGGGAACAATGGGGGGGGTACCATCAGTAGGGTTGCCAACCTGCAGGTACTAGCTGGAGATCTCCTGCTATTACAACTGATCTCCTGCCAATAGAGATCAGTTCACCTGGAGAAAATGGCCGCTTTGGCAATTGGACTCTATGGCATTGAAGTCCCTCCCCTCCCCAAACCACGCCCTCCTCAGGCTCCACCCCCAAAACCTCCCGCCAATGGTGAAAAGGGACCTGGCAACCCTAGCCATCAGAATCAGATTTGTTAGTACAGCATAGGCCAGTAAAACATTTGTATCATCTATACATGAGATAAAAGATAACATAGATTTTAAAAAGACAATACCTGGTTAAAATTTTTGACGGGCGATGTCATGATGCTGCTTCCAGGAAAACCAGGAAATGACATCATGCTTTTGTAGGGAAGACCAAAAACTGTTTTGTCAAACCATAGAGTTTCCAGCAATCCTACAGTCGACTTATGTTTTCTCGCACCGAAACAGTGCAGGGGTGGGAGTTATTTCTCCATTCTTTGCTGTTCCATGAAGAATATCTTTGCATAGGAAACCCGGACCCAGCTCTTTAAAAACAAGCATGTCTAGTTTGCCCCTTAGCTGGCATCTGCGACAAAAAAGGGGTACTTGTTGAGGTAAAAATCCATTTTAACTTCAGATCTAGGCTTGGAAGGGAGCAATTTTTAACATGATGGCTTATTTCTGGGTAGGACATTACTATTTTAAGATTCAAATCCATGTGGTTTCAGAGTTTGGGGCCAATATTTTCAATGGGGAATGTATATGAGGCCTGGAGCAGTTGTTTATAAATATAATGACACCCAATTGGAACAGAACATATTCCTCCATCTAATCTTCGCCACCAGCAGGAGGTTTTTGGGGTGTAGCCTGAGAAGGGCGGGGTTTGGGGAGGGGAGGGACTTCAGTGCCATAGAGTCCAATTGCTGAAGCGGCCATTTTCTCCAGCTGAACTGATCTCTGTTGGCTGGAGATCAGTGGTAATAGCAGGAGATCTCCAGCTAGTACCTGGAGGTTTTGGAAATCAAATAAAGTACACTTATGGCATGAGTTCCTGGAGGTTGGCAACCCTATCTGAAGACACCCCCCAAGTTTCATGTGAATTGTGATATGGCACTTCCGGGTGTAAACCAGAAGTGACGAAATCGTGTCGGCGCGGCCACGCACAATCTTTCCTTCAACTCAGCCACAAAAACCTCCCACCCAAGGAAAGGAGGGACCTGGAACCCTATCTCTAGGTATTTCCCAACCTGGAGCTGGTAACCCTAATGTGATTGAAAGGCAAAAATGCCATTGCCTATACAATCAGTGGCATCAAAGAAAAAGACAAGGCATGCTGCTCTCCTGGTGAACAGAAAGTGTCCTCACAAAGTACTTTGCCAAGGTGTGTAGGGAAGATACTGTCTGAAAGGAAGCTGAAAGGAAGGACAAGTCATTTGCTCTGTTTCAGGAAAGAATTTTATGACTATACAGTTTTTATTTGAAATTCCAGTTTCTGCAGTTGTCTATTGGATTGAAATATTACCATAAAAATTGATGCCTGTTTTTTACATGATTACATATCAATGCTGTAAAAATTGAATGCAATGTAAAAGTAGAATGACAATTCTGTCATAAACTCCATGGGAAAAACATACTAGGAACACTCACAATAAAAAATGGGTGAAATAAAAAGTGTTACGGTGACAACGCACAAAACCAAAAACAAACAGAAAAGGGCATGTTTACATCTGTACCTGTATCCTTTTACTTATGGGACAGGTGGTCAAATGTTCCTTCCCCCTAGGAATTGTACTGGTAACTGGAATGGGTTTCTATTGCTTTAGGGGAAAAAGCAATACCTTTCTGACATTCAGACCCTTTGCACCAATCTCTGTCCTTTATTCCGACATATTTGCATTCCAGCTAACATCTAGAAACAAAGTCTCAGATAAGGTGGTGATTATTCACTACTATACAAATTCATATAGGTTAGCATGTTCACCATTTTAGCCGCCTAAGCAAAACACTAAGGCCTGTTTAGCTTGGAAAGAAGGCTGTTAAGGGGAGACATAATAGAGGTCTATAAAATTATGCATGGTATGGAGAGAGTGGACAGGGAGAAGCTTTTCTCCCTCTGTCACAATACTAGAACGCGGGGCCATCTGCTGTAGCTGGAAGGTGATAGATTCAAAACAGATAAAAGGAAGTATTACTTCACACAACGCATAGTTGAATTGTGGAACTCCCTGCCCCAAGATGTGGTGATGGCTGTCAACTTGGAAGGTTTTAACAGAGGAGTGGATATGTTCATGGAGGAGAGGGGTATTCATAGCTACTAGTAAAAATGGATACTAGTCATGATGCATACCCATTCTCTCCAGGATCAGATGAGCATGCCTATTATATTAGGTGCTTTGGAACACAGGCAGGACAATGTTGCTGCAGTTGTCTTGTTTGTGGGCTTCCTAGCAGAATCTGGTTAGCCACGGTATGAACAGACTGTTGGACTTGATGGACCTTAGTCTGATCCAGCATGGCCTGCCTTATGTACTTAACATTGTGAAATCCCATTAGTTTATGGAACTTAAATCATGACTGTTTATTTTAAGTAGTAACTTAAATATGAAAACAACAACAGAGGAAGACTAAATTACCACTCCAAGCAGTATACACTCTAGCCAGGCAGTTACTAATACTAACGGGAAGAGTGCCTTCAGAAACATTACTTAAAAATAATTTCTACTTAAGTTCTACTTATTTTCACTTTATTTAAAGGAATACAGTATCAGTTTTGCTCGGTTTAGTCATCTGAGAGTTTAAAATAAAACATGCACGTTCAAACAGGCATAAACTGTGAAATATATTAGGAAAATAAAGGGTTCAATGCCAATTATCATTAAAAAATCTTATTTTCAAGTGCAGTTCACAGTTTACTCATGCTGGGAATTGCTTCTTATCTTTGAAACTTTCAGGCTGATGGGTGCAATTTTATTTTAATTGTTTTGAGCGCCATGTGTGAGAGAACATGACGGAAGGCAAATTGCTTACACAAAAATGTAATGTAAAAGGAAGAGGAAAGGCTACAGCATATCTCAGTACAACATGTCCTGTTTGTGCCTTAGCTGTATTATGCCAATGGTTATAAACTACCTTTTGAGATGCCTCCTGGGTTTTGAGAGGAGAAGCACATTCCAGACAGTGAATCCTGCTGAAATCTGGACATTTTTTGAAGAGTTTGAACTGTATTTTCCTGATGTATCATGGGCAATGCATTCTTAAGAGGGAATATTTCCATGGCGGCTGGGAGCAGCACAGCCACGACACCTCCTAAAAGAATTCCTGGCCGCCACAGATGGAAAGAAAAGTTGTAGGAGGGGCAAAAAAATAATAATGCCCAAAAGTCCCCATAGGGGAAAGCAGGGCTAAAAGCCACCTAAAAAGGTGTGGCCACACCACCATGGAAGGGGGTGTTCCCAGGGTGAAAGGGCTGGCTCCAAACCCCATGACTCGGTTTTCAACTTTGATACTATATTTGACAGGCAAATCATATCAGGCTCCAAATTCTCCTGATGGTTAAGGCTCATTAAAAGGTACCACAATAGAACTTTGTAGCTCTCCACCATCAACTTAGAATGGCTTTCACAGCTATCTGTTTCAGTCTATACCAACAGCCATGTTAATGGGCCACTATGTAGGAAACTTGTCACCCAGTACCTGTATCTCTGTGGATCCTTAGAATGGGAGGATCTTACCTATTCTATTCTGCCCTCTTTACTCAAACCCCAGATCTAAGTTCCTCAGACCCATTTGAACCAGACTCAAGTTGTATCCAGTGGCGTAGAAAATTATTTTTCTCCTAGAGCCAGCATGGTGTAGCTGTTAAGAGCAGTGGTTTGGAGTGGTGGATTCTGATCTGGAGAACAGGGTTTGATTCCCCACTCCTCCACGCGAGCGGCGGACATTAATCTGGTGAACTGGATTAGTTTCCCCACTCCTACACATGAAGCCTGCTGGGTGACCTTGGGCCAGTCACACTCTCTCAGTCCCACCCACCTCACAGGGTGTCTGTTGTGGGGAGGGGAGGGGAAGGTGATTGTAAGCCGGTTTGAGTCTCCCTTAAGTGGTAGAGAAAGTCGGCATATAAAAATCAACTCTTCTTCTTCTATGTCTAGTTGATGTAGATCTATAAATCACTGTATCATTGTATGCCCTGTATCATTGTATGCCCTGGCCACCATGATGATTCATGCTAGAGCCACACTTGAGGCTTAACCCATTGTAGTACATCTTATTTGGTTTTGTGTATTTGGGCTAAGGTTTACTATAGGATTTTAATCTCATTTTGATTGTTTTAACTGTAATCTCTGTTAATTCTTGTATTTTATGTCTGCCTGCCTGCCTGCCTGCCTGTCTATCATTTGTTTGTAACAGCCTTTGGCCATATGCAATAAACTTCTCTCTCACTCAGTGACAAGTGCCTTTTCTCAATTGGTGGCTGCCAGCCATTTCGTAGGAGACAGTGATGTTACTGTTGGAGGACATCCGTAATGATGCCAATAAATGATAAATAATAATAACAAGCTTGAGTAGCCTATCATGGGGCAAGGTGTGGTGGCATATGATGCAAACGGAGAGTTGCACAGTTACTGAGGCAACTCAGTCTCTTCCTCTGCATGTGAATGGTGGTTTCTAAGTGACAGTGTAGAAGTGTATATATGTGAGATATTTGTGATGCTGTTTAGAATGCTCAATAAAAACAAGGTTTTTTTTTTGAGGATTTGTGCATGCTGCTTATAATTTGCAATCAAATTACTATTCAAGGAGTGATTTGTTCATCTCCAGGTGCAGACACTGGGTAAATCTAAATTGTTTAAATTCAAGTTTTTTAGCCTTGCATGCTGAATCCTCTTGTTCAGGGTGGCTCACAGCTTATTCTTTCTTGGAGAAACCTGGTGCCTAATGCAAGCCAAGCAGTTTTAAGGTCACTGCCTGGTTCTGTGTTACCCAAGAACTAGGTGTCTACCAATGTGGCGGCCTGCTTTGTTGGATCACAAATCCCCTCTCAGTTTGCTTCTCCATCTCCATGAATTAACCATGTGAGTCTTTATTGTCCTGCAAGTTTCTATTTTATTCATGCTGAATTTTGTCCATTACATTTAATGGTATTTTTGTGTTCATTGAGCATAATATATGAATGACATAAAATGATGCAGAAGTGGTATAAGCAGACCGCAAAAGAAATAAATGAGTGGGAAATGTCAGCACTGAAAACGGGAAAAACGAAAGACTGAAAACAACAAAATAGGAAAATAAGGGGAAATGAGAAGGCATAGTTATAGCTCTCCAGCGAATAAAAGGAATTCACTACCACCAGAAGTGATAATATCATTACCTTAGGGCTCTTTAAAAAGGATTAGACAAAGTCATGGAGCACAGTTCTAATGGGTGTCTATTTGCTATAAAGCTTTACAAAGGTAATCTTTCCTGGTCTGATCCAATACCACATGTTGGATCAGTAGGGTTGCCAGGTCCCTCTTTGCTACCAGTGGGAGGTTTTTGGGGCAGAGCCTGAGAAGGGTAGGGTTTGGGGAGGGGAGGGACTTTGATGCCATAGAGTCCAATTGCCAAAGTGGCTATTTTCTCCAGGAGAACTGATCTCTACCGGCTGGAGATCAGTTGTAATAGCAGGAGATCTCCAGCTAGTACCTGGAGATTGGCAACCCTATGGATAAGACCAGATAGCTGTTGAAGATGAATGTCAGGGTATGATTATCTCTGTAATACCTTATGAAATTCTCAAGCGCTTTGGTCCATCCATGATTGTGTTCAGAGTGGATAAGACCAGATAGCTATTGAAGATGAATGTCAGGGTATGATTATCTCTGTAATACCTTATGAAATTCTCAAGCGCTTTGGTCCATCCATGATTGTGTTCAGAGTGATACTTGGTGGTCCTTGGTCTGCTTAAGCAAGATATTTCTTACATGGTTTTCCTTTCTGCCCTCTGGAAATCTAAATATTAGATAAAGTGAGTTGAAAGCACTTGAGTTAGAAGTGAAAAAGCTATGAAAATGATATGTTTGCAGTATAGCATTTCAGTAGATATAATACACAATAGGCAGTCTCTTTGCAAAGATTGCTACACGATGTCAGAAAATGTGCTTGTTCATGTGCAACCTTTATTCATGGCAAATTACATCTCATGCAGTGGGACAATGATTTCAATTGTTTAGGACCAAGGTTCTGTTCAGAGCTAATAGCAAATTTTATGGAATCTTATTGACAAAACCTTGTCGTACCACTCATGAATCTAAGCAACTCTGTGTACCAAGGGATCCAAGAAGAAGTAGATCTCGATCTTTATTAAGCTAATTCTGGAATTTATTACACTGTGCTGGGGAGCATATCAGTCTTTCAGAGCTTGGCTTTCAGAGCCTCCATTAAACTGACAAAAGTTTTCAATTGGATTCAAAATAGGAATCCCCTCAGGGTAATTTGACATTGCATTATTATTGCATTCACTTCTACAGATGTTTCCAAGTCAAGTTAATCTGTGACAAACACAATGTGTCCTCAAGACCATCACAGAAGTGGCACTATTTCAAAAACATTTTTAATTACACATTACCCTTCCTCATCATCCTTCTCTCTCACTTAGCCACAGATGGAGTATTTCAAAGTAGCTTCTTTATTTGCATCAACATGGAAAGATTTTTCTTCCTGTTCATATTGGCCTGATTCTGCCAAGTGCCAAAAGATTACAGTTCACATTGCCATCATATATAATGGACCCAAGGTTGTATCGAGAACCCTGTGGGAAGTGGGAGCTCTGCCTTCCAAGGTATAATTTATCCAAGTTTCTGTGGTCAACATAAACAACATAAACAGATTTTGAGGGCGAAGCCTGAGGAGGGCAGGGTTTGGGGAGGGGAGGGACTTTAATGCCATAGAGTCCAATTGCAATCCTGCTTTGCTGCAGCTTCTCTCCTTGGAACTTCTCACAAGACCTCTGAAGGTAGTTATAACTTCCAATTACCCTATCCCAATTAGGAATCTTAGTGTGTGATTGTATTATTGCATTCTTTCTCTCTGTGTGTACTCCTTTCAATCCCCTAAAAAAAGAGAACCTGTTTTACTGTTTAAATTGTTTTCTGTTAGCTTATTCCTCCCGATTTGCTCATTCCTCGTATACAAAGGTCAAAGACCCGATTTTAAATCAGCCTCTTGTTGGAGTTCTAAATTCAGTCTCCAATAATCTAATTTCCCCATCTAAATATTGGAGACCCCCAGCATTCCTCATAACAAAGTGACCATTTTCTCCAGGGGAACTGAGCTCGATTGGCTGGAGACCAGTTGTAATAGCAGGAGATCTCCAGCTACTACTGGAGGTTGGCAACCCTATGTTCATAGTATTGATTAACAGGATGCAGAGAATGGCTAATTGGTGCATTACTGATCCAGCATTCTAATTCTACAAAGGCATAGCTACAATGAAAGATAAGGAGCCGATCTGAAATTTTCCTTGATTTTCTAAGGAAGAAGGAATTCCATAAGCAACAAGCAGGGATGCTCAATATCCCCTCTGTTTGGATCTCAGTTTGATTGCAAATTGTGATCAACATCTTGAAACACTCCACAAATGTACTTTTTGGAACAATCAAAAGAGATCAAAACCATATACGCTGCACACAAGTGATTTCCCACAATGCTTTGTCTATTCTCTCATCCCTTTTCTATCATCTTTGTTACATGCAAAATGATAATAACATAAATAGAGGTGTTTTGATTATTCTAGGGATGTCTCATCTCTGTATTCTAGCCATGTCATATTTTGCCTGATTGGTTCTATGTCCACATATGGGAAGGTGAGGATCCAGACTACAATTACTCGGCAGATATGCATTCTTTCCGGTGGGAAGGCCCCCATCCCCTTCTTACCTTTCCTAACCAGTGGATGGGAAAAAATGTTGAAAAAAAAGGTGCTTTCTTTGGTTGTCTCACTATTGCTGGGCAGGGTAGGCAAGATGCCTTTGATATTTCAGTCTTGTTCATCAGGTCTGTTTGGCTATCATTATCAAACATGTTAGATAGCAAAATTGCAAAATTCATATGCATTCTCACACTGCCACCTGTGAACTGTTGTTCAGAAAGTTCTAAGCATGCACCAGCCTCATGAATGTCCCCAACTGGTGAATGTCACCAAGTACACAGGCACAAAAGCAGCACATATACTCTAATACAGTTGACATTATGATACCAGATTTGTCCGTGATGACGCACAGGGCATACATAATCCAAGCAAACAGTCATTATGTGTCAACTCCTTGAAATGCTGTTTGTTCTGAATTGCAAGCAAATAATCAAGGTGATCATTGGAAGTACTTAACAGTGAACAGGCACTGTAAACAGGCTAACTTTGATTATCAAATGTGGCTGCTTTGCAAATACTGAATCATTCCAGCTTTCCAGTACTTCAGTTGAGAGCAATCAGAAGACTTAGGTCTTTTATGCATGGCTGTTTCACTCATCATCACCCCTCCAACAACTTCAGGTCTTTGTTTGGATTATGCATACCGTTATGAATGTCAGAGGTCGCCTTGGTCTCCCCATGTGTTTCCTTGTATTTTGCTTGCATTTTGAGGGGCCCATTTTATCTCGAATTTGAAACAGGAAAGAAGAAGAAAAGCTGGTTTTTATATGCCGTCTTTTGCTACCACTTAGGGAAGAATCAAACCAGCTTACAATCACCTTCTCTTCCCCTCCCCACAACAGACACCTTGTGAGGTAGGTGAGGCTGTGACTAGCCCAAGGTTCACCAGATTAGCCTCCACCTCTCATGTGGAGGAGTGGGGAATCAAACCTGGTTCTCCAGATCTGAATCCACTGCTCCAAACCACCACTCTTAACCACTACACCTCTGATGGTGGAAAATGGCCTGCACAATCCAAACAAAGTCCTGAAATTGTTGGAGGGGTGATGGCAAGTGAAACAGCCATGCATAAAAGAGATCTCCAGCCACCACCTGGAGGTTGGCAACCCTACATATAGTCCAATTGCTAAAGCAGCCATTTTCTCCTGGTGAACTGATCTCTATTGGCTGGAGTTCAGTTGTAATAGCAGGAGATCTTCATTCCTCCATCCCTGAAGCACAATAGCTCAACTGTGAGAAATTGTCCGTGTGCTTGCTCACAGAAGTGCCGGAGGAGGTGCAGCAACCAGGCAAGGCCTCTAAACTGCAACCCAAGTGACAGAGTGCTAGACTTATGACTCTATCCAGCAGGAGATACTGCTAAGGGTCACTGGTGGCAGTTGGTGGTTACCCAATTTGTAACTGGAACCTCAGGGGTTCCTCTGGCCTCCCAGGGGTCAAAGTGAAGGAACAGGGAAGGGCTTGCAAGCCCATTACTTAACAGTGAAAAATTGAGAAAACTTACTTGGTATAGAATCATAGAAGCATAGAGTGGGAAGGGACCACCAGGGTCATCAAGTCCAACCCCCTGCACAATGCAGGAAATTCACAACTACCTCCCCCCCACATCTAGTGACCAGAAGATGGCCAAGATGCCCTCCCTCTCATCATCTGCCTCCCTCTGGTAGACTGGCCTAATAGGGCTATTATTATTTACTTATCCCTCTGATTGGCAACTTTATTCTGAATTATCATGGCTTTGGATTTCTGACTCGACAGAATAAAACCACACTGTTGTAATCTGCTAAAAATGACTATACAAGAGGGTAATCTAGAATTATTGTCACTTATTGTCAATTATTGTCAATTAATAATAGAATTACTGTCGAAGGCTTTCACGGTCAGAGTTCATTGGTTCTTGTAGGTTATCTGGGCTGTGTAACTGTGGTCTTGGTATTTTCTTTCCTGATGTTTCACCAGCAGCTGTGGCAGGCATCTTCAGAGGAGTAACACTGAAGGACAGTGTCTCTCAGTGTCAAGTGTGTAGGAAGAGTAATATATAGTCAGAAAGGGGTTGGGTTGAGCTGAATCATTGTCCTGCAAAAAGTATCAAAGATAATGTGCTAATCATTGTCCTGTAAGTATCAAGATAATGTGCTAATGAGGGCCCGGATAACCTACAAGAACCAATAATAGAATTATTGCCTATTATTGAAACAAACCTAAGTCATTAAGGCAGCACAGGACAAGCAGTCACTGAATCACCTTTTAGGAATGATTTCCAGTGTTAGAAGTGATACTGTAATTCTACACACTGACATCTGACTTAGTTTCAAGTTTGAAGAACTTGATAGTACTAGAGCAAGTATGCTTTGCTTCACTTTTCATGTATTACCTTCTAGGGCTCATTCAATATACCTAAATGGGCTCCTTTCAGGCAATGAATATTCCATTAACTCATGCAGTATTGGACAGGAGAAACACTGCCTAAGAAAGTCAGTTAGTATGTGCAGTTTACTATCACTCGCCTAAACATTGTATTTGGTGATAGAAGAAAAATCTCACTTTCAAATAAGCCTCAAGTTATTTCATCTGCAGCCTTTTCACATAGGCAAGAATTTTTACAGCATGAAGTCAAACATTTACGGGGAACAGTATAACTGACAAGTATTTTTTCTTCTTAACACACACACACGACTCAACATCGTGTTAAAAGTAATCGTTGTTCCCTGATAGGGCTGGAGCAGAATTTTGAATTTCTAATACACAGTAACGCATTTTTCTGGAAGGGAAAATTGTTTGCCATGTCTATGTTCTGTTATCAAATCATCCAGAGAGCAGGGTGTGTGCAACTTTCAAATTGTTTAGAAGGGGGATGCATGCCATACAATTGTAGGTGAATGATATTCAGATCTCATGTTCAAAGCACTTGAAATAGGAAACACTTCAAAGAATGCAGTTTCTATTCAGCAAGTGCCTTGAAGACTGGAGCCATATTGCAGTTTCCAGTTTTATTTCACCGAGAAGGGCATGATATATTCTTGGACAGAATAGAAACATGGAGTGAAAAATATTATATGAAACAGAGAAAAGATAGTGCCTGCATTATAACATTAATAGTGTGATCCTATGCAGAATTACTTCAGTCTTAGCCCACTTATTTCAATGGGTTTAGACTGGAGTACCTCGGTATAGATTGTTGGTTTTGGTTTCTTTAGCTTTAAATAATCTTCTTCATGTCCTCTTCATCAAATGTTCAAGGACAAACATGTCTATCATTAAAATGTTTCCCCAAGATTTGAAAGACATTCACTGCTGTGTCATTACAGTGTATCCTCTATGAAATCTTAAGAGATTTGTAGAGGTGGATTTACTAGTGTGGTAGATGTTGGACTTTATCCCAGAATTATGGGACTGTGTCTCTGTTGTAGCCTCTTTTCATTCTGCTTGTTATATTTTGCCATGATTGGAGATACACTTCTGCCATGTCAACACAGAATAAAGAGCAATTGTGAAAAGGAGTTATACAGAAATCTGGCTACTTTCACAGGAACGAATAAAGCTGCTTCTATGGTTCAAATCCCACAGTGAGATAGAAACAAGACCATAATGAATTGTACTAGTACTTCCAGAAGTACACAAGACAGCAGGAAAAGAGGAAGACCCAACAAGAGATGGATTGACTCAATAAAGGAAGCCACAGCCCTCAATTTGCAAGACCTGAGCAAGGCTGTTAAGGATAGGACATTTTGGAGGACATTGATTCATAGGGTCGCCATGAATTGGAAATGACTTGACGGCACTTAACACACACACAAGACACCAATATCCAGGTTTATTAATAGCTAATTTACATCAAACACCTGTGAATTAGAGCAAGTAGCTGTTAACATGCAGTATACCATGGTTAACAGTGTTTTAAACCAATCTATCATGGCTCCAAACTTAGCTCCCCTGCACATAAAACAATGCCAAGTCTCATCTCCCTGCCCACATGTGCCACTCCAGCAACTAAGGGCTTGGTTGATGAAGCCCGCTCACCAAGGGCATTCCCTTCCTCACCCACCAGGCCACTTGAGCCAATGATGGGGTAGCTTGGAAACCACCTTCCATGCTTAGATGGCTCAGGATGCTTGCCAATTAGCCCTACCTATATGGTAGCAACTCACTTTATTCCTGGCAAAACTAGTTCTAATCTAATCAGTCAAATGACCAGGTCTGATTAGACAATACCAATACCATCACTTCCCTGGACATTGTGGAGCAGGGGGGAAATGGCCCCCTTCCAGGCCAATCTGAAAGACACCCCTCCAAATTCCTGCTTGGTCACTTAAAAACCAACCAACTGATCCCACATTATTCACAGGAAGAGTTGGTGGGCCAAAACAGAGCAAAAGCCATCTTCTGATTGGCTGTGCCCCACAAGGCAGCAAATGGTTCACCAATAGTCAACAGTGCTCTCTCACACCTTACTTAAAATTGGAACTGGCACAAAGCGGTACCCCAGCAATATAAGCTGGGAACTAAATCCATCCATAACCTTATTTATTAGCATGACAGCAAAAACATTGAATACAAAAATGAGACATCCAGTGCAAAATGCAGAGCAATTGGAACTAAATTCTCATAACAGACTTTCATACAGCTGCAGACAGGGGGTCATGTAACCATTATATGTCTATAAAGAAACAGAACTTGAAAAGACTTTATTCTGGATAGCTAGTTTTGGTTAATGTAGTTATGAATTGTTAATTAATATCTTTCTTGCGTGCAGCAAGCTATAGACATATGTGTACCTCAACCGCACAAAGCTAGATGTATCAGAATGGGCATTGTTCTCATTTGTGGCTATGGGTAAGAGAGTGCCATGGTTTCCTCATTACTCTTTGGGGGAATGACTTGTGTTCATGGTTCCTTTTTCTTTTATAGCCAATAACGGGATGCAGCTGTATGCACGATTCTCTAGATTGCAACCATTACATTTTATTCAGCTTATTCATTACAGACATATGTGTCTGGGACCAGTTTACAATACTGTAATACAATACCAGTCCGTACAATACTGTTTACTTATGAAAAATGTCTAAAGCATTGGCCTACCCTTACCCTCAACGAAGGCACAATCCAAAAGATGTAATGACAGGGCTTCTGATGAAAGAAGAGGAAAAGTAACAACAATTTCCCTAACAGGGTTTCAGGCACATTTGGTTGCAGGTTCTTATAATTGTACATGGAGAAGACAAAGGACAAGCAATAGATTTTAAGAAATAATATCAATCGTTATTAACTGAGTTCTTAACCTATCAAACAATGCATGATCAACGTAATTCAGGGAGTGGGGAGGCTGATATTGCTTCTTCCTTCTGAACTAGTATTTACCGAGTACAGGCTTTAGAAGAAATGGGCAACTTTGTGAAAAGTATCTTCTTAGGTTGATACTGAAGGAGGTCCCAAAAGATAATAATGGGTCACATTTTCTGAAGTGTGAAGGTTACCAAAACAGCACCGCAAATTGAAAGAATTCTGAGCACAAATTGATCGTGCATGGTTGCTGCGCTGCCTTCATTCATTTCACTGGGACTTCTGCAAACCTGTCACAGTAGCCCTGTTGAACGAAATGCATAGCTTTATAGTCGCTTTTGCTCAATGGACTGGTATCTCTGGGTGACACAATGAACACGTTTAGACTGGAATGTATCATATGTAGTGGACTGAAACAACTGTTTTTAATTAAATAGACATTCATGCTAACAAAATTTTTGCCCTGGATTTAAGGACTGTGTAAATATATAAGCATCACTGCATATAATGGCTAAAGGCTCTTTAGATTCATTTAAACATGCCCCTGGTTTGGAGCAGCCCAGTTTTCAAAAATGGCACGGATACCACAGCTGCATTGAGCTGTCTAATATTGCTTCTTGGAACAGCTGGAGATTATATCAGTGACGCTGAAAATGGTAGCCATTGCTTCTCCTTAAATATTTCTTCATGATCCCAAATGCCTAATTCTAATGCGATTACCAGATCTTTAACTGGTTACAGTTTAGTATCAAAAGCCTCAAATTGTAGCAAAGCTGACTGCAACAGGGAAACGATGAAACTGAATGACCCGTCACCTTCCAGCTGATTCATATGCATCACTTTGTTTTATTCCATTGCAAAGAGTTATTACGGGAGGAAAGCCTCATACATTTAATACTCCGGCAAAGAGGATGCTACACATATTACCGTGTGCTTTGTTTGTACATGATTGATCTAAGTGCTATTCTAATTTTCATAGAATTATCCAATGAGGAGGAAAGAATGCTTCTAACTTTGCTAATTTACTGTTAAATTCTGATCAGCAGCCAAGGCCTGCCATCTATTATGCTGGCAAAATGTTCTTGATTCCAAAAGGATCAGTGCCCAGTTTGCAATAACAGTGTGCCAAGAATAGAACATAAAGGGTAGGACTGTGCTTCTAGCGCACGATTTGAAAGAAGCGTATGTATATTTTGCACATATGTTTGATACATTATGGTTTCTTTCCCCTCCATCGAATCAAGGCTGCCCTTGAAAACAACTTGAAAACTGCAGCTGGTGCAAAAAATGCTTCTGCTTGCCTGTTGGCTGTGATTGGGAGCCACTTGCGTATTCAGCTCATTCTGAAACAATTTCATAGGTTGGCCAGTTAGCTTTGGAAATCAATTGAAGGTGCTGGTTCTTCTGCCTAAAGCCCTTCATGATTTACCTGAAGGACTGTCTGTCCCTATATACATACTCCTAGCAGACCCAGCCTTCTATTCAGCTGGTCTATATGGAATGTTTTTGAAGACAAAATAAATTCATTCACCCACCTCGTACTAAGAACATATGAACATACATAAGAACATAAGAAAGGCCATGCTGGATCAGACCAAGGTCCATCAAGTCCAGCAGTCTGTTCACATAGTGGCCAACCAGGTGCTTCCAGGAAGCCCACAAACAAGACAACTGCAGCAGCACCATCCTGCCTGTGTTCCACAGCACCTAATAAAATAGGCATGCTCCTTTGATCCTGGAGAGAATAGGTATGCATCATGACTAGTAGTCATTTTGACTAGTAGCCATGAATAGCCCTCTCCTCCATGAACATGTATACTCCCCTCTTAAAGCCTTCCAAGTTGGCAGCCATCACCACATCCTGGGGCAGGGAGTTCCACCATTTAATTATGCATTGTATGAAGAAATACTTCCTTTTATCTGTTTTGAATCTCTCACCCTCCAGCTTCAGCAGGTGACCCCGTGACTAAATAAAGGGAGAAAAAGAACAGCAAAGAGTTCACCTCCGAAATTAGAGCAGTTCATAATCTGAGATGAAGACTTTTAGAGGGTTTTTTATGTTATGGAAGACTATTCCAAGACTGTGATGAAAGCAGGTACAGATGCCTTACTCAATATAGTAGATATTTGTTTCAAAGTAGGGGGAAAGTAGGATAACTAACTGGGGCAATTATTTACGTTAGCATAAGAAGTGAAGACTCCAGATTCAGATCAAAGATACTTCTATTTTCATTTATTCATCCTACAGATTTTCATTTTTAAACTTAAGACCATGGCCAGGAGACGGATTTTAAATTTGGCAGCAGTTCACCTGAACACCAGATCACCTTAACAACTGAGTATCTGCCAACTGTTTAATAATACTTGAAGCAAGTGCTTGTTAAAATATATATTTTATAAAATAGAATGTAACTTCCTTGTTAACACTTATCTGATGCCTCTGGTGCATATTGAAACCCTCTTTCGGTCAATCAAATATTAATGCTTAACAAGAAGAGGAATATTGGATGTTACAAGTTTAATTTTAAGAAATGAATGGTAATGCATTGTTACTATTAAATATTCATGGTTAAATTATTATTTTTAAAAAATTCGCAGTCTAATGTCCAAGTCATTGTTTCACAGCCCTTGCACAATGAGAAGATTTTTAGCCTTTCCTTGTGGGAGTAATTGGTAGTGTCAAGGAGCTGCTCTCAGCCCTGTTCCTGTCCAAGGTCCTGTTTCTCGGCCATTCTCTCATCTGCTGTTCAGAGCAGATGGTGATCATTGACCTGGAGTAGAGCCATGAATTTCTTGCAACACCTCATTTTCATCTACTTACATTGAAAGTCTCCACAGTTCTATACTGGTCTTTTATAGTGCTAATAGTAGTATAAAGAACACATTCATTAGAAAATGGTTCTGTTCTAAGAGCTGAATTATACATTATATATCCAATTGGTATGATGCGGTAAATGACATCCTCATGGCAACAGCTGGTGTTCCTTCCTGGAGAAAGCCAGCGTGGTGTAGTGGTTAAGAGCAGTGGTTTGGAGTGGTGGAGTCTGATCTGGAGAACCAGGTTTGATTCCCCACTCCTACACATGAGTGGTGGACGCTGATCTGGTGAACTGGATTTGTTTCCCCACTCCTACACGCGAAGCCTGCTGGGTGACCTTGGGCTAGTCACACTCTCTCAGCCTCACCCACCTCACAGGGTGTCTGTTGTGGGGAGGGGAAGGGAAGGAGATTGTAAGCAGGTTTGATTCTCCCTTAAGTGGCAGAGAAAGTTGGCATATAAAAGCCAACTCTCTTCTTCTTCTTCTTCTCATTATAAAATGGATTCCAGATAAAAATTCACCAGATCTGGTGAACTGGATTTGTTTCCTCACTCCTGCACATGAAGCCAGCTGGGTGACTTTGGGCCAGTCATGCTCTCTCAGCCTCACCTACCTCACAGGGTGTCTGTTGTGGGGAGGGAAAGGGAAGGTGATTGTAAGCCAGCTTGATTCTACCTTAAGTGGTAGAAAAAGTTGGCATATAAAAGCCAACTCTTCTTCTTCTTCTTCTTCTTCTTCTTCCATACAGTAAAGTCAAGGAGTAAGATCTATAGAATTAATTCAGTATATGCTAGGAAGAAAAATGGTTCCAAGAGACATTTTGGTGAAATTTGCCTATCAAAGTGTGAGAGACAAGATTTTATCTTCACACAGGGAAAGCCCACTTCTCTATAAAGAAGAGGAAATTCAAATCTACTCAGATCTTTCTCCCAAAGTAATACAAAAAAGGAAACAATCTGACGAATTAAGAACGGTCCTCCATCAGAAGAATATTAGATTCCAGTGGATTGCACCTTATGCAATAAGCGTTTCACTGTTAAAAAGGAAACGAATAATCATAACTAAAGAAGAAGATGATCAACTAATAGCAGAATTAATGGACCAGCCTATGACTCCACGTAATTCACAAACAGAAGAGCCGACTTCCTCTGGAGAAGAACAACGACTCCTAGAAGAAATATTGACTAGGAGACTGAAGAAGAGACAAGGGATAACAGAGGCGGTCCAATGTCATGTGAAAAGTACACCTCCATACTGAGGCAGGAAGGGGAAATTCCATTTTTGGTATTCAGCACGTGTCCCATAACATGGGAAATGCAGTTCTGAAAGGGACCTGCATTTGATAAGGGAGGACAAAGTATCAGTTAGGGGATGGCTATTCTGGAGAAAAATTGTGACAGGTGGTTACCCTCCATCACTTTTGATCCCATCCTTTGTCTTCTTTGGAATGAATCTTATTGAATCATGAAAAGCTATTTTGGTCTTAAAGGAAATGAGTGTGCCACAGCATCTGATTGATATAGCGGTTTACAAATCCAAAATCTGATTTAGAAGCCTTTCCTGAGCTGGAGGGCCATTTGGGCTCAGTAGGTGGAGTGACCCTGCCACCAGTATAAGTGCCTCTTATTCCGTGATAAAAGGCACTTACGCTGGTGGCGGGGGCAGTTCTGTCAGGGCCTGGGAGCCGCAGAGCTGCACGACGCTCTCCTGGTGGCGCAGTCTCTCCGGGATATAAATCGTGGAAGAGACCTGTGGTGCTGGCATGGGAGGGCATTCCCGGGGGTGAAGCTGATGTTAGCTTCCCAGGCCGGGAATGCCCCCTCCAGCAACAGCATTGCAGCACCAGGTTTTTCTTACTGTGATGCTGGTACATACATGGCAGTATGAGCGGAGTCTCCTCTCTGTGTGTGCAGTGGAGTGGGTAGGACTTGCATTTGAGTCCCCCTACACATGCCAAATGTCAGGCTATTGACTTTGTCTGTCATTTCTTTTTCATACAGACAAATGTATTATTTTGTGTTACACAAGATGCCATTTACTAATTGCTGTTTAGCATCCCAACATGTTCAAAGTTGCTGATGCCAACAGAGTCATCAGGTGACTGTATTCTTGGCTTCAATGGAAATGTATAATTTACAACAGCATGCAAAGGCAAAGGACACAGAGTTATTAACACCAAAAGGAACACGTTGAAGAAGGTGTACTTGCTTTCTGGCTAAACTTGATATGTGTGCCAACTGGTATCCTTCAGGAAGCGGCCACCAGTTACAGGGAAAGTCTAGTTTTAATACTGTAGCAAAAGCAAAATTTCTCATCATTAAGAAATCATTATTCCAAAGTGACTCCATCTGCTCATTCAAATGCCATTAGAGAACTTTGCAAATTAGAGCAATTAATTCTGAATATTGTCCAAATACTTCAGCAATTAGCAAAAATAGGACCAAACTCAAAAATGTGTCCATATATGAAATATTTCTTCTTTTTATTTTTAGATATGTGGTTGCTCTGATTACAAGATCTCATAGGGACAGTTGGAAGAGATCATAACACAACTGAAATGACATAAAAGATGTAAAACATGTGGAAGTGTGAAACTGATCACATTAAAATAACCATTACCTGTCTGAATACCTGAAGTAGCAGCCTAAATCATATAACTTTGATAACTTCAACAAAATGTTAGTATTTGATCAAACATCAAAGATGCAATGAGTGCTATTTGTGCACAACTTCTAAGGAAGCCTGGATGAAGAGCAATCTAAACAGTGATACCATCAGGAGGTTGGTAAAGTTTATATAACCTAGTGAGAACAACTCCAGAATTTTTTTGCAGGTTAGGGTATGAAGCCCAAGGAGGGCAGGATTTGAAGAGGGAAGGAACTTCAGTGGGGTATACTGCCTTAATGTTTATCCTCCCAAGCAGCCATTTTCTCCTGGGAACCAGTCTCTGAGGTCTGGAGATCAGTGGCAATTCTGAAAGATCTCCAGGAGGTTAACTACCCTAGAACACAGAAGATATTGTAAGCCTTTCATGGCACAGAGTGGTAAACTGCAGTACTGCAGTCCAAGCTCTGCTCACGACCTGAGTTTGATCCCAATGGAAGTTGGTTTCAGGTAGCTGGCTAAAGGTTGACTCAGCCTTCCATCCTTCCGAGGTTGGTAAATTGAGTACCCAGCTTGCTGGGGGTAAAGGGAAGATGACTGGGGAAGGCACTGGCAAACCACCCCGTAAACAAAGTCTGCCTAGTAAACGGGATGTGATGTCACCCCATGGGTCAGGAATGACCCGGTGCTTGCACAGGAGACCTTTACCTTTTTAGAAGATTTATATTGCAGACTGTACAGAATCTGCTCAAGGCAGCTAACAACATAAAACCATTTAAAATAAAAGATAGAACAATTAAAATAACTCAGAAAACAACCAAACAGAAACACTAAAATAGCAACAATGAAACCAAACATCAGCATTTTAAAGCAGCAACCAAAAAAAAGTAGTAAAAAGCAAACTTCATAAAACAGTGGGGATAATAGTGCAAGAAGATAAAATTTAGTTAAATAGCCTGGGAGAACAAAAATATTTTGGCTGGCACAAAAAACAGCCAATAATATAAAAGCCAGGCAAGCTTCAACGTGGTGGACATTCCACAGGCAGGACAGAAGGAATACCACAAAATAATGTGTTTAACAGTTGGTTATATTGTGCTTGATGACCAGATGTGGGTTAATCATTGGGTCTGTTCAGTACAACACCAAATGACTCAAACGCCTGCTGAATGGGTTTGTGTTAGGTTTTTTCAAAACGGCACATGTACAAAATTGTTGCCAATCTAAACACGTTGGCATCCATTAACATCACTAAGGTCTACTTAGACATGCACCAAATGGTGAGTTATTTTTAAAAAGTGCTTGTTTATGACTGATTTATGTATTTTTGTGACCAATTTAACTGTCTGCTTAAATAATTGTCTGTCAAAGGGAGAAGTGGTACAGCAAGGATGGAGGGAAGTAGAACTCCATCAGGTACACATTCACAAAAAGCCAATTGTTAGGAAGAAACAATCCTTCAGTGGATTAATCTGGATAGCAGAAGGGCCATTTTAAAAGACGGGGATCACCCATTCCCGTCCGGAGGGATATACCCCCCCAGCTAAAAAGCACCAGCTTTAATAGCTGCAGATTCAGCTTCTGAAGAAGACTTCTTACCCATGCAGATGAGCAATCTCCTTCAGAAGAACCACCTTGGTCGTGACTTCAGCTGGCTCCGATATCACCACCACCATGAAAATCTGCTCTCAAACTGAAGGTCGCCCTGAGTAGTGGCTTCATTTCCCCGTACTGCGACCATCTCTTGAAATCAGATTTTGATTACTATAATAAAGGACTGTACACAGGATGTCATTTGCCACCAAAATAAATGTTTTCTGTGCCTTATTTTTCTTGTATTTAAGCAGTTTTCCTCAGCGTTGAAGCTAATTTGCATGGACACCATGCTATGTGCCCCAGCTATGACAGAGCCCCCAGACTTTGAGGCGCCAGCCTGCCAATCAACTCTTTCCACCAGTCCTCAGCAACGCTGACCTTCTGAATCTGAAAACAGATTGACAGCTCTGCTCACAAATGCCAGGAGGATGGGGGCAATCCCTTTGTGGGCCCATAAAATCTAACCCCCTGTTCGAAACGTCACCACACTTTGGTGTCTGTCTAAGAAGAGTCCTTTGCAGCTATGCTGCAAATTTGGTGACTCTACCTTGAAAAATATGCCCCCCCCGGGAGCCTTGGAAATAAATTCCGTAGACTATAATGGACCCAAATTTTTTCGGGAACCCTGGAAATAAAGCCAAACACCCATTTATGGGTATGGGTATTCAGCTTATTCCAAGTTTACAAAAAAAAAAAAAAAAAAAAAAAAAATCAGCCCCAATAAACCCAAACCTGAAATTTACTAAAATAAAATTAAAAAATTGCACACCCCTAATCCATTCATTTTTTCCCCAACAGTGGCCAGTGAGATGCCACAGAGAAGCCTACATGGAGGGCCTGACACAGGCAACCAGTGCTCATCTTCTGACTGCTTCCCAGTATCTGAACCCAAAGGCCCATTTGGTTTTCACAGGTAACAGCCACAATAGACCTATCCTGTGTAAATCTGCCAAATCCCCTTTTAAATCCAAGCCAGTGGCCATTACTGCTTCTTGTGGCAATGAATTTATTCAGCAAACTGTCATGTAAAGTTGTACTTCCTTTTGTCTGTCTTAAGGCCCCATCAGTTTTATAGAACGACTACAAGCTCCAATATTATAGGATAGGGAGAAAAATTACCTCTATCAGCGTTCACTATACTATTATATAATTTGATTGAAGAAGGTCATTATTAGAGGGGGGTTGCTGAAATATAACATGACCTGTGTCTTGTTCAGGTGGAAACCCAAGATGAAATATGGTCAAGTTGACTTAGTACAAGAGCTATTTGTCATGATTTTCATGTGTTTTTCACTGCATAACAGCTCTTTCACAAGCAAAACATATCCCCTGGGATAGAATGCCCAGTAGTTCTTCACAGCACACTCCTACCCCAGCCCAGTTATTACTGTATTTAAAACATTCAAAGTGACACCCATAAATTCTATAGGTCAGAAGCTAGGCGCATGACAGAAAAAGTAAACAAGGGTAAATCTACTGCATGCTATTCCATTACAAGCACCATTGAAATTAATGATTCTGTAATGCCTCTTCATAATTCTGATTGCATACCTGAATTCATAATTCTGATCGCATCATGGGTATCTATGAATTATTATTAAGTTATTCAGAAAAATCTAAATCCTGAATTATTAGCATATATCCCACTCATGTATATTGCAGTCCTATTTATGCAGAATTCTCTAGGTCATGATCACTTTAACAAAGAGTCTCATAGATGTCTATAATGAGAGATCTTGAAAAAGCCATCTATTTGGAAACATTTAATATCTCCTCATCAAAAAAACCACAACAACCCCATAATCTTTAGTTCTATACACTGTGTTATCTATTTAGAGCTCTATGAAATTGCGAGAGCATCTATTCAGGAAGAACAGGGAGTTTACTCTGCTTTCTTTTGTATTCGACTTACGATTCATCTGACAAGATGTTAATAGGTACTTCTTAAATTTTCCAGAAACATTAACTTTTCATTCAGTGGAGCTTTACACCCACAGAAGTGTTTTTTTCTTCTTCTCTAAATCTACTTATATAACAATGCTACATTTAAAAGTGTAGTATTACCATTTCCTAACTCTTCGTGATACAACCTTTTATATTCAGCCCAACACTCTCACGGACTTTATCATTTCCTTTTCATAGAATACTTTGCTTAGAACAAGCAGTTAGGGACTAAAATTCATGCCTGAAAGGGAGAATGATAATTATTTCCCATTAATCCCAGAGCCAACAGTACTAAACTGTACTTCAGATGAAAAAGAAGGATAACATGTTCCTGTGGGATCTAGTTAAGAACATAAGAAAGATCATGCTGAATCAGACCAAGGTCCATCAAGTCCAGCAGTCTGTTCACACAGTGGCCAACCAGGTGCCTCTAGGAAGGCCCCAAACAAGACAACTGCAGCAGCACCATCCTGCCTGTGTTCCACAGCACCTGAGATAATGGGCATGCTCCTCTGATCCTGGAGATAATAGGTATGCATCACGACTAGTATCCATTTTAACTAATAGCCATGAATACCCCTTTCCTCCATGAACATGTCCACTCCCCTCTTAAAGCCTCCTAAGTTGGCAGCCATCACCACATCCTGGGGCAGGGAATTCCACAATTTAACTATACGTTGTGTGAAAAAATACTTCCTTTTATCTGTTTTGAATCTCTCACTCGCCACAGGCACAACAAAGTTGCTCTATTGCTCCAACCAAGACAGCCATAATATATGGATGTAGAACCAGGCTGCTGGCAATTGATATCAAAAAAGTGGCAGAGTAGCTTTTAAACTTACCTCAGTGGGGAGCCTCCTGTTCCAGACCAATCAGTCCAAAGGGACAATTGTGTAAACACTCAGGGTAATACTGATAAGAGCACAATAGAACTTGGGAGCAAGGGTAGGATGGAGAAGGAGGGCTACGTGTGGCAACCTAGGGGTGAGGGAGACGAGGGTTGCTGGAGAGGGTGTCTATATGCCAATGCTAGAAGACTTCGAGCCTAGATGAGGGAGGTGGAATGCTTGGTGCTAAATGACAATTTAGATATAGTGGGTATCTCAGAAACATGGTGGGATGGGGAAAATCTATGGGATACAGCTAGGGTTGCCAGCTCTGGGTTGGAAAATACCTGATGTTTTTTGGGGCAGAGCCTGGGGAGGGCAGGGTTTGGGGAGGGGAGGGACTTCAATGCCAAAGTGGCCATTTTCTCCAGGTGATCTCTATCATCTGGAGATCAGTTGTAATAGCAGGAGATCTCCAGCTAGTACCTGGATGTTACTATACTGAAGGAAAATCAAGGGGTATGGTAGCCGCTCTACCAAGTGTAAAGAACAAGGCGTTCCGCGTCGGTTGCTCCACCGAGATTCCAAAATAAATAGACAAACGGTTGCTTCACTGTGGTTCCAGAATAAATAAAGGATATGGATGATGCTTTCCAAGGTAAGTGTTCAAACGAAAAGACGAATCAATTTGAAACGATATTTCCGGATTTTATAATTGTTTCGCAGTAGCTTATTCAGTCAAAATCTTTATATTCTCACAGGTACAGAGACCTCAATTGGTGACCAGCGACCCATATGGCTTCCATATCCTTTATTTATTCTGGAACCACGGTGAAGCAACCGTTTGTCTATTTATTTTGGAATCTCGGTGGAGCAACCGACGTGGAACACCTTGTTCTTTACACTTGGTAGAGCGGCTACCATACCCTTTGATTTTCCTTCAGTATAGTAACGGCAGAACATAGACTGCAACAGATGTTTATGGACTATTACCGAAGTGAACTGGTATCTTTTGATTTGAGTTATTTAACTGTACTCTGAGGTTTCAGACTGTCTTCATACCTGCGTGTATGCGTTGAGATGTTTAATTCTTTTTTTTTCTTTGTTACAATCACTAAAATGCTGTTTTAGCCAGAATCTGGAAAATGCGGGCAAAACATGCAGGGAGAGCCAGACGACCTCTGACGGGCAGGAAAGGCATGCATAATCAAAAGGAATCCCCAAAGCAGTCGGCGGGGGTGACCACAGGGAAACATCCCTGCATAAAAGGCCTTAGTAGGTATTTGACAAGTCCTTCACTGTAATACACAATTAGGAAGGAATGCACACAATTGGCTTTTTACACACATGCATTCTCAGCAGCCCAGTTGAGTTCCACCATTCCCATTTATGCCGCATAACTGCTCTGCTCAGCCAGCAATTGTTTAAATAGACCATTAGATCATGCACACATCAAATAAATAAGTCATAAGTTAATGATGTGTTTCAATAAAATCCTACCCCCTCAGAGTTTGTCTAAATCGGTAGAGAAAAGTGGGGCATAAAAACCAACTCCTCCTCCTTCTCCTCCTCCTACCCTCCTCCTCCTCCTCCTCCTCCTCCTCCTCCTCCTCCTCCTCCTCCTCCTTCTTCTTCTTCTTCTTCTTCTTCTTCTTCTTCTTCTTCTTCTTCTTCTTCTTCTTCTTCTTCTTCTTCTTCTTCTTCTTCTTCTTCTTCTTCCGTTAGTGAAGGTAATGGCCACTGATCAGTTTGAAGCAGGAGCATCTTTATTCACGGGCAGTTTTGTCAAAACCTGATGCCAACTGGTTTGGCAGGCACTTGCAGCTGCTTCAGAATGTACTAAACAGACTGAACGATCAACTCACATCTGATCACCACCTTCAAACACTATGAGACTACATTGCTTATGAAATTCCAGCATCCCTTGCTTCCACTACTTTAATTTTCATTAACTACTGCCCTTTATGATGTGTTAAAACATATAGATGCTGCCAATTACTATCCCACCATTACAAAACCCCCTTCCCCTGGAGACTTGCCTCTTTCAACACTGCCAAATGACAATATTTCTGCTTGGGTTTTAGCTTCCAGTCGTTTTGTGTATAGTTTTCCCTTTTAATTTATCTATCTTTTGATCAAGTGCCAGGTTTTTAATCTGGATCCCATCACCCTGAAATCTGAGGACTAGGATGAGGTCAAGAGTTAACCATCTACCTTGTTCCTTTGACATTCAGAGCTAATGGACAAATAACAATTCCAACTGTTAAGCCTCCTTCACTTCCAAAGTCACAGCCCTCACCCTTTTTCAGCCAATAGACAGCCACTTATTGGGTCTTCAGTAGGCTTCTGGAGCTAAGGACTTTTATGCCATTTATGCTTGGTAATTAGCAGCGCATTCCAGGCTGAAGTGCCCTGTATATTTTTTTGAGTTTTTCACGCTGAACCGTCATTTAGGAAGTGACTGCAAAGCTGGTTCATACCTGCTTTGCATTTCTTAAAAGCCCCTTTAACGCGACCTTTTGTGTTTGCTCTGCCCCCGCCTCGAAGAATCCCCTGAAGGAAGCATGCAAAATCACACAGCCAAGGCTTAGCTGTGCAAACGACTATTGCTAATGGAAGGAATGAAGGAGCAGCTGAGGCGGTGTGTGAAATTTCTCCTTTTGCATCGGGTCCGTGAGTAGGCATTTTAAAGGTTACATTTTTAAAAAGAGCTTTGTGCAAGCATCAAAGATGACCCTGCATAAATGGCCTTAAAAATCTATCTTCATTGAGGCAGGCATTAAAGGAGGTGGTTGTGGCACGTTGAGTTAATTAATTTAGGCTATTATTATAGTTTGTATGAACGTGAAGAGACAATATTATATTGACTTCAGGGAGGCAAAGCAGATTCCATTAAAACCTGTTGAACCACACCATCCCTCCAACACATTCATTTTCTTCGCAAGATAATATAACATCTTAATTAGATTGTCAAGAGCATCAGAAGTGAGTACTGCATTTGTAAGGTATGCTCTGCTATTATAATTAAGATTTTCTTTTATAGTACCAGATTAATATGTGGGGTTTATCAGGGTTTCATATCTGTTGGAAGTTTGCCCCTCCTGCACCCTGGAATGGAGGCATGAGAAGAAAATGTAAGGGCCAAATTAAAACAGTACCCAGACCCCTGAAACCAGTGTGAAGTAGGTGAACTCCCCCAAGACAATCTGAAGAAACCAAAACATTCTTGCTGGGCCCCAAATGGCAAAGAGCTTGTCCCATATGGCAAGTGGGCAAGGAGCAGCAGTAAGAGACCACAGTCAGGAGGTATAAGTAGCTTAAATAGCGGTTCCTTGCATACTGAACACAAGAACATAAGAAAAGCCATGTTGAATCAGACCAAGGCCCATCAAGTCCAGCAGTCTGTTCACACAGTGGCCAACAAGGTGCCTCTAAGAAGCCTACAAATAAAATGACTGCAGCAGCATCCTGCCTGTGTTCCACAGCACCTAATACATGCTCCTCTGATACTGGAGGAGAATAGGTATGCCTCACGACTAGCATCCATTTTGACTAGTAGCCATGGATAGCTATGAACGTGTCCACTCCCCTCTTAACGCTTTCCAAGTTGGCAGCCATAACCACATCCTGGGGCAGGGAGTTCCACAACTGCCTATTGACTGTGCCACTCAAGGTGCCCGGCTCAGTCCTCACGCTCCCTTCCTCACGGAGAGAGGAGCAAAAAAACCCCATTCCCATTGGGGTGGGCAGTGTCATTATTTTTATTGTTCAGAGATTAAATCCCTTTACCAGTTAAGACAAACATAATGTGCAAGACAGAGGCATTTAGGGCCTAATTCAAACCAAGACTGCTGCTACTTTACATTGTCTGCTGTTGTGTCTGCACAGCCAGAAACACCAGCAATCACAGGGTGGTCGTGGCAGATGTAAGAAAGTATTCGCAGACACCAACACATTAGAACCGTTTAATTATTAGTTCACTGACTACAGTTGCTCAGCAAAAATGAAGTCAAATTAACAGGTACTTGCGTAGTCCCGGCTTTCAGAGCTGGGATCCACAACTAACAATGTGAAAAAGAAGAATTTTCCTCAGAAAGAGAAACAATAGCATTAGGCTTTATTTTTAAATAATGGGATCAGAAGGGTGGGGACGCAGTTCAGGGTTCACCCAAATGGTGCTTCTAAATGCCATTCATTAATATGGGGAGAACTAAATTGCTGCACTTTAATAACAAGGGTGCAGATTGGCAAAAGCTTTTCACCACCTGTGAAGTAAGCAAGCCTGTCTAGAACAGACAGCAGTATTTGGTAGGGGACGGTACCTCTCATTCTCCTTCAGAAAGTAGCTCCAAGGTTGTGGGTTGGTCCCCTTTCCAAATATAGTTGGTAAGGAAGGCATTCCTTTACCAATTTTAGGGGCTAAAACCTGTGGTTTGAAATAACAAGGGGAAGGCTGACGTTTGGAAAAGCACGCCTGGAGCCACCTGTTGTAATAACCTCAGTGATGAATAGGAAAATGAAATATTTGGGAGAAGCGGTCGGTTTTGTGCTTCAGTGAAAAGCTTTGTTTTTGGCATGACCTTTAAACTCACAAATGCACAGCACCATGGAGTTTGTAGTTTTCAAGACAGAGATTGCATTTGTTTTCTTTTTCTAATCCATGTTGCAGCATGTTGCTTAAAGCTGTGATTACCCAGGCCCTTGGGCTGGTTCCTGAGCTTCATTCTGGTGTCCCCTTTGACTTTTTTTTTTTTTTTTACTTTTTCCCATCTTCTGCAAGAATTGAAAAATTTGATTAAATATCACTCAATTAAAAAAAAATATTGAACCAGTTAATGGAAACGCCTTTGTGGGATAAATGCTGGTACTGATTCTGA
Organism: Euleptes europaea; assembly: GCF_029931775.1. Taxonomy (NCBI): domain Eukaryota; kingdom Metazoa; phylum Chordata; class Lepidosauria; order Squamata; family Sphaerodactylidae; genus Euleptes; species Euleptes europaea. The sequence continues at coordinate 60,138,692 of NC_079319.1, forward strand.
CCAGGATAGTAGAACTGTCGCTTGTAGGGAACTATGTCTTTTATAAAATGAGATCGTTTCCATGGAACCTGACGCATTTTCTAGGGTTGCCAACTGTGGGTTTGGAAATTTTAGGAGATTTGGGGGTGGAGCCTGGAGATGATGGGCTTTGGGAAGAGTGTATAATGGGACTTCAGCAGTGTATAATGTTATACCATCCACCCTCCAAGCAGCTATTTTCTCCAGTGGAATAAATCCCTGTCATCTGGGTATCCATTTTAATTCTGAAAGATCTCTACCACAAATCCCTGAGTTTGGCAAAATTTGGGTCAGGGGCCCCAATTTTATTGGCCTCTATTTTCCCTTCATTTGGGGGCCAATAAAATTGTTACCAAACTCAGTGGTTTGTGCAAGGAGAGGCACCAGCAGCTCATTAAAATTTAAAGAGCATGACTCCATTACAATCTATGGGAAACCTTGGTTGGCTGTGAGGGGCGCATTTTTTAAAGGTAGACACACCAAATTTCAGCATTCTGTCGCTAATCATGCACAGTAAAAAATAAATAAATAAAATTAAAGGAGAAATGAAGCCCCAAGTAGAGGGGAGGGGGAAGGTGTGAGGGGTAGGTGGAATCATTTGGGGAGTTTGGGTGTGGGCATGGGTGGGCCTCAATGGGCAGCAAAATAAAGAACCCCAAGCAGAGCATTTCCGCATGTTCAGTGAAGCCGACTCAGAACCGGCTTGAGAAAAAACCTTGCAGTAAAAGTGCTCATAAAAAAGCTAGAGAAAAGCTGAGGAAAAATCATTAGGGGGCAAAACATGGGTGGAACAGAAGAAAAGTGAAATAATCCAGGGCCAAAACTGAGAAAAACCACATGTGCGGAATAGGCTATGTTTTGATTCTATAAAAGTGTACTGATTTGTATTTAGCAATGTCACATAAGGATGTATGAAAATTTTGAACATTTCCATGGAGTATTATTGTTTTCTCCTTTATTGTCTCAGATACCAATGGATATTGTACGGTATCCTGGATAAGTTTGTTTGTAATAACCGTGGGTTAATAAGATGTGTCTCAGAAATGTTCATCCAAATTGATTCTTTCCATTTGTTTCCAGATAATATGGGTACAGATGTGCATTCGAATGGAGAGACTGCCCTTTGGTTTCAATGAGATAAGCTTTCAGAAGTAGTTTCCCATTCTTAAACCCTCCAGCAAGTTGCTGCAAATGTTTGTGCACCTAATTATCAATTCCCCACTGGATGATAAATTCGATAGAATTAGATAGAATGTGGATTGTAGGTAATTATTCCCACTAGCAGAACTGCAACATCTACTTCAGAAACGGATTGTGCTGGTTTGCTTTGGCACCCTAATGAGGCATAAATTTTGACTATCATTCAGCTTCTCTTTAGGAATGGAAATCAGCTTATAGATAATGATGTAAAACTTTACCACATCTTCTCATTTCCAAAGATCAATGGTGTATTTTGGAGACAAACTTTTTTCCCCTTCTGGTTACTCTTATCTTGCAATCATGAAGGGGGGGGGGGCAAATGCCCATAGGAGTTCAATCAATCAATCAATATCAGCTCTGATTAAAATTAATGTTGGGTTTAAAATAATAAAATCAAATAATAAAAGTTGATGATTCTGGGAAGGATGATTTGAAGAGGAGGAGGAAAGATCTTCTATGAAGAAGGGTTTTCAGTTAGCCGTTTACGAATCCCACTAGACTGGAGGCAAAATTTGGCTACTTGAATGGTTATCTCCCGAGAGGAGTCTGTTAAGAGAAGGGAAACTTTAGCTTCTTCTGATCTCCCAGGAAAGGATGACAATATGGGGAGAATGTACTGCGATATTATGTCGTTGTAGAAGGGACATTGCAGCAGAACATGTTCTATTGTTTCCACTCTCTCTGTTTTGCATGGGTATAGTCGTTGATGAAAGGGAGTATGGAGAGCCCATAGGAGTTGGTGTTACCCCGTACCAATGTAAGTGCCCTTTTGCACCATGACCTGCGCTGGCACGGTGGCACTTATGCTGGCCCTGGAGAGCGATGCAGCAGCACGGTTCTGGGACAGCGGTGCAGCCTCCCCACTGACATTGTCCTGGCGGAGCTCCCCACACCAGTATCCTGGGAGGCATTCCTGGGGTATTCCTGGTGGCAGAGCTGCCTTTACACAACTTCCTAACCCCTTTTGGCTGGAGAACTCCCTCTATCGCTGCAGCAGGGCTACACCAGCAATAGCTGGTGCAGCATCACTAATCTCTATGGGGCATTTTTGCAGTTTTTCTTTTAAAAATGCTTTTAAATTTGATTTTTCCAGCCGGGAAGCCACTGAGGAGGTGGTGCAGCTGTGCCACTCTAAGCCGCCGCGTTTCTACCCTCCCCCTTAAGAATGGGCCTCTAGTCTTCTTGGGGAAGGTTCCACAGAAGCAGTGAAATGTGAACAAATGTTTCACATTAGTTTCCTTTACCCAGACATACCAAACTTCCCCAGTACAGTAGCAGTGCGATCCTAAGCAGAATTGCACCCTTCTAAACCCATTTATTTCAATGGACTTATAAGGGTGGCACTGTAACAAGGCATGATGTTTTTATCCTGTTCACTTATGGAAGGTGTCCCAATACCCTCTGAACATTTTTGGTGCACTTCTCTTTAACTTTTCTACTTCTATTTTCTCCTTTTGGTCACGGAGCAACCCGAATTTCACATGGTACTCAAGCTGTGAATGACCTTGTTATCTGTATAGACTATGACAATATTTGAAATGATAGCATGTGAACAGTTATTGCCCTGATTAAAGAATTTTAGTAGATTAACTGCCTTTTAATTGGCTATTAATTGCATTTAAACAATGCAGATGTTACCAAAATCTCAACAGATTCCCATTTAACATATTGAAGGAAGTGTAATATTACTTGCAATTTAATAAACAACAACAACAATAAAACACCACTCAAGAGTTGGGGTTAATTTTTTCCAGTTCCACTAACTGATACGAAACCAAAACAGCTATACTAACAAACACGTTCCCTTTAATCAGTCTTACCGATTAAAATTGACCCCGGTGAGTAGTAAACTAAAGCTTTGGTTGATTAATTTACCAATTAAACCTGTTACAGCTTGCAGACTCAATTTTTATACATCCTCTAATCCTAATGATTACACATTAGTCTATTATCCTATAGAGGATAATTAAGTCTTTGGCATTTTTTTCCCAGTTTGGAGGGTCCATTGGTGAAAGGTAGCACATATGCTTTGCATGTGCAAGGCCCCCAGTTCAATCCCTGCTATGTCCTTTGTCTTAAAAGCTGCTGGAGAATAAAGGAGATGGGAAATAGGCTAGGCAAGTGGGGACCTGTGAAACTGACTGGGCGGGGAAAATCCCATCTCCCCCAACCATCACTTATCTTACAGTAGGGGGGGCCTAGCCCGCTGCCAGCTCCTGGGCTCCCCCGCTGCCACACTCCCTACTCCACTGCACTCTCAGGATCCCCAGCCCTCTTCCACAAACACACAGAGGGTAGCGCTGCCGGAACTGCCATGACTCTCAACTCTCCCCCTCCCACCTGAAGGGTGGTGCTCCCTGTACTGCTGCAGCTCCCAGCTTCTTCCCCCTCACCTGAAGGGCAACACTTCCCAGACCACCCTGACTCCTGGCTTCTCCACCTCCACCTGAAGGGCAACATCAAACATAGTGGCCAAGCCTGAGAGGATCTATACCGCCGGCAGCTCATATGGTAAAAGCATGTGCGCACATGCACAGACAATGCTATTTTTTAAATCAGGGGAATTTAAACTCAGGGAGCAGACTTGGGAATTGGATATCTAGATGGACCAATGGTCTGACCTTTTATACGGCAGCTTCATAAGCCACATGACCATGATGCTTTAAAAACTTTGAATCTACAACAACATCCTGTTCTGCTAATTTTCATTCCCCTAATTCTCTTTGCCTAGGATTTTATTCTCCTTACATAATACTTTTTTGCAGAGTGAAATCCACCGCTTGTCAGTCAGTAGAAAAAAGGAACCAAGCATTTTCAATCTGCAGTTGCATAAATTACTTGCTTGAAGAAAGAGCCCTAAGGCGCTACACGATATAAAGTGGCAGACACTATTCTTATTTGTAAAGGGGAGATGTCCTCTTGTTTCTCTCCCAGCTCTCCTAGTTTTAACACAAGAATCTGCCTCTGAGATGTAGCAAAGAAAAACAGACATTTAAACATACACTTATAATCTGATTCTTATGAATGATTAAGGAAAACCCTTGTTGGAAAGAGCTGAAATCAGCAAATGTAATCGAGTAGCCAGGTGACTGTGAACCAGGAAGATGCCAGTCCAGATCTTTCCCCTGCTGCTCACTAGGGAGCCATGGGGAGTCACTCTCAGCTTCACTCCCCTGTTTCATGGGACAGGCAACGGCTCAGTGGTAGAACACTTGCTTTGCACGAGGAAGGTCTCAAGTTCATCCCCTAACATTTAAAGGGTCCCAGATAGTAGCTAGTAATACAGACCTTTTGGTACCTGACATCCTGGATTGCTTTTGCTAGTTTGAATAGGCAGAATTGAACTGGATGAACCAGTGGCCAGGCTGGTCAGTGTAAATCAAGCAGCTTTATATATTTATATAAGTGTGTGTACTCACACATACTCCCCAGAGAGCCCTTTGGTCATCTGCTGGCAATTTGCTGGTGGTCCCAGGCCTGAAGTCCATCCAGCTGACCTCAACTAGGGCCAGAGCCTTCTTGGCTATGGCCCCTGCTTGGTGGAACTCTCTGTTGAAGGAAACCTGGGCCATTAAAGATCTGGCCCAGTTCCGCTGGGCCTGCAACACAGAGATGTTCCACCAGGCCCACAGTTAGGGACAGCAATGGTCTATATGGCTAACATTTTATGCCAGCCTGGATTTGCTGCCCAGCCTCCACCTTCTCAGATCTCCCAATGGTCATCTGGACTGCCATCAGTTGCTACACCCCTCACCCAGTTTTACTGTAGGGTCATCCTTTTACTTTTATCCGGGGTTTGCTGATTTTTATTAAGTGCCACCTTATATGATTTTAGATGTAATGAATTGAACATGCTTGTTGTGGTTTTAATAGTTAAGTTTTATAATATTCTGGTAGAATGTGTTGTTAGCTGTCCTGAGCCCCACTAGGTGGGGGGGGGGAATGGGGACGGGATACGAGTAGAAGCAATGAATAAATAATATTTGTGATACACTTTTTAGACACTTTCCTATCAAACATAACTAAAGTAATCCCTTGCACACTCTTAGTCACAAAAATCAAGTCTTTCAGAACAATGTTCTGGGGATTGTTCAACAAATCATCTCTATGGGGCATCATGATTATATTTCCAGTTGAGAGGCAGGAACCCCAACTGGCCGGAAGGGCAGATCCTGACTCACTCATCCTACTTGGAACCAGGAACCCCGCAGAGTCCTGGTGACAACATCTCAATCGCTGCTGCTTACCCAGAGGGGAGGGCCCCACAAGGGCTTGGTGGTGGCACCAAGACCTGCTTGGCTTCACTCAGAAGTAAGAATAGGTGGGTGAAGGAGGCAAGGGGATGATATTGGCAAGGGGAAGAAAAGAATAGCAGAACAGCCAGGGGTTGGAAGTGGGGGAAAAGAAGAGTGTGTTGGAAAAGGAAGAAAAGGAGGAAAGTTGAGTGGGAGAAAAGACCAGACGAATGATGCCTCCGCACAACAAGACTTAACTGGTAACACTCTGGATGCCACCAACAGCCCAGTCTCTCCAGAAAAGCTAGAACATGGTAAGGATGGGCCATTGAGAAGAATCACACAGTCCAGTCTTGTTATCTGAATAACTTTTAGAACACAGCGAAAAGCAACGGTAAGAAGCTGTAAATAGGCAAGGATACACAATGAATAATAGAAGCAGATACCAGTAAACATCTTTCAGATGCTAGGAGAGAGAATAATTTTATCTAGGAAAAGTTGAATGGCTTTTTCAACAGAAGCTAGCTGTTGTATGAGAGCAACTTTTACTGATAAATACAGCTCTATGATATTTAGAATACGGAATTAAAGATGTTTGTTTAAAAAAATACATTTGGCGGTCTGGTTTTAGGCAATAAAAACTGGAAAGAAATGCTCAAGGGATATACAGCCAAACCACTCAAAAAGACAAAACTACAAAGCAAGTCAATAAGAAAACTAATTTGCACGGTGTTGTTAGAACATATGCAACATCATTATTTAACAGGCTATGTTACATTAAGTAGTTTTGAACATTTAATACCCATGGAGGCATATGTATAAAGACTAAACCAGATGGTCAGCTCCTTGCTCCATGAACATTGGAATGAATTCCTAAGTACAATGTCTATTCACAAGCAAACTCAACTACTGAAATGTACAAAGTCTGATGTTGCCCACATATTATTTTTACACTTGGATTGTGGTAGAACAACTTGATGAAACCATATTAGGTAGGGAAAAGTCCCCAAGGAGTCATTATTATTAAATTGTGTAGCTGCTACTGAATCATAAAGCTTCATTTAGTTGTAGTCCTCTCCTCTTAACTTGCAGAGCAGAGTATATTTTTCTACAAAATGTATTGAAATGCTCTCTTTTTTTGCATTGCATTGCTAGGTTTTCAAGGCTACCGAGAGATTCTGCTACTGACAACTGGTTTCCCTTCTTGCAATATCCCTAGGACCCCCCCCCCAAGCCAAAATTAATATTTGGTTTGGCATATATTTACAGGTATAGTAAATCTGTCTCCTGGACAATCACATTTGTGTTGTACAGTGGATTAATAAAGTGCTGCTCTTTGTTTCTTGTAATATATACTTTACACTACAAATGGCACCAAAGTAACATTATTTGTAGTTGGCATTTCATCTGGAATGACATAAGCACCAAGGACCAAATTGTCATCTCCCCACATGTTCATAATTAATATGTGATAGATCATTATCTGTCTGCCATATATTGCTGGAAATAACCTAGGGGAGTGATTCCTGCATCTTTAGGATAGTAATTCCAGTTTCCAAAGTCTAGGTTACCAGGTTGTCTTGAAGGGCAGCTCCACATGGAACATGTTACAATAGTCTAGCCTCAAGATTACAGTAGCATTGATCCATAGAAACAGACTAGCTGGGCAGCCCATTCCTGAGCTCTAGGGCCACAAGAGCTCAGGAGGTGTGCCAGTGGCGCCGGCACCCGGGCCACTTGTGCTGCCAAAAGAGGCGTGGACACCAGCGTTGGGCCACTCATGCTGGCATGGCCCTGCTGTCCTGGGATGCCAGCTCAACCTCCCACTGGTGTCCCACCGGCCTCAAATCCCCACACCACCATCCCAGGGTGTTCCTGGGGCGGAGCTGCCAGTAGGCTTCTTTCTGGCCCCTATCTGGAATGGGAACGCCCCCCTCTGAAATAGCGTCGCCACGCCAGGTGTTTCCTGGTTCAGCCTCACTGTTTTCAATGAGGCAAAATGCCCCATTTCTTATTTTATTTTTACATTTAAAAAGGCTTTTTAAAGCCTTTCGGCAGCTGGGGAACCTCTTCGGAAGTACTGCAGCGGTGTCTTGGCTACACCGTCTCCAGCCACCGAAAGGCTCAGGAATGAGCTGTAAGACAGAAGGGGAAATAATCTATGTGTAAGATAGTTGAAAGAAGGTGCTCTTAGAGACAGCACCATCCATTATTCTCTAAGAGCAACACTGGTCCCAGGAGTACTCCTACTGTCTGATATAATAAGACTGACTGAAACCACTGAAGCCTTATTCTCTCTAATATCCCACTGTAAAATACAATCATCAACTGTATTAAAGGAGGCTTTTGAAGGGCTGTGTTGCCTTTTCTATTTTTAGGGTAAGATTGGCCCCCTGTCTCAGTTCCAAGGCCAGGCCAGACTGAAATGGACCAAGGAAAATGTATCATCCAGGAATACAGGAAGTTGCCACTTCTTAGTTGACCACCTATAATTGGCCTCATCCGCCTTATTTAAAGAGGATGTTTTCCACTCATCAGTAGCTGAATTTTAGCCTCCTTCAAATGTTTTTTGAAATATTCCCTTCATGAAATGAGTTGGAAACCCAGATTGGAACAACCATTTACAATTTTACCAGCCAATAAAGGGTAGGGATCCAAATTGCAAATGGTAGCCCTCAGTACCCCAAGGATCTCATCTGTGTAAGTCAGGAAGACAAAGCCTAAACGATTCTCATACCTCTACTGCATGACCTAGTAAGTAAGTAAATATTTATTATTGTCCTAGACCAGAATGCTATTATTTACATAGAATTGAATGACCTATATTCAAGTTGGTGTCTGGGTCAGATTTGAACACAGCGATTTTAACATCATCCATACAAAAGAAAATCCCCAAGAACGGAGCAATATGGCAAACAGAAGACATTGTTTGCTGTTGAACTATTAAATAAATGAAGAAATGGGTGGGGGGACAACTGAGAAGAAAAGGAAAAATTTCATCCCTGAAAAGAGGTGCATAGAGGGTAAAAGAAATTCCTTCTCCCTGAATAAGGTTGGTAAGAATTGTTAGGTAGATTTGGTTACATGTTCTGTGTAATTCTGTAACTTTGGTACAAGCTGTGTCAGTATTTGGCTTGCAGACTAAGCAATTTAGCGTTCAGCAGACATACTCTGCCAGGAGGTGAAAAGGAGCTAGTTTGATATGGATGGTATGCAGGTTCCTTCCAGGGGCTGTCACCTCCCTTCCTCCCCCCTCACAACCTGACATCTGAATTTGACAGGTTTCCAATATTCTGACCTGTTAGTATTCTCCTATCTGATGTTCTGCCTTGCTCTCTTCTTCCTGTTGTGCAAATTGATGCTGCCCCAGTGGTTTGAGGATGCTGTAATTAGAGAAGAGGCAGCAACTGTGAATCTAGAGGGGAAGCAGGGAGTAGAGACTCTCTTGCATACATGATGGGGTGATGATTGTGGTGGTCTCGACTTCAAGGGTGCCGGGAAAGGGTGATCGTTTACAGAGAGAACAAGACATAGAAGTGTTCTCACAGTGCCCATAGGTCATATTGCTTCACACATTCTGGAAACGCTGAGATCTGAAAACAGACAGAGAATATCATTTCTAATATGAACAGCAACCTTGGAAAGGAACTCTTAAACCGTAACTGTGCTCATGGGGATGTGAACCTTGGAAGGGTGGGTGGCTGCATTCATAATCAATGACTCCTGCTTAATTTTTTATTTCTGTTTGAAAGATGTTATAATGCTTTGCCAAAAAAAACAAAAAAAACCTTCCCACAATATTTAGCACAAGGTATTATGGACAGCAGCTGCCACATGGAATTGTAGCAAGGGGGAGAGATGATGGTGTTGTTCAGCATAAGGCATTAAACGCGGGGTCATCTGCTGAAGCTGGAGGGTGAGAAATTAAAAAAAGGTAAAAGGAAGTATTTCTTCACACAACACATAGTTAAATTGTGGAACTCCCTGCCCCAGTATGTTGTGATGGCTGACAACTTGGAAGGCTTTAAGAGGAGAGGGGATATGTTCATGGAGGAGAGGGCTATCCATGGCTACTAATAAAAATGAATACTAGTCGTGATGCATACCTATTCTCTTTAGTATGAGAGGAGCATGCCTATTATATTAGGTGCTGTGGAATACAGTCAGGATGCTGCTGCAGTCGTCTTGTTTGTGGGCTTCCTAGAGGCACCTTGGTTGGCCACTGTGAGAACGGACTGGTGAACTTGATGGGCCTTGGTCTGATCCAGCATGGCTTTTCTTATGTTCTTAATCAAACCACCTACATTCTTTTGACATTTTATTGGGTGGTTTCTGCATCATCAAAATATACAAGGACTTTTAAATAAAGCAAAAAAAGTGATGTGAATGAAGAGAATTTCATAAGCAGCCCTGCTATAAAGGGATCAGGGAGAATTATTAGAAACCATCACCACTATTATTCTCTCTGGCCATGGCTTTTGAACAGCTTTTCCTGAATAATTCCTGAAGTTTATTAAAATTGAATAATTATTATTGCTTCAGAGAGAGAAAGTGAGAGCAGATTAAAAGAGGGCTATCTCATTTGCAATCTGCCTGAACTTCTAATCTGTTTAGCAACTCCAGAACACCTCACCTACTCTCCTTGGGATGACGCTTGCCTTTCACAAACATAGCAGCTCTCTCAATTCCATGTACAACAATGTAGAATGCCAGGATCATATGGTTACTTCTAGGTCAGCATCAGCAATGATAAGCAAAATGTGGTGCAAACATGCAGTAAACCCATGTTATAGGACAAATCATGTGTGTGTGTTTTTCTTGCCCGCACTACTGATGTAACACAGAATCCAGCTATACCAAAGTGACCTTCTGGTAGAAGCCACACTACAATTGTAATGCATGTATTTTGTGAGGCTATTTTCATGTCCTGATCCCCCCCCCACTAAATTAGTCACTTTTTAATGTTCTGTTGTATCAATTGCACATAAATGACACATAACTTGAATATGATATGAGATATGACATATGAGCAGTGTGTTACAGCAATCCATATCCATCACAATAACACCTCTCCCTACAGGGACAAATTGGGCACCAAAGTTAGTATTAGAGGAATTGCAGCATATTCGGATGTTTTAATTTTGTAATCAAATTTTATGTATATTCACTATGTTGGTAGTCGCCTTGAGCCTGGCCCAGCTGGGGGAGGGCGGGGTACAAATAAAAGTTTGTTGTTGTTGTTGTTTGGTGTGTGGCATTTATGTGCAACTGATACAACATAGCATGAAAATGGTATGAGGACCAAACAAATCTGGAACACCAGCAATTAAACAGGGCAAAATGAAAAGGCTCAGAATAGCAACATATCAAAAACAAATGGCATAAAAAGACATACTTGTACATACCTAGCCTCGTTTTAGAACCCAGAAATCAAAGGCTTTGCCTGCCTTCTAGGAAACAGCAAACTTAGTAATGTTATGACAGAGCGTCAATATTTTGAGAACTGATGGGGAAAAACCAGTCTCAAAAAAAGCCATAGGACCTTCAAACATCACATATGCTCTGTCTGATTAAAATGCCTACTTGGCCATTATTGGAAAAAATCTTACGAAATAAATAAAAATACTACCTACCACAATGAATGTCATTCTAAAACAATTTTTGCTAATAAACATTAGAAGTTAGTAGATCTCTTCACAACTTCAGTGCTGCAAAGGTCCATGCAATCATGTTGAATCTTAACTTAAACAGAGATATATTAGAATCAAGTTGACTTATGTTTACAGTACAACAGAGCTAATTTGCGCTAAGAAGAAAAACAGAAGCAGAGAACGATGGAAATGAAAACGGCTGAATGTGAAAGCTCCGTTCAGCAGAAGCTGCAATACCCAATGGAGAAATGTTATTCTTCATTCCCTCTAGGAGCTGCCAAGTTCCACACTACTCTCCCCCATAGTTTTGTACCCTATGGTGACAAAGACTGATAGGAGAATTAGAAGGAGAGGACATTTGAGCACATGGAAGGTAGCCCAGAGCGAGAGAAGGTAAACTTTTAATTCTTTAATTTGGATGGAAATGACACCTCAGTTAACCCAGGAGCAAAACTTGCCATGATGGATGTGAGCTGCTACTAGGCTGTGTTACAGGCACAAGAGCAAGTATTTGGGGATTTGGTGCTTGTAATTCACAATGGCAAACTACGAGTGCAGCTGGTTCAGCTTTGATGTGATTGTGACTGCTACTATTACTATTTTTCTGAGATAGGCGTATTTAAAGCTTTTCAAACTATGGCTCGAATGTTGTATACATTGAAAGAAACAGTAATAGGGATTTTTGTTCCTTTTTTGTAAACAGTGCATGCCATTGCCTCTGGCTTGGTAATGGGATACCTGTCTGTTCATCCCACACGGAGAGAATCACATGTCAAAAGTTCATGTAAGAGCCATACGTTTTGGTTTATATTAGTGTACATTTATGTATTTATTATTAGTTTTGGACTTATTTCCCTCCCTCTGTCCCGGCTGAAATTCATTGTACAAGCCAAAGTATTGAATTTAACTCCCTTGGATTTGGGAATCAATAAAAAAATATCACTAAAATGCTAAACCTGAAACCATTTTAAAGCTGTATGATTTAATGCAGGCACATTGTTTCATTGGTTCTTCTTTTTATGCCAGGTCAAGATTTTTTGCGTAAATATGCAACATGATATTATTGATACTAAAAAAAAGACCTAGCGCCTTGGATGCGAAAGGCAATAAAGATAATCATTTCAATAATACCACCACAACCACTTCTCAGCTGAAAAAGATGATGTCATTCACCCTTTGCTCTACCTGATACAATAACCATGGCCTATTTGATGAATGGGATGGTGAAAAAGAGGCACCAGAGTTCATATTCCATACATCTCCCATCTATCAGTTTGTAATTAAGTCTACTGCTATTGGGAGAAGTGATGGGCTGGGCCCAGCCTGCTTTGCCAAACCAGCCCCTTCCCCACACCTGTAACCACAAACCAACCATGGAAAGAAAAGCAAAGTCTCTGACTCACCAAGCCAAAATGTGTTTGGCATAGAGGGATGAACCATTCTTCCTGCCCTTTACCAGACCTGGCTTCTGGATGTTTCTTTGAGGGGGTACACTGGAAATATATTGCACCTTTTGCATGATTGTGGAATCATCTTCAGAAAGATTGCCTCCCATGGAAATTGTGTGACCTGCCACCGTCTACAGAGACATCTCAATATCCTTTGCATTTCTGATGCCAGAGGTATGGGAAAAATGCACTCCCCCCAATTTTTTTGGCTTTAAGATGCCTTGAGTGAGGGAGAAAGCATCTAGTGTGATATTAAACTTGACCAAAGAACACACAGCGTAAGTCACTTATGGAAGGGAGCACACTAATTTTTGGCACAATATCAGTAAGTCTCCTTTGAACTCTGGCAAAATATTAATAAGTCTCCTTTGAACTCCCAAAGCGTCTTACTTTTTTTTTTTTTTGCTATAAATAACTGCTCAACTTTGCTGGATAATAAACAAAGCTCTTGAATTTACATGATAAACACAACCATTAATCCGGGAAGAACCATTCCCCATCTCCTGGTTCCTATCAACAGATCTGTGTCAAGAATGCCATCTTGTCTAAATCACTCTTCATCAAATCTGTTTTAGGCATGCTTTTTCTGGTAGCTCTTCTAAAATAGGCTGGCTGCCCCGCCCTACTACAGCCTGGACTTGCACCAATGGGCTCCCAGATCTTTGAAAGAAATCAATTAGAACATGATCCAAAGTCCACTATTGGCCAACCAGCTTTGGCCCAATGCCATCATGGATTCCAGTTCTGTATCAAAATAAGCCTATAGAAGATTTCTTCCATTGGACTCAGGTAAATCCAGGCGTGTAAGAAGGGTATCCCCCGACTAACATCTTTGCAGTTGGTTCACCTCCAAAACCATCTTCCATCACAATGAAGACAAAGTCACCAGACACTTTCTCGTAAAGACATGTGGAGTAGGAGTTCCTCTCTTCCATTCTGCCTTCCTTCCTGAAAATAGCCCCTACCACCTTTTTCCCATTCACCTTCTCTTAGTTTCTCCATCTCCCATTCAGAACAGGCTTGCCTTACTGCCCACAAACCTTTTCCATTCCATCCTCATTTGGGACCCCCTCCTTTCTAGCTTAAATTATGATCTTATTTATGCACCACAACTTTTCATCCCTCGCCTATCTGCTTTCTCTGAGTTGGTTTGCTCCACATTAGCAAAGGGGAGGAACACAATCTGGAGCAAAAATAGCTGTAACTGAGTATTTAGTTACTGAGTATTGGTAATTAATGTACCTAATTAGTGTGTTAGGATTGTGCAAAGTGATTTAAAAAAAATGATTTCTATCTTGCTTTTTTCATACTAATCTCATTTTCTAGTTAATAGCTTGATCAGAGTAATAAAGTTACTTGCTGGTTAAACTATTGTCTTTTTTCCATCCTTTTTTTATCTGAGATTTATTGTGTCAGGATAGGAATTGCATATACAACAGACTATAAGGTCCCCCTTTTACCTCTGGGCTCATGTTCTGGATTTTTCACATGGAAGGCATGCTCTCACATGCCAATTTGGGTATGATGTTCCGTGGTAAAGAGGCCTGAGTGATGTACGGTGACAGTTTTGGAGAAGGTCCAGATCAGGGGTGGTGAGCATATCCTGACCCCAACCATCACACTGTTCCATGATAGTGCTTTACCTTCTCTACAGAAATTAATGGCAGTAATACCCTTTTTTTATAGGAAGGAAATAGATAGACTCAGAACAGGACACCACTGTACATTGCAATAAAAAGGAAGCACATTGACATAACCAGGAGCAGCTGAACAGTGGAAGTTTAATTTGTTAGCTCTATGAGCATCATAGAAATTCACTAGCTATTTTTCACTTCAAGACAATAAAGAGAAGAAAGACGACAGCATGATATGAACACATAGGTATATTGTTGTGGTAGAAAAATTGGTTGCTTTATTGAATTGTTCAACTATATATCTTTGTCAAGAACCCCCAAGGAGACTTCAATTTAATTTGTGCATCTTGTATGTTTTCATATGGTTTTCATTTTGTGTGTGCTTATACAACTGTATTATTTATTCTGTTAGTGTTCATTGTTGCCATCCTTTACCACATTAGTAGAAAAGAGCAAGAGTCCAGTAGCACCTTAAAGATTAACAAAAATATTTTCTGGCAGGGTATGAGCTTTTGTGAGCCACAGCTCACTTCTTTAGATACAGCTAGAATGTAAATCCATCTGTCTTTAAGTAGAGGAGAGTGAATGCAGACAAGCATTAGTATGTCAATGTTAACAGTATGTAAATGTGAATAGCAGGCATGATGGGATTAGGTGTGGTATGCAGAAGAGTCTGTGATGTCCAGCGGAGAGATGGGTGTGGAGAAATCAGCATTGGTAATGAGCCATGAATGCAAGGTCTTTATTCAGCCCAGGTAAATGCATTGACTTTAGTTTGAATATCAACTGTAATTTAGCAGTTTCTCTTTCCAATCTCCCTTTGAAATTCCTTTGTAAGAGAACTGCTACTCGCATGGCTCCACAATATGCCAACTAGGGCTGTTTAAAAAAAAATTCGGTAAAATCTGGATTCGGCAAAATTCAGCCCATTTTTATTCGGGAAATGCCGAAGTCCTAACTCCCCCACTTCGGGTCCGTGCAATTCGGCATGAGATCCGGAGTTCGGGGAAAAATTCAGCTGAATAAAGCCATTAAAAACACAGCCGCGCCTTTCCGTGGCTCCGGGGGGGGATTTTTGGGGGTAGAGGTACAAAACTTTCAGCGTAGTTTGAGGGGACCCTTCTTGCAAGAACCCCCATGTTTTGTAAAGATTGGGTCAGGGGGGCTGAGATATTGGCCCCGAAAGGGGTCCCCCTCCTTAATGTGCTTACCACCCACTCCTGAAGCTCCCAGCCCCGACAAACAGCTGAGCTGCGGGGAGCAAGGGTGGGGCAGGTGCGAAGAAGTTTGCAAACCATGCAAAGTAACACATTTGCAGCCATGCAAACCATGCAAAGCAACATGCAAAGCAACACATTTGCAACCATGCAAAACACCCAAAGCAACATGTTTGCAACCATGCAAAGCAACACCTGATACCTGGGAGTTTGCAAACCATGGAAAGGGACAGAGGCAGCTAGCTATGCATAAGGAGCAGGAGGGGGTGGAATTTCCCCCTTTGCATCAGAGGCAGGACCAGGCAAATGCATTCTTTAAGTCACAATTGGAAATCCAGTTTTGAGAAAGCATCAAAATAGACCTAACCGATCTTATGAATGAGGGAAAACCTGAGGACACACAACTGAAGCCCCCCCTCAAACCAGGGAGAGAGAGACTCAGGGGGCACCCCCCGCAGAACAGGCAAAAGCCCCCTTTGGCTCCCCCCCACCCACAGAAACTGCTCCCTCCCCATACACACACACAGACTCTGCTTTCCCACACACACACACACACACACAGGAGAAAAATTATAGAGAAAAGCCCCCAAATGGGTCTTACTGTGGATGTCTTCTGTTCCATCAGGGGGAACCCCCCCTGCAGAACAGGCAGAATCATCCTTTAGCTTCCCCCCCACCCACAGAAACTGCTCCCTCCCCGCACACACACAGACTCTGCTTTCCCCCCACACACACACACAGGAGAAAAATTATAGAGAGAAGCCCCAAAATGGGTCTTACTGTGGATGTCTTCTGTTCCATCTTCTTCGCACCTGCCCCACCCTTGCTCCCCGCAGCTCAGCTGTTTGTTGGGGCTGGGAGCTTTGGGCGTGGGCGGCAAGCTCTGCTAATTGCAAACCTCCATTGTAAGAGATGCACATTATGGGTGGGGAATAAGACCCAGCTTGGCCACAGGAGAATGCTGCTTACTAACTGATGGTTATGCTGCTGCGCTGAACCCTGAATTTGCTGAATTTATTTGCCGAACACCCCGAACTCGCTGAATTCGGCTCCCCGTTTCCCCACCTTTTTTGAGTTCGGTTCCATCCGAACTAAAAACCACCAAATCAGGGTAAATTCGGCTGTTTTTCAGTTTGGGACGAACCGAATCGACAGCCCTAATGCCAACATTTTCATGGCAGATCTAGAACAACGTTTTCTGAACTCATACCCACTGGCACCTCTCCTTTACTTGAGATTCATTGATGACATTTTCTTTGTCTGGACTCATGGCAAAGAAGCCCTTGAAAGATTTCACCAGGCTTTCAACAACTTCCACCCCACCATCAATCTAACTATGAATTACTTCGAACAAGAAATCAACTTCCTAGACACCACAGTACGGATCCACGGGGGACACACAGGCACCACATTGTATCGGAAACCGACGGATCGGCAAATGTATCTACATGTGTCCAGCCACCACCCCAACCATATCAGACAATCCATTGTCTATAGCCAAGCCCTACGCTATAGTTGCATCTGCTCCAATCCTTCAGACAGAGATACACACTTGAGAGACCTACAGCAAACATTTTTGCAACTACAATATCCTGCTGATATGGTGAGAAAGATGACTGAGAAGGCCAAAATGATACCCAGGCACAACTTACTACAAGATAAGCCCAGAGAGAATGACAACAGAACACCTCTAAAACCAGTCCAACGTATTATTAAGGACCTACGTATTAAGGACCAACGTATTATTAAACACCAACTAAAACCAGTCCAATGTATTATTAAGGACCTACAACCAATGCTGGATTGTGACATTTCCCTCAAGCACTGGGGGGGAGGGGCGTCCCTTTCTTGCTTACAGACAACCGGCTAACCTAAAACAACTTCTCACCCATGATGATAAACTACTTAACAGGAACATGGACTCTGGCACCAAGGCCTGCAACAAACCAAGGTGCCAACTTTGCCCTTATATAGATTCTAGGAACATCATCTCTGGACTCACCAATGTCAGCCATACTATCTCAGGTTCATACTCCTTCTCATCTTCTAATGTGATTTATGCCATCACATGCCAACAATGCCCTTCCACAATCTACATTGAACAAACAGGTCAGTCTCTTAGACAAAGATTAAATGGACATAAGTCTGACATCAGAAACCACAATATTCAAAAACCAGTGGGAGAACATTTCAACCTTCCAGGACATTCTGTTGCAGATTTAAGAGTAGCAGTTCTCTTACAAAGGAATTTCAAAGGGAGATTGGAAAGAGAAACTGCTGAATTACAGTTGATATTCAAACTAAAGTAAATGCATTTACCTGGGCTGAATAAAGACCTTGCATTCATGGCTCATTACCAATGCTGATTTCTCCACACCCATCTCTCCCCTGGACATCACAGACTCTTCTGCATACCACACCTAATCCCATCACGCCTGCTATTCACATTTACATACTGTTAACATTGACATACTAATGCTTGTCTGAATTCACTCTCCTTTACTTAAAGACAGGTGGATTCACTTTCTAGCTGTATCTGAAGAAGTGAGCTGTGGCTCACGAAAGCTCATACCCTGCCAGAAAATATTTTTGTTAGTCTTTAAGGTGCTACTGGACTCTTGCTCTTTTCTACTACTGCAGACAGACTAACACGGCTACCCACTGTGATTTACCATATTAGGTAACAGCTTCACTCTAGAAAGGTATGGATGAAATTTTCATGGCCAAGTTAAAGTAAACTGTGAGACCTTGGATGAATGCTTTTCACAGAACCAACATTTACTACAAACAATTATACAATACAACACAAATCAGAAAAACATGGGAGGAAGCTTTTGCTGTTGGTTTTATATATACATTTCTACTTTTCTGTGTTACATGTTTTTATAACCAATTTATACATACAGTGTGCATCCTTTAGCCATAGAATAAAAATATAATTTATAAAGCTGATTTATTGATATGCAAATAATGCTGAAAGCTGTGTTCATTTTTCAGGGAAAAAATGTTGATGTCACAAAATGGAATGAACCATCATTTAAATTTGAACAAGGGAGACATGAAAATGAAATGGAGATTTGGGGGTCAAAGCTGCAGAGCTGAGAAATTTGAAATCATCCCTATTATGTTTGCTTGAAGCAGACATTACTAGCAACAGGGAAGGAGTGATATGCATCATGGGCTGTGTTATACACCCCCATAATGTAATTAATGTGAACAACAGAGGAACCTCTCCCATTCCTCTGCAAACAGGTAGACATTAGGGACATGATTTATGCCCCTTATGCCATTGTTTGTAACAAAAGATATTATACAGTGAGGGGGAAAAGTATTTGACCCCCTGCTAAATTTGCCCATTTGCCCTCTGACGAAGAAATGACCAGTCCATAATTTTAATGGTAGGTTTATTGTAGCTGTGAGAGACAGAATAACAACAGGAAAACCCCCAGAAACCCAGAAGACAAAAGTCAGAGATTGATGTGCATTTTAATGAGTGAAATAAGTATTTGATCCCCTATCAACCAGCCAGATTAGGGTTAGGGTTAGGGTTAAGGTACTGCTGTCGACAGAAGCAATCAATCCATCAGATTCCAAACTAGCCAACATGACCAGGACCAAAGATCTGTCCAAGGATGTCAGAGACAAGATTGTAGACCTGCACAAGGCTGGACTGGGCTACAAGACTATTGCCAAGCAGCTTGGTGAGAAGGTGACAACCCTAACCCTAACTGTCAACCTCCCTCGGTCTGGGGCTCCATGCAAGATCTCATCTCGTGGAGTTGCAATGATCATGAGAACGGTGATGAAGTAGCCCAGAACTACATGGGGGGAACTTGTCAATGATCTCAGGGCAGCTGGGACCATAGTCACCATGAAAACAGTTGGTAACACACTACGCCGTGAAGGACTGAGATCTTGCAGAGCCCGCAAGGTCCCCTTGCTCAAGACAGCACGTGTACAGGCCCGTCTGCAGTTTGCCAATGCACATCTGAATGACCCAGAGGAGAACTGGGTGGAAGTGTTGTGGTCAGATGAGACCGAATTAGAGCTCTTTGGCATCAACTCAACTCGCCGTGTTTGGAGGAGGAGGAATGCTGACTACGACCCCAAGAACACCATCCCCACCATCAAACATGGAGGGGGACATATTATGCTTTGGGGGTGTTTTTCTGCTAAGGGGACAGGACACCTTTACCGCATCGAAGGGACGATGGACGGGACCATGTATCGTCAAATCTTGGGTGAGCACCTCCTTCCCTCAGCCAGGGCATTGAAAATGGGTCGAGGATGGGTATTCCAGCATGACAATGACACAAAACACACGGCCAAGGCAACAAAGGAGTGGCTCAAGAAGAAGCACGTTAAGGTCCTGGAGTGGCCTAGCCAGTCTCCAGACCTTAATCCCATCGAAAATCTGTGGAGGGAGCTGAAGGTTCGAGTAGCTACACATCAGCCTCAAAATCTTACTGACTTGGAGAGGATCTGCAAAGAGGAGTGGGACAAAATACCTCCTGAGATGTGTGCAAACCTGGTGGCCACCTACAAGAAACGTCTGACCTCTGTAATTGCCAAAGGGGTTTTGCCACCAAGTACTAAGTCATCTTTTGCAAAGGGATCAAATACTTATTTCACTCATTATAATGCACATCAATCTCTGACTTTTGTCTTCTTGATTTCTGGGGGTTTTCTTGTTGTTATTCTGTATCTCACAGCTACAATAAATCTACCATTAAAATTATGTCTGGTCATTTCTTCGTCAGAGGGCAAACGGGCAAATTTAGCAGGGGATCAAAAACTTTTTCCCCTCACTGTAGCTGTGATGGACAGCTGCATTCTACGGAGTTGTCCTGGTTAGGGCTGTCGATTCGGTTCATCCTGAACTGAAAAACAGCCGAATTTCCCCCAATTTGGCGGTTTTCAGTTCGGATGGAACCGAGTGTGCACATTTGAACCTTTCCGTGGCTCCGGGGGGGGGGGGCTTGTTGAAGGTAGAGGTCCCAAATTTTCATAGTAGCTTGAGGTGACCCTTCTTGCAAGAACTCCCAAGTTTTGTTAAGATTGGATCAGGGGGCCTTGAGATATGGGGCCCAGAAAGGGTCCCCCCTCCTTAATGTGCATCTTTATTCCATTAAAAACACATTCGCACCTTTCCACAGCTCCGGGGTGGGACTTTTTGGAGATAGAGGTCCCAAACTTTCAGCGTAGCTTGAGGTGACCCTTCTTGCAAGAACCCCCAGGTTTTGTGAAGATTGGCTCAGGGGTCCCCGAGTTATGGGGCCCGGAAGGGGTCCTCCCTCCGTAATGTGCATCTTTATTCCATTAAAAACACATTTGCGCCTTTCTGCGGCTCCGGGGAGGGGCATTTTTGGAGGTAGAGGTCCCAAACGTTCGGCGTAGCTTAAGGTGACCCTTCTTGCAAGAACTCCCAAGTTTTATAAAGTTTGGATCAGGGGGGCCCAAGATATGGGGCCCAGAAGGGGTCCCCCCTCCGTAATGTGCATCTTTATTCCATTAAAAACACATTTGCGCCTTTCCGCGGCTCCGGGGGGGCATTTTTGGAGGTAGACGTCCCAAACTTTCAGCGTAGCTTGAGGTGATTCTTCTTGCAAAAAAACCCCCAAGTTTTGTGAAGATTGGATCAGGGGGACCCGAGATATACGGTCCCCCGCATTCACCCACTGGAATGATTGCGAGCAGGCGCGATCCTGTGCATCTAGACAATGGCAAATCCAAGGCAAAACCTCCCATGCATAAATGGAATTGTATTGGATTACTCCTGAGGAGACATCCACAGTAAGACCCATTTTGGGGCTTTTCTCTATAATTTTTTTTTGCTGTGTGTGTGTGGGGGGGGGAAGCAGAGTCTGAGTGTGTCGGGGGGAGCAGTTTCTGTGGGTGGGGGGAGCCAAAGAGGGCTTTCGCCCCCTCGCCTATGCGGGAGTGTGTGTTTTAAAGTGTAAAGTTGAGTCTGTGCGGCGGCTAGCAAGTCTCTCTCTGCTCTGCACCCGGGTCGTGCCTCCTCCTCTTTGGTTTTTTTCCCATTTGGGGTTGAGCTGCGCCGTACTGGTTTGAGGGGGGGCTTCGCCCGTTCCGCCTGGGTGTGTGTGTGCCCACTCGCATCTCTCTCTCTCTCCCTCATTTGAGGGTGAGGGGCTTCAGTTGTGTGTCCTCAGGTTTTCCCTCATTCATAAGATTGGTTAGGTCTACTGATGCTTGCTCAAAACTGGTTTTCAAATTGTGACTTAAACAATGCATTTGCCTGGTCCCAAGTCCCGACTCCCGAGTCCAATGCAAAAGGGGAAATTCCACCCCCACCTGCTCCTAGTACATAGCTAGTGTGCCTCTGTCCCTTTCCATGCTTTGCAAACTCCCAAGGTCCATCACATGTTGCTTTGCATGGTTTTGCAAACTCCGAGTCCAAACGGTCTATTTATTTCTATTCATTCCACTGGGTGGATGGGGGGGGGCGCATATCTCAGGGGGCCCTGATCCAATCTTCACAAAACTTGGGAGTTCTTGCAAGAAGGGTCACCTCAAGGTACGCTGAAAGTTTGGGACCTCTACCTCCAAAAATGCCCCTTCCGAAGCCGCGGAAAGGCGCAAATGTGTTTTTAATGGAATAAAGATGCACATTAAGGAGGGGGGACCCCTTCCAGGCCCCATATCTCAGGGGATCCTGATTCAATCTTCACAAAACTTGGTGGTTCTTGCAAGAAGGGTCACCTCAAGCTACGCTGAAAGTTTGGGACCTCTATCTCCACAAATTCCCCCCGCAGCCGCAGAAAGGCGCAAATGTGTTCTTAATTGCTTTATTAAGGGCAAATTGGGGGCCTTCTGGGCCCCATATCTCGGGGGCCCCTGATCCAATCTTAACAAAACTTGGGGGTTCTTGCAAGAAGGGTCACCTCAAGCTACGCTGAAAGTTGGGGACATCTACCTCCAAAAATGCTCCCCGGAGCCGCAGAAAGGCGCAAATGTGTTTTTAATGGAATAAAGATGCACATTAAGGAGGGGGGACCCCTTCCAGGCCCCATATCTCAGGGGATCCTGATTCAATCTTCACAAAACATGGTGGTTCTTGCAAGAAGGGTCACCTCAAGCTACGCTGAAAGTTTGGGACCTCTATCTCCACAAATTCCCCCCGCAGCCGCAGAAAGGCGCAAATGTGTTCTTAATTGCTTTATTAAGGGCAAATTGGGGGCCTTCTGGGCCCCATATCTCGGGGGCCCCTGATCCAATCTTAACAAAACTTGGGGGTTCTTGCAAGAAGGGTCACCTCAAGCTACGCTGAAAGTTGGGGACATCTACCTCCAAAAATGCTCCCCGGAGCCGCAGAAAGGCGCAAATGTGTTTTTAATGGCTTTATTCAGCCAATTTTTTCCCTGAACTTTGAATCTTGCGCCGAATTCCATGGAACCAAAATGGTGGAGTTTGTACTTCGGCATTTCCTGAATCATAATGGGCCAAATTTTGCAGAATCCAAATTTTACCGAATTTTTTTTTTCAACAGCCCTAGTCCTGGTCACAGAACCCCTGTGATTGACAGGGAGTTCAAATAGAATTCTGAGAATTGTAGTTGGAAAGTTCTGACAGTTAAGAACTGACAGTTGACTGAGAGAGAAGTTAACTGACAGAATATTGTCGAGGGCTTTCATGATCAGAGTTCATCGATTCTTGTAGGTTATCCGGGCTGTGTGACCGTGGGCTTGGTATTTTCTTTCCTGACGTTTTGCCAGCAGCCGTGGCAGGCATCTTCAGAGGAGTAACTCTGAAGGACAGTGTCTCTCTGAAGATGCCTGCCACAGCTGCTGGCAAAACATCAGGAAAGAAAATACTAAGACCTCGGTCACACAGCCCGGTTAACCTACAAGAACCGATTAACTGACAGAGCTTGGGAGATGGTGGTGTGAGCTGCAAGTTGTCTGGTGGAAGATTCCCCTCTGGAGTGAAAAGGAACATATTTGGGTTTGGATTAGGAAGGATCCATAACCCGTTATCTAGGGAAATATCTCTAAAGTTGATAGAGAGATCCCTAAGAGTTTAACAAGAAATAGCTCTGGTGAAAGAAGTGATCCCAGGCCAGTTTAAAGGAGAAACTGGGGAAAAGTGTAAAAGACATTTAAGAGAGCCAGTGTGGTATAGTGGTTAAGAATGGTGGTTTGGAGCAGTGGACTCTGATCTGGAGAACCGGGTTTGATTCCCCACTCCTCCACATGAGTGGCAGAGGCTAATCTGGTGAACTAGATTTGTTTCCCTACTCCTACACACAAAGCCAGCTGGGTGACCTTGGGCTAGTCACAGCTGTCTTAGAGCTCTCTCAGTCCCACCTACCTCACAGGGTATCTGTTGTGGGGAGGGGAAAGGAAGGTGATTGTAAGCCGGTTTGATTCTTCCTTAAGTGGTAGAGAAAGTCGGCTTATAAAAACCAACTCTTCTTCTTCTAAGAAACAAACTAGTGACTGCCAGGAGAAATCACTCTCAGTAGAAAATAAAAGTTTAAACACTTGTATGTGAACCATCTTGAGACATTTGGAATTATAATATAACCTGACTTTTAAATCCCCCCAAAGGAGACAAATAAAACCATTTTTAAGTTGTACTTCAAAAAGCCTCTTGAGTGCCATATATTTCTTACTTTTGATAGAAAATAAGGGGTCCGTCATAATTAGTAGCAACAGTGCCATACCACGTTATCAGTAAGTCTCAACAGAGATAGTGACGGTTGGTGTGCATGAGAAGAAAATAAACAAATATTAAAACAAGAGTTCCATCATAATGGCATATTGGGTAGAAGAGAAGCATGTCTCAAATAATAAAGGAACTGAATTAAAGAAAGTGAGAACATGTGCTTTTTTAACTAATATTTTATATCAAATATATGGAGCATAATGAAGCTTAAATAAAAAAATCTTTGGAATAAGGCAGAATGATTTGAAGGAGGATGCTGTGAAATATGCATCATTTTAGAGGGTAACTGTATAGAGGCAATGAAGGGAAGCAAAGGATATTAAGCTTTCATCTAATTCTTATCAAATGCACAATAGCAAGGCAGATATAAAAATGTCCAATTCCAGATTGATTGAAGAGAAAAACCCCAGAAGACAACCAACACTTTCTCTGCCACAAAACAAGGGTTTTGTGTTTGTAGCAATGCTGGCAGCACCAAAGAAATGATCAAAGGACAAATTGAAAGGAAGGCTACTCAACCAAAAAAATGGATGTTCTTGTTTTTTGACCCTCTTACTTTCAACTTCTTTTTTCTTACTTTCAACTTCCTCAGTGGAATGTATGGTGTTTTAGAATGTATACGGATCTTTCCTGAGATAAAGATACGTATTCTACTATATGATGAAGACTGCATTTCAAGAGCAGGTTAGGGAGGGGCTGTGGCTCAGTGGTAGAGCATCTTCTTGGCATGCAGAATGTCCCAGGTTCAATCCCCGGCATCTCCAGTTAAAGGGATTAGGCAAGCAGGGGATGTGAAAGGCCCTGGAGAGCCACTGCCAGTCAGAGTAGACAATACCAACTTTGATGGACCAAGGGTCTGATTCAGTATAAGGCAGCTTCATGTGTTATTCCAAGTTCAACCACTTAGTGGAATTCTCTGGTTTGGCCATGTTTCTGTGGGGCTTTCACTACCATAGTGGGCCTGGGTTCAGGTGGGCACCTGCACATTGCATTTGGTTTATCTGGGCTAGCAAGAGTGCCTAACCACGTTCAGTCTCCACTCCAGAGTTTCTTTGGTTTTACATAGGTTCTACTGGTCTTGCACTGCCTGAGTGGGCCTTGGTTCTGATGGGCTTCCATACATTGCAGTGGGTTTCTCTGGGCTTACAAAAGTAGCCCCCCTGCTTGTTTAAAATGCTGAAATTCTGTGATCTGACAATGGTTCTGTTGGGTTTCCACTGCTAGAGTGGGCCTGGGTTCTGGTGGGCACCTGCACATTGCATTTGGTTCATTTGGGCTGGCAAATGTGCCCTCCACTTTTTGTGCTGGGATTCTCTGTTTTGGCATTGGTTCTGTTAAGTTTTGCCATATTGGCTTGTGATTCTGTTGGATTCCTGGGTTCTGGTTTGGTTCTGTTGGGCTTGTGTTGGTTCTTGGGGTGGAAGGCATTGAACTGTGGTTGCTCACAGTCATGCCTCTTTACTTTTCCCCAGAGGAAAAAAGGTTTTCCCCTTCCATTGGAAACAATGGAGGATGGATGGGGGCCCAAAAAATTGAACCCCCTGACCCAATCTTTACCTAACTTGGGCATTCTTCTAAGAAGAAGGACCAGGAGCTATGCTGAAAATTCAGGGTCTCTGCCTTAAAAACAAAACAAAACCCAGAGCCCCGGAAAGATTCCTCATAGGCTATAATGGCACAGAAGAGAGAGAATTTGAAATTTAAAGCCCTGCAGAACCCAGCGCAAATGTGCCAAAGCACTTTTTAAAAACAGAGTTCTCTTCCATTTCTACTGCTGTAGCCAGCAATTTTGAAATGATCCCCCAAAAGCCAAATTTCTTCAGCTTTTTCGGGGTTGGCTACAGCTTAAATTGCTATTTTCTCAGTTCAGCTTTCCCAAAGGCTCACCCCTAGTCTTCTATTACCTTCAGAATGTATTGACTCACAAAACCTTATGCAGCAATTAGTTCATTAGTCATTAAGACTATTCTTCCTCCAAAGAAGCCATTTTCTCTGGAGGAACTGATATCTGCACTCTGAAAATTAGTTGTAATTTGGGGAGATCGCCAGGCTCTATCTGGAGGTTGACAACGCTATGCTAAACTCCGTATTTTCTCCCTATTATTTCTTTATTTTTTAATTTAAACTTAACATTATACAGCAAACAAATTAACTAACAAAGACTAGGTTAACAGAAAATGGAAAAAAGGTAATGTTAGACCAGTGGTTCCCAACCTGTGGGTCGCAGCCCCCAAGGGGGTCACAAAGTGTTTTCTGGGGGGTCGTCGCTGGTCGCTTTTTCCTTCCTGCCTGCCTTCCAGCAGCTGGGCACGACCTCCTGAGGGCAGGGGGAGCGCTGGCCTCCCGCTGGCCTCCCTGCTCCCCTCCTCCTCCTCCACCGCCACCTCTCCTTCCCAGGGTCCAAGGCCCCAGCACCTCCACCACCGCTCAGCTCAGCCTCGGCAGCCCGGCGGCGGCTGCCCCTCCTCCTCCTCCTCTTCCACACAGCCAAGCAGGCAGTTCCTTCCCCACCCTCCTCTTCCTTCCCCAGTCTGCCCCTTCCCTTCCTGCCACTGGGATCGCAAAAGGGAGGAGGCAAGGATAGGAGACGACTTCTCTTCTCCCCCCCTTCTTCCTCCTCCTCCTCCTCCTGCTTTCCTTCCCAGGCTCCTGGGAGGATAGAGTCTTGTTTGGGGGGCTTCCTAGAGGCACCTAGTTTGGCCCCTGTGTGAAAAGACGGCTGGACTCTATGGGCCTTGGTCTGATCCAGCCAGGCCTTTTCTTATGTTCTTAGAATCTCCTGTGGCAGCGACCTTGCTTTGCCTCCCCTTCCCAGAGGGGGGGGGGGAGAAACAACAAGGCCAGGAGGTTGAAGAAAACAAAACAGGTGATAATGGGGAGGGAGACTAAAAGGCGACTGCAGTGTGGTTGCTATTCTGGCCTTCCGGTGTGCCTTTCTTTTGGGCGGCCTGAAAAGTTTGAGAAAAAACGTAAATATTCAGAAGACTATCTAAAATTTGGCTTTACCACCTTGATCAGCAATGGCATAGAGAAGCCACGATGCATTTTGTGCAATGTTTTTCTCAGTGCTGAATCTATGAAACCTTCAAAACTCAAACGTCACTTAGAGACAAAACACTCAGCCACGAATTTTGAAGCTGGTTATCCAGATGCAAGCACAACCATTGCATTAAATATTAATTAATTATTTAATGAAATTAGTTAATTAAATATTACATTGGAATTATACTCCGAAAAATCTATTTTTAATGTGTTTTCTTTATCCTATTGAAAATGTCATTTTATGGCTTTATGCAAATGTGGCGGGGGTCGCAGGTTACTTGGCAATTGTAAAAGGGGGTCGCGACTCGAAAAAGGTTGGGAACCACTGTGTTAGACTTACAACTTAGCAATTGTTGTTTTACGTCAGCAGTTCCCAAACTGCGCTCCATGGAGCACTTGGTGCGCCACAAAACATCTCCCAGTGCTCCGAGAAAAGATTGGAAAGAAAAACACTAATGTCATTCGGTTTAGTATATAGGTGCTAGGTGAAAATTTAGGTGAAAATTAGTGCTCTGCGACGAATTTCTCTCCTGAAAAGTGCTCCATGACTCAAAACGTTTGGGAACCCCTATTTTACGTGATCAAACCAAGTATTTTTAGTACTTTTGTATTACTTTTTCCAATTTTAAGATAACAATGTCCCATTGTGTATTATTTTTTAGATCTTTGATGGCTTTGTAATAAAGTTAACTTCAATAATCTAAACTTATATTTTACCTTATTTCATCAATATTAGCAATGATCTGTATTTTGATTTCCAAATTTTAGCGAAAGTCTATTAAATGGCTCCGAAACAGCAGCAATAGGATTCTTTCCTTTGAAGCAATCTCAGTGGTTGCCTCCTCCCAGGGGGGAAATCCATGTATGCACTCTTACTCTCACCTTTTGTATACCCTTATTCTTCCCTAGTCCAGCCTATTCTAGGTAAATATGTGCCAGACTACCTTTCCTGCAGGGTAGATAGCAAAGGTTAGCAATATACTGCTCCTGATTGTACATGGCTAGTACAGTAAGCAGAAACAATACACTCATAGAGCTTGGAATGAAAGAAGCATCAAAGTTCAGCAAGAACTAAAAGTTCTGAGTCAAGGTCCACAGAACCTGTAATGTCTTGGTCTCATTTTTTTTGTATTCTTCTCTTTCTCAGTGCCCTATTGTTGAGAAAAAGTTCTTTAAAGAAAGAGAATGTGTGTGTTTTTCATTGAATTGGGTTCTGCAGAGCTGGTCCAGAAATGGTTGCAATATTTAATAAAGAACCATGTTTAAAATACTCCTCAAAGCAATTAGAATGACTGCTTGTTCTATTGAAGACCTCTGAAATCTGTGCAGATGTTATTGGGATGAAGAACCATTTTTCTCAGAGACATACTTTCAAACAAGGGATGCTCTTTGTTACATGAAAGACACCGTGAGTATATATGAGTGGGAATAATATTATAAATTAAGAAAAATGCAATATGACATAAGCAATGGTCTATTAATTAGTAAAGGAAGGACCATGGTATCTTGAAATTCATCATGTCTGAGAGATACAAATGGCAATCAGAAACATGCATTTCTCTTATGAAGGCCCCAAGAATGTTAATCACACTGATGTAAAAAGCACTGTAAAAATAGCATTTGGATTTTGCCCTTGATAGAATCCCAGCCCTCCAATCTGTCTCTTGATCTAGATCAGGAAAGGAACAACAAGTTTGATTTTTCAAGTCATGGTAGATTGATTTACTTTTCAGAAAATGATCTCAATATATTAATCAGTGTTGTGTATTATAATTAATTCAGAAGGCCTTTGAATTTCAAAGCCTGGAGGCTGAATGCTCTTATATGCACTGTGGTAAAAATGACAGTCATACAGAAGACCATAACTGATCTCGGTAATCATTCATGACTCATTCAATGTATCTCAAAGACAAATCATTTTCTGAGGACACCAAACATGCACATGAAATTCACCAAGGTGAATGTGAGGCTGCTCCCTCGCTGGTGCTGCACTCTGCCCTACGCTGTCATGCCACTTTCACTCCCTGGGATTTCCTCAGGCCTCAGAATAGAAATGGGGGAAAGGGTTGTATTAGCCAAGTCCACCCTGCTGTTCCTAGAGTGTTGCCCTTGCCTGAGCAGTATTATTCTGCCTCTCTTCCCCTCAGCCTGGTTATGGAGCCACCATGTATGTTTATTCACTGCCACCACCAATCAGCCCCAGCCCCAATCCGTAGCCTCACCCCTATGGCCTGAGCCATTAACTGGGCCAGGGTTGGAGCACCACTCCCTCAAGTCTCCTGCCCCATCCTTGCTGGGCCTCCTCTTTTCTCCTACTGGCCAGTTTCTGGGTGGCTTTCAGTCGTGACCTCCCTGCCTGATTCCACCCATGCCCATGCTCCACCCAGGCCATCATGGTTGGGCTTCTGCTGGCTGACTCTATGCTTGCTGGATGGTTTGATGGCCTCAGAGGCTCATTCTCCCCCAACACCATTTTATCGCCTCAGTGCCAGTAGAATAGAATCATAGAATCATAGAGTTGGAAGGGACCACCAGGGCCATCTAGTCCAACCCCCTGCACAATGCAGGAAATTCACAACTACCTCCCTCCTCCACACCCCTAGTGACCAGAAGATGGCCAAGATGCCCTCCCTCTCATCATATGTCTAAGGTCACAGAATCAGCATTGCTGACAGATGACCATCTAACCTCTTCTTAAAAACCTCCAGGGAAGGAGAGCTTACCACCTCCCGAGAAAGCCTGTCCCACTGAGGAACTTCTCTAACTGTTAGAAAATTCTTCCTAATGTCTAGACGGAAACTCTTTTGATTTAATTTCAACCCGTTGGTTCTGGTCCGACCTTCTTGAGCAACAGAAAACAACTCGGCACCCTCCTCTATATGACAGCCCTTCAAGTACTTGAACATGGTTATCATATCCCCTCTCAGTCTTTTCCTCTTCAGGCTAAACATACCCAGCTCCTTCAACCTTTCCTCACAGGACTTGGTCTCCAGACCCCTCACCATCTTTGTTGCCCTTCTCTGGACACGTTCCAGAGAACGATGATGTCACCAGCTGGAGCATGAAGCTCTGCTGTCCATGAGGAAGGTGGCAAGGCCCATGTCCAGTTGCTGTATCTGCCTGCTGCTCAGGGTCCTGACCTGTGTATACTGGTCTAGTCGATGGTGATTGCCTGAGATATGGGGGATGCAGGCAATCTGATAGGTCTACCTGCACATTCTTTTATTTTTCCTTAAAGATACAGCAAAAGTGCAGACATAATCTTGGTTTATGAAGAAAAAATAGAGGAAGGAAAGTACTAGAAGGGAGTAAGGAAAGATTGACTCCATTGACCAATCAGGGATAAAGGCCTTTTTCCTGGCAAATGAGCTAGAATGTAATCAAGATGTCTCCCCTGCCAGGTAAGTATACACATCCCAATCTGGGTATGCCTGGCTGTGATCAGCTTGTTACCTAAGCTGCTGACACTGTTGCTTCCTGCATGAGAAGTAGCATAAGCTTTTTTTTCCCTTGCTGTAACGACAATCCGGTGAGAAGTGGGGAAGAATTATGTTGTTTGTTTTGTTGTTCTGAAGAGGTGGGTACATTTTTCTGGTTGCTGGCGTTTTGTTCACTCATCCCATGAAGCCATTGACAGCTTAATCCTAAACAGAGTTATACCTTTCTAAGCAAGGTATGAACTCTGGATATATTTTTTCCTCTTCTATTTAGGGCTGTTGAAAAAAAATCTTTAACATTCAGGTTCGGGTTTATTGGCCATTTTTTAATTCGGGAAAATCCGAATGCCGAATTTCCTATACTGGCAAAGGTAGGAATTCAGGTTTAAATACGGGTTTCCCAAATAATTCGGCCATTTAAACCCATTCACAGCTTTTCCATTCACAGCTTTTCGCGGCTCCTGGGGAGGCATTTTGGAAGGTAGAGAGCTGTTGCCAGTCTGAGTAGACAGTACTGACTTTGATGGACCAAGGGTTCAGTATAAGGCAGCTTCATGTGTTCATGTGTGAAGGGTGGGGTTAAAATGTACCAAATGAATAAATAATTTAAATGGTTCCATGCTAGGCTGTTGCCACAATCACAGAAAATGCTCTTTAACAGGCTGATGGAACATACTCCTCCCAGGTCAAAGGAAATGTAAGGGGAAAGTGCAGTGGAAAATGTACGTGATGCATAGAGCTATGAAGATCCTGGCAGGGAGTGGAGAGCTTTACCCAAGGTGTGGGGGGTGAGATCCCCCCTCCATTTTTTAAATAGAAAATTGGAAATTTTGGTGAGCACTTAAAAAAGAACTACAAAATATTTTCTCTTAGTGAAATGCTTTTTAGGAGAAAGTTTTACACACCAAGAATGTGTAGGATAAACATTTTAAGTAAGACAATCTAAAGCATTATATAATAATTTCTGTGTATACTGTAGGCCAACAATTCCTTTAATAAGAGCGACTTCTGAGTAACTGAAATATCCTAAGCTACTGTCCTCCCAGTTTTGTTCTGCCCTAGAAACAGAAGCTGGACTAGACAGAGCATGAGAAATGAAGCTATCAGCTAAGCAGCACAGATAAAATTGAAAGATTCTTCAAAAGCCGAGATTAGAGCAGATTTTTTTTCCTGGGTCTTCTAAAGGTTTCATGAGTTACTTTGCAGCAGCCAGAGACCTACCGGTAGTTCACTTGCTACCTGTTGGAAACCTCTGCTATATACAGCAGATTTTCAAGCACATTTAATAAGTCTAATTTTGTCCACAATTGATAATCTATAATAGGATGAAGAGTTAAATGTTTTCAGCATTACAAAGATTAACTGATATCCAAATATCCCTCTCCCACTATAATGATAATATGAGACTTTTTGCCCAAACTATTTCTATTGTTTAATACAACATTTGTGTTTCTTTTTTCCTCTTTTTTTCCTGCTTCTCAAATGGCAAAATCTAAGGTGAACCAGAGTGCAGCAATTTTCATCTGTCTTTCTCTCTTGTAAGTAATGGGTGTAATTGCAAATTTGCACATAAAACAATAAGGCATTTATCCTTTTGAATAATTGCACAATTCCATATTTTGACAGCACATTCCTGAAAGGAATGCCTGTGCCGAACTTGGGAGGCAACCCAGCGGCGTTGCCTCCTTAGAAGGTTTCGGCACCACCGAAACCTCTACCCAGCACAAAGAAACCATGCAACTCTCATAGGGTTGCATGGGAGATATACCACCAAAAAGCTGGTGTATCTCAAGAAAATAAAAAAGGGGCGTTCCTAAGCTGTAACGGCTCAGGAGGCCGAATAACATAAGCCCTGCCCCCCAGCCGGCGCCAGAACACCACAGGAATGCTTCCCAGGGCACCATTATGCCCTGGGAGGAACTTCCGGGGCTCCATCACGCCTCCCAGCTCGCCGCCGCAGCCTGTGCCAGCAGCCAGAGGCCGGCGGGAGGCTGCAGCAGTGTCTGGCCCCAGCGCTACTGTGGTGGTGGCCGGGGACTGGCGCCCGGGCCTGCACGCTGGCGCTGGGGCCTCTCATGCCGGCGTGCACCTTCCAGGCACTGGTGGTGTGGGCCCCTGCACCGGCAGAGGCTGGCAGCGGCCTCCTAAGGCCTTATGGCCCAAATTCAGGAATGGGCTGTGAGTTGTTAAACAACTGTTTAACAGTAAATTTACTATTTAACCTGGTGTCAGAGGGGGAAAATGGCAGCGGGGCCAAAGTGGCCTGAATAATGCTGGAAAAATTCTGCATTTTCAGTATCTCCTTTGTTTGGCTCCTTTTAATGCTGTCTTTTTTTCTATTGGTTTAAAAAAACCAAATACCAAAAAGGTATTTTTTTTTGCCCCATAGAGAACAGTGATGTTGGGCCTGCTAAAGAGCAGTCACACCAACGCCGTTCTCAATGCCGGCGTTCCAGGCTGAATGGGGACAGGAAGCTGCCCTGAGAATGCCCCTGGCACGCCAGCATGCCCCCCCAGAATGCTGGTGCGAAGATTTGCGCAGGTGGGACGCCAGCGTAAGGCCTGGCCGGCATCCCTGGGCAGTGCTGCTGTGGCAGTGCCAGGAGACTGGCATCCGGGCCTCCCAGCCAGCATTGGGCCACTCATGGCAGTGTAAGTAGCCCCAACGCCAGCACAATTCCTTCCTGGCTTCCTGAGGACTTTCATCCTTGGAAGTCAGGAATGGGCTTTAAGCATATGCTTTAGTCTGCCTGTTGCGTAATCCAGTGCTGCCTTTATGGGTTAAAACTAGAACATGAATTTATGCTCAAAAAGAAATTGGAAGCCATTGTAAGACTGCAGCTCTAAGGACATTTTCCTGAGAGTCAGTTTCATTAAATAAGGTGAACTTATTTCCAAGATGACCTGTTTAGCATTGCTCCCTAAGTCTTTCAGTGTGGGTGAAATATAAAATTCTGAAGGTATCTTCAAGGGAAGCCCAGTTCTTGCTACTCTGTATATTTCCTTTAAGCAATCCTGCCTTGACCTTTTGTTGCTGTTGATTATGACGGATGGTTTGTATTTTTAAGTGATTTTAAATGGAATGTTACCCCTTGTAATTCATTTTGTAATTCAAGAGTCCCGTGGCGCAGAGTGGTAAGCTGCCATACTGCAGTCCAAGCTCTGCTCACAACCTGCGTTCGATCCCAACAGAAGTTTGTTTCAGGTAGCCGGCTCAAGGTCGACTCAGCCTTCCATCCTTCCGAGGTCAGTAAAATGAGTACCCCTGGGGGTAAAGGGAAGATGACTGGGGAAGGCACTGGCAAACCACCCCATAAACAAAGTCTGCCTAGTAAACGCTGGGATGTGACATCACCCCATGGGTCAGGAAGGACCCGGTGCTTGCACAGGGGACCTTTACCTTTTTAATTCATTTTGTACTTTGACATTTGTTTATATACCACATACACTTCAGTTGTTGATACTCTGCTAACAAATTTTTTAACAGCTAATGCAATGTCTTGTTAATAATAGTTTCAGTTCAAATATTTACAGTGATATTAATAACTAAGAAAAAGTTTGTCTTGACAGGTCATCTTCCCCAGAGACCGAGCACATATAGAAAGGCTTGCATCGCTCTATATATGCTTACATCTCTGCATGTGGGTTATTGAGATATTTCTCTATAGTGTTTGACAGATAAAATATATTACATTTGGAACAAAGTTAAATGTGTAGTGACACATGCATCTTCTCAACAGCAAGAAAGCATAATTCTCAACCCTCAAACAATGAAATGTCTTGAGAGACCACTTACAAAAATATATAAAAAACCAACCACTGAGACAACAGAAGTGTCCACATAAATTAAAGTGAGTCGCTTGATGTTTCGCAAGTGAGAAAACAAAAACCTAAAGCTTGGAAAATTCCTCATCTCGCAGGTAAATGCAGAAAACTGACAACTATGAAAGCGGTCAACAGATATGCAGATTTCCCACTTGACATGCCTGTGCTAACATGTTTTACTTATTGATGAAGCATTCATATTTGCATTTAGGAAAATCTCACTGAGAGAGACACTGTGTTCTTGTTTAGTTCTAAAACTGAGAGTAGAACAGCTTGCTTAGATATTGCTTCTAAGTAACCTTAGCAGTCATGCTATAAAACAATGGGTCCTTCTGGAACCACATCTCCAAGTATATTCCCACAGGCCAGTTATATTCTTCAGACAGCCTTCTCTTGTGGTGCCCTCTCTTAGGGTTGTCCAGATGGCAACGGCTAGGTTATAAACTTTTTCTGTAGTGGAGCCAGTGTTCTGGAACGTGGGTGTGAAGGGTTCCTTCCCTTTCTCCATTCAGGGAGCCATGAAAGTAGTTTTATTCCAGAAAGGCTATGGTGGTAGGTAAACTGTTTCAGCTGATTGGCTGCAATTTTTAAATTCTGTGCATTTTAAAATTTAGTATGCTTTTTAATCAGTAATCTGCCCATTTTGTAAAATTCTGGGCACTTTTAGTCCACGTTTTAATCTTGTTAATTGGACCATTACGTTTTGAGTCCTTGCAGCTTGGTATTGACTGTGACAGCCCATTCCTGAAAGGACGAAAGTCCTTTGGAGGCCAGGAAGGGCAGCCGTGCACTTGTGCCATCCAGGTTGGCATGGACACTGGCGGGGGGAACTGGGGCATGTCAGGAGGGGCAGAGCTGCCAGTAGGCAGCTTCCTATCTCCTTTTGCCCCAGTACGCCAATGGCAAGAACAGCAGCGCTGCGCCAGATTTTTTGCTGGTGCAGCCTTGCTATTCTCAATGGGGCAAAATGCCCCATTTAAAAATAAAAAAGCCTCCAAAAGGCTTTTTAAAGCCTTTCAGTGGCTGAGGAACAGCTTTCGAGGCACCACGGCAGCACCATGGCCATACCATCCCTGGCCACTGCAGACTCAGGAATGGACTGCCCGTCATCTTGATCCTATGGAAATGTTTGTTTTAAATAAATAGACAACTGGTTAAACAGGAAGCAGAGGGCAGGAGGTAGGCTTAACAGGTCCCTCCTGTCCTTCAGCGGGAGGTTTTTAGGTGGAGGTGAGGTGGGATCGCGCGCGCTCGGCTGCACCAACACGATTACGTCACTTCCGGTTGTAAACTTCCAGGTTGAGTGGAAAAGGCCTCTTGCGATGCAGCACTTCCGGTTGTAAACTGGAAGGGATGTGCTGCTGCGGGCAGGCACGCGTGCACGCATTGCCCGCTGACCCTCAGCTAGTCAGCGGGCAGCCAGGTGTATTGGCGGGGGTTTGCCCGCCACCACCAGGTACTGGGCAACCCTAGCAGGAGGAAATGGAGAGTTCTCACACAGCATATTTTTAAATGATCTGTATTGGGAAAGTAAATATTTATTAATAAAATGATCAGGAACAAGAGGTGAACAGCTATATATGTGAATGATATCCAGTTATTTAAGATGAGGAAAACACATGCAGACTGTAAAGTTCTCCAAAAATAATTTCCCCAAATTGAGACAAAGAGAAATAGAATGGTAAATATAATTTCACTCTAGGGAAAAAGTTCAACTCATATATCATACTAATGGGTTGGGAACCAGCAGTGACTACCCAGGAAAGAGATCTTAGAGTTGTGGTCAAAAGTTCAATGAAAATGTCAGTTCAGTATGCATAAACAGTGAAAGAAACAAATTCTGTGTTGGGCACTAGAAATAAAACAGCCAGTACTGTAATGCCATTTTAGATTCCAATGTACAGTTTAGAGGACAAATGATGTAGCATAGCTGAAGAAAAAATTCATTATAATTCCAGATGTGGACTTCTGCAGGGGGGGGTCACTGTGATAACTGATGGGGAATACCGACAATCATGCATGGTTTACAATATTTGTACATGTTTTTTTTTCCCTCCTGCCCTTATAACAATAGGATACTCAGGGCAGATTCTAGTGATGGACAAACTCCCTTTATCTTGGGTTGTCAATTACAAGCACCATTATTGAATTTAAAAACAAAACCACAACTCACATTTGATCAAGATTTTAAAAATGGCTCATAGTGCTTCTGCACAGAACATCCTGTGATTTTATGCCAGCTTTTTTTTTGTCCTTGTCACTGACACTATTCTAGTATGCAAAGAACCAAGCAGACTTTGCCAAAAGCTGATTTTAAGGCTCCAGAGAATGATGGGCAAGTCCAGGGAAACTCTAAAGCTTGGAGAACAAAGACGTTGTGCATTTCCTGAGCTTGTATGACCAAGTTCTGTGAAGCTTCTCAACTAATAGCCCATGGCCTATGCAAAGGCTTTCCCCCCTGAATTCTCTGTCAGCTCTCTCTTTTCTATTCCCCCAGCCCCATTTGCTTGTTCCTTTTTGCTTATAATGAGCAAAAAAAGCTGTTCTCAGAAGTCTCAGTCTCTATCGGCTGGAGATCAGTTGTAATAGCAGGAGATCTCCAGCTAGTACTTGGAGGCTGGCAACCCTATCCATGAGCGGCGGACTCTAATTTGGTGAACTGGGTTTGTTTCCCCACTCCTACACATGAAGCCTGCTGGGTGACCTAAGGCTAGTCACAGTTCTTTCCAAACTCTCTCAGCCCCACCTACCTCACAAGGTGTCTGTTGTGAGGAGAGGAAGGGAAGGTGATTGTAAGCCAATTTGAGTCTCCCTAAAAAGGTTGAGAAAGTTGGGGTATAAAAACCAACTCTTCTTCTTCTAGAAGGCATGGCTGACAAGAGTTGTAAAGACCTGGATATATCTAAGAGAAACAGAAGTATCAATTGCAGCTAGGATGCATGGGAATTATAGTTTTCATTGCCTCCCGGTTCAATTAATTTCACTGGAGTGGAGCTCTGTTTGAGGTTCCTTTAAAAACTGTTAGCAAAACCCTGAGATTTCTATGAGAGTTCTCCAAAAATCTGAGCTAATTAAAGCAAGCCAGAGCAATTCACCTCTTAATACTCTGAATAATAGTAGAGTGCAAACAGTGGGTGAGGGCTGATGCATTTACACATGCTTGTGACTCTCTAAAAGTATCTGACTGGTCACTGCTGGAAACAGAATTCTGAACTAAATGGACCTTTCATCTGATCCAGTGGGTTCATGTTACATTATTATGCTTCCTACACTGCTTCCCTGTGTATTACTTTCCACAGTTCCTCGCTTTACTGTGGTTGGTAGTAAAGATTCCAAAGGGGTAGCCATGTTGGTCTATTGTAGAAAAAGAAACAGAAGTCCAGGGCACCTTAAAGACCAACAACATTTATTCTAGTATGAACTCTATGAGTCAGAGCTCAGTTGCTCGGATATAAGAAGCATCTGAGCATTGTATCTGAAGAAGTGAGTTTTGACTCATGAAAGTTCATAGTGGAATAAATGTTCTTAGTCCTTTAAAGTGCCACTGGACTTCTGTTTTGTAGTGGTGAAGGAACATCCTTTCAGCCCAATGCAGTAATATTATCCTGTTCAGAGAATGGCTGACTTTGAAGCTGTATAATCTCACTTGAAAATTTACATCATGTTAATGTGTTCTGCATTTCTCCTTGCTCTGCAATGAGAAGTCCCAGGGACTAGTGTTTACCTGGGCTGGTTCTCAGGGCTGGTATGGAGGGGAGAGCTAGGGCTGCCAGTTCCGGGCTGGGAAATACCTGGAGATTTTGGGGGTGGAGCCTGAGGAGGGTGAGGTTTGGAGAGGGGAGGGACTTCAATGCCATAGAGTCTAATTGCCAAAGCTGCCATTTTCTCCAGGGGAAATGATCTCTATCAGCTGGAGATCAGTTGTAATAGCAGGAGATCTGCAGCCACCCCATGGAGGTTGGCAACCTAGGGAGAGCACTGGAGACTTACTGCACTTTTGCAGTGTTTATTTACTATACTCAGGTAGAGAACAGGTGGAGTTGAAGAGGCACTTCAGTGCTCAGGTCCACTTCCCCATGTTAGATCCATGTGATGATCCTCAGATCCTCAGAGAGAAATAGAGATCATTCTTCCCAAGGTGCTCCCTCTTTATCTCTCTTCCAGAATCTAATCTGTAGTTTCTTCACACACAGAGCATCCAGCTCTATTCAGCTGGTAGGGTGCCCCCACCTCTAAACCCTGCTTTTGATGGGTTCTTGGTCAATGTAACTTCCTAACACTTAGGTCCATTGAGGATACATTTACATACATTTAGAAATCTTATACTTCTTTGTCATTGGCTAAAGTTGACCCAAGGCATGCTTTTAAGGCCAAGCCCATACGATCAAACCATTTACTGTAAAATATTGTCGAAGGCTTTCACAGTCAGAGTTCATATGATATCGTTCATATGATATTTAAATGATATCGTAGATGATACATTTACTATTTGGAGCCATGGTGAAGAAAAATTAATGGACTTTCTGAACCATCTCAATAATATCCATCCAAACATTTAGTTTACCATGGAAAAGGAAATTGAGGGTAAACTCCCATTTCTTGATACCCTTGTCATCCGTAAAACAAACTTTCAATTAGGTCACAAGGTCTACCGGAAACCAACTCACACAGATTGCTACTTACACAAAAACTCCAACCACCACCCCCAACAGAAAAGAGGAATAATCAAAACATTAATGAACAGTGCAAGACGGATCTGTGAACCACAGTTTCTCAAGGAACAAATTAATCATCTAAATCACGCACTGCTAGCAAACGGCTATTCCAAAAATGAAATCAGAAGGGCCATTAAACCAAACAAAAATCAGAAAACTCAGGAAAAACAGTCTCCCATAGGAAAGGTATTCTTGCCGTTTATTAAAGGAGTCACTGATAGGATGGAGAAACGTTTGAAAAAACATAACCTACAAACGGTGTTTAAACCCACCAAGAAAATACAACAGATGCTACGTTCAGCAAAAGACAAAAGAGACCCCCTCACCTCTGCAGGAGTATATCGTATACCTTGCAGCTGTGGACAAGTTTACATCGGGACCACACAACGCAGCATACAAACAAGGATAAAAGAACATGAAAGATACTGCAGACTTGGCCATCCTGAGAAATCAGCAGTGGCTGAACATGGACTGACCCAAACAGGACACAGGGTCTTATTCCAAGATACTGAAATACTGGACAATTCTACCAACTATTTTGTCAGATTGCACAGAAAAGCCATTGAAATTCATAAACATCAGCACAACTTTAACAGAAAAGAAGAGCGTTTAAGAATGAATAAGGCTTGGCTTCCTGTCCTGAAAACCTCCAGACTAACAAAGACTACAGTCCACAATAGCCATGCAGATTAGCTTTGGATTCCATATGTTAACAGATCCTTCAGGATACAATGGTTCCATATTAACATACTACACCCTCATTAGCACATTATCTTGATACTTACAGGACAATGATTAGCCATTACCTTTGGTATTTTTTGCACAACAATGACTCAGCTCAAACCCAACCCCTTTCTGACTATATATTACTCTTCCTACACACTTGACACTGAGAGACACTGTCCTTCAGTGTTACTCCTCTGAAGATGCCTGCCACAGCTGCTGGCAAAACGTTAGGAAAGAAAATACCAAGACCATGGTCACACAGCCCGGATAACCTACAAGA
Organism: Euleptes europaea; assembly: GCF_029931775.1. Lineage (NCBI taxonomy): Eukaryota > Metazoa > Chordata > Lepidosauria > Squamata > Sphaerodactylidae > Euleptes > Euleptes europaea. Next base: position 60,178,808 of record NC_079319.1, read on the forward strand.
ACCATTTAATGTAAATTCACAGTATCGCTGTGTAGTTACTGTAGGGGAGGGGCTGTAGCTCAATGGTAGAGCATCTGCTTGGCATGCAGAAGGTTCCAGGTTCAATCCCTGGCATCTCCAGTTAAAGGGACTAGGCAAGTAGGTGATGTGAAAGACCTCTGCCTAAGACCCTGGTGAGCCACTGCTGGTCTGAGTAGACAATACAGACTTTGATGGACCAAGGGTCTGATTCAGTATAAGGCAGCTTCATGTGTTCATGTGTTCACTGTATACCACATTAAGAAAAAAAGCTTTATGAAGCCATTTATGAAATAATCAACTTAGAATGTAATAGTTTAAAAATACTATTCCAGCCAAAGGTCAACTTGGTCTGAACCTTTGAGGGAAGGCAGAAGAATTTTGCTTTTTAGACCAAATGTAAGAAATGTTCTGCAATAAATAAGGAATCACTTTTTTTACCTCACTTTTTGTCTACCTAGCCATTACCACACACACACATACACACACACTTCAGTAGGTGATCACTACCCCAGGTCAATTAACCCATATAAAACATGGCTGGAACGAAACCCATAAAAATAAATATTTGTTTTATATCCTTCCATTCCTTTAAACTATCTTAGAAGGCTTCTGTTACCACCAGTCCAACAATGTCAGCAGAATCCTACATGCATTATGTATGTCTTACCCTGACCTCAGGGTCTGTGTGAATACTTTTGTCAGCTACCTTTGCTTAAGTTCATCAGCAAATAAAATATCCAAGACTATGGACATCAAACCTATTCAGTCAGTGGGTGCCAGACTTTCTTTTGTTGTTTTCAAAATGTTCTCCTGCCCCAAAGTATGTCCCCATTAATATAAATGGACAGGCAGGGGACCCACAAGGACGTGCAGGGGACATCTCCTTTTTTGTCTCCTATTAGTCCTTTCCCTGCTACCTTCTCTCCTTCCTATCCCCTAACAAACAAACTTTTATCTGGCCCCTCCCATCTTCAGCTACATTTATTGTTTGTTTACTTCATTTATACTACACCCTTCACCATAATGAGGACCCAAATAGCTTACAGCATTCTCTTATCTTCCTTTTATCTGCAAAATAGCTGTTAGTTGGTTAGGCTGAGAATGTGTAACTGACCCAAGGTCATCCAGTGACCTTCCACTGCCAAGTTAATCATGCAAATTGCAAGGTATCAAGTTGCCGAGTGATTGCTGCTGGCCCTGGCCCTGATGAGTCTTTCCTCAAAGGCCAAAACAGACCAGGAATGGGCCCTGCTTCCTCCTGCTGCTTTTTAATCACAGAAACCAAAGCTTAAAGGTTGGCAATACTGTTGTGATTTCCTAGTGATAGCCACTGAGGGCATTCATTTCTTAAAGCTGCAATGCTGATTCTGTTTGGGGGTTGGGTCATTTTTTTTTTTAATTTCAGAGTTTTCTGCAAATCTGGGGCATTTTTCAGGTTTGTAGAAAGAACTATCCTGTCTATTCATGGTTCCAATATCAGGATTTAATTATCCACAGATTTTACTATGTTGAGAATTATATAGATATATATCTTTATGCTGTTGATCCACTCAAGTATTCTTTTGTTTGTGTAGGCTGACTGATGCCATTTAAATAAATGAAGACTCATTGACATACAAAAGATCAGTCTGTACACATCTGAATGCACAGACAGTAAGAATTTGTGCAGTGGAATATGCTGCAACCTCATTTTGGAAGAGCCACTGAAGTGGGACAGAGAGTACCCTGTGTTGCTGTATGATTAACATTAATAGTGTATTTTTCACAGACAAAATAATGTTACATTTGTCGCTAGGGTATTATAAGACATAGACAGTGAGCATCATGGGACCATATATCTTTTTTCCCTGGGATTCAGTTTAGCTATAACGCTGTACCTTTGTTTTCCCCCTTGCCGCATCAAACTGTAGACATATTGGAGCTACTTCCTTGAAAACAATATGGAACAAAATGGAGCTATGAAGATTCGGTGACACGACTAACAGCTTGATATAAAAGCACACAGGAGGATTGAGAGAGTGCAGCTGAGGGAAAAGAAGCATCAATATTCTTGTTCATCAAAAATTATGGAGTCTTTAATGACCACAAGCATACAGGTCTTCAGGCAAACTCCTTTTAAGGTGTGGTGGACTGAGCCCCATTAACAACTTTAAGCAGCCTTTTAACACCACACTGTGGAATTATATCAGTATTGACAGAAGGGAAAGTGCCACCTATTGAACTGCAGGCAAAGCACAGTCTCCCATTACACCAATTTGCCTTATAAAATCTGACAAGATCTCTGTCCACGTTCAAAAGAAGTCTTATTACTTATTGAATACAGAATTTTGGCTTGTTGATTTGATAAGAACATGTAACCTAACAGAATTTTGCATGATTCGGCAAAGGGAAAACCCATAAATGATTCATGGCCAGCTGAAAAGAATGTCGCATGTAAAGCACACAGCATAGGAAAGCAGCTGGAACAAGGGTGTCAAACTCATTTGTTACGAGGACTAGATATGACAAAAATGTCACTTGGTCGGACCGGGCCATGTTTGCCATAAAATTTAATGCCAGGTACCGGAGTTACAAACTTTATAAAAGCCACAGGCAAAGCCAATGAATGATATATATTTTTAACTTTATTTTTAACTTAAAATATAAACATGCTTACAACGATAAAACTATTACAGTATTTTATTTTATTTTATTTAACAGTCTTTGATCATTGGCACCTTGGGACTTGGGGGGAGGGCTGCCTCAGCAGGCTCGCCAACTCAGATCAGCAGTAGGGGTGCTGCCTCAGCTGGCTCGCGGGCCGGATAAAAGCTCTCAAGGGGCCAGATCTGGCCCAGGAACCATATGTTTGACACCCCAGAGCTAGAGCGCTTGCAGAGAGAACAAAATGGCTCACCTTAAAAACATTGAAAGAGGTATTTCCAGCCACTGAGCTGTGAAATGATTTGCCCCAGCACTTCTTCAAATGAAGCTCGAGTCCAGATTGGCTGCAGGCAAGACGGCAACCATCCAATGGGAAGGCAGAAGGGAGAGGTTATATATTGTTACTTCTCCCTCACGGCTCAGCTTTTGCCACTTGCTGCCAACCCACCAACCCACCCTAGAATATTACAGAATTAGCCAGTCACCATCTGGGGTCAGCAGGAATTTGTTTGGGCTTTTCCCAAATTGGCCATTGGGTATAGCCTTTTTATACCTGCTTTGTGATGTTAAGGTTGTGGTGTTAAAAAAAGCTTTACATAAGCCTGGTCATTGACTGTTTAGGGTTGCCAACCGGCGGGAGATTTTTGGGGCGGAGCCTTAAGAGGGTGGGGTTTGGGGAGGGGAGGGACTTCAATGCCATAGAGTTCAATTGCCAAAGCGGCCATTTTTCTCCAGGTGGTCTGATCTCTATCGGCTGGCCATCAGTTGAATTAGCAGGAGATCTCCTGCTACTACCTGGCAGTTGGAAGAGATCCAAACAGCACACACAAAGTACTAGAAATGGAGTGATAATTTATAAAAGTGAAAAGTGGTGCAACAAGTGAACAATATATACAATAGGATAACAATAAAGATACACATACAAAATATCAATAGAAGTCCAGCATAATGACAAATTCAATGGCAAAAATAATTATCCTGAGAGTCAGGTAAGTAAATGTCTATTGTCTAAGAAATTATGGGTATCCTGTAAGTCAGGTAAGTCAATATTTGTAATCCAATATGGACTTCTCTCTTACTTATAGGCAGCTGAAAAGCAGATGTCCCAGGCAAGAGCCATGGAGAGAAGATGTTAGGACATGTTGTCTAGATCCAAATCATGTTTCGCACATGGCTTCATCAGCTATATGTATCAAAAAGATGCACAGGAAAATCAAAGTCTCAAACGGGACCAAAGAGGTTCATATAGGTCTCAAAGTGGACTACCTGGCAGTTGGCAACCCTATGTTTAGGCCATAACTAGTTTAGCAGGGATTGGGTGGTAGGTAGAGATGAGCAGCAAGCACCCTGAGTTATCAGGCATGATGGAGGATGTGTTCTGAATAGGGTTGTGCAAAAAACAAACAAAAATTCAGTAAATTTCGGGTTCGGGTTTATTGGGCCCGATTTGTTTGGTAAACGTGGAATACGTCTAATACCCATACCGGTAAAGAGGTATTTCGGCTTTATTTCTGGGTTTACCGGAAAAAAATGGGCCCATTATAGTCTATGGGGATTTTTTTGAAACTCCTGTGGGGGCATTTTTGGAGGTAGAGTTCTCAAATTTGCAGGGCACCTTCAAGGGACTCTCCTTGCATGAGCCCCAAAGTTTGGTGAAGTTTAGGTCACAGGGGGTCTGAAGGTGACTCGGGGGAGGGGCTTCACAAGATGGTAGTGGTTGCCTCACCAGGCAGGCCTTGAAGACACCAGGAAATCCTGAAATCCTGTGCCTTGTTCCACTATTGCTCACATCCAAATCTGTTTTGATGTGAGTATTCCATCTACATGTGAGTATTCCATCTAATGTGTATTCCATCTAATGTGAGTATTCCATCTACATCTAAGGTGAGGCACATGTGTTTTGCTCTCAGGTATCTGTACCCAGGTACCAAAAAATCAGGGCTGTTTTGTGGCCCTGAGGAACAAAACCTTCATAAACACTCTGTCCTTAATTACTCATAGGATTGCCGACCTCCAGGTAATAGCAGAAGATCTCCTGCTATTACAACTGATCTCCAGCAGATAGAGATCAGTTCACCTGGAGAAAATGGCCACTTTGGCCATTGGCCTCTATGGCATTCAAGTCCCTCCCCTCCCAAACCCTGCCCTCCTTAGGCTCTGCCCCAAAAATCTCCCACCAATAGCGAAGAGGGACCTGGCAACCCTAATTACTCAGTTGCTGTCATGGCCACCCCATCTCCTTGCTTTAACTTGTTGCTGCTTATGTAAGCCAGTGGTGGATGGGCGAAAACGCATGGTCGCTTTATCCTCCTTTAATCCCTGTTTTAGCCAGGATCGAACGCACATCAGGTGAAACGCATGCGTTCGATCCTGGCTGAATCCTGGCTGAAACAGGGATTAAAGGAGGATAAAGCGACCATGAATTTTTGCCCGATGTTTTCTTTATACCCCTGAGGTGAATCCTGTACTAGAAATGTAATATCCAGAGACTAGATTGGCTTCTATTGCTTCTCCCTCAGAAGCAAAGAAATAACTCAGCCAGGCATCTCGACTTAGTGCCTACAAATTCCTTGAAGTTTATTACTTTTCAGAGTACTTGTTCTTGTTTTAAAAAAAAAAACCAAAAAAAAACTGTGCAACATTTGCTTGTGACAACCTCATCATCTTCAGCCTGGCCGCCTCTCTCAAAATGTGATGGGTGAGGTGAAGGAAGCGGATTTGAAATGTGTTCTTTAATTTTGTCATGCTGTTAAAGGTAGAAACATGAGCCATACTTGCATTAAATATCTGCTCTTGGGAAGGTAGAAATGAGACCTCCGGTTTGAAAGCTGTCAAAAGAATGTTCTGTTGAAAGGGGGAAATCTTTTGATTTAGGTAAGCGTCACTAACAATATTAAGTGATAAGTTTTTTTTTTTACCTCTTCAGCATATTTTCCTCTCACTTTGAATGTTTTATCAGTGGGGCTTTCCGTCTTGTATATTATGCTTTTGCCTGTATGATAAATTGGATCAAAGGACCATCTAGTCAAGCATTCTGTTTTCCATAGTGGCCCATCAGATGCTTCTCAAAAACTGACAAGCAGGGCATGAAGGCCTTCCTTCATGGTTGCTCCACAGGTGCCCACAGGTATCTTGTCCTAAGAATGGGTGGTCTCTTTTAGCCGTCATGGCTAACAGCTGTTGATATGCATGTTATCCATGACTTTGTTCAATCTTTGTTTTAGAGCAATCTAAGCCACTTATAACCACATCCTGTGACCACGAACTGCATAAGCTAGCCATGTGTTGAACAAAAATGTGTTTCTTTTTGGCCATTTATGCAGGGTCGATTTTGATGCTCGCTCAAAGCTGCTTTTTTAAATGCGACCTTTAAAATAACTATTCAAGGTCCCGATGCAAGAGGAAAAGTCAAACAAATTCCACCCCCTCACTCGCCTGCTCCTCTGTTTGCATAGCCATTAGGAATGGCCGTTTGCATAGCTAAGCAACAGCTGTGATTCCGCATGCTTCTTTCTGGAAACGCTTCGATGTGGGGGTGGAGCAAACACAAAAGGTTGTGTTAAAGGGGCTCTTAAGTAATGCAAAGCAGGTATGTGCCAGCTTCACAGTGATGGCTGGAATGATGGTTCAGCGTGAAGAAAAAAAATATGCAAGGCACTTCAGCCTGGAATGTGCTACTAATTACCAAGCATAAACAGCCTTTGTCTGTTCTGAATCTATTGCTCATCAGCTTCAGTCCCTCCTTCTAATATCATAGGGAGGGAGATAAACCATAATCCTGCATCTGAATCTTGGATCTCATCAATAATCACATTTTCATGATAGATGTAAAGAAAACAGAAGGATAAAATTCCAGCATGGAATCTGTGTATTCAGCCCCATCATTCAAACATGATGTATATAGCTCTACATGGAATCCAATTCCAAATGTACTATTTATGTTACTTTATATGGGGACGGTCCATGGCTCAGTGGTAGATCATCTGCTTGGCATGCAGAAGGTCCCAGGTTCAATCCCCAGCATCTCCAGTCAAAGGGACTAGGAAAGTAGGGGATGTGAAAGATCTCTACCTGAGTCCCTGGAGAGCCGCAGCCAGTCTGAGTAGACAATACTGACTTTGATGGACCAAGGGCCTGATTCAGTATAAGGCAGCTTCATGTGTTCAACATGATCAAGAAACAAAGTCAGGAGATGGAGAGATACTGTTGTGCTATATCACCATGACTGGGAAACACATTTACCATGCATTCCTGGGGGGGGGCTGAGTCCTCATAGGAGGCGGTGTGACCTCACCTCTAGTGTAAGTGCGTCTAATCACGCATTAGGACGCACTTACGCTGGCAGCGATGGCAGTTCTGCCAGCGCCCGAGCGCCGCGGAGCCGCACCTCACCCCTCCGACAGAGCGGCCTCTCCGTGGCACAGGCCATGGCGTAGAATTGCTGTGCTGGTGTGGGAGAGTGTTCCTGGGGCAATTCCGGGGCGGGCTGGGGGGAGTCCCCGTTCCTGTCCCTGTTTGCCCTTTCACGTTGGTGCCTTACCTCCCTGTTTTCAATGGGGCGAAAGGCCCTGTTAAACAACAAAAAGCTGTGAAACGGCTTTTTGTTGTTGTTTAACGGCATACGGCATTAGGAGACGGCTTGCCTGCACCTTCTCCCCGCCGTTCCCGTACGCCAATTCTCAGGAATGGGCAGTTAGAGTCCACTCTTGAATGCACTATTATACTTTTCTCATACAAGAGAAATTGTAATCCTTAATTTCAAAAACTACTGTAGTTTGAAGCTCTGTTAAAGCAAGAGCCAAACATGCCCCTCACCCCTGTTTGTAGTATGACCTGGCCCTCAATGGCAGAGATTCAACAAAGGTACAATATACCTCTAGGAAAGAGTACATTAAAATGTTTGCATAGCACATACTTTACTCCATCGCCATTAGCATTCCACCACAGGCTGAAGGTATTCCCTTTGAGAAGACCCTTTTGATGACTAGGCTGATTAGTATTGGTTATGTGTTAACCTTGTATTCTTAATGATCTTGGTTTTCTGTAATGCTTGTTTTAATGATGTTGATAAAAGGAGAAACTAGAGGATGCCTTGTTAGCTGATAACTATGTTTTTTTCCCCCATAATACTGCGCCTTGTGTTGTTTTTAACTTCTTGTAACCTGCCTTGAGGGTCCATTTTCTGGATGTAAGGATGGGATATAAATTGTTTTAAACATGTGCATCTTTGAATTTAAAGACTAATTCACACATGTATACATAAAAAATAATATATTCTCTTTTAGTGACTTTCAGTGAGCTCAGTGAGAGAGCAGGTATTATTTTCTCGATGTCAAAGTACTTTTTTTTTTGTCCCCCAAAGTCCTTGCAAACCTAAAATGAAATTCTTAAGTTGTTTGTTATGTGAAGGATTTATAAGCGTCTGGATAATAGATGCAGATCAACTTGTCTTCCCATTTTTTCTCTGTCAACTTAAAGAAACTTTATGTAGGAGGTCATATATTTGAATCTATACTGATAACACTCTTAGACCTTTTATCTCAGAAGTGTTCAAAGGAAATGTAAATCAGTTGGGCAGCCTGTGTTTCTGATGACTGATCTGCCTTCTTTGTTTTGTTTTCATCTTGTAGAATTAAATAACTACTAGGCACACTAACATGCTTGAGAGTCAGCATGGTGTAGTTGTTAGAATGTTGGACTAGGATCTGGGAGATGGACAATGCAACCCTAAGCAAAGCTATCTTATATTCTAATAGTCAAGTGTGGCCTAATCTGTGGATATTTAAATCCACAGATTGGGGCCACACTGACTGTAAACCGATAGTTCTGCAAACTTGGTGGACCCCCCCCCCCGGTTTGCAAAAAAAAACCACTGAAAACTTAAAAAAAATACATTGGGGGGCTTCAAATCCCCCAACTAAAATAAAAGCACAGTCTGCACATGTGCAGACAACAAACTTATATTACCTCTGGAGAGACAGCAGCAGTGGAATTAGGGCTGCCAGGTCCCTCTTCGCCACCAGCAGGAGCTTTTTGGGGCAGAGCCTGATGAGGGTGGGGTTTGGAGAGGGGAGGGACTTCAATGCCATAGAGTCCGATTGCCAAAGTGGCCATTTTCTTCAGGTGGACTGATTTCTATTGGCTGGAAATCAGTTGTAATAGCAGGAGATCTCCAGCTAGTACCTGGAGGTCGGCAACCCTAAGTGGAGTCCAGGAAGCACTCTGGGCTTAAAGTGGCTCTCGGACACCACTGTCACAGTCAGGCCCAGAGGCTGCGGTGGAGACATGAAGGCACACCAGGCTTGGTGACTGGGGGGAGGGGAAGATGGCATTCCCCCTTCGAGTCTTGGAGGCCCCCCACCTGTACTCTTCTAATTCCATTCACTTCAATGGACATGGAAGATATAACTCTGGTGCTAGATATAACTCTAGAGAAGATAGATAGAACTCTAGATATAACTACGGAGAAGATACAACTCTAACTTCGAGCTGCACTGCCACGTTTGAATCCCCATTCTGTCATGACAGCTCGCTGGATGACTGAACATCAGGGATCCGCCTGCTGGGGCTCGCACACGCCGCCTCCATCTTGTCTAGCTCTTTTCCCTGGAAACAAAAGTTTATGACAGAGGATAAAGGAATCAAGAGAAAACTGTAGAACTGAGTAAACAGCACCAGGAAGGGCAGTTTTTGACTGGATTATAATTCAGGATCACAAAAGCTGGAGATGTTAAGGTGAGTCATTTACTGGGCAGGTGCTCTGGGAAGGGCAGGTGCTTTGGGTCAGAGGTTCCAGACTGTCACGGGGCACATAACATCTGAATTGGGTCAATGGTCAGTGTAAAAGAAGATACAGGAACAGGCATCTTTGTCTTCTTGCCAGGTGTGGCTTAACTGCGGCCATCCTGTTGTCATGCCCTGATTTCTCCCAACAAGGCTTCCTTTGAAGCAGGTGCTTTGGTTGTTATCCCAGGACGCTTTGCTGTGTTCACTGCTGCACAGCTCCCTGTGAGACACAATACATGGCAGTGCTCCCCATGTTTGGTGTGTGCCTCGTGGGACTTGCTCATGGTGTTACTCTGGCAGTATATCCGTTCAGGCTGGGAAGGAGGGTGTGCAGAGGAAAAGGGGGCTGGCAATGCCACTGCCTCTCTTCCTCGTTCCTCTGGTCCTCTTGTAAGTGCTTGGGTTGGGGAGGGCATTTACCTGGTGCTTCCCTGGCAGCTGCCCTGGGTCACAATTCCCTCCCAGCCCACTAAAGAGCCTTCCTGCCGATCATCTATTTGGAAGGTCGGTAGGGTTGCCAACCTCTGGGTGGTGGCTGGAGACCTCCCGCTATTATAACTGATCTCCAGGTGACAGAGACCAGTTCCCCTGGGAAAATGGCCACTTTGGCAATTGGACTCTATGGCATTGAAGTCCCTTTCCTCTCCAAACACCCCCGTCCTCAGGCTTCACCTCTAAAATCTCCTGGTAATTCCCAACCCAGAGCTAGAAACCCTACAGGTCGACCACCACTCTGGGTATCGAAGCCCACAGAGGGAGCTTGGGCCTCAGTCTCCCCAACTTCCCAGGGTCTTGGGACCTCCTGTCTTTGGCCCCATTCCACGGCTCTCCATTCTGCACCACCAGCAGTGGGGTGGGATTCTGGGGTGGTTGCAGCCTCCACTGCCCCTGCTTTCTCTCTCAGCTTCCTCACAGGGTTGTTGTTGTGAGGCTAACACAGAGGAGGGAAAGAAAACTTCACATTTCCCAATGAGGGAAAACCCGGATAAAATATCTAAACAAAATTTTGGTGCAAAGCATATTGCCAAGATTGCTCTCTGAGACTGTGAACACATCTTTATAATTTCAAAAGGATTACATTTGTAAATGAAAGGGTTTCATGTTAGGGAGGAAATGATATGTGAAGCAGAAAGGAATGCTGAAGGGGAAAATATTATGTTCTGTTGGTGGGTGGCTAAATGGAATATATTCTATTTTAGTTTAAGGTAGGACTAAGATGTAACTGATTGTAATCAGTATAATTATGTTTGCAGATCACTGAAATGTCAATAATATGCATGCATGATTGCCTCGTGTTCAGTGACTATAACCAATAAGATTTCAAAATGTGTATTAGTGGACCAATAACCTGCATACTGAATATATAAAATATGGTCGTTAAAGGGTGAATGTAGAACTTTCTGGTACATAGCTGCTGGCAACTTCTCCTGCAATTGCTGATTAATAAACAAATATTTTCAACCAGAAAACCAATTGACTTAAAGTTTTTCATTAACACATTGGTTACATGTTTGCTTCTAGGCACAATACAAAGTATCAGTAATTGCCTTTCAGACCTACACTGTTCAGAGACCAGATCAGTGATACCATATGTTGTTTAAAACAATCTGTCTCGGTCTACTCCATCTTAAAAGAGGAGACGGGTCATTATGAGACAGAGTGTTCTCCATAGAGGCACCGAACTCTGGAACTCCCTTCTCACCATTCTTTGTTGGCACCTAATTTTCTGTGGTTTATGCACAAGCAAAAGAGCCAGTGTGGTGTAGTGGTTAGGAGCGGCGGACTCTAATCTGGAGAACCAGGTTTGATTCCCCACTCCTCCACATGGGAGCGGACTCTAATCTGGAGAACTGGGTTGGTTTCCCACTTTTCCACATGAAGCCTGCTGGGTGATCTTGGGCTAGTCACAGTTCTCTTTGAGCTCTCTCAGCCTCACCTGCCTCACAAGGTGTCTGCTGTGGGGAGAGGAAGGAAAAGAGACTGTAAGCCAGTCTGATTCTCCTTAAAAGGTAGAGAAAATCAGCAAATAAAAACCAACTCCTTCTCCTCCTCCAAAAACCATTTTTTGTTTACTTGAGCTTTTGCTGATTTTTAAAAACTGTTTTTAACCTTTAGTACAGATAATTGATTGTTGCACTCTAGCTGATTTTATTCTCCCTGATGATGATGATGATTCTGCTTGGTGAAAATTATTTATCAGTGTTTTGTTTTAAACTATTATGTTTAAGGAAGCCACCTCAGAAGCCATTGGGCAAAAACGCATGGTCGCTTTAGCCTCCTTTATTCCCTGTTTAAGCCAGGATTCAGCCAGGATCGAACATGTGCGTTTCACCGTACATGCTTAGGGCTGTTGATTCGGTTCATCCCGAACCGAAAAACAGCCGAATTTCCCGAGATTCGGCGGTTTTAAGTTCGGATGGAACTGAACTGAAAAGGCGGGAAAACGGGGAGCCGAATTCGGCAAGTTTGGGGTGTTCTGCAAATAAATTAGGCAAATTCGGGGTTCGGCAAAGCAGTATAACGGTCAGTTAGTAAGCAGCATTCTACCGCGGCCAATCGGTGGCCAAGCAGGGTCTTCTTCTGGCCAATCAGTCGCGATTGAGCACATGAGCCCAGCTGCTGCATGGCCCGGAAAGAGAAAGAGAGAGTATCTGTTTGTGTGAGAGAGAAATCCCCGTGTGTGGGGGTGTGTGTGCACATTTGCTCCTTTCCGTGGCTGCAGGGGGTGCATTTTTGGGGTTAGAGGTCTCAAACTTTCAGGGTAGCTTGAGGGGACACTTCTTGCAAGAAGCCTCAAGTTTTGTAAAGATTGGATCAGGGGATCCCAAGATATGGGCCCCGAAAGGGGTCCCCCTAATGTGCATTTTTATTCCAGTTACAGCACACATTCGAGCCATTCCGTGGCTGCAGGGGGCACATTTTTGGGGGTACAGACCCCAAACTTTCAGCATAGCTTCAGAGGAGTCTTCTTGTAAGAACCACCAAGTTTTGTAAAGATGGGATTGGGGGGGGCGAAATATGGGTCCCCCCTTTTCCCTATTGGGATGAATGGGATCAGCCGATCCTGTGTGCATCTCGAGAGCGGCAAATACAAGGCAAAACCTCCTGTGCTTAAATGGAATCGTATTGGATTACCCACTCCTCCCAGTCCCTCCTGATGGAACAGAAGACATCCACAATAAGACCCCTTTGGGGGCTTTAATCTATATTTTTCCCATATGTATGTGGGGGGGGGAAGCAGAGTCTGTGGGGGGCAGTTTCTGTGGGGGGGGGAAGCCAAAGGAGGCTTTCGCCCATTCTGCCGAGGGGTGTGTGACCGCTCACCTCTGCGGAAGTGTGTGTACTGCTTTTAAAGTTTTAAAGTTTAAAGTTGAATCTGTGCGGAGGCTAGCGAGTCTCTCTCTGCTCGGCACCCAGGCCGCGCCTCCTCCTTGGTGTTTTCCCTGTTTTTGCCCCTAGCCTGGGGTTGAGTGCAACGGGGCAGCTTGCGTGAGATCCCCTGTGTCTTGGATTTTTTCCCCGTTTGGGGGGTGCACCATGGCGCTGTATTGGTTGGAGAGGTGGGGGTGGTGCTGGTGAGACTTGCTTGAGTTTGGTGGGGTCATTTGCATAAGGGGGGAGCATCCCTCCACCATGAGAAGAAGGAGCAGGGCAGAAAATACAAACTGTTTTTTTTTTTTTTTTTTTTGCACGGTCTGTTTTGCTGCTCGCTCAAAAATGTTTTTGCAAAATCTGACTCTCACAATACATTTGTTTGCGTGTTGCTTTGTATTGCAATGGTTAGCATGGGATTTGCCGCTCTCTAGATGCACATGATTGCCTGATCCCATTCATCCCAATAGGGAAAAGGGGGGACCCCATATTTCACCCCCCTGATCCCATCTTTACAAAACTTGCGGGTTCTTACAAGAAGACACCTCTGAAGCGACGCTGAAAGTTTGGGGGCTGTACCCCAAAAAATGTGCCCCCTGCAGCCACGGAATGACTTGAATGTGGGCTGTAACTGGAATAAAAATGCACATTAGGGGGGACCCCTTTCGGAGCCCATATCTCGGGACCCCCTCACCCAATCTTTTCAAAACTTGAGGGTTCTTGCAAGAAGCGTCCCCTCAAGCTATCCTGAAAGTTTGGAACCTCTACCCCCAAAAATTCCCCCCCCAGAGCCGCGGAAAGGCTCGAATACATTTTTAATGGCTTTATTCGGCCGAATTTTTCCCTAAACTCAGAACTTGGAGCCGAATTCCATGGATCCGAATCGGGGGAGTTCAGACTTTGGCATTTCCTGAATTAAAACAGGCTGAATTTTGCGGAATCCAAATTTTACCGATTTTTTTTCCCAACAGCCCTATACGTGCGTTCTATCTTGGCGGAATCCTGGCTGAAACAGGGAATAAAGGAGGCTAAAGCGACCGTGCGTTTTCACCCATTGTCTAATAGGAACAATTTGATTAACTACACATCTGAATGACCAGTGCAAACTTACAGAAGCCATTTTCCAAACTTCAAACTTTCTCTCTCTTTTAAATATAAAAAGAAAAAAGAAAAGGAAAAGGAAAATAATATGGGTCATATAAAGTTCTTAGGCTGCTGACTTCTGTGTTCATTACCTAATTGTCTTTTTGCATGCTGAAGCCATTGAATGCCCACTGGGGCCAGCAGTCCAGCACTCCAACACCAATGTGTGGGAGGGGTCAGGGCAGCCGTCTAGGTAATTTATGGATGAGGCTGAAAAGGGTGGAGAAAGGTGAAAGGAAGGAGACAGGGAGACAGAAACCAAGGAAAGTCAGGCAAGGGTCTAGCTGTGTAATTTGCTGAAGGGAAAGGCCTGGCCAACGTGCAGAGTTCTCTATAGCCCAGATACCTTGGCATAAGGGGAAGGACTAAAGGGGCATGATCTGAGGGGGGAATCACTTGCTATACACTGATCAAAGGAAGTCCTAAGAGCAATTGTGGGCCAAGGATAGGGTTGCCAGCCTCCAGGTGATGGCTGGAGATCTCCTGCTATTACAAATGATTTCCAGGCGACAGAGATCAGTTCACCTGGAGAAAATGGCCACTTTGGCAATTGGACTCTATGGCACTGATGTCCCTCCCCTCTCCAAAACCTGGCCTCCTCAGGCTCCACCCCAAAAGCTCCAGGTTTTTCCCAACCCTAGCCAAGGAGGAACCCAGGAGGGTGACCCCTGCTGGTGTAAACTCAGAGGTCCCCTGGTTTGAGGCTACTTAGCGCATGACACCCACTTCCGACTTTGGATGGTGAAGTTGAGATGAGGCACTGAAGAAGAGTGAGGATACATTGCAGCAAGCTGAACAGACATTTGCTCCCTCAGGAGAACTTAAAATGTAAGTGCAAAGCAAAAGCTACAGAATTCGTACCTGTTAGGAAAGTGTGCCTTCTTTTCAATGCCTTCATAAATGGATGTTTTTGCCAGCCCTCTTGTTTTCTTCCCTAACTTCTCCTGACAAAAAATATTACATATTGATTTCTTTTGGAACAATGCCTAGTAATTTCACCTTTGAGGAACCGACAACTTCCAAATGAAAACATATTTCATTGGAGAAATACACAGGTCTTCACAGCAGGTAAAATGTAATTTAAAGTGCACTATTTGTAAAGTAGTATTCTTCACGAAAATGAATGAAAATGCCACAGGCAGGCTGCTTCGTTTTCTTTGAAACTTAGCTAGTGAAATCAAGCTGACCTCTCCATTCTGCATTAAGGGATAGTGGGGTTTTTTTATTTCATAGAGTTGCAAAATACTTCACCCAAAACAGAAAAGATATTTGAAAATGTTGCGTTAATAAAGGCCAGAGCTCCTCGGGGACTTTAACAAACACACAAACAAGCAAGCAAAAAAAAATCAATGTTGTTTAAGCTTTCATTTTGTTTGTATCTAATACATTTTGCAGTGGTGGTGTAGTAACAAGGTGCTCCCATCTGCTAAATTGCTGTATTTGAAGCTGCTTAGGACTCATGCAAGTGTGCTTTGTAATAGCTACACACTTCAGTACATCCCAGTATATCTTCATAGCAGGTAGAATCCAGCGCGAATGTCTAAAAGGAGTTTCTGTTATGTTGCTGCTAATGGTTAATATTGCATTCAAGGCCATACAATTACTATATCGGCCCAATTAAGAAGAAAGACGGCCAGCACCCAGTAAAGTATGCTTGGAATGATAAATGTCTTCTGCCATTGTGATGTCAAGATATATTAAAGTATAAAGAGAACAGTAGTGTGACAAAGTTTATTTTCCATCGGTTCTTGTAGGTTATCCGGGCTGTGTAACCGTGGTCTTGGAATTTTCTTTCCTGACGTTTCGCCAGCAACTGTGGCAGGCATCTTCAGAGTAGTAACACTGAAGGACAGTGTCTCTCTTCAGTGTTACTACTCTGAAGATGCCTGCCACAGTTGCCGGCGAAACGTCAGGAAAGAAAATTCCAAGACCACGGTTACACAGCCCGGATAACCTACAAGAACCAATGAACTCTGACCGTGAAAGCCTTCGACAATATTTATTTTCCATCCTTCCCTAAGTGGAAAAGGAGGATGGTAAATGTCCTTAACCAAAAGCAAACTATTTGTACCCTTCCTCAGAATTAGGGTTGCCAGGTGGTAGCTGAAGATCTCCCGCTATTACAACTAATCTCCAGGTGATAGAAATCAGTTCCCCTGGAGAAAATGACCACTTTGGCAATTGGAATCTATGGCACTGATGTCCCTCCCCTCTCCAAAACCTGGCCTCCTCAGACTCCACCCCCAAAATCTCCAGGTATTTCCGAACCTGGAGCTGGAACCCTACCCAGAAGGAAGTATTTATGGTCCAATTCTTGTATTACTTTATGACATGGCAAGAGCTCTGTGGCGCAGAGTGGTAAACTGCAGTACTGCAGTCCAAGCTCTGCTCACGACCTGAGTTTGATCCCGATGGAAGTAGGTTTCAGGTAGCCGGTTCAAGGTTAACTCAGCCTTCCATCCTTCCAAGGTTGGTAAAATGAGTACCCAGCTTGTTGGGGGTAAAGTGTATATGACTGTGTAAGGAAATGGCAAACCACCTCGGAGAACATAGTTTGCCTAGTAAACGTCGGGATGTGATGTCACCCCATGGGTCAGGAATGACCCGGTGCTTGCACAGGAGACTACCTTTACATTTAAAGACATAACAAGATCGTATCACATCTGTTTGACATGGTGAATATGTAGGGTTGCCAGGTCCCTCTTCACCACCGATGGGAGGTTTTTGGGGTGGAGCCTGAGAAGGGTGGGGTTTGGGGAGGGGAGGGACTTCAATACCATAGAGTCCAATTGCCAAAGCAGCCATTTTCTCCAGGTGGACTAATCTCTATTGCCTGGAGGTCAGCTGTATTAGCAGGAGATCTCCAGCTAGTACCTGGAAGTTGGCAACCCTATTCATTCAGCTTAACTGAGATGTTAAATTTTTTACAGAGTAGTAGATATGACATTGGGAGATGGGTGATATCATTAGTATTATTTTCTGTGTGTGAGTAAAGAGTGGCTGGATCCTAAACCCCCAAATGGCGATGCAGTATCCTGTGCTCTCTCTTCACTGTTGAGAAATATCAAAGAGACCTACCGCCAAGGAGCTCAGAGCACGGCAAGTGTACTGCACTCCATAGCAATGCTGTTCCCACTTACCAACCACATGTGTCTTGAGGGCTGTTAAAAAAAATTGGTAAAATTCGAGTTCACGTTTAGTGGCCTTTTTTCCCCAGGAAAACCCTAATGCCGAATTTCCCATACTGGTAAAGGTAGGAATTTGGCTTTAAATTCAGGTTTCTCGAAAAATTCGGCCATTTTTGCAGGTGTAGGTCCCAAATTTTCAGGGTAGCTGGATTGGACTCACCTTGCAAGAACCCCCAAGTGTGGTTAAGATTGGGTGAGGGGTGCCAAAGTTATGGGGTCTGGAAGGGGCCACTCCCCTTCCACCATTGAAATCCAATGCAAAGTGTTCAGAGCCCAACTCCCCCTTGAGACGGCATATATATGTGTCTCTCTGTGTGTGGTGGATTCATGGAAGAAATGAAAGGCTAAAAGCACAGTAAACCACAGCTAGTGGATCAAATCAATGTACAAAAATATGTGAGAAAGCAAGCAGTCATGTACCTTGTACACAGAAGAGTGCCAGGAGCAAGCATGGGCTCCCAGACAAAGATGTCCTCTGGGCCCTACCTCACATTATCCACACCCAAATCAAAGATTGTATGAACAAAAATCCCACGATGCTGAAAGCATAAACAGGCTAATAAGTGGTTCTCTCTATATATACAATACATTTTCCACATTCTGTTCTTCACATTTATATTCTACCTTTCGTAGCTAGAGTTGCCAACCTCCAGGTGGTGGCTGAAGATCTCCTGCTATTACAACTGATCTCCAGCCAATAGAAATCAGTTCCCCAGAAGAAAATGGCCACTTTTCTTCTCCTCCCCAAACCCTGCCCTCTTCAGGCTTCGCCCCCAAATATCCCAGATATGTCCCAACCTGGAGCTGGCAACCCTATTGGTAGCCCTGTGGCTTTTTGCACATATATTCAGTATGTCTGGCAGCACTGTATGAAATATTTCTGGGTCAAATACCACTACTGACTACAAATGCTATGGCACCATTTTGTATGAACACAACTGTTGAAAATATCCAAGGAAATAAAAAATCCAATTTTGTGAATGCTCTTAAATGCTGCAGTCAACAAAGAAAAGGGCACATCATCACCATCTGGAGAAGAGGTGTGTAGTCAAATGCAACCCATCCCAACAATGAGCAATGTATTAAAGACCACATAATATACTTTTTTGGTAGACTGAGAATGGATGGCTTCAGTACCCTGCTGATGCCCTATGGCTTCATAGTAGTTTGTCTAATGCTTCAGGACTCCTAAAGTTTTTGAACCTAATTAAAAGAAACAATTTTTTTTGGGGGGGAAGTGTGTGAAAAAACAGCAAAACATCAGAACCCTGAGTTGTGGAAGCTGCTCCCGCCTCCCATATAGGAGTTGCTTAGGTCCTTCATTGCTTCTCCAAGGGTAACAATTCTGTCTAATAAATGCATTCGCACTATAGTAATTTAGTAGCTATGCATCTGTAGCTTTTAATTATCTGTTTAATCAGGCTGTGAATAATCTAAATAGGTTAATTCAAAACGATTCTCCTCGGAGCAAGTGTTGTGGCTGTATCTCAGTCCGAGCCAACACCTGGTGAGATGGGAAGAAAACGGCAGGACAACACATTATCTGAAATTTGTGAGTCCCAGGTTTTGACCCCAGTGGTAGCATTTTACTTAAATATGCAATTTAGAAACACTGTCTGCAAACTACCAGGACACCCAATCACTAAAGCAAAGGATTTGCCGAGGTGTTGTTAAAACAGAACAGTTTGTTCCTGTCGTTTCCTCCCTCTCTCATGCTACTTCCTTTTGTGGGTTGATAGTTAAACACATGGGTAAACAAATGTCCTGTCTATGGGAAAAAGTCATGATCACAGCATGGAGGAGATGGTGACTGTAGAGTCTTGGATGGTGGCTTGAGGATGATTTGTTTGTACATCATTAAGGTTTAATTTTAGAATCCCCCCCCCCCGTGCGTGGTCAACCTAATGTTAATTGTTTTTACTGCTAAGCTAGAGGGATCACTGTTTACATTGCTGCATGGATGCTAATTTGTCTCTACATTCAGAGTGTTGGCAAGTAGCCTCTTGTCTTTTCAAAGGTATTACAGCAAGACATTGTCTTTGAACAATATTTGCGGGGTTGTTATCTTAAAAGAAAATTGAAGTTTATATAATACTGCCGCTTTGGCAATAGGACTCTATGGAACTGAAGTCCCTCCCCTCCCCTCCCCAAACCTCGACCTCTCAGGCTCCACCCCAAAAACCTCCCACTGGGGGTGAAGAGGGACCAGGCAACCCTATCTCCAGGTGACAGAAATCAGTTTACCTGGAAGAAATGGCTGCTTTGGAGAGTGGGCTCTATGTCATTATATCCCATTGAAGTCCTTCCCCTCCCCAACTCCCCCTCAGGCTCCACCCCCAAAATTTCCAGGTATTTCCCAATCCGGAGCTGGCAACCCTATTTAAAGTTAAGAAGCAATTGTGAAACATCTTGACATTTGCTCTGAATTTATTTATTTGGATATCTTTTAGAAAGACGTTGTGGTGTAGTGGTTAAGAGTGTCAAATTAGTATCTGGGAGGCCCAGGTTCAAATCCCGACTCGTTCAATGGAAGCTCACTGAGTGGCCGGCCAGTCATAGTCTCCCAGCCAAACCTACCTCACAGGCTTGTTGTGAGGATAAAATGGAGGAGAGGAGAATGATGTAAGCAGCTTTAGATCCCCATTGGGGAGGAGGGTGGCATATAAATTAATTAAATACATAAATAAATTTTAGGGGGGGGTTGTCTTTAAAAACCCCTATATTATTTATTAGCAAGGCACAATCTGTTTTCTGTTAAGTTCACATGTTCCCTTAAATTTTCTACTGTTTTCTGTTAAATGTCCTTTTATTTTATTATCATTTTGCATTTTTTTCTTAATAAACCTTTAAACTATTCCCCCATACTCTATTGGGGATATGATGCATATATGTGTGCATATGTTTATGCCTTTAAGTGAGGCCTCACAGACTAGTTTCTGTTTTCCCTATCAAGGCCTGTGTGGGAGGTAGGGTTTCCAGGTCCCTCTTTTCCACCGGTGGAGCCTGAGGAAGGCGGGGTTTGGGGAAGGGAGAGACTTCAGTGCCATGGAGTCCCATTGCCAAAGCGGCCATTTTCTCCAGGCGAACTGATCTCTATCGGCTGGAGATCAGTTGTAATGGCAGGAGATCACCAACTAGTACCTGGAGGCTGGCATCCCTAATGGGAGGGGCCTCACTTAGCTCTAGTTCTGTGTGTGTAGGTAGTTCCAAGAATGTGTGAAACAAAAAAGAAGCCTAGCACTGAAGCTGCCAGTCTCCTGTGTGCTGTCTGAAGAGGTAAGCTTAATCCTACACATCTGACCTCAGAGTATACTACAGGTGGGGGTCCCTAGAGTGTCACTCAATGCAATTATCTCATTTCTAGGTCTTCACCTGGAAGTGATGTCTCCACATTGCACAATGCTCCCCTTTTACCCGCTCTACCCCCAAAATCTTTTACTTATGCCAGGCTCTGGTCTGCCAACCCTGTTTCAGAGTGTAGTAAAGGGTTACACGTTTTAAAATTTCCTTACATTAGTAAGTGGAAAATGAACACACGTGTACAAGCTTTTCTTACTGATGTGCTAATTGTTTATTTGTCCAGATTTTTTTTTTTACAGCAGCAATACAATACCCCTGACTAAATTCTGAAATAGGGTTGACAGTTGTCCCCCCCCTCCTCCCGCACTGGCAGGAGCTTTGTTGTGATGGGACTTGGAGGGGGGTGATTGGCACAATAATGTCACTTCTGGGTTTACCCTGGGAGTGATGGGACACTCGAACACATTTCTCCAAAAACTCTATGGAAACCATAGAGTTCTATGGAAATGACATTAATCGCCCTTCTTTTGCTGGCCTGCTTCTGCCCGCCAGCCAAAAGAGGGGCGGTCAGCAGCCTCCTTAATTTGTGGGCAATTGCCCACCATTACCTGTTATCTGGCAACCCTATTCTGAAGTGGTTCAGCCCATTCTGCCCCCTCCTAATTCTATCACCTAATTCTTCTGGAACTGAAGACCAGGCCTGAGATGCACAAAGAAGAAGGAGGAGAAGGAGCAGTAGTTGGTTTTTATATGCCAACTTTCTCTACCATTTAAGGAAGACTCAAACCATCTTACAACCACCTTCCCTTCCCCTCCCCACAACAGACACCCTATGAGATAGTAGGGGCTGCGAGAGCTCTAAGAGAGCTGTGACTAGCCCAAGGTCACCCAGCTGATGTCATGTGTAGGAGCAGGGAAACCAACCCGGTTCACCAGAACAGAGTCCGCCACTCATGTGGAGGAGTGGAGAATCAAATCCGGTTCTCCAGATTAGAGTCCACTGCTCCAAAACACCTCTCTTAACCACTATACCATGCTGGATCTCACTACACCTACATATACATAAAGCATCATACCTGCAAGTATGACCACTTCTATGAACTCTGTAGTTTTCCATGGAACCTATAGAACATATGGAAAGGAAACTGTGGTTGTCCCCTTGATGTATTAATATGATAGTAGAATTGGCTGATACCGGTTTCAACATTCAGTTCATTGGAGTTGAATGGAGTTACTCTGTACAAAGCAATATGACACTAGAACTTGCCTAAAGTGAATGGGAAAGTCTGAAGGAGTTCCATGTACATTTGGTTAAGTATGCTTGACTTCCTCTTGGTTGTACACAGTATATGGATTAACCAGATTGCTCTGGAATAATTTGTGTGTTAAATGATGCAGACCAGTGGCAAAAAAGTCACATAACTTTGACAACTCAAGTTATTTCACTTAACCACTGTTAACAATGAAATTTTCCTGAATAAAAACTTCAATTTATCTCTTATCACAGAGTCCATTTCTGGAACATGATGTTGGCATAATGTAAAATATCTTGTCACCCATGCCTGCACATAGTTCAGGAGGGAAAGATGTCTTGAGGATTAAAACCTCTAGACACCAATAGAAGTTATAGCTTTACTCTAGCCTCACATTCATCTGTTTTAAGCAATTCAGTTTTTTTTTTCCCTTTGCATTGAATGACACAGCTGCACACACTTCAGAATTTGAGTGCTTATGTTTTAGGAGGAATTGAAATGTCTTAGGGAAAAAGCTTTAATGGATGTTTTCCTTTTACCCTTTGGCATTTGGGATTAGAATGTAGTGTTTCATGTAGTTGTTTTGGTGACTATGCTTGTGCAAAGTTTCATAGCCAGAAACACCTTCCTTCTATTCATCTTATCTTTGCAAATGCAAGGCAAAACAAAAAACATATCTATTGAAGTCAATGAGAATTTTGCAACTGGTGTATCTAGATCAGGGGTGGGGAACGTCAGGCCCGGGGGCCATTTAAGGCCCACGAAATCATTTGGTTCTCTAGCTCAGAAGGATCTAAGGCTGGCGATCAGCCCCCTCCTGCTGACAAGAATAGCCTCTATTCAAGGCGGATGTGAGTTTGTTTTGCCGAGAAAAGGAACCTTTTTAACCCCCCTGCAGAAGAGTAATTACCTATGGAGCTGCTAGGACCACCCAAGAAACTGTGTTAACCCTTTCCCACCCGGGCCATGGAGAAACATATTGCCTCTGTACTACAAGAGGGCTGGGGGTGGAAGTGGCAGCAATGGAAGGGTTAAAGGGGGCAGGGCCAGAATGCATGGCGTGGTGCAAGTTCTTAGCCAGTGTGTCTTCATTTCATCCCTGCAGATGGAGGTAGCAGGAGCCGGCTGTAGAATCCGGCCCTGACCGTGTGGAGCAGGAGCAACTCTGGCATGCAGCTGGACAGCTACGCCCGGCTGGTGCAACAGACCATCCTGTGCCACCAGGTGGGCGAATGCGCCACCGGTTGGATGCCTGCCTGCTTGCTCGTGTGGGGGGCATCTGGGGCAGCTGCCTGCTTGGGGCTTGGTCGGCTAATTTTTAAGTTGATTATTTTGTATGGCCTGCAAATGATGTTATAAATATCCAAATGGCCCTTGGCGGAAAAAGGGTTCCCCACCCCTGATCTAGATGGATCTTTAAGCATTCGGTCATCTAGCTGCTCAGAACAAATTTTAGGGTCAAATTGCATTGACAGCCTTGCTATGCTTATAAAATATTCATGCAGAACTGATGGTTTTGAAACTTGCCTAACTATCCAGTTTGTCTTTCAAGACTGATTGGGATAGGTGGAAAGGACCCCTGAATGGCTGCTATGGAATTAAGTGAGATGGATTACAAGCAGAACCCCAAAGCCTAATGGACATGGGTGATGACTGAAGAAAAGGGATTACTAGATATCTGGGCATGTGTGGTGGTAGCATTTATGCCTCATTGGGAGGGTATCATAAACTCAAGGACCTACATAGTGCAATATAGATCAATTATAGTGGACTGATCATGCTTAGTCTATTTCAAATCTGAATTGTTCAGTGAAGGATGGGTGAGAGTGAATATTTATTTCCCACATGTCCTATTCAGAGCTCTCTGGGATCTTTAACATCAAACTATGCAGCCAACAGTAGAAACTCCTATTATGTATGTATTTATTTAATAGCCCATATTTCTCACTGAGACTCAAAGCAGATCATGCAATAGAAGCAATGTAATCAGACAGCATAAGACATCCAATAAACAATGCCATATGACTCATACTACAAACTTAGAAAAACAATGCAAAAGAAGAAGGTATCAGACGTGCAGAATGTGGAATTTGAAAAGCAGATGTCAATGCAGTGAGATCAGAATAAAACATACAATAAACTCTGGAGAAGACTACAAACTTGTTCATTTTATAAAGACGCCTTTTCCCAGGAACCTTCCATTATCCTACAGCCATATTCCCTTTATAAAAATGCCCTCTTGATTAATTCTGTTTTACATAATCTGTAAAATGATAGAAATACAGGAGCCTTCCTGGCCTCCACAGGTAGGCTGTTACATAAGGTGGGAGCTATTCTGATTGTGTACCCTGAAGCCATGGCAACTGTTTATTTTCACATGAGAGGGTGCAATAAAAATGCACCAGAGAGAGTCAGAAAACAGGGATTGGGTTCCTCTGGAGACAGCCCATTTGGATTAAATGCCAAATGGAGGAGATGAATGCTGGTCATAAAAAAACCTGAGACGTAAACTGGCGAGGTAGGGTAGGGAGACGTGAGCTGGCGAGGATCTGTGGGGAGGGGAAGATGCCAGCACCAACTCAGAGCAGCAGAGCAGTCTTCCACCCCTGGGACCATTCCCAGAATTTGCAGTGCAACAGCAGGAAGATGTGAGTTTGCAGGAGGCTTGGAGAAAAGCCAAGGGGAGCCCACTGGAGCTGTCCAGAGACCATTGATCCAGGTTCATGGTAAGAAATGGATTGTTGTACAGGGAGTTCCTTCCACAGGGTGCAACCCAGCTTGGGAGCCCAGATAACAGCTGCTGGTCCCACAGGTTTATAGAACCTTTTGAGTTGGGCACATCACATACCCATGAGTGGTCCTATTGGGATAAGGAGAACTAAGAACTGGTTGGGACAGAACTTTTTCTGTTCAGGAATAGGCAAGGAGGTTATCCAATCCTGCAAGTCCTGCTGAACCTGTCAAATGATGGGAAAGCCCCAAGACAGGCTCAGAGCTCCCTTGCAGAACTTGCCTGTGATTGGTGTCCTGTTTGAACACATGGCTGTCAATACTATCGGTCCCTTTCCCAAACCTACACCAAGGGGAAAGAGGTTCTGTTTGGCTTAGGTGAGCTTTGCATCACATTACCCAGAACTACAACCTCTCGCCAGGACAGCCCTGTGACAGATGCTTTGATCTCTATATTTGCCAGGATAGGTGCGTCCAAGCAGACTTTGATGGATAAAGGGGGAGCATTCATCTCAAGTGCTTTCGAAAAGCTTTGGCAAAAGAAGGGGGGGTGAAGCACCTCATTTCCATTCCAAGACTTCATCAATCTAACGGATGCGTAGAGCAGCTGAATCAACAGCCTTGGCCCAATCTTAAAGAAATATGCATAAACGCAGTTCAATGATTAGGACAGCAATCTAAGTATTTCTTCACACAATGCTGGTGTTGTTTCTATTGGATAAAAAATTGTTAACTTGCATAGTTAAATTGGGGAACTCCCTGCCCCAGGATGTGGTGATGACTGACAACTTGGAAGGCTTTAAGAGGGGAGTGGACATGTTCATGAAGGAGGAAGGTATTCATGGCAAAGCAATTTGGTGGCCTCCCATCCAAATACTAACCAGGGCTGATCCTGCTCAGCTTCCAAGACCTGTTGAGATTGAGCTAGCTTAGGCCATCCAAATCAGGGTAGCAGTTATAAGAGTGGACAGGGAGAAGCTTTTCTCCCTCTCTCATAATACTAGAATGTGGGGTCATATGCTGAAGCTGGAGGGTGAGAGATTCAAAACAAATAAAAGGAAGTATTTCTTCACACAATACATAGTTAAATTGTAGAACTCCCTGCCCCAGGATGTGGTGTTGGCTGACAACTTGGAAGGCTTTAAGAGGGGAGTGGACATGTTCATGAAGGAGAGGGCTATTCATGGCTACTAGTCAAAATGGATACTAGTCATGATGTATACCTACTCTCTCCAGGATCAGAGGAGCATGTCTATTATATTAAGTGCCTTGGAACACAGTCATGATAACGCTGCTGCAGTAGTTTTGTTTGTGGGCTTCCTGAAGCACCTTGTTGGCCACTGTGTGAACAGACTGCTGGACTTGATGGACCTTGGTCTGATCCAGTATGGCCTTTCTTATGTTCTTATGTACAGCAACTGCTTTTTTGCATATAGAGAAGTTCCTCAAAGTAGATGGGTCTTATTAGATAGGTACAGGTACAAATAAAATAAAATAAAAAAATAATAATATGTCCCTTAGAGCAGTGTCACTTAGTTCCATTAATGGTTGGTTGAGAAGATTTACAGTGCAATCCTAAACAGAGTTAAACAGCTCTAAACCCACTGGGTTTAGGCTTGCATGATTAACAGCCCATTCCTGAGCTGAGGCGTACGGGGATGGCAGGGAAGGGGCGCAGCGGCGCCTTTTCCTAAGCCGCTCCCCGTATGCCGTCAAACAAAAAAAAAGCTGTTTCACTGCTTTTTTTTGTTTAACCGGGGCTTTTTCTCCCCATGGGGAATAGTGAGGCTGCGCCTGCTAAAAAGCAGGTGCAGCACCGCCATTACTGGCACCAGCGGAAGTGGCCGAAAGGGGATAGGGAGCCACCTCGCCGGCGGCTCCTCCCCCTGGCCTGGCCCCGGAACGCCCCCCTGCGCTGGCGTGGCCTCTGCATGCCATCGCCTGTGCCACGGAGAAGCCGCGCTGGCGGAGGACCAGCCTTGCCGCCAGTGTAGGTGCATGTAAACATGACCTCGCCACCTCCAAAAAACCTTTGGCCCAATTCTCAGGAATGGGCTGTTAGGATTGCTTAGGGTTCCTCTGTTTAGGATTGCAGGTTGAAAGTTGGCTACAAGCTGCAGTGCTTAAATGTAGCATTTTTACCAAGGCAGGATCTGATTGTGATCCTTTAACATATGCAGCTACTCTGCAAGCACAAAACTATACAGCACGGTGGTCAAGTAATTCAGGTGTACCATGGCTGACCATGTGAAATAGTCATAGGATAGTTTAAAGCCCATTACACTGACTAGCGAAAAGACTCTGTTCAGGAGAGAACACTGTTTCCAACTTTCTTGCACTAATCTGCCAGTTCATCTCGTTTCCTGTTAATCATCATGGTAACAAATTAAACATATCTTGTTTGGAGACAGCTTTAAACACATAAACCTTTCTTTCCAAAAAAGAACTAATGTAGAACGGCTTCTTAATTGCATTGACACACTCACAGGCTCATGTCAGTGCCTCTGCGATGTGTGTTATCTCACAGTTGTGCACATCTTATAATATATTATTTATTGTTGCTCCAATGAAAGTTCATATAGGTTTCATTGACAGTTAAACACCCAGCAGTGAAACATGGTGCTGTGCTCCCTTTTAACTGACTTGTTTACAAACTTTGCAAGAGATTCAGATGGGTAAAAGTAACACAGACTCATGTTAATATATGGTGATGAATAAGGTTAGAGCACATGGGTAATGTATATAGTATCTGGGTAATGACCAACCCAAATAATAACTTGAAAGACCCATTATTAAAAACCAGATGCAGAGGCCTTCAAATTTTATTGATGTAGTGATACCAATGCAGGATATGAATTACTCTGCCTACACAATGGTAGCCTAATCTCAGCTGCCCCTCCTAAAGAAGTAGAATTGGTTTTTATATGCCGACTTTCTCTACGACTTAAGGAAGAATCAAACTGGTTTACAATCACCTTCCCTTCCTCTCCCCACAATAGACACCTGGTGACGTAGGTGGGGCTGAGAGAGCTCTAAGAGAGCTGTGACTAGCCCAAGGTCACCCAGCAGGCTTTATGTGTAGGAGTGGGGAAACCAACCCGGTTCACCAGATTAGCATCTGCCACTCATGTGGAGGAGTGGGGAATCAAAGATTAGTTCTCCAGATTAGAGTCCACCGCTCCAAACCACTGCTCTTTACCACTACACCATGCTGGCTGTCAGGGGAGAAAGATCCATACAAATGCTTCACTAGTGACAGAATAGAAAGGATGAGTAAATTCCTTTGATTTTATTCCATGTATTCCATTCATCTGACCGTGCACTTTACTTGTGCACTTTATACACTTTGCATGTGCCCTTTAGAGTATGTTTTTCTTTTTCCTAAATGAATGTGGCAATCATATACTGTTCACACACAAAAAATTGGAGGCATATTTTACATACTTCCATAGGCAGCGTAATGAGGGCAGTGGAAGAAGACACAGTAAGTCCATTTCAATATATCATAAAGTTGAGTGGACAGACCAAACCAGGAAAATTTGGCTTTCAAGCATTTTGCAAGACTTCCTACTCAACAGCAACTTCATGGGAATACAGAGATTGGGGAAATGACATGAAAGAGTTAAATGTCCCTTCCTCCAGTGATCTTTTTTTGATCAAATTTGGAGTCTTCCATGCATGGTTGTTGTGTTAAAAATAAAGGCAATCAACTCTTCTAAGACTCCAAGCTGACTTGAATCGTGTCAATTGAAATATAAGTTCCAAATGTGCATTTGGAAATTCAGATCTCACAAAGTATGGCCCCCATCTGTCCTTCCATACCTGTCACTGTGACAACCATCCTTAAAAGTCCCACCTCTCTATGGTTGCCAACCTCCAGGTACTAGCTGGAGATCTCCTGCTACTACAACGGATCACCAGCCAATAGAGATCAGTTCACCTGGAGAAAATGGCCGCTTTGGCCATTGAACTCTATGGCATTGAAGTCCCTCCCCTCCCCAAACCCTGCCCTTCTCTGGCTCCACCTCAAAAACCTCCTGCCAGTGGTGAAGAGGGACCTGGCAACCCTGTGCCTCTCCCCTATTGCTCTGAATCAATCCTTGTGATTTAGGCCTCATGCAAATCCAAGTGATAGTCAGCCAATCAAAGGTCACGGAGCTCCACTGGATGGGAGGGGGTGAGCCAGTCTCAGCTTAAGAAGAGTCAATAAGCCTTTTTATTTTGGGGGGTAGCTATTTTGTGGCTCTGAAAAGGAGCATCAGCTTAATAGGCTTTTATTTGGCTTTTTAGTTAGGGTTTGGGGGCTGGCTTAGGGAAGAAAGCTTATGAACACATGAACACTTGAAGGTGCCTTATACTGAATCAGACCCTTGATCCATCAAAGGCAGTATTGTCTGCTCAGACTGGCAGTGGCTCTCCAGGGTCACAGAGGTCTTTCACATCACCTACTTGCCTTTAGCTGGAGATGCCGGGGATTGAACCTGGGACCTTCTGTATGAGCACACGAAGCTGCCTTATACTGAATCAGACCCTTGGTCCATCAAAGTCAGTATTGTCCACTCAGACTGGCAGCAGCTCTCCAGATGCTCTTCCACTGAGCCACAGGAATGGGAATAGAAAAAAATACTAAAAATAATAAGGAAAGGCATTTTAATGAGACATTGTTCAGGGGCGAATTGGCCATATGAACAATAAGGACAGATACTGATTTTGAGGTTGTGTTTTTGCATAAGTAGTATCTTCAATGATTTCTCCAATTATATGCAACATCCAAAGGTTATTGTGTGGCCCTGAATCCATTACTGAGGATTAGGCCAGTCAATCACGCCCTAGGATCACACCACAAGATGTTAGGTAATGTTAGGGCAGAGCTGTGAAAGACAGGCGAGAGAGTTAGAAAAAGAAATGGTTATAAGACCATTTCCCCCCTTCAATGTCAAAAGAAGGAAAAAGGCCTCCTGCCTAGCACTTCATCATAACCTCTACATACAGCTCTGGACAGGCAGGACAGTGTTTAAACATTCATGATTTGATAGTCTTCTGGGACCAGAGTTAAGTGCTTTACTGAAGAGATAATGCATTCTGTAGAGAGGTGGATGCATCAGGACTTCATCTCAACAGAATGAGAGCCTTGTGGATCATCTTACAAATCATAATATTTCCTAGCCTTGGGACAAAATAAATATGTATTAAAGCTTGTGATTATATCCTGGGGAAGTAATAATGTTAACCATACCCTTGACATGCAAGCTCACCGTGTGCCTTACTGTGGCTGCGTGACACACATTCTAATGATATTGCTATCTGGACAAAGGTAATGAAAATGTCATAAAACTAGATGAAAGAGAGGAAAAGTTTATTCAAGACTTTGACCTTTGATTTCTCAGCTGAGGTTATTTTGCAGAAAGAAAAATATTTTTTTCCCCAGTCAAGGATAGCAGTGATGCAGAGGTGATTTTAAAAAGGGGGGACTGAATATCAAAACTGAAATCCCTGTTAGTGGGAAGATCTAGGGAATTCAATTATATTCCATATCACAGTAATGTCTATATACAGTTCGATTATAAAAAGTCTTCATTTAAATTAATTCTGATTCGTCAACATCTTCCATTGCCTATACTCAATCAAGGTGCATCTCCCATTGATTCCCCGTGATTCATTGTGAACATAAACTTCACACACCGGTGTCAGTGCAGAAATTTGCTTCCAATGATGTATTGCTGCAAAGCTTTCTAGACAGTTTTCAAATACCTTTTGCTTCATCCACTAGGCATGGGTATTTCCCTATGGACTGGCTAAACAAAGCTCCTGCCTTGCCACGTGGAACATCTTGAAGTATTCATTATTGACAAATGATAACAGCTAGGCTTCCCCTGAGGTTTGGAGCTGAGGAGTGGAACACTTTCATGACCTTTTTACATTTTGATGTAATAAAAGTTTTGTTTATAACATGGTTACACCACAGTCACCTGACAATTGTAGTATGTTGCAGAGGAGGAGAGGTAGTTAAGAAATAACTCTGGAGAAAAGGAATGTTCTGGGGCTTTTGTGCTGGGGCTTTTGGTCATTATCGCTTCCGTTGATAATTTTTCGGAAGGAAAAAGGATTGACATTCAGTCGTATGCCTGTTCAATATTAAAGTTGGTCCTCAGGGATTGGCCTCACTCATATTGTCTTAATAGTAGTGATTTCGAAAACCCCTCTGGTAACCTGGAAGGAGATAACAAGAGAAGAGTGCTGTTCATTACAAACCAGAAAGGTATGGAAATAGAACAAATTCACACCATCCACCTGGGACTAGGCTTCTTGGTTTTCTCTCAAAGATTCACTGACAGCATAAGTAGCACGGATGAATCTGAAGTACTTTTGTTTACATATTTTTCCATCCAACCTTCTCCTCACTGATCTGGTTTTGCTTATTGAAGGAAACATTCTTTCTGTCAAATTGCTCCAAGGTTATTCAGGATAGTATGAGTTTCTTTTTGAACACAGTGCTGGAATTCAGTGAGGAGAACAGCTTTGTGAAAGAATTATTTGTGTCTGCATAAGCCCATAAGATTCACATTCCATGTGAGACAGTTGGAAAAAGGCAGTTGGACTACGATGTGAAGGAGAAACAGTTAAACACTGTCAGATGATACTTTTTAAAATAGATTTTATTAGACTGTGACAGGAAATGGTTGTAGAAACAGAGAAAGTTGTTACTGTGAGTTTAACCAGGGGCTAATAATGGACTGGGGTATTTTGTTTCTATTCAGTAACTACATTTAGCCAGCCTGGATTCAAACAATAGCATGTTTCTGAGAAAGACAGGCAGGCATTCCCTTCTTAGAAACACAAAGAAGGCATAGAGGATCTAAAATGGCTTCACTTTGGACAACAGAGAAACGCCTTGAAAATACAGGAAAAATCTCAAAAAATGCAAGTTTGTTTTCGATTTCTAGCACTCATATTTCAGGAGTAGAATAGGGTTGCCAGGTACCTCTTCACCACTGGCGGGAGGTTTTTGGGGCAGAGCTTGAAGAGGGCAGGATTTGGGGAGGGGAGGGACTTCAATGCCACAGACTCCAATTGCCAAAGCAGCCATTTTCTCCAGGTGAACTGATCTCTATTGGCTGGAGATCAGTTGTAACAGCAGGCGAAGGATGCTGATCTTCATACAAGTTGCAGTCCAAACTGGAGAGGGATAAGATTTCTACTAGGGCTGTCGATTCGGTTTGTCCAGAACTGAAAAACAGCCAAATTTCCCCTGATTCGGCGGTTTTTAGTTCGGATGGAACCAAACTCAAAAAAGGCGGGAAAACGGGGAGCCAAATTCAGCGAGTTGGGGGTGTTTGGTGAATAAATTCGGCAAATTCGGGGTTTGGCGCAGCAGCATAACCGTCAGTTAGTAAGCAGCATTCTCCCATGGCCAATCGGTGGCTAAGCTGGGTCTTCTTCTAGCCAATCAGTCGTGATTGAGTGCATGAGCCCAGCTCCTGCGTGGCCCAGGGAGAGAAAGAGAGAGTATCTGTTTGTGTGTGAGAGAGATCCCCCTTGGGGGAGTGCGTGTGCACATTCGAGCCATTCCATGGCTGCAGGGGGCGTATTTTGGAGGGTAGAGCCCCCAAACTTTCAGCATAGCTTCAGAGGACCCTTCTTGCAAGAACCCCCAAGTTTTGTAAAGATTGGATCGGGGGGGGCGAAATATGGGCCCTGGAAGGGGTCCCCCCCCTTAATATGCATTTTTATTCCATTTACAGCACACATTCCGTGGCTGCAGGGGGCGCATTTTTTGGGGTAGAGCCCCCAAATTTTCAGCATAGCCTCAGAGGACCCTTCTTGAAAGAACCCCCAAGTTTTGTGAAGATTGGGTCAGGGGGGCTGAGATATGGGCCCCAAAAGGGGTCCCCCTTCCTTAATGTGCATCTCTGACAATGGGGGTTTGCAATTAGCAGAGCTTGCCGCCCACGCCCAAAGCTCCCAGCCCCGACAAACAGCTGAGCTGCGGGGAGCAAGGGCGGGGCAGGTGCGAAGAAGATGGAACTGAAGACATCCACAGTAAGACCCATTTTGGAGCTTTTCTCTATAATTTTTCTCCTGTGTGTGTGTGGTGGGGGGGAAGCAGAGTCTCTCTGTGTGTGGGGAGGGAGCAGTTTCTGTGGGTGGGGGGGAAGCCAAAGGGGGCTTTCGCCCATTGTGCCTGGGGTGTGTGTTCCCCCTCGAGTCTCTCTCTCCCTGGTTTGAGGGGGGGGCTTCAGTTGTGTGTCCTCAGGTTTTCCCTCATTCATAAGATCGGTTAGGTCTATTTTGATGCTTGCTCAAAACTGGTTTTCAAATTGTGACTTAAAGAATGTATTTGCCTGGTCCCGAGTCCGATGCAAAAGGGGAAATTCCACCACCTCCTGCTTCTTTAGCGTGCCTCTGTCCCTTTCCATGGTTTGCAAACTCCCAGGCGTCACCTGTTGCTTTGCATGGTTGCAAACCTGTTGCTTTGCATGGTTTGCAAACTTCTTCGCACCTGCCCCGCCCTTGCTCCCTGCAGCTCAGCTGTTTGTCGGGGCTGGGAGCTTCGGGAGTGGGCAGCAAGCTCTGCTAATTGCAAACCCCCATTGTCAGAGATGCACATTAAGGAGGGGGGACCCCTTTCGGGGCCCATATCTCAGCCCCCCCAATCTTTACAAAACTTGGGGGTTCTTGCAAGAAGGGTCCCCTCAAGCTACGCTGAAAGTTTCGGACCTCTACCCCCAAAAATGCCCCCCCCCAGAGCCGCAGAAAGGCACAATTGTGTTTTTAATGGCTTTATTCGGCCAAATTTTTCCCCGAACTCCAGATCTCATGCCGAATTGCATGGATCCGAAGTGGGGGAGTTCAGACTTCGACCTTTCCTGAATAAAAACGGGCTGAATTTTGCCGAATCCGCATTTTACCGATTTTTTTTTTCAACAGCCCTAATTTCCACGTGCTTTACTGATTGTTGCACACATACCCTTTTCAACCTACTTTTCCAAGTGGCTTCCATGAATATTTTAGTATTTTTGTTTTCAAAAAGAGTGATTCTTCTTCGCCCCCAAAACAAATTCAAACTGAGCTTTCCTCCCTTCTCAGTGACAGAATCCCAGTGTACTAACAGTGTGTCCATTTGATCTAAAAGCAAGTTCGCTGCAAAAACCAAAGACCATGCACAACTCTCCAGCGACATTCCATGACAGAATATATTCTATATGAATAATTTGTACAGTACCGTATAGGACCAGAGCTGAGGTTATGGCTTATGAAGACCAATGTACTTATGCTTGAACACCTGCCAGTGCAGCTCATGCCCTGCTCACGAGTTGTAAGCAGGGAAGCCAATAGTTCAGTAAGCTGTTCAGTTTTGTCTCTTTTGCATGGTTATGATTATTTTCATGCATGAAGCTGAATGCTGTCAGGGCCAGCCAGGCCCTCCATATATACAGTGCTGCTAGACCGAAGTGGAAACTCCAGGTCCGGCACGCTGACAAGACCGCCCCTCAGCTATCTGGACCCCCATTGGCCCGTTTGAATTCAGGGCGGGCCAAGGGCAGTGCAGGGCAGCAGGTCTCGAGCTCCCCACCTCCCATGTGTGCGCCACCATTACGCTGTGGCAGGGGAAAGGGGAAGGGCCACGGCAGGCTCTCCAGCCATCCACCAGCCCTTCAGGGGCCAACACCACCCTGCCACCGGACAAACTGGCTCAGCCCCGCTCCCTGTCCGGGCCACCAAATCAGGCCCTTCGGTGAGTTGGGGGCCCATACTTTTCATGCATGATTAGACTTTTATCACTTTGTCCACTTGTCTTCTATTGCCTCTGCCTCCAATAATAATAAAAGTTAAAAAAAATAAGATTTTTAAATTGAGACATACAATTTCATTGTCTCTGCATGCCTTTAGTGTCTGCATGCAGTTCTTGCAATGACCTTTCAAACAGATAGCATTAACTGCACAGGCTCCAAAAGTAGACAGTATAACCTATTCTATGCCAGTCATTTAACAATGCATCCAACTGTTCAGGTGCAAAGCAGGGATGAACTGCATTCAATTCTATCCTTTATACAAATCATTCGGTTTAACAACTGGAATTCCCATGACCTGCATCTTCTCCAGATAATTGGATGTTTTAGTTCTTAAACTGTACAAAAGCATATAATGACAATTTGAAATGGTGTGTTCTAGTTTTGAAACATATTTTAAAAGGCAGTCCAGTATAGCGGCTACAGTGATTGCATAGAGCCAGGGAGACTTGGGTTTAAATACCCACTCACCTTTGAAGTCACTGGATAATCTAGAGCCAGTCACCGTCTCAATTTAATGTTTCTCACAGAGGAGAATGATGTATACCACATATCTCCTTGGAAGAATGGCAAGGTAAAAAACTAAAAGAAAACAAAACAACAACAACAAGTGGTTTTTACATCCCACTTTTATCTACTGAAAGGAGTCTCAAATTGTCTTACAATCACCTTCGCTCCTTCACCCACAACAGGCACCTTGTGAGGTAGGTGAGGCTGAGAGAGTTCTGAGAGAACCGTGACTAGCCCAAGGTCACCCAGCAGGCTGCATGTGGAATAGTGGGGAATCAAACCCGGTTCTCCAGATTAGAGTCTGCCACTCTTAACCACTACATCATGCTGGCTCTTCCGGCATAACCTATGAACTTGCTTCAAGCAATGAGAAATGACATCACACCTTCACGTGACAGGGTTCAAGGTCAGAGACAGGAGTGAGAAAGCTGCAGCAAAGGGCCAAGTTGAACAGCACCTTCAATTGTAGCCAGTGTAGATGGATCAAGACTGGAGTGATGTGGTCCCTACAGCCCATTGCACTCAACATCCTCGCAGCAACATTCCGCACCAAACGAAGTTTCCAAAAACTTCTCAGGGACAGCCATATGTAGAGCACACTGCAGTAATCTAATCTTGATGTAACCACGGCTTGTACTGCAGTGGGCAGATCTTTTCTGTCCAGGGATGGCTGCACCTGGGGGAAAGGGACCATCTATGAGGTCCCTAGCACAAGGGCAGCATATAACTTAATTTTTTTTAAAAGAGAAATTGTTGTAATTGAGAGCAAATAAGGGATGAGTCTGAGCAGAGATGCTTCTCCAAATAAATGGCCAAAAAGTAGGTGTGGTCAGGGCCATCTTAATGCATGGGTATGCTGGGCAGATGCCCAGGGGGCCCCACGAGCATTGGGGCCCCATGCTAATCTATGTATGTTGTGACTTGCCGTCAATGAATTAATAAATACTATATTAAACTATAAATATTTGTTATTGGAAAATGCATATTTAGCATGTGATTCACTAGACACCGATTTTGTTGGAAGTACCAATAAATATATCTTTAATTTTATCAACCATTTACATTTTTATTCCTGTGAGTGGTTGTGTAGGTAGGGGCCCCATAGTGCATTGCTTTGCCTGGGGGGACTATAATGCTGTTAAGATGGCCCTGGGTGTGGTTCTACAGCATTTTCATCTCCCTTTCCCAAGTTCTGTGCTCACCTTTCCCAGGTTCTATGGAACTAGCAGACAAATGAATGCCAGCTATGTATGGGGAAGGGAAGAAAGGGAAGTTAATGAATTATTCCAAGGGTGCTGACTAGATCAAACAAACCTTGCCATCCTGCCTTCTTCTGCTAGCAGATTTACTCTTATGTACACACATTTTTAAAAAGCGGCAAAATGTACCATTCAAGTCACGTGTTAGTCTATCATGCAGAGATTCCACAGTAACTACAGCCAATCAGGAAGCAATCTTTTCCTGCAGGGAATACATTTTTATTGCATGCTGCAGCCTTGAGAATTGGAAATGGGGGGAAAAATCAGAACATAATGTTTGCATTTTAACATTTTATTTCGACTTTTGAAGGGTAACATTTAATAAGGAAACTGAGCTGACATGTTGGTTTTAAAGGCAGACTTATTCTGGAATGAGAACATTTAAAAAATGTATTCATCCTGTCCCAGAATTGAACTTTGTAACAGATTTAGTAAACTATTAAATACATTTTTATCTCTAAATCTATATAATATAATTAACTGGCTTTTGGGTACTGATTATGTTTTTCCTTTTCAAAAATATGTTAAAAGATTTTAAAAAAAGACTTCTGGAGGAATGAGAATGAAGAAAAGAAACATGAAATCAGAGTAACACCATCTTTCTTTGAACATATGTTTTTCACCGATACTCTGCAGGGAGTGCTCTTTCAAGAACCCAGGAATATGTGTGTGTAGTTATAATTGAAAAGGCAACACTGAAAGTTCCTTTCTGTTTTGCTAAGAAGATAACAACCACCCTAGAGACTAGTTGGAATCCAAGACTAACTGACTTTGCTCTGACTGTAGTTGTATTACTTCCTCGACAAGTGTCAAGACAGAGCCGGTTCTCTTCATTTGCAGGGCATTCCTAGCCAAGCAAGTAAGAATCAAGTAGCAATCCTCAAGTCACACTTTGCAGAGAAGGCCTGGAATAATACAAGGGTACTATGCGGTTTGGAGACTGAAGCCCTATTTAATATCTAAATACATGGACCTAACCCCATATATTTGTTTTAGACTTACTTTGATAACTCTTTGATAACTTGAATTGTTGAACAACAGAACAGCAGCATCGGGTCATATAATGTAAAGAAATCCCAGCATAATCAGAGGAGATACCTCATGAGAAGCTACTGAGAGCAGCAACCATAGGGTTGCCATGTCCCTCTTCGCCACTGGGGGGAGGTTTTTGGGGCGGAGCCTGAAGAGGGCAGGGTTTGGGGAGGGACTTCAATGCCATAGAGTCCAATTGCCAAAGCGGCCATTTTCTCCAGGTAAACTGATCTCCATCAGCTGTAGATAAGTTGTAATAGCAGGAGATCTCCAGCTAGTACCTGGAGGTTAGCAACAAGCAAATAACAGCACAAAAATTCAATGCAAAATATATATATTAAGTGCACAAGGTGTAACGTGAATACATAGAAGACAAACAATAGACAAATACTGTTAGAAAACTGACAAGAAGGATCGACTATTATAGGTAAGTATAAAATAATTGTTACTAGTGGTATTCTTTTCCTTTTTTACAGAGTTCCAGGTAAGTACAGTTCTTTCAAAAATATTAAGAAGAATTCCACAGTGAAAAAAACAGCCGGAATATGATGGACGTGTTGTCTAGATCGGTGTCCACGTTTCGCCAAAGCTTCATCAGCTGGTCAATTTCTATATACAATAAAATTATTTTTATATCAAAAAAATTTTCATGCTTATTACCTTTACTATATATTAAAATTCTTTAAAAGGATAACAATAATCAACCTGGAGATCCATAGAGAATGCCACCCATACAAAATTATTCCATACAATTAATTAATAACTCACCTCAATAGAATTAATACATATGTACCAACACCATAATAGGTATAATTCTCAGCTGCCTGGAGGGCTTGGTATCAAATCAGTGTGAAAATGCATGGAATAGTCTTGTTGGAATAGATACTAAATTACAAAAACCAGGTGAAACTAATGAGAAGAGTCCAAGCAAGGAGATGCACTAAGGGATCAGGTAAAAGTAACTATTTACAAGAAACATGAAAAATCCAGTTCTGAATTGAGACCCTGAATAGAATAGAAATAGGGTCCGGAATAGAAATATAAGTTTAGTCTCCATTTGCAATAATATTTTCTGTATATTTTGCTGATCATGAGCTTTGCCTCGATATTGCCAGAGAATGCAAAAAGACATATCATTTTCTGAGTGGCCTTTTTCTAGAAAATGAGATGTTAATGGTGCCTCCAAATTCTGGGAGCGTATCCTGGATCTATGTTCACAGATGCGTGTTCTCATGGTTCTCACGGTGCTTCCTATGTACATTAATTTGCATTTGCAAAAGATACAATAGACCACCTGTCTTGATGCACAGTTAGAAAATTGGTGTAAGGTAAATTTAAAACCTGTAGCAGTCGAGGTTAATTATTTAATAGGTAAGCAGAGGTTACACACCGAACACGAGCCACATTGGTGATGGCCAACAGCTGGAGGAAGCCATACAGAAGAGGAAAGCAAAAACTCAGAGTTAGATGAGGAAGAGTCAGTGTGTACAACCATATCTCGAATAGTACGTGGTCGACGCAGACCACAAACAGGGAGGGATTGACAGCCGGGGATGTTCTCAAGAATATGCCAGTACTTTTTGATAATATTATTGATTAGATGGGAGCGAGGAGAAAATTGTAAGGCCAGGTAATGTGATTCGATTCAGTATTTTGAGAATAGGGCGTCAACAAAGTTTCCCGTTCTTTGGCATTCGCTCGTGCTTGTGCCACATTAAGAATATGGGGAGGGAAACCCTTGGATAAAAGTGCATCGTCCAGTAGCCTTACCGAATCTAAATAGTCATTATTATCAGTGGCATTGCGTTTAAGACGCAGATAGTGACTGTATGGAAGATTATTAAGCAAATGCTTTGGATGATAAGATCCATAATTAAATCCTGCCCATTTTGAAAGTTCTTTCCGGTATGGTTTGATAGCAAGAGTGGAATTGTCAGAAATATAAACTAGAAGATCAAGAAAAGGTAAGGAACTATGATGATGGGGACCAGTAAAGGACAAGTTGGGGTCAAGGGTATTAATCCATTCCTTAA
Organism: Euleptes europaea; assembly: GCF_029931775.1. Classification (NCBI taxonomy): domain Eukaryota; kingdom Metazoa; phylum Chordata; class Lepidosauria; order Squamata; family Sphaerodactylidae; genus Euleptes; species Euleptes europaea. The sequence goes on from NC_079319.1 coordinate 60,217,869, forward strand.
ACTCCAAAAATAATTCTATGGATTTAAACAGAAAAAACAAATCATCCATAAAACGTTTGCAAATTAACATATCATTGCCAAAAGGGTTATTATTAAATAAATATTTATTCTCAAAATCTATCATAAAAATGTTTGCTATGGAGGGGGCACATGCAGCCCCCATTGACACACCATTCACCTGCAAATAAAACTGGTCCCTATACCGAAAATAATTATGTTCAAAAAGAATGTCAAGTAATTGAACCAAAAATTCAGTAGGTGGGGTAGGGTTAGTCCTAGAGTCCCATAAAGCAGCCATTTTATCCAGGTAAACTGATCTCCATTGGCTGGAGATCAGCTGTAATAGCAGGAGATCTCCAGCTAGTACCTGGAGGTTGGCAAACCTAAGCAACCACCACTGACAGTTCATTAACTAAAACACTGGAGTTGTTGTTAAGCTGTAACTGATAACTAAAAAGTTTACCCCACTGGACTGTCAAAGCATTGAGTTCAATGGGACTTCATAAGTTAGCTTTTTCAACGTTGGCCTCTAAAGCATTCTCAACAGATTTATGTTCAGCCTTTCAGAAAATTCAACTTTATGCCGTGCTTAGTGACCATGTAGACAAATGGACTACATTATAATAAGTCAAAGTTTCCTCATGAATAATTCTATCCTTTGGCCTGGTTGAATGCTATTTATAGCCTTTAAAAGAAAGCATCCTTTGGAGAGGATTTTTGTTTTTTGAATATTACAGCGAGAGTGACACTTCCTCAATATGCAGTCCAAAGAAACACAGCATTTTTCAGAAGACATGAAGTAATTTTTCACCCATGCCACCTCACATGACTGATTTTCCCAGCACTCTGCATGTGGAGTCTAACAGATATATGAAAAATGCAGCATTATTTCAGTTCCAGCAAAACAAAACAAAATCCCACACCGTATTGTTTGGTGTTCTTCCTGTGAAAAATAGTATGCTAGGTTGAATGGATGTATAGAAATCACCATGAACCAGAGATATTGGAGAATTGCGAGGAAGTAAAAGATGTGCAACCAGAAGAAGATCTGGGTATCTGCCACAAGCAGGGCCTGTGCCAGGCTTTTTTGCGCCCTAGGTGAGGCTAACTACCTTGCTCCCCATTGCAAACCAATTTTCAAAAAACAAATGTCTTGTAGAAAAAATAAAAAAACAAAACTTGAAAATGCTAATTTTTTTAAAAAAAATTGCCCCTCAGGTCAGTTCTGCACCTCTTTTATGGTCTGCTCCCTAGGCGACTGCCTAGTTTGCCTAATGATAGCACCGGCCCTGGCTACAAGGGTAGTCTTTAAACCAACAACCACAAGGTAAAATGGACACATGCTTCATACTCCATCAAAAGCAGGCCACAGTGAAGAAATCAAATCCCACCAAGCACTCAGAATAGAATGGAAAACAAATTATGAAAAGTGGTATTCAAGAAACACTATCAAAGGTATGTTAAGTGATGGGTTGTTTTCTTTCCAGGCTACAGAGGGCTCAGTCTTTCAGGGGGCCAAAACCAAGCCCCTTCTTCAGGGAATCATAAAATGGAGCCCGTTTGTCCAATTGACTTGAAACTTGGAGGGAAGGGTAGTAGAAATTTAGGTGCCATTTGATGAAAAACAAACAAACAGCCACTTTGGAAATCCTGGCATTGCCCTCCATATCACCCATAGGGAATAATGGGCAGACATCCAACTTGACATCAATGAAAATAGAACATTTTCCTGACATGACTTTCTGATAAAGTAAGAACACTACCTACATTTAATGAAAATTATAATCATGCCCTTTCTGAAATTACCAGAATTTCCAAGGACACTCTCCTAATAAAAACCTATCCTTTTATGTTTGACTAAATAGTTCCTAGTGATGCTAATAGCTACCAATCAGTTGAATGGACAATGTGTTTACACATGTGCAGTTTGCAAACAGGTGCAAACCTGTTCAGTAGGTTTCATGTCTGTTCAGCATGAATTGAACAGGCTGGATGATTGGCTCATCTGTGACTAACACCTTTCAACAGAATAGGTTCCACTGTCAAACAAGTTTAAGGCCAAATTTGCAGCAAACACTTTTCAAACAGCATGTGAAGCCATAATTCAATTAAACTAACTATGGTTAGTTTGGTCATTCAGTTATGGGATTCTCTACTGTCTATGGCTAGAATTTTTTAATGGTTTGAAGTTTAAAAAAAAGCACAGCTAGTCTTATTGATAGTTTCCTATATCATATGACTATGGACATCCTGAATTATTCTGCTTATTGCCCAGCATTGCTCTCAGGCACCCCTCATCTAGAGAAGCATCGGACCAGAGCTTTTGTCAAACATGAACACATGAAATTGCTTTATGAGTCAGACCATTGCTCCATCATGGTCAGCACTGTCAGCTCTGACTGGCAGTTGCTGTCCATGGCCTCAGGCCAAAGTCTTTCACAGCACCCACTATCTGATCACTTTTTTTACTTGACCATTCTGGGGACTGAATTTAGAAAGCAGATGTTTTTCCACTGAAACTTAACAAACTAAAGGTTGGTACAGATGTGGGGCTGTGCAAAAAAAAAAAATCCGGTAAATTTTGGGTTTGGGTCAATTGGACCCAATTTTTTTTTCCAGGAAACCCAAAATAAGCTGAATACTCATACAGGTAAATGGGTATTTTGGGTTTATTTATGGGTTTCCCGAAAGAAAAAAAATTGGATCCATTATGGTATTTATGGAATTTATTTGAGGAGCTGGGGGGGGGGACGCTTTCCGAGGTAGAGGCATCAAATTTTCAGGGTAGCTTCAAGGGACTCTCCTTGCATGAATCCCAAATCTTGGTAATGCTTGGGACAGGTGGTCCAATTTTATGGGCCTTTGAAGGGGTCGCCTTCTCCATAGAAAAGCATTGTACACTTTACATTGCTTTCCTATGGAGAATGGGGGTGACCCCTTTGGGGGCCCATAAAATTGGACACCCTGTCCCAAACTTTACCAAACTACGCAGTCCCTTACAGCTTCCCTGAAAATTTGGTGACCCTACCTTGGAAAATGCCCCCCCCCCCTCGAGCTCATTTTAAAAAATTCCCATAGGGAAAACGCTGGGGAAAACCAAAGCGATCAGCTATGTGGCTTAGGCTTAATTCCCAGTTTTAACATTCAGCTGAAATTAAACCCTAAAGAAGCTGAAAAGGCCTTTTTCAGGTTTATTTTCAGTTTGGTAAAGCCGATGTGCACCCTCACAGCCCTATACAGATGCCTCCCCACTCTGTGCATGTAGACTCACTATGCAGGGAGGGAGAGTAGGCATGAGTGTGCTGGCCCCACCACTGGCTCCGTGTGATTTCCTGGTTGTCTGCAGAGAGCAAATATACAGAGAAATTGGCCACATGCACACAACCTCCCCATGATTGGTAATATTCTAAAAGCAGAGTTACTAACCATGGGGAGGGGTATATGTGCAGCAGCTTTCTCTGTGTGATTGCATTCTGCAGGTGACAAGGCAATTGCATGGAGGCAGGGGGCAGGGACAGCATGCTCGTGCCTGCTCTCCCACCTTGCTCAATGAGTTAAAACACAGGGTTTCATCTGTACTTGGATTAGGATTTGAATGACTCTATGCAAGTGGAAGGAGCCCTGTGGCACAGAGTGGTAAGCTGCAGTATTGCAGTCCAAAGCTCTGCTCACGACCTGAGTTCGATCCCGATGGAAGTTGGTTTCAGGTAGCCGGCTCAAGGTTGACTCAGCCTTCCATCCATCCGAGGTCAGTAAAATGAGTACCCAGCTTGCTGGGGGTAAAGGGAAGATGACTGGGGAAGGCACTGGCAAACCACCCTGTAAACAAAGTCTGCCTAGAAAATGTCGGGATGTGACATCACCCCATGGGTCAAGAATGACCCGGTGCTTGCACAGGGGACCTTTACCTTTACTTTATGCAAGTAGAGTCCTGATTTCACAAACTAATTCCACATAGCTACAATGAATGATCATTTCATATTAGGCCTGAACCAAAAAAAAGAGTTAATTATACAATAAAAAATCTCAGTATATGCAACACATCACAATGTCGCTGGGAAGCAGGATATAGGTGTATGAAGAATGTAATGTTTGAGCTGGTCCATCCAGTTCTTCAATGGCAGTTTCCCTACAATTGTTTATGATCACATTAGTACTTTTTTTTTTTTGCTTGCCATGATAGCAGCAATCACTTTTGAACATCTGCAGCTCTGTTCATGGAAGGCCCCAGGGGAACTAGGACAATTATATAAAGGAATATGTTGACTATGAGAACTATTCCTTAGAGAGGGTAAGTCTGCTTTCCTCTACGATGTTTTCAAGAATTTTTACATTGTCTGATCAGTGAAATACAACTTGATCAACTTTATGATAAAGATTTATTTGATATGGGGTTAATAGCTTTTTGAAGACTTTTCATAGATTTTCTAGACTTGTTCAGGTTCTCCCTTTTAATTTGTTATGTACACTTCTGTTTATTCTGCCAAATCAATTGTAAATCCATAGACTGCTAAGTAATAAAATAAAAAATAGGGATGATGTGCTGGGAATTCAGGGGAAAACTTAAACTGTTTGTCATGATATACACTCCAAAAACTATGGGCAGTGTTTGTTAAAAATTGTGTCGCTCATTTAAGGAGAAACCTGGATAGTGAATGTCTGAACTTGTGTTAGCTTACATGAGCTTAGAAATCCACTGCTTCAGATTTTTTGTGACACATATCTGGGGCCCCTTTCAAACTGCCCTTATAATCTATTTTAGCAGCTGGTTGCTAACAATTTTTTTGTGTCATTTCAGACACAACCATTTTGGCTCCTGGCTGCTAACTGGGGTTGTGCATATCGATAAACCCGAACCAAAAATAAACCCAAAATTAGCCGTTTCGGTAATTTTTTGAATTTGGGTTTACCAGATACCAAAACCTGGGGATAAAGCCAAAGCCGAATAGGCGATTCCTGAAAAAGCCAAATAGGTATTCAGCTTTTCGGGTTCAGCTATTTGCCTTTGTTCAGAGGCATAGCTCTGTGCTTTTCCCCCTTTTTCTTTCTTTTTTTTTAAACTGGTTTTGTTAGGGCCCCATAGTTAAGGCCCTTTTGAGGTATGGGTCATGTAATTGGAGTCAACTTGGTCTGACCAACCAGGCGGTGTGCTGATCTGCACTTTATAAGACGAGGCTCACCCAGTCCGGAGAACGTTAGTTTCTGTCAGCTGCTCATGGGACTTCTAAAGAAGACTCCATCACCCAAGCGGATGAGCAATCTCCTTAACATGAGCTGTCTTGGTCATGACTTCGGCTGGCTCCGATATCATTTCCTTTGCGGGCCCATAAAACTGGACCCCCTGTCCCAAAGTTCACCAAACTTTGGTGACTGTTTAAGAAGAGTCCCTTGCATCCACACTACATATTTGTGGGACTCTACCTCCAAAAATGCCCCCCAGGAGCTTCAAAAAAATCCCCATAGATTATAATGGGCCTGAATATTTTGGTAAGCCCAAAAATAAGCGAAATACAACAATTTACCAGTATGGGTATTTGGCTTATTTCGGGTTTACTGAAAAAAAATCAGGCCAAATAAACCTGAACCTGAAATTTACTGGAAAAACCTTTTGCGCAACCCTACTGCTAACTGATTTTTTAAACTGAGAAATTGTCATTGTTGGGCTTCTCGCAGGATATGTTAATAGATCTTGGGAAAACTGAAGCTTTCACCAAAATTTAAAAGGACATTAAAGAGCTTGATTATAACAGTACTACTTTTCTTGCATGCCACGTTTGTTCACCTCAGTTTTTCGGAATACCACCACCATGCGGATTGCCCGCTACTTATTATTTGACAACTCCTCGTCTTTCTAGAGCCTTCTGTTTAGCTAGACTGAATGCTAACCCCTCTATGGTTATACAGAGCAGAACTTTGAATATAACCTTCCCAGACAGGACCTATCCTTGCTCTTCTGGCTCTATTGATTCATTAGCTCATGCCCTCTTGGACTGACGCTTTTATGAGGAACTTTGATCACATTATATCTCTCCACTTTTAACATATAAATCTAATGCCTCTGTGTCTGACATAATGCCTTTTTTATTAAGTGACAGGGATCCTCAGGCTACATTGTCAGTGGCAAGATTATTTAAGTCCTTATATCCCTCAAGCATCAGAGTTACGCTTGTCAGGTTCTTCACTGAACGCAAGATCCAGACGGGCTCTTGACATGAGTTCAGGCCAAGTTCTGGCCACAAGTCAAGTCCTTGGTTCCCAGGGCTTGGAAGCTCCTGTGTATACTTCGTTAGTGCCTGTTATCACAGCTGTGGCGTGTTGTGTCTTCATTCATAGGAAATGCCTATCTCACTGTTGCCTAGCAATGTTTATCTTATTCTCTTGTCCTAATGTTTTTAAGCAGGTAACCTGTACTGGCTCTCCATTGCTAACCTTGCCTGCCTGTGTGCAGTTAGTTCTTTTAATTTGCTTTTTAGTTCCTAATAAAGTTTTACTGCTTCAGATCTACCTGTCTGGATAAGTAGGCTTGAGGGATGCTAGAGGCAAACGCCTAAGACTGACAACACTGCTCAAGATCAATGGATCAAGGAGCTTCTAAGGAATAAAGGATAAAGGATTTTTTATTTTATTTTTACCTTGCCAGACAAAGTTGTTTGTTTCCCATGGGGATCTCATGGCTCGACCATTTTTTGATGAAAATGGCTTTCTCCTGTTTTCAATTTTTCTGTGCGCTTTTGAATTGCTGCAGTATGCAGTTTAAAATGTCTGGAGTGCATCCAAAAAGGACCACTCCCCTGCCCCACATTTCCTTTTTGTAAGTTCTTTTTTGCCCCCTTTTGAACATTCTGAGATTTGTGCTATAGAGCTATAGCAACACAGCAATCCAATACATCCAAATGCTGGTGATATAGCACTGAATTGCTGTAGCACCATCATTCAGATGCATTGGATTGCTATGGTGCTATAGCACAAATCTCAGAATATTCAAAAAAAGGTGGGGGAGAACTTGCCATGGGAAAAAGCGAGGGAGGGAGTTGTGCTATTTGAGATGGCCAGAGTGCTTTAGAGACGGCTCATAGACAGATTGAGATAAGTTGTATGAAATACCAGTCTCTGTATCACTTTACTCAGAAATAGGCCAACAACAGATGACATCCAGTTTAGAATGGTAATCTGAAAGGGGACTAGGTTACCACCTCCTTGCATAGGCACTCATCTCCCCATGTGTGTTCAGTGGAAATGTGCACAGGTTTCTTGTTGGACAGATATTTAAACAGACTGGGGAAAGTGCCCTCTTGAGGTTGGCCTGTTACTTTGATGGGCAGGTTGTAATTCCTGCTTGTGGGGCGAATGGCCAATGGGACAGAATCAGTATTGGTGAAGAAGATGGGTGTGTGGACAGACAAAAGAGGACAGTCAAAGAGGATCCAAGTTCCTAATAGCTTTGAGCTTGTTTTTGAACATAAGGATGTTGGCAAAATATGCAAAACAACTCTGTCTGGGGGAGCTTCCTCTCACAAAGAGAAGTCATGAGGGAAAATACTTGTAAGTCTCATTAACTTCAGTGGCACCTACTCCCTAGTGAGTGCACTTAGCATTGCATCCTTAATGTACAATGGCCTTGTTTTCATTTTGAAGCCTTTCTTTGTAGGACCCCAGCCCACACATTGTAATGAGAATAGTTTGAATGTCATTCCTGCATTTATGAGTGGCAGGTTAGTTAGTGAATGGCTGCTGAAATTATACAGAGTCCGACTCTTTCATTCACTGCAGGCAAGTGTGTTCAATACATTCTTCTCGGCTTTGTTGTATTGATTTCTTCGGGAGGTGCTGACAAGGGCACCATTTTGCTGAGGACAAGCAGCACCACAGAGAAAGCAAGCTTATTCTAAATCACAGAAGAACCATAAAACTCTTTAACTGGAAATCATTTTAGGGTTTTCTGTGACAAAAAGTATATTTTCTAAACTTCTTTAACTGTGGATATTTTTAGAAATACATGGAATTTTATCCCAAGGCCAACTTTTTCAAAGTGTGCCTGAGTCATATTTACAATGTGCCAGTCTTTATAGGGCTTTGAAAGTGAAAATAATGAGCATGATCTGCCCAAAGTTAATCACATTGATGTCCAAGCGATTTCGGTAGCAGTGAGAATATTTGTCTCCAATTGGAATCCAGACCTTAAAAGAGCCTAAATGTGGATGGATCGTGCCTGAAGATTTTATGTACAACCTTTTTACATACTAATTCAAACAATTCCTTAGCTGGATACAGAATAGGTCAGTAATGACATAACTCCAAACTGTGGTTTATTCTTACTGTGATTTGTTTTTGCAACCAGGATTTGGCTTACATATGGCCACTGAATCCTGCCTTGTCTCAGTGAATCCTGCTTTTAGTACCATTGTTCTTTCCTTTGCTATCCTACCAGTTACCTAGCTGGTATCTCAGCCTGCTTCAGAGCACTTAATCAACGGGAAAGGTTTACCATGGTTTTGTATTACACATGAACTAACCCAGACATTTAATAGTAAGGTGTTTTTTTAAAAAACACAAAACAAAACAAAACAGAGTAGTAGCTCATTAAGAAGGATTAAGATTTTTGGGATGGAGCCTGAGGTGGGCAAGGGAGGGGACCTCAATGCCATAGAGGCCAATTGCCAAAGCGGCCATTTTCTCCAGGTGAACTGATCTCTATTAGCTGGAGATCAGTTGTAATAGCAGGAGATCTCCAGCTAGTACCTGGAGGCTGGCAACCCTAACTATAGAACTATTAAAAAGTCTACACGTGTTCCCTCCCCACTGGCCTGCTAGTATTTTGGGGTTTCTATTATATCCATAAGATTCCTTGAGAAACATGCAATTAATTGTGAGGGGAAAGCTACAATGACTTACCCATACAATGACTTACTCAGAATCATGTAAGTGCACAGCCAACTCAGAGAAAACATTGTCAGATTAACTATTCTTCTTGAAAAGCTGTTCCCTTGTTCAGGTGTACATAAACATCTTTGCCCAATAGTAAGTGGCTCATGGAATACACAGTACTGCATGAAGAGCAGGTTTGCATGAGTTAGTGCCATCAGGCGAAGATGTTGCACAACTCAGGGGCAATTCTATGTTTACCTTTTGTAGTTTGTAGCAAATACATAGACAGCCATCAAGTGTGATAGGCACACATCAAATTAGCTCACATTCTTTAAAAAAACTCAAACAGATGCTTTTGCTGGGTTTCTAAAGAGCCATGCAGCTAATTCCACACATGTGCACCCTTGACAGGATGCATATGCATGTTGTGCTACAGTATATGTGCCCCATTTTCGTTTTATAAAAAAGCATTTTATTCACAACTTAAAGCTAATAAGAAAACTAATAATAAATAACCAGAGCCTATAGATATCTTCTGTTATAAAAGAAGAAGAGTTGGTTTTTATATGCCAACTTTCTCTACCACTTAAGGGAGAATCAAACCGGCTTACAATCACCTTCCCTTCTCCTCCCCCCAACAGACACCCTGTGAGGTAGGTGGGATTGAGAGAGTGTGACTAGCCCAAGGTCACCCAGCTGGCTTTGTGTGTAGGAGTGGGAAATCAAACCCGGTTCTCCAGATCAGACTCTACTGCTCCAAACCACCATTCTTAACCACTATACCATGCTGGCTCTCAAAAGGATATTTAGAGTAGGGTGCAACTGTGAAGCCATCAGAATAACAACTTCTAACCCTATGGTACCCTTGAGAGCTTATCCAGAAGGCCATCAAAGCAGCATGAAAAACTAGTGCTGGCCTGGAAACAACCTCTGTGGGCAGATCAGACAGGAGGGGAGGGGCTGTAGCTCAGTGGTAGAACACCTGCATGTAGAAGGTCCCAGGTTCAATCCCCCACATCTCCAGTTGAAAGGGATTAGGCAAGTAGGTGATGTGACCTCTGCCGGAGACCCTGGAGAGTCGCTGCCAGTCTGAGTAGACAATACTGACTTTGTCTATGTAAGGAAGCACAATTGACTCTAAATTAGCCCAAGTGCCTATAGGTTACTGTATAGGTAGGTTGGTCCTGCTCCTTTCCCTGGCATATTGCCCATCATGCCAAATATTGTGTCCACCAGCTTTGCACATTGTTTTCGAACACATGAACACATGAAGCTGCCTTATACTGAATCAGACCTTTGGTCCATCAAACTTTGACTGCAAATTTGATTGACAGCTTGCCCTAATATCTTGGGTAGCTCAACAAAAAGAGTTGCCCTAACTGCCAATGTTTTAGTTGCTCCACAACATTCTGGCCACAATCCAACGTAGATTTAAATGTGCTTTAAATCATCTAAATCTGTGCTTCATGACAGTTACACCACAGCAAAGGCAAAATTGAGCATTCTAACTACAAGTGTAGCAACTTCATAACCTGGCTAAAATGCTGGGTACCAGATAAACAAACCCAGCATCCCAACTTTATCCAATGACAATCAATTACTCCTGCATATGTTAAAAAAGTGTGCAAATTGTTTATATTCTCCAAGAAACGCTTGGAAACAAGAGACACATCGCTCTAAAATGGCATAACTCTTTACAAAAATTCTTTTGCTACTGTAATGCTAGTAAACACTCAAGCATTATCTCCCAGTAATTTCAGTAATCTCTCTTTAATGTGTTGGATTTTATAGCTTGTATGTAGCTTGCTTAGTGTGAATGAGTTCTGTTCCCTCAGTGTTTCAATTGTCTCACAATCAATGGTTCCCTTTGAAGTCATTTTGCTTGTAGGCGTTTTTCATGAGGAGGGGGGAGAGATGAATCAATAAAGTTCTCTTTTGCGCTCCTATTAGTCTCCATCTTCCTCAACAAGTCACAGTGGATCAGTGTTTGAAATAAGAAAAAGGGAGGATGGCTATTATTTCCTTTAGAAGGTTGCCTTAGTATAGAGCAGCTTCCTCGGCACTGCTCCCTTTTTTGGATTTTGACTGGTGTTCAAGTACTCTGGGAAAAATACTTTCATTATCACTGCTGCCACAAAAGAACATATTGTACAATTAATTGATAGTGCTCCTGGAGGATTCTTTAGCCATTCATTGGCTCCTTGTGGCTGTCTTTTATTCCTCTCTTCCAAATAAATAATATATCTAAAATAGCAAGCTTATATTAGCGTCGCATGGTGGTAATGATTCCATTGCTACTTTGCCAGGCCCCATGGCAATCAGAAGAGAATGCGGGTGGGATGTCCTACTCAGCTTAGCTGGGCATCAGCACGATGACCATTGTTCAGGTCAGTAGATGAGCAGAACAGGCTGCATCTTTGGTCTAACGATGGATGAAAGAGACAGAAGAAAGTAGAGGTAAGGATGAACCTCATACAGAAGATTAGAAAGAGGGGAGAGGTTAAGAGGAAGGAGGTGTAAAGGTACTCTAGGGAGGTGTAAAGGTACTCTAAGGGAGGATAAAGCGATTGCTGAAAAACTAAATGAATTCTTCTCATCTGTCTCCACTGTTGAAGATACAAGGCAGATTCCTTCTCCTGAACAGAGATTTTGGAGAGGGGAAAATGAGGAACTGAGGCAAATAATGGTAACAAGGCAGGAAGTCCTAGAACGTCTAGACAAACTGCAAACTAACAAGTCACACGGACCAGACAGTATTCATCCTAGAGTTCTTAAAGAACTCAAATGGGAAATTGCTGAACTTCTAAGATATGTAATATGTCCCTTTGATCAGCCTCTGTACCAGAGGACTGGAGAATGGCCAATGTAACACCCATTTATAAAAAAGGTTTCAGAGGGGACTCAGGAAATTTCAGGCCAGTTAGCTTAACGTCTGTTCTGGGTAAATTGGTGGAAAGAATTATTAAACATAGAATTGTCAAGCATATAGAAGGGCAAGGTCTGCTGGGCAAAACCCAACATGGCTTCTGTAAGGGTAGGTCGTATCTCACTAACCTATTAGAGTTTTTTGAAAGCGTCAATAAGCATGTGGACAGGAATGAGCCTGTGGATATTGTGTATTTGGATTTCCAAAAATCTTTTGACAAAGTCCTCCACCAAAGACTGCTAAGCAAACTTCATAGTCATGGGATAAGAGGACAAGTCCTCTTATGGATTGAGAGCTGGCAGAAAAATAGGGAGCAGAGAGTAGGAATCAATGGTCAGTTCTCCCAATGGCGGGATGTGAGCAGTGGGGTGCCTCAGGGAACTGTGTTGGGACCGGTGCTTTTCAACCTCTTCATAAATGACCTGGAGTTGGGGTTAACAAGTGTAGTAGCCAAATTTGCAGATGACACCAAATTATTTAGAGTGGTTAAAACTAGGGCTGTCAATTCGGTTCGGCCCGAACTGAAAATCAGCCGAATTTCCCTTGATTCGGCGGTTTTTAGTTCGGACGGATCCGAACTCAAAACTGGCGGGCAACCGGGGGGGCCGAATTCAGCGAGTTCGGGAGTTCGGCGAATAAATTCGGCCAATTCGGCCGTCAGTAAGCAGCATAACCGTCAGTAAGCAGCATTCTCCTCCCCCGGCCAATCGGTGGCCAAGCTGGGTCTTCTTCTGGCCAATCAGTCAGGATTGAGTGCTGGAGGAATCAGCTGATGTGCGGCCGGCCGGGGAAAGAGAGAGAGAGAGGGAAATCCTCATGTGTGTGTGAGGGGGTGCTTGTGCACAATCGCTCCTTTCCGTGGCTGCAGGGGGCGCATTTTTTGGGGTACCGACCCCAAACTTTCAGGGGATATTCAGACAGGTTTTTTTAAGAGACCACCCAAGTTTTGTAAACATTGGGTCAGGGGGTCCCGAGATATGGGCTCCCCCCTTTTTTCTTTCCATGGCTGCAGAGGGCGCATTTTTGGGTGTGCCGACCCCAAACTTTCAGCGGAGCATCAGACTAGGCTTCTTAAGATACCTCCCACGTTTTGTAAACATTGGGTCAGGGCCCCCCGAGATATGGGCTCCACCCCTTTTTCCTCTCCCCCCTTTTCCATTTTCGTGGCTGCAGGGGGCGCTTTTTTGGGGGTTCAGCCGCCAAACTTTTGTCATAGCTTCAGAGAATCCCTCTTAAGAGACCACCCAAGTTTTGTAAAGATGGGTTCAGTGGGGGCTGAAATATTGGCTCCCCCCCTTTTCTCTTTCCATGGCTGCAGGGGGCGCATTTTTGGGTGTGCCGATCCCAGACTTTCGGCGGAGCTTCAGTCAAGGCTTTTTAAGAGACCACCCAAGTTTTGTAAACATTGGGTCAGGGCCCCCCGAGATATGGGCTTTCCCCTTTCCCCTATTGGGATGAATGGATCACCCTCGAGAGATGCATACATATGGATCTTATATTGGATACAAATGGAATCATATTGGATTACCCAGCCTCCCAGCCCCTCCTGCTGGAACAGAAGACAGCCACAGTAAGACCCCTTTGGGGGCTTTAATCTATATTTTTTCTTTTCTGTGTGTGTGTGGGGGGGAAGCAGAGTCTGTGTGTGTGTGTGGGGAGGGAGCAGTTTCTGTGGGTGGGGGGGGGGAAGCCAAAGGGGGCTTTTGCCGGTTCTGCCTGGGGTGTGTGTTCCCCCTCCAGTCTCTCTCTCCCTGGTTTGAGGGGGGGCTTCATTTTTATTCTTCAGGTTTTTCCTCATTCATAAGATCAGTTAGGTTATTGATGCTTGCTCAAAACTGGTTTTCAAATGGTGACTTAAAGAATGCATCTGCCTGGTCCCAAGTCCAATGCAAAAGGAGACATTCCACCCCCTCCTGCTCATTATGCATAGCTAGCTGCCTCTGTCCCTTTCCATGGTATGCAAACTCCCAGGTGTCAGGTGTTGCTATGCACTGTTGCAAAGGTTTTGCATTGCGTGCTTGTGTTGCTTTGCAGTTGTATTGTTTTGCAAAATTCTTCACACCTGCCCCGCCCTTTGCATATTTGCAAAGGGGTTGCTCTGCAGTTGTGTTGCTTTGCAAAGTTCTTAGCACCTGCCCCGCCCTTGCTCTCATCAGCTGTTTGTCGGGCCGGGAGCTTTGTGCGTGGGCGGCAAGCTCTGCGGAGAGATCCACATTAAGGGTGGGGGGACCCCTTTCAGGGCCCATATCTCAGCCCCCCCTGACCCAATCTTTACAAAACTTGGGGAGTCTTTCAATATACGTCCTTTGAAGCTCTGCTGAAAGTTTGGGACCTCTAAGCCCAAAAATGCCCCCCCCCAGAGCCGCGGAAAGGCGCGGTTGTGTTTTTAATGGCTTTATTCGGCCGAATTTTTTTCCCGAACTTTGAATTCCCGCCGAATTGAACGGATCCGAAGTGGGGGAGTTCGGACTTCAGCACGTACCGAACCCACAAGGGCCAAATTCGGCCGAATCCGAACTGTACCGAATTTTTTTTTTTTTGACAGCCCTAGTTAAAACAAAATCGGACTGTGAAGATTCCAAAAGAATCTCTACATACTGGAAGAATGGGCATTAAAATGGCAAATGAAATTCAATGTGAGTAAGTGTAAAGTGATGCATATTGGGGCAAAAAATCCCAACTTCACATATACACTGATGGGATCTGTGCTGACAGCGACAGACCAAGAAAGGGATCTTGGGGTGGTAGTGGATAACACAATGAAGATGTCAACCCAGTGTGCGGCTGCTATAAAAAACAGGGAAATTCCATGCTGGCCATAATTAGACGAGGAATAGAGAATAAACCTGCTGATATCATACTGCCCTTGTACAAATCTATGGTAAGACCACACTTGGAATACTGGGTACAGTTCTGGTCACCACACCTAAAAAAGGATGTTACAGAGCTTGAGAAGGTGCAGAAAAGAGCAACCAAAATGATTAGGGGACTAGAGCAACTGTCCTATGGGGAGCGGTTAAGACGCTTAGGGCTGTTTAGCCTGGAAAGAAGGCGGCTAAGGGGAGACATGATAGAGGTCTATAGAATTATGCATGGTTTGGAGAGAGTGGACAGGGAGACGTTTTTCTCCCTCTCCCATAATGCTAGAATGTGGGGCCATCTGCTGAAGCTGGAGGGTGAGAGATTCAAAACAGATAAAAGGAAGTATTTTTTCACACAATGCATAGTTAAATTGTGGAACTCCCTGCCCCAGGATGTGGTGATGGCTGCCAGCTTGGAGGGCTTTAAGAGGGGAATGGACATATTCATGGAGGAAAGGGGTATTCATGGCTATTAGTTGGAATGGATACTAGTCATGCTGCATACCTATTCTCTCCAGTAGGGCTGTCAAAAAAAAAATTCGGTACAGTTCGGATTCGGCCGAATTTGGCCCTTGTGGGTTCGGTACGTGCCGAAGTCCGAACTCCCCCACTTCGGACCCGTTCAATTCGGCAGGAATTCAAAGTTCGGAAACAAATTCAGCAGAATAAAGCCATTAAAAACACAACCGCGCCTTTCTGCGGCTCTGGGGGGGCATTTTTAGGCTTAGAGGTCCCAAACTTTTGGCAGAGCTTCAAAGGACGTTTATTGAAAGACTCCCCAAGTTTTGTAAAGATTGGGTCAGGGGGGGCTGAGATATGGGCCCTGAAAGGGGTCCCCCCCACCCTTAATGTTGTGCATCTCTCAGCAGAGCTTGCCGCTCACGCACAAAGCTCCCAGCCCGACAACAGCGGAGAAATTAGCAAAACAACTGCAAACACAACCTTGTTAAACAACACCTTTGCAACACACAACTGAAACCTCCCCCCTCAAACCAGGGAGCGAGAGACTCGAGGGGGAACACTCACCCCAGGCAGAACCGACGAAAGCCCCCTTTGGCTTCCCCCCCACTCACAGAAACTGCTCCCTCCCCCCCACACACAGACTCTGCTTCCCCCCCACACACACACATACACATACACAGGAGAAAAATTATAGATTAAAGCCCCCAAAGGGGTCTTACTGTGGCTGTCTTTTGTTCCATCAAGAGGGGCTGTAATCCAAGATGATTCCAATTAGGCACGGAACGTTTTGCTCTGGAGAGATGCACACAGGATCGGATCGGCTGCCCCATTCATCCGAATAGGGGAAAGGGGAAAGGGGAAAGCCCATATCTCGGGACCCCCTGACCCAATGTTCACAAAACTTGGGGGGTTCCTTAAGAAGCTTAATCTAAAGTTCCAGTGAAAGTTTTGTGTCTGCACCCCCAAAAATGCGCCCCCTGCAGCCATGGAAAGAGAAAAGGGGGGAGGCGATATTTCTGCCCCCACTGAACCCATCTTTACAAAACTTGGGTAGTATCTTAAGAATAATTCACTGAAGCTATGCTAAACGTTTGGGGGCTATATCCCCAAAAAAGCGCCCCCTGCAGCCACATAAATGGAAAAGGGGGGAGGGAAAAGGGGGAGAGCCCATATCTCGAGACCCCCTGACCCAATGTTTACAAAACTTGGGGGGTATCTTAAGAACACTGGTCTGAAACTCCACTCAAAGTTTGGGATTTGAACCCCAAAAAATGCGCCCCCTGCAGCCATGGAAAGAAAAAGGGGGGGAGCCCATATCTCGGGACACCCTGACCCAATGTTTACAAAACTTGGGGGGTACCTTAAGAAGCTTCATCTGAAGTTCCAGTGAAAGTTTTGTGTGTGCACCCCAAAAAATGCGCCCCTGAAGCCACAGAGAGGAGCGAATGTGCACAAGCACCCCCCACACACACACACGAGGATTTCGCTCTCTCTCTCTCTCTCTCCCTGGCCGGGCCGCACATCAGCTGATTCCTCCAGTACTCAATCCTGACTGATTGGCCAGAAGAAGACCCAGCTTGCCCACCAATTGGCCGGGGGAGGAGAATGCTGCTTACTGACGGTTATGCTGCTTACTGACGGCCGAATTGGCCGAATTTATTTGCGAACTCCTGAACTCGCTGAATTCGGCCCCCCCGGTTGCCCGCCAGTTTTGAGTTCGGATCCGTCCGAACAGAAAAGCAACGAATCAGGGGAAATTCGATTGATTTTCAGTTCGGACCGAACCGAATTGACATCCCTACTCTCCAGTATCAGAGGAGCATTATTTTGGGTGCGGTGGAACACAGGCAGGATGGTGCTGCTGCACTCGTCTTGTTTGTGGCTTCCTAGAGGCACCTGGTTGTCCACTGTGTGAACAGACTGCTGGACTTGATGGGCCTTGGTCTGATCCAGCAGGGCCTTTCTTATGTTCTTCAGTTCTTAGGTGGGAGCCAGGCCTGTAGACCCAATTCAGTCCAGGCTTGGAGGTTTGTGGAATGGGTTGTGTTGTGAATAGAGATGCCACCATCCAGGTGGGACCTAGGGATCCCCTGGAAGTACAGCTCCTCTTTAGGCTACAGAGGTCAGTTCTCCTAGGCCATTTATGCAGGGGTATTTAGTTCGCAGTCCCTGCTGGACTGCTTTGAGGCTTCCTTTGCTTTATTCCTGATTTTACTGACCTTCAGACCTGACTTCGCTCTGGCCTCTTTCTTTCCCCGCAGGAATAGGATCCTGTTTTAGAACGAATTTAAATACTGCTTTGAGGCAAGAGCAACGCAAATTTCCCCAATTCCATGCATAACTCTTAACTTTGGGTTTCCCTCCCCAAACCCATTTTGGCTTATCCCTCCCAGTGTCTGTCCCTCCCATACAACCCCTTCCCTCAAAGCAAAGCACAAAATAGGGAGTTAAACCTTCATGAAATGTGCAAGAAGACACTGAAGAAGGCTGCAAAGGTTGGAAGGCAGCTCCCGGCAGGAACGCTGTTGAAGAAAGGTGGGGAGGAATACCCAGCAAAAGCACACACAGCCTCTTTAAGAACTGACCCGCCCCCTCCAAGTAAAGTGCAACAAGGCTGCATTTTCAAGGGGAGGGACTCAGATGCTCCGTGATTCAGTGGGGATGCCTAATTAATCACAAGGTACTCCTGGAATTTGGGGGTGGGGGAAACCCTCATGCATATGATGTTTGAGAATTCGGAGCTGAAAACTGTGCAGCAAACCAGACACAAATTTCCCCTGCATAAATGACCCTAGAGAAAATGGATGCTTTGGAGGGTGGACTCTATGTCATTGTCTTCCTCAGTCTCCATTCCCAAATCTCCAGGAGCTTCCTAATCTGGATCTGGCAACACTACCCCCCATCCGCCACCAATGGTCAGGGGGACCTGGCCACCCTAGTTCTGAAAGATCTTGGCAGTACAGCCTTATGCAAAGTTATTTCAGTCCACTAATTACTATAGGTTTAGATTGAAATAACTCTGCACAGCATTGTGTTATGTCTTGAAAAGCATGATCTTATTTCATATGACACATACAAGCTATAAAAAAATTTTGAGAAGAAAACAGACGTATTAATCAACAGTCAAGTCTATGCAGCTGTCACGCTGCTAATTTCTCTTGCCAGCCCTTTCTTCTTTTGCTTGCAATCTAATACTGGTGGATGTTACCGGCCATGCTCATTAGTTCTGACAAGACAGGTGTGATGTCATATTGCTAGCAAGACCCAGCCATGGATTTTAACCTGGGGAAATGATGGCTTGGATCCCTCCACAAATTGCCACTGACAGAAGGATTTCCATCATTGGAACAGAACTTTCTTACCTTTCTCATTCCTCCTGCTGCAGCTCCGAATGCCCTTCAAAATGCTGCTCTCTGCGATTGAGGATCTTCAGAAATGGTGTTGGGGGGGGGGGAGTCGGAGGCCAGTAGTGGCAGGGGAGAATTGATGCAAATCACCCCCTTCAGTCAGCAGAAACATTAAACGGGACCTGTCCCACAGTCCTTTCTCAAATGATTCGTTAGTGCAAAATTTCAGTCCTTAAGCATTTTATTATTAAAATATGTTATAGGAACATAAGAATGTAAGAAAGGCCATGCTGGATCAGACCAAGGTCCATCAAGTCCAGCAATCTGTTCACACAGCGGCCGACCAGGTGCCTCTAGGAAGCCCACAAACAAGACGACTGCAGCAGCATCCTGCCTGTGTTCCACAGCACCTAATATAATAGGCATGCTCCTCTGATCCTGGAGGGAATAGGTATGCATCATGACCAGTATCCCTTTTGACTAGTAGCCATGAATACCCCTCTCCTCCATGAACATGTCCACTCCCCTCTTAAAGCCTTCCAAGTTGGCAGCCATCACCACATCCTGGGGCAGGGAGTTCCACAAACTAATCATCATGTGAAGAAATATTAAGGACTGAATTACCTGCCTTGGACTATCTTTTTGTCCCCATGGTAAACAGCAATTTAGAAAAACATAGATTTAAAAAAAAAACCTAGATACCAATGATAGTTGTTGGCCTTGATTTATTGGATGATTGTCTTAAACTTTAGACCCCTTTAATTACTCTCGGGAGTAGTATAACAGACAGCAGCTAGCTTCTTGTGAATACAGGTAGATGGTTCTTGGCAGCAGTGCTACAGACTGTGCACATCAAAATATCTATTCTTCAACCTTGATCTAAAAGGACTGCTCCAGGGATACTTTAGTCTCTACTCCATCTTTTGTCTGATACTGCTATCTAGTTTTCCGGCAGCTTTTTTTATGATATGGGTACCTGCACTTGCAGAAAACCTTTTAGACTCTTCGAGAGCGTAAGTGCGAAATGATACTGAGTTCTAGTTTATTTAATGCCTGTCCTTTAAGATGGGAGCAAAAGTGGGCGCTGAGAAAAGCTTTGCCCCTCCAATTGTGTGAAGTGCGGCTGGGGTTAGTAGTGAGAGAACCACTTATGGTAAGTGAACTTGGGATGGCTGCTTCCAGCTAGGAAAGGACTATGTGCAATTAGTTTGGTTTCAACATTGCCTCCTTCTAGACACTTTAGGCCTTCACATGAGGAGATTCAGCAGCTGTCAGTGCCAGAGTTTATGTTCTGTAACAAAGATATAACAATTTCCAAACTGAGCTCATGTATACAACTTTTTATAGCTTCAGGACAAGGCAAGTTTCTATACATTTCTACATTCTCATATCTTACATGTCAGTAACTAAACGGGTTGCCTGATAGTAGATATGGTTGTTTTCCTTCCTTTTTGATTTTGTATGTTGTTATTGTCATCAGTTTTGTTTCATCTCGTTGTCATTCCTGTTGTTGATTTCCCCACCACCACCACACAATTTGCAATACCATTTAGACACCAGTTATACAATATACTGGTGTAGAACGGTGGACTCTAATCTGGAGAACCAGGTTGGTTTCCCCACTCCTACACATGAAACCTACTGGGTGAACTTGGGCCAGTCACAGTCCTCTCTGATCTCTCTTAGCCCCACCTATATCACAAGGTGTCTGTTGTGGGGAGAGGAAGGGAAGGCGATTGTAAGCTGGTTTGAGAGTCCTTAAAGTAGGGTTGCCAACTTCCAGGAACTAGCTGGAGATCTCCTGCTATTACAACTGATCTCCAGCCAATAGAGATCAGTTCACCTGGAGAAAATGGCCACTTTGGCAATTGGACTCTATGGCATTGAAGTCCCTTCCCTCCCCAAACCCCGCCCTCCACAGGCTCCACCCTAAAAACGTCTCGCAGGTTGCGAAGAGGGACCTGGCAACCCTACCTTAAAGGTAGAGAAAATTGGGGTATAAAAAACCAGCCCTTCTTCTCCTTCTTTTTAATTGCAATTGATGCAAATATAGCTTTGAAAAAAATGTGTTAATTAGCAACATTTTGCATGAGGAAAGAACATAGTGCAAAAATAAAGAGTCATGGGATTTATCCTCATAAGGGAGACGTTTTTTAAATTTGGTCTCACACCTACATGAGAGCCTTTCTCCTAAAGAGAACAGCTGCAACCAGGCAAAAGTATATTGCAAGCATCCCTACAATGACTACTTTATGACCAGAGTCAGTCATACTTCATGATATTTTATGGACCTTTTATGGCTTACTTTTGCCAGGACATAAGGCTACTTGGGTACCAATGATGGCGGACCTGCAATCTGAGTTGGTTATCAACTACAGTGGGTAAAGCATTGGAAAACGCGACAGCCTCTCTAAGAAGTGTTGCTGTTTTTATCAAAATGCTTTTGGTGTCCCTGGAAACTCATCAGACGTTTTGCCTGAGAGAGAATCCCCAAACCCACTTCCGATTTTACTTGAGATGAAACTTCATTAGCAATTCCAATAAAGAGATGGTTGAAAGTTTATGAGAAATGCTGTTTATCCAAGATCCTAACTTGTGAGAGTCTCCTTGGATGTTATCACAACATGGTATCTTTAGTAGCAGCATCCCTGCAGTAGGAAATGCAAAACACACCATGCTGGGGCATCATTATAGCAAGGAGAGGTAGTAATTTGAAAAATTATAGAAAATAAACCTGGAAGCTTCTGCTGTTTCTAACAGTTGGCAGCTAGATACTGTGCCTGCTGATATATTTCCTTTGGCATCCCATTGTTTCATTCATCTTCTTTGTAAGGGAAAAAAACATATTGGGTTCAAGGAAAGAAAAAAAACTTTGGCAACTTTATTAGGGAGGAGAGGGTATATTAGAAATTGCTCCAGATTCATGATAGGCTTCAAACTCATACAAGTCTTAATGACCTGAGGGATACTGAGTCTGACGGCCACCATACCCACTTGTGGTCATACAACAGAACTACAAAGGAGACACTAAGGTCTTTTATGCACGGCTGTTTTACTTGCTGTAAACCCCCTCTGACGACTTCCGTTCTTTGTGTTGATTATGCATGCTTTTTCCTACTGTCAGAGGTCGCTTCACTTTCCTCCTGCATTTTGCCTGCATTTTCAGAGACCTGTTTTATCTCGAATTTGAAAATGCAGGCACACATGAACACACATGAAGCTTCCTTATACTGAATCAGACCCTTGGTCCATCAAAGTCAGTATTGTCTATTCAGAACAGCAGCAGCTCTCTAGGGTCTCAGGTAGAGGTCTTTCACACCACCTACTGGTTCCTTTAACTGGAGATGCCAGGGATTGAACCTGAGGTCTTCTGCCTGCCAAGCAGATGCTCTACCTCTGAGCCACAGCCCCTCACAGGGGAAGAGCGAGGCGACTTCTGAAAGTCAGAAACGGCATGCATAATCAACACAAAGAATCAAAGTCATCAGAAGGGTGACAGCAAGTGAAACAGCCATGCATAAAAGACCTAAATTTATTGAGGAGTTTTCTGGACCACGGCTGCCCTTGAGAGCTGCTAGCTGCCAGCAGAAACCATGCCTAGCCCCAGCCACACTGGCAGCACTGCAGGGGCTTTTTGAATTAGTCTGGTCCAATGGTTACTGATGATGAGTGAGTAAGCTCACTCATACTCTCTTCCTCTTTCTACTGCTGTCCAGTTCCAAGTTTAATGGCCTCTGTGTCAGGCAGGCCCACACAACTTGGACCCAGGTGGAAGCACAGGAGGAGGCAACAGTAGGGTTGCCAGGTCCTTCTTTGCAACCCGCGGGAGGTTTTGGGGGCGGAGCCTGAGGAGGGCGGAGTTTGAGGAGGGGAGCGACTTCAGTGCCATAGAGTCCAATTGGCAAAGAGGCCATTTTTTTCAGGGGAACTGATCCGTATCGCCTGGAGATCAATTGTAATAGCAGGAGATCTCCAGCTAGTACCTGGAAGTTGGCAACCCTAGGCAACAGGCAAGCCTACACCATTGTCATTCTCATCATTGGTTCAAGTTCAAGCCAAGCAACCTCTGTGTTAAGTCTGTCAGCATAACCGTTTATTTATTGGGTGCATTTCTGAGTTCTTGATCAGGTCTGTTTGACTTTATGGCAGAAAATTCTACAAAGTGGCCCGTTACATTAAGTAGCGCAATCCCAAATTGAAGAAAACATTCCCACCTAAATTATTGATATTCTAATCGCACTACCAGTTGAAGTATTTGCTGTACTCACCCCTTGCATTATGTAGACAATCTGATGAGAAGCAACAGGATATCACCAGATAGACAAGAAAAAAAGAGGCGAACAGTCGCATTAGACACAGTACCTTCTGGAATGTAGGCTGTGAGCATCAAAAGCTTAGGTGATCTTAGTCTTTCAGATCTTAACAAATTTTCGTCTTCCAAAAAGTCAACTGGGTTTAACAGCATGATCACATTTCTCACAGCAGGGGAAATAGAAGGGGGGTGGAAATCCTCTGAAGCTCATACTCCACTCCTGCTGAGTTCTTTCCATTTCCAGTGGTGAGCCATCAAGCAGACCTAGTAGAGTGCTTGCATATGTGTATGTGTATTATGCCAAAAAATACGAGGGAATGCACTGATGATAAAACAAGATAAATCTTGGGGTCTCTTGAAGGAGTCACACCAGCTGAACATGTAAAAGTGCTATATGTGTAGGGAGAGCCATAGCTAGCCTTTCGAGTGTATTTGTGAGGATTTACCAACAACGAGCCAGGGAAAGAGCAAACAAAGGGAGATGATAATGAGTTAGTGCAACAGGAGGTATTAGGGGAGGCTGAAGACACTCCGCAAAGGAATTACAGGAATAAGGGAGAATGAGAGCATGTCAGCAGGGATAGGATTCAGGCTTAATGGTGTATAGGAGAGCCTCCTGCTATGAGGAAATTGAGCAATTAGGGTGGAAAAGAGAGCTGAATAAAAAAAACCAAACAGAAGCAGTGAGAGGTACTGAGAGAGGGGGCTGTCACTCGAAGGAACTAATAGCGATTCAGTCATACAGTCAAAATTAGAAGCGAGAAAAATATTATTGTGGTAACTTTCACATTCCCCCAGACTTGTGATAGTTTCAGAGGGTAGCCATGTTGGTCTGCAGTAGAAGAGCCAGATTTGAGCCTAGTAGTACCTTAGGGACAAAGAAGATTTGGGGGGGTGGGGGTGGTATGAGCTTTAAAGAGTCAAAGTTCCCTTCTTCAGATACAAATCAGAAGGGAGGTATCTGACAAAGGGAGCTTTGACTCTTGGAAACGCATGTCCTAAAATCTTTTGCCCTGGCACCGCCCCCCCCCCCCAGCCAAATGTCAATATGAGACAACAAAATGTGGGTTCAGCTAGTTTGTTTATTTTAAAATGTTCAAAAAACTTCAATGGCTGATCTGCATCACTGGGGCTGCTGTAAAAAAAAAGGCAAATTCCATGCTGGCCATAATTAGACGAGGAATAGAGAATAAAACTGCTGCTATCATCCTGCCCTTGTAAAAATCTATGGTGAAACCACACTTGGAATACTGGGTACAGTTCTGGTCACCACACCTAAAAAAGGATGTTACAGAGCTTGAGAAGGTGCAGAAAAGAGCAACCAAAATGATTAGGAGACTAGAGCAACTGTCCTATGGGGAGCAGTTAAGACGCTTAGGGCTGTTTAGCTTGGAAAGAAGGCGGCTGAGGGGAGACATGATAGAGGTCTATAAAATTATGCATGGTTTGGAGAGAGTGGACAGGGAGACGTTTTTCTCCATCTCCCATAATACTAGAACGCAGGGTCATCTGCTGAAGCTGGTGGGTGAGAGATTCAAAACAGATAAAAGGAAGTATTTTTTTTGCACAACACATAGTTAAATTGTGGAACTCCCTGCCCCAGGATGTGGTGATGGCTGCCAGTTTGGAGGGCTTTAAGAGGGGAATGGACATATTCATGGAGGAAAGGGGTATTCATGGCTATTAGTTAGAATGGATACTAGTCATGCTGCATACCTATTCTCTCCAGTATCAGAGGAGCATGCCTATTATTTTGGGTGTGGTGGAACACAGGCAGGATGGTGCTGCTGCAGTCGTCTTGTTTGTGGCTTCCTAGAGGCACCTGGTTGGCCACTGTGTGAACAGACTGCTGGACTTGATGGGCCTTGGTCTGATCCAGCAGGGCCTTTCTTATGTACTGCTTATTCCCATCTGACAATTTTGATGGTGGGCTGCTCTGGTAGGGTTGGCAGGTCCCTCTTCGCCACCCGTGGGAGGTTTTTGGGGTGGAGCCTGAGGAGGGACTTCAATGCCATAGCGTCAAATTGCTAAAACAGCCGTTTTCTCCAGGTGAACTGATCTCCTGAGCAATCCTGGGCAGAATCATGTTTTTCTAAACCCATCAAGTGCACCGTTAGTGTTTTAGCAGGGAATAGTGCAGCTCCTGTATTCATGAACACTGATGTACATTTCATTCTTTTGTTTTGGGGCAATATGACACATGTGCAGTTGCATGATATAGTCACTATCACTGAAGATAAGAAGACTGTCCTCTATGTGACAGAACTATGGATGCTTCATAGTATTGCAGAGATTAGGACTCTGCATTAGAATACAATTGTGGCCACATTTCTTGTGGTTTTTCTTTTTTAGTTATTATTGAGATACAGAGATGTATTTGCTCAATTAAAACATGGATTGACAAATTAACACTTGAGTTAATTTCCTTCTCTATTTTCCAGTTTCTTTGGCACATTTCTAATGACCTCACAAATCATAGTAATTAATTTGAGTCCCTTTGGCATTTTAATGAGCTTTTAATGATATGAATAACTAATCATTCTCACTTTATACCTGTTTAATTATTTTAATGGGCTGCAAAGGTAAATATTTCTTATAGACTGAGTGTGAGTGGCTCATGAGCTGGATCTGGTAGTGTGAGTAGAATCAGCGGCTTTGGCAGGCCCTTTTCTTCAAACACCTCAGTTGCTCATTCCCATCTCTCTTGTCTTGTACACAAAACTGAAGCAGTGAGATGCTTAAGGGAACAAACCTTACAGAGCCTCTTCACACTAAAGAATTTGGGGGGGGGGGTCACCTGTGTCTAAGCTAGAGGAGAAGTGGCTACAGCACTTAAGAGCGTGAGCCAGAATAGTGCTGGTTGGTTAACCTTTGGAGAGCCACATAGGGTTCACTGGTAGGTGGGGCCTGGAGATCTCTCGGAATGAAATGAAATGAAAATGTGGCATGGATTTTGAATGAAGATCTCTGAGACCAGATAGAGTGCTTTGGGATTGGAATGACAGCCCACAGAGTGGAATGATGGTCCCTGTGAGTAGTAGAAGTGTTATAGCCCTGCAGTGACAGCACCCAGAGTGGAATAATGACCCCTGAGGAGGGTGGGGTTTGGAGAGGGAGGGACTTCAATGCCATAGAGTCCAACTGTCAAAGCGGCCATTTTCTCCAGGTGATCTGATCTCTATCAGCTGGAGATCAGTTGTAATAGCTGGAGATCTCCAGCTAGTACCTTGAGGATGGCAACCCTAATGACAGCTCCCAACTGGAATGACAGTTCCTGAGAGTAGCAAAAAAGTTCTGAGACTGGAATGGCAGCCCCCAAGTGGAATGATGGCCTATTTTGGGCCTGTAAGAGAAACAGCATGGTGTAGTGGTTAAGAGTGGCAGACTCTAATCTGGAGAACCGGGTTTGACTCCCCATATTCAGCCTGCTGGGTGACGATGGGCTAGTTACAGTTTATCCCTTATGAGGATAAATCCCATGACTCTTTATTTTTGCACTATGTTCTTTCCTCATGCAAAATGTTGCTAATTAACACATTTTTTTTCAAAGCTATATTTGCATCAATTGCAATTAAAATGAAGGAGAAGAAGGGTTGGTTTTTTATACCCCAATTTTATCTACCTTTACGGTAGGGTTGCCAGGTCCCTCTTCGCAACCCGCGAGATGTTTTTAGGGTGGAGCCTGTGGAGGGCGGGGTTTGGGGAGGGGAGGGACTTCAATGCCATAGAGTCCAATTGTCAAAGTGGCCATTTTCTCCAGGTGAACTGATCTCTATTGGCTGGAGATCAGTTGTAATAGCAGGAGATCTCCATCTAGTACCTGGAGGTTGGCAACCCTATGCCAAACACAGACCTAAACCATGCATGATGTCCAAAAAAGGACTTGATACACCTTCTAACTGCCTGAGATTACAGTAGCAATATCAAGTTATCAGTCCCCTGGATAAGGATGCCAGCCTCCAGGTGTGACCTGGGGATCTCTCAGAATTACACTCATCTCCAGACTACAGAGATCAGTTCCCCCTGAGGAAATGGCTGCTTTGGAGGGTGGAATCTATGGTATTGAGGTCCCTGTCCTCCCCAGGCTCCATCCTGAAATCTCCAGGAGTTTCTCAACCTGGATCTGGCAGCCCTTTCCCTCCATTGCTCGCAGATGGCCAAGGGGGGACCTGGCAATCCTACATTTGGACAATCACCAAAAAATGGTTGGTTGGATTACATTTGGTTTGACTGGGGGGAGTGTTGTAATCCAGCCCAAATTAAGCACTGTATTTCAATGGGAGAAGTAGCACCTGCTTAACTTAACGAACCGTCATTCAGAGTGATGAACTTTGGCTGCGCTGAACCCTTACTGTGTTTTTAAAAATTGCTTTTGGTATATTTGGTGCAAGTTGCTATGGCAACCTGTTTGTTCTATATATTTTAGAAATAAAAGCTGTCTGGCTGAACAGCACAGGGGAATCTGACACAAATCCATGATCAAATTAAATGAAATTTAATTAACCGCCAGCTCCTGAAAACCCTTCCAAAGAAAATGGTGTGCTACTATATCTGCTTCATCTGCGGGTAATTGTTCCATTTTTGCCTTTGATCCCTCTTCTAAACAATGATCAGTGCGGAGATGATAACAATGGCGGCTGATGGTTTGGACAAGACATATATCTGTATCCTCGTTCTGCAAAATCCAGTACCTGCTGCTCTGATTATTTCATCAGTATGCCAAGGGCAGACATCTGTTGCTCCTTGTCACCATCACTTCTTGACATCTTCTGAACCTTTTTAAAATCTCTTGTACTCCCCTGTGGTATTTCCATTTTACTCATGTCAAATGTCATTTCATTTCTAATGTCTTTCATAAACTTATTCCCAGACATTAGCTCATTTTCATTAGGGCTTTAACTTATTTCTCCGCACGCTTACCAGCTGTCTTGTTCACTAACATTTTCCCCTCATAGTTAACACAGTTTTCATATTATATATACTGAAAATTGTGATGCAAATGTTTTTTGGGCCTTTTTTTTTTTTTTTTTTTTTGTAATTTCCACATCACTCCTTAGATAGTATTCTTTTTTATGGCTTATCATGGATATGGAGCTCCTTGAAGAAGCACCTCCTGCTCATCTTTTTGACCCCACCATGGATGTGACTAGCAATTAGGATTAGGAAAAACTTCTCTGTTACCACACCCCCACAAACATGTGAACATACACTAAGGGAATTAACGCATGGCAGTTTTGTCCTGCGATTATCCTGTGAATATAGCGAATCTCTGCAGTCTATACACATGGTTGTCTTCCGCCACCGTGATCAGCTCACCTCCTTCCAGAACTTACCCAGGTTTTCTTATTCCTGGATTGTCCCGATTTACAATTAAGGTTCGAGGCAGTTCCAAATGCTTACTGGTGAGTTTCAGTGCCTGGGTTGACTCCATATTGGGAGACTGCCCAGCCCTAGTGGCAGCAGCAGCAGCAGCAGCAGCACCTTTCCACCCCCACCCCCCGAGGAGGGCAGGGTTTGGAGAGGGAAGGAACGTCAATGCCATAGAGTCCAATTGCCAATGCAGCCATTTTTTCCAGGGGAACTGATCTCTGTTGCCTGGAGATCAGTAGTAATAGCAGGAGATCTTCAGCCACCACCTGGAGGTTGGCAACCCTAGTTCATACATTCAGGCTGGGAGGCAGGGTGTGCAGATGAAAGAAGGGGGAGGGGGCAACATGACAGCATTCAGCCTAATACTTCAGTTGTACTGCTGGAATAGATTAGGCTGGATGTTAGCATAGATTTTTTTCCAATGCATTAAATACTTTTTTAGGGTTGCCAGGTCCCTCTTTGCCACCGGTGGGAGGTTTTTGGGGTGGAGCCTGAGGAGGGTGGGGTTTGGGGAGGGGAGGCGATCTTCAGCTAGTACCTGGAGGTTGGCGACCCTATACATTTGCAGTTGTTTTCTCATCAGAGAACATGGGGGGTGGGGTCAGTGCTGTACAACCACATGTTTACAATTGTGTTAACACATCGTTGACAGTTAGAAGGTGTTTGACAGCTCTCTGATTATATGACCATTGACTCTATTTGGTGTGTTCGTTTTTGTAAAATATTTCAGTGGCTGATTTAATTATTGAATTCAAATTACCCAGAAGAATGTATATAAATCAAACATTAATGTAACGCTGTGAAGCGAGTAGACTGTTATATTATTATTTTTAAAGCTTGAATACTAACATTTCCAAAAGAGCAAGTAATTCCTTATATCAGATGGTATAATATATATGTTTTTGCAATCACAGCTGATAAAGATTTTTTTCCAGCTATATTATTGACATTCATAGCAGTTTTTGCAAACATGAAGCAGAAGCTATAACTGCTAAATGAAATCAAGGCAGGATTTCATGTGAAAATCACCATCCCTGCTTTAATGCCCAGGAGCAATCTAGTTAACAGGAGTCATAAAATAAGAAAACGCTGGCCCATCATTTGTATATTTAGACAAATAATTTCTCACACCGTTAAATGGAAATTTGATTAGCTGTGCGGTACAGTCAGTCTTTTTGGAAAAGATATCCTGGCTCAAGTAACTGGATTTCATGTTTGTTTCCCTTCTAATATTTGATTTGATCCAGTAGTTGTACTTTGTGTCTGAAGCTTCAGTAGCTCAGTGTACCTGTATTTGGAACACAAACCCACACTGCTTGCTGTTATGTACCAAAGAAAGCTGAACCAGAATTCAGCTTGCCATGTGAGTATAGTGTAGGACTCACAGATCACTAGATATTGCACTAGGGATGCCAACCTCCAGGTACTAGCTGGAGATCTCCTGCTATTACAACTGATTTCCAGCCAATAGAGATCAGTTGGAAAATAGAGATCATGGAAAAAAATGGCCACTTTGGCAATTGGACTCTATGGCATTGAAGTTCCCTCCCCAAACCACGTGCTTCCCAGGCTCCACCCCAAAAACCTTCTGCCGGTGGTGAAGTGGGACCTGGCAACCTTATATTGCACTATTATAATAATTTACTTCCTCAAGTTTTGTTTTCCCCACCCACCCCCACATACTGGAATTAAGTGTCAGACTCAACATTTGCATTAGATTTGGACTATTCATAACTTATCTGCACCAGTTCAGCTCCCTTCTCATTCAGTGTGGGATACTCTCTCTCTCTCTCTCTCTCTCTCTCTCTCTCTCTCTCTCTCTCTCTCTCTCTGGGACCATTGGTGGGATACCAGCAAATGGGAAAATCCACAGTGACCCCAAGCAGGCCCGCAGTGTTTTATGCATAGTTGTCCTTGTCAGCACACAAATCATGTGCCAAAAGATGCCACGTCATCAGCCTCCCTTCATGCCAGTCAGCACTGGGAGGGGGGGAGGCATATGATACTGACAAACCCTTCTCAACATTCTCGTTTCATTCACCCATAAGCAGTTGGACTGGAGGAGGAATCCTCATCCTCAGATGTCTTGGGGCGCTCATCAATTATCTTATATTTACCATGCAGAAATCTACATTGTCCTAGTTAAAGCCTTATCAATCCTCACTGGATCCATTCTACATTCTTATCTAAGCAGTGTGACACAGGTGAAAAAAAGTGACTTCTGGGCCAATCTGAGAATGAGCTCATAATATTCCACATTGGCCTCAAAATGACCAGATAATCCCACACTGCCTTTCTGAAGGGTGGAAGTCTAGGCACCTGCTATGGCAAATGAAATGTTCTGGCCACCCCCTGAAATCTTTATTTAAAATCCCCAAACTGTCCTTTGAAAAGGTCTCTGGGACACAGATAGCAAAGGCCTTATAGTTAAATAGAATGTAGTGACAACATACAGTACAAACTACTGATCTTACTGGGAAGTTTGAAGCTTGGTCTGCAATATAAAAAGGTATATTGAACTGGTTATCTGTCATCAGGTTTTCCTGCTGAAACCCCAAACCACTTTTAAAGCTTTTCTAGTTCTAAAGAAGTGGTTAATAGTTGTTAAGGGAAACATAACACAAGAAGGACCTTGTTGGACCACATAAAAGATCTGTCTAGTCTAGCATCGTTTTTCGACAGTAGCCAATCACATGCCTCTGGAAAACACAAAAGCAGGACATGAAAGCAACAGTCCTCCTCCATTGTTTGTCACTAGAAAGAAGATGAAAATGGACTGATAAACCCCAGTGTACATTATTGTTTGTGTTCCCTACTGGATCGCTGCCCATATTTACTTCCTGCCTAAAGAGCAAAGGAAGACTGAATGGCATTCCAAAGCTTAATCATTGAGGTCAGCAGGGCTAGGAAATCTCCTAAGCTTTCAACTACAGCACAATCTAACAGAAGGTCGCCAATCACACAGTTCAGCTCTGTTGTGGAGGGAATGGATGACGGCAAATCCTCTTTGAATAGTAACCTACAAGAACTTACTCTTGCGAGGAAAGAACTTCAGCTGGCAATATAGGAAGACTTGGGTCTGATCTGTAGCTAGGGTTGCCAGTCTCCAGGTACCAGCTGGATATCTCCTGCTATTACAACTGATCTCCAGCAATGAAGTCCCTCCCCTCCCCAAATACCACCCTCCTCAGGCTCCGCCCCCAAATCTTCCCACCGGTGGCAAAGAGGGACCTGGCAACCTTATCTGTAGCTGACATACATGCCTTGATATTTTATTTTATGTGCTGAATTTAAGTTGGAGAGCACGGCATGAGGAAATTAAAAGCAAATGAAATATTACTGTGGGGAGTTAAAGCTAGTGGCTGATTGGTATGGGAGGTCTAACTAGTCTTGTAGCAAGGGTACTAAGGGACCAATAAAAATTGGATGGTAGCTTCCCTTAGACGGGTGACTGTGGAGTTCTTAGATTATAAATTAAGAGAACAAGGGAAGTTCACTTTTAAAAGTCTATTTCATCTTGGCTGGGCCCTGTCAAGGCGATCAGTGTCCTGACTTACTCACAGCGAGTCATCAAAGTCCTGCTCTTAAAATCTTTGAATTTTAATGTGGCTCATTTTTATAATTCTCTGTGTACACGTTAACAGTGTGAATTCCGATGACCAGGGTGCTGGGAATTTGTGAGTAGCCTTACAAGCTGAATTTCCTTTGAAAACCATTGGAGTCTTCAGCTTTCGCAAAACAAATTCTGAAGACTCCAATGGTTTTCAAAGGAAATTCAGCTTGTAAGGCTGTTCACAAATATATATATGCACACACATGCCCTAACTAGCCCGATCTCAGAAGCTAAGAAGGGCCAGCCCTGGTTAATATTTGGATGGGAGATGACCAAGGGAGTCCAGGGTCACAAGGCAGAAGCAGGCAATTTCAAACCACCTCTAAATGTCTCTTACTCTGAAAACCCCACAGTGTTGCCATAAATCAGCTGTGACAAGAAGGAATTATAAGTTTATGGACTGTGTTTGCTTCTTGTAAAAATACAGAACAGTTTAGCTGCTTTCTCCAAATGATTTTCTCAGGATTATGCCCAGGGAAAACCAAAACCTATGTTCATCTGTTATTCTCCTGTTGATATTGCAAGGCTGTCAGATCAGTTTGACAGGTTGCACCTAGATCAGAATGATGCAACAAGCCTGGAAACTCCCTGGAGAGTCAGAGGGAGCTGGCTAGAGCAGGTTATGGCCAGTAGGCTGATGCAATGTGTTAGCAAGTCAGGATGACAAGGCATCTGCTCTGATTGGTTCCTGAGACTGCTATGTATATATAATGGAGAGAAACTGAAGCTCATGTGTGGGGATGCTAAGAGCGGAGAGGAGTGTAAGGAGTTTGTAATATATCTGTACACTGTAAAATAAATGAGCACTTTTTCTAGTAGCAAGGAGTTCTGGTGATGTTTCCTGGATTGACTGCATAATCCGCTGGCACCCGCGTCATCTCCACCTCCAAATGACAGGTAAATGTGAATTTTATAAAACGCTACTGCATTTCACTGTACTGGACAGAGAGAGAGCTTTGAATGCAAAATATCTCAGGTTTTATCCCTGTCTTCTCCAACTAAAGTTTCTCAGGTAGTTGGGATTGACTGAGAGCCTGGGGAGCTTCTATCAGTTAGAACAGACAATACTGAGCTTCATGGACCAATGTCCATCTCAGTATAAGGAAGGTATATATGTTTCAGGGAGGTTCCTTGTAAGAAGTGTATGTGCATATTTCATTTCTTTTTATTGTTATTATTTCATATGTGGTCATTGCTATCATAGGTGTAAACTTTGTGAGGAGCTGAGGGGTTCAAGCCCTCCCGGATTTGGCTGGTGGGGGGGAGTTTCCCATGAGCAACCACTGCCAAGCAATATTGACAAACTTACATGAGGGACTCAGTTACAATGGCAGCTGAAGCACCAGACTGCCCTACCTTCCTATTGTACCATATTATATTGTATCATATTGAGAGCCAGCATGGTGCTGTGGTTAAGAGCAGTGGTTTGGAGCGGTGGACTCTGA
The DNA here is from genome assembly GCF_029931775.1 of Euleptes europaea. Lineage (NCBI taxonomy): Eukaryota > Metazoa > Chordata > Lepidosauria > Squamata > Sphaerodactylidae > Euleptes > Euleptes europaea. The sequence goes on from NC_079319.1 coordinate 60,251,070, forward strand.
TCTGGAGAACCAGGTTTGATTCCCCACTCCTCCACATGAGTGGTGGACGCTAATCTGGTGAACTGGATTGGTTTCCCCAATCCTACACACGAAGCCAGCTGGGTGACCTTGGGCGCCTTGTCTTCTTTGACAATTAGTGTGCTGGCTAGCTGCCAATGCTCAGGTCTCCACCTGCAGTGTCTCTGAGATACTGCTCCAGGAGGTTGGCAACCGCAGGGAGAAGGTAAAGCAGAGTCCAAAGAACAAGTCCATTTGTCAAAGCCAGAAATCAGAGTCCAGTACTTGCCAAATCAGAGTTACAGTTCATAGTCCAGGTAGGCGGTCCAAGGTTGAGGGTCATGGAGAGTCAGAGGTCCAAATATCCAGTCCAGGGTCTAAAGGTACGGAGAGTTGTTCAGGCGTGGAAGGGAGCAGGTTGCTCAGGTATGCACTATGTTGCTTCCTCGATCCTGGGCTATTCAGCTGAGGCTTTTCTGGCATCTGACTTCTCTGTCAGTCCTCCTCCTGCGAGGACTCACTGTTTTGCTGCTGTTCCAGCACATGCTGGTAAGCTTCCAGCCGGGCACTATGTCTTTTAGCCACCAGTGCTTTTCTCTGCTGCTGCCTCCACCTGTCAGCCTTTTCTGCCTTAGTAGCTTGAGGGCTCACAGCTGAGCCACTGCGTCCAGGCTCTGAGCAGGACGGGGTTGGCTCTGCCATGACGTCTGACTGCAAGTCTTGTGCCTGCTCTGGAGAGCCGCCAGCTTCAGGGCTGTCAGCCTCCTCGCCAGGCTGTGGTGAATCAGGCCCTGAAGCTGGTGACTCTCCAGAGCAGGCACAAGACTTGCAGTCAGAAGTCATGGCAGAACCAACCCCGTCCTGCTCCGAGCCTGGACCCAGCAGGAACAAGACTTGAAGTCATCTAGCAATACTATTGTGGTTGCCTAGCAACAGCCACACAGAACATTTGTTTCTGCTTCTATTATTTTTGCAGGGGTCAACCCTTCAGTGTATTTTTTTAGATTTCATGTTTTTCTGCAAACTTTGTAGAAATATCTGTGTGTTTTTTCTGTCCACAGATCTAATCTCCAGATTTAAGTATCTACAGATTTGGCCATGTTGAGAATAAGATATATTGATAGTTCCATCTTGTCTGGATTATGTTTCACTTTATTGTCCCCCATCCACTCCATTAGTCCAGGCATTCTTTCAGAATATCCATTTCCTCACCTAAATTAGATGAAATGAAGAGTCACCTAGGCATTGCATCATCTGCGGATCTTCAAATCTCCTGATGACATCTCCCAAGGATTTAATGTAAATGTTCAATAACATGGAAGATAATAAAGTCCTGGAAGGCTATAGCATAAACAACCATGAGATACGCCAGTAGTTTCTAAGCACCACCATGAGACATTGGCCAGACAGGTAGGATTAGAATCACTGGAGCATAGATCCCCTATTTTCCAGTCCTGTGAAGTGATTCAAAAGGAAACTATGGGTGATGGTATCAAAACTAGCTGAGTGTTCTAGGAGTGTATATTCTAACAAAGATCATCCACCAGGTCACCCATGGCAGGTTTGGTCTCAAGACTGGGCCAGAAATACAAGTGAACTATGTCTAGGTAATATTGTTATAAATCTGAGAAAGGCAGATATAGAAAAGTCTCCTCCCCCTTGATATAGGAAGGAAACATCTAGAACAGTGGAAGCAAGATAGGGATCACCCTTTCCCCCAAAAACAAAAGATAATGGTAATTCATGTTTTCATTCCTGGGAGGATTTCTATTTACCTCAAACTGTATATATTTTTTCAGCAGGGAAATGTGTCACCTCATCTCATTCACAAGGCCAATATATCATACAAAGGACAAGGACTGATTGTTTCTATTGTGTATCCCAGTAGCAGGCATGGAGATAAAATGCATGGTCGCTTTAGCCTCATTTATTCCCTGTTTCAGCCAGGATTCAGACAGGATCGAACGTGTGCGTTTCGCCGAACATGTGTTCGATCCTGGCTGAATCCTGGCTGAAACAGGGAATAAAGGAGGCTAAAGTGACCATGTGTTTTCGCCCATGGTCTCTTAAATTACAGTTGCAAGTAATCTATAAACAGCAGGATTCATGCCACCTATAAGAGAGAGTGGATCTCTCCCAACCCAATACTATTTCCTGAGGCTACAAAATCTTGAAATTGTTCAGAACAATCTTATTAAGAGATGAACATGACAGAAAAGATAATCCTATCCAAAGGCCTTGATCAACATCAGAGATAAGAATAATCAAAGAGTTGCAGAACAATAGTAAACACTGTTTACAGTTTATACCAGAGTTCAACAGGATTAGCCTTCTGTGTTTTAAATACAGCATAACGTTTCATAATAATCCCCACTTCTTTGGGACCAATCCAAGTCCAATTTAATGATTCATGAAAACACTTCCATATGAATAACCATCCCTCTCTGAACGGAAATATTAGGTTAGGCTGGACCATTTTACATTACACTTCTTTTTATTGTTTGTTTGATGATCAACCATGCAAGAAAAAAGGCACATGAACAACGTGTTTATTACTTCTGCAGAAATCCATAGTCTCATTTAAAAGTGCATGACTATAACATATTATACCCATGTACCTGCTTGGAAGAAGAGAACTGGTTGTAGCAAAAGGACATCAGAGAAATTTTTGGTTTTTTTAAAAAAATCTTTTTTTTTTGCACAGAATGCTGTCATAACCTCCCTGGAGAACACAAAGTTACTGTTATATTTGGAATATAGACTATTTACAGGTTAGTCTAACTGAAGGGTTTTTTATATGCAATATGTGATCATTTTAGTACTACAAACAAGGGAAAATGTTGTCACAAAAATCATTCCTTTCCATTAGCCTTAAAAACAATTTACAACATCTGTATTTATTTTGAGAGAGTTAAAGAATAAATAGCTCATCAGAATCCCAAAATAGCTCATTGCTGGGAGAAAACTGACAACATACCAAAATAAAATTATTAAAGTCATGTAATTATTTTTAATCTTCTGAAAATGTTCCATCCTTTAAGGGCTCATTTCCCCCTCTGTGTAACTGAATTTAAGTTAGGAAAACAGTGTAACCAAGAGTTTCACACATGACTGGAATAGAAATTGTGGCAGGGTCAACCCACTAGCAATCTGAACCAGAAAGCACTGTTGATCCAATCAAGTTTCAGCAAATTATCTGCTTTCTACTAACTGAAAACCTCTCATAACTCGCCTGAATGTTGTCTGACATCCATATCATATGCTACATAATTAATTAAAGAGAGTCTGATTTGGGTGGTGAAATGGGCAACGTACATTACCATCATAAACAGGCTGACATCCTTCTAAAATCATTGACTTCAATGGAGTTGGAAGGATCCTGAAGGACACTTCATCAAGACAATCAAATTTAATAAAGGTTTTTAGGTGGTCAACTCCTCTTAAAGATAGTTACTGTAAACCGATAACTCCCCCAGAGCACAGAATAACAGCTAGTAACAAAACACTCAGATGTGCAAAACCATCATCTACTGGTAAGGGGTGCTTCTATAAACCACTACAACTCCACCCTTAATTAAACATATAATCTAGTATTTAGGAAGGCAACCCAAAAAAGTTTCTCTGTGTATCTTCTGTTTTTAGAAGACATGTCACATCGTGTCAGCGTCATCAGAATTTCCTGGCAATTCCTCCTCAAAAACTGGATGCCTCAGAGAATGTACAAGGACCTACAGTGGCATGTAGAATTCCTGGCACTGAAGTCAAGGAGCGGTTTGCTCTGCCCCACTCGGACTCAAAAAAGGCACCAAGACCCTTTGGGTGATTGAAAGAGTAGCAGCCATATTCTAGCCATGCCTCTCCCAAACAGGCTCTTACTGCTGGTTGGCGAGGAGAGCTGTTGCCCCGCCTCATGCAATTTTCAAATCTGTTAGAGCGATAAGTAGGGTTGTGAAGTGTTATGTGTCTAAAGAGCAGGTTTGGTTACAGTCTGGAATTTGTGTGTGTATTGAAGTTCTGGATTCATTGAAAGGGATTTTGGTGTGCTTGGATGAGTGTGCAGTTCGGGGTTATCATGGTCTCCCCTTTTAGAAGCACTTCTTTCCCCCAGGATTCTTTTCCATATTGATTTGGCCTGGGAAGGGAGCTCCCCTTTTGTTTGGGTTTGATATAATTTACAAGCCCTGTCTTTATAATTTGAGTTTTAATATTGCTTTGTCCACTTTTTGCACTTGTGGTGCGGCTATTCAGGTTGTAGTGTAAGGTCTGTCCTATAACTGGTAGTCTTATTAGAACTGTACAATTGTGGGACCATGCAGCGCATGGGGGAGGGGAAATCCCAGCTCCCTCTCCCACTCTCATTGCTTATCGTACAGTGTTGAGGGGCAGGTGGGCCTGCTGCCAGCTCCCAGGCTCCCACACACTCATAAAAGGGTGTTGCTGCCAGGACCACTGCAGCTACCAGCTCCCCCTCCCAAAGGGCGACTCTCCCAGGACTGCCACGGCACCTGGCATCTCCCCCCCACACACACCTGAAGGACGATGCTCCCAGGTCTGCCGCAGCACCCAGCCTCTTCTCCCCACCACCTGAAGGGTGATATCAGACATGGCAGCCGGGCTGGAGAGGATCTCTGCCGCTGGCAGTTCAAACAGTAAGAGCGTTGTCTGCGAATGCACAGCCAACTCTATTTTTTTAAAAATTGGGAGAATTTAAACCCCTATTTTTTTTTATTTCAGATTTTTCTGCAGACCTAGGAGGTTCCCGCCCTGACCTGGATGGCCCAGGCTAGCCTGATCTCATCAGATCTCAGAAGCTAAGCAGGGTCATCCCTGGTTAGTATTTGGATGGGAGACCACCAAGGAATACCAGGGTTGCTGTGTAGAGGAAGGCACTGGCAAACCACCTCTGTCTTTTGCCCTGAAAACCCCAAAAGGGGTCGCCATAAGTTGGCTGTGACTTGACAGCACTTTACACACACACAGGGGGTTCCCCAAGTCTGCAGAAATATCTGCCCCTTATCTGCGAATTTATTTCTGTCACTTTTTACTTTGGCTTCTTGTCTATCTTTAGCCATTTTAAGAGTTTGATCAATCATTCATCAAGGTTTCACATTTCTTGTTGCTACAGGAATAGCCTTTGCACCTTTCCCCCTGATAATATCTCTGATTTCAACTCATAGTTCTTCTAGTTCCACTTCAATTGAATATAGTAATGCAAATCTGTTCTTTGCATGGTCTTTAAACTGCACTGATAGGGTATGCTTATTTAACCATTACAGTATGCTTAGGATTGCACTTATAATGTAGTCCTACTTCTAATATTGACTGCAATGGCCTGCCTGTCCCATATGTGAGGTCTACATTGCCATAACCGTTGATTCATTTATAGATGCAGGGTGGATGTTTGCTGTAAGGCCAGACAGATATGGAGAGTTTTGAGACTTTAGATTTGGTCCCTAATGAGGGCCTGGTGGAACAACCTGATTCCCGAATAATAAAATATTGTTCCTGTTTTTAAAAACCATCTACTAAGCCTATGTTTTTTTTCCCTTTCATCTAAAACTATTACTTCCTTTTTCCTATGAAGAACATTTGGAACTAAGTTCTATAGATATTAAAAAGGTCTTATTCCAAATGCTTTTATATCATTTGGGACAGAGATAGAGCAAACATATTTTTTCTCCTTTCTCATTGTCATACAATTTGTAGCAAGCTACATCCAACATACAATCTTGCAACAGCCTTGGATATAATGAGACAAGGACCCCATGCTAGAAGCAGCACACTGCTTGGCTATCTTTAGATGAGAACTGGACACTGCCCGGGGGGGGGGGGTAATCTGGGGAACATATTTACAGTGTGTGTAAAAACAACCTTGTCACAGCCTCTCCAGACAAAAAACCTTTAGCTGGGCCTTTTTGGTAAAGGTCCCCTGTGCAAGCCCTGTACTGACCCATGGGGTGACGTCACATCTCGATGTTTCCTAGGCAGACTTTGTTTACAGGGTGGTTTGCCAGTGCCTTCCCCAGTCATCTTCCCTTTCTCCCCAGCAAGTTGGGTACTCATTTTACCGACCTCGGAAGGATGGAAGGATGAGTCAACCTTGAGTCAGCTACCTGAAACCAACTTCTGTCAGGATCGAACTCCGGTTGTGAGCAGAGCTTGGACTGCAGTACTGCAGCTTACCACTCTGCACCACAGGGCTCATATTATGGGCCTTTTATCCATGGCTAAAACCTAGCTATGGGTATGCTAGGCTGCTGCCAAAGGATATCTCCTTTGTCAGTTTTTCAGTTCAAGCTGTGAACCTTCTAAGGAATGCTATCTGTATTCCAAGTATGAGTAGAACATTCCTCTATTTCCTAGGTAAAACTGGGACACTGTATTCTAATTTTCACAGGTATTATTATTATTAACAAAATTTATATGCTGACTTTCTGCCTTCACAAGGGCCCCCTATGCAAACATAAAACTGTTTTGTATGTGTTTATTAATGGTGTATTCTTTCATTTATGGACTTTTCTACAAAAATTGTAACATAAATCTTGAGCTAGTGTACAAATGATATAATTCAGATAATATTAGACAAGACAAGGTTTCATAATTTCTTCTTGTTTCACTGCCGCTTCTTCAGAAGCCTGTCTCTTTAAATTTCACAGGTGATTCTTAGCTTTGAAGTCTTACCGATTCTTATCCCTTTTTACCATGCAAAACAAAGTTCATATCATAAGTTTACTCTTAAATTTTTGTATAAAAGTTCATAAATGAAAGAATAAACAATTAATGAACACATACAAAACAGCTTTATGTTTGCATAGTGGTACTTTTCCCAAGTCATTTAGTCCTAGGTACCACCCCCCTCTTTAAATTGTTCGGTATGTAGAAGGGCCCTCGGCAGATAAAAATTTAAAACATGATTTTAGAACCATTAAAATCAACCCCCCCAAACATACATTAAAACAATTAAAAACAGAGTTAAATATATACAGAATATAAAAGCAGCACTTAAAACATTGGTTAGGAAGGAGGGATCACTGAGGGAAATCCAAAGGAAATAAAAAAGTCTTCATCTGCTGGCAGAAGATGGCAATAGAAGGGGATAGTCAAATCTACTTAGGGCAAGAGTTCCAGATCTTTGGTGCCATGACCGAGAAGGCCCTTTTCCAGGCTGCCACCACCTAATCTCAGAAGGTGGAGGCACCCGAAGCATGGCCTCCGAAGATTACTGTAACAGTCGGGCAGGTTCATAAGGGATTAGGTGGTCCTTCAGGTATGTTGGTCCCAAACCTTATAAGCTTTGAAGGTCAAGGCCAGCATCTTGAATCATGCATTGAAACAAATCGGGAGCCAGTGTAGATATACCAAGACCTGAGTGATATTGTCCTTATGAACAACTCCAGTCAACGTCCTGGCTGTAGTGTTCTGTACCAGTTGAAGCTTCTGAACACTTCTCAAGGGCAGCCCCACATAGAGCACATTGCAGTACTCTAATCTAGATGTAACCAGGGCATATACCACAATGGCCAAATCTTTCTGCCCAGGAAAGGCCACAGCTGGCTAACCAGTTGAAGCTGGTAAAAATCACTCCTCTCCACAACTACCACCTGCTTATCCAGAATTATGTATCTTTCATGAGAGTTATTAAAAGCCAGAAAATCCTACTTATTTTGACGAAACTCTGGTTGTATGGTGTTTAGAACATATCCTTGGCTCTCTAATCACTGTATTTTTAATTATTATCACTTTACACACATTTCTACCAGGCGCGGCACTTTAGGACAATTCAAATTTCTCCCCAGGAATTAGAACCAAAATGATGCTATACCAAAGGAATCTTGGGAACTGAGCAATTTCAAAAGATTAGGGAAACTTTACCTCAGGCAAGTCCTAGAGTTGAATTATGGATTTATATTTTTAGTAGACTTCGGCTGTAAATTCATTTAAAATGTTAATACATACAACCAAGAGCCAGCAGAAGGATGGGGCAAACAAAGAGTTCAATCAAGGGTTTTTCAGAATGAAAAATCTCTTCTTGTAATTGATGTGAAATATCATGCAGTGGCAGAATGAAATCCCAAAACATTTCCAAATGTACTGTCAAATAACAAAAGTCCAGATGGAAGAAGGCTTGAAACACTTCATACATTAAGACTGACAAATCGTTCATGGTTTAGTAATGTACCAAATTACCGCAGCATAAAATGTTACCTTATAAATGAGGTCCCCAAGTAGAAACCCATAGTAATAAACATGGCCACAATTTTATTGGGTACACCTAAATTCTAACGCTGTCACCACACATTATTATTTTTCCTGAAGTGTAAGGCAATTTATTTCTTTATGTTTCATTTCTCACCTCTATAATTTACTTTCCCTCATGTAAAGCTTCTGCTATGCATAAATCACAGTATTTCCTACAGAGACCAAAAAAAAAAATAGAGATCTTTCATTGGCTCATTACTCCAACTATTCCCATTTTCTAATCAGCCTGGAACAATGAAATGGAATGGTGTGGTTATACAGGAATTTCCCCTTGTATCACAAACTATATGCAAATGCCTTCTGCTCACTGGTCTAACAGCGCAATCCTAAGAGAGTTAAACCCTCCTAAATTAATTGAAATCAAGGGCTTAGACGAGTGTTAACTCTGCTTAGAGTTACACTGTTAGTTGGGTTTCTGTCGCCCCAGAAGGTGTGCCAGATTTCCTATTTCACTTATACAACAAGATAACAAAAAAGCCAAATCCAAAAATGCCGAAGTTTTTTTTGGGGGGAGTTGGCTTTTCGGGATCCCCCATAGGCTTCATAGCCTATGGGGAATCTTTGCGAGGCTCGGGGGGCTGTGTTTTTTTTAAGATGTGTGTGTGTAAAGTGCCTTCAAGTCGCAGCCGACTTATGGCGACCCCTTTTGGGGTTTTCATGGCAAGAGACTAACAGAGGTGGTTTGCCAGTGCCTTCCTCTGCACAGCAACCCTGGACCTCCTTGGTGGTCTCCCATCCAAATATTAACCAGGGCCGACCCTGCTTAGCTTCTGAGATCTGACGAGATCAGGCTAGCCTGGGCCATCCAGGTCAGGGCAGTTACTTTTTTAAGATAGAAGCACCAAATTTGCAGCATACCTGCTGGTGACTCTCCTTAGACGAACCCCTGAGTTTGGTAAAGATTGTGTCAGGGAGGGGGCAATTTTATTGGCCCCCAAATGGAGGAAAAAATGGGGGGCAATAAAATTGGACCCCTGACCCATTCTTTACCAAACTCAGGGGTTCTTGTAAGGAGCATCATTGGGTTTAATTCCCCACTCTTCCACATGAGCGGTGGAAGCTAATCTGGTGAACTAGGTTGTTTTTCCCACTCTAACACATGAAGCCAGCTGGGTGACCTTGGACTAGTCACAGCTCTCTCAGTCCCAGCTACCTCACAGGGTCTCTGTTGTGGGGAAGGGAAGGTAATTGTAAGCCAGTTTGATTCTCCTTTGTGGTAGAGAAAGTTGGCATACAAAAACCAACTCTTCTTCTTCTAGAGCTACATGATTAAAAATTTAAATAAATTAGTTAAAGCTAATGCTATTGTCCTGTGTATTCAGTGGGGGTGCCTGGGGCAAACTGCTGTACCTGGCTTATCAGACAAAGATGACAAAAGGTGCTATGTGGAAGAGGATACCTGAATTTCCAGCCATAAGCCAGGATCAAGCAGCATCTCCAAGCTCCAAGCCTGCTCCTTCAGGGGGGAGTGGGAACCCTCTCCAGGACAGTGTGACAGCCTTATTGTGGTGAGGTAGACAATGGAAATACGCAGCAATAATTTTAGGAACCGGGATTTTCCTTTGGAAGTGTTTTCTTTACCAAGATCCCTTGACATACCACCCAAGACTATCGTAGTTATATTAAGTTGTCCTATATGCACTTGAAGGCTTTCACAAGATTGCTGAGCAATTTTTGTCTCTTTAACTTCAATAATATTTGAAGTGAAAATGTTTCCTCTGCCTAAAGAAAAATGATCACTATATATTTTTCTCTAATAGAGGCATGGTTTAACTGGTAAAGATAAACCATGGTTTGATGTTACGTGAACAAATGTGAGGAATTCTTGGTCACATGTGCTTCCTCATTCTTCTCCTTTTCCTCGCCTGTTGCACCCTCTCTGCAAGTTTCTTACAAGTTCTCAAGTATATTCTAATAGCAAAGCCGGCCAAATCTGAGGATACTTAAATCTGGTGATTGGAGCCATGAACAGAGCTTACTACAAAGATGAAAAACACCCCAGGCTTGCAGAAAAATCTGAAATCTAAAAAAAAAAAAAAAACATTGAGGGGATTAAAAAAATCTCAAAATGACAAAAGGAACTCCTGTCGTTTTAAGAAACCGAAGCCCCTCAGCGGCCATTGATAGGCAACCAAAGCATTCCAAGGCCCTTTTCCAGCTGTTTTGGTGTTTGAGGGAGAATCCATTGGGGTCAGGGCCAGGTTCATTGCCTGCTGCAGGTTGGGAAATTCCTTTTGTGGTAGAGTCTGAGGAGGACAGGGTTTGCAGAGGGGAGATGCCTCAGCCACAAATAATGCCATAGAGTCCACCCTCCAAAGCAGCCATTTTATCTCTGACATCTGAAGTTCTGCTGTAATTTTGGGAGAGCTCCAGGTCCCCCTGGAGGTTGGCAACCCTAGGCCTGGCAGCAGCCTCTAGGTGACTTGATACTATCTGACTTCCATGACTCAGTTTGGCCTGGCTGCTTGTTACTTTTCAACAGCAGCCACTTTATGAAAGCCAGTATGGTGTAGTGGTTACAGCTTCAGAGTAGGGTCTGGAAGACAAAGGTTCAAATTCCCATCTTGCTGTGGAAATTCACTGAGTGATTTTGGACCAGTACTTTCAGCTTAACCTATCTGACAGGGCTGTGCAGATAAAAAAGGAGAAGAATAATGTAAGTTGCTTTGGTCTCCACTAAGGGGAAAGGTGGAGTATAAATGAATTAAATAAATAAATATAGCTGATGACTGGAGGCAGATAAAAGATAGATTAGTGAATGGCTGAGAAGGAGAGAAGGAGGCAGGGAAAGGGGAGAGGATATGGGGGTTACCAGGAGGAAGGAGAGGAAATAGTACAGAGTGGGGGATGCAGGGGAAAGTGAGGTGCCACCAGACCAGTCCTTGAGGGTTCCCTATGATGCAAGTGGGCCTGGCCCAATGGCCACACAACTGGGCCATGGTTTTCTTAAGAAGAGGCTGCTGTGGGAGTGAGAGAAAAGCTTAAGACAGAAGAGCAGATAAAGGTAGTTGGCTGTTGGGTGGGAAGGAGATAGAGTTGCCAACTCCAGGTTATGAAATTCCTGGAGATTTGGGGGCTGGACCATGGGAAGAGTGGGGGTTGAGGAGAGGAAGGACCTCAGAAGGGTATAATGCTATAGACTCCACCCTCCCAAGTGACCATTTCCTCCAGGGGAACTAGGATTGCCAACCTCTATGTGGGGACTTTAGATCACCCGGAATTACAACTGCTCTCTCGATTATAGAAATCAGTTCCCCTTGAGAAAATGGCTGCTTTGGAGGGTGGACTCTATGGCATTATACCCTGCTGAGGTCGATTCCCTCCCCAAACCTCATGCTCCTCTCCCAAATCTCCAGGAATTTCCCAACCTGGAGCTGGCAACCATAAGCAGGGGAACTGATCTCTGTCACTGGGATATCTGTTGTAATTCCAGGAGCACTCCTGGTGGTTGGCAAGCCTAGAAGGAGAGAAGGAAGCAGAAAAAAGGGAGAGTCTTTGGGGGCTTTCAGGAAAGAGAAAGAGTCAATAGTTAGGAAGGGGGAAATAAGATGCCTCCAGCTAGTTCTTGCAGGTTCCCACTTGTTATATACTAACTTCAGAATCATTGAGGCTGATCATAATCAATCAATAATCTTTTTGTATTTTCTGCACATGTACACTTTCTAACCTCAAAATTGCCCAGACTTTTTCCATCGTTAAGGTTGAATTTGAATAATAAAAACAACCAAACAGAATTAAAAAGGCATGTATAGTAAATCAGTGCACAATTAAAATGGTTCAAATTCACCTTAAAACAAATAAACATGATAATAAAGGAGATGATGGGGGAAATGAGTATGTCCAGAGATGCAAATTTCATATGAAAGAAACCCAGGAAACAGAGCAGTAATTATAAAAAAGTACAGCAGATTATGCTATCTCCTCATGAATGAAACTGGTCAGGTATCCTTATTAGAGTACAGTAGAAAGAATGAGGACACCCAAGTTCAAGTGTCCTCTCTGCTTTGCTACAAAGCTCTTTGCATGACCTTTGGCAACTCACCATCTCACTCCTGATCTACTTCACAGAGTTGCTGTGGTGACCAAATTGGGGGGGGGGGAGAACCATGTTGGGTACTCTGAGGCCTCTGCAGAAAGAGTGGAATAAAAATGTAAGGGGCAGGCTGTGTGGTTTTCCAGTAACAGATCACACAAAAGGGGGAAAAAAGGAAATCCTTATTAAGGATGCACTTTTCACAAAGCCTAGATGGCCCAGGCTAGCCTGTTCACAACAGATCTCAGAAGCTAAGCAGGGTCAGCCCTGGTTAGTATGGATGGGAGACCACAAAAGAATATCAAGGTTGCTAAGCAGAGGGAGGCAATGGGAAACCCCCTCTGTTAGTCTCTTGCCTTGAAAACCCCAAAAGAGGTCACCATAAGTCGGCTATGACTTGAGGGCACTTTACACACACACACACACACACACACACACACACACAGAATCAAGCTGGTCAGATATTTACTTTCTGTCACATTTTCACCATGGATTATACCTGTTTACAGAATCACATGGGCAAAAATACTGTTAGAACTAAAATTGCATGGACATACTTTGAAGCAATTTCTGTGATCACTCCATCATAAAATCAAGGCAATCACTACCAAGTATATCTATGTATACTGCTGTTCACATGGTACTTTCCCCATCCAATCACGGGTACTTGTGCCTGAAGTGGAGAATTTTAGTGTTGAAAATGAATATATAAACCAGTTTTTCAATGTACCATTTCCCTTCCCCTTCCCCTGTTTAAAAATATGCTTACGATGAATTTTCATGTGGTTTTACTGCATTGTTTCCACATAAAATGTCTCATGTTCAACCTGGCAAGGGTGCCAAACACATAAAAACTAATTATTACAATTACCATTGCTATAAAACCTTAATATTTCAGTCCCAATTTTGTTCAGCTGTCACCCGTTATTCTAACCAGACCGCTTGGCAGTTCTCAGTATTCTGGGACCAAGTGTTACACCCCTTCTTTCTATTGCAGACCTAATAATATGGTACGATGAAGGACAACATTGTATCACAGGAATTTCCATAGTGAGAAGCATGAAGCCAATGCAGTTATTTTATCTGTTCTGTAAGGTACAGTGATTAAGAGCAGGTGATGTTCATAAACAATACTGCTATCCAGATAAAGAAGAATGCATAGGGGGCAGTGGTTCTGCTATTACTAGCCTCCTACTGAAGCACATGGAGAGCTGCTCACATAAAAGCCATATTCTCACGCCACTGTGCCCACTTTGTGAATGTGTCCGTTACATGACAGTGCTGCATCTAACTTAATGATGTCACAAATACTCATAAAAACGTCACTTGGGTTGGCACAGAGGAGCAAGGGCAAACAAGAAGGCAAATGGCACTGAGCAAAAGTAGCAGGCTAGGGAACGAAAGGGCACACAACAGTGCCTTTGCAAATGTTTGCCAAGGCAAGTATCGTTATTTTGGATAATTTGACTGCATAGAATGTGCTAATTCCAAACTGAATGCATATTAAAATAAAGGTGATTCAGCAAAAGCCTAATATTCACTGTTTCTTATGAGAAAAAGTTATGTTTCTTCTCTTTTTGAGTGTCGAAAGATGACACAAATATTTAAATCGTCGTTTCATATCAAATGCCTTTTCGGATTCCCATCTGCAGAGGGCTTAAAAAAAACTTTCCTGCAATGATTAAAAGAATGTATATGTCTTTGTTCTTCTTTTCCCAGCTGTTAAGAAAGTAGGAATCTTACCATGATATTAGTTTTTGACATTAACTGTGTTACCTCTAACAGCTTCTGAAAACTATGAGCAACTGTTTTTTTTCTTTCCTTTAACTTTTCCTCATTTATTTGTGACCTAAAGTTATGATTTAATGTGCCCATAAATCTGACACCCACTCATCTGCATGGGTATATCGCTCTCTCTCAATTCAGTCCCAAACTTGAAGTATGGAAAAATTATCCCAAATGAGGTATACTAAAGTATGACAGGGTGTTGTTCCGACATTATTTTGGGTACACGCCACGGCATTCATGGATTATTCCAGCTTCATTCCCAGGAGCATGTTACCTGACCACGTTTACATGGTTCTTGGTCATTGCAGTTTCCTCCATATATTTGGGGAAGTGGTAGAGCATCTGCTTGGCATGCAGAAGGTTCCAGGTTAAATCCCCAGCATCTCCAGTTAAAGGGACTAGGCAAGTAGGTGATGTGAAAGACCTCTACCTGAGACCCTGGAGAGCTGCTGCCGGTCTGAGTAGACAGTACTGACTTTGGTGGACCAAGGGTCTGATTCAGTATAAGGCAGCTTCATGTGTTCATGTGTGTATATTCCTGAGGCTACCAGATATAAGAGTTGTTGGGAGTCAGCAACTGACAACCCCAAGCCAAATCTGGCACTTTGAGGAGTACTGTCTGTCAGCTTAGTCATATGTTTATTTACTTCATTTATAATCTACCCTCCTCACTGACACTTGAAGTAGATTACAAAATTTAACAATGCAATAGGAACAGTGTAAGATATAATAAACATTGGAATAAGACTGGATTTTCAAAGTTAGAAAACAGTGCGATAAAAACTCCATAAGATATAAAATACACACAAATGGATTGCAGAAATTAGAAAACAATGCAGTAAAAACAAGAAGTGCATACAGTAACAATGCCATAAACCACAGCCCTTGTCCGCTTGTAAAAGCACAAAAGAACAATTCAATTTTACTATAGCCTTATTCCCTTCTTTAAAAATGCTATCCTTAACAATTATATTTTGCACAGTCTGTGAAATGATAGAAGTGTGAAAGCCTTCCTTACTAGAGATGTTCAGTTGGATATTGCCAACCCTAAACATCATCCAACTTACCTGACATTGGATCGGGTGGTCTATCCAAGGCAGAAAGCCTTCCCAGAATGACTCTCCAATCTCTTAACATTGTGAATTATTTGTTGAGATTTTAGTGAAAATTTTAAACTGCAGCCATCTGTCACACTGGCCATTTTATGTCATGTGTTTGCTGCATAGTGTAGTGGTAAAGAGCGGTGGACTCTAATCTGGAGAACCAGGTTTTATGCCCTACTCCTACTCATGGAGCCAGCTGGGTGACCTTGGGCTAGTCACAGTTCTCTTCAAGCTCTCTCAATCTCACCTACCTCACAAGGTGACTGTTGTGGGGAGAGGAAGGGAAAGAGATTGTAAAGTAGTTTGATTCTCTTTTTAAAAGCTAGAGAGAATCAGCATATAAAAACCAACTCCTCCTCCTCTTCTTTCTCCTTCTTGTCATGGGGTATCACTTTATTAGATAGGTTTAGATAAGTAGTCTCTCTTCCCTCTGCATATCTCAGGAGATTTAGATGTTGATTGGTGTAAATGCTATGCTGATGAGTGAGAACTAACCTGTGAAATCTTATTCATGCTCTATGAACTGCACTGCTATGCAAGAATGCCACTGTGTGTGCTACATTAGCATGGTAGAGTAATGCCCACCCATGTTATAGATTTCTAGTAAGCTAAAGTTGCATGGCAAGCATCTGAGAACCTAGTTTAAATAAGACATGAGGTAAGGTCAAAGATCATGAGGGCAAGGTCTTCTTACCCTCCTGCATCACAATTTAGTCAGGGCTCAAAATGTCACTTTTAAGAAAAGCATTTGCTGACACAGTGATACTTACAATTTATTTGCATGCTTGCAAAATCTATTTACGGAGTCCGTAATGTGTCTCCCCCCCACCTCACACAAGTGATAGTGTGGAAGACTGTCAACAAGCACTCAAGTTTGTATTGTCATTCTATTTTTCATCTCCCTACTTCTGTCAAAGTAAGATAGGTTTAAGGAGCCCCGTGGTGCAGAGTGGTAAGCTGCAGTACTACAGTCCAAGCTCTGCTCATGACCTGAGTTCGATCCTGACAGAAGTTGATTTCAGAGAGTCGGATCAAGGCTGACTCAGCCTTCCATCCTTCCAAGGTTGGTAAAATGAGTACCCAGCTTGCTGGGGGTAAAGGGAAGATGACTGGGGAAGGCACTGGCAAACCACTCCATAAAACAAAGTCTGCCTAGTAAATGTCGGGTTGTGATGTCACCCCATGGGTCAGGAATGACCCGGTGCTTGCATAGGGGACCTTTACCTTTAAGATAGGTTCAGTTACTTTGCCATACAGTGAGGGGAAAAGATCAAGACGTTATAAAAATTTGAGGGAACGCATTTGTAAGATTTTCTCTCTGGGAGGATAGGATACACCTGTAATGGTTGGGATGGTGAAAACTAAAATAAAGAAAGAATCCAAGCAGCCCAGCTTGGTATTAATGGATGTAACTATTACATTTTATTACACCTACATTAGCAGAAGATTTCCATATTTGATATAAAGCATAACTATTTTGACTAATAATATAAGAAGTTAAAACAAAAGATTATTTGGTCAAAAGGATGTCTGTTTTCTAGCATATAACTGTCACTCTTGTGTTTACTAGTGTGACCCTGATGATATAGATTACATTTCTTGCCAATTATATTTTTAATAGCAAGAAAGTCAATGAATTAAGTCAGTAGAGTTCATCCATCTGTCAGTTTCTTGTATTTCACATGGGAGTCATTTTGATGGGAGCAATTGCACCAAAGTGTTAAGAAAGTGGTATTCTGGCATAAAGGAAATATTATACTTTGAACACCAACTACCACCAAACACTGTTTGGCATGTTGGAAATGATTGATTGAAATGAACCATAGCAAAGCATGAGACTAACGGGGGTTTTGCTCACTACTTTGCATGACGGAACCACATCCCACAGGTCACAGGATAATTGTGAAGCGCCCATGGTAATTCCTGGTATGGAAGGCAAGTGGAACTGTAGGAACTGCCCACATAAATGATTTCCCCAGTGTGCTTTTGGATTAAAAGAGATCAATGCAGGGACTGAGTCCAGCTGCTGTTCTGGAGGAATCAGACACTGGATCAGCACATGGGACCCTTGACACAAAGCATGCACACAGTGATTTAATGGGGGATGAAAGCAGTGTAAAGTAAGCATTTATGTAACACACTGAAGGTGTTCAAAGAGTTTCATTATTTCTAGGGATTCTTACAACTGTCCCCACCTCAAAACAGAAATCCTAAACCATCAAGCCATCAGAATGCGCAAATAAAAGGGAATAATACAATGAAAAGAAAAGAAATACCTATCTATGTCAAAAACAGTCAATACTGAACTCACATTGACTGGCTACTCATATAATAATACAGCATTTATTAACCATTAACAATAGTGAAATCTAAACACACCCGTGAGTCCTATATGTGCTATGCAAATGAAACTTAACACACGAAAACATACAAGCATAGAAACCTATACAAACAGAGTATCCAATGATGGCTGGTTGCCTATTATCAATGTCCTTAGTTGTAATGAGGTGTAGTCTCATCTAAAGAGTCCATGTGTGAAAGGGAAGGCAGATTTTATGTCAAATTTGTTAAATGAGTTCCAGGGCAACTTTACAGCTAAAGCTGCATCTATGTACTACTTAAGAAAGACTTAAGGAGAAGGAAGTTCAAGAGGGGTGGGAGTTTCTTAAAAGCAAAATATTGAAGGCACTGTCACAAACAATTCCTATGAGAAGGAAAAATGGGAGGAACCTAAAGAAGCCAGGGTGACTCCATAAACAACTTTTTAAAGATTTGAGAAATAAAAAAGACTTGTTTAGGAAATGGAAGGAGGGCCTTATAACCAAGGATTAATATAAACAAATAACCAGTGCTTGTAGGGAGAAAAGCTAAAGCTCAATATGAGCTCAGGCTAGCGAGAGATGCTAAACACACCAAAAATGTTCTTTTGTTATGTTCAAAGTAAGAAAACGAGTAAGGACATGGTAGGCCCATAGTGGGGACAGGAAAGTGAAATTTTAACAAGTGATGAAGAGGGCAGAACTGCTCAATTCATACTTTTCTTTAGTCTTCTCTTGTGAGGAAAATGGTGCTCAACATGGCAACACCATAACACATGATGAGGAAAGTTAATTGCAGCCTAGGATCACCATAAGGGTCACATAAACATCTAGTTTCTTTAAATGAAACTAAGTCCTCAGGGCCAGATGAATTGCATCCAAGGGTACTAAAAGAACTCAAGGATGTAATTTTTGAACCTCTGTCCATTATTGGTTCTTGTAGGTTATCCGGGCTGTGTAACCGTGGTCTTGGAATTTTCTTTCCTGACGTTTCGCCAGCAACTGTGGCAGGCATCTTCAGAGTAGTAACACTGAAGGACAGTGTCTCTCAGTGTCAAGGGTGTAGGAAGAGTAATATATAGTCAGAAAGGGGTTGGGTTTGAGCTGAGTATTGTCCTGCAAAAGTATTGTCCTGTAAGTATCAAGATAATGTGCTAATGAGGGTATGGTATGTTAATATGGAACCATTGTATCCTGAAGTGATCTGTTAATGTGTGTAATCCAAAGCTAATCTGTATGGCTATTGTTGAATGTTGTCTTTGTCTGGAGGTTTTTCAGGGCAGGAAGCCAAGCCTTATTCATTCTTAAACTCTCCTCTTTTCTGTTAAAGTTGTGCTGATGTTTATGAATTTCAATGGCTTCTCTGTGCAATCTGACAAAATAGTTGGTAGAATTGTCCAGTCTTTCAGTGTCTTGGAATAAGACCCTGTGTCCTGTTTGTGTCAGTCCATGTTCAGCCACTGCTGATTTCTCAGGTTGGCCAAGTCTGCAGTATCTTTCATGTTCTTTTATCCTTGTTTGTATGCTGCGTTTTGTGGTCCCGATGTAAACTTCTCCACAGCTGCAAGGTATACGATATACTCCTGCAGAGGTGAGGGGGTCTCTTTTGTCTTTTGCTGATCGTAGCATTTGTTGTATTTTCTTGGTGGGTTTAAACACTGTTTGTAGGTTATGTTTTTTCAAAAGTTTCTCCATCCTATCAGTGACTCCTTTAATAAATGGCAAGAATACCTTTCCTATGGGAGACTGTTTTTCTTGAGTTTTCTGATTTTTGTTTGGTTTAATGGCCCTTCTGATTTCATTCTTGGAGTAGCCGTTTGCTAGCAGTGCGTGATTTAGATGATTAGTTTCTTCCTTGAGAAACTGTGGTTCACAGATCCGTCTTGCACGGTCCATTAATGTTTTGATTATTCCTCTTTTCTGTCGGGGGTGGTGGTTGGAGTTTTTGTGTAAGTAGCGATCTGTGTGAGTTGGTTTCCGGTAGACCTTGTGACCTAACTGAAGGTTTGATTTACGGATGACAAGGGTATCAAGAAATGGGAGTTTACCCTCAATTTCCTTTTCCATGGTAAACTGAATGTTTGGATGGATATTATTAAGATGGTTTAGAAAGTCCATTAATTTTTCTTCACCATGGCTCCAAATGGTAAATGTATCATCTACGAACCTGAACCAGACTGTAGGTTTGTAAGGTGCTGATTCTAATGCTGTCTTTTCAAAATATTCCATGTAAAAGTTTGCTATTACTGGACTGAGTGGACTTCCCATAGCTACTCCATCAATCTGTTCATAAAATTCTTGATCCCATAGGAAATAACTTGTTGTCAAACAATGGTGAAATAAGGCTGTTATATCTTCTGGAAAAATCTGGTTAATCAATGAGATTGTGTCTTTTACTGGAACCTTGGTAAAGAGGGATACAACATCAAAACTGATTAATATATCCTTTGGATTGAGTCTTAACGGACTGATTTTGTTGATGAAGTGAGTTGAATCTTTGATGTAAGAAGTGGTTTTTCCAATGTGGTCCTGTAGGAGGGTGGTCAAATATTTAGCTAATTCATATGTTGGGGAACCAATGGCACTCACGATGGGTCGGAGTGGAACGGAATCCTTATGAATTTTAGGTAGTCCATATAATCGTGGTGGTTGTGCTTCAGTCTTGCATAGTTTTCTGTGTGTGTCGGGATGAAGAGTGGAATTCTTGATCAGAATGCTAGTTTTCCTGGTAATTTTGCAAGTTGGATCTCGTTTTAGTTTTTTGTATGTGGCAGGGTCCAGAAGTTCCTCAATCTTCTTTTTGTATTCTTCTGTTTTCATGATCACTGTGGCATTGCCTTTGTCAGCTGGTAGAATAATGATTTCTGGATCTGCATTGAGGGTCTTGATGGCGTTTCTCTCCTTGCGTGTTATATTGCTAGCAGGGGGCTTTGCTTTTCGTAGAATTCTTGCTGTCTCTCCTCTTATTTCCTCAGCATCTTCTTCAGGTAGATTACGAATGGCAGATTCTACATTTGCAATGATGTCTTCCACTGGAATTTGGGTGGGAGTGACTGCAAAGTTTCCTCCCTTAGCTAAGATGGAAGTTTCTTCAGGTGAGAGTTGTCTGTCTGTCAGATTGAAGATAATCCGTTTGTTGTCAAGTTTTGGACTGTTCTGTCTTCTTTCCTGTAATTTGTTAAACTTTTGCTTCTGTCTGGAAGTATGGCTGGTTAACCCCTGTTCCATTTTTCTGTAGGTGAGATTATCAATCTTGTCCCAATCATGGCTTCTCATTTTGTGGCTAGTATTGATATGTAAGGAAAACAACTCCTTGTCTGTGGCAGCAAGTTCTCTGCGGGTAGTGTGAATTCTCTCTCGTAAGAGAGCCCGTTCTAGATGGTCATAAATGCGGTTAGCTCGTGAAGTTTTAAAGATTCTTTTACTTGTGAGAAAAGATGGAATGGTTCCAGTGTCTCTGCATCGCAGTAGAAAAGTTAAAGAACAAAGTAGATGTGCTTTCTTGTTCCGAAGTGTTTCCAATCTCCGGGTCTGTTGAAATATGTCCTCCCCGTAGAGGCGTTCAAACTATTGTCGAAGGCTTTCACGGTCAGAGTTCATTGGTTCTTGTAGGTTATCCGGGCTGTGTAACCGTGGTCTTGGAATTTTCTTTCCTGACGTTTCGCCAGCAACTGTGGCAGGCATCTTCAGAGTAGTAACACTGAAGGACAGTGTCTCTCAGTGTCAAGGGTGTAGGAAGAGTAATATATAGTCAGAAAGGGGTTGGGTTTGAGCTGAGTATTGTCCTGCAAAAGTATTGTCCTGTAAGTATCAAGATAATGTGCTAATGAGGGTATGGTATGTTAATATGGAACCATTGTATCCTGAAGTGATCTGTTAATGTGTGTAATCCAAAGCTAATCTGTATGGCTATTGTTGAATGTTGTCTTTGTCTGGAGGTTTTTCAGGGCAGGAAGCCAAGCCTTATTCATTCTTAAACTCTCCTCTTTTCTGTTAAAGTTGTGCTGATGTTTATGAATTTCAATGGCTTCTCTGTGCAATCTGACAAAATAGTTGGTAGAATTGTCCAGTCTTTCAGTGTCTTGGAATAAGACCCTGTGTCCTGTTTGTGTCAGTCCATGTTCAGCCACTGCTGATTTCTCAGGTTGGCCAAGTCTGCAGTATTCTTGCCATTTATTAAAGGAGTCACTGATAGGATGGAGAAACTTTTGAAAAAACATAACCTACAAACAGTGTTTAAACCCACCAAGAAAATACAACAAATGCTACGATCAGCAAAAGACAAAAGAGACCCCCTCACCTCTGCAGGAGTATATCGTATACCTTGCAGCTGTGGAGAAGTTTACATCGGGACCACAAAACGCAGCATACAAACAAGGATAAAAGAACATGAAAGATACTGCAGACTTGGCCAACCTGAGAAATCAGCAGTGGCTGAACATGGACTGACACAAACAGGACACAGGGTCTTATTCCAAGACACTGAAAGACTGGACAATTCTACCAACTATTTTGTCAGATTGCACAGAGAAGCCATTGAAATTCATAAACATCAGCACAACTTTAACAGAAAAGAGGAGAGTTTAAGAATGAATAAGGCTTGGCTTCCTGCCCTGAAAAACCTCCAGACAAAGACAACATTCAACAATAGCCATACAGATTAGCTTTGGATTACACACATTAACAGATCACTTCAGGATACAATGGTTCCATATTAACATACCATACCCTCATTAGCACATTATCTTGATACTTACAGGACAATACTTTTGCAGGACAATACTCAGCTCAAACCCAACCCTTTCTGACTATATATTACTCTTCCTACACCCTTGACACTGAGAGACACTGTCCTTCAGTGTTACTACTCTGAAGATGCCTGCCACAGTTGCTGGCGAAACGTCAGGAAAGAAAATTCCAAGACCACGGTTACACAGCCCGGATAACCTACAAGAACCAATGAACTCTGACCGTGAAAGCCTTCGACAATATTCTGTCCATTATTTTTGAGAATTCTTGGGAGAACAGATGAATCGAACTACACCATGCTGGCTCTCTAAACAGCAGTGAAAACAAATAAACACATTGCTCTGCCAAGTTTTTTTCTTGGTTGCCAGCAACAAATGGTCTCAGTAAACATTTTTCATGATTTGGGTCCAGGGACATTTTCTACATTGCTTTCTGCCTTTGTCCTCCCGCAATGAGTCTTTACTATAGGTGCATCCTCAAACATTTTGTATGATTGTTCTAGTCCATTGTAAATGTTCAGGTAGCTGGGCTGGTACATTATTTTGGGGTTAATGCTACTGACCTCCTTGGCTGCTATGAGAAAAACAACTGGTGTGTGATGCTTTACAAAAAAAAAAAAGTCAAATCATTGTTCATACTCACAGCAAGTGATCTCATGTCTTTTTATTTAGGGATTTAAGGATATATAAATGTGGCTTTTTGCATGTTTTTGGATTAATATATTTTCATTCTGAGTCTTTTCATTTCACCCATTTTATGATGGAGTTCCCCTTGATTCCATTTCTACATAATGTTTGCATCCTTTGTACATTCTATGCCAGGGGTGGGGAACGTTAGGCCCGGGTGCCATATAAGGCCTGTGAAATCATTTGGTCTGGCCCTTCGTGGGTCCTGACAGATCTCTAGCTCAGAAGGATCTAAGACTGGCAATCCGCCCCCTCTCGCAGACAGGAATAGCCTCTATTCAAGGCGGATGTTAGTTTGTTTTGCCGAGAAAAGGAACCTTCTTTCCCCCTTGCAGAAGAGTCATTAGCTATGGTGCTGCTAGGAACGCCCAAGAAACTGTGTTAACCCTTTCCCACCCAAGCCGTGGAGAAACATATTCCCTCTATACTACAAGAGGGCTGGGGGCTAAAGTGGTGACAATGGAGGGGTTAAAGGAAGCAGGGCCAGAATGCGCGGGGACAAGTTCTTAGCCAGTGTGTTGTCATTTCGTCCCTGCAGGCAGAGGTAGCAGGAGCCAGCTGTAGAATCCGGCCCCAACCATGTGGAGCAGGAGCAACTCTGGTGTGCTGCTGGATGGCTACACCCGGCTGGTGCAATAGACCATCCTGTGCCACCAGGTGGGCGAGTGAGCCACCGGTTGGATGCCTGCTTGCTTGCCCGCATGGAGGGAGGGGTCATCTGTACAGCTGCCTGCTTGGGGCTTGGTCAGTACCCCCTCTCTTTTCTGGTTCTTTCCCCTCCAAGTCCTGCAAAAAACACGTAGGGCGGGAAAGTGCCAGATCGGGGCATTACTGGACTAGGCTCCTTCACCTACAAGCCACAAGCAGCTTGTCACTCACTCCATCTTATGTTTGCTGCCCTGCCTGAATCTCTTGGGCCTAGCTGGGGATGGCAGAGCTCAAAAGCAAGTCGCTCTACGTTGCAGACACTCTGAGATGTCTCCAGTTGTCCCTCTTGGCTAAATATTTGACCAAATATAGCCGGTTAATTTTTAAGTTGATAATTTTGTATGGCCCACGAATGATGTTATAAATATCCAAATGGCCCTTTGCAGAAAAAAGGTTCCCCACCCCTGTTCTAAGCCATTCTTACACAGTTTATTTGCTGTTGTATATCATTGTTACAAAACAGAATTATTACCATGAAAACAGACACCTATCAAATTTTGTTCTGGAATAAAGATGACTGCAGCTTCATCCCGAGTGAGGAACTATATGTCAGAAACTGGGATTTTTGAACTGAAACAATAAATTCACAAAATGTAGCACTGTTCCCAAATTTTTGCTGCATTGGTATCCATTCACCTTGCATATTCATTGTAAAGCAACCATGCAACTGTCCATCCTGAAATGATGCAATGCACCTAGGAGCAGGGAGAGAATTTGATTCTTGACCTTCATCTCTTCAGTGTTGGATCTGCATGCTATGGAATATGACTGAATGTGGTAATTTAAACCATTCTAATTCTTCCCCTCAGAGTCCCAATGCAGTGTTATATTCCATTGTTTTCCATGGGAAGGGGGAAAACCCATTTATGAGATGACCCCATGGGTGGGGTCTCTCAGGAATCTCAGGAATGCGCTGACCCCATGGCCGGGCCTCTCAGGAATCTCAGGAATGCTCTGTAAGTCACCCATCTCTCTTGTAAGAGTTGCTCCTCTAAGAGGACTTTGCTTACTCAATCTTTAATTTTCAATAACCTCTCCCTCTTTTCCATGCCAGTATGAGTTTAAATGAAAGACTAATCAGGAACAGAAAACCTCTCTGTATAGGTAAGAGTGTTTGCCATGCAACACAAAGATACAACCACCCAAGGTGCAGTCATTTGCATTTGGGAATAATGGCTCTTTGGGGTGATATCAAGTGGTTTAGAGTGCTTTCAAGTGTTCCTTGTTGAAGTGAGGCCTTTTTGGGATTGAAAACATCAGTTTCTTAGATGTGTGTCCAGTGGAAGTAGTACATGTAAAATCTCAAGTTGAATCAATTTGTAGTCAATGTCTGCCTCTATGGATGAGTCTCCGGGTATCTTCCCCCCCCTCCCAAATTGTAATATAACAGTAGAAGTCATAAGAAAATATAAGAAAAGTCATGCTGGATCAGACCAAGGCCCATCAAGTCCAGCAGTCTGTTCACACAGTGGCTAACCAGGTGCCTCTAGGAAGTCCACAAACAAGATGACTGCAGCAGCATTATCTTGCCTGTGTTCCACAGTACCTAATATAATAGGCATGATCTTCTGATACTGAAGAGGATAGGTATGCATCAGGACTAGTATTCATTTTGACTAGTAGCCCCAGATAGCCCTATCCTCCAAGAACATGTCCACTCCCCTCTTAAAGCCTGTCAAGTCGGCAGCCATCACCACATCCTGGGGCAGGGAGTTCTACTGTAAAAACATTAAAGGATAACTTTTCTTTCATAAGACTGGGAGGTTATATTGGTATGACAGATTTGTGATTTACCAGCATAGGCCATTTCTGCACCAACAACTTGCAATGTATTATCCTCATGGTCGATCTTAAAGGTTTGGCTGCGAATTCAAAGTTTTTCTCCGCACCCCATTGTATTCCTTCTTCTTGAAAACATTTCTCCCTGACCACACTCCCCTGGGGAGCATTGCATCAGTCCCCCCCTTTTTTTGTTGCTGCGCATGGGCTCCAGTGAAGGAACGAAGGTGCGTTGCGATTGGCTGACACTTCACAGCCATGCAGACACTCCCCCCCCCCCGCCCCGGATCGGAGAGCCACCTTCCTCTCTACTGTTAAATGGGCTCTTTATGATAAAGGAGCTTAAAGGAGAATTTGCTGGGAGAGTACAGGGGGCTGAAGGGAATCCCTCCCTCTCCAGGAAGAATGGCCCAGTAATCTCTTAAGAGCCCATTTTGTGCTCTCTGGGGCCACAGTGGCTTCTTGGCTGGGTGGGAGATTATAGTGCATGATGAGCTGGCCGCCCATTCTCCGGCTCCCATCAAGGTGTCCTTTCACTCCCGGCCAAATGGCTAGGCAGTGTCATTAGTATCTGCTTGGCCTTTCTCCTCTCTTTGTGTGTGTGGGGGAAGCAGGTGGTATGTGAGTGGCAGTTCATTTCCCCCCCCACCCACTGCCCAGACCCCCTAGGGAGATCAAACGTTTACAAAGTAAGAGCCACGCAGAGAGGGATGGGGCTGCTCGGACCCTGTAACGGAGCCCTTTGTGCCAGACATAGGCACGCCTCCTCTCGCAGCTGCTCCAGAGGGCAGCTCTGGGAGCAAAGCAGAAATGGGGATTTGGCCACCAGCCTGGCATAAACCCAAGCCCACACCTACAGATTAAACACATATCACACAGAAAAATAGAAATCAGGACCCAAAGGAATGCTCCAATGTGCCTTTGGTAGTCCTAGTGCATGCATTTAAAAAAAGGAAAAAAAGAACAGCAAATGGCGGCCGGGAGGGGAGGAGAGGGGAAGGGATGTAGGCTAGAAAGTGGGTGTCAACAGTGGAGGGGTGGAGAATTTAATAGCGATTGAGAGAAATGTCTGCACCGCAGGGAAAGTCATCTTCAAGACGGAGAAAAGGAAAACATCGTCGTATAAGCGTTTGTGGAAAACACACATATCTAACGCTTTGAAGTCACTTCCAAGACCAGACGGACGGTTTGGGGTGGGAACAAACAAATATAACACGTTTCTATAAATGTTCTAAATACTTGGTGTGGTAATGACCATAATTTACTTCAGATTTTTTATAAATAAGCCGTAGTAGGTGGAACAGTGCATTGATTCATTCCCCCCCCCCCCCCCAGTTCCCACAAATATAATGGAGGATATGCTAACCAGGGCTGCAAAAGCGACTTGATCATCAAACTATAAAATTTCTTTTTATCTGTGAATCTGGGAGCCACCAACTATTTCATGGCATTTTAAAATCTAGTCAGCTTGAGTGGAACTCTAAGCAGAGTGCTTGCAAACGTAACAGTAATATATTAAAAGGATGGCATATAACCCAGCCATTCAAATTCTGATCCATTTACTATTTTTTATAACTGAACAATACATGTTTTTCTTTCTATTTTGACTGAAATGTTCATATTAGTCTGTTGGATGAAAATATAGGGAAGGGGAACTTAGATTATACATGATATTATATTTCATTTGTACCATACCTGTCTTCCAAAGTGCTCATGGAACTTAAACTATCCTGTTTAAGCCCCCAAATCCCTTTGAGGAAAGTACAAAACTAGGGCTGGCTCAAGTGCATTTAATTTCTGAGTAGCAAGGTTGGCAACCTCCAGGTGGTAGCTGGAAATCTTCTGCTATTACAACTCATCACCAGGCAACAGAGATCGCATCCCCTGGAGAAAGTGGCTTCTTTGGCAATTGGACACTTTGGCATTGAAGTCCCTCCCCTCTCTAAATCCTGCCCTCTTCAGGCTCCACCCCCAAAATCTCCAGGTATTTCCCCAGGCTTCTGCTCCAGTGGAGAGCTCTTGCAGTCACATTTTGCATTCAAAAACACAGGAGACCGAGTATGTGTGACTGAGCCTTACGTGGATATTACAACTGATCTCCAGCCAACAGATATCAGTTCACCTGGAGAAAAATGGCCGCTTTGGCCATTGGACTCTATGGCATTGAGGTCCCTCCCCTCCCCAAACTCCACCCTCCTCAGGCTCCACCCCCAAAACAACCCACCGGTTGCAAGGAGGGACCTGGCAACCCTACCTAGGGGGTTACCACACCCTTACAAACATGCATGTACATTCATGGCAAACACATGCCATGTGTTTACATTGGCAAATAACTTGTGTGTTTGCACAGGGAGCAGGAAATGAACAACTTTTACTCAAAGAGGTGGCTGTGAGTTGTGAGTTCAGTAGGAAGAGGAGGACAGGCATCAGATTAAAGGTTTAAAAGGCAATATGGAGTTTTACTGAGGGATTTGGCTCAATATTAGGGAGGCGAAAACATAGACAAATACTAATAATACAAAAGCAAAGCACAGGAAAATAGCACAGTCCTTATCCAAACTAATGCTATCACAACAACAAACAGAAATCAACCAGCGCTATTCCAGTTTGGAGCAAGAGTCATGTTTAAACTAGAAATATAAAAGCAGGAAAAGTAGATATTGTCGAAGGCTTTCACGGTCAGAGTTCATTGGTTCTTGTAGGTTATCCGGGCTGTGTAACCGTGGTCTTGGAATTTTCTTTCCTGACGTTTCGCCAGCAACTGTGGCAGGCATCTTCAGAGTAGTAACACTGAAGGACAGTGTCTCTCAGTGTCAAGGGTGTAGAAAGAGTAATATGGGTAAACTCCCATTTCTTGATACCCTTGTCATCCGTAAATCAAACCTTCAGTTAGGTCACAAGGTCTACCGGAAACCAACTCACACAGATCGCTACTTACACAAAAACTCCAACCACCACCCCCGACAGAAAAGAGGAATAATCAAAACATTAATGGACCGTGCAAGACGGATCTGTGAACCACAGTTTCTCAAGGAAGAAACTAACCATCTAAATCACGCACTGCTAGCAAACGGCTACTCCAAGAATGAAATCAGAAGGGCCATTGAACCAAACAAAAATCAGAAAACTCAAGAAAAACAGTCTCCCATAGGAAAGGTATTCTTGCCATTTATTAAAGGAGTCACTGATAGGATGGAGAAACTTTTGAAAAAACATAACCTACAAACAGTGTTTAAACCCACCAAGAAAATACAACAAATGCTACGATCAGCAAAAGACAAAAGAGACCCCCTCACCTCTGCAGGAGTATATCGTATACCTTGCAGCTGTGGACAAGTTTACATCGGGACCACAAAACGCAGCATACAAACAAGGATAAAAGAACATGAAAGATACTGCAGACTTGGCCAACCTGAGAAATCAGCAGTGGCTGAACATGGACTGACACAAACAGGACACAGGGTCTTATTCCAAGACACTGAAAGACTGGACAATTCTACCAACTATTTTGTCAGATTGCACAGAGAAGCCATTGAAATTCACAAACATCAGCACAACTTTAACAGAAAAGAGGAGAGTTTAAGAATGAATAAGGCTTGGCTTCCTGCCCTGAAAAACCTCCAGACAAAGACAACATTCAACAATAGCCATACAGATTAGTTTTGGATTACACACATTAACAGATCACTTCAGGATACAATGGTTCCATATTAACATACCATACCCTCATTAGCACATTATCTTGATACTTACAGGACAATACTTTTGCAGGACAATACTCAGCTCAAACCCAACCCCTTTCTGACTATATATTACTCTTTCTACACCCTTGACACTGAGAGACACTGTCCTTCAGTGTTACTACTCTGAAGATGCCTGCCACAGTTGCTGGCGAAACGTCAGGAAAGAAAATTCCAAGACCACGGTTACACAGCCCGGATAACCTACAAGAACCAAGGAAAAGTAGAGATTATGACAGAGGAGAAGTTGGATCTGTTGGGTCAGAGGTGTCCAGTCATCCAACTGTGAGGCCCTAACCAGCAGAGAAGAACAAAAAACCCTGCCGTCTGTGTAGTGCAATGTGGGTTGGAAAACGGGGAGATAAATTGAGGTGGGGAGCAAAGATATACCTTTCCTAGTCGGTGTAGAAATCAAGATGTAAGGAGGAGAAATCCAGCACATTGGGAGCCTGAGTTTCAGTTCAATTTGTAACCAGGATCAGACTGAAATTTCTGGCTCTAAAGCCAGGCTAGTTATAGGAAGGCCAGTAGAACAGGGAGTGTACTGAGTGAATTACTGGGGACCAGTACAAAGATGAAATTAGAAAACTGAAGGCATGACACAGAGGGGGAATTATTTGGTGGGAATTCTGGGCAATGGGAACATCTGAATTGGACGTTGCCAGCTTTTTGGCTTGGGTCTCCACTGAAATAAGAGGACTTAGTTAAATTGTGGAACTCCCTGCCCCAAAATGTGGTGATGGCTGCCAACTTGGAAGGCTTTAAGAGGGGAGTGGACATGTTCATGGAAGAAATGGGTATTCATGGCTACTAGTTAAAATGGATACTAGTCATGATGCATACCTATTCTCTCCAGGAACAGAGGAGCATGCCTATTATACTAGGTACTGTGGAACACAGGCAGGATGGTGCTGCTGCAGTCATCTTGTTTGGGGGCTTCCTAGAGCAACCTGGTTGGCCACTGTGTGAACAGACTGCTGGACCTGATGGGCCTTGGTCTGATCCAGCAGGGCCTTTCTTATGTTTTCCTTATGAATTTCATGGCCATAGGAGGAATAGGCTTTGGTGGCCATATTGTTCACCAACACTGCTGCAATCATAATTCCAGTGACTTGTGCATAATCACCAATTAACTTAGTTTGACTTACTTCCAAGTAAATATGCATAGGATCAGCAGTATGAAATTTAGGTTATTAAAATGTTCATGGGAGCAATAGTGGGGTAGTTCACTGACCAAACTTTTGCTGTGCCTTGGCTGGAGCATTCCACCCTCCCCCCTTCTCTCTTGAGTCTCTGGAAAAGGCAGAAGAAGAGTTGGGTTTTATATGCCGACTTTCTCTGCCACTTAAGGGAGAATCAAACCGGCTTACAATCACCTTCCCTTCCCCTCCCCACAACAGACACCCTGTGAGGTAGGTGAGGCTGAGAGAGCTCTTAATAGAGGTGTGACTAGCCCAAGGTCACCCAGCTGGCTTCATGTGTACGAGTGGGGAAACAAATCCAGTTCTCCAGATCAGACTCCACTGCTCCACCGCTGGAGAGACAGGAGATATTAGCCACTTCCACCCATGAAGGGCCATTAGCCACTTCCACCAGATTAGCCTCCGCCGCTCATGTGGAGGAGAGGGGAATCAAACCCGGTTCTCCAGATCAGACTCCACTGCTCCACCGCTGGAGAGACAGGAGATATTAGCCACTTCCACCCATGAAGGGCCATTAGCCACTTCCACCCATGAAGCAGCGGCTGCAATGTCAGAGCATCTATGGCAGACCCTTCAGAAGTCCCAGAGATTCTGGAGAGACCTGCCTGGACTAAGGAACAGGGAGGAGAAAAGTATCAGAACTGATGAGACAATTTCAGCACGGTAAATCCATGGGAGGTCACTTCTGTGTGAGAAAGCCGAGGGGGAAGTACTGACCTTCGGTCAGTCACTTTCAACCTAGCCTACCTTACAGGGCAGCTTGTTTCGAGGATAACATGGAGAAGAATGGTGATGGTATGACACAAGCCATAAGGAAGAATGAAATAGCATATAAATGTAGAAAAAGATCTACATTTTAAAAAAGCATACTGAAGAAAACATTGTGCGTTAAGCACAAAATAAAGAGAAGGAAACCATACATAGCTGGAGTACAATATGTAAATCCAGAGACCTTCTGAGTGCCAAACACAGTTTGCCGAAAGCATTTCTTTCTTTCTTTTCACGAGTGGACAGTTAGGGGAAACTTCATGGTACTCCATAAAGGATAATGTTATTAACCTCATAACTTTCAGTAGATCATTACTGCTGAATAGAAGGAGGGAGACTGGCTTCAATCTAAAACAATCAAGATGACCTTCATACAGAATGATGTGTTGTTCCAGTTTCTGATACTTAACATCTCAGAGCACAGAGAAAACCTCTAAGGGTGATTGATTGACCATCCACCCATTTGGATGCTCCTTGTAATATCTTATAGCGGTACAAAAACGCCATGATTCCAATGCATAAATGTGAAAAGCGGATCTTTTTATCACTTTTATATGTAATCCCAAATGGCAGGAGATCACAGAAAACATTGCTGGGTATCAGCAGCCTGAACACAGACTAGACGTTTCCATGGGAATATGGGTAGTACTTGTTAGACTGTTGGGAGATTTTGGGCTGGGAAAGGCAGGGTAGAAATCTAATAAACAACAACAACAACGTATTTTCAGCAGAAAGTCCAGCTCCAGAAGATGACCCAGAACAAAGTGCTGACTTTCTGGGATCCCGGGCTCTAGCTTACTCAGGGCCAGAGCAACTCTGCTGGCTTCTGTGGCAGAGGGCTTTTCTCCCCCCACAAGCCTGATTGCGAGAGAAAGGGGGGACTAGCTAAAGCCAGTGGCAGAATATCTTATTATGCTAGTGAGATACTTGAACTGTGGCTGCAGCTGTCATGAAAGGAACTTTTTTGTAACTGCACAGCCCAGCGAATCTCCAATGGCCAGTCAGTAGCCCTGCTGGGTAAAAGCTTCCCCTGGCCCCACCCACTTCATAAAAACCACTAGGCGGGTGCCAGGAAAGGTGTCTGTGTGTGCTATGACACCCACAGGCACTGTGTTGGGGACACCTGATCTACGCCATCAAATGCTACCTTGTAGTCATCAAGCCACATTGGTTCAAGCCAAAGTTTTTTTAAAAAGTATTGCTTTGCTAGGGTTGCCAACCTCCAGGTATTAGCTGGAGATCTGCTATTACAACTGATAGAGATCAGTTCACCTGGAGAAATGGCAGTTGGACTCTATGGAATTGAAGTCCCTCACCTGCCCAAACTCCTCCCTCCTCAGGCTCTGCCCCAAAAACATCCTGCCTGTGGCGAAGAGAGACCTGGCAACCCTGTGCTTTGCTGAACTGTGACACAAAGTTACGCTTCAGCAAAACAGCATTTCCAGTGTACTAAAGTCCTTTCTGGCGCATACGCGCCATTCCGTTCCAATTTCCCATTGTGTCCGAAACAATGAAATTGACCCCTGCATCGGGAGCCTGTGCACAATCCCCCCCCCACATTGCAACAGGCAACAAGAAGCAGAGTGGTGAGCGCACAAGTCCCGTACTTTTTTAAAAAGTGTACGGGAAGCACGGCAGTGCTGCTGTATATTTCTGTGCAAAAAAACAAACAAAAAAAGCCGTGAACCAGTGGCACAGATTTGTCAAGACAGCACCCGTTCTGAAACAATCTCTGTCCACCATGTGGATGAAGGTAAAAGGAAAGGACAGGAATCCCCTTGAGCAAATCCCCTTGAGCAAATGTTCCCTTATTGGAATCAGATGCAGGGAAACAGCATATCCAGTCCCTGACAGAACAGCTCTGTTATCCTGCCCTTCGCTGTGCCTGTTTGCTAAATGATTCTTTCTCTCATAAAGGGACCAAAAGAGTTAATGAGCTACAGCGGAGAGTGCCTTGAAATATTGATTTATTCTTTATTTGAGCAACGCTGTGCTGCTTAGCAGGGGTGTTGTTTCCGGAGTACATTTGTTGGAACTGCTTGCCTAAGCAGCGTGTTTACCAAGGGCAAGTGAACATCAATCAAAGCTACCTGCAGAGCGCTCTTACCCTCCATATATGTACAGTAACAGCATGCCCGCTCTCCAGCATGCTTGTCCCCTACCGTTTTTTGCTCTGATTTGTGGAGACAGAGTGCAGGCAACCTCTGTTGGCCTGTCGGAAGCCGACCTTAGATGATGGCAACTTGGCCTTTCTCCTTGACAGATATTGGCTCAGACACTTAGGAGTGTGTTTAAATGCAGCGAAGGACAGCAAAGATAGTTTCGAGTAACGCTCAAGCATGAAGCAGATGACGGGGTCTTTGGGCTGACGGTTTAGACTGAGACCAGGCCTGTCGAGAGAAAAGTGAACATTTGTCCCACAGCTCCACCTCTTTCTTCAACACCAAGCTGTTCTGCTAGGGAAATCTCTTTCTGGACCAATTCAGAAGGAAAAAAGCTAATACATTCTGAAAACACCGTTAAGCCTGCTTTGTTGATAGGGCTGCCAACCTCCAGGTACTAGCTGGAGATCTCCCTCTATGACAACTGATCTCCAGCCGATAGAGATCAGTTCACCTGGAGATAATGGTCGCTTTGGCAGTTAGACTCTCTGGCATTGAAGTCCCTCCCCTTCCCAAACCCCACCCTCCTCAGTATCCACCCCAAAACCTCCTGCTGGTGGTGAAGAAGGACCTGGCAACCCTATTTGTAGAAGAGCCACCCTGGTACTTGAATTCTTTTTGACGAAAATGTCATGGCTAATTTGGAATGTCAAAATAAAGGTATTTCAATACAGCAACCATGTTTTCCCTCTGCTTTCAGCCTGTTAAAGAACCTGTTCTCTTTGGTGTTACTGAGACATACACAATGAAAATGAAGAGATAGCTCAGGGGTGTCAAACATAAGGCCTGAGGGCCAGATCTGGCCCCTTGAGAGCTCTTATCCAGCCTGAGATCCAGCCGAGTCAACCCCCCCCCCCCCGCCAATCTGGGCTGGTGATGCACAGCACGGCCTGACCAAGTGACATTTATGTCATATCTGGCCCTCGTAACAATTGAGTTTGACACCCCTGAAATAGATTCTTGTAAGGCCCATTTACTGTATTTGCCTTAAAGGTAAAGGTCCTCTGTGCAAGCACCAGGTCATTCCTGACCCATGGGGTGACGTCACATCCTGACGTTTACTAGGCAGACTTTGTTTACGGGGTGGTTTGCCAGTGCCTTCCCCAGTCATCTTCCCTTTACCCCCAGCAAGCTGGGTACTCATTTTACCAGCCTCGGAAGGATGGAAGGCTGAGTCAACCTTGAGCCGGCTACCTGAAACCAACTTCCGTCGGGATCGAACTCAGGTCGTGAGCAGAGCTTTTGACTGCAGTATTGCAGCTTACCACTCTGCACCACGGGGCTCCTTTCTGCTTAGGATTGCACTATTGATCAATTACTTTTTAAAATATGTATTTTTAGTTGAAAGCTGCCCTCCTTCCTTCTTCTTCCCAGAAGGCAAAAGGCGTGAGCTGATACAAGTTTCACCTAGTACCACTTTACTTATTCACATCTTCCTGGGATACAGAGAGGGGGGCTTAAGATCAGGGCCTGAAAAAATGTTTTTCTTCTTCTCTATTTTTGTTTAGATTTTTACACTCAAGCCTGATGAAGAGCTGAGATGAACTCAAAAATGAGCACACTGTTTTGTGTTGTTTTGCTTAGTTCTGATATTATTTGGTGCCCGTGTGGTGTAGTGGTTAAGAGTGGTGGAGCAGTGGACTGTAATCTGGAGAACTGGGTTTGATTCCCCACTCCTCCACATGAGTGGTGGACACTAATCTGGTGAACTGGGTTGATTTCCCCACTCCTACGCATGAAGCCAACTGGGCGACCTTGGGCTTGTCACAACTCTCTTAGAGCTATCTCAACCCCACCTATGTCACAGGATGTCTGTTGTGGGGAGGGGAAAGGAAGGTGATTGAAAGCTGGTTTGATTCTTCCTTAAGTGGTAGAGAAAGTTAGCATATAAAAACCAACTCTTCTTCTTCTTCAATGAGTTGAGTTACATTTTGAAGCTGGTTGCACACATTTCTGCTTTAGGTTAAACCAGGCCATATTCCTTGTGGGGCAATTACCGGAGTCATATGTTTTTTGCCATCAAGTTGCAGCTTACTTATGGTGACCCCATAGGGTTTTCAAGTCAAGAGACATTCGGAGATGGTTTGGCATTGCCTGCCTCTGCATAGTGACCCTGGTATTCCTTGGTAGTCTCCCATCCAAACACTGACTGGGGCCAACCCTGCTTAGCTTCTGAGATCTGATGAAATCAGGCTAGCATGGCTAATTTGACAGCCTAGCTGTTTGCTAGGGCTACCAGGTCCCTCCTCTCCTCCGGCAGGAGATTTTTCGGGTGGCGATTGCACGCACGAGACCAACATGTTCCCTTCACTTCCAGTTTACTTTTAGAAGTGCTGCAGTGTAACAGGACGATTTACCATTCAAACCCCCATTTGAGTGGTAAATTGTCCCTTTGCGCAGCAGCACTACTGGAAGTAAACCAGACGTGACGGGATCATGTTGCTTACGGTCGCACGCACGATTCCAAGCCACCAGGCAACCCTATTTATTGCCCAGTCTTGATAAACTTTCCATTTTTATCATCATACGGATTTGGCACCAATCTGAACACTTACTCCTTGATCATTGCAATAGGAATTATTCAGGCAAATTATTATATTTCTTATGAAATACTTACACTGTTTTCCAGTGCTCCTGTGATAATACTGGTAAGTGTATCAGCATTATTGTGGCCATGATAGCAGCCTAGTTCAGATATTTACTGGGCCAATGAGTGTCTGTACATGGTGGAGGAATGGGCATGCTTCTTCCCAGATAACATAACATGCAGCACATAATCTGACTCTCTGACCATGCATAACCAGCTTTGCATTATGTTCATCTTAAAAGTGGAAAGGAAAGAATGACAAGAGAAGCTTGATGCATGAAAAAAAAAAAGTTTGAACCAGGCCAGTGAGTTAAGTGTCTGTTAATGTCATTGCAAGAAACTTCTCAATTGCAGATTTGGCCATTATGGCTAATGCTATCTTTAAATAAATAAGGTCCTGATGCATATTCTTTTTCATCATGGGGAATACTGACACTCCTCATGGGGGACTAAATTTAGAATTTTTACCAGAACATCTCAATTTATTTTCCATCAGCAACTGTGTTTTTTCCGCCTCCTACATCATCACTGACCACCGAAAGGGTTCTCTGGGCAAATCTACTGACTTTGCCTGAAGCAAAAATTGTCATCACCAAGATTTTAGCTGCTGTTTTTTGCATGATTGGCAGAGCTAAATTTGGAAGGAGAGGCAGCTGCCACTCAAAGGAGGTGAGACATATGCAGTGGTATAGAAGCTGTTTTCCTCTTGTCACTGTCAACGTTAATGTTATTTATGAAAAGTATGTCTTGCTAAAAGAAAAAGCAACTACTCTTCTGTGAACTCAAATCGTTCTTAGCTATTGACGTACCTGTAACACTGGTAAAAAATGTTTGTGTAAAATAAGATACATACATTGTATAAAATAATATACACACTTACGGTTGTTGAAAGAATATTCCTTCTTATTGTCTTGTTTTCCCCCCAGTTTTACAGAGGGAAAACTTGGGCTGAAAGTGAGTGGATCTCATAAGATACAGTGCAATTCTATGCACTTACACCCTTCTAAACTCATTGGCTGCAATGGACTTAGAAGGGTGTAACTCTTTGGGGGTCCATTGTCAGTAAATCCTGCAGGAATTTGATTCCAGGCAATAGTCTATCTACTGTACAATGGTGTCTCTGATCATGTGCTCTTCACTTCCTCAAGCAATGAGAAATTTCAGGGTCATGTTTTCTGGGGTTGCCTTTGGATGAAAAGATATTGGTGACTTGAGGTGCCTTTGCTTTATTGACAAATATCCATGTAGGGTATAAGTAGAGGCAAAGAGGCATCTGCTACCCACATCAGATCTGCAGAGACCCTTGTGCCCCAAGATGCTTCACTGACAGCCCTGCCTGTCTTTCTGTTCTCCATACAGCAGAACTGCTGCTCATTTATGAACTTTCACATACTCACCCCCTCCAATATCTTCCATGTTCTGTTAGATTTCTCTCTTCAATGAGATACCTCTCAGAAGGCCACCACCTACCATCGGTTCCCACTGAAGCAATGTCCACAGTCATTAAAGAACAACTGTTCTTTTGTCAAAGGTTCTGATTTCCCCTTAGTGACAGACCCGCTCAGTAGTCAAGACACAAAAATTACAACTATTGTCATACACGCGCACCACACAAAGCTGGGTAGTGGAAGTGGATGTTTCAGGTCTGCTTCTGGCATTGGAAAACCATTGTCAGATTCCCTCTATCAGCAGTAGTAGATACCCTTTAAAAGGTAAAGGTAGTCCCCTGGGCAAGCACCAGATTGTTACTGACCCATGGGGATTGTTACTGACCCATGTCACATCCCGACGTTTACTAGGGAAACTATGTTTACGGGGTGGTTTGCCATTGCCTTCCCCAGTCATCTACATTTTATCCCCAGCAAGCTGGGAACTCATTTTACCGACCTTGGAAGCATGGAAAGCTGAGTCAACCCTGAGGTGGCTAACTCAAACTGTCTTCTGTCGGGATCGAACTCAGGTCGTGAACAGAGGTTTTGACTGCAGCACTGCAGCTTACCACTCTGAGCCACAGGGCATGGAAATAAAGCTGTGGCATAATAAATTGTATCATTGTACCAACATTGTATTCACCTCCTGGCCATGGAAAGATCCAGTGGCTGATTGTGGGACTTCAAAGGACAAAGGCTCAGCGGAAGGAAGGAAGAATGTTGATTCTTCCACTTTCTGTCCGCCAAAGGGAACAGAACAAAGTCACACTACATCACTCTTGAAAAAAAAAAGAGAATACTGAGTCTGAAGCAATTGGTCAAAACAACAACAACAACACAGATGGAAGGGATGGTAAAATGTACTGAAGGGTTAAAAACCCACCTCCTATTTAAAAAAAAATCCCATGTTTTTTCCTAGAGTATAACATAGCAAGGTCACATGATACCAGAATGCTTACAGTGTTTTGTCTTGTTTCCATAGGAAGCCAAGGCTAGGTTGTCCTTACAGTGGAATCTATCCTAAGTCAAATACTCATTGTTTGTAGGGTTGCCAACCTCCAGGTCCTAGCTGGAGATCTCCTGCTATTACAACTGATCTCCAGTCGATAGACATCAGTTCACCTGGAGGAAATGGCCGCTTTGGCCATTGGACTCGGTGGCATTTGAAGTCCCTCCCCAAATCCTGCCCTCCTCAGGCTCCACCCCAAAAACTTCCCGACAGTGGCGAAGAGGGACCTGGTGACCCTAATTGTTTGTGGGGTGATGCAATTTATTTTTGAAGTTTCTTTCTCTTGCTTTTTGTCATACCTCTTGAATAATCCCAACTGCCTGGGCATGATTATTTTTTCTTCAATGCTTCAAACAAAAACAGTTACATTGCCTAACCTTTCCCCCCCTTGAGTGAAGATGCTTTCTGTAGAAAGCTTCTTTTGCCGGGCAAAAGCAACACTATGATGAAGAAGGAAGTGCCCCCCCCTTGTTATTATTTATACTAGCTAATCTCATGGTGACAGATCAGTGTTTGTCTGGGTAATGTATTCCATGAGCCTTCCCATCCTTCTCTTGCCTGGCAGAGCTGACTACACCAAAGTCCAAAGCTTTCCAATGTCAGTGCATTGTTAATATCTCTACAGTAAACTCTTAAGTGAATCTGACAGTTGATAGTGATTATTAACCTTGCGCTGAACCAGTAATTAATCCGTTGGAGTCGTAAAGGGGAGAGGGACCAGGGTAAGGGAGAAAGCAATGCAAACTTGCCTGCTGTGCCTCAGTGAGTTTGCTGAATCCAAGTGCCCTAATCTGCTATTGTTTAAACTCATTAGTATTCCCTGTCTAATCTGGAGATTTATTACATACATCATTTCCCTGTAGTGCATACACCCATTTGCAATTTCTGAGAAGCATTTTTTCCCTTTCTCCACATTTCAGTCTTAGCAGGAGGAAGAAGGTGGATTTAATGGGTTTTTTAAAAAAGCAAACAACCATGATGTTGTTTACCATTATCAAAACATTCCTTCTGTATGGGGTTGCCAACCTCCAGGTACTAGCTGGAGATCTCTTGCTATTACAACTGACCTCCAGACTATGGAGATCAGTTCACTTGGAGAAAATGGCTGCTTTGGCAATTGGACTCATTGGCATTGAAGTCCCTCCTCTCCCCAAACCCTGGCCTCCTCAGTCTCCACCCCATAAACATCCCGCTAGTTGCCAAGAGGGACCTGGCAACCCTACTTCTGCACTTCCTGTCTCTTCTCCCATTTCAGTAATTGTTCTATTCATACTATATGATCTCTACAACCAGTAAGCCTAGAACCAGAATTTCTTACAGGGATGAAATTAAAAGGTATATTTCAATGTTGTCATGATCCACACATCAGAAGCCAAAGCAAGCCCTGAGGCTCTGGCGCACTATTCACTCATGATGCCAGCTCTGGATGGGGAAATACCTGGAGATTTTGGGGTGGAGCCTGCGGAGGGTGGGGTTTGGAGAGGGGAGGGAGTTCAATGCCATCGAGTCCAATTGGCAAAGCAGCAATTTTCTCCAGGTGAACTGATCTATATCAGCTGGATATCAGTTGCAATAGTGGGAGATCTCCAGCTACTACCTGGAGGTTGGCAACCCTACTCAAGATATAGCCTTATGAGAAAATGGGCAGCCATATTCTTCAGAAATGACCATCTTCCCCGGGCAGAAAGTTTTCACTGATGGGCCCATTGGATGCATGCATATTCTCTTTCTCTATTTCAATTAACAAATTATAATAAACACATTTTTTAAACTTTATTTTCTTTTTACAAAATGAGATTTATAGCCAGTAAATAATACTTTGTACATAATCTTGGCTTCAGTTTATATATCATGGGGGGATTGGGTCTGCCTTGTTATATGCACATTTATTTCTATCCCCCCTTTCCAACAAAGAGCTAGGAGCAGCAAACATTGTTCTCTCATCCTTTGTTTCATCCTCATCCTCTGTTTTGGTGAACTGCCATGGCAGAATGGGGATTTCAACCTCAGTCTCAAATGGAAATCTTAGAGTTTTGGGGGAGAGTGCTAGAGTGTCCCTCGACATGATGCCAGTGCTTCTGCATCAACTTGGAAGTGGCGTCATCGCACTGGGTGCACAGATTGCTACCCCAACCCTGCCTCTGTGAAGCTCCCTCCAGTTACCAGGAGGGGCCTGACAACCCTAGCTATGAAATTCTGAGCAGGTGGGGGAAAATAAATGTCAAAAAGCAAGGAAATGCAATATTGAAAAAGTCTTGCTCTCAGTAATCAGAAAGGATACCTTAAATCTGTTTTGAAAAGGTCCTGGAGTAAACTCCTGGTGAGCCTTGGTTGAAATTAATCTCTGCTCTTAGTTAACTTTCTTTTTGAATAAAGACCTTTGCACCGATCTTCAAAGAACATTGAGGAAATCAAGTTCTTCCTTGCTTTCAGCCTTGCTGATGTACTGTGAATTGTCAACTCACATCAATTCCTATTTAACGATACAGATCAAATAGACCAGAACGAAAAATTTAAGAGCTGGAGATAAGACAATTTTGGTTGTGGGAATCTGACTGTGGAATAAACTTCCAGAACAGATTAGAATAACTCCGAGTCTGGCTACCTTTGAGGTCATACTGAAAGACCTTCTTCCATGATAAAGCTTTTCCATCATCATCACAGAGAATGACACTCGTAACATCTACCAATTTCCTTACCCAATAAGGTTTCTCATAACCAGTGAGAGAAATGAATCCAAGGTTCTCTGAAGGGTATCAAAAGTCTTGCTATGGCAATCTTATTAACCTAGGAACTCAGGTCACACCCACAAAAGTACTCTTTTTAAAAAAGCTAATTCACCCCTCTCCAAAAAGAAAAGAAAAAAACCTATCCTGATCAGTACCATTTCTATTTCCACCCCACAGAACATTTTCACAGGCACTGGACTTTTTCCTCTGTAAATGATTTTAATTCATTACTAGCCGCAAAAGAAGACTGTGTTTTTAAAAAACACTGGTGCTCTAGCAAGAAGAAGAAGAGGAGGAGGAGGAGGAGGAGGAGGGAGAGGAGGAGGAGTTGTTGGTTTTTATATGCCAACTTTCTCTCCCACTTATGGAAGAATCAAACTGGCTTACAATCACCTTCCTTTCCCCTCCCCACAACAGACACCCTGTGAGGTAGGTGGGGCTGAGAGAGCTCTAAGAAAGTTGTGACTAGCTCAAGGTCACCCAGCTGGCTTCATGTGCAGGAGTGGGGAAACCAACCTGGTTCACCAGACTAGCATCTGCCACTCATGTGGAGGAATGGGGAATCAAACCCGGTTCTCCAAATTAAAGTCCACCACTCCAAACCACTGCTCTTAACCACTACATCACACTGGCTCTCAAGGGCTAAGCGGAATCGGACAAGTAGCCTTTAACAGGACCTCCCCTGGAACTACCACCTTGGCCATCTTTCTGGCCACCAGAGTCATGGCCTCCTTTGCACTGCGGGCAGGAAGCACTACAGGCAGGAAGCACTGCTGCGGCCCCCACAGTGGCAGTTATATTCATGATGAAAAGGACATGGCTTTTTAGTGCAGCCACCTGAGCTGATAAAGTCCCAGCACAGTAGGCAAGGTTGAGATGATTGCCTGGTGCCCCCACACAGTGCATCACCTGACATTTTAAAGATCAGATGTTTGCTGACAGAGTATCTCCCAGACATGGCCCATACTGGGCCCATACATTGCAATGAGAGCTGCTGGTTTTCCTTGACCTAGGCCAGAATTGGGTCCAGCACAGCCTGAATTCTTCTCATTGAACCTCAACCAAGCCAGCCCCACATATTCATCATACACCCAATAGATAATGTCTAGGTACTTAATCAATGCTTGGACTTTCTCAAGCTGAATTAGGATGACAATTGCCATGTAGATTTTATAACCACTCAGCCAGTTCTCCTATGACCTGTCTGCTGAATGCTTCTTAATATGCTCTCAGCCTTTAACCCTGGCCTTACTATTCTCAGTCACCTCAGGATCAGAGAAAAGCAAGGAGAACAGATCTATGTATTCACCCCACCATATTTTTAGTTTAGTGGCTGGCAAGAGGTGATCTCTCAGTGAATTTCATTCACCAGAGTTGGTGAATGAAATTGTACAGGTTTTTTTACCCAGTGCTTCACAGTTGGTGGTACCAGGTCTTCTTCCTAAGTTGGGTCACCAGCAGGCACCTTCAAAGCATATGAGTAATGCTTTGAAGGTGCCTTCTGAGGGACAAATGCAGAGTATTGTGAAGAGAAGATAAGGTTTCTATACCCCACTTTTCTCTATTTTAAGGAGTCTCAATGTGGCTTACAATCACATTCCCTTCCTCTCCCCACAACAGGCACATTGTGAGGTAGGTGAGGCTAAGAGAATTCTGAGAGAACTGTGACTAGCCCAAGGTCACCCAGCAGGCTTTATGTGGAGAACCGAACCCAGTTCTCCAGATTAGAGTCTGTCACTCTTAACCACTATGCCAGGGTGACTCTCGTTGTGGTGCATTTATTGCATTCATTGCAATGGAACAGTCTGTTCCCCCTTTGATATTTGTGTGAGTTGTTTTAATATCATGATGAGCCGGTTCCTATTCATTCTTATGGGTGAATGCGGGTGACCCCTTCCAGACCCCATATCTCTGGATCCCTTGACCCAAACTTCATGAAACTTGGGGGGTTTTGCAAGGAGAGTCCCTTCAAGCTACCCTGAAAATGTGGGATCTCTACCTGCAAAAATGTTCCTTCTGAGTCGTGGAAAGCTGCGAATGTGTTTAAATGGCTTTAATTCACCGAATTATTTGGGAATCTCGAATTTAAACCCGAATTCTTGCCTATACTGATGTAGGGGAATTCGGGATTTCCCAAATTTAAAAAGGCCATTTAAACCTGAATCTGAATTATACCGAATTTTTTTTTCAACAGCCCTAATTGTGATACCAAGAAGGATAAACAGGACCTTCCTCAAATACAGAGTGGTAATCTGCAGTACTGCAGTCAAAAGCTCTGCTCACAACTTGAGTTTGATCCCAACGGAAGTTGGTTTCAGGTAGCTGGCTCAAGCTTGACTCAGCCTTCCATCCTTCTGAGGTTGGTAAAATTAGTACCCAGCTTGCTGGGGGTAAAGGGAAGATGACTGGGGAAGGCACTGGCAAACCACCCCGTAAACAAAGTCTGCCTAGTAAATGTCGGGATGTGATGTCACCCCATGGGTCAGGAATGACCTGGTGCTTGCACAGGGGACTACCTTTACCTGTACTCCCTCAAATACACACACACACGCACACACACTGTTTTACTTATTCTAATTAAAAAGTAAATATTAAATGTTACGAATATGGAAGTTTGCTGCAAGTATGTCCTGCCATTTTTGTTTCAGCAGTATTAAAAAGTGTGTGTGTGTAAAGTGCCTTCAAGTCGCAGCCGACTTATGGCGACCCCTTTTGGGATTTTTATGGCAAGAGACTAACAGAGGTGGTTTTGCCAGTGCCTTCCTCTGCACAGCAACCCTGGTATTCCCTGGAGGTCTCCTATCCAAATACTAACCAGGTCTGACCTGCTTAGCTTCTGAGATCTGACGAGATCAGGCTAGCCTGGGCCATCCAAGCTAAAAAGTACATTACAAAATAAAGCTCTTTCAGAAAAAGAAGTCCTTCACATTCCTAATATCTCCATGCAATTTCTTCCCCAGCTTTCCTGTCAGGTTATTTCATTCATCACAGCATGGCAACCATTAAAGTTCTTCTGAATGCACAGAAATTAAACTCCTGATGGACCTAGTGACATAGGTGACAAACACCTGCCTACAAGCTACAGCAGGGAACAAGGGA
The DNA here is from genome assembly GCF_029931775.1 of Euleptes europaea. Classification (NCBI taxonomy): domain Eukaryota; kingdom Metazoa; phylum Chordata; class Lepidosauria; order Squamata; family Sphaerodactylidae; genus Euleptes; species Euleptes europaea. Next base: position 60,295,216 of record NC_079319.1, read on the forward strand.
CTTTATTATGCCGTCGTGTTGTTCCTTTGGCGTCCCTCGAATGGAGCATTGATTCATTTATGTAGATTTGGAGCTAAAGTAGCTTCTAAGCTTGAACACTCTCTCCTGACATTCATCTTTGTACTATCTAATCAGGTTAGATCACCAATTTTTTTAAGCTGAGAGGATAGCGACTTGCCAAGGCTACTCAGCAAGTCTATTGCTGAACTGACATTTCATGCTGAGTAATAAGCACTCCTCATATCTTTCTTTGAATTACTGTCTTATACAGCAACCTCATCTGCAGCTATAAATGAAGGGTCAGTTGTCCAAAGCTCCTGTGTTTATAGGAAAAAGGAAGGACCAAAGTATATGTGATGTTCTATCATTTGCTGTATCTCCCCCCCCACACACACACGCACACACACAAATAGGAGTGAAATACCCATGTGGAGGGAGGAGGAGGAGGAGGAAGAGGAGAAGAGTTGGTTTTTATATGCCGACTTTCTCTACCTTTTAAGGAGAATCAAACCATCTTACAATCTCCTTCCCTTTCTCTCCCCACAACTGACACCTTGTGAGGTAGGTGGGGCTGAGAGAGTTCAGAGCGAACGGTGACTAGCCCAAGGTCACCCAGCTAGCTTCATGTGGAGAAGTGGGGAAAACAACCTGGTTCACTAGATTAGAGTCCTCCGCTCATGTGGAGGAGTGGGGAATTAAACCCGGTTCTCCAGATTAGAGTCCACCGCTCTTAACCACTACACCACGCTGGCTCTTTCTTAGCCCCCTCCCCTCCAGTGCTTTTTCTGCTAAAAAAAAAGTTCCTGTCATGTTGCTTTGCCTCTCATGGTCAAAACTCTCAAACTTGGGCATAACCCTGATGCTTACTACGTAACAGAATTGGGGGTTTCAGATATCGTAACACCATGATGCCCCACTTTAAAAAGAAAGAAACATCACAAAAAACTCAAGGTGGTTCTCTTGGTAGTGTTTGCTCACAGGCGTTACATTTTTGCACTTGCACAGAAGTGCATTCAAGTGTTCCTCACAGCCACACAGCAGCTGTGGGAAACTGTTACTTTTTTTTTTTTTTTAAAGGAGGGACTGAATGGGCTTGGAATGACATGCAAGGGGAGAAAGGACTCCTCTCCCCCCACAGCAGTCTTCTCAAGCGAAAACTGTGTGTGGGGGGGTAAGTTATTTTGCCGATTTTTCTACTCTGAATGGAGTACCTGTGCACATGAAACAGAAAAAAAAACAGCAAAATAACATCCCTCCCACAAGATCATCACTCGAGAAAACGGCTTGGGGTAGGAGGCCCGCTCTACCACCACCGTGTTGTTCTAAGCCCATTCAAGCTCTCCCTATTTTAAAGAAAGTTTTCCACGGCTGAGTCAAACACTTGAATGCACTGGAATGCAGATGCAAAAGCACAATGTCTAGTTTGTCTCTAAGCAAGTTATAGGCAATTGGAGACAAGAGAGTTGCCTAAGATTAAAGCAATGTGCTTGAGGTCCCTGAGTATTAAATAAAGCCTTTATGGGAACACTATAGGAGATTTCCAGATGTTTGGGATAATTATTGCTTGGTGCTGTTGTTCCTTAGTTCCATGGAGAAAATGGCCCAGTCTATATGGCAAACTGATGCTCATGAATGGCTCGTTGTGGAGACAAAATGAGGAAACCATGCCGGCCATTGTTAGGCACACGGAGGCTATTCCTTTGTACAAAACTGCTCCTAGTTGCTTCTCTTCCATTTCACTACTATAGCAATGCTTCCTCCCCCCCCCCTCACTGGTACCAGTACTGCTACTTTCATGGCAGTTACCAACACTCCATTTTGTTTTATCAAGTATTGGAGGAGGCTCTGAAGAGATTTCGAGAGTCTTGCCTAGTATATGCTGCCATAACATTTTTCCCTTGAGGAAACACTTCAGGGCTGTCTGTTCCCTCCCTTAACCCTCTCTCTGCTGGAGAGTCACCATATGCACACAATATTTAACCTGCTAAGAGCAGCGTCTCTTCAAAGGTCAACAGCTAGAGTGTGCTGCAGATCAGCGCACCAGGCTGTGTATCATCCCTGAGAGACCAAAAGCAACATCTGCTTCCTGACAAGTTCTGCCGTCCAGAAGTGAGAGATTTATTAGGTTAGGCTTGATCTATGGCCTCCCAAGAGGCAGGGTGTGTTACATTACCATACAAGCCATCAGGCACAGCTAATTCCGCTCGCTAAAAGGTGAACTTCAAAGGTTTTGTATTAATTAGAAAAAAATTAAAATTACCTTTTCCCTGCCAGCTAAGGGGAAATGCACAGCTCTAGAATTACAACTATCATGCAACTGATAGCTCCAAACACCTGAAGGTCAGCTTCTCTTTCTCCTATCTGTATAAATGCAAAGGATTAACAAAAAAAATATCCTGCAGTAATCAGCAATATTCTCTGCCCTCCGCCCGTTGAGTGGCTGAAGTACCATTTATTGTTTTCAAAATGCGATAAGAGTCTCTCATGCCTGAACAAGTCAGAGGGAGACTCATTTATTCTGTCACTTTTCCTTCCTCAAAAAAGATCAGGGTGGCACACAGTTATAGGATTGCCCATTTCACCCATTCCAACAACTCTAGGATATGACTTAGGCAGAGAGAGACTTACTGGTCCAAGCTCATCCAATAAATGTCATGAGTGAAGTAGGCATTTAAACTCAGGTCTTGTTGAGCCAAGTCTAAACACTATAAGTGCTACTGTATACTGGCTCCCACCAGTGCATGTAGCACAATGTATATTTTCTTGCAATGGGACTTTGTGAAAAGTAGTGGCATAGAGTTTTCAGTTATTCCCAAGGAGGTAAGGTTGTCAACCTCAGGTGGTGGCTGGAGATCTCCTGCTATTACAACTGATCTCCAGGTGATGAAAATCAGTTTCCCTGGAGAAAATGGCTGCTTTGGCCATTGGATTCTATGGCACTGAAGTCCTTCCCCTCTCCAAACCCCACCCTCCTCAGCTCTCATTTCTCATAACAGACACTGAAGACTTTTGTTCTGCACCTTCTGCCAACTGCTAAAGCAATCCTAATTTTCTGTGTTGGTTTCTTCTCACATGTTTCTAGATATTCAAGATACATTTTACCAGAATTTCACTAAAACCGTTATGAAGTATGATGATAATATTGTCGAAGGATTTCACGGTCAGAGTTCATTGGTTCTTGTGGGTTATCCGGACTGTGTAACCGTGGTCTTGGTATTTTCTTTCCTGACGTTTCACCAGCAGCTGTGGCAGGCATCTTCAGAGGAGTAACACTGAAGGACAGTGTCTCTCAGTGTCAAGTGTGTAGGAAGAGTAATATATAGTCAGAAAGGGGTTGGGTTGAGCTGAATCATTGTCCTGCAAAAAGTATCAAAGGTAATGTGCTAATCATTGTCCTGTAAGTATCAAGATAATGTGCTAATAAGGGTGTGGTATGTTAATATGGAACCATTGTATCCCGAAGTGATCTGTTAATGTGTGAAATCCAAAGCTAATCTGCATGGCTATTGTTGACTGTAGTCTTTGTTAGTCTGGAGGTTTTCAGGACAGGAAGCCAAGCCTTATTCCTTCTTAAACTCTCTTCTTTTCTGTTAAAGTTGTGCTGATGTTTATGAATTTTAATGGCTTCTCTGTGCAATCTGACAAAATAGTTGGTAGAATTGTCCAGTCTTTCTGTGTCTTGGAATAAGACCCTGTGTCCTGTTTGTGTCAGTCCATGTTCAGCCACTGCTGATTTCTCAGGTTGGCCAAGTCTGCAGTATCTTTCATGTTCTTTTATCCTTGTTTGTATGCTGCGTTTTGTTGTCCCAATGTAAACTTGTCCACAACTATTGTCTACCAACTATTTTGTCAGATTGCACAGAGAAGCCATTGAAATTCATAAACATCAGCACAACTTTAACAGAAAAGAAGAGAGTTTAAGAAGGAATAAGGCTTGGCTTCCTGTCCTGAAAACCTCCAGACTAACAAAGACTACAGTCAACACACTTGACACTGAGAGACACTGTCCTTCAGTGTTACTCCTCTGAAGATGCCTGCCACAGCTGCTGGTGAAATGTCAGGAAAGAAAATACCAAGCCCGGATAACCCACAAGAACTTATGATGATGATCTTTGGCCAAGTAACAGTAACACAGCAATGAAGTATGATGATGATCTTTGGCCAAGTAACAGTAACACTGTTCTAGCTAACACAACTCAGTGCCATAGAATCCAATGGCCAAAGCAGCCATTTTCTCCAGGGAAACTGATTTTCATCACCTGGAGATCGGTTGTAATAGCGGGAGATCTCCAGCCACCACCTGGAGGTTGACAACTGTGAACATTTAGATTAGGATAAGTTTCTCAATCAAGAGCTTGGAAAGGGGAAGGAGATGACAGGAAGGAAGGGGCTTCCTTGATGAGAAACACTTTAAGTCTTGTCAGTTCTGGTTAGGCTTTGTTCTTCAGTAATTAGCCTGAGACATCCTTGTACCTACTTTAAAGCACATTTTAAATGAAGCAACATCACGGAGTCCGCAGGAATGCATCAGTAACCATTCAGTGTGACATTAAGGAGCTGTGGATGTACATTAAGCTAAGCACGTCCTTCCTGTGCACAAGTTTTAGCTGAACATTGCACATCCACATTCTTTTGTGTTTTTATCTGGTTCTTATTTTTAGACGCATCAGCCAAAATACAGTTTTTGATACTAACCGTGCATTCCTGAGCCTGGGGGCCGAATCCTGTTAGGAGGAGGCGTGACCTCACTGGCAGCGTAAGTGCGTCTAATCACGGCACAAGATGCACTTACCCTGGAGGTGAGGGCAGTTTTGTCAGTGCCTGAGCACCGCAGAGCTGCTCACCACTCTTACGCTGACGCAGTCTCCAGATGGTGCAGCTCACGACAGAGACTTGTGGCGCCGGCGTGGCGGGAGTTTCCAGGGCAGGCCAGGAGGAGCAGCTCCTGGTAGGCGGCTTCATTTCCCCTTTCACCCCGTAACGCCAGTGCCGAGAACAGAATCACTGTTCTCTATGGGGCAAAAGGGCCCCATTTAACAACAAAAAAGCCGCCAAAAGGCTTTTTTGTTTCTCAGCATAGGTGGAAGTGCTTAGGAGGCGGCTCGACTGTTCCTTCTCCCCGCTGTTCCCCTTCGTCGATTCTCAAGAATGCACAGTAAATGTTAGATCAGTCATATCACTTTGTAAATAACAACAACTGCCACAAAACATAAAAAAAAACTTCAGTCTGAAGTACACACTTGTGGCACAGCCAAATGCTGCTCTAATTCAGGTTCCCGTCAGAGTTTGTTACTACTTTTTCCTACTTTTTAAAACTGCCTTTAAACTCTCAGGTACAGTTGTGTGTGTGTGTATTAAAAGTCACTTCCGACTTACAGCAACCCTATGCATTAATGACATACTAAATGTCTTATCGTTAACAGTCTTGTCCAGATCTTGCAAATTGAACGCTGTGGCTTCCTTTATTGAGTCAATCCATCTCATGTTGCGTCTTCCTCTTTTCCTGCTACCTTCAACTTTTCCTAGAATTATTGTCTTTTCCAGTGAGTTAGTCCAAGCCTATTCAAACACTGAAGATTAGCAAGCTGCCACCCGCCAACTTTATCAAGAGCTGATGAGCACCTCTGGATACTGTCCTCATGGCAAGCCTTCTTCCGAAAACAAGTCACGTGAGGAAATATGTGGACTTTAATGGAGAAACAGCTTTACTAGGGGTGTTTATGCATGGGAGTTTTACCTGAGCTTCGTTGCTGGCTGGACCCACACTTTCCTGTTTGGAATCTATGCACCAGCAGTCTCCAAGCTCAAATCAAGTCCCACCTTTTTAAATGCTGCTTTGTAATTGGCTTACTTGTAGTGCTTACTGTGAGAGAAAATCCCCCCAACCCAATTGCCACATAAAAAAGCATTTGAAGAACAACCCCCCCCCCAAAAAAAAAAAATCCAGAGCAATCTGAAAGGAAGGGAGGGAGAAATCCAAGGCTTGGTTTTAAAAAGCTGTTCTTCTGCTCAGAATGAACTCTGAGGAGGCAGGAAGCAGGAAATATTTCAATCCCCGCCTCTGGACATGCTGCTTTGTGATGGGCTGTGAACAAAACTAAGTTTGCATGCCCCACACTTTGCCTTATGCATGGGGATTTCACCCGGACTTTGCTCAGGAAAGATGGAAGAGTTGAGTTAACGGAGGAATGGGAAGACCCGGACATTGCCAGGGCTGGCAGCGAGGTCATCTCTAATGAACGGAAAACTCATGCATAACTCCAAGGAACAGCCGATTCAGACCGGGGGCAAACGTGAGTGAAAGTACCCATGCATAAACGACCCGGGACACTATGGTCAACTACACTGCCCTCATCAGATGCATTATCAGTGTCCCCAGTCAGGTTATTTATTTACTGCATTGATATACCCTTTACAGAACTCAAGGCAGAATTCATTGGACCCTCCAGAAGACTGTCCAATTAGAACAGTTAGAACAGAATATGTTAGAACAGTTATGGAGCCACAGTTAGAACAGAATATGGAGAAACGGAATGGTTTCCAATTGGCAAAGGTGTCAGACAACGACGTATTTTATCTCCCTGCCTATTCAATCTATATGCAGAACATATAATTAGGAAAGCTGGATTAGATTTAGATGAAGGGGGAGTGAAAATTGGAGGGAGGAACATTAATAATTTGAGATGTGCTGATGACACTACATTATTGACAGAAAATAGTGAAGATTTGAAACGACTACTGCTGAAAATTAAAAGACAAAGTGCCAAAGCAGGACTACAGCTGAACATCAAGAAAACAAAAGTAATGACTACAGGAGAATTACACAACTTTAAGGTTGACAATGAGGAAATTGAAATTGTTGAAGACTTTCTATTCCTTGGCTCCACCATCAACCAAAAGGGAGACTGCAGCCAAGAATCAGAAGGAGATTGAGACTAGGAAGGGCAGCCATGAAGGAGCTAGAAAAGATTTTGAAGTGTAAGGATGTGTCACTGGCCACCAAGACTAGATTTTGAAATGTAAGGATCTGTCACTGGCCACCTCCAGAAGACTGTCCAGATCCTGTTTAACTTCAGCAAGGTTGCTATACCAAGGTTGCTCTGTGTCTACATATACACTGGACATAAAAGAGGGAGGGGGAATTGGTTAACAGTGATGTCAAGTGTCACTGAAATGCAAGAGCTACACTTTATGACATTTCCTTGCAAAAAATCAAGTATATATGAAATCATCACTGGGACCCCTTGCAAAAGCAGTAATAGGGTTACCAACCTCAAAATAGTGCCTGGAGATCCTTCAAAATTACAGTTGATCTCCAGATGCCAGAAATCAGTTTCACCGGAGAAAATGGCTGCTTTACAGGACGAACTCCATTGCATTATACCCTGCTGAGGTCCCTCTCATCCCCTAAACTCAACCTTCCCAGATTCCACCCCCAAATCACCAGGAGTTTCCCAATGCAGAGTTGGCAACCCTAAAACAATAATGCTAGATTAGCTAATATGAGGTTTCTCATTCCCACGCTTGTTTCACCCACAGGTATCTTGGTAAAATATATATTTTCCTTGTGAAGTCGTGTGTGTGTGTGTGTGTGTGTGTGTGTGTGTGTGTGTGTGTGTGTGTGTATATATATATATATATATATATATATATATATATATATATATATACACACACACACACACATACATACACACGACTTCACAAGGAAAATGTTAAATTATTCAATGAATGCTCAAAACCAAATTTAGAGGTGGGCAAAAGGTTGCAGATCACAGTTTTTTGATCTGGCTTTCAGTCTGCCAGGCTAGCAGGATGCTAATTCATATGTTAGCATGGGGTAATCAATAGAACAAAAGAACTTTTCCTGTGGCACCAAGACCATCATGTAATCAATGAAATCTCAGGATGCCTTCTACAAGATAGGAATTTCCCTTCAGGTGGCGGGGGGGAGGCTGGAGAAGGTTTAGAAGAAGACCTCTGTTTTTTTGTTGGTGTATTGATTTTGAAGAGATTTCTTGGGGTGGGAAAAAACTTGGAACTGATATGGAAAGATTTGATTTTGAAATGCAAAAGTTTTAGGAACATGAGAGGTTGGAGTGAATAAACCCAAGAAAGGCTGTGAAAGAAAGAGGCTATATCATGGCCTAAAACAGAATTCTAGACATGAGCTCTTAATTTGCCATCAAAAGGAAAAATTAGACCTAGGAAGCGATTACTGCTTGGGCAGACCATTCCTGAATGGGGGGGGGGGTGACAGTTAGGCAGCAGCGGGGAGCAGCATCACGACACAGACTCCAAATAGGCTTCCTGGCTGCTGCAAGGAAAATAACAGTAAGTTTTTTTTTTTTTAAAGGAAAATGCCCCCATAGACTTTAGCGAGGCTTTGCCATCAAAAAAGGCTCGGCTGTGCTGCTGGCCGTGGGGGCCGGCATAGCTCCATGTCTCCCAGACACTGGCATGTTTGCCCCCTCACTGGCATAGGTGCCACCTTATTCAAGATTGCAGCCTTAATGTGCATTTTATTTTCCCTTTGCTCAGTAATTGTTAGACAAATTTTGCTCAATTATGCTTTTTTTCTCTTCATCATCACTGACTGCAAATACAAGTAAATTTTTCCTTTTCTGAACTATGTGTTACAGTGCTCCCCCATTTTTTTAAAAAAAATAATAATAATTTAAACCCACATATAACGAGCTACAACAAAATACTTGGCTGGATCTGAATTACTCTGACAAGTCCGATTCTCGATACTTCCCCTACAATCTACAGAGGTGAACACCTCATTAAGAGTTGAGCTAGAGTTACCATCTCTGGCTTGGGAAATTCCTAGAGATTTGTGGGTGGAACCTGGGGAGGGCAAGGTAATGTCTCCCGATTCCTGCCTGCTTATTGCTCCTATTATGTTGTCAATGTTAGCTGTGTTATTTCTGATCTCATTGACACATATAATAAATATAATTTTTTATTTCTATACCACTTCAAAATCTGCCACATAAAATAGTCTTGACATTGAATTTGAAATGGAAGGATCAAGTAATTTTCATGTGAAACAGTCTTCTGAAAGCACATACAGGTAAAGGTCCCCTGTGCAAGCAAGCTGGGTACTCATTTGATCCACCTCGGAAGGATGGAAAGCTGAGTCAACCTTGAGCCGGCTACCTGAAACCAACTTCCATCGGGATCGAACTCAGGTCGTGAGCAGAGCTTTTGACTGCAGTACTGCAGCTTAACACTCTGCGCCACGGAGCTCCAGTGAAAGCACATAGCAACATGCTAAAAGCACATGTTCTATGTACAGAAAATGATTGTTTCATACCATTTTTTAGCTCTTTAAAGGCTCAGGAGAATAAATAAATAATGTATTGGCTTTTCTTAATGTAGCTTACTTGTGGGTATGAAACAGGATATTCAACAAAAGCAGTGTATGGTTGACATCAACATGTCTGGATTTTCACTTTTTCCTACATTATTATTTACTTTATTTATAGTCAGCCTTTCACACTAAAGACTCAAGACTCAATATTCTTCTTTCAGCATTTGCAGTTACATGTGTAACTGATTTCATGTTACTATGATTTCAAAGGTACAAACAGTATGCCTGATTTAATATAGGGCTCCAATAATTTCAGCTAGAACAACGAATTAAGTTTTTATTGCTAGACAATCCCCTGTATTTCTGATGTTGTTTTGGTACTTCAAAGAAGCCAGAAGCTCAGCAAAATAAATCTGTTTTCCAAATCCCTTAGCATTAAGCCTGGAAGGAGAGACAAAGAAATAAGAAGCACTTGCAGTGTTGACAAATAGATGAAAGCATACAGATTTGGCAGTTTCTCTGGACCAAACAAATTTATTGACAGGCTGCTTCTGAAGCATTTGGCACTTTTCTACTTATGATCTGAAGAATAGGATGTGACACTCCTACTATAAGCGGAAGGAAATGGGCGAAAATGTTGTCAATGTACCACCAATTCCCTCCACAGACCAAAAATGGCAGAGCCACAAAACACCTTTTCCAAAATTCATATTGCATTATCATCTCAATTGGATCATTATGTTTGAATTACGACTCCTTGGATTTAATAAGTATGCAGATCATTGCAACAAGGGGCAGCACAATATTTCAAAGGGCAAACTATCTCCATATAATGAACAGCCATGAATCGGTATTTACAAGCAATTTAATTCCCGAGGTCAAGAATCACAAAGAAGTTATGTTCCTTATTAATTCATTAGAGGTGCCGAGCTATTTTATTGGAATGTAAAAGATAACCCTAACTTTGATTTAAACAAGCTGGTAAATCCAGAGCTTAAATGATTCTGCTATAAACAAAGAGCTTTTTAAACACAAGAATCTATTGTGCAGAGCGGTTCTATTTCTAACAACATAAACATTAATGTGATAATAAAGCCACTAATACATTGCTGTAAGACATTCACTTTGTACAAACAATGCTATAGTTTTAAAATTTACTTTCAATAAGTAGTGGATGGTGATGGAGTTATGGCTGATCTCTAGTGCTGCATTTTTTTCTCTTGGGAGTTGTTTGGGATATGCATTTGGGGACAGACCAACAAAATAAGTGAGGTTGGGCACATAGGGGAATATTTGTAACCCAGCAGGGCCCTGGCTACACAATTATCCCAATTTCTACACTCTTCCAGCTGTGACATTTGGGACAGGGGGTCCAATTTTATGGGCTCGCAAAGGGGTCACCTCCATCCTCCAGGCATTTGTGAGAGGCTAGAGCCAAGCTGTCAATCGTTTTTCAGGTTCATAAAGTTAGCGTTGCTGAGGACTGGCAGAAAGAGCCGATTGACAGGCTGGCGCCTCAGAGTCTGGGGGCTTCCTTCATATCTGGGGTGCATACCATAATGTTCATGCAAATTAGCTTCCACACTGAAGAAATCGGCTTAAACGCAAGAACAATAATGAACAGAAAACATTTATTTTAGTGGCAAATGACATCCTGTGAACAGTCCTTTATTATAGTCATCAGAAATCTGATTTCAAGAGATGATCACTTGCGGTAAAACAAAGTCACTAATCGAGGTGACCTTCAGTTTTCATGGGTGGTGGTGGTGGTGGTGGTGATATCAGAGCCAGCCAAAGTCACAACCAAGGCAGCTCTTCTGAAGGAGAGGCAGCTCATCCACGCAGGTGAGATTTCTTCAGAAGCCAGATCAGTAGCTGTTAAAGCTGGTGCTTTTAGTTGGAGGGTATATCCCTCTGTATGGGACTGGGTGAGCCCCATCTTTTAAAATGACCCTTCTGCCATCTAGATTACTTCACTGAAGGGTGATGGATAGTTTGGTCTGACCACCTTCGCCCTGATTACACAACCCCTTCCTCAAAAGGGCCCCAACTATGGGATCCTAACAAAGCCATCAACGACAGAAAAATGTGCATTTGAGCAAAGGCAAGTAGCTGAAACCCAAAAGGCCGAATCTATTCGGCTTTTTGGGAATCGTCTATTTGGCTTCAGGCAGATTCCCAGATTTTGGCATTCAAACCAAAAAGAAACCCGAATATTGCCAAAACGGGTAATTTTGGGTTTATTTTCAGTTTGAGTTTACCCACTATGCACAGTCCTATTCCTCATCAAAGAATGAGTACACCATGGTGGTGGATCCCATGGAGGATAAAACCATGAAAATTACTTTTACTGACCTTGTTTGAGTGTCTCTCACTAACCTGGGGTGAAGCCTCAGGCATGGGTGAAGCCTAACTTGCCAGCTTTTTTGTCCATGCTGACTAGATGCAATCACCTTTTTTTACCTTTCTGGGAAGCCTCTCCTCAACTCAATCAGAGTCAGGAATGGAAATCCACAGCTAGATTTGAGTCCAGTAGCACCTTAGAGACCATTAAGATTTTCAAATATGAGCTTTCGAGAGTCAAAGCTTCCTTCAGCAGATCTTGCTGTTCTACTGTAGACCAACACAGCTACCCTCTGAAACCATCTTCCTGGAAGAAAATCCACAGATTCTCATCTTGGACTCACCCTGAATTCTTGGACTTTACCATTATTCCTTTGATATTATTTTGTTCTGTGCAATTGCAGAGCTAGTTGATCCTGCCAAAACATCATTTTTGGGCAATCTCTGCTTGAAAAGCAAGATAAACATTAGGGTTGCCAACTCCAGTTTGGGAAGTTCCTGGATATATTTGGCAGTGAAATCTGTGGAGGGTGTGGTGTGGTGTGGTGAGGACAGGTACCTCAGCACGGTAAAATGCCATAAAGTCCACCTTCCAAAGCAGCCATTTTCTCCAGGGGAACTGATCTCTGTTATCTGGAGATCAATTGTATTTCTGGGAAATCTCCACGCCCCACATGGAGGTTGGCAACTCTAAGAAACATTTTAAATAAAGCACAATTCATATTTATGGTACAGGCCATTACTGTCCTCCTATGTCAAATGAACCTGGAGACTGAAAAGCCTATGTTGCTCCAAGTACGCATTAAGGATCTTCAGGGCACAGGTACTTTAAAAAAAAAAAAAAAAACACTGAAAGACAACATATGAAAAATGCCATCAGCTAATACATTTTAACTTAGACAAATTGTTTCCTTTGGAATTTGACAACCCAGTGACCTGTTTTTGCTTTCCTGATGTGTGTCTTTCCAAGGACCTTAGCACTGACATACTTTACTTAGAAAGTCAGCAGCATTTCTCAGAATTGCTTGAGCTCCTTTACTGAGACAATCAACCTTGTCCGTTAGTAGTGCTCACATTTCTAAGAGCTCTGGGTCTTAAGTGGCTAGGGAGGAGGGAGGCTGATAGCCCAGCCTTAACCCACGAGCTCTTTAAACATTTTAATAGAGGGCCATAGATAAGAGGAAGGAGACAGCAATTACTTTGTCAACATATATGCAACTTTGATAAATAGCTTACTGACAGGATAGAAGCCAGTCTGTCAGAACAGGGTTGGCATTTAAATAATTGGTTAGTGGCTACTTGATTCCTGGACAGTCAATGAACAAGAGATGTAATAATGAATAATATCCAAGTCACAAGATGTCATAGTTCTGCAGTACACTGCATTGGTCAGGCCGCACCTGGAGTACCGTGTGCAGTTCTGGAGGCCTCACTTCAAAAAGGATGTGGACAGAATGGAGGGGGTGCAGAGGAGAGAGGTGAGGATGATCAGGGGCCTGAAGACCAAGTCCTATGAGGAAAGGCTGAGGGAGTTGGGAATGTTTAGTCTGGAGAAGAGGAGGTTGAGGGAGGACGTGATTGCTCTCTTTAAGTATGTGAAGGGCTGTCACTTAGAGGAGGACAGGGAGCTGTTCCTGTCGGCAGCTGAGGATAGGACTCACAATAATGGGTATACATTACGGGTGGAAAGGTACTGGTTGGACATTAGGAATTTTTTTCTACAGTAAGAGTTGTTCAGCAATGAAATCGGCTGCCTAAAGAGGTGGTGAGCTCCTCCTCTCTCACAGTCTTCAAGAAGCAGCTGGATGAACACTTGTCAGGGATGCTCTAGGCTTATCCTACATTGAGCAGGGGGGTAGACTAGATGGCCTCTTACAATTCTGTGATTGTATGATTCTAATGCTACTCTATCTGATCAATACTGTTGCTGACGAGACTATATTCTAAGCATGCACAAAGTATGACCCATGGTGAAAAATACTGCAATTTCATTTTCAGTCTAAGAGTACAAGAAACAGAGCTTTTGTTAGCAAACAGCTAGTTTGATAGCATCTGTAATCCAAAGCAAATCTTGAAGAAAATCCATCCGTAAAATAAACAGGCAAAGAACTCCATACTCCTACTTTCAAATGCCATGATTCTTAATGTAGTCAGTGCACACTAATGGAGAGTGTTAACATGACACCTCAGTCCCTTGATTTTACCACACACCAGGGCCGTATCGGGGAGGGGGAAGTGAGGAGGTCAGCCGCCTCCCCTGTGGCATGCAGAGAGGGTGGCAGAACTGCCTCTCCTATAGGCGCCTTTGTGCCAGGTAGAAGAAGCAGTTCTGCTGCTCTCTCTGCTTGCCACAGGGGCGGCAGCTGCCCTCCTTGCCCCCCACCCCCAGTTATGGCCCTGCCACCCACACAGTATGTGTTGGAAGGAATGGACTGTGCAATGTCGCTTAATGCTAGCACAGGCCGTGGGGCTACAGGGGAGGGCAGTAGAGAGTTAGTTAGCATAGGGGTAGATAGGACCTTTTTCCTTTTAGCCATTCCTACTGCTGTCCCTTTGTTACCCAGAATGCTATTCTTAGGGGTTTCTCTTCCTTCCAGTTCCTTCCTTCTCTCTCTCCCTTTTGTCCACCATGAGGCCTGGAAATGTGTTCTACAGTCTCTCTCCATCTTAGGTTAGATAGATAGTTAGAAGACTTTACTCTGCCTTTCCTATCCAGCATGGAGTTCTCCTACAATAAAGAACTTTTATTTCTTTTCTAAAGTAATAAGCCGGAGCGTGAACTTATTCCTCAAGCAGCCAAACTATAGAATTCCGCTATGCACAGACTCAGCTCTGCTTTCAGTATGAAGAATTGACTTAGCTGGTCCAGGTCTCAAGCTTCTAGACCCCAATGAGGTGTTGACCAGGTTCATCCCACATTCCCTGTCACAAACAGGATTTACTCTCCACTGTCACTGGCCAGCTATTAATAGAACTGCAGACTGAGAGCCCGAAATCAGACTTTCTGGGTTTTTGTTTTTGTTTTAAATCAGAATCCCCTCCTCAGTTCAGCCAACATGGAGGCTTTCCTCCTATTCTCTGCTGCTCAGTTATCGCATTATTGGCTTTATCGTCCTTAGCTCTACAGCTTGGTATTCAGAAGGAACTGAGAAGTGAAGGGGGTTGTTTCTGTTAGTCTTTAAGGTGCTACTGGACTCTTGAAATCTCACTTGTTAGAGATATTCTCAACCTTGGGAGGCCCTCTCTAGTTGTCTCTTATACATTGATAAGCGTGCACTGAAGCGTGAGGCTTTTCCATTCCTGCAAAGACTAAATAGCTCCAATTTCAGGAGGAAAAAACAAGATAAATGTTAAACAATATAATCAATCAATAGATACATGAGGAAATGTATACAGCTGAACAGTATCTGAGCACATCAAAAATAAAATAGGTTTAAATGTATTCCTCTTCCCTAGGTCTAAACTTACCTCAGTGAAATGAGAGAAATGGGCAGAAATCTCTTACTAGTTCCAGGTTTGTTGTTCAGGCTCTGTTCATTTCAGATTACCTTCCTCTCCAACTGGCAGGTCACCTCTCTTCGGAACCTGTGTCAGTGTGTGACTCCTTCCCATGAAGTCTCTTTACCAGCCTCAGTATGTTCCCAACAAAAAATGTCTCTCTGAAGTATGGTGCTACTGAACTCAAATCTAACTGCTGCTCTTCAGGAACGCCTGCTTCGTTCAGAATAGCAGCTGCCCTCTAAGGAGGGTTTCTTCTCACCCCAACCCTCAAAAGACCTCCTACTGTAAATATACCAAGCAGGAAAAGGAAAAGATGTCTCCACTGTGTATGTGCAGCAACTCTTTCCTCCTATTCTCTGCTGCTCAGTTATTGCATTATTGGCTTTATCGTCCTTAGCTCTACAACTTGGTATTCAGAAGGAACTGAGAAGTGAAGGGGGAGAACTGGTTGTTTCTGTTAGTCTTTAAGGTGCTACTGGACTCTTGCTCTTTTCTACTGCTAGTGACAGACTAACATGGCTATCCATCATGACGTATCAGGACAGTCTGAGTTTAATCCCTGAGCATTCTTAGAGTGTAAACTCAGCATTCACAAACCCAAACAGAAAATTGTTACATGGACACTTGGGCAAAGTGTCATTTCATCACATGTAGTACCTACCAGTACCCTCCTTTTCTTGCCTTCTCACTCTTAGTGCTCTTTTGAGTCACTGTTGGTGGCTAGTAAGTAAGGTAGGGATGCCAGCCTCCAGGTGGAACCTGGGGATCCCCCAGAATTATAGCTCATCTCCAGACATCAGTTCCCCTGGAGAAAATGAATGGTTTGGAGGGTGGATTCTATGGATTCTATGCCTCACTTAGGTACTTGTCCTCCCCAAGCTCCACCCCCTAATCTCCAGGAGTTTCCCAACCTGGATCTGGCAACCCTAAACCCCCATCTCCCATCGGTGGCCAGGGAGGATCTGGCAACCCTACAGTCAGACCTGGGTCCTTTGGGGAGCTTTTCCTGTTCCTTCCAGCATCCTATGTTGCAGGATATGTGATTGGCAATGGATTGTATTTGCCATAGAATTAATCCAGTCATAGAGTTTTACTTGAAGTGTTTCTTCGGTTTGAATCCCACCTTGGAGCAAGATCCCATCTCCTCAATTTCTCTTTCCCAAGAGACATTTTCATTATTAACTCAGATTCTACTTTAGAAATCTCTGTGTATGCTTCCACTAGGCATGCTCAGAATTCACACATGTTCATTCCAGTTTAAACGAAAATGTCAGGATCAGGCGTCTGTCCCTAGCATCCCTTAAGCAAACTCATCCAGGCAGGTAGCTCTGAAGCAGTAATACTTTATTAGGAGCAAAAAGACAGATTAAAGGACTGACTGCCTACAGGCAGGTGAGGCTGGTAATGGCAAAACATAGGCAGATTACATGTTTAAAAGCACTACAGGCTGTTAAGGGAAACATGGCTAAGCAACCCCGAGATAAGCGATTCCCAGGAAGGAAGACTAAACATTAGAGCACAGCTGTGGGAAACAGGATGAGCGAAACTGTACACAAAGTTTACAGGCATGAGAACCAAGGACTTGACATGTAGCCAGAAACTGGCCTACTCATGTCAAGAGCCTTTACTCCTGCTAACAGCAAAGGCCTGACAGAAAGGAAGCCAGATTGTGTAATTTCATTTAAACCCTGCATCTAAACTGTGCAACTCTGCTTAAGGATGTCAATATCATTTTCATACATATTGTGGCAAGTTCAAAAATAGGAAGTATATGACAGCTAAAGCATCCTAATATAAATAAAATTGCCTCAATCTGAAACTTGATATTTCAAGTTGCAATGCCAATATAGATTTTTTTTTTTTACTAGCAAAAATATAAACCCTCAATTTAGGAGCAATATAACTGAACAGCAAATTAAATGCTGACAAAGACTTCTAATTGCAGGGGGTTTGGCAGGTGATGCCATGATAACATTTGATTTGCTAAATTGTTATGATTATATCACATGCATGCAGATTACAGGCTATAGACTGACAGCTGGGTAAAATCAGTTAAATTTGCACCCAAAGAAGATATAAACAGACACACATTAAAAAGAAAGTCAAGCGTCATCCCAAGATTTCTTATTTATGAGACTATAGGCACAAAAAAGTCATACCTTAAAAAAAGAAGAGGAAGAACTAATTCATTTACCTCAAGATCACACTTAATAAAGTATTAATGACAAAGGGTAAACAGGAGTACATCTCTTCTGAGTAAATATTAAGCCAACTTCACTGATTATTTCAATTGCAACTGTTATGGAATACAAAGCTAATTGCTTTAATGTTCCAGCCCTCCAAGCTGTGCAGATGTTATGCAAATGGTTTAGTGCTCATTTTCAGAAAGCAAAGAAGTTGTGGTAATTATTGCAAGAGTTTTCAAGTTGTTCTGAATGTATATGGGGGGGGGGGGTAGGCCGCCGGAGAAAGAGGCAAGTTGCTGCTCATCTTGCAAATCACATGAATGCCAGCCCAGGACACAGACCTAGAAAGAGAACTGAGTTTCTGAGAGTACCGACTGAGGAAGGACTAGGGATGCGCTCAAGTATCAAAAGTTCTCTGGTTCAATTTGAATATTCTCATTTTTATTTTCTTTCTTCCTTGTGAGAACGGCTGTGGCTCAGTGGCAGAACATCTGCTTGGAATGCAGAAGGTCCCAGGTTCAATCCCCGGCATCTCCAGTTAAAGGGACTAGGCAAGTAGGTGATGTGAAAGACCCCTGCCTGAGACCCTGGAGAGCCGCTGCCGGTCTCAGTAGACAATACTGACTTTGTTGGACCAAGGGCCTGATTCAGTAGAAGGCAGCTTCATGTTTCCATGTGTTCAAATGGGCTAGTGAGTCCTTTCCCCCCTACACCAGTTTCTTTCTTCGTGACGGCTTTCTCCCTTTAAAGTAAATCCATATTTCAAAGTTATTTTGGCATCAGTTGCATGTTAATCACAGGGAACAGGTTTATTTATTTGTATAGCCCATCTCTCAGCACAAAAGCTATCAGGAGGGATCCTTAACTGCAGGACCCAGATGAGTGTGTGGGGAGGGGTTGACACAGGGTAGCTGCAACACCCAGGTGTAACATTAGTCTACCTTGCTCCTTCCCAGCCTCCAAAATCTGATTGATAAGGTTGATTTCACATATATCATGCCTTGACTGGCTGCATTATGACAAGGGTCAATTCCCTGCCCTCAATTATAGAATCACCCTTGTCGTTGTGATTTAAAGATGGTTTGCCTAGAGAAAGACTATAATATTAAGCTGTCTATAACCCATTTGAATATAGATAAGTGAACAGGAGTGACAAAAGGGGTATATAGATTATAGTGGTAAAGTAAAAACAAAGCATAAATATCATTATATGATTGATAGATTGGGGCAGTTGGTAACAATTTTACATGTAGAATAATTAAGAAAATAAATGCTTTTATTAGTAAAGTAGATTTTGGTATGCCATAATTGTTTTGGTGTTATGTCTGTGTGATGTGTTGTGTATTTTATTTGCTTGTTAAATTTTTAAAAGTAAAACAATGTGTATTAATTTGCAATGTTTGTTTTTGTTTGTATTATATGGAACTGAAAATAAAAAATAAATAAAAAGATTGTACCCGTGTTTCTAATTTTAATTCATTTCATATAATTATATGAATATTTGTGGCTCAAAAACAAAATATTAGCAAAGCTATAGTCCAAAGCTGTATAATCAGTTCAGTGTTCAATGTTGCCCAGCAGATTTGCGTTATATGTGAATGCACATTTATTGCATAACATTGCTTTATTCTATTTCATATTTTAAAGTATGTAACAATACCAGTTATTGTGTGTATACACATACACACACAAACACACACTAAACTAATACAAAACAATAAATGTACATTTGGAAATCCCTCATAAATTAATCAAATTCTGTAGTAGTACTTACTTTAACAAATATTTGTACTTACACTTACCCGGGCAGCTCATTCCTGGGGGGTGGGGGTGGAAATTGGCAGTGGCCAGAGGTGGCACAGCCGAGCCACCCCCAAAGCAATGGGAGAAGGGAAGGAACAACGTGCTTCTCTAGGCTGAATGATAAATTGATAGGGCAGGGCTTGGTGGGATATGGCCTTTGAGGTGTAGTGGTTAAGAGCAGTGGTTTGGACCAGTGGATTCTAATCTGGAGAACCATGTTTGACTCCTCACTCCTCCACATGAGCGGCAGATGCTAATCTGGTGAACTGGGTTGGTTTCCCCACTTCTACACATGAAGCCAGCTGGTTCACCTTGGGCTAGTCACAGTTCTCTCAGAACTCCCTCATCCCCACCTATCTCATAGGGGTTGGGGTGGGGAAGGTGATTGTAAGACGGTTTGATTCTTCCTTAAGTGGTAGAGAAAGTCGGCATATATAAGTCAACTCATCATCATCATCTTCTTCTTCCTCCTCCTTTCCTTTTCATTTGTATTCAGACCACAACAAAGGTGGGCAGGCACTGGACAGTGATGAGGAGAAAGAAGGCCATACCCTGTTGGCCTTGGGATAATTGGTCCTCCTTTCACTTTCCTCCTGTCCCTGCTCTTATTTGAGCATGAATATCCTAAGGCAACAGATGTAACCACCCTGTCAAACAGATTCTTCCTGCAATAGCGGCCAATCTCAACAGGGCTTACTGGGGAACATGAGCTGCTTCCATGACAGCAAGTCATAACAAGCAGCGTCTGAAACGCAACAGCCAAAAGCAGGGAAATGGCATCCTACTGGTGGGAAAAAGTATAAAGAATATGATTCCCACAATGGAATTATAGTGCATTAATGACATAGATTGTTACTGATACCTGACTGGAGTTTTTCCTTTCAAACTGTGTGCTGTGGCATCATGTTGTGATTTAATATGAGGATCTGCTACACCTACAGCAGCATCCTATCCGCAAATTAAGGGAAGGGGGGTGCAGATAAATAATAAACAAATTTCTCTTCGAGCCAGGAAAGACTTCAGTAAAATAATTGCTTGAGGTCTGACACTGATTGATGAGAGGCTGCGTTTTTGTCCCCTCTGTTTGGATTACTTTATTCTTTTTCACATTGGTGGTGATTAGAGCCGTTTCAGAAATGTCTAGATTAATTCTGGCAGAAAAATGTTACCAACATGTATTCCCGCTCCATTCAAACTGGCCTCAAAAGATATTGCACCTCTTTCCTCTCCTGTTTAACCATACCAAGCAAGTTATTGCTTATGGAGAAAAAAAATACATAGTTGTTCTCTTTCTTTCGTCCTCTCTTCCTCTTTCTTACTATTTATAATGAAAACGAATGGACCAGATATAAATATATGGTTGATAAAAACAGTGATAAATTTTCTGCCATGAAATAAGGCTTGGAGAATGCAGCCTCGCCGTATTCAAACCTGCAAAAGATTCACTGCAAGATCTGATAGCGGCAGTTCAGCAGAACTTACAGAATCAGATGATGTACAGTTCACTCTGTAGGCTCAGCCTTGAGCCAAACGCTGCTTACTTCACTCGAGCCACTTACAACAATAAATCTATATTTTTCTAAGAGAAACATACAGTTTTTTGCACATTTATTATTGGCAGCTGAGACAGCACATTGATAAATACCAGAGTATTAGAGAAGGATGTGTGGCACATCCAGGATATTCATCACAGTGGCACTACATGTGTAAAATCCATTTCCATGCTGGAAAATTAATTAGAAATGTACTTAAGTTTCATCCTAGCTAGAATCTTTGTGGACTCATCCACATCCAGAGTTTAGAGCAGAACAATTTGATTTCACCTAGTTTTTAAAATCTCTCTCTTAATCTGTTGACACCAATAGGACTTACAGCCATGTACATCCTCTCAGTCTGGAGTCTCCTTGTGATTATTTTCAAGACCACCATCATGGGGACAGGCTTAAAGAGTTTAAAGAGATGGCCAGTCTGTGGGGAAAAGTCTAAGTCTTTCCCCTCATGCCTTCTCCCCTCTAAAAATCGTGACTTCCAAGCTCCTTTCACCCCACCTGGGGAAAAGTTAACAATATCGGTAAGCTTCCCTTAGTGTGGGTATATCTGTTTGACTAACATTTCCTTAGGAGATATTACCAAGACCCAAGTGTCCCAAACAGCTAGCAAAAGAGAAGCATGGATATTGAAAAAGGCTTCAAAATGGTTTATATTGTCTGCAAGCCAATTGTTTGGCAATGCATCTGTTAATTCTGTGTTTAGCTGTTTTCTGTCCTTGGTTTTTGCATAAAGCATGCTCTGTCTAATTTCCAGATTTGACAGGAATTCTTTCTTTTTGTCTTTATCCTAGACACTATCGGGAGAAGAAAGCATTACAGTTTTGCCTCTGGGGCATGCAGAGACATTGTCCCACTTAGAGAAATGGGAAAATAAAATCTTTGTATAATAACTGCAACTCCATCCTATTTTATGTGCCATTCACAGCTGCTAATTTATAAGCTTTGTGTTTCTTTCTTCCTGAGAAAAGATCTGTACAAATACAGCTGCTCAAACGTCCCAAAACTGTATAATGCCCAAATGTGAATATGAAGAGAAAAGCCAAGAAACATGGATTACAAATGTGGGTAGTTGGAAAACAACTGAATTTTAATTTCATAATTTTAGAAGACAGTATTTGCTAGGTTTATGCATCCTAAGCAATTTTGTATTGCTAACTAGGAGGTAATTGCTCCCTTTATTATGTACTTCTGATTGCTTTTGGTTTGGGGTGGATGGGCAACATTTTAGTACTCTGATCGCTTTCATGTAGTACAACTGGCAACTGTATGAAGAATGATTGTTGCAAACTGTGCCGTTTGAAAAACTAACATGGCAGACTCTAATAGCTGTCACTTTTTAAATACAAAAAATTAATACACATAAACACATGAAGCTGCCTTGCACTGAATCAGACCATTGGTTCATGAAGGTCGATAGTGTCTACTCTGACTGGCAGCAGCCTTCTAAGGTCTCTGTAGAGTTGTGCAAAAAAAAAAATCAGTAAATTTTGGGTTCAGGTTTATTGGGTCCAATTTTTCAGTAAGCTCGAAATAAGCCGAATACACATACCATATGGGTATTTGTAAATATGGGTATTTGGCTTATTTCCGGATAGCCCAAAAAATTCACGCCCATTATAGTCTATGGGGATTTTTTTGAAGCTCCTTTGGGAACATTTTTGGAGGTAGAGCCACCAAATTTGCAGCGTGGTTGCAAGGGACTCTCCTTAGACAGTCACCAAAGTTTGGTGAACTTTGGGACAAGAAGTCCAATTATATGGGCCAGCAAAGGGGTCACCCCCATCCTCTAGGCATTTGCAAGCCGAGCTGTCCATTGGTTTTCAGGTTTAGAAATTCAGCATTGCCGAGGACTGGCAAAAAGAGCAGATTGGCAGGCTGGTGCCTCAAAGTCATATCTGGAGCACATAGCATGATGTTATCAGCAAGAGAGGCAGTTGCGCCCAGACCCGGACAGATTGTATCAAACCAGATTTGGGAAACATCAGCAAAGCACAGGAAGACTTGGATAGTGGATGATTAAGAGAAGGTGTTACGTGGATGGTCTAAAAACCAACAATACTACAATCTGGATGACAAAATTAAGCCAAACTACTGCATGGAAGCAACCTCTATGATATAGCCACTTTGGTACAAATCAAAATACTGTTATATTTGTATTTGTTTAAAAAAATATTTACATGTGATTCATATGATTCATTGTATGTATGGGATCACAATTACTGGATCACAGCCTACAGCCATTGTGTGAGCCACCCCTCAAGATTCAGAAGCTGCTCAGAATTCTGTCTTGTGGTCTTTTGGGGGAGAGTATTTAAATTGACTGTGGTTTAAACTGTATATTTTAATTTTATCTAGGTGTTCTTAATAAGCTGCTGTGGGTCTCCCATTGGGGAGAAAAGAAGGTTATGAATTGCCTCAAACAAACAAACAATATTTGTACTGTACTTGGCAACAAAAAAGTAAGTAGGATTGCTAAAAGGACCCTAAATTAGTTGCTGGAATCCTCAGTGTAAGCCTTTGGACAAAACATATGCATATTCCTCAATTTAAAATGCATCTTTTTGATTTATGGCCTCTGGATATTTTTCAGTCAATAAAACACAAATGATCAAGCTCCTGGAATTCTAATTAAGAGTCTTATTATGAACTTTATTTAATCTTCAGAATGAAGTTAGGTATTTTGTTATCTGGTATTAGACAAAAGCCTAACTGTGTGTCAAACTGTGTCATATATATTTATATTTAAAGATGGCTTTCACATGTTATGGCACAGACATTTGTTTCTAAGATGCAAATCTGAAGGAGACAGCCAAGACCTAGACTGTAAATCACTGTGACCCCTGAACATTATATATGTCTGGAATATATTCTGTACATTCAAAGTGAATGGTGTTTAATGATTCATGGTGGGTTCTTGATGAAGCTCCACTCATGCAAAATAGTGGTAAACTAGGATATACCAGCTAGTTGAGTCAGGTTTATAGTTCACCTGTTCAAATAAGAACACAAATACCACAACTTTAAATCCTCATTCCTTCTCTAAGCTCTTTCAAAGCAACATTTTGCTGCCTATAGTAGGCGCTGGGGGGAGGGAAGGTATGGTAGGGCCCAAACTCTCTCAGGAGAGCCAACATGGTGTCATGGTTAAGAGCAGTGGTTTGGAGCGGTGGACTCTGATCTGGAGAACCGGGTTTGATTCCCCACTCCTCCATATGAGCGAAGGAGGCTAATCTGGTGAACTGATTGGTTTTTCCACTCCTACACATGAAGCCGGCTGGGTGACCTTGGACTAGTCACAGCTCTCTTAGAGCTCTCTCAGCCCCACCTACCTCACAGGGTGTCTGTTGTGGGGAGGGGAAGGGAAGGTGATTGTAAGCCAGTTTGATTCTTCCATAAGTGGTAGAGAAAGTTGGTATATAAAAACCAACTCCTCCTCCTCCTCCTCCTCCTCCTCCTCCTCTTCTTCTTCTTCTTCTACGAATGGGAAGATTCTGCAGAGAAAGGCAATGGCAAACAATTTCTGCTTCTCACTTGCCTTGAAATCAGTTGTGATTTGATAGCATTATCATGCCAATAAAGGTGACTGAAACTGAACTGATTTGATAGCATATACGTGTGTGTGTGTGTGTGTGTGTGAGTATATAAGCATATAAGTAGATAGTTGGTGCTGAAAAGCTGCAGAACCGGACCCTAAAGTGTTTCCCAGGTTCCTACCCCTTTTCAGGTTCCCAGGCTTAACACTTTAGGACAGAAGAATTTGCCTATCCGATATTTCACACATCAAACTTCTCTTTTAAACTGGGCCACTGTGTGTGCAATCCTATATGCTCTTGAGATTAAAACACCTGTGAAAAACACACCTGGGCAATGGATCACTGGTGTGCTAACACTTTATACAGTTTGTGGGCCCATCTTAAACAAGACGGTGGGCTCACACAATGTCATAGAAGTATGTTCTTCTTTCTTGTTTAATTCCAAACCTACCGTATATACTCGGGTATAAGCCGACCCGAGTATAAGCCGACCCCCCAAATTAGAGGCCAGAAAAGGGAATTTCTTATTGACCCGCGTATAAGCCGAGGGGCAATAAGAAATTCCCTTTACCGGCAATGCTGCGCTCTAAAATGGCGGCCGCCATTTTAGAGCGCAGGCCCCCTGCCCCAGGTCGCCCTCCCGCCGCCTCCCAGGCCCTCCCGACCCACCCCGACCCCAGTGCCATCCAATGGGGGGAGGGGGAAGAGCCCCTAACCCCCTACTTACCTGGAGAGGCGGCGAAGCGGCGGCGGCGCATCCTTCCTGGGCCGGCAGGAGGCCCCTCCAGGCCACTGCCGGCCGGAGGAAGGCGCCCAGGCACGTGGGCGGTAGCGGTGCGACCGGCAGGGGCCTCCCATGGCCCCTCCCGGCGGGGAAAATGCGGCGGAGGCCGGGGAGCGCCGGGGCAGCCTTCCTGTGGCTGCAGAGAGGCTGCTCAGGGCCCCTCCCGGCAGGGGGAAATGGCGGCGGGGGCCGGGGGGGCCAGGGCAGTCTCTCTGCGGCTGCAGAGAGGCTGCCCAGGACCCCTCCCGGCAGGGGAAAACGGCGGCGGGGGCCGGGGGGGCCAGGGCAGTCTCTCTGCAGCCGCAGAGAGGCTGCCCAAGACCCCTCCCGGCGGGAGAAAATGGTGGTGGCTCGGCGGCGGCGGTAAGTTCCCCCCTCCCTCCTCCCTCCTCCCTCCTCCCCCCTTCTACCGTATTGATCCGTGTATAAGCCGAGGCCGGCTTTTTCAGCCCTTTTTTTGGGCTGAAAAACTCGGCTTATACACGAGTATATACGATACATCTCTTTCTGTTGCCCTCTTCCAGTGAGGGAAGCAGGGATATACAAGAACACATGTCCAAAAATATTGACATGTTCTGGTTTCTCTCTATTACCCTTGTGCCAAGTGTACAGCTACATGGCTCAGAATGATTGGGTTCATCAAAGGGGTTGAAATAGGTCTGTGCTCTGTATGTTAGTCTACTCAATGCATGACATGATTTTTCAGTTTGAGAGTTGTGGGAAAGCACACAACTTTGTAAAGTGAACTGTGTCACCCTTTTTGGGAAACCCAGCAATAAACACAACTCTAATGCACAATATGCAGCAAGTATACGGGGACAGAGGTCTTTATTCTATAGCACATGTGCAGTGAATGTATGGCTAAAATGTTTCTTTAGATTGGTAGCCCAAGGGATTTGGGTAGGTTTGCAGACTGTGTGCCACCACTCACCTCTGACCAAAGGAGACAACTGGAGAAAGATCAGCCCACCTGCAATAAAATCACCTTAAACAAACAGGCCAGAGGAGATCAGGTCTCTATAAAGGGGTCTTGGGGCAAGGTTACTTGCTGATCTGAGCAACCAGAAGACCCTGCTGCCTATGGAATGACTCCCAAACTCTAAAGGATGTGGTGTGACAAACGGATTACCTGTCAAAATTACACAGACAACTGGTTTGTCAAGCAGCTACATGAAAATCATGGTAAGTTACTACTTCAGTCTCTACCCATTTATCTCTACATAAACAAGTCATAGTTTAGATTTTGTTGGTGTTCTGTGCTTCCCACAAGAAAATCCCTGTCTTAACTTAGCATTCCCTTTCAGTGTTTTATGATTCATAACCTTGTGCTGTAAATGTGGTGTAGTACAGCACAGGGAATATTATGACTCTAATACAAAAGTGGGAAGCATCAAAAGTAGATAAAGAGATATAAAAGGGCATGGCATTTCACTTGGTTGTATTGCAATAAAGCCAGATTTAATTCTCTGAAATTAACAGGAGATTTACAGCTTGGAAATTCTGAAGGGTAAAAACAGAATCGGCAAAACAAGAGAAAGGGAAGGAAAAGCAATTTTCTCTTGCACGCATATACTATCAAATTTACTAATTTGGACGCTAACTTCATTCTGAAGCTTAGCCAGCCTTTAATAATTTAACAAGTAGCCCTGATAATCTGCTACATTGTGCACAGTCATTGTGGCATTTCTAATTAAAATTGACAAACCCCCTGAAACTTGCCCTGGACACATTTGCTGGCTTTAAAGCCACTCAAATTAATTTAACTATTTGAGACCACTTTTGTTTAAAATATGTACTCTTGAAAGGGAGGCGGAAGCTTCGATATCAGATCTGAAACTCTCTTGAAATATCACAGAAACCAATTACTTGATTTAAAATAAAAGCCACTGCGCACAAAATGTACAACCTTTTCTGGGCTGTTTTAGCTTTCCATACAAGGTGTGCATACCAGTATCAAGCAGATAAACCTAATCTGGATATTACCAGGGCATAAATAACTGTGGCTAGGATCTGTCCAGGAAGGGTCACAGCTAGTGCACCAACTTCAGTTAAGGAAATGTGCTCTGTATTGCAGATGATACCTAGGTATCTAAAATAATGGGTTAGATGTATCAGCATCCTCCACTAAGGGTGTGCATTTGGCAAAGCCGAACCAAACCCACCGCCACCCTGAAATATACCTTATTGGTATTTGGGAAGGGGCTTCTCCCCCCAAAATGGTGGTCAGCCAGTGTGGTGTAGTGCTCAAGAGAGGTGGACTCTGGAGAACCAGGTTTCATTCCCCACTCCTACACGTGAGTGGCGGACTCTAAACTGGTGAACCGATTTGTTTCCCTACTCCTACACATGAAGCCTGCCAGGTCACCTTGAGCTAGTCACAATTCTCACTGAACTCTCTCAACCCCGCCTACCTCACAAGATGTCTGTTGTGGGGTGAAGAACGGAAAGTGATTGTAAACTGGTTTGGACTCCTTAAAGGTAGAGAAAATCAGGGTATAAAAACCAACTTCTTCTTCTTCTTCTCCTTCTCCTCCTCCTCCTCCTGGAGCTGAAAAGTGGATCCCAAATAATGCCATTTTTTGGCATTTTGGGGCCACTTTGGGCCTGCTGCCAATTTTTTAAAACACTGAGGGGAACCCCTCTCCCGTCCCTCCTTTTCTCCCCTCCCCCTCACTTACCTGCTGACTGGCTGGGCCCAGCATTCATCTCTGTGTCACCCACCACCTCCGAAGTCCACATAGGCTCGGATGCAGCAGGCAGCAAAGAGCTGAACACTGAGCAGTCCCAGCATTCAGTTCTGCGCCACCTGCTGCCTCTGAGACCAATGTGCAGTTCAGAGGTGGTGTAGAATTTTTCAGGCTTAATAGACCTGAAAAATTTCAAATTTCCGAAAAAGCCAAAAAAAAAAAAAAAAAAACTCATCAGTATGGGTGTTCAGCTTTTTTTTTTGATTTTTTGAAAAATTCTTAGTATATTAAACCCAAACCTCCCCCAAAATACTGGAAAAAATGGTGCACACACCTATCCCCCAGTTTTTGATAAAGAGTAAGAACTCATATCCCAGGAAAATCAGAACCCAATATACGTAAGCTACATCCTAAGGAACTCATGGCCCTCAGTTTGGAAGACCTGAGCAAGGCTGTTAAAGATAGGACATTTTGGAGGTCATTAATTCATATGGACACCATTAAGTCACACATACATCCTAAAAAAGCCATAGCAAAAGTGGAACGTGCTCAAAAATTGTTATATGGCAACTGCTAAAAAAGCACGATTGTGAAGCCATAAAAGCCATGCCTCCATATGAAGCACTGAAGAAATATTCCCATATCTCTGTGCATTTAGTCTATATTATCTATATAACAGCATAATTTCCCATATTTTTCTAACATCTTGCACATACAATGGATTCCAGACTTTTTAAAAGGTTTGCCAACATTTTAGCTACATAGGTACAGCTGGAGGATACAGTGTGCATATTTAAAATTCAGCACATACTATAGAGCACTGTGGGTTCAAAGCAGCCATGAAGGACTTTCATCCTAATCATACACATTCAATATGGGTTACTCCCAGGAAATTATGCATTAGATTGCACCCAGGGAATACTGGTCCGGATCCAAAAATCCTCTAAATGCTCTGTGAGACTGGTGAATTTTTCTTTTAAATGAACAGTAAACCAATGAGTCATGTCGCAGCTTTTGAAAGTCCTTCCCATTACCAAAAGGGATTATTGCCGTGTGCCAAGAAGGACTTTGGCATACCTCAAATTAGTTGCACAATTCTTTGCACCCAGGCTATTGTTTCTCAAGGTGTTAGGAACAGCACTTTCCAGGTTATTGTTTTTCCGCATTGCTATTGAAAAGGAGTTTGTTTATTGCAAACTTGTGTGGGATCCAGGTATCTGCCATCAAGGAGATAACTGGGTTGCAGGGAAATCCTATTGTCCCAGCGTTCAACCCATAGTATTTGGCCTTATGAAAATGCAGGTTTGCTCTTGCCCAGCATATTTGCAGCAGTCATTGCATGGTATGATGCAGTAAGAGTATCACATGCATCTATTGGCTAGTGCCCATATCTTTAAGGGTAATGAACAGCATACTAGTTTGTGACTATATTTGAAAATCTGTTTCATTTTTTCTTAATTCTTAGCAATTTAGCATCCCCTGGTTGTTCTGGAACCCTGATGATCCTTTCCTTCACCATCATGCACAAATGGTGGTTTAAGTTCGGAGTATGGACAGATATGGCTCTTATGTCTTTATGGTCTACTATTTCCCCACTCTGATATGAATTTGGATTCATATGTCATATATTGTTTAGACTGCATAGTTTAATATTCCCTGTAGGATGGGCAGGCTGTATAAAGGGGAAGGCCCATATAGCGCAGGGACTGGGGATGTGTATCAATGTACATCTTTGTCCCTTGGGGCTCTTTATTTCCCCCCTGTGTCAGTCATTCAGTTATTTGGAAATGAAAATAAAGGAGTACTCTGAAGTATCTATATATGCGTTTGGTTAAATTTGCCCCATTCCTGGTAACCGTTATTTGTTAGGGAAAGGAACAGATTGTATTTGTCTTCCTGGGTATTCCCAAATTGCAGCATGGTCTCATAAAACTCTAGTGGAGCCTCTGAGAACTGAGCCAATCCATATTTAAATTGTTGCACCATTTCATCTATGTTTGGAGTGTTGGTTTCTGTGTTACATTACAGTGGGACTCTCAAGTGTGAAGGAATTCAGGGTGTGGCTTCCTTTTCTTTTGTTAGAAAGAGAAGATTTGAATATTTTCCAGGGACTTGTGACTCTGTTTGGTTCTCCCTTACAATGCGGATAGCAGAAATACTGATGTCAGCAAGAGCCCAATACATTAATTCTAACAACCAAGGTTTCTTCAACCTTTGTTCAATGTCTGGTAGAGAATCCTTCCCACAGCTCAGGTGGGACCATTTAAAATATTAGCAAAGCTGATGATTTACAAGGTGACCACTGGGTGGGGCAAAAGTGCACCTTTGTATAGAAAAGTTTGTAGCATTGGACAAGACAGAAGAATTCAGAAAAAATGTTAACAGAATCTTGTAAATGACTGTGTAACTTTTTTTAAAGTATTGTTAAATTAGAGCATTATTTGAAATGCTTGTTGACTCTTAAATTAATCTTAAATATCATCTTTATGTGGGTATAGTACTCTGGTGCACCCATGGATTCCCCCCCTCTTCTAAAATCCTTTATTACAAAATCACATTAAAATGCATTTTATCTGTAATAGCTCCCTGTTATTATTTCTTATTGGAATTTGTATTTCTCCCTTACAATATGATCTAAACAAGAAAAGAAAATGTAAACAAACACTTCCCCATTTATCATACTTTGTACAATTTGAAACCAATTCTTGGTACCTGATCTAAATTAAAAGAAATGTTACAATGTTTGATTTTTAATCTGGGATCCACTTTGTTTCAGAAAATGGTTGCGTTGTAATCTATTAAAGTTTTACCAAGGTTATAGTTGCAATATCTAATAATTACTTCAGAATAGAAACCAAGACACATTCTGATAATGGCCCATGTAGCCCATTACAACAAAACCAAAACCAATTCTTACAGGTTTATTGTGGCATAGGCTTTCAAAAACTATAGAGACCTTCATTAGATGCATGGTATATCACAAATAAATAAATATGAGAGGAAAAGAGAAGAAAACAATTGTAAATAGTGTGGGCAAATTAATATGAAATGGAAGAGGTAGTCTGAGGTATCTTCCATGCATTTTTATTTATTTATTTTTTACCATCAAGTCACAGCTGACTTATGGAAACTTTGTAGGGTTTTCAAGGCAAGAAGCATTCGGAGGTTGTTTTCCATTGCCTGACTCCACTTCATGACCCTGTTATTGCTCTGAGGTCTCCTATTTAAATAGTGGAAATGTTCCTTCTCCTCTCTTCAGAGCTTTGTTTCAGTTTAAAGATTACACTTTCCAGTTGTGCCAGAATCATTTAGTACACAAATATGTAGCTTAAAAAAAACAAAAAACAAACAAACATGTTCTACCATTTTGTTATATTGGTGTCTGCCAGCAGAATAAAATGACAGGATCCAGTCCATTGAGGTCTAGGTTTATGACTGCTTTTGCACTGTGTAACTGTAGGATATCACTACTCTTAGTTTGGGTTCCAAATAGCACGACTCTAACATAAAACGAAGGTTGATTTTGATTTTTAAAAAAAAAACTTCTGCTGCTTTGATCCTGAAATCCCCATTTCAATGTCACTTTTTCTTTGTGTAAATGGAACTTATGATTATTTTTGTGCCATGTTCTGTTGCTTTGTACAACATTTCCCTGTAACGTGTAGGTACTTTTCAAAGTTATTCATACATCGGTTCTTGTAGGTTATCCGGGCTGTGTAACCATGGTCTTGGAATTTTCTTTCCTGACGTTTCGCCAGCAACTGTGGCAGGCATCTTCAGAGTAGTAACACTGAAGGACAGTGTCTCTCAGTGTCAAGGGTGTAGGAAGAGTAATATATAGTCAGAAAGGGGTTGGGTTTGAGCTGAGTATTGTCCTGCAAAAGTATTGTCCTGTAAGTATCAAGATAATGTGCTAATGAGGGTATGGTATGCAGGACAATACTCAGCTCAAACCCAACCCCTTTCTGACTATATATTACTCTTCCTACACCCTTGACACTGAGAGACACTGTCCTTCAGTGTTACTACTCTGAAGATGCCTGCCACAGTTGCTGGCGAAACGTCAGGAAAGAAAATTCCAAGACCACGGTTACACAGCCCGGATAACCTACAAGAACCAATGAACTCTGACCGTGAAAGCCTTCGACAATATTTTTATTCATACATCAATCATTCAATTATACTTATCTATAGGGATGTGCAATTGGATATTTTGCTGACCCATTTAAATGCCCAGTATTTCCAGTGCTGGATAAGATCAGCAATATGAGAAACTGTGGACTCCCCCCACCTAGGGTTGCCAGGTCCCTCTTCGCCACCGGCGGGAGATTTTTGGGGTGGAGAAAAAGGAGGGTGGGGTTTGGGGAGGGGAGGGACTTCAATACCATAGAGTCTAGGGTTCCCAGGTCCCTCTTCACCACTGGCAGGAGGTTTTTGGGGCAGAGCCTGAAGAGGGCAGAGTTTAGGGAGGGGAGGGACTTCAATGCCATAGGGTCCAATTGCCAAAATGGCAATTTTCTCCAGGGGAAGTAATCTCTATTGGCTGGAGATCAGTTGTAATAGCAGGCTATCTCCAACTAGTACCTGGAGGTTGGCAACCCTATTGGCTACCCTAGTTTAAGTTTAGACTGTTTGCCATGAGATCAGTGTTCAAAGTATGTTTTTTTTGGGGGGTTACCCCTTAATGGGGAAAACATGTGCAAGAAATAGGGGAACGAAGTTAGATGACAGAAAAAGCTAGAATTCTGACTATATTACACTCTAGTGGAAAGAGAAGAAACAGTTCAAACTGCATAAACTGTAATACTATATCGGGGAAAAGAGAATAATTTTCTGGAGGAGCATTAACAAATCTGATTTTCAGCCAGCAGTTTGAGATGCAAGCAAGATAAAGGGCCAATAGTTTGATGCTTGTCACCGAAACTAAGGAGCTGGGTTTGCTCCACATCAGTCATGACAGAAAACTAAAAGGTATTTATCTCTCTCCAGTGAGGAAAGGAAGGGAAATAAACCCTCACATAAACACCAATAAAGGTTTTGCCTGACAGCAAGTGATCTATCTGCTCCCTAACAGTTCTAGCATCCAATTTTCCTCATGCTGAGGCAATTCCTGTCTTTATCAACTTCCTGGGCCTCGTGTGCCTGGAAACGACATACAAATCAACATCACAAGAAGCAAAATACAGATCCTTTTAAAAGAAGCAGAAAATTACAATGATGTAAGGCAAACTACTACTCTTGATCCAATCCTTAGTAGTCAGGAAACCCCACAATTAGCAGGGGTACTGCTGGACAGGATGGACAGTGTTCCCCCAGTCCATGTTTTTGAGACCACGTGTACCTAGATCTCAGGTGTGTTGTTAGAGCAAAACACATGGAAAGAACATCTCCCCTGCAGCAAGAAATCCCAAGGAAATTAACTGAACGTTGTAGCCATTTGGACGCTTTCAGATGTAGAAGCACCTATATGGAAGCCACTTTTACATAAAAGGCAATTCCATCCTTCCGGGAGTTGTACTTGAATGTCAGTTATGTGAGCCATGTTTATCATTTCAGTCCTTCTGATGCAATCCATGTATTGGTCTACTTCTGTGGTAAGATAATTCAGATGATGCTCCCAGATGCATGGTGTCATCTTACTGAAAGGTGGCCCTATGTGGATACTATTTCTCTTGCACTTTTGAAGAGTTTATTCAGACATTATATACCCTGTTCAGAGGTTCCCAAACTGTGCTCCAAGGAGCACTTGGTGGTCCGCAAAACATCTCCTAGTGCTCCATGAAGAGATTGGAAAGAAAAATACTACTGTCATTCGGTTTAGTAAATAAGTGCTAGGTGAAAAATTAGCGCTCTGTGACGAATTTCTCTCTTGAAAAGTGCTCCATGACTCAAAAAGTTTGGGAACCTCTGCCCTACATCATGCTTCAAGCACAGGCCAATCAAGGGCAATTGTAGCCTTCAATCTTTTTAAACTAGAAAAGTAATACTCCCTCAGTTCTTTGATTAAAGTCCTATATTGACAGACTATATATGAATATTAATTTTTTTAAGTTCTGAGGTTGTCAAATGGCAAGGCAAAGTTGTTTCCATTTAAAAAGGGGGGATAGGAACCCTACTGCATTGTGGGCCTCACTGTACCAGCCTTACAATCGATGCCTACAGCTTCCTTTACAATATTACATCGATGTTCAAATATTTAACAAGATATTTTCAAAAAACAAACCAAGTCTTAATTTAGGGCTTAAAGTAAGCATAATAAAATATTCATAAGCACTAACATTAAAACAGCGGAATGTAAAATGAGTAAAAAACTAAAATAAAGTTCAAGGTTTCATCTACAAAGCACTGTAACTCAATAACCCCGCTAAGCTTCACCACTGCCAGTACCTGCAATATAATCTTGCAAATTACTTCAGTGAGATGTAAATTTAACTCTCTCTGTACTCAGTAATTATGGGTATGATCCACAAATCACTTACAACAGAATCCTGTGTTTTAAAAATGGATTATTTCTTTTTAAATAGATGGAACTTGGATAGATTATGTGCGAGTACTCTAGCTAAACAAATTGCACTCCATATATATTTACCTGGATATGTATGAATCTGAGTGTTCAATTTATATCACACACAAATGCATACATATGCATATATACCCAGCCTATGCAGATGGCTGTATATGAATGAAAGCTATACAACAAAAGAAAAATGGAATGCCAGTGTTTTTCTTCTACAGCACATGTTAGTCTGTTTCTACTTTTATTTTGTCTAGATAATTTTTGCAGATATTCCAAAACTTAAAACTTAATCAATGGGGTTTAATTTACATTTTTTCGCTTACTGACAGATGTAACATCTTCAAAAGGAGATTTTTTTAAAAGTCTCAATACACTGTTCTAAATTCTGTACAATGTTAATGAAAAGACTGAAGCCTTTCTTTCTGTCTGGTAAATCAGAAACCTGCTCAAAGTTTCACTCACCTTTTCTGCCCTTACTTAAAACAGATACATGACTATTTATTAGGGTTGCCAGCCTCCAAGGACTAGCTGGAGATCTCCTTCTAGTACAACTGACCTCCGGCTGATAGAGATCAGTTCACCTGGAGAAAATGGCTGCTTTGGCAACTGGGCTCTATGGCATTGAAGTCCCTCCCCTCCCCAAACCCTCTCCTCCTCAGGCTCCGTCCTTAAAATCTCAAGGTATTTCCCAAGCCGGAGCTGGCAGCCCTACTATTTATCCAAAACTGTTTGGACCAGCTTGATGCAGGTGCTTTTTTTAAAGAGGGAGGAATAACAGAGATAGGGTTGCCAACCACCAGGTATTAGCTGGAGATCTTCTGCTATTACAACTGATTTCCAGCTGATAGAGATCAGTTCACCTGGAGAAAATGGCCGCTTTGGCATTTGGACTCTATGGCATTGAAGTCCCTCCCCTCCCCAAACCCCACCCTCCTCATGCTCCGCCCCCAAAACCTCCCGCCGGTTACGAAGAGGAACCTGGCAACCCTAAAGAGAGACAATTGCTTGGGCCTCACACATGGAAGGGGCCACATCAGGTTTGACAAATGATACATTAGTTCAGTATTCTAAATAATCCCATATTTTTCCTTCCATGGTATTAATTTTCCACAGTAGAAATGTAACCCAGCACTGGAAGTAAATTCAAAGGAGTCCCTTGCTCCCTTTATTGTGCCTTTGGCTTCAATGGAGAGAACTGCTCTCATTGTCCTACTTGGCCAGCAATTTTAATCAACACATCAACACATTAATCAACACCTTTCTTTCTTTCTTTCTTTCTTTCTTTCTTTCTTTCTTTCTTTCTTTCTTTCTTTCTTTCTTTCTTTCTTTCTTTCTTTCTTTCTTTCTTTCTTTCTTTCTTTCTTTCTTTCTTCCTCTTTTCCTTCAAATGACAGGACAATGAAGCTATCATGCCAGCCACCTCTACTCCTCCCTTTCAGCTCCTGAAACTATAAAGGAAGGCACCTTAGGGAATGAAGAGAGTGTTTGTCTGCCTGAGGAAGAGATTGTTTTCATCTAGAGCAAAGTTGTTGCCACCTGCTCTGCCTTGTGAATTAGTTTGTCGCGGGCAGATAATATTTGTGAAAGGTGATTGTTTTTATGGGTACATTTGTTGGTTTTGATTGACTGTTTTTTAAATTTTTTGGGTGTTCTTTGGGTCTGCATTGGGTAGAGAAAAGTGGGCTTTAAATTCCATAACTGGAATTTGCATAAAGGAATGTGTGTAATTGGAATTCCCTAAATAAATAGCAGTAAGGAATAGTGACGGGCTCAGCTCAAGTGCCTGACAGGCAATGTTGCCAACTTCCCCACCCCCACCCCAGAATCCCATTAACTTTAGATCAAAGAGTATTAATCATTAAGAGAATCCTATTTGCAGTAAGACTGCTATTTTGCTACTGAATCCAATAGTATTTTTGTCCCCTTTTTTCATAACATAAAATCTTAACATAGTGCTATATTAAATTCTGATGTCAAATACAGACAGCTTTGAAAAAGAAATGTATTCATATGTATCTTTTTTTTTCAAACTGAGGGAAAAAAATGACATTGACATGGGTATAGTTAGAAGGGAGGCCTCAAATGAACATTCAGCCTCAAGCATCTTAACGTCTTGAAAAGGATCTGTCTAGCCGCTTATCACAAACAAAAGCCATGATTCACATAAATGTCACATAAACAACCTGAGTAAAGTCAGCTTGAAATTTTCCAAGATCTTCCACTTTTCATTGTGTGTGATGAAACAGATTGCTACCTATGAAATCGTATGCCACAATAAGTCACTTAGGGCCCATTTCTACCCTCTGCTGAACACCAACATCAAAAGACAAGTTCAGTTGCTGGATTTCCAGTCATTGTACAAGGGAAGAGTGTGTCCTTTTGAACTGATGCTGAGAACTGGTTTCATAGGCCATTTATACTCGGTCATAAGATGCATGATCCCCATGGGAATGCTCCAACCCTTTTTTGCTTTCTTCATGATTTTCCCCTCTTTCGCCATTCACTGCACATCTCCTGCATGCCTGCCCCACTTTTCTAGGAACCTTTTTTATCACCAATTTTATTTTTGCCTCAAAGCCAAAGCGAAGCCATTCGAGGCAAACTTCATAAATAGGTTTATATTTGGGTTCATCTATCCCTGCCCCTCTCCCCCATGCAAGTTTCTCCTCCCACTCCTCCTCTGGCCAGCCTCCCTCCAACCCCTCCTCTCACACCCACCATCAGCCATCTTTCACTGTAGCATTTCAGCTAACACACGAGCGAGTAGAATTGCATTTTGATCTTTTACTTATTTATTTTGTTTTGTTTGTTGGAATATATGGCCTTTGCGGTGTCACTTAACTCCAGATCCAGAGGGGGTCTCAGAGAGTTAGCTAGATAGAGGGGACAGAGAGAGGAGGGTAATCTGAGAGCTAACCCCTCCCTCTCTTCCTGGCCTTTTGATGTTTTTAGACTGATATTCTCAGGGGACTTTCGATTTCCCTTAGATAGACTTCTCTCCTTGCAACTTTCCAAGCAAGATGCCGTCTGTTCCTGCAGACAGGCTTCCCATCCCCCACACAATGGGAGAGGGAAGGAACCAAGCTTTTCATACTGAGAAATTTAGTAAGTTAGATTAGTTTAGAGGGACTTGTATTGTCTCTTTACTATCACAAGTGCATTTTCACAAAAAAATGAGTTTTCAGTTTGATTAGAACAATGCCCCCTGCTTTCTTTTGTTTTCTTCCTCACGCGCATGCACACATGCAATCTTTCGCTGTAGCTTAGCCTAGCGCACTCTGCTAGTTACTTGGAATATCAGTACGCTAGATATTCCAACATAGTTAACTGATATATCAACAAAGTGATGATTGGCACAGAGGTGGGCAGTCCCAAGGTCCCACATACCAAGACGAGGGGGGGAAATGGCAGTGACTATGATCAGAGAGAACATAGCATGTGCAGATTCCTGTGTATTTTGTGATTACGTTGAAAGCATTCTCTGGCACTGTGGCGAGAGGCATTGAGTGCCAGCACTTTCTCTGCAAGTATTGTTTTTGTTAATATTTCGACAGTGTTTTATTGGGGGGGGGGAACGGGAAAAAATTGATGCGATGGTATGGCGAGCTTGATGAGTTTTCCACCTTGGGCACAAATGACCACTCATCTTTTGTCTAATAATGGGAACCTCATCCACCTTAGAGAATCCTCACCTTGCACCTAGTGAGCATTTTTGCGGACATCAAACACGTACATAGTAAATCCTGCCTTCCCCTGAGGGGGGGATTCTAGCACTGACTCTTGTGGCAACCTTTAATAAGCATTCTACTGCTCTCACCCCAGAGAACACAACCCCCACAGTGCCAGTGTTCCTTGCACGTGAGAGTAGCTGAGATGCCTAAAAGTGTAAGGGAGCATGGTCAGGGTATTGTTCGTGAGGTCTCCCATTACACCAGAGAGGATCAGCTAAGAAAATCAAAAGGTGCCGCAACACCCTTTTCAAACATTCGAAAAACTGACCTCCCCATTGTGGAAGGGGGGACGTGGAGCACAGAATATCCTCACTTGGAAGATATTCTTTGTTTTGTTATCTACTACAAAAAAGGACTCACTGGCCTGAAGAGCTCTGATCAGTTCATTCTGCATTGGGGGGGGGGGATGGCCACCCTCAAATTGCAAATGAATGGCCACACCATATGTAAGCGAGAGGGGGCATTCCCCACAATCGAATAAGAGGCATGGTGAGCGACGTAACCAGGAGGACATAGATGGGAATCACCCACAAGTGTGTTGAATGCCAAGCAGTTAGATTGATCAAGAATAACAGCACATTCCCATCAACCTCACAGTATCTCATTTTAAATTGCATCCATGAATAGCCGTATTAAACCATGGACTACAAAGATGTGCATCTAACCAGCTGCTAATTTATCCATGGATAAATGGCCATATACTCTGCTGTTGCAGCAGGCATAGTTACTATCACTCTGATCCTCAGGTAAATGACACCATGTTATGAAATTGTCACAGCATATAGGGGCTTTTCCATGGTAAGGATCCATCCATGTTCTCAGTATAGGATCATGAGGGCCAAAAGAGCAGCCCAATTTACCTAGTACTGGCTCAAACCTGAATCACAGAAAAAAGTCTAGCAAGAAGTGATAGAATGTGTTTGAAAGAAAAGTGAGCAGAGCAGAGCAGCTCTTCTGTCCTTGTGGCTTGGTTTCAGATACCCATGAAACTATGGTGAATTAAGCTAATTGTTAGTGTGATAATCTAAACATGGGTTACTCCATTGATGATAGTTAGTGCATCAAACCAGGATTTGAAACTATGGTTTGAAGATGGTTTATGAAGCACAGTTAGCCCTAGTTGTGGTTTCACATAACATACGAACATGGAAATTCTGGCTTAATCCTGGCTTATTCCACCTGCTGGGCCTCTGCCGGAGTGGGGGGTGGGGGAGAAAAAGACTGAAGGCAAATTTGAAATCAAACTTTGTTGAGGCAAAACTGTTCTCATACTTCAGACAATTTCTTCCTTGATTAGTTGTGTTGATCCTTTTTTATTACCTTTTATTTATCTATACCACATTGAAGGCTGAAACCTCTGGTTTCCCTCATCATCAGTTATGTGTAACAACCGAATCCATCCCAGCCCATTACACCAGGAATCACACCTCAGATATTTAGGACATAATTCACACCAAGCCTTTCTTTATTCCAATTCTTCTTCTTTCTCCCCCCCCCCTCAATGATATTTGCTATAAAAATGTCCAAAATGATTTTCTTCCCATAGCATCTGAAGAAGTAAACTCTGACTTAAAGAAGCTCCTGCCTGAATGAATCTTATTAGTCTTTAAAGTGTCGCTGGACTTTATTTTGCAACACAAATAGCTTGGGGACCAAAGAGGTTATGTATTGTTGTTGCACTGACCACTGGGGGACTTTAGGGTGAGCAGATCTGAATTTAAAATAAATCTGTTACAGTGCATTCCTGAGAAGCGCTGGTGGCCCGCACCAAAGGCCTTTGGAGGCCAGCGAAGGCCTACGCCGGTGCAAGGGCCCACAGCGACGGCATCCGGGTGGCGCATAGATGACGTTTGTGGCCCCAGCGCCAGTGTGCAGGGCTGGAAGCTGCCATGGCAGCGCCGGGCCCGAATGCTGATGGAGCCTGTCGCCGGAGTCTGAACAGGGGCAAAGGTCACGGCAGCATCCCGGGAGGCATTCCCGGAGCATCACTCTATCCCAGGAGGAGTTCCCGGAGTGTCACAGCTCAGGAACGCCCCCCTTTTTTGTCCAAGATACACCACCTTTTAGGCGGGGCCAAAACCTCCTTTTTTTGTCCAAGATACACCACCTTTTAGGTGGAGCCAACGCCGCTGCGTTGCCTCCTAAACCCGGCGCAGGCATTCCGGTCAGGAATGCACGGTAAGTATGCTTCCCCCCCCAGTTTATTATTAGTAAGAAACCAGCACTAAAGTTCTAAGTACCAATATAATGTGCTGTTCTCTGTTGTTTTACTAATCATATATGAAAACATGGAGGTCCAAATTAAAGATTTGCAACTTCAAAAGTAAGAAGACTTTGCAATTCTTGTCAGTCATTATGTTAGCTTAACATTTTTACAGCATTCATATGTTAGGGGTTGTTGTCTCATTATAGTTCTCCTGGCAAGTGTTACATGGCTACCTATCTCTTGTTCTTATGAATTATTTGGGTTTTTTCCCCCTCATGTGTCAATAATCCTCAAAAGCCCACTGTGTGGTGGACCTTTATTCCCTTGTGACAGCTGTCAAAATGTCACAATGCTTCACAATTCTTGCTGTGTCCTGGGTCCATATTTTAAGTTCTATTCATTTCATGCAGGTACAACAATGTGCAGTGCTTCAAACAAAAGTGTCATGAGACATGAATGCACTCGAAATCCAGAAGAATGACATACGAAATAACGGTGAGGGATAAAAACAAAAAGGGGGGGGAATTAAAAAAAATAGATTTTTACTGGCAAATGTGTGGAAGTATATAAATGCCTGGCTGGTTTTCAAGGCCATACATTAGAGTTCACACTGAATGCATAAACATAGTGTACAGGAGACCTTAATCAATTGTGGATTCATTTCTCACAGTTTCACTTGTTCACAGTCAGTGATTTGATTACATTGACACGGCTCCAACCGGCTTTCTCTCTCACTGTCCTCAAATCACCAGGAACTTTCCAAGCCAGAGTTGGCAACCTTAATTACAGGTCTGCATATCACTGAGACAGGCATAAAATGGATCACTCCATCCTTTTTTTAATTTTTTTTTCTTAATTTGACATATTGACATATAAAACAATATCCAATATTTAAAATATTAATAATACTAAAAAAAACAATTAAAGTTTCTAAATTAACAATAAATTGACTTCCCCCTCTCCCTCTTCCGTCTAAAAATAAATTGTATAAACTTTTGCTAACGGAACTAATCCCTTTACTATTTTAATTAACATACTTCTACCTAACATCCTTAAATCAATAATTAATATAATTAATATAAAATTAAGAAAGGTGTAAATAAGGGATTAGATCAAACGTTATTCTAAAAATGGTCCCTTCTTGAGGTTGAGCTAACCCTGAGGCAGAGCTACACTTGCTCATCTTGCTGAGGCAGGTGAGAAACTGCTGAACTGCTGCGCTTCCCCCCACATGTAACCAGCCCTCTAAAAGGTGTTTGGATGTTAGGGCAGCGTTTAAATAGGCTTAAAAACTAACAGCTGATAGGCTATTTTCCCTCCTGTGGCCAATCAGCCACCTGGCCATCATAGCTTATGATGCAGAGTCCTATGTGCGTGATGCCATGTATATACTCAAGGTTTGTTGAAGGGAGAACACCTCTCTTTTCAAACAGAAGTTCAATTTATGAATAACAAGACCAGTGTGGGTATTACATCTTCTCCTACCCTTCGCAGCCTTGTTATGTGGAAGTCACTTGCATATTTATATCTCCCCATGGGATTCAGTGAGAGCCAGCGTGTTGTCGTGGTTAAAAGCAGAGGACTCGAATCTGGAGAAATGGGTTCAATTCCCCAGTCCTCCACATGAAGCCTCCTGGGTGACCTTGAGCCAGTCACAGTTCTCTCAGAACTCTCTCAGCCCACGCAGAGGCAGGCAATGGCAAACCACCTCTTATGTCTCTTGTCTTGAAAACCCTACGAGGTCGTCATAAGTCAGCTGTGACTTGACGGCGCACATACTTCCTGGAAAGGAACACACTTAGGAGGGCCTATACGCTGGCTAGATGTGCAGCCCTACCATCTGCCATATTAGAAGGGAGATTTAAGAAGATCCCCAGGGTGGAGAGAGTTTGCCCGTGTAACACAGGGGAGCTGGAAACCATTGAGCATGTATTTTTTAGATGTCCCCTCTACAAGTCAGCCCGCTGCAATATTATTGACCCTTTGATTAGGGAAATGGCCTATGGTGATGAGGGTGAATGAGGGTTTCTGCTGGGAGACAGCTCACCAATCACCACCTAGGTTGCAAAATATTGTGCAGTAGCAATGAAGCTACGTCGCCTCAATGTACATCCTTAATCTGTGGAATTGTAAAACTGGGTGATTCCTAATTTTGTTGGCCTTGGTTGTAAACATCTACTCTGTATGGTTAGTTTCTGTTTTATCCATTTTATCTGGCATATTAGCCACAAATAAAATTTATTGTGACAGTGCACATGTGCACGCACGCACACATAAGATTCAATGAG
This sequence comes from Euleptes europaea, assembly GCF_029931775.1. Classification (NCBI taxonomy): domain Eukaryota; kingdom Metazoa; phylum Chordata; class Lepidosauria; order Squamata; family Sphaerodactylidae; genus Euleptes; species Euleptes europaea. The sequence continues at coordinate 60,337,661 of NC_079319.1, forward strand.
CACTTCCACATTCACAGTCTAGTTGCTCTGATCGAACAATTTCCTGTAGAGTTGGGAACTCTGTAGTGAATGTCAAGCTTCCATTCTGCAAGTGTGAAAGGAGGAAGCAGCTGCACATGAACCGAGAGATGCATGCTTAGAGCTACCATTTCCCACTGAAGTGGATGAGAAAGCTGACTCGCATCAGAGCATACACAGAGCTGTGGGCTGGGAGAAATTCAGTTTGGGTACCAGCCTTTCTCTCATTTCCCAGCAGCTGGGCTTAGTAACATATATTAGCTTCTGGGAGATTTGTTTCTCAGTGCTTCTAAATGACAAATCGGACAATGAAAAGCATTCCACAAATGTATCCTTTCAATATTCAAATATGCGCTTTTGCCAGCATTAGAAATAGCATTGAGTACTAAATTTAGAAACTCGTTTCTAGCATGTGCAATAGAGACTTCTTGGGTATAATCTTTCTTACATGCTTTGTAAACTGTCTATACAGGATTTATATAGCTATCTGTGCTATGCACTGTAGTTTTAACCCTCTAATTTGCTGCTAAGTAGTGGAATTGTATTGATTCGGCATCTGTTGCACTGTAAAGTGGTGTGGCCTCATTGATTTAAACCTGTAAAATGCTACTGGAATAAATATGACTTTAAAAAAATCTTAATAATTAAATTCACTGATTGAATTTCAGGGGAGTAGGTCAGCCACTGATTGGTTGAAGAATGGACTGATTCATCACATTTCTGATACATCTTTCCCCGCTAAAGTACGGAAAATGCATTTGATAAAATGTTAACAAAAGTAACGTCAAGGTCAAATCTCCCACTGAGTTCAGCCATAACCAAATTTTAAAAGCTGGTAAGCCCAACTGATTTAAGTGTTTTATATATATTTGTTATATTCACTTTGAAATTTTGTAAAATCCATTGGAAAACCATCATAGGATTTCCCAAAATTCTGACTTACTTACAAACCACTTGTGCTGGCATGGAAACTGGCTAGATGGTCAGCAGTAGAACAGAATGATAATCATGAGAGAGGGGGATTAAACAAACAGTTTGTGAACAAACAGATCACTCACTATTCAGTCATGACCCTGCCAAGTTTGTATCCAGTTCCTGCCTTACTAGACAATGGGGTGGGTCCAGCCACCTTTTCCTACTCCATCTCACCTAATTTCTCTTCTTACCATAGCATCCCACCTATCCGTCTTTGTAGGTCCCTTGATCCCCAGCAAAGCTTTTTTGGTGGTCAAAGAGAACCCCTTCCTCCCTTTATCACCAGCAGAAAAGCAGGCTGGATCCAACCCATTGTTCACCCATTTCTAACGTTATGGAGAGTCACGTACACATTTTAAAGCTGCCACCCTGGTCACTATGCTGCTTAAGTAGGGTTGCCAGCTCCAGGTTGGGAAATACCTGGAGATTTTTGGGGTGGAGCCTGAGGAGGGTGGGGTTTTGGGAGGGGAGGGACTTCAGTGCCATAGAGTCCAATTGCCAAAGTGACCATTTTCCCCAGGTGAACTGATCTTTATCCTCTGGAGATCAGTTCTAATAGCAGGAGATCTCCAGCTAGTACCTGGAGGTTGGCAACCCTATGTATAAACCTGCAGCTATTGTGTTTGTCAGTGCTTCTAGTTTGGGCACCAGTGGCCCTCGGTCACTGACATAATTTTTACTTGTGCTGCACTGTCCTCCCTTCGTGCCAGAGAACAGCACTGAGCCTTACGTTTTGCTGCCATTGCACAGAGACACATTGAGTCCGGCCATTAATGTGTTAATTAACGTGTTGTGCTTGGATTTTCTGCACAGATTTGCTAGAATGAGTCTTAGAACAGGAAGAAATGAGAGGATTTGAGAAATGTGAGCCAACTATAATCAATGGCTGGAGTTTGGTTGCACCTATCAGATTGCACTGGGATGCTGTTTTCTTGCTTGCCAAAATGTGCTATGTAATTTTACCCTTGAGGGGTAAACTAGAGAGAGTTTGAAGGGAGGCAAACACCAAATCCTGGATGTTTGTCTCATGCTACATTTCCTTTATTTAGCAATTAGGTAGAGTGTTGCTTTCAAACACCAAGTAAGCTGATAAAACAGTGTGAATGGGTGGTTTATCACTTTCTTAACAAAATATTGATTTGGGGCATCGTTTAAAAGAAATCACAAGCAAGGATTCTAATGGTGTGATAAAGGGGAGGGGAGCTAAGCTTGGACACCCAAGTTTATCGCCTGCAGAATTAAAACTAGTGCAAAGCAGTTCTATTTTTTCCCTTTCCCTCTTAATGAAATATATTCACACATGAAATAATTCGGTGTAACTTAATAAATGTTTCAGCACCGTTCTCCTCCATGTAACAGTCTTGTAGTTTATGTCATTACGGCCTACTTTTCAACAGGAGAATGTCTTAATTTTGAGTGTATCAAATCTAATCCTACGGTTTATTGTGGGCAACCCCAGTTGGTCGTGTTCGAAGGCTTTCCCTCCTTTTCTGAGGACAAGAAGTTGCACGGCTGCACTGCTGGTGGCCTGAATCACCTCAATTTGTTCTAGCAATCACAGGCAGCTGCTCCATGTGAAAAGAGCGTGGACCACTGAACAGAGCATTAAAACTGACCTCGGGCTGTATGTGAAAAGGCTCTGCCTTTTCTACTCGGCCACTGGACCATGTGCAAACAGATTTGCCGAGGTACAAAACGCTCCAGTGATTTAAAGCGAGTTTTCGTCTCTCTTTCTCTCATTTTCCCTTTCAGAAACGAAACAGGACAGAAGACCGACTGGGGACAATCTTAGCAACATCTGTTGCCTTTCACTTGTGTCTTGGCTGAGGACAATATCTTTTCAGAAAGTATTGACATGCAGGAGAAAAGGGGGGAAAGGGCTTCAAGAGAGAAGCGTCAGGACATGTTTCCCAACACACACAGTTGGTCCCTTTTATAGGGTGTCCATCAGAATTCTTTTGATGGACAAAAGGCTCCCCTTCTCCCTTTCCCTTCTCCCTCCCCTTTCTGGTAAAAAATGTCTGAAAACAAATCTTGAGCCAATTACAAAGTCCAAGTGGGCTGTGCGGCGCTGCAGAACAGTTAAAACTGCCTCCTTTGGGTTTAATTCTTGCAAAGAAAGGGTGCTTTGACAGCCCTAATCTGAAACACACTTAATGAGAAGTGTGAAGAAATTTATGCTTCACATTGGTTCACATCTGTTACTTTTTAAATTTACTCATTAATTTAAGTTGGCTAATCATCGCTCGCTCGCAACTTCACTATTTTAACACTTGTACTGTGAGCGTTATGCTATTATTTTAATTGTTTAGATGAGTTTGGTGTCCAGTTCCTCTGTCGGGTATCCCAGCCCCTCTGTTCCACCACTTCCACAGAAAGGAAATAAAATAAGCATTCCTTTGATATAACTCTAAGAAATAAACAGTTGTCTGCTCCCCCCCAACCCCCACACGTTGCTTTTCACAGGCAATTTTGCTCAGTCCATCCATGACATGCCTTCATAAAAATGACAGATGAAGCAGCTGAGTAACTGGTGGGTATATTATCCTCCTGCAGGCATCTGCTGCTCGGGAAAGCACCTATTCTATTGTTGGCCTTAGGACTGAGGAGTAAATTCTATATCATACAAGAAGCCATTCTGAAACCCATTCTGCTGCTCTGGAGATAATCGGAGGAAATTAAATGGCAACCTACCCGAATGAGAGCCAGTGCCAAAGCAGCGGGCTTACAGAGATTAGCAACCAAGATGTCTAGGTGCCAAGATCAAGCTTTAAATAAACAGGAAAGTGTCACCATCCTTTCCAAGAATATATATGCAGATACCGAGGGTTTAACACACTGTGGAATGCCTTTTGCACCACATTCTTGGAGAAATAGCATTATGTAGGTCATGAGTATTTTTGAGTATAGGTTTCTCAAGCTGTGTCTATTTCAGACTTGAAATAATTTATTTCTTAATGTCTCGCTCTTAGGCCATCGTTACTTGCACACCTAGGAAGAAGAAGAAGAAGAAGAGTTGGTTTTTATAGGCTGACTTTCTCTACCACTTAAGGAAGAATCAAACTGGCTTACAACCACTTTCCCTTCCCCTCCCCACAACAGACACCCTTGAGGTAGGTGGGGCTGAGAGAGTGTGACTAGCCCAAGGTCACCTAGCTGGCTTCATGTGTAGGATCAGGGAAACAAATCCAGTCCATCAGATTAGTACCCACCGCTCATGTGGATGAGTGGGGAATCAAAACCGGTTCTCCAGATCAGAGCCCACCACTCCAAACCACCACATTTAACCACTAGGAGGCTTTGCTGTCACTTTTATCATTGCTAGCATGCCATACGTCTGAAGCCTTCTGCTCACATGGGCTCCTTCAGATGTCATGGTAAGCAACTATGCAAGAAATGCCCCTCCCAAGGGTTCGCTTGCATGTTTTTTTGACAATGGCATCTTAAGTACCTGTGTGGACAGCAGTCTTCACCTGAAGCAGGGGGAACAACTGGAAAGATGGAGTCAACCACACTTCCCAAGGCATGTGTTAAATGTATTACTTGGAAGTAACCCCAAAAGAACCCATTAACATTTACTCCTAGGCAACTCCACCCCCCTTGAGAGCATGTCATCAATAATGGGGAAAAGGAAGATTCCTGCAATCAACTTTGACCATTTTACATTGTGTGTGTGTGGGGGGGGGGGGAGTACTTTGAATACATTTTTCCTCCGAGAAAGACAAGCAGACAAATAGCAGACAAGACAATAAGCAGAGGCTTTGTTATTTGTCAGATAAGAGAATGATTAAAGATCAGGTTGGAAGGGAGATTTCCCCCCCTTTATATTATGAACAATATTATCACTGGTGATACAAGAATTTTTTTACCGGGGGAAACAGAGACTTCGCCTGTTGATGTTTATCATGTGCCTAGTGAAAAGCTTAGCGTGATGGGTAATGTGCATGTTGGGAGGGACTTATGTTATGAGAGCCTATGGCAGGGACTCTATGCGCAGAGATGTATTGCACCTTTCTGTAGGGCTCCTATGACAGAAGGCCAAGCCACACAGTGACAACGGTGGAAGGCATAATTATTTGTTTATTTTGTTTGTTTATTTAAAGCATTTATTAGCCGCCTTTCTTCCTTATGGAGCCCAATGCGGCTTATAAAATAGATAAAACACATAAAATACATTAAAAACACAAAAACCCCAAATCTAAAAGCACAGCTCAGGACTGCAATTAAACTTACCCAAATGAGGTCCTAAATAAAACCACCTTAAGCTTGTTCCATAGGTGTGGTGCAGCTGTTGAAAAGGCTTTCTCTTGTGTACCCACCAAACAAGCTTCTTTGATTGATGGAACAGTCAGGAGGGACTCTCCCTGTGATTTTAATTTCTGGTCAGGAACATATGGGAGAAAATGGTCATTCAGATACCCCAGTCCCAAGCCATGTAGGGCTTTAAAGGTCAAAACCAACACCTTGAATTGGGCAAGGGAGTGAACGTAAGAACATAAGAACATAAGAAAAGCCAAGCTGGATCAGACCAAGGCCCATAGTCCAGCAGTCTGTTCACACAGTGGCCAACCAGGTGCCTCTAGGAAGCCCACAAACAAGACATATATATGTTCCACAGCAAACAATATATTCCGCATGCTCCTCTGATCCTGGAGAGAATAGGCATGCATCACAACTAGTATCCTTTTTAACTAGTAACCATGAATACCACTCTCCTCCACGAACATGTCCACTCCCCTCTTAAAGCCTTCCAAGTTGGCAGCCATTACCACATTCTGGGGCAGGAAGTTCCACACTTTAACTATACATTGTGTGAAGAAATACTTCCTTTTATCAGTTTTGAATCTCTCATACTCCAGCTTCAGCAGATGACCCCATGCTCTAGTATTATGAGAGAGGGAGAAAAGCTTCTCCCTGTCCACTCTCTCCAAACCATGCATAATTTTATAGCCCTCTATCATGTCTCGCCTTAACCGCCTTTCTCCCAAGTTAAACAGCCCTAAACGTTTTAACTGCTCCTCATAGGGCCGTTGCTCTAGTCCCCTGATCATTTTGGTTGCTCTGGATTGGTATCCAGTGGTATTGCTGTTAATATCGAAGTAACATGATCCAGCTGCAGGCTGTGAACACTGTTCAAGAGTAGCCTCAAGTAGAGGTCATTGCAACAGTCCAGTCTAGATGTAATTAAGGCATGGATCACTGTGGCTAAATTTGACTGACCCAGGAATGGACATAGTTAACACATCAGCCTAAGCTGGGCAAAAGCACTCTTAACCACCACAGCCACCTGGTTTTCAAAGGTGACTGTTGTGTCATGTGGCACTCCCAAGCTGTGAACCTGGCTTTTCAAGGGTAGTATAACCTTATCCAAGAAAGGGGAGATCTCAAGTCCCAGGTCTGCCTTTCTACTAACCCAGAGAAGCTCTGACTTGTCAATATTAAGTTCCAGCTCGTTCACCATCATCCAGCCCATTACTGACTCTAAGCACTAGTTCAGAACAGCAACAACATCCTTGGAATTTGGTGGAAAAGAAAGGTAGAACTAGGTATCATCCAGATATTGGTGACACTGCAGGACAAACCTCCTGATGATGTCATCCAGAGGCTTCCCGTAGATATTATATGCCGACTTTCTCTGCCACTTAAAGAAGAATAAAACTGCTTTACAATCCCTTCCCCTCCCCACAACAGACACCCTGTGTAGGTGAAGCTGAGAGAGCTCTAAGAGAGCTGTGACTAGCCCAAGGTCACCCAGCTGGCTTTGTGTGTAGGAGTGGAGAAACCAACCTGGTTCACCAGATTAGTGTCCTCCGATCAATTGGAGGAGTGGGGGATCAAACCCAGTTCTCCAGATCAGAGTCCACAGCCCCAAACCACCGCTCTTAACCATTACACCACGCTGGTTCTCTTAAGTAGTGAATTAATCACAGCAGGATTTCATGTGGTCGGAATCCAATTCTCTGGGACTATGATGTAAAAGCCCCTGGACCACATGAAACAACTAAACTGGAAGATTACTTGCGGACATAATGGTGGCAGAGAAATATTGCCTTTTTGCTGCCACCACCGCCACGGAATAGGTTCTACTATGGGTTCTATGTCATGTTTGATCAATCATGCTCTGACTGTTGTGCCAGCAGTGCTCTAGCTGTTGTCCCCCCCCCCCATTTCATCATCATCAGAGACTCGGTGTGTGTGTGTGTGTGCAGAGGAACGATTGTGTTAAAAATCCAGGCCATTTCATACCTTTAATTCTTTTTTGTCACACTTCAGTGATAAAAAATGTTGAAAATTTTTTAATACAGATAGATAGTTGCCATTATTATGTGTTGACTGAACTGTTATTGAACCTTCTTAGTGAATAGAAGGTTCTTGTCATGTAAATGAACTGGAAGCAAGATTATCAACAAGGGCATTTGCTCACAATCAAATTAAATAAGCCCTAGCCATGTTTACTTAGCACAATATTCCTGAAATCATAGCATATCAGCAGGAGCACATATTCTCTCTTCATGTGATTAATTAGTGTGGGGATACTAACATGCTGCTGTTTCTTCATTCCAGAACACATACAGCCACAAAGACATAAAAATGAACAAGTAAAGGTGTCTGAGCCCCATGGCGCAGAGTCCTGTGGTGCAGAGTGGTAAGCTGCAGTACTGCAGTCCAAGCTCTGCTCACGACCTGAGTTCGATCCCGACAGAAGTCGGTTTCAGGTAGCCGGCTCAAGGTTGACTCAGCCTTCCATTCTTTCGAGCTACTAAATTAGTACCCAGCTTGGTGGGGGTAAAGGGAAGATGGCGGGGAAGGCACTGGCAAACCCCCCCGCAAACAAAGTCTGCCTGGTAAACATCGGGATGTGACATCACCCCATGGGTCAGTAATGATCTGGTGCCTTTTTAAAGGTGTCTGAAAAAATGGAAGTTTGTTGGGTGAGGAACAGATAGGTCATTTATGCTTGGTAATTAGCCGCACACTCCGGGCTGAGTTGGCCCGTGGCTTTTTTGGAGTTCTTCACAATTACTCCTCACTTCAGAAGTCACTGCAAAGCCAGCACACCCTTGCCTCAAATTTCTAGGGAGCCCTTTTAGAGTTACCTTTTAATTTTGATTTGGCTCCGCTGCTAAGCAGCCACTCTAGACATCTTGAAGAATCACAGCCCCAAAGGTTCTGTGATTCTGCCCCTCTCCCATCCACTTCTGTCTCCCCTCCCCTTGACATGCCTAGAAACCTTTTTCTCTGATGGAAGCCATTTCACCATTCAGGTACACACACCGCAAAACCTCCCCTCTACACAGCTCCAGGGTTTAGACGCTTTAGTATTCACCGGTCGCCAAAAACATGCTCCACATTCACGAAGGATGATTGTCTTTTTAACTGGGCAAATGAACTCAACGGGAGTAGGTGGTTGCACGGCCAGTAGCCAAAATTCCTGGCTCTACCCGCAAGGTGGGGGTGGTGTTGAATTGTGGGGAAAAGAGGCATTGTTCAAAAAGGCAGGAGTAAACAGGTGACCCCTTGACCCAATGACCAGCGTGTGGTGCGTGATCTGGGGTGGCCAGAAAATGGAGTCTGAAGCTTGGAATGACAGAATTGACCAATAAGTTAGGATGGTGTAGGATTCCGAGAAATGAATGTGAATTCTCACTTGTGTTCAATCTATACAGTGTGATATGGCAAAAGAATAGTAAGAAAATGATTTAAAAAAATATTTTCCAGGCAAAAGCAATAACCTTGGAGGGTGCTCTTTTTATCCGTGCTCCTCTATGCTGCTCCCCAACCCAAACATAACAGTGTAATACAACTCCAAAATAGTAATTATACCCCCCCCCGAAAATAGACAAGTTTCACTGTGAACACTACCTCAACCTCCATAGCCTGAACATTTAAAAACTGAATCGTGTCGATCATATGGATTATAATGCAGCGATATATTGCTGGTTTTGCTCCCAATTTTTTTTTTAATTACGTGTTTGCATGAGGGGGCTTGCACATCGGGTGACAATCAAATGGATGGGCAGATATTATGCGCTCCTTTCGCACATCATAAATGATTCATTGGAAGGAATACAGTCCCCCCCCCCCTCCAAAGAGGAACTTCTTTCCCTCAGGGTACTTGGTAGAGCGCTATGCAAGCAGCCAACGGGCAGGAAAAGGGGCAGGGATTTGTGGCCACCTGAGATGTAATTATGGCGGAGGGAGGGCCACAATGATGGAACCCCAACCCAAGCGGAGTGGAATACTGCGGGCTTGGTTGTTAATGAATAACCTCAGCCTCGTGCTTTCCCCGTTAACTCTGCGCCCATGAACAGGCGTTTTATGGTCCAGCTTATTAAAGTCTGCTTCCAGCGAGCAGCAAAGTCTTCCCTGCATAAATGACCATCAGTTGGTTGTTTCCCCACTGTTGCTTAAACTAATGCACAGTGATATGTGTTCTACTTGGTGCCCATTTGGGGAATGAAAAAAACCCTGGGAGCATACAAGCACATTTTTAAACATTCAGAAAATGGCATCTACTAGGAGCAAAGTCACCATAAATGACATCACCCACAAACAACCAATAGGCATCCATGACATTTGCCAGTGGATATGCTATCAGGAGGAAGAATCACATTTTCCTAGGTAAAAAAATATATATCTATTTCAAGCAGCAGAAGTTAAGCCTCCAGGGAAGATGTCTGTGTGGTGCATAACAGATGGGTAACAACCTGACATTTATTGTTCTAATACCCAGTTGTGTGAAAAGCCCCACATGATAAGCTTATCACTTGATAACACCCACCTGAATTTTTTAACAGTGACATCTCAGCACAATTAAATCAATAAAGAATGTAACTGGGATGTTGTTCATGAGTGAGAAGAAGGGAAAGTGCTCATGTTTTTCTCTGAACAATGTTTTGCACAAAGGGAACTGCAGGTGAAATGAAAGACAGGGCTTTCCTTTGTTGATAAATTTTTATTTGTAAGGCAACCATTCCAGCAGGATACAAGAGGCATGCTTTTGGGTACCTACATTCCCTTATCCAGCATTCTTATTTCTGGAGATTATTTGAATTCCTGTTTTACTGTGACAGTGTTTCCACTATCACTCCACTAGGACATCTCCACAAATTGACCCTGTCAATATGATAGAGTAAGAGTCCTCTAAACAGTGGCCTAACCATTAAGCAAGCCCTTAACCACATAGGAAATAGTGCTCACTACTTCTTACAGAAGTACTGAAGTCATGATGACCTTCTTAAAGGTCTTCCACACAGAAGTGTCCTTTAGCATTTTGCCTGCAAAAGATCTGGTATTCCCTAGTGAGCTTAAATCGCCTGGTATTTCTTCTACGGTGAGCCTATTATGTCTCCCCAAATACCACCAGCTTCACCATACAACTCACATAAATGTTAATGCCTCAGAGAAGAGGTACTTTCCTCAAGTCTTTTCTTCCTGTTATTCTGTTCTTTTTTCCCTCCACGGCTGTTCCAGACCTTAATTAATACTTGCTTATTTTTCAAGTTATTCTTTTAAAAATATCACAAGATACATACATGTACATTTGCATGAGTTGATTTCCTTGTACAGATACAGGGCACAATACAGGATTTAATTTGTGGATTTAATTCTCTGGTGCACACACAGAGTTTTCTCATTGAAGGGTGCAGCTATGTACAGATATATTATTGCATTAAATATAATTTGCCCTCCATTGAAGGATGAAGGAAAATGCTCAGGTCACTGTAATAAACATAATGTATGAACTGTTATTAATAAACCAATAATAAATTAGTATTTGTTGTAGGGTCAGATAAGCATGCAAGTTTAATATTACAATGAATGAATGCATAAATGGGCATGGAAACAATAAGGCACGTTCAGATTATAATGAACTATTAAGTGGTAGTTCAGTTCTTTGCAGGAGGTTTTTACCCTTTTTCCTGACAGGTATTTTCTACTCTTTTGAGAAATGTGAATGGAGAAAATAAGTGGAGATGGAAGACAGTCAAAGCACGTGCATCTGTTTGATTTATAGTTATATCAGTGTGGATATGGAAATAGATTGCATTCTCACTTCTCAGAGTGAAGGTCATATATTCAAGTCACACACATGGATTTGGGCTAGCACATAATGCAGTAGGAGGAGTGTGTGTGTCGGTTTGGAGCAGCTCACACTTCTATAGGTACTTAGGAAGAGAATATGGATTAAGGATGGAATATTTCTGATGGGACATGAAATGGCAGCTTTCATTTGGTAACTGAAAGATAAATATCCTGAGAACTTTTCCTTGCGGTACCAGAAAACTAATAAAGGTTTAAGCCAAAGTTCCATCTTCTGCAAGGGGACAAGCACACCTGTTGTGCTTCCCACTGTAGATCCCTCATAATATTCTTGAGGATCATTTAACCCTCTCCTTCCCATGAGTTATTTTTAGGGAAGCACAAGGGTTCAAAAGGAAAGGGAAAACATCGTTTTTACAGGGGGGAGGTGGATTTAACTTGATGCATGGTCCAGTAATATATTATAGTTTTCCATGCAATTTTAACATTTTGGACTGCTTGGATCATATATTGTCCAGAATGAGCTGCAGGGATCATCTCTTCATTGCTAAAGTAACTTAGTTATCACTGAGCTACTGGCCATAATTCAAGGAGTTAGTTTTTCTATTTCAGTGCCTTGGGTCAGGAAGGAATTCCATTCACACATTTGGCCATCCCATGTTCTAACATCAGAAGTCTTTACTCTGAGTGTCAAAGACAGAGATAGTTAAGCTTTTGGTCATCTTAAACCCATCCCCCCAATTGTTGTTTGGTATTTTATTGAGTATGTTTAGAATTTTTTTAAAGGGACAAGGTATAAATAACATAAACAGGTTAATAAATCTGATCTGCTGAACGGAGTCATGTGTTCCTAATCCACACCTATCTTTCCCTATATTCTTCAAAATCTTGCATGGGTGTTGGACAGTACATAAGATCCCATTATGTTTCTCCCATCCATTCTTAACCTGCAACCTGTTACTCCAGTAGTTCTTTCTTGCTCTTTCTCCCCCCCTTTTTTAAAATTTCCTCACTGCTGGCAATAATTGAAGAAAGACACCAGAGATGAGCCAATCCCGCTCTTTCCAGTTCCAATTCAAGGGAGAAGACACATCCTTTTAAATGCTGGGCTTAAAATATCAGGCTACTTCATTAGGATTTGAAAACTGAAGGTTGGTTTCAATTTAAATTATAGCAGCAGCAGTTGGTATCTCCTTGTGAATGCCCTGCCCAACAGCTATCATTCAGTAAATCTGATTACTGCAATATACAAGGGTTTTAGTTTATGCTATTCCTCTTCCACCAAACTGGAAATGTGAGACCTTGTAAGAGCAGAACAGTTTCTTTCTTTTGGCATATCCAGGGGAGTAAAGGTCCCTGCCTACTTCCTACTTGAGGTCTCAGTAATCTAATAGATCATCTTGATCCTGCCTGCCATATCATGATCAGAGAATTGATTGTTCACCAAAACATCTAAATGCATCCAACTTCAAATGAGACCATTCACATGATTGCAGATCACTTTCTTGCAGATCACCTTCAGATCACCTTCCATGCCCTTGTTGCCTTCCACTGTCACTTCCAGTAGTTTAAAAGCAGTTACAAGGAAAAAAGGTTGTTTTTTTTTTAAAAGATAGGACATACTACCTAGGTGTCTCTGTATGCCACTGGTGTCTGTCCATAAACCTACCTAATCTGGGTTGTGTGATCACTTCAGGACAGATGTTCCTAACAGTGCAAAAGAGTGTATCCTCTATACAGTTATTTAAAGGATACATCTGACTGCAACAAGAGGGGATGAACTGTAATTCCGTTTGACAAGTAATTTAAAGACCTGAGCCTGACTTCATGGATATATTCCTTTTCTCTGTTAATTAAAATTCAACAACAAAAAATTAGGTTCTATGATCAGGACATGAAAGCAAGGGAATCTGATCAAGATAAGTTCACCTGATAAACATATTTTTTCCAAAAGTCTCAGTATCCCTACTTCCTTCATGCTCCATTGTGATCTATAGCAGCAGACAGACCATGAGACTTTGCGTACCAGTCTGGTGAAAAGTCATTGGTTCAAATCTTGTTGGAACAATGAACTCAGAAGTAAGTGTTAGGCAAACTACTGTTTGATCCCCCTACTTGTCGTAGGACGACACTAACCCACTTTTCATAGCTGTTGTAAGGATTACTAAGGCAATGCATTAACAATGCTTTGAATGGTCAAAACCTTCTACATCAGTGCTGAGTATTGTGGTCGCTACTATAACACTTTCTGATATAAAAGGTATAGTATTTAAAATGTGTTCCCTTCTCACCAGTAACACTGGAAGCTTTGTATCTAAATATAAATGTGAAATTTCATCCATTTGATCTCATCTGAAAAGGCTGTGTTCTGCAACATGTGTGGTATCTGTTTTGAAGATGTTTCTCTTCTTGAGCCTTCCTTTTGAACAGTTGGCCAACGGTTCTCCCTTTTCCTAAAAAATGTGTTTGAAAGACAGAATCAGCTCCTGTGGTTAATTGCAAATCCTCTTCTATGAACAGAAGCACACAGGTATGTTGCAAGCTTTTTGTGACTGAATACATCCTATGATAATGTAACTATGGCCTTCGGTTTGAGATGGGAAATTTCTTGTAGTTGTTATCTTCAAAACATTTCTCCCTGAATTCATTGCACTATAATGTTGCATTGTCTGTCTCTACCCAGAGGGCCACATCAAAAACATACACCTCAAAAAAAAGGGGGGTGGGAAAGGTTAGGAGACAAGGTAGGGATCATACTAAAGCTGTTCTTTGATTTTACACTTAGTGAAATATCAGGGTATGTATTTAATGTTTCAAAGCTACTCAATTCAAAACTGACATATTTGATTTTCTGAGTGTTTAGGGGGAAAAAACCCACCCATGCCTGTTTTCCTTTTTTTATAGGAGGAAAGTGCTTTATTCTTGAGATATTTTGTTATGTGTTGCCACAGTTCACAATGTGCTTTGCATTAAAGAACTACATTTAATTAGAAATCTACATACCAGCTTTGCTCTTTGAAAATGTGTCAAAGCTTTGAAGAAAAGGCTAATTTGCTGAAAAAAGGCAAATCAAAAGGTAACACTGGTCCAGGTTGATTTCGATGAGCTCTCCTTGGTTGTGATCTGTGTTTTTAAGAACAGTTTTAAAAAAAACAGGTTTAAAGAAAATGTCATATTGACCCCACCTGTGTCAGTATTGCTATATGCCAATTATTTGTATAGCAGTGCTCTTTCTGGCTGAGAGGACTGAGCTTTTCTTCTTAATTAAACAATTTAGAAATGCAGCAAAAAGTTGGGATTATTCTTGAAAAAAAGAGCCATGACACTCCCTCCCCCTTCTGTGGCTTTATCAAAGGCAACCAGCAATATTTTATCAGGTAACACTTTCCCGCTGGAAGACGTCATTGGATCCCAGGGACACCCCCTACTTGACCCAGGCATGGTTGCACACTGTAATTATGCTATCAAAACTGTGGATACTTGAAACTTGCCTAATTTACTTAATGTTTACATCATTCTTACGTGCCCTTCTTTTGTTAGACCATAATGTGAAGTAAACTTTGAAGTAGAACCAATGTTGTAGTTCTATTTGAATGTTATCTGTGATGAGTTCTCTGCTGCCCTGGCTGCCAATCCAACAATAGACTCTCCAAGAGAGTTCATTCTTGTGGCCCAACAGTGCATAAATTACAGCTGGAACACCTCGGGGACTGAGAATGTCATTTTGACAGTATCCCTGTGGCAATAAGTAAAATGGGACCCAACTCATCTTTGAAAGTGATGTTGGATGAAGTCATCAGAACATATCTCTTGTCATTTTGGGATGGGATGGTAGAACCATCATTACCTAAACGACTCTGTTAGAGGCATGGAAATCCCCCAGTCAAACTATGCTTCTTTAGAAACAATTTCAATTTATTTCATTGGATTTTATTTTCAACTAAACAGGTGTAAGATCACATTCACTCATGCTTTTATCATCCCTTTTCCATTTTAGATGATTCCTACTCGATCAACTGTTTGGGTGATTTTGAACATTATATTTATTGTGAGCTCTTCAAGATATTCTTAAAGAAATCATCTTTTTTGCAGGACTGTTACATTTCTTTAGCAAACCAGTCCTTTGATTCTGGGAAAACGTTATTCACATTCCACACACAAAACCAGATAGCATTGCCACCAAGTATGACAGTGGGTATGTGAACGTGATTGTGAATGCCACAAGTCCCTGGCGGTTAATATTCATGATACACACATGTGACACACATCTTCCAATCATGTGCTATGATTTTCACTTGCAAGGATATGATCTGGAATAAGAATGTTACCTCAGCAGTGAATAGCTCTCTCTCTCTCTATCACTCCTGAGCAGCAAAAAGACTGCCTACTCCCGTTTCACAGGGATGAGATGTACAGCTTCTAGGGATGGGTAAGGGGGGCAGTTAAGGGTACATATATGAACATATGAAGCTGCCTTATACTGAATCAGACCCTTGGTCCATCAAAGTCAGTATTATCTACTCTAACCGGCAGCGGCTCTCCAGAATCTCAGGCAGAGGTTTTCCACATCACCTACTTGCCTAGCCCCTTTAACTGGAGATGCCAAGGATTGAACCTGGGACCTTCTGCATGCCAAGCAGATGCTCTACCACTGAGCCACGGCCCCTCCCCAGGGTACAAAGAACGGACTCTGTGCAAAAGAAAGCTGAACAAGGACAAACTGAGAAGTCTTAAAGGACAAATCTATAAAGCAAGAAAGTTCCCAGTTATGTGATTGAACAACCGAAGAAAAGCCAAGTGCCAAAAATATGTATTTGACGATACTGGTGTAGAAGTAACCTAAAAGGGTGGGAGAGAAAGATGTAAGCCAGGGGTGTCAAACTCATTTGTTATGAGGGCCGAATATGACAGAAATGTCATTTCGTTGGGCTGGACCATGCCTCAAGAGTGGGTGTGCGTGGCTGCCTTGTCTGGCTCGCGGGCCAGGTAAGAGCTCTCAAGGGTCTGGATTTGGCCCGAGCCTTATATTTGACGCCCCTGATGTAAGCTATACTGGGACAGACACCACAGAGGCTCAACTCAGACCCAGCTGGCAACTCTAGCTTTGGGAAGTGATGATGGGCATAAGTCATGTCCATTGCCTTCTCCCATGCTGCCTGCCCCAGCAGCAGCACCAGTAATGTAGGGGCTTGCCTCTGATGCTTGGATGGAGAAATGGTCATTCCCCTGTCTGGCAAAGATGCTGGAGACTGCCTACCATGTGCCAAGGCTATTTGCATTGCTTTTTAATTCCCCAAGTTGCCATTCTCCTTGGTTTTTGCTTGCTTCATTTTTTGGAGCTGTTCTCGATCACTCTTCTCTTTCTTGTAAGTAACTGCTGGGGAAAAAAATAACATTAAAAACATGTCAGTTTTAATGGTGTGCAAATAAAGACTCATGGGCTCATTTCTCACAAAATGAAAATGGGGATATCTGAATCAAAGCTGCAAGCTTGAAACGTTCACACTTGTCCCTAGAGAGGAGGGCACTAAAAAGGAAATGAGAGGATTTTTCCAAATGGCTTGAAAGACACTTCCTGGTTATCAGTACCCCCACCCCCAAGGCTGTAATCCTATGCGTCCTTAGAGGGAAACAAGTTCCTTGGGAATAAATGGAACTTACTTCTGAACAAACAGAGTTATGACTGAAGTGTTAATTTCTCAGTAGTCTGTAGTCCCTAGACTTTAATGTCTGGGCAAGCAGCTTCATATAAAAAGTCAAAAATAAGAGACAAAACTTGATGATTCAAACCATATCCCTCCTTGATCACCCAATTCATATCTGAAAGGCTTAATGCAGCAGGGCCCTCAATGAAAAGGGGCTGCTGTAGTGACAGGTGGACTTCAAACAGATGGACAGCAAGCACCGATTTTGTCCTAAAAGGCTCTGGACTTTACCTGTGAACCGTCACGTCAACAGAAGTTGCATCGGAGCTGTTATTTTTAAATTCAGAAGATTACACCTACTTGAAATAGCCACGTTCCAATACAGTCTCCTTTAAGCACCCTACTGTGCTCACAGTCATAACAGCTAACGGGGAAATTTTGTTTTCAGGGTCACCAGTGTATATGCTAAAAGAGAATATCTAATTCTTCAACTGGAGACAGCCATGTCACAACTTCATTAAAAGCCTGCATCCTCCCTCTGAAGCATTCCTATGCGGGACAAGTCTTTACATTTATTGTTGCGGCCACCGGCCAGCACAACACAACAGTGCGGGACAAGTCAATGCCGTCACTCTCCCCCCGCCCCGCTCTATAATCTGACCTCCGACCACACCGTTGCACGGTTTCCAGCCCAGTGCCTGTTCGATCACCCAAACCTGTAATAATCATTTCTAGTCTCGACAGCTAGCAAAATAACAGAAGGGAAGAAAAGCGACGTTAGGATGGCTAAAGGCGGAGGCGGAGGCTTAAGGATGGTTAAGGGTACCGAGAAGGGCTCTGTGCAAAAGAAAGCTGAAGTAGGGCAAACGGAGGAGACGGAAAGGACAAATCTATAAAGCAAGAAAGTTCCCAGTTGTGTGATTTTTTGTCCCCGTGCTTAGAAAGCTCAATTGATCACTGCTTCTGTGTCACGCTTTTAAAAAAAGAAAGGGGGAAAAAAGGGGGGGGACCCCTGCGCCTCTCTGCACCCCCTGCTTCAATCCCAAGGCACTTTCAAATGCAAATCCCTCCCCAGGAGCGAGATCAGCCCGCTACAGCAGAAACCCAGCCCCCGTTGCGCTTCGCTTTTTAATCCCCCTTGGCAAGAGAAGAAGAGACCGCGGTGGGGGCCGAGGGAGGGCAGGGTGGCGTCGCTCTCGGGCCTTGGAAAGCATCCTTCCCAGACCCGGGCCGCCTCCAGCGGTGACCGTCCCCAGGGGCGCCCAATGCCAACTCTCGCCAAGCGGCCTCCGCCTCCGACCGCCCTCCAAGCAGGCCCGGGCTGCAGCCCCTCCCCCCGTCCGCCCCCCCCCCAAATTGACGCCCCACTTAAGCGCTGAACACCCCCTCCGTCCCCCCGCACGCGCACACCCCCCTCTCGCGCGCGCCCCCTCCCGCCAGCCACGCGCCCCACCTCTCCTCGCCAGCAGACGCGCCGACGACCAGCGAAGAGGCTCGCGACCAGGCGCGGCGCTCCGATTGGCTGGCGAGGGGGGCCGCCCGGGCGGCGCAGCCCCCTCGCCGCTGACTGGCCGCCGCCGCCTCTGGGCGCGCGCTGATTGGCGGGAGGGGAAACCCCCTGCGCCGGAGCCGCGAGGCGCTCGCCTAGGCGAGCAAGTTCTCTGCGCCGACCGCCCGGGCACATGGTGGAGGGAGGGAGGGAAGGCGGCGAGGATTCCGTCGCCGCCGCCGCTGCAGCAGCCCCGGCCGTTTGGATTAAAGGCTCCTGAGGGGAGGAAAAAACCGAGAGGGCGGGGGAATTACACAAACAAACAACAACAACAACAAAACAATCAGGTAAGACGCCCCGGGAGCAATTCGCTGCAAGGGCAAAGGGGAGGTCTCTCCCCCCACCCTCGTCCTTTGCATCCTCGTCCCAGCGCAAAGTCAGAGGGACGGGTCTGCGGAGAGGCCGGCGGACCCTTAGCAAGAAAGCCAGCAGAGAAGATCGGTGGAGGCAGAAACGTAGCCACTCTTGCACGAGGGGGAAATAACAGCAATAATAATAATAATAAGCTTGCCTTTTGCCGTTTATGCATTGGAGGTTTTGCCTTGGATTTGCCACTCTCTAGATGCACGTTTTCCCCGTCTGAATTCTCAAAACTCTGCAGGGTTTTTTTTGTTTTTTTATTTTATTTTTGAGTTTTGAGAATCCGGATGGGGAAAATGTGCCTCTATGCATCAGTGGCCTTTGCTCCTTCAATTTCCCCGGAGAGAGAAAGTGCTACCACATTAAAGTGCTACCACCATTGTGCTTGACCTAACGTCCGGTGCTGATGGTGTGGACCGACGAGGTTAGTGATGCGGGAAAATCTCCTCCAGTCACCTCTGCCCCAGGACCCCCCCCCCGGGGGGTATTTCACAGCTTTACAGATCTGGAGGTGGAGAGTGCACATGCCTGTAATTGGCATTCATTTTGGAGGAGGGGGGGCTCTTCAAGGCTGTGAAGGTTTGGGGCTGACCTCCTTCCTGGACCCATGTGCATGCTCCCCTGGGGGTTGTGTGGAATTGGCTCTTTGCGCTGGATGCTCAGACTTCCAAGTCAGTCGATATGGGGGCGGGGGATGGACATGCTGCCTAACGCTGGGGTCTCACCTCTGTGTTTCAGGTGAGTCCCAGTTGCCTTCGGAAGGATTTTGGGCTGGCCAAACGGGATGGCTTTCTGGGAGCGGGGCAGGGGGAGATTGTGGTCACTGAAGCTGTCCGATTCCGCAAATGGAATCCTTGATACTTTAATCTGTTTTCACTGTCGGGAAGAATAGCTCGGTGTGATAGATAACGTCTGGAGTCCACGCAGACTTGAAATGGCATGTCTCCGACGTGACATTCTGCTTTGTCATTTTTTAAAAAAAAACTAAAGGGAACGGCCATAAAGCATTGTTTATGATCAGATTTATGAACAGATAAAATGAACAGTGGCAAAAACCTTTTGCAATACCAGCATGTACAAGTTACTTTGGTTCCCCCCCCCCCCAGTTTATTGTGCTGATCTTTTTTTTCTCTTGATGCTTTGAAGATGGTATGTGGAAGGTAACCTTGCTACCTGCTGTTTTGCATGAGCTGGGGTGTGTGTGTGTGGGATTTAGCAAAACTAGGTTTTCTTTTGATTTCCTTGGCTGATGTGTAAGTATCTGGAGAGACAGGACAGGTCAGTGTCAAGAGAATGTGGCATAGGTAACTTGCTCTGCTTGTTTTCTGGCGTCTGAGTTGCAAAGGCTCGGTCCGTGGAGGTTGGCAGGGGAGGCACATACTGGTACGCTGGCATTAATGTTATTGAGAGTTTCCGAGCTGATGGCATGAGAGTTAGGCTGTTAGGCAGTGACATGACTTTATGTCTCATTAAAAGTGTGTGCTCCATCTGTGCTGGTATGATGCCATCTGGGTCTGAAGATGAGCTGTGACTTCTTGTTCGTAAGGTCTGGCTTCCAAACCTGCCTAATGTGGATGGCCTGCTTCATTGGTAATGATGAAACATCAGTCGAAATAATGGCGGATTCTTCGATAATGATGAAGAATCAGCTGAAAAAAAGTACCAAGATGAACTCTGACTTTTTTTTTTTTGGTACTGTAGTAATCTTCCCGCTAATTTAAAGTCCCCGTTTTCAAAGCAGGACAACTTTGATATCAGAAAGGATATGTGGTTGCGAGCGAGCAAGGTTCTCCGTAGGCAGATATCGAGAAGTTCACAGGCTTTGCTCCGGTGCATGAAAGATACAAACTAGTTAACATGAAAGAGGGAAAGGAGCAACCATCCTCCGATCTGGAGAAAGATATTAAGGTTTGGAGGGTTAACAAGAGGACGTTGTGCCTTGGCAAAGTGGGAGCCGGCAACTAATTAAGTCAGCGAGCAGCTCTAACAAGTATGCTCCCAAGTCTTAAGTCTCCTTGTGCTGATTGAATCAGAGGGTGCTATTCCCTTTGCAGAGATGGAGAATAATTCTACCCTATTTGTAGGATTCCGGTTCATCCTGGAACTGGGCAAAAAAAATCAAAAACCCAACACGTTCCCAGGCTTGTCATGTATTTATTATTCATGCATGAGTGTATCTCATACCCTAGGACTTTGGAGCGTGCATGTGCTTAACCTTTGGAAAAAGTCAACTGCTCAAGGCTTGGCATATTTGCCATTCACCCAGAAACCCATACAGGAGACCTCCTGAGTTGGTGTCTTTTAAAAAAGGGGTGCTTTTTAGTTTGGAAAACACTTCTGCGTACAGGTGGCTAAGGCAAGTTGGTTATTTTCAACTTTTAAGTGCTGCACAGGAACAGCCTAGAGTCTCTTTGCTAGAACAGCCGTGGACGAAGCGAGTCTCTGTTTTGCATTCCGTTGGCTATTTCACAGCCAAATATTGCAGTAACACATTTTTTAAAAAAATATCCTCATTTGCTTTAGCTGAGCGTGCACCATTTGTTCATGCCTGCTTTGACGCCAGCCCTGTGCATTGCTTTCTCTTGGCAATAAGGAATCGGGCGAGCCTTGCTGAGTGAGAGTGCATAAAGACAGATGATGCTTACCTCAGCCTGTGCCTGACACAGCTTTATATCCAGCTAGAAGCAGCAATACGTGAGTGCCTCCTCTGGGAATGTCTTGGCTCTGCAGGAAGAGGCCACAAAGTAATCCCTTTTCCTGGGTGTTGCGGAGATGGGCTTATCTTGAAAGGGAAATCAAAACACAGAGACAGAGAGAGTGGTCTAACAGCCAAAGAAACCTTGACTATACAAGGTTCTAGATTTTTTTCCCCAGAAGAGGGTTGCCAACAGGCCTTGAGAAAAACACCCCATCTCTTAAATCGAGACTCTGTGGGATGTTCCTTACCTCCATGCCACCAACAGCTTCAACTGCCCATTTCCCCACATTAAACCTCTATGAAAAGGACAGGACATTTGTCACCAGGCTGGTTGGTAAGCCTGGCCATATATGGACTTTTGAGGGGGAGGCGTTAAATTTGTCTTCGGTAGAAGTGGGAACTGAATGCATGCCTGCGTTGGTGGGGGAGACAAAAGGAAGTATGCCAAAGATTTCAAAAACGTTACGTGTGTTGGCGGGCTAGAAGCCCCTTGATGTGCCCTCAGTGAATGGAGCATTTCAAAATGGGGGTGGCGGCCTTCATTCCTTGTTTACTTCCCCCAGAAGTCACACATGGTGAACCTAGAAACGAATGGGAGAGGACTGGATGAGTAAATGGCAAAGGCTAATTTGAGAGCAAGCCTAGGCGTGTTTACTCAAAAGTAAGTCTCAGTGGGGCTTACACCTAGATAAAGGCATAGTGGATCATAGCTGATAGCAAATGGCTTGGTTTTGTTCAGGTCTTATTTGAAAAATTAATACACACTTTGTAATTTTTTTTTATTAAAACTCATCCATCTTAGTAATGTGCTATGAGTCTATTGTGGGAGAAAGGCTTTCCTTTTCCCTCTGCTGTTCGTTGTGGAAATCTGTTCTTGCCAACATTTGCCTCTTACCGTTCTCTCTATTTGTCAAGCCCTTTCACCTGAGTATGAAGAACTAGTCCTGTTCAGCGAGGCCAAACATTTGGAGTGAGGCACATTCCTTGTAAAATAACTAGATTCAGGTTCTAGGAAACATGCTGCGCACATGCTTGCTCCTTTGTTGGATATTTAGCCAAGTTAATGACAGGAAGATGTGGTCGGTTGTTAGTAATGTCATCCGGTGCAGAGAGCTAAATGGGTATATTCATGTCAGATTGACTTGTTGAGACTTGTCTTATTGTGGGGGTCCTTACAATACTCGTTCCAGTAAAAAGATCTCTCTATTTTGAGACCCCTCTGAGCCGGCAATTGCAAACTATACTGCAATTTAACTATAATTGCAATAGATGCTGTAATTATGTAGATTTTCTTTGCTGCCTAGGTTCATGACAAGTGTCGCATTGAGCATGCCTGTAAAATTGAAGGGGATAAAAATATTCCTATGACTGAAGAAATACATGCTTGCAAGCCCACAGAACGACTTCTGTGGTATATGGAAAGCAGATACAGCTTGCCAAAACAACTGGGAAACAAAGCAACAAATGATAAATTCCACAACTACTACTGATCATCTTATCACAAAGTAGATCCATAGCTTCTGTGGCTTCAGGGAGTCATAGTTCAGACTCCAGGGGCAGCAGTTGATAGTAGAATTATAACTGACGTTCAGCACATTATTTGATTGAAAGAGTGAAGAGTAGAGTGAAAAGTATTTATAATGCAATCAGCAAAACATGAAGGGATAACTCTTGAATCATTGATGTAGGTGGGGTATAAATTTCAAGCTGCAGTTGTCGTGTACTTTACATCAGTGGTGTTTCCGGGTGTTACAGGAATCGAGGGTAATAACTGAGCAAAGTCATGCTATGGATGTGTTAAAGTAATTAAGAAAATTGTTTGTGAAAGAAGCATTGAGACGTTGAAGAGCCTCTGTGAATTTGTGATGAATCTGTCCCTGGACCATTGCTTCATGGAAGAAAATGTGCTAGGAAGGCTCTTAGAATACCACCTTCCCTTGCTAGTATAACTTTTTATGGCAGTAATGCATTGAGGAATGTGTAGGATGGAATGAAAATACTTATTGGGCAGAGACCTCTAAACATAGATAACCTTCCAATCGAATGGAAGACAGCAAACCAAGATGGAACGGGCATGGTATTGAGTTTAGAAGTGAAATGGGGAAGAAGTTGTGGAGTCAATGGAAAAGTATCTCTAGTTTCAAAGCAAATAATAAGAAACATGTTTATTGTTATTTTAAATACTGTTTTGCTGATCATGTTATAAATATTGTTCAGCCAATGGTTCCTGATCTGTAAACCAAACTTATTGATAGTGAATGTAGTTCTCATAAACAGCTAATTAGCATATTTAAAGTTTAAGACAATTATTGTGAATCCTGTATTTTTGTTAGCATAATATCTTCATTATGATTATTAATATATTACTGTTATTAATCGTACTTTGATACTAGTATTTATTGCCTATTGCATTAACTTGTGAGTTAATCCTCTTGATTTCATTAGGACTTGCTTCCATGTAAGTGCACTTACAGTGTAACCCTAAGAACACTTTCTGGGGGTAAGCCCCATTGACTTGGTTTCTGAGTAGACCTGCTTAAGATTTCTGTTTAGGATTACAACATTTGATTCTGATAACCTTTAACAAAACAAAGCCCCCTCAATTTACTTGGAAGCGACTTCTACTGTCACTGGGCCTTACTTCAAAGTAAATTTACTTAGGATCAAGCTGCTAAAACAGTCACAGAAACCATTTGGCTGATCTATTTTA
This sequence comes from Euleptes europaea, assembly GCF_029931775.1. Classification (NCBI taxonomy): domain Eukaryota; kingdom Metazoa; phylum Chordata; class Lepidosauria; order Squamata; family Sphaerodactylidae; genus Euleptes; species Euleptes europaea. The sequence goes on from NC_079319.1 coordinate 60,361,660, forward strand.
AAGTAGAATTTCAATTCCAAATGGGAAGATACATGCAGTGTCTTTCAGTAAGTTTTGTTTTCTAATTAAAATATATATTTTATCGGTTTTCTAATTAAAAAATAATATTTTATGTATATACGTATGTGCAAAAATATAGGCAAGTATATAGGTAAATGTCAACCCTGGTTAGTATTTGGATGGGAGACCACCAAGGAATACCAGGGTTGCTGTGCAGAGGAAGGCACTGGCAAACCACCTCTGTTAGTCTCTTGCCATGAAAACCCCAAAAGGGGTCGCCATAAGTCGGCTGCGGCTTGAAGGCACTTTACACACACACATATAGGTAAATACTTAGGAGATACTGTGTATTGCTTTTTAAGACAGTACTCTTATTCTCCCCCTAAAGTAAACATGGGGACTGCTGTATTCTATTCTACAACAAACCACAGCATCTGAAGATTTACATCACAGAATTTGCTTCTCTGTGTTCTAATACCAGAAAATCAGACTAAAATGCTAGATTACCTCTCAGTACACTCACTTCATCATTTAAAATAACAACATGATTAAAAACAGAGTTTTTAATAGAACATACGGATTTTTTTTTGGGGGGGACCCTTTTGAACTATTTGATCTTCAGTTATAATTAGATGTTTAACGTATACGCTAATTGCATTTGCAAATAATTTTTCCTCCAGCTCTTTTTTTGCCTTTCATCAGTTGTATATTTTGAAGACATTCAAGGTTGAGGCAAGTGCATTTTAAAACAAAAAATCTTAAAGTCACTTTCTCCTTCATTTAGTACTTTACTCCTTGAAGCAGATATGACACAAATGACACCTAAATCGTAGGAGGAAGGTGCCATCTCTTTATTGCTTTCGGTGGTAGTAATATTTGTTGCTCAAGCTGACAAACAGAAGCCTGAATGTGTGCTTTGGCAAGTAAAAGGCCTTTTAGGAATATGAAGGCTGGGGTGATATTTAATGACTTTGTACAGCAAATGATCCTGATACGAAGGTTGTCCCGACACATACATATAGCCCAGTAATGTGTGTTTGTGCATTTGTAGCTGTAATACATACATCTATATTGAAGCAGGGGATAAACCGCATTTAATAAATAATTGACTGTTCCGCAAGAATGCAAGGATATTATAAACTAGATATTGCTTTCTCATTTTTTACAACTTATAATACTGCAGTGTTAAACAGACTGGAAAGGCAAAGAAATAAAAGTAAAGAATTTGTGCAGATAAAATAACAGCCATTAAGACTAAAGCAAGTAAACTATCCAGTTGGAAAAATGTGTTGCCACTTAACTGAACAAAAATAATTAGAACAATGAAACACCCTGCTCAAAGCATTAGAAAATGGGTAAATTACAAGGGTTTCTTCCAAACTACAGAAAGTATTCTGTAGGCCAGTGTTCAGGTTTTTTTCCCTGATATTCAAAACATAAAGGAAAAAATGCTCAGGGATTTGGATAGTAGGGCTGCAGAGATGCATGTCCGGAGCTCCATAACTGTTCCATATAGTTATTCTTTTGTATATTGTGTCTTGTACTATGAAAAGCTAGTACTACGAAAGGGCCTTTGAGATTTTTCACTGAAGAGTGGAACTACACAAGGCTGCTGCCAAAAATGACATCCTTGTGTCAGGCATCCTCCTTACTCTTGTAATATGTAGCTCAGCTAGCCTTGTAGGCTGATATTTCCCTATCGACAGCAGGTAATGATGTGGAGCAAAGCTGAGGGTAATTCTCACTATAATAATGTGAAGACTCAATGTAAATTAAATTACATATCATGGGATTGGTGGCGAAGGGTGTTTTGAAACAAGACTGCCATTATCTGCAGCAGCCCAGTGTTTTTGTTAATGTATGGCTCTGTATTCAGTGTCAGTTACAATATATGTGTTGCATGAAGGACATTCTATGTGATGGATCTTTCCTGAGAAGCACGGGCCCGCACTCACCTGCGGGCCCCCATTTGTCGGCTCATCCTGGGGGGTGGGGACTCAGGATAGTGCTGGTGAGGCATGGCTTGCCCGGCTGGCCCTGGACCTTGGGGAAGAAGCAGGGGCCCTGGCCAGGCCAGTTGACCCATTGCCACATAATGGCGGCCAGCAGGGAAGTTGGCCATAGCTGCAGTGTCTTTTTGTATGGGAACTTTTCCTACCTGGCTGCTTGCGTCCTTGTCCCTACCCATGGATTCAATTGGGCCAATTAGGCCAAGGCTTGTCAGGGGCAAGGCCTGGCCAGCAGGACATAGGCCTGAATTTTTCACTCAGTTCCGCTGGCTGGGGATATAAGGAGCCCTTGCCTGCTCCAAGATCACTTACCTTCGGATTGTCCCTCCCTCCCTCCCTCCCTCCCTCCCTCCCTCCCTCTATTTTGCTGTTGTTGTGTTCTGGCTTTTGCATTATTGTCACAACTTTTGGCAGTGTTTGCATGGAGCCAGATTCAGTTTGGGGGGGAAAGCTGGTCTGCTTTTCCCTTTTCCCGACTCTGGGAATACCAATAAGGGATTTTGGGGGAGGCCTGGAATGGGACATGCCCAGCTCGGGGGCTGTCCGGGTGGCTTCCTGCCAAGTGGCAGGGGAACCTCACTGCAGGCTCAAGTCCAAGTGGGTCTCGCATATTGCCATCCCAGGCTACTCCCCAGCAGGTGGCCCTGGGAGTAGAAGATGCATTGGTCGGCTGGTGGGTTGGCCGATGCCTTGGATCCAGTCCCTATGCTACGCCAATACCCTTAACCAATAATGTTGTGGCTGTTTTTTATTCCAGCAAGTTGTCTGTGTCGTTATTGCATGGTAGGATTTCCCCTGCAAGCTGTCTGGGTCTGTATATTGCATGGTAGGGGTTGGGTTTTTGGGGGGCTGTGTACTGTGTAAGTGGCGCTAGTCACTCCCCCCAGCTGGGTCAGCAAATATCTATTGCGTTTTAAATTTGAAGGCTACTCAGTTGTGGTATACCACATATACATTATTTACAGTGGTGGCTTTAAGTATAATTTGGGTCCTTTCAAAGCATTGCGGTTTGGGCCTGACAATTTCTACCCTTTTCTTCAGGTGTGGAAGAAAGAGTAGCAGGAATGTTTGTCACAATAAAGGTTACAGCAGTTCTGGAATATAAATGTTTCTTTGGAGCAAGACATTTCAAAGTGATTCAAAAAGAGGCTCTAACATATTGCAAATGTTTTACTGACATTTCTTATGAAAATTTAGATGGTATTTTTATCTCTGTTAAATAACAATCTGTTGCCTCACTGAAATAAGCTGACAGTTTATCAATATCAGATGGCTACTACAGCTAAACTGGAGCTGTGTGGCTGGAATTGCAGCTGATCCGCATTCTCACAAGCTCAGTTCAGACATCGTGCCAAACCATGGTTAAGGACGCTTTACTAGTTTACAGTGTTGCTTAGATTCATAGTTTGTGATCAGCCAGCAAGCCAAACTCCAGATTATTGTTTTAAATGGATGGGCATTCAGTATGTAACTAACCATAATCTGACCTGTTTGATAACTTTGAAGGGCAATTAATACACATAAAATGACCTCATAACTTTAGACCTGAGCAGAATAGGCAGGATGGGCCAGCCCTGGAAATTGCTTCCCAGCTCCCTTTACCCCCGACATCTTTAAATTTGTATTTCCCTAGGGTGGTGATGGTAAGGGATCAACAGCAAGATGAGAGAATGACCTGAGAGACATGCCATCCAACCAAGCCTATGTTTGTGCTGTACAAAGATTCCCTGGTTGGTGTTTTGTGCTCAGCATGGCTTGGGGAAGAATTAGGTTTACCAGATAGCCTACCACGGCAAGCAGTCTTTCAGCCACAGCTCCTGGCACTGCTGTTCAGTGGGGGCAAAAATGGGGGTGGGTGATATGACATTGCTGTGGCCCAGACTTTTGCTCCTGCTGGAGGAAAGAGGCCAGCTGGCAGCCCTAAGATGACTCCCCTGTGTTTCCCTTTGAAATGTGATTCCCTTTGAAACCAATGTGAACAACTATCAATTTGATTAACTAACCTGAGCATGTAATTGTGTGTGTGTGTGTGTGTAAAATGCCGTCAAGTCATAGCTGACTTATGGCAACCCCTTTTGGGGGGGTTTCATGGCAAGAGACTAACAGAGGTGGTTTGCCAGTTCCTTCCTCTGTATAGCAACCCTGGTCTTCCTTGGTGGTCTCCCATCCAAATACTAAACAGTACTTAAAAAAAATCAAAACCTGAATAAAGTTTTGGGGCTCACCCTTATTAATCATAATCTATGATGATGTCTGAATGGGCAAACCATAGCCAGAGCTCCACCTCTGGAACTAGCTAAACCATAGAAACAGCAGTGCTGAATAGAAGAAATCTGAAAAGCAGTAATTTAGGGCCAGCCACTAGGGTCTGAAATTCACCAGGAATTACAGCTGATCTCCAGATTGCAGAGATCCATTCCCTTGGAGAAAATGGCAGCTTCAGAGGGGAGACTCTATGACATTACATCCTGGCCAAACTCCCTCCGCGGAGTTGCCAACCTTAAGCAAAATGCAGCGCTAAATCATTGTTTGGAGAGCTGATGGAAAGCAAAAGGAGGAATAATCTAAATCATGGTTTTTGTATGAATTTAGAAGATCACTCCATGGTTTGTATTCTCACAGCCCTTAGGAGGCCAGGAAGGCGCTGCGCCAGCGTTAGTGGCCCCAGTGCCGGTGGGGAGGCCCGGGCACTGGTCTCAGGGTGCTGCTGTAGCAGTGCTGCTCAGGGATGCTGACGGGGCCTTCTGCTGACGTCCCACTGCTGCGCCGGTGTTTTCTGGGGGTGTTCCGGCATCCTGGGAGGCATTCCCAGGGTGGGGGAGGAGCTGCCATTATGCAGCCTCCTGTCCCTTTTCGCCCCGGGTATGCCGGCGGTGAGAAGAGCGAGGTTGCACTTGCTTTTTAGCAGGTGCAGCCTCGCTTTTCTCTATGGGGCGAAAAGCCCCATTTAAAATTTTAAAAGCCTTTAAAAGTTTTTTTTTTAGTTTTCTGCACTGGGGAAATGGCCTCCTCCCTGCCGTTCCCCCACGCTGAAAGCTCAGGAATGCACTGTAAGTAAAGTTTAGCTCAAACTGTGGTTTAGCATGAGGCTTGAATTGAACTCCACACCATTTCTCACACGTCCCCCCCCCCAAAAAAAGCCATTTTGGTTGAATTACTACCCATAAATTGTAGAAATTCAATGACACCTCTTTTTGTTGAATTATTATGTTGTATCTAAAGCTGTGCCCTGACCTGGATGGCCCAGGCTAGCCTGATCTCGTCAGATCTCAGAAGCTAAGCAGGGTCAGCCCTGGTTAGTATTTGGATGGGAGACCACCAAGGAAGTCCAGGGTTGCTGTGCAGAGGAAGGCACTGGCAAACCACCTCTGTTAGCCTTTTGCCATGAAAACCCAAAAAAGGGGTTGCCATAAGTCGGCTGAGACTTGAAGGCACTTTACACACACACACATCTAAAGCTGTGGCTTAATTAAAACTTTCTGGTTGAGCTGAGGCCTTTTGTTTAAAACAGTGGTTCCCAACCTTTTTTTGACCAGGGGCCACTAGGACTTTTTTGTTCGGTGCAGGGACCCCAAGGTTCAAAATAAAAATTCCGGGAATTTGAAAATAAACTTTAATCATAACTGTTAGTTAAACATTAAACTTAGAATTATATTTGAATATATATATATTATAATAGAGAACTTTTAATTGAAAATGTTAATTTATTATGGGTTTATAACTTTGTTTCGTGGACCTTAATTTAGTTCTCGCGGACCCCTGGGGGTCCATGGACCCCTGGTTGGGAACCAGTGGTTTAAAAGATAGCTACTACAGGTGATAGGCCCAAGGTATAAGCAATCCATGAGAGCGTTGACAACTCCCAGCTCACTGTTGTTGTTGAATAATTGCCTAAGGTGATGAAGTGATGCTCCATCATGACTTATCATGTAGTTCTTGTGATGTTAGCTGTTAAGGCACAGATTCATCAATCACTGCTGAAGTTATCAGATCAGCAGCATAATCTGTAATCTCATTTTCGCAGCGAGCTTCAGTTCTGATTATTATGTATGTTTTACGATATGAAAATGGGCAAAAAGATTTTTTTTTAAGAAAAGAAACTAAAAGTCATGTGTGTGCATATTTGTGACGACTAGTTAGTTGAATGTAGCCAATGTTTTATTATAGTAACTACAAGCAGTGTATCCTGAAGCCATGTGGTATTTTAGAGGTCATTGAGGTCGTTCATAGAAGACATTTTCTTTCTGTGCCAAAAGACAGCGAGGCATCAGTATTTTAGGGAGGGAACCTGATTTTGCAATTGCTGCTGCTTAGTTAACATTGAAGGTTTGTGGTTTATCCTGCTATTTTCTTAAATGGAGACCTTTCTGTTGCTAGGAAGTACCTTAAAAGAGATTACAGAATCCATTTAATGTTTTTTTATATAGTAATCAGAAATGCTGTTATTTGCATTATGGCTTTGCCCTCAGGGTACGTTTTGGAGAATATTGTGCACTAACTGCATCACTGAAAGAACTGTGCCAATGGTTGTTAGCATAAGTGTGCTTTTAAGGCTGATGACAGTTATTAAATACATGACGTAGATTAATTTATTATCTGGGTGTTTCATGGTTTGGAGATCCAGAAATATGGAAGTTGACAAAGACGGTCTAATTTCTTTTGAGGCTTTCTAAAACATCGGTGTTCTTTTCTCGCTATTGTATATGTGACCTGGAGTCTGCTTTAATTTCTCTCTCATTTCTTTGTTAGCATTTGACATTTTTTCTAAGTTGTCTTGACTGCTTGACATCTTGCTCTGACAAGTAGGAGGAAGTCTTCCCACAAGAGGAATGAATGTTTATATAGAGTTAAAACAAGCATACAATATGCCTGCCATGTAAGCTGTACTTTAATACCCAAAGGCTTTGTCTTCTGAGCTTGGCCTGATACCCAGAATCATCCAGGAGCAAACCCCTGCAATGTATAAGTGTGTGTGTGTGTGTGTGTGTGTGTATTCATACTCTTAATGTTCAGTTTATGTCTAACAATGCAGAGCATCTCATCATGACTAAAATCAACTTTCTGGCCCCAAATGTGACTAGGGTTGCCAGGTTCCTCTTCGCCACCGGCGGGAGGTTTTTGGAGTGGAGCCTGAGAAGGGCTGGGTATGAGGAGGAGAGGGACTTCAATGTCATAGAGTCCAATTATCAAAGCGGCCATTTTCTCCAGGGGAACTGTTCTCTATCGGCTGGAGATCAGTTGTAATAGCAAAAGATCTGCAGCTAGTACCTGGAAGTTGGGAACCCTAAATGTGACCCTTGTGAACCATTTTCCTGTGTTCCTAACAAAGTCTACTAAAACTTGAGATATAAGGATCCCCTATCAGAGAGAGTGAGAAGCCAGCACGATGTAGTGGTTAAAGTGCCATATGAGGACCTGGGAAACCCAGGTTTAAATCCTTACTTGTGCCATGGAAGCTTGCAAGATTACCTTGGGCCACTCACAAACTCTCAACCTCAACCCTGGCAAGTTTTTGGATGGGAGACCTCGAAGGAATACCAGGGGTGTCACGCGGAGGCAGGCAATGGCAAACCACCTCTGGACATCTCTTGCCTTGAAACCCCTATGGGGCCACTGTAAGTTAGCTGTGACTTGATGGCAAAAAACAAAAAAAAAATCAGAGAAAGGCTATACTGCAACATAAGTTTCATCAGGCTTTTTCTCCCTGATCATCCAGGTTCATGGCCAACATTGCAATGGACTTTTAAAAGATTTTTTTTTTTTTTTTACCTTTGGAAAGATACATGGGCAGGAATTTAATGTGCTGCAGAAGTTACATGGTGTGCCTTTTGAAAGCATGGGGAAATGTTGATCCATTTACCAATTCTCTTTAAACTGGGGTACATGAGGTTGAGGCTAACACATTCCCCCTGTGTATATGTAAATCCCTATGAGAATACAAATACAGGCTATTCTTTTTATGAGAGAATGTAAATACAGGGCATCAAACGTACAGACCCTTTCCTAGTAATAGTAAATACAATTTCAGACACCCACACAACACACACACACACACAAACAACATCAATCAGTGGTAGTAACATAATCAAAGAAAAGCACTCCGAATGTCAAAGTATTACTTCTTGCTTTCATTTGATGGATGAAATGAAAAGTTTAGCGGAGTGCGAGTTGCAGCAAATGAAACCTGAAAGAAATGTAATTTTGCAAGAAATAATTCTGACAACAATTCTTGTCTGTTCCCCCGTATAGGTACGTATTATACCATTTCTCTTGTGAAGGCTATTCAGCAGTGGAGACCTTTTTTAATCGAACGCTCCACAAATTATTATCTCTGGACTCCCAGCTGACACCCGCTAGAGCCTACAGCTACTAAGCCAACTGGAACTGTTCCCACTCTCTTGTCAAGGTTTTTTTATTTATTTTATTTTATTTTCCTCATGCAGGGAGAAGAAAAAAATGAAGTTGGGCAAAGTGGAGTTCTGCCATTTTTTGCAGCTAATAGCTCTTTTCCTCTGCCTTTCTGGGATGAATCTAACCGAACTCTCAAGATCCAGGACAAAGCCCTACTTCCAGTCTGGGAGGTTACGGACCAAGCGCAGCTGGGTGTGGAATCAGTTCTTTGTGCTGGAGGAATACATGGGGACCGATCCTCTCTATGTGGGCAAGGTGAGAAATCTGATCAAACTTCACGAGACACAGATATCTTACTGATGTAAAACATGCATATGGTATCGTTGTGTTAATGTAGCATACAATATGAGCAGATACATTTGTTCTGGAGCAGGCTGTTGGAAGTAAATTCCATTGATTTCTACAAGCTGCACTTTACAAACACCTTGAATGCCATAGTTGCCGACACCCCTATGGGTGTACCCACACTTCTGTCTATGCAAGTGACTCTGATGTCATGGTTTATAACCGGGCAGATAACATTTTTGGGAGTTCTGTCCAGTGTAAAAGTAGTCTTGATTCTAATGAATGGGTTTGGCTTGAGTAGATGCTCCCTCAAACTATGAATACTTCCAGATGCAAAGATGACAGATTTTGTTCACATTTCAATGTCAGATCTTGGCCCAGGATCAGAAACCTCTTTTTGCTTTCCTCTGGTGCCCTGTGTGGCACATTTATAGTTTACCACTAAGACTTCTGTAGTGTCCTCTTGGGAGCTGAACATTCATTTGGAAATCAATGAAAAGTGTTTTTTTACAACTAGTTTTAAGCTGTTGTGTCTTTAAAAAAAACTGTTTGCATTGCTTTCTCATTATATACGAGACTTTGCTAATTATTGTACAGCAGTTTATGAAACATAACCTTATAACCAGTGTTGCAGCTTTAAAAAAATTATAAATGAGGACCAGAGTACCAACCTCTTGTTACTGCCTTACCTCTTGTTACTGCCCTGTTCTTTGCAATTGACTTAAGCAGTGTCTAGCTTAAGCATCTCCTTGCAAAACATTTCCCCCCTTTCTTTCAATGGATCTATGTTCAGAAAGTAATTGCTGTATTCGAGATACTGATTTGCAGCCTTGAATATGTTATTTGGGGTTCAGGAATGAAAATCATGGGTGTTTTGTTGGCTTCCATAGTTCACAGTTTGTAAATATGCCCCAGACAATGTACCTCAGGCATGCAGTTGCATGGAGGGCTGTATGAATTGGTGTGTGTTTGTGCCAAACCTCTGCTAATAGAGCCACAGCTTCTACTTGGTAATTCCTGAAATCACAGTGGCTAAAAAAAAATTGGTTAGGTAAGGTCCCTTGCTGTTGACACAGGCTTTCAGTCTGAATAGGGAATAAAACATTTAACTAGTTAGCTTGTTGGGCTTGTCACACATACAGACCATTGGCAATAGTAGGGAACAAGTGGGTGACTTGCAAACAGACTAACTGCAAATGTTTGTTATTGCTGTAGAGTATGCTGGATGAAAATGGATTACTTTGTGCTTTTGGTACTTCAGCGAGGATTGTTTGGCATACAAATAATAGTGCACAGCACTCAAAGATTCTGTGCATGTGGTTTTGAGGCTGCAGAAGAAATATTGTGTGCTGTTATATATTTGAGAAATACTGTAATTAAAGTCTGTATGGAAATACAAGTGCACAGGCGGATGGACTTAAAGATGTGCATGCAACCATAATATGGGAATTTCCATATTTTCTTTGCCTGCTTAACCATGCAACTCTAATGTTCTTTAATTTATTTGCTTTGGATTGCATACTGATAAGAATATTTGTCTTCTGAAAATATGAGTTTGGCAGCTCAATTGCTCCAAATGTAGCCTTTCTAAAGCAACAATCAACATTTGACAAAATAAAACAAAACTGGACCATCTCTTTTTTTAATTATTTATGGCACCATTGGTGCAGTTCACAACCCACTAAATTCTGTTCTGACCTAATCAGATCAGTAGCCAGAATCCACTCAACGTGGGTCTATAACTGTTTGATGTTTCTATAATGCATAAGATTTGATCCAGTATTAGATCTCGCTTTTATGGGTGTTTTATGCATGGTCGCTTTAACCTCCTTTATTCCTCATTTCAGCCAGGATCCAATTTTTCAGAATGCACGATATCTCATTCCTTGGAAGCCCAACACTGTTTCGATGCAAAATCAACCCGGCTTTTCCCATTCCTCTTCTGGCCCAAATTAAACCATTCAACCTGGCTCTTTCCGGAGTCACAGAGCATGCATACTCCGTTCTCAGGTTGAGCTTCCCCACGGCTTCATGCCCCACCCTTTTCGAACCCCCTCCTCAAATGCCGGTTAAACAGGGGAAAACAGAAGATTGGCTTCTCTCACAGCCAATCACAAAGCAGTGTGTAAAGAGGCGGGGATTCAAGTGCTTCCCTCTACCTTGGGGCTCTTTCTGAGCAAAATAAAGGCTTTTTTAAAACGAGGCTTGGATTTCTCCCCCCCCCCTTCTTTCAGGTAGCCTCATTTTTTGTTTTTTGTTCTTAAAATGCTTTTTTATGTGGCAGTTGGGTTTGGGGGGAAGGAAATCTTCTCTCATGGGGAGCACTGCAAAGTAAGCCAATTACAAAGAAGCATTTAAAGGGGTGGGGCTAGATTTGAGCTTGGGAGACTGTTTTTCTGTATTCAATTATTCGATTAGCACACAGTTTCGTCCCTGATCATTCAAGCCAATGCATACAGTTTCCCCCAACCCGGGTTACTTTAATGTGTGATGAACCCAGGTCCAAGCAGGGAGCTCCAACCCATGCATAAACAACCATAATGGTCAGAAGTGTGTTCTGATTTATTTATTTATTTATTTATTTTTGGTTGACTAGATGCACTTTGCTAGTGTAGTCTCGTCACAACTTGGAAAGTGAGCAGGGTTGGCCCTGGTTAGTACTTGGATGGGAGACCACCAAAGAAGTCCTGGGTTGCTATATAGACGCAGGTAATAACAAACCATCTCTGTTCATCCCTTGCCTTGGAGATCTGGGGTCACCATAAGTTCGCTGCAACTTCATCGTACTTTCCACCAGCACCAGAGGCACTTTGATCTGATTCAGCAAGGTGCTTTTAATATTAATCTCATTCAGTAAATGCTCAGTAGAGTTTTAAAGGATGAAATAAATCGGACAAATAAATTTGAAGAATAGTGGATAGATCCCCAGCCTCCCTCTGCCATTATCCTTCTGCAACTGGTAATCACAACTGGTATACTACTTCTGAACATAAATGTTTTAGTCAGCCATTATGGTTAATAGCCACGGATGGATTATCCTCTAATAATATGTCTAAGGTCATTTTGGAGCCGCCTATGCAAGTGGCCACCACTGCATCCTGTAGTAGCATATCCCACGATTACATGTTGTGAAAGGAATCTTTTTTTAGAATCTACATCCCATCAGGTGACCATGAGTTATAGTATCTTAGGGGAGAGAAATTCTCTGCAAGTGGAGTGACCCCAACCACCCTGGATTTGTATCACTCATGGTAAAAAAAGTATTCCATGCCAAGGTTAATCATAGTGGAACCCTCATAGCAGGTATTCCATGTAAACTTTCTTTTTCACTTTAAAGCATCTTGTCTTCTCAAGACACCCAGTGACTAACATCTGTCAGAATCTTCACTAAGCCTACAATTCAGGTTCTTATTTCCCCCCTCCCTTCTCTCAAGTGCTTCCAGTTCAATAACAATATACTATGCTCTAGGCCATTAGTTTCACTGTAAGGCCTTTTCAAATCTTTGATTGTGATTATACATTTTATTCCTGTTTGGGTGTCATCTCTCTCTCCTCCAGCCAAATCAGAGGGGAAAGAACAGGTGAATGAGGGAATTGAAGTTTAAGAAGTATGATGTCCAGAAGTGTACATAATATTGATAACTTAAATAAGACATATTTCTTTTTAGTGCTGCAGGGGATCCATGATTTATTATATATCATTTCCCAAAATGATGTTTCTAGTGAAATCCCAATGTCTAAAAGAACAGCAAGGCACAATGCATGCTGTATAAGAACCTGCTGTATTTATTAGGAGATAGAGTTGCCAACTTAGGAGAAGATGGGGAGTGGGGACATAGGGGGGTGCCATTGTTGCGTGTGCTGTGACATCACTTCTAAGGAAAATGGTCAGTCTTACTCTAGGAGCCACTGGAAACTGGTAAACCCATCAAGTTTTTGGCAATTCCTACAGCAACATGACATCACTTCTGAGTTTTCCTTGCAAGTGACATATTGCATGCAATAACATAGCAGGAGACCTGGCAGCTATATTGTAATAGCATCCCCGAGTCCACCAAAGGCTTGAAAAAAGATCACATCTCAAGAATTAGATCACCAGAGTAAAGTCACTCTTTAGAAGAGGAATATTGGCAAACTGGTCAATCATTTAGTGAGCTCAGAATGAAAACCCAAGTTGCATAAGATTTCTGTCCTGTAATGTGCAATTTATGTTCAGCTAACAGAACCCCAGCAGTGGTCCTGAGGACTATTCATAGCCTCTTTATGTATTGCATATTCTGCTGTTGTTCATATTTGGGCGAATTAACTCTGTCATGGGAGATGCTGAACTGTATTGGTCCAGTCCTCATTTTTCCAAGTCACTGGAAAGCAGAGGCATGGTTGATAGTTTCACCTGCTTCTTTTCTGGGGGAACTCTCCCTCTTGCACAAATATGAATGGAGTTGCCTCTTGCACAAATATGAATGGAGGGTCTGAATAGAATCGGGGTAGAGGGCTGATTGGTGGGAGAATCTTATGAGCATAATCCGTTCTAAATGGTCAAGAGGCAACTGGGTGTGTGCCAGGGGTTAAAGGGATTGGAAACCCAAAGGGGCAGTTTGTGGAGGACTGTACATGTGAATTTCACGTACACATTTGAACTAACCAGTCAGATCTTTGGCGTCACTGTTCTGTGACATTTTCATTCTTCTGTTTTGATGAACGCTTTATCTAAACTGTATCATTAAAACATAAGACTGCTCTCCCCCAATTCAGTTTTGCTGGGAAAAAGCACATTAATTAACAGCTTGTTTAAAATGAAAAATTCAAAAGCTAAAACTTGTTTCATCTGAAGAAACACTTATGTAGTCGGTTATTGTGCAAAAAGCTTTATGGTTCGGGTTTTCTTTGTCTTCATAACTGTATTGTGCTAGAGGTCAGTCACATTCCCATTTTTCAGATGTGGGACAGAAGTTGAGAGCCAAAGCTATAAAGAAACTTGGCTGAGTCCAGCACTGTAATGGAATTTTGTGTCTCCCTCAGGAAATTCAGGGCACTTTTCATTGCTTTGTGTGTGCTTTTAGCTGAGGATTGTATTCTTCCAGAAAACAAGGGGGGGGGGAGCATGACAAAGCCCTAGGTGTTTATTTTTGGGCAATGATTATCATTAACTCTGATAAACCCACATCATTTTATAATTCAGTTAATTATGTTTCCAAAAAATGCTCAACTTGCAGTTTTCCCAACTTACCCATCCATAATCAGGCAAGGCTTTGATATGAGTTGGCATTTTTAAAAACCGTACAATAATCTAGTGTCAGTGTGTGTGTGTGTGTGTGTGTGTGTGTGTGTATATATATATATATATATATATATATATATATATATATATATATATATATATATATATACACACACACACACACACACACACACACACACTGAACCTTTGCATTTTTAATAAAAGGTGTCCCTTTTAAGATGCTGTAACATGAGTGTTTTATTTTGCTCTGATAAAAGTGTGATAAATGAAAGGGCTAAGACTCTGATCCTAATTATTTATGGCTTTTTGTCTTACAGTATTTTTTTTAATGACAATCCAGTATAAAACAGCCATCTGTCTTGCATTCTAATTATAATATTAAAGACCTGTGGTATATTTTTCCATCACATCAGATGCTATTGCTAGAAACTTTCAGTTAAACACTTTCATATTTGTAATTTTTGCTCACTTAGAGAACACCTGTTTTGTCTAGAAAGCTTCCCCCCCCCCAAGGAAAAATGACTTTGCTGCTTGCTTAGTACATAGCAATTGCAAAGATGTTACCAAATTAACATGAAGCAAGAAGCCACACACCTTGCCTGAGGAGGGGAAATAGTTGATTTAATTCTGATGGCCATACTGAAGGAATTTGTGGGACTGGTACTATCTGACTGGATGGTAGTCAAAGGTGTTTTTGCGGAAACTGCTCGGCCCTATGACAGTGGATGCCATCTTGTGACCCACGCTGTTTATAATTTACGTGAAGACCCTGGGAAAGGTTCTTCAGAAGTTTGGAGAAAGGGATTGTCAAGAATGTCGATAACACTTAGCTCTGCCTCTCCTTGTCAGTAGAATCAGGTGAGATTGAGCTTCCTGAACAAATATTTGGAGGCAATAACAAGTTAGATGTGGGCCAATACCGCACAGCTTCCTCCAGACAAACCTGAGGTGCTGCTGATTGATAATATAGCCTGTTGGGGACCTCAGTTGTAGCTTCCTGACCTTGGAATCTCCACAGGGATTGCCTGATGCCAGGTCTAGGTTTAGGTGCTAGATTAACCCTTTCTTCCTCTAGGACTTTTGCTGATTTGCTGTTGTTTTTTCTTCCATCTCTACTGATCTCCACTGTTTCATTTATCTGGCTAAGACTTCTAGTTTTAAAGCAACTATTCTGTTCTCAGTAGTACAAGATCTTTTATTGCTGATTTTCATAGAATCATAGAGTTGGAAGGGACCACCAGGGTCATCTAGTCCAACCCCCTACATAATGCAGGAAATTCACAGCTACCTCCTTCACACACACCCAGTGACCCCTACTCCGTGCTCAGAAGATGGCCAAGATGTCCTCCCGCTCATGATCTGCCTAAGGTCATAGAATCAGCTTTGCTGACAGATGGCCATCTAGCCTCTGCTTAAAAACCTCCAGGGAAGGAGCGCTTACCACCTCCTGAGGAAGCCTGTTCCACTGAGGAACTGCTCTAACAGTTAGAAATTCATCCTAATGTCTAGACTAGCTGAAGTTATTATACTGGGTATTTTCATTTCCACGTGATATTTAGTATTTTGCTGATACGTACTTAAATGTTTGTTGTGAACTGACTTCAGAATATTGTGTCGAAAAAGCTGGCAATAAATATGGCTACATTCCAACTGAGTGCCTACGGAGGGACCAGGACTGCATGCTTACAAGGCAGTCCTGTCCTAAGCAGAGTTACACATTTCTAAGTCAGTTGAAGTCAAATGAACTTAGAAGGGTATAACTCTGCTTAGAATGGCACTGTAAGATTCCTTTTAGTAAAGCTAAAATATTTCTTATCTGGCACTTAACAAGGAAATGGATAATTCATACAGTAATATACGAGAATTGATGATAATTTATAATTCACACAAGTAGCATACTTTTACACGTGAGTTGATTTGACTGTCTCCATCTATACATTCTTGGAGGAAATTGTAACATCTCGGGGAATGATTGGTTAGGAGTGAATACAGCTTCTTTTCAGTGTCTTTAGGAGAGATATCTGAACTATTGTAGCACAGTGGTTTGAGTGTTGGACTGTGATCTTTCTAGGTGATATGGGAGACCAAGGGTCGAATCCCCACTATGCCATGAGCTACTGTCAATCACTCTCACACTTTCTCATAGGTTATGAAAATGAAGGAGGAGAGAACCATATCCTGGGTCCAGCTTCTTGGCAGAATCACACAATAAAAATGTTCTAGATGGATAGAACTCATGGCGAAGCTGCAATTTTCAGAGGCCTGAATATACAGCCTGCCATTGTTTAAAGAAGTGTGATGTACTTCTGTATTTGGGATATAGATTGTATTTATGATATGTGGCTGCTTTCAGATATTTCAAGTAGTTTGATGAATTATGACTTTATAGAATTAGAGTTTTAATAATCTCCTAAACTGATTTTATATATTAAACTCTCCTCTTTTTCCCTCTTAAATGAATCTGCGTGTCTTGTTGGATATATGTTGGGATTTAACCCTTTCATTATATAAAGAATTCATGGGGAATAGAAAGGATTTAAATTCTACCTCTTCATTGAACAAATTGGTTTAGTTCCCATAGATAATTTCTTTTCAGCTAAAGAGCATGAATTAAATTAATATAATTTAAATATAAATTAAATGCTCGTTTTGAGAAGAATCTGTGCACAAAAAACACTGCTTGCTCCCACTGCAAAGAGAAACGCAGCTGTCCACTTTTTTTAAAAAAGTGTTGTGCTTTGGTTATTTATTAATTTAGAAATTTATATTATTTGCTTATTATATGTATTAAAGTTTATTTAGAAAAAATATATTCCTCCACCTCTATCCTCTCCAGGGAACCTGGTTTAAAGAATAAAATATAACACAAGCATAAAATATTAACAATTATTAAAATCTGGTATTAAATATCTCAATTTTTAAAAAAGTAGCCAGATCATAAAAGCAGAGATTATTGGCCAGGTTTTCAGAATAAAAGCATACCATAAAATGGTGTTAAAAATCAGCCCCTTAATTAAAAACAGAAATGTTTTGGCCTGGTTCCTAGAAGAGCGCAACATAGGTTACATGTGACCCACAAAGGAAATATATTTTATAAGTGAGGCTCTACAACTGCAAAAGTCCTGGTCGCCATCTGCCTCAGTTCTGGAGGCAGAGTTACAGAGAGCAGGGCTTGTGAGGCAAATATTCTGATTTTCTCACCAGTGGGGAGTTGAGGTGGCTCACATAATTTCCTACAATCTATTTATCCACACAGGAACAATCTTATGATATAGGATAGGCAGAGAGAGAGAGAGAGAGAGAGAATGACTGACCCATGGTCACCAAGCTAACCACTACACCATACTAGCTAGCAAACCATGGAAACAGCTGCACCAAATCAAAAACCAAATATATGTCTGTATATACCATTCTTTCCTGGTTGAAAATATCACTGGTTTTGTTTATGGATTGCTAACATAGCCAGAATTTATGCCACTTTGGCACAGAACTGTGAGATAATGACTGCTAATGATTGGAAGTATTTTCCCCATTTGAAGCACTATACGAGTTAAGTATTATTCTTGTTAAGTGTAAGAATGTCTAGGTAATGTACAGATATGAATAAAATCCACTTAGTCATCCTAAAAAAAATTCCTTATCAGTGCTAGATTTCAGCAGGACTTATATATTTAAGAAAGAAGCATTAGTGGGTTTGCTGTTACTGTCGAATAATTGTGAATACAGAGGGGAAGGCACAACATTTGTAATGACATAGATCTTTAAATTAACTAGAATTTTTCAACAGGAGCAAAATGATAACCTGAACAGTTTTAATATTAAATAATACATGTAGAAAAATGCAGGAAG
Organism: Euleptes europaea; assembly: GCF_029931775.1. NCBI lineage: Eukaryota > Metazoa > Chordata > Lepidosauria > Squamata > Sphaerodactylidae > Euleptes > Euleptes europaea. The sequence continues at coordinate 60,379,456 of NC_079319.1, forward strand.
CTTCATAAGAATGGGGGTGGGGGAGGACCAGTCTAATATGCTTAGCCAGTGTGCCGCTGTCCATGGTACTATTATTATAATTAAATTTAGATCTATCTGGTAATGGATTTGCACTCAGAAGTACAAGTTTTATTGGCTGTAAGATTGTTAATTACCAGTGCCGCTTTTTGTGGTTGTAATTTTCATTCTTTCTAATCCAGTCAGTTTGTGCATAGAGTAGAGCTCTGGTATATTAACAGGTTCATGGAGGTTTTTTTAAACTGACTCCAGTGAGTGCCGTTCAATTGAGTGAGAATAACAGTGCCGTCCTAAACAGAGTTGCATTCTTCTAAGCCCATTGATTTCAGGGGGCTAAGAACAGCGTACCTGTGCTTAGGATGGCACTGTTAGTTTTGTACAATACATTTATGATGGTATTAGGGAAATTAAAGCAAAATTGATATATAACAGAAGCACAGGGTACAACTTCCATGGCGAATCAGTCTGTCAATCTAGGGAAGGGGGAGTTATTAAGGAGGCTAGAAATAAGATGTACCTCAGTGGTAGTACGTATGAGATTAAACATTCTGCAATACCCAGAAAGACATTCTAAGATAGCAGGGCTGAGGAGGAAGACCTATGGCTGAAGAGAGTGTTGTTAGTAAAGATGTATATAGCTGAACAAGATGTCCTGTGGGCATCACTCAGTACTGGCACTTCCTTACCTAGGCTGGAAGAAGCAAAATAATCTGGGGAGAGACCATGGCGCAGAGCATCTGAGCATCTGCTTTGCATGCTGAAGGTCTCAGGTTAAACCTTTGGCATTGCCATTTAAAACCATCAGGTAATAGGTGATGTGAAAGTGCTTTGCCTGAGATCCTGGAAAGTCTCTGCCAGTCCGAGTAGATAATAATAACCTCAGAATAATTATGTGATTCAGTATAAGGAAGATTTATGTGTTCATGAATGTTTCGACCATAGGTTGTGCGAGTACTGTTTAGGCTCGATTTCTGTGTTCTGGAATGAGGATCTTTTCCTTGGTTTGATTAGAGAATTTAACATTTCTCCTTAGATCTTATACTTCAGATGTGTGAAATTTAGTGTTATCTTGAACCATAGATCATGTAGTAGAAAATGTGGGGAATTAAAGAGGAAAATTTCAACGTGTCAGTTGTATTCCACAGTGACAGCAAATTTATGTTCTTTCCCTGCCTGTGAGTCCAATGTATAGTAAATATATGGTAAAAAGCAAAGTAAAAACAACAACAACAAGCATGTAAATGAGGTTACAGTTGAACGAGTGAGTTAAGAAATTGTACCAGGGATATGGAAATTCTATTGGTGTAAAAATAGAAGATACATTAAGTGAACAAATCTAGTTAAGAAAAACAGAGTAGATTAACATTGACTTTAGAAAGGAATATGGAGCTACCTCCATACATCACTGGCCATTGAGCTGTCCTTGCCTGTTACAATAATTAACAAGTGGATTTTCCTGTGGGGGCAAACCAATCCAGGAAGCGGATAATTATTATTAGTGCAATAATTGTAGAATATTTAACAATGTGAAGATACAGCCAGGCACACAGCTTCTGAATTTTCTCAAAACAGCTAGCACTGTGTCCCCAAAAAATATGCTTAAATGTTGTTAAATTCTCCCAGTGACAGGTCGGAGTCGGGGGCCACATTGGACCTCAGACAGGGAGGGGGAGGTTTTAGCTCACCTCAGTCCCTCTCCCTCCCTCAGCCAGCTTCCTCTCCCCACACCTTGCAGGAGCAGTCTGGCTCTTCTGCCCTGGCTCTCCATGGGTTGCCCTGATAAAGGACTGTCTGTAGGTGCACTGACCCCAGGCTCCCCCAATGCCCTTTCTTTAGGAGCGGACCCATAGTGAATGAAGGGAATCGATTTCTGTTCCCTAGCTGGGCCCTCCTTTCTCCTACCCTACCCTCTCCTGAAGCTTTAACAGGCTGCTCTGCTGGCCTTCTCAGGCCCTAGGAGACCCAAGCCACTGGTGGTGTCCTCTTCCTGTCTACTCTTGGGTGCAGTCTGCTGCCTGAGCCCAGGCTCCCCTCTGAGGCCTGCGCTGGTCCTGCTGGGCTCTGAGGCCTTTGCTAGCGCATTTCTGGGTGTGGCCTCGCCCTAGTTTATTTCCCTGATCGGGCTGCCTGCTTCGGTGATGCCTGGGCAGGACCGTCCAGTGCCATGGTCCCGTCCACCTGGCCTTCAAGGCCCTCTGAAGCAGGTGAGTGAGAGGGCAGGGTTGCCACCCCCGGCCAAACGTTTAGAATGTTTTCTTTATTTGCACGAATCCTACTTAATTACGCAGCTTTTTGAATGCTGATACTGCTGCTGTTCCATTCCCTGATGTTAACACTGTCGTTTTATGTATATCAAGAAAAAAAAACAACAACTTAAGTCTCTGGGGTTACAACTTGTGAGAGGGAAAGGCACAGAGTTGGTTAACTAAAAAAGAAGGCCAGAGTGATCTTAACTGAATGTTGTGATCTTTTGTGAGAGCCAACCTGGTGTAGTGGTTAAGAGTGGTGGTTTGGAGCGGTATTCTCTGATCTGGAGAACTGGGTTTGATTCCCCACTCCTCTTCATGAGTGGCAGAGGTTAATCTGGTGAACTGGATTTGTTTCCCCACTCCGACACGTGACGCCAGCTGGGTGACCTTGGGCTAGTCACAGCTCTCTTAGAGCTCTCTCAGCCTCACCTACCCCTCACAGGGTGTCTGTTGTGGGGAGGGGAAGGGAAGGTGATTGTAAGCCAGCTTGATTCTTCCTTAAGTGGCAGAGAAAGTTGATATATAAATCCAACTCCTCCTCCTTCTAGCTCTGATCCAACTGAAGTTCAGATAAATCAGCTTAACCATGACTAGATTAAGGCCCTTTGATTTCAGTGGCACTTGACACAGCTACCTTAGCTGCATTGGACTTTGAATGTAGTGTTTATGACCATATTTCCAAAATAGTTGGAGAAAACAGGATGCCAAAGCACAGCCATATGTGATGGCAGGCAGTGCTAACAGGCTTCAGATGAGATTCATGTCTTTGGAAAATTATAAAATGATTAGCAGAAGGGGGCTGGGGAAAGCATCACAGCTGGATCATTAAGACGAGAGGTGTAAAGTTTATAATTAAAAACAAATGGATAAAGAACAGTATTCAAGTGTTTATGTTCAACACTATATCATCTGCAAGGTATCATCTACAAGGTGTTTAGCTGTGACAGGCTATATTTTTGGGTGGGTTATGTGGAGTAACACATGCTTTTGACTTGCACAGGAATTAGATATGTGGGCCTTTTGTTTGCTTGAGAGTTCTGAGTCCCACTGTTAAATACCGCAAGAGAAGTACCAGCTAGGAAAGATAACAGGTTTTTTTTTTAATTGAGTGCAAGGGGAAATGCCTGTAGCTTTTCAGACTACCTGAAATTGCTTTCTGTATCCTTTGGGGCTTATTCTGAGTCAAAGTTTCAAATGTGAACCCATTTTCCACACCAGGGTTCAATCCTAGAATATATGATGAGATAGAAGTCAGCTCCCAGAGTTCCAGTACTGAAATACAAAACTAAAATGGGTCCATGCAACTCTTAAGGTGGTTCCCCCTCAGCTCTGTGAAACAGAAAATAGGCTGCAATATGAGACACAGCTCAAAGGTGCTCATCATAGCCATTAGAGATCACTGGGGAAGGGGGCACATTTGGTTCTTGTTTCACTGGTATCCTGAGAACACCTCTGTACTTAACTCACTATAAGCAAACAATTGTCATTTACTCTTGAGTCAGTGTGGTGTAGTAAAGTAGTGAGTTGGGTTCAATCTGGGGAGAACTGCCTTCAGATACCTACTTATCATGAAGCGTACAGGGTGGGCCTCCTTAGTAGGAGGATAAAGAGAAAGATTCTTTGAGACCGCATTGAAGAGGCAGGATAAGCACGTGATGGATACAACACTGGAAGCAACATTGTGATGGAAGCAAAACCCGCCCACCCTCCTTGACTTTAGGTGGACTATATGCCATTTATAACAACCCCAGATATGCTGGTGGTACATCTATTTCTGTGTGAGGAGCCCTCAGAGCCCTCACATTGGAATCTCCCAATGTGATTTCGATATGGAACTCCTTTGTTTAGCATCATGATGCTAATGGTGATGATTATAGGGGCAGCGGTAGTATTCCTACAGTAATTAATCTGGATATGGTGGGGTGTGAGCGTTATGTGTTATGATGTTGGTAAAAAGGAATGCACCTTATTATAACTTAAATCACAGTGTTTCCATGTAGCTCCTGGAGGGAATTGGTGGAGTAGTTCGACCTGCAAGCTATGCCTGCTTCAAAGTTGATTGTTTATTATTGATCAGGGTGGTTAAATTTATTTTCTCATTGTGTTATAAATTAAACATTATTTGCGCATTGGGTAGCTTGTGGGGGGGAGTTTAATTTCCACATTGCTAGAAATCGTATCCTAACTTTATAGGAGACAAAAACGTTATTATTTTACCAAAGATGTCAGAGGTTCCAGAACCACAGCTATTAGTGAAATTCAGGTTATATTGGTTGTGTTAACCAGACAGTGAGCTCAGATTCAGAGTGGCTTGTGGAAATATTAACTGAGGTATCCAGAATTTTTATAACACTTTTCAGACTTTGAAGTGCTTTATCCCTGCAAAAATAACTATAAATAATAACAACCTCTCTATATCCAACCAAGACTTTGAAAATAAATATTTTTTTCCATACCCAAACAATCTGTCATCTTCTCTACAGTGACAATTGGAACATTTATTTGTTGGTTTTACTGGCAAAAACAGAGACAACATTAATTTTAGAATCCTCGTAAGATTATATGCCAGATAATTTGTAAAGTGATTTGTTTCCTTTTATGAATTTGCTTATGCATGTGAATACAATTACTGCAAAAAAATGGCTCCCATTTTATGCATACAATAGATTTCTTTTTTGTAAAGCCCACGTTCAGTCATTGTAGCGTTGTCAAATAACTACAATGTTGTCAAATAACTACAATAAATGTTCTTTATTCATGGGAGCTCTGTTGGGATAGCAGAGTTCAGAACTGGTTGGATTACCATTCTGGTTTAATCTGCAGTGTAGGATCAGTAGAACCAGGTCACGCTTTTGTGTAAGACCTGTTCACTTCAATGGGGACATCATAGAGTTAGCTGTGTAGCACAACTGTGCAACCTACAGAAACAAAAGTGCTAGAACAAGAATACTGGATTGCAACCTAGAGACCCTAACTGGGGCAGTATTTGGCTGTGAAGGCAGTTCTCAGAAATAAATTAGATTAGATTTGCTTACAGATCTGTAAGGAGTTTTTATCAAGGAGGTTTCAGGCAACTGCTCTCCATTTTTCCCCTCCAAGGGGAATCTGCAAAAAGGAAAAGTTGACGAAAATACACTGATGACCTTCCAGCCTCTTTTTCATCATAACTCAAGCAATAAGTGTAATAATTCTGTTTGCTCATTTTTATTGCTGGTTCTAATGTATGATAATTGAAAATAAATAACATTTTTACAAGACTGGCTGGATTTGGGGAGGCTGGCAAGAAAAGCCAGACAATAAAACCTGTACTCATAAACTGAATAACTTTGGTGTGAATACTGATTAGGATAAGATGAGGTATTTTATTAGAGTAAACATGCCCAAAAAAAGTAAACATGCATTTTTACACAGTTGTTAAAAACTGTGTGTGTTTGTGTGTGTATTTTCAGTCCACTTCTCTCATCTGCTGTACAAGACAGAAGGGAACTAGATTGAGGTACAAAAATCAGGTACAAAAGGGAGCTAGATTGAGGTTCAAAATATATTACACTGTTACACTATAATACCCAGGACGTCGTATACATAAGAACATAAGAAAAGCCATGCCGGATCAGACCAAGGCCCATCAAGTCCAGCAGTCTGTTCACACAGTGGCCAACCAGGTGCCTCTAGGAAGCCCACAAAAAAGGCGACAGCAGCAGCATTGTCCTGCCTGTGTTCCACAGCTCCTAATATAATAGGCATGCTCCTCTGATACTAGAGAGAATGGGTCTGCATCATGACTCGTATTGAACACTTGAAGCTGCCTTATACTGAATCAGACCCTTAGTCCCTCAAAATCAGTATTGTCTACTCAGACTGGCAGTGGCTCTCCAGGGTCTCAGATTGAGGTCTTTCACGTCACCTAGTCAAAAAGGGCAAGAGTCCAGTAGCACCTTAAAGACTAACAAAAATATTTTCTGGTAGGGTATGAGCTTTCGTGAGCCAGAGCTCACTTCTTCAGATACAGCTAGAATGTGAATCCATCGGTCTTTAAGTAGAGGAACAGTATGTAAATGTGAATAGCAGGCTTGATGGGATTAGGTGTGATATGCGTATCACACCTAATCCCATCAAGCCTGCTATTCACATTTACATACTGTTCCTCTACTTAAAGACTGATGGATTCGCATTCTAGCTGTATCTGAAGAAGTGAGCTGTGGCTCACGAAAGCTCATACCCTAACAGAAAATATTTTTGTTAGTCTTTAAGGTGCTACTGGACTCTTGCCCTTTTTGACTACTGCAAACAGACTAACACGGCTACCCACTGTGAATTTCACATCACCTATTTGCCTAGTCCCTTTAACTAGAGATGCAGGAGATTGAACCTAGGACCTTCTGCATTCCAATAAGATGCTCTACTGCTGAGCCACGGCCCATCCCCAAAAATTTTTGCAATGTGCATTATTTTTTCTCCCCCCCATATTTCTTTTTTTTAGCCTCCATAATCAAAATGGTTTTAAGAAAGAAAAGAATGCCCATTCATTTTGACTAGTAGCCATGGATACCCCTCTCCTCCACGAACATGTTAACTCCCCTCTTAAAGCCTTCCAAGTTGGCAGCCATCACCACATCCTGGGGCAGGGAGTCCCACAATTTAAGTATGTGTTGTGTGAAGAAATACTTCCTTTAATCTGTTTTGAATCTCTCACCCTCCTGCTTCAGCAGATGACCCCATGTTCTGGTATGAGAAAAGCTTCTCCCTGTCCACTATCTCCATACCATGCATAATTTCATAGACCTCTATCATATCTCCCCTTAACCGCCATGTGTCAGTTCAGGCTCTGTAACACATTAGTGATGCTGTATTGGCAAAAGCCTTGTTTAAGAAAGGTAGCCACAGAAAGATCATGGTGGAATAAGAAGTGGACGTGGCAGTCATAAACATGGTCCTGTTTTTGTCAACAAAACTGTGCAGTATTTCTATCAGAGAATATAACCAACTTTTGTTGCATAGAGGGGGATTCCTGTATCCTTTCTTGCAGACACTAAATGTTCCTAAATATATGTTTAAGTTTTAAATCAAGCAAGTCAAGCTACATGCTAGACAGCAAAGGATCACATCTCTGCCCCTGAATAATTAAAAAAACAAACAAACTCAGCAACAGCAAAGCAGGGCCATTAGCCAATTACTTGACTTTCATTTAGCATAAAGATTCAGGCAGTGGTTCCTTTTCACTTACGTGATACAAGTTCCTCCAAGAACAAGCTGGGTTTTTTGCAATCTGTCAGGTAGAGTATTTTGAAGTGTGTATATCTACCAAATTTCAAACTACTACATTAAAATGAATGAGTCATAACTACTTTAGGTTATGTCATGCCTGAATTTTCAGATTTCTTTAGTGATCAAGTCACCTGGATTACATGTGTTTCATGGTTTAGCTTTCTAGGTAGAATGGAAATAATTTTGTCATAGAAAGAGTGAGAGATGGAGAAATATCAACTTTTTATTGCTTTTAGTCACCTGCAAGTTTTTGATTACAGTGATGTTTAAGGCCTTTTATGAAGGGATGTTTCCCCACAGTCACCCCCTACTCACTGCTTCGGAGCGTGTCTCATACTCCCCGTGCATTTTCCCCTGTTTTCCAGATGCTGTTTTAGCCAGAATCTGGAAAATGCGAGCAAAACACACGGGGAGAGCAAGGTGACCTGTAACAGGCGAAAATGTCCCTGCATAAAAGGCCTATGTGTATCCACAAAGTGCTTCTGTGTACACCAAATTGAAGGGAAGACACAGACAATTCTGAATCTTGAATTCTTGGAGAATACTCTGCCTTCCCTCAGAGCATCCAAGGTTTTTATTAAGCAATATTTCAATGGATAGCAAAAGGTCAATCAGTATTTTAGACAATGGAACTTAGGCAAGGCATACCACGATTAATGATTAATAATATCAAGGCATAGAGATGACAATAAAACATTCTGAGGACAGCATTTCTCAAGCAATCACTGGCTGTCTGTTACATAGGATGATGAGCTTAGTAGACTTTAATCTCTTTAGAGTTGCTAATCCCTTTAAGGTTGCTCCACTGAGGTCATTAGGTCACTATACAGTCAGTAGACTTTGGACAGTATATATCAAGAGATGAGACATATGAACTGTTATGATCTAATATTCTCAAAAGCAACCAGGGCCTGCCCAGCGATTGCCATATTACCCATAAGAGTTTCCCACACCAAATGCCTCTTTGATGGAGTAAGCCATTTGACAGGTGTTTGCAGCTAAGTATACTACTTAGAACCGAGAATGCTCAACGTCAACTATGGACGATTTTTGCTCTTTTGTTGCCCATATCTATTATCAGATTTAGCCACACTATGGAAAAGATGGTAAAAATAAGCCTAAATTAGGCAAACAAGTCAGAAGAACTGTGCCATGTGGTATTTTACGCCCAAAGAAGGCAAAATTTGTGTAGAGTATACTGTTGTTTGATATGATTTTGCAGTGATGCAAAATAGCTTCAGAATGGAGTAGAACAGAGCATGCATAGTCTCGCCATTCTAGTCATTGCCCCAATATGCCCGTCCTGGCTATCAAAAAGTGGATCTGTTTCCCAAAACCATTCATAGCAGTCAAGTTATCTGAATCGATTGAGAAAACAGTGATGCTTATGATGAGACAGTTTGGTTTCCACCTCATGCCTCGTGAATGCTTCTGCAGAGAGCCTTTTTAAGGTTGCTTTTTGTTGGGTATGGGAGTTAAAAAGCCATCTTGTGATGTTGAAGCACCTTACAATATCCCTGTTATTATGATGCCCTGTGAGTACATCAGTGAATGATTAACTGCAAGGCACCTTTGCATATGGTATTATGTTATTAAAGGCACTGTTGAACCTGGTTGGTTTCCACACTCCTACACATGAAGCCGGCTGGGTGACCTTGGACTAGTCACAGAAGGGAAGGAGATTGTAAGCCTGTTTGAGACGCCTTAAAGGTAGAGAAAACCAGGGTATAAGAACCAACTCTTCTTCAAGTGAATTGATCACAGTGGACCATCATGTTGTCAGAATCCAATTCCCAGGTGCCCCTGGAACAAACAAAACAGCTCAGCTTGATGATTACTTGCAAACACAATGGTGGTGAAGTATTGCCTTTTCACCACTACAGAATAGGTTCTAATATGATCTCCATGCTGTGTTCCATCAGTCTCGCTCTGACTTTTCTGCCAGTGGTGCTCTAGCCTTGTTCTTCCCATTTCATTGCTATCAGTTCCCCAGCTTGACTCTGTCTTTGGAAAGAAGATACTTAGGGGTGATTGTGTCAACAGCCCAGGACATTTCCCTATTCCAAAGAGTGGTCAGGGCCATGACGGAATCGTCAGCAGCTGAGGTGGGAAAATCCTCAAGCTCGAAAATGCACATTTATTCTGTCTGTCACATTTTTATCCTACATTTCCTGCAGTGAACTCAAGGAGGCACATATGCTCTTCTCTTTCTCGTTTTATTCTTGCAACAAGCCTGTGGAGTAAATTTGGCTGGTGAAGTGTGACTTGCCAAGGTCACCCAGTGAGTTTCAAGCCTCTGTGAGGATTTGAACTCCGGTCTCGCAGATAGTCCAGCACCCTAACCGCTACGCTAAACTTCAAGAGAATTTAGGTCTGATGTTACCAATAAGACTGATTGGGATATGGTCCTGTGCATGCTTAACTTGAGAGTAAGCCCCACTGAGTTCCATAAAATAAAATGTTAGTAGGAAAGGGCTGAAATCCAAATACATCATTCGAAAGGGGTGTGAATTGGGCTGACTGGTGATCTTCTTGAAGCCTTGGCCAAAATCCTTTTGATTCCCCCCCCTCCAATACTAGAAATGAAGCCATAAATAGCATATTGCCCTTTTGAGATAATTGGGCTGAACAGAATGTGAAAGAAAGCAACTGTTGAAAATAAAAGACAAAAGTGGGGGAAAGCTTTGTGTATAAAAAGGATGCACTTTTAAACTAAGCTGCAATTAGTGACAGAAGGCCAATCAATGAGATGGTAGTGCTTTACAATATATATTAAAGAAGATGGGCCGTCTTGCAGATTGAGGGGACAACTTTAGCATGGGCACATAAATGGGGGTAACTGAGGGGCTGCAAACCTGCCAGCTGCTTTGTTCTCCATAGCGACAAGATTACGATGGCATAGCCCACATGGTTAGAAGGCGTGAGAAGACTCTTCTGTCTGAATGGGACATGCAAATGGATCAATTAGGAATGGAGAGTGCTTAGACAATCTGGTGGAGACGTTCACATGCTGCGTCAAGTGAAACTTTAGCAAGATCCATCACCAACACTGGGGGCAAGCGATACTGACTTCGGCTCTGATCTATACAAAGAACATATGCTTTAGGGGATTCATGTTGTAATGGATTTTTTTTTAAAGGAAGAAAGTCCTCAGGAGGCTGTAATGGTAGCTCCCATTAGGAGATGGATGATGATGTACCCAGTCTAAATGTAAGGCAGGCACATTAGTAAGAATAAGCTTAATGAAGACAGATTTGGTGTAGGTAGGGGAGAAGGGAAGGCGTCTGATTTAGTTTGCAGTTAATGGAATAACTAATGTAAATCGCTAGTTCACCTACTGTCATCATGATCACAGTTGTTCAATTAGACGAAAGAGCCGGTCATAGGAACAGGAAAAGCTCATTGTGCATAACCAGAGTTGATTTCGTTTGGAGAGGATGACAGCAGGGTAAAAAATGCTTAGAGAGCCCTAATTTTCATCAGTTGTATTTGCAAAGCCTTTGTGTGCTCAAATTACGGCTCCTCCATCAAACCTTTTGCAAAGGTGAGATGAGAATTTATTATATTGGGCAATCAAAGGAGCCTGTGTGCAGATCGTTGCATCTCGACGGTACATGGAGTATATAAGGCTGCAAATGTTTCTGGGCTGTTTCAGGATTTGCTCAGCTGGCACCGTTTCAATGTTGATAACGATTCATGGGACCAAAGAACCAAAATGCAACAGCACAAAGTCATTTCTGTAATTTCTCACCATTGGGTTGTTAATGGAACATAAATTCACTATAACAACATCAATGAACAGTCATGGCTAACTTACAAGAAATGCTGAGAGAGGGGCCGAGCAGGATACAAATTTGTGCCATTTTTTCCTGATCTCGGCGAGATGAGACGAGCTAATGCACGCTGTCTCAATTCTAATCCATTAATGTCTTCATTTGCACTTTAAATGCTGCAAGGTGCTTTTGTTAAGCGAATAAATTTCACTTACTTGTGTAGGAGTGTGAGGAGATTATGTTTATTTAGGGCTATGCATATTCAGTAGAATAATGGGATAAAAAATACTCTCTAGAAATGTATCAAAATAACTATGGGTGTGCAGTTATAGCTGAAGCCAGGCTTGTACTGCTTTCTATTTTAAGAGTGTATAAGTGTTCTTGATTCTTTAACTTAAAATTTGAACAGTCCTTTTCACCCAGCTCACTGAATAAAATCAGGACCAGTCCATTAGCCTCCACATCTTCCCTCATAGGTTTGCTAAGCCCGCTGAGGCCCAACTGAACCTCTTCGAGGAGTGGGGCTTAAATAATACATTTTGTTTTTGCCGTCAAGTCGCAGCCAACCCTTAGGGGTTTTAAGGCAAGGGACAAACAGAAGTGGTTTGCCATTGCCTGCCTCTGCATAGCAACCCTGGACCACTTGGTTGTCTCCCATCCAAATACTAGCCAGGGCTGATCTTGCTGCAGTGATACTGCAGCTTCCGAAACCTGACAGGACTGGGCTAGCCGGGGCTCTCCAGGTCAGGGCATTTATGTACTTTTTAACTTATGTAAAATGAGAGTTTCAATCTGAGGGGTGTGGACGGTGAGATGAATGCTAGGTGGCAACAATCAGTGTCACTGCAGCTGGGGCAGGGATTGCGCACACGACCGCACCAACACTACCACATACTTCCAGTGTATACCTGGAAAAGCTGCATTGCGACGGGCATTTTACCTAGGGTTGTCAACCTCCAAGTAGTAGCTGGAGATCTCCTGCTTTACAACTGATCTCCAGCCAATAGAGATCAGTTCACCTGGAGAAAATGGCCATTTTGGCCGTTGGACTCTATGGCATTCAAGTCCCTCCCTTCCCCAAACCCTGCTCTCCTCAGGCTCCACCCCCAAAATCTCCAGGTATTTCCCAGCCTGGAGCTGGCAACCTTAATTTTACCACCCCTGAGCCAGCCGATGGATTGGTAGGCAATTGCCCGCCTATCCAAGTGACCTGGCAACCCTAGACACAACACACTTTTCAGCCCTTGTCCCTCTATTGGTGTGCATGTGCAAAAAAAAAAAAAAAAAGTCTCAGATGTAATTCTAACTATGCTGTGCTTGAATTGGCTCTCTGATTTGGCTGATGTCCACGTATGGAGGTTAATTTATAATTCAATTTCAGTGTTTCTGTGCTTTACAGTGCACATGTGATTTGGGACTTTATGTTTGGCTTGCAACGGCCAACTACCACCCAATGTCAAATCTTTTGTACCTGGGTAGAGAGCGGTTGCTGAACAGCTGCAGAACTTCCTGGATGAAACATCAGCATTAGGCCCATTTCAGTCAGGTTTGCCCTGGCCATGGGGTGGAGATGGCTCTGGTTGCTCTAACAGACTATCTCCGTTGACAGCTGGATTGAGGTGGGTTGGGGCTGTTGATACTTTTAGATCTGACAGCAGTCTTCAACATGGTCGATCATGACCTTTTAGACCACCACCTTGCCAATGTTGGAATTCAGGGCACAGCCCGACAATGGCTGTGCTCCTTTTTCCAGGGTCAGGGACAAAGGGTGGTGCTTGGAGAAAAAGTTTCGCAGTGGCACCCTCTGGTGTGCTAGGTGCCACTATGTTGTTTAACGTCTATATGCGCCCCCTTGCCCAGCTTGTCAAGAGTTTCGGGATGGGTTGTCATCAGTATGCTGATGACACCCAGCTTTGCCTGTTAATGGACTGCAATCTGGACTCCACCCCAGACACACTGGCCATGTGCTTGGATGCTGTGACTAAGTAGTTGAAGAAAAGCCGGCTGAAACTGAATCCAGCGAAGACAGAGGTCCTGTGGTTCAGTGTGGATGGTTTGGAGATGGGGTGCCGGCTCCCAACTCTTGACGGTGTCCAGTGTCTTTGGCATCCATCAAGAGTTTGGGTATGATCTTTGATGCCTCCTTATCTATGGAGGCTCAAGTTGCAGCTATAGTCAAGACAGCTTTTTTTTCAACTGTGTTGGGCCTGGTGCCACCCTGATACAGCCACGGTGAACCATGTGACGGTCAACTCTAGGCTAGATTACCGTAATTCGTTCTACGTAGGGCTGCCCTTGAGACAGATTCAGAGACTCCAGCTGGTTCAGAATGCTGCAGCTAGGCTCCTTACAAGGGCCTTGATCTGGGAGCACATTCAGCCACCACCAACTTCACTGGCTCCAGCTAGAGTATTGGATCAGGTTCAAGGTGCTGGTTTGCCCTTTAAAGTCTTACATGGTCTGGGGCCTTTGTAACTTCAGGACTGCCTCTCCTGGTACACCCCCCCCCCCAAGGATATTGTGTTCTCTAGATGTCAATCTGCTGGAGGTCCCCAGTCCTAACCATGTGTTGCTGTCCTCAACAAGAGCCAAGGCTTTTTTGGCCCTAGCTCTGGCCTGGTGGAATGCTCTATCTACTAAAATCAGGGCCCTGCAGGATTTGAAAGAGTTCTGCAGGGCCTCTAAAACAGCTATTCTGCCAGGCCTACAACTGGGGACAGCCTCGGCTGTCATCAATAATGGACTCCCCACCTCCCCCTTCTGTTTTTTTGTGCTGTCGAATTTAGGAGAGGCTGGCCTGTATCTGCTTTAGTGGTGAGCTTGTATTTTAATGCCATTGAATGTTTTTGTTTGTTTGTTTTTTAGGTTGAAGATGTATGGTTTTAATGTTTTTTAAACTTACTGATTGTTTATTGTTTTAATGTAACTCTCCCAGAGCCCGGTTTTGCCAAGGAGGGTGAGCCAGAAATCTAAACAAATGAATGAATGAATGAATGAATAAAGTAGTATAGTCCTCATTTGCTATCACTTTATCACAACAGGTTTCTGAAGCATTTAATTACAGTACAACCCTATTACTTGTCCAAAAAAATAAAAGAAAACCCCTCCTGAGTAATTCTGTTTTGCATAGTTTGCAGAAAGCCAGGAGGGTGGAAGACTTTGTGACTTCATCGGGCAGACTATTGAACAAGGTGGAGGCCACAATGGAGAAGGCATGTGTACTTGCAGTTATTAATTTTACCTATTTGCAGGGTGGCACCTGCGGAAGGCCCTGCTCAAATGAGTGAAGTTGTCATGGCAGGACATAGGGAGAGGCAGTCTTGCAGATATGAGGGACCAAGGACATGAAGGGCTTTGAATGTGATAGCTAGTACCTTGAATTGAGCTCGGCAATTAATGGGCAGCCAATGGAGTGACCGCAGAATGGGAGTAATATGCAAGATCTGCCTAGCTCCTGATAATAACTAAGCTGCAGCAACTGGAGTTTCTGAATTGATGTCAAGGGAGACCTACATGAAGTGCATTGCAGTAATCTAGTCTTAATGTTACCAAGGCATGGGTCCAGGTGTCCAGATCACCTGTGTAAAGTTAGGGGCCATCTTCCAGGCTAGGCAGAGTTGGAAGAAATATTTTTTTTGCAGCTGCATAAACTTGCTTCTGCAGCAGCAGTGCTGTATCCAATATAACCTTAGGCTCTTAACCGAGTCAGTAATGGTCAGCTGAGCCCCACTGAAAATGGGAAGCACAAATGTAGATTTAATAGCATTCCCCAGACTATGAACTTTTCCCCTCCACAGAAAATGCAATTCCACCCAGAGCAGACTGATCCCTCATTCCCTGATCAACCAGCAGAACCTCCATCTTGTCTGGATTGAGCCTCCAATTATAGACCCTCATCCAGCCTGTTATCGCTTCCAGGCACTTGTTCAGAACATCCACCTCCTCACCTGATGCTGTTGAAAGGAAAAAAATAGAATTACATATCATCTGCATACTGATTACACTTAACTGTTAAGCCCTGGATCTCCTGACATATAGATGTTAAATAGTATTGGGAATAGAATAAAGCTTTGGAACACATCATAAATCTATGGGTCTGAACAGCTATACCTTAGCCTCACCTTCTGCTAACAATAAGTGGGATAGGAATTGAAATAATTTATTTATTATTAACTTCATTTATACTCTTCCTTTCTCCCTATTGAGACCCAAAGTGGCTTACATCATTGTCCTTGCCTCCATTTTATTCTTACAACAAACTTGAGAAGTTGGTTAAGCATAGAGTGTGTGACTGTCCCAAGGTCACCCAGCAAGCTTCCATGATAGAGGAGGGAATTGAACCCACATGAACACATGAAGCTGCCTTATACTGAATCAGACCCTTGGTCCATCAAAGACATTATTGTCTACTCAGACGGGCAGCGGCTCTCCAGCGGCTCTCTCAGGCAGAGGCCTTTCACATCACCTACCAGCCTAGTCCCTTTAACTGGAGATGCCAGGGATTGAACCTGGGACCTTCTGCATGCCAAGCAGATGCTCTACCACTGAGCCACAGCCCCTCCCAAATCGTAGTCTTGACACTTTAACAACTACATTTCCCTCAGTAACCATTCCTGTCAACTCTAACAGAAGGATACTATGGTTCAGGGTGGAGGTAAGTCACAAGAAGGTTGAACAGGTAGGAGTCAGGACCCATGATCAATTGCTATATGAACAACCACTGAGATTTCCAAGATAATCAAGCAGGTAAAAGTTGTACATTTGGGTGACCAAGGCAATTTCCAGTTCAAAGCCTGGACTAAAATGAGTCCAGATAATCAGTTGCATCCAAGAGAGGCTGGAGGTGGCTAGTTACCTTCCACTTGCTCTATCACTTTGCCCCATATCAGGATATTTGCCCTGGCAATATTTATGAACAACATCTGGGTCCAAAAAAGTATTTCTCAGGTATAGAAGTAGGTGACAATTCAGGCAGAATGTAAAAGTCCAACAGGTCAGGTAACCAGGGGGTCAGAGATAGGTAACAACATCATAGGGCCACATCAGGTCACATATCCACAAGGCAATCTGGGGCAAGGCAAAACACAAGGTCAAAGTAGGCAGGAGTCAAATAGCAGGAACAGCAGAATTAGTACAGGTTGAGTACCCCTTATTCAGAAATCCGATATCTGGAAAGCTAAAAAAAAAAGTGATTTATCACATTTATCACATCCTAGCCCCACTTAGACAATTCAAAAACTCAACATTATCAGTCATGAAATTAAGCAAGTTTCTTGTAGCTACATTTTTAATTTCTTGTTCTGATCAAAACATCTTATTCTGAATATCTTATATATCTTCTTTTTATGAAAATATCTTATTCTTTTAAAAAAATCATATCAGGTCTGAAATGGTGAATCAAAGGAGTACTATTATCGATCCCTCCTCCCTCATAATTCCCTTGAGTGCCAGCATGGTGTAGTGGTTAAGAGTGGCGGACTCTAATCTGGAGAACCGGGTTTGATTTCCTGCTCTTCCACACGAGCGGCGGACTCTAATCTGGTGAACCGGGTTGGTTTCCCCACTCCTCCAAATGCAGCCTGCTGGGTGACATTGAGCTACTCACCGTTCTCTCTGAATTCTCTCAGCCCCACCTACCTCACAAGGTGTCTGTTGTGGGGAGAGGAAGGGGAGGTAATTGCAAGCCGGTTTGAGTCTCCTTAAAGGTAAAGAAAATGGAGGTATAAAAACCAACTCTTCTTCTTTTTGGTTTCATCCTCACCTGCACTGTTTTTGTGATCTCAGAGTCTCAGTGTCTCCAGCAGCTTAACTTTTTTCTTCAGCAAGGAGCATAAACAGTCCTGCATGTGCCGCTCACAAAACAAAACAAAAAAACCCCAAGCAAAACTTTGAAAGGCTCTCCATCCCAAAGCTACAAGTACTTGTGCATTTTCAGTGAGAGAATTTTTCTCATATCCTTTCCCATGGTCTCAAGTGCTTGAATACTCATCAGTGTCCCACTTTAGGAGCTGGGACTGTAACAAAATCCTTTCTCTCGTTGTTATTCTTTTCAATTAGTCAGTACATTCCTTCCTCCTTCCCTCCACACTCCTGTTCATTAAAGTGCTTAGGAGCCTTACAAGCATTCTAAATTTCCCATCCATTTGAGTACCTTATTGAGGGCTCATTCACCTCTCTGAATTAGGGGTTGAAGTGTGTGTTTAAGGACCCCTCTTTTTTTTAGAAGTGATGCTTTCCTGAAAGGTCTTATATTAAATTTGTATTTGCTATGACATACACGTAAATAACCTCAGGTATATTAGACAGAATTTACAGTTGAGGCAAATAGGGGCTGGGGAAAAGAATAGAATATTTTCTGTTAACAAATACAGAGAGAGAGACCATATCCAGTAGGTAAATATATTAGGGTTGCCATCTCTGGGTTGGGAAATACCTGGAAATTTTGGGGATGAAGTTTGAGGAGGGTGGGGTTTGGAGAGGGGAGGGACTTTGATGTCATAGAGTCCAATTGCCAAAGCAGCCATTTTCTCCAGGTGAAGTGATCTCTTATCGGCTGGAGATCAGTGTTAACAGCAGGAGATGGCCAGGCACCACCTGGAGGTTGGCAACCCTAAATATGTCCACATGCCCAAGTGGACTGAAGACAGTGGTATGACTCAGCTATCATGGGGGGGGGGGAACTATGAACTGTCTTGCTTCTACGTCTTGTGATACAAACAGTGGGATAAACTAGGGCAGGAGTCTCCAGTGTAGCATGAGCATCATGGTACCTACTGATACCTTTTATGGTGCCCACCAAGTGCTTTTAGAAAGTGGGCAATTCCAAGTGGGTCTTTTGCTCAGCAAGGCTTCTGATTGGTCAGTGGAGATTTGATTGGCTGTTCAGCTGCCACCACACTGCAAGAATCTTCGCTGTGTGATTGAAGATAAGCTGCAACAGCAATTTTGTGGCTGGCTTCGCCTCTCATGAAAGCTGTTTTGTGGCTGCACCCGCTCCGGATATGCATTTGGTAAAGCCGAACTGGGGGAAACGTCTTTTTAAACTGTAGCTGGTAAACCCGATAAAACTGGAAAAAAAATCAGCTTTTTTCTGTATCATTTCAGAATTGCTGGCTATAGCAGTAGAAACCTCTTTTAAAAGAGGAAAAAAAATCACTCTGGCATATTCTCTTCAAGCGTTTTAAAGTTTAAAGGCCTCTCTCTTCTCCATTATAGTCCATGGGGAATCTTTCCAGGGCTCTGGGTGGGGGCTGTTTTTTAAGGTAGAGGCAGTAAATTTTCAGCATAGCTACTGGTGACTCCTCTTACAATAATCCACAAGTTTGGAAAAGATTGGGTCAGGGAGTTCAGTTTTATGGGTGACCATTTTCCCTCATTGTTTCCAGTGGCGTACAGATGGGGGCACCATCTTTCTGCTTGCACCAGTCCTCCTGACACACAGGGGCAGGAGCCAAAGACAAAGCTAGTTCAGGTAGGCTTTGAGGGTCCATGCTCTGCCTCTCGTGCTAACCAGTTCTTTTCACAATAGCACAATACTTGTTCACAGGAGGTGAGGGCTGTTTAAATACACATCCTGTGCCTTCCTCTGATTGACTCAGGCTCCCCAAGGTTCCTGGCTTCCCTCCTCCCAAGTAGAGTCCTGTGTGTTGTTTGTCAGAGGAGCAGGAGCAAAAAAATGTTTCTTGAACTTGGTTTGGCCAGGGAGTAGGGATGCTTGAACATACATGAGTTGGGCTCACATCATGTTTGCCTGTTGCAAACATAGAGCTGATTTTTCAGTGATTGGTTCAACTGTTTGTTGACTCATTCAAAGCTGTTCGGCAGGTTGTTTTCTGTATTAGTTCCTAACCATGCAGTACAGCACAATTTTTTTGTGTGTGTGCACATGGATGTCCTCACACAAACCAACTGATTTCTCCTACCCCCTCTCTTTGCTGCATAACTGCTCTGCTCCACAAGCGGTTATTAACATAGATAATTAAATCAGTCACAGATTGTAAAAAAAAGTCATAAATAAATGTTGTGTTTTAGTAAAGCATACCTTGCAGTTGTTCATCCAGTTGTTCTTAGTGATGCTAAGGGCTTCTGATCAGTTTGATTCCGAAGTGACTTTGTGCAGATGCAGTTTTGCAAAAAACTGATACAAACCTGTTTGGTAGGTATTCACAGCTTTTCAGCGCAAACTGATCAGGTCACATCTGATTGACACATTTGAACATGATAAGTTGGACTGTTGAACATGTTAATGGCAAAGTTTACAGCATCGCTGGCTAGGAAGCCCTTCTGACAAAATTGGAAAAGGATTTTGTGTATGTGGTAGTGGTGAATGAAAGTGGCTTGTAAATAGACCCTTGCTGTTTGGCTGAGGCTATTAGGGATAATCTCTAGACAACCAGGCAGGAAATCTTCAGAAAAATGACAGTTAATGTTTGATTACTTGTAGGCTATTGTTGTGCAACCAATGGCCAGCACAGTAAAGCATAGGCAACTGGGCCAGACAAGCAAATAATGAGCTAGTAACATTTGTGGAATTATTCGCACAATGAGAGAAAACTGTCCTTTCCCCTGAAATTCTATAGTGATTTTGTGTATACCATTCAGCCAGAAGGAAGATGGAATAGCTAAACCAGCGTGGTATAGAGTGGTGGTTTGGAGCGGCGGACTCTGATCTGGAGAACCGGGTTTGATTCCCCACTCCTCCACATGAGAGGCGGACACTAATCTGGTGAACCAGGTTGGTTTCCCCACTCCTACACATGAAGCCTGCTGGGTGACCTTGGGCTAATCACACTCACTCAGCCTCACCTACCTCATAGGGTGTCTGTTGTGGGGAGGGGAAGGGAAGGTGATTGTAAGCCAGTTTGATTCTTCCTTCAGTGGTATAGAAAGCCAGCATATAAAAACCAACTCTTCTTCTTCTAAACATAATATCCGGAAGACTGAACAGGATTTTAAGATTTTAATTCTTTAAAAAAAAAGAAAGAAAATGTTCTTGTGTAGACTTCAGGACTGAGGAAGAAAAATACAAAAGATAGGCAGCTTCAGTGGAATACCTTGGTACTGGATGAGATCTCATTGACACTTTCTGCAGTTAGAAAGTATTCTCTAATTGTGGTCCTCAGAATTGCTACAGATAGTGGTAGGGGCTGAGCCTAACCTCAAGGAAGCTTGCATATCCTGCACTGTGCAAATTAATCCTCAAGCCAGGTTGCCACTGTTCCCCATTTGTGGACATCCTGATGTCATCTAGCTGTCCTCTGTAGGAAACAGAGGGCTGGACTAGATAGATCTTTGATCTGATCCAGCAGATACTCTTAGTGATACTTTGTGAGTTGGATGAATTGTTCATATGTGTGATTGGGCTGATATGCATAACCCTTCCCTTTTATCAAAATGAGTAGAATTATGGTGGAGATTGCAGTAGGATATTACTGTGAATGCACAGGTCATTTGCACAGCATCATTCCACCGCCCAGTCTCACTTTCCACCAAGGAAAAGCAGTTATTGTAAATGTTTGCATCAGCTTGAGTCTTCACACAAAAATGATGTTCCAGGCAGCTGACAGTCTTATCAATATGCTTATACTCCATGTACTTTTTTGTGTTCTGGAGTTTGATAAGCATTGTGCAGGATGTAGCAAGTAGGATAGGTCAAAGTCATGTGGTAGCATTTGGATAGGTTACTTGGAGAAGAAAGCCCTCCTGTCTTTATGACAAATCCTCATCTTTAATTGTACCAGCCAGCTAGTCCAGGACATGGGTCCAGGAAGTGGAAAAGAGTGACCCCATTTGTTATGAAAGAAGTGAAGCTAATGCTGTAAATGTAGAAACCATCCTTGAGAGCCAGCGTGATGTAGTGGTTAAGAGCGGTGGTTTGGTGCAGTGGACTCTGATCTGGAGAACCGGGTTTGATTCCCCACTCCTCCACACGAGTGGCGGAGGCTAATCTGGTGAACTGGATTTGTTTCCCCACTCTTCCATATGAAGCCAGCTGGGTGACCTTGGGCTAGTCACACTCTCTCAGCCTCAGCTACCTCACAGGGTGTTTTTTGTGGGGAGGGGAAGGGAAGGCGATTGTAAGCCAGTTTGATTCTTCCTTAAGCGGTAGAGAATGTCAGCATAGAAAAACCAGCTCTTCATCTTCTTCCTCCTCCAAGAATTTATCCAGCTGTTGGCTAGTGGCAAACATCCGGTTCCTGGCATGATGCTCAAGGGTAGTGATCATATACAGCTCCAGCCTCTGCTGGATTAAATTGCTAATCTAGACCCCTGCATTCTGGTGACAGGATAGAACTGCATTAGTCACTCTGATGGATGATCTTAACTGAAGAAGGGATGGGGGAAATGTAACCTGTTGATTCCCATGGATCATCTAGTGGCTTTTAATAACATCAACCAATATGTTCTTCTGTATCATCGATCAGGGCTAGAAGCTGGAGACACCAGTGGTTCCACTCTTGTCTCTTAGGCAGATTCTAGATGATGTTGGGGGATTGACTACCAATGACACTTATGCCTCCAGGTCTCTTAAGGTTCAGTTCTATCTCCCGTATTGTCCAATATCTTACATTTATTGTTACGGCCATTGGCCAGCACATTGCCCAATATCTACATGAAGCCACCTGGGGATCTGGAGGGAAGCATCACCAATATGTTGATGACACCCAGCTTGGTTTCTCCTCTGAATCAGGTGAAGCTGTGGATGTTCTGAACAGGTGCTTGGAGTTGATAATAAGCCACCACAGGATCCATTTAACTAGAGATGCTGGAGATCGAACCTGAGTCCTTCTGCATGCAGAGCAGATACTTTACCACAGAGCTACAGTCCTTCTCCTTCATTCAGTGGAAATCCATTGCTTTTTGTCTTGTCAGTACAAGTGTGAAGTCTTCCCATTTTTTTCCTAGGATGATGACAAAACTGCAATTACCTTGTTCAGAATGCAATTTTTCATTGCTCATATTTATTACAAATTGAATGACATTCCCTTGAGAAAGTCTACATTCACTCCTCATATATAATGAGAGGAATGTATGCTGTTAGTTATTTTAGCCCCACAGACACTAGTTACAGGTCTAAGAGAGCCATAGCCACACTCCTGAAAGGGTTTGTTGGAGGCTGTGTGATATGGTGGCCAAAAACAAAAATGCTCTGCAAATGCATTTTGCTGAGGTGAACAACATTTTTGATCCCAAGAAACACTACCACAAAAGCTTCAGTGTGAAATGTGTTTTCATTCATACAAATGCATAGGGGGGCACTTTTTTGTTAGGATAATCATAAGCTTAAAAGGTCAAGGAAATAAAGGGTAGAAGAAAAATGGCAGAGAAAATAACATTTCTATGTAATTATTGGCTGTGGAGCTAGGAGCTATCCAGAGTTTGGAAAGACAGGCTCAGGGACTACATAATTTTTATCAAGGCTCTGGAACATCTCTGCATTTGTCTGCCGTGCCGAAGAGCTTTAGAAATCTCCTTCGAGGGAGTGTTTTCTTAGCTTTGTGAGCTACAGCTATTGTCGGTGACTCATACTTAAAATACACTTAAAAGCTAACTCTGTTCCGTGCATGGGCACAACCCCATTTTATATTGCAATCTAGCTCTTGATAAAATGTGAGAGGTTTTGTGTGTGGAAGGGGGGTTTAAATCATGATGCTCATAATTGGCAACCCAATTATGATTTGAAATAAAGTAGAGTTCACCATTGCTAAATTTTCAGGGCACCTTGGTTATCATTGCCTGCATTTCTATGCTGCTTCCTGATGAGTTCTGAGTAAGGCAAAATCTTGGATATTGTTGCTCTGGCAGAATTCTTTACAGTTAAAGGCATTACCTCACTTTCTTTGGTCTCATTAAGCAGGACTAACATAACAGCAGTTAGTTTGTTATTAATGTTTGCTTTTAATGAGTAGCATTCATAGTAGGAAATAAGTAAGGGCTAGAGGACTCAGAGTAATGAGTGGTCGTAATTGGGTTTGATTCCACAGCTTCATGGATTTTATTTAAATATACTTTGACTGTTTTCATAGGATTAAAGGTGAGAATTTGGTCCCAGTCTATTGTATTTTTACTGTATCGTAAATCTTTCATCATTAAAATGCAGTGATCATGCATAGTGTTATAGTCCAGTGCTTTATAGGCCTCTGAGTCAATTAGTCACAGTAATTACTTCAATGCTTTACATATTCAGACTTTACAATTTTCTCCCATCCTATTAGTGTTGCCAGGTTTCTAACAAATATGTAACACAACATCCTAAAAGGTTTTGTTTGTTTGTTTGTTTGGATACCATTAGAATTTTTGACCACTGAGCAATTTTCAGTAAATGGATACAGTGTTTAAAAAAATAGCCTCTGGAAATCTATTTCTCAGTATTAATGTATTTTGGAAGCAGGTGCCTATAAGAAAATCACTGTGAACCAAGTAGCGCTTGAAGCTATTTTGGATAGTTTCAACTGCAATGCAACAATCCTACTAAACTATACACCAGTAACTGGACAAAAGAAATGCAAAGGTTACGTAATGCTAACAGATCCAGAATCTACAAATATTGGAACACATAATATTTTAGCCACCAATGAACAGTATGGGAAACAAAATAACATTATATCTGAAAAGGAGGCTATTTGGACTACTGTGTGATGGTCAGTAGAGAAGCTTGTCTGTTTTTAAGGTCAGTAGAGAAGCTTCTCTGTTTTTTTCCTTCAGAGGCCTTGGAGAGACTATTCCTGAGAGCAGTTCACCTAAACCCTACTGCTATTATGGGTTGCATTACCAGTAAACCAGCAGTCTTTGCATCCTGTCCAAGTGTTCAGTGAATGGTTCCTGATATAACCATGGAACTCTTCAGCTACTCTATAGTTCTTCTCACCTTAACAAAAACAGAAGCTATGGATATTCGAAGAGATGTTGAATTGTCTTTTGCATTGATATGAATGAGAAACCCTTTGAACATGGAAGACAAACCTGCATTTCAGTGACCTTGTTCCAGCTAGTATCACCACTACTGTGAAGCTAATCTAATACATGGTAAACAGCTGATGGATCTTAGTTTGTTCACAGATTTTGCCATGATCAGTGGTAGTGCTCACATGATAGATACCACATGGAAGGCACTTTAAGTTACTTTTTTTTGGCTCCTTTAAAATGATGCCTCTTTTTTCAGTTTTGCACATCCAAATACACACCCCTATTCATTACCACTCTATAAGATGCTCTTGCAACTTCGTCATGAGTACACCACCAACTCACTCTAGATATCTAAGCTCCTGCTTCTTGTCCCTTTAGCTCCCTGATGTACCAGGGAGCCAATCTAGAATGGTGATGAAGAAAACATCGGGGAGCAATCATGTTGATGGCTTCAGAAAGACACTGATAACAGTTGTCCATGAGGGTATCTGGGGAATCACCAAGGGGTACTGGATCCCGCAGAGTTTTCTGGAAACCAGTTGGATCCATGAGACTTTGTGGGTGAGCATAAAGCCGCTTGCCACCTATGTGGAGGGAGGGGGAAATCTCATGTGAGCCTTCAGGACAAAATGGTCTGATCATGGCACTGCCTCTGATTGAATGAGGACCAGATCTATACCCGCCACAAAGATCAAATCCAAGATGTGGCCAGCTTGATGTGTGGGACCTGATACAATTTGGGAGAGTCCTAGTGCCACCATGGAAGACACTAGATCCAAACCTATAGAGGAGGCAGTGTTTGCATGGATGTTGAAGTCCCCCAGAATTATCAATCTGGGGAATCTCAAAGTCCAGTCAGACACTGCCTCCATGAAGCTTGGAAGGATATCTCCCAGTCCGCTAGGCAGGCGGTAAACTAGCAGGATTGCCAGGCTCTCCTCAGTATCCCTCACAAGGCCTACACAAGCAGTGCTGGATATCTCAGGGGCAGGGATTATGTGACTGGCTCTGCCCAGTCAAAGAATAACTTTATGCAATGTAGAATAATTTTTAAAGAAAACACACAAAACAATTGCATATGATTCATTGGGACATTAATATAAAATTACAATAAATCTTTATAGTTACAATGATACAGGCAGTGAATGGATGAAAGTTTCTTCATAGAACAGTTTTGATTAACAGGTGAACTAGGAGATAAACGCAGTGCGGAAGGCAATTTGAACACAAGGGATAAATCAGCTAGTATATTACTGTTTCATAATTACTTGCCCAGTTGTACTTTAAAATCCCTGATTGATTTTAGAAGAATAGCATGGTCTTATGACCCAAACATAAACTGGCCCACAATTTCTACTTAAATGGTTTCCTTTTAATATTTATTTAATGTAGGGTTGCCAGGTCCCCCCTAGCCACCGGCAGGGGATGGCGGAGTAGGATTGCCCAGATTCAGGTTGGGAAACTCGTGGAGATTTGGGGATGAAGCCTGGGGAGGCCAGGGACCTCAGTGGGGTACAGTGCCACAGAGCCCACTTTCCAAAGCATCCATTTCCCCCAGGGGAACTAATCTCTGTAGCCTGGAAATGTGCTGTATTTCCGGGGGATCCTCAGGTCCCACCTGGAGTCTGGCATCCCTAATTTCATTCAAATCAGTGGGAGTTTTTCCACTAGTAAGTTGGTACTGCAGCCCTTTGTTTTGTTTTGTTTTTTAAATCCTTGATGGTGCTGTAAAGTAGAACAATTTCTTGTTTCAAATTTAGTGCTAGAGTCAATACTTAAATCATGACTGCCTAGTACCCCTTAATGCTTTTTAACCCTCTTGCAGTATGCTTGGTTAGGGTGGTGTACAGGATAGATTTTTATTCACTTTTAAATGCATGTTTTCAAAAGTGGCTCAACATTAGTAACCAGTTGAAGAATAGTAGCCATGTTAGTCTGTAGTAGCAAAACCTGAAAGATAGCTTGTGGCATGTTAAAGACTAGTACATGTACTGTTGCACAAGCTTTCACCAACTCATTAGGCCTTCATAAACATAGTGGATTCATATCACATTATATGTCTCAAGTTAGTGTAACGCATCTAGGAAAATTGTTATCGTTTGTCACATTCATTTGATGAAGTGGGCACTAGCTCCTGGAAGTTTAGGCTGCAATACAATCTTGTTAGTCTTTAATTTATTTTCTTCATTTATGCCCCAGTGGGGACCTAAAATGGCTTTTGTTATTCTCCTCTCCTCCATTTTATCCTTACAATAACCACATGCGGTATTTCAGGTTGAGAGTGTGTGACTGGCCAGAGATCACCCATCAAGCTTCCATGGCAGGGTTGGGGTTCTAACCTGCGTCTCCTACATCCTAGTCCAACTCTCTAACCACTATATCGCACTGGGTCTTAGGGCCACAAGACTCCTGTTTATTTTTGTGTTATCACCTCGTACTGTCATCAATTATTATTACACATGTTGTGTAGAATTGATACTTGAATAGAAATGTCACAGACTGTACACATACACACACACCTATTGAGGACACACCTCACAAGTCTGATGCAATAGACTCCAGTCCATAAAAACGTATGTTACACTAAATGTGTTGCTTTTCAGATTGCTGTTTAAGAACATAAAGAAAGGCCATGCTGGGTCAGACCAAGGCCCATCAAGTCCAGCAGTCTGTTCACACAGTGGCCAACCAGGTGCCTCTAGGAAGCCCACAAACAAAGATGACTGCAGCAGCATTGTCCTGCCTGTGTTCCAAAGCACCTAATAAAATACGCATGCTCCTCTGATCCTGGAGAGAATAGGTATACAATTTGACTAGTAGCCAATTTTACTAGTAGCCATGAATACCCCTCTCCTCCATGAACATGCCCGCTCCCCACTTAAAGCCTTCCAAGTTGGCAGCCATCACCACATCCTGGGGCAGGGAGTTCCACAATTTAACTATGGACTTCTTTTAGTTTGATATGCACTTGTGGTTGTGAATTTGAGAGCAATATGTGTTAGCTAACAGAGTACAATAATGTGATCTTACCGAGGTGCAACTGGTGTGTATTATCCAGGTGACCTTATCATCCAGACTTGCTGAACTGCACATTTTAATTGCTAAAGGCCAATGGCCATTTTGTTGAGAGCCATGCAAACCCTATGGCTTACTAACATTTCTCACAACCCTGTAGCAGTCTTGATTTGCCCCATTCTTCGCCACTTGCTTCTACATTTGTACTGTTCCTGTGATTGAACTTAGCTTAATGAACTGGATGCATGCATTTTTTTTT
The DNA here is from genome assembly GCF_029931775.1 of Euleptes europaea. NCBI lineage: Eukaryota > Metazoa > Chordata > Lepidosauria > Squamata > Sphaerodactylidae > Euleptes > Euleptes europaea. The sequence continues at coordinate 60,406,941 of NC_079319.1, forward strand.
AGAGCATTATTAAAATTGGGAAGGGAGGCATGCAGAAGTTTATTGCAGGACCACCATAGATGGGAAATTTAGGAGCTAGATGGTTATGCGTATGTGTAACAGTGCTTGAGAGGAATCATGTGTACAATCTGCTCTTGTGCACATCCTGATATCAGTATTTTTCTATCAGTTACTCTTATCAGTTCTATCAGTATTTTTCTATCAGTTACTCAGCTCATTATCCGTAAATTACAGTGCTTCATATTCCTGGGGGGAAATTGTCATCTGCACTTAGTTCTTCTTGTTGAAGCCTTGAGGGTATCCTTGACATATAAACTGTAATTTAGATATGTTTTAGAAAGTTGTATTTCACTTTCTTTAGCAAGTTCTTCAGTGAGCAGTTGACTGGATAATCATTTATTAAACATTGTGATTGTCTCGGAATGTTTTTGGCATATTTGTTTATATGTATTAGAAGGTGATAAAGCTCAAGACTAATGCAGAGAAAGAAGTCTGATGTGAGCTAAGAGATTATTTGTTTCCTAAGTGGTTCAGTACTAGCTATAGTACAGACTTGGTTGCAGGATGTCCATCTTATGGCCACTATGTAGAAGGCACTTGTAATGTACAGTGGTTACCACCATGCAGCAGGGTTGTCCCGCTTTACCACAAGTGGGAGGTTTTGGGGGCAGAGACTGAGGAGGTCGGGGTTTGGGGACAGGAGGGACTTCAGTGCCATAGAGTCCAGTGCCTCTTAACCACTGGTAGGAGGTTTTTGGGGCAGAGCCTGAGGACGGCGGGGATTGAGAAGGGGAGGGACTTCAGTGCCATAGAGTCCAATTGCCAACGCAGCCATTTTCTCCAGGTGAACTGATCTCTATCGGCTGGAGATCAGTTGTAATAGCAGAAGATCTCCAGCTTGTACCTGGAGGTTGGCAACCTTACCATGCAGTGAACTGTTTACTTACAGAGACCTATGCTGTTAATTGGTGGCTTTCTCCACTTTGCTACAGGCTTGTGGGTTTCCACTATTTCCTGCAGCCATTTCCAGCTATCATTCCAATGAGAAAAAAAATGGCAGCTACTTTGGGTTGCCAAGCTAAAGGTGGGGCCTGGATTTCTCTTAGAATTACAGCTGGCCTCCAGATTACAAAGATCAGTTGTGCTGGGGGTGTGTGGCAGCTTCAGAGGATGGACTCTGTGGCATTAAATCACTACTGAACTCGCCCCCCCCCCAATTCCAACCTCCCCAGGCTCTACCCCTAAATCTCCAGGAATTGCCTAACCCAGAGTTGGCAATCCTACTGCTGTTTCTTATCCCAGGAGCAGAACCTGAAATATTCTTTGGTTATCAGAAATCAAGTATGCCAAAAGCATACTAGAATTAATTGCTACTTATTTCTTTATTCCAATATCTGATAAAAGAGGACCAATATTCTAATAATTTTTGAGATGAATCATTGCAGTTATGTCAATTTCTGTTACTGCTAGAGACTTTACCAGCCATTTCTCGTGTGGTAGAATATTGGGATAATTTATTGTTACTGCCATTGGCCAGCATTTCCAGGACTTAACAACCTTGATTTTAAGTTTCAATGGAACATTATAAATTATATTTATATTTCTACTCTTTACTACTTCTTTACTGTAAACAATATGGTTGACACATCAAAACCTCCAATTAAAAATGATTTTAAGAACTTTTTTATTACTTCATATTTTTTGGACACACTGGTTCCCAACCGGGGGTCCGTGAGAACTAAATTAAGGTCCGCGGAACAAAGTTATAAACCCATAATAAATTAATATTTTCAATTAAAAGTTCTCTATTATAAAAATATATATTCAAATATTATTCTAAGTTTAATGTTTAACTAACAGTTATGATTAAAGTTTATTTTCAAATTCTCGGAATTTTTATTTTGGGGTCCCTGCACCGAAAAAAAAAAGGCCTAGTGGTCCCTGGTCAAAAAAAGGTTGGGAACCACTGTTTGGACACAACCATTATGTTTGCAGAAATTTGCATCTAACAAATGGGAATTCCAACAAGTGTAATACATACAAAACAATAAAACTAACTTTTTTTTCCAGTAATATATTATTATGACTGATAACAAATTGAATGGTGTTCACTGACTTGTTCTCATTGGGTAATTCCTGGAACACTAGAGTTAGTGTAGAATTACAAACCTTTTTAGATATGAAAAAAACACACCCAGCAATAGCAACAGAGTTTCCCCCCCTCTATAGCATAGGAAACAATATCTATTCATTTCCTAAATTCAGATGAAATAATCATATGCACATACCTTCATGTTTTCCCATACAGATAAGTGCCCTAAAGATTTTCAAAAAGTGAACCTTGGTTCATGTATAATCAAAGTAGGGTTTCCAGGTCCCTCTTCGTCACCAGTGGGAGGTTTTGCAGTAGAGCCTGAGGAGGGTGCGGTTTGAGGAGGGGAGGGCACTGTGTTGCAGTGCTCAATAATAAAAATCCCATTCCCAATCTTTTCCTCAATGCCACAAGTTACCCTTGCTGTTTTCCCTTATCTAATACATTTCCCTAATGTCGTGCCTCCTCCTTAAAGCAACAGTAGGTTTTAAATAGGAATCTGATATTTAAAAGTAAAATTGTCATTTTGACTAAAATCATATTTTGCTTTTTAAGGGGTGGGAGGTAATTTACTCCATTATTCCACAATTTTTATTAATTTCAATGACAAGGGATTCACTATTCAGTCTCAGTAATGATCCTAAGAACACAGTGTGATCCTAAGAACACTTTCCTGGGAGTAAACCCCTTGAGTAGACCTGAGTAGCCCTATTTAGGATTGCTCCCTAAGCCCCATTGACAACTATGAGTCAAAGTGAGTCAAAACTACCTTGTGCCATTCTCCCCCGCCTCCCAGTGGGACTTAATTGTTGACTTTTGCTGGATTGTGTGTGTGCGTGTTAAGTGCCGTCAAGTCGCTTCAGACTCATGGCAACCCTATGAATCAGTGTCCTCCAAAATGTCCTATCTTTGACAGCCTTGCTCAGATCTTGCAAATTGAGGGCTGTGGCTTCCTTTATTGAGTCAATCCATCTCTTGTTGGGTCTTCCTCTTTTCCTGCTTCCCTCAACTTTTCCTATCATGATTGTCTTCTCCAGTGACTCTTGTCTTCTCATAATGTAACCAAAATACGGTAGCCTCAGTTTAGTCATTTTAGCTTCTAGGGTCAGTTCATGCTTGATTAGATCTATAACCCACTGATTTGTTTTTTTTGGCAGTCCATGGATTATCTGGATTTTAGCTGGATTATGGCCATTAAATATGTTTTATACTTTGCACACTTTGAATTTTATTAATTAACTGATCAAGGCTGCAATCCTAATGACATTTTCTGGGAACTAACTGTGAAATCCTGAAAGGGGGGCAAATGCCCATAGGAGCCGGCGTAGCCCCTGCCAGCGTAAGTGCCCCATTGTGCCGTGATAAATTGGCACTTATGACAGCAGGGGGGCATTTACGCCAGCCTCCCTGGACACTGATGGCAGTGTGGCACTCAGATGCTGCGGCAGCCTACTGGCAACATTCCAACTGCGCAACTCCGCATGCTGGCCTCCTGGGAAGCATTCCTGGGGCATTCCTTGGGGCAGAGTTGCCTTTAGGTAGCTTCATAACCCTTTTTGCCTTGAGAATGCTCCCTCATCCTGCTAGCAAAGGTGTAGCCTCACTAATTTGAAGCAGCTTGGGGAATGTTCTGCATCTGGTTCACAGAGATGAAAACAACAACAACAACAAATGGCTGCAATTGTCAAACGTTTTCACTGAAATAAAACTGCTGTCACTTGAGGTGAAGCTCTGGATGGACGTGAAGACTGCGCCAGCATGGTGTAGTGGTTAAAGAGTGGTGGACTCTAATCTGGAGAACCGGGTTTGATTCCCCGTTCCTCCACATGAGTGGACTCTAATCTGATGGACCGGGTTGGTTTCCTCACTCCCACACATGAAGCCAGTGACCTTGGGCTAGTCACAGTTCTATCAGAACTCTCTCAGCTTCGCCTACCTCACAAGGTGTTTGTTGTGGAGAGAGGAAGGGAAGGGGATTGTAAGCTGGTTTTATTCACAGGGGTGGGGAACGTCAGGCCCAGGGGCCGTTTAAGGCCCGTGAAATCATTTGGTCTGGCCCTTTGTGGGTCCTGGCAGATCTCTAGTTCAGAAGGATCTAAGACTACCGAACCGCCCCCTCCTGCAGCCCGGAATAGCCTCTATTCAAGGCAGATGTGAGTTTGTTTTGCTGAGAAAAGGAACCTTTTTTTCCCCTTGCAGAAGAGTCATTAGCTATGGAGCTGCTAGGACCGTCCAAGAAACTGTATTAACCCTTCCCCACCCGGGCTGTGGAGAAACATATTCCCTCTGTACTACAAGAGGGCTTGGGGCGGAAGTGGCGACAATGGAGGGGTTGAAGGAGGCAGGACCAGAATGTGTGGGGCGGGGGAGTTCTTAGCCAGTGTGTCCTCATTTCATCCCTGCAGGCAAAGGTAGCAGGAGCCGGCTGTAAAATCCGGCCCCGACCATGCGGAGCAAGAGCAACTCCGACTTGCTGCTGGATGGCTATGCCCGGCTGGCGCAACAGACCATACTGTGCCATCCGGTTGGCGAGTGCACCACTGGTTGGATGCCTGCCTGCTTGCCCGCGCCCGGGGGGGTGTCATCTGGGGCAGCTGCCTGCTTGGGGCTTGGTCGGCTAATTTTTAAGTTGATAATTTTGTATGGCCTGCGAATGATGTCCTAAATATCCAAATGGCCCTTGGCGGAAAAAAAGGTACCCCACCCCTGCCTTAAAAGGTAGAGAAAATCGGCATATAAAAACCAACTTTGGTGGGAAAGCTTCCAAAAGCAAAAGCCTGTGGCAAATAATCTGCAGTGTAATGCACTTCCAAAAACTCTTAAGCTCGTAATACATACTATTTCTTTTAAGGAATACCCCAATATTATAATAATTTATGTATGGGCACTGTCATTGGATGAGCAACAATTTAACTGTGCCTGTGTAATAGTTAAAAGTTCATATTGTGGTTCATTTGTTAGTATCTGTGGTTCCCCTCCTTTTTATTATTGATTGCTTTTGTTGTTGTCTTCTACCTCTCTCAAATACATATATGCATACATGCATACAAACACACACACACACACACACATTTGTGAATCATTTTCTTCATTTAATTGTATTGTTCATTTTTTGTGTTGTATCTTTAAAAATGAAAAAGAATATTAATACAGGCATCTACAGAAATGATTTTAAAAACTTATACAATAAAATGCTAAAGATTTTTCTTGGTTTCTAAAAATCAGCTAAAGCTGTCAATAAGACAGCAGCAGGGGTAAAAATCCAATACATAAAGCAGCAGTCAGTAAAACCATAAAATCAATTATATGTCAGCACTAATAAAAACATTAGAACAGACTAAAACAAAATCGGGTCAATGGGTAAATGGTGTGTGATCCTTAAAGTAAGATTTCAAAGCAAGAATACTTTAAAAAAAATATTTCTCTGCATTCTTTAGAAATATATTTTGTAACATATTTAATTTTACATTTCCAAGAGAATGAATTCCCTTCTACTCTGATTCTCACTATCTCTGTTGAGACTGAAGAAGAAATCCATTGAAATTTCAGGTGTCAGTCTATTTATCTTTAAAGGGGTTATGACTGGCATCATTTCTATAATTGACTAGCATAAACTCATGAAAAAAAGAGGCAGTTTAATATCCAATAAACAACTGAGAAAAGGGGAGTTGGGTTTTTTGGAGGGAGAAGGGACAGGAGGCATTCTGGAAAAGTCAGGGAATCTAATAGAAAATTCAGAATATTGCTTAGATAGGCAAAGTCTAGGTGCTGTTCTTATTAAAAAACAGTGAAGTGAAGTGTTAACACCTGTCTGGTTATTATTTCTACGTTTCGCCTTAGAAAACATACTTTGTAATTACTGAGCCAGGGGTTCCCAACACATTTTTTATTGCACCCACTGAGCATTTTCTGGAAATGGGCCGGTCCAGATCAGGCTTGTTCAGATTCCCCTGGTAGCCACAGCACAAGGATCTCCTGTGCTGAAGGTAAGCTGCCCTGGCCCTTATCCTTATTCCTAGCCGTTGGGAGGTTGGTTGGGGTTTACAGAGAAAAGCCTTTCTTCAGTTCCCAAGCCTGCCACCTCGAGCTGCTGTGGGGGGCGGGGGGGAGGAGAACAAAATGGCCATCACATGTGGGGACAGACATTCCCCCTCAAATCTGCTGGCATACTCCGGTCCCTGTGCTTCTGAAGCTGCCTAGGAACCAAAGAAGCTTGGCTGGCTTGGGGCAGATGGTAAAGTTGTTCTCCTCCTTCTCTCCCCCCGCACCCTGGCGGCTTCTGTTCCCAGAAAGCAAGGAGTTAGCTTGAAAAGAGGGGGGGAGACAGTCTTTCTCCCCCTCCCTCCATGGCTTCTTTTCCTAGGAAGCAACAAGTCAGCTTGAAGGCAGGGGAAAAAAGCCCTCCCCCCCCCCCATGACTTCTTTTCCTGAGAGGCAAGGAGTTAAATGAAAGAAAGTGTGTAGTGTTATGGTTGGTTCCGCCTCTTCTGGCAGCCATTTGTGGTTGACTCCACCTCTTCTGACAGCCATTTTGTGGTTGGCCCCACCTCTTCTGACAGCCATTTTGTGCTTGTGCCCACTACCCGGTGTTGCAATCCCAAAAGTGCCCATGGGCTCAAATAGCTTGGGGACCCCTGCACTAAGCATAGATCACCTCCCAGCTCTAGTAACATACCTCATGTATCACACTAGAGTGGGAAGGCATTAAATATCATGCTCACAAATTTAATAAATTTAAATGTGTTTGTTCATCATCTTTCTTTTGTGCAATCTCACATTGGGACTATACAGGGGCAGGTTGGCCCTGAAGAAGAACGTTCTTGCTTAAAGGAACTGAAGAGGCAACCATCCCACTCAGCATACAAGGTGATGTTTTCCTGCCGAAACCATCAAGCACTGTGAGGGAGGGGAGCCATTTTCCCTCAGTTCTTTTTTCACTGATGACTGGAGAAGTTTTATTCTAGCATGCACCTGTTCCTCTCTTTTCTTCACGTTTTTTTTCCTTCGACGTTCATCAATTTCTTCGTCATCCTGATGGCCCCAAAAGCTTTATTTCATGGGACAAGGCAGTGGCAGATATCATAGCAGTCTCTCCTAACAAAGATTTGCACCTTTACATGGAAGAGATGTTGTATGTGGTAAAATCTTTCGAAATGGATGTGTGCTCTTCTTATCCCAAGCCCAAAAGCAAAATTTTAAGTGCCTTGTATTCCGATGCCCCTGTGGCTGTGGTGTTTCTTTGATATTTGATGTGTTTCTTTGATATTTGATATGTTAGAGGACTTCTTTGATATTGCGACTATATGGGAGAAGCCTACCTCTATTCAGCCTTCCTCTCGTAAGGTAGATAATATGTACAAGATGCCTTAGGAGGACTGTGCCTTCCTGTTCACACACCCTCACCTTCATCCCTTGTGATGAGGTACAGGCCAGATCAAGACAAGGAAATAATTCAGCACCTTCTGACAATGAGAGCCACAAACTAGATGCCCTTGGTCATAGGAGTCATGCTTCAGCCGCCCTTAACAGAGAATCACCAACCATCAAGCAATCATGGCAGCATATCAGCTTTTTCTTTGGGAGCACATGTCAACTTACCTGGATCTAATTCCTGAGGATAAGCACAGCTTGGCAAAGTTCTGCAGGTCAAGGCAACAAAGTTGTTAAAATGGCAAATGAATGCTGGTTGCCATGTAGCGAACTGCACTGCATGTGCAATTGCCTCAGCTATCAGCATTCACCGTCATGCTTGGTTGAGATCCACAGCTTTGCCACTTGAGATGAAGTCTAAAGTTGAAAACTTACCTTTTGAGGGTTCCTCCCGTTTTTCAGAAAAGGCTGATGAGACCTTAGTTCAAATTAAAAAGAACAGACAGATGGGCAGGTCACTGAGTGTGACTATGCCAACTCATCAGCCTTTCAAACCACAGCCTTCCAGATAATCTTTTTACCCACCTCAGCAGAGGTACCAGAGATACTCTTATCACTAATACCAATCTCAGTATTCATTTACTTCTTCTCACTCTCCAAATAGGAGATGCTTGGGGCACCCAAAAAACAAGTCAAGTCAGCAGTATTTTTCGAAATGCGACCCAACAGGAACAAAAGGAAATGTTCTGACTATCTAGGCATATTCATACTCCTTTTTATTCTGAGAGGCAACTCATAAGAAAGGCCCTGCTGGATCAGACCAAGGCCCATCAAGTCCAGCAGTCTGTTCACACAGTGGCCAACCAGGTGCCTCTAGGAAGCCACTAACAAGATGAGTGCAGCAGCGCCATCCTGCCTGTGTTCCACCGCACCCAAAATAATAGGCATGCTCCTCTGATACTAGAGAGAATAGGTATGCAGCATGACTAGTAGCCATTCTAACTAACAGCCATGAATACCCCCCTCCTCCATGAATATGTCCACTCCCCTCTTAAAGCCCTCCAAGCTGGCAGCCATCACCACATCCTGGGGTAGGGAGTTCCACAATTTAACTATGCGTTGTGTGAAAAAATACTTCCTTTTATCTGTTTTGAATCTCTTACCCTCCAGCTTTAGCAGATGACCCCATGTTCTAGTATTATGGAAGAGGGAGAAAAACTTCTCCCTGTCCACTCTCTCCAAACCATGCATAATTTTATAGACCTCTATCATGTCTCCCCTCAGCCGCCTTCTTTCCAAGCTAAACAGCCCTAAGCGTCTTAACCTCTCCCCATAGGACAGTTGCTCTAGCCCCCTAATCATTTTGGTTGCTCTTTTCTGCGTCTCATTACTTAAGTGGTGCCCCCACCCCTCCTATACCCACCTGAAGCTGTGGCAGCAGCTTCTCTCTTGCCCATTCGGCTCATGTCTGGCTCTCCTCCTCCCACTTCTTCCCAGTCACTCTTCTCCTTTATGAAGATTAGGGTTGCCAACCTCCAGGTACTAGCTGGAGATCTGCTGTTACAACTGATCTCCAGCCCATAGAGATCAGTTCCCCTGGAGAAAATGGCTGCTTTGGCAATTGGACTCTATGGCATTGAAGTCCCTCCCGTCCCCAAACCCCACCCTCCTCAGGCTCCGCCCCAGAAACCTCCCGTCGATGGCGAAGAGGGACCTGACAACCCTAATGAAGACAGACCCTGTCTTCTTTCTGTAACACAACCAAATGGTCCTGAGTTTGACCAGTCACTCACACCATATAAGCTGAATAAAGCTTTATTGGATAGAATAATTAGAATACTTACTAAGGTTCTTGCATAGCATAGGTGTTACTTAAGGCTTGAAGTTTCTTGAGCATAGTAAAAGTCCAAATGGCAGCATAACAGCAAGAAGGGTGGGGGTGAGTGAATGTTCACTAACTTCTGAATAGCTAAATCTTATGGAAAAGCCGACTGCTAAGAGGTGACCCCTAGCAACCAATCATGGGGCTGTCATGATCGAAGCTTCTAGCTGCTGTGAGCAGTTCACGCCTCCCCCCAGGCCTTCTAGTGAGAGAGCTCAGTTACCCCTCCCATCTACTGTTCCCAGATGAACTGGATCAGCGAATTAACTGAGAAAGTGTCCTTGAAGGCTGGTCTACTGATTAGATACCTGTGAGCAAAAAAAATAAAAAAGGCTTCGGTGGAAAACACAGGCAAGACTAGATGGATTCTGTCTGTCTTGACCCTCTCCCATCTGCCTGCCTCCTTCCCCTCCTATTTGCTATGGTGCTGGCTCCACCATCAGGCAGTGGCTGTTACTCAGGTATGTAGCCTGTGCATGCACAGACAACAAACCTATGTTTTGCGAGGGGGATTTGCCCTTCCTTTTTTAAAACTTTTTTTTTTTTTTGTACATTTGGCATTCTTCAAACCTGGGGGTTTCCCTGGGTTTGTAGAAAAATGTGTCCCCTCTGAACCTTGGCCTATTCACTGGCTCTAGCAATCTATACAGGGACCAGTTTCCGAAATCGATATATTGATGCTACAGATACCCAATGTGACATCCTAGAACACTGATGTTTGTGCCATTCTGCCACTTCTCAGACATCAGGTTAAATTAATATTTTATGTTTTTATGAAAATTCAGTGTTTAAACCTTGACAGGTATCCCCAACTAAAATAAAGCTGAAGTTCAACATAACTGCATTTGCTTGCATGGTTCCTGTTACCCTTGATTCTCTTTTCCCTGCTTCTGTTTATTCTCCCCCCCCCCCATGTCTAAATGTAAGCTTCTTGGGGTATGAACCTATTGTTTTGCTTATATTATTCTGTAATGTGATTGTCTGTCTATCTATTTAATCGCCACATGTGGGCATATCTGCGGACATCTAAATCCATGGATTGGCCCCACAGTGGCAGGAAGGAGATTTTTCTCCAAACTTGGGGGACACCCCAGGTTTTCAGGGGGGGAAATCTAAAACCAATTAAAAATTCATTAGGGGGTAAACTTGGGGGGGCAGAAAGAGACTGATGTGGTGGGAGATGAGAGAGAGGGGGGAAGGAAGGAAGGAATAAGAAACAGTGATGGAGTGGGGGCAGAAAGAGAGAAAATGGTGGAGTAGGCAAAAAGAGAGTGATGGGATAGGGGCAGAAAGAGAAATAAAGTTACAGGTATGGGAGAGAGTAAGAGATGGGGTGGTGGCAGAAAGAAAGTGTGAGACAGAGAAGTAGGAGGAAAGGGGAGGAAACAAATGTGCGGGGAATGGGATGGCCACTCCTGCAAGTCTCTTGCAGATCCCAACTTGTGTACACTAGTAAGGTACTACATCTGCTCCTAATAATATTCAAAAATTGCTTCCTTTGTATTTTCAGTAGTCTCTACATCAGTCTTCACAGTTTCGATGAACTGATGCTGATCAAATAACTCCTTCTATCATTTTCTTTGTTGTCTTTTCCATCCTAACCAGACTGTGTATTTTGGGAACCCTACAGTGAGATGCCTGCCTGTCATTAACAATACACTCACATAATAAAATAATGCATTGTAATAACATCTGCTGCTCTGAGTACTGAGCCGTCATTGTGGTTGCTTTGGGACCATCTGGCAATGAAAACTGGCAAAATAGTAACATCAGCCATCCAGAAATCGGAAGACCGCTTTGCTGATGAAACAATTACTGTACTGAGCACCAGCAAGAGAAAGGCCCATAGGGACAAACTAGGCATGACGGTGTCCCTGTGCCCAACCCATGGACGTTACCTCCAGTTTGAAGCCTAGTGAGGGGATTTCAAAATGCGGTGAGGGCCCAATCCTGATTGGGCCCGCAGCATGTTAGGATAAGGCTCTCTCGTTCTCCTTCCTTTTCAAGTGCCAAATCAGTTGCGGGGAGGGGGGGCGAGGTCATTTCGGCACTTAAGCGTGGGGGTGGCAAGTGCCTCATCCTGCTGCACTGCTGGGCCAATCAGGATCAACCTGCAGCATTTTTTAATTGCCTCATGAGGCTTTAAAATGCCGTGGGCGTCCACGGGTCGGACCCTGAGGCACTATCATGTCTGTTTGGCTCAGTTACGCTAGCTATTGCTGCAGAGCATATAAATGCCAGTCGGCGCTAGAAACATGGATCAGACAAATTTCTCGTGCTAAAAACCTGTAAGAGTACGTGTGGCGACCGTGTGTAAGCTTGCTCACATGTTCAGAAACTGTTACCTCAGGGTTGTGTGCATGTAATGACGATACCTGTCTAAGAAGGAAAGGTGGTTTCAGTTCAACTACCTTGCTGACTAACTTAGGTCATGCATGGGGCGCTCTTGTCTCTAAGGATGGTCACCTTTGGATACTAAATATAACAACTACAGTGTTGCCTATATTGTGAGGAAGGAAAGTGATTCAAGAGCCTTGAAACCGAGTCAAGAGCCCCTTGATTTACTACTTCGATTTGAAAACAAGGCAGAGGGTGAGTGTGCAAAATGTTACGTTCTCTGCATGAGCAGCTGAAATGCAGAGACTGTTTCAAGTGGCAACGGAGTGGCAAACATAGTTTGTAAACTAGCCTTAAGCCATCGATGGAAAGAAAACTGAGGATCTCATAGGCGTGCTTGATTTAAAAGGATACATTATGCATGCTTTTAGGCTTGTCCTATTAACCACAATGAATCAACTGGGTGGGACAGGTTAGAAATCTTAGTAAATGATTGCCCGAAGCTTCCTGAGTTCTTTTGTGATAGAAGTTTGTATTTAGCATCCCTCTCCCTTTACATCACCTTACAGAGAGTAGACGTATAACTAATGTGAACCTTGCTGACGAAATGTGTATATCTGACTCTTTTCGGCATGCTTTAATTTTGCATTGTTCCTCTCTCATGTTCATTCATTTCCCTCATGTTGGCACTAAAATACTCATAACAATGTTCACAGAAACTCTTTCGAAGGTTCTCTACAACAACACTGGGAACATCACAATGGCTCTAAAGAGCCAAACCTATGGTAATTGAAACTATTTCATAAGGATTAAGGGCAGGTGTGTTTTTTGTATCGATTTGAGCACAGATGCTGGTCTTCCTCTTCCTCCTCCTCCTCCTCCTCCTCCTCCTCCTCTTCCTCCTCCTCCTCCTCCTCCTCCTCTTCTTCTACTTCTTCTTCCTCTTCTTCTTCCTCTTCCTCTTCCTCCTCCTCCTTTATTGGAAATCCCACAGAGTAATGTGTGAGAAGGGCAGGGCAATGGATCATATTATAATCATGTTTTTAGTTTGCTGGGCAACAGTCTATTCTAGTCACTATAGTAAATACCACCGGCCTGGTGGTATGCTCTACCTGATAACATCAGGGCCCTGTGGGACCTTAAGGACTTCCTCGGGGCCTGCAAGACAGAGCTTTTCTGCCAGGCCTATCGTTGAGGGCATAATAATTGCTGGCCTCCCTATCCCCACTTATGTATTTTGACGGTTTGATCTGGGGGACACTTGCCTGTTTGCTTGGCCAATGTGAGTTGATATTGAGAGCCATCTTGGGACTTTGTTGAATTTTAATTGGGCTTCATTGTCTTAAGTTTTTAATATTATTTATTTAAAATTTTAAATGTTGTAGCCCACCCTGAGCCTGGCTTTGGCCAGGGAGGGCAGACTAGAAATCTCAAAACAAATAAACAAATAAATAGAAAGAAAACACATAATTGTACAATATGCATTGGATCCAGTCTAGCTACGGTTGCCAATGGAATGCTGGGAACCAGCAGGAGCATTTGTTGGGGGGGGGAGGGGCAACACATCATGATGTCACTTCTGGTTTTTACCCAGAAGTGATTCTATGATGTTCTAGGAATCCACTCATCTCTTTTTACCATCCCCCCCAGCCCCTTGCTTGGAGTTAAGTGGCCCAGTGGAGCCTGGGGATGGGAGCTTGCCCACCTCCCCAGGGAGTATGGCAGCCCTGAGACTAGTATTTCCATGGACACTAGGATTTCTGCCCATAGGGTATGACTTTCCCATGTTCCCCCATAGCGGTGCAAATTTCCCCCTAAAATCCTGTCCCTGAGGGAAAGGGAAGGATCTAAGGAGTGGGCAGGAGGGGGTGGGTGGGAAAGTAGTGCTCCATGGGTAGAAATCTTTGTACCTACACAAATGCTAGTCTGTATCCAAGCCATTTAACAGCATGTAAACCGGAGTCTCATTAGTTCACATGGACCTTTTAGCATCCAGTTACTACTTTTTCACTCCTCAAATAACACTGGCTTTTCAAATGTATTAAGTTCTTACTTGGTGGTTTTATGGCCATGATTATAATGTTCACGATATTTCCAGCTGGGAAGAAAGAAAGTGATGGACATGATGGTAATGATAATGATATGGTACAAAAGACTCAAGTAGTTTGTGCTGAATGAATCTCCACTCAGAGAGGAAAAGAAGCAAAATGTTTGCACAGAATTACAGTGTCTTGCTTTAAAAAAAAAACTGACCATTTTTTGCCCAAGCACAGACAGGAGGCAGAATAGTTTCCCAATTATATTTGGATTTGTGATTCATCCATCCATACATAAAGGTTGGACTGAAAGCAATTTCTGGCAGTGGTAAACAAACTTCTCTTTGTGTTGATTTTTACATTTGTTCCTGCAAACTTTCTTTCTGAATGCTAAAAAAGAGAACACCTCAATTCTTTTTTTGAGCACTTGCAAAAGAGTTATAGGCATGTATCCAGCCATGCATTTCCTCCTGTTATTCAAAGAGAAGGGAACAATTTTAGCCGATTCCCCTCTCCCATGGCAGCCCCTCACTTTGCTCATATGCTGTTCCAGGTCCACTGATCCCCAAAATCAAAAGAAACAGGAAGCAGGAGTGTCCTGCTCTTTGAAGTCTCCTGGTTATTGGGTACACACCACTATTACTAATCTTAGGGGAACAGGGTCAGCGTGGTGTAGTGGCTAAGAGCGGTGGTTTGGAGCGGTGGATTCTGATCTGGAGAACCAGTTTTGATTCCCCATTCCTCCACATGAGTGGCGGACACTAATATAGTGAACTGGAATTGTTTTCCCACTCCTACACATGAAGCCAGCTGGGTGACCTTGGGCTAGTCACACACTCTCATCCCTACCTACCTCATAGGGTGTCTGTTGTGGGGAGGCGAAGGTAAGGTGATTGTAAGCCGGTTTGATTCTTCCTTAAGAGGTAGAGAAAGTCGGCATATAAAAACCAACTCTTCTTCTTCTTCAGCATGCAGCAAATACCATGTGTTATGTGGCTGTGTCTTTCCTTAAAGTAATATTCCTTGTTGAACTGTTTTGATGTGAGAGGTGCACCTAAGAGTATCCTGTGTACCCATTAAAGAAAGATCATTTTTCTCTCCAATTTGTGCTCCCCTTACATCCCCACAGACACATTCACATAGCAAATGTTTTCATATGACGGGGTCTCTGCAGTGTGAATTAACCTTCTTGGAAGTGGTTTGTCGTCATTACAAGATTATAACGTTTACCAATGTTATTATCCCTGTATTTCAAGTGAGCAGGTGAAGCTCAGAAAAAAATGTCCATTACTGATGTGATGTTGGAACTGGGAACATTTGGGACAAGGCATACACACTTAGCCCCTACTTTGCACCAGTTTCTAAAGCGTACAGTCGGTGCAAGACCTTTCACTATGCATCAGTTAACATAGAAGGGATCTCAGTTCAGAAACCAGCCATCAGCGGTACTGAATTAGCAAAACTGCATGGGCAGACCTCCCAGTTTTATTTGCTTCAGGAAAGGGAAGGCAGTTTCCATTTGATCTATCTGTCTGTTTAAGTATTCCATGTCTATGCTGTGATTCCTTCAAGGACATCCAGATTCACTCAAGGACATATGATTCACTCACAGCAACCCTCAGAATATGTTAAGCAGAGAAGGTGACTGACTAGCCCATGGTCACCCAACAAGCTTCATGGCTGTGTGTGGTTATGAACCCAGAACTCTCTAGTTCTAGTCTAATGTTCTAACACTTGCTGTCTTTGTACTATTCTTTGTACTGCCAGCACTATTACTATATAATCTTTATTTTGGGCCTACACAGTGAAGCAATGAAGTACGTTTAAGTACAGTAATAGCATAGATTGCCAGCGTGGTGTCGTAGTTAACAGCAGTGGTTTGGAGCAGTGGACTCTAATCTGGAGAACTGGGTTTGATTCCCCACTCCTCCACATGAGTGGCAGAGGCTAATCTGGTGAACCAGGTTGGTTTCCCCACTCCTACACATGATGCCAGCTGGGTCACAGCTCTTAGAGCTCTCTCAGCCCCACCTACCTCACAGGGTGTCTGTTGTGAAGAGGGGAAGAAAAAGTGATTTTAAGCCAGTTTAATTCTCCCTTAGGTGGTAGAGAAAGTCGGCATATAAAAACCAACTCTTCTTCTACAGTGGGGATGGGTGATTGAGAAGGGATTAGCTGGTGATTTATTGGTTAGTGATTTTCGGGATTTCTTGGCTTCTTTTTCAGTAGTGAGGCCCGTATTACTTGCCTGAAGTTTTTGCTCTGGAACCCTCTTTTATAGGGCATTTGTTTTTGGCTCGTGAGAGATGACATAGGACAGGGATAATTGTTCCTTAAATAAAGCTAGGCCTGAGCAAACTCAGTCCTGTGGTTTCTGAAGGATAGTTAAGATTGGGCAGAGAGAAGACAGCATGGTATATCCCAATCTTGTCAGATCTCGGGAGCTAAGCAAGCTTGGTACTTGGATAGGAAGGCCACCAAGGAAAACCACCTCAGCTTCTCACTTGCCTTGAAAGTCCCTTGTTGGGGCTGCCATCAATCAGTTGTGACTTGATGGCACTTACATACTTATGTAGGGTTGGGCAGAGAGCAGTCAGGAATCGACAAATGAGCAGAGGTGATGAAGTAAAGGCTGGGGGAAGAAAAGAGATGCTGGGCTTTTGTGTGGCCTGACTTGGCCAGGTTGTAGGATCAGCAGCAGCCTCCCTTTCACCTGTCTTTACCTTCCTTTGACCTCCATGAATATTACCTCCACCAGCATTATAAGTGGTCTTTCACATGCAGCCAAGGAACTATGCTTCAGTGTGTCCTGGGAGATACAATCTGGTTCTTGACAGTAATAATATCACTGCCTATATACAGCAGTTAAATGGCTAAAAGTGGACAAATTGAAACTAAATCTGACAAGGCAGAGGTAATGTTGGTTTAGAAGGCAGAGATCTTGAAGGACATTGCTCTTCCTGCCGTTGATGGGGTTCAGTTGGCCCTTGCTCACTTAGTTAAGAGTCTAGGGCTCATCATATTGGATCCAACATTACTGCTGGAGAAGAAAGTTAATGCAGCTGCAAAAAAACCCTCTTTCTTCCTGCTTAGTTAAGCCCAGGAAATGGTCCCCTACCTTGGCTTAGCTGATCTGGCTACCTGGATCCATATGATGGTTGCCAGCTTCGGGTTGGGAAATACCTGGAGATTTTGGAGGTGGAGTTTGAGGAGGGTGGGGTTCGGAGAGGGGAAGACTTTAATGACAGAGTCCAATTGCCAAAGCAGCCATTTTCTCCAGGGGAAATGATTTCTATCGCTTGGAGATCAGTTGTAATAGTGGGAGATCTCCAGCCACCACCTGGAGGTTGGCAACCCTAATCCACACCATGGTGACATGAAGACTAGGCTATGGTAATGCATTCTATGTAGGTCTCCCCTCAAAGTCAATGCATATATTCCAGTTAGTGCAGAATGCCTCAGCTAAGCTATTATCAGGAGCCAAGCAGAGCATGCATATTGCTCCCATTCTACAGTCACTCCATTGGCTGCCCAACAGTTAACGGAGCTCAGTTCATGGTAGTGGCTATCACACACAAAGCCCTTTGTGGCCTTGGACCCTCATATCTGTGAGACTGCCTCTCCCCCTATGCTCTACCACGACAAGCTCACTCATTTGAGCAGGGCTTTCTGCAGGTACCACCATGCAAATGGGCAAAGTCAACAACTCCCATATACAAGTATTCTCTGTTGCAGCCCCCACCTTATGGAATGGCCAGCCTGTTGAGGTCAGAAAGGCTCCTACTCTCCTGGCACTGCACAAACCATGCAAAACTGAATTATTCAGGAGGGCATTCTTATATAGATGATAGCTCTATACTATAATGGAATGCTTTAAAGAAGGTAAAGGAATTGTGGACTATACCACTGTGTATAATATGTACTATCTATTGTTGTAGGTATTACATTACTGTAGAACAGCTAGATTCGAGTCCAGTAGCACTGTGAAGATGAACAAGATTTTAGGGGATAAGCTTTCAAGAGTCAAAACTTCCTTCATCAGAGGGAGTCAAAGCTCTGATGAATTGAGCCTTGACTCTCAAAAGCTTGTACTCCAAAAATCTTGTTGGTCTCTAAGGTGCTACTGGACTCGAATCTAACTGTTCTACTGCAGACCAACACTGCTACCCTCTGAAATTATCCTACTATGTAATCTCTGTGTCCTTAACACATCATGTTAATTCTTCTGCTTTCATTCAGCTTTGTCTCAGATTTCTGCTTGGTTTTGGGTTTCTGAAATCCTAATCCTATTACATTGCTTATTTATTGAATGTCCCATCTTGTTGATTGTATTGACTTATCCTGTATAATCCACCTTGAGTCTCAGTGAGAAAGGCAGACTGTAAATAACATAAAATAAATAAAATATCAGGTATCTTGGGACTATTGAGGTGTGGTACTTGGATATGTGAAAAAGCGTATCTGAGTTACTGAGGGGGGAGATGACAACAGATATAGTAGATGGTTGAACAGCCAGATGAAGACATTTCCATGTTAGCTAATATTAATGGATTGCATTAACATTTTTATTGCTTTTCATTATATTATAATTAGCAATGATGACTTATTCATTTTTATATATTAATTTTATATACTGCACTAATCAAGAAAGACGTTTCTAGTTGAAAACAAATAATAACAACAAAGTCAGTAACAACTATATACAGCATAGTCACAACACAATTAGAAGCAGCATTAAAACCAGCAAACCAAAATGCAACCCAAAGAGTTTAACTTTATAGCTTTATATTTTTTCTTTATCAAATGTTGTTTTGCTGTCTCAAATGTCAGTTCTCGCTTGCGGCCCCTGAATCAACCATAACACACTGCTGAAGGGCAGGCTTTCAGCTACATGGAAGCAAATGCATAAGTAATTTACAATATTCTCTGTGTATAATATTCCTGCCTGTTATGTACAAAAAGAAAAATTGTCCTTATTTGGTTAACTATTTACTTCTGAGCTAGCTGTTTCTTGAGCTTTAGCATTGTCTTTCTGCACTGTGAAATTGATTTTGTTTATAAAGTATAAAATGTACTGTACAATTGTTGTCCTTCCTGTGTAAATGTAGATCATGGGTACTGGGTCTTACAGAAAGCAGTACAGTCAATTAGTAATGTATTTTATTCCATGTTTACATTGAATTTTCAAAGGAAATTGTCTTTTTTTAAAAGTCAAGTTTTGGGTAGAGTGCTTTGAATTTCTTCTTCATTTCTGAGACATTTCTGAGACCTCATGTAATTTGTTTTTTTTATATATATACGGTAAGACCAAAGCTTTCTTAAGACCACACAATTTATGTGAATATGAACTTGAATAACCCGATTTGCTACAAGTATTTCATATAACACAATACATAATGAAGAATATGCAGCATAAGGTTATGTATGGTGCCAGCAAATATTTTCATAGAGATATGTGGAGTTGCCAACAGACCTGGAGAAAAATGTCCTGTCACTTCATTACAGGTGTAATGTACAGAAATCAAAAGTTGAAACTTTTCATGGCATGGAGGTAAATAACTTCACCTGGTAAATAGTGTCCTATCAAGCTTCTACTAAAGGAACAGGGCACTTGCCCCAGTACCCCCAAAAAAGACACAAGACCATAGCATGGGTTTAACTAGTTTTTAAAATTAGCTGATCTAGATCATCAAATTTAAATATGGACAGGCTGCACTAGGCAGTCTAGCCATGGCTGTCTTAGTTTTGGCAAATCCACCCTGGCTCCAAACTCAGCTGGTGGCCTCTGCCAGCCTTGCTTGTCCTCCTCTGCACACACTATGCTGAGAGATGCCAAGCCCCATCCCCCTTCCCTGATGCACCATCAAACCACTACCAGGTTCAGAAAGGTATTGCTCAGCACCAAAGGCGCTCCTTCCCAACCCCCATCCCACTGAAAAGCCAGTGATGGTCTGTTCAGGACACACCCTCCATCATACCCAATGTCTCAGGGTGCTTGTTATTGATCCCTACCTGAACAACCTGCCCCTAACTCTGCCTAAATAGTTATGGCCTAAACCAGTGGTTCCCAAACTTTTCTGGCCACCGTCCCCTTGGTTCCACAAACTCAACTCCAGCACCCCCTACCCTATCCAACAACACAGTTGAAGGGGCCCACCTCTTGCGCCCCCTGCTGCCCCCTAGGTAATCCTACCCACCCCTAGGGGGTGGTACTGCCCACTTTGGGAACCACTGGCCCTAAACAGTCAACGACCAGGCTTTATTTATTTTTCATCCCACCTCCCCCAAACATCACAAGTCACGTGAAATAAGGCTCTCCCCTACTGCCAATCAGGAATACTCCCCCCCCCCAAAAAAAAATACCTGATTGGCCCCGAATGGTGACTGGCTATTCCTGTGATATCCTAGGGAGGGCAGGGGGGTAGGCAGCAGGCAGCAAAAGCCTGCAGTGAAGGGGCAAGGCTTGCGTAAATATCCCCTTCATCCAGCCTTCCCATTGGATAGCTAGCATTCATTATAGCCAATCCCATACTTGTGCCTTGTTTGAATAGGGACTGGGGCAAATTAATCCCCGCCTTAAGGGCCATGGATGCTTCTTTTCTCCAGGCCTGTCAGTTAGGGTTGCCAGGTCTCCCCTCTACACTTGCAGGAGATTTTTGGGGTGGGGCTGGGGTGAGATGCCGCATGCAACGTGATTACATCACTTCCAGGTGTACCCCAGAAGCACTGCATCGCAACGGGACACTTCAGCACTCAAACCCCCCAAACGCTAGCATTTGGGGGGGTGGGGCTGAGTGCTAAAACATCCCGTCGTGATGTGGCATTTCCAGGGATAAACCCGGAAGTGATATAATCGCGGCACTTGCACTTGTGATCGCCGCTCCGAGGAGCCTAGTGGCAATTGCCCGCCAATCCCAGCAACCTGTCAACCCTACTGTCAGCACACCTAAACAGTCTGTTGTCTTACTGTTGTTCTTTTATGATTTTGGAGACATAGGGAGCATTCCTAAGCAGGTTTACTCAGAAGTAAATTCTATTTTATTCAGCGGGGCTTACTCTCAGGAAAGTGTTCATAGGACCCCATCCATAACAATGTAAACAAACTTAATGTCAATATATTATAGTGCTTACACCACCTATTTCAAAATAACTGTCCTGATTCCAGCAAAATTTCTCTAGAGTAAATGCTTTCAAATTGTCAGTCTTCTAAAGCCAGCTGTTATTGTCAGAGAAAGCTATAGCAAGATGGTTCTTGCTCTGAGCTCACATAAAACGCATCTGAAAAATAAGGTTGTTTATGGAATGTGATTGGCTTGTCTGGCTCACAGGAACTAGCTGACAGGCCCCCATCATATTTTACATGCTGTGCACAATCAACATTTAGCCGATCTTTCCAAGAACAATAAAAATCTACATACTGCTGCATGGCATGTGATGCTTAAAAACAAAACAAAACAAAAAATACATTCATATCACCAACTTTCCTGTAAATTAATCTTGTTTCTCATCAATTTTTCACCAGCTTCATTCTGATGTTGATAAAGGAGATGGCTCAATCAAATACATCTTGTCAGGAGAAGGCGCAAGTTCCATTTTCATTATAGATGAGAACACAGGTGACATCCATGCTACAAAGAGACTCGATCGGGAGGAACAGGCCTACTACACCCTTCGAGCACAAGCGCTAGACAGACTGACAAGCAAACCTGTGGAGCCTGAGTCAGAATTCGTCATTAAAATTCAAGACATCAATGACAATGAACCTAAATTTCTGGATGGCCCTTACACTGCTGGAGTACCTGAAATGTCTCCTGTGGGTAAGTACCTATGGCTGAAAATCAATGACTTTTGCTTCTTAAAATGCTTTTCTCGATAATATCGAGTGTGCCAATGTGGTGTAGTTGTTAAGAATGTCAGACTAGGATCTGGAGACCCAACTTTGAATTCCTGTTCTCCCATGGAAGCTGGCTGGGTGACCTTGGGTCAGTCATACACTCTTAGCCTGACCTGCATCACACAATTTTTCAGAGGATAAAATGGAAGAGAGGAGAATGATGTAAGCTGCTTTGGGTCCCCCGTTGGGAAGAAAGGTAGAGCATAAAGGAAGTTAATAAATAAATACATACATATTATTACTTTTACTACATTGTTTGAGATTCACTTTTTCAATTGGAAAATCAAACTTTAAAAAATGACTGTTTCAGATCTTCAGATTAGCTAATATATACAGCAGCTGGAGCGGCTGGAAAGATAGTTTAGGAATAAGGGGATGCTCTGGATCTGTGGTTGTAAAAATGTAGTTTCAAAGTATTTTACATACCTTATCTTGTACCCCTGATCTGATGGCCCAGGCTAGGCCGATCTCATTGGAGATCCAGGGTCGGCCCTGGATAGCATTTGGATGAGAGACCACCAAAGAGGAGCTCCAGGATTGCTATGCAGAGGCAGGTAATGGCAAACCACCTCTGAATGTCTCTCGCACCGAAAACCCTACGGGGCTGCCATAACTCGGCTGTGACTTGACGACACTTTACACACACAAACAGTTGGAGTTTCCAACTCTTTTCTTCTTCCATGAACCGGTCTCCTGAAGACGTGGTGAAATATGGAGATCTATGTGAGAAAATGTAATAACATGGATTTCAGGCTAAAAATTAAATTAAGAGGTCACTTCTACTGAAGTCGATTTCCAGAGAGAGAATGATTATCCCAAAGACACCCAATGACCTTCATGGCAAATGAAGATTTGAATATAGGTCTTCTCAAGCCAAATCCACTGTCCACACTGAAGATAAATGTCATGTCATCACACAAGATTATGTCAAGGTTTGTGTCCAAAAAAGGTGGCACAGCCCAGCTGCCGCTCAAGAGGGCTTTCCCAAGGTGAAAGGGCTGTGGAAGCTGCCTAAAGGTACCACCTACGCTGGCATGGGGTCATGCCGGCTGCAAAGGAGCTTTGCCCCCCCCCCTTCAGGAATGGGCTCTTAGGCAGTTATCATAAACAACCTACTTCTTTTGATACAGTAGTAGAGAGACATCTATCCTGGCCCGTCAACTTTAAATAAATAATGTATGTGAACAGGCACATTGCAGGTTAACTTTCCCTTGATGTTTTTCATGATTCAGTAAACTCCATAAATACCCAAATTTTGTTTCTTCCCCAGATCTGACCATGCATAAGTAGATTTTGGCAATCCTAGGAAAATTTTTATTTTCCTCACAGGTGTCTTTGTGTTCATGTAAATATGTTAACAAGGAACATGCCCAGACTGCATAGTTGGGAACAAACTCCAAATGCTGAGTGCCATCAGTGAAATCATACGTCCCTGTAGCAAAATAAAGGAGAGTGGTTTGAAGCATGAGTCAGGGCAAAGGGAAGAGAAACAAATCACTTTTACTGCAATATGATTTTACCATAATGTAAGCATAAATATCAGTGCTGGGTTGATATCTGGCTGTTTTCCACATTACTTTAGTATAAAGTCAGTTCAGGGGGAAAGGAGAATAACCTTGGAAGGAAAGACGGAGATCGGTGTTTGTTGAGAATATCAGGAGGGCAAGATGAAGTACAGAAAACGTCCTCAAAGCTATTTCCAGCTGCTCTATGGAAGGAGGGGGAAAAGGTAGATAATCCAACACTAAGAACAAATAATCCACACCTCTAAGAAATGTATGCATTTTCTGCAAAGAAAACCCATAGTACTCTCTAGTCTAGTGGCAGCTTCTAGGATTAGGAAATATTAATTGAAGCACCAGTGTTTTGGGGCTGCCTTTGTCCTGCAAGGACTTGTGGGAGGCATCTCAGTACCCATCACCCACTATTCCTTCTTTCCCTTTCCTGAAAGCCCCCAATAGCCTTTCCCCTTCCCCTCACTTCCTTCTCTTCTAGGGTTGCCAACCTCCTGGTGGGGTCTGGAGATATCCTGGAATCACATCTGGACAGCAGTTGTAATTCTGGGTGATCTCCACCCCCCACCTGGATATTGGCAACCCTGGTTCCCCTGGAGGAAATGGCGGCTTTAGAAGGTGGAGTCTATGGCATTGTAACCCTCTGAGGTTCTTCCCCTCCTTAAACCCCATGCTCCCCAGTCTCCACCCCTAAAATCTCTAGGAATTTCCTGGAGTTGGCAACCCTATCTCCTTCCCACCCAACAGCCAGCCTACCTTTATCTGCCCCTCTGTCTTAAACTTTCCCTCTCCCTCCCCCAGCAGCTTCTGCCTAGGAAAACTATGGCCCAGTTGTGTGGTGCCAGCTACTGAGTCAGGCCCAGTTGCATCACAAGGAACCCTCATAGACTTGTGGAGTTGGCACCTCACTTTCCCCTGTATCCCCCTCTCTGCACTCCAAAACAAATCTCCAGGAATTCCCCACAACCTGGAGCTGGCAACCCTACCCAGGCCTGGCCTCAATTGTGTGTGTGTGTGTGTGTGTGTCAAGTGCCGTCAAATCGCTTCCTACTCATGGCGACCCTATGAATGAAAGTCCTCAAAAATGTCCTAACTTTGACAGCCTCAATTAGTCCTCCCTCAAAGGCCAAAATAGGCCTGGAAAGGGCCCAGCCCCATCCCCCTGCCTTTTACTGACAGAACCAAGCCTGAAATCTGTGGTTGTCCAGCAACGGTCACAGAGGTAATCCGTTGCTTAAGCTACAGATGCTCCTTTTTATAATTTTCATTTTAAACCCCTGCAAACCCAGGGCCCTTTTCAAGTTTGTAGACAGATTGTCTTGCCCGTTCACAGCTCCAGATTTAAGTATCCTCAGATTTGGCCAACTTCACTATTAGTATCCAGATAGCCCCCCTTTTTTGTGAGAAACCCTCCTGTTTGTCTCCATTCCCTCGTTGAAACTGCCATCACCCAGATTAGTTCAACATATGAAGCTTTTTTTTTAAGTGAGTACAGCCACTGATCCATCTAGTATCTCTCAGATCTGGGTCAGAGAAAGTTATTTCGCAGCACCTGGGATCATTTTAATTGGAGACACCAGGGATTTAAACAAGAATCTTCTGTAGACATACAATATGCTCTATAACTGAGCTGCAGTCCTTCGCCAGTAAACTATGCTTGCTCAGTCAGGATCACTCCAGGTCTCCTCCAGGTCTCCTTGTATTGCCGCTGTTTGACTTGACCTAATAATTTATCCTTGTTAGCTATGATGCATTTCCCCCTTTCTGTATCTGTCCCTGTAGAAGAACAGCCTGTTTCATACCGAGGCCAAGTAGCTGCCTGGGAGAATCAAAAGAATAGGGCATAGAGGCCAAGGCCTGTGAAGCTGCCTTCTAGGACTGATATTCACAGGTTTGCTGGCTCTCTATGTGGAGGATAGGGATGCTGCAAATTTCTCTGTGAACGTGTTTGATGGTTGCACATCGGATGTTCAGATATGGCAGTCAGATGTGAGCCAATCACTTCGTCTATTTAGTTCATGCTGAGCAAATGCAAATGCCGGCTGAACCGGTTTGATTGGGTTTCCCCAAAACTGTGCATGCACGTAGACACTGCTGATTCAAACTGATTGGCAGCCGTTAGCATCCCTAAGAACGATTAAGCCGAACACCGAACTGTAGGATTATGTTGAAACACAGCATTTATTGATGACTGAGCTATATGATTTGGGAGCAATCTGTAGTGGTTGCATCGTTTTTTTGCAAAATTGCACAGGCACAAAGACACTGCTGATTCAAACTGATCAGCAGCCATTAGAACAAGAAGAGCTGGTTTTTATACTCCGCTTTTCTCTACCATAAGGAGTCCCAAAGAGGCTTATGATCACCTTTTCTTCCCGCCCCCCACCCCCCCACACACACACAGCAGGCACCTTGTTAGGTAGATGGGAATGAGAGTTCTGAGAGAACAGTGACTGTCCCAAGGTCACCCAGCAAGCTGTATGTGGAGGAGTGGGGAATTAGTCCCAGTTCTCCAGATTAGAGTCCTCTGCTCTTAACCACTACGCCACACCACACCACTTAGTATCACTAAGGATTACTTAGATGAACACCGAAGGATAGGGTTTTATTAACTCAGCATTTGTTGATGATTTGTGTGTGATCTAATTGTCTATTTAAACATTTTCCTGCTGAGCAGAGCAATTATTCAGCAAGCATGAGGAGGTAGTAGATCTCAATCAGGCTGTGTGAGAATGCACATGCATGAAAAGCCAATTGTGAAATACTTCATGGCCAGAAAGGAAAACAGTGAAACATCCCATGAACAGATCAGTGAACTATCAAACTGATCAGCGAAAATTGAGATCTGAATCAGCGAGTGTTAAAGCATCCCTAAGTTTTACCCTGTACCAGCAATCTTGATCCCAAAAAAAGCTGTGGGACCACTTCGGGATCACCGGCTATAGCCTCTAAAAGGGAAAAAAAAACTCCTCCAGGGGTGTTTAAATCCCATCCGCTCCATTGTAGTCTATGGGAAATCTTTCTGGGGCTCTGGGGTGGACGACTGTTTTTAAGGTAGAGACACCACATTTGCAGCGTAGCTGCTGGTGACTTAGAAGAATCCCCAGGTTTGGTAAAGATTGGTTTAGGGGGTCCAATTTTGGGGGGCCCCATTTGGAGGAGAAATTTGAAAGAGATTTTTACTGCAGGATAATTAACCATGGACAAGCCCCTTACACAGTCCAAATAAGGCAAATACCTTTTTTGGGTATATGACTAGACCTTGATGTCATAGAGACATTGCTAGAGTAAGCAAGATTGATGTAATTCCTACTGAGCAGCTAGACAGAAGTTTCTTTTATAGATAATTGAAGCTATATCTTGTCCCTGATTTATGATGCTAACAGCTTTAGTGTGGCAGTACATGGCAAAATGCTTTATTAGTTTGGTTGCACATGGAAGTTATTTTTGCACAATGTGTATTCTCATTCAGATGGTAAAACAGAGCGAGATTAATTCTTTTATAAAGGCCTAATACAAGGTATATAAATCACTGCAAAAAGGAGGTTTAAGTGGGATTATATGTGGTGCATGGGCCTTGTATACTACGGCAAATTAAATCTACTTCAAGCTTCTTGGAGTGGTATATTTAAATGCCTTTGGGGTTACCACTGGAGTAATATTTAATACTGCATTAATATTGGATTAAGGATTTAGAAGCACGAACCGCTTGTGTGGCATTTATCTTACATAGTCACATTGATTCATAGTTTATTTATGTGACACAGTTTCTAATTAAACTTCTACAGAATTCATGAAATATTCAGGGGAATCTAAATATCTACCCCCCTTTTGTTTAAAATTATATCAACGACAAGGATTTTATTAATTAGCTATTGAGCATAGAAAAAGAATGAGCAACCAAAACAAACTACGAAACCATGAAGAGTACCAAATCTAAAAGAACTCTTTCTCATAGGAATATGTACAAAACTATCCCCATCCAAATTTCTTCCTGGATTGTGGCATTACCATCTCTCCCCCCCCCCAGAAGGCCCAAGTACAGCTGCATTCTCATATTCTTCCCCTTTAAAACCATCTGTATAGTCTTTACATATCCACAGTTTGCCACAGTGTATTTAATTTGTTCAAATTGTGGGGGGGCGGGTTCCTTCCAGGTTTTGCACACAAGTGCTTTTTCATAGTTGTAGAACATAGCATGGAAAAAAAGTTGTTCTCATAATTCCTTTTGGTGCTGTGTTTCATTCCTGCATTTAGATTTGTGTGCATTATTATCCTGGACGGGGGGGGGGGGGAATGAAAAGAAGGAACCAATGGATAGGACAAACTGTTCATGTAACAGCTTTGGAACTAATTTTGGAAATTCTCCATATTAAATGAAGAGCTTTAATGTGGGACAAAATGAACCTGTTCTAACAAGAATGGATTTATACATTAGAAATATCCCCACTCATAGGCTTTCATAAATATATTTGCTTTGTGCAGTCACTTACGTTGCTGTTCATTAATAATAGAATCAATAGATACAGTCTTGAGAAAGTTAAGCATGCCTGTATTTTTCTTGAGTGTGTAAGATGTACGTGTTTAATGTGTAGAAAAGTTCTGTGTAGTAAACAAGTGAATGTATAACAACCGATGATGAGGCGATAAGCCTTGGCTATCCTGACCTTCAAACACAATCTGCAAGTATATGCAGAAAAATTTAGTTGTCACATCTGGCAATGTATGTGTACATGGAAATTATGCGCACATGGAAGTTCTTTCTGAGTAGGAAAGGCATAATGATGTAAGTGGCTATTTGAAATGGAAGTTGTGCATGCTGCACAAAAGAGTGAAAAGTGGAGGTCCGAGTAACTCTTTACAGAACATGCAGGGGGAATTATACATATCTTCTATTCTTTGAGATGTTTATGCAGTTGGAATTGTTCTGAACACTTTTGAGGATCAAATGTGTGAAGAACCAACACATTTGGAAGAGATCCATACATTTCCCCTCCCCAGTTTCCCTCAGAAATGCAAATCAATCTCACACAACACTTTTAACCCCTTGTAAAGTGTGAACAGCAAAGAAGCTTTCCATATTGCAGATGTTTGTTTGTTTGTTTATTGCATTTATAGCCCACCCTTATTCCCAGCAATTCCCATTTTTAAAGACTAGGTAGTTGATTGCTGCCCCGGCCTGGATAGCCCAGGCTAGCCTGATCTTTTCAGATCTTGGAAGCTAAGCAGGGTCGACCCTGGCAAGTATTTTGATGGGAGACCTCCAAGGAATACCAGGGACATGTCATGGAGCCAGGCAATGGCAAACCACCTCTGAACGTCTCTTGCCTTGAAAACCCCACCAGGGGTCACCATAAATCCGATGTGATTTATGGTGTGACGGCAAAAAAGAAAAAAAAGTTGATTGCTATCACTTAACCTTTCCTATGCTACAATCTGTTTCTCTTGCTGTACCTGGCAAGTACATGAAAATAGTTAAGGCATACAATTGAGATTGTTTGTATAGGACAAGACTACTGCATTGCAGTCTTTAAAAGAATACATTTGTGGGCTTTGTAATGTATGTGATTGGTATGATCCTTGTTAAAGCCTGCTTCACTCAGTGAATTCTTTTTTTAAGCATTGTTTGTTCAGCAGTCTTACTTCACATCATCCCCCAGAGTTGCTTTATTTTAGGACAGCTACTCTGAGAGCTTATTCAGACCAGCAGACACTTCTATGTTAGTAGCATCGCAAATTGTCCTTGGGGAGATTGGTGATTTGAAAGTATCTTAATGTTAAAAATTCCCATTCATGTGGAAAGCTTTTATTTCAGATAGAAAACCAGTCTTCTCCCTGATGCTTACACTTTCCATGTAAAGGAAGTGTTTAACATAGTGATGTTTTTAAACCGGTGATCCTCCATGTGCATTGCAAGGTGGTGGTGTAATTTGAGAAAACTGTACCACAAAATGGCCTGCTCTTTCGGATTAGCTCAGAGTACCATAATGAAATTCCTAGGGAGAATAATAAAGCATCCTAGCTTCAGGGTAAGTAGACAGCTCCTACATAAAAATGTGTCTCCTAGCATGTACATACTCTTCAAGAGTTCACAGATAAAAAAAAAGAGAGAGAGACAACCTTGTGCATGGGGACCTAAGTAGGGGCATGGTCCATGAGGGTGGTCTTAGCAGTATGACCTGACACTATTTTAAAAAAGGTGGGCTTCACATATCAGACTACCAAAATAAAGTCATAGAATCATAGAATTATAGAGTTGGAAGGGACCACCAGGGTCATCTAGTCCAACCGCCTGCAGAGTACCAACTTTAGATTACAAAACCAGGTGAGCTACAAGTCAAACCATATTATACACAAACATTACACATGAATTTAAGCATTTGTATCACATAACAAGAAATTCTAGATGACATTTGCCTCAGTTCACAGTTAGGAAAGACTGAGGGAAAGTACAGATGTCCAAGGTGTGACATCTGGACTGGACAGGCTCCGCCCCCTGCGTGGACACAACCTTGGGAGGGGTGGACAGAGGGGCTTCCTCGGCTTCAGACCACTCCGAGGGGGACTCTGAACTCGTCTCTCCCTCGGAGGAAGCCAGGGTCTTAGCCGGTCAATCCTCCCGGCAGGTAACCTCTGGCTCTCTCCTCCCTGGCCTCGGCTCTCACTCCCTCTTATACCCCAGCTCCCCGGGCTCCACCCCCTCCTTCCTCCCCAAGCCCTGCCCCCAGAGTCCATATAAGGATGGAGGTCGGCTTGCTTCAGCCGCCTCCTCTCCTTGTACAACCGCTGGTTCTTCCCCCTCGGCCCCGCCCTGGCCGGGCTCACCCGACACTCAGCTGGTCGTCGGGTCTTTGAACCGACCACGGTGTAGGCTCTGTGGCTAGCCGGCGTACTTTGGGGTCCTGGAGTCCTCTTCTGGTGGGGGCTTTCCTGCAACCCATTGCCTGGACCTCTCCTCCTCCAGTGTCCATGGCTCCTGTGGGCGAGAAGCAGTGGGTGGGCTGTGCCTTTGGATCCGCCACGTTCACGCCGCTTGTTCCCCTCTCCCTCCCCAGCCTGCCGGTAAGATCGCTGGGAGGGTCTGGGTGTTTGCGGCCGTTGCCGGTTCGGCCCCCCATCCTCCCGGACTCTGTCGCCCCGAGCGTCCCTGTTCCCTTTGGAGGGGAGCTGGGCTCCTGTGCCGGGATCTTGAGGCCCGAGACGTCCCGCTGGTCTCGGGACACAAGGGCTACTTTGTTCATCTGTTCCAGAGACTTCTTCAATACAAAACAGCATGGCATAGCGGTTAAGAGCGGTGGACTCTAATCTGGAGAACTGGGTTTGATTCCCCACTCTTCCACATGAAGCTTGCTGGGTGACCTTGGGCCAGTCACAGTTCTCTCTGAACTCTCTCAGCCCCACCTACCTCACAAGGTGTCTGTTGTGGGGAGAGAAAGGGAAGGCAATTAATTGTAAGCTGGTTTGAGACTCCTTAAAAGTAGAGAAAATCAGGATATAAAAACCAACTCTTCTTCTTCCTCCTCCTCCTCTTCCTCCTCCTTCTCCTGTCACATTTCAAACTTGGGGAACAATGCAGTTCAAAATGGCTTCTCCAAGTCTATTAGTGTGGCTGTGACAGAAAATTTGTGTGTCTTTGCCACAGACATTTCACCAGATCAGGCAATAGGTGATATCAAAGACCTTCACCTGAAACCATGGAGTTCTGTTGCCAGTCAAAGTAGAGAATATTGAACTTGATAGGCTAATGGTCTGATGCTGTAGAAAGCAGTGCTGTATGTGCTGTTGCCTTTCTGTGGTTGGAATTTTACTTTTTTTTAAAGCCAGGAAGTTCTAAAATAAAATGCTTTCACTATAAGAGAAGAGTTAAAGTAGTTATATTTTAAAAACAAAATTGGAAGTTAGGACTATCCCTTTAACTTCCATGCTGAGTGAGCATTCTGATGGTGTACTAAATGACACCTTCTCGCTCATTTTCAGCTTAGGTCTTATATATATGTGTCTTGCAGCACAAAACATCTTTTGCATGCAGCTGACCACGAAACCCCCAACGTCTCTCGATATCGAGACGGGGTACACGTCGGAATCTGCAGCGGTTCAAGATGGCGCCGTTCATCCACAGCCCTCTGCAGAAGCCCACCATGGCTCTCGACATTCCTCGTTCGACAAGAGTCAGGCAGTATCGTTGCAGGGTTCATCTCATCTTGAACCTGGACAACGGGCTCGGCGTTGATCGCCTTCTCGGCACCGATCTCGGAGCCCTGCATCGTCCCGCTCCCATTGGCACTGATCTGCTTCCCGTCGAAGTCGATTCATAAGTTGGACCCGGTCTGTTTCCCGTCGATGCCGATCAGCTTCCTGTCGACGCCGATCCGCTTCCCATCGGAGCCGATCCACCCACTGAACCCGGTCTTCATCCAAGCATCACTCTGACCATTACAGTCAATCATCAACCGGTCATAGCCGTTCATACTGCTCCCGTAGTCCAGTTGCCCGTCGGCACCGTTACTCATCCAGGAGCCGATCCTCTTCTCGGTACCGTTCGTCTCTTCGGCGATGAGACAGCCCTCAACGCCGATACTCTCGAGACTGACACTCCACTACACCCTCGCTATATTCGGAAGTGTTGGCTGGTCATCGTTGAGGGATTCTCGTTGGCGCCGATGCAACGATCATGACGTCCGTGACTCCTGGCACCATCCGTCTCGCCATCCTGACAACACTTCCAAGGTTTCAGACCTGCCAAGGCAAGCATCTCACCGTGAGCTTCCTCTGTCCAGGTCTCCTTCTATGTCAAGAGACATTGCTC
Organism: Euleptes europaea; assembly: GCF_029931775.1. NCBI lineage: Eukaryota > Metazoa > Chordata > Lepidosauria > Squamata > Sphaerodactylidae > Euleptes > Euleptes europaea. The sequence continues at coordinate 60,438,872 of NC_079319.1, forward strand.
ATTCGGAGTCTGATGCAGCTTTGTCTCTGGCCTCGGATGAATAATCCCGCACATCATTGCCCTCACCTGAGGACACTGTCGGGGACTCTAAGCCTATCTCCCCTACGGGGGATGTTCATATATATGCAGACAAGTTATCCGCATGGCTAAGGCCCTCAATATTGATTTCAAGCCTGAGGATTCAGGCCCCATTGATGAAATCATGGATATCCTTCATTGCCCAGATGCAGGGCCGGTACCCCTCCCCAAGATAAAGAGCATTTTAGAAGTGGTTCATACTAATTGGGCTAAACCTGCTTTGGTTCCCTCTTCCTCCAAAAGAGTGGAGAACCTGTATAAAATCTGCAGGGAGGGTGGAGAGTTTTTATATCAGCATCCCCCTCCCAATTCAGTAGTTGTTGAGGCACTGCCTGGTAAATACAGGTCAGGGGCACACTCTTCTCCCCAGGACAGAGAAGGGCGCAAGCTCGATTCTCTCGCCAGAAAGATATACACCTCCAGTGCAGTAGGCCTCCGTATCTCTAATTTCCTAGCCATTATGGCCAGGTATCAGTACTCTTTGTGGGATCGTGTCTCCCCACAAATTTCTGTTCTCCTAGAAGATCAACGCCCTTCGGCTACAGCCATACAAAATGAGGGCATGTCTCTAGCGAGACAGCAACTCACAGCGGCACGCCATGTGGCAGATTCATCTAGTAAGGCTATTGCCTCCACCATAGTCATTTGCAGACATGCCTGGCTCCGCCAGTCTGCCCTTCCTTATGACACTAGGTCATGTATTGAAAACCTCCCTTTTGAGGGAACTTCCTTGTTTAGTGCCCAAACTCACACATTCCTAGACCATCTTAAGAAAAATAAGACAAGCGCAAAGTCACTAGGAATTGCTCCTCAGGCACCCGACTTTAAACGCCACTATTTTGGTCGACAGACCACGCAGTCTTCCCGCCTTTATAGATTTCAGGGAGCCTTTCAACAAACCCCATTCCGTTCTTCCTTTCCCCGTACCCAACAAGAAAGGAAGTTCCAGAGCAAACCTAGAGGCCGTAAAGGCCCCAGGATGTCTCCTGGTTGTTTCAATAAGCCTAAGCAGGCATGACTAGAAGTTTCTGTGTGTTTTTCCGACGGGCTCTCTGCTTTCTACCATGCTTGGTTTGCTATTACAAATGATGTTTGGGTTCTGAAAATAATAAATGCTGGGTATTTCATAGAGTTTGATACACTACCTCCATATCGAGCCGTGGTCCGTTCGTCCACTCCGGCCCCTAACCTACTTTTACAAGAGGTAGACAACCTCCTCTCTAAAGGGGCTATTTCAGAGGTTCCACCTCCTGACCATGCTTGAGGGTTTTACTCCCGCTTCTTTCTTGTCGATAAAAAAGGGGGGGAAGCGTCCTATAGTGTATCTCTGGGAGCTCAATGTTTTCGTTAAAACCAGGAAATTTCATATGCTTTCACTCCCGGAAGTACTTCCCCTCTTGAACAAGCATATGTGGTTTGTGGTGTTGGATCTCCGTGATGCTTACTTCCACATTGCAATCCACACGGAATGTCAACAGTATCTGAGATTCGAATGCAATGGGAAATGTTACCAATATAATGTGTTGCCCTTCGGGTTATCTATGGCCCCTAGAACCTTTACTAAATGCCTAGCAGTCGTGGTGGCACACCTTGCCTTGAAAGGTTGTGTGATCTTTCCCTACCTCAACAATTGGTTGGTAGTGGGCACATCACAATCAGGGCTAGTTGCACAGGTTAACCTAATCCTTTCAGTCCTCAATAATCTGGGTCTTTTGGTTAATTTTTCCAAATCCAAGCTCGTCCCTGCACAAGTGCAGGATTTTATTGGAGCAGGCTTAGATGCCAGTCAAGCCAGAGCATTCCTCCCTGCGCGAAGAGCCCGTGTCATTCAAACGGTGTCCAGGTTCATGAGAAACAGATTTCAAACGGCCCATAGAATACAAAAATTGTTAGGCCTTATGGCCTCCACCACTGCTGTGGTGGAGTTTGCATGCCTTCGCATGCGCCTGCTTCAAAATTGGTTTCTCCGGGCGTTCAGGCTCAATGTGGACCCTCAATACAAACGCCTCTCTATTCCTAGATACGTCATTGCCTCCCTGCAATGGTGGGCGCTTGACACCAACACCCTTTCAGGCTTCCCCTTTCACTTTCCCTCCCCCGAAAAGCACGTTTTCACTGATGCTTCTCTTTCGGGATGGGGGGCTCACTGTGGTGACCTTAGAGCACAGGGCACATGGTCCCCCTTAGAGTCCAAGTTACATATAAATCTTCTTGAGCTACGTGCCATCCGCCTTGCTCTGTCTTCATTTGCAGGACAGCTGGAAGGACATCACATTCAGATTGCTACGGACAGTTCCACCACCCAGTACTATCTGAACAAGCAGGGCGGCACAGGGTCCGTTTCGCTCTCCAAGGAGACCAACGACATTTGGGAATGGGCCATAGCACATCACGTCACTCTCGTAGCAATACACATCGCCGGCATGAGCAACACGCTTGCAGACGCTCTGAGTCGTTACCCAAACCAAGCACACGATCTCATACTAGACACCGAATGCCTTCGTCCACTGTTCCGACGGTGGGGCTATCCACAGATAGATCTATTTGCCACACATCTCAACTCAGTGTGTCCACGCTTTTTCTCTAGGGCAGGAGCCAGCCCAGGCTCCCTGGGAGATGCCTTTCAAGCAGTTTGGAATGGGGCTTTCTTCTACCTTTTTCGGCCCTCCCCTCTACTTCACAAGGTCCTAGCCAAGTTGAATCATGACAAGACAGATATCATTGTCACTCCCTTTTGGCCCAGGAGGTCATGATTTGCAGGGCTTCTGTCACTTGCGCAAGGGGAATGCATCCTCCTTCCCAAAAACCCCATCCACTCCCCTCCCGACCTCCAACTCGCTGCTTGGAGGATACGGCCCTAGGGCAGTGGTCCGATAGGGTGGCAAAGGTTTTGCTCCATTCGCTGAAGTCTTCCACTCGTCGGTCCTGTGACGCTAAGTGGAATCGTTTTTTTTCTGATTGGGCAAGGGGTAAAGCTGTATCCCCAGTTACATGCCCGTTGTCTACTGTTTTTGACTATTTGCTTTCTCTCAAAGATGTCGGGTTATCTAACTCCTCCATTAAAGTTTATTTAGCCGCAATTTCGGCTTTTCATTCGGATATTGACTCATTCTCAGTTTTTTCTCACCCCTTATCCAAATAATTCTTGAGAGGTCTCACTAATCTATATCCTCCTGTTGCCCCTCCCGTTCCCCAATGGAGTCTCTCTTTGGTTTTATCTCAACTCATGAGACCTCCATTTGAGCCGTTAGCCAGCTGTGAACTGGCCTTGCTGTCGTTCAAAGCAGCTTTTCTGGTCGCGATCACATCGGCTAGGAGAGTTAGCGACCTTTCAGCGCTTTCCCACTCCCCACCATATACTAAGTTCCACTCAGACAGAGTGGTGTTAAAGCCCAAGCTCTCCTTTTTACCCAAGGTTGTTTCTTCCTTTCACCTTGCCCAGGACATAGTCCTCCCAGTGTTTTTCCCTCACCCATCCTCCAATGCCGATAGGGCCTTACATTCCCTAGATGTTCGAAGAGCCCTCCTTTTTTACATAAAGAGATCACAAAGCTTCCGTAAGGATGATAACCTCTTCGTTTGTTTCGGTGGCCACCGTAGGAGCCGTCGAGCCTCTCCACAGACCCTTTCTAGATGGATTACATCAACGATTAAATTAGCCTACTACCTTTCACATCAGGAGTGCCCTCCCATGATTAAGGCACACTCCACCAGAGCGTATGCGACTTCTGTTGCATTCTCATCCAGAATAGATCTTCGGGACATCTGTAGAGCTGCCACATGGTCCACGCTTTCCACGTTTATGAAGCAGTACGCCGTGGATGTGGATTCCGCCAGAGACGCAGCCGTGGGATGTGCAGTATTGCAATCTCTATTTCGGTGAATGTCCCACACCCACCGTCCTGGTAAGCGAGCTCACTATTCTCCCAATGTGGGACTGCATAGAAGCCACGCAGATGAAAAACAGAGTTTCACTTACCTGTAACTGTTGTTCATCTGGTGGATCTTCTACGCAGGCACACATCCCTCCCTCCTTCCCCGCTGTGGGACCTCTCCACGATATAGTGGTTGGTTCCGTGGCGGCAGGTTGGAGAACTGGAGGGAAGAGTTCTCCCTCCCCCTGGTCATGTGGTCGTTGGGCGGGAAGGCTGCATGCCCCGAGGGGAGGGGGAGCACACTCTCTTTCGAATTTGCTAGAAGCTGACAAATCTTATCCGTGGCTGGCCTACGCCTGCGCAGTCCCAATGTGTGCCTGCATAGAAGATCCACCAGATGAACAACAGTTACAGGTAAGTGAAACTCTGTTTCTCTTCACGTGAAACAGAAGCTAAGATAGCAGCCTTAACCTACAGTTTTCGTGATTTTAGGGAAAATGTAAATGTCTTAATCCTTTTCTTATTGACCAGTGTTTTCTTTATTATTTTAAAATTATGCGATTGCATACATTATTATTTTTTTACATTAACACTGCACAAAGGCCTCCTAGTGCAAATTTTCCATATAGCAAATCCTTTTCATACAGACTATATGTCAAAAGATTTGGATAATAGCGGAGGATGGGGATTGTTCAGATAAAATTGTAACGGGCTTTAGTAGATGTTCTAATTCCACTTTTTTTATTTGACCCCTGGAGTTTAGCAATTGAGTTGGCTCCATCTGCGATATTGTCTGCAAGTAAACTGGCATTCGTAAGCCGGCAGGATTTACAAGGTACCCCTCCTGTGGTTGCAGAAGCTGTCATTGCAGTTATGTATGGTTTTGTGGCTCCCTAAAGAATTATCAGCAGTAAACATTAGAGCTTACTGCTGGAGGAATTTGTAAGGATTGTTGTCAGGAACTGCTGCCCTTGTGAGCTCTGTTGGCACTTCCAAGAGAGGCTGTAAATTCTAGAATGTCAGTGCGGGCATTCAGAAGAATCAAAGGGCACTAAATAGTGGTTATAATATTAAAGGAGAAAGGGGCAGAAGGAACTTTTGAAATAGGCCCCCATGCTGGATTCACTATAGAAAGCATGGCAAGCATGTAGATTGAGTTTTGGAAGACAGATTTTACTGCCCTAGTCATAATTTCATTCTCTTGACCAGTTGCTAGAATGACAAGCTAGACACTCCCCCCCCCCCCGGTGTATTCATTGCTTTTACTGTTATTTTTTATATAAAAAGGCAGTTTTTTAAAAAAAGAGATAGAATTCAATGAGATCTGAACACACTGGAAAAGTGGGCGGATGTGAACAAGATGTGACTCAACAAGGATAAGTGCTGAGTTCTATATCTGGGGAACAAAAATGAGGGACATGCATACTGGATGGAGGATATACTTCTGGGTAGCCAGTGTGTGTGAACAAGATCTTGGGGTACGGGTGGACTGTAAGTTAAATATGAGCGCACAGTGTGATGCAGTGACAAAAAAAGCTAATGGGGTGTATCAACAGAGGTGTAACATCCAAATTACAAGATGTCATAGTCAGGCCACACCTGGAGCATTGTGTGCAGTTCTGGAGGCCTCACTTCAAAAAGGATGTGGACAGAATGAAGTGAGTGCAGAGGAGAGCGACGAGGTTGATCAGGGGCCTGGAGACCAAGCCATATGAGGAAAGGCTGAGGGAACTGGGAATGTTTAGTATGGAAAAGAGGAGGTTGAAGGGGGACATGATTGCTCTCTCTAAGTATTTTAAGGGCTGTCCCTTAGAGGAGGACAGGCAGCTGTTGGCAGCAGAGGATAGGACTCACAATAATGGGTATAAATTGTGGATGGAAAGGTATTAAGGAAACTTAAACTGGATATTAAGGAAACTTTTGAAGTAAGAGTTGTTCAGCAGTGGAATCAGCTACATAGGGAGGTGGTGAGCTCCCCCTCACTTGCAGTCTTTAAGCAGAGGCTGGATAAACACTTGTTAGGGATGCTCTAGGCAGATCCTGCATCAAGCAGGGGATTGAACTAGGTAGCTTGTAAGGCCCCTTTCAGCTCTATGATTCTATGAAAACATAGTGACTTTTACAGGTACCAGATCTTCTGCGTTGGGAGGAGACCTCCTACTTCGTACCCGCAGACTCCAGCTGCCTCTCTGTGGAGAAGCAAAATGGGGTTGGGTATTGGCATTATTCTGATGCTACAGTGGCCATTCTGCTGCAAACTGGAAGTGATGTCACCATGTCACAATAACACCCTAGGATTCACCCAAAACTAATCAGTTCCATGTGAATCCTAGAGTGTTGCCCCAGTGTGGTGACATCAGTTGTAGGTTTGTGCCAGAAGTGATTTGTGATGTTTAAATGATACCAATTTACACACACACACCAAGTCTTGGGCAACACTTGGAATCTCTTGGAGAACACTTTGGACATGCTTAGAATCATTCAGTGTTTTTCAAAGCTGCTTTCCATCAGAGGAAAAAACTATATTTTGCACAGGTCCATCTCCCCCCCCCCCCCAAAAAAAGGAACCTATAGATCACTTAAGCATGTACCAAGTGCCTTCCCTTTGTGAAAAAATATACCTTCTAGTTTTTGTTTTACTTTGGTTTTTATTCTTAAGGTACTCTCTTTGTGACTAGCTTTCTGTTTTAAGCTAAGCTGCCAGGATTTTAAAAAAGAAAACTTAGTAACTTTCTGAAGAAGCCATTCAAAATAGCTCCATTTTGCAAACCGCCTCCTTACAATTATGTACTGTTATGTAAAAGTTATTGTATATCAAAACGAATTTTGCACACTGTCATAGTTCTGCACTTTTTCCAAAGTATCTTCACAGACTCGTTGTCTTCAAGTTAGATCGGGCTATAGTTTCCTCAAAGTATATTTCCTGGGAAACTCAACATTCTTGGCTTCTTCAGTCCCCTGGGCCTCCTCTGCCTGCCCCAGAAACACATCTACCTGCGTAAACACCATGTGGCTAAACAAGTTGTCACTCTCTCCTTAAGAAGAGAAACTCAAAAGTCCTCAGATCAAGGTCATGATGCAGCAAAGTAGTCTCAAGTTGTGTTTGTAAGTGGAGTTTCCTTACAGTTGCCAGGTCCCTCTTTGCCACCGACGGGATGAAGCCTGAGGAGGACGGGGTTTTGGGAGGGGAGGGACTTCAATGCCATAGAGTCCCATTGCCAAAGCGGCCATTTTCTCCAGGCGAACTAATCTCTATTGGCTGGAGATCCATTGTAATAGCAGGAGATCTCCAGCTAGTACCTGGAGGTTGGCAACCCTAAGCTTTCTTCATTGCCCCATTGCCTACAAAAAGAAAAAGGATGAGATTAGTAATAGAAACACACACACCCATTTTGAGTAGAGATGCGCTAGTTAGGAGTAGCATCTGTAAATGCTATAAATGCTCACTTTCTATCATTTTGATATATTTGATAGGCTGTGATTTAAGATTCATCACAAGTATGTTGCTGTTTATATTTTTTATTCAATCATGTTTATGTTGCAGATGTCTATGGATTATGATTATATTATTTTGCTTCTTGTTCTTTTTAATCTATTCTTGAACTTAGTGATTGTTTTTATTGCTTTCTGCTATTTAACCCCTTTTAGCTCTGGTGGCAGTAAGGGCAGTCTAGTGGCTATGTCAGATTAGAACTAGGTAGTCCTGAATTCAATTTCCCATTCTGCCATGGAAACTTACTGTGTGACATTGGGCCAGTCATTCTTCAGAGTCAAGTACCTCACAGGGTTGTTGTAAAGGCAAGATGAGAGATGCTCCAGCTGGAGTTCTTAGAACAAGAAGTGGAATCAAAATACAATAAAAAAAATCAAACTTTCCTCCCTGTTTTTTAAAACGACCCCCGCCCCCCGGTCAAATCACGTCTGACTTATGGCGACCCCTCATGGGATTTTCAAGGCAAGAGACATTCAGAGGTGTTTTGCCATTGCCTGCCTCCATGTCACGACCCTGGTATTACTTGGAGGAAAACTATCCAAATATTTGCCAGGGTCAACCCTGCTTATAGCTTCTGAGATCTGAAGAGATCATATTAGCCTGGGCTATCCAGGTCAGGGCATTGGTTCTGTTTTGTAGACTTTTTATGCTGGTACTTTTGGTTTTGTTCTTATTTTTATTGCCATTTTATTATTATTCTTAACTGCCTGATGAGCCCTTCTGGCCTGAGGGTAGAGTCTAAAAATGTTTGAAAATATATATATATATATATAAAATTGTAAAATATTTAGGAGCATGAACTTTAAGTTCTCACACTTTCTTCCCTGCACATCTGAATGATTTTTAACACACACACACACACACACACACACACACACATCTTTTGAAGGATGCACTGGTATTTCTGCTCTGTAATAAAATGAACACAAGTTTTGCTTTGGTGGGAAAACTTAGGCATTTCAACTCTTATCTTTCCCATGCACTGGAGCATACCAGTGCTTCTGAACAACAAAATTGATTTTAATATGTTTCTGCTTCAGTGGAATAATAATTATGCATTTTTATTCTTTTTTAATGTTTCTCTTCTGTAGGAACACACCAGTGAGCCAGTGCAATTTAAAAGATATACACCTGCTCATAATATTCTCAATTTTAATTATGTGCAGAAGATCATTATCGAGACAAGGGAGCTTGGCTTGAATAAATCCATGCATCAGTGCATCAATCACATTATTTCTTTGCTTTGTCTTTCAGTGGGTATGCTGGTCTGTAGAACAATTTCAGCCACAGCAGCACCCTAATACCTTTTTGTAGTTAGGACTAACTAAAATGTACAAAGAAGAGAAGTTGGGAAATAGCCAGAAAGATGAGAAATTCTAGATGTTTGTCCATGCCAGTTATGGGAAAGCTTATGCCTCCCTAATGTTTAGGTGACAAAAACAACAATCTGGAAGCATTGCAGCAACAAGTGATGAGATGCCATGAGGATTTCTTCCTCTGTTAAAACGTTTATGTCCCACCTCTTCCTGTGGCTCAAGGTGGCTTACAGTACACAGTTAAAACATCCAGTGGCAATAAAACTCCCTATGCAGCCTGATAAAACCTAACAGAATGCAATACAATATCTGCAACTATTTGTTTTTGCCATCAAGGCACACCTAGGGTTGCCAACCTTCAGATAGTGGCTGAAGATCTCCAGCTATTACAGCTGATCTCCAGGCGACAGAGATCAGTTCACCTAGAGAAAATGGCCACTTTGGAAGGTAGACTCCATGTATTATACCCCACTGAAGTCCATCCCTTCACCAAACCCCGCCCTCCTCAGTTTCCACCCCAAAAACCTCCAGATTTTTTCCAACCTGGTGCTGGCAACCCTAGTCACAACTGAGCTATGGCGGCTCCACAGAGTTTTCAAGGCAAGAGACGTTCAGAGGTTGTTTGCCATTGTCTGCCTCCGCGGCACGTCACTGGTATTCCTTGGTGGTCTCCCATCCAAATACTTGCCAGGGTTGACCCTGCTTAGCTTCCGAGATCTGACAAGATCAGTCTAGCCTGGTCTATCCAGGTCAGCATTCAACAACCTAGTCTTTTTTTAAAAAAAACTGCAGTACTAAAAGCTCCTTTGCTGATCACACTTTAAAAAGGTAAAGGTCCCCTGTTCAAGCACCGGGTCATTCCTGACCCATGGGGTGACGTCACATTTTGACGTTTACTAGGCAGACTTTGTACACGGGGTGGTTTGCCAGTTCCTTCCCCAGTCATCTTCCCTTTACCCCCAGCAAGCTGGGTACTCATTTTACCGACCTCAGAAGGATGGAAGGCTGAGTCAGCCTTGAGCCAGCTACCTGAAACCAACTTCCATCAGGATTGAACTCAGGTCGTGAGCAGAGCTTGGACCGCAGTACTGCAGCTTACAACTCTGCACCACAGGGCTCTTGTTCACACTTTACAAAGGGCTAAAAGTGATCTGTGAGATTGATTTGCATTTCTGAAGGAAACTGGGGAGGGGAAACTTATGGATCTCTTCCATGTGTGTTGGTTCTTCACAGGTTTGATTGGTTCTTCACATGTTTGATACTCAAAAGTGTTCAGAACAATTCCAACTGCATATACATCTCAAAGAAGAGAAGATATGTTCCCCCCCTGCATGTTCTGTAAAAGGTTACTTGGACAGCCACTTTTCACACTTCTGTGGAGCGTGCACAACTACTATTTCAAATAGCCACTTCAAACATTATGCCTTTCCTACTCAGAAAGAACTTCCATGTACACATAACATTCCATGTACAAGTGCATTGCCACATGTGGCATCTAATTTTTTTTCCCCTGCATATACTTGCAGATTGTTTTTGAAGGCCACAATGACCAAGGCTTATCTCATCATCTGTTGTTATACTACACAGAACTTTTCTACACATTAAACACATACATCTTACATACTCAAGAAAAACACAGGCATGCTTAACTTTCTCAAGACGGTATCTATTGATGCTATTATTAATAAACAGCAACATAAATCACTGTGATGGCAGTGGATTTTGCTTATAACCCATTCACATGTTACACAACCACAAATCAGAAAGACTGTGTACTTAAGCTAATGAGATGTTCCAAAATCTGCACTCATGGGGGAACATAATTATGGAAGCTCTATACATGGGCTTAGATATGCAGCTATCTTTATAGGATATTATACAAGGAAGCTCATATTAATCAAAAATAAAGATAAACAAATGACCGGGCCATTTCATTTGTTTAAACACTGTTTTGTTTTCATTAGATTTCAGGGAAAAGTAAAATTAGAATTCTTTGTAAATATTGTTTTGTTGATTGAACCATCTGCTTTTTACTGGGCTGCAGACTGTTCATACTGAACAAAACCCTGTGTGGGCACATGGTGAGAGGTCAATAGTGTTTAGAATGGCAACTCTTTGATCTCCTCCTATTACACCAGTACCTTCATAATAAGCTGGTAGCAGAAGTCAATTTCTGAGCGAATAAATGTTTACATAGCAAATTACTTCCATTCACGGGCTCTCCTGTTTGTAATCTCATCACAGAGAGCAAAGGTTAAATGTTCACAGTGCGTAAACAAGCACCTTTCTCCGGTCACGGTCAGGGGCAAGTCACCTTGTCACAGGTGACTCGTGGAAAGCTTTTTCATGTCATTCCGCCCTCGTTCCCTTGTGGATTAGGAGAGAACCAACATCATTAAAAGGTAATGAAACCACCACTTTTAGCTGAGGAAGGAATACATTTAACGGCAAAAAGAGGTTTAAATGTTTATTAAAAGGTTGGCTCTTCTGTATTTTTACTGAATCAACTATTTCTAGGTCATCGCACCCATGGTTTTGCATCACAAACCTTTTTTTAATGATACACATAGAAGGCTTGTTAGGGGTGGCTTTATTACTGGGTTGCTTCAGGAGGTGTCTTGCACATATTTTCTGTAGCAGCACATAGATGGTTGTGTTTTCCCTTCCCAGAAGCATCTGTTACTGTATTTGTTTATCATCTGTTACATATGTATCCCATTGTCCCTCCAGGAAGCTCAGTGCAGCATATATAGGATTCCCCTTCCCTCATTTTACCCTCATGAAAATCCTCTGAGGTAGGTTGGGGTAAGAGACAGTTGCTGGCCACACATCACCAACAGAGCTTCAGGGCTGAATGGGGATTTCAACCTTGGTCTGTCCAGTTGTTGTTGGACAATCTGACCACTACAACACATTGCCTATCTATGCAATGGCTATACGTTTTGCAATTCAAGAATGCCATTAGGTTAATGATTGATTGGAAATCTGAACCCACCAGATGTTTAAAAAAAAGTCAAGGAAACTTAAGGCAAGATTTAAAGTTTATCAATTATGGTAGAAAGTGTAAAGCACAGAGTCCCTTTAGATTGAGTTGGAAGTGGATAAAAAGCTGCACCATTTGGGTCCACAGGGAAGCGTGTGGTTGGTTCCAGACTAAAATTTCTAGCAGAATGCTCTCCACAATAACTGCTGTCCACAAAATACTGCTGTTGGGGGACAGGAGACCCTGACGAGTGACATGAGGGAGTATGCAATGGAAAGGGGAGATTGGTGGAAATTGTCGATTTTCTCTGGATCCAACCCATAGAGTGGTAAATGAGAAAAGAACCCTACATGGTTGTCAACGTGAACAAGTCATACAGGAAACTGCTAAACTAGAATACCAGACGGATTGATAAGGTCTAGGATCTGGTGTGTGCCTGCAGTGATGTAGTAATGAAGATTTTCACCATATTCACTAAAATATTGTAAAGCCATCCCAGTTCAACATTGTGAGTGGCATATGATGCATGAAGAAACAGCTTGGACAAGCAGTAGAAGCAGATATGGGTCATTAAAGAAAATTGAAATACAATCTAATTGAGATTGAAAGTAGAAACAGGTTCATTTGTAGTGGTTTACACAGGAATGCAAAGAAAAAGAAGCACTGAGGATTTTTAAAAAATACATAAGCCATCTGTTTGTAGGTTTTTCTTTTGTTAAAGACACTACCATCTCGCAATGTTTTACAATGGTGTTGTCAGTATTAATGGGGGACATTGGTCCTTTTGTTGCCTGTTTTGCCCTTTTTGAGAGCTGGTTTTGCAGCCTAAATGGGAGTTTATGGGGGTTCTTATTATTCACTTAGTTTTTTTCTATGCATTTTATGATGTTTTGATGTGATTGTTTTAAGTTAAATAAATAAATTTAAATTAAAAAAAAAAACATAAACCAGATCCAGATTATCTAGACACTTCACAGAATGCAGGAAATAAAAAAATTCCCTGTCTCTCACAAATCGTAACACAATATGGAAGCATGTCGCTACAATAATTTATCAAGCCTGTGTAGTATAATGGACTGACTGCGAATCGTGAAGCCTCCATTTGAAATCTCCTGTCTACCATGAATTCAGTAGGTTGTCATTGCCAAGCCATCCACCCCAGGCTCTCCACCCCAATCTGCCACGCAAAGACAGTAATGTTCACATGGAAGGATTACAGCATGGCGGCACACACAAAGCACCTTTAAGAGCACTTTATGTATGCTAAATACTATTGTTCAGTACGTTTCGAAAGGCTTTCCTCCCCACTCCTACACAAACACCAGGCTGTACTTCTTTGCTTGAATAACATTCCAGATGGTGCAATGTTTAACGAAGGTATCATTGCTCTGAATTATTTTACAGGCACCTCGGTGGTACAAGTAACAGCTACTGATGCGGATGACCCTACATATGGCAACAGTGCCAGGGTGGTTTACAGCATTCTTCAAGGACAGCCTTATTTTTCTGTGGAACCAAAGACAGGTAAGAGCTGTCATGCTTTCCCTATCCACAGCGTCTTTGAAGCAAGTTGGGGTCGGGGGAAACCAAACAGAAAATCTTAAGTAGTAAAGTAATACAGACAGAGGTATATGTGATGTCATGTGTGACAGATTAAGGGTTAATGTCTGTCAGTGACTGTATGTGAGAGGGACATACTGTACAAGAGTGGGCAGAGCTTAAGAGAGAAGACTCAGAACTCCCTTGATTGATAAAATGAAATCTGGCCGTGAAACGTCCGTATGCTGGTTTTTAATTAAAGGTGGCGGAATTTTTGACGGAAGTTGTCAAGACTAGGATCAAAGTTTAAATCGTATTTATGTGGGAAATGTATGGATTGAGGATTCTTGTGTACCATCTATGCTATATTTCTGAGAATTTCTGAGAATATGCCAATAAAGGTCGATTGAATTGAATTGAATTGACTCAGAACTCCTGGAAAAAGGGGGGTTACTCTGGGCTCCGGTGTGATGGGTTGTGCCTAGTGTGACTGGGGGGAAATCCAGAAGGGTGACAAAAGAGAGTGTTTGGGAGGGGGAAATGTCCCTACTCTAGTCACAGGGGGGAGATATAGTCTCCGAGGTAAGAGGTATTCGTGGCCCAAGTATTGTGAAAGAATTGCTTTAAGCGTTTTGAAGTAATTCCACAGAGAGAAAAAGGAAGCAGGAAGAATCTCCCTACTTCCTAGTTTAGGCACCAGAGTATACACATGGACCTCTGTGTGTAGGTTCTGGGACTAGGCTAACTTAAAGAGTTCAAAACCTGGGTTAAGTAAAATAACATCTGTGCTATACTTGTTGAGTAACTCATTATTTATATAGAAAATGTGTACCTTTCCTGAATACCAGTTTTTCCTCCAATACCTTTCCCTGTGAAGTATAATAAAATTCTGTTCTTTTATTGTTGAACTGAATAAAGCCTCTGGCATCTCAATTATCTGAGGTAAAACGAAGTAGGAGATGAGGGGGAGATTTCCCCCCCCCCCATCACAGCATGTTTATCTGAACCCAGATTTTAGGAGAGAGACTATGCGGGAGAGTGACTGCGGCGAATGTCATTTATAGATGGCTATGACTGTTCACAGCCATGTTATCTAAATGGCAACTCCATGTTCAGTGGCTGTATACCTCTGATTATCAGGGTCAAACAGCAAAGGATTGTTCTTACCTTTGAGTTTCTAAATGTATCTAGCTGACCACTATTAGACAGCTCGGCTGGGTGAACCTTCATCTGATTCAACAAAACAGTTACTGAGTTTCTGTGAGTTTCCCTTTGAAAGACTTGTCCTTTGAAAATTTCCCTGCAATTTTATCATTAAAAATGTAGCAATGTTCAGTTTAGGTGATGCCAAGTGGGGGGGGGGGGAATCAAATCCAGCTCCGAGGTGAGCATAGTTCCCTTAGCCATGCATAAATGGTAGGCATGGATCACAGCAACATATAAATACTTGAAAATTTTTTGATTCATCTCTACCCTTTTGTGATCTCACTGATTTCTTTATTCCTTCTGCCACTGCCTCATTCATCACTACCTCCTCAGGCTTCCCAAGACATTTTTCATCTTTGTAGTACTCTGAGGGCTTGTTGAAATTTCATCTTTGCTGAGAGCTGTTTGTACCTCTATTTACCTGGCCTGTATTTTTACACATTATAATTTTATATACTCCATATGTATTTTCCAAGCTCTAGAATTTTCTAGTGGAACACTGTAGAGAGCCAATGTGGTATAGCAGCTAGACCAGAGGTCTGCAAACTGCGGCTCCCGAGCCGCATGCGGCTCTTCGGCCCGTTGAGTGTGGCTCTCCGAACTTGGTTTGGAGCCCCTGCTCTCGCGCCGGCAGCCGGACTGCGGAGCCGGCACGCCTGAGAGCAAGAGAGCGAGAGCGAGCGAGAGAGAGCAGGCGAGCGGGCGCGCTGTCTCTCCCCCCCCCCCCCGCCGTGGAGAATGGCCAGGTCCCCCTTTCCCTTGCCCTCAATGGTTGGGAGGCTAAAGCCTCCCCTCCCCAATAGCCGCGCGATTGCTGGGCGGGCGGCTCGGCGGTTCCTGCCCCCCCCGCCCACCTATCAGCTGTTGGGTGGAGGCGGGCTTCCTTTGGTAGGCCTGGCCGCCGACTGAGTCCCATTGGGAGGCCATGTCTAGCCACTGGCTTTCTTGGCAGTCGACCTGGACTCCGAGGAGGGGGAAAAGTCCCCCTTCAGAGGCCAGGTCTACCAATTGGCTTCTATGGGCCTCCGGAGGCCAGGTCTACTGCCAAGAAAGCCAGTGGGTAGACATGGCCTCCCAATGGGACTCAGCCGGAGGCCAGGTCTACCAATAGGCTTTTATGGCGGTAGACCAAGCCTCCAGACAAGGACTCCAAACGGGGAGGGGGAAATGGCAGGGACTTACAATTTAATTTTTATCAATAAATAAGATCACTATTAAGTATGATATCAAGTTTTATTCAGTGTACCTATAGTTTAATTAAGACTTAAAACTTTAATTAAAGTTTATTAAGTAAATAAACAGTGTACCTACCTATATAGTTTAAGTTTAAGAAATTTGGTTCTCAAAAGAAATCTCAATCGTTGTACTGTTGATATTTGGCTCTTTTGACTAATGAGTTTGCCGACCCCTGAACTAGACTGTTAGAAGTAGGCTGCAATTCTGAAAGGGAGACACACAAATATCCTTAGGAGCTGGCGCAGGGGCAAACACGCTGGCGTCCATTGGCCCCCACCACCAGCACAGCCACTTTGGGAACTAAATCCTGGCAGAGAACACCCATGCTGGCATGGGGAAGGCATTCCCGGGACCAGAGCTGCCAAAAGGCATCCCTTTCAACACAGAAACGCCCCTCAATGTGACACCATCATGGGGGCTTTTTTGCCCTTTTTCTAAATTTACTTTAAAAAATAGTTTTTTTTCTTCTCTGCTTCAGCCAGGAAGCCTCTGTGGAAGTGCCACGGCTGTGCCGCTCCTGTCCCCCATGGATCTACATCCCCTTCAGGATTGGGCTGCCCATACTGGGAGACTCACATTCAAATCCCATTGTACTGTAGAGCTCACTGGCTAAGTTTCAGTCACTCTGTCTACCTAAAATCTCACAGGGTTATTGTGTGGGTAAAATGGAGTGGGGGAGACTAATCTATGACACCTTGAGTTTTTTGGAGGAAGGACACAATGGCAATGTAATAAATAAGTAAATAGTACTTGTGCATGGTAAACCACTATGGTTGCCAGCCATTGGTGAGCAACCGGCAGAGAGGGAGGAATTGGATACTAGGGTTGACAACTCCATGTTCAGAAACGCCTGGAGATTTGAGGATGGAGCCTGGAAGAGTGGAGTTTAGGGAGGAGAGGAACTTTAGTAGGGTATAATACCATGCAGTCCACTTTCCAAAGCAGCCATTTTTCTCCAGGAGAAGTGGAATAAATGTTTTAAATAAATAAATAGGCCATTTATATAGCCTGGAGGTCCATTGTAATTCTGGGGGATCTCCAGCCCCCACCTGGAGGTTGGTAAGGCTAGTGGGGACCAAAGCGTTTTGTCCAAATCACAGAGCATCATGTTGGCATCATGACATCATTTCCAAATATCCATCAGAAATGATGTTGCACTGTTGGTGCGCTGCCAGCTTTCCAGCGATTCCCCCTCATACCCTGCTGATTGGCGACGAACAGCAAAGAGGGATGCTGGCAGGTCTCCCTATAAATCAGTCTCCCTATTCTGTCACCTTTTAGCCATTCCTTCAAAAATATTTTAGTATGTTCATGCTTTTGTCACCCATATTTTTGTTAGAACTCTAGGTGTTATACATGACAGGGCAGGGGCAAAGTGACAAGACAGGGCTTGAACCCACTAATCAATTAATGATACTGTTGCCTATCCCTCTGTTGCATTTAATGCTTTATTTATTTACTTATCCATATTTCTGTCCCACCTTCCCTTTCAGTCCTGAAGGGGTTTACAACAATATGTCCAAAGTCACTTAACAACTTAAAACACAGCTACAATTATATAGTTAACAGTGAAATCCTGAGCAGAGTTGAGAAATAAGGCCACTCTGCCCAGAGTGTATTTCTTGAAACCACTGAAGAACTTCAGAGTTCCTCACACATTATTTGAAAATGCCACTCATAGATGACTGATAATTTATTTAGATATTTTAGCCCAAGGTGTCTAACAAGTACCAAAATAAAACAAGAGGTTTTTAAAATGTAAATGGTAAATACAGATTAACACAGATTCACACTTTGAGAGAATAAATGGAAATGCTACTGTTTTCTACTCCAAATCTTTTCTTCTTGACTGGAGTACTACATTTCTCCATGCACACAGTGGACTAAAAGGGTGCAACTCTGCTTAGGATTTCTCTGTAAACTAACAGTTCATTCCTGAGCCTTTCAGCGGCCAGAGACAGCATGGCCGAGGTGCCGCCGCAGCGCCTCCAAAGAGGTTCCCCAGCCTCCGAAAGGCTTAAAAATGCCTTTTTAAATTTTAAAAGTAAAAAGGGGGGGCATTTTCCCCCATTGAGAACAGGAAAAACCTGGCACAGCAACGCTGTTGCTGGAGGGAGCGTTCTTGGCCTGAAAGGGATCAGGAAGCTGCCTACTGGCAGCTCTGCCCCCTGGAATGCCCTGGGAATTTCCCCCTCTGGGATGATGGTGCCGGGACTTGCGCTGGCAGGACACCAGCGAAAGGCTGATCTGGCGTCCTAGGGCTGCGCTGTCGCGCCAACACAGGGAAGCCGGTGTGAGCACCCCAACGCCAGCGTCCATGCCACTCTCGGCAGCGCAAGTAGCCCGGTTGCCAGAGTAAGTGGCCCGGATGCCTGCACAACCACTTGCATATCTCCTGAGCTCTTTTGGCCTCAGAGCTCAGGAATGGGCTGCCCAACAGAATTACAAAGCAAATCCACAGAAAGTCCTCAGGCACAATTGTTCTTCCCTGGAAAAAAGATGCCTTACATTTCGTTAAAAAAATTGCAGCTGGACCTCTCGTGCCTTCCTCAGTTAGGTTATTCCACCATGCTCTCTCCTTACTGATATTTGTGCCTCCCCCCACAACCAAGTAGTGCACAAAAAATATAGTTGCCTATAGTAAGATAAATTTGTCAAACAAAACAATAACCTGCATGACAGGACATTGTATCAATGTTTGAGGTCAGAATAGTTTTTAGCAAAGGTAAAAAGTATAAAAATAACAACAAAAAGTATAAAAATAACAGCAAATTAAACAATCCATTAAATTGTCCATTAAGCTGTTCAGTATAGATGAAATAAAGCTGTGACTTTTTAAAAATGCAGTTAATCTTTCAGTACAGAAAAGATTAATGGGGTTATCAAGACTCAAAAGAAGAGGAAATAAATAAAACTGGAATGAAAGTGTTTACAAACATCAGATGGAGATATACAGGCCCCAATGCACCTCTCAGTTATCAATGTGTTATATATGTTCTCCGATAGTGACAACTAAAGCAGTGATGGAGTAAAAGTCTGTCTCCCTGGAAATCAGTGTTAGCTGTACTTTATAACAAGTGCAAAATAGTCATAAAGCCTTCCTACTTGGAGGAGAAATATTTATCTGATACTTATCTGCACAGCAGAATGGTGAAGAGCTAGCTGTTCTCCCCTGACCCTTTCCCTTTTTTCCTTAAATTTCAAAGCATAATTACATATGGCACAGAGATGGCCAAATGGATAAAACAGTAAAACTGTTACAGATAATACACTGTTTCAATTATTACATAAAAGCCTCCTAATTACAATGACTGCTTTAGAAGCAGTTATTGGTCTTTTTTTTTAGGAGATACTAGCCAATTCAAGAAAGTCTCGTTGAAAGGCACAAAGAGATACCAGATTATTAATAGCAACAAAAAAGCATTGGGGTCATTTACAATTGTGGAACATTAGGAAAATCAGGCTGGCAGCTTGGAATCTTATCTCTTTTCTGGCTTTTTATCATAGATGTGTAAATGGAAAGGCCAAGAGCTTGACTATACTAACAGGAGTTATTTTGGTTTTGTTTTTGTTTTGGGGGTGTTTGGTGTGTGTGTGTGGTATTCATGTCTCTTTAGACTTGCATGCTCAGATCATACTAATTCTCTATCAGTCCACATGGTTCATATGGGAGAATGATAAGGCATGTATACAGGAAGACAGCACAATCTTCAGTTTTTTGTAGCCGTCCCAGCCCAGCTCCACATGGAGCTGGGTTGGGTTGGGGAGGAAGATCTGCACATCCCTAATGTAGACTCAGATAAATGTCCTGAGCCAAAACAATGGTACCATTTAGCAGTGAAAGAAAAGGGAAAAATTAAATTAAAAAAAAACATTTCATTGTTTATTCAGAAACTTTGTATGTCACCTCTCCAGACCTGGAAGCTGTTCACAGCAAGCAACCAAGCAAACAAACAATAAAAACAAATCTCACCTATTTAAATGTATCTACCAAACAATCCCTGTCAGTAACATACATACATCAAGCCAAGTAAGTAAAATTCCAAAGTTCCAGCTCTGGTCACCACCTGCTTTGCCTCTGCAGGTGGGGACATTAAGAGCAAGGCTTGAAAAGAAGATCTTGGAACTGACACAATACTTTCATAGCACTGTGGATTTTTGTTTCCTTGCTTTGGATAGCTTGAGATGTATTAGGAATATTTCTACTGATTGCAAATGCTTTAATGGCATGAATTTGTGCAGCCACTTTCTCAGTGATTGGCCAGAGTTGGATTCCATCTAAATTCATGCATGGAAGGGCAACTTCCATGCCTACCCCCTCCAGCTGCAGCCTCAAATGCCCCTCAAATCCCCTAGAAGCACCATGAGGAGAGGTTCAGAGAGCTGCTGAGGTGCATGTAGGTAAAAGTCATGCCCCCCAATGCATGCACATAGTTTTAATGGGATCCAACCCAGTGTGCAACTTACCAGTAAATCTTTTAAGCTACAATTCATAGGTTTACCAGTAGTGTGTAGGATGTATTGATGTGGGACAGTGTGCAAGACACATAGAAAATTCATAATCTAACAAATAAATAAAATATAACCTCCAGTGAAATATTGGACTAGTTCACTAAGTTTTGTGCATTCCATTGATTTGCCCGTTGCGTATTTTTGTCACTATTTAAAATGTTACCATCACTATTGCATGTATTTTGGCATATTCCAGGTGTTATCAAGACTGCTCTGCCCAATATGGACAGAGAAGCAAAAGACCAGTATCTCCTCGTCATCCAAGCAAAGGATATGGTCGGTCAAAATGGGGGACTGTCTGGGACCACTTCAGTCACCGTCACCCTTACAGATGTCAATGACAACCCTCCCCGTTTTCCACGAAGTAAGTTTCTTAAAGTACCAAATGTTACCTGGAAGAATGCTCATGTTTATGTGAAAGAGAGATAACACTGTCTGAATAAAGGTTTATTCCACTTACTGCATTTGCTTAGGTGCTGACCCCAAACAGGATACATTGACTGTGTTCCATAGGCAGCAATGAAAGTTATTTCCTACATCAGGTGAAATGATATAGTGTAAATAAAAAAAAATGGTAAAGGTCCCCTGTGCAAGCACCGAGTCATTCCTGACCCATGGGGTGACGTCACATCCCGACGTTTACTAGGCAGACTTTGTTTACTGGGTAGTTTGCCAGTGCCTTCCCCGGTCATCTTCCCTTTCCCCCCCCAGCAAGCTGGGTACTCATTTTACTGATGTCGGAAAAATGGAAGGCTGAGTCAAACTTGAGCCGGCTATCTGAAACCGACTTCCGTTGGGATTGAACTCAGGTCGTGAGCAGAGCTTAAACTGCAGTTCTGCAGTTTACCACTCTGTGCCACGGGGCTCTTAATATGGTGTAAGAGATATATTATGAAGAATTTTAGCTTTAGCTTTGTTTTTACTTTCCTTAGCAGTCTGTGACTTGGCTTGCTTGTGTGAGTCATCTGATTCTGCTTGATTGGCTCTCTGCTTGCGGCACACTGTAGTCTGGATGGCACTAGGTAGAACGTTTGTGTTGTGTGATTCTGTTGAAACCGAGACCACACATTGCCACCCCCACCATGTCTCTGTTTTGAAACATGCCAGTATTGTTTTCTGGCCTGCTTCCTGCATACTTCTGATGCTCCAGTTATTGCGTTGGTGGCTGATTTTATCCCCTCAGTGCTACAATGGAACATATGACACTGCCTTATGCTGAGTCACACAGTAAGTCCAGCTAGCTCAGCGTTGTCTACTCTGATTGGAAGCAGCTTTACAGTTTCAGGCAAGGTCTTTTCCAAGACCTGATGCTAGAGCTCCCTAACTTGGACATGGCAAGGATTGATCCCGGAGCACATACTTACCATTGAGTCATAGGCTGTCACTCCCACTGATGCATTCCTGGGCCAGTGCCCAGGGTTCAGGTTCATTTGCCTGGTGCTGCTTTGAGGCCAATTAAAACATACACACAGGAGTGAAAGGAAAATAAAGTTTATTTGTGGTCATGAACAGACTGACGCAGGGGGGCCATCTCCAAAGCTTGTGTAAGGAGGCAATAGCTGTGCATTACATTTTATACCTTGATCAATTTGCCATTTCATTGGTTTGACATTACATAACGTAACACATTGAGATTATTTTCAACACCTCTCTTAATTCATAATTGGCCATTAGTTTCCGTTACCTGTTCTCAAGTGCCTGTAATCTCTCGTCTCCGTTATCCATCTTGCTGGCACATTCCACTTGGGTTACATTACACTGTGACTGGTACGAGCACTTTTTCTTCCTAGCGGGCCCTTCTGTCTGTCTTTTCTTGCTTCCTTATGCTAAATAACATATAATATAATATGCCAATAAAGCATTAATAACTTTGCCTAAGCCAAATAACTAGTCATTCTGCATACCTATTCTCTCTGGTATCAGAGGAGCATGCCTATTATTTTGGGTGCGGTGGAACCCAGGCAGGATGGTGCTGCTGCAGTCGTCTTGTTTGTGGCTTCCTAGAGGCACCTGGTTGGCCACTGTGTGAACAGACTGCTGGACTTGATGGGCCTTGGTCTGATCCAGCAGGGCCTTTCTTATGTTCTTATGTTCTCAATATTTACTAAAATGCCCGTGCTTATGCTATCACTAAAAGACTACTGTATTGTCTGGCGTATAAGACGACTGGGCATATAAGACAACCCCCAACTTTTCCAGTTAAAATATAGAGTTTGGGATATACTCCTCCGCAGCCGAGGCCCGCCCCTCGCGCGCTCCCCTGCCACCCCCCTTCGCTCGCCCTTTGCACAAGGGCCGGGAGCCGAGCCGGGCCAGGGGGAGGCGGCGCCTGTTCCTGGAAGAGCCCCGCCTGGGGAGTTGGTCACATTCTTGGCCACGCTGCAAAAGCGGAGCCAGACGCACCAATGCGCAGGCAGGGAGGGGGGTGGGGAGGGAGGGAGGCAGGGGGAGCCGAGGAGGAGGAGGAGGAGTGTGCAGCCCGCCTGCCTGCATTTGCTCAGCCCCGAACCACCCTCAGTCTGGGCTGGAGCACGGCACGGCTGCAGTCATGACGCCGGAGCGGGTGGGCAGGAGCCAGGAGGCAGAGAAGGACGCGGGGAGAGCGGCCGCCCCGGCCAGCCGGCCAGCCAGCCACCTGCCTGCCTTGCGCCGCCGCCAGAGCGCTGCCAAGCGCTTCCCTCCGTGTGCCCCGGCATGCCTGGCTCCGACTACCAGCCGGGCAGCGAGCGCCCTCGCCGGGCTCGCCTCCCCTCCCTCCTCCGGCGGACATGGACAGAGCGGAGGTGGCTCCCCAGGCAGATTCTCCAGTCCAGCTCGGAAGTTTCAGCACCCGCCCTATAAGACGACACCCGGCGTATAAGACGACCCCCGACTTTTGAGAAGATTTTCCTGGGTTAAAAAGTCGTCTTATACGCCGGACAATACGGTATATTAAGACACATGATCTGTATAGTTCCTCATCCAGTAGTTTTAAGTTCAGTAGTGAATCTTTCTCTGTTCCCAGTCTTTTGGGTACATTTGCTAGACTACGTGGCGGGCTCTCTGGCACCCTACACACTTCTCGCTCCTCCTGCTGAATGTCAAGCGCTTAGGCAGATTTCCGATTCTGACCTTTTGGCGCCCTTTCTGCTTTGTGTTGCCTTGTGTATCACTCTGACTATGCTCTTTGAGGGTACTTCTGTTTCTTTCCCACATGATGATTGTAATACTTCTATGATTTATTTCCAGTGCTTCCTGATGCACATCTTACATCTTTCTATCAGAATGTATATCTTCTATTCTGGTGTGCATTTCACATTGCTTGAATATCTCAGTCATTTTTCACCCCGGCAGAAGATACTCAGTGTTTCATAGAAAAAATCAATCTAGGGAGAACTAGAAAACAATCTGGCCTCAATTTACTTGCTTTGACCAAGGTGGCTCATGATAAGAACGGGGGGGGGGGGGGAATCTATTTCCAGATTTGAGGCACCCTGTTTATAAACAGTCTGATGTTTTCCCTCACCTTGCTCCAGTCTTTCTTGTAAAGTCATTGCTGGAGTGAATTAGACTAATGTGAGGAACGTATGCATGTTCAATCTGGTCTCTTCTCAAGTGGGTATAAAAAGACAAACCAATCGAAAGAGAGAAGGGGAATTTGATTTTTTCCCCTCTCCAATGGTTTAGGTAATAATGAAACACCAGGGATTCTGTTTCAGAAAGTGAAAATGGTAGAGGCTTCAGTCTGCATTTTGTTAAGCAGCAATCTGTATCAATTTCAGCTTGAGCAGCAGATATGGAGTTTTCAAGAGAGAAGAAGAATGCCTTTGCTGTTAAGGAGGCAAGAGTAGAATTTATCTCAATTACTTGACATGAAGAGCCAGGAAACTGTCTCTTTTAGTCACAATTAAGACTTATCTCTGGCCTTTCTCTTATGTTTATTCTTTTCTTTGGTGACATGGGACATAACACAAGAAAAGGTCATTAACTGTGCTCCACCTCTGTCAGATTTTAAAGGCAAAGAAGGTGTTATTTTTACCAGCGTATTGGGGCATGCAACTGTCACCTGTCTGGTGTACTTGCAGGAGTGATGTAAAGTTAGAGGCAGGGATTCAGATAATGCCATAGTCTACATGAGCAAAAATTTCCTGTTTTTGGAGCATATTCTGTTTAAGACAATCTGTGCTGTTTGCATACTCCCTCCTCTAGTGTTATACATAAGCCATTCATGTGACTTCAGTGGACATGAATCGCAATGTATACACACAAGTAATCCAACAGGGTAGCAGGTCTACTGCATAGTCCAGCCAACATATAAACATATTTGAGGTTTCAAGCATGGGGTAGTTATGCATTTGGTCAGTGTAGCTTGTAGCTCTTTTGGTAACCTTATCAAAGCACAGTCCTACTTGAGAGCACAAAACGCTGATGTTATGCAGAGACAACTTTCTCCCTAATGACATGCTTTCTTAAACACAGCAAATGCATTTGTTTGATACAAATAATTATATTAATACTTTTCCTTAGCTACAAATTTAAGTTATAATATTATTAAATGGAAACAGACAACTGTTCAGTGATTGTTTTGAATTTTATAGGGTCCTATCAATATAATGTCCCCGAATCTTTACCTGTGGCTTCAGTGGTGGCGAGACTAAAGGCTGTGGATGCCGACGTGGGACCTAATGCTGAAATGGAATATAAGATTGTGGATGGCGATGGCTTGGGGTTTTTCAAAGTTTTAGTGGACAAAGAGACACAAGAAGGGATTATTATGATACAGAAGGTAATCTCAAATTCTGTTGTGTGCTCATGATCTCATTCTCAGTAGCTGCAAGGAACAGATTTCACCCAATGGATAGAGAAACCTGTTATGTTCCAGAAAGTCAGGTTCCCATGGCACTTTGAATGTTTCATCCAAGTCTGATCAGGAGATTGCTCAATTTACTTTCAATGGCTATTCATAGTATGTTGGGTATGAATTCCTTCTCCTTCAGGCAACTCTAACAGCTTCTTTGCTGCCTACAGTTCTGGAATTCTGTGAAATGGTCTTTTTCTATATGATGAAGATTACAAACTTTGTACTGCAGTTTCTCTTCTCATATTCAGCATTTTGGGGGGCTGCTGCATAGATTCAGCGATTATAAATTGAGAGCTGATTCAGGAAGGGAGGGACCCTATTGTATCAAAATTAAAAATTGCAAGGCCGAAATGCTTAAGTTACATTTCTTTTTGAATATACACATTTCCAGGTACGTTCATACCAATTCAGATATTCCTTCATAGCATTGTTGCAAATAGTGTACGAGAAGTAATGCAAGCTTCTCTCCTCCACCAGGCAGAATGGCCTCCTGTGTGAACTGATACCTTGGCATGAGCTGCTATGGTTTTACTCTGCTTTCTTTTCTATTTTTTGGGGGAGGAATGGCTCAAACTAGAACATCATGTTATCAGGTTCACACTGGGGGCAGGAGTGTGCTTTGTGTTCCTTCTCTATCATGCTATAGTGGCACCGCCTTGGCTGAATGTATGAACTGTGGTACAGATTTGAAGCAAAGCTGGGAAACTTTTAGAAAAAGTTAGTCCTCCTTTGATCACCATCCAGTTTAATGTGGCTTGCTCATTTAATGTCTTTCAATACAGATCTGGAAGAATTATGCCTATCCAAGCAGGATAACATTTGGCACTGTCGCTTTGAACAATGTTGAATGTCTCAGCTCTGTTATGTGGCAATTCAAGATGCATACATATTAATTTTGTCATACGGCTTGGCTGAGACTCTAGGGCTCTTATTTTTGGCATAGTGCAGAATTTGGTGTGTGTGTGTATATATATGTGTGTGTATATATATGTGTGTGTATATATATGTGTGTGTGTATATATATATATATATATATATATATGTTTCGTACACAGTTGAGAGGGAGGAGAGGGGAGAGAAATGACCTGCCAATCATAGTGCTGGAAATAACATTTGAAATTTATCAGAAGAGCCATCTATAAATAGCAGCCAGCACCTTTTTACATGCTCCAATAACAACATCTTTGAATAACATCTTTAAATGTCCATTTTCACACCGCACAAGTATGGATTGTTTTATCCTAGTACAGAATTTAGCGTAGGAATCTCATCTTTTATTTATAAAATGAACTGTGTCTAGCTCTTGTGACATTAGAAGATGGGTGGGCAGGACCTGAAGGCATATTAGAAAGAATGGTGAGCGGGACATCTAATGGGCCAAGGTTGGACTTAATTGCTTTTGTTTCTTCCTATGACTACATAAAAGAGAATGCATGATGCTCACTATGTAAATAAATGCTAATTTCTGTCATTTTGCATCCTTTATTCAGACTATATAAATCTAGAAATATTGGGCCATTTGATATAGAACATCAGTTTTTGCTGTGCATATGGAACAGCCTTTTTTGTCAAGAGAATTCCAGTAACTATTCTATATTTTGTAACCAAGCATTACCTGTAGCATTCCAAGTTATATGAACTAGCGCTACGAGTTGGGTCAGATTGGGAGGAAACAGACCCAAATGGCAAGGTGCTATGGCTTACCACACCATCTTTAGGACTGTAGTATTGGCTCAATATTAAATATGTGACTTCTTTCACAGATCCAATTTGTTTTGTCCTGTACCAGAGTTACACTGTGGAGAATCTGAGCCATCTTGTTGAGGTTCAACACACGTTTGTTGGATTTAACACAGGACTCAGCAGTTTAGGAAGTTAGCCACAGAGGTAAGGGTCAGAAGTGATGTTATCAGTAGTCAGTATGTATACATTAAGTACAAATGCATGGGATTGGAGCAGCTGTAGAAGTTATTTCAAGTCCTCAAGAAAGCAGAAGATCTCAGTAATACCAGGACCATTCTGTGGCTAAACAGACTGATAGGGAAATTCTGAGTATTAGATCATTTCATAGTTTTATTCAATACAGGTGAACACTTTACAAGAAAGAAATTGGGTCACTTCCTTTTTTCATATACAATCTTTTGTATCTGAAAGGCTCTTTTTTCTTTCTTTCAGACTGGCCAAATGGGAGATGGGTTGGCTACACTGATGAAACGTAGTCTTATTTTGAATATTTTCACAGTGATCTTTGTAGCAGTTTACTTTACTGAAATAAAAATTGTACAATAGGGTATCGCAACAAACTCTCAGAATTAAGAAGAATCCTTTAATCCTTTGTAATCTTGATTTTTTTCCCATTTAATCTTGTAGCATTGCTTGTTAAACAACCTATAGCAAAATTACTTAGCAAATCAAGATTCCAGAATTATTTATTCGATTGAAAAGACATATAGGTCTGGTGGTCCCTGGCTCAAAGAGCGTTAGGATGTCCTTGACCAGGGCTAGGGCCTTCTCGGCCTTGGCCCCGGCCAGGTGGAACTCCCTCTCAGAAAAGAACAGGGCCCTGTGATATCTTAAAACTTTCTGCAGGGCCTGCAAACCAGAGTTGTTCCACTGTGCCTATGGTTGAGGGACAGCCATGATTTTCCCATCTATGCTGGCCTGCCTATCTTCCCCCACCTTATGTTGTACTGACTTCAATCTAGTGTTGTGGGGCTGCTGACTGCTCCCAGGCTTTACAGTAGCTCTGTATTCCAAAGGAGCACCACATGCTGATTTATTTATTGATGTGTTATGGGGCTGGACTTTATTGATTTTAACTGAGGTTCTTAATTGATGTTGATTTGATTGTACTATTTTGATGGAATTTTGTTGTAAGCCGCCCTGAGCCCAGCTATGGCCAGGGGAAGGCGGGGTATAAAACGAGTTAAATAAATAAATAGAAAAATAAATTATAGGGGATGGAAATATTTTCCTATAAGTAAGAATTTTGTTATCCAGTGTCAGGGCTTTGCAATGATATTGTATTTATATAAATGACATTATTTAAAAAATACCATATAGTTAAAAAGAATGGGAGTTAAAATATGCTTCCTCTAAAGTATAATTGCACATCACTGCTTTTCTCCCCCTTTTAAATAGGGATGACTTGTTTTGTCATTTCGTTTAGACAGGACAAAATGTTCACTGTTACATTAAAAAAGATGAATGGATGAGGCATAGGATCTAATCAGAGAACACTAATGCACAGATATTAATGAAGCTGTCAAACTCCATTCACTGTACAGAAGGAAGAACTAAAGTATGCATTGTCCTTTTAACCTTCAACGCTGATGTAGTGATTTGTGAGAGGTTGCCCAGCTATTATAAGACAGTGCCGAATTTCAGTCGTGGAATGTACTAATGAAGGGGTAATCTGAAGGCCAGCTAAACTGTAGTTGGAGTAGAATAACTATTAGGACTAGTGTCGTAGCCCAGACCTTGCCAGGCGAGGAATCATCAGAGGAAGAACCATACCAGGAAAAAAACAGCCTTCCCTGACCCCCAGGCAGCCGAGAATCCATGCCAAGAGGAACCCCAGCAGGAAGGACTGCACACCACTCCTGCTGAGGATCAAGAGTGGATGTAGAACCATCTCACTTCGCTAACCCAACTCCAGCTGGAACTCTGCTGACCCAAGACCCTCCCAGCTCACCTGAAGGAGTTCAACAACACAGACAACAGGGAAGAGCAGAGCTTCAGGCTAAAAGACGCAGTGCCCGTTCAGTAGCAGTAAGGAGACGTCTGGAGGGCTGTGAGTCATCCTAGGATGAGAGCTAAGTAAGCGGAAAGCTTAAAGCCTTGCCAAAGACACACTGGTGTTGCGAAAGCAACTCTGCAAAAGAGGTATCGACTTTTGCTGCTGACACAACTCCCTGGATTTCTGACTTCTGGACTGGAATCCTGACCTTGCTCCTTCAGGCCACCTTTGCTACCAACGCTTCTCTGACTCAACACCACGGACTTCGGACTCTCGGACTGGACTATCGACCTTGCTCCAGCGGTGCCGACATTTAATTCTTGTTCCTAGCTCCAAGCCTCAAACTGGATGCTTGTTCCAGTGCCTGCAACCTACTGTTTGGTCCAGCCTTCGTCTGGCTATAGGCCAAGCTAGCACAGCTAGCTAGATGGTGTAGTCTCTTTATAACCCAAAGTATCTTTGCTGCTCTCTACAGCGTAAATCTCCTCTGATTCCCCACACAATATTAATACTTGCAGTCATGGGTAGCACTGTGGACAATGCAAACTACTACTTGGACATACGCATAGGAGTAGGCTTATGTGTGAAAAAATAAAGTATTTTTAAATGAATTATTTAAATGGTTGAGAGCTGGAGGCCTATCAGCCGGTCTTCAACAAGTAAGTGACTGCGCACTCCATATGCTTGTGATCTTTTGGGAGCTTATGCAGGACAACAGGGACTGAGGCCTTTTATGCATGGCTGTTTCCCTCATGGTCACCCCTCCAATGACTTGGGGTCTTTGTTTTGATGAAGCATGCTGTTTCCGACCATCAGAGGTCGCCTCACTCTCCCCCTGTGTTTCCCCGCGTTTCCCCCGTTTTCAAATTCAAGACAAACTCCAGCCTCTGAAAATGGGGGGGAAATGGGGGGAAACACAGGGGGAGAGCGAGGCGACCTCTGATGGTGAGAAACGGCATGCATAATCAAAACCAAGATCCGAAGTCATCGGAGGGGTGACGGTGAGGGAAACAGCCATGCATAAAAAGGCCTGAATGACAACAGAGTGACCAGTGCTAAACAGAAACTGAGAGAAAAGGTTCCAATATGTTGTTACGGGCAGACACTGCTTGATGACAGTGAAAGTAGAGATAGCTGGGGTGCAGTCTGCAAGTATGTGGCTGTTGAATGGTCAAGGACATCACCAACTGGTGTCCATACTAGTGCACAGTTTATTTTATTACTACATTTACATCCCACTTGTCTTCTGTCGTTGGATCCAGCTAACATACATGTGTACAGGCTCATACCTGCTTGGTTTCAGTTGGACAGCTGTCTCAGGTTTTCCAGCCATACTGTAGGGACATGTAGGCTGCCACTGGCATTGCTCTGTAGACTCTGCAAACAACTGGAAGACCATCTAAAGTACATGGGTTTCATACTTTGCATCTGTTATATGTACATTTGTCAGTGGTATCCACGTGGGTCCATAATGTTTCAATCAGCCTTGGGTCCAAGATTTCCTTTAACCCTGTAATCTCATGACAAGTCAGGCGACCACCAACCACAATAGTAATATTATTACATCATTCAAAGCTCATGTTAATGAGAGTTGAGTTAGTTCCGGCACTCAGAGTGTCTGTAAGCCCAGGAAGCAGAGAAAGGAGTACTCAATAAATGATTATAAATTTTAAATTCAAGACTGATTGAAACATTATGGACCCACATGGATACCACTGACAAATGTACATATAACAGATGCAAAGTATGAAACCCATGCAATTTAGATGGTCTTCCATTTGTTTGCAGAGTCTACAGAGCAATGCCAGTAGCAGCCTACATGTCCCTACAGTGTGGTTGGAAAACCTGAGACAACTGTCTTTTGCCAAGTGACCATTGTCATGTGGTCAGCAAACTCTCAGGCGGTACTTTAATTAGGAAACTTATGAGAAAGTCTGCTTTGAATAGTTTTAACAGGCAATGTGTAGTGCCTTGAAAAGCTGGCATTGACATACTTCATTTTGCTTGCTCCCCATGACAGCAGTTGAGTTTATTTTATTTTTAAAGAAAAGAGTTTATCTGTGCATATACTGCTGTATGCTGTATTGTGTGACCTTTTTTGTCACAAGAGTTCCTCCCCAGTATTTTAGATGAGAAAAAAAAGGAATTATTGGAAGCAGAGATATTCTGTGTAAGAGCTGAAGCTTGAACATGAAGCTTCTTTCTCTAGGGCATGTGCTTATTTCAGTGACTTACAGCATTACAGTATAACTGTAAGTTTCAGCAGCCTTCACAAACTGCAAAAACACAATCTAGTGATAATTGTTGACTCTTACAAATAGGAGAAAGCCAGCAATATTGCATAATGCACCTAAGGTTAGATCCAAAGAAGAAGAGTTGGGTTTTTTATGCCGATTTTCTCTATGTTTTAAGGAGAATCAAACCAGCTTACAATCTCCTTCCCTTCCTCTCCCCACGACAGACACTTTGTGAGGTAGGTGAGGCTGAGAGAGCTCGAAGAGAACTGTGACTAGCATAAGATCACCCAGCTGGTTTCATGTATAAGAGTGGGGAAACCAATCTGGTTCACCCGATTAGAGTCCGTTGTTCATGTGGAGGATTGGGAATCAAACCCGGTTCTCCAGATTAGAGTCCACCGCTCTTAACCACTACACCACACTGGCTCTCTTCATGTACACCCTCTTGCAGAAGCAGAACTATAATAAGTGCTTCAAATAAGATGCATATACTGTGCAAATATTTGCACAAGTGTTTACAGAACTAGTGTCTATTTTTGTTTCATTTAAGATTATTTGGAGCCACATCATAGTCTCACAGCTCCTTTTTTTGCTTAAAAATGAGGGGGATTCCTTCTAATTAAAAAAGAATAATGTGTAGAATGACAGACTAGAATCTGGAAAAATTGACATTGAATCCCTGCTCTGCTATGGAAGCTCACCAGGTAATTCTGGGTCTGTCATAATCTCTCAGTCTCACCTACTACACAGGATTGTTATTATAAGGATAAAGTGGATGAGGAAAGAATGGTTCCCCATTACACAGAGAAATAGAATATCAATAATATATAAAAAGTGTTCCAAGAGGGTTCATATCAGGCTGGGGTCTTCTTCTCCCTCTTTGGCACAAGTTTCTTGCAATGGTATGGTTTGGCTTCTCTTGTCATCTGTAAAACCCCAGTGCCACCTAAAAGCACCACTAGATACTGTCAAGCATTACCTTAAAGAGCAATTCTAAACAGAATCTGACTCATCTATTAGGTTTACTCCTAGGCAGGTATTGTTCGAATTGTACTGTTAATGTACCTTAATAGTGAGTTGTAATATATCATGTGTACAAACAAACATTGCTTGAGACTTGAGAAGACTTTTTCCCCCTCACAATTCAGACCACTGTGAATACACGGTATCATTCTCAGCCAATTATGCAGCCCGTGATCCCTTCCTTCATCTGTTACTTCATCCATGACTTGGTGAACTGCAGCGATAGTGTTATTAGCGGCAATTTGTTCTACCATACTTCTTCATCAGTCTAATTTACATATTTGATTGTGGCAGTAGCAGTAGTTCAACCAATTATCCCTTGGCTGACTTTTCAGCTTTGAAGACCACTTCAGACACCGAAAAATTATGATGATGATTTTTTTATTATTATTGCTTGGATTGCGTTGTCTACTCTTATTAAATAATTTGCTCGCCTTCTAATTGCCTACATTTTCACAAAAGTTAATGAACAAAATAGAAGGAAATACTCCGGATTTCTTTGCCTGATCATATGCAGCTTCCTTGATATTTTGTATGTTTGTATATAGTACATTGGAAAACGAGTAATGCAAATAAATTCAGTGAACCTGCTGTTTGCAAATTATAATACACAATTAATATGGGAGTTTTCTTTCCTCCTGGTCCCTGGAACTGCGCCCCATTAAAAAGTTCAAAGGATACATTGCTTCACAGCCAATAGGATTTTGGAAGACTTGTTATTGGTGTAGCAACTGTAGTACTGAATTCCTGTTGGGATTTTTCACCAGACTCTGTTCCATTTGGTCTCAATATGGGTTTTTAAGAAAACTTTCAGGTATGGTGGGAGAAATCCGTGACATGATTTAGCTAACATTGTGAGAAATATCTGCATTTGGGAACAACCAATATTTTGTTCACTGTGACAATAAATCTCATAAAGCCGCTGATATTTGTAAAGCACAGAATTTTTCTGATTATACTTTTATCTATGTTCTTTGTAGGAGCTGGATTACGAAGCCAAAGCTAGCTATACCTTGAGGATAGAAGCGGCAAATAAGCAGGTTGATCCTCGTTTTCTAAGCCTTGGGCCATTCAGTGATATGACAACAGTGAAGATCATTGTGGAGGATGTCGATGAGCCACCTGTATTTACCTCCCATCTGTACTCCATGGTAGTGTCTGAAGCTGCCAAAGTGGGCACCATCATTGGAACTGTAGCAGCTCATGACCCAGATGCCTCTAACAGTCCAGTCAGGTAATTTTACAGACCTTCCCTATGCTCTTCAAGTATTTGATGGGCTGTCATATAGAAGATGGTGCAGAGTTGTTTTTTGTTGCCCCAGAAGGTCGGACCAGAAACAACGAGTTGAAATTAAATCAAAAGAGTTTTTGGCTAAACATTAGGAAGAACTTCGACAGTTAGAGCAGTTCTCAGTGAAACAGTGTTCCTTTTTTTTTTTAATTTTATTAGAAAAAAACCAATGACAATAACAACAACTAAAAAAAAAGCAGAATTACTGACAGTCTTCGTAATTTAAAATTATATATATACACACACACACATATATAATAAAATAAGATCAAGTCTCCCATGCTACAGCTTATTTCTGTCTTCATATTCATCATTACGTCCTGACTGAGCGCAACGCATTTCTCTTTCCCGCCCTTATTTATGAAATTCTCTATTTTACTTATTGTATGTGACCATACCGCATCCAATCTTATTGTATCTATTTTTCTGATATGCTGTTAGCTTAATTAAAACATATATTTCTTTAACTTTAACCAGCCATTCCTCTATCTTTGGAGTTGATTTTTGTTTCCAGTGACTGGCAAAGGTTGTTCTAGCCACAGTTATCATATGTAACACTATACAAAGTTGATTTTAGCGAGATTAGTTAACAAGAATATCTCGGGTTTACATGGAATATCAACCTCCATTCCACCCGTTAGACATTTCACTATTTCAGACCAAAATGATATAGCTCTCTCACATTTCAATTTAAGCAAAGCGTAAGTGTTAACTTGTCTCATTAAATGATGCAAAATCACATAGTAGGATCCAAATTAACAGAAAACTGTACACAGTAGTCCCTAATAATTTGTCCACATAGCTTTGTGAGATATTTTGTACAATGCTACCTTATTGCCTGTGTAGAAAAGCCCTCTTGGATAATTCAGTTTTGCATAGTCTAGTTTCCTCCAACCTTCTCCAGTAGGCCAGTCAAGCCTAGAAGTTACAATTGCAAGCAAGATGAAACTGAAAGAAGGCACTCCTCATAATACCACCCTTCTTCTCTAATACAAGGCTATGTCCAAGAGTTCCTCTAAACTCTTTGTGGGATGTTCAAATGATGAATGTGCTCCATGCAAAACTGTCAGATTAGTTCCCTCCACAACATCCACTTCCAAGTCACCTTTGTCTTTACTGGTTTCTTTTTCAGTTTGTTCTGCTTCAATCACTTGACCATGGCTTTCAAATGCTGAGTCAGGGTAGTGATAGCTGCTTCAGAGGCTATCTGACCCAACCCCGGAGCTACAGATGACCAGAGTGTTGTGGGACTTCATAACAAAGGTTCCAATCAGCTAAATCCATATCCCAGAAGGAAACTGAGTCCAATCAAACAAACAAAAAAAAAGATCAAAAACATTTGAATTTTCTCTCCACAACCTCCCTGTGATTTCTAAACACTATTTTTTTTTAAAAAAGGGCAGTCGACTATATCAAAGAAAGATTAAAATATTTGTTTGTTTAAAGTATTTATATATCTACCTTTCTCCTGGGTATCCCAGGAACCAATACGGTTAACAACAATGTAAAAACAATATAAAACAATTTTATAAAACAAACATTGAAACACTACATTAAAAACAAATCTAAAAACAACTTGGGCTGGGAAAAAAGTATTTTTCACTGTCATGGACACCTGTTTTTCCAGTAGGAGACCAGGATGCAACAAGAGTATTTAATCAAAAGCTGCACACCATTGATCATAGGGAAAAAATCCTGTTTAAAGCAGTGGCTCTTCCAGCTATCATCACCTCTGATTTATCTGGATTCAACTTTTGTTTGTTCTCCCTCAGGCACTTGAGCACCTCATTCAAACACTGAGCCCGGACAGAGATCGTATCAGCCAGTGGCTTAATCAGTGTAATATAAAGCTGAGTGTCAGTGTATTGATGACAACTTACTCCAGAACTTCAGACAACAATATTAAATAACATGGGAGATAACACACAGCCTTCTGGCACCCCCCTTCATGAGTCAGCTCTCAAGAGTTTGATTCAGCATCTCCCTCTTCAGTATTTTCTGGGTGGTCTAATAGAAAAGAGTGGAAACAACTTAACATTGCTCCACCCAGACCACCTCACCTTGCGGGTATTTCAGTGGTGTATTATGGTCCACCATATCAAAGCCTGCTGATACATCTAATAATGAAAACAGAGATGCATTCCTTTTGCCCATCTGAGATGGAGGTTGCCCGGAATGCTGCCAGAGACAAGGGCCAGAGGCAGGTAGCATAATCAGGAAAACAGTCCAAGGTCAGGTACCATGCTGTTCAAGTCCAACTTCTAAGCAGAGGAGCAATCCAAATTCAAGGTCAGGTTCAGTTCCAAGGTTAGTGTAACAGAGGTCCCACAGTCCATAGAAGAACAGAGACACACGGTGGCTCCAAGTGAATGAGTTTCTTCCCCATAATGCTCTCATTGCCTGCCTAAATAGACCTTATCTTAATGCAGACCAGCTGTCGCTCATTAGGCATTCAGGCATTCTTGGTTTCATCATCACTTAGTGCTCTGTGCAAATCCTATAGCCTTGAACTTTCCCATTGGCTTTCTACTGTGGCCCTGATCTTCCAGCATCTCTGCTCGAGTGGTCTTGGTGGCCCTCCAAGAGAGGCCACCTGTGGATGAACCCCAGACACAGCCAGTTCTCCTGAGCAGTCAGGCTGCAGACCCAGTGAGACTTCCTGTTCTTCACTCCTTTCATTGTCTTCTGGGGTTGCTCTTCTCACCCAGCCATCTCCCTCTAGTTCCTCTTCTTCTGAGGATGTGTCAGCAGGCTGACCCATGACAGAGGTCATCCACAAGTGCTGTCTCTGTCCCAAACCCAAGTCTGAAGCCAAGTTGAAAAGTTTCAAAGGCAGATAACTCATCCAAGTATTTCTGGAGTTGCTCTGCCTGTACCCCATTCAATAACCTTTCCTAAAAAGGGATGGATCAGGACAGATCTGTGATTGGCCAAGACCTGATTATCTAAACACACCTTCTCAAGAAAAAGTCTGACAATTGTCATTTTTAGGGGCTTTGGAAAAAATCCTTCCATTAGAGAGGCATTCATAGTCCTCTGAATTAAATGACCCAAAGCCTCCCTGAAGGATTTTACAAGCCAAGAAGGACATGGATCTTGGTTATAGGTAGTGGCCGTCACACTCCACAGAACCTTGTCAACATTACTCTGGGAAACCAGACTGATCCAAGCAACAACGACTAGCTGGTGCTAGTCTACTGCCTGCATGCCGATTATCTGAGCCTCTAAGTCACAACGGATCTGAGAGATTTTATCGGCAAAGAACCATGTGAAAACATCACAGCTAAATGCCAAATCACTAACATTTAGAGACTCACTTCTGGGATATGCGAACTGACTAATTAAATAAATATGCTTGAAATGATTCAGCTGACTCAATAGTAGCAGAGATTTCTTCTTCCCCTTCTACACTGGCTTTCCAACCATTACTATATTGTGTTCTGTCAGATTTGGCCTGAGTTTTCTGCCACTGTCACTTCAGATGTCTACCAATCCTTTTTTAATACAACCGCCTCCTCCGTAAACCAGGGAGCTTGAGTTGAAGGCAGCAGAGAATACCTTGGGGTGACCCTGCCTATTGCCTGGTGGGGTTTGTCATTCCCACCAGACTATCCACAGTGCCAACAATTGGGCTCCCCCAAATCCCTGAGCACTTAGAATCTCTTAGGATCCATTAGGCCCAGGGGCAAACTAATGTTTGCAAGAGTAAGATGCCATCATTACCTGAGCCCTCAGCAGGTAATGGTTTGACCGCAGCATAGGCTGAATTTCCAAGCACTAACGTCCAAAATGCACATGCAGGCTTTTATCAAGTTGGGCCTGCAGAACTCGGGTTTCCTGCAGCCACACAGCAGATGCAGGGAATGGCTTTTAAAATATAAAGGAGAGCCCAAATTGAGTTGGAACTCCTCTGTGGCTGAGAAAGGGCTCCTGCCTCCCCCCCACCCAGCTATTTTCCCATGCTGAAACAATGGTGGTAGGAGTTATTTCCCCATTATTGCTGCTTCATGTGTAATATTTTGTGTATGGGGAAATAATTTAACCCCCATCACTGTTTCAACATGGGAAAACAGCTGATGGGGGTTAGACAGGAGCCCTTCCTCCCATCATGGTGCCATTCTGAGCCCATTTGGGTTCTCTTTTATTTTTGAAAGCCATTTGTCGCAGTTGCTGTGTGGCTAGAGTCAACTCACTAGAAACCTGAACATATCGTTTGGCCCTCAATCAGATCACCAGAAGGGTGAATTTCCTTTTATGTGTTGATAGAGATTTTTCCCCAGTGACTAATGGGTCAGTCTCAAACCTCAGAGCTGAAATAGATCAAGGGCAAATGTATCATTCAGGTATGCCAGCCACTACCACCCACTGATTTTGAAAAAATGGCATGGGGGTGTGGAGTTAATCCTCCACCAGCATCACCACCGTAACAGCTTGTATTTACCAATACAAATGCTCAGGAGATCTATGTTGGATCTCCCCAGTGGCTCATATAGTTTGGCCTAGACAACCACTGATCTAAGAAACATATTCTGAAGGGTTTGCTGTGTTAATCTGTTGAAGCAAAAACAAACAGAAGAATGGATTTATTGTGGCAGAAGCTTTTGTGAATTAGATCCTACTTCTTCTGGTATAGAGGGTTCTATTCCCCTAAAACCTTATGCTGCAATTTAAAAAAAATGTTAATCATTAATCAATAGGATTCCAAATATTGCTCTTATGCTGGATTGGCTGGACAGCCTCAAGCAAATTACATTTTCTGAGCCTCAGACTCCAAGCTGTAGCAGGGGAATTATAGTAATTTACCTCCGTTTAAGAAAATACTCATACTTCTTGGTCATAAAATCTCATGTTTTCAGAGGTAGAGAGGCATAAATTATATGTAATATTATTATATGATTTTAGCATATATAACTTATCTGTTGAATTTTTCTCAGCAAAATATGTACATGTAAACAAATATTCTAGGAATTGCCTTTTAGTAGCTATGTCGAACGGTTGAATAGGTGACAGGGTTAATAACTAGGAAGCCTGAGAGCTGGCCAGAGATTACATTCCAGCTGCCAGGGTCTGCCAAGACTGACTATATTGCAGAGGTGACAGGCAATGTCTCTGGAGAAGGATGCCTACCGTGAAGCTGTTCAGGAGCAATGTTGACCAAATATAGCAGAACAGGAATGGGGGAAACAAAAGGAAGGACTAAAATAAAATCCAAAGGAAAACCTGATATAATCCCGAAGGATAGAAATAAAAATCATTGACCCCTTTTGGAGTCCATTAAGCAGGAGAAAGACCCACAAAAAATTCAATAAATCAAGGAATTAAAATATTTGTGTTCATGCTTTAACCTGTCTAATCATAAGACCTGAAGCACTGGTTGACTAATTGATGAGGGTTCCATTTTAATTGTGGCAACTTTAAGGTAATGGCACGGGTTTGTTTTGGGGATGGGGCTATTTTGGTTCTCCAGTAAGGCCGTGGCCTTCCCTTGTTCTTAAATCATATATGTTAGTATATGCTTAATTTAAGAATGGCTGTTATTGTTTATTAAGGTTTATCTTGAACAGTGTTCAGTACATAAAAAAAGAAAAGGTAGGAGGAAAAAACATGGCAGCACCAGTCATAACAACAGCAGTCACAAGGCAAACCTCCAAAGGAAAAGAAATTCCTAATCTGTGACAAAGAAACTGATCTTTCAGCACTGATTGAGGGAAGGCCTGGTCACTCTGGGGGCCCATGTATTTGGCAAGTTGCGCCATTTGCTTTCATGTGATTTCTGATTTGAGTTTGAGTGATATGAGGGGAAACCAGAGGGAAGCTTTGTTCAGGGTCTGCTAATGCCTCTTGGCAGCCCTGCCCAATGACTAATAATTAAGAGTGCCTTGGCAAATAAATAAAACACGATGCTTAGCATCATTGGAGATTTGTGTCTTTGTTGTTTTGAGAATATGTAAATTTGACTGGTTGGTTAATTAATCAATGAAAAACATGATTAAATTAACAAAAAGAATTTTTAATTGTTTGACAGCCCTAAAAATGGTTTATTGACTCTTGATGTTGCACATTTCATAAACAGAACTTGGTAACAGATTGATGTTGGCAAAGTTCCCAAGAATTTTTACTGCGTGGACCAACCACTAGTGATGTTCATCCCTAGCAAGGGTAGTTAACCAGTTAAGCTTCTCTGTCTGTACCCCAAGTTTTTATTCTCTCCCAGCACGTTGACCAGCATGTGATGATCCTTTGAACAATGTGAAAACCGCATTTAATGTGGTTTTCCAGAGCTCTGACAATATTGCTGCTGCAGGGGGAACTTACGTCCACCACTGTGAAGAATTATTGTACCATCTGATGAATGCTGACTGTATGGGAATAATACAGTAAAGAAAAATGTACAAACTGTTTCATCGTCGCTTGAGTTCCCCATCCTTTTGCTTAAAAGTGGATGAAAATATTCATCTAAATGGCCTGTATTCACATTCTTCTTAAAGTCCCTTGATTTATTAGGAAAGAACTTCTGAAGAACATGGAAGCATTTCATGTAAACAGAACATAATTTATAACAGCTTGTCCTTGGCTTTTGGCAAGGCATAGTATTTGCATCCTTAAACATTCTCCCACAGCATTATATCTAGTGTTCTCAACTGTTGCTATGGAAGAGCTGAACTCCCCTGCCACCCCCACCATCCTGTTTTAGGATACCTTGACTGTTAAAGGGGTGAAAAGCTGACCCTCTTTCTATTCTGGGAAGCCCCACAACTTTCCCGTCACCTGCCCTCTGGTCACGACATCTGGTGCTGAAATAAATGTTGTTAGTCTTTAAGGAAGGCTGCCCAACTTATCTGTGATTTTACCCAACATGGTTCCCCCTCCAGAACTTCCCTGTGCAGTCCTTTCTCTCTCCTCTACATATTTATTGGCTGGAGAACTCTAGCACTGGTTCTTTCCTTTCCTAGAGAATGTCCCTCAGGATTTTCAGTGCAAGTTGCTGGCACTCCTTTTGCCTGCCATGATGAGACCCTCACTGTTAGCGCTGTTCTCTTTTTGTAACCCTTGTAGAAGTTTCAAAGATTCCCACCCACCCCCCTTATCAAGGGAGTTTCTCAGTGGCCGTGCTTAAGTAATCCTGTTTTATACCATGGAAAGCCATAGAACAGCTTAGATGGGGACAGAAAAGTGACTTAAAGCTGCTTCATATCCCCTGTTACTCCACATTCAGTGTAGCACAATTTGGCCTTAGGGTTGCAAACTCCAGGTTTGGAAATACCCGGAGATTTGAGGGTGGAGCATGGGAGAATGGGGTTTAGGATCTTGGTAGGCTATAATGTCATGCAGTCCACCTTCCAAAGCAGCCATTTCATGCAGAAGTGGAATAAATGTTTTAAATATATAAATAATATATAGATAAATTATTTAGGTAGTCTGAAGATCAGTTGTAATTCCAGGAGATCTCCAACCCCCACCTGGAGGTTGGCAACCCTACTTGGCCTTCTAGTAAGTGCAGTTGTGTCAAGGAAGTGTTTTTCATGAGTCCCAAAGTACACAGCCATTTTCAAAGACCTTTGAACAATGGGCAATTTCCTTGCTCCTAGTTCCTTTTTGGTTTGAGATTTTCCTCCTCTTTGAAAACACCTCACAGGATCAAATACTGTCTTTTTAAGCCAGAGGAGCTCAGTGACAACAGCCAGTGTTTGTATGATGACAATAAGCCCCCAGGAGCAAATGTGACAATACGTAATCTCTGCCCTACTCTACTGTTTTTTATCCACCCCTATAGCACAGGAGCTTTTCTGCCCTTAACAAAAAGTTCTGTAGTTCAGAATGGAAGGTCTGCTGGAAACTGCGTGGGGTTGCCAAGTGGCAAGCTTCCAAATCTATTCCACATTAGGTTGGATTCAGAAGGAGAGTCATCCAAAAATAAATGAATGGCCGCCCTCAGAATACAAGAACAGAAAAAAGGAAATACCTGTGACCTCGCTTAGGAGGGTATTATGAAATGTGGGAACACAGCCAGCCTTCCTCTGTGCACTGTATTTTGCTGAAACAGATGGCTCCTGCATCATGCTCTTTCTTTTTTTTCCTGGAAAACCATGAGATGTTGGACAAAAAAAGAATCAGGATGAAAAGGGAACATAACGAAAGCTCTTTCACCTTAATGTGAAATCAATGAAACATTTTTAGCAAACTACTGTTATCCATACATCAAAAGTTTGGTTTCATCTTTCACCCAGGTACTCAATAGATCGAAACACAGACCTGGAGAGATATTTCAATATTGACGCCAACAGCGGGGTCATTACAACAGCAAAGCCTTTGGACAGAGAGACAAATGCTGTTCATAACATCACTGTATTAGCAATGGAGAGTCGTAAGTTACCATTTTGAGGGGGTTTTGTAAGCCTTTTTCTAAAGTGTGGGTTTTCACTGTAATATCTGTCCAGTGACATTAAATCAAGTCCTTCATTAAAGCCTAAACAGATTCAGGGAAACTTTGAGCAGTTAACCACTAAAATTAATTATCCTGTTTACCTTATTTGTTTAGGGATCACAATGAACCATACCATTGGAAGTGACAATACAGTGTTTAAATAATATGGGGTAGCCCTTTTCATTTTTGGATTATACTGTACCTAACAAAAGTTCAGTATTCATCTTTACAGGAGGGCCTGTCTTGTATAACAGAGAACTAGGTGGTCAAGATGGACAGAAATTATGGTATTTTGTAACTGCTGGAAGAAGAACACAAGTGTCAGAGGCTGGATGGATTTACTCCTTTTCCTCTTATTTTCTTCTCAAGAATCCAACACTGACCATTAGCAGAGGCAGGAGAATGACAAGCCATTAGCATGATCAAACGTGGCAGTTGTAGAGCTGTTGTTGTTGTTTTTCCTTTGTGGGTGAAATCCCATTGATAACATCATTTTGTTGATCCACACATATGGAGAATATTTAATCATTTCAGAATTAGTTCATAGTGGGGGAAATAATAACAACTGGTTCTTGTTTCCACCAGAAAACCCTTCACAGATTGGGAGAGGATATGTAGCCATCACTATCCTTGACATCAATGACAACGCGCCTGAGTTTGCCATGGATTATGAAACAACTGTCTGTGAAAATGCAGAGCTTGGCAAGGTGTGGATTTATATTCCTAACAGCTTGATGATATTTGTTGCACAGCGGTAATTTGATTTGCAGTGTTGCCTCTTTTAAGATAAAATATAATCAGTTTATTGTAGTCAAAATGATGTGTTGATTTGAAGCTAAAACAAACATTAACCACATCTGAAGCCTTCATCATGTGAGACCCTGAGAGAGAACTGTGCAGGTAAATTTGCATTACACATTGTTCAGAAGATCCTCTGGGCTTCCTAATCTGTGAAAATCATACATTCTCTCAGTTTATCTCACTCTAGCACTATGAAGAGGGTTTTTGTTTAGTTTTTTAATAGTGAGAATACATTGTGATCACATACTGAGTGGCTGTTGACCAAGTGGACAGGTAAATAAAGACAATAATACCACAATATAGAATTGTCTCTGTCTCAATTACACTAGATTTTTTAATCTAATAGAATTCCTAGAGCCAGACAGAAACATTTTATTTTATTAAGGTTCACCTCTGAATCATGTGGGGGGAAAATCACATCCTCATTGGGTTATCAATGTTTTAATGTCTTTACCTCATTTTTATCACACCCTCCCTCTGAAGAGCAACATGGTTCTCTCCTCCTCCATCTGATTCACTCAGCAAATCTTGTGAGGTAGGCTAGGCTGAGAGAGAGTGACTGGCCTAAGGTCATTAAATGAGATTCATGTCTGAGTGAGAATTTAAACCAAGGCCACTCCAGCTCTTGTCCAACACTAACCATTATGTTGGTTCTCTTTCATGATTTATTACATGTATAGAGAATCATAGAGTTGGAAGGAGACATA
This sequence comes from Euleptes europaea, assembly GCF_029931775.1. Classification (NCBI taxonomy): domain Eukaryota; kingdom Metazoa; phylum Chordata; class Lepidosauria; order Squamata; family Sphaerodactylidae; genus Euleptes; species Euleptes europaea. Next base: position 60,482,173 of record NC_079319.1, read on the forward strand.
TTGGCCATCTAGTCTAACCCCCTGCTTAATGCAGGATCAGCCTAGAGCAAAGCTTCTTAAACTGTGGGTCGCAACCTCATATGGGATTGTGTAACTGAATGTGGGGGGTTATGAAACAAGCACATCCATCTAATTAGTATGCAATTTTGCTTTGGTCTTTAATAAATGGTAAAATTATATGTATACCAAATAATTGTTTTAAAATACATTTCTTTATGATTTATTATCAGTAAATGTTTGATTTGTATACCTATTAGTGAATGGACAGAACTGAAAGTTAACTAGAATCGTCTTCACTTCTGTCAAAAGACTGTTATAAAATAGTTGTCCACACTCCTTTAGTACTTTAGTGTTCATTCCATGTTATTTAATCGAGTCCATACTGCTTTAGGTTATGTTACTTCAATCAATTGTCAATGTTATTTGGTGTCTGCAACACTTAATTTACTAGAAAAGATCACTGTGTTTGAAGGAACTACAGAAAATACTAGTACAGTCTCACAGAATTATATTGTGACAGATGCCTATCTGGCCACTTGGTATGATAGGCTTCCCCCATTTCCTTAGGCAACATGGTCTGTTTGGCCAGCCTGCTTTCTAATAGTATATTCTCTCCAATGGTCAGCTTAAGGAATTTTTACTAACCCCCACCCCCAAATCTTGTTTGTCTGTACACAGGGTCTTTTCTGTCACACAAGAGCGATGAAAAAATAGACAGTATAAGGGTTTAATGAATTTAATGTAGGAGCATTTTTTTTAAAAGACATCTCACTCACCCTAAATCTGTGCCACAGTTACATAAGAGCTGTGTGCCCCAGTACGAAATGAACATTTTGGTCTCCCTTCAGTTCTGTTTGATTTTGACTTGAATATTTAACACTGCTGTCTTAAGGACAGTAATACTCTTCCTTGTTCACTGAAGTCAGTAGGATTAGAAAAAATGTCACTCTGCTTAGTATGTCATTGTAAAAAATCCCTTCAGTAGTTTTTTATTATTTTTGTACCCTAAGAAACTGACAAAAGAGATATTTAAATGTTCGATTGTTATTGCAGAATATTGGGGTACATCATTGAAAGAAGGCTGTGACCCAAGTAATTTCTGAATGTGGTAGATAAAAGTTTTGGATTTTGTTGAAACAGATATGTAAACAGACAAAATACAAAAAACATATTTTCTAGCAGTAATAAAAGTATAGCAGATAAACTGAATCCTTTTTTTTTAGTTTTTGGATTTTTCGTACATTCACTATTACAATGGAAAGATTACTTTCTGTTAGTAAACGTCATATTATTTGCTTATTTAGGACACTTATGTGCTGTCTCTCAGACACCTGGTTGAAGCGGCTTACAACTACAGCAATAAAATGCAACTATTAAAACACAGCCATTAAAATGAAAACAAAGCTAGGGCATAAAAAGACTATAAAACATACACCAAACAGTGATATTGATAAAACAGTCCTCTGGCCAGAAGCAGACCATAAAACTATAAGAGGTAAACCTCTGTAATAAAAAATCTGGGTATAAAAAGAAATGTTATCCTGGCGTATAAAGAAAAGTAAGGTAGGCACCAGACAAGCCCTACAGAGGATGGCATTCTAAAGACAGGTCACTGCTGCTGGGAAAAAAATCCTGTGTCTAGTTGCCACTCACCTCACCTCTGCATACAGGGCTACAGAGAGCAGGGCTTCAAAAGAGGATCTTGACTGGTAGGCTGAACAATACAGGTAGAAACAGATGGGCAGCCACTACAGATCTTTCAGCACAGGAGTGACACAATCCTTGTATCTGGCCCCTGTGTAACTGTGTATAGATTGCGTATAGCTGGCAATAAAAATATACAAGAAAAAATATGTTAAAAGTTACTGGTTTTCACCTGCACTATATTTTCCCATGTTATCCCCCTTGTTCCCCAAGCTGTTTCTTAAATGTACAGGAATTTTCAACGCAATTTGGGGGAAAAAATCAGAGTAGCTGTTGCTCATCACAATTTGGTATGGAGTTTCTTTTGCGTGCGCATGTTAAAATCTGACTCAGTGTCATGGCTGTACTATGTTGAGAGACAGACAATAGAAACCCAGTGTGGTATAATGGTTACAGTGGCAAACTAGGGCTGAGAGACTTGGTTTCAGACCTCTGCTGAGCCCGGAAGATCTTGAAATCATTTTGGGACAGTTACTCTCTCTCTAAACCTAACCTGCTTCATAGGATTGTGGTTAGAATAAAGGCCAGAAGCACATAGGCAATGGTCCACGCATTTGGTCGGCATGCAGAAGGTCCCAGGTTCAATCCCCAGCATCTCCAGTTAAAGGGACTAGGCAAGTAGGTGATGTGAAAGACCTCTGCCTGGGACCCTGGAGAGCCGCTGCCAGTCTGAGTAGACAATACTGACTTTGATGGACCAAGGGTCTGATTCAGTATAAGGCAGCTTCATGTGTTCATGTATGTGTTCAAGAAATTTACCCCTAGTTTCTATTTGCCTGTTTATTATTATAAGGCAGCTTCATGTGTTCATGTGTTCCTGTACTTCTTGTAGAAAGGGCAATATAAACTAGTTCTGGGTGTGGGGTTATTTGGGGGTTTATTGTATTTTAGATGCTTAAATTTGCAATTTATAAACCACTTTGAACTGTGAGGAAGGGAAGAATAGAAATATTGGAATAACTAAGTAAATCAAATAATAGAGGTGTGAAATTTCCTTATCATTCCTACTAGCACTTGCCTGGTATGTAACAGGAAATACATATCCATATTTTATGTGCACTAAAATCTAACAGAAGGATAATCCCCTCCCCACCTCCAGGTAATTCAGAGAATCAGTGCCATTGATAAAGATGATCCACCCAGTGGCCATCAGTTTACCTTCAGCTTGGCAGGAGAGGCAGCAAATAACCACAATTTTACTCTGCAAGATAACAAAGGTAAGACACCAGTTGTGGCTGGCAACCCAAGGGCATGGGAGTGTTTGACATGCCAAGGCACTTCTTTCTTGAGACAAGCAATACTGATTGTCATCTGGAGGAACATCCTTGTCAGGAGGAACATTAATTAAGAGCAATCAGACCGCAAAGTAATTTTTATCCATAGATTATCTGTCAGGAGGAAGGAACTGCTGTTTAAATCATTTCAAGCCATAAGCCAAACAGATGGGCTTCCGATCCTTTCCCTAAACTGATTCTTTTCACTTTCTGTATTTATAGGTCTTTATCTAAATTAGATTATACCTCAGGGCAGCAGCTGAAAAATTTCCTGGGTCTCATGTTTGATTAATGTAATTCAGAAAATAGAGAAATTAGCCCTTAAACACTTGGCAAAGAGGCTGGCGCTTTGAGAAAACAACTTTTTTTCAGTAGAATCTTCTGTAAAAATGCTTCGGAGAGTGAACCTGAGGAGTCAATTTTCCTCAGTTTTCTCCCCCGCATAGAATCGTATTGTGCTGATAACTAAAGTTAAGGGTAGTCTTTAGCCATGGGGCATCTGCCCAGGGTCCTGGGTTGGGGGGCTGCCTGCCCATAGTCAGGCCCCCCAAAGGAGGGGGAAGAAGAGGAAACCCTGGTGGTGGCAGCACGTGACCACCCCCTCCTTGCATGTGGCTTGGGTGGCAGTGATTCTGGGGTCCCATCCTGGAGCTTATTTCAGTGCTCCAGAATCACTAAGACCTCTCAGGTGAAGATCCGTGCACAGTTACAAAGTGCTATTCTTATTTTGCTTATGTTTGTTATGATTGACAAAAACTTAGTTGTGACTATTGACAAAGAAAACCACCCATCAGCAAGACCCTGAATCCTGCTCAGTGAAACTGAAGGCAAAGCTGTACAATCTAACAAAGTCTGTGAGTCAAGTGGGGTAATTACAAGCTTTGGTGGCATCACTACTATCTGTTCTGTCCTGACACTGCAAATCTTTTGTGACAGCCATATCTATTAGACTTGGATACAGTTTTTAAAAAGAAATTTCTGTTTACTTATGAGTTACTAGTATCATTTCTGGTCCTTTACTATTTTACTATTAGATTTAAAATGTTCTTCCTTTAAAACAAATAGTAATGTAATGTTAATGAAAGGCAGATATTACTTGTACTTATACAGCATTGCCTCTCACTTTATCCCTTTATTAGCCTAAAGCTAATAAAGGCTCAGTCATGGTAAGTTCCTCTCTACCATATACTTTTCCTTCTTAAGAATATGTTTGAATTTTCTCAGGCTGTTATTCTTTATTTAATTTTTAGTGTTTGACCATGTTCTGAACTGTTACATATTTATTATATTGAAAAGATCCTATTTTGTGTAAGAAAAAAATGACTAAATCATACACTTGGGAAGAAACAGTTCGTACTTATCTTTGGTGATGTTATCCATACTTTTCTTTGTCAATTTCTATAGATGTGATTCTTTTTACAAATATGGGGAAAGGCAAGATTCAGAACCAAACTGATTATTTTCTCCTGTCGAATATCCAGTGTTCTTAACAGTGAGGAAAGCTAAATCTTTAGTGTATAACCATTAAATGTGTTCATATTGTCCCGAGACGGGGCAACACCTGGCTGTCTCGGATCTTCCCCGCCCACAGCCACTTACCAGGAAGCCCGGGGGAACAGGAGGTGGGGAGGACACAAGCGGCCGGCAGACACACCCTACAAGAGACGGCGGGGTGGCAGCCCCTGGCGGGTTGGCTGTGGCGGGGGCAGCCGCTGCGGGAGGAGGGAGAGAAGAGGCAACCGCCTGGACAGCCCCCGCGCAACTCGCCCCACTCTTTCCCTCTTCCCCGCAGAAGGAGGCCAGCCGGCAGGCCCCACAAACGGCAAAGGAGAAGGGGTGGGATGGGCCCGCTCCAGCCGGCACCCCGACGTGCCAGAACTGATGCCCGGCCCCAGGCCCGCCAGCCAGCTGATAGTTGGGTAGGCCCGGCAAGGAAGAGGCCGGGGACAGAGGAGAGGCAGGGAAGTGAAGGGCGAGGTGGGCTGAGGCAAGCTCCACCTCCACCTCCTTATATGGACTCGGGGCAGGGAAAAGGGTGGTAGTTAGAGGCTGGGAGGGGATAAAAGGCCAGGAAGGACGGAGGCCAGGGAGGAAGAAGTCAGTGGTGTAAAGAGCTGAGCACTCAGAACACTGGTGTCCTCTGAGGGAGAGGGAAGCTCTGACTCTCCCTCGGAGTGGCCTGAGTCCGAGGAAGTCCACCTGGCCAGACCTTCCACTGCAACCAGGAAGGAGGGGGTGGAGTCTGGGAGTTCTGAGCCCCACACATATAATAGTTCCTTTATGTTAAAATGTGTATAGTTTTGTGCATTGAAGTGATTTGCTTTGTGCCATTCACATGCTTTAGATTTCTGCATGGTATTGTTAGGCCTCTTAGCAGCATGGTTTAAGCAACTGAAAATTCACACTGGACACTTAAAGTGCATTCCTAAGGAGAGTTACTCTATTCTAAGCCCATTCATTCCACTGGGCTTAGACTGGAGTTACTCTCCTTAGGAATGCACTGTTAACACTGAAGTTCCAGGATCATCATCTCAAAGTATGTAGGTTTTGTTTAGACAAACCTTGGTCCAATTCAATTGCTTACCTGGACCGTCAATCCTGTTGTTTCAGTGAAGAAATATGTGTGTGGCCCTCCTTGCTGTCTCAACATAATTTGTAATGCAAACAGTCTATACAGATACGTACAGCATTTGTTTGGAATGAATAACACATGACTTTATGAGGTTGTCTGAGAGAAGCATACCTGGCTGCTACCGGTTCCTGCTTGTACAGGATCTTAGGTCAGGGTAGACATCAAACCAGGCCAGCAATGCTATATATAACAGATAAAGCATTCACTTTTAACTTTTACTGTCATCCATCTTTTCCTTGGGTCTTTGCATTTGTATGTGGCATTTTAACTTCATTCATAAGAAAATGTGATAGAGCTCATTCTTCTAAGTTCCAAACGCTACAGGCTTGTGTATGTTGCCAGAGCTAAAACATATTTTCAGATAACCTATGGAGCATTCCTTTTTTGAAAAAAAAAATCCAGTTTGTCTCTCTCTCCTCTTTATCTTGCTTTAGACAACACAGCATCCATAATAACCAGAAGGAATGGATATCGGAGGCAGGAGCAATCAGTTTACTATTTGCCAATATTTATTGTCGACAGTGGTTCTCCGTCACTCAGTAGCACCAACACCCTTACTATCCGAGTATGCGATTGTGATGCTGATGGTATCGCTCAAACATGCAACGCAGAGGCCTATATCTTGCCAGCAGGGCTTAGCACTGGAGCACTAATAGCAATACTGGCTTGTGTCCTGACCTTGCTAGGTATGTCTTTTGGCTTCTGTTCACCTACAATCCTCCTTCAGAGCAAGTACAAATGTTGTTGTGTTTATTTATTTATTTTTCTTCAAGGAGCTCCAGGAGATGGAGTTCCAGAAATGGTCTTCCATAGAGTTACTGGCCAGGTCCAGACCTATTTAGCTGCAATAGATGGCTACATCAGGCATCTTCAAACAATTGTCTATAGTAAATAGAATCATAGAATCATAGAGTTGGAAGGGACCACCAGGGTCATCTAGTCCAACCCCCTGCACAATGCAGGAAATTCATAACTACCTCCCGCCCACACATCCCCAGTGACCCCTACTCCATGCCCAGAAGATGGCCAAGATGCCTCCCTCTCATGATCTGCCTAAGGTCATAGAATCAGCATTGCTGTCAGATGACCATCTAGCCCTCTCCGGGGCCAGGATTGCACGGGAGAGGGGGGCAGCGGGGAAAGCGAACCTGGCTCTCTCCGGGGCCAGGATCGCACGGGAGAGGGGCGGCGGCGGGGAAAGCGAGCCTGGCCCTCTCCTGGGCCAGGATCGCTCGGGAGGGGCGGCGGTGAAGGGGCAGGCAGCGCGGGATGGTTCAAAGCCCCCACCGCCCAGCTGGGCAGTCCAGGGAAGGGGCGGGCTTTGAACCGCGCCGTGCTGCCTGCAAGCAGCGCGGTGCGGTTCAAAGCCCCCGCCGCCCAGGCGGCGGGCGCGTGCCCACAGAGAGAGCTCTGCATGCCGGACTTGGCGCATGTGCCATAGGTTCGCCAACACGGATCTAGCCTCTGCTTAAAAACCTCCAGCAAGGGAGAGCTTACTACCTCCCGAGGAACCCTGTTCCACTGAGGAACCGCTCTGTTAGAAAGTTCTTCCTAATGTTTCGACGGAAACTCTTTTGATTTAATTTCAACCCGTTGGTTCTGGTCCGACCTTTTGGGGCAACAGAAAACAACTCGGCACCATCTTCTATATGACAGACCTTCAATTACTTGAAGGTGGTTATCATATAACCTCTCAGTCTTCAGGCTAAACATACTCAGCTCCTTCAGTAGTTTCTATTATGCCAGATATTTTGATGCAACATTCATCGTGTCTGATGCAAGAGGTTATAGATGAAGAACATCAGCTTTACAGTGTAACCCTTGGGCTGACTCAGTGACACAGCAGTTTGTAAACAGTGACAGCTCATTGCACATGGACCTGGAGACCGGCACAGCAATTGCTAGCACACTTAACAGCGCATTCCTAAGCAAAAGTACACCCTTCTAACTCCAATGACTTCAGCTGACTGGCAAACAAAAAAATCCATCTGTTTGAAACCCAGAATCCATGATGACAACAAAACGACATTCCTTTATTACAGTATCTGGAATATTACATAATATGTGGAATGAACTACATAATATGTGGAATGAATTACACCTTCAGAGACACACAGAAGTTCATTCTCCCAGTCACCAGGTCAGATTAGAATCACCAAGCTGATACATAAAATGCAATTGTAGACTGGAGGTAAAGAAAATACTTATTATTGTGTGTTAAGAAATCTCTCATCTGTATTATCTGTTCTCGAATACATGAAAAGAGCTCTGAGCTACATAGGAACATAAGAAAAACCATGCTGGATCAGACCAAGGCCCATCAAGTCCAGCAGTCTGTTCACACAGTGGCCAACCAGGTGCCTCTAGGAAGCCCACAAACAAGCTAGAATCCTGGTATTACTTGGCATCTGATTTTAGTTATAAGTGCAGAAGAATCTTTAGGCTTGGTGCAGGTCTGGCCTCATCTGGGCAAGTAATGCTGATGGAAGGGTTGCCAGCATCTCGGGTTTCTGGGGGGTCAATTTTTAATCATTGCCGTCTATAGGAAATGATTGCTGTGTATACAGTTGTCTATAGCAAGTACACACCAAGTGATGTGCAGCTCTGTTTTTATGCTTTTAAAAAAACTATTCTTGCAGTGGAGATGTTTTCAATTCTAAGTTCCACAAGAGTATTTCTTTGAGCTTTTATAGTTCAGATATACACCATCAAAGTTAAGCTTTTGCAAGGAGCATGAGAAGCAATGCCGGGAGCAATAACATCTCTTGAATCAGCTACAATTTATTGGTGCAAAAAAGAAGTGGAACATTGAGTTTAGAAAGGATAACAGCCACAATCCAAAACAGAATTAATGTACCCTACAACTACCTTGATTACCAGTATAGCTATGCTTTTCAGAACCCTCCATTGGGAGGATAAACTCCAATCATCCTGATTTTAAAGGAGCAGTAGGGGACTTCTCCCTCCCCTTTTGTTTGTATGTAGTATATAGCATACCTTGACCTGGATGGCCCATGCTAGCCTGATCTCATCAGATCTTGGAGGTTAACCAGAGTTGGCCCTGGCTAGTACTTGGATGGCAGACCACCAAGTAAGTGGCAGGCAATGGCAAACTACCTCTGTTCATCTCTTGCTTTAAAAACCCTACAGGGTCACCATACGTTGGCTGCAACTTGGTGGCACTTTCCATCACCAATTTGTATATGTGGCAACTAAAGCTGAAGCCTAAGACAGATATGACAAAGAAACTACCTAAGAACATTGTATGTACACCTCTGTATTTTTTTATTTTCTGTGATAAGAACATAAAGATGTGCCAGTGCTCTACTTGATCAAGCCAGTTATCCATATAGTCTGCAGGGCGAACAAGCAAAGAATAAAGGCCAAAGCCTTCCCCTTATGTTGCCTCCTGGTACTGGTATTCAGAGAACGAACTGAGGAGGAGTGGGAGATTTCCACCAAGGAGACAGGAAGTGGAAGGCTTATACCTGCCTCCCTGAGCAACCAGTGGGAATCAACTGATCTGCAAGATGCCCTCCTCCTCAGAGTAAGAAGTTTTCAGTCTCTGCATGTGGAGGTTCCCTTTCGTCACCATGGCTAGTAGTCACTGATAGACCTTTCCTTCACGATGCCAAAAACAAATAACTGGTCACTTAGCTATACATTTTTAATGAAGCAGGCAAAGAAAGTGGAATATAGCATAGTTTTGTAAGAGCAGTAGTAGGTTCCCCACCCTATGATCCCAAAACCTCCCTCCCCAAAGCCTCAGAATGAAATGCTAATTAGATGTCTTTATTACTGGCTTGTTCTGTCAGCCAAGACTGGGAAAGCCGGGCAGAACTGCAATGGAAGTTTGCCAGAGTAATGGATGGGAAGAGTTTGGACAAGAAAGTGTTCTGGTTCTGCAAAATAGGACAGATAATCTTTGTTTTGTGAATTGAGAGAAAGTGAGGGAGGAGAAGGCCACGCATGATTATGGAAGGAGAGATAGGTTTAGCCGTTATAATGAAAATTCTGCCCAAGTATGTGCTAAGGGGCAGTCACCTCACGAGTTCTTAGTAAATGAGGAAGAATGAGATTGCAGTTCCATTGTGGAGAGGAAAAGGTCCTCTTCATGACTAGAGCTATTTTTCTTCCCATATTTCGGAACTCTGGTATTGAAAAGAGGCTCCTTGGCTGAACCCTAGTAACTTCATGGGGAGGAGGGAACAGATGAGGAGAAGTTGCCTGTAACAAAACACAGAGACTATGAAGAACAGCCTGTTTTTGTGAAGAGTTGCTGGAAGGAAAGGAGTAGAGAACAAGAAGTGGATAGCCATCTTCTCTGCTAAACCATGTTTCTTTTTGCTAAGTCTTTGGAGAAAGGGGAAGTGACTGTTGCTGAGTGATGAGGGGAAAATATTCTGTTCATGCTCGGAGACATTCATATTACCTAACTATCATTTCTGCTTAAGAGTTTTCTGTCATGGATTTATTATCTAATGGTGCTGTAGTTTGAATTGCTCAGCTGCAAAATGAGACCAATTTTCCTGAAGTGGTATAAATGTGATATGGTGCGTATACATGTAGTATATAAAGTCTGTTGTTGACTTTCCCATTTTTTCTCATCTGAAGCTGTCAGTTTCCACTTTATGATCCATTTGAATCTGGATTTGTATTGCTGGACTCCACTGCCACTTGTATCCCCTTAGTTTTCATCTGTGGAGAGTTGAAGCCCACTAATTAAGCCTACTTAAGTCCACTGAAATCAGTAGGCTTAAGCACACTCCTTTTTCCTCTGGATGCTGGCCCAAATCCTCAGCTTAACAGATGCAGTTGGCAGGCATAAAGTTAGTTACTGTTTAATTAAAGCATGATAATCTAGAAAGCCCCCTTCTTACTTTATTTCTGCTTCCTTAGTACTATTTGTTAATATGAAAAAACCTGGCAAACAGCATAGGGAACTTTGGTTCTTGTAGGTTATCCAGGCTGTGTAACTGTGGTCTTGGCATAGGGAACTGGTTTAATTTGACATTTATCAGATACCTTTTTGTTAAACATCAACTGCACAACAGCTCAGCTGAACGGATAACTCTAAAAGAAGGGATAGGAATCAATTAAAAATATAATTTTGATATCAGTTCACGCATATATATCTGGATTGTTAACAACCAGATTTTGAGAAAATTTCACAAGCAGAACATAGGGAGAGAGCCCAATGTATCCACTCCTAGCTACACTGAAGCGCTTTCATTTAGTTGGACTTGTCAGATTTGACAGAGTTGTCAACTAGGGGTTCAGGCCGCCAGCTGAGACCTCCTGGGATTTGCATGCATAGGAACAGAGAGAAAGATAGGCAGAGGCTCCAGCAAGACTCAGAGAGCAAGTGTTTTCTTCAGAGAAAGGCACTACCATGGAGAGGAATGGTAAATGTGAAAGCTAAAATCTCCAGACAGCCTTTTAGGCTCTTAAGACTGCAAAAACAGCTTTCACAGTTCACATATTAAATCTGTATGTGATACAAATATTCCATAGTTCCCCAGTGTAGCTGAAAAACAACTTTCAAACCAGATTCAACTGTGGTTAGATTAGCTGGGAATTCCAAATCAGTTCCAAAGAACAGAATACAAGTAATTAACTAGATGTGGAGCATGCTGGGTAGCGTACAGATTTCCAAGTGCACTGTTCCAACCTCTTCTAACAAGTCTGTTCCTTGCATCAGAGCATAGTTCACAAAGATGGTGTGCAGCCCATCCTATTAATGTTTATTCAGAAATAAGTCATGTTGAAAGTGCACGTAGGGCAGAAGCCTTAGACCATAGTCCAGCCCATAATTGTGTGTGCTTAGCCAAAGCAGTCATTGTGGCCTTTACCTACAAGGAGAAGAAGAGTTGGTTTTTATATGCCGACTTTCTCTATCTTTTAAGGAGAATCAAACCGGCTTACAATCACCTTCCCCTCCTCATAACAGACACCCTGTGAGGTAGGTGAGGCTGAGAGAGTGTGACTAGCCCAAGGTCACCCTACATGTGTAGGAGTGGAGAAACAAATCCAGTTCACCAGATGAGCTTCCGCTGCTCATGTGGAGGAGTGGGGAATCAAATCCAGTTCTCCAGATCAGAGTCCACCGCTCCAAACCACTGCTCTTAACCACTACACCATGTTGTCTGGAAGAGAGACTTTGGAAGAAAGAAGGAAGAACAATGTGCAGTTAATCCCCTCCCTTCTCTGCATCTGAGGCCTTTGCCAGCCCTGGCGTGTCAACTGGAACCACGAAGGTGGACAGGGAGGACCAAGCAATTGTGGACCCCTCTGGGTTCCTAGATAACCATATAATTGTTTCCAAGTGGGAACAAAAATAAATCCCTACAAAATGAATATATCATATAAAAGCACATGAAAACCGTCATGCTGGGTGTCACTCTCTATACAGCACATAATTCTTTAAAGAAATAAGTGAGGGAAATCTTCAATGCCTCTGAGAGTTATATTTCAATTTCAATGTAATTTTTCTCCCTGGTTAATATCACAGAGACGCAATAGTAATTGCTTTTATAATAACTGTTTTAACATAATAGTAACTGTCTTTTTATTATGTGCACACAGAGAACTCGTTTTTTCTTCAGTCATGTATCACTGTTTCTAGAATTTGCATGCTTTTGTTGCATTATATTTACAGTGACAAGTGGTCCTGTTTTTTTTTTTCTTTAATTGCCTGAACTGATGTATCAGAGCTTCACAGGAATAGGGATGTGCGGGCCCAAAGTGGCTCCCAACACAGTGTCCTAACAACCATTTTGGCTTTACAGGGCATGGGAAGTTAGTACTTCCAGAGAGAGAGAGAGCCAGCTTGGTGTAGTGGTTAAGAGCGGTGGTTTGGAGCGGTGGACTCTGATCTGGAGAACCAGGTTGGTTTCCCCACTCCTATACACCAAGCCAGCTGGGTGACCTTGGGCTAGTCACAGCTCTCTTAGAGCTCTCTCAGCCCTGCCTATCTCACAGGGGAGGTAGGTGGAAGGGAAGGTGATTGTAAGCCTTCAGTGGTAGAGAAAGTTGGCATATAAAAACCAACTCTTCTTGGAAACAGGTACAGAGTGATTTTGTGAGGAGGTAAGGAATTGCTGTTTTGACTTACCACAATAACAGTGATATGTTCTGCAACAGTGGAAGTATCTACATGTTTGGGGTGTATGTATCATCACGTGTTGAAATAGGTAGTGGGAGAATTATCCCAGATCAGCCTCCAAAACTAGAGGTTTATATCACGGACCCAGGAATATCCAGGTCCAAATCTCCACTTAGTTCTTCTATGACATAAGTAGTGGGGGAATTATCCCAGATCAGCCTCCAAAACTAGAAGTTTATATCACGGACCCAGGGATACCCAGGTTCAAATCTCCACTTAGCAGTGTACTAGGAGACCTTGGCCCTCTCACATTTCCACTCAACCCCTTTAGAATCTCAAGTACGATGAGACTTGACTATGTGGCAGTGGGTTAATTGGTAGCAGTGGCCGATTTTCTGTTCTAAAAGGTTGCAAGTGTTCATTATGAGTAAGTCTGATGAACAATCCTGAATATTAGCCTTCCTGGCCATTCAGCCAGACACTAATTACTGCTTGGTTTCAAAAATGAGATTTTTTTTAAAAGCCTGGTTTAAAATAGCTCCCATTCAAACCCAACTGTTCTTGCAATGGAATTTGCAGTAACTGGTTGTGAAGACATTGCCATGGCTCTTGCAAAGCCGCTAAAGCAGCATTTATTCATGTAGAGGTTAAAAATTATTGTTCAGGAGCAGTTGGAGTGATTAGAAATTAATATTCTCTTAAAGCCATTTAAATGCTAAAATGTTTAACCTTTCAAAGACTTCATATTTTTCTTGGCTTCAAGCAATCATGGGCTGTGCAAGGCATAACCACATAAAACATTCATTTTATCTTGATTTTTATTGTACCTCTAGGCAGGCAGATCTACTGAGTTTCATATATTTTGCACTTATTAGCAGGTATTTAAGTCCCCCCGTGAAGTCTGTCAAACATGTCATGGTGTGAAAGCATATTTGCGCTCCAGTATAGAGGAGCTATAACTGCTCAATAATGTGGCTGTAGTACCACCCCAGTGGGGGCAAAAGTAATCAAAATGAGAAAAGCCTCATTTTGTGAATGTGAGTCTAAGTATGATCATTTATCTTTTCTATAGGGCTAGCCAGGATCCAAAAGTCTCTTGAATTGCTTATTTCATTTATCCTCACTATAGCCCTGTGAAATACATCAGGGTGAGATAGTCACTTGCCAAACAGTAGATGACCCAGTATTGAAAACCATGTCTCCTTCAATTGCTCCATATTCTATTCCAGTCTCAGTCATTGAGTCCAGGTCTTCTATATGCAAACCCAGCTTTACAAGGTTTCCTATATTGCTACAGATCATAATTGCAAAAAAGCAGGATGCTGCTGCAGTCATCTTGTTTGTGGGCTTCCTAGAGGCACCTGGTTGGCCACTATGTGAACAGACATCTGGCCTTGATGGGCCTTGGTCTGATCCAGGATGGCTTTTCTTATGTTCTTAAAAAGCTGAGCAGGAGCCAGCAAAATGCCTTGAGCCTGAGAATATAAAGAGCAATATAAATATTTAAAATAAATAAATTAGTGCTTCTATAACAAATATATTTAGGGTGCTACCAAAGTCCCTTTCCCCCCAAAGTGGTAATACCACAAGCAAAAGAGAAAATCTCACATTACCTCTGTCCCAGGGCTTTGTAACTGCCACAGCTGGGTTTGAAAGAGACTTGAATGTATACTTTGCTGATCATTGTTAGCAGGTTTAGACTAGGCGTAGCCAACATAGGAACCATTGATCTCTGGCTTCCACACTTTGCGTAATCTGGATATATAAAGCAACACTGATTGACAGCCATTCTCCATGTATATCATCTTTTTGCACTTGTTCAGCAACCTTAGGGGTTCCCACAGGTTTACAGAAACATCTAGCAAAGCCATAGCTGGAGCCATTATTCAAACATTTTGGTCCACATGGTGGAGCCACCCATGGGAAACAGGGTTTTTTCCCCCCAGTGAGGTAATGTACTTAGCTGCATTGCATACTTGCTGCTAATTGTGCTGTTATAATTGTCTAAGTGTCAAATCGTAGCGTCAACAACACTCATTATTAAGTTTAGCGGTGGAAAGCACCATCAAGTTGCAGCCGATTTATGGTAACTCTCTAGGATTTTCAAGGCAAAGAGGAACAGAGGTAGTTTGCCATCGCCTGCCTCTGTGTAGCAACTGTGGATTTCCTTAGTGGTCTTCCGTCCAAGTACTAACCAGGTCCAACCCTGCTTAGCTTCTGAGATCTGATGAGATTGGGCTAGCTAGGTCAAGGTATTAACTATGAAGAAACAATTACTCCATCTCTATTGTGATGCATTTTAGTTTCTCCAGTCTTCTACTTCTGTCCCACCACAATATGGATTATCATGACCATTTTTGTGTCAATAAATTTGCTTATGCATTCATTGATAAATTGAACTATTAATTTTTAAAAGGGATGACTCACGCAAGTTTGGGGTATGTGTAATTTGAAATGTGAATTGTGGGGATCAGATTTTATTTTTGCCCAAAACTACTTTCAAATTATTAGAGGTGTATGATACAGCATGCTCTTGGCTAACTGTCCAAATATTCATCTTGGCACTAAAGCTAACGAGAAATTCTCTAAGTATAGAAATTTCAAAATTATTACCCCCTACTATCATGGGCTGATCTAATAAACTCCAACAGCATTTCCAGTTCTCGTTAGACATAATTCACAGGTACAGGGTGCAGTACTTCACACATTAAAGCAAAGTGTTACCTATTAGTGAGATGCTTTTAATGTACAAACCAAGACTTATGCTAGATATTACTTAGCAACTCTGAATTTCCCTATCAAAGATTGGATACTTTATCAGACAGCCTACCCCCATATACTACAATAATGGAGTCACTTCCCAAACTGTGACAGTTAAATTACACGTGGTATGTTTATGAATGTGCTTTTTATCACTTGGGCAATTAAGAGTTCAGAAAAAGGTCTCTTTTTATTTCATGGCTGTGAGGTTGTAATATTCGGCCCGAATTGGCTCTTAAAATTTATGTTTCAGCAGCCTGTGTAGAATACAGAATTAAATATGAAGACATTAAATCAGGTGGAGGGTGGTAATAGATTCCTTAATGTCTAAATGCTCTTGGTCTAAAAGGCATTTTAGAACCTGTTAGCAATTCTAAAAATCAACTCATGTGACCACCACATTGACAGAAGGTTTCTGTCATGCCTACATTTTGAATAGCTTCATAGAATCAGATTTATTTGTACAGCATATACCAGTACAACATTTGTATCATCTATACATGAGATAAATGATTACATAGATTTTAAAAAGAAAATACCTGGTTAAAAGTATTGACTAATATTTAATAAACTAAAATTCACTAAATATTTTTTAAATTAAAAATTAATCTAGTTGCCATGACCCAACTTTAAGCAGCAGACTTTATATGCTACTGCACAGAATTTAGCAACCTGTTTTACCATCTGAGCATTTCCTTCCCACAGGAGACTCTTAGTTCTCCCTTCCTCTAAATGAGCTGTGATTTGACTGAGTAGGGAATAGCTTCATTATAAGTAGGACTTTAATGATGATAATCCGCATTTGCTTAAAATATTGCTTCTTGCATTACAGTGCTTGTCCTGCTGATTGTTACAATGAGAAGGAGGAAAAAAGAACCCCTTGTTTTCGATGAAGAGAGAGATATCAGGGAAAATATAGTCCGTTATGACGACGAGGGAGGTGGAGAAGAAGACACAGAAGCCTTTGATATGGCTGCCTTGAGGAACCTAAACATCATCCGAGACACCAAGACCAGGAGGGATGTGACTCCAGAGATCCAGTTTTTGAGTAGACCATCATTTAAAAGCATCCCAGATAACGTCATTTTTAGAGAATTTATTTGGGAGAGACTAAAAGAGGCTGATGTGGATCCTTGTGCTCCCCCCTATGATTCCCTGCAGACATATGCATTTGAGGGAAATGGTTCAGTGGCTGAGTCACTCAGCTCTTTAGATTCTATCAGTTCAAACTCTGATCAGAATTATGATTACCTCAGCGACTGGGGGCCTCGTTTTAAACGACTTGCAGATATGTATGGAACTGGACCGGAAAATTTGTATTCATAGCCTTCAAACCTTTCTATGACAATGCATTAAAGAAAAAGAAATTAAAAACTCAATATTCGGACTAATGAAAACCTGTAAATATTTCTCCATTTTTAACCTTTTGGGTTTTTTTGCCTTGGTGAAACATATCTTCATTAGAACTTTGTCCTAGGGACTGCACTGAACACACAGATTCTGAGCATCCAGTGGTATTTTTGGTAACATTTTAAGATGCTCGGCCATGTGCAAATAGATAGCAACGCTCATATACCTGCAGAGGCAACTAACCTCTAAGAGTAAGTAGTGCACTGTGACCTCAATGAGCCAATGATACCCTATAGATGCCTTACTGCCAAGACCACACTGCAGAGTCTCTGCTTAGTGGAGAGAAAGGGAGTAAGGGGTGGGGGGAAATCTACCACATACAACAGTATTCTAATCTATTGTATACAACTGATGCAACGTTAAGTATTTTGTTTGCAGCATTGCATGCAGTTTGCTGTCTCTGAAATATCCATCACAATGATTTGTTTTAAAAGTTGGTTTAAAAGCTATTTAGTTCGAAAGCCTCTGTAAATATCTGGGAAATTCTGAAAATAGATTGCAACTCCTATTATGAAAATCTGCAACACATGCTACTTACTGCCTTATCAAAATTGTTTCCAGGCCATGTCAGTCAGTTAGCTGGGAAGAAATTCTTGCAGTGTTGTGATGCCTATGTAGGTATGGGGGGAAGTTGCTGTCTATTTATCGTTTTTGTTAATTATCTCTTCTGATTAGTGCAGGAGAAAATTTCCTTTCCTTTTTGCTTTGTTTTTAAGTAAAAGGTTGACATGTAGAGGTATGTTTATTCTGGGGTTCTAATCTCCACTGCATTCAGGTTTATTATACTGCATCATGGTATTAGATGCTTGAGAACATGCTGTTTTTTCCTCCAGTCTCAGCTACATGAAGGAAATGAAGCATGGAAATAGAGAAATTACAGTGAAGCAATTGAGCCCGTCGTTCATCTCTCAGAGAGGAACACTGCTACAAGGACACGCCACTGTCATTGTTCTTCTGAGCCATTACTGTGTATGAGATTTGAATAAAATGTTTTTACTTTGCATTTTCAAAAGGAGACTACAGAGGCAGTCTACAACGCAAGTTGTAGTTTTCAAGGTCATCCATTCTATGTGCTCCAACAATTTAAACAAACCTGTTCCTTCCATCAAGTTCCCTACCTCTTTTGCTGCCAAGGAATCACAGCAAAAGACTCTTTTACATTTCTTTCATATGTTAAGCAGTGTGATACGATTAGCGCCAGAATCCATCTTCAGATCCTTCCTGACGCTCGTATTTTTCCCTAGGGAACTAAATTCATAACATATCATCTTTGCACTGGTTCAGGTGTGCCACACTAGAAAGATGATTGCAGTCGGTTAAAATAGTGTTGGATTTTTTGAAGTAGGATTTCGTAGAATATGACAAGTTTTTATGATTCAGGCAATATTTATATTTTAGCTGTCCTGATTTATTACTAGCAGATAAGACATGTACTCAAGTAGAATAGTACTTTATTTTAATAGTCTATTCCTATTTTCTTCTATTTTTCTTCTGTCTTGCTAAAGATTGGTTGTGGAGTTCCTGAATAAGGTCCCAGTCCTGAAAACATTATCCCATATACTTGGGCTTACAAACTATGCAGTAGCTACATATGAAAATAGTTTTTGAACTTTTTTGCAGAAATAGGACCTAAAGAGCAAGAAGGGACTCCATAGACAGAGCTGGATTTATGCACAAGCTAAGTAAGCTAAAGTTTAGGACCTCAAATTATCAATGGCCTCTAAATGCAACCCGTCCTCCAAAAATAAAATTACCATGTGACATACTTTAGGGCATCAGCATTAGGGCTGTGCATATCGATAAACCCAAACAGAAAATAAATCTGGAAAAAAACCTTTTCAGTTTCTTTCAGGTTCAATTTAAGCCGAATATTAAAACTGGGAATCAAGCCTAAGCCGGATAGCCAATCGCCAAAAAAATCGAATATGTATTCGGCTTTTTCGGCTTCAGCTTTCCCCAAACTTTCCCCTATGGGAATTTCTTGGATGAGCTTGGGGGGGCATTTTTTGAGGTACTGTCACCAAATTCACAGCATAGCTGCAAGGGACTCTCCTTGCATGAACCCCAACATTTGGTACAGTTTGGAACAGGGGATCCAATTGTATGGGGTCCCAAAGGGATCCCCCCATCCGCACCATAGAAAAGCATGGTAAACTATGGGGAATACTATAATGGACCCGAAATTTTTCAGGAAACCTGGAAATAAAGCCAATATACCCATTTACCGGTATGGGTATTCGACTTATTTCAGGTTTTCTGAAAAAAAATTGGGTTCAATAAACCTGAACTCGAAATTTACTGAAAATGTTTTCTGCACAGCCCTAATCAGCATGTCTTAATTGTTAGAACAGTGAGCTTCCCTAAATCAAGAAGCAAATAGCTGGAGTCTTCCCAAACGGTTGTAACAAACGCAAATTTGACAAATTTGCTTTTGTCCTAGGCAAGCAAATCAGCAAAAAACCAGGCCAGGAAAGAGCTAATGAAAACTCTGTGTACCTTAAAGCCAGTAAGGGAGCACTGTAAAGACTATCAACCAATACAGCCTCTCAGTTGCATAGATGGATATTGAGAACAAATTCATGTCTACCTTTTGAGCAAATGAATACCTACACACTAGAAGAGGAGAGGTGTAATGAAGAAGCTTGTGCTTTTCCTAGCAACTGCTGACACCACTGTAGGGAAATCCACCTTACACATTTTGAGAACCCAGGCTCAAGAAGGTTATGCTGTCTCTGAAAAGATCTTGTGTAAGGAGGGGGGGGCTCTTGTAGGAAAAGAAGACCTTTAATATAACTGTAATACAAGTGAGAGGGAAATTACCTTAAAGCTCTGTAATTCTTGCAGCTCAGCATTATCAACAAACTATGAAAGTGGCCTTCAGTTTCATCAAAAATAATAAAAATTGATCATGTACAACACAGTTCTTTATCTTTGATAACTTCTTTTGAAGACAATGATTGTTTCATGTTTCAGTAGAATTGCTTCTAGTTGTGTGTGTGTGTGTGAGAGAGAGAGTGACTGTTTTGTAATGGAACTCAGTGGTGTTGTCCATTTTAGTTACGTATGTAAAATTTTCAGTTACAAAATTACAAATGTCAATTGTATGTAACTCAATAACAAGTTGAGCTGCCAGAGTTATGTAGGTGCTACTAAAAGAGGTTTCAAAGGAAATTGCCTGTTCCCAGGAAAATATAGTTCAGGACTGGGATCTGAAGAACTACACAACTAGTCCCTCATACCTGCAAAGCATACAGTTTGTGTTTTTCAAACTTCAGTCCATTGTGCCGTATAGCAACCCATTTTAGAAACTGGGGAAACCTTCAAAAATAGTTTGTGATATGACTTTGAAGTTTGCTGTTAAAAGAAAGAAGTCAAAAATCCTACAAGGGCATGGCCAAGTCCTTTGATAAACATCAGACCTGCCATATATCTACATTTAGCTATAGACATGCTGATTCAAGCAGATATCTCTCAAAGGAGAAAGAACTGTAAAGTGCAAATATGTCCCTCTCTCTTTTTTAAATAAAATTGTAACATTTTTTATAAAATATTTCAAACATTACCTTGTGTGTCTTGTCATCATTAACATTAAAATTATTCCATATTTCAACTTCCCATTGCAAATATCCAAGAGAAGTCTGTCCACAATATTAGTCCACTGTTTTATTCCACTCCAGAGATGTGGCTTTTCAGAAGTGCACAGGAATCTCTTCCATGCTCAAACTTGTGTATCAGTTTCAGCCCTGGCTGACTGCATCATGTGTGAGTGATATTTTAAACATTGTCCCACAAAGCTTATAATAGTCATGAATTAAATTTCCTAGAGGAGGGGAAATAATCTTTGTTTAGAGTTACTGTTATGTTGATTCCAGGCAATGAGATGTGCAAAGTAAGTCATAAACCACTTTGATGAAGTAAGAACACAAAGAAGATAAGGCCTCACCAGAAGGTAGGAGAAATAAGGAACAAGGAGCAACGTAGAGCAGTCTATTAGATCTTCTAGATCCCTAAGCATTTCACTATATGCTTCACCAAGGGATCTAATAAGTTTAAAATAAAACTATAGAATTAAAGTTACTTGTAAAATAATTTAAGACACACTCTGAGCATGGTATATTCTCTAGTATGATACAAAAATCAGACAGTTTATAATAAAAAAACTTTTAATACTGAAAATGTTAAAAACTAAAAACAAACATAATACAAGGTCTGTATCAGGTAGAGAAGTAGACAATGTAGCATACTTTATATAGAGACTTCTCTGGCTCCCATCTTGAACAAATGGATAGGCCAGATATGGAGGAAATGGATAACGAGACAGATATATTTGTATTAAAATGTTCTTTGAGTTCTTTTAACTTTTGCAGTATGAAAAGGTTTTGGTTATAAACTGCCTAATTTTTGTATCACAGTAGAGAATATGTAAGGTATCCCTACAGCATGCTTAGTGTCTTAAATAATTTACAAGTAACTTTAATTTTTAAAGCTATTTTTTATTATTATTCTGCATGTGTATTTTAATTGCATTTATGTTATTGTATTTTTAAACTTTTTATTAGATTCCCTAATGAAACATATAGCAAAACGCACAGGGATCTAGAAGACATGAGAACATGGACGTCGGTTGAATCCTAAATACCATAAATGCAAGGTGCTCCTAGAGGCAGAATCACCTACCTTTATCTCTTATCAGCACCCCACAATCCTGAAAAGCCAGTGCTGATGGTAGGAGACCCCTGTGGGCAAAATGTCATGTGATGGTGAAGCTGCAGTGAAGAAGGGAATTTGGTGGAAAGTGCCTCTCGCGCAAACAGAGATCTTCCCTGGACAAGCAACTGCACTGCCATTTTGTTATATAGGTGTTGCAAGCAGCTATCCAAATAGGGCTGATGTACTCACCATGCCCATAATATATACCATCTCTTAGGAACTCTTTAATTCCAGTTAATTCAACTAATGCTGCAATCCTATCCTAAGCAAGTTTCAAATTTATTCAGTGGAGAGCTTAATACCAGCATAGGACTGCAACGCTATAGCCTGCTTCTATGCATGTTCACCCAACAAGCATGCAACCCCTCCTGTCTAATTCTTTCCCTGCAACCCCCAATAACACTACAATATCACCTTTTGAGTTTTCCCACTCCTGTTCACCATCACTGGTGGCCCCAGTGAAGAAGAGAGATTCATGTCAGATAGGTCCATCAGTGGCTACTGGCCATAGTGAATGAATGGGAACTTTCATATTCAGAGGTAGAAGACTTGCCAAACCCAGTTCAAGGAGGCTACATCAGGGGAAGACCTTGGCATCTGTGCTCTGTGTGTTGACCCTCTAGGTTAACTGCTGGCCACTATGTGAAATAGAATGTTGGGCTAATTGGACCACTGGTCTGATCCACCATGGCTCTTCTTATGTTCTTACGGAAGTTTCAGTACGATGATTATTATAGATCTTAGGGTGAAAGGGGAACAACTGGACACGGTGGTGTCATTTTCAATGGCATTTTCATGTAGAATGTAATGTGACTCCAGTGGTTTGTGGTTCAAACCATCATGCTTTCAGTGTGGCGTAGTGGTTAAGAGTGATGGTTTGGAGTGGTGGTGAATGCCAATCTGGAGAAGCGGGTTTGATTCCCCACTCCTCCACATGAGCAGGGGATGCTAATCTGTTGATCTGGATTGGTTTCCCCACTCCTGCACATAAAGCCAGCTGGGTGACCTTGGGCTAGTCACAGTTCTCTTAGAGTTCTCTCAGCCCCACCTACCTCCCAGGGTGTCTGTTGTAGGGAGGGAAAGGGAAGGTGATTGTAAGCCGGTGTGATTCTTCCTCAAGTGGTAGAGAAAGTCGACATATACGAATCAAATCTTCAGTCAGAGACTTTAACAGACACTCACAGAGTTCTTTATTAATTGTGTTAATAACTTATAGATTCTCAAAAAAGCCAAACCTAAGAACCTTTTGAGGTTCATTACTTGCAACATGGTGTCTTGATTATCCATTTATAGTGTGTGCTTTATCTGGGTGCATAACAGAAGGAGGAAAGATGTAGAAGAAGCAAAAGTGAATCAGGTCAAGCTCCAAATTTTCCACACACACTGACGTTTATTAAATCCTTGCCATGCCTCAGCACTCCCTGATATAATTACAGGTTGTCCTCTCATTGAAACTAACTACTCATCAATTGGGACTAAATGTGTTATCAAACCAGACATAGAAGACACATTAGATCATTCAAGTCTGACCAGAACGGTCAGTCTGTGTTTTACTGCCTTTGTGTTTCCTAAATGATTGAAGTTTTTTTTTTTTCTTCCTGAAGTCAGTCCTGAAATAGAACAATACATTGATGGGGGAAGAGAAAACCAGTTGTTCTATCATCACAGAAAAAATGCAGCCAAGGGGAAGAACGTGAAGCTGCCATTAGAGGCATTAAGAAAGAGAATGGTGAATCAGATCTGAATGCTCCATAACTTCCTTGATTACTTTTCATATCCCTTCTTATGTAGATTAGCTTTTATTGTGCTTTCAATGAGTAACCACTCTGCACATGTTATACCATTATCTGGCAAACCTTGGAGAAAACCTGGAGTTTGTAATAATTTGTCTGTCAGCAGCAGTGTACACATTAAATATCTGTACATGACTTTTAGGACCATAAAAAGGAAAGCCCTGGGAGTCACCTGGGAGTGACAAAAAAATCCTGTTATAATCAGCAACCCAGAAGGTATGTTTCTGCAACTTGGTCAACCACAGCCTTGATAAATGAATAGACGGAGAATTCTCCAGCTTTCTCCAGTAGTTAATTAAAACAACATGGATCAAGCCCTGTTGGCCAAGCTAAATTCTGCCTGCAGCAATACCCTGCCTGCAGCAGCACACCCTCAGGTACAATGTGAGACATAATGAGAACTGTCCTTTAAAAGGAGTGCTACATTATCTCCAAACTTGTGACTGTACGGTAGTTCCAGCCCCAGGTTCTCAACCCCATCTAGAAGCTGGGCAATAACTTAACTTCGAAACAGTTTCAAGGCGGGATCTATCATGAATAGATCCTTTTGAATGATAGAACTTAAGAATAGCCGCCGCCTTCTCCTCCTCCGTCCGTCCGTCATCAATGTCTCGCCTTTCTACTTCCCCCAGGTTCATTGGCATTATATTGAAAGGATCAAATGTACTGCACGAAATAAATATATCACTCCCTGGATAAAACAGCTAAAGACACTTTCTGAGAAGCGGATACTGCATTAACTGCTGTCAAGTAGATGAGTCAATTGCCTGAGAGATGTGGCAACTATTCTCTTCATAGTGTCAAGGCAAAATTAAATTTCATTTCCCATTTTTTAAAGTGAAATGGTAGATGAATAGCCAATGGCTGTTAAATCTAGGGAAAGGAAAGTATCAAATGCTAAGTGTACTGCTGCTGCAATCCCCTTATTCAGTCCCCTGTACTAATCACATAGAAATATTCATCATTGTATGATATGCAGCAGCAGCTGTGAGGGTCTTGTTTCCATACCTGAATATATAGCTACAACTTTCTTCACTGAGAACAGGTATTTTCAAGGTCAAAAACCAGGCCTCAGAGAATTGCTTTCTCTGGCTGATTATCTGAGCCGCATTGTAAAGAAGCTTTGAGGCTGGAAGGCAAATGCTGTTTATAGCACTGGTGGCTGCAATGGGAGTACATGTTATAGTGGAAGAATCGGCAGCCCTGCAGTGAAAAGGGGCCGTCTTCTTGCAATATAATGATGAAATAGAAGGCTTTGGGAAATAAGATTGCAGCCCTGGCAATCTTAGGAAAAGAATCTTAGGAAAAGAGACCTATTAGGTCTAAAGTGCCAGGGAGGAGGTTTAAATCTTTGATCATCAGATTGTTAGCTGATCTAGATCAGTGCATCTCAGGACTTTCAACTACCATAATT
The DNA here is from genome assembly GCF_029931775.1 of Euleptes europaea. Lineage (NCBI taxonomy): Eukaryota > Metazoa > Chordata > Lepidosauria > Squamata > Sphaerodactylidae > Euleptes > Euleptes europaea. Next base: position 60,506,975 of record NC_079319.1, read on the forward strand.
TCTATTATATGTTTCATGTGTCAATTTTTTTCTCTCCCATCCACTGACATCCTTATATTAACTACAGCTGTCAGAATTCTGTTCCATGTTCTCATATATCTTTTTGTTTCAGAACTGGGTACACTACACCATGATTTCTTTGCTTCATTCACAGACTTCCATGCAGCTGTGGGTATTTTTTATTTTTTAAAGGCATATATTCTTTAAAAAATACTCTCTAATAATCCCCCCCCCATGTACTGCATTTGCAAAACCCATGGCTCTATGAATAGAAGTAGAAACTTTGCATCCCAGAAGGAGTTAGTTAGGGTTTCCAACCTCCAGGTACTAGCTGGAGATCTCCTGCTATTACAACTGATCTCCAGCCAATAGAGATCAGTTCCCCTGGAGAAAATGGGCGCTTTGGCAATTGGACTCTATGGCATTGAAGTCCCTCCCCTCCCCAAACCCCGCCCTCCTCAGGCTCTGCCCCCAAAAACCTCCCGCTGGTGGTGAAGAGGGACTTGGCAACTCTACTCACAATGCCATCTTTTTTGGGATGTCCCAGCTCAATTGAAGCCAGCATAGGACCTGTCTGCATTTACTAACATGATACAAGCACTGGATTTTCATTAGGGTCTTCTGAACCCTAACATGTCAGGATTACTGATTACCAATCTCTCAACATAAAAGAATGGAAGGAAGATGAGTCCTAGATGATCAGCAAGTTCAGAGACATATGATTATCTGATTGTTCCTTTGCACAGACTGGATACTTTAGAGTTTTTGAATACATAATAGTTTTATACTCTTCAATGTAAACTGAGAACAAGTTCAGCCACAGGACAGTATAAAACCAAATAAACCATTGAATCATAGAGCTGGAAGAGGACCACCAGGGCCATCCAGTCCAACCCCTTGCACAAAGCAGGAAACTCAAAACTACCTCCCCCCACACTCCCAGCAACCTCTACCCCATGCCCAGAAGATGGCCAAACAAAATGTCCATTGAACATGCGGCATGGGCAGTGAATGCAGCCCCCTCTTTTTAAAGAAAATGTCCCCCAGTATCAAATTTATCTAAGGTGTTGTCCTTAGCCTCTAACCGAGCAGTGAGACCTTGTGTTTCCACCACACACTACAGCTTTTCAGAAATTCTGCTTGTATGAATAAAACTGAATTGTGCAGTTTGTCTAGAGTGGGTTAAGGAACACTGCTTGCCTGCTCAGACCTGGATCCCAAAACTTGTGAAAGAAGGGAAAGGTAGGAAAACATTAAGCCTTCCTTCTGTGTCCTCGTGCTCCCCTCTCCAAACTGATTCAGAGGGTTGATGGCCGCTGGACCCAACATGGGAACTGACAGAACTCAGAATCCCCCCCACCCTTTCACGACTGGAATCGCCATCCATTCATGCTAGAGCAACATAGGATGTAAGCCAGTCCTTCCCATTCACAGCTGGACAAGCAAGGATGAAATAGGTATTCATGGTATTCTCATCAATTGGTACCTCTCCTGTGACAAGGAGATAGACTCCAGTTTGTGTTATATACTCATTCTTTTTCTTTAAAAATTGATCTGCTGGAATGTAACGATATACTCAAGAATCCACTAATCATTCTGGCTTCCTTCCGATAATGTGATCAGAATATGTATCTGTGGGATTCTGTGTGACTCTTCCGACCTTAAATCAGGTTCTCTCTAGTCACACTCTTCCAACTTCTTATAGTAGATACAGCTTCAACGGCACAGAAGAAATTAATTTCCCCCTTGTTTCTATTGCCCTGTTTATATGTCAATTATTAAAAAGATGACAATTTGCTTTTTTTCCATTGTGCTAGATGTACAGGTCACATTCATTTATGAATTCAATGTGATTCTTTCAGTGTGCAAGCTGGGATGAACGGCATTTTCGGGAACATGATGAGAGAGTTTGAGACTGGCACTGCCTATTACATTTTTATCCTGGCACTTCCTCTGAGAAGCTAAGATTTGTAAACATGGTCCTCTCCTCCTCCCTAGTTCTCCCCTCCACAAACTTGTGAGATAGATGAGGCTAAAAGAATATAACTGACCCATTGCCAAGGGCTCAAACAGACAAAGCATAAATCCCTTGTTTAATTATGCACATAGTGCTATGTAGTGGTTAGACTAGGATCTGGGGGACCCAGCTTTGGGTCCCAGTCTACCCAAGCTTGCTGGGTATCCTTGAGCCAGTAGTGCACTCTCAGCCTAACCTACCTCACAGAGTTGTTGTGAGGATAAAATGAAGGTAAGGAGAATAATTAGGGTTGCCAACCTCCAGGTACTAGATGGAGATCTCCTGCTATTACAACTGATCTTCAGCTGATAGAGATCAGTTCACCTGGAGAAAATGGCCACTTTGGCAATTGGCCTCTACGGCATTGAAGTCCCTCTCCTCCCCAAACCCTACCCTCCTCGGGCTCCACCCCAAAAACCTCCTGCTGGTGGTGAAGAGGGACCTGGCAACCCTAAGAACAGTTGAAGCTGCTTTGGTTTCCCAGTGATGAGAAAGATAGGATAAAGAAGAAGTAAATAAATAAACCAGAAAATTGCCATTGGGCGATCAAGGAAAGGGGCCTAACCCTTCAGCTTCCACTCAGTTTCACTACTTGAAACCATATTCCCTGTGCTATTAATATTATGTTAAAGGAGAAAAGATATAATATGCATTTTTCTTTCAGAACAATAACAACAATGTAAGAGGCCTGGCTTCAAATAGCAAAACCAAGTATAGTTAAAACTATCTCCCCTCCCTGGATGGCACTAAGGCCAAAGTTACAGGAGACTGCAATTGGTACTTTATGGACATAATGAGATGTGTTGTCTTTTCTTCTCTGACTCAGCTCCCTAATTGGAGCTCTAATCACACTGACTTTCAATCTGCTCTAATCAGGAAACCAAGCAGGATCAAATCTAAGGCAGGAGCTAGAAAGGTTGGTGCATGTAGCAGGGAGGTCACCAGACAAGACCTGAACTGTGGGATCAGGGTCAAGCAGATGTACAGCAAAGAAACAAAGCAGAAGCCCAAAGCAGTCCGTCAGCTTGCTGTGAAATATAAGTGTTAATTACTTCTCCCTGTATTTTCCCAGGAGGTCACGTATTGACTGAATAAGTCCATGAATTCATGGCAGCCGTATTAGTACCAGCAGGACATTGAGTAATTTGGGGGCAAATCCTCAGAGATTTTTTGAGCATTTAAAGCCATTCTCAGAATGACCCCCTTTCTTAGGAGGTGATCTGCTAACAATTAGCTGATGCTGACTGGTGAGCTATCTTTGGTGATGACGCTCTGCTAGAAGAATCAGTACAAACTTCACAGGGCCACAGGAACTTTCCTGCTAAATTTTCCTGCTAAAGATGAAGTGATTTTTTGAAATCCCATATATGTAATGGATTGATCAGTAAGTCTGCACATGAGAGACTCAAAGCCAAAGATGTGCTCAGTTATAAAGCACACTGGTCAGTGTGGGTCAACCGTGTCAGTAATGTCTAGGAGTTCCATGTCCCAAGCTTCCTACTTTTTATTTGGGATGCCAAGGTTCAGATTGTCTCCTAATCACTAAATGACAATATGTCACTGATTTATTGACTAATTGGATCAACAGATAATAGAGCCCTGCTGGAATTTGCTAGTGGAGGAATTAGTTTTAAAGTAGATTCTACCCTTTGTTGCTCTCATTAATTCTGGGTATACCTGGTTAGCAAGGTTTTACTGCTTACAACTTAGCCATTTTGCAAAGGAGCTCAGCATAGAGGTCACCAAAAAACCAGGAATGTGTTTGGAAAAACAAGGGAATGGGTTTAATATGGTCTCTGAAAGTAGAATGAGGCTGTATTATTCATCTGAGTCGATTTGCTTGAAGGTGGAGTGAGAGACCAAAACAGCCCTGGAAAGGTACCCCAAACCACAATCCTAGCCTCCTTGGTTGGAGAAAGGGGACATGACACTGACCCTCCAACCACTAGATCACACCGCCCAATAACCTTTCCCTCTCAGTTTTGTTCTTCTCTCTTTTACACATAAAGCCTTTTAACTATAGCAGTCAGACAGTGATTCAAGACCTCTACCAGGAGATTTGGATAGAGAGATATAAAGCTGGGTGTCATGAACATACTGATGGCATCCAGTTTCAAAACTATTAATGACTTCTCCCAAGGGCTTTACATAAAGCATGGTGAATAGCATGGTGCATAACACTTCACCCTGTGGAACCCCACAGGACAAATCCCACACTGATAACTGATCTCCAGAGCCTGGTCCATTAGTAATGATTCTAACCAATCCAAAAAACAACCTCTGATATCTACTTCTGACTCCAAAGTTTCAGCAAGATACCATGGTCTTCTGTGTCAAAGGCAGCAGATAAATCCAGAAAAAAATTGGCATTTCTCCCCACCCCTTTCCTTTCAGATTGCTCAGTTTTTGTTGTTGTTGTTCTTAAAATGCTTTTTTATGTGGCAATTGGGTTTGGAGGGGGGATTTTCTCTCACAGTAAGCACCACAAGTAAGCCAATTACAAAGCAGCATTTAAAGGGGCAGGGTCTTGATTTGATCTTGGAGACTGCTGGTGCATGCCATAGATTCCCAACAGGAAGGTGTGGGTCCAGCAAGCAACGAACCTTAGGTAAAGCTCCCATGCATAAACGACCTCAACGAGGTAGGTGAACTATAGAGAACAGAAATTAAAGAAACTATCTTCAGCACACCATGGCTATTGTGAGGACAAAGGAAGGATACATTAATTCATACTGAGCACTTTTGACAGAGCAAGAAAGAAGCCAGTATAAATAGTAACATACTTTTCTACAAGGTGCATTTGCTGGCAAATTAATGCATGTTGTGGAAACAAGCCAGAGCACACTCTTCTGACCAGTATTTATCATCTCACTGATCTCTGTGTCATCACCATCCACAAAGTCAGCAATGATTTCATATTTCTACTGTTTAGTCAGCAGTTCTCAAAATATCTCATGTATTCTCCAAATACAACGAACTGTTGTTTTTCCATGTGAATGAAAAAAATGTAGCTACCAAATTTCTTGCAAGTTATACGTTTTTAAACACAGAAGTTGAAAAACACTATTGATGAATATTTGAACTTTTAAAAAGGCTATTTTTTCCCTTACATCTAAGATTTGCGTAGTATTGGCTGAGAAATAATTGTCACTTTTCAGCTGAACATCTTAATAGTAAGTTTTCTGTTCCTTGCTATCCAAAGAATCTGTCTTCTTCAGATTTGTGGGGCTGAACATTTAATCTATCTAGTCTTTAAACAAATTCAGTTACAATGTCAATGATGACCCAATAGTCAAATATTGAGAATTCATATAAAATAGTACCTTCAATAGGCCATCCCATTAATCTTGTCTTTCAGAAGTATTACTCTCAGTAATTCAGAGATGAGAGAGCCATCTACTGAGTGAAATACAGAATTATTTGCATATCCCTGGTGGGTTATCTATTATTAAACCTTCCTATTTCTCCATATAGAAACTATCAACACAAGACTAAGGGATCCTATCAATTACCTTGAGAACATACAAGAGAAACTGAGACCTGGGACATTCTGTTCTTATTCCAGCATTGACTGCAATGCACATAATCAAGAAAAAAAATGTGTTTTGCATACTGCAGTGACTCCTGATGGCAAAATGCCATCCATATGTTTCATGCCAATTTCAGGGAGGGGGAAAGGGAATGGTTAAAGCTTTGGCAAAAGTATCTCCTCTCTTCTCCTCATGAGATGGGTGTTTTACGCATGGTCGCTTAATCCTCCTCTATTCCCTGTTTCAGCCAGGATCAAATTTTTGGGCATACACGTTACCTCATTCTTTGGAAACTCAACGCTGCTTCAATGCAAAATGAGCCCAGCTTTTCCCATTCCTTTTCTTGCCCGAATCAAACCATGCATCCTAGCTCATTTCGGAGTCACTGAGTGAGCATACACCTTTCTCGAGTTGAGCTTCGCCCCACCCTTTTCCAAACCCCTCTTCAAGGCAGCTTGCTGATAGCCCATCAGGGGAAGCACAAAAGATTGGCTTCTCTCACAGCCAATCACGAAGCAGTGTGTAAAGAGGCAGGGATTCAAGTGCTTCCTGCTACCTCAGAGCTCTTTCTGAGGAAAAGAAAGGCTTTTTTAAAAATGAGGCTTGGATTCCCCCCCCCCCCTTCTTTCAGATTGATCCGTTTTTTGTTTTTTGCTCTTAAAATGCTTTTTTATTGTGCAGTTGGGTTTGGGGGCAAAGGCAATCTCTCAGGGTGAGTACTGCGAAGTCAGCCAATTACAGAGGAGCATTTAAAAGGGCGGGACTTGATTTGAACTTGGGAGACTGCTTTTCTGTCTTCATGCGCCCCATTAGCACACAGTTTCGTCCCTGATCATTCCAGCCAATGCAGACAGTTTTCCCCAACCTGGGTTGCTTTGATCCTGGCTGAAACGGGGAATAAAGAAGGGTGAAGCGAGCATGCATAAATGACCTTACTGTTTCATCCCTGATTATAACAATATTTCAATGGCCTTAGAAACTATATAGGAGATAGGGAGGGAGGTAAGAATTTATTGTATATGGCCAAAGGCTTTACAATATAATGAAGTCCAAGTGGTGATAAATAGAACGACAATAAAAGTAAAATTGAAAGTGATGTTAAAATTTCTGGGGGTGAAATATGACATAAGTTGTAGTGCATTAAATGTTGAGCAAAATTTTTGCATGGATTTTCTTAGTAGCCAGTACTTATAAAGAGATCATATAAGTGACATGCCGGTTTTATTCAGAAAGAAGATAGATTATGTAATCTACTATTAAGCATGAAGCTAGCCTGGTTAAAAATCTGCAAGAAACTTTGACCTGGGAGCTGAATAAAAATGGCAACACGGGATGTATTGGGGGATGTCCCTCAGTTCCAGAGTGCTGCAAATACATTATCTCTGAGAGGCTGGTTTTTGCAAATAGCGGCCAGCTAACACGGCAGTTGCCATTGTTTGAAATCAGATGGCCGTAAAGGCTTCTCTAAGTTTATGAAAGGTGATGCCAGACAAGTAGTGCCAGCGTGGTGTAGTGGTTAAGAGCAGTGGTTTGGAGCGGTGGACTTTGATCTGGAGAACAGAGTTTGATTCCCCACTCCTCCACATGAATGGCAGAGGCTAATCTGGTGAACCGGGTTGGTTTCCCCACTCCTACACATAAGGCCAGCTGCTTGACCTTGGGCTAGTCACAGCTCTCTCAGCCCAACCTACCTCACAGGGTGTCTGTTGTGGGGAGGGGAAGGTGATTGTAAGCCGGTTTGATTCTTCCTTAAGTGGTAGAGAAAGTTAGCACAGAAAAACCAGCTCTTCTCCTCCTTCTTCTTCGACTCCTTCTCCACCCTGATGTGGTCCTGTCTGAGCGGTTAAAACCTTGGAGAAAACCTGGAGTTTGTAATAATTTGTCAGCAGCAGTGTACACATTAAATATCTGTACATGAGTTTTGGAACCATAAAAGAAAGGCCCTGGGAGTGACAAAAAATCCTATTATAATCAGCAACCCAGAAGGTATGTTTCTGCAACTTGGTCAACCACAGCCTTGATAAATGAATAGACGGAGAATTCTCCAGCTTTCTCCAGTAGTTAATTAAAACAACATGGATCAAGCCCTGTTGGCCAAGCTAAATTCTGCCTACAGCAATACCCTTTCTGCAGCAGCACACCCTCAGGTACACAGCATCCGCGAGACATAATGAGAACTGTCCTTTAAAAGGAGTGCTATATTATCTCCAAACTTGTGACTGTACTGTAGTTCCAGCCCCAGGTTCTCAACCCCATCTAGAAGTTGGGCAATAACTTAACTTCGAAACAGTTTCAAGGCAGGATCTATCATGAAACTACCTTTTGAATGAAAGAAGTTAAGAATAGCCCCAGTCGTTCTTGCATGTAAAACCAGATAGGACTTCGAGGAAAGGGTTGCAGAAAATGTTACCCCAAGGTACCTGAAACTGCTACACTGAGCTATAGTATATTATCTATATGACACTGGAATTTATGAGACTTCTTTCCAAAGGCCATCACCTTAGTCTTTTTTTTTTTTTGCCATCAAGTTGAGCAGTTGATGTATAACAATTCTTTTTTGCTGAAGTTGCTAAGCCTATGCAACATCCTCATGATGCTAACTCGAGTAAGAGACAATGGACTATGTCATCAGCAAACAGGAGAATAGATACTTTCGGTTGACCAAGTGAAGGTGAAAAGAGCTCTGGCCCTGAAATTCTCACCACTTTATTTTTATCAAGAATAGTAACCATTAGTTGATGTTTGTAACAGCCAGCTTGGACCAAAGCTGGCTCCTATCCACTGAGTCAAACATAGATTTTAAGTCCGCAAAAGCTGCAAAGAGATGTTTAGTAGGGCCCTTTACACATTTTGAGCCAAAGTGGTATAGAATCAGACAGTAGTCAGATGTACTTTGTCCTTTCTAAAGTCCATTTGCTCTGAGCAGATAGCATGACTGGAGATTTCCCAGTCCTCCAGTTAATCCAGGAGATATTGGCTGTACATTTTGGAAGCTATATCCAGCAGGCTAACTGGGTGATAGTTGCTGGGGACCTGCTTGTTACCATTTTTAAATATGGAGACTAGGGTTGCCAGCTCCAGGTTGGGAAATACCTGGAGATTTTGAAGGTGGAGCCTGAGGAGGGCAGGGTTTGGAGAGGGACTCCAATGCCATAGAGTCCTATTGCAAAAGCAGCCATTTTCTCCAAGGGGAACTGATCTCTGTCACCTGGAGATCAATTGTAATAGCAGGAGATCTCCAGCCACCACCTGGAGGTTGGCAACCTAATTGAGACCAAAGTATTACACTTCCACTCTATGGAGAACAACCCCTGTTGTGTTGATCTGCGTAAACAGCTTTGCCAAGACGGGAACCTACCGATCAGGGAAATATTTAAATACCTCAGGGAGCAATCATAAGCTGCGCTGGTGCCTTACCAGAATAAAGAGAGACAATCTTTGATCTCGGATATGGGAAATTGATATTGGGGCAAGGCTACTAAATCCATAAGAACAGCCTATTAAGTGGCTCCCTATATGGGTGGTATAAAATTATTATACAGTCATCTGAATTGGATACCAGAAACACCACTTTTGGTGATTTTGCATCATGTCCCTTTTCTCTATGATTGATGCATTTATTACATTTCAGATATTAAAATGCTGTAGCCGGCTCAAGGTTGACTCAGCCTTCCATCCTTCCAAGGTCAGTGAAATGAGTACCCAGCTTGCTGGGGGTAAAGGGAAGGTGACTGGGGAAGGCACTGGCAAACCACCCCGCAAAACAAAAGTCTGCCTTGGAAACTTCGGGATGTGATGTCACCCCATGGGTCAGGAATGACCCGGTGCTTGCACAGGGGACCTTTACCTTTTTTTATAGATATAGCTTTTGGCATCAAACATCGCATTCAAACAGGTCTCAAAGGGGAGAACTGAAATGAAAATTATTGCATGCTTGAAATGTTACCTCTCCCAACTCCTCAGAAGTCACAAATTGTGGCAAAATGGCACACATGAAGAGAAGTAAAAGAACTCATGTGCGATCATCAACATTTCAAACTTTAATAATATTTAATAATATGCCATCTTGTGGTCTGGTAGCATAATATGAACGATGGTCACATCCTAATTGGTATCTACTTGCTCCTGTTTTAACATTGCATTGGAATTGCAGATTTTTTTTCATATGCTCAACTTATTCTTGCTTTTTTTTAGAAGCCAATCCACTAGCATCAAAATCGTGTTGAGCATATGGTTCCACACATCTTCCCTCCCTCTGTATTTTTCCAGTTGCTCTGTCAGTTTACTTTCTTACAGATGTACCTTAAAAACCAGAATTTTTGAGCAAGGGTGCATCTTTTTTTCTTTTCTTTTTTTCTGCAGCACATAAGGTAGAAGGGGGGGGGGGAGGATTGGCATTGCCCCTGATGAAGAATGGACCCTATGCAATGTTCAGCCCAATATTTTGATGTGTGGAGCTGCAAACTGGTCTTTAGAAGTGTTCCTGTCAACAAACAGCAGGCAAACAGAGAGAAGTCTATTGTTCCCAGATCTAGTGAATTGCTTCCAAGTGGCCAGTGCTTAATACTTGAAAGCCTTATGTAAATGTCTCTAGCAGGCTGAAAGTGATGAATCAGGTTCTGAAATATTCCCCCACAGAATCAAAAGCCATAACAAATACCCACAAACCACATAAAATCAACTTCACACACACACACACACACACACACACACACACACACTCAAACACATTGTAAAGTGGGTTGATGGGTATCAAAGCATGGGCACATCTTACAAAGATATATCACTATCAGGATTTTTTTTTAAAAAATCAAGGATTTGCCTACACAAGGGGGGGTCCTTCTTTCCATGGGGGCGGAAGGGGGGTCTTGGTCATATCAAGAGAGCCAGGAACGAAGGCAAAGAATGAAAGCAGCTAGAAGGAGCAAAGAGTGCTGATGTACCTTCTGAAAGTACAAGAATCAGGGCAGAGAAAGAAAAAGGAATAAAAATTCCTCATTACTGAGGTGTGGGGAAAGACACCATCGGGTGGGGTTGTCCCACAGCCATGGTCCAGTCAGTAGAAAGTGGGTAGGGTTGCCAGGTCCCTTTTCATCACCAGTGGGAGGTTTTTGAAGCGGAGCCTGAGGAGGGTGGGGTTTGGGGAGGGGAAGAGCTTCAATGCCATAGAGTCCAATTGCCAAAGCAACCATTTTCTCCAGGTGAACTAACCTCTATTGACTGGAGATCAGTTGTAATAGCAGGAGATCTTCTGCTAGTACCTGGAGATTGTGCAATCTTAAGAAAAAAATCTCAGTACACTGCCACAACTTTCCTTTCAAATATATTTCTCTCTCTTTTTCTTTTCTTTCCAAAGTTTCTTAACTTGTCTTAACAATTTATACAACAACAAGGTTATAAGTTCCAATACAGTTTAACTTCACTATACAGTTACTTCATTACACTTAATACCTTCTCAGAATCTTTAACATAAATGAGTACTCCTCGGGAACAATGAAATGCCGGCAGCTAAGTCCTTACTCGCAAGTAAGCAATATAAAGACAATGTTGTGAGGAACGCTGTACTCCGCACCACTTCCGCGGTCAGGTGATGTGGACTGGTCCAATCACAATGATGCAATCTCGTTCCTGCCGGTGTTTCTCTTTTGGCTGTAAAAAGCTGTGTATTTTGAATGTGGATCCATGAGATTCAGGTTCCAGTCTCCACTTTTCCTCCTTCCACCCCTTGCACCTCCGTTCCAACTTACCTTTTAGCCAGTTCCTGCGCATCAAAAGAAATTCCACCAGAGATGAAGACTTCTTCAGAGCTGCCAATTCGTTGGCGGCCAATTTTCGCAGAAGAGGATATCCACTTGGCATCATTCAAAGTGCGCTTGATAGAACCCGTTCTAGATCCAGATCAGAACTGCTGCACCAATCTTCCTCGTCATCTACTCATGGCTCCTCTGCACCCAGAGTAGTAGCTTCCTTACAGTACTCACATCTATCTTTTGACATCAAACGTATTTTGATGCGCCATTGGCATTTGTTACAGGATATTCCTGGATGCAAAGAACCCCCTATTTTGGGGATGAGGAAAACTCGTTCCATACGTGACATCTTAATTAAAACAGATTCTTTACCATCTACCTCTACAATGTCTCCGGGACACCACAAGTGTGGTCATTGCTCCATGTGCCCCTATAGTTTACCCATCAAAGATGTACATTCTAACAGTTCTAAGTTTTCTTACACTCTCAAGCAATTTAGCAACTGCGGCACGGCCATGTCTGTTTACGCGGTCCTCTGTCCGTGCCGTTTGATGTACATCGGTTGTTCATCTCGTCCTGTCCGCCTTAGGATCGGTGAGCACCGAAAGCGCATCAGGGCGCGTAATTTAGAGGCACCGCTTGTCCAACATTTCATTAATGCTCATCATTTGGACACTGATATTCTATTTTTTGTTTTATGGCAATTTAAACCTAAACTATTTCATCTTCAGGATGCCAAAAAACTTTTATTGCAACAAGAAGCTCGTCTAATCTATGCCTTTCGGACCCTTACCCCCCTGGGTCTCAATAATGAGTTTGATTTGTCCTGCTTTATCTAAAACTGCACCATCTTACTTATAATTGTACCATCTCTTTAAATATGCACCTTCTGCTATCAGACTGCTATAAAAACGCCCCACTTCCTGTTTGCAGTACCGCTCACATGAGGATACATGCGCTTTTGAATTCCACATAGACGCATTCCCTAGGTACAGCTTATAACCTTTTGTTGTATCTGTTATGTCCTTTTATATAATTTATATTGCAATAATGTTTTCAGCATGCCATATATAAGATGTTATTTATTTCACAGCTGACGGTCATTTGAACCCTCCTTTTAGCCTACGGGCTGATTAATGCCAACAACATTGGAGCTGAAGAAAGCCTTTGAAACGTGATTTACGACTAGCCACGCGTTCTCCTTTTATGTTGGTTCCTTGGCTGCACTTCTTGGATTTTCTTATCTCTTACTTCTGGACTATTGATGTTTGACCTTATGTTTTGGACTGGATATTCCTGTACCCGTTGTGGATTGTATTTAGTCTAGAGCACTAATTTGTGCCACAGATTTGCTTGCTCTACTGCATGATGTAATGCTTTTCATTTCATTTCATTTATCATTATGCTTGTTGACTTTATGCCTATAAATATTGTCTACACATTCAGAAGTGCTTATATGATTTTTTGTATAGTTTGCATGTTCATTGTTTGCATCATTATTTTGCATTTTTTACCCAGTGTGGTGTTATACTCTTGAGCCCTCGTGCAACCTCCAGATAGTAGCTGGAGATCTCCTGCTATTACAACTGATCTCCAGCCAATAGAGATCAGTTTGCCAGGAGAAAATGGCCGCTTTGGCAATTGGACTCTATGGCACTGAAGTCCCTCCCCTCCCCAAACTCTGCCCTCCTCAGGCTCCAACCCAAAAATCTCCTGCTGGTGGCAAAGAGGTACCTGGCAACCCTTATCTCCAGTTGAACTTGTTGCTGAGGCTTCTGCTGGGCTGCAGAAGTTGTTGCAGCAGCTGCCATGTTTACATAGGGTTGCCAGCTCCAGGTTGAGAACTACCTGGAGATTTTGGGAGTGGAGCCTGAAGAGGGCAGGGTTTGGAGAGGGGAGGGACTTCAATGCCATAGAGTCCAATAGCCAAAGCAGCCATTTTCTCCGGGGGAACTGATCTGTATCCAGCCACCACCTGGAGGCTGGCAACCTTACGTTTACAGAAGTGTCTTCCACTTCCTGCTGGGGTCTCCTGAGCCCTCGGTCTCTCCGTTTGCATTGCTTGGGAAAGTGCTCCAAATAGTGCGTCAGGCTGACCTGAGTGTTTCTTGATTTGCTTTTTTACTTTCAGACAGGCCAGCTGTGTCACAGAGCCATGAGCCTTCCAGAAATAGCATGGCACCTGAAACAATGATGCATCACTATTGCCCTTAATCTCTTTGTTTACCAAACAAACAAACAAAAATAACCATGGTGTTTTGGCCACCCAAATAGGCCTCCCAAATATATCCATGGTTTTACCAACCAAAACAGATCCCCCATGCAGTTACTAGCTTAGACAGGGAAAAAAGGCACTCTTTTGCAGGTCTTTTTTCTTTCTTTCCAAAGATAATAAGAGAACTGGGGAGTTGGTTTCGACTGGTGAAGTCACATGGGGATTGAACAATTAAATTATCCCCCAACTATACTATTTATGATTTACTGATTGATTGATCATATTTATATCCTGCCTTCCCACCACCACCACCAAAGCAGGGCTCAGGGTGGCTCACATCATGATAATACATTTCCACAATAATTCATAAACAATGTGCACACAACAGTAAAAATTTAGAGTCCTTCAGAGGCCAATGAAACTAATAAAAAGGACCTAAAAACAACAATGGTGCCTAAAAACTAAATTAATGATGATGATGATGATGCTTTTATTTATACCCCAGCGAACCAGGCTCAGGACATCTGAGATAAATACAAACTACAAATTAAAACAATCTACCCAATCTGAACAGCACTATAATACACTTATACAGATGACACCTAAATACTTCACCTCGGAAGGATGTCATAACAGAAGATGGCTGCATATTGGTGCCTATCATTCACTTTGATCTGTGTGGGAAAAGAAAGGATGGTGATGGAGAGATACAGGGACAGTCACGTAATATCAGTCAATATGAGATTTCTTCCATTATTTTCAATGCATTCCTTCTTCTGTTTGTGTTTCTTGTTGGCTGATGCATAGTGGGTCAAAGAGCACTGCCTCCATCTTACTTCTTTGCACTTCTGGAAGCTGTAGGAGCTTTTGACCCTCGATGCGTATCTGGGTTTGGCTCCAAACCATCTTTTGGTTTGGAAGCAGTGAAGGTCACTTGAGTTTCAAAGGTTACTTATGCTCAAGTCTCTCCTTGAACATCCCACAAATTTTATTTTTTTGACCTAAATGAGTCATTCTGATCTCTGACATTTGAAATTATGATGTCGATTAAGTATCACATAGAATCTCAGAAGATATTTACATCTAGTAGCCAGAACAGTGAGTAATGTGTAAGTGTGACTTGGGGTTAAATATGAAGCTGCAACCCTTACCAGCAAACATCTGGGATGGCTTGTTTACAACTGAGTTTATTCATTGGTGAGACATTAACTTGGAAGCATTGAATTTATGACACTTTAGGAATGAATAAAACTGTTCACAGGAGACTGAAAGTATAAATTGTACTCCACAAGGAAATAAATCCAACCTGTTTCTGTCTTTAAATACTAGAATGCTGCAAGACAAATTAGAGGTCAATCACTGTGATCCAACCAGAGATTTCTCACTTGGCTGAATTTTTGCCAGTTTAAGAGAAAATGACCAATCTCATTATTTTATAGACATATTTAATGTTGTGAACACATGAACACATGAAGCTGCCTTATACTGAATCAGATCCTTGGTCCATCAAAGTCAGTATTGTCTACTCAGACCGGCAGCGCCTCACCAGGGTCTCAGGCAGGGGTCTTTCACCCCTTATATGCCTAGTCCCTTTAACTGGAGATTATGGGGATTGAACCTGGGACCATCTGCATTCCAAGCAGATGCTCTACCACTGAGCTACCATGTCTTTATTTACAACCTTCCTTTTTTTCATTTTACAATGAATTTTTTTTAAAAAAAACCACACTAAATCCCATCCAAGTTTCAGTTTATGTTTATCCCTCCTCCATTATGCAGAACACAGCAGCTATGATACCAAAGCTATGAACACAACAGATGATATCACATAAGCGACTGCTGGGCAAGCAGCAGCAGGAGCGCTTTTGTACCCATGTGCCTCACAGAATTGGAGGCACGAAACATTGAAGTTGGGGAAGAAGGAGGGGATGCCTTGTGCAGTGCAGCCAATGAGGGGGGCAGATAATGGGAGGCTATTTAAAGCCGTTCCCTCTTCATTTGGTGTGCTTTTGTGCTGTGGGGAGGGGCAGAGCAGGAATTTGGGGGGCCCTATCTGACAATGGACATGTTTTCACCTGATTCACATTTGTTGTGGGGTTGAATTATGCCAGAGGTCCCCAGCGTGATGCCCGTTGGTGCCATGGTGCGCACCAACACCTTTTCTGGGACCTGCCAAATGTTTTTAGGAAGTGGGTGGGACCAGGTAGGACTTTTGCCCATCAAGGCTTCTGATTGACTATTGGAAATTTGATTGGCTGTGCAAATTTTTCAACATGTTGCTTTGGCAGCCGCTGCCACAACAACATAAGGATCTACACTTTGTTACTGAAGTTTTGCTGTGGCAATCATCTTGTGGCAACTAGGGCTGTCAAAAAAAAATTCGGTACAGTTCGGATTCGGCCGAATTTGACCCTTGTGGGTTCGGTACGTGCCGAAGTCCAAACTCCCCCGCTTCGGATCCCCGGTAATTCGGGGGGATCCGGAGTTCGGGGGAAAATTCGGCCCCAGCGCGCCTTCAGAGGGATTCCCTGAAGGCGCGCGGGGGCCCTTTAAACTGATCTGAGCCTCCCAGCTGGGAGGCGCAGGTCAGTTTAAAGGGCAGCCCGCGCCTCTCCAGCGGAGCCCGCTGAAGGGGGGCGGGCTGCCCTTTAAACTCATCTGTGCCTCCCGGCCGGGAGGCGCAGATGAGTTTAAATGACAGCCCGCGCCTCTCCAGCGGAGCCCGCTGAAGGGGGGCGGGCTGTCGTTTAAACTCATCTGTGCCTCCCGGCCGGGAGGCGCAGATGAGTTTAAAGGGCAGCCCGCCCCCCTTCAGCGGGCTCCGCTGGAGAGGCGCGGGCTGTCATTTAAACTCATCTGCGCCTCCCAGCTGGGAGGCTCAGATGAGTTTAAAGGGCAGCCCGCCCCCCTTCAGCGTCATGTTTCTGAGTCATGTCAGAATTCCAAATGTGCCCACAGGCTCATAACGTTCAGGGACCCCTGCCTGATCTCAAGGGCTTGGTGAGTCTCTAAATGGGATTGGTGGGATTTGTGCAGGGGGGTGCTTGTTGTTTAATTATTGGCAAGCATCCCAGGATTGGGGGGGGTCCAAACTGACCACTGATAGCAACATTGGTCCCAGAAGTCTGGGAGTGTGTAATAGTGCTGGACATCAACACTTGAAGCCTTGCACTGTCCGATTGGCGGGGGGGGGGGAGGATTAATGGACAAGAACTTTCTGCACAAGATTAGTGCAGGCAAAGAAAAGCAACATATGTCCTTTGGCCATGCTGAGCTTAGAGCCAGGGTGGATTTGCCAAACACTGGAATACCCAGTGGGGCAGCCTCATAGGAAACTCTCACAATTAATTTTTTGGAAGAAATGCTGTCCCAAGGGATTGGTGACCCTGAGGAATGACTGGGAGGGGGGGGGGGCTTCAGTGGAAAGGAGGAATAAAATCAAAACAGGTTTTTAAAAATAGAAATATTGGGGCTCTGAAATTTGGTGACATTTGTTATGGTATCAGGAAAAAAATCCTATACCTACAGGATAATTTTACTGGGAGGTTTTTATATAATAAAAGTGGGGGACCTGCAAGGACTTGCCGGGTCATCACATTTTCCTCTCCCTCAATATTTCCTCTTTCTCTTTCTTGAAAGCTCTTTCCCCCTTTCTCTGTTTCCTTCTCTCCTTCCCATCCACCAGCTAATCTACCTTTATCTGCCCCCCTTCAGCTTTCCCTCCTTCCCTTGCTCTGGCAGTCTCTCCCCGGGACAAGTCTGGATCAGTTGTGCACTGCCAATCCAGCCAATGGGCTCTGCTGAGTTGCTTGGTGCTGGCTGGGATGGGCCCAGCTGCACAGTGAGAAGCCTGCAAGGCATTGTGGGGAACACCGACACTATTTTTTCCCCTCCTGACAGCCCCCATATCCTCAACTTTCCCTTTCCTTCTCTACTACCTACCCACCAACCTCACCTATCTTTTATCTGCCTCCCACCATGAGCTATATTTATTATTTATTTACCTCATTTATACCCCACCTTTCTCCCCAATGGGAACCCAAAACAACTTACATCATTCTCCCCGCCTTCATTTTATCCTCATACCATCCTTGTGGTGTAGGTTAGGCAGAGATTGTATAATTGGTCTAAGGTCACCCTGTGAGCTTCTACAGTAGAGTGAGGATTTGAACCTGGAATTCCCAGATCCTAGCCTGAAACTCGAACTAATATACCACAAAGGCTTTCATTGGGGTTTGCTCTTAAACAGTAGCAAGCAGCTACTGGGGTTGCTGCCAGACTTGGTCCCAATGAGTCTTCCCTCAAAGTGCCAAAACAGCCCTGGAAAGAGCCCTGCCCTCTTCCCCTACCTTTTACTGACAGAAGGCTTGAAGGCTTGCAATACTGTTGTGGTTGCATAGCAATGACCATTGAAGACATTCCTTTCTTAAAACTTCAGGTGTTGCTTCTATTATTTTTTGGTTTATTTTAACCTTAATGTATTTTTTTTTTAAGTTTTCAGATTTTTCTGCAGACCTGGGCCTTTTCGCAGGTTTGTAGAAAGATCTATATTGTCTGTCCATGGCCCCAATATTTGGATTTAAGTATCCACAGATGAGGCCATGTTGAGAATTAAATGTATTGATTGGTGTTCGTGCTACCTAGCATTAACAGAATGACAATAGCATAAATGGACTTTCATGTCGCCCTGTTCTGCTCCAACCTGCTGTGCCTCCTGAAATCACATCCACAGGGTTGGTGGGCCACTGGGAACAATGTGGGATAGGGAAATTGACAAAAATCACACACCTCTTTTACTGTTCACAGAAGTGTCTTTTGTAAAATGAATAGAAAGCATGCCAAGAATAATGTATTCAAATCAACTGAAGGTTTTTGTGTGTCATAATTTGACAGGGGCAAGACGAGCATTCATAACATATGTAGGTTACAGAGTCTAACAGTGCCATCTTTGGGGCCCCTGAATTTGGTGGCAAGATCGCATACTGATGTTTTAAATAAATGAATAAAATCCTAAGCAGAAGTACACCTGCATTTTTGTATCCATTTACTTACTATATTGATAGTCCTTTCTCACTGAGACTCAAAAACAGATTACACCGTGTAAATCAATACAATCAGTATGAAGAGACCTAATAATCAAAGAAATCTGAATAAGCATAACATAGAAAAATGTAGAAAACAATTTAGTAACATTAGGGTAACATGTGCAGCAAACATATAACACAATATATACATAGTGGTATAGTCTGCAGTCCCTTTCCCTTTATAAAGCACCTTTCTAAACCATCCTGTAATTATTATTTTTTTGCCGTCAAGTCACGGCTAACTTATGGTGACCCCATAGGGCTTTCAAGGCAAGCAATGTTCAGAGGTGTTTTGTCATTGCCTGCCTCGGCCTCACACTCCAGTATTTCTTGGAGGTCTCCCATCCAAATACTTGCCAGGGTCAAGGCTGAAAGTTTGTGACTGGTTCAAGGTCACCCAGTGAGTTCCCGTGACCGAGTGGGGATTCGAACCTGAGTTTCCCAGCTCCTAGTCCAACACTTTAACCACTACACCACACTGGTTATAGTATAATCCTGTTATCTTTACAGAAAAGCCCCCCCCCCCGAACAACTCCAGTTTTCATAGCTTGCAGAATGCCAGAGGTGTGGGAGCCCCGCAGACCTCCCCAGGCAGGTCATTCCACAAAGTAGGGACCACAACAGAGAAAGTGTGTGTACAGGTGGTTTTTTATCTTTCCCATTTTCAGGGTGGCACATGCAGAAGGCCTTGACAAGTCCCATACTGATGACAACTGGATCCTTCTGAGCCTACTGAAGTCAATAGGCTTAGAAAGGAGAAGGGTTGCATTTAGGATTGTAGTTAGGATTTTAGGATTTTACTTTAAATGTATTTATTCATAATCTTTTAAACAACTGCTTTTTTCTTTGGTCCAAGGTCTTGTGTGTGTTAAGTGTCATCAAGTCACTTCCGACTCATGGCGACCCCATGAATAAAACTCCTCCAAAATGTCCTACCTTTGACAGCCTTGCTCAGATCTTGCAAACTGAGGGCCGAGGCTTCCTTTATTGAGTCAATCCATCTCTTGTTGGGTCTTCCTCTTTTCCTGCTGCCCTCAACTTTTCCTAGCATGACTGTCTTTTCCAGTGACTCTTGTCGTCTCATGACGTGACCAAAATATGATAGCCTCAGTTTAGTCATTTTAGCTTCTAGGGTCAGTTCAGGCTTGATTTGATCTATAACCCACTGATTTGTTTTTTTGGCAGTCCACGGAATCCGTAACACTCTCCTCCAACACCACATCTATTTTCTTCCTATCATCTTTCTTCACTGTCCAGCTTTCACACCCATACATAGTAATAGAGAATATGATGGCATGAATTAATCTAGTCTTGGTGGCCAGTGACACATCCTTATACTTCAAAATCTTTTCTAGCTCCTTCATGGCTGCCCTTCCCAGTAGGGCTGTTGAAAAAAAAAATCAGTAAAATTCAGATTCGGCAAAATTTGGCCTGTTTTTATTCAGGAAATGCTGAAGTTCGAACTCCCCTGCTTCAAGTCCGTGCAATTCGGCATGAGGTCCGGAGTTCGGGGGGAAATTCGGCCGAATAAAGCCATTAAAATCACAACCACACCTTTCCACGGCTCCGGGGGGACATTTTTGGGGGTAGAGGTCCCAAACTTTCAGCGTAGCTTCAAAGGACCCTTCTTGCAATAACCCCCAAGTTTTGTAAAGATTGGATCAGTGGGGGCTGAGATATGTGCCTCGAAAGGGGTCCCCCCTCCTTAATGTGCATTTGCAATTAGCAGAGCTTGCGGCCCACTCGAAGCTCCCAGCCCCGACAAACAGCTGAGCTGCGGGAGGAAGAAGGGGCAGGTGCAAAGAAGTTTGCAAACCATGCAAAGCAACACAACCATGCAAACAATCATGTTTGCAACCATGCAAAGCAACACCTGACGCCTGGGAGTTTGCAAACCATGGAAAGGGACAGAAGAAGTTTGCAAACCATGCAAAGCAACACATTTGCAACCTTGCAAAGCAACACATTTGCAACCTTGCAAAGCAACACCTGACGCCTGGGAGTTTGCAAACCATGGAAAGGGACAGAGGCATGCTAGCTAAGCATCAGGAGCAGGAGGGGGTGGAATTTCCCCTTTTGCATCGGACTCAGGACCAAGCAAATGCATTCTTTAAGTCACAATTTGAAAACAATTTTTGAGCAAGCATCAAAATAGACCTAACCGATCTTATGAATGAGGGAAAACCTGAGGACACACAACTGAAGCCCCCCCTCAAACCAGGGAGAGAGAGACTCGAGGGGGCACACACACCCCAGGCAGAATGGGCAAAAGCCCCCTTTGGCTTCCCCCCCACCCACAGAAACTGCTCCCTCCCCACACACACACAGACTCTGCTTCCCCCCCCCCCCACACACACACACACAGGAGAAAAATTATAGATTAAAGCCCCAAAAGGGGTCTTACTGTGGATGTCTTCTGTTCCATCAGGAGGGACTTGGAGGACTGGGTAATCCAATATGGTTCCATTTAAGCACGGGAGGTTTTGCCTTGGATTTGCCGCTGTCAAGATGCACATAGGATCGGCTGATCCCATTCATCCCAATAGGGAAAAGGGGGGCATATCTCAGCCCCCGCTTATCCAATCTTTACAAAACCTGGGGATTCTTTCAAGAAGGTTCCTCTGAAGCTACGCTTAAGGTTTGGGGGCTGTACCCCCAAAAATGCGCCCCCTGAAGCCACGGAAAGGAGCGAATGTGCACAAGCACCCCCCCCCCACGGGGATTTCTCTCTCACACAAACATACTCTCTCTTTCCCTCCCCGGCTGGTCCGCGCAGCAGCTGGACTCATGCACTCAATCACAACTGATTGGCCAGAAGAAGACCCAGCTTGGCCACCGATTGGCCAGGGGAGAGTGCTGCTTACTAACTGATGGTTATGCTGCTGAGCCGAACCCCGAATTTGCCAAATTTATTCACTGAACACCCCGAACTCGCTGAATTCGGCTCCCCGTTTTCCCGCCTTTTTTGAGTTTGGTTCCATCCGAACTAAAAACCGCCGAATCAGGGGAAATTCGGCTGTTTTTCGGTTCGGGACGAACTGAATCGACAGCCCTACTTCCCAGTCTCAATCTCCTTCTGATTTCTTGTCTGCAGTCTCCCTTTTGTTTGATGATGGAATCAAGGAATAGAAAGTCTAGTGTAGGTTAAAAAGTCACATCTATCCCATAGAAAAAAAGTGTTGTTTAGTTCAGTGGATAATTGAGGAAATATTTTTAAAGATAAGATGTTAAATGAGTATCATAACATGGAGGAAGCTAAATTTGTTAGGCCCCCAAACATGCAAAATTCTTGTTCGCTCCTTAATCCATGGTCCTATCATTTTATTAAAACTTCAGGTGGCATATAGCATCAGCCTTCCTGTAAACACAACATACTTCCTTCCAATTTTCCCATAGACCTACAGCCTTTTGTCATTTCATCTTAAGTAGAATTCAACCTTCCAAGTCCACTGACTTCAGGGGATTTAGAAAAGGTCTGTTCAGGATTGTACCATTAATCTGTCTGTGACTGAGCCCTTGTTCACACATGCATGGAATAAGGTGGGTAACTGAGTCTGGAGATGGTATAATAGAATGTATGTCAAGGCCCACATTTTGGACTGCTTGACCTTGTTAAGAAGTCCTTGCAAGAAAAAAAAAGAAACAACAGGCAAAAAGAATTTTGTTTTAAACAACCTCCTATATTAGTCTTTTACTCATCACTAGGGGTGTGCATATCAAATTTACCAAAGTAAAGAACACCAAACAAACCCTTTTTGGTATTTTTCGGGGGGGGGGGTTGTTTTTACTGGTATGGAAAAAGGCGGCAATAAAGAGAGCCAAAATAAATGGATCCCGAATAATGCCATTTTGGGGGCATTATTTGGGCCACTTTGGCTCCACCACCATTTCCCCCCTCCCCCCTATGGTTGCCAGGTCCCTCTTTGCCACCAGCACAAGATTTTTTGGGCCACTTTGGCTCCACCACCATTTCCCCCCTCCCCCCTATGGTTGCCAGGTCCCTCTTTGCCACCAGCACAAGATTTTTGGGGTGGAGCCTGAGGAGAGCAGGGTTTGGGGGGGGGGGAAGGGACTTCAATGCCATAGAGTATCAGCTGGAGGTCAATTGAATTAGCAGGAAATCTCCAGCTAGTACCTGGAGGTTGGCAACTCTATTCCTCCCCCCCTTTACTTAGCTTCCTCAGAATCAATTCTGCACCACCTGGATTCTTGGGAGCCCAGAGAATCGGGGTGGCATGAAATTCCTTTAGATCTGTGCTGCAGGTCTTCTGCCCGACTGGAGTAGTCCCACAGCATAGATCTAAAGCAATTTCACACCATCCTGATTCTCTGGAGCCCAGAGAATCGGGGCAGCATGGAATTGCTTTAGATCTACATTAATAGGAAGCCTCCTGCCTTCCTCTCTGCGCTGCCTGCCAGATTGGAGCTTGCAACCAGAACAGGAAGCCTTCTGCCTTCGTCTCCGTGCTGCCTTGGGCTGATCCGGCAGGCAGAGAGGAAGGCAGGAGACTTCTGATTCTTGCTGCAGGCAAGCTCCGTGGAATCTGTCAGATCCACCCTGCCAGGCTTGTCCAGGGTCCAGAGAAGCCTGGTGGGATGGATCTGACAGCAATCTAGCCCATGCTTCTTCTCTGGAGTCCAGAGAAGCAGTGCAGGCTGGATTGCCATCAGACACCCCCCCCCCATTCTGGCAGGGTGGATCTGACAGATTCGGTTCCCTCCCTGGTATTTTTCCAGTTTGGGTTTATCAAACCCAACTTTTTTTTAACTGGGTTTTCTGGATTTTTCAAAAATATCCGGGTTTGATAAGCCCAAACCCAAAAAAATACCAGAATTTTTTTCTTTTGTCAGAGCCCTATTTACCACAGTAATTCACAGAAATCCTTCTACTGTGCCAGCATTTCCCAGCTGTGGGTCCAAATCCAAAAGTTGGTCACAAAGCCTGTGAAATTGGTTCCCAGTCTTTCCCAGTTTTACCGATTTGTGCATGCTCTGGTTTTTATAAGCATGTCACCACACCAAGGAAATTTCAGCAAAAGGCTGGGAACCACTGCATTGTGCTAAAACAAACAAACAAAAACAGCTTTGTGGTCATGTGGTGCAATTATCCTAAGGGGGGAGAAATGTTTATTCCTTTTGTATTCAACAGTATAATAAATGGGGCATGGGTAAAGAATGTAGATCCTCTTTCCTTTCCCTTTACTACCTTGTTAAATGAGCTTCCAGAGATTGTGCATGCTCATTAGCTGATCAATGGTAAGCTTGCAAATACAAACACACTGTTGGTAAACAAATGATGGCCAGGAATGAATGAACGCAGAGGAATAAAAAAAAGATGATTAATTTATTTACAAGAACTATTAGGTTGCTAAAACCACTGGCATGTGTTCTATGGGCTTAGCACTATCATCAGCTGGGTGCCCAAGGTTGGGTGGAGAAAGATAAAATAATGATATATAGAAATATATTTATTTTAAGGCACTTATATCAGGGTTAAAAACATTACAAATGATACAACAAGGATCAATAGCAACTAACTGGTTGATAAACTTTGACTACACACCATGCACGTTTCAGCTAACTTGCCTTCATCAGTGGTCAGATAAAAACCCATATAATACACACACAAATAATATACAAATGTATCACAATATATAGACTAAATGATAAAACCCCAGGTATGTATGTAGGGTATATATCAATTTTCAATTTTCACCACCAGTTTTTAACCCATCTTCTCTATTTGCCTTACATGGATGGTCATTTTTTTTATTTGCACAATGCTTTTTCTCGGGTGACTACAAATTACATGCAAGCTTCCCTTACCAGTACAATGAGCTTATCACAGCATGAATGAGCTTTTAACAAGCGGTCTGAATCAAAAATTTAAAAGCTGTTTCAGGTTAAGAAGAAAGTATTGTTCACATGGATCTGTTCCAGTGGAACTGCATCTCTTGTTCCTTCTGCATAGAATGGAAGATTTCACAAGATTTGATCAATGGAGCTTACTACCAGGAAAGAGTTCTTACAACTACATCCTAATGCTCCATATCCTTGTGCTCTGTCTATGGAATGGTTTCTGGATTGGCTAAGGCATGAGGGAGGAGAGATAGCTACAGCGGTATATTTAGGGGACACAACAGTGACAAAGGGTCCATAAAAAGAAGAGAGCTAACAAGTTAAGCATCTGTGCAAGTTTAGCAGCAGGGCAAGGAAGCCAGGGCATTGACCCCTAATCTGTCAATATAGGAGAAGAACACAACATAAGGGGACCTGTACTTTTCCTGGGTAAACACACCACAAAATGAGAAGTAAAATGCCAGTTATTAAGGCAGAAAGCCTGCAAGGGTCGGGGAGCTGACGGGAATATTGCACGGAGTGTCATATGTATGACTGTCTGCCTGCTGGACAGAAGTTTGTAGGTGTGTGTTCGGTGCAAGGAGCTCCTGGCACTCGAAGAGAAAGTTCATTCCCTTGTAGTCAAGGTGAAGACGAAGAAGACGAGGCAGAGAGGCCTTCAGGGATGTGATAGTGGCATCCCAGTCCTAAGATGACAGTTCCTCACCAGTCATGGATAATGAAGGCCTTGAATGCTGATTCTATGATTTTGGGCAGATCATGAGAGGGAGGGCATCTTGGCTATCTTCTGGGCATGGAGTAGAGGTCACTGGGGGTGTGGGAGGGAGGTAGTTATGAATTTCCTGCATTGTGCAGGGGGTTGGACTAGATGACCCTGGTAGTCCCTTCCAACTCTATGATTCTATGTATGTGGAAACATGCCAGGGAACTCCAACACGGTCATATTTGATTTCAAAAGAGGAAACCTCTAAGATGAGAAATGTGGTTTAAAAAAAAGTTGAAAAGAACAGTCAAGAAGGTCAAATCTCTTGAAAAGTGAGGTGAGCAAGTTTGCAGATGACACCCAATTATTTAGGGTGGTTAAGACAAAAACAGATTGTGAAGATCTCCAATGGGATCTCTTCAAACTGGAGGAATGGGCATTCAAATGGAAAATCAGATTCAATGTGAGCACGTGTAAAGTGGTGCATATTGGGGCAAATAGTCCCAACTTTACATACATCCTGATGGGACCTGAGCTAGCACCCACAGACCAAGAAAAGGCCCTTGGGTGGTAGTGGATAGCTTGACGAAAATGTCAACCCAGTGTGTGGCTTCTAGGAAAAGGCAAATTCCATGCTGGGCATAATTAAAGGAATAGAGAATAAAACTGCCGCTATCATACTTCCCTTATACAAATCCACAGTTAGACCACAGTTGGAATATTGTGTGCAGTTTTGGCCACCACACCTCAAAAAGGATATTGTAGAGCTTGAAAAGGTGCAAAAAAGAGCAACCAAAATGACTGGGAGACTAGAGCAGCTGCTTATGAGGATCAGTTAAAATGGCTAGGGCTGTTTAGTCTAGAAAAAAGATGAGTAAGGTGAGATACAATAAAAGTTTATAAAATTAGGCATGGTGTGGACAGACTGGACAAGCTTTTATCCCTCTCCCTTAATACTAGAACTCGGGGTCAACTATTGAAGCTGAAGAGTGGGAGATTCAGGACAGACAAAAAGAAATATTTCTTCACAGAGTATATTTAATCTGTGGAATTCGCTGCCACAGGATGTGGTCATGGCTGCCAATTTGGAAGGCTTTAAAAGTGGAGTGGGCAAAAGCAGGGATGACTGGGCTATCAGTGTCTACTAATCATAATGGGTATCTCCTCCCTCCAGTGCCAGAGGTAGTATGCCAGTTTAATTGAGTTGCTGGGGAGCACATGCAGGAAGATGCTGTTGCAATCTTCCTGTTTGTGGGCTTCCTAGAGGCAGCTGGTTGGCCACCGTATGAACAGAATGCTGGACTAGATGGGCCTGTTCTTATGGATCCAAGAATGGGGGCAGGGGTGGGGAACGAGTGGTGCATTAGATCCTTGCAACCCTTTGCTTTGTTTATGCCATTTCAGAAATGAAATCGACATCTCACTTTCATGACTTATAAAATTGTACGCACTGTATGCAATTGCATCTGTGCGTATGGGATGACATGTTACAAAATCATATTTGTTTCCGCTACTGGGGCCACTTCCACTCATCTTTTACCTGGTATAAACCATCAGGAACGTATCAACACCTCTCGTATAACTCCTCAATTAGCTTTCAAGACGCTGTTTTATTTTATTTTTATATTTTAAAACCTGAAATGGTTTGGAGTTATCTTAAGGAGCATCTTCTCCCACATGCAGGTTCTACCCCCAACTACGCTTTAAGCCTTAAAGCACCTGTATCTGCCAATGAGCCCCTGCTTCATATATCAAATGTTGACATTCACTAGGAACAGGGCTTTTTCAGTAGTTGCCCTAATGCTGTGGAATGTTCCCCTAGGAAGGGAGTTTGGCCTCAGTACATGCTGGTTCTATGAAACTGGTGAAAAAACTTTTTTGTTCCCCCAGAAGAGCCCCGTGGCACAGAGTGGTAAGCTGCAGTACTGCAGTCCAAGCTCTGCTCATGACCGGAGTTCAATCCCAACGGAAGTCGGTTTCATGTAGCCGGCTCATGGTTGACTCAGCCCTCCATCCTTCCAAGGTTGGCAAAATGAGTACCCAGCTTACTGGGGGTAAAGGGAAGATGGCTGGGGAAGGCAATGGCAAACCACCCTGTAAACACAGTCTGCCTAGTAAACGTCAGGATGTGACGTCACCCCATGGGTCAGGAATGACCCGGTGCTTGCACAGGGGACTACCTTTACCTTTTTTACCAGTTTTTTTTTAAAACAAGGCACTTTCCCCTTGTAGATCTAACTGGTTTATTGGTTTTAAGTTTTTGAGCTCTATGCCACTTTGTAAATGTATATTGAAAAGTAGTAACATACATTTGGTAACATATAAATACTTTAAAAATCAATTTTTATTTACAGCTGATTGGGAGAAAATATGAAGTGCTTTAAATGTTTAGAAAACACTATATTATTATTGTTATTGTTATTCAGTTGGTAGTACAGGGCTGTGCAGAGTTACTCCAGTGTAAATCCATTTATTTTAGTAGCCTTACAGTGGAGTAACTTTGCAAAGGATTGCACAAGTAATTAGAATAACAAAGTAGACTGCAATCCTTAACTCAGACTGTGTAAAGTAGACACCTGCGCTCAGGATTGTAGCTCTTGAATGAAACAAAATTTGTAATTTTTCAGGAAGGGAGAAAATAAATTGGATAATTGCTGAGAAGCTTGGCGTCTGTAAATAATGCCACAAAATTATAATTGAGTTTCTTATCAATGGCTGAGATCCATCAATAAGAAGCTTGAGGACTTTTGAAAACTTGAAATTTTCAAAGTCAACAATTACAGCACTGAAAATGCATTGAAAAGCAATAAAATAAAATCCTATCATAGTTTCCCCTGGTGGTTGAATATATGATGGCCTTGAAGGTCCACATATATGTGTGTGTGCAGAGAGAGAGAGAGAGAGAGAGAGAGAGAGAGAGAGAGAGAGAGAGAGAGAGAATATTGTCAGTAATTAATGAGTAGTAGATTCAGAATAAAAGCCAAGTGTCAGCATCTCTGAATGGGCTCTGAGGGGAAGCAGGGACCGATCCAGCTGACAATGGCAAAAAAGCATTTTGCATGTGTTTGCAGCAGCCTTTTAGGAAATAATCCTCTAAAAAGAAAACCCTGAAAAGGAGTCGAGCATCTAACAGTGCTCTGCTAAGCAGTTACACCTTTCTGTGTCCATGGAAGTTAATGGGCTCAGAATAGCGTAACTCTGCTTCAATGGCAATGCAAGAAGCCATTTATATTTTCTAAGATGTACGTCATCTATACAGCCAGCTGTTTGCTGCTGTTTTGGTTCTCCCTCCCCCATCCTGTGCCATAAGATTAACCTTGACTTGGTGTGACTTGACTAAAATACACTAAGACACACAAGTCAAGTCTTTTCATGCTGAAAAACTGCTTATTTGTTAAACCAAATAGTTTGAAAGCCTTTGCGTAGATTATTCTCACAAGGTTCACAGCGTGATTGGAGCGGCTATAGATAACACAGTGCCCACACAAATCCTGCAAGGCAGATTGCGGTCTCCTGCTGTTGCACAATCCCCGCGTATGGTTTTTCCTCCCCTCTTCCCCACGAATGAAAGCGTTAAGCTCTAATAGCTCATTTCCATATCATCACTTGACTCAAAGTGGATTTTAAACTTTTCACCTGTTCAAAGCTCTTCATTTTTAAAACAGCACTGAGGGAACCCAAAGCAATAACCAAATTGGCAGATGTCCCAATGTCATCAGGCGAGGAGGGAAGGGGGGGAGAGGGGGGAATCACGATGCTACGCCGGTGTGTGAAATGTCAGCAATTAAAATTAATTAAAATCATTTCACTCCCATCTTCACGCTCCCCATTGGTGTTTTATTTAATCTTGACATTACGATTGTGGTCATCCTAGGCACACCATTAAACAACTAGAAACTTAACAACAAAAGGCTTCATTTAGAATATGATTTCTGTGCTAAATTATTCTTATTATTGGCGCCCTTTTGCACACGGGAGGATAGTTTCAGGACTGGGAATGTACTGAATGCAGGTGTTCACATTTCGTGCTTCATTCTGAGCTCGCCCCAGACTTTCCAACTTGAGTCTGCTTATCATGAGGATCGTCATCACTGTTACTAGATACCACTCTAGCCCTCTGAATGCCTGGCAGTGCTATCCTCAGAAGAGTTTACTAGATTTGTGAATGGCGGTTGGTTTCATTTTTGTTTCTAATTCCAGAAGGATTGTTTTATTACCGGGTTGCTTTGGGTGGTTTTCTTTCATTAATGTTCCTTTCATTATGGTTGCTCCGTTTTCACTTTGGCATAACGTGACAATCCTCTCCCCCATTTCATCCCGCAGAAACCTGGCGAGAAGGTCAGGCAGAGACAGAGGAATTGACCAAGGATACTGAGGAGGATAATCAACCCCCCCACTGGTAGTTGGTGATCCCCTGCCACCAGGGGCGCTTCGCACTGCCATTCAGTTGGCTGGCAGGACAATAATGGCTGGAAATGGGGGGGGGACATCCTCAGCATCCTGACGTGCTGACATCACTCTCCATGCACCCTGAAGTGATTTCATTGTGTCACCAGGGGAATCCAGGGACACTCTGGCATTTGGGTGAAAACTCTGTGGGTAAAATGATCACTTGTGGGCACATGTCGGCATCTCCCCAATAAGGACCCAAAGTGGCTTACATAATTTTCCTCCCCTCCATTTTATCCTCACAACAACCCTGTAAGGTAGATAGGTTAGGCTGAGAGTATCTGACTGGCCCAAGGTCACCCAGCAAGCTTCCATGGCAGAGTAAAGGTCTGAACCTGGTTCTCCCAGATCCTACTCCAATAATACACTGTGCTGGCTCTCATTGCTCTCTCATTCGTACATACAGTACAAAATGTAACAACAGGAAACTGTTTAAACAGTCATTAAATTATCTGGGTTTCATTTTGGATTTTGGGTTTATGTTTAGTTATCAAAGACATATAATGAGGTTAATGCATAAATGATAGTAAAATAAATATATTTCACAGGGGAAATGTAGTGTGACGTTACAATGGAGGGAAAATAAAGAACCACAGATCAGATTACACAAAGAAAAGCAAAATTGAAATGGGAATATTTGGGCTTGGAAAAGCCATGTTGAGAAATTTGAAAGTATCCCTAACCTACAGTAAATTAATTTAAATATACTAATAGTGAAATCCTATGCAGAGTTATTCCAGTGTAAGTAATTAGACTGGAGTAACTCTGCATAGGACTATACTGAAAATCAGGTAACCATCAGATTTACAGTCCTTTGTTAAGACATTGAAGCCATGAAGAATCAGGGCACAAAGTCCGCAGTGAGAACCATGCAGGTGAGATCCACACATACACCATGAAACTTTTAATCTAATTTTCCTTATCAGCCATTCTTAGCTGATTTGCTTGAGCCAACCATATATCCGTACAACAACAAAAATGGTTTAGTAATGTGAGTCTAGAGGACAGAAGAAGAAGAAGAAGAGTTCGTTTTTATATGCCGACTTTCTCTGCCGCTTAAGAGAGAATCAAACCGGCTTACAATCACCTTCCCCTCCCTACAACAGACACCCTGTGAGGTAGGTGAGGCTGAGAGAGTGTGACTAGCCCAAGGTCACCCAGCTGGATTCATGTGTAGGAGTGGGGAAACAAATCCAGTTCACCAGATTAGCCTCCACTGCTCATGTGGAGGAATGGGGAATCAAACCTGGTTCTCCAGATCAGACTCCACCGCTCCAAGCCGCCACTCTTATCCACTACACCACGCTGGCTCTAAGAAACTTACAGACTGCCTACTCCCATATGAATGTACCCGACCACTCCAGTCATCTTCACAGGTGCTGCTTCAGGTGCTCCTGCCATCTGAGGCTAGATGGGAGGTAACCTGAGAAAGGGTCTTCTTAGTCATGGCTCCAAAACTTTGGAACTCCCTCCCCAGTGAGATTCTTTTGTCTCCCTCTATCACTGCCTTTCACCAGGAGGTGAAGTCATTTTGGTTTTGTTTGGCCTTCTCTCATTAACTCTAATTGTCCCTCTTCCCTGTTGGTGAGTTTCTGTGTTGAGGAGTTTCATTTGTTTTAAATATTTTATATGTATCTATCTGTATCTGTATTTTACACACTGCCTTGATTGTTTGTTGCTTTTGGGACCCTATGTTGGATGGCAAGGTGGCATGCAGATGTTTTTTTTTTTAAAAAAACTAATAAACAAGAAGCCAGGAGATGAGTCAACTATGGCCTGCTGATGGGGGCAGTTTCTCCAAACAGGACAACAAGCCACAATCTACTGCATTGTCAATATGCTCTTCTGTTAGGGTTGCCAGCCTCCAGGTACCAGCTGGAGATCTCCCACTTTTACAACTGATCGCCATCTGATAGAGATCAGTTCTCCTGGAGAAAATGGCTGCTTTGGCGATTGGACTCTATGGCATTGAAGTCCCTCCCCTTTTCAAACCCCACCCTCCTTGGTCTCTGACCCAAAAACCTCCCGCCGGTGGTGAGGAGGAACCTAGCAACCCTACCTTCTGTGCTGTATATGTGCATGTATTTCTTGCTATATCCTCCCCCACATAGACTGACATTAGGTTGTTGAGTATCAGCTCAGCAGCTTGGTTCTATTTTTCTGAGAGTCCTTAGTACTGAGTGGGCATTGTAGCACAGAGGAATAGCAGCTGGAACTGCAACACTGGAAGAGCTTGGGGACTGGGGAGAATCTTTAAAGTAACGAAGAAGTGTATCAGACTTTCAGCGTTAACAGGATTGCAATCAAAAATTAACCGCTGTCACAGCTGAAACCATGCGAATGGAAAAGGTGTAAAACGGCAAGGCAGCCAATTATTTCCAACCTCTTTCCATGTGTTCCACAGGTAATCTCAGGTGTTTCAAATCTCTTCTGCTGCTGTTATCTCCTATTAAGCATTATTATAATGTCAGCTTACACATGGATATGCGATCCTCTTAAGCAGCACCTTACCCTTTGTACGTTCCTCTTTTGCATGGTTCAGCAAGAACATTTTCTCTACTTGCTGCTTCATCAAGTATTTTCCATTTCATTATGGAAGCCACACTGTCCTCTTGCTTTTCATATTTGAATGTAATCAGTACCTTTCCCCCTTTATCTTTTAGTTTGCTCCCAGTCGCCCAGTTCGGTAAGCACAATGGCAACTTTAATCACAGTTGCATGTGCTTTAATCAGCATAGCTTTTAATGTGCATTACTGCTTAATATATGTACTGTTAATGTCACCGTTTTCAACATCCTGGCTCCTGTGATTTGGTCTCGCAGAACCTCCGGAGCAATGCACCATCTTTCGCTACATGGCACACACTCACATGATTTCATATTTCTCACAGAAAGAGTTGGAGCTCCATGAATCTCCGGAAGAAACTACAGCGATGCATTCTAAGGCCCAGAAGGCAGAGGACAAACCCTGCTCCTCAAAAACAATTCCTGTGTGTGTGTGTGTGTGTTGGTGTTAATGTGGGCAACAGGCACCGGCCCCTTTTACCTTTCCCTTAGCTTGCGGAGCTTTGGTGCTTGAAGCATGCTTTCTTCTGGCCCAACACCACTATGAGACATCATCTAGCATGGGGAGAGGACATGCTGAGAGAAACAGACAGCAGGAAGGTAAGGTGTGGGAGGGGGCAGTTTAGCTTCCTTTGCCTGCACTTCCTATAATTATTTTAAAATATAGACAGCCCACACCCATTAAGAAAGGAAGCAAAAACTCACTTCCTGTGTAAGTGAGAATGAGAAATGCCTCTAGAACAGGAATGCTTTCTCCTATCTGCCTAAAAATGAGGGAGAATACTTTTCTAAAGGAATGCAATCCTTGATTATTGTTATTATTTTTTCAAATTTGACTGGAGGTGCAATAAAGCCATGAATTTGCTTCCTATCACACCAACAGAAATTATGACAAGCTTTAGTTCAAACTCAAGGTTTTAAATGACACATGAGTGGAATCCAACCTAGGGCACAAGTCAGTTTTGCAACCCTGTCATTCTGACTAAATAATATCAGTTCTGATGTCTCTTGTACAAATTGAACCCATGAGACTAGCTTGTTTCACACAGAATGTCATTGTTTGCTTTGGCTGCCAAGAAAATACAGGCTAAAGTTGTATCTAAGGGGTGAAATGTTTTAACTTGATAAGCATTTTTTATTTTAATTGTGTTATTTATGACTTATGTTTTATCTTCTTTGTGATTGATTGGAATGGCCTTTGGCTATATACAACAAGTGCTATTGAAGCAGGTCGTGCTGTTCAGATGACAGGCTCTTAGAATGTATCACTTACTGAGAAGTGAAGTTATCTTATTCAGCCAGTCATCGAGTAAGCAAGACTCAACAGCTTTACCTACTTTTAAAAAGCAAGTCTTTTTATTGATATACTTCTAGTAAAATATGTGTAAATGCATATTATCAAGTCTTTAACACTTCTATAAAAACTCTTGTCAAAGTACAATGTATGTATTTACAATGTATGAAGTAAAAGCAAGCAAGTCTTACATACTATTCAGTTTCAAAATCCAACTTCTAAAATATACATACCACTTTTCTTGAGAGCCTTTGGAAGGTTCTGATTCTCTGGGCTTACTGTGGCTGTATTTATACTGTTTCAGACTCATTAAGAGTGTTGATTTTACCATCAGGAGGGATATCTTCTTCCCCACTTTCAGATAACATGAGCAGTGCAATAATGTACAGTTGCAGCAGTTCAGGTTGTTAGCTTCTCCCCATGACCAAATACGGGCTTCCTTTCCTTTCAGTCTATTTTGCTTAAAGTATAAACAATCATTTCTGAGCTTCATGATCACTCTATATACTCAATTTTCATACCATTCTCATCTTCAGTACAATACTCATTAAATGAGACTATTTAGAAATCTACAATACAATATATAACTATATAAATCATAAAACACAATTATTGCTCACATTGTAACATGTAACCATCTGGTCAGTAGGAAACATAGCTTTCAGCAAGGTTATAGAAAGCAAGAAGCTTACTGCACTTATAGCCTTGAGGTCTTTGAGTAGACCTTCTCAAGGTTTGAGGATAGCAGGACTTTTGTGCTGTGGAGATATGAGCAGCTGACAGCTGGCAGCTGAAGCAGGAAGGGTAATTTCAGACACACCTTTCTGGCAGATAGTGAAGAATGACTCTGTTCTTCTCCCTTCAAGGACAAGACTAGGGTAAGTTAGTTAGCTCTTGAAAGAATTCAGACCTTGAGAGAATTCAGTCAGCCTGTTCTAAGGACATTTGCATTTTGCAAGCTGTTGCCAGGCTTTTCATTACACAAACCTCTGCAGTTTGTGGTTCAGTTTGTATGTTGTGTTCAAGCTCTACATGGAATTAATTCTGCACATGTACACAAAATACCATAATTATGTCAGAGACCATGACACTATCACTCACTCACCAACTGAAATTTTGGAATACATTTCAATGGTAGCCCCATGTAGAAATTATTGCAGTAACTTAATCTAGATGTACGCAGTACATGCACTACATTGGCCAGTATGGATGTGCAGCTCAAAAAAAATCAATATTTTTATTGTTAGAGTTTATTTTTTTAATCAATGTTAATTTCTTGAATGTTTGTTTTGCCGGTCAATGACCGTAATAAATTGAATTGAATATTTTAATGATCCAGATATCAGGGAACCAAAAAAAAAAAAAAAAATCAGTCTTCCTGGTTTCCTGGGTTCCAAATACCAGTTTGGCATTTGGAGCCAGGTGTTTGTTTGTTTGTTTTTCAGGATTCCAATATTATTCTGCTCCATTATTCCCTATGGGCAACTTTTCTGGGGGGCTGGAGAGGCTTTTTTAAAAATAAAATTGTACCAAAATTGCAGCATAGCTGCTGGTGCCAAATATCAAGTGAATTGGACCAAGAGATCCAATTCTATGGGTCCCTGAAGAAGGTGCCTCATTGTTTGCTGTGGGGAAAAGGAATTCCATGCTTTATCCAAAGCAAAGAATAGCCAAAGACACAAGAACAAGCAAAGCAATCCCTTGCCAAAAGTCTCTATAAACAGACAAAACCAATGAACACAAAGAACCAATGCAGAACCAGGGAATCCCAGTAGAACCATGGGATAGTGTGGCAAGCCTAACATAGCAAAGAATCTGACCCAAAGCCAAACCAGAGAATCATCCAAGCCAAACCAAATACTACTGATGTTGAAGCCTAACAAATGTAAAATTAGAGAATCTGAGCCAATATACAACCCAGAATCAAACCTGAGAATCCACCACAATGTGAACCCAACATGAGACAACTTGTGCAAAGAAAACAATGTTGCAAGTCCAACAAAACCAATTTAAAAGAACACAGTCAAAGTGAAACCAATCTGGCAAGCTGATACCAAGCCCCTGGAAGATGCAGACACATCAGAAAACCAAAGAAAAAACAGCATAAAAAACACAGGCTCCCAATATTTCCTGTTAATCTTGAATATTTCCAGGATTTTTCAGGACATATTTCCCATTATCTGGGTACCCGGGGTTGGGTGAGAGGAAAATTTATGTAAGTCTATGTGGAATTTTTACAGATATATTTTATTAAAAGAGCTATACAGATTTTAAAATTCTTTAAAAGCATTAAAATGGCACAATGGCCAAACTTAAGGTTTATATCTGTAACCACAAACCCAAACGCGTTTCGGCCCCTAGGGCCTTCATCAGTGGTTAGTTAAAACCTTTTCTAAAATCTGCACACATATATAGAAATACAATGATGTGAACCAATACAAATACAAAATACAAAGTACAAACAGTTTAAAACCCAACCAGGTAAGTGATTATGTTGTCTGGTTAGTATAAGTCTCTCGTATATTTTGTGTGCAGATATCAACCTGGTGAAGCAGTATCCTGTTAATCCTGAATATTTCCTGTTAATCCTGAATATTTCCAGGATTTTTCAGGACATATTTCCCATTAACCCAGAAAATCCAAAATACCATCTGAAGATCAGAAAATACCAGTAAGGCATTTTTGATATATATTTGGGCCAGATATATCCAAATGCACATCCCTTGTGGCTAGCTGGTTAACCAGGTGAAGCTGGTAAAAGGCTCTCCTGGATACAGTTGCCACCTACATATCCAGAAGTAGGCCTGGGCCAAAGAGCACCCCTAAACCACAGAGCTGTTTCTTTAAGGGGAGTGCAACCCCATCCAAAATTGAACAACTAAGTCCTGGGTCAGACCTTCTTCTCACCTGTAGGACTTCCTGGTTATTGTTTCTTTACCTACAGGAAGAAACTGGCCATATCATGAAAGCTAGTATGTCAGTGCCTATGGCTATATATCAATATAAATTGTTGCTTTAACCCTAGCCATGTAGAATGTCAAAAGGAAACATGACTACCAATATTGGAGGCCAGGTGGCCACAAAACATAAGATGATCAGAACAGCAGCTGTCTATCAATGAGTTAGGATATGTGATCAAAGGTGAATGAACAGCTTACTCATTGCCCAGCAAATGACACTTTGATTTGTGCAGGAATTTGCTTCCAGAGATGCAATCTATGAGTCTGGTCAGGGGAATACATTGGCCTGTCTAAAAAGACCATAACTTTAAGTTCTTTTTGGACAGGACCATTTTCACTCCTGACTAATAGCCAGAGTTTAGCTTTCGATATAAGAATTTTATTGATCTTAAGATTTAATTAAATTTGGATCTGACTCATTGCTTGCAAAGGTTTCGCACAGCTTTTCTTTAGGTCTTCACTACTTCCCATTATTTGCTATTGTTACACACCCAGGATTAGGAATTTGCTCAGGATGTGACAAAATTACTTATTAAATTGACCAAATCAAGCTTGATTCTAAAAACAATTTTCTTTATTGCCTATTTACTTCATTAAGTACTGAACCAAGGCTTGCTAGATTTGAGCCCGGTAGCATCGTAGAGAACAACAAAATTGTGGGGGTATAAGCTTTCAAAAGTCAAAGCTCCATCAAATCCATCAGGTATCTGATGAAGGCAGTTTTGACTCCCCAAAAGCTTATACCCCCAAAATCTTGTTTATCTCTAAAGTGCTATTGGACATGAATCTGGCTGTTCTACCGTAGACCAACGCGGCTACCCTCTGGAACTGAATCAAGACTTATGAGACAAAATCTCTCACCTTGTAAGCAGGTGTATTAGTAATTAAGGCATGTGAAATTCAATTGCATGGGTAATGATAAATGTTCCATCAAACAGGATGAGAAGAAATTATTCTACAATTAGGGCACAATCCTTCACCATAAGAGTACAGGTCCCTATGGTCCCTATGGAATTCACCAGTGCCTGTTTACTTCTTTCCCTCCATTAGTACATATGCACATATAAAAAGCCATTTGATACAAAGTCGGACAATAGATCCATCCTGTTCAGTACTGTTCATTCTGACTGGCAGCAGTTTTCAAAGGTCTCATTGCCCTGTTACAGGGGATAAGAGGTCTGTGAATAACTGTCATATATTTATTGAAGCAGCAATTCTGGGCTGCATCAATAGGAGTATTGTGTCTAGTAGGGCTGTTGGAAAAAAATTCGGCTCGGATTTGGCCTAATCCGGTCTGATTTGGGTCGGATTCGGCCGAATTCTGACCCCCCCCTGTTCGGGAATGCCAAATTCGGCAGGAAATTCAGCATTCCCGAACAAATTCGGCCATTTAAAGCCCTTTAAAATGCATTTGGGGCTTTCTGTGGCTCTGGGGAAACATTTTTTGAGGTGGGGGTCCCAAACTTTCAGGGTAGCTTTGGGGGACCCTCCTTGCAAGAACCCCTGAGTTTGGTGAGGATTGGGTCAGGGGGTCCGGAGTTATGGGGTCTGGAAGGGGTCCCCCCGCCCATTGAAATGAATAGCAGCTGGCATTAAGCTACTTCCTCATTAAGCTACTTCCTTATATGCCTACAGTGTTAACCACAAATAGGAAATAGCTTAATGAGAATTCTCCCAGCATAGAAAGCCATAGGGAAGAATTTTCCCACGGCTCTGGGGGGCATTTTTTGAGGTAGAGGTCCCAAACTTTCAGGGTGGCTTGAGGGGACCCTCCTTGCAAGAACCCCCAAGTTTGGTGAGGATTGGCTCGGGGGGGCATGGAAGGGGGCAAGCCCCCTTCTCCATAAAAACCAATGTAAAACCTTTTTTACCAGAGGAAAACCAGGGGAAATTCGGCCGGTTTCCAGTTCAGATAGAACCGAACCGACAGCCCTGGTGTCTAGATCAAGGGACACACTTGATTATGCACAGAGACAGAGGGGGAGATAGATGGAAAACAGCTCTATTTTAAGCATTTCCCCATTCATAAGGGAGGATCAAGCCTGTTATAAATTTGTACATCAACGTTACCTTGCAAAATAGCACTGCAAAGGGAAATTACTCATTCCATACATTAGTGAAAGCATAGCTTAATCACAAGGAGGACACTGATATTTTATTGGGTTTCTATTTCCCAGAATGATGCCACTTACCTGATTGTCTCATTGTTTCAACCACTGCCCTCACAGTATCATTACTGTGCTGTAAGCAGTTAGTTACCTCGGTTTCATCAGTGAATTGTGACACAGTAATCTTCTGTTCACAAGACCTTCAGTGAGGAACTTTCTTTTAGGGAGCTGACTGACAACCAAACCATTTTCTTAATGAGGTATTGATTTTCTTGAGCTTCCTTTCCATGTCAAACATGGAAAGTTCATGCTTTAAAGACACTGGCTATAATAAGGGAAGCAATTCCAACAATATATAGTTCCCCATATGTTGTGTTCTCATTAATTCTTGTTTACTTCTTTCCCCCTCCCCCTGTTCATGCTGTACTTTCCAATGCTTTTCATACCTTATAGATATGAAACCCTCAAATAACCATCAAAGGCAAAATAAAAAAAAATAAAACTCTACTGTAAAATTTGAAGTATAATTAGAGCTTAAAAGTAGAATTGAGTGTTCGTAGTGATGTGGTACAGTACTCTCTTAAAATGAGCTGTATTCATAGCCAGTAGAGGATTTTAATTTCTAAAATGTTTCATTTCTAGAACAACATTCAGGACGAGAGAAGACAGCAATTCAAGGCATAGCCCTCAAGCCATTCCAGAAACTGCTTAGGATGACAACTAAATTCCTACGCCAACAAAATTTACAGGTACACAGCAGTAGCATCAGGACTGGAAATAGACAGCGCTGGGGACATATCAAGAAAGGAGAGGACCAGGACTTACCGTGAATTCCTGAGAATTTTGGCGATTCCCCTTAGGAGGCGGCATGATCTCTC
The DNA here is from genome assembly GCF_029931775.1 of Euleptes europaea. Taxonomy (NCBI): domain Eukaryota; kingdom Metazoa; phylum Chordata; class Lepidosauria; order Squamata; family Sphaerodactylidae; genus Euleptes; species Euleptes europaea. Next base: position 60,546,386 of record NC_079319.1, read on the forward strand.
CGCCAGCGTAAGTGCATCTAATCACGGCACAAGATGCACTTACGCTGCACTGGCAGTGAGGGCAGTTCCGTTGGTGCCAGAGCGCCGTGGAGCTGTGCGCCGCTCCTCCGCCAGCACAGTCTCCCCATGGTGCAGTCCATGGGTGTTCCTGGGGCGTTCCCGGGGTGGGGCGGGGGGAGGAGCCACCAGTAGGCAGCTTCCTGTCCCCTTTTGCCCCATTATGCCAGCGCCGAGAACAGTGTTGCTGCGCTGTTGTCTATGGGATAAAAGGCCCTGTTTAACAACAACAACAAAAAAGCTGCAAAAAGACTTTTTTTGTTGTTTATTGGCATTGGCGGAACGGTTTTAGGAGACGGCTTGCCTCCATTCCCCTATGCCGATTCTCAGGAATGCGCAGTGAGTTAATATCCTGAGGTCCCTCAGCTTACATCTTACCTACTGGCAGCAATATAGTGTGATATGGGCAAAAAAGGCCGTTTTTATATTGTCCAGCCCTCCAGTTTAGATCCATACCTCAAGCCCTGCTCTTTGTACTCCTGCCGGTAGAAACATAGCGTATAGTGACTAGAGATACAGTTTTTGGGGCGGCTGGACCTCCCCGAATTTGCTGGATTTATTCGTGAACTCCCGAACTCGCTGAATTCGGCTCCCCGGTTTCCCGCCATTTTTGAGTTCGGTTCGTCCCGAACTAAAAACCGCCGAATCAGGGGAAATTCGGCTGTTTTTCAGTTCGGGCCGAACCGAATCGACAGCCCTAATCTTTACCCCGGCTTTTCACCAAAGGATTCTATCTTTTAAAGATGTTTTGTCGTTTTTTTCCTGGCCTTAAAATTGTTTTATCAATATCATTTTATACTGCTCCATTTTTATAAGCTATTTTGGTCTGGATTGCTTTTATTGGCAGTTTTTATTTCAATTTTTTACAACTTGGATATTTTATTGATATGTTTTATTACTATAATTTGCTTTTATGGTGTTTGCTTGTGTTTTGTTGCTGTGAGGCACTGAGCAGGTCTGGAGAGGTAGCATTCACATTTTATTTATTTGTTTATTTATTGTTTATTTATTTCATTTGTATCTCTCCTTTCTCCCCTACGGGGATCCAAAGCAGCTTACATCCTTCTCTCCTCCATTTTATCCTCCCAACAACCCTGTGAGGTAGTTTACGCTGAGAGACTGTGACCGGAATAGGGCTGCCAGTTCTGGGTTGAGAAATACCTGGAGATTTTGGGGGCAGAGCCTGAGGAGGGCGGGGTTTAGAGAGGGGAGGGACTTTGAAGCCATAGAGTCCAATTGCCAATGTGGCCATTTTCTCCAGGGGAACGGATCTCTATCAGCTGGAGATCAGTTGCAATAGCGGGAAATCTCCAGTCACTACCTGGAGGCTGGCAACCCTAGACTGGACAAAGGTGAGCTTCCATGGCCAGAATAGGGATGCTAGTCCAACCCACTTAACCACTACATCACACTGGCTCTCACTAGAAGAGTAGGTTTTTATACCTGGCTTTTCTCTACCGCAAGGAGTTCACTGCTCCTAACTATAACACCACTAAAGAGAGCCAGAATGACGTAGTGGTTAAAAGCAGTGGTTTGGAGCAGTGGACTTTAATCTGGAGAACCATGTTTGATTCCCCACTCCTCTACATGAAGCCTGCTTTCTTAAAGTTCTCTCAGCCCCACCTACCTCACAGGGTGTCTGTTGTGGGGAAGGTAAGGTGATTGTAAGCTGATTTGATTCTCCCTTAAGTGGTAGAGAAAGTCGGCATAGAAAAACCAATTCTTCCTGGGAAAGGGGGGGATAAGAGTGGAGGGCCTGTTCACGTGCATTATGTGTCATCATGTCACTTCTGACTTATGGATCAATGACCTCCAAAACATCCTCTCATTAACAGCCTTGCTTAGGTCATGCAAACTGAGGGCCGTGGCTTCCTTTATCGAGTCAATCCATCTCATGGTGGTTCTTCTTTTCCTATTGCCTTCAATGTTTCCTAGCATTATTGTCTTTTCCAGTGAGCCTTTTCCAGTGACTAAAGTACACTAGCTTCAGTGTAGTCATTTTAGCTTCTAGCAGCATAATGACCAGATAAAGCTTTTCTTGGGCTGTACTTTATCAGTGTACTGTACTCCTTTAAAGGAGTGTGAGATAATGTTTGGTGTTTCCCACGTCAAAACGTGTGGTGTATTTTTTTTTTAAGTCTGAAAAAATGGCTAGGCTGAAAAACTTTCCTGTTGGGTTTTTATGTGTGCGGAGGGGTTGAGGGAATATTCAAACATTACAGACAGATAAAATAAAGTAAAAGTGTAATTATTCATTAAGAATTCATAGAGGTCAACATAATTTACACTACCATTTAAAAAGGTTGTTGATTATATATTTGATCAGAATTCCATTCCTGGATTCCATTCCTGATGCTGTTCATTAAATGTTTGAATTGTCTCAAAGCTGTGTCTCTGTTTTAAAGAGGTTTGGTAGATCTATGACCACCCCCTGCCCATTACTGACTTCAGCTTTCTTTAGCGAGGAGTTCACATTGAATGAGGGCTCAGAAGATCCTCACTGCCTGCACAGTTGTGCTCTTGGGAGAGGAAGGAGTAGGCTCTTCTGAGACCATAATCTTCCTGCTCCATGGCTGATGTGTAATAAACTATGCAGGGGTTGCTAGAGTGTAGAGCTGCAGGCATCAGTAATTAATCTCATGAGTACATTGGAGAGATGGTCATATAGGAAGATCAAACCAAATTATGGGAATCTGAATGTCCTGGTCTGACGGGGCAAGATTTAACTTGGACCCAAATCTCTTTCCAGGATTCATATGTTCTATGGTGTGCCATTTTCCTGTGCATCCAGTTGTGCTGAATAATGCACTTTCAATCCACTTTCAATCCACTTTAACAATTGTTTGCAAGTGATCTTGCCGTTTCACACAGCTGCAAATCCAGCTGCAAAGTGCATTGAAAGTGGATTGAAAGTGCATTATTCAGCATGTGCGAAAGCACCCTCATTCTGATTAGATTACATCAACCCTCACTCTCTAGGAAATTTTAATAGTTCTAATGAATCTCAGTATGAATTCTGTCCCTAGAATTTTTAACACAAAGAGCTTCTCACACAAAATATACACATACTTTGTCAACTGTGAGGGGCATATTCATGCCCATGCATTATCTGATGCTTTTTAGATTTGAGTCCAGCAGCATCTCTGAGACCAACAAGATTTTCAGGGTATCAGCTTCTGAGAATAAAAACTCCCTTTGTTAAGCAGCACTGCAGACCAATATGGCTATCCTCTGAAATTATCCGATGCTTGCTCCTTTGGCCTATATGAAATTGACACCCAGGAAATTGTTACCCAAATGGACTACCTATGTGTGACCCCAACACTTGGAGTGCCCCCTTGCATGGTAAGAGCACACACACATGTATCCAGGTAAAATTATACCAAGGTCCAGAATTTGGTAGTAGCACTTCACTATGGGAATGGGGTTTATTCTCAGGAATAAAGCAGGTGGAATGGGGTTTATTCTCAGGAATAAAGCAGGTGGAAAATAGAATTGGAGTCTAAATCTTTATTGAGGAATATAGATCAAGGAAAGTAGGAGGCACTAAGAGAGGTGCAGGCTCTCTCTGTCTTGTACACACATGGGCACACACACACACAAAGCAAACTTTGAGAGCCAGCATGGTGCTGTGGTTAAGAGCGGTGGACTCTAATCTGGAGAACTGGGTTTGATCCCCCACTCCTCCACATAAAGCCAGACGGGTGACCTTGGGCTAGTCACAGTCGCACTCTCTCAACCCGACCTACTTCACAAGGTGCGTGTTGTGGGGAGAGGAAGGGATGGTAAGCCAGTCTGATTCTCCTTAAAAGGTAGAGAAAGTCAGCATATAAAAACCAGCTCTTCTTCTTTAACCCTAAACAACCTAACACCTAAGCAATAAAAACAAACAATAAAGGGGGGCTAAATGAAAACACACAAACCTGTCCTGATGTGATGAGGGATTTAAGGGGGTCCTAGGTGGAAGGAGTGTGAAAAAAGAAGCAGGGAAGAGATTTAGACAAGCTCCAGACCTCTTAGAGTCCTGTGTTCAAGGTACACAGAGGCATTCTCAAGGAAGTCCAGGGAAATGGCTTCTGTGAAGTTCTGTTTTGTTTTTTTTTTTTGTTTTTTTAAGGGGGCTATATTTATACATTAAAAATGTTTTAAGTTGTGCATCAGGTGGGCTTCAAAGCTGGGATTGGTTTGGAACCAAAAAAGTTTGAAACTTACTGGCCAATTTGATTCTGGCTGCCAGGCTGGAAAATTATAGATGCAACAGTGATGCACCAAAGGAGTAGAAAGGAACAAGAGTCCCATACCCCACACAGACTAACAAAATTTCCGGCAGGGTATGAGCTTTCGTGAATCACAGCTCACTTCTTCAGATACCAAAGGAGGCTAGTAACTGCAGTTTGCTGGCCACTTGAACTGATCTGGGGTGTAGACAAAGAATCTGGTGTGAACTGATGGCCATATCCTGGGGAAACAATAGGCTTAAGACTCAATCCTTCGATGCAATATGGCCGTGTTATCATAGCTAATCATTGAGATATCACCTGCATTTTTGGGTGGAGAAGGGACGAATTCTTTTAATTCCCGTGTAGAACCATTCGGACTGTTCCCCTTTTATTATGTTAGGAAGCGTTTTAGATGTAGTATTCAAGTGGCTTCCCTAATATCATTCTTGGGGAAATGCCTGGCTGGAGCCCCATCTGAATTTTAGTGAAATATGGGGGTTCCTTTATGGATGTCTATATGGTCTGGTATCAGAAATGATCAGCCCGTGTTTCTCCATACATTATAAAGATGTGGCTATTTTACATATATGCACAACTGGTACAGTGTATACATTTTTACTTAGCAATTTCTACCTGAGAAAAATTGGTTATCTAAGAAGCCGCCCCTATACTTGACCTCTCTGAGCATGATTTTTTCTTATCTACAAGTACCATATTCTTTGAAGATGTCTTCACAGGAATGTAGCTCACATTTAAGTTCTGCTCTTTTGTTAAATATTTAATGAGCCTGGAAAAATTAGATATTTTCAATCAACCCGGCTATGCTCTAACATAAAGCGCAGAGGTTCTGACCTCGGAGTTACACAATCTCAGCTAGTTAAATTGGCAATCATTCTCACTTAGATGTACAGGCAGAGAAGAGGAACAAATCTGCTCTGGTCAGTTCTCTTGAGTTAGCTGCTGGGTCTTCTTGTAATTTTTACTTCAGCTGCCGTACCTAATATCAGCGGGTAAAAAACTGTAACTATGGATTGCTTCAGTTCCTGACTTGATCTATTCATTCCATATAGAAACATCTTTAATGAAGTGTTAAATTGCCCCTTTAATACCCTTTGTTGTAAGGCATATAGATTTAATTTCTCTTCCCTATATGAGTAGTTAATATCAAGTGCATCTCAAAATGGTTTGGAGGATATGAGAACTGAGGAATGACACAAGGCTGTACAGTGATTCAGGGGGGTGCACGTTGGAATAATGGGTTTAAAATTGAACCAATGCTCACCGAATAATATAATTTTCCAAATTATTCGAGATAAGCAAATCCATTTCCTGTCCAATTCAAAGTAACACAGAGAAATGTGCATGTCACAAATGGAAAAATTAGAGTAGACAATGGAGAAAAACGAAAGAAGACTTGGTGGGGGGGGGAGAGGAAGAAGAAACACAATAGAATTTGTATTAGGACATGGTGGGCAGGGAATTAGAGAAGGCATACTGAAGGTGCAACAGAGTGCCTGATAAAATAAAAATGGAAAAGCTAAATTGAACAAATCTAGGAAGATCTGGAAATGACTCAAGATCAAATTAGGGAAGCCTTGTGATATATGCGGGGCACTGTGAGCCACAGAAACTGAGGCCACACCTGGCATTTGTATTAAAGTATTAAAGCCATGGATATGCTTGTTGAAAAGGGCTCAGTTAAACTAAAGTTATAAAAGACAGGGGAATGGACAGCCCTATGCTCCTATTTAAAAGGGCTTTCCCCCATAAAGAATGCAAGGGAATATTGAAGAAAAGGAATTACTCTATATTCTGTATGCTTGGAAGTAGAGGTTTGCAAATATTGAACCATACAACGAACCTTAAACAAAATGGTTACCACACGTCCCAAGCATTAATCATGCAAATGAGCTAAGATTGGGGCAGGGAGGGAGTCAGGGCAAATTTTTATTAGGTTTAAAATTTGCTGTAATCGCTGCAGATAAATATTTGTTTTGGGTGGTCGCAGTTAGTCATCTTTAAGGGGCAAGCAGAATGAAATTGAATCATCTATTTACAAATACAGCCATAGTTTCCTCAATTTTACCAAGGGGGAGGAGTAGGAAAATTAGTTTCTCTCACAATTACCATTATATCAGTTTGACAAAGGCCTAAAGCATTGCTTTTGATTTCATTGCTGAAAATCAATGACTTAAATCCAAAGAACCTGCTGTGTGAGTGGAAAATACTTCTGTGTGCAGGATGTGTTTGTGTGTGTTTGTGCTGGCCCTTAGGTCTGAAGTCTCCCGCTGTTCGAGCTACAGAAGAGTAACAGAATCATAGAATCATGGAGTTGGAAGGGACCACCAGGGTCATCTAGTCCAACCCCCTGCACAATGCAGGAAATTTACAATTACCATCCCCCCACACCCCCAGTGACCCCCACTACATGCCCAGAAGATGACCAAGATGCGTTCCCTGTCATCATCTGCTTAAGGTTATAGAATCAGCATTGCTGACAGATGGTCATCTAACCTCTTCTTAAAAACCTCCAGATGGTCATCTAACGTCTTCTTAAAAACCACCAGGGAAGGAGAGCTTACCACCTCCCGAGGAAGCCTGTTCCACTAAGGAACCGCTCTAAGTTATAAAATTCTTCCTAATGTCTAGACGGAAACTCTTTTGATTTAATTTCAACCTGTTGTTTCTGGTCCGACCTTCTGGGGCAACAGAAAACAACTCGGCACCCTCCTCTATCTGACAGCCCTTCAAGTACTTGAAGATGGCTATCATATTCCCTCTCAGCCTTCTCCTCTTGAGGCTAAACATACCCAGCTCCTTCAACTTTTTCTCATATGATTTGGTCTCCAGACCCCTTACCATCTTTGTTGCCCTCCTCTGGACACGTTCCAGCTTGTCTACGTCTTTCTTAAATTGTGGTGCCCAAAACTGAACACAGTCCCTTGACACAAGTGGCGGACTGGGTCTAAAAATATAGGTTGTCATGAGACAAAGAGGGCCCACCCACAACTATAAGGCTATTATTTAATTTTTATAAGAAATAAATAAAATTTTCAAAAAATACATAAGTGGAGAAAAGGTGAAATTAAAATTTTAGTTGCATACAGTAATAGTATTGGAACTTCTATTATATTTTCAAGCTACTAAAAGGTCATTAACATTTTTAACATATTGTCTAATGTTTAAGGGGGCCCACAGGGCCCACTTGCCATTGGGCAAGCTGACCCCTGGCCAGTCTGCCACTGCTTGACACTGCTATATATTATCAAGCTCTTGCTTATTACGGTATTTATAGGAGACATTTAACCATAACAGGAACCACACACATAAATGTTCTTATTTTGAACATCACCATCTAGATATTCTTCAGAGATTTCCAAGTTTAGCTGATTTCAGACTCATCCCAGCTGTCTGATTTCAGCCATTTCTTCCAAAATATCCATTGCCCATCGTATCAGTTTTCCATTGATTCTTGCTCTTGTGCTGCATTTCATTGAGGAATTTTCGCTTCCATGAAACAGCCACCTGTCCTTGTCATTAAAAGGCACCCTGCCTCAAGAAGTTAAAGACATGAGAGCAATGCATCAAAAAGGTTAACGGCAAATGAAATGGTGCATTTCGGTATCACTCTGAACTTCATTAAAATTTAGTGTCGGTTATTGGGCATTTAAAGTCTCTGTTTCCCTTTGGATTGCCTGATTTTGCCCTTGTCGTTTTGTTAATAATTCAAAAACTTTTGTTTCAGATATCTCATGTCAGCATCTCTGTCAGCATCATGCTAATCACTCAAACAGCACCTGAATACAAAGAGATGGAAATGCAGAGCATGGTGTGCATGTGTCTGTAAGCAGAAATCAAGCTTCATGCTAGCAAGCAGGAGCCTTTTTTTCCCTTGGAGGCAAAGAAGGAATTGCAATATTTAAAATAACACAGTATTTCTTAGCTGCTGTAGCAGAAAGATCTTGTAACATTTTATAATCTTCATTGGAAATAGGCTGCCAGAGAACTAAATTGGTAGGAAAAATGTATTAGGAGCTATTTACAAGATGGTTCAGGGGTCAAGCAGGAAGGAAGATGACATGGTATAGCCCAATCTCGTCAGATCTCAGGAGCTAAGCAGGGTCGGCACTTGGATGAGAGATCACCAAGGAAGATGCTGCAGAGGAACACAATGGCAAATGACCTCTGCTTCTCACTTGCCTTGAAAGCCCCTCGCTGGGGTCACCACCAGACATTGGTCACAACTTAATGGCACTTAGATACATACATCATGGGCAATGCTAGTGTCCATTATGATCAAATCCTTCTCAGTTCTTTGAGTGTGCCCTTATTACTCAGGGAGGAGAAGTACCCTTGAAAGTACAGCAACACTGATATCTTTTCTTTCTTGCTGGCTTTTAATATAGCATGGTTCAATGGATAGAGCACTGGGGTTGGTTGTGGATGATCTAGGCTCAAATTCTTACACAGGCAAGAATTTCTATGGATGGCCTTGGGGCACTCATCTATAGAGTTATTGTTGATGAACAGTTAAATAATATTGATCTTACTGCAACTTGCATTTAAAGAATGTCAAAGCTGAAAGCCCAGAGAGTTTGAATGATGGCTATTCAGATGACCTTCCAGTGGAATAGAGTGGCACAATGGACACAATGGGAAATCCAGATTTAAATTCCTGAATTCTTATCCAGGCAACAGTATCACTAGATGTACCATCTATTTTCAGGAGAGGATAAGTAATTATAACCTCAGCCTTCAAGAGGAAAAAGAAATATAAATAAATGATATCGAGACAGATGAAGGCAGAAATAGGAAATACAATTTGAATTTCTGTACACAGGCCTGTACCAGTAGGAACTTATTAAAACCACTGTGTTTTAATTGTTTTTGTGAGAAGTTTCTTGGCAGGCCGGTTCAGTAGACCCCACCTGATTGTTGAAGATAAACCTTTACTGGATAATGGTTATTATGTGATCCAAACCAGAAGAGTCCTTGTTGGACACCTGGAAGCTGCAGTTTGGGATGAAGCATGGAGCCTTGTGGCACCCCAAAGGCTATCTCCTATAATTTTTAATAGCTATATAAGACCACTGAATGATTAATGGAAGCTTTGGGGTTGAGTATCATAAGTAAGCTGATGACTCCCATATATACAGAGCTACTGTCCATCCTGGACTGTGTTCTGCCTGCCGGGCTGTTGTCAGGTTACAAAGTCTCTCTCAGTCTCGAGGTTTACAAGCCAGAGGAATGTCTGAGAGCAGAGTCAAATGGTCTGAAGTCAAAAAGGAGGCAGAAAGGTTTGCAAGGTCAGGTCACAGGAGATAAAAAAGGTAGATAAATAGTTCAACTCCCAACAGATCCTGTCCAGAGGCTTTATAGCTATGTGCTAGGGCATGCCTCCTGCCTCTCAAGAACAGTCCTGCAACCACTCATCTTCGCTGTCACTTTCCATCTGCAGATGATGCTGAGTAGCCAGATGTGCACTCCACCTTCGTGTCTGCAGTTCTGCTCTCAGTTGCCTTCTGCAGGATTCCAAGGGTGCCAATGACCCTGGAGAGTTGGGGCCTGGGGGCTGGGCTACTGTCCCAGGGTCAGGGGATGGAGGTGCCTCTGATCTGACTGTTGGCTGCACCTCTGGGAATGCCTGCACTAGGTCTCCCTGTTGGTTGTCTTGTCAGCTGTGGGTTTGCTGTACAGGGTCTCTCCTCTGCAGAGTCCTCACTGTCACTAGCTCAGGCTGGGTCATGATAGACTGGCAGCCACTGAAGAAAAGATTGAAATGGAGTTCAAAATAAGTAGAGTTTATATTGTCCAGAAAGGCCAACATATTGGAAGGTGTTACACCATCCATCTTTCCCTTTTGTTGGAAGATCAGATATCTATGGTGGCGAAAAGTACTGTATCTATCAAGTAAGTAATCTCTTGTTTTAGGTTCAGCCTATCTAGTTCCACTGATCCATGCTATAGTATCCTCAAGGACAGATCAATCCAGAAACTTCCATTGTTTCAGAAAGCAAATGCTTGAGTCTTGTCTAGAGGTGGCTATTTTGCTCACGTTAGTTCTATTTTAAGATTGTTGCATTGGCTGTTGATTTCTTTCTAAGTTCAGTTCAAGGTGCAGGTCAATTCATTACTTTTACCCACAGCCTGGGAGCCACATACCAGAAGGACCATCTCTCCTGGTATAAACCTGTACAGCAGCTCAGATATTTCCAACTGCTCCTCCTACCAATCTCCTCTGTGAGGCAGAACGTTTTCTGTAGTGGCCCCTGGTATGTAAAACAGCCTTCCAGAGACAGTTAGAAATATAGCTACTTGTATTTGAACATGTGGGCACGATGCAGGGAAACACAGGGGGAGAGTGAGTCAACCTCTGATGGTCAGAAACGGCATGCATAATCAACACAAAGACCCGAAGCCGTCAGAGGAGTGATGGCAAGTGAAACAGCCATGCATAAAAGACTGAAGAGAAAATGGGGAGGGGAAAGAGATCTGAGAAAGAACTACTGCCAGAAACAGGCCTGCAAGAATTGGGAGACAGGGAGGATTGTAAAAGGTGGAATAAAGAACTTCTTGGAGTGTGGCTGTAAGATTAAACCTCCAGGTAAAGACCCGGGTGATCTAAATGATCAAAATGAATCTTAAGGGAAGAGACGGCCTCTTAGATATACTGAAAACATGCCTCTTTATATATACAAACCAGAAGTTTGAATTGTTCCTGAAAGATAATAGGTGCTAATAGGATTCCTAGTTAATTTTCATAACAGTTTTATTTATTCATTTTAAACATTTCAGGGCAAACTTTCCACACAAATAGGGTCCCCAAGGTGGCAAACGTTTTAGCATTTCAACATTAAAACAGCATTTAAAATAAAATATATAAAATAATCCACTGCAAACATGTAAACACACAAACACTGATAACACCAACAGTTTATTAAATTGTTCATTACTTCTCTCTTTTGGTGGAAAGAAAATTATAGCAGGGAGAGATTGCTCTGCCCTAGCACATCCACAAAAGTAATTGCTAAGGTAGGATCAGAATTCAAATGTCTATAATCCTATTTCATTTCCTACAGCTTTTTCTTTTAATTTATGTTTACAGTGGTGGATGGAGTCAAGGTTATAAAGGCCGCATTGCCTGATTGTCACTAATCTTACAATCTTCAAAATGTAACCATTCTCAGCTACCCCATAGTGTGGAATGTGGAATTAAATAACTTTAATTTCATTAAAGAACTTCTTGGAAATCTGCTTTTAAAGAAAGCAAATTTTAAAGAAAGCCATTTTTTTTAACTTGACTACTTTCTGTTATTCCATACAAGTTTTGTCAAGAGTTTCCAGTACTCATTAGACTGCACTGCAGTACTTAAAATGGGTTTGAGGGGTTAGAAGTTTACTGAGCTAGGTTTGTGTGTGGGGCGGGGGCGTGCGATCTCTTAGAGAAGTGTCTTACTGAACTTTGCCCACAACACTATAGATATTTTCTTTTCAAAAAATGCCTTGGAGAATGACAAACAAAACTGGGTGCAAGTAAATAAAGTGGAATAGGAATCTTTGGTTGTTTATGCATGGGGTTACCTAAGGTTTGTTGCTCGCTGGACCCAAACTTTCCTGTTGGGAATCTATGCACCAGAAGTCTCCAAGCTCAAATCAGGAAGTATTTGAATCTCTGCCCCTTGAAATGCTGCTTTGTAATTGGCTGTAGTAAGAGATAGGTCCCCCCCCCCAAACCCAATTGCTGCATTAAAAAGCCTTTTAGGAGCATTTTAAGAACAAAAACAAAAAACAGAGCTATTTGAAAGGAACCGGGGTGGGGGTGGGGGAGAAACTCAAGCCTCATTTTTAAAAGCTGTTCTTCTGCTCAGAACGAACTCCAAGGAAGCAGGAAGCATTTGAATCTTCGCCCCTTGACACGCTGCTTTGTAATTGGCTGTACAGCTTGCTGTGAGAGACACCAAGCTTCTGTGTCCCGCGCTTTGCCTTATGCATGGTGATTTCACCTGGGCTGAGCTCAGGGGAGATGGAAGAATCGGGTTAATAGAGGAACAGGAAGCCCTGGGATTTGTGAGGCTGGCTGCGAGGTCATCTCTAATGGACGGAAAACTCATGCATAACTCCAGGGAACAACCGAGACATACAGTGGGTGAACGTGAGTGAAAGTACTCATGCATAAAAGACCTTTGGCTTTTTTTTTTAAAAAATGTATTTTTTAATTTTATAAGAATAAAAACAAAGCACCAACAAACCATTTTGAAAGCTGAGATTACTACAAAAGAAGAAGGAATCAGACCATGATCTCCTTTACAATTAGGACAATTAATACAAAAATTATGCCTAATAAAAAGATAAATCAATAATGTTAAATATAATAGCAGTTTCAAACAATATGTAATAAAATAATAAAAAGGAAGGTAAAGCTCCATGGGATCTACAACCATATATACCCTCTAGAGTTATTCCAGTTTAAGCCCATTGATTTCAATAGGCTTACCATGGAGTAACTTTGCACAAGATTACACTGTGCAAAGGTCAAAATTTAGTCCCTGACATCACATGTTAAAGCTTTTCAGTCCACAGATTTGGGGAAAAGACACTTCCCTCGCATGAAACTCTGCAAAGTCGCTGCTAGCAGGGAATATTGAGTTAGATGGATCATGTGGTCTGACTTAGTATAAAGCACTTCTATCTGATCATGTTGCATTCATTACACAACAATTTGTAAGAGCCCTTGCTACATTAAAGTGCTCACACACAATTTGATTCTCTATAGCTGCTGCATCTCACATAATCTCTGTTCCTTCTCCTTTGTTCTCTTAATTTGGGCTAATCTATTTAACCCCTAAGAATTCCAGGAGAGTGTAGGACTATAACATGCTTACACTGATCCACTAAACTTGAGCAACAAGTTGGGTAGCTCAATGTGATAATCCTGGCAGGGAATACATTTTGTACATGGGGCAGAATTTAAGTCAGTTTATTCCACCGACAGACAATGTTCAAGGTATTTCAGTCCCGCCATCCTTTCCTTAACCAGATGTCAAGTTATTTATTCATAAATTATGCATAAGACAATTCATTTGTGGGCCACGGACTGTGTTAAAGAAACTAGTGACCATTTGTGCCTCATTAACTCACATCCTTCAAGTGGTGTACATATTGCTATTATGGCAGGAAGATAATGATATCAAAGAGTCATTCTATCACCGTCTAGACATTCTAATTAGATGTCATCTATAAATGTTCCTTTACTTTCCTTGAATCACTCAACTTTTTCAAAGGGAAAGGTCAGGTCAGTGCTTAGAGGCCTTTACTATTTGTACCTTATTTCTTTTACATAACCATTCTTACTTTCCCTTGCTGTGATTTGCCATATCATATTATTGGCACTGGAGCTCAAGGTTTGTTCCGTGGAGCTGAGTAGACTTCCACTCCACCCTACCCCAAATCAAAAATGTAGTCTTGCTAGTCTCTGTTTCTTAGGGTTGACTTTTCTTGTTTTACTGCTAGGGTTGCCAATCCCAAGGTGGTAGCACAAAATCATACACAGAAACCAATATGCTCAAGGAGTATAACAAAAAAATGCAAAAAATGTATCACATGGCAAAAAAACAAGTTTAAATCAACTGTATACAAACACTGAGATGCAATAAATATGATTATGAAAGTCCCATCTCTGACACTCTCTCTCAAATCTTCTTATTTTACAGTGCAGGTCAGAGAGTTTTCTCTATCGGATATATTCTGGTGTGCTCCCCTTGTCAGGGAGGAAGAGGAAGACAGCTGTTTCAAGTTCTAATACTTCATCAGTCCCTCTTCATATCCATTTTGTATCTTATGTTACAAATTCCAATCCCTTTCTGGACTGACTTGCAAAGGTTCCCAGCTGGATACAATCAAGTTAGTAAAGGTTCCAAGATGGATACCTTCCGACCTTCAGCAAAATCGGCTGGGAGACAACGCAAGACAACTTATTACAACCTGGAGAAAGTCAGAACTGCAACAGTTCTGTATCAAGGCAAAAATGTTTTTGCCCTTTTTTTTACTTATGGCTACCTTTTAGGGTTTTCAAGGCAAGATACATTCAGAGGTGGTTTGATCAAGCATTGATCTTGGATTACAAATATGCACATGGTCACAGACATGGAGAGTAATGCCCCATGATCAAGCTTTACCATCACAAAGAGACACCCTGAGGAGGGACAGGGGAACAAGAAGAAATGGATGGAAGGTCATAATAATCAGCCATTGGAATCCTACACCACTATTGGTAGATGTTGTGAGGTGTCAGCAGAATGCAAATGGGGTTGGTTAGCACCATAAACCCCCATATATTCCTCATGTCTTGTGAACTGCTTGTAAGATCATGAATAAGCAGAAGTCTATTATAGCGTCTTTAGGAAGGCACTGGCAAACCACCTCTGTTAGTCTCTTGCCTTGAAAACCCCAAAAAGGGGTCGCCATAAGTCAGCTGCGACTTGACGGCACTTTACACACACACTTTAACTAGTCGCTGCTACTGTCACCTGCAAAACTAGAATAATGGTGACTTAGGAAATAAACTACATGTGTAGCAAAATCATACAGCTTTTCTTATACTGTATAACTTCAGACTGCAGATGACGGACTGCAAGTTGGAACAGTTACAACATCCACCCAGAAAAAACTAACTTATCAGAGAAAATGCCAGCCTAGAGCCTCTTGCCTCTTCTGCTTTTTCATGTATTGGGATGTTTTGTTTCATGGGAGAACCTTCAAACATGCTGTCCACACCTGCAGTCTGATTTGGTATTGTTCAGCAAGAATTCTGAGGGATGGCTGTATTCAACAATGGGGTGTTTAAAGTTTCAATGACATAAGGAAAATGTTACTTCTGTCCCTGATAATAAGAAATAGAGTGGGCTATAAATCTTAAGAAGCAGTTGGTTCCAGGCAACACCTGATCATCTTTGAATGTTTTCGACCTGGATGCTTGTTAAAATTGGTTGGTGAAGCGCCACTGATCTCATGGAAAGAGGAGCTTGCTTCTTGCGCGAACAAAACAGTTATTGTGTCATGCTAGTGCTTTTGCCTTATCTGAAACCATTCTTTCCTGAATTGTATCTTTCTCTTCTGAAATGAATCAGGGGGTCCAAAAACAAGATACTTGAAACCACAAACAACTGAGAAAGGGAAGGAGATTTAGTGAATCCGTGAAAGCCATTTGTAGCCTGCTGTGTGCTGGCTGACTTTTATCTTGTAATTATGCGGAATCTGCTCCTAAACCTTTTGTTCCTTTGGCTGCACCATCTTTTTTGCGCAACACATCATCAGTATGCCTTAATAATACATTAACAGAATGACAGCTTCAATGGCATACTGAAGCAACATCTCATCACAGCAGCAGCACACACTGATGATTTATCACTCCAACACATCATCGGAATGAGGCAGTCTAATAATATATGATTAAAAAACCTACAGGGGCATTATGCAGGACTAGATTCAATTTAGGCACTGCGCTGAAGGTATACCAACAAACTTCTAAAACACTGAGACATACGTAACTAACGCCCTCGTGTCCTTGCAAAGGGGTCACATACTTGCCTCCCAGACACCTTGTGAGATCAGCACTTTCCATATGCGATGGCAATAGACCAATGTTATAGGAAACATCAAAGGCTCCCCGACTCAGTGGTGCAATCTTTTTTTGGCTTGTCTCAGAAGGAGACAAGGGCTTTACTGCGCTCCAGGGTCTGGCTTGCCTCCCGTTTCAGGCCAGCTAATGGAGCCATAACCGCTCAGCCCATAACAGGCTGGCAATGTTCTTTTGAGAGATGGTCTCAGAGGGCACATCCCGAAATATAATGCAGTTACAGAGGATTAGAGCATTTATTGTTGCTAGTTGCAAGGTGAAAGTCACGCTGCACAGGAAACTTGTCATTTTAGCAGCTGGCTTACAGGGTAGGATGCAAAGTAATCTTAAAAATATCTGTTGAGAAATTAAACATGTAATTTGCTCTAATACAGTAGCGTATGCATGAATGCAAAGTGTATAGGAACCATCATTATCTTTCCTCTTTCCTCTTAGCACTATGAATGCCCTGAGGTCAGTGTGCTTCTCTTATGGAGATTGTGCTTCTGTCAGATTATTCTAGTTTCTTCAAATATAAATGATAATATTTGCTTCTTTGTAGACTTTATAAAATGAGGCCACATGAGACTAATGGAACCAACCAGCCTAACTTAACCCCATGCAACTTTTACTACAACTGAAGTGAAAAGGTTTGCCACTCTAAGATTCAACTTCTTGTTGCTGTTTTTCACAACTGCTTCTTTCATCTACCTGGTCATGGGACATTTTGGTTGCTACTGTCATTATATCTTCCTTGTTAAGCAGAATATGTTTTTTTAAGTAATTGTGAAGACAGAAGAACCATTTTGTTCTTGACATCAGTATTGTTCTCTGTTCTGTGTGTGCCTAAATTTTAGCTTCAGCAGTTTCCCAGAGGCCTAACACTCTGTTCTAACAAACAACACCTGCAGCTTGTTACCCTAACAGATAGAACCATCAAGGACACTAGCTCATACCATCTTAATCAACACATCTGTGGGAAGATGGGAGGGAGATGAGATCACTCTTTTATCCTGAGAATGCTATTCCAGCTCAAACCAGTTTAAACCATCTAAAGACTTCTCCCTGGAGATGATCCTGATTGGGAGTTATGGGTCATCTGACCTGAGTCCACTTTATGATGAGTTAGGCTATGCCTTATGGTGGTCACTTTTTCTTACCTTTACTTTGCTATTCTACTTTTCTCGCAACGCTTTAACTCCAGCAAGTTATTTTGAGGCCCCAAACTACGTCTTTATAGCCTTTAAGATCAGCAGCTATGTAACAGCTTGGTAAGTATATTGTAGCCAGCTAAGACTTCATTATTTTCCTTGCTAGTGTGCTTTATGACTATGTAACTGTGTTTTAATCTACTTTTGAACTTATTATCAATAAAGCTGTTTTCAGCTTTTAAGGATTGTAGAGTTTACTGACCTAACCCGGTTACTGGGTTACATTACTACCACGGCTGGGGCTCAGACGTGACAATAATGACCACCTGTTTTAGTGATCAAGGAAAGGAGCCCTGGGCCAGTGATTGATTTATGGTGGACATCAGGGAGTCATTGATGTGACCCATTGATATAAAACAGGATGGACATGAATCTAGAGTGGAGGCCTTCTCAGATCTCAGGTTCCTATCAAAGTTATTATGGTAATCAGATCAAAAGGATCCATAAATGTCTCGGGTATCAGCTATATTACAATCAGCTAAACCAGCGTACAATCACCTTCCCTTCCCCTCTCCACAACAGACACCCTGTGAGGTAGGTGTGGCTGAGAGAGCTCTACAGCGCTGTAACTTGCCCAAGGTCACCCAGCTGGCTTCATGTGGAGGAGTGGGAGAACCAATATAAATTCTCTAAATTGCAACATTTTCCTTCTCATTAATTCCTTTAATTTAGAAAAAAATAATTAGTAATGCTGTATTACTATAGTTCTTCATTACCTTTCCCACTGATTTAGCATCTGTCACTCATGTGGAGGAGTGGGGAATCAAATCTGGTTCTCCAGATCAAAGTCCGCTGCTCCAAACAACCGCTCTTAACCACTACACCACACTGGCTCTCAGAACAATTACCCAGAACAATCAATCTGGGTGTCTCCAATACCAATTCCAGGGTTACCGCCATCAGATCAGAGAGGGTGCCCAGTGCTTTTCTTCATAGAGCCCTTTTGAAACTTGGCTTGTGTGCTCATCTTCTCTAGCATGTGAACCAGTAAATTATTGTGTGTATATATGGTCACCTGGACTTTATCTAAATCTGTCAATTTTGAATTAAAATATTAGAACTAATTAATTGTTGGAATTCAACAACAGCTCTGCAACAGCTTGAGACCACCAGAGCCCAGGCATAATATCATGCTCAGAATGACCCACAAGGGATTCCAATAAAGGGCATGGAGGACAAGAAAAATTAATAAACTCAAGGGGAAATGATCACTCTCAATGCGGTCATCCACACAGAAGGTCGCGACTTGATTCCTTAGTGCAGAGGAACATAAAATATAATCAACCACACTGCTTCTTCTCCCAGAGGCATAGGTATACTCTCCTGGCTGAACGAGTGGTGATGACCCGTTCAAAATCATTCTGTCCAAACGCATACAGAAATTAGTGAGAAGGACTCCAGAATCATTAATGTGGGCATCTTTGGAATGTCTTATACCAGAATTTGTTTGGGGTAGGGCGTTGTCAAATCCGAACCCACTTGCAAACTCAAGCTCATTCTTACCCACCCTAGCATTAAAATCACCCGCAATTAAAAACGAAAACAACAACCATAGAGGGAAATTCCAACTCTGATTCCTCAAGGAGAACTAGCCAGCTGGCAAACAAGTAGAATGCCCAGCCTATTCCATAACCTAAGAAAAACTGGACACTCAATGGCAGATATAATTAGTTTGACTGTACCAGTCTGACTCTGCTGTGTTACATTTAGTGTTAGAGCATTTACAGAAATCTTCTCCATGAATTTAATTATTTTAAAATAAATTTAAATTAACTGCATGGCCACCACCACTCCATCTTGTGGTGCTGAAGTCAACACGTGTTTTGAAGACTTTCTTTTGTCCATCGTGAACCTACTGCAAAGTGACTTAATTCGGGTAACATTGAGCTTTTGCTGTATCAGAGGAAAATTCTCTTTGTCCTCTTTATCCATCTCTACGTTTTATAATTTCATTGAACTCTGTATGATGTTGTCCCTCAGTCTTGTTTCCTAAACTTCATCTGAGTCCAAACCCAACGGTAAATCTGCTCTCTATACACAATAAAAAGAGAAATGTGCTCTGTTTAATTAAATAGACCAATTCACAGACCATCCTCAAAGGAATGAAAACCTCTTTAAGACTGATGTAATCTTTTAAAAAAAAAACCACACATGTAATTTTACTCTCAGTTTTGTCAGCAATTTCAAATGATACAGAGATACTGCTCAATAAAACAGAATGATATTCTGGCTTGAAAAACATACTTTTGTAAATAGCAGCTGAACTGACAATGTAGGGAAATATGTTGTTGTTGTTGTTGTTGTTTGAGCCTACAGAGACATCTCAGAGAGCTGAAGGAAATGGCTTTGTTTTGGGGGAGCGTCTTTCGTTCATGCTACCTCTTCCTTACCAAAGTTGTTGAAAAATAGACTTAAAAATTCCCAACCTCCTGCCTTTGTCAAATAATACAAATTAATTAGAAAAACATTTCTATTCAACAGCAGCATCTTAGTGGTCATTAAAAGGGTGAATTTTGTTTTAAGCAGTGGTTTGCAGAGGTTCCAAACTTTGGCTTACTCA
Organism: Euleptes europaea; assembly: GCF_029931775.1. Lineage (NCBI taxonomy): Eukaryota > Metazoa > Chordata > Lepidosauria > Squamata > Sphaerodactylidae > Euleptes > Euleptes europaea. The sequence continues at coordinate 60,566,048 of NC_079319.1, forward strand.
ACCATTTTATATTCTTGGCTCTTCTGTGACAAGCAAATGTGTAGCAGGGTGCCATTGCTGCCTCTGTCGCATGCATCTTTGTCCTTTGTTCTCTGTGTTTGAGCTGTTTGAGCTGACAGGATTGTGTGATGTGATGTGTCTTTCAATGATGTCTGTGGAAATTCACATTTACATGGCTCTTCCTGCATATTATAGCTTTGCTATTGTCTAGTGACATCATAGGTCCTATGGCAGCAGAAGGGGCTGTGACTGTTCAGTGGTAGATAGGGTTGCCAGGTCCCTCTTCGCAACTGGCGGGAGATTTTGGGGGCGGAGCCTGAAGAGGGCAGGGTTTGGAGAGGGGAGGGACTTCAATGCCATAGAGTTCAATTGCTCAAGCTGCCATTTTTCTCCAGGTGATCTGATCTCTATCGGCTGGAGATCAGTTGAATTAGCAGGAGATCTCCTGCTACTACCTGGCAGTTATTCAAAATGCAAACAATCTCTATGGCTATATAGTATAATTAATCCAATGACAATATCATAACAATCAAAATATTTATATCTTTTGTTTCCTCACAAAAGCATATAGTACCAAAAAGGTCACAGTATTTAGGACAGAATACAGACAGGTTTCCGGTAAGTGTCCTGTTTCATACTATTTTTCATCAGTATAACATAATAGTCCATAAATAATATATATTCTCTTCTTGTTTAATTATCTTCTTCTTTTTTTCAGATCCCTTTACTGAAGAATGTAGAAGACTTGCTGCTCTTACGGCTATCCCACGATGTTCCTTATTCTAATAAAATTCATCATTATTTTAACTTGTATCATTGGATAATAATTTATAAAAAATAAGTAGGTGCTATAACATGCAAAATTATAAATATATATAAATATATACAAATACTTACTGACAACTTTTTCACGTCTAACATGAGTTTAAATGATTTCAAGTCAATGACTCAATTCACAACGGGATACAGGGTGAGGTGGAAGAGAGTATTTATAGAAACGCTGTTAAATTTCACATAAAGTTACACCCACTTCACAGATAGGCTGAATAATCGCACGCCGAATTTAACCCGTGCGGAATCATGGTGTTAAACAGTGTTATAAAGTATGATTCTTTCTGGCTTAAGATCTTATCTACATTTTCTTTTTGGAATGGTCTTTTTTGATATTGCCAAAGAGCAAAAAATTTTAGGTCAGTGTCCCGGTGTTTTGCTTGAGTGAAATGGGGCACGATCGGAGCTTCTAAAACTGCATTGCGCACGCGTGACCTGTGCTCACCGATCCTTATTTTTAGGGATCGATTGGTTTGGCCTATATAGACAAGAGGGCACGGGCACAGAACGGTGTAAATGACATTTACAGAGCTGCAGTCAGTATGGCATTTGATTTCAAAAGTTTGTCCGGTTTTCATACATGTGAAGCTTTTGACAGGAAGCGCATACGGACACATAACACAATGACCACAACGAAAATGACCCCTTCGAAGACTACTAACGGGGCGTTCGATATTATCTGTGTGGACTAATCTGTCCTTGAGGGACATCGTTCTCCTATAGCCAAGAAGGGGCGGTTCTGAGCAACCAGGCAATGTAATCAGCATATGCCAATGCTTATTAATAATTCTACGTATGCCTCCCACAAATGGAGTATATTGAAAAGATGTTGTTATTCTTTTTGAATTTATTTTAGGGCGTGTAAACAATTGGTCCCGTGGTTGCGCATCAGCTCTTTGCTTGGCTGCATCTATCAAATGTTCAGGATATCCCCTTTTGAGGAGAGTCTCCTTTAAATGGGCGGCTGTTCTATTGTAATCATTTTCCTTAGTAGAATTACGTTTAAGCCGTAACATCTGGCCATACGGTAGATTGCGTTTTAAATGCATAGGATGGTTAGAGTTGAAATGAAGTAATGCCATCCTATCCATGGGTTTTCTATATGGAGAAATCCAAATTGTACCATCATCATTTTTGTTAATGTTTATATCCAAGAAATTAATGCAATTGGGGTGCATTTTATGCTCAAATTTGATATTAGAGTCAGCTTCATTCAGTATATTTACCAGACCATCAAAATTATTAATATCATCTATACACATGATCAGATCATCTACAAATCTAAAATAAAATAAGGTATGTTGTAAGAAAAAAGTGTTAGAAAACATATGCAATTTCTCAAAATCATTCATGAAAATATTGGCCACTGAAGGGGCCACGGCAGATCCCATCGCAACTCCCTTCACTTGTTTATAAATTTGTTTTTTAAATCTGAAATAGTTGTTTTCAAAAAGAAGATCCAAAAGATCCATCAAAAAATGGGTGGGTGGATGTTTGTCTATCCGGGAGTTCAATTTGTCCTCAATTATTGTTCTAACTTCAGCAAGTGGAACGTTAGTATAAAGGGACGCCACATCAAAGGTGGCTAGAATAGTATTACCTGGAAATTTCTTGCCTTCAATTTTTTGTATAAAATCTCCCGTATCAAGTATGTATGACGGGGTTTCAGTAGCAAAGTCATGCAGATGATGTTCTAAATATTTGGAGATTGGGTCAAGTATCCCATTGATACCAGAAATAATTGGTCTCCCAGGTGGGGATTGTAAGGTTTTGTGGATTTTCGGTAATATATAAAATACTGGCATTCTTGGATATCGATTGAACAAAAAATCAGCCTCCTTTTTGGTAATGTATTCCAAAGACAACGCCTCAAAAATTACAGTCTTAACAATGTTTAATACTCTGTTAGTGGGGTCTCGTACAATTTCTTCATAAAATTCAGACTGTCCCAGCTGTCTTAGGCACTCTCCCTCATAATCTTGTGTTCGAAGAATGACGGTGGCTCCGCTGATACATACTTGATACGGGAGATTTTATACAAAAAATTGAAGGCAAGAAATTTCCAGGTAATACTATTCTAGCCACCTTTGATGTGGCGTCCCTTTATACTAACGTTCCACTTGCTGAAGTTAGAACAATAATTGAGGACAAATTGAACTCCCGGATAGACAAACATCCACCCACCCATTTTTTGATGGATCTTTTGGATCTTCTTTTTGAAAACAACTATTTCAGATTTAAAAAACAAATTTATAAACAAGTGAAGGGAGTTGCGATGGGATCTGCCGTGGCCCCTTCAGTGGCCAATATTTTCATGAATGATTTTGAGAAATTGCATATGTTTTCTAACACTTTTTTCTTACAACATACCTTATTTTATTTTAGATTTGTAGATGATCTGATCATGTGTATAGATGATATTAATAATTTTGATGGTCTGGTAAATATACTGAATGAAGCTGACTCTAATATCAAATTTGAGCATAAAATGCACCCCAATTGCATTAATTTCTTGGATATAAACATTAACAAAAATGATGATGGTACAATTTGGATTTCTCCATATAGAAAACCCATGGATAGGATGGCATTACTTCATTTCAACTCTAACCATCCTATGCATTTAAAACGCAATCTACCGTATGGCCAGATGTTACGGCTTAAACGTAATTCTACTAAGGAAAATGATTACAATAGAACAGCCGCCCATTTAAAGGAGACTCTCCTCAAAAGGGGATATCCTGAACATTTGATAGATGCAGCCAAGCAAAGAGCTGATGCGCAACCACGGGACCAATTGTTTACACGCCCTAAAATAAATTCAAAAAGAATAACAACATCTTTTCAATATACTCCATTTGTGGGAGGCATACGTAGAATTATTAATAAGCATTGGCATATGCTGATTACATTGCCTGGTTGCTCAGAACCGCCCCTTCTTGGCTATAGGAGAACGATGTCCCTCAAGGACAGATTAGTCCATACAGATAATATCGAACGCCCCGTTAGTAGTCTTCGAAGGGGTCATTTTCGTTGTGGTCATTGTGTTATGTGTCCGTATGCGCTTCCTGTCAAAAGCTTCACATGTATGAAAACCGGACAAACTTTTGAAATCAAATGCCATACTGACTGCAGCTCTGTAAATGTCATTTACGCCGTTCTGTGCCCGTGCCCTCTTGTCTATATAGGCCAAACCAATCGATCCCTAAAAATAAGGATCGGTGAGCACAGGTCACGCGTGCGCAATGCAGTTTTAGAAGCTCCGATCGTGCCCCATTTCACTCAAGCAAAACACCGGGACACTGACCTAAAATTTTTTGCTCTTTGGCAATATCAAAAAAGACCATTCCAAAAAGAAAATGTAGATAAGATCTTAAGCCAGAAAGAATCATACTTTATAACACTGTTTAACACCATGATTCCGCACGGGTTAAATTCGGCGTGCGATTATTCAGCCTATCTGTGAAGTGGGTGTAACTTTATGTGAAATTTAACAGCGTTTCTATAAATACTCTCTTCCACCTCACCCTGTATCCCGTTGTGAATTGAGTCATTGACTTGAAATCATTTAAACTCATGTTAGACGTGAAAAAGTTGTCAGTAAGTATTTGTATATATTTATATATATTTATAATTTTGCATGTTATAGCACCTACTTATTTTTTATAAATTATTATCCAATGATACAAGTTAAAATAATGATGAATTTTATTAGAATAAGGAACATCGTGGGATAGCCGTAAGAGCAGCAAGTCTTCTACATTCTTCAGTAAAGGGATCTGAAAAAAAGAAGAAGATAATTAAACAAGAAGAGAATATATATTATTTATGGACTATTATGTTATACTGATGAAAAATAGTATGAAACAGGACACTTACCGGAAACCTGTCTGTATTCTGTCCTAAATACTGTGACCTTTTTGGTATTATATGCTTTTGTGAGGAAACAAAAGATATAAATATTTTGATTGTTATGATATTGTCATTGGATTAATTATACTATATAGCCATAGAGATTGTTTGCATTTTGAATAACTAATATTACAATCCAAGCCTTTTTTTATTGTAAACTACCTGGCAGTTGGCAACCCTAGTGGTAGAGCATATGCTTGGTGTGCCGAAGGTCCCAAGTTCAACCACCACTGTCTCCAGTTAAAGGGATCAGGTAGCAGGTGATGTGAAAGATCTCTACCTAAGACCCTGGAGAGCTGCTGCCACTCTGAGTAGGGAAGTTACCTAGTAATTGTTTGGGGCCTAGAAGTTTCTTCTAGTTTCTGTTTTGTTTGTTCCTTCCTTTTGGTGCTTGCTGGATCTGCAGCTGATGAGGAGAGAGGTCTGCCTTCCTTTACCTGTTAGTTATCTGTTCTATGTGTCTGAAAGTGAAGTAAAGGTTTTACTTCTTGAAAGAAACTGCAGCCTGGACTAATTATTTATTTGCAAAACTCTTATCACTTTTCACCTGTCTAATCATTAGCAAAACAAAGACATGATATGAAATATAAACATGCTATTTTATTTCTGAGGGGAAAAAAACTTTTTCCTGTTTTTCACTTTGATAATTACTTGTCCTGCAACCTTGTATAATATTTTCTTAGAAATGCGAAGAAAAAATTCTGAGCATAATAAATCTATAGAATAATGCAGAAGCAATATTTAAGCATATGAACAGAGGGATTAATTTCAGCAGTTGCAAATAAGCACATTGGGCTGGATGTCAGCCAAGTTTGTCATGCTAACATTGTTGTTCCCTGGTTGACCTAATGCCTTAATGAGGCTTCTAGCAGAGTATTGGGGTAAAAGTAATATTTTACATTATTTAGATCACTGCTCAACATACACAGACACTTCCATTGACAAACAACCTGTTTTTACAGTCATTTTAAAATAGGTGTCCCAACTTACAAGACCTTGTACGTCCTTGGATTTGCTTACCTTAATAAACTGCTTATACTTTACATTCTGGCTGAGTGCAAAGATCTCAGGATGCCAGTCTCCTGATTGTGCCAAAATTGAAGCTGAATGAATAAGTCAGTGCAAGTGAATGGATATTTAGAATACTGAAGTGATCCCAATTTTCAGAACCAAGGTCATGTTAACATGATTGTAGGTTCAAGCATTATCCAGTATATTAGGTCTGCCTCCTGCTCTTCTTGACAAGAGCTCAATGACTTTAGCAACTCTCTATGGACAGATGCTGAATATTAGGATAAGGGGAATCTTGGGGATATATCAGCCAACTGAAAGAGATCTGAATGAGAAAGGTGGATTCAGGACCAGCCCCGGAGTTGGAGTTATTATTACCATATAACATTTTTTCTCTTTATCTAAACTACTTTTTGTGTTTCTGTGTTAGCCGCTTTGGGAACAAGCCTAAGTAAGGTCATTTGTGCATGGGAGTTTTACCAGAGGTTTGTTGCTCACTGGACCCACACTTTCCTGTTGGGAATCTATGCACAGAAGTCTTCATGCTCAAATCAAGTCCCCAGCCCTTTAAATGCTGCTTTGTAATTGGCTTACATTGTAGTGTTTACTGTGAGAGAAAATCCCCCCAAACCCAATTACTGCATAAAAAAGCATTTTAAGAACAACCCCCCCCCAAAAAAGGAGCAATCTGAAAGGAGGGGGGGCAGAAAGTCAAGCCTCATTTTTAAAAAGCCTTTCTTCTGCTCAGAAAGAGCTCCCAAGAAGGAGGAAGTATTTGAATCCCTGCCTCTTTACATGCTGCTTTGTAATTGGCTGTGAGAGAAACCAAGTTTGTGTGTCCCGCACTTTGCCTTATGCATGGGGATTTCACCTGAGATGGAAGGAGAGAGAAGAATCAGGTTAAAAGAGGAACAGGAAGCCCTGGGATTTGTGAGGGCTGGCAGCGAGGTCATCTCTAATGGACAGAAAACTCATGCATAACTCCAAGGAATAACCGAGACAGACCGGGGGCAAACGTGAGCAAAGGTACCCCTGCATAAACAACCAAAGTCTACTCAGAGGTAAGTCTTATTTAATGGGGCTTAGTCCCAAGCAAGTATCCTTAGGATTGCACTTTTTAATTATTCACTACGTGTATCCCCCACCTTTCTCCCCAGAGGGAACCCGAAGCAGCCTGCAACATTTTTCTTTCCTCCATTTTATCCTCACAACACCTCTGGGGCTGAAAATGTATGACTGGCCCAAGGTCGCCCAACAAGCTTCCATGCCAGAGTGAGGATTCGTACCTGGGTACCTAGATCCTAGTTCAACATGTTAATCAATATACCATGCTGGCTCTCCCTTTCATTCCTCCCCCAGGTACTCTCTCTCACTCACAGAGACATCCACAGACAGGGTATCCCAGCCCCCTTTAACAACAGGCCTTTATTCAGACAGAGTTATTGGGGTTGAGGGGTCAAACACTGTTCCACACATGCTGCGCGCACACACACATTTTCAATCCAAACTAGCACTGTAGGTTGACCAACTTCAATTTCCAACTGTGTGTGTGTAAAGTGCTGTCAAGTCGCAGCCAACTTATGGCAACCCCTTTTGGGGTTTTAATGGCAAGAGACTAACAGAGGTGGTTTGCCAGTGCCTTCCTCTGCACAGCAACCCTGGTATTCCTTGGTGGTCTCCCATCCAAATACTAACCAGGGCTGACCCTGCTTAGCTTCTGAGATCTGACGAGATGAGGCTAGCCTACCTCAATTTAAAAGAAATCTCCTCCATTCTCAGCAGCCAGCAGAAAAAGCTTGTGTGGAGGAGGCACAGCCAGAATATATTTGGCAAAATTGCACCTCCTAATTGGTTGTTTCAGTCATGGCAACCGAATCAAACATCGTGCCTTCCTTGTCTCTATGGGACTGAGGCAAGCCAATCCCTGGCATTAATGCCATGAATCCCACCTTTCAGTTCTGTAGAAAGATCTGCTTGAAAGATCATGCACGTGATGACAGGTCTGTGTCCTTAAAGATATGGTCCAATCAAAAGTAAGCACTTTCACCTGACAAAAGCATATTAGTGAAACTTTAAGACCCAGCGTGGTGTAGTGGTTAGGAGTGACAGACTCTAATCTGGAGAACCAGGTTTGATTCCCCATTCCTCCACATGAGCGGTGGACTCTAATCTGGTGAACTGCGCTGGTTTCCCCACTCCTACACATAAAGCCAGCTGGGTGACCTTGGGCCAGTCACAGTTCTCTCAGAACTCTCTCAGCCTCACCTACCTCTCAAGGTGTCTGTTGTGGGAAGAGGGAAGAAAGGAGATGGCAAGCCGGTTTGATTCTCCTTAAAAGGTAGAAAAACTCGACATATAAAAACCAACTCTTCTACTTCTTCTTCTAATGTATTTGATCTGGTTTAGCAATAGTTGATCATGATTAATATAGCTTCTATAGAATTCCCAGAAATATGTGTCATGTATACATTTTAATGATTTCGCAGAATAAAGTTTAAAAAAAGCATTCACTGCTAAAACCGTAATTATAATTCTACCAATTATCTTTCAGTGCACACTATGGCACTGTGCTATGCATGAAGTAGTGTGAAAGATAACAGAATATAAAAGGGTGGTGTTTTTTTTTTGTAATGGGATTACAAAATGAAAACAAACTGTTATGTAAATTTACTAATTACAGGTCTTTTTTAGAATTGTGTGCTGACAAAAATCAATAATTACATTTGTGAAGTTACACTTTTGATAGAGGACAAAAGGAGCCATTTTCCATTTCTACAAAATCAGATAAGTTGGGGATAAACTAAATGCTATTATACCAAGATATCACATGACATGCAAATGACAGAAAGTATGCACTTGTAATTTTCATGTTTGCTTGTGGATAGTCTATGCTAGGGTTGTTCATAATGATATACCAAAACTGAAAATAAACCCGAAATTAGTGGTTTGGGCAATATTCGGGTTTCAGGTAGACCGAATTCCAAAACCTGGGAATCTGCCCTAAGCCGAATAGGTGATTTCTTATTCGCCTTTGCTCAGATGCACAGCTCTGTGCTTTCTCCCATTTTTCTATCATTGACTGGTTTTGTTAGGGACCCACATTTGGGTCGTGTAATCGGAGCCAACTTGGTCTGGCTAACTATCACCACTCAGTGGGTTAATCTGGATCAAGCATAAGGGTTATTTAAAAGATGGGGCTCACCCAGTCCTGTCCAGAGGGATATACCCTCCAACTAAAAAGAACCAGCTTTGACAGCTGCCCACACCACCAGGCTTCCGAAGGAGATTTTCTCACCTGTGCTGATGAACAGTCTCCTTCAGAACAGCCCCCACGGTTGAGAGTTCAACTGGCTCCGGTATCACAACCCCCCCATGAAAACCTGCTTTCAAAAGAAATTCACCCCAAGTAGTGGCTTCATTTCCCCGCACCATGACCATCACTTGAAATCAGATTTTTGATGACTATAACAAAGGACTGTTCACAGGATGTTATTTGCCATCAAAAGAAATGTTTCCCATGCCTTGTTTCTCTTGCATTTAAGCCTTTCCCCTCAGTTTGGAAGCTAATTTGCATGGACGTCATGCAATGGGATTACATGGTGTAAAACAGAATAAAACTGGTATATAATATCAAGTGGATTTTAAATGGTGTAAAATGATATAAACCCTCTTTTGAATGATTCCTGAAAATTAAAATGAAAACTACTGATATGAACATCCCCAATTTATTCAAAATATTCTATCTTCCAGTATTTGATTCTTAAGGAACTTTTGCAAATAATTTAAAAATACTATAACACAATTACAACAAAATCATAATAAATACAATAAAAATAAAACCAACAGAATGGTAGAAGAAGGAGGAGGAGAAGAGTTGGTTTTTATACCCCGATTTTCTCTACCTTTAAGGAGTCTTTTTAAGGAGTCTCAAACCAGTTTACAATAGCCTTCCCCTCCCCACAACAAGAAGAAGAAGAGTTGGTTTTTATATGCTGACTTTCGCTAATACTTAAGGGAGACTCAAACCGGCTTGCAATCACCTTCCCTTCCCCTCCCCACAACAGACACCCTGTGAGGTAGGTGGGACTGAGAGAGCTCTAAGAGAGCTGTGACTAGCCCAAGGTCACCCAGCTGGCTTCATGTGTAGGAATGGGGAAACCAATCCAGTTCACCAGATTAGCCTCCGCCGCTCATGTGTAGGAATGGGGATTCAAACCCGGTTCTCCAGATCAGACTCCACTGCTCCAAACCACTGCTTTTAACCACTACACCACATTGGCTCTCCAACAACACATGCAGAAACTGGCATCTCCAGTAGAAGAGTGTTAGGTAGCAGGACCAGTGCCTTAGATGTTGGAGACAATGCTGAGTAGACAATAATTTGATTCATTCTAAGTCAGCTTTTTATATTTAAGAATTTTTATCTGGCACCTAAACATCCTTTGGCACCACTCAATGATAAGGTGAGAGAGTTCCACATCTGATATGTCCTCATCAAGATGGCCTTATTCCTAGTAAGCCTTTATTCCTTTATGTGTGTGGGGGAGAAGACCTTCAATTAATAAATTAACAACTGGTCAGGTTTTTATGGGGAAAAATGGTTCTTCAGATCCCTTATCCAAAACCATTTAGGGCTTCATATTTTAAACAAACTGGAAACAATATGGTAGCCAGTTAAGCTCAATAAGTACTAGTAAAGTATTACGATGTCTAGATGTCTCAATTAACAGCTAAAGCCCCATTTATAAGCTAGAGCAGTTGAATGAAATATCAGTAAACCAAACAATTTTCAGTGTTAAGTGGCTTGAAGTTTGAATTGAACTTGATGGAATTTGAGAAGGTGATTAGTGGGTTTTTGTACCAAAAAAAAGTTTTTGAAGTCATCTCTTAATAAAGAAATGCAACAATTCATTAGCAGAGGAGAATTTTTGCTAAAGTACCAAAATGAAGACTGGATGAAGTAGTGTAATTCAATTCTGGTTTTAAAGACAATTCTTTCCAGCATGATTAGTTTCAAGATTCTTCCCATGTTCATTATTCTCTGGATTTATTTTAATGCAGGCCAACATGCGGCAGTAGAATACTCATTAAAATGTCCAGATGATCTTTGAAGAATTAGTAAAATGTTTCAAATACATTCTTGGACTATCTTGATGTTTCCTGCCTATGGCACTTATGAGTAATGAGACCATCTACATTCATGAAATACAAAGGCGGTCTGCAGGAAGATGTAAGATACCCATTATATATTTAATTACCTTAGGTGTGTCATCTGCACATTGAATTGAAAGTCTCATGGCTAGATGGAACACGTATCAAAGAAATGTAGATTCATCTTAAACTAGAGGAGAGAAAAAAGTGGGCTTTTAATGTGCCATTTCCCATGTTACTGTTAAACAGACACCATTTAGGAGAAGCATTACGTTTATTCTTATAAATATTCTTTTATTTTATGGCCATACTGCCATTTATTTGATGCTCTCTGAAATAAGTGTTCTTAGCTTACCCTGTTCATTTAATAATGGCTGCTATTAGTTATTAATTAAATGAAACAAATTACGTAGGCGATAAGGGAACATGAGCAATAAAACTGAACCCCTCAAAAAACATTTTTTTAAAAAGGCCTTTGGTGTTGATGGGATTCCTCCTGAATTTTTAATCCCCTAAAACAAATTCCGGGCAGCTCTCTCCTGAGCTTTGTGGCGATGGCGCAGCCTAGGCACCACCAAACTACCTCCAAAGTGGTTACCCAGCTGCTGAAAGGCTAAAAAAACCCTTTAAAAGTCTTTGAAAACAGTGAGGCTGCGCCAGGAAAAATCTGGCACAGCAATGCTGTTGGTGGAGGGGGCATTCCCAGGCTGGAGAGGCTTCGGAAGCTGACTAATGTCAGCTCTGCCCCCAGGAACACCTTAGGAATACCCCCCCCCATGCCAGCACCACATTTCTCTTCTGGGATTTAGGCCCTGGAGAGACTGCGGCAGCAGGGGAGCAGCATGCAGGTCTGCGGCGCCCAGGCACCGACGGAACTGCCTCCGCCGCCAGCATAAGTGCCTCTTATCATGAAATAAGAGAGCTCTTACGCTGGTGGCAGGGTCATGCTGCCTCCAAAGAACTTTCAGCCCATTTCTCAGGAATGGGCTGTAAATCAAGCAATTCTGTGATTTCTTCTTAATTAATCATCTCTGTGGAATGTATGTCTGTATTTTAATTATACTGGAATCATTTGCACTTTCACAAAAGTCATCACAAAGCAACTGAGCAAAAGTTCATACTTTAGAAAAAAAATCTTTTGGCACATCAATATAACATTGGGGAGGGGCTGTGGCTCACGGGGAGAGCCTCTGCTTGGTATGCAGAAGGTTCCAGATTCATAGAATCATAGAATCTTAGAGTTGGAAGGGACCACCAGGGCCATCAAGTCCAACCCCCTGCACAATGCAGGAAATTCACAACTACCTCCCCCCTCCACACCCCTAGTGACCAGAAGATTGCCAAGATGCCCTCCCTCTCATCTGCCTAAGGTCACAGAATCAGCATTGCTGACAGATGGCTATCTAACCTCTTCTTAAAAACCTCCAGGGAAGGAGAGCTTACCACCTCCCGAGGAAGCCTGTTCCACTGAGGAACCGCTCTAACTGTTAGAAAATTCTTCCTAATGTCTAGATGGAAACTCTTTTGATTTAATTTCAAACCGTTGGTTCTGGTTCAATCCCCAGCATCTCCAGTTAAAGGGACTAGGCAAGTAGGTGATGTGAAAGATCTCAGCCTGAGACCTCGGAAAGCCACTGCTGGTCTGAGTAGACAATACTGACTTTGATGGACCAAGGGTCTGATTCAGTACAAGGCAGCTTCATTTGTATGTGTATTCAAGACATTATCTTAAACTCCAAGGAGTCCAAGCAGGATGCCAGAAGGAAACTAAATATAATTGTTTAATAACTGTATACTGTCCTGGCAAAAATGGAAAGATATAGGTGGAAAACGAAATAAACTTCTGTTTCAAATATGCTATTACTCTTCTGTTTGGGCATTGGTTTTCCTGCTAGCTGTACTGTATATTTGGCATGCTTGCTGCACCCTTCCGTTATGTCCTGCTAATCCCATTTATAAACCTTGTCCTGGCCCAGAGGTGATCCCCCAGAAAGGAGGATTGGCACATTCTCCCACAAAGCTTCATGTTGGTACAATTTGTTCAGGGGGAGCATCCAAGTTCATTGCATACCTATAAAGTTATGTCATTATGTAGCTTTGATCAGTTGCAATTCATGATTTGCTCCCCAAAAATTCATACCTAGGCCAAAGTTGCACCTAACTTTTCAGCCAAGAAAAGATACATAATAGCACACAGTATACACACAAGTACTTGCTTCCCAGCAGATAGTAGACAACAGAATGTCACAACAAATTGGAAGCTTCCAGCAAGCTGAGGGATATATAGCAGCAAAGGAACCTTTTCAAAGATATTGGTTCCATACTATTATGATGTAAACATTTGAATTTGAATTGTGTGTGTCTGCTTATTAGATTTCACTGAGTGTCTGTATTAGGCCTAGCCTGAGTAAGTCCAACAAGATGTTGTGCTTTATGGACTATTTTATTGAGAATAAATGAAGAAACTGAGAAACACTACTTGCTCCAAAGCCACAGTTCCAATGAACAGCCTGACTATTATGTCTCCATGCAAGCATGTTTTAGCATTATACCACAACTGTATGATACGCTCTACTTTCCACTTTCATGAAATTAAGGAAAAACAGAAAAGACACTAAAAGTGAAAAAGATGAATCAAGAGCTGACAAAGGTAGGGTTGGTTTGGAGTGACACATGGTAGTATGTGGACTGGCAAAACAGAGGTTTTTTTTGTTTTTTAAGAAAGAAAGCAGAAATAGTTTTGGTGTTAAAACAATTTTATAAACCGTAGTTAAAATCATAGCATCATTATATTCTAATAGTGAAGTTGGCCAAATCTGAGGATACTTAAATCCGGTAACTGGAGCTGTGAACAGGCATGGCAGGCCTTTCTACACAACCTGAAAAGCACTCCAGGTTTGCAGAAAAATCTGAAATCTAAAAAAATAGATTGGATTTTTTAAAACCCCAAAATGATAAAAAAAGCACCTGTAGCTTTAACAAACAGATCTCTTCAGCGGCTGCTGATAGGCAACCCAAGCATTAGAGGCTGGGTTTCTCTGAATAAAAGGCACTGGGAGGAGGCAGGGCCCTTTCCAGGGCTCCTTTGACCTTTGAGGAAGGACCCATTGGGGCTAGGCCTGGCAAGGGTTGGCAGCCACAGGTTGGGAAATACCTGGAGATTTTGATGTAGAGTCTGAGGGAGGTGGGATTTGGGGAAAAGAGGAACCTCAGCTGATATAATGCCATAGAGTCCACTCTCCAAAGCAGCCTTTCCCTAGGGGAACAGGTCTCTGTCATCTGGCGATCAGTTGAAATCCTGGGAGATCTCCAGGTTCCACCTGGAGGCTGGCAACCCTAAGCCTGGCAGCAACCACCATGTGACTTGATACCACCCAACTTGCGTGGCTCAACAAAGCCTAGCGGCTTGCTACTGTTCAACAACAGGCACCTGGTGAAAGTCAGCATAATGTAGTGATTAGAGAGCTTCAGAGTAGGTTCTGGGAGACTCTTGTTCGTATCCCCATCTTGCTGTGGAAGCTCACTGGGTGATTTGGGGCCCGTCACATAATTTCAGCCTAACCTAACTCACAGTGTTATGGTGAGGATAAAAAGGAGAAGAGAATAATATAAGCTGCTTTGTTCCCCACTGTGGAGAAAGGTGAGGTATAAATGGAGTAAATTAATAATAAAAATAGCTGAAGATGGGAAGCAGTTAACAGGTAGGTTGTTGGATGGCTGAGAAGGAGAGAAGGAGGCAGGGAAAGAGGAGAGGATATGGGGTTGCTAGGCTCAGGGGAAGAGGAAATAATGCAGGAAGGAGGATACGGGGAAGCTGATGTGTCCTCATACAAGTTCTTGAGGGTTTCCTACCATGCAAGTGAACCTGGCTCAGGGACTGGCACTACACAACCGGGCCATTGTTTTCCTAGGAAAAGGCTGTTGGGGGGAAGAGGGAAAGACAGAGATGCAGATAAACACAGGTTGGCTTTTGGATGGGGAGGAGAGAAGGAAGCAGGAAAAGGGGAGAGGATATGGGGACTTTCAGGAAAGGGAAAGACGAAATATTGGGGGAGGGGGAAATGAGCTGCCTCCCATAAGTCCTTGTGGGTTCCTGCTTGTACAGACTGATGGTGAAGAAAGGCAAACATACTGAAAATTAATAGGAGTACTTTGAGCACAATTTTTGTTCTAATCTCCCTTTCAAATATCAGAAATTCTGAAAAGTGGTAAACTGAGATGACTTTGTAGGCTTTGCTTCTTTCATAAATGTGGATCATTTATATCTAACTCAAACATTTTCACTTTAGTCCAGCTTCTACTTGTACAGCAGCTGTCATATAAATTTCCTCACAGTGTTCTGGGACATCTATTCTCTTAGCATTCCAGAGGAATAAGTGCATAAATTCTATTAATGCTAAAATGAATTTATCTATTAATTTTCCCTCTCTCACACACAGAGGAAGAAATTAATTCCTCAGCCTCAATTTAGTTTCTCCCTCCTCTGTTCGATAGGCATTCTATTGAGATATGTGTTAGAAGAACACAGTGCCCTTGATCAAGTTTATATGAAGTAGTTAGAGGGGAGGAGGGGTAGAATTTGCCAAGAATCTCATCAGAAATTGCTATCGACTGACAGGAAGTGTGAACATGATGGAAAATATATAGATTACAAAGCACCATGTATGTGTTTGTATTGTATTTTAAATCAAACTTCACCGTAGGGTGATTTAAAAAAATATTCTCTTACGACGTTTACGTGCAATGAAGTGTACCTGGTGAATGCTTTAATACCTCGTGCTAAAACAGAAGGATATTTGTCTTGTGAATGGAAAGACATGGATTTCCCCATCATTGGAAAGCAATCCCAAGCACACTGATTCTGCAAGTTAGACTACCCAAAAGACATGACAATTTTAGATGATACCCAATCAGTTTCCTTGCTTCTTCAGTTTCTTCAGCATGTATGTGAGTGTACAGAACCATGGAAAGGGAGGGAGGAGTGCTGTTTGGCCTGGCCTCAAATTCCAAGGGGACCCAGATTTAGACACTTGAGAATTCTGGCATGCGGTAAGTTTTGCTATTTGCTTTATGTGCCTCATGCGTCATCATTTTTTTTCATGGCTAGGCGCCTCAAAACCTGGAACTGGCACAAGGCACTCTAGATCTCGGAGTGGACCTGCACATGAACCCTCTCTCTCATATGTAGCTGGGGAGACTTGTGTCCTAGACATGTGTAACCTTGAACATGGTCTACTCTTCCACACTAAAGAGCCAGCGTGATGTAGCGGTTAAGAGTGGTGGTTTAGAGCAGTGGACTCATCTGGAGAACTGGGTTTGATTTCTCCCTTCTCCACATGAGTGGCAGAGGCTAATCTGGTGAACTGGATTAGTTTCTCCACTCCTACACATGAAGCCAGCTGGGTGACCTTGGGCTAGTCACACTCTCTCAGCCCCACCTACCTCACAGGGTGTCTCCTCCTCCTCCTCCTTCTGTAACCTAAGTATTTTTTTAAAAAATAAACCTTTACCACCTCTTATTCCTATGATAAAGTAGCTACTTGTTTAGGTCTCACACAGTTTAAATAATGCCTCTATTCTGAAGAGTGAGCCGCAGAAATGGCAAATGGTATCTGATGACAAACTGCCTAAGTGTTCTATGCAGAAGAACTGGTCAAAATTGGGGGTGGGGTGGTATGCGAACAACAACGAAAGCACCTTGGCAACTGTATCTATATCTCTGTATCCCTACATGTAGACCTCATCACTATATCTAGAGTATGGGAGCGGTGTGGGACAACAATATTGTAGTGGTGAGCACCCCCACCACTGTTTTAGAGATCACAGACTGTCCTATGTTTTCACTCCCTGGTCTCCTGTCCATCACACTCTCCTTCCTCCTTAACCAAACCTTGGTATTTTGGAGGGAGGTTAACTGAAATCAACTTCCAGTGCAGTCCTGGGAATGATTTATGAATGTGTATCCCCGAGGTTCTAATTTGGAGGGATCTGATAATATTACCTGGGGGTATAACTTTGAAATGGTTCCTTACTGATATCCCTTCCCTGCTGAAAGATATTCCTTTTGATCATAAGCCCTCTAGAGTTCAGAAACATAATTAGGGGTGCGTACATTGATGGGTTTGTTTCCTTAACATAATACCATGGTCTTCCACATTTCTTTCAGTAAATCCTAAGGCATGGTAAAATTAGGGACGAAAGGGCAGGGATTAGAATAATTTCAAGGGGTGATTTTTGAAGCACAGAACCTTTTTTTTTTTTTTTTTTATTCATTGGCTTCATTTCACTTGGTTTGAGCACCTATTGAATATTCAGGGACTCCATTTCTGCTGAGTCTAAGTAAAACTGATTAGACCAAATAAAGGAAGGATATCTCTCTTCCTCAGTGTGTTTCAATATTTCCTGGGCAGGACATCTAACAGTTCTTCCATTTCTGCCTATCCATTACACATTAATTTGAAATGACCAATGACTGGGGATATATTTGAAAACGGAGAGATGTGCAGCTTCACAAAAATATCCTAGGAATATGACTACTAGTCCTGAGTTATAAGAATGCTGAACAAGATTGATGTATGATTCTTGCTACAGGCAAAAGGAATACTCATCAGAGCTGTGCCAAAATGGCTGTCATGTGTTTTTTTTCCCCTTTCATGCTGGGGCTTTGCTGGATCTGTTAAATTAATTTTCTAAATTCTTCAGTCATCCTTTCAGATTTCTCAGTGATTTTTTTTAAAGGTCTTGATGGCTGTCAGCTGAATGCTTGTTATAGTGGTAGAGGATTAACAGCAACTGAAATACCCCCTTTTTCAGTGTTTAACTGATAATTATGAAGATTTAAAAAACATGCAATGGTACAGTGCTTTAAAGCTATCTTCAGTGCTTTTAAGATATTAACTTTAAAAAAATCTTTGTAGCTGTCAACTGGTTGGTGGGAAATAGGGACCTTTACAAGACCTCTTTTCCCTGCCAATTAGCTATCTTTTATACAGCAAACTGTTTCAAAAATCTGTGTTCCTGCTAATAGGTCAGTGGTAGAGACCCCTTACTGTGCTGCTTTTTTTCCTTGTCAGGTAACTACTTTTTTCTCAAAGGGTTTTTATATCTATTAGCATCATTGACCTTGGGCTAAACGTTTTTCCCTCTGTCGGTCCATCCATCCTCAAATCAGAAACTAATTTTTGTACTCTACCAGTTTAAGGATTGGAGCTACCTATAACTTTCTCATTTCTGGCAAAATTGGGGTCCAAAATACAAAAAAGAATACTGGAAGAAAAATGAAATCATCGTTATTAAGAAGGAGGAAGGATACATGGTGCATAACATGCATTTTAAAATTGCTTTTGTGTAAAATTATTATGGGTCTCAACAGTTTTGGCTCACCTACCACTTATTACACATAATGTTCTCCCCATTTCACCTGTTTCCAAGTACTTCCCGTTCCCAATACTAAGCCATGGTTTTGTTATTGTAATATTCCAGGGCAAAACACCACTCACTACTATCCTTTGCTTATCAGCACTGTTTTCACATTTCTTTCAGATATATGTGTATCTCAGTTTGAACCCCATGTAGACAGGAGAGGAAACTCATTAGTATTTATACTACTGGGACCCAGGAAGGGAAAAAGTACTTCTCAAAACCTCCTTCAACTGGAGATACCAGGGACTGAACCTAAGACCTTCTGTATGCAGAGTGTGTGCTCTTCTACTGAGCTGCGGCTTCTTCCATACATCGCTGCTGGGCCCAAAGTGGTATGGATCAAGCATACAACATAGCCATGAAGTTTAGATGGGAAAGCATCAGAATATTTAACATCTTTCCTTTGCTATCAGGTACAAATTTTACAGCCACTACAATTGCTAAGCACCATCAAAACTATGTCACTATAGCATTTCTGATAGCTCTTACACTGGCAATATGTCTCTTACAAATGTGCCATTATTTAATACTATATGCATTTGTTGTCCTTAACATTGTAGAAGTATGAACATAGATTTATGTAGTTTCAGAGGGTTGCCCTGTTGGTCTGCAGTAAAATAGCTAGATTCAAGTCCAGTAGCAGCTTAGAGACCAACAAGATTTTCAGGGTATAAGCTCTTGAGAGTCAAAGCTCCTTTCCCTGGATTTATATAATTATATTTCTGTTACATTTAATTCAAGTTGAGGACCCACAAATACTCTGAGGAGGCATCTCATTTTTCCCCTTCCCACACTATTTCATCTTTCCCTTCCCTCAAAGCCCCCATAGCCTCTCCCCTTTTCCTGCTTCTGTCTCTCCTTCCCACCCACCAAGAAACCTACTTTTATCGGTGCTCCATCTCCAGCTTTCCCTCTTCCCCCTCCCAGAAGCCTTTTCCTGGGAAAATGATGGCCCAGTTGAGTACTGCCAGTTGCTAGGCCAGGCCCAATTCCATGGTAGAAAACCCTCAAGGACTTGTGAGGGACACCACACTTTCCCTTGTATCCCCCCTTATCACCTATTTTTCTCCTTCTGGCAATTCCCACATCCTCTCCCCTTTCCCCACCTCCATTCCTTCTCAGCCATCCACCAACCTACCGTTTATCTGTAGGATTGCCAACTTCCAGGTACTAGCTGGAGATCTCCTGCTATTACAACATATCTCCAGCCGATAGAGATCCATTCACCTAGAGAAAATGGCCACTTTGGCAATTGGACTCTATGGCCTTGAAGTCCCTCCCCTCTCCAAACTCTGGCCTCCTCAGGCTCCTCCCCCAAAACCTCCCACAAACTGCGAAGAGGGACCTGGCAACCCTATTTACCTGCCCTGATATTCAGCTATATTTATTATTTCATTTATATGCAACCTTTCTCCACAATGGAGACCCAAAGCAAGTCGTATCTTTCTTCTCTCCTCCATTTTATCCTTAGAACAACCCTGTAAGGCAGGTTAGGCTCGCCCAAGTGAACTTCCCTGACTGAGGGGTGAGTCAAACTTGGGACTTCTAGATTCTAGCCTGAATCTCTAACCATTCTGGCTTTTGTGGGGTGGCTGCTGTTCAACAGTACCAGGTGGCTGGATCTGGGTGGGTCATGCAAGACAGATGGTAATAAGTTATCCAATGGCTGCCAGGCCTAGGGGTATGCATTAAAAAATTGATAAAATTTGAATTTAGGTATATTGGACCTCAATTTTGGGGGGGATTCCCAAAAAATCTTAAATCCCCATACTGGTATGGGTTTGGGGGATCTGAAAAATAAAATGGGTCCATTATACCCTATGGGGAGTTTTTCTGGGGCTCTGGGAGGGCTGTTTTTCAAGGAAGAGGCACCACATTTTCAGGGTAGTTACTGGTGATTCTCCTTAGAAGAACCCCCAAGTTTGGTAAAGATTGGGTCAGGGGGTTCAATTTTGTGGGCCCCCAAAGAGAAATGGAGGAAAAATGGGGCCCCATAAAATTAGACACCCCAACCCAATTTTTACCAAATTTGGTGGTTCTTCTCAGGAGAGTCACCAGCAGCTACACTGAAAATTTGGTGCCTCTACCTTGAAAAACAGTTTCCCAGAACCCTGTGAAGATTCCCCATGGGGTACAATGGAGTTGTGCTATTGAAACTTTAAAGAGCTGCCACTGAACCTACCATCCGGCATGAATCAAAGCTTTTCAGTAAATACTACGAATCTTTTCCATAGATAATGAAGAAAAGAATAGGAGTTTTGGAGCTCACATACGTAACAGTTTGAAACTAAACAAGATTTAATTCTCCAAAGGGGAGGCTTTAAAGACTCTTGCCTGCACAAGAAAAAGCCCCTACAGCTTTTGATTTGCAATATATTGTCCAGCAGAGAATCTCTCGATTCTCTAGAGATATTCATATTTAACATCTTTTGAGAAGCTGTAGCTATTGACTGTTGCTTCAGCTTCAACACTTTCTGGCATTGTAGAACAAATACACACCCAAGTGACGCTGTCTTACATGTGGAAGTGAGGCTTTGCCATGTTGGCCAGAGAATTAGTCTTGTGCACTCTGGAAGTGACTCCCCGACAATGGGATCCTGTATACCTCTCCTCCTGCCACTCCATGGATGGAGGAGCTTCCTTCATCATAATAAACTGATATTCTCTGTCTCACTTACTGAATGTATACACATATACTAGCAAAAGTACTCCCATCATGATGGGAACAGTTAGAAAGGAGAGACATTTGCACAACAGTGTTCTTTCTAGTGATTATTCGGATTTTGTAAATAGGAGGTTTAAAAAAGTAAAACTCTTCTTGCTGTAATAACTGAAATAACTCTCTGGTCAAGGATTGCATAAAGGCATCAAATGATGTATTTGCAATCTAAAATAAAATGGTATTCTGACTGGGTTTGTATAGTTCAATTCAACTGGGTATCTGGCTAGGTAAGCTGGTGCATGTTCATATTTTACCCGCTTGCTTGGAGTATGTATGGTACAAAGAAGAAGAGGAGTTGTTCTTTATATGTCAACTTTCTGTACCATTTAAGGGAGACTCAAACTGGCTTACAATCAGCTTCCCTTCCCCTCCCCACAACAGATACCCTGTGAGGTAGTTGGGGCTGAGAGAGCTCTAACAGAGTTGTAACTTGCCTAAGGTCACCCAGCTGGCTTCATGTGCAGGAGTGGGGAAACAAATCCAGTTCACCAGATTAGCCTCCGCCACTCATGTGGAGGAGTGGGGAATCAAACCTGGTTCTCCAGATCAGAGTCCACTGCTCCAAACTCTGCTCTTAATCACTTCACCATGCTGGAATTATAGGCTGCTTAAGCATTATTGAAAGTCAGCTACAATTCAAGTGCATATAATCTTTCCCATCTACCCTATTGGCAGCATTCAATAGTAATGGCATTCATTATGTTGGCTGGTGCATGCTCAGAGCTCACTGGATCGAACTCCAGCTTGAATGAATGAATGAATGTATAGTGCCAAAGCATAAGACTGTGGAAAATATATGCAACCCAATTTAGAATAAGCTCATCTACAGAAATTAAGCAGGCAAAGTGTACAATGTTGGAAAACTAAGTGTGTTCAAATCCAACAGGTTCCCCTTCTCCTCAACATACCAACAGGACTAACACAACCAAAAAAAGCACCTTTAAAAAAATTAATTACTATTTTTTATTAATGTTGGGTGGCTCACATGGATAGTAAAACTGAAGGGGGAGGGGGACAGTTGAGTGAAAGTATTACAAATTATATTTACAATATAATTTTTAAAAATCGTACATATTCGATAAAAAGCAAACTTTTTCAAGTGTTCAGAGATGCTTCAATTTGAACAGAAGAGTTTACATATCGGCGTTCTTTCATCCTTCATATTTTCAGATGACTCTCTAACACTGAAGCAACTATCAGTAGAACATAATAGGGTGCATTTAAAAAGTCACGTTTGGATCATATGTCACATTAAGAACTTGAGTGGGTGATCAGAATTAAATATTAGAATTAAATGTAGTTGTGCCAGGAAATCAATTTGACAGTCATTTCTGTTGGTTTCCATGGAAAACATCTCTACCTACAGCTTCACCTTCATTTAATTGGGATGCAATTCTCAAACTTGCTCCCCTGTCTAAGGTATCCTTCCTGCCAAATTTCAAACAGACTGTGGGGGAAAATCACCATACTATAAGCAATTAAAATGCTTAGTCGAAGAGCAGGCACAGTTAATTGGCATGTGAGTGATCTTTCCCCTTCTTTCGCAGAGATGATATTTAAGAGTTACTATTGTTTGGACTGCATTAGTCAATTTATGACAAGCACATATCCAGGACATTAATGCAGTCAGTGGATCCATACACTTTGGGGACATACCACGGAAACAAATATGTGCTTTTTCTATTTCTGATACTGAAAGAAAGCAGTTGAAAAACAAATGTATATTCTTATGACATATATTCTTAGGAAATGCAATAAGTGTACATGTGACAGCTTATTGCATTTCATAAGAATGGAGAGCATTATTAAAATGTCACATCGCATGCACTAAATACACATCCAACATTGCCATCACACCCAAGAGTCATGGGACCATGCTTTTCAGATACACTTGAACAACCAGTGTTGTAACATGGCGGACAATGGCCAACTGAAAGTGTTCTCGCTGATAACTATGCTTAAGATACTCAGTAATGAAACACTTTAATTGCCATATCTGAACATGTTTCTATAGATTAATGTGTCTATGCCTTGAATGAGAGGCATGATCCAGTCAGAGTTAAGTACTTTAAATTTCATTGATTTCAAAGGGAAAGTCAAGTAAATGCTTAATAGTGCCATCCTAAGAACATTTTATGGGGAGTAATCTTTTTTGAATAGACCTGAGGAGGATTCTGAGTGGAGCTGTTTAGGATTGCACTGTAAATCTCTTCCTCTGAAATTAATGGGATTTAAAACTAATTAACTGTAGTTGCTTTCTCCACTGACCTTACATAAACAAACAAGCACATTTATGAATTGGTTTTTGTAAGGCATACATATACAAATCTGCAATGTTGAATTACATTGCTAACAATGTGTCAGGGAGGGCACAATAAGTAAATTTGCTCTAATTTTCTTTGGCATGAGACATTTTTGGAGAAAAATCAGCATATATTATTTTTAGGGATGCTACTAAATTTTACAGCCCCTCCATTTCAGCTTGTAAATCTGTGTTTTGATTTGACTTCCCCTCATGTGAATCAAACCAATTAGTTTTTATTTTTGCCCAATTTTCTATTTTTTCATACCCAAGTTTTTCCTGTGAATGTGTACAATCTTCAGTGCTATTCTAAGGTAACACATAGAGAAAAGAAACAACTAAATCAGGAACACCAGCAACACAAATGAAAAGAAGGAAAAAGTTTATAAGTTCTAGGTTTATAAGCAGCTGCCAATTATGGGTCTCACCCTGATCCATTCAAGAGAAGGATGCTGCTGCTGGGCCGGGATTGTTTCTGCCCATGGCTGTGGTCCCTTCTCTCTTTTTCCATCCCATGCACAGATACAAGAGAGGACATAGTGGTCAGCCCTCTTTGCAATAGGGGGATGCCCTCCCTACTGAGAAGGACCACCAACCAAACCTGCCTTTTCCACTGCAACTGCACCTTTGCTTGTGGAACTCCCTGTCACAAGGTGTGGTAATGGCTGCTAGTGCAAATGGATTTCAAAGGAGATTGAATAAATTCATGGAAAATGGGGTAATTACCATTTCTGGGCCACGATGGCTACATCGGACCTCCCTGTGCAGAGGTAGTATACTTTTGAAGGCTGCTTGCTAGGAGACAAGAACAAGGAGATGTATTGGCCTGTATGCTGGGCTTGTGGGGTTTCCCAGGCTTCTGAATGGATCCTTAAACAGAATGTGTTTTGGTTGTCCTAAGGACAGGCCTCTGCAAGAGTTGAAGGAAGAAAGCACAAGGGCTCTTGGCCTGTGACATGCAGCCGGGGAACAGCCATTTCACTTGATTGGAAGTTCTGGCACCAGAGGGAGAGAGACATCAGTATCCCTGCAACCCAGGAGCAGCACTGATGTAGACCCACACCTGTTGGTCAACTGACTAAGGTTGTAGCCCAGGGCTGCTGTGTGGCCTCTCTGTACTTTAATTACCATCTCTAATTTATTTGTTATTAAACAAAATGTCAGGAAGGGTGAGTGCCTTCTTTTCATTATCAAATGACTTGAACTGTCTCTATCAACCTCAAAAACCGGACAACGCACAAACAAACACAAAAGTGACTTATTGTATCTATGCTACCAGACCCACAAGGGCAGATCCTATTGGAAAATGGAACTTTATATTCCCTATACTTGGGAAAGGTTAGCAGATTTAAATACTCTGGCATACTTTGTGGGAAAATACCCCAAAAGAGGGTGGAGCAAACTCTCCATGCTCTATTATTATTGGAGTCTAATAAAACAAAGCTTTTTTATCTGAGACACCACCATCCTTCCCCAAGTATCCATCAAGAGTAGGGGTGTGCATTTGGCTAAAGCTAAACAAACAAACAAAACCCCTGAATACCTTTTCGGTATTTTTTGGTGGGAGGGGGGGTTACCTGTAAAAAAAAATGGTGGCAATTAAAGGGAGCTGAAAAGCAGATCTTGAATAATGCCGGATTTATTCAGCATTATTTGGGGCTGCTTTGGCCCCACCACCATCGTTTCCCCTCCCTCCCACCCTCCCTCCCTCCTCACCTGCTTGCTGAGTTCTTGCTGCCACCTCCAAGCCCAGCATTCAGTTCGCCACCACCTGCCCTTTCCAAGGTCAACTTCAGAGGCAGCTAGCAGCGGCAAACTGCAG
Organism: Euleptes europaea; assembly: GCF_029931775.1. Classification (NCBI taxonomy): domain Eukaryota; kingdom Metazoa; phylum Chordata; class Lepidosauria; order Squamata; family Sphaerodactylidae; genus Euleptes; species Euleptes europaea. The sequence continues at coordinate 60,591,221 of NC_079319.1, forward strand.
GTACAGAACTGAACACTGGGCTCTGAGGAGCCCAACGTTCAGCTCTGTGTTGAGTCTGCCGCTCATGTGGAGGAGTGGGGAATCAAACCCGGTTCTCCAGATTAGAGTACACCACTCAACCACTATACCACACAGGCTTATATTCAGCACCTATCTTACTCAACACTTAAAAGTATATGCCAGGCTCTCATTGCAAGATAATTCGTTGCCAATTCAGCTTATATTGCTATATTGGCAATGCATTTGGGAAAACCCATGACCCGTCTTAAGAACTTATATGGAGGAGTTTCAATAGAACCATTTATTCCGTTCATCCAAACTGAGGTCCCCTATAGTAGTTGAGGGACTACCTTAGCCTCAAATATTCTTATAGCTGCTGATATCAACTGCCCTCTTCGTCTGAAATAAAACTTCACAATTGCATTAATTACTCCATCCATTTTACTATTAGCCATTTTTATATGGTAGTTCCAGTTCAATCTGGCATTAAACAAAATGCTCAAATAGACAAAGTTGTCCAACTTTTCGATCTCTTGGCCCTTCACCTTCCAAGACTACTTCTGGTATCCTTTCTTCTGACTAAACACTATGACTGGGCATTTATGATCAAATGCTCATTTTCACAGTATTCCTCTAAACTGGAGATTAAATTGCACAACCTACTTGCTGTCCATGAAGAAAGCACCATATCATCTACCTACAACAGAACCGAGATCTTATTATTGGCCAATATGGGATGATGTTGAGAACTAACTGTTTGCAGTTGAGCTGGTAAATGTATAAAATAAGTAATAAAGGGACAATGGCACAACACTCTCTATCCCCTTTTTTAATGGAATCTCTCCAGACAGTCCCCGTCCCCCCAACTCATATCTAACTCTGGCTGTAGGCCATTCATACAGCTTAATTGTCAGTCACTGTAGGCACCGGTCAATAGATGTTGGAGATAATTTTTTCCCAAAGACACGGGAGGGATACTGTATCAAAAGCTTCTTGCAGATCAATAAAGGCCACAAATAAACTTCCATGACTCTTTGAAAAATATTTATATATTAAATGAGAGACATTTGTCAGTTATTGAATGGCCCTTACGAAAACGAGCCTTCTCTGGGCCCAAGATGTCGTGTTCTATAACCCAATCTAACAGCTTCCCAAGTAAGTATAGCACATACAATTTTGCCAGAGTGGAGATCAGGCTAATTGGATGGTATGAGGAGGGATCTCTTCTATAACCTTCCTTAAAAATTGGAACAATTATGGACTTGGCCCATGTTGCTGGGAACTGACTTGTTTCATTTATTCTCGTAAACACATGAGTAAAAAACTCTTGCCCAATATTCTGGATCTGATTTAAGAAGTTTCATAGGGACACAGGTCCTGATGCTTTTCCCTCCTTTATTACTGATGTCAGTTGTTTAATTTCCTCTGGGTGCCAATGACTGCTCAGTTCAAGATGAGGGGCCACCACCTCTATGTACAGTGTTTTAAATACTTCTTTATAATGTTGCTCCCATTCCTTGGGCATCACCCCAACCCACAGAGGTTTCCTGCTTTGTGACCCTGCTGTCACTATTTCCCAGAAACCTTTCACATTATTTTTTTCAGTCATGGTAATTAATCTTACCCAAGCTCAAACTACTGCCTGCCGTTTCTTATGTTTGAGCATCAATCTCCATTCCCTTTTATGCCTAAGCAAGCTTTCTAACTCAACAGGAGAATTAAATTTTCTGTATTGTTGCACTGCCTGATTAATTAACCTTTTTTTCTCTTTACATTCTCTATCAAACCATGAATAAGAATGGAAGCCAATAGAATTTCCCCCTTTTTAAACTGTAATAAAAAAACAAATGCTTTACCAATAAGAAAACTTCCTCTAAACAAGAAACAAATCTCATTTATGTCTGAGGCTCTTTGCAGTTGTTTCCTCAAATTCTGATCAGGTAATGTAGCAAGGATCTGCTTTGTTTCTACCATTCTCTCAGTTGTCCATTTAAGTGGATGGATAGACTGTAAAGTCTGAGAATACAATCATATTTAACTAATAAAACTATTATACTAGGAAAGAACCAAACAGTACATATAAGGAGATGGTCACTATCCATAAACAATCCTATTTCAAAACTTTTAAGCCCCTTTTGGCCCGGGAATGCTCTACACTGCAGCGTTGCTATGCCAGCAAAATAGTTGGCATAGCCTCATGGAATTCCATGGAGGAGTTTCACAGGTCTTTGAATTTTATTTTATTTCATTTCTTTTGTTTATTTTCCAGCAGGGAAGTCTCTCAAAAGGCGGCATGGCTGCTTGGTTCCTGGCTGGCAATTAACTACCCTCCCCCCTTAGGATTTGGCTGCCTGGATAGATTAGGTACACTGCGTGCTTACTGGCCATCTAGTTTCCAGGTAGGCACCTTGTCTTAGTTCACGGAGGTGCTCTTGTGCATAGTGCTGGAGCCATCTAGACTGATACATGTAGAGAATACCTCACCAGGGCCAGCCCAGAATTGTATAATTTCCTTGTCTAGTTTCAGAGACCAGTTGTAATCAGTGTAGCACCTGTCAACAAAATGAAACTAAATTGTCTTAGGTAATGCTGGTTGTGAAGGCGGACATCGTGAAGGACACTGTGCTTCCCATGTCCAGTGGGGTTCAGCTGACCATTGCTGACTCAGTTAAGCGATTAGGGGTTAGACTGGATCCAAGGTTAATGCCCTCTCTGATAAAGTGCAACTAATCCAAATTAGGGACCCTTCACAATGGCATATTTAAAAAGTGTGGGAGATCCATTAGTGAAAGTTCCAATATTATGCCTAGTTTGACCCTCTATTTCATTGTGGGACTCTAGCTACCAAGCAAATAAGTGAATAGATTCTTGTTTTGTGATCAAAATTAGATGTTAGTTGATTGCATATTCCCTTCCTATAATTCTTTAATTGACCATCGTGTTTAATGAAAGACAATGTGCTGCTATTGCTTACCTATTTTGAGCGCAGACACTTTGATTACAACACTAACCGCCCACTTCTGAGCTCTTTGGCTGAAAGAGCTCAGGAGGCAAAAAAGGGCTGCGACGGAGTAAGTGGGACGGCCGCCAGCAGCTGTCCCACTCATGCAATGCAGAGCGGCCCAGACGCTGGCGGGAAAGCCTGAACACTGGTCTCCTGGTGCTGCTGCAGCAGCTCTGCCCACGGACACTGGCGGGGCCTTCTGCCGGCATCCCACCAGCTCAATGGCCTGCGCCGGCATGCCAGCGTGCATTCCTGAGGCATGCTGGGGTGGGGGCAGCCCTTTCAGCCCTGCACGTCGGAGCCAAGAACGGAGGTGCTGAACCTGCTATTTTGCAGGCACAGCCTCACTGTTCTCTATGAGGCATGTTGCCCCATTTAAACTTTGAAAAGCCACCAAATGGATTTTTTAAGCCTTTTGGTGGCCGGGAAACAGGTTAGGGGGTGCCACGGTGGCACCGCACCCACACTGGCCACCAGAAGCTCAGGAATGGGATGTAAATTAATGTAGAAAAAGAAAACTGAAGATCACATAGCAATAAAATATTGTCAACAAATATATTTAATATTGTATTTATCATTTTCAGTTATATGATTTATTACAGCAACTTTGTAATTATATACAGATATATTGATGGGGAATTTGAGGTCTGTCCTAATGAGCAAAACCTAAAAGGTTAAATTGTTAGGCACAGGTTACTTTGATTCCACTTGCAAACACACAGTGAATCCCCCCACTAGAAACAGAGATTGAGGTCAAAGACCCCAATTTCTTTATTTAGACCTTTCTATCACCATCCCAAACATCATATTTTAACCTCTGAGTTTAAAGCTAGGACGAAAAAAATTGCAGGTATGACCTCCTTCACAGATGGGGAAGAAAACAAAGGATTTCTGTTTTTGTAGAACTGAGGTTTTACAAGTTACGTCAATATACAAGATAGAATGAAGTGTTACCGTGCCATAATTGAGGTGAGACTAGGAGTCATGTCATAATTAGAATGCTACAGACCTTTCAGATTCATTGATTGAAGCTGGAAGTGAACTATCCCCATTAGAGGTAACCCTTAGACTAAAGCCATATTCTGCCTTGCTGCCCTGAAAACTAACCTCCTCCATAGTTTGGCCATCAGATGCTGGAAATGAAACAACAAAACTTCAAACTGAACTGGTCAGATTTCAGATAAAGGGGATCAGAGCAGGGAAATGGAAAATCAACTGAGTTTGATCCAGATAAAAGTTTAATAGTTTGAAAGTTCTACTGCCTGGATAACACACTGCTGTTATTAAGGATGTTATCTGCTATATTTTGGGAAATATATAGAAATGCAGTGTATCCTGAGCGTAAGATTATATTATTCAGCTTTTCCTAAGTTCTTCTTGTCTTTAAAATGATCCCTTTGAAATGAATCAAATAATTTGTCATATTTTAAGAATTTTTGCTACAGAGTCTAAGATCAGCTTTTGGTCCCCTTGTTAGTGCCTCTTCACTCTTCCACTGTTCTTTCTAGATGAAACTGAAGCTGCAATTTTAAGAACACTCTCCTAGGAGCCCATCTGAATGCAATGGGACTTTTTTCTGAATGGAACTGCTTAGTATTGTTCCTCAAACCTCTACATTTGAGTAGGGTCACGCAAAAAAAAGAAGAAGTAAATTTCGGGTTTGGGTTTCTTCGGCCTGATTTTTTTTGGTAAACCTGGAATAAGCTGAATACCCATACTGGTAAAGGGGTATTTCAGTTTTATTTAGGGGTTTACCAAAAATATTCAGGTCCATTATAGTCTATGGGTATTTTTTTTAAGCTCCTGTGGGGGCATTTTTGGAGGTAGTCACCAAATTTGCAGTGTAGCTGCAAGGGACTCTCCTTAGATGGACACCAAAGTTTGGTGACCATTAGGACAGGGTGCCCAATTTTATGGGCCCGCAAAGAGGTCACCCCCATCCTCCAGGCATTTGTGAGCTTAGCTGTCCATCAGTTTTCAGGTTCAGAAGTGCAGCATTGCCGAGGACTGGTGGAAAGAGCCAATTGGCAGGCTGGTGCCTCAAAGTCTGGGGGCTCCGTTTGTATCCGGGGCACATAGCATAATGTCCATGCAAATTAGCTTCCAAACTGAGGAAAATGGCAAGAAAAATAAGGCACGGAAAACATTTATTTTGGTAGCAAATAACATCCTGTGAACAGTCCTTTATTACAGTCATTAAAAATCTGATTTCAAGAGAGGGTCATGGTGCAGGAAAACAAAGCCTCTACTCAGGACAACCTTCAGTTTGAGAGCAGGATTTTTTTGGGGGGGGGTTTAATATCAGAGCCAGCCGAAGTCAGGATGACCAAGGCAGCTCTTGTGAAGGTGATTGCTCATTTGTGTGGGTGAGGAGTCTTCTTCAAAAGCCCAATAAGTAGCTGTGGAAGTGGCCGTTTTTTAGTTGGAGGGTATATTCCTACGGATGGGACTGGGTGAGCCCCGTATTTTAAAAAAACCCTTATGCTTTGTCCAGATTAACCCACTGAGTGGTGATGGTTGGTCAGACCAAGTTGGCTCCAATTACATGACCCCTACCTCACAAAACCAGTCAAAGATAGAAAAATGGGAGAAAGCACAGAGCCGTGCATCTTAGCAAAGGCGAATACCCGAACCCGAAAAAGCCGAATAGATATTTGGCTTTTTTGGGAATCACCTATTCTGCTTCGAGCAGATTCCCAGGTTTTGGTATTCGGTCTACCCAAAGCCCAAATATAGCCGAAACTGCTATTTTTGGGTTTATTTTCAGTTCATGTATATCGATATGCACAACCCTAATACATATAATCAGTTCAAAACAAACCAACTCAGGTCTTGTTTGTATTTTAACACAAAGGAATGAAGACAACTGAACATATAACAATTGTTTTGAACCTCAGGATAATAGACCATCATGAGAATATGGAGTCAATTTAATTTTCATCAGATATTTTCCATCAGTTTGTGCTTCCAATGTCTAATTTTATTCTGTCTGTTCAAGAAATGCAGCCATACAGCATAAAAATGAAGGGGATCATCTCTGTGTTAATTTCCAGCTTATCCATTATTGTTTTCCAAATTTTAGTAAAGTTTACGTCCATTGTTAGGATCTTCCTGCTTTAAAATCATGCTACTACACATTTAGCCACTGCCAGTTAATGGCTAATAAGTTTGCTTTTATCCCTCAGAGATCTTTAATTGGACCACCAAGTAGGTTTCATGTGACAACATAGTCAAAGCTGAAGGGAAAGTGTACAAATGGGAGAGAGATTTCATTCATTCTAATGAGCTCAGGGCTTATTCCAAATCCCATATTATTAAAGTCTTATAGCTCTGAGCTCTTGCTTAGGACAGATTACGAAATTGCCTTCTGTTTCTCTCCTAGGCAATAAAAGATTGAACTCAGTTTTCAGAACTGTCAATCTAGTTAGCCAACGTCTCGGTAAGGGATAGTTCACACTGATCTTGCCCCTGAATATTAAACTAGTATACCACTGTGCCCTCCTTGGCCTTTCTATTTATGACTAACAGTGCAATCCTATACAGAGTGATACCCTTTTAACCCCTTCATGTCACTAGGTTGAGAAGGGTGTAACTCTATTTAGGATTGCACTGAACATACTGTTGACTTACCCATTATTTAGAACACAGCTGTAAATAAAGCTGGATCTATACATGGCAACAAAATGAGAGATATGACAGTAGCATGGACTGCACTAATTCAGATTGTACTGGGCTTGTCTTATTGCTAAATGCTCCTCTGCATTTACAAAATAAATAAATGTCACCATCCTGCAAGTAGAAAACTATTAAAAATGTGGAAGACAGGTGGGCTATGACTTGACCAGTTATCTTCTTTGTTGGAGATTTTTTTTTTTAATCTAGGGGAGCCTTTACAATGACAGTGGCAAAATTATTCCATCCCTCCCTAGCACTGCTCTGCCATTTTATGATTTTTTTTTTGGGGGGGGTGTTGTTCTTACTAAAGGGTGCATGCTCCCATTCTGAACTACTGAAGCATATGTGTACCTTGATGCAAAAACAGCAACAAAGGAGTTTTCAAGTGCATGCTGATTACATGCAGTGGTTAAGAACGGTGGTTTAGAATGGTGGACTCTAATCTGGAGAACCAGGTTTGATTCCTCACATGAGTGGCGGAGGCTAATCTGGGTTGGTTTTCACACTCCTCCACATGAAGCCTGCTGGGCAACTTTGGGCTAGTCACAGCTCTCTTAGAGCTCTCTCAGCCCCACCTACCTCACAGAATATCTTTTGTGAGGAGGGGAAGAGAAGAAAATCATAAGCCCGTTTGATTCTTCCTTATGTGGCAGAGAAAGTCGGTATATAAAAACCAACTCTTCTTCGACTGGATACTGTGTGTTTATCCTTGTATCAGGATACATTTCCATTGAAACACACATTCACTAGTCATTTAGAAATGACCTTGCTCAAACCAAGTTCTCTTTATGAAATCTCTCAAATAAAGGAGAGCAATTGAATCAGAAGAGTGGTCACTTAAATGCCAGTAAATTGATGGATCTCACTTTAATACAAATAGAGACCAATTGTACTTGAGTTTGGGAGGATTTCAAGGCAAAGATGTCAAGGTGTCAAGCCACCCCATTAACATTTCTTGAGGTGAAGAGAAAAAAATGTTCTCACTCCAGTATAAATACATTAATAATTACAGACCCAAAAGTAAATGAATTATTTAACTGGGCAGGAGGTAAAAGGTGTACAGGCAAATAAATGGTGCCAACAATCTATAGGGAGTTCAAGGGTGCAGCCTACAAATTGTGTGCCAGTTGTGATTCAAACAGAAAAGTCTTTACATATCACTGAAAAGAATGATGTAATGAACATGCTCGTATATATTAATTTTCATTCATGCCTGCATCCCTGGTCATTTGATGTCCACGCCCTCCAAATCTCCAGGTATTTCCCAACCTGGACCTGGCAATCCTAATAAGAATCCTTGTCTGCAATAGGAGTCCTTTTCAGTCATTACATTTGACTACAGTAGGGTTGCCAGGTCTGGGTTGGGAAATGCCTGGAGATTTTGAGGGTGGAGCCTGAGGAGGGTGTGATTTGGGGAGGGACTTCAATGCCATAAAGTCCAATTGTTAAAGCAGCCATTTTCTCCAAGTGAACTGATGTACAGCAGCTAAATATACATATTAGCTGCCCCTTTCATAAAAAATGCAGACTGCATATTATCAGGATGATCAGATGTAGTGTGTTCTCCCAATATGAATGACCAAGCCACTGAAAAGGGACTTCTGTTTTTGCTTTAGAGAAAAAGAGTGCTTCCAGATTTCTCAGGTATTAATGAAGGACTTTTGGCAAGCAGGATCTGCCACCAAAGGAGGTTTCCCCCCAGATTGTATTGGCTAGTGACTGTCACATGACTAGAGCTTTTGTTTCACTCTGTTGGCTTGCGTTACTTGTCTGAGTCATCTGGAATGATTTGCTCTGAGAACACTTTTATTCACTTCCATTCTTGCTTTACTTTCTGGGTAGCTGTTGGATGGCTATTTTTGCATTGCAACTGGGGACAGAACAGATGGTCTTCTGCTACCTTTCAGATCTAATGTTCTACAAGCCAGCTTTTACTGATAATAACTTTAAATTATCACGTTGTTTAAAAAGAAATTTTAAGTTCAATAAAGTACTGAGAGGTAGGCTAAAAGCAGGAGAGTTTGAATAAATTGAAGATATTAATGAACCCCTGTAATGAAGATGCATTAATTTTTAATGACATTTTAAGTCAAGTATATTAATACTTTATGTATGCTTTTAAGGTTCTGGAGGCTGGAGTTCTATACTTATGCTAATTATAATGCAAATACATTTTCTCCTGGTCCTGTGGCTATATCTATGATTGCAGTTCCCTGTATTTAATTTAGTAAATAATGTTTAAATTAAGTATTTATCTTCCTAATTTTATATTAAATATAGAATATGCCAAAGGTATGTCATGTACTTTAGCACTAATGAATACACAGGGATGGAGCTGTGTAATTAATAAAGGCAAATGTAGTAAAACCCCATAAAATGTAGCTTGACAGTGTGAGATTTTTTTAGTTTTATACCTTCACAAATGATGGGATTATTATAATTTGTTCTTAATCAAAACTGCTTTAGGAGTTTGTCCATGGAGGAACAAATGAACAATATAACAGTGAAGAAACCACACATCCAGTATTGACTCTTGGGACTGTATCCTACATACCACTAGCAGAACATAATCATAATTGAATATTGTTCTGGAGCGGCATCCTTTGGTGTGTGGGGTGCCACAAGATGCGATCCTCCCCCTATGTTGTTTAACATCTATATGTGCCCTCTCACCCAGCTTGCTGATGGACAGTCATCCGGACTCTGCCCTGGACATACTGGCCAGGGGCTTGGATGCTGTGATGGAATGGTTGAAGCAAAGCTGGCTGAAACTGAACCCAACGAAGACAAAAGTCCTGTGGCTCAGCTGGGGTGACTCTGGGGTGGGCTGCTCTTGCCGGTGTGCAGTTGACACCTACACCCGTGGTCAGGACCCTGAGTGTGACCCTAGATGCCTCCTTGTCTATGGAGGCACAGGTCACAGCCATGGCCCGGATGGCTTTTTGACACCTCTGCTGGGCTTGTCAGTTAGTGCCTTACCTCTCTCGCCCTGACTTAGCCACAGTGATCCATGCAACAGTCACCTCCAGGCTAGATTACTGCAACTACAGGATGTGGTGATGACTACCAACTTGGAAGGCTTTAAGAGGGGAGTAGACATGTTCATGGAGGAGAGGGGTATTCATGGTTACTAGTTAAAATGGATACGAGTCATGATGCATACCTATTCTCTCAAGGATCAGAGGAGCATTTGTCTTGTTTGGGGGCTTCCTAGAGGCACCTCGCCATGGGCACATATTACACCAGTGCTCTACCAGCTGCACTGGCTCCAGCAGGAGTATCGGATCAGATTCAAAGTGTTGGTTATGACCTTTAAAGCCTTATATGCTTTGGGATCTTCGTATCTGCAGGACCGCCTCTCCTGGTATGTTCCCCAGAGAACTCTTCAATCATCAAATACTAACCTACTGGTCGTCCCTGGCCCAAAGGGTGTCTGGCTGGCCTCGACCAGGGCCAGGGCCTTTTCTGCCTTGGCTCCTACCTGGTGGAATAGCCTCTCCAGTGAGACCAGGGTACTGTGTGACCTTAAAGAGTTCAGCAGGGCCTGCAAGATAGAGCTATTCCACCGGGCTTATGGTTGAGGCCAGCTATGGTTCCATTTTCATAGATGCTGGCCTCCTTAACCTCCACTGCTCACCCCTTCTGCTCATTTACCTGCTCACCTGGCTGTAACCATATGTGACAATTTGGGGCACCACTGGATACGTATCAGACACATATTGTCCTTTATTAATTGATTTTACAGGGCTGTTTTAATTGTTGCTTTAAAATGCTTTTATTCTGTTTTATTATATATTATACTGTTGTGTGAGCCACACATGAGCCACTGTTTCTGGTTGGTCATGTGAGCATGGGCAGGTCCGATTACAGGCAGGGATGTTCTTAAATCTACTCCAAAGAATTCCGGTTGGGAGGATGTTCAGGCGAGCTAACATAAAAGCCTGATGGAATTGTGGAGATGTTAAACAGGAGAAATAAGTTGGTAAAGCTCCGAAGACAGGGTGAATACCCAGTTCCATCAGGGTGCAGACCATGCACGCTGATGAGAACATAGTTTGCCTCTTTATGCCTAGTATTCTTTGTTTCAATAGCCTATAACCTTGCTGTTCGGCAGACATGAAGAGGGCATCTAGTGGGACTCCCATTGCTCTGAGTTGAAGGTAATCTGTTTGGACCTTTTTGGACCATTTTGATTGGTAGTGGTCAGTTAACATTAACCAAACTAGGCTGGAGGGGTTAGAGCTAAAGAATATGTGGAGCCAACATTTCATCGTTATTAGCCGTCCGCTTGTTCCCAGAGAATTTAGCCCTAATTCGAGTCATAGTGTTGAATTTGGAATTCCCAGCTGGCAGAGTAAAAAGAAAAAAAAAGATTGGATTTGCTCTAGACTGAAATTAATGGAGTTTAACTGGGATCCCATAAAATAGCTGAGAATGGCTTTATAAACTTGTATAGCAGCTGGAACGAACTGGCTGTCTTTAGTATAAAAAAACCAGGAAACAGCTGCTGGTTTCAGTTTTGCCTGATTTGTGGCTTGTTTCTGCTGCACAGTCCATTTTAAATTATATTGAAAGCAAACTCTCAAGAGTCTCAATTTACTTCTGCATTTGTGAAAGAGTACCTATGCTGGCAAGTGTGCCACCAGTTCTGGTGATGCTCAGTGTAATGATGTTAAATACTATTCAGATTCTATGGTTGACCCCATGCACAGCAGATTTCAAATATGTAGATTGTGTAAATGTTGATTCCCCCCCCATCACACCATTGGAAATGGAAGATCTAAGATTCAGAAAAAGGAAAGTGTATATTGTACAATGCCTGTGTTGTTCATAACTCAGTGGATTGGAGGAGCTTTTCTGCTTGTGAAACAGAGAGGAGCGGCTCCTTTTTGTTACCAGTAGCGTTGAGGAAGAAGGGTGCTACTTATGGAATAAAGTTCACACCAGGCTTTGTTGTTTTAGGAAAGAAACAGAAATCCTTTATTGAGAAGGAGCTCCATACTTTGATAGGTAAATAGAACATCTATTTTTCCTTTCCTCTCTAGGCTGGGATGGAGAGAGATTGCATAGAACACATCTTGCCCTCCTTGCAGATAGAAAAGAGAAGCATGAAGAGAAGGAGTTATCCAAATGGAAGGAACCCCCTGAGAAGAGCAGTCTGGGTAAACAAAGGGACAACAGCATCTGACAAATGGAAGGACACAGGAATTGACTTGTCTAGCCTTGCTATTTTTTACTGCCCCCCTCTGAAACAATGGTGTGCTCTGGGCAAAGGAACACTGCACAGTCCCCCACTTCCAACTTGACCACCACAAAGGCTATACTGGGGGTCAGGGGATCTACATGGACAAAAGCCATGTGGCATGAGGTAAGAAGGGAAATTGGATGAGAATGAGAGAAAAGACTGGCTGTATTCCATTTCTGTTCCTGGCTGTCACTTTCCCACTGATGTATGCCCAAGAGACATTGTTATGAATAATTTTGGATTATTTCATTAATACCAGATCACAAAAACTAAACCTTTGGTTGATGCAGAACTACATTTTCAAGCAATTCCGTATTTTAAAAAGAACAGTGCTGAAAATTGACTGAAAATTTCCCAGCGGGCCCATTTTCAAAGGAAAAGTATAAACTAGGTTCACCCACCATGAAAGCTGAGAGCATCATGTTTGGTCCCTAGTATTACAAAATGTTTTCATTTTAGATAATAGACAGGGCAATGCAGGAACAGCTCAATAATTGGGATTCTGAGAGAGCAATCTCTGCTGGTTCTGCCCAACAGCACAAGACATCAATTCCTTGCTTTAAGTTATTGCATATTGATGGGATATTTTGCCACTGACAAGCAACCAAAAAAATCAAGTCAGCACTTATCCAGTCAAAGTGGCCAAAAGAGTGGGAAGGTTAATGCCTCAAACGGGGTTTAAATTAGTTCACAATTTCTTGTATAATTGCATTTCTACATTAAGCATGTTTTAAGCAGGAAAATATTTGAATCACTGTTCCTTAAGGCTGGTATGTGAGAGTGAGAAAGACAGAGCAGAAAGAATGTTATGCTTCAAAATAAAATATGCTTTAAAATAAAAATTGCTGTAACTCTCATAAGTTTTCCAAGGTCAGTGAAAGGGCTGGGAAGTTGCAGCAGATCACAAAAAACTAAAATAATGAAAGTCATAACATTCTTCAAGGGAGGGTCCCTAAAAAACCAACAAGAAAGGGGGAAATTGCTGGACTTTTCGAAAGTCAGCAGACCCAAGGTTTCAAGAAACACTGGACATCAGTAATGATTCTGACAATGGCCCTTAGTCTGACCTTCAAGGGGGGGGGGAGCATGATACTTCTTATGGGTAATAATAGTAAATCACAGAGGACTAATGCGAAATTCATTGCCAATGGTTGCTTGTTAGTACTGATGTATGAATCCCCCCCCCCCATCTCCACTCTGCATTTGCAGGGGGGAATAATTTCAAAGGAATATGGATTATTTTGTCAAACGCCTTCAAGGCATCCAGCAAAATAATTTGAGATATTGGGAACCACAGGTACTATCCAAGCAAGATAACTTTGTTTAGGATTGCAATGCATATTCCTCGTGGTCCCTGAGTATCCTAGATGCTGCCATGCACCCTCACAGCAGCAGTTAACATGAACATCTGAGCAAAACAGCAGTGTAGGAAAATGAAGTAGCTTTTAGTGTTGGAATGGTTCTGTCAATCACCGTTTTTTTTTTTAAAAAAAGATCCAATGCCTAAACTTCAGCAACAGTGGCACAGATTTTTTTTAATGAGTATTAATTTAAAAAAGCTAAATCTTTTCTGTTTTTATTCTACCGTTCTTCCAAGGAGTGGCATACATGGCTCTCCCTTCTCTTGAAAATGAGCTTTGCCATCAGAATTAAAAGACACAGAGTTTTCTTATACAACTGCTGGTGTATTCCTTCATAGTTTTGCAGTTGTTTGATTAGGGCCAAAACAGTATGTTTCATTTTTTTCCTAATTAGTGGCAAAAATTGTGCTCGTTTTCGCATATGCTCCATCAACAGTTCATTTATTCACCTTCCTGGAATTTTGTTACAGAATAAACTCATCTTATGCTACTAAATACAACAAACCAAGAGATATATTGGTGAGGTTTGTTCATAAAAGAACCAGAGACCTGTTGCTGAAAACACAAAGAGACGACCCATTGATTTGGGAAGGAAGCACAATACAGATTTTGTCTGATCTTCCAGGAAGTGTTTTATCCAGAAGAAAAGAGTACAACGAGCTAAAGCAAGAATTGGCCAAGAAACAAATCAGGTTTCGTTGGCTCATTCCTTACTCTTTAGAGATTTCACTACCACAAGGGAAGAGAACAATTCACAATCTATCTCAAGCAAAAGACCTACTTGAAGAACTAAAATCATCAGAAGACTCTCCTCCAAAAGATTCTGAAGATACTCTGGAAGCAGTTCCCAGTACCTCACAACTGACTCAAAAAGACAGAAAACAACCACTTGAAAAAAGAGAACTTAGAAAACACAAGAAGGCTCCTGAAGGTGACAAATTAGACCAAGCAGCAGCACTGTAGACTTGATTTTCAATTTTATCATGAATCACTTACAGATTGTATCATTGAATATTAATGGTCTTAATTCTCCAAACAAAAGAAAGAGAGTTTTCCATAGCTTAAAAAAACAAAAGAAAGACATTGTCTGTTTGCAAGAAACTCATATTAAACAAGGACATGAAAATGTTTTACAGACAAATTACCTCGGAACTCCTTATCTTGCATTGGCTCAAGAGAAAAAGAGGGGCTTATCTTTCTACATTAATGAAAAATTTTTGACAGTCAAGACCCATATAGCAGATCCAGACGGACGTTATCAAATTTTGATCCTTTATGGGCCAGACGGAATTTGCTTCACAATAGTACATATTTATGCCCCAAACGCTGCCAAAGAAGCCTTCTATGAAACACTGTTCAAGAATATTGCAGAACATCATCAAGGAGAAATTATAATTCTAGGAGATTTCAATGCAGTTGTAAATCCAATGATGGACAAAACTCATAATAGCATATCAGGAAAATTGCCTAAGAATGTTTTTAAGTTAATGAAAGAATTCAATCTAATTGACATTTGGAGAATGAAGAATCCAAGAGTAAAAGATTTTACATTTTATTCAAATTGTCACGGATCACATTCTAGAATTGACATGTGTTGGATCTCCAGATCAATGATAACAAATGTGGAAAAGACACAGATGCACCTAGAATACTGTCAGATCACAATCCGATTGAATTGACTTTGCTAAAAGGCAGACCAGGGATTAGAAGATGGCGTTTGAATGACCAAATATTGCGGAGAAAACAAATACTTGAACAATGTAAATGTGACGTGGAGGAATTTTTTATATTAAACAAGACTCCAGGAATGTCGGATTTTGTTATATGGGATGCAAGCAAAGCTTTTATCAGAGGGAAAATGATTGCCTTGAACTCTAAAATTAAAAAAGACAAACAGAAGAAACTCAAAGATCTCCAAGATCAACTAAGAAAAATGGAAAAAAAAGTTCAATCTAAGCCAGGTAAAAATACCCTACATGGTATCAAGATGACCAAACATCAAATTGAGATGATAGAAACAGAAGAAATTCAAACAAAAATTAGATATGCCAAGCAAAGACTTTTTGAAAGAGCAAACAAGCCTGGTCGTTTTTTAGCTAATCAACTTCGACAACAAGAGAAGGCAAGAAAGATAATTGGCGCTAAAGTTAACAGGAAAATTTATAACAAACAAGAAGAAATTGAAAGAATATTTGTGGATTATTATAAGCAACTGTACTCGAAGGATGATCTGAAAGAAGATGAACTAGGAACCTATTTATCAGATGCACAATTACCCAAGTTACCAAAAGAAGACCAAGAGAGTCTTAACCAGAAGATAACAACACAAGAAATTGTGGATGCTATTCATAACTTAAAATCAGACAAGGCACCTGGTCCAGATGGTATAACACCACAATTTTACAAGCTGTTAGAACAACAACTGACTCCGGTCCTACTTTCCCTTTACAGTGAAGTACTTCAACACGGAAAGATTCCTTCGTCTTGGCAAGAGGCACACATTTCTTTGATTCCAAAAGAAGGTACAGATCAACATCTTCCACAAGCTTACAGACCAATTTCATTGTTAAATATTGACTACAAAATTTTTGTTTCTATAATTACCAAAAGATTTCAAAAATATATTGGTAAATTGATACACTCAGACCAAACTGGCTTTATCCCGAAGAGACTTATGAGAGATAATGTTCGATTGATCCTTAGTGCAATTAAATATACAAAGTCAAAATCATTGAAGACCGCAATGATTTTCTTAGATGCAGAAAAAGCCTTTGATTACGTTTCTTGGCACTTCATTTCTAAAACGTTACAACAAATGAACTGTGGAGACACTCTTTTAACGATTTTCAGAGCAATTTACTCTGCTCAGAAAGCACGCCTTTTGATTAATGGTCTATTGTCATCAGAATTCGCTATCACGAAAGGTACAAGGCAAGGTTGTCCACTTTCTCCACTCCTCTTTGATTTATCAATGGAAGTTCTTTCGAACTACATAAGAAATGATCCAAAGATTCAAGGTCTCATAATAGGAAACGAAGAACACAAAATTAAAAGCTACGCAGATGACGTTGTTTTAATCTGTCAGAACCCTAGACAAACAACACCGCAGGTTTATAATCATATAATGGAATATGCAAAATACTCTGGCTATAAACTAAACAAAACAAAGACGAAAATTATGACCTTTAACACCACAATAGACGAAGACAAGTATATTAAAGAAGTTATTGGATGTCAAATTGTCAAAGACTCTGTCAAATATTTGGGTGTACACATATCTTCCCAAAATAAGACTCTTCTAAGGTCAAACTATTTGAAAATCTGGGGAAAAATTGAAAGGGACTTGACTTTATGGTCTAAAATGAACATTTCATGGTTGGGAAGGATTTCGGCGATAAAGATGAACGTACTTCCAAGACTAAATTTTTTATTTCAATTTTTGCCGATTGAAATCCCAGATAGAACAATAGAAAGTTGGCAAAAACAAATTAACCGATTTGTTTGGAATGGGAAAAAACCGAGAATCAGATTCAAGGTGTTACAAGACGAAAAGAAAAGAGGAAGACTAGCACTACCCAATCTTAAATTATATTATCACGCTGCTTGTCTAACTTGGATTACAGAATGGATAAAATATCCCGATGCCAGGCATGTTATTCTAGAACGAGCGGATCTCAGACAAGGTTTCCACAAAGTCTTGTGGGACTCCACAACAAAAATTCAAAAGGACAAAGTACCAGAAGATTGCGACGTTAAAATAGCGCTTATGAAAATATGGAAAAAATACAAAAAGAGAATAAGTCCTTCTCCACCATCTATAATGTCGCCAGTTGAGGCTTATCATGACAATGTCAAATTGAAACCGGGTGTTCATCTTACCTACAATCAAATGATAGAGCCTACAGGAGAAATCAAGACTTTGACTAAACTTCAAGAAAAATTCCAAAAACTGAATTGGCTGACCTACCTACAACTGAGGTCTAACTTACAAAAAGACTGTCTTTATCCCCAGCCATTTCGTGAACTAACAGAATTTGAGCAGATAATATCTAAAGATTGGTTCTTGTAGGTTATCCGGGCTGTGTAACCGTGGTCTTGGAATTTTCTTTCCTGACGTTTCGCCAGCAACTGTGGCAGGCATCTTCAGAGTAGTAACACTGAAGGACAGTGTCTCTCAGTGTCAAGGGTGTAGGAAGAGTAATATATAGTCAGAAAGGGGTTGGGTTTGAGCTGAGTATTGTCCTGCAAAAGTATTGTCCTGTAAGTATCAAGATAATGTGCTAATGAGGGTATGGTATGTTAATATGGAACCATTGTATCCTGAAGTGATCTGTTAATGTGTGTAATCCAAAACTAATCTGTATGGCTATTGTTGA
This sequence comes from Euleptes europaea, assembly GCF_029931775.1. NCBI lineage: Eukaryota > Metazoa > Chordata > Lepidosauria > Squamata > Sphaerodactylidae > Euleptes > Euleptes europaea. Next base: position 60,608,882 of record NC_079319.1, read on the forward strand.
ATGTTGTCTTTGTCTGGAGGTTTTTCAGGGCAGGAAGCCAAGCCTTATTCATTCTTAAACTCTCCTCTTTTCTGTTAAAGTTGTGCTGATGTTTATGAATTTCAATGGCTTCTCTGTGCAATCTGACAAAATAGTTGGTAGAATTGTCCAGTCTTTCAGTGTCTTGGAATAAGACCCTGTGTCCTGTTTGTGTCAGTCCATGTTCAGCCACTGCTGATTTCTCAGGTTGGCCAAGTCTGCAGTATCTTTCATGTTCTTTTATCCTTGTTTGTATGCTGCGTTTTGTGGTCCCGATGTAAACTTCTCCACAGCTGCAAGGTATACGATATACTCCTGCAGAGGTGAGGGGGTCTCTTTTGTCTTTTGCTGATCGTAGCATTTGTTGTATTTTCTTGGTGGGTTTAAACACTGTTTGTAGGTTATGTTTTTTCAAAAGTTTCTCCATCCTATCAGTGACTCCTTTAATAAATGGCAAGAATACCTTTCCTATGGGAGACTGTTTTTCTTGAGTTTTCTGATTTTTGTTTGGTTCAATGGCCCTTCTGATTTCATTCTTGGAGTAGCCGTTTGCTAGCAGTGCGTGATTTAGATGGTTAGTTTCTTCCTTGAGAAACTGTGGTTCACAGATCCGTCTTGCACGGTCCATTAATGTTTTGATTATTCCTCTTTTCTGTCGGGGGTGGTGGTTGGAGTTTTTGTGTAAGTAGCGATCTGTGTGAGTTGGTTTCCGGTAGACCTTGTGACCTAACTGAAGGTTTGATTTACGGATGACAAGGGTATCAAGAAATGGGAGTTTACCCTCAATTTCCTTTTCCATGGTAAACTGAATGTTTGGATGGATATTATTAAGATGGTTTAGAAAGTCCATTAATTTTTCTATGTAAAAAAGTTTACATCGGGACCACAAAACGCAGCATACAAACAAGGATAAAAGAACATGAAAGATACTGCAGACTTGGCCAACCTGAGAAATCAGCAGTGGCTGAACATGGACTGACACAAACAGGACACAGGGTCTTATTCCAAGACACTGAAAGACTGGACAATTCTACCAACTATTTTGTCAGATTGCACAGAGAAGCCATTGAAATTCATAAACATCAGCACAACTTTAACAGAAAAGAGGAGAGTTTAAGAATGAATAAGGCTTGGCTTCCTGCCCTGAAAAACCTCCAGACAAAGACAACATTCAACAATAGCCATACAGATTAGTTTTGGATTACACACATTAACAGATCACTTCAGGATACAATGGTTCCATATTAACATACCATACCCTCATTAGCACATTATCTTGATACTTACAGGACAATACTTTTGCAGGACAATACTCAGCTCAAACCCAACCCCTTTCTGACTATATATTACTCTTCTTACACCCTTGACACTGAGAGACACTGTCCTTCAGTGTTACTACTCTGAAGATGCCTGCCACAGTTGCTGGCGAAACGTCAGGAAAGAAAATTCCAAGACCACGGTTACACAGCCCGGATAACCTACAAGAACCAATGAACTCTGACAGTGAAAGCCTTCGACAATATCTAAAGATGATTCACATTTATTACGTAAAATCTACAAGCTCCTTTTGAAATACGAAACAGAAGAAGAACAAGTGAAAACTAATATGATAAAATGGATGCAAAACTTTGGAGAAATGATTAATATGGATAAATGGGAAAAACTCTGTACTCATGAATTGAAATATACTGTGTCCCAAGAAGTGAAAGAAAACTGGTATAAAACATTCTACAGATGGTATCTGACTCCCAACATGCTCTCTCAGATGACCACTCCAGGTAAAAGGGGCGCCTGTTGGAAATGTCAAGACACGGACGGTTCCTATTTTCATGTTTGGTGGACATGTCCAAAGATACAAACATATTGGAAAAGAATTCATCAAGAACTGCAGTTGATGTTAAATATCAAGTTCACATTTGACCCAAAATTCTATTTACTCAGTATAACGCCACAAAACTTGCCTTTAAAGTATCACGATGTTTTTAAGTATGCTACAACTGCAGCCAGAACGGTTTTGGCAAGAACTTGGAAACAAAATCATATCCCCGAAATAGAAAACTGGAAAGAAAAACTGTTGGAATATGCCAGCATGGCTAAGATGACTCACGAGATAAACCCAAAACCCAGCGAATCTAAAGAGCAATTTGACGACAAGTGGGCGTTATTTTATATTTATATGACTTGCAACTAACTAGTTGAAATATGCTGGCATTGTATTATATAATTCTGTTTTTAGATAATTGCTAAGTTAATAATAATTTCTTATATTATAGAATAGTAATATAAATAGAATAACACAATGACATACTGTATCAATTTCCTTTTTTTATTACTATTACTATTTTTTGGCATAGAAAACGTTCTACAATATACAATTTACAATATATCACTGAGCTTACTTTTTTATATCTATATAATATCTATATTTACTGTTTTTATATTTACAATGCTTACCCCTCCCCCTTTTTCCCCCTGTACCCCTTCAATTATATAAATTAAAAAAAAACCAGTTCATTTATTTTTAATCTAAGTCCTGAACATTAGATGGAAATGTGCAGAAGTTCCCAGGCAACTGCACATTCCCTAGGATTGCCAGCTCCAGGTTGGGAAATATTTGGAGGTTTTTAGGGTGGAGCCTGAGGAGGGCGGGGTTTGGGGAGGGGAGGGATTTCAATGCCATAGAGTTCAATTGCCAAAGTGGCCATTTTCTCCAGGGGAACTTATCTCTATCGGTTGGAGATCAGTTGTAATAGCAAGAGAAGTCGGCAACCATAACATTCCTTGAGTTTGTTTCACCATTTGGGGGGGGGGCACACAATCTGCCTCAGTTTAAGTTCTATTGGTATTGGTTTGACTCATTGCCTTCTAAAATATGGTAGCAATGGGTATGTGGGTAGCATCCCTCATACCTGTACATCAAATGAAGCTGTAGTTAGTCAACAAGGGAACCATCCAGTTTAATCAAACATACACTAGTTAGTTTGATTTTGTTATGGTCAAGGTATCTGAAAATTTCTTACATTTTCAAATATCTGATGACTCACTTTTAAAGGTACTGGTGTTTCATTAAATCAAAGCCAATATTCTTCCCACAGAATATATCCATTAATTGATGACACATCAACAGAAAAAAGAAGTACCATTGGGGACACTTTTTAAAGGTGAGATGGAGGGCTCCTGTTATAAGCAGCTGATATGCTAATTAAAACAGTTATAAATATGAACATGATCTTCTTGTTATTCCTTTTAAGTAGCTGCCGATCAATTGTAAGTACACAGCATGAATTTCAAGAAGATTTTCAAGAACTGATTAGAAAGCAGTTTTTAAAAAGGCAAAGGCAATGAAATTTAGGTCTTCAATGCATGGCCGTTTTGCTCGTTGTCATCACTCCGATGACTTCAGGTCTTGGTTTTGATTATGCATGCCATTTCCAGCCATCAAAGGTCACCTTGCTCTCCCCCTGCATTTCCACTCATTTTGCCCGTGTTTTCAAATTTGCGATAAAACAGGGCCCTCAAAATGCGGGGAAATGCAGGGGAAGAGCAAGGCGACCTCTGATGGTTGGAAACGGCATGCATAATCAAGACCTGAAGTCATTGGAGGGGTGACGGCGAGTGAAACAGCCATGCATAAAATACCTGAGACCCCTTGGCCATATTGGCCTCTCTTTAAAGAGGTTGGTTTTATTGCTAAGATACTGAAGGGAATCAGGAAATCCTGAGGGAAATTAAGGCAACTGAAGTTTGTTATCTCTGAAGGCTTCCTGTTGGACAAGGAAAATTTGTGATTGAGATGCATGTACTTTGATCTCATGATGATGGACATGGGTCTAAAGAAAGCTATCCAAATGAGTCGACCAGAATAATCTTTCCATTAATTAGGGGATTTGTTCCATTGGGTAGGGAATTATAGAAATCCCCCCTACTTTATAAACTATTTCTTCAGCTAATATTGTCATTCAGTTTTTACAGGTTACAATATGACTAATCATTATTGATCCCTTCAGGACCTACACTCATAGGGTTAGATCTCATGACTCTCTTCCACTAAGTTAGATACCATGTGTCCCTTCTGTCACATCTCCCTTCAACAGAGAAAGACTTTCTCCAACAGAAAAAGATTTTTCTCCATCAGAAAAAAGTCATTCTCCTTGAGAGGAAGTATTTCTTCATTGAAGAAAAATATAGCGCCAAACTACAGAAGATATTTTTTAATTAATCAGGTAAGTGTTTCCCGGACTCAACTTGCTTTCCCTGCAACCACACAGCAGCTGCCAGGACCATCATTTTTCAAACCTGAAGGAGCTGCTTTGGCTCAGAAAATGGTATGGGGAAGAAGGCAGGAGACCCTCCTTTTCCCATGCTGTGGTCCAAGCTAAATTATGTCCCTGCATGCTTTAAAAATGACAATTCCTGTAGCTGTTATGTGACTTCAGGGGAAGTGAATCAGGGCCAAAGAACCTTTGGTTTCATCTAACGTTTAGGTTGAGTTTCTTTCTTACTCCCCACCCCCTTTTTCTTCAGTTGTTTTTCATTTATGAGTTTCACTAACTAGTTTCCTGAACAAACAGTGCTTTGATATTCATTTGTATGGCTAGGGAAAGGTTTACATAGCTTTTATTGTGGCATGGTGCCAAGGTGGCATGGACAAGAGGAACACGGACAAGAGGACATGCATAGCACAAAAATGGACAAGAGAGACATGCATAGGAGCAAGAGGGGTCAAAATATGACATAAATCTGGGAGGGGCTGTGGCTCAGTGGTAGAGCATCAGCTTGGCATGCAGAAGGTCCCAGGTTCAATCGCCGGCATCTCCAGTTAAAGGGACTAGGCAAGTAGGTGATGTGAAAGACCTCTGCCTGAGACCCTGCCATTTTCTCCAGGGGAACTGATTTCTGTAATCTGGAAATCAGTTGTAATTCTCTTTCCATCCAGACCACCAGGCTGCTTGAGCCAATGATGTCTACTTTGGGGACAGCCCTGCATTCTTAGATGGCTCAGGGTGCTTGCCAGTTAGCCCTGCTTATACTGTAGCAACTCATACTGTTCATGCCAAAACTAGTTGTGGCATAATTAGCCAAAAGACTGGACTCTTGCTCTTTTTTACAGATACACAAGTTAATGTTACCCTTAGGCAACTTTCATTTATTCTCCATCACTTATGAGGCTGATGGATCATGTCGATGCTGATCTCAACAGAAATAAGTAGCTGCTCTATTTTAAAAATATGAACAATATTATTTGAAGCTGTTGTCCTCTCCATGGGCACAAATCCTTAAAGAAGCAACCAAAAAAAAAAAAAAAAAAACCCTTCAAAATGTCCAGAAATATACTTTGAAATTCAGCATGTGAATGCTTTACAATAGTACGTGAGTTGTGTACCCTACCCAAAGTAAGATCCAATACAGATTTCTACACATTCCCGAACTTTCATTCACCAGTCTTGTATCATTTGTGCATTTGTGCATTTTCTTCCATGCCTTAGACAGATGGATGACAGGGTGGGATCAAAATGGCACAACATATTTATTTTTCATAGTCAGTTGGGAAGATAACACAGCTGAGCTTGTTTAAAACATCTGCATCTCCCTTTGATGCAGTTCTTGGATTCAAGTACAACCAACTGTTGTCTAGGAAAGGTCTAGCCAGTTACTGTACAGGGTCCAGTTAGATTCTTGTTTGGCTCCTAGTCCTATTGGACAGTGGCGTTTTTGCCTACGCTGTGCTGTTAGACAGAAAATTGAATTAGTTCAATTGATTTATGGATCACACCACATACAATTATCTTGCACAGTTGAAGTACAAACTAGAATGAATAAAGATGTAAGTGATAATTGTAAAGCTCACAGTGGTGATGAGAGGCTTACATAAGGACACAAAAAAGACCATGCTGGCTCAGACCAAGGTCCATCAAGTCCAGCAGTCTGTTCACACAGTGGCCAACTGGGTGCCTCTAGGAAGCCCATAAACAGGACAACTGCACCAGCATTGTCCTGCCTGTGTTCCAAAGCACCTAATATAATAGGCATGCTCCTCTGGTCCTGGAGAGAATAGGTATGCATCATGACTAGTAGCCATTTTTACTAGTAGCCATGAATACCCCTCTCTTCCACTCCCCTCTTAAAGCCTTCCAAGTTGTCAGCCATCACCGCATCCTGGGGCAGGGAGTTCCACAATTTAACTATGTGTCTTGTGAAGAAATATTTTGTTTTATCTATTTTGAGTCTCTCACCCTCCAGCTTCAGCAGATGCCTAAATCAACCTGCCACTGCTCACTGACTCGAGAGGACTTGGGCTGGGATGGTGCCTCTTGGACTCTGACAATTATAGCCTTCCTACAGGCAGAGAGTTTATAGGGCCTTCTCTGCACATCTGCAATAGATTATGAAGTGCAAAAATGGAATTTACTGATGGAAAGCATTAAGACAGGGTAGAATTGCCAAAACATGGACGGTGCCTGGAGGCATGTTCTAACCTCTCATCTTGGTAGAAAGGATTCTTGTACTAGGATCAGAGGAGGGTTGCTAAAGTTGCAGATTAGACATGTAATCAATAAAGCAGTCTTAGCTTACCCCAAATGCTGTATCTCATGTCTTCATTCTAGAGATGCAAGGGCCACCTATGGGGGGAAAAGCAGACTGGAAGATTCACAATAGTTTCTTTTCTTAGAGATAGTTTCAAGCAATTAGGTAGCTGCTGGATCAGTGCTTTTCAGAATGTCTACGATACATTACGGTGAACATGCATACAATCTGTGTACAGTGTGCATACAATTTTTCTTAGTACTTGCACTGGGAAATTGTATATTACACTCAAAATGTGAATGAATGTACACATGACTTAAACACTGCCTGTATCCAGGCACTGGTCTCCAATGTTATTATTAAAGGGAATCGTATGGCTCTTCCTTACAAATGTTGGTAGCTATACATTCACTGTAATGTGAAGCTGCAGAAATTCTGCTTTTTGTTGTGTCACTGGTATAATGTTCTCACAGGGGTGGAGTTTGTGCTGTGGTTTCTCCCACTCACCAATGTCAACCTTCAAAACACTGTGCTAATGCTGGTATAGTGAAGAGTTGTGTATCTCCCTCGTGTTCCAGGCTTGGGGGCGGGGGTGTGTGTGCCAAATTACACTGCTGCAAATTCCTCACTGTCAGACAGCATGGGGACCAAGTCTTTAGACTGCAACTAGGGACCTCAGAAGTCAGTGTCTTCTGAACTCTTAATCAAGTTAGATTTTGGCTAAGGAATGAGAGACTTATTGTCTCCAGCTGGAAAAGATTCCAGATGTAGAGGAGATTTATCAGTGGGAAAAGAAGTTTTGCTAATTTGCAGTGCCGCTAACAAGAGTTCAGAAGAAAATTTGTAGAAGTCCTTCTGCTAGGATTGTCAACAATCTGGAGAAAAAATGCCCTGCCCCTTTGTGTGTGTGTTAAGTGCTGTCAAGTTGCAGCAGACTTATGGCGGCCCCTTATGGGGTTTTCAAGGCAAGAGACTAACAGAGGTGGTTTGCCAGTGCCTTCCTCTGCACAGCAACCCTGGACTTCCTTGGTGGTCTCCCATCCAAATACTAACCAGGGCTGACCCTGCTTAGCTTCTGAGATCTGACGAGATCAGGCTAGCCTGGGCCATCCAGGTCAGGGCTTAGTAGTAGTTTAATGGGATTTATTGCCCCCTTAGTAGTAGTTTAATGGGATTTTCCTTACAGGGTGCTGATATTTTCTTCCATGCATTGAAAACTTTCACCTGCCCATTTCCATACACTAGGCATCTCTTAAAGGGGCAGGGCATTTTCTCTCCAGGTTGTTGCAATCCTACCCTCTGCAAGAATTGTCTGGAAATTGGGAGACGTATCTGGAAACAAAAGATAAACAATGAACAGCATGATCCTATGCAGGATTACTCCAGTCTAAACCCATTGAAATGAATGGGTCTAGACTGGAGTAACTCTCTTTAGGATTGCACTGTAATTGTGTGCACTGTAATTTTGGTCAACTAATGAGGCTGTCTTATGAGGGTCTTTCCCCATATGAATTGTATAGAAAGTGTGGCTGAACATATAAAATTAATAATTAGAACAGACTCTCTATGTGATTTATTTTATCAATAAATAAAATGTTAATAGAATTCCTAAGCGGAACTGCTCGCCTGAAGCAACCTGCACAGTAGGAAGATGAAAAGGGAGTCTCTGTGAATTAAATAAACTGATCTAATTCATAAATCTAACCAGTAGCATGCATAGTTTATTTTGATCCCACTGGATTTTTAGAAAAGAACCTAGTATACTATGAAGTACTTGGGGACCTCTCTAGTATACTATGAGGGCCACTGCTTCCTTTTCTGACCTGAGAGTTAGAAAACTAGACAAAGGTATCTGCTTGCCACTGGGATGTTCTTCCTGGTACCTGAGATTGATGCACGCATGGGCCATATGATGTTGCTGTTTATGCAATCCAGAGAGCTAGAAATTCAATTGCCAAAATTGCCAGTGGATATTCTCAGGATTATAAACCAAAAGAGACCTGGATCTAGATACAATCTGTGGATCATATATTACCAATACCCACTGGTGCCCTTGATTATTAACTGGTTAATTCTACTAGTACAAGGCAGCTATTCTGAGTTGACGCTACTTGAGAATCTGGAATAATCTGTACATAACAATATTGTTTGTAGGAAACAAAAACAGGTCACCATCCAGTGATTTGAAGGTGATACGAACAGAATGTTGAAAATACTGTGTTAAATTAAAACCCCAGCGGTTGAAGCATCAAGGACAACTTCTCTTTCCCAGTATAGCTTAATCCTCGCTATGTTTTCAATTTGCCAGTTATCAACTTCTCTTCCCAAACTGTCTGTAGGGGTTAAGAGGGGGTAGGGAAATAATATTTCATTTTCACTTCACTGAGGTTTTCTTATTCTTGAATTGATTTCACATTTTAAAGTTCACCTGTAGTCAAGCAGAACAAAAACAATTTACAAACAGTAGAAGTTAGAATCTTCCAAAATGAGATCTATTTACTTTGGTGCATGCAGTCATTCATCCATACTGACTTTGGCATATCAGCTATGTAGCCCACTAGTAACTGAATGCTATCTTAGGAAACTTCATTGTATATAACGCTCCACAAGAAGTAAATGCTATTTCCGTGGTGCCTCACACAGAAAAGACCAGCTATCAATCTTCCTGAACCAATGGTAGCCATGATACTATGTGTGGTATGCACACATGTCAACTGAACATGCGTCATCTCAGAGGAGTCCACATTTCAAGTGGAATTCACAATGTAGGAGTAAAAGATTGCCTCAATTGTCTTGTGTTCCTGTCCTAGCAGGAACTACTGACTTACAGCCCATTCCTGAGCTCTTGACTGAAAAGAGCTCAGGAAGAGTGTAAGCGGCTGTGCCGGTATCCAGGTTACTTGCACCGATGCCCGGGCCACTTGCGCTGCCGCAAGAGGCAGGGATGCCGGTGTTGGGGCACTCATGCTGGCCTCCCTGTGATGCCATGGCAGCATGTCCCAGGGACGCCAGCTTGGCCTTCCGCCAGTGTCCCACCAGCACAACTCCCATGCTGGCATCCTGGGGGACATTCTCGGGGCATTCCTGGGTGGGTGGGGGGAGCTGCCAGTAGGCAGCTTCTGGACTCCTTTCAGAATGGGAATGCCCCCCTCCGAACCAGCGTTACTGCGCCAGTTTTTTGCTGGCGCAACCTCGCTTTTTTCAATGAGACAAAATTCTCCATTTGCACAGAAAAAAAATAAAGTTTTTTTTAAGCCTTCAAGCGGCCGGGGAACCGCTTTGGAGGTGCTGCAGCTATGCCGTCCCTGGCCACCACAAAGCTCAGGAATGACCTGTTAGAGTCCGAAGGGAATATGCCCCAAACCTAGGCTTAGATTACCACACTTTATTTAATGAGACTTTTTGACAAAGTGTCAGGACCACAATGCAAAGCTGGAATGAAGAAAGAGGCAGGGATTTAGCAGAATAATCAGATAAAATTAAGTTCAATATTGGAATAATATTGGAGCAATATTGAAATAATCAGAGTAATATCACAATCCGAGTAATATTCAAGTACTCTGCAATACAGAAACACTAAGGAGTCCAGAGATACCTGACCCTAGTCCCAGCACTCACATAATATTTATCTACTCGGTACAATGTATGTCTTAAGAAATAGAGAGAGAAAAGAGAAGGGATACAAAAGCAACTGGAGGGAGTTATTAACTACCTCTTTCTCTGTTGGAAGTAATCTGGAATGATTTATAGCATTCAGGTGGATGTCAGATTTACACCTGCTAAAAAGTTAGGAATTATAAAAGGGGTGGCATTGCAAAGGGGCCAAGTGGAAATCAAGGATTAATTCCAGCAACAAATTTAAGAGATTCAGGGCATGGTCGCTTTATCCTGCTTTAATCCGTTTTAGCCAGGATCGAATGCGCATTAGGCGAAACGCATGCGTTCGATCCTGGCTGAATCCTGGCTGAAACAGGGATTAAAGGAGGATAAAGCGACCATGCATTTTCATCCTCAGAGTGTAGAACACATGGAACAGAACTTAAGGGAAGCAAGCAAAATTAGACCCAGCCTCATAGTACACAGACATTTCTCATAGACACAAACAATTCTGAACCTAAGCACAAATTGCGGGAACCTATTGTTAAAGGAGTGGGAATAATAGAAACAAACATTTTATTTTTGCAGGGCTGGAGGGAAGTGGGGAAATCTGAAGTTACCTCTTGGGTAGGTAGGAAGGCTTGAGGCAGAGAGGTGTACGTTCAGGAGGGATTGTCAAAATTGAGGAATTTCCAAAAAAGAAGTGCAAAAAAAAAGAGAAAAAAAAGAGGGCATCATTAGAAATAGCTTCCTTTAATTACAGGTTGAGTTCTCCAGAGTTGAAGTTAGAACAAGATATTGTGCTTGGATTGGGCTGAAACATCTTAGCATAATAACTATGAAGCCCATCATATGTGAGTGGGTCATGTTTGTAGGCTTATCCTTCTGTGTCAAGGTTTAAGCATTCCGTGGATGAGCTAGCTGACCATTATACTCCATGGTTAAAATTCCATCATGCAAGCATGGTCTGCTCCTGCCTTTCTCCTAGCCAAACCAATCTCCTTTGTCTCACATGCGTATAGAAGAAGAAGAGTTGGTTTTTATATGCCGACTTTCTCTGCTACTTAAGGGAGATTCAAACCGGCTTACAGTCACCTCCCCTTCCCCTCCCCACAACAGACACCTTTGCGGTAGGCAGGGCCGGATTTAGGTTTGATGAGGCCCTAAGCCAGGGGTCCTCAAACTACGGCCCGCGGGTCGGATCCGGCCCGTCAGGGTCCTGAACCCAATCCCTCCTCCCTCTGGAGCCGCTGCCGCGCCCGTCCCTTCCCCAAACTAAGGCGGCCGTTCGCCATATAAAGCGTCGGTGGCAGCAGCGGAGTGGCGACACCTTCGCCGACCAGGGAGCCGCCGCCGCTGCCTCTGCGCCTTCCCCACCGCGGCTGCCCTGAAGAGCCGCCGCCGCCGCCTTCCTTTCCCCAGGCACGCGCACGGCTTGGGTGATGGGAGGCGCCGCCTCGGACTGCAATGTGCCCCTCGCCACCGCTGCTCCTCCTGCTGCAGCAGCTGCCGCAGCCCTGAAGGAGCTATGCCGGGCTGGAAGAAGAACATCCCCATCTGCCTGCAAGCTGAGCGAGGCGAGCGGGCGAGCGAGTGCCGGGGCCCCCATGCGGGGGGCTTGGGTGGCAGCACCTCTGGGGAGGGGAGGGCTGAGAGAACCCTGTCTCCCGTCGGCCTCCTCCCGCGCCCTTCACCCTTCCCCTCAGGTGCTCTTTGCCAAGCAGGGTGCCAGCCCAGCCCACCTCCCGCTCCAGGAGGTGGGAAAGGAGGGCGCGCAGCGGCGGCAGGGGGGTCTCTCAGCCCAGCAAAGGGGGGAGTGTCAGCCATGGAGAGGCACCTGGGGGAGGGGCAGCACGTCCTCCTGCCGCAAGTTAACTTTTCTTTGCCTGGGCACCTGGCTGCCTTCCCGTTTGGGCAGTGGGGTGGTGGTGGTGGCCGGCCCCCAACAGTGTTTGAGGGACAGTGAACTGGCCCCCTGTTTAAAAAGTTTGAGGACCCCTGCCCTAAGCTATTGAAGGTAATAGGGCCCTTTATATGTCCAGCTGTCCTTTGTCAACAACAAATTGTCACTGTTTTTTGTGTTGAATATATGCTATATGGTAATTTATGGACCTAATAGGTATCTAAAGCCATTTGCACATAACAAAATATGTATTGTATCAAAATAATTGTTGAACTGAAATACAATTAAGAAGTATATTAATAGTGAAATAATTATTAAGGTATAACTTAAAATGATAACACTGTTGCTGTATGTAGGTTTTATTTTATTTGTTTTTTATCTTATATTTTGGAAATGTACATCCAGGTTTTTTTTTCCTTTAAATTTTTTGGGGGGCCGCAAGAGAGTGGGGCCCTAAGCTATAGCTTGTTTAGCTTATACGTAAATCCGGCACTGGAGTAGGTGGGGCTGAGAGAGCTCTAACAGAGCTGTAACTTGTCCAAGGTCACCCAGCTGGCTTCATGTGTAGGAGTAGGGAAACAAATCCAGTTCACCAGATTAGCCTCCGCTGCTCATGTGGAGGAGTGGGGCATCAAACCTGGTTCTCCAGATCAGAGTCCACCCCTCTAAACCACCACACCACTACACCACGCTGGCTCTCCATTCAATTGAGGCTCACCTAATTCTTGTCATAAACAATTCTTTAAACAAAGATAGACAAGATTTTTTCTAATGGGGCAGGAAAAGTAAGCTGGTCACAGAGGGAGTAGAGGCTTGGCACCCAAAATGAAGTCAGAATGGTCATGACAACAGTTTCTCCTTTGTGTATGATTTTAATAATGTGATTTGGAATTTGCTGTTTCTTGAGACTGGGAAAGTTTTCATAAAACTGTTGTAATCTTGAAAAGAGCTGCCCTCAAACTGCTATGTTTTAGATTGGAATTGGGTGGTTCTAGTCCCCAAGGGAATTGAAATAAGATCCTTTAAACGGAGAGACATTTCAACTTTCTGCCTAGAGAGCCAGTGTGGAGTAATGGTTAAGAGTGGTGGACTCTAATCTGGAGAACTGGGTTGGTTTTCCCCACTCCTACACATGAACCCAGCTGGGTTACCTTGGGCTGGTCACAGTTCTCTCCAAACTCTCTCAGCCCCACCTACCTCACAAGGTGTCTGTTGTGGGGAGAGGAAGGGAAAGAGATACGAAGCCTATTTGATTCTCCTTAAAAGGTAGAGAAAATTGGCATATAAAAACCAACTCTTCTTCTTCTAACCTAAAATGGCTAAGTAGCAGGGGTGCACTTAATTTTCACATCTGGACATTTTCAAGATGAAAAGTGTGCCTTTGAGGGTCTCAAAAACCACCCTAACAATTTCCAATTTATTGCGCTTCTATTCCTCCTGCCTGTAGCTGTTACTTGAAGCTGCCTTCCTTTTAACCTTGAACAGGGTCATTTTTTATTCTTGCTGACATGGTCCAAGCAAATCAGGGATTCTGTAGAGAACATGAAGTTGTTATGGAGTCACAAACTCAATCAGATTTAGCTACAAAATGATGTCACAGTGGGAAAATATACTAGAATTGGCCTTACTCTAAGTCAGACTGTGCACCAGAATACATAGTTTTGGATTTACATTTGGATTTACAGTCGGATCATCTATCCCACTGGAATAAACAATACAGCTGGACAATGCGTACACTCAGATATGCCTTCTGGTGTACATTTTAATGCCAATATACATCTGAGCCAATGTTCTAATTTTCCAACACTGTGCAATGGTAGTTTCTATCTGGTACTTTTATCCTACCTATCCTTCAGGGAGGTCAGGGTGCCATGCATGATTCTCCTTTCCCCGTTTTATTCTCACAACAATTCTGTGAGGCTCAACTGAGATAGAGTAACTGGACCAAGTTCACCCTGTAACCTTCATAGCAAAATGGAGATTTGAACCAGGATTTCCCAGGTCCTAGTCCAGCATCCTAATCTCTATGCCACATTAATTCTCCACTTCAGTTTCATTACTACACAGCACTGCATCAAAAGACTTAGCCTGATTGCCAGGCCATGGAGATGTATTCTCTATACGGCTGCCATGTCTCCTGCTACAGCAGAAGACCTCCCACTTGGCATCCCCAGTCCCCCTGCTTGGTAAGGTGGAAAAGGGAAATGGGAAGGGGAATTGGTATTGCTGTGATGGTACGATGTCACTTCCTGTGTGATGCTGTAGGAGTCCACTGAAACTCTATGGTTTTACAGAGTGACCATGGAGTTCCAGCACTGCTATGACATGACAATGTCACTTCCAGGTTCATGCCAGAAGTGATGTCACATTGCCAGAGCATCAACAATTTATGGTACCGGTGGAGATTTATTGTATATAGCCAAAGGCCTTTACAACTGAGTAGACAAAGTTCAAATCAGGTTCAACGAGAAAACAGTTAAAATCAAATATGAAAATAAATTTAAATCAGATGCATATATTATCCAAGTAACTACAGTGCTGGCTTGAATTTTCCTAGCTGCTAGGGCAAAAAGAGACACATTGTAAGTAACAGACAGGAGAAAAGAAAGCTTCTCCTGATCGCTAAAACAGCTAATATTAGATAAATAAGGAAAAACATTAGATCTGGATTCACAGTACAGGAGACAATACAACAGGTAATGGGGGAGGTTCTCGGACAACAATTTATGTGTCCCTGCACTCCACTGTATCCCCCTCCCACCCGTGAATGTTTCAACATTCCCGGAAGCCTCCTCTCCCCAAATCCAATGAAATAGATACAGAACTTTTTCTCCCTCCCCCAAAATATCAGAAATCAAAGGCATCTATTGTAGCTGATGGGCAATCGCTTCATTCAGAACAGACAAATGGAAACATTTTTTGTCTCAGTGAGTGATTAAAATGTGGAATTCGCTGCCAGAGGATGTTGTGATGGCTACAGGCATAGATGGCTTTAAAGGGGGCTTAAATAGATTCATGGAGGATAGATCTATCACCAGCTGTTAGCCTTGGTGACTAAGGGAACCTCACATTCGGAGGCAATAAACATCTCAAAACTAGGGCTAGGAGGCAATATCAGGGGAAGGCCATGGCTAGGGTTGCCCCATCCCTCTTCGCCACTGGTGTGAGATTTTTGCAGCAGAGCCTGAGGAGGATGGGGTTTAGGGAGTAGAGGGACTTCAATGCCATAGAGTCCAATTGCCAAAGCAGCCATTTTCTCCAAGTGAACTGAACTCTGTCAGCTGGAGATCAGTTGTAATAGCATGAGATCTTCAGCTACTACCTGGAGGTTGGCAACCGTAGCCATGGCCTCTGTATCCTGTTGTTGGCCCTCCAAAGTAGCTGGTTGGCCATTGTGTGAGACAGGATGCTAGACAAGAAGGACTATTGGTCTGATCCTGTAGAGCTTTTCTGATATTTTTATGTCCCAATGATTGGCTCTGACCTATGTAACTGCTTCCTGGAATGCCTTTGTGTCCACTGTATAACTCTCTTCACTTTCTTAAGGTGCCCAACATTTTCCTGGGCCTACTCAGTAGTGCTGCTTGGTTCCTGGGATTGTCTTAACTAGTGTGTTTTTCCATTTCATGACTAGGATGGGAAAGCAAAATATTTATGGATAATTTCCACCTCAATGGTAACAAAATTCACTTCCACGTTTGTAGATTTTTTTTCTCTTAAGAAGCACTTTTTCTTCACATCTTCAGTAGCTAATAGACATATTGTGATCAATTTTCTCCCCTCAGAGGAAGCTTTGACGGTGAGTTCTGACCTGTAATCTATATTTAAGGTTCAGTAGGTTTTTTTTTTACAGAATATTCACTGAGACCTTATTAATCTCCAGTAAACATGACTCCTCTATTTCACTACATAACTGAATATAGCAGCATTTGCTTCCAAACAACAACCTAGAATTGCCACAATGATATCTCTGTTATAATTGCCCCACTTTCATTATTCAACTACACCTCAAATACTTTTCTTTCATGCTGAAGAAAAGCACCGTAATTGCTACTAAAAAACAACCAACCAACCAACCCTGGAAATTGAAAAGCCAATCACTGTGTCATTCAAAAATACTCCTATGTGGACCTTGTCCAGCCCAATTTCTGATGCAACAAGATGTATTATACACTGGAAAAACCAAACCCATTCACATAAATGCCTTTCAGCATCAGTGCACTCTTCCTAGTGAGAGTGGATGACCCTGTACTGTGCTGGGTCAGCCAGCAAAAAAGTAATGCATTGTAAATGGTTCCCTAATATTAGATTGTTTTTACAGTGCTTAGATTAAACACCCATAACGTATACCACACAGGAATTCTTGAATGGGTCAGAGGACCATCTAATGAACATCCACTGAACATCTAATTGTCATAGTCTGCATGCACCTGTTCTTCAACTAACAGTGAGCTCATCCGTGACTGTCTTCACTATAGGGAATATAATGGAGGGATCCTCATCTGTAAGCTTTATAGCTTGCATGTCCCAATACATAATGTTACTGAAGGACTTTCCGAGCCTTTGTTACTATGGTCACTTCAATTATATATTTCAACTGTTTTAGGTTTAGTATTCTAACATCTGTGGAAGAATGCAGAAACTTACACACATTCCAAAACAAAGCCACAAATAAAATGTAGTTTACATGGTGAAGTTAAATTAACAATGTAAGGATCTGATCTGTCGGCTAAGGCAGATTTCTGCAAGATCCTACACTATGTGGATACACCTAAAAGACAAGAATTAGTCCAACAAGGTAATCTAAGGTGGGAAGGGAGTGGGTGATGGCAGTAGTTGAACACATGGAGAAGATCCAGTCCTTGATATCTCTAGTTGAAGAATCTCAGGTGTCGGTTCCTGGGGAAAACCTTTCTTTGCCTGACTATACTGAGCAAGAGGGACCAATGATCTTTTTCAGTGTAAGGCTGAAAATCAGAATTTGGAGATTGCTGAACACAGCAGTGGTGAAGAAGATGGAATCATGGCAGACTTCTCTTTGCTGCCCATCTAGCCTCAGCTGTTGTTGACAAGTGTAGGCTGACAAGCCCTGAAAGTGTGCCTTCCAATGTTTTTTCCTTGATGCAGATATTTAGACCCAAACAAATCACGCTACTGCATGGTGTAGTAGTTAAAAGCGGTGGTTTGGAGTGGTGGACTCTGATTTAGAGAACCGGGTTTGATTCCCCACTCCTCCACATGAGTGGCAGAGGCTAATCTGGTGAACTGGATTTGTTTCCCCACTCCTACACACGAAGCCAGCTGGATGACCTTGGGCTAGTCACAGTCTCTCAGCCCCACCTACCTCCCAGGGTGTCTGTTGTGTTGAGGGGAAGGGAAGGGAAGGTGATTGTAAGTTGGTTTGATTCTTCCTTAAGTGGTAGAGAAAGTTGGCATATAAAAACCAACTCTTCTTCTTCTTCTTGCTTGCCCATAAGTTCCTTTACCAAAGCTATTAATTCCTCTATGCCTCTTGGATGAAAATTTCTGAAACTGCTCACAATGCTGTTTTGATATTTCAGATCTGCCTGCCAAAACCCCCCTCCCATAACTACTTCTTTCATCATTGTAGGTGAATGCTCTTTTCATGTTACTTCATTTGCATGAATTTGTGCTGGCGTATCATCGCATTGCACCAATGACTAGCAGGTAGCCGGTGGCAATGTTGGCATTGCAGGGAGCAGGGATCCCCCAGCACCCTGAAATTTGAAATCTTTGACATCTTGAAACGCTAGATCTAACTCTGAATACCACTCCCTGTACAATTCTCTACAAGCTTTACTCTTTTTGCCCGCTTAAGAAACAAAAAATCAGAGGATTTTCTGCTGAATCAGAGGTTTAAAGCAAAGTGCAGATAAATAAGGTGTTACTCACCTTGAGAGATTTGAGATCCTTAAGCTAATAACAATGACACTTCCCTTTCATTTATGCATCTTTCATTTTGCTGATTTGAAAGTGCTTTAAACACATAAATGAAGCAAGGTTCATAACAGCTTTGTGATGCACTCCCTTTTCTCATGATTCCCAGTTTTTATGTTGAAAAAAATCACAATGGTGCTGTTCTAGTTTTTCATAGGAAATGAACAAAATTAATAGAAAATTGGGGAGGAAATGTATCTGGAAGCATCAAAATATGGCAGATGAATTTTCATGTAGAATTTTGGGGGTTAATGACCCTGAGTTTTTGAACAAAAGTATAATGGAAGCAGACATTAAAATAATGAATTGGAAAACTAGCTTAATATTTATATAATGTGTATCAGTATGAATTTCACAGTTTTTTTTTTTGTATCAGCCTGATCTGTAACTTATCAAAGGATCAGGTAAGAAGACCTTCCTTGACTCTCAGTGTTTTCCATCCACCATTGCAACCTTACACTCAGAATTGGCCAAGAACCAAAGAGATCTTGTGTTTAAAAACTTTACTTTCTATTCCCCTACATTTGGGATTCTTTCCCTGGTAGGATCTGCTACCAGCAAAAGGAAATTCTTTTGAACCTGGTCCCGTTTGCAAGCCAAAAATCTATGTGTATGCATGTGTTATCTGAAAGAGAGATGTGGTTTTCCCTTCCCTTTCCCCTCTCTGCCTCTGTATCAGCTCTGCCTTAATAGCAGTCTCTAATGAAAGAAAAAGCCCCCCCACCTTGTGGGTGAAAAATATTTTAATAAATTCTAGAAAGGACCAATAATTGGGAACAATCAGTAGACAGTTTCAGGCAGAACACTAGAAACAAATATAAAAAGGTACCTTGACAGCTAATCCTAGACTTTCAGAGCTTCTACATTTCTCTTCCTAGCAATGGGACCAATATTAAGAACCTTGACACAGACTATCAGATCTCATCTTCCTGACTTTCAAGTCTGGACACAAAACTCCAAAGCAGGCTAACATTTTTATGGACTTTCCTGTAGCTGGGGCGTTTCTTTTCTAACCAAATATGAATTTAAGAGTGCAGACTCAAAGTTTCCCTCCAAGCCTACACTTTACCAATCCTGAAAGAATCTGGATAAAAGAGTTTTAAGGCACTGAGGAGGAACTGGTAATAGGGTTGTGTATATCGATATACCCAAACCGAAAATAAACCAAATGCCTGGAGGATGGGGGTGACCCCTTTTCTGGCCCATAAAATTGGACCCGCTGCCCCAAAGTTCACCACACTTTGGTGATCATATAAGGAGAGTCCCTTGCAGCCACGCTGCAAATTTGGTGACTCTACCTCCAAAAATGCCCCCACAGGAGTTTCAAAAATAATCCCCATAGACTATAATGGGCCCAAATATTTTCAGTCAACCCAGAAATAAGCCGAATCCCGTATTTTCCAGTAGGGGTATTTGGCTTATTTGGGGATTACTGAAAAAAAGTGGGCCCAATAAAAGCAAACCCAAAATTTACCGATATTTTTTTTTCTCATGACCCTAACCTGTAATGATCCATCACGGTCCCCTTGACAGCTTAGCCAAATAGTGTAAATTGAGCCTGAGCTTCAGTTTTCCAATTTAACTGATCACTTTAAACCTGTCTTTCCCACTCTGGTATATAATTTAGGATTTAATTGTCCATCCCTACACATAATATTGTGTTATTCTAATGTCGCACTTATCCTTTCATAACAAGCAGTACTTACCTTTCTTTGGGTAGTCTATGCAGTACTGACTGCGGGATTATGTTCAGTGCTTAACTAAGTAAGTAGGGTCAGTTTAAGACTTTAGAGAGCCCTGGACAAGAAGACATGCTTCTCACCCCAAGAGTCAGTGTAGTGCAATAGTTAGAATGATGTATTATGATCTCAGAGACCCAGGATAAAATCCTCACTCTGCCAAAGAAGCTTGCTGGGTGACGATGGGCCAGTCACACACACTCCGCCAACAACAACAACAAGGTTGTTGTGAAGATAAAATGTAGGAACGACATAAGCCTCTTTGGGTCCCCTCAGGGGAGAAAGTCTGGGTGTAAATGAAGTAAAAAAAAATAGCATACTATTCATGTCACTTTATTTCTCTTTATTCTGTCCTCCATTTTAGACTTGCGAGTTCCCCATAACTTTCTGTAAGTGAAAAGCTGCTTGGAGGTCAGTTTTATTCAGGGAGGTCAGGAAACCAGTGTGGTGCAGTGGTTAAGAGTGGTGGACTCTAATCTCAAGAACCAGGATTGATTCCCCACTTCTCCACATGAGCGGCAGACTCTAATCTGGTGAAGCGGGTTGGTTTCCCCACTCCTCCACATGAAGCCAGCTGGGTGACCCTTGGGCTAGTCACAGTTCTCTTAGAGCTCTCTCTGCCCCACCTACCTCACAAGGTGTCTGTTGTGGGGAGAGGTAGGGAAGGAGACTGCAAGCAGTTTGATTCTCCTTAAAAAGGTAGAAAAAAATTGCATATAAAAACCAATTCCTCCTCCTCCTAGTTCTTATCAGAGGGGAAAGAATTAACCATGTTCTCCTTTCCCATTCACTGTAATGGGGGCTCAGAAATAATTTAGGTTAATAATAAACATGGAAGATAGAATTACTCTATGAGTCTCTGATATGACTTGAAACATCAGTGAGCCCTAGGTAGCCATCCGGGCTTGCTGGGTGCTAGCATAATTCGTGGAGTGAAATGATTCATGTTGTTTACATTTGTTTTGTAAATTTGTGCTGCTGAGAGCAGTTATGGCTCTCTTGAAATAGTACAATAAATTTGGTCCAGTATTAACACTGGGTGGGATGATGATGAGAAATACTGTTAAATGTTTCATTTAATAAATTGTGCCATATGGTCCTTCCCAGCTAAATCTGTTTAAAGGAAGGTATATTGTACTATCCATTCTGTGATTTTTTTAAAGTTACAAATGAAAACACATTACAAATTACATTTTCTTCCAAAAAACACCTGCCTAAGCTTACATTTACCAAATTCCAGGTGCACCACAGTGGTGGTAGCATTTAATTGAGCACAAAATATAGATTTCAGTTGGTATTAAAATAATAACTAATCTGCACTGAATAATCCACAATAATATGCAAAAGGAGCTTCTGCACTTGGCTCCTCCAGCTAGGTATTTAAGAAGCCGTCCCCTTTGCCCAGCTGTGTAAGCATACGGGCCGCCTAACTCCTGGACTGGTCATGGCAACCCCGTTTATGCAGGAACACGGCTACTGTTCCAGCCGCGCACCCACCCCAAACGGCCGCAGCGCACTCCATTGAAACTGGCACGGCCGCTCCTGTGCGCTCTGTGCAGCCGGCAGCTAGGAAGCAGAGGCAAGGGAAACCTCCAGTGAACCTGAGAGACTTTATGTTCCTGTTCGTCCCTGTTCCAGCCACAGCCATGTCATGGAAAGCAGACAGTCACGTAATCAGTGCCAATACCCCCTCTCCCATTGCAACATCAGCAGCGTAATGGGCAATCAGCAGTGATTCTGATATCAGCGATGAATAGTTCCTCCAGCTATGCAGCAGCGATCCCCAGACGTTAGCAAAGATCGCACCTTTTGTTTAAGAACGTTAATCACTTCAGCAAGGATCTCCCGGTTCCTCCCGAGTTGCACAAGCCATTGGAATTAGAATAGATTTCTAAATTCTCACTACCCCACCCCGGCAGCCGAAGATTAATCCTTTTGTCACCTTTTGTCACCTGGGAACCTAGGAGGGGTAATCCCCTCACTCCGCCCCCAGAAAAACAGTATATCTGGGGTGTCAACAGTCCATAACGTTACCTCAGGTCTTTCCTGGCACACTTGCCGTTACTCTGTTGGTTTGGTTTTGTGTAGCCTGACCACGCTCCCTCCCACCTCGCTGGCCAAGTCTACGGGAACCCCTTGCCCCCGCCTTTGCTCTTATTTTCTGCTATCTTAGTCTACTGGGACTTGGACACCTCCTCTACAAGAACGGTAAATATTATGCCACCAACGATCCCTGACAAATGGGCATCTGTCTGTATTCTACTACCTTTTGAATTCTTAGATTCTGTGTATGTTTGTGTTGCACCACTGAATGCTTGAATACATAAACACTATTTAATTTGGAATCCTCTTGTCTCTGTCTTGATTTCAAAGGTCACAGATTATTGACTCTGGTATACATAGGTTGATCTCGCTATATAAATATTAAAGTTACCGATTTCTCAAGCTAATTTCCCCATTTATAGAGCAATTCGGCTAACAGCTGAGTCTGCTTCCTAATATGTCAGACCCTCCCTCCCTATACTTGGGCTGTGATTGATATGTCAACTTTGAGTGAATTCGTCACAACTTTTGGCAGTTTTGGCATGGGGCTGGATTAGAGATGTAAAATTTCCAGAAATTTTGAAGCCATGAGAAAAAATTGCCCCCCCCCCCCCCGTTTCCCCCTGGGGAAAAAATAGAAATTTTGAAAAAATTGAAAAAAAGTTCAGTGTGGAGTAGTTTTACAAATTGTGTGAAATGCAGTGTATATAAAAAGTATTATGCTTGCAATAAAACAGGTAACCACCCCCCTTTCCCTCAAAAGCAACAAAAAAGCAAGAAACCATCAACATAAAAATAATCAGATTTGCCCCTTTGCACCAACAGCAAATCAAGTTAAGATCCTCCTCAATATTTAAGCTCCATAGAAATATTCTTTTCCAAATGCTACAAGGATGACAAAACACATTCTTGCATACCAGAGGTGCCCTAAAGACATTAAAAATACTTCATGGAATTAAATGATGAGGACCAGAATGAAAATGCAGGTAGCTTTTCCTTCCAGAGTTCTAATTCCAGAAACACTATTTCTGCTGCTTCTGGATCATTACAAAGTGTTTCTTCACCAGCAGCAGCTTCAAGTAAAGAAGAGTTGCAAACCACTACCTCACAAAAATGCACCATACCTTCATTTATAGATAAAATGACACCTGAAAATCAGGAGAAAATTGATCATGCCCTTGCAAGAGCAAAATATGCTTCTGGATCAGCATTGTCAGCTGAGAGAACTTGCAATAATTTAAGACTTTACAAAAAGTCTCAGAAATCTTTCATTAAGGTCTTCATGTTATATAGTTTGAATACCATGTCATAGATATATTATTTATCATTGGAAAAGAAAATATTCCACACACTTTTTCTTCAATTTTTCCAGAAAAAAACAGCTTTGGGAAAGAAACGGGGAAAAATCTGTTCCCCCCCCCCCAATTTTTCCATTTTTTTTCCAGGCCTTCCCATCTCTAGGCTAGATCCATTTTGGGGGGAAAGGTGGCCTGCGTGCTTCCTTTTCCCCATTCTGGGGACCCCAATAAGGGGTTTGGGGAGGGCCTGGAACAGGGACATGCCCAGTCAGGGGCTGTCAGGATGGGACATGCCCAGTGGGGGGCTGTCCTGGTAGTGGCCTCCCACCAAGTGGCAGGGGACCCACACAGCAGGCTTCCGCCCAAGTGGGTCCCACATACTGCCATCTCAGACAACTCCCAGCAGGTGGGCTGGGAGTAGGATGCATCGGTCAGCAGGCAGGTCAGGCCAATGCCTTGGATCCAGTCCCTATGCAGTGCCAATGCCTGATGCTGTAACCAATAAAGTTGTGGCCATTTCCATTCCAGCTACTGTCTCCACCTATTTAATTGTATGCTAAGGTTATCATAGTATAAGGATCATGGGGTGGTTATTGCATACCAAGGGTGGCCAGAGTTGGGGGGTTGCAGTAAGTAGCTGGCTCCAAGACACTCCCCAATTCAGCGTTATGCCAGAAACCCTTTGAGGTAGATTTGGCTGAAAGTGAAACCTTTGTGGAAGTGGCGCAGCCGCACTGCTTTCATCCACTGGCTATCTACACCCCCTTCAGGAGTGGGCTACCCGTAATACAAGTTGTCTACCTTGCATGAAAAGCCACTGTTAATCTTATTATTCTGTCCCAGAACACTTTTGCCTCATTATAATGCTGCCACATATGAAGGAAATCTGCTCCTGATTTTTTTTTTACAGAACCTACAGTGATCACTAATATTACTATAGCACCCTGGCAATTAGCTCTCAATAAAAAATTGGGCCACTGTGGGCTCTCTCGCCAGCTCCTCCTATCAATGACTCATGAATTGGCCAAAGAACTTATTAAGGCCAGAGTTTTTGAGGTAGAGAGGCAGCATGATCTGAATAAGATTCAGAATCCTCTCTTTAGAAAGGACCTGCTTATTAGGAACACCACTATGCCTTATTTGTCAGTTATCACAAATCATGACTATCATAGGGCTTTTATGCTCCGATATAATGCTCTCCCTTCTAAGTTTCTTGAAGGGATATATAATAAAAGGCCAATGGATGCACAAAAATGTATATGCAACTAGGACAGATTAGAAACCACTGAACACGTCCTTTTTGAATGCATGTTATACAATCATATACGCTCAGGCCCTCTAATTCCCTTGTTAGTGGATTGTCCCAAACCTCTCAAAAACATCGTCTAGAGCGCCTTTAGTCAGATTCAACCCCAAATTTATCCGTTAGTATGGCTAGATTTGCCTGGCTGGCAACTAAAATAAGACAAAATGCACGTAAGGCTCTGGAATAACCAATCTGTGATTAGAATCTCTACTGTTTTATACACATCTTGGAGGATATTATCCCTTTACACCCATTTTTAATCTCCACTACATTTTTACCTTTTGTATTATCGGTCCATAACTATTTATATATGTATTTAATTTCAATGTTTAGGACATTTGATGGTCTATGACTGCAAATAAAGTCTGAGAGAGTCACTAGTATTACTATACATTTTTGTTATTCTACCTGGTGACAGAAGCCATTGATGCAGCACCTTACATATGTTCTCCTTTAATAAAGTTGAAACTGAAAAGGAATAGCCTTTAGACGAAAGATAAAACCAGACTTTTAAATCTATAGCATATCCTAATTATTTTTTGTCATTTCTTAATGGGGATCACATTACTATTAATTTCCAACATGTAACTGTAATACCCTGACATTGTACTTTGTTTTTATTAAGATATGAGTCAAATTTATTCAACTCCACCTTCAATTCCCTTTATGTATTTTTGATTCATAACACTACTGTAAGTATTGAAACCAAGAGATGGAATATCTACTACACTGACTTACTGTTTCATAGGATACAAACTCATTATGTTTAATTAGCTCATAGAAGTGATCCAGTTTAATAGCTCTCCAGCTGTTACATAGCTGCTCAGTCCATCTTAGTTTTAAATTTAATTCAAAAACAGCTGAGTCTTTATTGGGTTCTCAGTTATACAGCACCGGACCCCTAGCGCTTCCCTGGTAGTTCACTGCACTGCAGGGAATGCTTTGCAATTCCTCACATGCCCTCTCCCTCCGTCTCAGTCCTGCTCTGCCTCCTAACTGTGCCACATCACCAGCTTAAGGGCCTGGCCCCAAAACTGCCATGCCCTTCTGCCCAGCCTTGCCTTGCCCCAGGCCGCTGGTCCCCCTGAGCCTTCAGATCTGTGGGTGTTCCTGGCCACATCCTCCCCACCAGGCATCAGTTGGCCCTGGCCCTGGACTGGTTCCTGTGTTCCACTTTGCACTGTTGCCACATCTGGTTTCTCAGCCCTCCAGTAGCTCTTCATCTGTTTGGGCAGCCACACACATGTAGACAAATGTCAACCTAAATGGAGGTGTGTCAATATGGACAGAGACATCAAATATTTTTTTGTTTTCAGTACATTTTGTCTTACCCTGACCTGGATGGCCCAGGTTAGCCACACCTCTCCCTGGTTAGTAGCTAGGTGGAAGACCATCAAGGAAGTCTAGGCTTGCTACACAGAGGCAGGCAATGGCAAACTGCTTCTGTTTGTTTCTTGCCTTGAAAACTCTATGGGGTTGCCATAAGTCTGCAATGACCTGATGGTACTTTCCACCACCACATTTTATGCCAGGGCAATAACTCCAGGGCTACAATTAAAACAGTGGTCACATTCATTTCCCCGTGCAACTATAGTTATCTCTTCATGGAATCTGCTCTTTCTGTTTTTCTATCTGTTTGGCCTGACAATATTTTACAAGAAGCTGTTATCTGCAAGTCTCACTAACGCATTACAGTGGCTCATGGTACTCTACTTACATTGCTTTTTTCATGTATACCTTTTACAAAAAGAGACAACTGAAAACTAGCTGGAAAACAAAGCTCTGATTCTTCCAGAGTTATAAGGACAGAAAATGAAAAGTGAAGTCAGGTATTTCTTAAATGCCACTGACTTTCAGAAGAAGTATCACTGCTAAAGTAAGTGGTTGTTGTTTTTTTCTCCTGAAAGTGCAAAGGAGGCAAAAGCTGAAGAATGACATTCTGTGTTAGATGAGAACAATCCAATTGCATGTTTAGTAAACATTGTTTACTTCGTACTGCTACCAACTCACATTTTAAGATGTTCTTATAACCCTCCACAAATTCATTTGGGGTGATTATAGGGTTTTTGATGGGCAAGTAAATATATTATCATAGAATCATAGAGTTGGAAGGGGCTATACAGGACATGTAGTCCAACCCCCTGCTTAATGCAGGATCAGCCTAGAGCATCCCTGACAAGCGCTTGTCCAGCCTCTCCTTAAAAACTGCCAGTGAGGGGGAGTTCACCACCTCCATAGGTAGCTGATTCCACTGTTGAACAACTCTTACTATTTAAAAAAAATCCCTAATATCCAGCTGGTACTTTCTGCCTGCAATTTAAACCCATCATTGTGAATCCTCTCCTCTCCTGCCAACAGGAACAGCTCCCTGCCCTCCTCTAAGTGACAGCCCTTTAAATACTTAAAGAGAGCAATCATGTCCCCCTTCAACCTCCTCTTCTCCAGACTATTACAATTCTTCTGCCAAAAGTTCTAGTCACAAAATTCTAGTCACCTTGCTCAGTATACTCCTTATCCTTAAAGGGTACCAGTGACCTTTGCACTTCCTCCCTATGTGAAAGTCCTAGTGGGATACATTCAAGGTTAACATAATCAAAGATACTCTGACTACTGGAAAAGACACAGAACTTCTAATGACCAAGACATGTCTTTATTATAAGACAACCAACAGTGCAGCAGAGATCAAGCTAGTTCTCTTCTATGAAGGAATGCAGAACCTTCATGAACAAGAACTACCCTTCGATTGGGAGGGGGCGTTTGCAGTAGCAGCTAGGAACATATCTGTACTTGTAAAAAAAAATCAGTCTTTATTTACTTGTGTTTGTGTGTCTTAATGAAGACAGTTTTTACATTTGTGATTAAAGCATTAGGTGTTACTGTATATAATTGTTCATAGTATGTCGGCCTGTTGGCTGGTGATCAGTGACTGCAGGAGATTGCATTAAGACAAAAATGAATTCTGAGGGGGTGGGAAATCTTACTCCAATTGAAATTCACGAGACAAGGTGCATTTATTGATTCAAAATTTTGAGATACCAATTCAGATCGCTTTTAGGGATGCAAAACCATCTCTGGTTTGCCTGCTCAATAGAAACCATGGCATTTTGAATGGTTGCTTTGTACTACATTAAAAAGAAATAACAACCTTACTCATTTGGTTGTTTGTTGATGTCTACATGAAAGCGATTCTCTATCTACTTTTTTCTATCATCTCATTTTTTTATTTTGCAGTCTGCTTTTTTATGTTTACAATTTTCCACTCAATTTTATTAAAAAAAATACTGATCTAAATCTGTATCATCAGTAATTGGAAAAAAAACTCTAGTCTTTTCTGATAGAACGTTCAGATATCCTTCAGATGCAGATGGTAAGTTTCCCCTTAAGAGGGTTTTTTTTTTTTAATATGATGATTATTATTTACAATATTTTGTGAGTTTTGATTTCTTGGCCATATTTGCTGAACATTTCGTTTTATGATAAACTGTTTTCTCTTTGTTGTAGTGCACAGAGGGATTTCAAATGAAATGTTTTCTTCATTTTTCAAAGTCCAAACAGCCTTAAAAGTCTCAGAGGGCTTCCCTTTCCCTTCCCTTTGTTTACAGGTATGAATGTGTATGTGTACCAGTAAATGGCCACAACAGAGCTTCTTTTGTTCCACAAGAATCTAATTTCTCCTCTCCTCTCTCATTGCTAAAAGGCCGGTATTCTGCTTGACCCTCTTTATTAACTATAAAAGCTCATCAGGAGTTCAGGGTTATCTATCATGGGAAAGGTTCCTCTCCTTGAAGTCAAAGCAAAACAGGCAGAATGAAATAGTTTCCAGAGACCAAATAAGAGTGACATAATAGAGACATGATAGCAGCAGACCCATTGAGTGCAGATCTGCCCAAATGATGCAAGTGGCTCATGAGTGCTTTCATTTATTATTTATTTACAGCATTTATAGTGCACCTTGGACTGAGAACAATCAATCTAGGCATTTCCAATACCACAGTGCCTCTGCCAAATCATAAAGGGTGCCCACTGGGGAACTAGGTCTGGAATTTTTGGAGGCTGCTGTAAGATACAAGAGCTCCCTCTGGTTTTAGCATGATTGGAGCTATCCAAGGTCCTGCAGTAGTGTCCTCTGTAAGCTTCTTGACTGATTTCTGCAGACACATTTAGCCCTGGTTGTTCCCTTGCTAGGAGCCCCGTGGCGCAGAGTGTTAAGCTGCAGTCCTGCAGTCAAAAGCTCTGCTCACGACCTGGTTAGTGTTTTTTTTCTCCTATAGTAGGCTTTGCCCTGAAAGTTACCAGTCAAAACAAAACAGTTGTTCACGTAGCTTACCTGTACTCTTACTAAAACTTCTCCATACTCCTGTGTGTGTGTGTAAAGTGCTGTCAAGTTGCAGCCGACTTATGGCGACCCCTTTTTGGGGTTTTCATGGCAAGAGACTAACAGAGGTGGTTTGCCAGTGCCTTCCTCTGCACAGCAACCCTGGTATTCCTTGGTGGTCTCCCATCCAAATACTAACCAGGGCTGACCCTGCTTAGCTTCTGAGATCTTACAAGATCAGGCTAGCCTGGGCCATCCATGTCAGGGCCTCCATACTCCTACTGAGGCATTTTTATTATATCAGTTATTGAGCCTGTTAGAGTTGTCATTGGCTTTTACCAATCACAAAAATAAAGGCATGTGTGGAAAATATGGTCTTGGCTACATTAGTGATGGGAAAACTCCATTTGATTTCACATTATGAGCATTCTTGGCAAAGGTTCAGGAAAAACTGAATCTGTTTACAGAGAGTTATTTCCAGGCTTGTGTAAGATTGATGTATAGGCACTGACAGTGTTACCCACATGTCTTATCATATTGGCCCTGAAACTGGACTTTCAAGAACAAGCAATGGTAGAAAGCTACCTGGAAATTTACCCCCCACCCCCACCCCCAACCCAGTTGGAAATAAGACAGTGCTTTAGATCCTAGTGGGTTACAAAAAGCAAATACAATATTTCCAATATTTAATTAAGAAAATTAATTAAGATATTAGATATTCACTAAATAAAGGCTGCTTGTTTGGGTGGAAAGGTCATATAGTTCAAAGCAGTGAATAGCAGTTTCAGTTAGAATAAATGCTTAATATCACAGAAGTTCAAGTTTCTTTAAATGTCTAACAGGAGCCCAAAAATGTCTAGCTTTGTAACTCATAGAGTTTCACTACAGTTACTGAAACTCTCATTTAATAGTAAAGAATTTGTGGCATACTCCTACAAAGCATCAGACTTTAGGCACCTGGTCTGCTGAATATGGGTCATGCATACATATCATTTTACAGATTAATTTTACACACAGGCAAGGCAAAGAAAACTTCTGGGAAAATCAAACTCATTTCTATATACATCTGAACATTATAAGTGAGACCTTATCGGCTAGAATTCATATTCTGACCCAGATCTGATCACAAATTTGATGACATCAATGGGGGAAAAAATCTGGCCAAGTCTGTAGGATGCTTGAACAGTTTCAGGAAGCGCAACTTCTTAGAGGCCTTAGCACATTCTCAAGGTGCTGTCAAGTTCCATCTGAAGCAAAATTTGAGGCCAACATGGAAGCCCCTACTAAAAGATCAAAGCTTTTAAAGGGAGCTGAAAGAGGTGTATAAAAACTAGCAAAATTTCTTGTGAGGGTTTGCACTCACACTCTAATTGCATAGATTTAAGGTTGTGTGGCCGCTTGTGTCATGTGCATCATTCAATGAAATACTGATTTGTGATGCAGTTCTTTATCTACTCAACCCAAAGTAACTATGTGATGTTGGACATCTGATGTCCAAGAACCTTGAATTAAAAGTACTATGGATTTAACTGTGTCAATACACTGTTTGGATGGTTCCGGTACTCAGACAATGAGATTACAGTCCATAATTCTGATGTTCCCCTCGTCATTGCTTGAAATAGAAGAAAAATACTTCCAAATATGCTTTTGAATTGTCTTATAAGGAATCATTAAATAGTCAGCAAATATGTAATTCTAGCCACTATGCATATATAGATACAAAAGTGCAAAATCAGCTAATTTCTGAAAGCACAAATCAAGGGAAATATTCAATTGCCTCCCTCTTTCACCATTAAAAAGGTGAAAATGTTTGAAGCCAGTTTCAACAGGAGTTTAAATGGAATTTTAATTGATTTTTTAAGCTAATTTGGAACACAGTTTCCTTTCCTTCAAATGAATTATGGACACAAATCCAATAATGATCATATACTAGAAAAAGCTTTGCATTGAAGAGTTCTACAGCCAAATCATTTGCATTATTTCCAACTATGTCACCAATACCTTGACTTATATCTTCAGTGTAAGGTTGAAAAAGTTGCCACACCTGAGGAAGAGATGCCCCCCATGTGTTCACCAAAGGAAGTTGAAGAGCAATACATTATATCAAAAACCTATTCGCTCAAAAAGTAATTTAAGTTGCAACACACACATTAAAAACTATCAAAATAAATAATATGTTTCCAGGGGTGGCTGAGGCACCGCTGCGACACCTCCAAAGCCATTTCCTGGCCACCAAAATGTCTAAAAAAAGCCTTTTAGAGACTTTTTGTTTTTTAAATGGGGCTTTTCACCCCATTGAAAACAGCGAGTTTGTCTCGGGGGAGTACCTGGGGCAACAGGGGACAGGAGGCTGCCTATAGGCAGCTCCACCTCCTGGCATGCCCTGGGAATGCCACCCAGAACGCTGGCATGCCCCCTGGAACCCTGGTACGGGACTCTACACCGGTGGGACACTGGCGAAAGGACCAGATGGTGTCCCTGGGCGGTGCTGCCGTCCAGGCCTCCCTGCCAGCATTGGGGCAGCTCATGGCAGCTTAAGTTGCCTGGGTGCTGGCATAGGGGGCCCAACACCAGCGCAGCCCCTCTCTGGCCTCCTAAGGGCTTTTGTCCTTAAAAGTCAGGAATGGGCTGTTACCCTTACTTTCCTTTACTTCCATTATTGCTTTTCCTTAAAATGAAAGAAAATGTATTAATCTGTTGCCACTCAAGTAGTTTGCATTTTAGAACCCAGATCCTAAATGGCTGACGGGAACTGTTCCCAATGCCAGCAATACCATATTTCTTGATAGATTCCTCACTGTTTGAGTTTAGTTAATTTCCCAATTATGCCAAAGATTTCATCAGACAGCTTTATTCACAAGTTCGAATCCCCGAATTTTGCACTAATGCTCTTGGAGAGATTGAATGAGGATGAACAAATTAAGATGGTAGCAAGCAATGTGTTTCAAGGAAGTCCTGTGTTTATTACTGCTCTCGGTTGCAGGGAAATTTAAACTCCTATTTCAAGGCTGAAATGGATGTGCAGATGATATTTTATATTCATGTCATTGACACCTGCAAAGATGCATAGATATGCATCTGGATATGTTAATTATAATGTAAAATAATATTGTGGGCAAAATAATATTGTAGGCATTTTGTAAAACTGACTCTAAAATCTCCTTGGATAGGTAAGAATAATACACAGTGGCTTTTCAAAAATCTAATCAGTGTATGGAGGGGGGGACACACAGAGTTCCATCAGTAAAAGCATGGCTTGCAGCCTTTTATGACCCAGCCAACTAGAGGTTAAGACCTCTTTGCCTTCCCCACACAAGTATTTTATCATTGCAGTTGCCTGCCCTCACACCTTTCAAAAGGGCAATGTGGATTCATGGTTGCTTCAGAGCCAAGTGGGAGTTTTGGTGGCTCATTTTCCAAGTTTGCATGTTTAACTAAAATTGACATTGCATTTCCTTGTTTTCAGAGGCACAGAATCTTCTGCATGCTGTACATTCTTCACTGCATGCTTGGCAAAATGAAAAGACCTTCTGCCACTACCAGAAGGTCATGTCCATGCTTGAGTTTGAAGGAACTTCAAAAGAAAGAGATTGGAAACAGTCGAACAGAACATATTTGTCTGTCTATCCCTGTTGTGTATGCTTGGAACAGATGATATAGCTAACAGCATGTTCTTGGTTGATGAAAAAAAAAGTTGATATGGCATATGGGATATAAGTGAAAGCCAGGTTGTTGGGGATGTAGGATGCAAAACTGAATGAGGAATGCAAAAGAAATTCTCAGATTCAGTGGTTCAGTTCCTGAGAAACTGTGATCAGCCCAAGGTCAAAAGGGGAGACAATCTAATTTGGGTAACAATCCAACCCATTGTGACTTTAAGCATAGTAGGATGCTGAAAGGATGCTTATAAAGAAATATGTTCGTTATAAGTAAGGGGGGAAAGAATTCCTGAAAGCTGGTTGCATTTCACTCATACATTTTTGACACTAACAATTCATAAATACAAAAATGTCCACAGACCCATGGGCATGATGAATGGCTCCTAGAAGATGCCTCCAAACAAACTGCTGAATCTTTGAAGCTGTAGCAGGACATATAGTGACTCCACCTAGAACAGAAGGGGGGGTCACAGCCCTGTTCAAGCCCAGCTTTTTTGCCTCTTGACGTGATAATGAAACTTAAATAATTCAGTAGCATTATCGGAGGTCTGCATACCTCTGTTGGAAGATATTCTGAATTCTGCATTTAACAGATTACCAGCCATTTAAAAAAAAAAAATCCCTCTGAATGCCATTATGTATTACTAGCCAGGAGTGACTTCACAGTTACTTCACAGCAGAGATCAGCCTACATGTTCTGGTGTAGTGCTGCTCCTGAGTCGGATCCAAGGGAGTTTCTGTCCAAGTTCAATAATGAATGACGGTTGCTGCGCCAACAGAGCCCTTGTGGTGTTCTGTATTAAATAAATGGCCTGCATGCCTCAAATACTAAATACAGAATTGGCAGCTGGGACAAGTACATCCCCAAGACATTTTTGAAGGAGTTCGTGTTTCATCTCTTCCTGTACATAATCCATGATTATGGGTCTCTTATAAGAGAGCTGTGCTGCATAGATGAAAAAGTAAATGAGGGAGGTGGGGGGAGAGACTTTCTCTAGGAGTGTATCTGCACAAGCTCGTTCTTGGGCAATCTGTCACTGAAAATCAGATGATGAGTTGGGAATGTGTGAAACACATATTTCAGCAGATATTTCTTGTCCAATAGTGGTATTAATTGGAGCAGTGGACCCTGATCTGGAGAACCGGGTTTGATTCCCCACTCCTCCACATGCGCAGTGGAGGCTAATCTGGTGAACTGGATTTGTTTCCCCGCTCCTACACACGAAGCCAGCTGGGTGACCTTGGGCCAGTCACGCTGTCTCAGCCTCACCTACCTCACATGGTGTCTGTTGTGGAGGGGGGGGAAGGTGATTGTAAGCCCGTTTGATTCTTCCTTAAGTGGTAGAGAAAGTCGGCATATAAAAACCAACTCTTCTTCTAAATATTGTCAAAGGCTTTCACGGTCAGAGTTCATTGGTTCTTGTAGGTTATCCGGGTTGTGTAACCGTGGTCTTGGAATTTTCTTTCCTGACGTTTCGCCAGCAACTGTGGCAGGCATCTTCAGAGTAGTAACACTGAAGGACAGTGTCTCTCAGTGTCAAGGGTGTAGGAAGAGTAATATATAGTCAGAAAGGGTTGGGTTTGAGCTGAGTATTGTCCTGCAAAAGTATTATCCTGTAAGTATCAAGATAATGTGCTAATGAGGGTATGGTATGTTAATATGGAACCATTGTATCCTGAAGTGATCTGTTAATGTGTGTAATCCAAAGCTAATCTGTATGGCTATTGTTGAATGTTGTCTTTGTCTGGAGGTTTTTCAGGGCAGGAAGCCAAGCCTTATTCATTCTTAAACTCTCCTCTTTTCTGTTAAAGTTGTGCTGATGTTTATGAATTTCAATGGCTTCTCTGTGCAATCTGACAATCTTTTCCAGAAGATATAACAGCCTTATTTCACCATTGTTTGACAACAAGTTATTTCCTATGGGATCAAGAATTTTATGAACAGATTGATGGAGTAGCTATGGGAAGTCCACTCAGTCCAGTAATAGCAAACTTTTACATGGAATATTTTGAAAAGACAGCATTAGAATCAGCACCTTACAAACCTACAGTCTGGTTCAGGTTCGTAGATGATACATTTACCATTTGGAGCCATGGTGAAGAAAAATTAATGGACTTTCTAAACCATCTTAATAATATCCATCCAAACATTCAGTTTACCATGGAAAAGGAAATTGAGGGTAAACTCCCATTTCTTGATACCCTTGTCATCCGTAAAACAAACCTTCAGTTAGGTCACAAGGTCTACCGGAAACCAACTCACACAGATCGCTACTTACACAAAAACTCCAACCACCACCCCCGACAGAAAAGAGGAATAATCAAAACATTAATGGACCGTGCAAGACGGATCTGTGAACCACAGTTTCTCAAGGAAGAAACTAATCATCTAAACCACGCACTGCTAGCAAACGGCTACTCCAAGAATGAAATCAGAAGGGCCATTAAACCAAACAAAAATCAGAAAACTCAAGAAAAACAGTCTCCCATAGGAAAGGTATTCTTGCCATTTATTAAAGGAGTCACTGATAGGATGGAGAAACTTTTGAAAAAACATAACCTACAAACAGTGTTTAAACCCACCAAGAAAATACAACAAATGCTACGATCAGCAAAAGACAAAAGAGACCCCCTCACCTCTGCAGGAGTATATCGTATACCTTGCAGCTGTGGAGAAGTTTACATCGGGACCACAAAACGCAGCATACAAACAAGGATAAAAGAACATGAAAGATACTGCAGACTTGGCCAACCTGAGAAATCAGCAGTGGCTGAACATGGACTGACACAAACAGGACACAGGGTCTTATTCCAAGACACTGAAAGACTGGACAATTCTACCAACTATTTTGTCAGATTGCACAGAGAAGCCATTGAAATTCATAAACATCAGCACAACTTTAACAGAAAAGAGGAGAGTTTAAGAATGAATAAGGCTTGGCTTCCTGCCCTGAAAAACCTCCAGACAAAGACAACATTCAACAATAGCCATACAGATTAGCTTTGGATTACACACATTAACAGATCACTTCAGGATACAATGGTTCCATATTAACATACCATACCCTCATTAGCACATTATCTTGATACTTACAGGACAATACTTTTGCAGGACAATACTCAGCTCAAACCCAACCCTTTCTGACTATATATTACTCTTCCTACACCCTTGACACTGAGAGACACTGTCCTTCAGTGTTACTACTCTGAAGATGCCTGCCACAGTTGCTGGCGAAACGTCAGGAAAGAAAATTCCAAGACCACGGTTACACAACCCGGATAATCTTCTTCTAAATGTCCAGAACAGCCTTGTGCACAAAAGCAAGTGTCTGGTTTTCTAGATTGTGGTCTAAATTGCTATTCCACGTGTTAAGTTTCCATCTAATCATGCATCCTAACATTGTTCTGCTTTGCTTACCCACTGAAAGACACAGAGATGTGGATTACTAGGGCTTTATTAATTGCAGAGAAGTACATGTGATCATACGTTCATATTTTATGGCCACTGGAAAAAAACAATTTTATTGGTTTGTACTCAGGCATGATGTACTTCTTTCTCATAGTCCCCATTTGGAAATAAAAATAATATTATTGTGTATTTTTGTGCATCTATGAACTAATGTTGTATGGTGGTTAGAGTGTTGGATTAGAACCTGCAACGGCCAGGTTCAAATCTCTACTCTTCCACAGTACTCACTGGGTGACCTTGAGTCAGTCAACAGCTCTGTCTTAGGGTTGTTAGTGTTAGGGGAGACCATGTACACAATCTTAAGTGTCTTTGTACACGATCTTAAGTGGATGTTTCTCCATTCCTTCACATGAAGTCAGCTGGGTGACCTTGGGCTAGTCACACTTTCTCAGTCCCACCTACCTCACAGGGTGTCTGTTGTGGGGAGGGGAAGGGAAGGTGATTGTAAGCCAGTTTGATTCTTCCTTAAGCGGTAGAGAAAGTCGGCACATAAAAACCAACTCTTCTTCTTCTTCTTCTTCTTCGAAGGGAAGGATAATAATGTATAGATAACTATAATAGAAACAGGCTATTGGTTGCTGTTTTATCTGGCTGTTGCACTTGGTTCAGGGTGCTGCTCTGTCTCCTTCCATGATATTTAAAAACCACTCTTGGGGGGGGGAGATAATAGAGATCCAAAATAATTGTCCTTAAACCTCTCTTTATTTTTGGAACATTTATCTGCTGCTGCAAATATGCAATTTTCACTTTGGGGAATTAAAATCTTAGATAACCACTGCATCCCCAGAAATAAATTGCCACAGCCTATACCTTAGTTTGCAATTTGTCCCCCCATTAGCTCACCACTTCCTGATCTTCGTTTAAAACACACACACACATTCTCAAATCTATTCTAGCTCTTTTTCTACAACTAAATAATAAGCCAACCCTTTCTAGTCTCTGGGTAGGATAAATTAAAGTGCAGGAAATAATACATTCTAGTTCTAATAATTTCAACGTAATGGCCTATTTGCATTTTAATATGGCTTCTAACTATTGCACCTGAGACTGCCACTGAGGCAGGAATTTAAATTTTAAGGTAATTAAGGATTGATCAGATTGTGCATTTCTATTTGATCTATTTAATAAACATGTTTACTGCCATCAGCAATAATGTATGTGACCCTAATTTGTCCTAAGCCTAAAGATCCCATACGTTTTCATGATACTATGAAACTGAGTACATATTTTCTTATGATTAAAACTTGTGTGTACATAGAAATGTTTGTTTTAATAAACTTCCAATAGACAAATAAAAGAAAATCCATTAAGATGTTATGATTAGGGATGCAGCAGTAATTCAGCAAGTTCATTTTCTGATAGGGATCCATTTCCCATGATACGAATATCCCCAACCCCAACCCACTTTTTTATATGGTAATTTACCTTTCAAGGAGAATCAAACCAGCTTACAATCTCCTTCCCTTCCTCTCCTCAACAGACACCTTGAGAGGTAGGTGAGGCTGAGAGAGCTTGAAGAGAACTAGCCTAAGGTTACCCAGCTGGCTTCATGTGGAGGAGCGGGGAATCAAACCTGGTTCTCCAGATTAGAGTCCACCGCTCTTAACCACTACACCATGCTGGCTAGTTGGGAAGGACTGGGATGGGGATCTGAATGCATACCCCACTACAGGCAATATCAGTATTGAAATACACATCTGCATGAATGTTTGGATGCATATTCCATTGAAAGTAATGAGCAGTACCTGCATTTGGATACACATCTCATTTTTGCAAAGTAAAACAGAAGACCAGTGGCATCTGAAACACCACTATTTAAAGTGTCACGGGACTTCTGTTATTTATTTAAATGTTGTTTTACATCAGGGGTCCGCAATGTGGTGCCCATGGGTGCCATGGTGCCTGCCAGCACCTTTCCTGGTCTCTACCTAGTGGTTTTAGAAAGCAGGTGGGGCCAGGTGGAGCTTTTTGAGTTTTTGATGTTTATGGTATAATGCTGACAGTGGCTGTATGTAAAGTACTTTACTGGTGCAAATGATGGAGTGATATCCTAAATACCAGGGGTGTGCATAAAGAAGTACTTGAGCCAAAGATATTCATGGACATTGCTGCTTTGGGTCATTACTGTGATGCTCCAGTATGGTCCTGAATGTAGCTCCTCTTCTGCTACAGTCCACTGAGACTTCAAAGGTTTTGTTTTTAGGGTTAAGCAGTTTTTCAGCAACTTCTCAATGAACACATTCAGGAGTATATTAGAAGGGGGAAATTGTTGGTGAGTTGGGTTGCCAACTCCAGTTTTGGAAATTCTTGGAGCTATGGCAATCAAGGTTGCCAACCTCCAGGTACTAGCTGGAGGTCTCCTGCTATTACAACTGATCTCCAGCTGATGGAGACTGGTTCGCCTGGAGAAAATGGCCGCTTTGGCAATTGGACTCTATGGCGTTGAAGTTCCACCCCTCCCCAAACCCCGCCCTCCTCAGGCTCTGCCCCAAATATCTCCCACTGGTTGTGAAGAGGGACCTGGCAACCCTAGTGGGGATGGTGCCTACTAGGGAG
The DNA here is from genome assembly GCF_029931775.1 of Euleptes europaea. NCBI lineage: Eukaryota > Metazoa > Chordata > Lepidosauria > Squamata > Sphaerodactylidae > Euleptes > Euleptes europaea. Next base: position 60,647,268 of record NC_079319.1, read on the forward strand.
GTTAGTGAGGAGAGGAGGGAGCAGAACAGAGATGTAATGCCACAGAGTCTGTCTCTGAAACTGTCATTTCCTCCAGTTGAACTGATCTCTGTAGAGATCAGGTATCATTCTGGGAGAACTCCACCTTGAGGATGAGAACCTTAATAGTAATAGCTGCTCCTACAAATAGGAATGCTGTTCCTACAGGAGAACTGCAGGATAAGATATATGCCACTATTTGTGAGTAGTGCTTACATGCACTTGGTTACAATTGTGTGGGCTTCATGTGCACATGTTACCGTTTATGCATGTTGGGAGGGGCATAGGTACAAACCAAAAATTCACTCACATGACTTGGAAAACGTAGTCCATGTGTAAAGTGGTCTAAAGGCAGATTTCACTGGTTAAGCTAGAAAGTGGGGGGGGGGGGGCTTACAAAAATTTAACCTTCTTCTGATTTCCCCTCTCAGGGACTGAGGTCATTGTATAATTTGTATACCACTTAAATCCCTCTTTCAGCCTCCTAGTAACTTGGTAAAGGCAAGTCATATCCGTGTCTCTTTTTTTACAAGTTTGTGGAATGTGATGTGAAGGAGAGAAGTGATTTGGAAATGACTTATAAGAACAGTGTTCTCTCATGGATATATTCGAGCTGACTAGGAAATTCCTTGGATTCATGATTATGAGATAAGCTGGAGTCATCTGAAGTTACTTGTCTTGCGGAAATGAAGCTGGTTTTCAGACAGAAGATTGGTGAACTTAAGCTAGGCAGGTCAAGAATTGCTGAACTTGAAAAGTGTTAAATTTACCACTGGAAAACACATAGTTTTCAATATAAGGTGCAAGGGAAATCATGTGCCAAATGTGCTATTCCCTTTCTGCAATTTTCATTGTCCACTTTGTATCCTTCCAAATATAGTTTTTTTAAATTTTTGCTTTTCTCCAGCAAGACTGTTTCAAATACACAATAAGCTCCCAATATGTAGAGGTGATTACCACATCTGCATTCTTAATCATATGCTTGCCAGCATCAGCGTATAAGGCTTTTTAATACTGAAGAGTTTTCTTCTTGATGAAGAATATAGAGTCACAAAGTACAGCAGCAAAGCTTAATAGCTGAAGCCAATAATGAATAGGAGTAGCAGCTCACATTACCCTTTTTTGAATACTGGAAGATAATCTGAGGCTAAGGCGATTGACATTTTCCTTCTCATACATTTGTTGTGAAAATTTGCTTCTTGAGCTAATGTTGTGCGTGTGTGTTTTTTCCATTTCTGGGAGAGGAATTTTCTGAGTTTCATTTAAATAACACAATTTCTCATTATCCAACAGAGTATCCCAGTACCGCGACTTTCTCTCAATGACCTTAAATAACGTCTAAATAACAATATGCCAACAGACTACACCGGCATATCTATTTGTTGATTTCATTTCTTAAAATAAACTTAGGCTTCCAACTCCAAGTGAAGTCCAATTACAAAATCAAGTTCATGATCTTTTGCATGAAAATAATTGCATTTCTGGTTTTTGTTTTTGAAGGTATAGGCAGGATATAATTTGCCAGACAAGTTTCCTGTAAATACAGAAAAATTCTAAGTCCTGAGTTACACTGAACTCATCACAAAGAATATTAGATTATACCCTTCCTCCAGGGTATTTTGTATGGTTCAAATTCCCCCTCCTATTTTGTCTTCACAACACCCCCATGGTATTGGTTAGGCTGAGAGAGGATGACTGGCCCAAGGTCACTCAATGAATTGTGTTGCAATGTTGGGATTTGGAGCTGTTCTAGTTGTACTATGACCCTCTAACCACTATCCCAAGAGGAATTCCGTGTTACTTGAAGAACATAATCCTTCCCTGACAAAAAAAATATGGACTTGGATCCTACACTTTTGCTTCACTGGCATTTAGCTCTGGGCCCTGAGGAATCTATCCTCCAGTCATGCAGAGCTTATTTCCTCTGGTGTTAGGCAATTCCATTCATGCAGTCCCAGTGCTTTTCAATGAACCCACAGTAAAGCTCCACCGTGAAGGCCTGTCTCTGTAGAACTAGGAGAGAAGCACATGTAGAGCAAAGGTATAAGATCCAGTTGATTAACATTCAACCCATCCTTTGAAAAAAATTTTTAGACATATTGTATGTGGGGTATATTTCCATCCCAGACCAAATTCCCCATGTATCTATGGGTAAAAAAAAAAAAAAAAAAAAAAAGTTTGTTGGTTTGTAGTTGGCATGAATAGCTATATCTCTCCAGAGTACTTAAAACAGTTTCTTCAATCACTGTGTGAGGGCCATGTGTCTCTGACTCCCCTTCCCCTTTCTTGCTTCCTCTATCTCTGTTCCTTTGAACTCGTAAAAGCAGTTCACACCTCCCTTGCCTTCCTGGACCCCGGCGCCTCATCTGTCCTTCCCAGGTGCCGTTCCTGCCCTCCCCTGCTGCGCTTCCTGCATGCACTCCCTCGGGCCGAATATGGCCTTGGGGATCTGATAGTCCTAACAGTCTCTCTGGGACCTGTTTGATGTTTTGTATTGCACCAATCTATCTTGTAACTTCCCACGACAAAAGAGCCTTGTAGTAGATATATACTGTAACCCCGATAAGCTAGCTCACTTGCAACTTCAAACCCGTGTCTGTCTTGTACTATCTGAAGTCTTCAATAAATCCTTTGTTTCTGCATCCAAGTCTGAGCAAGTGATTTTGCGAAGTTAGCACAGCTAGGTTGAGACTCTCACATTAAGTTGCAAGTCTCTGCCTTTTCGTTCTGCATCTGTACCTTAAGGGACAGTAATGCCAGGCGAGGAGGATACCTCTTCTCCCCCGGGTTCACCGGACAAATCCGAGGTTCCGGAGAAACCGGACCCTAAGGAGGAGGGTGCCAGGCGGAAAGTACCCGGTGCCCCCCACCCGGGACCGGGCTTGGGTACGAAGCCCAAGAACACCTTTAACTCCTGGCTGGACTCTCCTAAGGGTTGGTCGCTTTCCCGGACCGAGGCGAAGCACCGCCGCTTGGGGTTGTCCGGTACGGGACTCGAGGACGACTCCGCGCGTAGGGAAGTCCTGATGGACGAGGAACGGAGGCAATGGCAGGAGGAACGCCAAGCCATGCTGGAGCGGATGGATGCCATGCAAGCCGTGATGGGTGAGATGGCTGCCGCCATGGACGCGCTGAAGGTACAGCCTCCCCCCGGTAACCCCCCGGATGGAACGCCGGCGGCTCCCCCCGTTCCTCCCAGCGCTCCGGCCCGCCGTGACCTGAAGATCACGTATGATGGATCGGGGGATCAGTTAACCTTCTTTATGGTCCAAGTGGATATTTTTATGCGGGAACAGGCCCGGACCTTTACCTCGGAGGAGTCCCAGGTCCAGTACGTGGCCCCCCTCCTACAAGGCGAAGCGGCCGCGTGGATGGTGTTACAGTATGAACTCCGCTCCCCGGTGCTGCGGAACCTGGATGAGTTTATGATTGCGCTCCGCAACAGGTTCGAGGACCCGAACCTGGGGGAGCGGGCCAAGGCCACTCTGATGCAACTGCGCCAAGGGACTAAGTCGGTGGCGCAGTATGCGAGTGAATTCCAGTCTCTGTCGAGCAGAATTCTGGATTGGAGCGAGGCTACCCGGGTGCAGTGCTTCAGGGAAGGACTAAACCCGGACCTGCAACATTGGGCCTTCATGCAAGGTAACCCCCCGGACGTCGAGGGCTGGGTGCGCCACGCCGCCGACATCGAAAATCGGAAGCAGCTTCTGACCCTGTCCAAACAGCGCACCGGCCGCGACTTTAAGCCGAGGGGGGACAGACCAGGCGGTACCAAAGACTCCCAAACCCCGGGCGGCTGCGGCCCCTCAACGGCCGAGCGCCGCAAGCGCTTCGAAACCGGGGTGTGCTTGGTGTGCGGAGGTAAAGGCCATTTTGCCTCGCAATGTCCGTCCCGCTCCGGACGCCCGGCTCCCCCTCGCCCAACCCCGACCGAACCGGAGAAGACCCCGGCGGAGGGCCAACCTCGACGCCGAAGCGGCACTCCCGGACGCCGGAGCGCACCCACCGCGCTACACGCGAGCGCCCAAGAGGGATCCTCCACCTCCACTGGTCCATCGGGACCCCGGATTACAAATGCAGCTTTTGACTCGGCTGAGTCACGGATTACAACTACCACGTCTCCTTCATCCAGTGAGGAGGAAGAGTGGGAGATGCCGGCAAAAAACGCCGTCGGTCTGCTGTAAGAGGGGCTCCTCAGCAGACCGTTCCTATCGTTGTGCAAGGAGCTCCATCGATGGTAAGCGCCCAAGAGGATAATGTGTACATCCGGGTCCACCTGTCTTTACCCAAAGGGGGGCCAGTGTTAGAATTCCCCGCACTAGTTGACTCAGGGTGTGCCCGTACCTTGATTAGTGAGGAAACTGCCAAGAAATTACGTGCCCGACGCAAACGACTCCCGGGTCCTCTCCGTTTCTCTCAAATGGACGGTAGTGACTTTAAAAGGGGACCCGTCACTCACCGTACCACTGCGGTGGTCATGGCTGTGGGAGAACATTGGGAACGACTTTACTTTACCATCGCCCCCATAGTTGCCCCCGTAGTTTTGGGGATGAATTGGTTACAGGGACACAATCCCACCATTGACTGGGTCAAACGGACCCTCACCTTCCCCGAGGACCCCTGCGCCATGCACGATAAGGACCGAGTACTTTGCGCCCCGGCCGCTGCGTTGGTGGGTTCCCCCGAGCCCATTCCCGCTACACCCCACCTACCCTCGGAGTACTCCCAGTTCGCGGATGTGTTTGATGTGAGGGAATGTGATGAACTGCCCCCACACCGAGAAACCGATTGCGCGATCGAGATTGTGGGAGAGGGCAAGTTGTCCAAGGGGAAGGTTTACCCCATGAGCCCTAATGAAAAGACGGTGTTGCGGGACTATTTGGACACTAACCTAGCAAGGGGCTTCATACGTCCCTCCAAGGCTCCGTACTCCGCCCCTGCCTTTTTTGTCAAAAAGAAAACAGGGGACTTGAGACTGTGTATTGACTTTCGTAGACTGAATGCTGTCACTCAGTCTAACGCTTACCCCCTCCCTCTCATTCCAGACCTTCTAGCGCAATTGAAGGAAGGCCGAATATTCACCAAACTGGATTTGGTGGAAGCCTATCACCGTATCCGCATTAAGGAGGGGGACGAATCCAAGACGGCCTTTTCAAGTTGTTTTGGCATGTTTGAATATTTAGTGATGCCGTTCGGACTTTCTGGGGCCCCGAGTGTTTTCATGCAATTAATCAATGAAGTCTTACATGATTTGTTATTTCGGGCGGTGGTGGTATTTCTGGATGATATTCTCATTTATTCTGAAACCATGGACGAGCATGTCCGCCTAGTGCGAGAAGTCCTCCAGCGTCTGCGGGACCATAAAATGTATGCTAAGGTGTCAAAATGTGAATTCCACCAACCTTCCATCACTTTCCTGGGCTATGTGATTTCCCACCAGGGGTTGGAGATGGATTCCGATAAGGTTCAGGCGGTGCGGGATTGGGAACCCCCCACCACACGCCGACAATTGCAACAGTTTTTGGGATTTGCCAACTTCTACCGCAACTTTATTCCCAATTTCGCGCAGGTGGCTCTCCCCCTCACTTCCCTCTTGCGCACCAAGGGGAAGGGAGCTAACGCCGCGCTGCCCTCGGCCCGGTTGCAGTGGTCTCCCCCCTGCCAGCAGGCTTTCGATGAGCTAAAATTGCTCTTTTCGTCCAAGCCCGTGTTAGCCCACCCGGACTGCTCTAAGCCTTTCGTGGTCCAGGTGGACGCCTCGGACATGGCCATGGGGGGGCACTCCTGCAGAGGGACGACAGTGGGAATTTGAGACCATGCGCCTACTTCTCCAAGAAGTTTTCTCAGTCTGAAATTAACTGGGCTATCTGGGAGAAGGAGGCTGCGGCGGTAAAGCATGCCCTCACCATCTGGAGGCATTTCCTAGAAGGGGCAGACTTTCCGTTTGAAGTGTGTACCGATCACAAGAATTTGGAGGCTCTCAAGGGGGCTAGAAAGCTCAACGCCAAACAGATTCGGTGGGCTCAATTCTTCGCCAAGTTCCGTTTCACCCTTAAGCACGTCCCTGGGGAAGAAAATGCCCTGGCAGATGCCCTGTCCCGACTTCCCCAATACCGCAACGACTTTGACCGTCCCGTGGACTCCCTGTTCACCCCCGAGCAACGGGGGGAAGTCCCAGGTTTAGCCGTCACCACCCGGTCCCAAGCCCGCCAACCGAGTAGTCCCATGCTCAAGGGAGTCCCGGAAGCCTTTCAACAAAGGCTCCGAGACGCATCTCTGCTGGAAGCGGAGCAACAGCTTCTTCCCACCGGCATGGAACAGCGGGATTCCTACTGGGTGCAGGGTGGGAAGCTTTACGTCCCTACGCCTCTCCGCAAGGAGGTCTTGGGGCTTGTCCACGGGGCCAAACTTGCGGGTCATTTTGGTTTTGTAAAAACCCTGCACCTGGTAAGGCGGCAATTTTGGTGGCCGGGCATGAGAGCCGATGTGGAACTATATGTGCGCAGCTGCCCCATCTGCGCCACTGCAAAGAAGAGGATGGGAAAACCCCCGGGACTTCTGAAACCCTTAGAAACACCCACCCGACCGTGGGAAGTGATCGCCATGGACTTTATCACCGATCTACCTCCTAGCCGGGGTAAGACGGTCCTATGGGTTATCACGGACCTTTTCTCCAAACAGGTCCACTTCGTCCCCTGTGCCAGACTCCCCTCGGCCCAGGGACTGGCCAAACTGTTTGTTACTCATGTACTGAGGCTTCACTCGATCCCCAGAAAGGTCCTCTCCGACAGGGGGGTCCAGTTCGTTGCCAAATTCTGGCGGGCCTTCCTGAAACTGATGGGGGTGGAAGAGCAGGGACTCTCCTCGGCTTACCACCCCCAAACCGATGGTCAAACCGAGCGAGTAAATGCTGTGGTCGAGTGTTACCTCCAATGTTATGTCAATTACCACCAGGACGATTGGGTGGACTTACTGCCTTTTGCTGAGTATGCCTACAACAACGCCCCCCACTCCTCCACTGGATTTAGCCCTTTCCAGGTGGTGTACGGGACGGAATTCGGCCCTTTCGGCTCCACCCCCGTCACTCCTGAGCTCGAGGCGGTCCCGGAGGTCCAGGAGTGGGTGCAGGTGGTTCGGTCTACTTGGCCCTGGTTACAAAAGAACCTAGAATGGGCCAAGTGCAAATACAAAGAACAGGCCGACAAACATCGGTCCCCGGGCTGGGAACTCAAGGTGGGGGAGCAAGTTTATCTGTCCACCAAGAACCTGCGCTCACTCCGGCCCTGCAAAAAGCTAAACGATCGGTATGTGGGTCCTTTCCCCATTTCCCGGGTAATCAATGAAGTCACAGTGGAATTGGAGCTGCCAAAGACCCTTAGGGGCGTTCACCCCGTCTTTCATATCAGTCTTCTCAAGCCTTACGTACCCGCTCCCCAATTCCACTCCCCACCCCAACCAGAGGTTCCGACAGTAGTGGGCGGGGACACGCACCTGGAAGTGTCCAAGGTTTTGGATTCCAAGTGGAAAAAAGGGAAACTGTTTTACTTTGTCCGATGGAAACATCTGGGACCTGCACACGATGAATGGGTAGCAGCCCCCCACATGGCGGCCCCCCGCCTCGTTCACGATTTCCACTGCGCCTACCCTGATAAACCTCGGCCTCCCGACCTTGCGGGAGGGGGGCCTTAAGGGGGGCAGAATGTGAGGGCCATGTGTCTCTGACTCCCCTTCCCCTTTCTTGCTTCCTCTATCTCTGTTCCTTTGAACTCGTAAAAGCAGTTCACACCTCCCTTGCCTTCCTGGACCCCGGCGCCTCATCTGTCCTTCCCAGGTGCCGTTCCTGCCCTCCCCTGCTGCGCTTCCTGCATGCACTCCCTCGGGCCGAATATGGCCTTGGGGATCTGATAGTCCTAACAGTCTCTCTGGGACCTGTTTGATGTTTTGTATTGCACCAATCTATCTTGTAACTTCCCACGACAAAAGAGCCTTGTAGTAGATATATACTGTAACCCCGATAAGCTAGCTCACTTGCAACTTCAAACCCGTGTCTGTCTTGTACTATCTGAAGTCTTCAATAAATCCTTTGTTTCTGCATCCAAGTCTGAGCAAGTGATTTTGCGAAGTTAGCACAGCTAGGTTGAGACTCTCACACACTGTTTTCTTAATAAACTCATGGGGTAGAAAAATACTTCAATGGGGTATTTTAATATTCTGTGTAGTAAAAAAGACATCCCAAAGCATAAAATGCTTAATTAATCTGGGGTTTATTTTCTATGTTTTAACAGGTATTAAATTGTAAGAGGTAAGTGGCTATACTTAGGGGATATTGTTCACTATTGTACAGGTGACAATGTACTAAGAAGAAAGGTTCTAGAGCCATTTTGTTTCCTGAATTCTTCCAAAAAGTACAAATGGGGTTCCTAATTCACCCCAATAGTGTTTTCAAGGTACCATCTTATCTACTCATTGGCTAATGGGAATGTACAAGGCAGTATATAAAAATGTCCTCACAGTTCAGATGATGATGGGGAAATAACAGCTTTCTAATACCCTTTTATGTCTGGAATTCAAAAAAACTATACAACTAATGGCAACTTTAGGCTCCTGTTTCTTGAAAAGCAGCTTCTCATATCACATGTCAAATGGTGTTGGCCACCTTCAGAAATAAGGATTTATGATATGTCAACCCCCCTCCCCCAATGTAACAGAAGCCAAAAGAGCTGAGCTTAAACTTTTGATCATGATGTAGGGCAGAGCAAATTCAGGACCTGACTGAGAAACAATTTCAGCCCCTTCCTGACCTGGGATGGTGAAAGTTGTTAGGAGATGTGGAAGGGCCCGCGCCGGCATCTGCGCAGCTTGCACAGTTACCTGGGCCACTTGTGCCACTGTGACTGGCACGGATGCTGGCATTGGGATATGGATGCTGGACTCCCAGAACACAGCCCTGGGATGCCGGTTTGGTCTCCAGCTGACATCCTGATGTTGTCCCAGGGGGTGTTCTGGGAGTGTTCCGTGGTGGAGTCACCTTTAGGAAGTTTCCTAACCCCCTTCAGGCACGGAACATACCCTTTGCCCTTACTTGCATTTAGGCCACTTTTTAAGGTGGGGTAGGTAAGGGCAGCTTCCTGGCTTCAGTGGGGGGGGGGGCTGAATCCTCCTTTGGAGGTAGAGCCACTGCGCTGCCTCCAGCCACTAGAGACATTTTGGAGGTCATTAATTCATAGGGTCACCATGTTGGAAGTACCATGATGGCACTTAGCACAGACATTACTCTTGCAATTTTCTGAAGTTATACTCTGTTTCTGAACTGCTCAGACACAAGCACAATATTGATAAAATGTTCATTCTGTAATCTCAGTACTTCTGCTGCTTCTGTCTCTTTCTATAAAATTACAACATTCAGGACAGGAGATGTGATGAAAGATGCCTACTCTTGAGATGCAGTCTTTTGAAATAGAAGAGGGAAGGAATTGTGATGCCCAAGAATAATAATATACTCCGACATGAAATCCCTGTGCAGTATCAACAATGTCAGTTCAAGATATTTGGACAGAAAACAACATTGACAGATATTTGGTTCTGATGATCAAACGTCCTGTTCAAAGATTTAACCATGTTGAAAACCTCTTCCACTTTTCTGGTGTCCAACATTATTTCACTAGAAAAAAGTTGGAAATGTAACAGGGATTTGTGTGTGTGTGTGTGTGTGTGTGTGTGTGTGAAATACCTGTCATGGTTATTAGTACAAGTTTCAGAATAATTGCTGCATTTCATGTAGCAGCAATACAAAGAGTCCTGTGGTCTTCCATCAGACCTACACAACGTGTCCCTTCCGCTGAGTCGGCACTGGGGACTGACGTCAGCGTGACGGTTCTGGCTCCCTCACCCCTCCCCGTGCTTACTTAAGGGCACGCTGCCCACTCGCAGGCCTGTTTGACTGCCGGGCAGCGACGAGTCCCAACCACCCTTCCCTTTAGGTTATGTTTTTGATTCTCTTTCATCAAAGCTGTGGGCGGTTTTCGGCATGGGGACTGATCCAGCTGGGAAGAGGTGCCTTTCCTTCCTGTTTTGGGGATCCCCATAAGGGGTCTTGGGATGGAGTACATTATCGTTCCCCATCCTGGAGGCTTGTTTGGGGTGCTCCACTCTCAGGTGGTGCTGGCTTCACACAGAGATTAATGTCCTGGTGGGGCTACCGAAGCGCCACTCCAGTGCTGTCCCAACATGGGTTTGGGTTGTTCATCAATGCTTTTGATATATTGGATGACAGGGTGGTCACTCGATCTCTGGATCAGCCTTTCACGCTCCACCATGCTCCATCTGCTGTAATCAATAAAGCTGTGGCCATTTGTTTCCCAAAGTAACAATGTGTCTGTGTGTTTATTTGATTTGCCCTTCCCCACAGAGCCGTTTGCCCATGGGACCACAATGAGAAAGCCTTGGGTTAGGGTTTGGAGGCAGTGTGTTTGAGGGATAGTTGTTTGTTGGAGTACCTGGGAGAGTTAGTGTATTCAATAGCCAGGCTGCCTAGTTCAGCTCGTACATTATAGAAGAAGGAAGAGTAGGAGTTGGTTTTTATATACCAACTTTCTCTACCACTTAAGGAAGAATCAAACCAATTTACAATCACCTTCCCTCCCCCTCCCCACAACAGACACCCTGTGAGGAAGGTGAGGCTGAGAGAGCTCTAAGAGAGTTGTGAGTAGCCCAAGGTCACCCAGCTGGCTTCATGTGTAGGAGTGGGGAAACCAACCTGGTTCACCAGATTAGTGTCTGCCACTCATGTGGAGGAGTGGGGAATCAAACTCAGTTCTCCAGATTAGAGTCCACTGCTCCAAACCACCACTCTTAACCACTACACCATGTTGTTAGCATATTTATGAGATGACATTAATCTGCATAATTACTTAATTGATTTATTAATTAAATAAATAAACTGGTTCAACCCAATCCATTCCAATCCTGATAGTAGATTTTCAAAATACCAGAAGCACTTGGGAACTGGGCGTTGTTTTCAATACGGTGCTATGTACGAATCACCCTCCCTTCCAAATTCTGAATTTAAAGGTAAGCTCCACAGCAAGCTGGCATGGATCTTTTTTGCCATGAGCCACAGCAAAAATGTTGAAAGGGTGCAGCTGGGTAAAGCAGCCTTCAGCCCGCTCCAAACTGGCTGACTCAATTTCTATTAACTAATTACACCCCATGACTCATTGCAAGTAAATAGAACTGGAGCACATTGACCCACAACATGACCTACTGTGAACATCTCTTTCATGTGTTTTATATTGTTTTCCTTTTTTTAAAATTAATTCATATTTGTATTTTAAATGCTTTTTAATGTTTTAATGTTTTGTTGTAATGTTAGCCACCTTGGGGACCCTGAAGTGGGTGGAAAGATGGCATACAAATGTATATGATGATGATGATGATGATAATGATGTAGAAGATATGGCAGGGAATTTATAAAGGTACTGTTGTAAATCCAGTTGTCATAAAAGCATCAAAATGAACATTTATTTTATATGTATGATTTAAAGATGTGTGCTTCACTGAACCATACATTTACTTAATAGCATTAATAGAATCATCCGCAATGTCAGCAGAGATATATTATGCAATATTTACTTAAACATCATCAGAATAATTATAACACTAATTACAGAATAAAATATAAAATAATTGTATTTAATTTCCTCTACGATTATCATACTTTTGAATTACAGGAACTGACTAAACAGTAGAAAATGTGATACTGATAAACAGTAGATAAAGTGTTATATTTTTTTTCAAAAAAATCATGTAATATGGAATACCTGGAGAAAAATTTATATTGCCTGCATATGAACCATAAGACTCATCAGAGCAATTTTAGCATGCACCATATTCTTTGAATGAATGATCAACGATGTTTACAAATTTCAAATGTATTTTCACTTGTCTACTTACCCAAGTACAAACAGAAATGGATGGAGGCTACGTAAAGCTTAATCTGAAAAAGCATAACCTTAATTCAATACTCTGTCATCTAATCTTAGATGCAAAAAGTTTCGATGTAACTTAAGTAATGGCATGGTATGCATCCCACAAGCCTGGCTCATGATTACATCAGTGAGTAAAAATCAATTACACAGCATAGGTGAAGAAAAACATATGCAGAGAGTGGGTAATTTATAGTTGCCATTTAAGATCAGATATCGCTCATGAATAACCACAGCAAATTCATCACGTACCTACAGATAATGACAAACAATGTAAATGGTTGTAAGTTTGCAGAATCAATAGATCACCTCATTGCAAGTTGCCCTGTACTGTCAAAATAGCGATTACCTAGCAGTCTACACAGATTAGAAGAGTGGCAAAAATATCCATCACAAATCAACGAAACAATGACATTTTAAAATAGAATACTCATGTGCATTCATTGTTTTGTAAGAACAGAATAATGTACACTCACTTTAGAAATAAAAGTGGGGGCCAGTACCCGGAAAAATGTGCGGTTTCAATCACATGTTCAGCTGTGCAAGTGTTGAATGTAACATGTGAATTACTCAATGCACATGTAAAGAAAATGAAGTGGACGCTGTACATGGATTGCACATGCGTTCAGTGTAACATGTGAACAAGGCTTGTCTCCCATGTCATCAGCAAGAGCTGCTGCTAACAATCAAATGCAAGTTGCCCTGGCCAAAGAGCCCAAAGCCCCTTTGGCTAAAGGGAAGAGGGGATGAGAATGTTCCAAACATGCTAGGAATGCAGGCACCACATTTAAAAACCCTTTGCTCCCAGCCTGCCTGGGCCATTCTCATCCCCATTATTCTCCAGCTGTAATCAGAAGAACTTTGATTTATTTGGCAAGGGCAACCTTATCAGCGTCCTGATTGTAAGAATTCTTGGTACTTGCCAAATCTGTCATAAACAGTCTCTTCCAATTATGTCCACACAGAGAGGAGGAGAAGGAAGCAAGCCACTACCATTTGGGTCCCAAATGGTGCTGCATCCTAGAATCACAGAATCATAGAATTGGAAGGGGCCATACAGGTCATCTAGTTCAACTCCCTGTCTTACAGCTAGTGAAAGTGGCATGGCAGGAGGTGCCCTCCCCCATTCCTACTTCCAACACTGTACACAAAGTTGAGGAGATGCATGTCCTTCACTCTTGCCACCACTGGGCTGTGAGACAGGCAATAGCCCACACCTTGGAATGTGTGTGGGCAGCACATGTTCCAACCCCAGTCAGGAAACTGGAACTCTCCAAATCATGGAAAAAGAAGATTTGCTTTTTACACCCCCACTTTTCTCTACTGAAAGGAGTTTCAAAGCAGCTTACAATCATATCCCCCCCACAACAGGCACCTTGTGAAGTAGGTGGGGCTGAGAGAGTTCTGAGAGAGCTGTGACTGGGCCAAGGTCACCCAGCAGGCTGCATGTGGAGGAGTGGGGAATCAAACTTGTTTCTCCAGATTTGAGTCTGCCAAACTTGGTTCATCAATTCTTGTAGGTTAACCAGGCTGTGTGACCGTGGTCTTGGTATTTTCTTTCCTGACGTTTTGCCATCAGCTGTGGCAGGCATCTTCAGAGAGACACTGTCCTTCAGTGTTACTCCTCTGAAGATGCCTACCACAGCTGCTGGTGAAACATCAGGAAAGAAAATACCAAGACCACGGTCACACAGCCCGGATAACCTACAAGAACCGATGAACTCTGACTGTGAAAGCCTTCGACAATATTCGGTTCACCAAATTAGAGTCTGCCGCTCTATACCACTACACTACACTGGGAGCAACATGGTGGCTTGGGTTAGGCATCCCTGCATGTGTCCATGAGAATATGGTTCCACTTCCCAACTGGAGTCTACACCCATGAAAATACCTTAGAAATCCAGTATGGAGAAACTATCTTTCCACTCTAACTTCTCACTCTACTCCTAACAGTTTGAATCTGGTTTTAATTATTCCACTGACAAAGACACCACAGGCTAACATCTCTAGAAAGACACCCATAAAAGTCTCCAGAATACCTTGATAAGTACAACCATGGAATCCATATCCACCTCCCATGTAATACTCTAATCATCACTCCTGCTTCTTTTCAATAAGGTGAGCGATTTAAATGTTCACTCATTTTTAAATGGCAGCTTTCCCTTTTAGCCTCTGGATCATTGTTAGGTCTTTCTCACCATTCTTTCCAGTCTAGCCTACAACACAAAACGTTAAGCTCACAATTCACCACTGATTGATATAGCAACTTCCTATCAAATGGGAACTCTCTTTCATCCAGAATTTCAATTACCGCTTTTAAAAGAACCCCCTCAGTTCTATTTAGATTGGGACTTTAACAGCATATATCTTCAGTTATTTGGGTGAGAATTAGATCTATGTTAGAAAGCAAACTTCTGAAACTGTATGTCCAGGAGCAGTCTTCAATGAATAGTCAGTCCAGTATATTACAATATTACAACATCAAACAGCAGATAGAATGTTACAGCTTCTCATACACTTATTTTCCAGTTATTACTTTAGCATCGACCAAAGCTTAGCATCAAAATAGGTTAAAGGATATTTTTACCCAGTTGTATTTAGCGTAGCTCACTAATATCAGCATGGCTCAGTGGCCCTATATGCTAAGTTTTCATATTCATACAGAAACTGTGTATTAAAATGTCTTAGGTATTATAATAGGGCAGCTGATTTATTTTTCATCTTCAGCAATTCTGCTCTCGAGTTTTACTTGGCTGTTACAGGAAAATCCTATTCAATCTAAGTTTCTGGGTTGGATCTTACCAGCTATTCTACTGGCAAGAGAAGGAAGAAAAGCTTCTTTTGATTGTTGAAAGAGACTGTGGGAACCCAAATAACAGGATTTCGAGGGGGTGTTTCAGAATCAAGAAGAAAAGCTCATACAATGCAATTGCCTGTATCTATTGTGAAAAGGCAGATGGTTTGCAACATCTTTTGCTTTTCCATTTATTTATTCAAACTGAATATTTGGACAGTTCACTTGTAGGAAAGTACTACTGGCCAAGTCAACTGCAGAGGTTTTATACAGAAGCATATTTTTGCCCAAATAGTGGCAGGGGCAGTTTTTTCACCCACCTTTCTCAGAGAATTGGTATCAGACACTGGGGGTGGGGGGAAAGGGAAAAAAAACACCTTGTGCAATGCAGCCAGTGAGAGGGCTGAGAACAGAAAGCTACTTAAAGTTGTCCCCTCATAGTTTGGCATGCTTTTTGCTGCAGAGCTCCCCACCCTTCCCTCCCTGTGGCAACAATGTGGAATTAGCCAGTCATTTCAGGGCCAAGCAGGTATTTGTGGGTCCCTACCTGATTGGCGGGAGGGATGGCAGCATAGTAAAGCCCAATCTTATCAGATATTGGAAGCTGAGCAGGGTCGGTACTTGGAAGGGGAACCTCCAAGGAAGATTCTGCAGAGGAAGGCAATGGCAAACCATCTTTGCTTAATTGCTTGCCTTGAAAGCCCCTTGCTGGGGTCACCAGAAGTTGGCTGCAAATTGACGGCACTTTACACACACACATCTGATTGATCACGATGGGTAGCCACGTTAGTCTGTCTGTAGCAGCAGAAAAGAGCAAGAGTCCAGTAGCACCTTAAAGACTAACAAAATTTCTGGCAGGGTATGAGCTTTCTTGAGCCACAGCTCACTTCTTCAGAATCTGAAGCTCATACCCTGCCAGAAATATTGCTAGTCTTTATGGTGCTACGGGACTCTTACACATCTGATTGGCTGGAATTGCCATTATGCAAAGTACTATTTGTTTATTTGTTTGTTTTTCATTCTTATAACCTGCTCTACCCCAGCAGGCCAGGCTCAGAGCAGCTCACATAAACTATCAAAATACAATAGAACTATAAAATCACACAAAACAGTAAATTAAAACCACCCTAGCATATTAAAATCAGAATTACAAATGGTTCATATTGTAATTTAAGGCCACAGTATTTGGCCTGCAGGTGGTTATTCGGCAGCAGCAGGTAAAGTAGGAAGGCCAGCATTTATAGTAAAACCATAGCTGACCTCAAGCATAGGCCTGGTGGAACAGTTCTGTTTTACAGGCCCTGTAGGACTCCGTAAGGTCCTGCAGGGCCCTGGTCTCACTAGAAAGACTTCTTGGGTGGGGACCACCAGTAAATTAGTGTTAGATGATCTTAACCTTCTCTGGGGAGTATACCAGGAGAGGTGGTCCCGCAGATATGAGGGTCCCAGACCATGCAAGGCTTTCAAGGTCATAACCAGCACCTTAATCCTGACCCAGTATTCCAGCTGGAGCCAGTGCAGATGATAGAGCACTGGCTTAATATGTGCCCACAGCAGGATCCCCATAAGGAGCCTAGCCACGACATTCTGCACCAGCTGGAGTTTCCAGGTCAGTTTTGAGGGCAGCCCTATGTAGAGCAAGTTGCAGTAATCCAATCTGGAGGTGACTGTCGCATGGATCACCGCAGCTAAGTTAGGGTGAGAGAGGTAAGGCACCCGATAAAGATGGTAAAAAGCTGTTTGGGCCACAGCTGTGACCTGTGCCTCCATTGACAAGGAGGGGTCAAGGGTCATACCCAGGCTCCTGACAGTGGGCACAGGTATTAATTGCATGCTGTCAAGAGCCAGAAGCTGGCCCCCCACCCCAGAGCAGCCCCGGCTAAGCCACAGGACCTCCGTCTTCAATGGATTTAGTTTCAGCCAGCTTTGTCTTAACCATTCAGTCATGGTGTCCAAGCACCTGGCCAGTGTGTCCGAGGCAAAGTCTGGATGGCTGACTATCAACAGATAAAGCTGGGTGTCATCAGCATACTGATGACAACCCAGCCTAAAACTCTGGACAAGCTGGGCAAGAGAATGCATACAGATGTTGAACAATATAGGGGAAAGAATCACTCCTTGCGGCACCCCTCACACCAGACGGCGCCACTGCAATAACTCCTCTCTCAGCGCCACACTCTGTCCCCAACCCTGGAGAAAGGAGTGTAGCCATTGAAGGACTGAACCCCAAATCCTAGTGTCAGTGAGGAGGTGGTCTAAAAGGTCATGACTGACCATGTTGAAGGCTGCTGACAGATCTAAAAGTATCAGCAGCCCCAAGACCGCCCCCTCCCCACATTCAAAGAATTGAGGGGAGGGGCGCATTTTGTCTGCGGGCGCGAAAGGAGAGCCAGTCCTCTTGCATCTTTGCCTGACGTGGGGAAGAGGGCGGGCCTGGGGGAAAGGGCTTAAGAGCGCCGGGGTGGAAATTTCCTCCCTCTTTTGGAAGCGGACGGAGCAGACAGGCAGTCGGAGGAACAGAGGAACTCACACCCGGACACGTGGCTAAGTATCCGAGCGAGGGAGAAAGGCGGGGGGGGGGCATCCGCGTAGTACAGTCCTCCCAAGGGGGTGGCAAGCATCTGCTTGTGCACGGAGGGTATCAGCAGCTCCCGCTGTCCGCACGCTGCTTCGCTCCTTTTGTTTCCTCTGCTTTTAAGGGTCATATCCTTTGTCCTGTTTAGGAAGCCGGGTTGCGGACGGGCTGCCCGGCAACAGGGTCCTACTGCCCCCATTGTTAAGGGGCTGGTGGCTTAGCTTTTGTTTCTCACTCACGCACGTTTTAGAACAGAAACTTTTGTCGGCTGCAGCATCTGCCTCCTGCTTCGCGCACGTTTTTGAATCGGAAGCCCCTGCATTCCTTCTCTGACCCCTCAACCTCTGGCCTTACCAGCCATGGGATCAAGGAAAGGCACACAGCCCTCACAGGCCATAAGGTCTAAAAGGGCACGTAAGCCTACGCTGAAAGTGCTGGAGGGGCAGGCTGCTGGCCACGTGGCCCGGCACATCCAAGCCAGAAGCACGACCGCCCGGAAAGGGAAGCGGGGCGGTGCTTTTCAAGGAGTGAGTGGGGTGCAAGGAATCGTGGGGCAAGGGAGGCCGCCTGCTCGGGGTGGGGCCTCACCACAGGGGGCTCATGATTTAGAATCCATTTACCAGATTGTGTCCGTGATTGCAGGACGTATGGATGACATTGCAGGGCGTATGGATACGCTGGAGCAGGGGAATGCCAGTGAACCCAGGGAGGGCAGTGAGTCTGCCCCTGCACCAACAGGGGAGAGCTGCTCTCCACCCAGGCTCCCGGAATCAGGTGAGTCCCCAGTGCACACACAGTCACGGGCCACAACATCTACTGGGGAGTCTTTAGTTAATGAGCAGGCAATGGACTTGCCACCCCCTTACCAGTCAAATGAAGCACTGCCTGCCTTGGGGCCCACACAGTTCTCTGGGCGGGGGCGGCAGCCTTCTCGCCAGCCTGCTGCCACTGCCCAGGATCCAATGTCTGTGGTCAATCAGGTTTGGCAAGGACAGCAGGCCACTTGCCCCCGGGGGACGCTGGACGGGGGAGCCACAGGGCCCGCTACAGTGGCTGGGCAGCCTACTGCTGCAGCTACGCTTGGCCAGGGCCCTCAACCTCAGTTGATGGCACATGGGGAGATGGGGCTTCCTTTGGGATCCCACCTTCCCCAGGCCCTCACAGACAAAATACTTAGAGGGGAATATGTGGATATGTTTTCACTCCTGAATGGGGATGAGGAGCCAAAAGGGAGAGACAAGGAAGGGCATAGAGATGACGATAAGTGGCGGAGGAGGAAAGTGGACCGCACTTGGCCCAACTGGCTGGTAGGTTACCTTATCTACCAGGGGGTGATTGTGCGTGAACAGCCATCCAGGGCCTTGGCCTTGGTCAAGTATCTGGACATCATTAATCGTGCTTATAGCGAGTTCACGGGCCAGGCTTGGCTCCAGTACGATGAGAATTTCAGACTGCGAGCGGCTCGTAATCCGGCACTTGCTTGGGATGTCCCGCAGGGTGAATTGTGGATGCAGTGCATGATGCCTGCAAGGGCTGTGCAAGGTGAGAGGTCCCACAGCGGACACCTCATCGATCGCGCTCCGAGCTCTAGGCCACCTGGGGGCCAGGCGGTTCAACCCCACTTGCTCTGCTGGGATTTCAGTTCCACCGGCCGCTGTGATCATCGCCCCTGCAGATACAGACATGAATGCCCCATCTGTAGGGAACCCCACCCCGTCACTTCCTGCCCCAAGGGCCGACCCAATAGGCGGGGTCGAGGGGACCGGGGCTGGGGTCAGAAAGGAGGTGGGGGAACTGCCACAGGTGCTGCTCCAAAAGGCGCCCAGTCCAATTAAAGTTCTCGAACTCCGGCGCCTTTTAGCTGCCTACCCGAGGGACTTAGACGCACGGTATTTGCTGGATGGTTTTACATATGGTTTTCGGATCCCAGCGGTGGGCCCTAGGGCTCATAGCATGGCCAGGAACCTGAAGTCATTAACTGGGATGGAGGGTATAGTTAACACGAAAATTGATAAGGAAGTCAAGGAAGGCAGAGTAGCAGGCCCGTTCAGTGACTTGCCCCTAAAAAACCTGCGTATTTCACCACTGGGTATAGTCCCAAAGAAGGCTCCTGGGGAGTTTAGGCTGATACATCATCTATCATTCCCAAAGGGCGGATCGGTGAATGATGCCATTCCCCAGGAGCTTTGTTCGGTCAAATATTCATCCTTTGATAATGCAGTGCGTTTGATACGCAATTTTGGAGAGGGTGCACTGTTGGGGAAGTGCGACATTAAGTCTGCATTCCGCCTCCTCCCCGTCCATCCACTTGACTTCGATCTCCTAGGTTTCTCATTTCAAGGCAAATTCTATTTTGACAAGGCATTGCCTATGGGCTGTTCCATATCATGCGCAGCATTTGAGAAATTCAGCTCCATGCTGGAGTGGGCAGTTAGGGTGCTTTCTGGTCTATCAGGTGTAACACATTATCTAGATGACTTCCTTTTTGCCGGCCCCCCCGATTCGCAGAAGTGTTTGGAGCTCATGCAGCGATTTCATACATTGTGCCAGGGGCTGGGAGTGCCCCTGGCCCATGAAAAGACTGAGGGCCCATCCACCAAACTGACCTATCTAGGTATCGAACTGGATACCGTGGGCCAGCTTTCGAGGCTGCCAGTCCAAAAGCTTGCTGAGCTACGGGGCCTCGTGCTTAAGGCTAAGCGGGCAAGGAAAGTCACGCTGCATGAGCTCCAATCCTTGGTGGGACATTTGAATTTTGCATGCAGGGTAGTCACGCCGGGGCGTGCCTTTTTGCGTCGCCTCTGCCGGGCCATGGCCGGCGTGCGGGCCGCCCACCATAGGATACGGGTCACTTCTGCCATGCGGCAGGACCTTTGCATGTGGGCCCATTTTCTGGAAAGTTACAATGGGGTATCTTTCTGGAGGGAAGACCTTTTGCTCGAGGCAGAACTTCAGGTGCACTCTGATGCAGCGGGGGCCCATGGGTTTGGCGTTTACTTCCGGGGCAGGTGGTGTGCCGAGCGGTGGCCAGCAGAATGGAAGGCCAGTGACATAATACGGGACCTCACTTTCCTAGAATTTTTCCCAATGGTTGTGGCAGTTCACATCTGGCCGGAGGCTCTAGCCAATCATTCAGTGCATTTCTGGTGTGACAATCAGGCTGTGGTCCACATCGTTAACACACTGTCCTCCCGCTCCCCTAGAGTCATGTCTTTGGTGCGGGCTTTTGTACTACAGTGCCTCAAATATAACATCCTCTTTTCAGCTCGCCATGTTCCTGGAATAACAAATAATTGCGCTGATGCACTATCCCGTTTTCAGATAGAGCGCTTCAGGAGCCTGGCCCCTCTAGCCCAGGAATCACCAGAGGAGATGCCCGTGGCACTGTGGAGTCTTGGAGGGGTGAGGCCTGGCGTGCCATAAACAACTCTTTGGCTCCGCGTACTCGGAATGGCTATGCCAGGAGTTTCCGGGCTTTTGAGGAGTTTAGGGGGAAGGAGCAGCTACAGCTGGCATGGCCTATACCGGTGGACCACCTCATGCAGTACTGCGTCCAGCTGCACGACACAGGGTACACGGTTTCCACTATATCTGGCCGCCTGTCAGCTTTGGCATTCTACGCAAAGGCAGCCGGGAAGGCAGACACGACAGGCGACTTTAGGGTGCGGAGGATGCTAGAGGGGTGGGCCAGAGAAAAGCCAAGGAAGCCAGATGCCAGGGCCCCTGTGTCCCCTGAGTTGCTAGCAGGCCTGTCGCTGGGCCTAGAAGCGCACTGCGCCTCAGCTTTCGAGGTCAAACTGTATCGTGCAACTGCCCTCCTGGCCTTCTTTGGGGCCCTGCGGATTAGTGAAATGTTAGTGCGGTCCAAGTGGGATCGATCAGGCAGGGCACTGCATATGCGGGATGTTTCCGTAACGGCCACGGGTTTGGCGGTCACGCTCCGAGCATCTAAGACTGATCAGAAGGGTAAGGGAGTGGTATTTCAATTGTACCCCTGTGCATCAGTGGCCATTTGCCCCGTGCAAGCCGTGCAGAGCTATGTTGCAACACGGGGACAGGGATCTGGGCCTTTTTTCCAGCATGCCGATGGCAAGCCACTTACTAGGTACCAGTTCTGGGCGGTGGTGAAGAGAGTTTTAGCCAGCCTGGGAGCCCCCCCTCACCTTTTTGGTACTCACTCATTTCGCATTGGGGCTGCCTCCACAGCGGCCACTCTGGGACATGGGGATGAAATGGTTAAGGCAGTTGGCAGGTGGCGATCAGCAGCCTTCAGGTCTTATGTCAGGCCTTTGGTCGCGGTGGCACAGCTACAAGGAGTGGGTCCGGGGCAGGGATCCTCTTTGCCGGCACACTGACATTTTGTCTTTACAGGCTGCCAGCGCAGGAGGAGGCGGGTGCTCATCTGTGGCCACAGCATTATCTTTTGGGCTAGCCGCAGGGCAGCCACAGGGGGTTTCGGCACGCAGCTGGGTTTAAGCGAAACGATGCTGATTGCATGGCTGGGCAGAAGGGGCATGCAGTGGGAACAGTTACTGCCAACCCTCCACGATCACCTGAAGGCGTCTCACCCACCTCAAGTAATCGTCATCCACTTGGGCGAGAATGACATGGGAAAGCGGCCTGGAAAGTCTATTGTTTTGCAAGCCCTGGCGGATTTTGAGCACCTGAGGGCCCTGGTGCCCGGCGTACGGTTGGTTTGGTCAGACATGCTCCAGAGACGGGTCTGGAAGGGCGCATTGGCCCCAGGGCACCTGGAAAGGGCTCGGGCAAAGGTGAATGGTGAAATACGGCGTGCAGTAGTCTCGGGGGATGGCTTGCATATTGCGCATCCGGAAATCAAGCATTGCTTTCCACACCTATACAGACCTGATGGGGTCCATCTTTCAGATGCAGGCTATGACATCTTCTTGAGGGATCTGCAGCGGGGCCTCCTGGCAGCCTAGAGGGCAAGTGGGGGCTGGGGGCGGACCAAGCATTGGGCTGATCCGCCCCCGTGGCGGGAGCAGTGCGGGAGAAAGGTGGCTTCATGGTTCATTTTACAACTCCGGTGAGCACCCTGAGGCATCACTTGGGAAGATGAAGGAGTAACCCTCAAACCAGGACTGGGGCCTCGGTGCCTGGCAGGGAACTGGGACAGGAACTCCTTGAGGGGTGCCGCTATCCTTTACCTATAGACCTCGCAGCTAGGGTGGATTGGACACGGCATACCTCCCTCGAGCACTAAAAAGGCTTGGCAAGGAAGAGCGGGAGCCGTACCACATGTGACGGCTCGGAGCTCAGAGCCAGGGTGGGTCTCGCCCTTAGAGCGGGGATGCAAAAGCAAGAGGAGGCCTGACTCTTCAGCATCCCCACAATGGCCCGCACTGCAGTCAGTTATTGGGGATATTTTGGTTTTGTGCGCTGCAGATCCCTATTGAATGATTAAATAAAGTTGGCCCTTTTATTATCCCAGCTCTGGTGTCGGCTCACATTATTTACGCATCCGCGGACAAGACCGCCCCCTCCCCACATTCAAAGAATTGAGGGGAGGGGCGCATTTTGTCTGCGGGCGCGAAAGGAGAGCCAGTCCTCTTGCATCTTTGCCTGACGTGGGGAAGAGGGCGGGCCTGGGGGAAAGGGCTTAAGAGCGCCGGGGTGGAAATTTCCTCCCTCTTTTGGAAGCGGACGGAGCAGACATCCCACCCTCCCTCTCCGTGTTTCAGAGTAGGTGTAAGCTGGTTGCCCGTCTGGGGGCCGGGTAGGAATTTTTTACCCCCCAGGCACCATTGGCAACTAGCCGAAGGGGTTTTTTCGCCTACCCTGCTCTGAAAGGGGTAGGTAGCATGCGGGAGCAGTGCGGGAGAAAGGTGGCTTCATGGTTCATTTTACAACTCCGGTGAGCACCCTGAGGCATCACTTGGGAAGATGAAGGAGTAACCCTCAAACCAGGACTGGGGCCTCGGTGCCTGGCAGGGAACTGGGACAGGAACTCCTTGAGGGGTGCCGCTATCCTTTACCTATAGACCTCGCGGCTAGGGTGGATTGGACGCGGCACACCTCCCTCGAGCACTAAAAAGGCTTGGCAAGGAAGAGCGGGAGCCGTACCACATGTGACTGCTCGGAGCTCAGAGCCAGGGTGGGTCTCGCCCTTAGAGCGGGGATGCAAAAGCAAGAGGAGGCCTGACTCTTCAGCATCCCCACAATGGCCCGCACTGCAGTCAGTTATTGGGGATATTTTGGTTTTGTGCGCTGCAGATCCCTATTGAATGATTAAATAAAGTTGGCCCTTTTATTATCCCAGCTCTGGTGTCGGCTCACATTATTTACGCATCCGCGGACAATCCGCCTTGATCCAGCTGTAGAAGGAGATCGCCCGTGAGGCCAGGGTGGAAGCCCAACTGAAATGGATCTAGAACCGATGCTTCCTTCAGAAAAACCTGGAGCTGTTCAGCCACTGCTCTCTCAACTACCTTGCCCAGAAACAACAAATTCGAGACAGGGCGGTAGTTGGCAAGGTCTCTAGGATCTAATGATGATTTCCTTAAGAGCGGATGCACCACTGCCTCTTTCAATCCCTCCAGGAAGGTCCCCGTATCAAAGGACATGTTAATAGTAATACTAGTGTAACATCTTGTCTTTCATTGTAAAGACCCAAGTCAAATGATATTTTTAACACTCTATAAAGGAGAAATCTTCTACTAGAAAATGGGATTGTGAGGGGGGAAACACATCCACATATTTTTTGTCTCTCTTTTGTGCAAAGAAAATGGAGCTAAAAGGAAAGATAATTGGAAGGTCATTTTTAAAAGAAATCAAATATCTTGCAGTTGACTTTGCTTAATATTTTACATGTTTGTAGATAAAAGGTATTCTTTCCCTGACAGCAATGATTGTTTGGGCTGTCATCACCAAGTCAGCAATTTCATCACATCACAGCACATACATCATAGAAAAGACATAAGAAATACTGCTCACAAAGGGTGAAATTCAACCAGAAAGGAGATATTTTTTGAAGCAAAAATCTAACAATGCAACCCTAAATAGAATTGCACCCTTCCAAGCCCATTCAAGTGAATTAGAAGGGTATAATTTTGTTAGAACTGCATGGCAAATCTCCTGTTCCTTTAGGTCCTTTGAGATATAACAGATAAAGGGAAACAGGACAATAATGAGCCTTATTTACTGTGGTTAAGGTGTTGGACTAGGATCTGGGAAACCCAGGATTGAATCCCTACACTGCCATGGAAACTTGCTGGATGACCTCGGGCCAGTCTCATACTCTCAGCTTCAACGCTGGTAAGTATTTGTATGTGAGACCTCCGAGTCATAGAATCATAGAATCCTAGAGTTGGAAGGGACCACCAGGGCCATCAAGTCCAACCCCCTGCTTGTATCTTGCCTTGGAAGCCCTATGGGGTTGGTATAAGTCAGTTTTGACTTGACAGTGAAACACACACAGAAGAGCTGCATGGGGGGGAGGCCTAGTAAATAGGGGTGTGCATTATGAAATTCCTAAACCAAAGATATACATGGAAATGATCTGTAATACAAATCCTGGATCCTTAGGTGTTACAACACCCCCCCCCCAAACAATCCATACTGGGTTTTTTTTGGGGGGGGTATCTTGGGGTGCTTACCATCAGCGACAGCCAGAGTCTTGTTGTTCTTTTTTTTCATTCTCTGGATTTCCAAGGTGGTGGCATTTCTTTCTTCCAAATGAATCCAACCAGGTGAGTATTGTCTGGCCCAGGGAAGGTGACTTGAGGTCAGCAAAAGCGTCACCTGGCCCAGCAAGAATGGCTCCCAGCTAGCACAAGTCTTGCTTGTCTTATAGAAGGTGGCCCCCAGCTGGTGCAAGCCAAATGTAAGGCATGGCAGACAAACAAACAAACAAAAAACCTGGGGGACAAAACTTATACCAGTATGGACATGCAGGAATATTCGGGGATGCCATTTTTTTCCAGCTACATTATTCCTGAATCTGAAATGGTACATCCCTAGTCTCAATATCTCTAGAACTTTAAGCCACCCTTGCATTGTAGATTACATTATCAAAGAGGAATCCCCGCCTGCGTGTTCATATAAGTCATAATCAGAAAGGCTGCTGAGATTTGCACATGGATGAAATAGCACAGAGATGCTGGACTGCACAGAAAGCATGACTTCTCATCATCTAGTGAAAAGTGGGAGGAATTGAGAATTGACAGCTCAGTTCTGGGGTGGGGTAGTTAGGTGCTGGCTGGGAACGGTGCAGCCACACCACCTCCTGAGAGGCTTCCCGGCTGGTAGAGTCAGAAATAAATTGCCCGGAAATACAATATTTTGCTGGCATAGCTCCATTACAGCATGAAGGGGGGTTCCCAGGCCCAAAGGGGTTTGGGAACATCCCCCCAACACTGGAGTAGGACATCGCTTCCAGGAAAGCACCAGCGCTTGAGGTCCACACTGTGATGTAATTCCTCAGGGCTGGCATAAGTCGCCCTACGCCAGCGTCCATGCCACTTTGCACCACTTAGGGATCATGCTGGCTCCTATACGGCTCTGCACCCCTGAGGATTGCTCTGTTATATACCTATCCATTTTTCTTCTACTAGTTTTGATCAGTCTTTAGGTGTTTCCCAGTTTTCAGAGCTTGCTTATGGCTTTGATAGCAACTACTGGTTGTTGGAGATGCCGCTCACATTTTTATCCTGCCCATCATCCAAGGAGTACAGGGCATCATAAGCAGTTTTCCTCTGCACCATTTTGGTTGTCATAACCATGTGATAGACATTTGACTGAGAAATAAGTGACGGGACCAAGGGAGCCCAGTGAGCTTCATGGCAAATCAGGATTTAAATTTGGTGTGACACTTTAACTATACCTCACAACACTGGTTCTAGAGAGGCAG
Organism: Euleptes europaea; assembly: GCF_029931775.1. NCBI lineage: Eukaryota > Metazoa > Chordata > Lepidosauria > Squamata > Sphaerodactylidae > Euleptes > Euleptes europaea. The sequence continues at coordinate 60,673,508 of NC_079319.1, forward strand.
TAAAAAGTACTTCTTACTCAGCCCTGGACAACACCCACATAACAGTGTTCTAGTGGCAGCCTAGGCTACAAGCAATGGGCTGGAAAACTATCCAGGGAATAAATTGAAGATTATTCTCCAGTAAACAAAATTTCCATTTTTAAACCCAGAGAGATTTCAAAAATACGTAGGCTGCAAACCTGCACTAAAGAAAACAAAATGTACTAGTCCTACAAAAACCACTAGGTTGATGTGTCATGTTTCCAAAAACCTGTGACCCTGGCAAAACAGACATTTGTGCAATTTTTATGCATGATGGTACATGCCTATATTATTTTCGTGCAGAATATTGGTCTCCATGGAGAAAAGTGTCATGTGAGAAGCATTCCTGAATAAACCCGAAGTAAAAAGTCTCAAAATATATAGGAGTGCTGATCTGTTTGTTATTTTTTTATTATTAAAAAAAAGCACTACAAAGGTTTGTGCTTGATTGCAGCATTCTGTTTTGCTTACACTCGTTCTGTTTTCCTATTTGCTTTTGATGGATGTTGCTATTTTAAATTATACAGTCAAATTATAAATTCATACAACCATGAAATATCTCAGTTGTCATGAATGTAATAAGAGGATAATCCATCTATATCACAGTGTATTTTCAAACCACTCATCGTGGAAGCACTTAGATGATATTGGAGAAGCTAAAAGTAGAAATGACCTGATGGGTCAGAAATTGCATCCCATTAACTGCAAAGGCTGTATTTCAAGGCTAATAATGGCTGAAACAGAAAATAATTCTTTTGAATCGTGTTTATTTTCCATGAGGAGTTTTCAGTTTGGAGATATACTGGATGTATAATTATTTTTAATGTTTGTAAAACATGATCAAAGTTATTCACATTTCATCATAATAAAAGTCATCAAATTCAATGCATCTCTGTTTCCCTTATCTTTCAGTCTCACTGTGCAATACTTCGTTTTCTGGAAAAAAAATAAGTGGGGGCAAATCCTCATCCATCCTAAATATTTCAACATTTTGCAGAGATCATGAATACAGAAGTTTTTCAATTTTGAGAGTTGAGCAGGGTACACTTTTTATGCTGTCATTTTCTTTGCATATATCCCAGTATAACATTGAGAAGGGTGTGGGGGTATAATTTAAAGGGCTCTTGAGTTTCTCCTCCCATTTGATAGAGGCTTTGGCAAATGAAATTTTATGAAAATGTTATGGAGTACCTATTTTTAAACAGCAGTGATATTCGTCTTAATATATATTTTACTGTATATGAGTCTTTTAAAGTTACAGAGCTGGGTATGGGACTGCTCCAGAATGGCATTAGAGGAGGAGGAGGAGGAAGAGGAGAAGAGTTGGTTTTTATCTGTATTAACGTATTATCTGTATACGTTATGAATGAGAAGTGTGATCTCGTTTTCAAGGCTTGTGGAATACAGTCTTAACTGTGACAAATATTCCAAACTATTTTGGGCACTAATTTCTTCCTTCCAGTGTACTGGTAAATTAATTACTTTTTGTATTCCTCCAGTGGCATGGGAACAATATTTTTCAGCATTATGTGCCTCCAGTGGTCCTGTGGACATTACTCTGGAACAGCCTGAAAATTTACTATCCTGGCCCGAAACAACAAAAGAAGTTAGGGAAATCATCAGGGAGATGAAAACAAGTAGAGCACCTGGGTCAGATCTAGTTCCACTTGAATTTTTCTTGGTTAATCTTGATTGATGGTGTGATATGTTAGCACCTGTTTTGACTGCCATTAACCAGACAGGTCAAATCCCTAATAGATGGCAAAGGACAATAATTGTCCCTATCCATAAGAAAGGGAATAAAAATCATCTGTTACTACTGTGTTATTACTGAGCAATCCTGAAGGGGGGTCTGGGGCTGCTCAGGAGCCAGCATGACCCCTACACCAGTGTAAGTGCCACTTGCCTCAACTAAGTGGACACAGATGCTGACACAGGGGCACTTATGCTGGCTCCGGGGAGCTGTGCAGCCACGCGAGCCTCAGGCACTGGTGCTGCCTCCTTGGCAGCATTTTTACAGTGTGATGCCTCACACCAGCATCAATGGAAACATTCCCGAGGCATTCCAGGGGGGCAGCTGACATTAGTCTGCTGCCAAAGCCCTTTCGGCCCAGGAACGCCCCTTTTTGCAGTGGCTACTTGTCTCTGCCAAATCGCTGGCATAGCCACGTGAAACTCACTGGAAGAGTTTTGCAGGGTTTTGTGTAGATTGCCATTTTTCTTTTTTCTTTTTGGCTGGGAAGCTTCTCACGAGGTGGTGAGGCTCCACCATCCCCAGGCTTCCCCTTACTACCCACCCCACTCAGGACTGGTCTGCCTTTTACTATCTGTATTGGGGAAAATGTATGTCTCTGTCCTGTTACGTCATTCACTTGATTGGATTTCCCTAGAGAATACTATTAGTCCTGAGCAGGCAGGCTTCATTAAAGGATGATCAACAATTGATCATTGTGTGTTATTATATCATTTAGCTAAGAAATATACACCTGTTACTCAAAGGGTGCCTTTATGTGGCCTTTGTAGATCTGCAGACAGCCTTTGGTTCAGTACCAAGAAACTGTGACCAGTTGTGTGTGTGTGTGGATTTATGTGGAGGGATTTTTTGGTCTAGCTCATAACATTGTTTTACCACTGAATCTCCTCTTTGCAATAAGATCAATCTTGTATACAACCTCAATGGTATGGTAGCACTACCATGTGAACTCAAAATTCAACAGCGTGTTAATGCAAATAAAACTAATCACAACCAGGATTAAAATTTGTGTGTATGTGTGTGTGGGGGAACCTCAAGCAATGAAGCCACTGCTGACCAGTGGTTTTCTTATCTTTCATTTTCTTATCACTATTCAATCATTACTCATTGTTTTAACAGAATTTGTATATAGAATATTTGGTGGGGAGGGGAAATTTATGCATTTTTCACTTAATATATTGAGGCTACATCTCAGTTGTATCTAGGGTTGCCAGGCTGAACCTAGCAACTGGTGGGAGGGGTTAGAGTGGGGACATGGGCGGGGGTGGAAGTGGAAGTGGAAGTACAAGCATGGTGATTTCACTTCTGGAGAAAACTTGGAAGCAATGGCAGTAGCTCTAGGAATTGCTGGAAATGCTATGTTAAAGCCATAGAGTTTACGGCAACTCCTAGAGCTACCACCATCACTTCTGGGTTTTCCCCAAAAGTGACATCTTTGCACTTGTGATGCCAGTGAGTTTTTATATTTTCCCCAAGACCACTTGGTGCAGTGATGGGCAAGGGATGCCCCATCCCAACAGGGGCTTGGCAGCCCTGGTCACAGTTCCATTTCATAAGTTTTAAACCTCAGTAACCCACAGCAGAAGAACCAGCAGGAATCTCTGCATCAGGGTTTTTGGTAGTGGCATAATTTGTAGCTGTCTCTCTTTGAGTAATTGAAACCAAACAAATGATGTGGAGCAAGTAACCCTCCTAGCTGAGACAATGGCCCCTGAAATGTTCACTAAGCCTCAAACTGTACAGCAAGCCACATGCTCTTACAGGTAATCTTTTTTTTTAATAATAGTTTTTTATTGAGGGTTTTTAGGATACAGAAATGAAAAGGGAAATTGGGGGAAGGGGGAGGGGAAAATTTTTTCAAGTCATAAATATTCCATCTTACAAACATCCATTTGATCCATAACACGTCCATTCCAATCCGATATTTTCAAGTAATTAGCATTATTTAAACTTACATTAATATTTACTCTGGTGATGCATATCATTTTCTTTATTATTATTATTATTATTATTATTATTATTATTATTATTATTATTATTATTATTATTATTATTATTAATAGTTTATTCATTTTCTACAAAACAAAAATTAATAATTATGTATATTTCTTACAGGTAATCTGGTGGGTGCTTGGGCTTATTTATCAGGGTATTCCACATTAGAGAAACTATAATTAAATAATCACCAAAGAAAACACACAAAAATCCCTTAAGATAATGTTCAGCCAAAAAAAAAAAAAATCATTATCCTAGTACTGGCAAAAGTCAAAAGAAAGGTTACCAACCTCCATGCAGTAGCTGGAGATCTCCTGCTATCTCAGCCAATAGAGATCAGTTCACCTGGAGAAAATAGCCACTTTGACAACTGGACTCTATGACATTAAAGTCCCTCCCCTCCCCAAACCCCACCCTCCTCAGGCTCCGCCCCAAAAACCTCCTGCCAGTGGCAAAGAGAGATCTGGCAATCCTACTCAAAAATCCACCAACCTTAGTGTTTCTAGAATATGTTTACTGTTTTAAAGGGCTTGTAAAATGCTGTCAGATGCACTATTGAAGGGAACTGCAAAATAAACCAAAATTATTTCTCCATTGAGCAGCCTTTTTAAATCACAGCATTCTGGAGCCCAAAGGATGTGTTTTACTTTATGTCACACTGTTGTTTATTGCTGAATACCTAGTTCATAACATTAACATTTTATGATCCTAAGTACTTTTAATTAAACGGAAGCTCTTGGTTAGAACAGAGATTACAGCCTGCTATACTTTACTGTGACACAACTACTTATCTGTTAATTAATAATTCTTTAATTTGTTACCAGAGCCAACTCCTTTAAGATTGTATTTATGAATTAGCAAAATATTTTTTTAAAAAAACTGCTGCCTCAGTAAGTGAATTCCATCTATTAATAAGGTAAATCAGTGCAGGTGGATATGTTTGCTCCCAAACAAAGAGAGCCGTTTAACTAATGGTCCTCTGAGGTATACATTTGACAAGAAACTGATATTGTGAATGGAGGCTGGTGTATGAATGGACAAGGAAGTAGATCTTTGAAGATTCAAGTTTTAAGAACTGGTACAAGGAGCCCCGTGGTACAGAGTGGTAAGCTGCAGTCCAGCAGTCCAAGCTCTGCTCATTACCTGAGTTCGATCCCAACGGAAGTCGGCTTCAGGTAGCTGGCTCAAGGTTGACTCAGCCTTCCATCCTTCCAAGGTCAGTGAAAGGAGTACCCACCTTGCTGGGGGTAAAGAGAAGATGACTGGGGAAGGCACTGGCAAACCACCCCATAAACAAAGTCTCCCTAGTAAACGTCGGTTATCACCCCATGGGTCAGGAATGACCCGATGCTTGCACAGGAGACCTTTACCTTTACAAGCTTCACATTGTTGAAGACTCATCAGCAGAAGTCAAACACAGTTTAAACAGTGAAGAAGACATGCATGGCCTCATATTCAAAATACAACTTCCTTGATGCAGGTGGGGAAAGACTAATGAATCCAGGAACTGAGAACGTCTTGAACTTTCACTGATATTGAAGGAATTGAATTCCTTGCTGGCTAGACATTTCCAGTTTCTTGAAATGGTTCCAGTAATCATGGTGGGCATAACTAGAGGCTCAAATACTGGTGTGCATTCACAGCATTATCTGGAAGCAGTCGTGCACAATCCAAAAATGTGGTGTAATGGTTAGAATACTGGACTAGAGCCAGGGAAACCTGGGTTCAAATCCCTGCTTCGCCATAAAAGCTCTCTATGTGACCTTCAGGATTGCTATCTCTGAGCTGAGAAATTCCTGGAGATTTGCGGGTGGAGCCTGGGGGAGGTGTGATTTGGGGAGGGAATTCAGCATGCCATACAGCCTACCATCCAACACAACCATTTCCTCCCAAGGAACTGATCTCTGTAGATTGGAGATCAGCCTGGGGGAGGTGTGATTTGGGGAGGGAATTCAGCATGCCATACAGCCTACCATCCAACACAACCATTTCCTCCCAAAGAACTGATCTCTGTAGATTGGAGATCAGTTGTAATTTCAGGAGATCTCCAAGCCCCACCTGATGGTTTTCAACTCCACCCTGTCTATACATTGATCATTAATTGGAAAGCATAGTTTTGCATGCCATAAGTTCAAGCTGCTCTCATACATCTTATATGAGATGAGGATACAGGTTCTACTGAGTCATGTTCACATTTGATCTGAAACACAGGGGAGTGATTGCCTCTTTTCACACACACACACCCAATGGTATCCCAATGCCATTTCACCCACAGTTTACAACAGAGTCCTGGATTGTTAAAAGTTTTAACATCTACTTCAATACAGAAAAACAGAGCACCTGAAGCTCTTCTGGCTAAAAAAAGCAATGTATGAAAATATGTCGACTGCTTCTGTTAAACTTGTAGAAAACAGTGACACTAACAACAATGAAGCTTGAGTTCCAAATGAAATTCTTAGACTATTGAAAAATGTACCACAATTTCCTTTGTCGAGAAAAAAAAGAGAATACAAATAATATTCCATAAAGAAGGGAGCCTCCGCATGAAGTAATTTCACAAATAGAACATGATGAATTCCTGTGAAACAAGATCAGAATTTATAGACAGCTAAAATGAAAAGTTTAGATTTTCCATCCATTTCGGTTACAACTTTCATAAGAAAGCCTTTCTAAAGTGCAGGGTTTATGGATTTGTTTTCAATTTTGTTCATGTTTGGGAGGTTCCTTGGCATATGTGTTATATACTCAGTGAAACTGTAATTTCAGATTTGGACTAGGCTGGTACTTTCTGGATACAGCCTTGACCTATAGACAAGAAAGACCAGCTCACCTGTGCATCCTATTTGATGTGTGAACATGTAACATAAACCCGGGTAACTGCAATGATCCTCCAGTAGTAGTCCTCTACCACCAACTACCATTGAAGGAAGACTGGGGGAGTACTGTGGCTCAGGGGGAGGAGCCATGGCTTAGTAATAGAGAGTCTGCTTTGCATGCAGAAGTTCAATCCCTGGCTTTGCCAGCTCAAAGGATCAGGTAGTAATGGGGGAAATCTCTGCCGGAGACCCTGGAAAGCCACTGCCAGGAAGAGCAGAAAAAATTGACTTTGGGGGGTCCAATGTTCTGACTCAGTAGAAGGCAGTTTCATGTGTTCTTGCGATTAACAATCCCATCCAAAACACATTTACACCGTTCTAAGACCATTGACTTAAATGGACTTGGAAAGGTGTATACTCGGCTTAGGATGGCACCGTTGATGCCCTTATTGGAGGGCATCAGGATCAACAGAGGCAATGAACAGGCTCCTGCACCACCATGAGGTGTACAGCCATAGCCTGGAGAGCAGTACCAGTATGGGCACCAATGATGCTGTCACATTAAGCTGCCTTATACCAAATCAGACCCTTGGCCCATCAAAGTCAGTATTGTCTACTCAGACTGGCAGTGGCTCTCCAGGGTCTCAGGTAGAGGTCTTTCACATCATCTACTGGCCTAGTCCCTTTAACTAGAGATGCCGGAAACTGAACCTGGATCCCTCTTCATGCCAAGCAGACGCTCTACCACTGAGCCACAGCTCCTCTCTGGCTGCCCTTTTGTATAGTTCTGATGATTAGAGATATACTCAGAGCTAGGCATTGCAGCTTGTTACTGCAGAAATCTAATTAGGAAATGTAGTGTTTTTCAAATGAAATAATTTCCCCAGGAGTAATTCCGATTGGTGGGCCCCGCCACTCGCACACCTCTTCACGCTGATAGACAAATTTGGTATCCTCCCAGATTCGTGGCTGAATTCTATAATAATACCATTGTTTAAGAAAGGTGATCCTAGTAATCCGGAAAATTACAGACCAATTAGTCTTTTGTCTATTATAGGAAAGCTCTATGCCAAGCATCTCCTCAAGAAATTATCTGAATGGATGTCCCTTCATAATCTCCCAGGGAAAGAACAAATTGGATTTTTACCTAACCATTCTACAACTGATCATTGCACAGTTCTTGCATTTTTGGCAGAAAAATATCTTAAGTTCCCTAGAGGAAAGTTATATGTTGCTTTTATCGACCTTCAAAGGGCATTTGACCAGTCGATAGACAGATTTTATGGGAGAAACTAAGCCATATGGGCCTCGACCAACGCCTTTTGTTTTTATTATGTACCCTCCATACATCCAATACCTGTCAAGTTAGTTACCTGTCAATACCTGTCAAGTTAGATTTGATGAGGGGAGCCTCTTAACCCAAAAAATCCCGGTGACAAAGGGCGTAAAGCAAGGCTGTGTACTGGCACCATCCTTATTTAATTTATTTATTTCAGATCTCCCTGATTTTTTGGCTAATACTGATGGTCATGCACCTAAGCTAAGCTCTGAGAAAGTCCCTATTCTGTTATATGCGGATGACGCAGCAGTCCTATCCCTTTCAAAGATTGGTCTTAAATGTTTGTTAGCTTCATTTATCCTATTCTGTAAAAGGAATTCCCTATCTATTAATTTTGATAAGACCAAGATCCTGATCTTTTCTAAGACTTGGAAGCAATCAGTTTGAAAAATTGAGGGAAGAGAAATCGAGCAAGTGAAAACGTTTAAATATTTGGGGGTCTCTTTTCATTATAATTTAAAATGGATTGCACACCGTAATCAGTCCCTTACCTTGGCAAAAAATAAGATGGCTGCAATAACTCGTTTTTACTATAAGAAGGGTAACCATTTTGTTCCCGCCGCCTTACAGATTTTCCAAGCCACTGTGATCCCGCAACTTTTGTACAGAATCCCAGTCTGGATCCAGGTTTTTAATAAAGAAGTGGAGCGCTCAGGAGCGTCTTTTTGAGACGCATCCTTGGTGTCACAAACTCTGTTTGCTATTTTTCTCTGTGAGCTGAGCTGGGACTGCACATGATAGAATCTGGTGCTTGGATCACTGCTATCAAATACCGGTTACGCTCTCATTTTCGATCCCCCCCCAAGTAGTTTATTGGCAGCTTTACATACTGACTCAACTGTTTCTAGATGGTCTCGGCTTATCTTAAATAGGATCAGATCACTAGGGATTGATCTTGATTCCTTGTCCAATTCCAGTGAATTATATATTTTTAGGACAATCCAAAAAAGGATATGGGACAGTGATTCCCAAATAATAAAAGCTGGTGCTGAAGGTATCTGCTCCCCTCGTTTTTTAGGCCTTTCTTATCAAATAAACTCTATGGCCCAGTATTTTTCTAACTTAACTATACCCTCTCACCGTAGAGCATTTTTGTTGGCCAGATTTAATATATTCCCTTCAGCTGTTGTTAGTGGTAGATACAAGGGAATACCACACGAAGCAAGATGTTGTAGGTGTCAACGCAAAGAACCTGACACAATACAACATATTCTCTTGCACTGTCCACTTTTCACACAGCTTCGATGTAGCTTAATTAGCTCTCTTCCTCAATTTACTACTGCAATGACTACTCGAAACATAGGCCATTTATTGGATGACAAAAGCTTCGAAGATACCACTCAAGTAGCCGAGTTCCTGGCCAAGGTCCTAAAGGAGGGAGAAAGAAGGAGGGGAACCCTCATTTAATTGTTTATTATAAAATTTACTGATGAACTGTGTATTCATTCTTTTTTAGATCCATATTTAGCTGCTTTACCTGTTTGTTTTGTTACTGTAAATGCCAATAAAGGTTCTGTTTTCTGAAATAATTTCCCCACAAACCACTCAGAAGCACAATTCAAATCAGAAATGTTACTTTGGCTAAGATGTGAACTGCAACTGTGTCCAGTTTGCTTTGACACATATCTGGGGAGTGGAGGGGAATTCTTAATGTGGAAAGCCCCATTTTTTTCCTAAGCACTGTAGTCCAAGAATGGATGCTCTTTTTTAATACTTTTTTATTTTGAATATATATAGGATACAAAAAGGGAAAAAGGGGAGGGGGCAGGGGCGATCTGTCGGCAATAGACGTATAGTTTTATCGGTCTAATAAATTCAAAAAAAAATTTAGAGAAATACTACAACGAGTAAACATTTACTATAATAGACATTCACTGCAATAGACATGTATTGTTCAGATACGCTTTCATATGATTAATTCTAAAACTATTTTTTGTGTGTGTATGTTAGTTTTCTTATACTATGTTATGTTTATCTATGGATTTATTGATATATAATTATAAAATGGCTGCCATTTTTCATTAAACTGTTCCAGGGATTCGTTAGAGGATTTTGCCCGCCTGATGCGACTTCTGTCGCGGCAACCCAACTGCTCCCGTGGAAGCCCCCCCCCCAGGCTTGGGGAGAGCAGCCTAAAGAGGAGGATCTGCTCCATATACCCCCCCCCCCCGCACACATACGGGGGTCTGACTGCCAGCAAAAATGCCACAGGGGCGTTTGGTGAAGAAGGAAGCAGCTGGGGGTGAGTCGGCTGAGACCATGGCAGCCCTCTGTCCAAACTTTCCTCCCCCCCCCACTTCGATCTGCTGAATACTTTACAAAACTCAGTCAAACTAACCTTACAGTTGAATATATCAATAAAACCTACCTTTAAAGAATAGACCAATTAAATCAAACCGAAGAGACAAGGGGCAGTGTGTGAGCGAAGAGCAAGCAAGGAAAATAACTACAGAGAGAGAAACGGGGGGTGGGATCGGCTTTCCAATGGCATGGCCTTGAGATCCCTCGCAGCTCGAGTGGCGGGAGCCCGACTGTGGTGCCGCAGCATCCCAGAGTGCTATCCCCAGGATCGTTGAGTGACCCCCCCCTGCCCGGTGGCCTGTCTGGGAGAGGACGGACCGCCAGGCTCGGCGCGGCTTGCAGGAGACAACGGTGAGACTATACTCTTGAAGTATAGTCATGCATAGTCTTGGACACTAGAGAGGGGATTCCTTTTCTGAATGACTACTGGGGGTTGACTACAACCACCAATATAGATCTGAAGTTGCTAGGGCTATATTTTTGTCAAAAACAAAAACTAATTTTGCCCCAGTCCTTGTTTACCAGCCCACTTCCATGGTTTTGTATTGCTGTTGATCCTGCCCAAAAGAAACCATAGTGGTTTGTAAAGAGAGGGGAGGATGGACAAGAGGGAGAATATAGTGTGGCATCACAGTTGACACCAATGACCTGGCACACCAAAATATGTAACCTTCTAGATACATCACTATGCCCTTCCAGAATCACCTCATCTTACATTTTGATATTTGTTTCTCTTATCCGTTGTACATGACTCACCCATTTATGAAAGTCTGTGCCCTGTTCGAACCAACAACACAGATAATTCAGCTGTGGCAATCTCTGTGATGCTGAGAGTTCAGTCATTCAGAGGTTATCTGATCATGGAAGTGCTGTGGTTAGATTATGCAGACGAGAATGGCACCCTATATATTTTGATGCTTTAAAAACACTATTGGACAAAAATAAACTATCCACAAGGTCCAATCAAATCACAGAAAGCATTGGGAAATATGCCTCCCATGCCAACCTTGATCTGAGGCTTCGCTCTCCACAGTTCCTCAGCTAAATGGTAGCAGAACTGAACACTGAAACGAGCTGGGTCTTGCTGTAAAACTGCTGCAAAGTAATTGTTCAAATTGCAACAAAGCATAATGATGTGGGGTGCATTTGAGTGTATAATGAAGAACTTAAGTTCCAGGCTAGATCAGACCAGTGTGGATCTAATCTAGTATTCTGTTTCACACAGTGGCCAACCAGTTGCCTGGGCCAAGAAACAAAGCACAAAGGCCAAGGCTTCCTGATGATGTCTGCGAGCCCTGGTCTTCAGAGATTTGCTGCCTCTGGATGTGGAGGTTCCTTTTAGTCATCACGGCTAGTAGGCATCATTGACCTATCCACTATGAATCTATTTAAGAGTCTTTTAAAGCCATAAGCGCTGCAGGTCATTAAGACATTCCACCATATAATTACTGAATGAGTTAAGAAGTACTTCCTTTTGCCTGTCCTGAATAATTGCCATCAACTTCATTGTGTGGCCCCAAGTCATGGTATTATAACAGAGGGGGAAAACGTTCTTTGTATCCATTCTCCACCAAAAGCATCATTTTAGCAATTTCTAGCAAAACCCCTACTAGTCATCTTTTCCCAGAAATGAAAAGTCACAAATGCTTTAGGTTTTGCTCACATGAAAGGTGCTCCAACCCCTTAATTATCTTGGTTGCCCTCTTTGACACTTCTTTCTCCCAGCTCTGCAAGATCCATTTTGAGAGACAGCAACCAAAATTGTAGACGTCATTCCAAACAAGGATACCCCATAGATCTATACTAGGGCAATACAATGTTTTATTTTCCTTCCCTTTCCTAATGATCCCCAGTATGGAATTTGCCTTTTTCCTGCTGCATACTGAGTAGACATTTTCACTTGGCCATCCACTACATCCCCAAGGACTCCTCCCCTCTCAGTCTCTGTCAGGTCTGACACCATCACCTCATATACAGGTTGAGCATCCCTTATCTGAAATACTTGTGTGTGGTTGCCATAAATTGGTTGCAATGTTACAGTACATATATATTATCATGTACCTATAACTTCGGCAAGTCCATCCATGTGCCATGGTTCAATTTATAACTCCCACTCCCCATTACATGCACTGTCAATTCTACCCCAGGCACCAGATCCTGAGGGCCAAAGAAACAATGGGATTCCCCAATGGAACAGCTTTCCAGCAAAATGTTGCAGTAGAGCGGCTGGATCCTTTATGGATGGGATTTATTATTGCCTGTTGAAGCCTCCTAAGGTTCCTCCACAAAAGCCATTACTGAGGATAAGATAACCCTTGAGAGTGAAATGGGATGTGGCAGTGTGTGTATGTGTGTGTGCCCATCCATTGTATGTATGTGTGCCCATCCATTCAGCCAGAAAGGAGAATCTGCAGAATTATTGTGCATAACTAGTGCTCAATTTCTGTTAGAATAAAATCTGGGCAGGAGGGAACAAAATTGTGTTCCTCCTTGCCAGGGCAAAAGAAACCATATTCCACAAGGCAGCAGTTCAAGCTGAAGGTCAAATCTGCTATTCATTTGGCTCTTATAAAAAAGGACCCCTGTTCAGAAGTCAGACAATGTGAATCTGAAAGTTTGATTTTACAGTTCATTTGCCTCTTCTCCCGGTACTGTTATATGCTCGCATTACTTATGTTAGGCTCGAGAGCAAAGCCATTACACCAAATATGCAAAATCTCAAGATGAATATTTTGAATAAAGAGAATGAGGCGCTATTATATGGAGCAAGATCATTGCAATGCAACTCTGAGAGCACACTAGAGGTGCTCTGGGTGAGCACAAAGTAAAATAAATAACAATAACTTGTAAGCCTCCTAGTTTTGCTTGCCTGAAGTGTAGCACATTGTTCTCTCTGGACAGGCAACAGTCACAAATCATTCGCAGGAATGGAAATTCTTTAGAAAGGGTAATGCTATAAAGTGTATGACCCACTTCCCGAACTCACTTTAATGATACTGAAATGAGAAAAAAGTGTATATTTTTAATCTTCCAGGTTTATGGGCTGGGCAGCAGGAGGTTATCAATTGTTTAACATTTTGATTTAGACACACCTCAGCGGTTTGGTTGGAGATTATTTCAAAGTGAAAAGTATTAACTTACAGGCTGCCAGTACAGCTCCATCATAGTTAGAGTAATATGTCACTGGAGCATTTTAGCATTAATGCTGCAGTAGACATAGTCAATCTTACCTTTGGATTCCAGGGAAAGGAATTATAGCGCAAAGAGCCAGCTACAGGAGATGTAACTTTTAAAGCTTGTCAGTGGGGGGAAAAATAGACATGACGTCTGTCTAGGCATACTGGAAATGTGCTGGAAATGTCAAAATTAAGAACACAAAGCATTGTAAGCTACATGTATAGGATCAATGTGATGAGACATACACACAAAAGAAGCAAAATGATTTTTTTTCTCTTTTTCAAAATTGCTGGCAACCAGCTGCACACAGAACAATTTAAAGGGAGTTGGAGGCTGCACTGGAACAATTCGGAACTATTGTAGACTTTCACATCAAAGCAACAGCCTGGATTAATGCTAATTTTTACATTAGAGAAGTGTCATGCCTGCCAGGTTAAAGACTAAATGGCCTATTTTTAAATATATATAACCAGTCTCTCAGTGGCACTATAAAATCCGTGATTTGCTATGCCTTTTTAAGGAAACTACAATCACATACTTGTTCCTACAAGGAGGAAATGTAGTCGAATACATTGCAAAACTGGAAATATATGTTAGACACAAACTTCATGTATATTTTGAGGACAAGAGAGACAATGGTGTCTTCAATTAGCAATTTGTTCTTACACAGTTTTATGACTCCTTCCCACTCTGTGTACTTTCAATTCTAGCTCTTTTATGAGCCAAGCATGTTTCAGAAACAATGATACCACCAACAAATGAGCCACTGGTCCCAAGCAAAATATGAAAAGGAGAAAGCTGATGTCAGCATTCTCAGGGGCCACTCTATACTCCAGGCTCCAGGCTCTGGCCTAATGAGCTGAAGTAGGTGTGTAAGTTCTACTTAGGTTGCCAGGTCTCTCTTTGCCACCAGCAGGAGGTTTTTGGGGTGGAGCCTGAGGAGGGCGGGGTTTGTGGAGGAGAAGGACTTCAATGCCATTAAGTTCAATTGTCAAAGCGGCCATTTTGTCAGGTGAACTGATCTCTGTCAGCTGGAGATCAGTCGTAATAGCAGGAGATCTCCACCTAATACCTGGCAACCCTAGTAGAACTTAGGGTTGCCAACCTCCAGGTGGAAGTTGGAAATCTCCTGCTATTACAACTGATCTCCAGGTGACAGAGATCACTTCACCAGGACAAAATGGCCGCTTTGGAAGGTGGACTCTATGGCATTTTACCCCCTTGAAGTCCCTCTCTTCCCCAAAGCCCACCTTGTCAGGCTCCACCCTCAAAATCTACAGGTATTTCCTAACCCAGAGCTGGAAGCTCTAAGCTCTACAAAAGTGGCTATGCTTCATACTAAATGTGGAACCACCACCTTGCAGTTACAGAGCAGTGACAGCAAAGGCAGGATATTAGATACAAGAGACAGAATACTGCATTCGTATTCTATTTTCTGTATTTCACTGTGCAAAACTGTGGGTGTATTTCTACATCATCTTAAAATGTGTAGAGCCACCAAGGAAAAACATATCCCATTAATTCTTTGAGTAGGCTTTCTTGGTTTTATTTATTTAAATTGTTTTTTTTTCTTTTTTGCCTCTCTTTAACATTATTTTTTCTGGGTGATTTACTGTTTTACTTTTTTGGGAATCTGTGTTCTTATAAAGCCATATTGTAGATCTTTATATGGCAGAGTAAAATTGTTAAAAAAAAATAAGTAAAATCACTTGGGGTGCTGTCTTCTGCCAGTGGGCTTCTCATTGGACTTCCATTTCTAAAGTATGCGTGTAAAGGGTCATCAAGTCACAACCGTCTTATCGCAACTCAGTAGGGTTTTCAAGGCAAGAGACTAACAAGGGTGGTTTGCCATTGCCTTCCTCTGCAGAGGGACCCTGGTATTCCTTGGTGGTCTTCAAGTCACAATGATGGCAGGATAGGGTTGCCAGGTCCCTCTTCTCCACCAGCAGGAGGTTTTGGGGGCGGAGCCTAAGGGTGGTGGGGTTTGGAGAGGGGAGGGACTTCAATGCCACAGAGTTCAATTGCCAAAGTGGCCATTTTCTCCAGGTGAACTGATCTATATCGGCTGGAGCTCAGTTGTAATAACAGGAGATCTCCAGCCACCACCTGGAGGTTGGCAATCCTAGCCAGGACCAACCCTGCTTAGCTTCTGAGATCTGATGAGATCAGGCAAGAAACAAATATAGGCAATCTGATTGATGAATTCTCTTACTTCTGTTATTTTGAACTCAACATTCCAATTCTACTTCCCTCAAAAACAGCATAATTGCCCCCCAAAAAAGAAAAGAACAAATGGCCTCTTTGACATGTACAATTTAGTGAAAAAAAGAATACATATTGTACACTTCTACTTTTATCGGAAATTGCTGTTTAGATTATGCCATTTAGATTGTCTGGGGATGGATGGGGAGAGAATTAGGATGGAAGTGCAGGAAGTCAACTCGACCATATGGAATTCCTTTCTCTTTACCCTGAGGCATATTGTTTCCCTCTGTGACAAACAGGAAACCAATGTGTTGGCGCTTTATAGCCTAGAAGCAGCACCTGGAAGCAGGGCATGACATATCAAATTGGGAATGAATTAGTGGCTCATGAAGCATCCCTTTCAGTCATCAGAAGCTTAAAATAACATTGCTCAGAAGGGGAGCAATTTACTAAGCTAGCACCAGTTGCACGAGCTTCATTCATTCCAATTGTGCTGGCATGGAATTCGATTACAGTGAATGGCGATTATGCAGCAGAAGCGTCGGCTGGATCACATCCAAACTGTTACTGCTTATTGCATTACTATTATGAGTCATGAGAGAGGGACTCCAAATGATTTAGTGCAATGGGACATTTAAGAGATGTTTAAACAAAACCTCAAACCATAAACACTTTGCCTTAAGGAATGGAAGGAGGGCCTGTGAGCCCTCAGACTCAACAAAGTAGGTGCAACTTGTCCACCTCCATCCCTTGATCCTCTTTTCTTCCTCCACTCTCCCTCTAACAATTGCAACCTCTTTTCAGTGGAGTCACCTTCCAGAATAATTTGACCTGATATAGAGCAGGTCTCTTCGATTCCCGGGGTTCCTAACATGGTGCCTGTGGGTGCCATGGTGCCCGTAGACCCCTTTCCTGATGCCTGCCAGGTACTTTTAGAAAGCATGAAGGACTAGGTGGGGCATCTGCCCAGCAGGGCTTCTGATTGGCTATAAAGATTAAACGACATCTTGTTAAACATCGGATTCATTTCAACATAGGATTTATCTGGTGCAATGCCCATTAATTTGCTTTGCCCCGTAAAATACAATGGAATTCAGACCACTAGGCTGCAAATCTGATGAGTGATTTGTGCATTTCAGTCCTTATTGTAGTTGGAATCATATATTTTACAGAATGGTTCTAGCATTTAACAGATATTCATGGTCAGAAAATTAAAAGGTAATATTTCCCATTTCCCTTCTATAATTTCCATGATAAGCCTTTTTTACTTTAGAAAACATTAGCTGCCTTGTAAATTATCCATTACCACATTCAACACTGAAATATTTGTTATATTGTCACATGCATTAATGAACTAACTAATTAGGTCATTTGCTATGATTCCAATGTATTTTCTAATAAACTTCTTGAGGAAGCTAATTACACTGGATGACAGATGAATTAAATAGTGATAGTGACCAAGACGACCATTTATGTTTCCAGTTAATCCCTGTGTGGTTATTTCTTTCCTTGATAACAAAGAAAACCTCTCTCTTTTTTCTTCTCCATTGCTTGCCAGCTAAATTTAGTTTCTCATATTCTGCAATACATGAGCATAGCTGTCAGGGATGGAAAAGTGCAAATATATCTTGCATTGCACTGTCACAGGAAATTGGGGTGTGCTAATATCAAGATCTGCAGAAGGACATTTTTCTTAGATGATGGGGCTAATTAGCAATGGGGGAGAAAGGGTTTGCCGGCCAGGCTTCTCAATCGGAATGAAATAATTTTGGCATCACTGCTGAAAATGGGTTTCTAACTTGTTTTCAGAACAGTGCTATCTCTCTCCCCATCCGTCATCAGCGTTAACAGCCCTATGAATGAGATCTGGCTATTTTGGAGCAAAGGGTGATTTGTCCTCATCAAGTGGAAAACAGACATCCAGTTTCGTCTTGCTCACTCTAAAAAAAGGGTACAAGAATACCCTGTATTAATCAAAATTTCTTATGTGGCTTTACAAGGCAGGGATTACATTGGAAGCATCTCCTCTAGTGGTCCTGGGGATGGCGGTGTGGTGGCCAGGTAGGGTTGCCAACCTCCACATAGATCTCCAGCTACTACAACTGATCTCCAGCCAATAGAGATCTGTTCCTCTGGGGAAAATGACCGCTTTGGCAATTGGACTCTATGGTATTGAAGTCCCTCCCCTCCCCAACTCCCACCCTCCTCAGGCTCTGTCCCCAAAACCTCCTGCCAGTGGTGAAGAGGGACCCGGCAACCCTACTGCCAGGCCTTAGTGGCTGATTAGTATGTGTGAGTGCTATGCAGTAACTCTGAAACCACATATGTGTCTCCATGAACTGCTTCTTCAGAAGGCTATAACACACACATACACCCAAATGCAAAGCTTGTCCTCATGCTTGCCCTGTTATCCCTTCATTCCCGATGTCCCTCAATCTTTCTTCCTTTCATTGCCACTTTGGTTTGGGAAATACCTGGAGATTTGGGGGGTGGAGCCTGATGAGGGTGCGGTTTGGGGAGGGACTTCAATGGGGCATAATGTCATAGAGTCCACCTTCCAAAGCAGGCATTTTCTTTAGGCAAACTGTTCTCTATCGCCTGGAGATCAGTTGTAATCCCTGCTGATCTCCAGCCACCACCTGGAGCCTGGCAACCCTAGACATTCTGGTTACCGGGACTTTTCCTGGTGGACCAATGGCCTTCACCCATATCTGGGATGGGTCAGCTCAGTGGCAGAAGGGTGGTGTCCAGCCCACTATGGTGAAGCTTGGGTAGGATGTGCCTAGCAAGGCTCGAGGTGGCCACACACTGCCCATTTGGGCTGACCAGTTTCAGGGAGGCTGTGCCCAGCCTACTGGGTGGAGAGAATTAACAGCGTGGCCATGGCAGTGCCATGGCATCTCCAAAGAGGTTTTGCCACTGCAGCAGGGGAAAAAAGGCCATTTTAAATTAGGAAAATTGAAAACAGCAATGCTATGCCAACAAAAAGGTGGTGCAGCACCACCATTGCTTAAGGGGGCGTTCCTGGGCTGAAAGGGTTAGGAGGCTGCCTAATGGAAGCTCCACCCTGGAACACCCCAGGGATGCCTCCTGGGATGCTGGTGTGAGGACTTGCACTGGGAGGACACCAGTGGGAGGCCAAGCTGCTGTCCATGGGCCATGCTGCCGCCACAGTCCAAGGGGCTAGAATAAGTACCCCTACACTGGCATCAGTGCCAGTTTATATGGTGCAAGTGCCATGGACGCTGGCATAGGGGTCATGCCGCCTCCTAAGCCCATTTGGCCCACAACCTCAGGAATGGGCTGGAAGTCAGCACAGAAGAAAATACTTCAAAGGTTGAAAGTCAGTTTTACCTCAATGCTAAAAAAACCAAGAGGACACATCTTTTTAAAAAGTTTTCAATCTAAAGTAAGTTATAGGTGAACCATCACTGTGAAGGTTTTGCCACTTTGGTTCCGACCACTGCACGTCCCACAAGCATTTCCCCATTAATTTGTTGTTTTGTTTTTTGACCCTGTCACTTTGGCTTAAGAATACTTACATGGCAGGTTGGTGGTCCGCTAGAATCAAGGCAATATCTTTATTAGACCAACTGAAATGGCACAAAGTAGTGGGTCAACTTTCTAAATCATCAAGACATTTCTTCAGGCTCTGAAAAAGGGAAAAGAATAAAGATGATGTGGACAAGACAGAAAACAAACTGCATATTATAATATTCTTAAAACAAAGCAGAATATATATTATACAGAATGTATTAGGCTATGCCAGTGGTCCCCATCGTGGTGCCTGCTGATGAAAATCCGAGCAGTCTCTTGCTTCTCTCCCAAAATATTTTATCCTAAAAGCAAAGTGCCATACTGTCTTTCGTCCACTTCACTTGAGTAAGATGTGTTTCAAAATACTTAAAATACTGCTGAACCTCCCCCCCCCCACACACACACACTTATGACAGCCGTTTCGTTTTCAGGCCACTAACTATTGTTCTCAAAATTCCTGGCCACTGTTATGGATGATTCCAATGTCTTAGGAGGAGAACAGCCCACGTTCTACATAACTGTTTAGGAGGAACTACAAAACTACCTGAAGATGAGATGAGTAAAGCACAACCATCCAGAATGGGTGAAGGGAGGATCAGATGACAAATGTGACTATCATAACGCCCTGTCAACTTTCAACCCAGGGGCTATCACTGGAAAAATCTCCTCTGATCTGACACCGAGTCCCCTCTGCACTCCTCCAGTTTCCATTGCATTCTGCACTATTACAGTGGCCGTGTGCCATAAACCTCATCATTAGGAAAGAGCTTATTAATCCATTCTTTCTTGTCAGAGTTTAAATGAACACTCTACTTTCTGCCTTGGCCAAACAGCAACTTCCTGTTCCTCAGGAATTCCATAACATATATGTCGGAAAGGAGGAAGTTTTTGCCCTTCTTCTTCCATGTAGAGGGACGTCTGAAGTCATGTAAGTGTTTTAGGTAGCAAGCAAGGTTTGCTTTCAGGAGTCTGTCGTTTCTCTTAAAAGTCCCCATTAGCTTTTCACTGTGTGTGCATATAATACCCACCTTTTTTTTTACAATCTGTATTTTGGTTCTGATAGACTTTCTGTGTTATTTTCTCTTTTCCTGGATGCTTTTAGCTCATTCTACCAGAAGGGAAGAAAGGAGGGAAATAGGATCTTTGCCATATTTCACACATGCAGGTTAGATTCAAGATGAGAATTATTGGCTGGCCAAGAGCAGCCTTCTACTATAACAAAATGACTAGGTAGGGCCAGTATGTATTGAAAGGGTCTTTCTGGGGTCTCATACATGCACGGGGATCTAGAGAAATAGGAAACCCAGAGATTCAACAAGGTTGGGAAACTCTGGGCTAGGACACGCAAGATGGGTTGCCAGCTCTGGGTTGGGAAATACCTGGATATTTTGGTGGCAGGGGCTGAGGAGGGGGGTTTGGAGAGGGGAGGGACTTCAGTGCTATAGAGTCCAATTGGCAAAGAGGCTACTTTCTCCAGGTGAACTGATCTCTATCACCTGGAGATCAGTTGTAATAGCGGGAGATCTCCAGCCACCACCTGGAGGTTGGCAACCCTAATGATGTACCAAGGCATACTGGGAAAAGGGCACAATGGCTGCTTTTCCTTTATATAAATGCTGTTAGGAATGTACACTATGTTTTGGAAGGCTAGTGATTAGGGTGTGCAAAAACCAAATTTGGTATATTTCAGGTTCGGGTTTATTGGACCTGAATTTTTTCGGTAAGCTTGGAATAAGCTGAATACTCATACCGGTAAATGGGTTTTAAGCTTTATTACCAGGTTTACCCAAAAAAATTAGGGTCCATTATAGTCTATGGAATTTATTTTCTAAGCTCCGGGGGTGCAGCATTTTTCGAGGTAGAGTCAACAAATTTGCAGCATAGCTACAAAGGAGTCTCTTTAGATGGACACCAAAGTTTGGTGGCAGGGGGATCAAATTTTATGAGCCCTCAAAGGGGTCACCCCCATCCTCCAAGCATTTTTGAGAGGCTAGAGCCAAGCTGTTAATTGGTTTTCAGTTTCAGTAGGTTAGCATTGCCAAGGACAGGTGGAAAGAGCCAATTGGCAGCTTGGTGCCTCAAAGTCTAGGCGCTCCATTCATATCTGGGTCACATAGCATAATGTCCATGAAGATTAGCTTCCACACTGAGAAAAATGGCTTAAATGCAAGAAAACTAAGTCAAAGAAAACATTTCTTTTGGTGGCTAATGTCATCCTGTGAGCTGTCCTTTATTATAGTCATTAAAATTCTTATTTCAAGAGATGGTCAAGATGTGGGGAAACGAAGCCACTATTCAGGGTGACTTTCAGTTTGAGAACAGGTTTTCATGGGGGGGTGATATTGGATCCAGCTGAAGTCACTACCGAGGAGGCTTTCTGAAGGAGAGTGCTCATCCATGCAAGTGAGGAGTCTTCTTCAGAAGCCGGATCAGCAGCTGTTGAAGCTGGTGCTTTTAGTTGGAGGGTATATCCCACCAGACAGGACTGGGTGGGCCCCATCTTTTAAATGACCCTTCTGCTATCCAGATTACTCAACTGAAGGGTGATGGATAGTTTGGTCTGACCAAGTTGGCTCCGATTACACAACCCCTACCTCAAAAGAGCCCCAACTATGGGTCCTAACAAAACCAGTCAAAGATTGAAAAATGGGAGAAGGCACAGAGCCTTGCCTCTCAGCAAAGGCAAATATTTGGAATCCGAAAAGCTGAATATCTATTTGGCTTTTTGGGAATTGCCTATTAGACTTTGGGCAGATTCCCAGGTTTGGGTATTTGGCAGAAACTAAACCCTAATATGGCCGAAATGGCTAAATTCATTTTTATTTTAGGTTCAGGCTTACCAATACGCACAGCTCTACTTGTGATATAAACACTATAGACACTATTCTGGCCTTTCAG
The DNA here is from genome assembly GCF_029931775.1 of Euleptes europaea. Classification (NCBI taxonomy): domain Eukaryota; kingdom Metazoa; phylum Chordata; class Lepidosauria; order Squamata; family Sphaerodactylidae; genus Euleptes; species Euleptes europaea. Next base: position 60,695,550 of record NC_079319.1, read on the forward strand.
AAGACCAGAACAACAGCACATGAATATTCAATATGAATACTAAAGATACTATAACTCTGGTCTCCCCCTGCCATTCCAAAGCATTATATCCAACTTTTAGAAACAGATGTCCGCACTCCACACATGAGGAGTTAAAGACAAGTATTATTATCTCTACATTTTATTCTGTGGAGGGGCTTATACTGTGGCTAACACCACTATATCTGTCTTAACCTGGTCTGCTATGTTTCAGTTTTTATGCTGTAATGACAAGAACAAGTTTGGGGTTTTTGTGTGTGCTTTTTTTAAAAAATGAAAGGCTCCACATGTGGGGAGTTAAATAAAAACATTATTATTATTCCTAAATTTTATTCCATATAGAGGATTATACTCTGGCAGTAATCTTGCACACATTTGAGAATAAACCCTGTTGAATTCAGTGGAATTTATTGTCGAAGGCTTTCACGGTCAGAGTTCATTGGTTCTTGTAGGTTATCCGGGCTCTGTAACCGTGGTCTTGGTATTTTCTTTCCTGACGTTTCGCCAGCAGCTGTGGCCGGCATCTTCAGAGGAGTAACGCTGAAGGACAGTGTCTCTCAGTGTCAAGTGTGTAGGAAGAGTAATATATAGTCAGAAAGGATTTATAGTCAGTGGGATTTCTTTTAAATAAAGTTTCATAGGTTAAGGCTGTGCAAGTGCATTTCAGAATGACCTTAAAAACACTGTCCTTACAAACATCATTCCCCACCTTTCTAACAGATAATTGAATTTAGATTTGTAAACCTTATTCACACAGTTTTGCAGAACATATCCTTGCTATACGTTAAAGGAAGAGGTAGATGAAAAGCATTTTGTACTTGTAAAAGAAGGCTACATTTATAGAATTATATGAAAAAGGAAGGTTGGCACAGATACTTTCTGTGCTTTGAGAAAACCACTGTACATTAAACCAAGTACATTATGCCAAGGATGTGGGATATGAACAAGCCATCTGCGCTCTATAAGGGAAGAGAGCTAAATAGGACCATTTTGTTGAAGCTATTACAATGGTTGCAGATGCATTCTGGGAAAATGCTAACAATGACTGTATACATTATTTTCAGGGTCTGGCCCCAGGCCTGCTCCATATTTTGGGATCCAGCTGCATGTGAGCTCATATAAATGTAAATCCCTTGTCAAGAAAAAGCAACTAACTGCATTTCATATTCCATCCATGGTGCAATTATGCCTCGTCCTGTTGGTATATGTCACCTTGCATTAGGGAGAAACAGGAGCAATGCCACTGAATGGATGTTGCTGACTGACAGTCAAGATGGTTGGTTATCAGCTCATTCCGTGGATTAAAAACACCAGCACACAGGCACATAAGTACCCTATTAAAAAGTTGTAAAAAGCCAATTTTAAGAGCTACTCGTCAAATAACAAAAAGTAGGGCATTTAATGATATTGTGCATTTGTTTCAGATTATTCACTTGTTTTATGTAGTTACTAGCAGTTTCATTTTCATATTCATAGCAGAAATCCAAGTCATAATCTGGAAAGTTCCTCATTTATTTCCACCATTTACCACCCAAGCCCATTACAAACTTTGATTATACTCACACCAATCATCAAGAACTGCTGAAACAATAGCATTAGGAATTACATTGACTCAAATATCAAACACTTGATGCAATTTCATGGTTAATTCCAAATGCATTATGGAACATAAATAGTTGCAGTTAAACGGGTTTATGTAAGATTTTTTGCCTGAATGGGTTCATTCTGACTAATGCATAATCATTTATGAATATTCATGATCAACATTTTAACATGATTAAACACTGCTGATTGTCAAAAACAGGAATCAGTAACAGAAAACTCATAAAGAAAAAGAAAGCAGTGAAATTCCTTTCTAAAATTGTCCTGCTAGAGCATCTTTTACAAAAATAACTGCATCATTTAAAAAATGTGCCAAAGTTATGTTAGGATCATATACCATATCGGCTTCAATGCACCGAAGAATAGTGATCCTAATGCTAAGGAAGTGGTATATGACTATTTATATTTTCATGTAGACAGGACAGCTTGTTATTTGCAATTATGTTAGTACAATTTCTGAATACAGACTTCATTAGGACCGTTGTGCAAATGAGATATTTTTAGTTACAGGCGGTTGCTTCAGTACAGCCAGAATAATCCCATTGGTACATGGAAACCGAGTATACCTGCTTGGGTCTTTTCTACCAGGGGAGTAATATTAGTTTTCTCTCTCTGTGTGTGATCTCATAGCATTCTTCATATCATACTACTCTTGTGGAGTTTCTGCCTTCTGCAGAAAAATGCGCAATATGACCTCTCTAGAATTGCAACACAGATGAAGAACTATGTGTATGAATATTGCCAATGTTTTTTAAAGCCTCCTCCCTCTTGTTTTTTTTTTAATTAAACAATCTAGCATGTAAGAGCAAGGAGCTCTACACATACCTCAGCTGACCCTATGACTATCCCTATTTTCTTGTAGCTGTAGTAAGTCATTGTTGTATACCTTTGTGTCCTTTTTTTCATTTAAAGAGTTTGGGAATGCCTTTGTAAAAATATTGCTAGGCTCTGCACGTTGCTGGGCTCTGCACATGGGGAGGAGCCATAGCTCAGTGGTGGAGCCTCTGCTTGGCATGCAGAAGGATCCAGGTTCAATCCCCAGCATCTTCAGTTAAAGGGACTAGGCAAGTTAGGGGATGGGAAAGACCTCCGCCTGAAATCCTGGAGAGCTGCTGCCGGTCTGAGTAGACAATATTGACTTTGATGGACCAAGGGTCTGATTCAGTAGAAGGCAGCTTCATGTGTTCATGACCAATGTGATTTCCATTGCTAAGCGTTCACCCCCTTCCTCTCAGTCTTTTAAAGTCAAATGACATAGAGGAGGGGTTAGATGCATATTCACCATAGTGCACATGCATGCAAATTCATGCTCATAACTTTTGCATCAGATATATGTTGCTTTTTGAATGTTGATGGTCAACAAGACTACTTTTGTACATATGTGTATAGTTGCAATAGAATTGGTTGATTTCTAATAATATTCGCTCCTGTACTGATTTTCTTATCCCCCTGATATTTGTACAGAGGTGTCTTTTTTCCTCTCCAACTGCCAGGTGGTAGCAGGAGATCTCCTGCTAATTCAACTGATCTCAAGCCGATAGAGATCAAATAACCTGAAAAATGGTCCCTTTGGCAATTGAACTCTATGGCATTGAAGTCCTCCCCTCCCCAATCCCCTCCCTTCTCAGGCTCCGCCTCAAAAATCTCCTGCCGGTGGCGAAGAGGGACCTGGCAACCCTAACTGGTGGACTTAGCAACCCTATATACCAGGGATATGGGCCTAGGTACCCCAGGTAGCCAATTCTGGCAGTTTCCACAGATATAATCTGTATTTGGTGTCTGGCCTCTGGAAACAGACAACAGTCCATTATTATGAATAATCCTGTTTTCTTTGCCTTTGTTTTTTTGAAAATAAACTTTGTTGCAATTATGTCTAGATAATGTGAGTGTGAGGAAACAAACATGTCACAAGATTTAGTGCACCAGCATGGAGATATTTTTTTTTTTCCACCAGCAGTTTCTATAAAATATATGTACTGCTTTTTGAAAACTATAAAAAAGACAGAGCCGTATACTGTCAAGTTTTGTTAATCTCCCCTCCCCCTAAAACAAACACACACACCCATCCTTGTAAGTATTGGAGGTGACTGGAACTTAATTGTACTGTTAATTCAGATAGCAAAAAACATCCATATGGTTATGTTGTTCTTGTCTAATCCTGCCACTTGTTTAATTGTCTTTAGAGATCTAATTGAGAATGTAGAGATATTTTCCCCGAAATGTGTTTAGAGCATCTACTGACTGCTGACCTATTATTATGTTAATTTTTTTCCTTTTCATGGCCTTTGATGAAAAATATTAGCATGATAATTGTAGTGTGTGTCAGAGAGCACATCTTTAATCTGGACTACCCTGTTCTCTGGAGAGAGAGGAATGATTACATTATTTACAGGAAGCTATTCACCATTATCGATACCCAGAGGCCAATGAAAGTAGAACTTAATGTTTTCCTTGGAAATATGGTTGAAGTGATACAAGGCTACTACATGAAGTAGCTTGCCGAGAGTTATACTATAGGAATGTACTGAGTGATGCACAGACATTTACTTATTCAGATTTATCTTTGCAGGTGCAAACACCAAGGAATGTCCGCTATCTAGCTAGCTAGCTATTTCCATTTGTTACCGCTCTCTTCCAGCTAAATCCAGGAAGTTTTCTGAGCTTGAGTTTTCTGGCTTACTGGACTCCCATGGTTGTTGTTGTGAGAATAAAATGGAGCAGAAATAACAATTTGCTTTTGGGTTCCCCCTGGAAAGAAAAGTGGATTATAAATATCTAAATAATTAAATTAGAGGCCATTTAAAATATTGAAGCAAAAATCTTTCTTCCCTAGTCTTAATAAGGCCCAACCTATCACATCATATAATTGAGCCGCTCCTTGTGTGTAGCATGGTACAGCACAGTGAAGGGTCTTGCTCTGTATTGTTCCACGCTACACACACGGAAGGGCCCAACGAATAGTACCCATCCCCTCATGGGCAGCTCCCTGCTGAAAGCCAGCAAGTAGAGAGGAGGCCCTGTAGGTGTTTAAGCATCCCCGTTAATTTCACTGAAGTTAATAATTGCTCCCAGCACCACCAACCCCAAAATAAGGAGAGAAGACAACCAAAGCTTGAGTTTAATTAGTTCATCGTTCCCCAATGTGGTGTCTGTGGGTGTCATGTAGGGTTGCCATGTCCCTCTTCTCAACCAGCGGAAGATTTTTGGGGCAGAGCCTGAGGAGGGCAGAGTTTGGGGAGGGGAGGGACTTCAATGCCATAGAGTTCAATTGCCAAAGCAGCCATTTTTCTCCAGGTGAACTAATCTCTATCGTCTGGAGATCAGTTGAATTAGCAGGAGATCTCCTGCTACTACCTGGCAGTTGGCAACCCTAGTGTCATGGCACCCGCAGACACCTTCCCTGGTGCCCACCAAGTGTTTTCAGAAAGTGGGCAGGGCCAGTGAGGGTTTTCCCCAGCAGAGCCTGTGGTTGGCTGTGCAGTTTTTTTTAAATATTGCTTTGGCAGTAGCTGCCACCACAGCACAATAATCTTCACTGTGTGACTGAAGGTATGCTATATGAAAGAAAATATTTTAAAACAATATATTTATTTTAAAATGCATCCTATAAAACAGAGCTTCTGCCTGAAATGTTGAAGAGTATCTATTAGAGTTATGAATAACCTCACTCCCTATCATTTTGTGGTTGGCTCTGCCTCATGTGGCAGCCATTTTCTGTTTGTCATAGAGTTGCCAGGTCCTTCTTTGTCACGGTAGGAGGTTTTTGGGGGCAGATCCTGAAGAGGGCGGGGTTTGGGAGCAGAGGGACTTCAATGCCATAGAGTCCAATTGCCAAAGTGGCCATTTCTTCCAGGTGAACTGACCTCTATTGACTGGAGATCAGTTTTAATAGCAGGAGATCTCCAGCTAGTACCTGGAAGTTGGCAACCCTAAGTTGTCACCACCACCTTCTCAGAGCTCCAAAGGTGCCTGCAGATTCATAAAGGTTGGGGACCCTTGAATTAGGTTATTTAAGTGGCTAATCGACCTCAAAAAGACTTCCCCATTTAAGCTGGGCTGCACTAAGCAGCTGAAGCGGGTCAGTGCCTTTCGGGTGACTATACTCTTAGAATTGACCCCTTCCTGAGAAGTGGTATGTTATCTTATTCATATAGTCACCTACTAAGCAGGACTCAACTACTTTACTCACTTAAAAAGTAAGTCTTTTTATTGATGTACTCCAATGTAATTGTGTATATATATATGTGTATATGCAAGTATTACAAAGTCTTAATATTCAGTAACAATGTATACAGTAAAGCAAGCAAGTTCTACATACTATTCAGTTTTAAAATCCAACACTTAAAATATAACAGTTAAAGAAGTCTGATTTAGTTCAAAGTATCTAATTCGCACTCTAGAATAATATATTTGTAAAGCCATACATACCGACAGCCTCTTCTGAGACTCTCTGAGAGAGGTCTGGAGTCCTAGCCCTCTCCCTGTCTATATTTATACTGTTTCAGTCACCTACAATGAGGTTGACTTTGAGAATCGAGCAATTCTCATTTTTACTGCACATGCTCAGTGGCCTCCCATTGTATTACCAAATAAGGACTTCCTCTTTCAGAAGGCTATTTTGCTAAACTATAAACAATCAGTTTTAAGCTTTATTATCACTCTATATAATCCATTTTAGTATCATTCTCATCTCCAGGAAAAAAGGATAAGAATGAACCCATTCATTAATTTCTAGCATCTTGCTTTCATGGTTAAATCATAAAATACAATTATTGTTTACATTACATCATTACATCATCACATATCCTTGAATATAGTGGGTGTAGAGCGTTTCTGCATATAGTGGGTGGAGAAGTCATTGGAAGGTAGGACTTTGATACTCAGTTTCTGCATTTCAATAGTTATATAAGGAGCTATATAAGGAGTGGCTAACTGTTTCTCATTAGCTAACTGTTTCTCGCTGGGAAAGGTCTTAGAAAAAATAAACAAAATGTGTTGCTGGAAAATTACTGGAGCCTTTGACAGAGTAATAGAAGCTGGAAAATTACTGAAGCCTCTGGCAAAGAATATTCTCCTTCCTTTTAAAAGGAAATTAAACCTCTGCTATATTTCTTTTGCAGATTATATGTGTAATTTGGTTTTATATGGAATAATTCGGCACATGTACAACATTAATACCATGTTCATGTGTTCCAGTATGTCAAAGCCTGTAACACAGCCTTTCAGGGTTGCCTCCATTTTGGCAACAGCAACCTGCAACCTGCCTCCAAAAGCACCCCACAATTTATTAGCTGGCTTTGTGTATCCTCATCTGCAAGTTAAAAAAGGTAAAGGTCCCCTGTGCAAACACCAGGTCATTCCTGACCCATGGGGTGACGTCACATCCCGAATTTTACCAGGCAGACTTTGTTTACAGGGTAGTTTGCCAGTGCCTTCCCCAGTCACCTTCCCTTTACCCCCAGCAAGCTGGGTACTCATTTTACCGACCTCGGAAGGATGGAAGGCTGAGTTGACCTTGAGCCGGCTACCTGAAACCAACTTCCGTCGGGATCGAACTCAGGTCGTGAGCAGAGCTTTTGACTGCAGTACTGCAGCTTACCATTCTGCACCACAGGGCTCCTATCTGCAAGTTAACTGTGCCAAAAAATGCCCAGCTTCATTTTCCTCCCTCAATGTGGCACAAATGAGTAATTTATGCATGGGAGTTTTACCTGAGGTTCGTTGCTCGCTGGACCCACACCATCCTGTTGGGATTCTATGCACCAGCAGTCCCCAAGCTCAAATCAAGTCCCTGCCCCTTTAAATGCTGTTTTGTAATTGGCTTATTTATAGTGCTTACTGTGAGAGAAAATCCCCCCCAAACCCAATTGGGACATAAAAAAGCATTTTAAGAACAACAACAACAACAAAGGAGCAATCTGAAAGGGGGGATCCAAGCCTCGGTTTTAAAAAAGGTTTTCTTCTGCTCAGAAAGAGCTCAGAGGAAGCAGGAAGTATTTGTATCCCCACCTCTGGACATGCTGCTTTGTAATTGGCTGTAAGAAACCAAGCTTGCATGTCTTGCACTTTGCCTTATGCATGGGGATTTCACCCGAGCTTTGCTCAGGGAAGATGGGAGAATCGGGTTAACAGAGGAATGGGAAGACCCAGACATTGTGAGGGCTGGTCATCTTTAATGGACGGAAAACTCATTCATAACTCCAAGGAACAACTGATTCAGACAGGTGTGAACGTGAGTGAAAGTACCCATGCATAAATGACCATGGTTTGGCTGATGCTGGTCAGCACACAGGCTGTTCCAGAATGAGTGACTGGCTCTTCAGAAACCCCCCCCCCAGAATTGTATGATGTTTCAGGATTCTCACCATTTGACCCAATCTCTCTCTATATAAAAAAAGCCTGCTCTATTTCAGTCAACCTAGTTACAGCCAAATCAGTCCTGGAACCCAAGTCCTCCTGAGGCAATATTAAACAGATTACAAAAGGTCCTCCAAAAAGCCAGCATGGGTGACCCTCAAAAATTCCTGCTTTGCCCCAAAGGGACCAGCTCATCCTGTGTTGGTCCTATGGGCGGTGGATGGGCAACAGCACATGGAAAAAGCCTATGTGGAAGAGACAGGAAGCCACAAACCACCCCATAAACAAAGTCTGCCTAGTAAACGTTGAGATGTGACATCACCCCATGGGTCAGGGATGACTCGGTGCTTGCACAGGGGACCTTTACCTTTATAAATGCTGCAAATAAAACGTTATGCAAAGTTGACTGGAAATTTTTATTAAGATGTTTATAAATTTAATTGGATTAATGGAATATTTTAATTTTTGCATTCATTATTGTCTTTGATTGCTATATTTTGGTTGTAAGCCACCCTGAGCCTGGCTTCTGTCAGGAAAAGTGCAGGATATAAATTGAATCAAATAAAAACAAATCACTTAGACAGAGTTTCCATAGCTTAAAACACTGGTTTCATTCTGTTTCTAGTTGATGGAGCCGGTGGTAAAGTGATGATGTTTAAATATTTTGTCCCATATTTTGGAAGCGCAGAAATAGCATGTAGTATGGACGTAGTGGAGGACCTATCACAATATTTTCTACAGTATTGTATCATCGTATTCTCTATTACTATGTATGGGTGTGAAAGCTGGACAGTGAAGAAAGCTGATAGGAAGAAAATAGATTCCTTTGAAATGTGGTGTTGGAGGAGAGTGTTACGGATACCGTGGACTGCCAAAAAAACAAATCAGTGGGTTATAGATCAAATCAAGCCTGAACTGACCCTAGAGGCTAAAATGACTAAACTGAGGCTATCGTATTTTGGTCACATCATGAGTCACTAGAAAAGACAGTCATGCTAGGAAAAGTTGAGGGCAGCAAGAAAAGAGGAAGCCCCAACAAGAGATGGACTGACTCAATAAAGGAAGCCACAGCCCTCAATTTGCAAGATCTGAGCAAGGCTGTCAAAGATAGGACATTTTGGAGGACTTTCATTCATAGGGTCGCCATGAGTCGGAAGTGACTTGACGGCACTTAACACACACGCACATTGTATCATGAAAATTGTAGAAAGGAGTAAAGTTTTTCTTCTGTAGGTCCTTTTTTTGGATAAAGTGCAAGGGTGAACAGATCATCCAAATGATGACAAGTCTGCAGCTCTTCAATTCACACATATTATCAGGATTAGAAAAGATTTTGTAGATTTTACAATGCAATCCTATGCAGAGTTAGTCCATTGATATCAAGGTTATTGAAACGGTGTGACTGGTATTGGCCAGACTATTTGCATTATTGTTCTGATTGTTGGGCAGCCCAATCCTAAAGGGGGGGGGAGATCTGCGGCAGCCAGTAGCTGCACAGGCCACTTTGCCTCCTCAATGGTTTCCCGGCTGCCACAGAACCAAAAGAAGATTAAAACAAAAATAGAGAGAAAAAGGGGGAAATCCCCCATTGCCTCCAAAGGTGACACAGCGCCGCTGCAGTGCAAGGGGGCATTCATGGGACAAAAGCTCTTCCCGCAGGAACAGCCCGGGAATGCCCCCCTATGTCGCAGAGGGCTTTCCCTATTGAGAAACCCTGCGAGCGTGGCTGCGCTGGCAGTGGGGGCTGGTAGTGCCTGGACACTTCCGTGTTTGCTACCGTACTGGCATAGGTGCCACCTTATACCATGATAAGGTGGCACCTATGCTGGCATGGTATGCCAGCCCTTTCAGGAATGGGCTCTAAATAGAAGCGGTTGTGCTTTGATTTGTTCAAATATGTAATCAACAGTTGTGACAATGCAATGAAGCCTGAGTCTCTGAAATCATGCAAATGTTGGTTAACGTGTATGTCCATTGCAGTGGGAAAAGCCTGCCCTGTAGTTAGCTTGCATTGTGAACAACAGATTAGGACAAGAAGGATGCATGCAGAGTAGACATCAGTTTGTCTGTTCACCCATCTTTTTATTATTATTGGCATGAGAAAACTGGAAAGCTCTTTTGGCCTCAGGATAGAAGGAAAGTATTTGCACAACTGTGGTTTTTTTTTTTTAAACCACTCTAAAAACTTGTTATTACTTCCAGTACTGAAAAAAAGTCACTTCCATTTGGGGGCAAAGTTATTTTTTTAAAAAAAACTTCACTGTTTTGATAAAACATGCACAGGTCATCCTTGGGTTCGATGTCTCTATTGTGATATTGTGTGATAGAAATGCATTTTGCATAGGATTGGGGGGGGATGAAAGGGAAAACATAACTGGGAAAAAGAATGTTTCTCATTCTATACCAAAGGAGAGGTGTGGGGGTTGCATTCCGTTCATAATCGCTTTCAGAAATGGTTTGAAAAATAAAAAGGAAAAGAGTGACAGAAAGTGACATCTAGAAAGCTCATAGACTGTAGACCTTGTTTTGTGAAAGCTTTCTACGCTGCTTTGCCAGATTGTTCACAAAGTGTTTAAGCATTTTAAACAGTAAAATAGCCAACCCTTTTAGTCACTGACCCCTCCCACAATTGCAAATGATGAGCTGTTTGGGTCATGCCAAAGAGATGTACAAATAAAAGAAAATGATGACTCCAAAGTAAAGTAAAATTAGATCCACATGCTATTTTATTTAAGTCCCAAGTACAAGCAGACCAACATTTGGAAGGATGAGCTATAATACTGATTGGAAGGGAAGAAAGGAACACAGTGCTTAGTGTAACAAACAAATCAGGATCTATTTCAGTTAGATTTAATCCATCCATCCAAACCTTTATTGGCATAGAGACAATATTAACAATCATAAGCAAGGATTAATATTTACAAAAGACACATAAAATCAGATAAATACCATTAGGAAAATATATAAATAAATAAAATCGACCCATCCACTAAGGGGAGGTCCAGGTGATATTCAAAATTTAGATTTAATCAAGGAAGGATCCCACCTAAATGGGATCAATTATTTCTGGGCTTGGAGCAGTAAAATGGGAGTTGCCAATTTCACTGGCTATTGTTGCCATGGATTTCATGGCCAAAGTCTGGCTTTATAAAGCTTTCAATAACATGGGAAGTATAACTAGCGATTCTCTGCTTTAATGGACTCTGTCGTGGCCCAGACCTCACCAGGCAAGGAATCATCAGACGAAGAGCCATGCCAGGAATAACCAGTCTCCTCTGAACCTCAGTCAGCCGATAGTCTATGCCAAGTTGAACCCCAACAGGAAGAACGACACGCCAGTCCTGCTGAGGATTCTAGAGTGGCTGCAGAACCACCTCACTTTGCTGACCCAGCTCCAGCTGTGACTTTGCAGGTCCAAGACCCACCCAGCTCACCTGAAGTAGTTAAACATCACAGGCAATGGGGTAGAGCAGAGCTTCAGGCTAAACGCTGCAGTGCCTGTTTAGTAGGGCTGTTGAAAAAAAAATGGGGGGGATTTGAGTTTATTGGCCTTTCCCCTACAAGAAAACCCAAATGCCGAATTTCCTATGCCGGTAAAGGTAGGAATTCGGCTTTAAATTCGGGATTCCTGAAAAATTCGGCCATTTAAACCCATTAAACCCATTTCATGGCTTTTCACGGCTCCTTGGGGGACATTCTTGCAGGCAGAGTCCTGTCTTCTGTCCAGGTTCGGATCTCTAGCTTCAGCCAGGTTGCTGCACCCTGTGCCTTCAAGTCTATGTCTTACAGAATGGCAAATATATCACACAGAAGGGCTCGGTGCATCAGTTTTGAATGTCTGTAAAAATTGCAGCCTGAGAGAGAGAGAGAGTTATGTGATGAGGAAATTTTTAATCAAAGGTGTCTGTGCTTGATACTGAAATTGCCATTGTAGTAATAAGTTCATGTGCAGAAAGGCCAAACCAAGCCACCACCCACATCTAGTCTTGCAAGGTCACATCAAAGCTCTTCTGTCCAGGTAAACCGGCATCTAGCACAATAAGGGCTTTCCGACAAGTTGCAATCTAGTTCTGAAGCTAACCAAGCTGATTGTTGTATTTCTATAGCTTCCTGGGAAACAGCATGGAGTTATTAGGTATTAGAAGAGCATAGTGAGGATATTTGCTCAAAAAGCACCACAAAGAAATCTTCATTGCCAAATATATACATGAAACAAGCACCTGGCTCAAAGGATGTGCCTTGGGTTTTAGAAGGTGGTTGATAAGTTGTGAAGCTTTCTTTTAATTTTCATTTCAGATAATGATAAAATATGATTGTGAGCATAGTTCAAAATGATTATGACTCGACCAGGAAGGCTGGGCCAGGAACAGAAGAACTTGATAAAAACAGGGGCAAAACTGTGATCTCTTTGAAGTCTGCTGAAGATAATCTTTAGGAAGAAGGAGCCAGCTATTCCAAGTTCAGCCAGTTATCTCCTTTGTTCTTTGCCTGATTTACTCCAAAGGAATGGAACAAGATGTGACCACCTGTCTCACCCTAAGAAATACCAAATAAAGAAATAAATTGAGATGGGTAATGAGGGAAAAAGGGAACACAGGCAGAAAACTAAGCCTTATTTGCATGGTTCAACAATATTTGGATTTAGAGAACTAACTTTGGAAGCAAAACTAACTCTGTTCAGCATATTTTTTAAATCTTGTAATTATGACCTCTTTCTGGATGGATGAACACAAATGGAGAAGGAGCATGCCACCCACCTACCCACCCTGTTATGATCAAGCATACTGATCAAGTGTACACATTCCAATGTGCGCTGATTGGAATATACTGGTTGTCTTAGTTTAGCTGAGAACCAGTATGGTGTAGTGGTTAAGAGCGGTGGTTTGGAGCGGTGGACTCTAATCTGGTGAACCGGGTTTGATTCCCCACTCCTCCACATGAGCGGTGGACTCTAATGTGGTGAACTGGGTTGGTTTCCCCACTCCTACACATGAAGCCTGCTGGGTGACCTTGAATGAGACACCGTTCTCTTCAAACTCTCTCAGCCCCACCTACCTCGCAAGGTGTGGGGAGAGGAAGGGAAAATGATTGTAAGCCGGTTTGAGACTCCTCAAAGGTAGAAAAAAGTGGGGCATAAAAACCAACTCTTTTTCTTCTATTGGGCAACCATGGCAGATTCCTAAGGACCCACATTGGGTCATGACTTGAGTAGCAAGGAACGGAAGCTGGGGATTACGTTGCCTGTGGTGCACAGCAACTGAGTCAAAGAGTAGAGAGAGGGGAGTAGGATTGCCAGGTCCCTCTTCGCCCCTGGCAGGAGGTTTTTGGGGCGGAGCCTAAGGAGGGCAGTGTTTGGAGAGGAACTTCATGCCATAGTGTCCAATTGGCAAAGCGGCCATTTTTTTCCAGGTGAACTGATCTCTTATCGGCTGAAGATCAGTTGTAATAGCAGGAGATCTCCAGCTAGTACCTGGAGGTTGGCAACCCTAGAGGGGAGGCTTATGTTGCATGGCACCTGCTTGCTCACTCACCCTCTAAGCCAGCCAGCCCTCGCCAGGCAGTTGTCTGAGAATCAAGTGAGTGGGCAGGTGAGTAGCAACTGTGCAGCAGCACCGTTCCCTCTATGATGTAATCCTGCCTCAAAAGCAGGGAGGGTATGTGCCTGTGCAGCCAGCCATCCTTGCTGTCCGGCCAGCTGGCATGCCAGGCTGCCACTGCTCATGAAGAAATCAGCATGGATGCACATGCACCGAGCCCTCAGTCCACACAGCAACCATCTTCACACTGTGCACAATTCCATCACTGCTGCCACTGGCTTGGCAGCGGCAAACAACTCTCCGGTGTCTGAGGTATGTAATGCATATGAATAAAAGGTGACGTGGGGGACTTGTGTGCATCCCTGACTTGTAAGGTTGCTAACCACCAGGTAGTAGCTAGAGAGCTCCAGCTATTACATTTCACTGGAGAAAATGGCCACTTTGGCTACTGGACTCTATGGCATTGAATTCTCTCTCCTCCCCAAACCCCACCCTCCTCAGGCTCTGCCCCAAAAACCTCCTGCTGGTGGCAAAGAGGGACCTGACAACCCTACTGACTTGTGCACAGGGCCCCAGAATTGTTCAGCTCTCCCATACCTGACTACAGAAACAACCTCTACACAAGGGTAAACTGCTCACATGAAGGCACTGTCTCTATTATTGGGGCCATTAAAAAAGCCACAATCCAGTTCAAGCGAATGGAACTTGCATATAGTTTGTAAGTATATAGCGTGCATGGGGCCAGCACATAACTGTGAGCAACAGACAGGGCCAGTGCTCAGTCACACTTTCTTTCTATGCACAGTGCCCTGTACATCAATATGTTCTGTACCCAGGATGTCTGTGTAATTCTATTGGAGGAAAAGCTATTTACGTTTTATCAGAAGACCACTGCTTCCATTGTTTAAGAATCAACCATCAGTCTCTTCATTTGCTGAAATGTCATAGTTTAACTACTAAATAATCCAACAAACCAGAAAAAAAAACAGCGTAACAGTAACTGTTTGAAAAGGAAATAACTACCTGGAAACAGATAATGCCTGCATGTCGGCTTTGTATATGACCTCATACCAATATACCGTGAGAACAGCATATGGTTTTGTTGATGGAAGCTAATGGAAAATGACAAGCTGTTTGAAGATGCTTTGCTGCCAATTTCATGAATAATGCATTCATGTAACAGGTATAATCAGTGCGGTTTAATAGTCTGCAGCCTCCAGAGAAATAACAGCAGCATGCTGAAAAATTATCCCTGTATGAAGACCACCTGACATTAACCTTCTTTTCCATGTTTTTCCCTTTCTGACATCTTTGAGTTATTTTTAGCCGTGGTTAAATGAATTCTTAAACATTAACAAATGGAAGATAATGTTTTGGATTATTTTGTAATTTTTTCTCCCTCCACTTGGTTATCTATCAAAAAGGAAATCATACTATTGGTATAATAATCGCAAGGCACTCAAGATTAATGTGCATACAAATTGCACTGCCCTGACATTTGAATGCTAACAATATTAGCATCATTTATATTAATGGATGTTCTTGAGCTTCCTAAGGAAATGTACAAGACACTCATACATTATTTGCAATCCCTCTGCTTCAATGGACTGTCATATCTATATAACCATCTTTCTCATTCTGTTTAGTTTTTCTGTCCATGGTGACTTGTATGTACTATATAGGGGGGAATTGTTTCTAGCATCCCAGACCCCAGTTTCCTTTGTTTCTCAGTTCATAATGAAAAGGTTATTCTCTTCTAACTTCCTTTGAATTCAGATTGAGCTTTTTTTGTAGGGATCTTGGAAAATACTCTATCAGCCACAAACATATGCACAAAATTTAAGGAGATTCCCCATGCAAAAGAAATATTACATGGCTAAAGATGTAAAATTACTAAAAATAGTAACTGGTTTAATTATTTCTGGCTTGCCCTGGTCTATTCAACATACCTAAAAGCTGGAATGTTGTGAATGAATACAGGGGAACAGGTAGCAGATGGAAAAATAAATATATGCAGTATAAATGGTATACACAAACTGAACCATCTAATTCATCATTGTGAATACCCCTGGATGGTTTCTAAAGGAAAAAAAGGGAAATAGCTATTGAAATTAAGCCCCAGAGTGAAATGTGTCTGATGTAGTATTACTCTCATGAGTGTACAAAACAATATTTTCACCACCCTTCTCAGAGTGAGACAGAATCTGTTCTGGGTACCAAGTCTAAAAGTATCAAATTTCAGATTTTGGTAACAGAGATAATTCACAAGTATGTTCTAAGACCTGCTATTGAATATACTTAAAATTGAATTGGAAAAAAAAAAAAACAAAAAAAAAAAAACAATGGATTGAATACAAACTATGGAACTGGATCTAAAGGTAACGTTTCTATAATGAATGGGGTCTTTCTACTTACAAAAGAACTGCTTCCTTGATAAGAAGCTCCCTATGGCATTTATTTATTTAATCTCAGAGTTGGAAGGGACCACTAAGGTCATCTAGTCCAATGCCCTGCCAAAGCAGGAACTACAGCTATAATATCCCCAACAAGTAGCTTTCCTATCAGTATTTTAATATTCCAATGACAAAGAATCCACAACCTCACAAAGGAAACTGTTTCAGTGTTGAACTTACCTCACCGTCAAGAAATTCTTCCTCAAATTTAGACAAAACCTCCTTCCAAGTGTCTCTTCACCAATGTAGAGACCCCCAACTCCTTCGACCTCTCCTCAAATGACATGGTCTCCAAATTACCCACCAAATATCCACAAACAGATGGGTGAACAATCAAATTAATATTTGAAAAATCAGGTATCTGCTTGCAAACCGGACGTGTGCCAAATCGGTGGGTGTTGGAGCATTCCTATAATAGTATGTATATGTATAGGGCATGGCATTGGTATGGAAAATTTATGAATAATGCATACTATTTATTGACACATAAAACACTTTGAGAAATGTGTACCTTTTACTGGAAACATCTGGAGAGAGGAAACAGGATTCATGAATAAAGAATTCATGCAAGGGAGAAACAAATGTGAAACAGCGATTTTCTGGTTGAAACAGCAGGAGTAAGAAATTTTAAATAACCCCTAGTCAGCTCTCATAACAAAGGGAAACATAAGACATAGTTGTGTAAGTGTTGTAAGGGAACCTTGCCTAAACATGTTAATTGAGTGTGTATTGATACATATCAGGCTACATATTTAGATGCATATTAGTAACTAAGAGTCCAGACTCAGGCTAGTGATGGCTAAGCATGTATATATTCCATGCCATCCTCATTCAGTGTGTACACCCAGATTAGATTAGTTTCAGCAAAAATGATTAAAGATGTGTGAAAAGATTAGATTACCATAAACAATTCATGAAATGTAAAAATTTAAGCAGTATTAAATTATGTATTCTGCTGTTTAAACTATTTCCTCGCAAAATTGGCGAAATGTAGATTGGTTTGTGATATAGCAGGCTTCAGACTTTATACTTACTTTTTCTCCTCTTTGACACACAGTTAGAATTGGGGGGTGGGGGGTTGTGCCATAAATTTCCAGCTGTCCAATATGGATGGGTTACACTTAGATAAACTATTTGGGTTACCATAAAAACATTTCCAGCCCTTTATTCATGTGTATTGCTCTTGTGTTGATTAAGAGGTATTGTGACTTTTATGCCAGACTATTAAAAAAGGTAAATAAGCTTTGTAATCAATCTCTGGCAAACACAGCACTCTGCCAATCAATATTTTGTCAATACAGGATCTGTCTGGAAAAATTAAATATGACAAACACTGTTGGATTGTGTGTGTGTGTAAAGTGCCGTCAAGTAGCAACCGACTTATGGTGACCCCTTTTGGGGTTTTCATGGCAAGAGACTAACAGAGGTGGTTTGCCAGTGCCTTCCTCTGCACAGCAACCCTGGTATTCCTTGGTGGTCTCCCATCCAAATACTAACCAGGGCTGACCCTGCTTAGCTTCTGAGATAGGACGAGATCAGGCTAGCCTGGGCCATCCAGGTCAGGGCATGGATTGTATTAGATTGTATTAGAGTCTATTTCTACAGCTATTTCTACAGCTATAGTAGCAATCATGGGATTTGAGCATATTCTGAACCATTCTCAAGAACATGATACAGATATAATAAAATTATATATATATATATACACACACACACACACACACACACACACACATAATTTATACAGCACAGGCCAGTACAGATGTGGAGATGCTGCACAGCTGTTTAACAGATGATCCAAATATATCATCAAAGTTTATTTTAGTTGCAGGCTTCTGACAACAGGGTGACAGTTTATGGCTTATATCTAATATGATAATTAATTGCGGAGTTGCACATTTTAAAATCTAACTATTATTGCATACACATTTATGATATGCACAATTAATGTGTAACATAAAGGGACATAATACACAGGAGACTATATTACACCATGGCATCAATAAAATATTCAGCAGGGAATTATAGGATTGTATTTGTTTGTTTTATAACGGTTCCTTCATAATTAGTGTCTTACTGTATAAATGATTACCAATAAAACATAAATTCACTGGGAGCCACATTGTAATTTTCTAAAAATTAGAGGAAGAATTTTTTAAAAAAGTACTCTTCATAAAAATGCAGTTACTAGGAAGAAGAATTGATTTAAACTTAGGAAACAGATCAGATGACTGTAGAGGCCAAGCTGCCTATGGGAAATTGAAAAATGGACACCTCCCTTCAGGCCAGGCAAAGTTGAAAATGTTTTCAAAATATCCTCTGTCAGAAGGTTCTCCCTCCCCCTCTCCCACATAAAGTCAGTTAACAGGGTAATCAGAGCACTTCCAAAGAATCCTTGGAAGCTGTTAGTTCCCCTCCCTAATGGAAGGGGGCTTTTGCCCTTTCCCTTATGAATAGGGTTGCCAGCTCCAGGTTGGGAAATAGCTGGAGATTTAGGGGGCGGGGTCTGAGGAGGATGCGATTTGGAGAGGGGAGGGACTTCAGTGCCATAGAGTCCAGTTGCTAAAGTGGCCACTTTCTCCAGGTGAACTGATCTCTATTGGCTGGAGATCAGTTGTAATAGCGGGAGATCTCCAGCTACTACCTGGAGGTTGGCAACACTACTCATAAAGAATAGTGCATGAGTCTTCATAAGGGGAGGGCTGGGACAGGTGTATCATGTAGCCAAGGTGTCATCTGTCAAATTGACTTGGAAGAAACTTTTCCCTTTTTTTCCCTATTCCATATTGTTTTCAGGTCTTTGGGTGTTGGGCGGTAATCAGGCCTGGTCCTTAGGAAAGACTTTACTAGGGGTTACTAGCACATAGAAAGGGATCATGGGCCTTTTATGCATGGCTGTTTCCATCGCGGTCACTCCTCCGACAACTTTGGGTCTTCAATTTGATTATGCATGCCGTTTCCAACCCGTCAGGGATCGCCTCACTCTAACCCTGCATTTCCTTGCATTTTGCCCACATTTTTAAATACAAGATAAAACAGGTCCCTGAAAATGCGGGCAAAATGAGGGGGAATGCAGGGGGAGAGCAAGGTGACCTCTGATGGTCAGAAACTACATGCATAATCAAAACAAAGACCCAAAGCCATTGGAGGGGTGACGGTGAAGGAAACAACTATGCATAAAAAGTCATTGGCAAGGACCCTGAGACATCGTAAAATGCAGGGAGTCTTTCCTGCCTGCCATTCATTGGGTGTGTAGCTAGGGAGATTTGGGAGGATACTCTCTTGGTGCTGAGGAATATCAATGAAATTCTTAATTCCTAGGGTTGCCAACCTCCAGGTTTTGAGTTCTCCTGCTATTACAACTGATCTGCACCCGATAGAGATCAGTCCCCCTGGAGAAAATGGCCGCTTTGGCAACTGGACTCTATGCCATTGAAGTCCCTCCCCTCCCCAAACCCCACCCTCCTCAGGCTCTGCCCCAAAAACCTCTTGCCAATGACAAAGAAGGACCTGGCAACCCTATTAATTCCTGTATGACATAAGGAGAGGGGGATGAGGTTTGGGCAGGTTTATGTGGGTTAGGGTAGACAGGGCCAACAATGATACTTGATACGTTTGGAATTAAGTGTTGGATTTCCTTTAAAAAATCGCAGCCAGCAGAGGCAGCCTGCTAGTGATAAAGGGGGGGGGGAGTGCTGAGCATTATGCAAATCATCCATGAAGAAAACCTAGTTTAACCCATGCATTGGTGTCTTATGTCTTCAATCTGGGGTAGGTGGTGAGACGAATCTCAAAGTCTGCTCCTATGCATGTTTACTTGGTAGGATGTCCCAATGCATTTAATTAATAAGGTAAGTTAGCCATGGGCCCTCGTCTCTATATAACTTTTTTCTTAAAAATTACTTATTCCATATGTAGTTATTTTTTGCTCTTTTTGTTGTGTGTGTGTGTGTGTGTGTGTGTGTGTGTGTGTGTGTATATATATATATATATATATATATATATATATAGAGAGAGAGAGAGAGAGAGAGAGAGAGAGAGAGAGAGAGAGAGAGAGAGAGAGATGAAAAAGGGTAGCTTAGACATTACGTAGGATAGACTGTACCAAACTCTTTCCCCTCTACTGCTCTCCATTAGGTAAAGGTAAAGGTCCCCTGTGCAAGCACTGGGTCATTCCTGACCCATGAGGTGAAGTCACATCCCAACATTTACTAGGCAGACTTTGTTTATGGGGTGGTTTGCCAGTGCCTTCCCCAGTCATCTTCCCTTTACCCCCAGCAAGCTGGGTACTCATTTTACCGACCTCGGAAGGATGGAAGGCTGAGTCAAGCTTGAGCCGGCTACCTGAAACCAACTTCCATCGGGATCGAACTCAGGTCGTGAGCAGAGCTTGGACTGCAGTACTGCAGCTTACCACTCTGTGCCACAGGGCAGCATTTATACCCCACCTTTTTTTGCCAGGACTTTTACCTAAGGCAGTTTACAATGCTGTACAATGTTAGGCAAAGTTTAAAATAAGAAAATTACTGGAGTGTAAAATTTTTTGGGGATTTTAATTTTAAAATATATTTTTCCTTATTTAGCACCATCGCCTCAGCATTATTTTTTTATCACATATGGGTCCCACTATTCCTCCAAGCATTTCAGGTCACCCAGTGTTATGTGTTGTGTCTTCCAACAATTCTGTGATGGTGAGTTAACTTATATAGCCAAGGTGGGGATCCAAATCCTAATTTTCCGGGCCCAAGTGCACTTATTTATCAACTATATTATACTGGGAAAAGGCAGTATACCCTTTACAATGCTTTCTGTACTCAAAGCATCGCCCGCAACCAACCACATCTCAGTGTAGACATATTATGGAAAAATATCTAGGGATTTGGGTATCATTAATGGTCTATATAAATGCCAGTGCAATGAAGAAAGACTGGCAAAATGACTAACTGGGCATTCCTGAAGGAGTATGTGAACGCCCATAGGAGCCAGCGTGACCCATACGCCAGAACCTGTACCACTTGCACCGTGAAAACTGGCACAGACGCTGATGTCAGGTGACTTACGTTGGGCCCTCTGGACCGTGGTGGTAGCGTGGCTCTGAGATGCTGGCGCGGCCTCCCGCCACCTTTTCCCCGGCGTATCTCCCCACACCAGCATCCTGGGGGGCGTTCCTGGAGCAGAACTGCCTTTGGGCAGCTTCCTAACTCCTTTTGCTCTGGGAACGCCCCTCCATGCTGCAGTGGGGCTATGCCAGCAGAAGAGCAGGTGTAGCCTTGCTAAAGTGTATGGGGCATTCTCTTCGCCTTTTTAAAAGTTTATGTGCATTCATTTTTCTTTTTTCCAACCGGGAAGTCTCTGTGGAAGGGGCACAGCTGAACCACTCCCGGACGCTGCCTAACTGCCCCCCCCCTTCAGGAATGGGCTGCCCATATAATTCAATAGCATTACAAGTTTATAAAGGCCCAATAGAAATAAATGTTTTTAAAAGTTGAGGAAACAGAGTGTCAGTGTTTCTTTATCCGATTTGTATTCCACCCTTGCCCTGAGAACATTACGATGGGATGCATAGCCCTTTCCCTCATTTATCCTCACAACAATCCTGTGAGGTAGGTCAGAGTATGAGAATGACCCAAGGTTATGAGAACATAACAGCTCTACTGGATCAGACCAATGGTCCATCTAGTCAAGCATTGTTTCATATACTGGCCAATCAGTTGCCTTGGACAGCCAAGAAGAAGGCTCAGAGGCCAAGGCCTTCCCCTGATGCTGCCTCCCTCAGCACTGATATTCAGGGATTTTCTGCCTCACAATGTATAGGTTCCCTGTAGGCATATCCACTGTAGGCATATCCTATCCTCCGTGAATCTGTCTAATCCCTTAACTGCCTGTTCTGTCATCCAATGAGCTCCATAGCAGCATATTGATTTGAGCCTGGGTTGTCCTGATTGTAGCGGGACACTCTTAGTATTAGCATGCAATCCCCTTTTGTTCTGCCATAGGTCTGTCAGTTGTCATGAAGAACAAGAAGAGTTGGTTTCTATATGCCAACTTTCTCTACTACCTAAGGAAGAATCAAACCAGTTTACAATCACCTTCCCTTCTCCTCACCACACAGACATCTTGTGAGGTAGGTGGGGCTGAGAGAATGTGACTAATTCAAGGTCAGCCAGCTAGCTTCATGTGTAGGAGTAGGGAAACAAATCCAGTTCACCAGATTAGCCTCTGCCACTCATGTGGAGGAGTGGGGAATCAAACCCGGATCTCCAGATCAGAGTCCACTGCTCTAAACCACCACTCTTAACCACTACACCACGCTGGCTTTCACCACGCTACACCATATGCTTTCAGCTCTGCATACCTACAATGAAAGAAATCTGCAAGAATCAGGCCTGCATATCCTATAATTCTTTTTATGTATAAATCTTTCCCTGAGTGAAATCCCTGCTTTATTATTTTACATGTTATTTTTCTTTTGGATATTGAAAGGCACAAGTAGCCACAACTGTTGAGCAGAAAAGGATAATCACCTCTAACAATGGCCTAATTCATTCGCAAGAGGAAAAGGTGGTCATTTATGTATTTAGTTAGAATTTCATGTAGGTTTCCCAAAGCTTACTGTGGGTTCAATGGTGATTACAATAATTGATTGCACATTTTGTATGTGCAAACTATTGCAAATGCACTAACTTAATTAATGTCATAATAAATAACTGTCTGCATTTCTGCTTGCAGAGTACACATAATTGAAATGTAGATAACTATGTGATCATTGTGGTTTTACAAAGGAGTTGTCATTGATCCATGAAAATAGGGCTGTATTGCCTGTTAAATATTTTAAAACAAATCTGCAGGCATATATAACTTATGGCCTGAGCCTGTCACATAAAACGAGCAGCTTAGCTTTTGCAATCGAATCCTTAGTGCTCAGAACAAAGCAAAATGCGCTAGCTACATTGTAGTTTATAGTTCTTGTAAAGTATTCATCTTGTAATTTTCTTAAAAGGGAATTTGATTTCCAAAGAGCTTTTGCTGTGAGTTTCTATGTAAGCATTTTAAGTGTCGTGGCAGCTTGTGCAGCAGTTTACTAGAGGACTGCCAGCTTCAAGCACTGAGTACTAGAGCCATAGGCAAGAGCAGGATCTGATACTCTTTCCAAACAGAGTCACAGGACAGAGCTAGATGTAAGGAGTGGACAACTGATACCCTGTATCAGTAGGGTTGTCAGGTCTCTCTTCGCCACCAGTGGGAGGTTTTGGGGGCAACAAAGTGGTGAGGGGTCTGGAGACCAAGTCCTATGAGGAAAGGCTGAAGGAGCTGGGTATGTTTCGCCTGAAGAGGAGAAGGCTGAGAGGGGATATGATAACCATATTCAAGGACTTGAAAGGCTGTCATGTAGAGGAGGGTGCTGAGTTGTTTTCTATTGCCCCAGAAGGTTGGACCAGAACCAATGGGTTGAAATAAAATCAAAAGAATTTCCATCTAGACATTAGGAAGAATTTTCTAACTGTTAGAGAAGTTCCTCGGGAGGTGATGAGTGCCCCTTCTCTGGAGGTTTTTAAGAAGAGGTTAGATGGCCATCTGTCAGCAATGCTGATTCTTTGATCTTAGGCAGATGATGAGAGGGAGGGCATCTTGGCCATCTTCTGGGCATGGAGTGGGGGTCACTGGGGGTGTGGGGGGAGGTAGTTGTGAGTTTCCTGCATTGTGCAGGGGGTTGGACTAAGTGACCCTGGTGGTCCCTTCCAACTCTATGATTCTATGAGGTGGGGTGTGGGGAGGGACTTCAATGCCATAGAGTCCAATTGCCAAAGTGGCCATTTTCTCCAGGTGAACTGATCTCTATTGGCTGGAGATCAGTTATAATAGCAGGAGATCTCAAGCTAGTATCTGGAGGCTGGCGACCCTATGTATCCATGCTAGACATTGCTTCCTCTCACAGCTACAGGCCTGGATGGTGTTACAGTTCATGCTTCCTCTGCTGCCTTGTGGTATCTTCAATAAGTTGCCAGGTCCCTTTACCCTTTGCTGCAGTGATCACTGGAGGAATTGTTGATTCCCCAGCACATAAGCCAATGCTTTTTTAGGTACCAGTTATGTTGAAATGAAAGTTCAAGACGTGCCCCTTCTCTTTTTTTGAGCCCATTACATAAATTCCACATGACATTAAACTGGTAAATGGATTACACAAAATATAACAATGACTGGATTAATAAAATGACTGCAATATTACTACAATAGCTGTCAAAAGTATCTGGTTCCTTGTTCCCAGTATCCAATGATGTATCTAAGGGTTGGCCAACCAAGAGTTCTGCATGTTACCACCGATGAGAAAGGAGTGAGATCTGTGTATAAAGGACAAGTAATAGTGTCCTCATATATTGCCATAGTGACTTTTTCCCTTGTTCTAGATGGATGGAAGGGGGGGAAAGTACCTCTCCATTGTTGACTGGAACCTTTTCTAGTTCTAGAAAAACTAGGCAATCAATAGATATGTGTGTGTGCATGTATGCATAGGTGTGTTATATATTGAGCATGGATGGAATATATATATTTAAGCATCACCAATGCATACCACTATAATTGGCTGAAGACCCAAACTGGATTCATGTATTTTTATTGGCAGAGTTTTTGCATGGAGAAAAGAAGAAGAAGAAGAAGTGTTGGTTTTTATATGCCGATTTTCTCTACCTTTTAAAGGAGAATCAAACCAGCTTACAATTTCCTTCCCTCCCTCTCCCCACAACAGACACCTTGTGAAGTAGGTGGGGCTGAGAGAGTTCGGAGAGAACTGTGACTTGACCAAGATCACCCAGCTGACTTCATTTGGAGGAGTGGGGAATCAACCTCGGTTCTTCAGATTAGAGTCCACCACTCTTAACCACCACACCATGCTAGCTCTGTAAAGATTTGCAGTGTGAAGTGGTGCAGGGCATTCTACTACTTCACAATTTTCTAGTATGTTGCTCTGATGCATGTATAGAAAACAAATCCCACCTACTTCCCCCCATGTTGCAAGACCAGAAGCATTATGAAGATTATGCAGGATAAAATTTTAAAATAGGAATTAAAACTCTAGATTAAAGAGTTGATAACTGAGACTTGGGTGATGAAAGAAAATGTAAATATATATGATCAGATAAAACATGTAGGTCAAAAGCATCAGCCTTTGTACATAGTAAAAATGCTAGGACAGTGGAACATGCAGTTACTCAATCACACACTCTTTTCTCCATTGTAAGCATGGGAAAGTCTGGGGATCTGGAATGCTGTGAAACCCCAGTGGAATCTGTCCATCTCCATACTTTATATGTTTCATTTTATGCATTAAATATGTAATAGCTAAAATAAGAAGGAAAATGAATTAATACTAACTCATAAGTATGTATAGTGCTTGAATAAAATACTGGTGTATGTGACTGAATAATCTGTAGTACAGTGTATTTTGTATGTATAAAATCATTCCCCTATAAGCACACATACAAGAAGATTGGTAGATGTACAGCACAGCCCTGTCTTCAATTTGTATCTGCTGGATGGGACAGTATTTCTCTTCAACTCTCTCATTCCAGTGCAGTGCAAAATAGGGTGGCCAACTTTGGCTTGTGGAATTCCTGGAGTTTGGGGAATGGAAACTGGGAAGAGGAATTTATGTATTTGGAGTTCTGCTAGGTCACATAGGCATTAGTCGATGCTCCCCCAACTAGTGGGCTATTGGTAACCTCTGGTGGGAAATGTTTCACACTCTACCCCTAACTGTTTCAGCACTGTATGTATGTGAAGAATGTGTGCAGAGGACAGGGTGATGTTATCATGGCATTTCAGCCATTACTATGTATTGATAAACTACTTACTTGGATGGCTAATGTGCAACTGCCCAGCATTGTGGGACCCTAGAACTAGCCTACCCCTGTAAGTGTAACTGTAGCAGAAATCGTATTAAGTGGTAGTACCAACGTCTGTGTTTTCTGGGTTCTAGGAATCTTGATGCACACAAAGAACTGGATGATAACAGGAGTTTAACACCAGCAAGGCAGCTCTGCATTTTCTGTGACCTTATCTGAGAGCTAGCATTTCTTTTTCACATCTCCGTAGGAGGGCTTTAAAGCCATGTTCATGAAGACAGCTTGCTACTTTAATTCAACTTAGGGAACAGAAGAACAGTTAAAAGATAAAAAGCAGTAGAGCAATACAAGAAATAGAAGAAATCTACGAGAAATACAGTACACAGCTCATGTATGCCCAGTTGGGGCACAGGACCCAATTATAATTAAAGAAGACCTGGTCGATTAGCAAGGCTATATCTATATCAGATTTGACCAATACACTTAATAATTGATCCATGGTACTAAAAGATTAGCAGAAATATATATGAATCCACACAATCTTTTCAGTGTATTGTTTGCTGTTACTGTCTTTCTGCTAATTAAGCATGGTGGTCCTACTTGTACTTGTGATAGTACTTCAGGCTTCAATAATCTATATACTATTTTTCAGTGTGTCCCCATCTGCAGATATCTAAATACACGGAATGGGGCTACACTTACCCAAAACAGATTCTCTGCAAACTTAGGGTACCCCCTGGGTTTGCAGAAAAATCTAAACTGTTCCACAAAATACATTTGGGGTTTAAATAAAGTGTTGTCTGAGCGTGCACAGAAACACATGTTTGAAAGTCTTGGCAGTGGCAGCAGCTGCTGTTGGGGCTCCCGCCTGGCAGGCACAGCTTTTTTAGCAGAGGAGATAGTCTTGGCAGGCCCAGGCCTGCTCCTGTTGAGCTACTGAGGGCAATATAGGGGGAAGCCTCAGTGAGCCTGCCTGGATCAGTTCTGGGTGAGCTACTGAGAGTGGTGATATGGGAGGGAAGCCTCAGCAGGTGGGACAGACCAAGAGAGAAAGAAAGAGTGCTGGGGTGGGGAGAGAGACAGAGAGTGATGAGGTGAGGGGAAGAAAGAGAGAGATTGATGGGGTAGGGGGCAGAGAAAGACATAATGAGAGTGATGAGGTGTGGAGGCAGAAAGAGAGTTAGGAGGTGGGACAGAAAGAGACAGTGATGGAGTAGGGGCCAGAGAGAGTAACAGGCATGGGGGAGAGAGTAAGAGAAGGAGTGGCAGGATGTAGAAAGAGTGAGAGGCAGAAAAATAAGGGGATAGGGGAAGAAATAAATTGGAGGAAATGGCCCCTCCCTGCAAGTTTCTTGAGGGCCCCCACTAGGGGTGTGCATTTGGCTAAAGATGAATAAAAAAGCCCCCCAAAAAATACCCTTTCGGTATTTTTTGAGGGAGGGTACCAGTAAAAAATGTGGCAATAAAGGGAGCCGAAAAAGTGCATCCCGAATAATGCTGAATTTTCCCCTCAGTATTATTTGGGCAACTTTGGCCCCACCACCATTTTTTCTCCCTCCTCTCCTCTTCCCTCCCCCCTTACTTACACTGAGTCAGATCTACAATGCATGCCAGCTCAGACCTCCACGTGGAGGTCCAAGTTGGCAAGCGCCATGCCCCCTGCATTCCAATCCCCGCTGCCTGTGGGCTCAAACTTCCAAATGGCTGGAGTCCAGCACTTAGATCACCTTGCCTGCCACCGTCAATCTCAGAGGCCACGGGGAACCCTGTGTATTTTTTTGGGGGGGGGGGTTTGTGCTTATTAAACTTTTTGGATTTTCAAAAAATTCAAGGTTTAATAAACCTGAAAGCGAAAAATACTGGAAAAATGGTCCACAGCCCTAGTCCCCACTTGTATAGTCAAATAGCCAAGTCTGGGAAGGGCAGAGATTGTGGAATGGAGAGGCCTCAGCCAGATATAATGCCACAGAATCCATCCTCCCAAGCAGCCATTTTCCCATGGGGGACAGTTCTCTGTCATCTGGAGTTCAGGTAGGAGGGTGTCAGCCTGACACCCTCCTACCCTGAGACCCTCAAGTTCCATGACAGTGGAAGAGTTGTCAGCACAGGAGCAGCACACTAGATAGCCACCAGCACCCTGCTGTCTATCTTCGTAACTTTGTGATTTAAAGCTGTTAAGGTTTAAGATAGGGTGCTTTGCTGAAGCTGTCCAGATTCTTGTGCTGAGATGGATAATATGTAACATTCTGAATTCACTCAAGAACTCACTCATGTGTCCTTTCTCTTCCCCCCCCCCCACAAGAAGCTTTATCTCTGGAGTTTTCTCTTGATCCCTTCAAACTTCACCACTAACCACCATAAAATGTTCCTCCATTAGTGCCTAAAAAACGGTGACTCTCGGAGAGTAGAACTCCCAAATCAGTTTCAGGCAGCCTGATCTTGAGCATGCATGCTAAAGTGCACATCACACTGAAATCATTGGGGCTTACTCTAAAGAAACAACACAGAGTATTATATCCTTAGAAATATAGTACACAGGTTAAACCATGATGAATATGCAATATATCTTTGTGGCCCTTGCCAGCTACCGTATTGCAGATTTGGTTTTAAGTATTTATGAATCACATATAAAGACTATAAATTCTGTAGCATGAATATTTTTGCAATATTTCTGACAAGACCATCAACTTATTCAAAATACATACAGGTCTTATTTTGTATTCATTGACATTCATTCATGGTATATTCATGAATTTTTATATGAGCATTAAGTACTTCTAGAAAATGTGATTTGTGTTAATGCCTATATTTTTTTAAAAAACAAAATAATTACAATGCATGATGGCATTGATCTGGCTGCTTTGGGTATATTAAAACAGAAAAAAAATTAATTTGCAAAATGAGCATTTGGAATCTAAGGTGAAAATGTCTTTAATGAATAAATTAACCATTTTTTCTATGAAACTTCTGTTAGCAAACGCGAAAACTTTGGCAGATCATCACAAGGAATATAGAAAATCATTCTCTGTACCCTCAGTAGAGCAAGACTTTTATTCCAAGAAGTTTCTAGTACATCATCAACCCTCTTCCCCCCTTCACTCCCCCCCCAGCCCTTTCCTAGTCTTTGACTGTCTGAACTTCAAACTCCAGTTTTAAAATTTCATGTGGCATCAACCAGTTGGAAAGTTCAACATGCTCTTTCCCGCCCTCACCCCCAGTTGATCACAGAAGAGAGCCAAGTGCTACTTTTCACTTATGTTCACTGACCTGACTATTCATTATATGTCCTGGCAGAACATAATACCATCTTCAAGCCTCTTCTGTGCATGACAGCTTGGTCCTTGAAGACTGTGATCGTGATCACAGCTGACACTCATAAACAAAATTCTACATTGCTTTGACTGTTGGCTGAATATTGGTGACATACTAAGAGGACGGGAGGTCAATGCCGTTTCATTTTGATAATTGCTTCCGTGAATGCTTCTTGGTAGTGGTGGTGGGAAAAATAAATGCATCTGTGCAGCTACTGCCCGGATAGAAACCTTTTTCCCCCTTCAAAAAGACAAGACTCTCTGGGAACTGGCAGTTTTAAAATCAGGCTGGTACAGCGACAATAGTGCTTTTTGTATTCAAATCCCTTGCCCATTATAGCCCCGTAGCGAAGCACTTCATTTATCAGGAACATATTACGGGGAATAGTTTTAAAATATCACAATGATAGATATTATCTTTCCTCTTTTCTTAAAAAAAATAAATGGCTTACTGTAATTGTGGAAATTACAGTCTTTGCTTCAAAACTTCTGGGAAAATGAGCCATAAGAAGCCCTAAAATCATTTGTCTACTTGTCCTTATCCTTCCCAATAATTGCCTCTTTTTTTTGGTTAAATATCTTGTGGTTTCCAAGCATTAGCAGTCTTATTTTTTCAAAATCATGTTAGCAGCAAAAGTGGGAAAAAAATCCACCTTATCAACATTGATCTGATTTTAGAACTCTGAGATACTTGTCTGCAAATAGATTCAAGATGCTCTTTCATTAGAATGGCAGATCAATACTAAAAGTACTCTTAATTACATATAAAAAAGGAACTCCCACCCCAGGTCCCTAAAAGAAAGATGCCAGACACAAGTATGGGTTAAACAAGGGCTTATTAAACTTTTACCACCAGGACAGTAAGTAATGAACTAATTACTTCAGGTTTTCTAAAAGGCTATACAACACTTTGACTCAATAAAGGAAGCCACAGCCTTCAGTTTGCAAGATCTGAGCAAGGCTGTCAAAGATAAGACATTTTGGAGGACTTTCATTCATAGGGTCGCCATGAGTCGGAAGCGACTTGATGGCACTTAACACACACACATACAACACTGGCCTGGCTAAATAGGGGGGGAGGACCAGAATGAAAACCCTGTGCTCTGGGTCTGCATGGAGCTCTGCCCCTCCCCAGCCAGCTCAAAGAAGAAGTGATTGGTTGGCCCCAAGCCGCCTCAGGACCCCCACTCCCTCAAGACCAATGCTGCCAGCACAGAGCTGGCAAAACAGCCTCTGTCTGCTAGCTTCTGACCCCAGGCCACAAACGTGGCCCCAGGTAAATCCGGGCCATTGCTTCCCACTGTAGCAAAAATCCTAACTTTAAAATATATGCTGAGATCATTTGGACAAAGACTGAAAGGGCAAGGTATTTTGGGGTGGTAGTGGATAGCTTAATGAAAATGTCAACTCAGTGTATAGCAGAGGTGGAAAAGACAAACTTCGTAATGGGCATAGGAAAATTCTGAAAATAATCCCAAACTGCAATGACCTTGTATAGATCTATAGGTGCTGCGTCATTTGGAATATTATGTACAGCTCTGGTATCTTTAAAGGATGGGCTTTTCCACATTCCCATTTTCCTCACTTGTGAATGTACATGTTGGATCAGGGTCCCCGCCGCTTTTTGATTATGCACCTATTGAAAGGGCTGTCCTCCCCTGATTTTTACTAACCTGCTATTCATTCTGTCTACCGAAGTATATTCTGCTTGGGTCATTTATGTTCAATCAGTATGTTGTTTCCATTGTATACATTACACACTGTCTACTTCAGCAAAAAAGAAAAGAAAGACCGATCGCAGCAGCATAAATCTCAAAGAAGCTCTTGTCTTTTGCATGTAACTATGATAGTACTTTTCTGGTAGGTAGGGAGACAAATCACAGAAATTTGCCACCCACAACTGGACTCTTCACATCAAAATGTATTTGCAGTGCCTTTACAGAAAGGGACATGTTTGCCTACCACCTGCAAAGCCATTTTAAATGTGTGTCCATTGTTGGAGACATGAATGACCTTTTTGCTGTAGGCTTTCAGACAAGCAGCTAAATCTGTATTGTTTCAGCAGGCATTTCTCTGATGAATGTACTTGTATTGATCTTTTTATACATGTACACACACATGGGGACTGTGGACTGCCAAAAAATAACAACCAATCAGAGGGTTATAGATCAAATCAAGCCTGAACTGACCCTAGAAGCAAACATGACTAAACTGAGGCTATTGTACTTTGGTCACATTATGAGAAGACAAGAGTCACTGGAAAAGACAAAAATGCTAGGAAAAGTTGAAGGCAGCAGGAAAAGAGGAAGACCCAACAAGAGATGGATTGATTCTATAAAGGAAGGCACAGCCCTCAGTTTCCGAGACCTGGGCAAGGCTGTTAAAGATAGGACGTTTTGTAAGACATTGATTCATAGGGTTTCCATGAGTCAGTAGTGACTTGATTGCACTTAACACATATACAAACACACACACACATGCATATAATAGTATATGCATAAGGAGCTATTTATGTGTGTGAATTAAATATGCTTTTATGATAGACTGTTATGGTGATATGTAACCTGGGGTTTTAGAAGGGAAGGCAGGATATAAATATTGGAAAGTGAGAACACTGTGTCCAGTTATCCATAGAAGGTGTCAATATCATTCTTAATGTAATATATGTTATCAAAAGAGGATTTGCGCTGATCCACTGCAGGAAGACTGTCCAGCCTTATGAACCAGAGCTTTGTGATAACAGAAGCTAAGACTTAACCACCATAGCAAGGGCCACTGAAGCTAACAGAGTTCACAAGAGAACTATGAACATTTTTGAATGGCAGTTTTGGGCTGTGAACTCTGGCTTGGGAAATTCCTGGAGTTTGGGGGGCAGTGCCCAAGGAGGGAGACCAACAGAGAAGTAATGCCACCTGCAGAACCTACCATTTCCTCCAGGGTACCTGATCTTTGGAGATCAGTTGTCATTCTAGGAGAACTCCCAGCCCCAACTGGAGGTTGGCAACCCTAGTTTGTGTGCCCAGGTGGATACTTCTGCTCAGTGGATTTTTGTTAACTGTTCACCAAACATTTGCTA
This sequence comes from Euleptes europaea, assembly GCF_029931775.1. Classification (NCBI taxonomy): domain Eukaryota; kingdom Metazoa; phylum Chordata; class Lepidosauria; order Squamata; family Sphaerodactylidae; genus Euleptes; species Euleptes europaea. The sequence goes on from NC_079319.1 coordinate 60,727,743, forward strand.
GAGATTTGCTATTAGGTAGCTGACATTTATTTTTAATATTTGATATAATTTATAACTGATATTTCTCAGCACACAACAGCTTACATGCAGTTGGGTTGGGAATTGCTGGATTCATTATGGAGTTCATCCATTCATCCATTCAGGAAACATTGACTAAACAGGTGACGAAGAACAAACAGATTGATCCAGCAAGGCAGACTGTATATCCTATTACATTCTTATTTGTAATCCAGTTAGTATAGTCTGCTGTAATTTGCTTTGTTCTAAAGAGCAGGTCATCCAAAAATTAAACCTAAATTGGGCATATATAAAGATCTATTTTATTGAGCATCCATGCCCCATTTACTGACTTTGTGTTTAACAGTTTTGCACTATGGTCCACTCGATAAGCACTCGAGGCAGTTAACATAGATATAATAAAAATAAAAACCAGAGACAATGTTCACTAATTAAAAGCCTGGACAATCAGATTGAGAACAAACATCTCCATAATATTAATATGAAGTGTCATTTGCAAAGTGGTAGCCTAATGGTATGAACAAACGTATCAACATTTATCGAGACACAAAGCCTACTGTTAGTCTCTACTTAGACATTCCGAAATGAATCAATGCTAACCAAATCCATTGGGTATCATGGAATAAAGTTGAGAGGGTATCATAAAATATGGGTTAAAAAAAACAGCTTGAAACAATTTAAATGCCTCTTGTTTAGTTCATACAAAGATACTGATTCATTTTCTTTGTTTTTATCATTGGTAACTATAACAGCTGATTAACTAAGCTCCAAAGAACATTTCAGAAAGCTTTTGGGTGTCGCTTTTTCATTACGTAAAGATGGATCAGCAGAATTATCATATACATTCCAGGTTCGATTGCCAGTTGCCATAAACTGAGCCCTGTTTCCTGTGGTAACTGGGAGTAAAACTGGATAGAAATTGTGCATTGGTTGCTGAAGAGAAAAGTAAATAAATGTTTTATATGATGTTTATTCCAGGAGGCCAGAAGTGGTGCTACGACACGCACTTCTGCCGCGAAGGTGATTGAAACATATTGGGATTTGTTTACCACATATGGTTTGCCTGAAGAGATCATTTAGGATAAAGAGCCTTTTGTTTGTTTGTGCAGAATTTCCAATTTTCTTCAAGGAAAAAAATCAGTAAAATGCACGAGATCAGGTACTTATTTACCAGCTTTAAATGGGCTCACAGAATGTTTCAGCTAAATGCTAAAAAGGCATTTGAGATTAAAAGAACACAACAACCCACTTCCATTAAAAAAAAGCATAAAGCTCTGTGCTCCAGGCCATAAGATATTACAATTTGAGAGATTTCTTTAAATAGCTCTGTATTACACACAGCAGCAGTACAAGGCATCAGATTTAAAATTCCTACTGCTGGCCAAGCAAAAAGCTTTCATCCTTGATCCAAATCTACATGCAACCCTGCATCACTAAAGCATCAGTTGGTGAGGACTAGTGAGGAAAGCCTCTTGTAATTCAGAGGCACCATGAAAAGGGTCTTTCGGATAAAGCTGTAATGTATACTCTATTCAGAGCTTTCTTTTTTATTATAGTTTTTATTTTATATAATGGGATACAGAAAGGAAAGGGGGTTAAAAAAAACAAAAAACAAGCACATGTCTGTGTCCAAGCTTTAACAAAGTAATACATTCATACAACAACTCCAATCTCAGCCTTAAAATTCTAGAACTAAGCCTTGATAATGCCCTATGATAGATTACTATTCCCTTATAAAGTATAACACTTTACATAATATTTGAAAGCACTTAATAGGCAATAATTGATCAGCAAGATTCCAATACCTCAGTGTAAACTTAATTCTAACCATTGGCTGAAATTACTCTTTCCTAATACTTAATTCCAGTTAGTGACCTAAATCTAGATCCTACATCTAGCAATAATATTTGGCATAGATAGATATTTATCACTTATCGGTTGCATTTCATCATCAAATCATCCAGTGAGTTCTTTTTCATCAGGTGCGTTAGTTTTGACAGAGAGGCGAAGTCTAGTAGCTTATGGATCCATTCAGATAAGTCTGGGATTTTCGGAATTGTTCAGAGCTTTCTGAATTCTTGTCTTGTTTTCCATCATCATCATCATCATCATCATCATCATCATCATCATCATCATCATCATCATTCATCATTTTATTTACTGTTCAAAGACAGGTCACAAGCAAAAAGAAAAATAGTATACAAATTAGCAACTAAAATCATATATAACATTTCATTTTGAAATTCTCATTTTTACTATATGAGAATACAAGTTAAAAAATTTAAAGAGATAATACCATTTTATGCCATAGATAAGAATTTTGCAACCACCAAGGACAAATTTGGATCAACATCTGCTAGCAACTTACCTATAAGCTCTTGCATTGTACCAGGCTTCCATATTTGAATATAACTATAGATCCATTTCCGACAGACTGCCCTGCTGTGTTTACTGGCAGGGATGGGGCTGAATTGTGTTGTATGCAGGCTGTTGCCAGGCAGGCTGCTCCTGCTGGCCCTCTAATAGGTACAGGGCTGCTGAGCCTAACCCCAGACACATAGTGTGGGTCAAAAGCTCTACAGTTTTCACTCAGTTCTTCTAGCCTATTCCATATGGAAACTGAACTTGTGAATCATTATTTTGTGCTCCAGTTTCTGTGATTTGCAGCAAACATTTCCTGATTAAAAATGTATACAATTTGTTCCTATTATTCTCGCCTCACTTGAACATAACTACTGCATGAACATGGCATAAATATGCCATAAATATATAATTGGCATAAAAATGCCCTAAAAGAAACAAATGAAATCTGCAACACCAGAAATGAAAATAGGCAAAATGAAAAGAACAACAACAAAAACATGCACAAAAACAATCAAACAAAACAAAAATAGGCAGTATAACCTGTTGCAAGGGGTGGAATCAAAACCCTCTTCTCTTCTTGCTGGCCATATTTAAATATGAAAACCAGGATATTAATTTAGGAAAATCATCCATGTTGCTTTGCCTTGAGACTCTTGAACACAGCAATGATACCTAGAATATATAAACAGAGACAAATCAACCTGACACTGAATCTATGGATGATCTGAGATCAAGGACATCTTGCATGACCCTTTCAGATGACTATTTATGGACACATTTCTAAAGTGTCTCCAAAGGATTTATTGAATTGGTTGACCATCAAGATTTAGATTTTTTTTTTTTAATGAGTAAATGCTTCAATTACATTCAAGGTAGCATGGCTTGTTTTTGCTAAAGATGGGCCTAAATATAATTTGTTGCACAAGGGGGCAGATACAGTTTGAAAGTAGGTTGTTTGATTTTAAAATTGTGAGTCTGATGACAGTTCTAACAGTTTACTTTATCCCTACTGTTTTCACATATTATATTAAGTATATTACACTGGCTTGTTGTTAAAATTGATATAATTTATCTGCATGTGCCCATGCAGCGCCTTTATTCTTTTCAGCAAGTTATGCAAGTGTCCAGGAAGAAAGTGATTATACATCTAAAAAAGTTGTGCTGATAATCATAGGTGACTGGAACACAAAAGTGGGAAACCAAGCAGAATCAAATATTGTTGGACAATTTGGGCTAGGAGCACAAAATGAAGCAGGGAAGTGAAAATAACAATTTATTAATTGTGAACACGTTTCAGGTAACCGATCAGATGATTGTATACATGGACATCACAAGATGGCTGATATAGAAAACAAATAGATAATATAATTGGAAGCAGGAGATGGATAAGCTCTATTCTCTCTGCCAAAAAAAGACAAGGAGCTGATTGTGGTTCAGAGAGTGAAATGTTAATAACAAAAATTAGAATAAAGCCGAAGAAAAATGTCAAAACATTCATAATGCCAAAATACAATCTAAACAACATTCCTGAAGAGTTTAAATACCATGAAAAAAACAGATTTGCATTACTGATTTCAAGTGAGCATGAACTGGAAGAATGGGTCAAGAGTGGGTTCAAAGACCAGCTTCTCTGTCCTTCGTCTGCCTCCAAAGATGGAGGAAATCTCAACCCCGGCACTCTTTAAGTCCTTTTCCTGGCCCACCCTTCTTCCTACATCAGGCCCGAAGATGCACAAAGACTGGCTCTCTGTTCGCGCCACCACAGCCAAATTCGCCCCTCTCTTTACTTCTTTGAAGGTGGGATGGGGCGGATTTATCCCGGCTGGTGTGTACCTTGACTCAAAGCATCCCAGTCCTCATCCTCCCCAGCCTCTGGGAAATAAGAACATAAGAAAGACCTAAGAACATAAGAAAGGCCATGTTGGATCAGACCAAGGTCTATCAAGTCCAGCAGTCTGTTCACACAGTGGCCAACCAGGTGCCTCTTGGAAGCCCACAAACAAGACAACTGCAGCAGCACCATCCTGCCTGTGTTCCACCGCACCCAATACAATAGGCATGCTCCTCTGAACCTGGAGATAATAGGTATGCATCATGACTAGTATCCATTTGTTTACCAGTAGTCATGAATACCCCTTTCCTCCATGAACATGTCCACTCCCCTCTTTCAAGTTAGCAGCCATCACCACATCCTGGTGCAGGGAGTTCCACAATTTAAGCCACTCCACACACAATTTGCCCCCTCCAACCCTGTTGAAGCTGATCTTTTATAGGGTGAGTCTCTCCTCTGCCTTCTCCCTCTCCAGCCCTTCCGTCTTCTCTCCTAGCCCATTATTCAGAGACCAGAGAGGCAGGGTGTTTTCCAGCTGCCCTATCCCCCCCTCTGTTGAGCTCGCCCCATGGGAAGCTGGGCCAGCTCCCTTATTGACTCCCAGTCCTCAGCCATTGCTGATGCTACCGTATTTATGCATGAGGCCTCTGAGCCTGCCTGCCAGGTGCTGGCTCTGGACACCAGTGTAAACAAATTGAAGAAAACAACAAAAAAGGAAGAACAAGAGGTCTGTTCCACAAGATACAAGAAACCAAAGGGAATTTAAAGCACAGTTAGGCATGCTGAACAGGACAAAATAAAGAAGAGGAAGAGTTGTTTTTTATATTCTTTCTCTACCACTTAAGGAAGAATCAAACCGGCTTACAATCACCTTCCCTTCCCCTCCCCCCAACAGACACCCTGGGAGGTAGGTGGGGCTGAGAAAGTGTGACTAGCCCAAGATCACCCGGTTCTCCAGATCAGAGTCCATCGCTCCAAACCACTGCTCCTAACCACTACACCATGCTGGAACAATATAGTGAAGAAGTATACAGAACAGCTTAAAGGATGCCCGCATTTTCAAATTCAAGATAAAACAGGTCTCTGAAAACGCAGGCAAAACATGGCAAAATGCAGGGAGAGAGCAAGGCAACCTCTGATGGTCAAAACAAGGGGTGACCATGAAGGAAAAAACAATGCATAAAAGGCCTGAGGGCCACTTGTGTTGGCCCCTCTGGGCCTCCTGCCAGTGTCCTGCTAGCACAAGTCCTGCCAGCAGTAACATCCTGGGAGGCATTCCTGGGGTGTTTGGGGGGTGGGGGTGGAACTGCCCCCTTTCAGGCCAGGAATGCCTCCTTTTGAACCGCAGTGCTGTGCAACCTTTTTGTTGGTGCAGCATCACTGTTCTCTATGGGGCTTTCCCCCCCCCTTAAAAAAAAGTTTTGGGGGAGAAATGCCCTTCCCCCCCTGCAGCGGCCACAAATCCTCTGTGGAGGTGTGGTGGCAGCGCCGCAGCCATGCCATCCCTGGCTACTGCAGGAATGGGCTATGACAGGTGGTTTGCCAGTGCCTTCCCCTGCATGGCAACCCTGGTATTCGTTGGTCTCCCACCCAAATACTAACCAGGGCTGACCTAGCTTAGCTTCCGAGATATGAGATTGGGACTATACCCTGCTGCCTTCCCTCCCCAATTGGGCCATAGACATTGCAAAGAAGTGCACAATACATCAGGAACTGATAATTCTATTGTGCAGCTGTTTTGTGAATTCATAAATCTTTTGAGATATACTAGGGCTAAAATTCATTGATATGCAGCAGAATCTTTCCCCAGTAAAAATCCTCCTATGCTTCAGCATCAAAGCTGCACAGAGAGTCTCCCCATGGAAACTCAGCTCATTGATAATCAATGTATACATATATTTCTTTGGTTTAATTATTTCTATGTCCAATGGTGAAAATGTGGGAAATGTGGTTGCTATATTTTGGTTGTACAAATACATCCATGATAAATTATTGAAAAATCTGTGGGGGGAAATCTGTGGGCGCTTATTTAGGCAATGCGATCAATATTTTCAGAAGATATTAAAATAGCTTCAGACTTGGACTTTGATACAATTGAGGTCTATGACTGGAACTTCAGACGTGTAATTTGTTCTAAAAAACAACCAAGAGGAAAGGGAGGGCCATATGTCTTGTGGCCAAAGTTAATCCCTGCACATACACAATTATAGAGAAAAAAACTAAAGAGTACAATTAAAAGACTATGAAATGCAAGTAGTGCAGTTTGTAACTATTTCTATGTAAAAATTAATCATGGACAACATTTATTTCTGTTGTGACTGGTCACTATGAGGTTATATTTGCTATATGTGAGTTTTAAGCAGAAATTTCACAGCCTGTTCTTGGATGTCATGGTCTTTTGCGAGGAAGCCAGTTCTCATCTCACCACACTCATAGGTGGTAGGGTTACCAAGTCCCTCTTCGCCACCAGCAGGAGATTTTTTGGGCAGAGCCTGAGGAGAGCAAAGATTTGGGGAGGGGAGGGACTTCAATGCCATAGAGTCCAATTGCCAAAGCAGCCATTTCCGCCAGATGAACTGATCTCTATTGGCTGGAGATCAGCTGTAATAGCAGGGGATCGCCAGCTAGTACCTGGAGGTTGGCAACCCTACTAGGTGGCCATAGGCAAAACATCTTCTCTTGGTTTCCATCAATGATATTTGACAGCCTGAGTGATGTAGAGGTTACAGTGTTGGGCTAGCAGCTGGAAGATGTGGGGCAAATCCTCTTTCAGCCATAAAGTTTGCACCATGATGTTTAGCCAGTTGTACTCTCTTTCTCTCTGTGTCAGCCTAACCAAGCTCGAAGGGTTGTTGTTGTTTCAAAGTGCGCTATTTCTGTCTTTATATTAAAACACTCTCAGTCTTTGAGAATGTTAATAATTATTTTACAGAGCTCTCTCGGCCTCGGCCTTCTCTCATTCTGCTCAGGCTCCAGCTGAGGAGAATCAGAAAGTGGGAGTTACACTCGACTAATTCCTGGCTCTTCCCAAGAACTACAACATAATCAGTTTTTCCATATTGCTACATCACTTTTCTTTTAAAAGAACCAAGTTAGATGCATTATACATCATATATGTCCTCATCGACTGCTTCTGTTGCTTTCCTTAGGTTTCAATATTTCCTTCTCTGCACTTGGCCCCTCTCCAGTTGCATCTGGAATGATCATTGGTTCACTGGCTGCGTTACTGTTGCTTTGTGCCAGATTCTATCTAGTTTTGTTAATGGTTGAATTCACACTGTGTTTTCTGGTTGTAGGTCAGGAAGATCTCTGGCTGGCTGTAATACAGGGCCTGTCTTTGTTGATGCTATCTTCTCAGTTCACGAGGGGTGTCCCAGTAAACTCTGGCTGCAATAGTCTCCCATTTGTGGGTAAATGGTCTTGGTTCTTCTTCTCATTAGTTGCTGTGCCGGACTTTAGGCCTTGAGAGGGAGTGTTTCTATGATCTAGGAGTGCTAGGTATGGGTTTGACTCTACAGCTCTTTTGCTTTTCTTAAAAGCTTCTTTGCTGTTTTGACAGCTGACTCAGCTTTGCCATTACTTTGAGGATTCTGGGCAAGGATGCAATATGACCAAAATCCCATACTGAATTTCTGGAACTTCTTCCGTACAAATTGGGCTGCACTGAAACAGCAGTCTGTATCTGTTATCCCACAGAGCACAAAGTGCGCTTTTATCTTGCATATAATGGTTCTGGCTGGAATATTTGGTAAATAATCCACTTCCCCAAAATTTGAAAAGTAATCTACAATAAACAGATATTCCGTGTCTGCCTGGCTGAACAAATTCACTCCTACTTTGTCCAAAGTCTCTCTGGAATGTCATGCTGTACTAATTTTTCTTTAGATTTACGGTCTGCCTAAGACCTATACACATTACATTTTCCCATGAAGTCTTTAATTGCTCATTGATCCCTGGCCAATAAATGGCTTCCCTGGCCTGTTGCAGACATCCTTCAGTTCCCAGATGGGATGATTGTACTTTGTGCATGATTTTTGTCCTGTGAGCTTCTGGTATTACTGCCCTTTCTCCTCTGAAAATGATATCGCTCTGTACATAAAACTCTTTTTTTTTTTTAAAATCTGGAAGAAAGGTGTTATCTCTTTCGGAACAAGGCCTTTTGTTTCTGGCCAGCCTTGTAATATTGTGTTAGTCTCTGTCGTATGTTATCATCTGTTCACTGTTGAATTTCCCTCAGCCCTTCCTGTGGGATGGGGAGGTACTGTATCAAATTAATGGTTTCTGTTTCTGCTTCAACTGGGCCCTCTGTGGTTGCTTCTGGTAAATATGCTTGGTTTAGGGTATCTGCCAATAGGTCTCTGTCAGGCAATAGTTACTCTGTATATCATAATTCTTCAGAGGCATCATAGTGCGCTGTGGATGTTTTGGTGGTGTAATTTCTTTTCCTATATATATTTATAGGGGTTTATGGTCAGTCTGTATATCTACCTTGCACCCATAAGTATACTGATGAAATTTCTCCTTTCCAAACAGAATGGCTAGTAGCTCTTTTTTTTCAATTTGGGCTTAACTCTTTTCTCTTTCTGATAAGGCTCTGCTTGCAAATGCAACTTGCTGACCTCCTTGTAGCATGGAAGTGTCTAGACCCATCTCTGATGCATCACACTGCAACATCAGTGGTTCTTCTGAGTTATAATGCTTCAAAACAGGGCAGTTGAAATTTGGCTAGATGGTTGGTCATCCTCAGAACCCTTTGCACTCCTTTGACATCTTGAGGTCTTGGCATATCTCAGATAGCTCTAACTTTTTCTGAGTCTACTTTTGAGGTCAATAAACATTCAGTGCATGTGACTTCAGTGACGCAGTTTGAGTCTGCCCTAATTCAATGTTGTATTCTGTTCTCTATATCTATTAAAATGCTATTAGTTTGCAATTGTGGTCCTACTTTGCCTGCTGTATGTTACTTTGTCTCACTATCAGTGCATCACCAGTACTTGTCTTAATTCCTGTCAGCCATCCAAGGTCTGTGGCCTTCTGTTCTGAAATACTGCAGGACCAATACTGATGCCCACTGGCATTCTCAGCCAATGGTGCCTTTAAAAAGTTATGGTAAATGTTATCAAATAGCTGGATTCTTCATCCAGCTGAATATGCCAGAATCTGTTCTTTACATCACAAACCAAAAAAAAAAAAAAGTCACGCCATTGACAAATCTGGAAAGATGTCAGCAGTAGACAGTAGGAGAGAATGACTTCTTTTAGATGCTTTGTTCAAGGATTTTGGATCTATGCCTACCCTTAATTTACTGGATGGCTATCTCATCACCACCATACTGCTTATCCAATCTGTGCTTTTCTCTATTGGTTGTATTATTCCCCACCTCTGTAAACGTTGCAGTTCATCCTTCAGAGGCTGTACTAGAACAACTGGTACTTCTCTCTTTAGTAATTTAACAGGCTTCACATTTCTGTCAATCTTTATTTTATGAACACCCTCAAGTTGTCCATCTCTCTTGAACACATCACTAAATTCCTTTTGTATCCTTTCTAGACTCTAGTCTGCTGTCACTCTACTGTCCACTTTTAATATGTTGTGGTATTGTACCTTCATCAGATTCATAGCTCGCACTGCTGTACTGCCTTGAACTGTTGTCTGATCCTGTACAACCACAAGCTCTAGCCTGGACTTATGGCCTGTTATTGGGTTAGTAATTTTGAGTTTACGTTTTCCCACTGGCTTCAATGTAGGGAGATTATACGTAGTTAACATCAGGTTTTCTTCCAGGGAAATGCTGGGATTCACTGGGTGCCTCGGGATAATGTTGCAACTGACACCACAATTGAATTGGAATGGTATTTCTTTTATATCCCCTAGTACCATGGCCATGTACAAATCTTTCTGGTGCCTTGCTGGGTTTTCTTGTAGTGCATTTATCACTTGATCTGCTACCCATATTCTCTCCATATTCACCATATGCAGTCTAGATTGGGGCTTGTTCTGTTTGGAGAGACACTTGGATGAAAAGTGCTTCCATTTTTCAAAAGTATTGCATTTTTTGCCAGAAACTGGGCATCTCTCTTTTTGTGTTTACGCCCGCAGTATGTACATGGCTCAGTGGTGTTCAACAGTGTTCTTATATTTGGTGACCTCCTCTCTCTGTGTTGTACTTTATGTACAGGCTCCACTAGCTTCCCTCCAGGTTCTAGCCCTGCCTTTAGACAGCAGCCCTGCATATTTTCAAACTTCTCTCTAAGAAAAAATTAGCTTCCCTCAGCAAATTCTCTCATACTTATGTGTCCTGAATCCCATACAGTATCCTGTCTCTTATCTGTGAGTCTTCAATATCTCCAAAGTTGCAGCTGGCTGCTAGGATTTTCAAACTTGTACAATACTCATCAATGCCTTCCCCCCTTGCTTGATTCCTTTTTTTTTTTAATGCACCTTTCTACTGCTTCATTCTTTCAGGGGTTGCAATGGGCATCAAAACAGTCCAATATTGTAGTCAGTTTATGCTGTATTTGGGGAATACTTGCACACAATATCTCACTTATTTCCCTCCCACTTTCTTCAATTAAACATGCAAACAGTTTCACTTTCACAGCCTCCTCTTTATCTGCCACTGCAATGCCCACATAAAAATTAAATTCTTTCCAGGTCTTTCATGCCTGGCTAAGATCAAGACTTGGAGTTCTAACGACCCTAGTAGTTTCAGACCCTCCATCTTCTCACTCCTTTTCCTGTGGATTTTTCCCTTTTGTTTTCGGTTCTACTCACTGATTGTTGCGGGTCTTCTGTTGGATTCAGTCACCGCTGCCACCATGTTTCAAAGTTTGTTATTTCTATCTTTGTATTAAAACATTCTAAGTCTTGGAATAAGCTTTAAACTTTATGCTAGTAACTACTTTACAGAGCGCTCTCTTTCTCATTCTGCTCAGGCTCCAACTGAGGAGAAACACGAAGAGGACACTACACTTCCCTAATTCCTGGCTCCTCCCAGGACCTACAACAGAATCAGTTTTTTTTCCATATTGTTACAGTTGTAATGATAAAACGAGGGAGAAAAGAACTATGTATGCTGCCCTGAGTTCCTCAGTGACTAGGGTTGCCAGGTGGGTGCAATTGCCCGCCAATCCACTCAGCCGCTCCGGAGCCGCGACTGTATGCATCCTATTCCAGCACTGCCGGTTTTACTTCCGGAAGCACCACGTCACTGCTTTTGCACTCAAACCCCCCAAAATTTGTGTCATCATGTGCACATGCCCACAAGCACTCGCATTCACCCCAGCCCCGCCCTTTAAACCTCCTGCCAATCGGTGTTGTGACCCAATTATCCGTAGAGTCCAATGAAGACAATGGGGAGGAGGATGGTATAAAAGAACACAGCTCTTTATTTGGCCAAGCAGAGAACTGGGTGGACAGACCCAATAAACAAAGTGGGAAGTTGCCACACCGAACAAAGGAGAGATAAAACTTTTATACTTAATACAAAAAAGGCGGATACATTGCCATACGAGGAGGTAGATCATATATCACATTAGAGAATACAGTGATTGTACTACCATTTAAGGATAATAAGCAGAGTCAGCACAGTGCCTAGCGGCTTGTGCAGGCGTATCTAGATAGCCCTTCGCGCTTGTGCAGAAGAGCAAGAAATACCATTCAGATGAGATAGCCCCCTGTATACCGGAGCAGGGATGCTCTTGTCTTTGGCCAGAGGGACCCAGCAGAGGTGTACATGTCGGCAGCACCCTCACCTACTGGCGCCGATGTTCCAGTGTTATCTCTAGGTACAACATCGGGAGGGGGGAACTGGCACCCCTATAAGTGACAGAGCGAGATAAAAACTGAACCTTGGGTTCTTCGCAGAAGAAGATGCAGCCCTCTCTCCCTTTTCTGCTTCTGCTGGACACCATTCAATTCTGTATCCTTTGACCCTTAACCTTGACGAGGAGCATGCAAGAGAGCTATTCTGAAGCTTCCCCCAACCTCGCAGGCTATTTTTGTTTCCCAATCTTCCCCTGACTATGAGAACAGGCCTCATTCACAGCCTCCAGGTCAGAACGTCAGAGTTCTTTAATGCTCTTCCAGCACCAACACTTCTATCCAGAAATGAATTTCTATGGCTTATTCCCCAATTTTAAACAGATTTATTTTGAAGTAAGTCCCATTGATTTTAATGCTACAAACTTATAAGTAAATTATCTCGGATTGAAACTACAATCCTGGTCTAAACAGATGGTTGCACACTAGTCTTAAAGGGAGAGGGATTCCATAACAGTAATTGTTCTAGGAATTGAATAGCATAATTTACTCATCTCTGTATTTGAGAGTATAGCTTGAATTCTCCCATTTTTAAAGCAAATGTATTCAACCAAGTCAGTTGCCAGTTCACATTTAGGATAAGGTACGAGCTTATCACATATTGGTTCTCAAATTGCATAAGTCAGCCTTCTTGGAATCAATGGAGCCAAACCAATTTATATTAGACTCTTCATTTTATTCTGATGCTGCATACAGCTCTAAAATGATCTAAACAGATTTTCAATGTATGTAGTGATTTCCCAGAGAACTTCATTTCTGGGTTGTATCAAAGCTCATGAAATTTAGAAGCCCCAGAATTCAAATACTTAAAATGAAAGGATAATCTTAACTCTCCCCAATAGCTATCCTTATCAGGCAGTTTTTCTGCCAAATATTAGATGATTCATTCTTGCATAGTACTTGTAATTTTTCTTTTCTTTTAAATAAAATAATAGAGTGTTTAGAAGGTTCTGGAACATGTAATGATTTGGTATAGATTGTAGAGGAGAAAATTAATTACACATAATGCTGACTAGTCACTCTGAGCCTGGCTTCGCCAGGAAAGAATGGCCTAAAAATCAAACCAAATAATAGGTAGACAGACACAGACAGACAGACAGACAGACAGATAGATAGATAGATACATAGATACATAGATAGATAGAGGAATTTTTGTAAGTGTACACAAAAGTATGACTTCAGTCTCATTTGATAATATTAGCCACTAGAGCTGAAAAAATTTGAGAGAATACTTTACACTTACACACATCTTAAAATTATTGCATGAGCATGGGATATTTACTTGTTCTCAACTCAAGTTGAATGCCTTCAGAATAAGAGCTTGCTGTTGATGGAGAACCCCATACTGAATTTCACCTTAGACTGAATAGACAAGCTTCTCTGATCTTACTATAGTTCGCAACAACCATGTATTATTGAAGTGTAAGTGATCAGGGTTGGAACATATAGTTCAAATATCTCATGCTGATTTGCCTTTAGATTAGGGGTGATTTCATATGTCACTTTTTGTACTCAGAAACTGGCGATAGATGACATTCAACAAGCATATCCCCACCGAGGATTACTTTCAAAATGTTCTCTTCAGGATGTTTGACATGCACCAGGGAAGGAAAGACAGGATGGCAGAGAGACTGTATCTTCCCACCTGATTGCCCAGTAGCTGGCAACTGGCCATCACCACCTCCACCAGCCTCATCTATCACCAGTTGCAGTAGCAAAGTGTGTGTGGCTTAGGGTGGCAGAGGTCAGATCAAGAGGAGGAAGAAGGGGATTGGGTTTTTCTCAGATGGTGTACATATTATTCAAACCAGAGGCGGTAAGGCTCATCTTCATATCTCCAGATATGACAAAATGGCAAAGCTTATATTTCTGATCACAAGCAATACCCATTCTGTGATATTTCCACCATGTACTAACAGTAGAGTATTACCGCATATACTCGAGTATAAGCCAAGTTTTTTAGCCATAATTTTTGGCTTAAAAAACTCACCTTGGCTTATACTCGGGTCAATACGGTAATTTGCCTGCCGGGCCCTCTCCCAGCGCGCTCCCGCCAGCCAGCTGATGTGCAGGCTGTCCCACCTTCTCCCCCCCACCCCACCCGATCGCGCCTTCTGCGCGGCGGCGGTGGCAGCTTCTTCCCCCCCCCGATCGCGCCTTCTGCACCTTCTGCGTGGCGGCAGCAGCGGTTTCTTCCCCCCACCCCACCCCACCCGATTGCACCTTTTGAGCGATCGCGATCGCGCCTTTTGCGCAATCGTCACGCCTTTTGCTCGATTGCGCCTTCTGCTGGGCAGCGGCGGTTTCTTCCCCCCACCTCCCCACCCCCACCCCTACCTCACCCGGGCCGGTCCACCCGCTTGCCAGCTGACCCTGCGGGGCCTCCTGCGCGCAGGGAGGGGGCCGCCGCCACCGCCTGCCTGCGCACCTGGAGCCTGGTCAGGTAAGCCTCCGGGGGAAAGGGGGGCATTTCCCCCTCGGCTTATACGTGGGTGCCTAATTTTTCCTCATTTTTGGGGTGAAATTAGGCACCTAAGCTTATACTCGGGTCGGCTTATACCCGAGTATATACGGTAACAATTGGTAACAAAGAATGGTTGATACACAAGTTACAAAGAATGGTTGATATACAAGTTCAGCAGGGGAGCTTCAATGGCGATCACAGTTGGATTGATTTCCTTACTTAATTTATCAGACAGTATTTTGGCATATACATTCAATACCCATAGTAAACTTAAGGTAGAATGTCTTGCTTATAAGGGCAATTTTATAATGGAATTCATGACCCAAATGTTTTTATTATATGAGGTGGACATTTTAGCTAGTATAATGAAAGTGGAACATAGCTGTGATTTTGCTGTTGGTGGTGGCATTTGTTTGTGGGAAGGGGGTTGTTTTGTTTGTTGACATAGAAAGATTATATTGCAACACATAATATCTAGTGATAACTGAATATGATCTTTGCACCATCCACAGCTCAGCTAATGACATTGTTTTCAGTACACCATGAGGATTTTACAGGAAAGAAACCACACTTTGTCTTTCTGACAGCAAAGGTTAGGTTGACCATTAGAACAGCAGCCAAGAGATGTTCCAGGAAGAACTTTGCTTAACATTTTTTTAAGACCAGAAGACAAAAGTATTACCACTTTGGATTTCTGCAGAAAGTTCAAGGCTATTTTCTGTATTGAAGTTAATTTGGAAAGAACATCTATGAGGGGTCATTAATTGTAGACTCTGGGAATCTCAGTTGCTCAAAATTATCTTATCCTGCTCTTATACAGGAATAGCCATGCCAAAGACCATTGATTTAAATAGGCTTAGATGCATATAACTTTGTATAAGATCAGATCTTAGAATCACTTCTTCTGTATGCATGATTTTCAGTGGCCACCTTGTGGATGGGTTACTTTTTGAGATTCATAGAAAGCACACATATATCAGCATAGTGTAATATCAGATGATGTCAGCAATGCTCCTCAGGATTACAACATGTGAGCTTCTGCAGTTAATAAGTACCAAGTTATTTAAGATAGGTCTGTCCTGATTATCATGGAAACATTGTAGGCAGATTTTTTAAAAAATACTAAGTTTTTGTCTTCATTTTCATACAAGGAAAGCTGTGATGAATGCACTCACATTAGCTTGATTTAGAAGTCAACAGATCCAACCGTTGCAAAAAAATAAATAAATTCTGAAGTCCATAATATTATTTTAATTAACCTGTCTGCCCATTTGTGTTAATTTTCCTTTGTCACATACATGAAAGAAGTCTGCTTGTGTGTTTTGCTACTGATGTCAATCATGCCAGGTAGAATGAAGTTGTCCTTCTCTCATTGTTTCTTTATAAACCCTTCCTTTAGAGCCTTTGAGAATTAAATATAATGTGCAAACACTGAGGGGGTCTTAAGTCTTGAAAGAAGTTCAGCTATCTCAAAACCAGGTGATATGTGCCTGCCTTCATTATGAAACTTTTTTTAAAAAAAAAAAATTGCTTGAATCAATAGGACTTTTTTCAGTTATGTGACGTTGAGCAATTCTACCTGGTTTCTACCTTCAGCAGTCATTTGTCTAATAAACAAGATTATATTTTTTCTATTATTACAGAGAGGTTTCAAACTACCCTTGTCATAGATCCCACATAATATCTTTATTGTCTTAGGAGTAAATACATTCTTCAGCATTAGTTACAAGACTTTCAGATAAAAACTATTAAAATCCTACCCATGTTTACCGCTTTGCCCTGCTTCAGCTGAACTAGAAGGAGATTATAAAAGTGGTATGTCATAATCCAGTCACACTAGCTGGAATGAGGTGGTAGCTACTGAACTATTACATTTTGTCATTTTTACTGTTTAATGGAAAAACGAGGGGTGCAAGGCAAGGAAATTATTGACAAAACTCTTATTGAAGCTAACATTTATATTTGGATGTTGGGGGGAGGACCTTCACATCCTGTTTGTTAATTTTCATGTGTCCACAAAGATCTTGAAAAGGTTCTTAAGGATGGAAGCTAAGAAGCTCAGCTCCCAATAAGCCCTAAAGACACACATCCAAGGTCATATAGCTTGTTCATCAGAAGCTGTATAAGCCCTGAGCTAGTTCAAAGAGTTAAGCTTGGCAGAGGTCACCAGGATCATAGCAAGATACTTGTACAATCCCTGAACTGGCCAGGAGACTCTCTGGCCATTTATGCTTGGTAATTAGCAGTGTGTTCCAGGCTGAAGTGCCCCACAATTTTGTTTTTAGTTTTTCACACTGAAACATCATTCAGGAAGTGACTGTGAAGCCAGCGCATACCTGCTTTGCATTTCTTAAGAGCCCCTTTAACACGACCTTTTGTATTTGCTCTGCCCCGCACAGAAGCATTTACTTAAAGAACCATGAAAAATCTGAAATGCGATTTAGCTATGCAAACGACCATTGCCAATGGCTATGCAAACAAAGGAGCAGGCGAGTGGAGGGTAGAATTTCTCCTTTTGCATCAGGACAATGAATAGGCATTTTAAAGGTCACATTTTTTAAAAGAGCTTTGAGCGAGCATCAACATTGACCCTGTATAAATGGCCTCTGAGTTCTGTTGTTCTTCCTCAAGTGACTTGGGTAAAAAAAAGAAAAAAAAGAAACGAGGTTGCTGACAGTCATGTGGCCCACAATAGAGAGTTCTCTAGGTCTGATAATTCAGTTGGGTTGGTTTTCTTCCTTGAGCTTTGTGTGTGTGTGTTAAGTGTCGTCAAGTCGTTTCCGACTCATGGCGACCCTATGAATGAAAGTCCTCCAAAATGTCCTATCTTTGACAGCCTTGCTCCGATCTTGCAAATTGAAGGCTGTGGCTTCCTTTATTGAGTCAATCCATCTCTTGTTGGGTCTTCCTCTTTTCCTGCTGCCCTCAACTTTTCCTATCATGACGGTCTTTTCCAGGGACTCTTGTCGTCTCATGACGTGACCAAAATACGACAGCCTCAGTTTAGTCATTTTAGCTTCTAGGGTCAGTTCAGGCTTGATTTGATCTATAACCCACTGATTTGTTTTTTTGGCAGTCCAAAAAAGCTTTGTACTCTTGTATTAATTCTCCTACCGAAGCTGAACATTGTCCTCATGGTTTGCTGGGCGTGTGAAGTAGTTGCAGTGGCAGCTGTTTTTTAAGTAAATTACTATTATGTCTTGCCTGGGGCCTTCTCAGTTCTAATGATGAAAACCCTCTGCCCTCAAGCAACCTCCACAACCTTATTTTTTTCCCCTTTCAATTGGCTATCTATGTTTGCACTCAAAAGTCCCAGCTTGCCAAAAGGGCAGCTGTAACTGCCAAAACGAGAACATATGAAAATTCAGCTCAGTCTCAAATTGCACATTGCTGATGAACCACTCTTTCTAAGCGAAGCCTGCTGTATTAAAGTCAAGGGCCGGGAGGCAGCGTACGGTGGAAGATATCTGTGTACCGAAAAGTGCCTTCTGTTTCTCAGGCAAACACAATTGCTCATTGCTTTTCGAATTGAGGCTAGTGTCTAATTATGGTTTATGGCATGGCACAGAGAATGGTGGGTGAAGAAGCACAGTCAACTACCTCAGGGGCTACACATGAAGTAGCTTTTCGATCTCGGATGCTATCTTGAATAAAGAAAAATAGAATTTAAAGGGTCTGCCAACAATATGCTCATTCTTATATTAAAGTCTGAAGATTTTTTTTAAAAAAATTACATTTCTGGACTTGATGCCTCCTCAGCATTTTGTCTCCCAAGCAATTAGTGTGTTTCTACTAGTCAGGACTTTGAAAGGGAGTCGCTTCAAGCGGCTCTCTTTTTACATGATCAAGAAATCTTCTAAGCCAGGGGTCGTGGGCACTATGGCAACCACCAACACCTTATGTGGTGCCTGCCAAGTGTTTTCAGGAAGTGTGTGGGGCCAGGTAGGGCTTTTGCCCAGTGGGATTTGTTGTGCAGATTTAAATAATGTTTCTTCAGTAGCAGCTGCCATTCACTGTATTGGTTTTACTCTGTCTCTCACTTCTCTGTCCCATTGTGGGTTTTTTTAATCACCCATATTCTCCCATACCTTTGGACTTCCTCTGGGTGTGTGGTTGGCTCCACCTCCTGCAGCAGCATTTTGTACTTGTGCCCATTCCCCTGTGTCAGAATTCTAAAGGCGCCCACAGACTCAAAAAGGTTGGGGACCCCGGCTCTAAGGGAAATGTTTCCCTTGGAACAATTTTCAAGGAGTAGTTGTTTCTCTCCCCCACCCCTGCCACAGTTCTGCTGCACCTAGGAATCCTAATTGGGTCTCTTGTTCTGCCCTCCCGTATTTGCATTCAGAACTTCGTCCATGTTTCTGAATGGTTCCAGTACCTGCTTTTTGTTAAGCATGTGTGTGTGATCAGGATGTTGTCACCTCTCATAGTTTTCCAGAATGCAAGGAGCACTTTTTACCACCATGTGCGGTCAACTGTTGGAAGGAAGACAAGTATCTGTCACTTGACAGATAAGCATATGGGCTCAGCCATAGTCAGAACTGGAGGGTTATGGAGTGAGCCTCAAAATACACTCACCATTGTTAGCCGAATTGCTCCTTTATATGGGGAAATTAGCTGAGCAATCGGCAACTATGTATTTTTATAGCGATCTCGCACTCAACTATACCAGAATCCGTTTAATGAGACGTTTGAATAAAGACAGAGACTAGGAGTTCCAAATTAAACAGTGTTTATGTATTCAGGCATTCAAATGGTGCATCACAAGCATACAAGAAGCTAGTAAATTAAAGGCAGTAGTACAGGGAAATTTGCCAATTTGGCAGGATATCGTAGACCCAATATATTTACCTTATCTAGATGAGGTGTTGTCCAACTCACGCAGACTATAAACAGATTGAAAAGGAAGACCGAGATGGGGGTAGGGGTTCCCGTGGGCTTGACCAGCAAGGCGGGAGGGAGCGTGGTAAGGCTGCGCAGACCAAACCAACAGAGTAACGGCAAAGGTGCCAGGAAAGACCTAAGGTGTTATGAATGGGCCAGGGGTATCCTAATTATACTGTTTTCTGGGGGCGGGAAGAGGGGTTTGACCCCTCCCAGGTTCCCAGGTGGCAAAAAGGTGGACAAAAGGATTAAGCTGTGTCTACCGGGGCAGGGTAGTGAGAATTTGGAAATCTATTATAATTCCAATGGCTTTCACAACCCGAGATGGTCAAGAATCTTTCTGCTGATGGGATTTACATTCCGGAACAATAGGTGCGATCTGTGCAAATGTCCTGGGGTCTCTGCAGCTGGACAGGAGGGATGACTCATCTGGATATCAGGATTACTGCTAACGACTCATTGAGCAACGGAGGAAGTTGGGAGGGGGGAGCAGCTCGCATTGGGTACGTGGCTGTCAGCTCTCTGCGAAATGGCTGCTTCTAAAACAGAGATGTACAGGAACATGGCTCCTCTCAGGTTCACGAGAGACAGCCCTTTGCATCTGGTTCCTAGTAGCTGGTTGCCCGGGCTGGCAAGAGCAGCTGTGTCAGTTTCAAATGAGTCGCGCCGCGACTGCCCAGTAGCGTTTGAGGCAGGCGTGCGGCTAGAAAGCAGTCTGTGCGCTTGCATACCGGGTTGCCAGGTCCAGTCCTGGAGATTTAGGCAGGCCCGTATGCTATCAATTCCCCTCCTTGCCGCCTGAAGACAACGTCTGAAATGGCGGCACACCTAACACGTGTTGATTGAAGTCTTGATTGGAGACACCGGGGTCGGGTTGCATTGGCCAATGGAGGTTTGGGAACCATTTGTCCTATACTAAAACCTTAGATTAAAAACGGGGCCGCCTAGTGAAGTTGGACAACCTCTCAAGAAGTGTGCATTGTTAAATTTGCAAGCATATTTCAGGGCGGATGCATTGCATGTATCAAAGCATCCGGTTCATCTTACAGTACAAAATAAAACATTGTTTTCTAAACTCAAGCTTACATTGCTAAACTAACAAACTGAAAACATATACATTGAGTCATAACAGTATACATAGGATACAAAGAAAAAACCTTAGGCAAAACTGCCGGATGTAAAAAGGAAAAACTTTGTACCCTTTTTAAAGTTACAGATAGACAAAGATAGAAAGACATACCGCTGGTTTACAAGCATTCGTTTTAGGATCTGGAAAATCTCATTCCCCTCCTAGTAGAAGGGTGAAGGTACACATAAACACAATGGTTTCCAGTTCGCTCCTCCCCATGGTAAAGAGAGGGGGGGAGCTAATTAAAAAAAAAAAGATCTTCTTTGCCTCTTCCGTTGGCAATCGGCTGGGCTCGGCTATCTTCGTGCTTCTTCGGTAGCACTCTTCGGGGCCTCGCCTGTCTCGAGGGTAGGTATGGGATGGCCTGACTAAGGGGGCGTGGGGTGATTTACATACAGCCTTGCAAGGCATTCTGGTTAGATCTAGGGCCATGCTAGGGGCACAATAAGATTACTATACCATTTCACTCTGGCACCTCATCCTGTCATCAAGGGGTCAAGTGGTCTGGGACCCTTTCTGCGCACTGGTTTTGTGCCCACTATATCCTTTTAGGGTTGATCTATTGTAGTGGATGCCCTCGCCTTCCATAGCCATCCATCAATCATGAAGACTCGCGCTTGCGCGGTCTTCACTATGGTACCTCTCGGGGGTGGCGCCTATCTGGCGGGTCACCAAAGGTGACCTTGCTGGCTTACACTCGCGCCATTCTGGTTTCGGGCCGGATGATCCCACCGGGCGAACCGTCGAGGCTCTGACTAACGAAGCGATTCCATTTGGTCAGGCTGGAATCGCTTCCTCGGGAAGGGCCTCAATACTCTTGGTAAAAGATAGATCAAACAAAATATATACACAACACACGCATTAAAACATATATGCATAACTAGAGCCTTAGGGTTGGAGGGGCGGTCGTATGCAAATGGCGGGCATACTGGCATGTTGGGTAGGGGCACCTGTGGGGGCCCCTAGCACGACTACACATTGGGTACTCCGTTTGGAGACCTGTAGGGGCACGTGCGGGGGATTAGGTCTGTCTTTGACTTTCTCAGGGCGGGCTATTTTGCAAATTTGAGTTGGTCGCCATGTTGGGTGCGTCTACTGCTGTCGTGGACCCGGAGGACTTTCTAGCCTCTACTCTTTACTGAGCCGGCCCAGCGCTGGCCGTGGGCTGGTGGTCCAAAACCGGCCCGACAATAACCGGCATGGGTCTCCAAGGCAAAGGCCAGACCAGACAGCTCCACTCCCGCGAGTACCATAGTGAAACTGCCATCAAATTCCTGACTGTTCCCAGCCAATTTTTCCAAAGGGGCAAGCCGAAAAGGGGTAGCCCCGCCTATGAAGGTCAAAGAACAGACTTAACAGATGGGGGAAAGAGCCCGGATGCAGTCCTATCGGCAAAGGCCGGCCTTTCTCGGATTTCTCCGTAAGGGAAAGGTGTCAATCATTCCTAGTCTCGCGGCCTTTCGAGCTGCGGACCTTCGCTTGATATCACGTTGGAGGCGATTTTGGGGGAGGAGAGGCATTTTGCATAAGGCGCAGGGTATTATGGTACACAATACATTTACACATTTCCTAATAAAACCTTTGCAATAACATTTCTATATCCAGGTGTCTGTAAGGCCTTTCCTGGTTTCCTATTCTTATACATATGAGAAAAATACTAGATGAGAGGTTTAGCTGGACACAGTCTGCAGAAGGTAACCGGGGCTAGGGGACCAAGTTAGACCGAGACGCAATCCATTAGCTCTAAGCTAATTTTCCCTGGTGGCATGTCCCCACACCCACCAGTAAATGCGGTCCTTTACCACTAGGCCCAGGTGGGCCTTCTGGATTGCACGCGGATCATTCTGGTTTTGGATAGTCAGCCCACTGAGCGGGCTAACTATGTAACCAGGACCTTGAGGTCTCTTCCTAACAGGGCGATTCTACAGGAGCCGGAATCGCCTTCTCGGGGGGAGACCTCTCCTATACTGGTAAAAGATAGAATTCTAACTAAACAAAGCAGCATATACAATAACATTTCCTATACTTGACTTGGTATGCTCCAAGGGGAGGGGGCGAGGGGACTTCATGCTAAAACTGCGCAGACTCAGTCTGCACCAAAGGGTCCGGCTTATGCAAATTTTTGAGTCCAGGGGCTTGATGGGTAACTGACTGCTCCTGG
Source organism: Euleptes europaea (assembly GCF_029931775.1). Taxonomy (NCBI): domain Eukaryota; kingdom Metazoa; phylum Chordata; class Lepidosauria; order Squamata; family Sphaerodactylidae; genus Euleptes; species Euleptes europaea. The sequence goes on from NC_079319.1 coordinate 60,750,415, forward strand.
TGTTCAGACAGGTATTCAGCCAAGGTGCTGTCCGTTAAAGGGATAGCAACAGGTTCTCTAGACTAAGGGAAATGTTGGCCTTTCGTGGGTATACTTGTTTTTCGGGAGGAGGGGGCCCCTGTGATCTCAGGATGGGTGTCTTTAGGAGACCATGCGGTGGTAGTGGAGGCTCTCCTGCATTGGTGGGTGGGCCGTCCAAAACCAGGATGGCCCGAGTGCTTGCACACCCCACCGTTGTAAGGTTTTATTGGTTTTCCCCAGGGTTTTTCTTCTGCTCCAGCAATTGGTGTGTCTCTCCTTCAACAGCCTGAAATCGGTAGTTGCATGGAGGTTCCCGCCTTTACGGTGGGTGTGATGACACGCCACTAGCGGAGCCAACTTTAGAGAAAAACCTTTTCAATTTTTGTGCCCGGGGTTTGGCCAATAACAACCCCACTCTAAATGTTAAAGAATAGATCTTGAATTGATGGAAGGGGGAGTGTTCCGTCCTTTTCACTTATGGGGGCTTTGCGATGCTGGGGGTTCTTTCTTTGGGGGGGGGGGCTGTCTCACCTTCCCTGGTGAGGACTAAAATTCATAACATTCACATGATGCAAACAACAATATGACATTCATCTAGGTGTGCGCGCACAGCATGCTTTGATCTTGGCAGACCTCCGGAGGTGGGGAGGCCTCTGCACTTAGCACTAGGCATTACAATCATTCATATTTACACCTTTGCAAAATTAAAACCCTTAAAACTTAATTCATCACCTTTTCCATTTGAGTGGCATATCTGTGTCACACACTTTTACTTGCCACAATAATAATAATAAAATTCCTAGACGAGCCAGAGAGAGAGAGAAGAGAGAGAGAGAGAGAGAGAGAGAGAGAGGGAGTGGAGAAATGGAGGGTTCCATCTCCTCCCCTCCTCCCTTTCTTTTAGAGCGGCTTATATGCTAGTTGGGTGGTGCGATTTACAATTTCCAGCTTGCTGAGCTGCCGTTTCACCCAGCACCCCAGAAAAATAATCAGCACAGCTAAGCAGGCTTGTGTTACCAGGATCTGATGCTTAATTGGCTGCACCTTTCAGTGGTTTAGGCTGGAGGAACTACTTTGTTCTGATGGTTAGATCACAATAGTATAAAACATATGGGGGAGTTCATAGACTTAAACATACAGGACATCATGGCTCCAAGGGGCTGGCCCTTGCAGCCTGTATTGTACACATTGAAGAATACACATATGAAATCACCCCTCTCCCTCCTTGGCGGGAGCAATCAAAGCAGTGGCCGCTGGATCTTGGATGTTTTCTTTGGGGCATGTCCAGGTCTGTCCTGGAGGTTGGCACAAGAGAGAGCCCTGGATATTAATATCAGCGCAGGGTCCCACTTGAACCAGTTACAGCAATACATAGATACGAGGGTTACACAGAAACTGACTGCTACCCTGGCTATATGGGAGGGGGAGACACTTGGTTTTAAAGCAGAGATCCAGTTTTTAATCATGCCCTGTTAGCAAGGAAAGATTTCTTAGTTGTTCCCTTCCCTGTGCATTCTCGCAAGCCCATTGTTGACTACCCTCCCTCCTTTGGCGACCTTTGGGGCACCTTGCCAGCAGGCTGGCTTGCAGCAGGATTGTTGCTGACCAGGAGTCTCCTGCCTGGAGGTGGCATAGAGGAACAAAGGAGCATACAGCAGGGAGTTCCAGCAGTAGTTGCAGGTGCCCGGGAGTAGAGGCTTGCATACTTAACAATATTACTTAGACACATTGATGGCTTGGGGGGGTGCTTTGCATTTGCATTGCACCTTAAGGCAAGGCAAACAATCAAACAAAAACACTGAGGCGGAGAGAGCTGAATGCAGTCAGCTCTTCTGGTAGAAGGGTCCTTGCAGGGAGAAATCTAGCAAAAAAAGGCTAGCAGGCATGTATATAACTAGCATTGATTGCTGAGAGCAGAGTTGCAAGGCTAAAATAGAGCATTAAGACTTTTTGTTCCTCTTCCCCTTGTTTCCCAAGGGGAGGGAGTACCTGGTTGTTTATTAAGTTCTTACAAAGCAGGCAGGTATTCATATGATAGAGACAAGTGGCGTTTGAGCAAGTTAGATCAGGGAGCAGCCTTATGCAGGCTGCCATTAATAATCAAAGACAGTACACATTGTAGTATGCATAAAGCATTGAGGTTTCTTAAAGGAGAGAAAGTTGAACACTGTAAACAGAACAGAATTGGTGGGGGGTTACTCTTCTTCCCTGTTCTCCTGGTTGGTTGGCATGGATCAGGAAACAAGACTGTTAATGAATGCCAGGTAATTGTATTACAAGATCACAAGAGGGGAAGGAAGAGACCCTTCCAGTGGCGGTTTGCTTCTCCAACCCCCCCTTCATATCCCTGATAGCCTTGTTAGCATGCCAGGGAATGAAGAAGCTAGGTTGAAACAAACAAAAATCAGGACTTTTTCAAGATTTTCAAAAATAAATTGAAAAGAAAATGAACCCAGCTCAAAATCTGATATTTCTCTCTTCCAAAAAATTTCCAAATTCAAAACTTCAAATCAACTTCAAATCGAGTAAAAACTTCAACTCGACTTCAACATTAAAAAATTGATTATATTTCTTTCCTTTAAAGAGTTCCAAATTCAAAAATAACAGTGGTTCAAAGATAAAAGTAGATTGGATATCTTCTCCCCCCCTCCTTTCCTCTGAATGCATGAGGAGGAAAGGATTGTTTCCGTGAGGTGTACCCGCGCCAGAAGGCTGTGTGGCACCACTGGGCATATGCAGAGTGCACTTTGGAAGCCGGGGTGGGTTCCAGTTTGTCTAAAGAGCGAGGGGAGGGAGAGCAATGGGGCTTTCCCTGTTCCTAATGAGATTTTGGTGAGTCTTGATACTCAGGGGTTATCCACACAAAAATCAAATTCCAAACTGTTTACCAAATTAAAGCAAAAATCCATCTTTTAAAAATAGAGCACCTGGGTTTTACGTTTAGTGAGGTCCTGGTGTGAGTTTGCTAAAACTGAGCAAATCACAAGGTTCTTACAGAGCTTAAGTTGCAAGCAAGCATGAGAGCTTCCTCCTGAGGAAGGATCAAGGGTGAGAACTAAAGGTTACCAAAAGGGACTGTATCTCTGTGCACGTGCAGGGTGCACGATGTACATTGAGCTGCATTAATGGGATCTGCCATGACAGGCAAGAACCAAAATGTGCAACTAGAATGAGAGCTTGGGGGTTGCTTCAGGGGGCTAGAGAGCCCAGGTTGCTGTTTTCCTGAAACAACCCTAACATTTTGGAGGAACAAAAAGATAAAAATGGGGGGGGGGAATCCTATTGCTTGGATTACAGATTATTACCATGTTGGATGAACTCATTCAGCTGCTGCATCATTTAGGATTGCAGCCCCACCTTATTTTTAGTTACCACTCTCGAGACCATCTTATTCACGTACACTTCAAAACTCTTCACTGACCTTCTTATAACAATACAATCCTTTTTGGCCGCTGCTTATGGGCTGCAGTCCCAAAGCATTAGCCATACCATTCTTTTATCTTTTATATTCTAAACACCTTTTTTCCTCACACCATGTCAACATACTTTCACCTTCAAGTTTCTCCAACACAGCAATAATAGCTATAAAACCGAATGAAGAGGGGCTGGGAGCTGTGGGGGGAGGTTGTGGGGGGGAGGGGCAGAGCACACGGGGCTCTCCCCTTCATTATTCACTTTTCACATATTTACAAAAGGCAGAATCTAGGTTTACAAATATACTACCATTTACTAAAGAGGAGACTTTTACTGCGCAGTAAAATTAACTTTATATTTACTCTACGAGCACATGGAAATAATTTCCTCTTACTTTCCCAGGTACCTTGGGAAAGCATTCATACAGACACACATGCTAGTTTCACTTGCAAACATACAGGCACTTGGGGAGCGTGCTCCCTTGCATATTTCCATTTGGTGCCCCATGCCAATTTTGCGCAAACCGCATTGTACTTTTGGGGAACCAAGGCAGATGTTTCTGTGAGATTGGCCAGATCTTCACAAAAGCATGTACCCTAAATATCGATTTATCATATTTACCACACACACAACTCTATTTCCTGTAGGAGAAAAACATGTTATATAATTTTCCTTTTCCTGTGCCAGATAGACTTCTCTGACCCAGGAAGGTTTCATTACAACTGCACATCATGGCTACTTTTTACACATATTCAACATTACATTAGAAAGACCAGGAGATAAAGCGTCCTCCCTGAGGAGGCTTGCTTTCCTTTATTAACCTGCGGAGAAAGGGTTAAACTTGGGCTGGTGCTGGTGCCCTTCTATTCCCTACAGAGGGAGCAAAAATGATTTACTTTACCATTCCCTTAGGATGGGGAGGCAGCATTTTCTTTGAACATGGTCTGGACTTCTTAATTCTTACTCAAAATATAGGGGGGGAAACATTCACACATGCATTCACTCACACAAGGGGGAGAAAAGGAGGGATACTCAAGAAGCTTGGAATATCCCAAGTTAGTTCCAGCGGCTGCTTGGAACAGCATTTTCCTTTAGCATGAAATTCAATGGTGTCTGATCGTACTTTCAAAGCTACTTGAGCTCAGCCTCGCATTCTGGTGTTCCTGGGGCTGTAGGTCAGTTAGTAACTTTGCAGCGAGCTCTTCTCAGTTGGGGAAGAGGCTGCTGGTTCCCTTTGTCAATTGAGGGAATGGTGATCCTCTGCTGTCCGGTCTTTTTTTTGGGGGGGGGGGCAGACAGTAAGGTTTTTAATAATTTTGTCTTGGGTCAGAAGCTTCTGCTGGAGAGACTGAATTTTGGCTCCTGAATGGTCTAGTTCCTGTTGCAGAGAGGTGATCCTGCTTAGAGCAGCAATCAGCACTCCTTTTACCTGATTTAATTCTTTTTGTGTTCCGAGGAGAGCATGAGATAACTCATTCCTCTCTTTTTCTAGTTCATTTTCTACTGATTTTAGTTTTTCATTTTCTTGTGTGCTGGTTCCTGATTTTTCACACATTTCCTGGTACTTAGGTTGAGAGGTTTCACAGTGCTTACTAAAAGCACCAGTTGCCCGGGATCTAACTGGGTTGCTGTTGCCGATACTGCACCCCGAAAGACCACCACGGGACCCACCCAATTTTGGCAGCCATTTCTTTAATTTGTTGTGGCTGGGGTCACTGTTCAATTTCTCTGCCATGGTAAACTATAGCTCAGGGAAGGGCAGGATCACTCTGGCTGATCCGTGTAAGGCAAAAACAATGCTTCTCAGTGGAGAAAAGGAGGGGGGGTTGAGCCTGAATTGATCTCTTTGGATTAAAATGCCCCCTGTGGGTTTTGCAGGATGGCGGGGGATTTGGCAACAAGTTGCCCTTTTTATTTTCACCGCAAAGGAAGTGGGTTTGAGTCAATCAGGGCTCCTTGGATTTTCTAAATCGCTGGCTGTGGGTTAGCAGCTCAGCACGGAAGGAGGGTTCAAGGATTCAAACTGAGCTACACTTTAACTTAGAGAGAGAGCAGGCGCTGCCACCGCCTTTTCTCCTTACGCTGGGGGTGATTTTGCTGGGACTTGGCTCTAATATTCCCTTTTAAGGAGGGTGAGCCTGCCTTAATAGGGGAGATGTTACCTTGCAGATCCTCTAAGGAGAACCTGCTTTTTTTTCTTTTTTTTCAATGTGGTCATGGTAGACCTTGTACTAACTTTCTGGCAGATATCCTAAGGGAAACTGCTGGTTTCAAGACTGGGAAACGCTCCTGGCTGTCCCTCTAAGGAAGGAGAGCGCGTTTCTGTGCTTACGGGAGAAGGTTCCGGCTCGCTTCCCAAGGGAAACGGGCTCCTCTCAGCACATTTGATTGGTGCTTGCGGGAGACGGTTCAGGCTCGCTCCTAAGGGAGACGGGCTCGTCTCAGCACATGGGGACAACCTTTATCAGAGGAATGTCCTTCAGTCGCGGTAGCGCTCCTGGCACTCTCCTAAGGGACGGGTGCACGCTCCACTTGGGAACCCTTCTGTCGTGGGAACGCTCTTGGCAAACTCCTAAGGGACGGATGCACGTTCCACTTGGGGACCCTGTATTAGTGGCAACGCTCCTGGCACGCTCCTAAGGGACTGGTGCGCGTTCCACTTGGGGATACTCCTGGCAGAACTCCTAAGGGAAAACTGCGTATCCCAGCCTAGCGGGAGTGGCCACTCCTCCGTCCTAGGTCTTTCTGGGTGATTTCAACCCTATGCTGGGGCGCTTATACTCGCCCAATAACCTCACTCCGCGTCCGGGGTGAGTGAAATAATATTCAGCAGGCAACGCCTGGTAAGGGTGACTTGAGAGGGGAGAGGAGAGATCGTTTCCTCTCGGGGGATTTCTCAAGGAGGGGGGGGGATATTATATTGGCCTACGTGTAGGTGCAGATGTCTACGTGCAACCTTACTCTGCAACACCCAACCCAGACAGCCGTTCAAATGGGGAGTCTCCGAAGAGAGGTGGTTCCCAGGGCAAAGCCGTTCAGTCTCCTTGCTTTGCTGAGAAGATAGCTCAGCTGGCGGCTAGACTTAGGGCTGAAAGAATGAAGGGGGGAGAAGCCAACCCACAAGATAGCGCTCACTAGAGCCACACACTCAGACACACACACACTGTCGTTTTACGTGACAATTGATTTTTTTGTGAAAAACTGGTCGAAATTCAAAGCGTCTCAAAAACTTTTTCCTACGTCAACACGCTAAATACACACGTGCCGACTCGCATGTATTCAGACGTGCAGGAGTGCCCGCATTCCTCCACCAGTAATCTGTTAGCCGAATTGCTCCTTTATATGGGGAAATTAGCTGAGCAATCGGCAACTATGTATTTTTATAGCGATCTCGCACTCAACTATACCAGAATCTGTTTAATGAGACGTTTGAATAAAGACAGAGACTAGGAGTTCCAAATTAAACAGTGTTTATGTATTCAGGCATTCAAATGGTGCATCACAAGCATACAAGAAGCTAGTAAATTAAAGGCAGTAGTACAGGGAAATTTGCCAATTTGGCAGGATATCGTAGACCCAATATATTTACCTTATCTAGATGAGGTGTTGTCCAACTCACGCAGACTATAAACAGATTGAAAAGGAAGACCGAGATGGGGGTAGGGGTTCCCGTGGGCTTGACCAGCAAGGCGGGAGGGAGCGTGGTAAGGCTGCGCAGACCAAACCAACAGAGTAACGGCAAAGGTGCCAGGAAAGACCTAAGGTGTTATGAATGGGCCAGGGGTATCCTAATTATACTGTTTTCTGGGGGCGGGAAGAGGGGTTTGACCCCTCCCAGGTTCCCAGGTGGCAAAAAGGTGGACAAAAGGATTAAGCTGTGTCTACCGGGGCAGGGTAGTGAGAATTTGGAAATCTATTATAATTCCAATGGCTTTCACAACCCGAGATGGTCAAGAATCTTTCTGCTGATGGGATTTACATTCCGGAACAATAGGTGCGATCTGTGCAAATGTCCTGGGGTCTCTGCAGCTGGACAGGAGGGATGACTCATCTGGATATCAGGATTACTGCTAACGACTCATTGAGCAACGGAGGAAGTTGGGAGGGGGGAGCAGCTCGCATTGGGTACGTGGCTGTCAGCTCTCTGCGAAATGGCTGCTTCTAAAACAGAGATGTACAGGAACATGGCTCCTCTCAGGTTCACGAGAGACAGCCCTTTGCATCTGGTTCCTAGTAGCTGGTTGCCCGGGCTGGCAAGAGCAGCTGTGTCAGTTTCAAATGAGTCGCGCCGCGACTGCCCAGTAGCGTTTGAGGCAGGCGTGCGGCTAGAAAGCAGTCTGTGCGCTTGCATACCGGGTTGCCAGGTCCAGTCCTGGAGATTTAGGCAGGCCCGTATGCTATCACCATCTTCCGTTATAATGACTAAAACTCTTATTTTAATATGCAGAATTTCAACTATGATAATGACTTCTATGTTAGCACAGTAAGGGGTTGTCAAATTGCTTTCACCCCAATTATCTGAAATTATGATTATAGTTTTTAGTTGTTTTTTCTTTTTAAATGAATCTTTTTTACCAGTCCTTATTTGTTTTTTAAGCCAGTAAAAAACAGGGACTTCTCTTCATGTTCCTCTATCATGCACCTTTGTTTTCTTCTAGAGACTGATCTTCATGAGTAGAATTCACTGCCATGTCAATATTCCAAATATTTCTGACCTTTGTATGGAAGCAAGCAGTTTTTCTTTTTGTTCTCTTCCAGATGGCATTTCCTTTCTCAGCTATGTAAAGCCACTTATATTTCACTAAATGTAAGATAAAAGGCCAAGGTTAGACGCCATACTTCAAGACAGATTTATCTCTAGCATAAATAGATATAGTACCCAATCATGCACTTATGAGTCAGTTCAAGATACATAGAATGGGAGGGAATTGCTTGCATATGTCGAAGGAACTAACCCATTCGCAATGTTTTTGCGTTTTATACTGCCAACTGTAAAGAAGAAAGTAAACTGCAAAGATTTGTAAAGAAGAAATTCATATAACATTTTCAGCCCATGGTAATTGCTGTTTAAATCAAATCCATTCTTCTGGTTGGATGTTCTGCCACAGTCTGAATTGACCATATGTGTCCTAACACCAAAACTGGGATTTTGAAATTGATCAAGCCCGCATGGTGATGTTGGCGCATGTACACGACTGGCTCCATCAGTGGAAGCAGAGCTAAAAACCATTTACTGGCAGATTGAAAGTCATAGCTGCCCAGGAGCTCTAAGTAGGTTTAGGTCTGTAAAATGTCAGGGTGATATTTGAACTAAGCCTTCTAACTTCCAGGCATGAGCACCTTTCAGCTTGTGCCATAGGACCAGTTGCTGTGTAAATGTTGGGGAAGATCAGGTATCGGTAGAACAATCTTTATTCAGGCTTCAGGCATCACCCGACTACTCCTCATTGCATGACATTAGAGACCAATCATAGTGCTGCCTGGGTGGACATCTTATGAAACTGTGAACAGATTTGGCCCAGACTGAGCATTCCCTAACTGCTCTACTAGGGTTGCCAGCTCTGGGTTGGGAAATACCTGGAGATTTTTGGGGCCTGAGGAGGGAGGGGTTTGGGGAAGGGAGGGACTTCAATGCTATACAGTCCAATTGCCAAAGCAGCCATTTTCATCGGGGGAACTGATCTCTATCAGCTGGAGATCAGTTGTAATAGCAGGAGATCTCCAGCTAGTACCTGGAAGTTGGCAACCCTATGCTCTACTTATTGCCTTTTTTGGAAACCTCAGTTTCCCCCCACAGCAGTTGCATCTGGTCTTGGATTCTTGTCTGACCATCCAGAAAACTGATACGTCGAGTTGCCAACCTCCAGGTAGTAGCTGGAGATCTCCAGCTATTACAACTGAGCTCCAGCCGACAGAGATCAGTTCACCTGGAGAAAATGGCCACTTTGGCAATTGGACTCTATGGCATTAAAGTACCTCCCCTCCCCAAATCCCTGCCTTCCTCAAGCTCCACCCCAAAAATCTCCACATATTTCCCAACCCAGAGCTGGCAACCCTACTGATAACCTCGCATGAATTTAGAATAGAATATACCAAGCTATCATAACCCCACTGGGTAAAATATACATTTAATGGCCAACTTCTGGTTGTTCCCCCACTTTCGGTAGCCCATCTCGCATCAACGATAGGCTGTGTTTTTCCTATAGTAACCTCTGCTCTATGGAATGAACTCCTTGAGGAGGTGAGGGGGAACATCAATGGTAGCACTTTTTAGGAGGATCTGCAAGATTGTTTTATTCACTAAGGCTTTTAATGGGATATAAGATGCTATTTAAATGAGAAAGAGGCTAATAGTGCAATCCTAAAGAGATACTCCATTCTAAACCCATTCATTTCAATGAGCTTAGACTGGAGTAACTCCACATAGTATTGTGCTGTAATTGCTGTTTTATAGTACAGTTTTAAAATTTTGAATTGTAAATTGCCCTGAGCCATAAGTGTTAGGCAAGGCATAAGTATTTAAATAAATTGATTTGCTTGAAACCTAGTTGTTGTGTCCTTACAATGTGCTAATGGCATGTCATGATTTACATTTGATAAACCCCATTTAATCCTGGGTCACTGACACATCTTTAGTTAGTTGAATATAATGTTTTTTGTGCCCCCCCCCCCCAAGAATTCTCTGGCCAAGTATGGGGAAAAAAATCCCATCCTTCTTTCCTAGATTATAATTATCCTTGTCTGATTTAACATGACATGGGCTTTCATTTGTAAGTTAAATGCTAATTGGTGATAATCAATTACTTTCCTCAGTATTTTTAAATTGCATTGTATCCTACCCTTGCTTCTCAGTTTTCATTCTTACCTATGGTTTTAATCCGCAGTAGGTAGGCAATGATAGTATCCAAGCTTTAAATTCTATAAGGTGCTTTCTTCAGGTCCATTATTGAGCTAAAAGCCATATAATCAGTTTCACCCACTGCAATCTTTGCATAATGCTTAGGTTAAACTGTTCAAAAAAGTTTTCAAGCTCCTAGCTGATATTAAAATCTAATCTATGTCATGGAGGAGGAAAGTGTTGGCTTTCTTTCAGAGCTTAATCCTAGCAACAAATAGAGAGTAACAACTTCAAAAGCAACATGGTTGAATTTATTATAGAAAATCCCTTCCCAATATATTGGCAGGTATTAAGACTGTAACTGAAAGTATGGCGGCAGTTTACACTGCATGAATGAAGACATAAATAAGCTGCAAATCCGATCATATACAGACGTATTTGCATTGGTAATTGGAACAGAAATAAATACAATGTCGGGATAAAAACAATGTAACGGATAAAAAGAGCTGAGTACGTTGTAAAATCCTTTCAACAATGTATTAGACAAACAGCCCCCAACAGTTCTGTCTCTCTTTTTGTTCCTTTTCCTGCAATGGCCACAAAAAAATCTTTATAGAATGAGGGCCTGAGACAGAAACTTTCCTATCTCCGGCATTCAGGTGTAAGTTTCCCCCCAAAAAAGCTGGAGGAAGAGGCAGGATTGAGGGAGGGGCAAGACTAGCGTCATAACAGCTTTTGGTTGGTTGGTATGATTGTCACTTAAATGTTGAGTAGCACAGCATCACAAGAACAGGGGCAGGCCCTGAGATATTTCCAGTCCAAATCAGTGCCCAACATTTCCTCATTCATTTCAGAATGGAAATACCCCCAAATAAAGCAAGGTACTTGCAAAATTCGTCTCATAAAATTGTGGGATTTCCCTGGGTTATTTGAACATTCTTTTTAATGAGAAGCAGACCTGGCATCAGAACATGTATGCTAGGTCTACCACAGTGGGAATAGAGCTAGCATCCGGACTCAGACACCAGGTCTACCGTCCATTGGAATCAATTGAAGTAGGCCTGGAAGTGTGCCAGGTCTTCTGCACATTGAAAACAGTGGAGTAAACCTGGCCTTGGAAGCCTAGAACAGGCAGAAGCCAGGTTTATTGATATCTGATATTCCGGAACCCCCAAAAAATCAGCAATAGAAATGTTGTGACAAATTGGCTATTGGGACCCGTATGGACAGATGCTGATCGAATAACAGCTTTGTGATGAACCTCTGTCCAGAGTTTCATCTCTCTACCTTTGAGTCAGAAGAAGAGAAGATTAGGTGGCATTGAAGAAGACCTGGGCTGGAGGTAAAAACAAAAAAAACAAAAAATGAGGATGTATTTTCTTTCGAGGGGGAAATTAGTGTTTGGCCAAAGTTAATTGAAGCAGAATTGATTGGGGAGCATATGGGTGAGAAATTAAAATTTGGGAGATGTGGTATGATGGTAATGTTTGATGCTAAGTTGACTGAGATGCCTTTGAAAAGGAGTAAGGAATGGGAACAAGAACCTTCTCCTGCTTGTTTCCAGCATCTGATATACAGAAGCTGCTGAACATGGAGGTTTTATTCAACCTATTAGGATTAATAAAGGCCTTCTGTAGGCAGGGATGGGATCAAACAAATAAGGTCTTTGACACTGAGGGAAGCTGTTCATAAGTAGTTCAGTCATGTAGGTGAGAAACATTGCATTCTCACCTTTGGAATCACCAGCTATGACATTACATATTTTATTCCTCCACAACCAGAAGAACTATAAAATAGGTAAATGTCTTAAGGAATCAGCAGTATTCATTAATGGAGGGGGGGGGAGTAAAATCAATAAACGTTATAAGAAAAAAGCCTAATTGGGGAAGGGAAGGTGCTTGTAAGCCAGTTTGATTCTTCCTTAAGTGGTAGAGAAAGTCAGCGTATAAAAACCAACTCTACTTCTTCTTCTTCCACTTCTGCTTCTTCGAACAAGCCCATTAAAGCCTTATATCACCAAAAGTGTATATTTTGTAATATATTAAGTCAAATGTTGAATGCAATTTCCTAGATTATTTAAAGAGGGGGGGGGGACACATTTCCTCATGATTCATGGAAAAACACTGAAACTGTGTGTGAAAACCTTAAGTATGTTTAAAGGCTGTTGGTCCAGTTATAAAAATAAATAAATTCTGAGTCAAGACTACAATGCTCTCAAGATGGTACAACTCAAAATTAACATTATTAATGTTTAACCTTACCATTAGTTACACTTGCTTGGTGCCTTCTCCTATAACAAGTTAATAGGATACACTTAGGAATCCTCAAAGCCAAACCATGTACATACTACTTTTGTTATGACTTTTGCTACTGGGATATCAGGAAGAAGAAGAGTTGGTTTTTATTTGCTGATTTTCTCTACCTTTTAAGGAGAATCAAACTGGCCTTCCCATACTCTCCCCACAACAGACACCTTGCAAAGTAGATGGGGCTGAGAGAGCTCCAAGAGAACTGTGACTAGTCCAAGGTCACCCAGTTGGCTTCATGTTTAGGAGTGGGGAAACCAACCCGGTTCACCAGTTCACCACTCATGTGAAGGTGTGGAGAATCAAACCCGGTTCTCCTGATTAGAGTCCACTGCTTTAATCCACTGCATCACTACACCACAAAATTTGGGTGCCCCAAATTTAGGTCACCTTTCTTTAGTTTTATGGTGGGTAACAGATGCACAAAGGTTAGTTTGACAATACACAACAAGCTCACCTTGTATGTCACCTTTCTTTTTTGCCACCTCAAGTATAGAATCATCAGACCAGAGAATTGTTGGTAATTTTTTTCTGAAGCAGACAAGGTTTTCTTTTTGCTTTGTCTGAAAACTATATGGCTGCATGTTTAGAAAAAAAAAACCCTGAAAGAAATGGTATATGTCAAAGATGATAAATAAGATCATTAAAATATATTTCTGAGACTGATTAAAATAACTGTTTAATGCACTGTTACTGCTTGCCCTCAGGGATGATATAACAAAATTTTGAACAAGGAGAAATAAGCATTTGGATGTTGAATGCACAAGAGAAGGAAGATGCCAAAAATGAATAATTTGTTTCCTCTGTTGTTCTTATTTTCCTTGAGCAGCTGAACCAAATTCTTTGTACTTTGGATCATTCTTTTGTTGACTGAAGTTGACATTATTATGGTTCCCGTACTATTTGAATGCAGATTTGTTCTGTTATTTAAATAGATCGCTTATGGTTTTTCCAGTTTTATGCTTGGAATGGACAACATGCCCAAATCACAGAAGGCTTTTACCAAAATATACATCAGCATAAAGTTGTTCTTGTACTTCAGTAGCTTATGGTTTTCCCCCGTTCCAACTGATAAACACCACTGCAATTGCAGTGGAGGTAGGTGAGTCAAGAAAGTTGTTGTGTCTGAATTTTGCTCAGCCATTCCAAAGGGTCAAAAGCTGAGCCAATGGATAGGCAGAGTTGGCAGGGAACAAAAAATCAGCCAATTTTAACCCAAGTACATAAGCAGGGTCAGCCCTGGTTAGTATTTGGATGGGAGACCACCAAGGAAGACCAGAGTTGCTGTGCAGAGGAAGGCACTGGCAAACCACCTCTGTTAGTCTCTTGCCATGAAAACCCCCAAAAGGGGTCTCCATAAGTCGGCTGCGACTTGACAGCACTTTACACACACACACACACAAATCTACTGCAGCCAGAGTTGAGCAGCTTCTTTCAAACTACTTCTGTAAACTAAAAAGCTCCCTGTTTGATTAATACAGAATCTGCAACTTGGCCATAAGGACATTAACTCTGATTGAATAAAGTGTGTCTGGGTTTTGACACTGGGAGTTAGCTCTGAGGAAAAAGAGAGTTCTCAAAAACCAGGAAGAGGAAGTCATCGCAGGTGTTTTGAGTCATCCCTAAGTAAAGCTGAGGAGAATTAGTCTCTAGAGTCCTGAGTAATCCCAGTCCAGTTTAGGTGTTAAACGGGTAAAGAGTGTTGTGTAGTTCCTTACTCCAGAAACTCAAACTGGAGTGTGTTTTAAAACCAACTCAAGTGAAATCTAAAGAAGAAACTGACAAACAAATACAAGCCTTTCAGTGAAACAAAGATCTAGCATCCTGAAGTGAATTTAGTCATACCATCTAGAAGAACCAAACCTCTCTTGTGTAAATACATATTATTGTGAAGTGCCTAGTCTCAGTTTGTTTTTGGAATATTCTGATACCTTTATCAAACCGAAGTTTACCTGCCTAAAGCCTCACCCTGCCTTTCTGTTATAATAAATTCCTATAATAAATTCCTCTTATAATAAATTCTGTTATAATAAATTCCTTTTACCACAAGCCTCTGTGTGCCATCCAATTATGACATAACGAATTTCCCTGAAAAAAATCCAGTACTCCCTTCGATCCGTCACAGTGACAGTTAGCATTTTTGTTTCTACAGTGGCAGAGGGAATCTACCATCAAAATATGCTAGAGCTTACATTTATGAGATGGCAGGTTTTAGATTTTTTTTAGAGGCCCCTCCATCATACATATTTTAAAACATTTCTATTAAATGAAATGTCTGGGAAAGGGAATGGAAGATATCATTTTTGAAGGGGGTAAAGGGAGAAAAATCTTTCTGGTAATAGTGTAATTGCCCAGGCTTGCAAATATTTATCCCATTGCAATACATTGTGGTGGATGGCCCTAGCTGTTCTCTGCAAGGTTTGGTAGAATCAGATAAGGGAATCCAGTTGAGTATGAGAATCTAGTTGAAAGCAATAATGTGACGCCATCCGTCAGGCGGCCTACAGCTCTTATTTTTACAAGCTGTGGAAAAGGTTTCTCTTAAAATTATTGATTGACTGTTGTGGGGAATGCCCGAGGCAAGGAAACATTAATAAGGAAAGAAGGAGAAAGAAAACAAAACAATTACTAAAAGCTTTAGAGCACTCTCGAGGAAGAGAGTCTCAGGACACACATATGCAAGGGGGAAAACTTTATGCTTCTTCTCTGCAGGTCACTTGAACACTACCCAGTAGGAAGCTGAACATCACTTCAGCTCTTCAGCCAATTTTACTAGTAAGAAATTGATATATGAGCTTTCAGTATGGTATTGCCATGAAACCCAGCTGCTGAAAGGCAGGCAGCCCAAGATCCTTAACAGGGCGGTGAGGAGCCAACATGGTGTTTCCAAAGTAAGCGTGAAAACTGAAATGGTCTCCTCACTTGCTATGAACTTTACACATATGCCATGCTCTAGAAGGAGGAAAACAAGAGTTGTTGGCAAAGAGGCGTCATGTTATTCCTATACTACTTGTCCCCACCATGCACATGTTGACTTGGAATCCCTCATAGTGGTGGTGGAAATACTTCGTAATTTCTGCTGGCTCCCTTCAACTTGCACATAACTTGAAGAATCCCAAATAGTATGAGAGGTATAATGAATAATTGAGTATGCACTGATTAGTCCAACAGCCAATCAAAATTACCCTTAATGCCTTGTTAGTTGGCTAAGTGGCTTTCAATTTTTCTCCTGTCTCCTGTCTTCCAGTTTCCTCCTTCACATTCTACTTTCTGTCACCTAAGATACTATAGGCATACCTCATCTTATTGCACTCCATGTTATTGTGCTTCACAGATATTGCAGTTTTTACAGTCAGCAGCCATCAACATTGTGGCAAGACCCTTCATCAGCAAAAAGATAATGACTCACTGAAGGCTCAGATTATGGTTAGCCTTATTTTTCAATAAAGTATTTTAAATTAAGGTATGCACATTGCTTTTTTTTTAGACATAATGCTATTGTACACAATATACTACAGTATAGTGTAAACATAACTTTTATATGCACAAGGAAACAAAAAAAAAGTGACTTGCTTTGTTGCAAAATTTGCTTTATTGCAGTGGTCTGGAACCAAACCCACAATATCTCCGAGTTATGCCTGTACCTCAAAATGGAGATTTACCGCACATTCCTGAGCCATGCCAGCAGCCAGGAGGAAAGTCTTCTGGAGGCTGGCGAAGGGCCCCAATGCTGGCATGAAGGCCCAAACATCGACTGCTGGCTGCTGCCATGGCAGAGTCAGGCCGGGACAATGACAGAGCCAGCGTCCGGACAACAGCAAAGGCCGCAGCGGCATCCTGGGAGGCATTCCTGGGGTGTCATGGAGCCAGCCTGGGGGCGGGGCCGCTGTTAGGCAGCCTCCTAAGCAGTTACGGCTCAGGAATGCCCCCCCTTTTTAGGCCGAGGGTTGCACGGATTTTTGGCACTGGGCGGAGGCAGCACCGCTGCGTTGCCTCCTAAGTCCCTACAAATCCAACCTTGCAATGAAGAACCTTACAAATTGAAAATGACTGGGACTAAATGGAGCCCCACAGCATCATGGTTTAGTTTGAAAGTGGAGAGTAGAGTTGGCTGGCAGAGCATCTGTGCTCCCAAGAATGTCCTCAAAATCAATTCTGAGTCTTGATGCTAAGTAAGTGGAACCATCTTAGTGAATTTTCAACACTATGCATATTTGTACCTTTTGAAAGAGGAGCAACTTTGTCTTTTCACTTCACTACAACCATTTTTACTTTGCCATAAATTTTGCTATAAACCATTTTTACTCTGCTATATTTCACTTCACTACAACCATTTTACTTTGCTTCACTACAACCCTTTTTACTTTGCTAAAATACACAAGTGAAATGTCCATGTCAAATCTTTACTTCTGCCCAAGGAGGAGGACATACTAATCCAGAGGCTGATCAAGCATTTCTGCTAATGATGTGTTTCATATTAACATTTTATACATAACAGGGGAAAGGAGGAAGAGATAAAACACTTAGGTAGCCAGACATCTTGCCTATGATGTTGCCCTGGCTTTGGATGAATCTCATCCTCCCTCTCCTTACCTCAGAGAGCATTCTTAAATCAGACACAGTCCAGCTGCAGCACTTGGAAAGAGAAAGAGGGGAGATAGGCCGCCAGGCACCTGCCTACCTTGTCCAGAATCCAGCTGCACCTCCAGCTGAGACAACTCATTCAGTAATCTTACAGCCAGAAAATGGAAAGGGGAGACAGCTTAGGGCCATTTGGGAAGAGCCTGGAAAAGGAAGCTCTGCTCTCTGATTTGTAGTTTTTCATCGAGTGTCATGAGGAAACAATTTGGAGAGGAACTGGTTTTGTTTTTCTAAGAATACAAATCTTCAGGATGATAATTCATGAGAAAATGCCTGCCTGCCTGCCTGTCCCATCAAGGGCAGAACTGCCACCACCTGTTCTGCCTGCCACCCTCCAGGAAGGAAGGATGCTTGCCTGGAAATAGTCTTTCCATCAAGGGTAGAGGCTGTCACCACCTTCTGTGCTCCCCCACCTCATGAATTAGTCTGTTGACGTGACTTGTGTTTAAATATTGGTGGAATCTGATGGTTTTCTGTTTCTACCGTAGTTTAGTTTTTTGTTTTGTTTTTACCTTGTAAGCCACTTTAAGTCAGCACTGAGTGGAGGAAAGTGGGTTAAGTCCCTAAATAAATAAATATAAACAATGCACCCTTGTTGGGCTGGTGAACCAAGTCAGTGTGCCAAGTGCCCATTCTCTTCCTGCCCACTTCCATTCTCTTCCTGCCCACTTCCATTCTCTTCCTGCCCCCTTCCTTCCTTCCTTCCCTCCTTGAGAGGCTTTGTCTTTAAGACTTTGGACTCACACCTAATAGACATTAACCCTGAGTAATTGTCCGGGATGTGATTTAGCTGATGGCAGTGGAGAAGTAATGCTTCTCTTCCACTGTCACAACCACCAGTTAGGCTTACAATGTGTTTTGTGGTGAGCTTTGTCAGGCTTGAAATATCTGTCACTGAATCTTTAGACATCTCCCAAACCCTGCTTACTTTGGCAGGAGTTTAACAGTAGAATCAGGCACCAGTTTCAGGTAGGAAGAGGGCATCGGGGAATAGGGTTGCCAACCTCCAGGTACTAGCTGGAGATCTCCTGCTATTACAACTGATCTCCAGCCGATAGAGATCAGCTCACCTGGAGGAAATGGCCACTTTGGCAAGTGGACTCTATGGCATTGAAGTCCCTCTTCTCCCCAAACTCCATCTTCCTCAGGCTCTGCCCCAAAACCTCCTGCCGGTAGTGAAGAGGGACCTGACAACCCTATTGGAGAATGACCCTGCTGGTAGCCTGGCAAGTCCCAGTCGCTCCAACCAGAACTTTAACAGAGCTGCTGTGTGGACTTAATTGGATTTAGAAAGGTGTAATTCTTCTTAGGATCATACCATTAACCTGCTTGCACTTTGTGATCCATCTGACAAGGCAGTATTTTCAAACATGGCCTGATAGCATATGTTACCATTTTCTTATGTATTATCACGAGAAATTCGAGTACTTTAACTCAGTGTTCTTTAAACTGTTCCTCAGCTGCAAGCACAATGAAGATCCATTTCACATTCATATTAAGGTTGTGCTTGGCAGGTTATGTTATAGTGCTCTATTGCATTCCTCCTGAACACATCCTTTGCACTCTGTTCAGTGATAGGAGATAGGCTGAAATTCTTCATGCACCATAAATTCTTCATTGCACGCTACTCAATGGGATGGTTGAAATCCTTACTTGCTTTTCTTTACTGAGTTTTGGGTTTGTTTGTTTTTTTGCTACTTTGAAGAGAAGCATGCAAAAAT
This sequence comes from Euleptes europaea, assembly GCF_029931775.1. Classification (NCBI taxonomy): domain Eukaryota; kingdom Metazoa; phylum Chordata; class Lepidosauria; order Squamata; family Sphaerodactylidae; genus Euleptes; species Euleptes europaea. The sequence goes on from NC_079319.1 coordinate 60,769,356, forward strand.
ACTTTAAATAGAAACAAAATGTTTTGCAGAGCGGATGTCTCTCAGTTGTAGGCAAGAATGCATAAAAAGCACTGCTAGACCCATCGAGTACAATTCTGTTTCTCAAAGTGACCATTAGATGTCCTTGGGAATCCCACAAATGGGGTAAGAGGATACTTCCCCATTGTTGACTTCCAGCAAATGGTATTCAGTGCTGCCTCTGAATAAATTCCCATAAGCCAAGATGGCTGTCGATGGACCTATCCTCCATAATCACATTTTAAAGCCATCTAACTTATTAATTACTATTTTGTTGCTGTGAAGGGCATACTTTTATTGTGTCTGTGCTCAGTCTTCATTTTATAGTCTACAATATGTTGCCATAGTTATCTTTTTTCCATCGACTACAAAGAACCAAAACCATTTAGCCATTTGTTGTAGGGAAGTTGCTCCAACTTCCTGGTCATTTTAGTTGCCTTTTCTGGTTCTGAGTGACTGAGATGGGCAACCTCAGCTGTGCACAATATTCCAAATGAAGTAGGGTTGCCAGATCCCTCTTTGCCACTGGTGGGAAGTTTTGGGGCGGAACATGAGGAGGGCGGGGTTTGGGGAGGGGAAGGACTTCAATGCCATAGAGTCCAATTGCCAAAGCGGCCATTTTCTCCAGTTGAACTGATCTCTATCGGCTGGAGATCAGTAATAGCAGGAGATCTCCTGCCACTATGAGAAGGAACCCATTGGAAGACTGTTAAGAAATAAAATTGTTGGTATCCTGGGAAGGAACCTTATGAAGGATTCTTGGATATGGATTCTTTAATATGAAATAAGAGATGGGATATATAAGGGTTTGAAGAGGAACTGAAGAAGAATGAAACAGCCATCTTTCTCTTCTACTTGACATCTGAAATAAGAATACAACAAGGATTAGTCTCTTACAGACAATATACTGTGAACAAATTGTGGTATTAACAGCATTGTTATACTTACCTTATATAGGATAGAGCAAAAAAAAAAGGCCTATTGGATATATGTGCACTAGTTGGTGTATTGTATTTATTGGTGATGTATATTTGATAACTGACAACTTTGTAATAGAGAATTTGTATTTAAATAATATTGTGACTATATTCTTTGGCTTGTAACTATGTGGATGTTGGCAACTCTAGAATGAAGCTATGTTACAGATTTATATAAGCAATTGTCCCAAATTTACCTGGGGCTGACAAGGGCCGGGAGCAGTCAAAGGGAGGCTGCTTTTACCAGCTTGGCGCCAGCAGCACATGTCCAGGAAGAGAGGGGCCTTGCAGCCCGGCTGGCAGCAAGCATCAGTGACGGACCTGGGAGTGGCCTCTGCATGCTCTTCTATGCAGGCTGCCCCACCCTTCCCTTCCCTAGCCAGGCTGCAATGCCATACAGTCCAATTGCCAAAGCAGCCATTTTCTTCAGGTGAATTGATCTCTATCGGCTGGAGATCAGTTGTAATAGCGGGAGATCATCAGCAACCACCTGGAGGTTGGCAACCCTATGAGATACTGATCTATCACTATTGATTCAATATGAATTTAGGTAGATGGTGAGAGGGAGATAGGAATGGATGAGCCAGTGCTCCATTGTCGTGGCCATTTCTTATATGCCCAGGGTAATGGCAATCACCACTTTGGGGTCAGGAAGGAATTTTCCTCCAGGCCAGATTGTCCAGGGATACTTGGTTTTTTTTTTTGTCTTCCTATGGGCATAAAGCAAGGGGCACTGGGGGAGTGGGGGGAAGGTAGTGGTGAATGTCCTGCCTTGTGCAGGGAGTTGGACTAGATGGCCCTTTAGGGACCTTCCAGCTAGGGTTGCAAGGTCCCTCTTTGCCACTGGCAGGAGGTTTTGGGGGTGGAGCCTGAGGAGGGCATTATTTGGGGAGGGGAGGGACTTCAATGCCATTGAGTCCAAGTGCCAAAGCAGGCATTTTCATCAGGTGATCTGATCTCTATCAGCTGGAGATCAGTTGTAATAGCAGGAGATCTCTAGCTGGTACCTGGAGGTTGGCAACTCTACTTCCAGCTCTATGTTTCTGTCACAGCTGGGATGGCAGTTGGGCATTGGGATGGATCCACTGGTGGGGAGAGGCTGTGCATGTTTTGGGGACTCCCTTATGGGGTCTTGGGGGTGGAGCCATTCAGCAGTCAGCTGGCTCTCATCACCAGTTGGCAATGGAACCATGCAACAGCTTGTGCCCTTGTGGGATCCCGGTGCTTGCCACTTCATGGTCCCCACCCCAGAAAGTGGGCTAGTAGGGTTGCCAGCTCTGGGTTGGGAAATAACTGGAGATTTGTGGGGTGCAGCCTGAGGAGGGTGGAGTTTGGAGAGGGGAGGGACTTAAATGCTATAGAGCTCAATTGCTAAAGCAGCCATTTTCTCCAGGGGAACTGACTTCTATCGGCTGGAGATCAGTTGTAATAGTGGGAGATCTCCAGCTACCACCTGGAGGTTGGTAACCCTACGGGCTAGACAGATGGGGACGTTGGGCAACAGGCAAGTTGCCTGATACTGGATTTGTCCCCATGCTCTGCAAATGCTCCTGCAGTTGTGTTCATTAAAGCTGTGGCCTACTTTACCACAATTCAGTGTGTGTGGCATGTTGATTTTCTCAACCCGCTCTCCCCCCTTAATCCTGGGTCCACAAAGGAGCTATGTCATAGATTTATATAAAGGCATCATTGTGGTAGCTGTTTTATACTCTGAGATCACTTTCTTATTCAACCAGTTCAGATACCATCATGGTATATGTACAGTCAGGACTTCCCACCCCCATGTGAAGTCCTCTATACTTGCTTACACTTATCTCATTATCCCTTTTGTTGTCCATTCATGTAGTTTGAAGAAATCCTTTTGGAGTTCTTGGCAGCCCATTTTTGTCTTTATGATCCTGATTAATTTGTGTTACCTGCAAACTTTTCCATCTTCCTGCTCACATCAACTCCATGGCATTTATGAACAAGTTAAATAGCACTTGCCCTGATGAAAATAATTAGGTGAGCCCATTTCTTACTTCCTTTTATTGCAAAAGCTATCTGTTTACTAGTGCTGTGACTTTCACTCTTTTAAGCAATGGCCACAATCAGAGCAGACATGTTACAGCTTTATGAAAAATGTTGGAAATTGTAATTGTCAAATAGTAAACTGTGTTGCTTTTTCCCTGATACAATAACGTTACTGAGCTATTGAAATATTATGTGAGATTAGTTATCATTCAGATGTCCGAAAAAAAAGTCAAACGCTTTGAGAAATTGCAAGAACAGTTTATTGAAAACTACTAGCATAGATCTTCAGATGGGACTCAGTAATAGATTTAAACTATCATACCTGCTGAGCAAATGAGATTTATAAAAAACATAAGAACATAAAGAGAGTTCACTAAGTATAGAATATTTTTTCTCCTATAATCACCAACGTAATGCTTCTGGGAAAGCAGAGGATAAAGGCATTAGCACTATCTTGCATTTGATTACCAGCAACTGGTATTCAGAGGCATACAGACTCTTAACATGGAGGTTCTAGTTAGCATCATGGTTAATAGCCATTGATAGTCCTTTCCTCTAAGAATTTGTATAATCCCTTTATGACATCATCTGGTTGAGATAATAGGATAATCATATATTAAAATTGGATCTCGAGAAACTTAGAGATCTTTAGCCTGGATTTTTTTTCTTGGACAGAAGTCCCCATGCTTCAAGACAAATTACTTGTAAGGGAGTTTCAGTGTGGTGAGAGACAGCATGGTGTAGTGGTTAAGAGCAGTGGACTCTAATCTGGAGAACCAGGTTTGATTCCCTGCTCCTCTACATGAGTGGCAGAGGCTAATCTGGGGAACTGGGTTGGTTTCCCCATTCCTACACATGAAGCCAGCTGTGTGACCTTGGGCTAGTCACAGTTCTCTTAGAGCTCTCTCTGCCTCACCTACCTCACAAGGTGTCTGTTGTGGGGAGAGGAAGGGAAGGAGATTGGAAACCGGTTTGATTCTCCTTAAAAAAGGTAGAGAAAATCGGCATATAAAACCTAACTCTTCTTCTTATTCTTCCTCTTCTTAGCACTGCAAGCAAAAATCCACTGGATAGACAAGCCACTTGGTTGACCTTAAGAAAGTCTGTCCCTATGGTTGCTATCTTTGCAATGCAATCCTAAACTGAGTTGCACCCTTCTAAATCCCCTTAAGTCAGTCAACTCAGAAAGGTTTATTTCTACTTAGAACATCACTGTAAGCCTACTCACTTGAAAATTGGCAGTACCATCCTAAGCAATTACATCCTTCTAAACCCAATGACGTCAATTAATTTAGAAGGGTGTAACTTGGTTTAAGATTACAGTATCTCTGCCATGGGGCTAGTTTTAGAGTTAAAATGTTTAAGATCAGGCTCAACTGCTGATGATGTAAGGCAAATCAAATTCATGAACATGCAGACCACAATTTCTGTGGATGTCCCTGAAGAATATGGGCAGCTTCCTCAATTTGTTGTAGGTGAAATATTTCCAGATAGCGTAGCAACTGCTACATAAGAACAACTGTAATGAAATGTACATTATGCTCAATGAACAAGTCAGCAAATACTGTACAAGGTTTCCCTCAAGGATTGCTTTTAGGATCTTGTTCTATTGAAATACCTGTATCAAATGTTGTTGGTCTGCAGTTACAGCATGCTCTGTTGCATTTTCTATTTGGATGATATCATTTGAGTTGCCAGTAAGTCCCATTTAAAGGAGTTCATGGACATATATCAGCAGATTTCATGTGTACAGATTTTAAAAGTTGCTCTACACAAGGCTGGTCCAAAAACAATACAGTATGAATAAAATAAAACATGAACAGGGACTAAACTAGGGTTGCCAGGTCCCCCTTCACCATCAATGGGAGGTTTTTGGGGTGGAGCCTGAGGATGGTGGGATTTGGGGAGGGGAGGGACCTCAATGCCATAGAGTCCAATTGCCAAAGTGGCCATTTTCTCCAGGTGAACGGATCTCTATTGGTTGGAGATCAGTTGTAATGGCAGGAGATCTCCATCTAGTACCTGGAGGTTGGCAACCCTAGACTAAACAATTATGCAAACTATTATTATTTAACAGCATAATAGAATTATTCTCAATCAAATTAGTATAAACAGTGTGTCTGTGTAAACTGCCATCAAGTTGCAGCCAATTTATGACAACCCTGTAGGTTTTTCAAGGCAAGAGACTAACAAAGGTGGTTTACCATTGCCTTCCTCTGCATAATGAGCCTGGTATTCCTTGGTGGATTCCCATCCAAATACTAACCAGGGCCAACTTTGCTTAGCATGTGAGATCTGATGAGATCAGACTAGCCTGAGCCACCCAGGTCAGGGCATAAAGACAATACAAGAAGAAAATAAAAGAGAAACATAAAGATTATAGCATCGCAAGAACAAAAGGTACACTAGACAGGACATAAGGTTGCCAGCTCTGGGTTAGGGAATATCTGGAGATTTTGGGGGTGGAACCTGAGAAGGGCAGAGTTTGGAGAGGGAAGGGACTTCAATGCTGTAGAGTCCAATTGCCAAAATGGTCATTTTCTCCATGGGTAACTGATTTCTGTTGCCAGGAGATCAGTTGTAATAGCGGGAGATCTCCAGGCCAGCCACCACCTGCAGGTTGGCAGCCCTAACAGGACAAGGCTACTGTACTGGTAAACTCACTTAGGTATTCCACTTGCATATAAAGTAGGGATGTGGAATATTGGATCAAAAGAACCAAACTGTTCTGTCTCTCAATGCCCCCCCCCCCTTTCAAAAGGAACAGGGAAAAACAAGAACATGGTGGGGGGGACTCAAAATTCAGCAACTACATTGAATTTCTAAAAATCTGGTAAATCAATGGATTGAGGACATTAGAACTTTATCAATATTTGAGTACCTGGCATATGGGTGACAATTGTGTAGGTCCTTTTTTTTTAGAAATTTGGAAACCCTTTATAGAAATGTATGTGTAGAGCTGCCACCACTGTTGTATTTTTGTCTCTCCGTCCATTTTATCTCACTGTGCTGCACTCAGTCATGCACTTTCCAGCCAAACTTATTTTCAGTATTAAAATAGAACTGGAAAAGAGTCCCTGCATCACCAGGCAAACCCCATGAACAGAAAACATGACTGGCTCCTATTATGTCCAGTTTCACCGTAGAATCAAGAACAGATTTCATAGCAAATCAAGAGACTGTTTTAATGGGCCATTAATAGATGCAAAATATTTTGTATGCTACAAGCTGTGATACTAGGGTAGCCAAGTCCCTCTTTGCCACTGGTGGGAGGTTTTGGGGGTGGACCCTGAGGAGGGCAGGGTTTGGGGAGGGGAGGGGCTTCAATGCCATAGAGTCCAATTGCTAAAGCAGACATTTTTTTCAGGTGAACTGATCTCTGTCAGCTGGAGATCAATTGTAATAGCGGGAGATCACCAGCTACCACCTGGAGGTTGGCAACCCTATGTGATACTGATCTATCACTATTGATTTACTATGAATTTAGGCAGATGGTGAGAGGGAGATAGGAAGGGATCAGCCAGTGCTCCATTGTTGTGTGTGTGTGTGTGTAAAGTGCTGTCAAGTCGCAGCCAACTTATGGCGACCCCTTTTTGGGGTTTTCATGGCAAGAGACTAACAGGTGGTTTGCCAGTGCCTTCCTCTGCACAGCAACACTGGTATTCCTTGGTGGTCTCCCATCCAAATACTAACCAGGGCTGACCCTGCTTAGCTTCTGAGATCTGATGAGATCAGGCTAGCCTGGGCCATCCAGGTCAGGGCATTGTCAGGGCCTTTTCTTATATGCCCAGGGTAATGCCAATCACCACTTTGGGGTCAGGAAGGACTGTTCCTGCAGGCCATATTGGCCCAGGGATCCTGGAGGTTTTTTTTGCCTTTCTGTGGGCATAGAGGAGGGGTCACTGGAGAAAAAGGGGGTGTGTGGAGGTAGCTGCGAATGTCCTATGTTGTATAGGAGGTTGGACTAGATGACCCTTGGGGTACCTTCCAGCTCTATGTTTCTATCAAGATTCTTGGCATTGGTGCTAAATGGCATGTAATAATATCCTGAATATCAGGTTAAGACCGGCAGTGCACAGAATAACATCAGGGCAATTTTCATTGCTCTACTTGGACTTGTGGATTGGTTTTGTCAACAATGAATTCACAAAGCACTATCTTTAGATTGCCCGTAGGACTACAACATTTTTAGATCTTTTAAAATTTGGTTAATATGTGAACTGAATATATGGTTAATATAGAAATTTATTTCATGCCAACAGCATTTTATTTTTAACAATCACTAAACGAACGCAATGTAATGCACTATTCAATTAGCCCTGAGCTACCATCCAATCTGACATTCTGTACTTCTGTTAACTTGGAATCAAAAAAGGTTTGTGAACTCTCTCTGTCTCTCTCTCTGTCTCTCTCTCTCTCTCTCTCTCTCTCTCTCTCTCTCTCTCTCATATGTGGATAGGTCTTCACACAGAAGAAGGTTGTTTGGCTAGCTGAGTTTCTGCCTGTGTTATATGGCAGGGCTCAGTTCCCTTTATCACCATAATAACAATCCCAAAGGCCTGAGGATAGCATGCACAAACTAACCAGCCAGGGAACTCGCTAAGGCAGGCAGAGAATCACTGCTCTTACACCAAAGGGAAGGATGTGACCTGCTGTCCACTTTTCCTGCACATAAACCCAGGAACAGAGCTTGTTTTGGCTTCATAATCGTTCTGCTCATCTGACATCTCAATGTCCACCTGTGAGAAAGATCTTGCTGGCAGCAAGTTAGCAGCAACTGAGTGGCATGTTGATTTTTTTCTCCTCCTCAGCTTATAGGTATTAAAGATCTGAGTGGGGCCACAGGTGTAAACTGAAGGGTTTCAATATACTTCTTGGGAGATTTATTTGCTGCACTCAATATCATGCTTCTATGGCTGGGCAAACTCTGCTATGTTAACCAATTATCACAATATGCTCTTTTGCTAGGCATAGCCAAAACGGTCATTGTACTCTCCTTGAGGCAGAGATGAATTAACTCCAACATTCCACTACCACTTTGAAAGATGATTGGATCACCTCTTGGTCTTCTCCTCTTCAGGCTAAACATACCCAGTTCCTTCAACCTTTCCTATCTTCAAGTACTTGAAGGGCTGTCATATAGAGGATGGTGCAGAGTTGTTTTCTGTTTCCTCGGGAGGTGGTAAGCTCTCCTTCCCTGGAGGTTTTTAAGCAAAGGCTAGGTGGCCATCTGTCAGCAATGCTGATTCTATGACCTTAGGCAGATCATGAGAGGGAGGGCATTATGGCCATCTTCTGGGTGTGGAGCAGGAGGTAACTGGGTGTGTGTGGGGGAGGTGGTTGTGAATTTCCTGCATTGTGCAGGGGGTTGGACTAGATGACCCTGGTGGTTCCTTCCAACTCTATGATTCTATGGAGCAGCACTCCCATAGGCTCAGGGGTGAATCAGCTGAGTGGCTCTTTTTCCCTTCAGGGGCAGGACATCCTCCTGTCCATCACAGCTACCAAGAAGGGGAGCTAAAAAGAATGTTGGGAGCACTGGTGACATTTGGCCCTCCTCAAAGCCAGACAAGTTGTTTTTTTATTTATTTTATATTTTAAGGGTACAGAAAAGAAAAAAAGAAGGGAAAGGGAAAAATAAAATTAAGCATATTTCGTCCTCTGAACCTTGACACAGTTAATACTTGAAAGGAAATATAAAGTGTTACCATTCATTCAAGTTTTGTTTCGATACAATATCAGCTCTAAATAAAAATCAAAGTTATTTTAAAATAATAAAATGAAATAATAACAGTTGATGATTCTGGGAGGGATGATCTGAAGAAGAGGAGGAAAGATCTTCTATGGGGAAAGGTTTTCAATTAGCCGTTTATGAATCCCACTGGACCGGAGGCAAAATTTGGCTACTTGAATGGTTATCTCCTGAGAGGAGTCTGCTAAGAGAAGGAAAACTTTAGCTTCTTCCAACCTCAAAGTGTTACCAAATATTCAATCCTTAATCTTAACCCCCCCAAAACCCCAACTCCTTAGAAGTCACAATTCATCCTCTCTATCAAATATCCTAAACATGGCTTCATTTTGTAAATCACTATAAATCACTATAAATTCTCTACAAAATAACTGTCTAATAGATTATTATTCAAGTGATAAACAACTTAATCATTGAAAGGTTGCCATTTCAACTCGAATTCTTTCTTTGGTTTCATATTGACTAGTTGGGTTAGTTTGGTCATCATAGCAAAATCTGATAGTTTGTTGGTCCACTCTGTAATATCAGGGATTTTATCGGATTTCCAATGTTTGGCATAGACAATTCTAGCAGCTGAAATTACTTATTGATAAAGCTCTTTGTGAATAGATTTTAGTTGGGGAGGGACCATTCCCAACAACATATATTTAGAGTCTAGTTCAAAATCCTCTCCAAGCATTTTCTGAAGGTCTGATTATATCAATCTCCAGTATTTTGGGCCTTTAGTACAAGTCCACTACTGATGGGGAAAAGTTCCTTCGGCATCTGAACATAAAGTCAGACAAGTTGTTTGATTTTTTTAATATGATGTTTAGGTTGTATCTGGCATGAGGGCAGGGTTGGCAGGTGGCTTGGAATGGCGATCCTGTCTCTTCTGGTTTTCTTCCAGAAGTGGTGCAGCACAACAGGATGGTCTACCACTCAGATGGGGGGAGGAGAGGGGGAAGCCTTACATGAGGGGGAATCCTAGAAGGAATATCTGTCTGGGGGTGATTGTAGATGCATACAGAAAATGTTCTGTGGGGCCCTGAGATATTTAGGGGGTTAAAAATGAATGAAGGGGAAATATTGAGTTAAAACTGAAAGAAAGGTTCCCCCTCCCTATATTTTACAGCTTTGCAACCCTCTTCTGTTAGTAAAAATGTAGAAGTATGATTTGATCACACTTTGTACTAATTAAAATGGTTACTAGTCATGCTGCATACCTATTCTCTCCAGGATCAGAGGAGCATGCGTATTACAGGCAGGATAATGCTGCTGCAGTGATCTTGTCTATGGGCTTCCTAAAGCACCTGGTTGGCCACTGTGTGAACAGACTGCTGGACTTGATGGGCCTTGGACTGATCCAGCAGGGCCTTTCTTAAGTTCTTATGTTTGTGAATATATGACAGTGTCAAATATGACTGCAATGAAGCTTTAGCCTTCTTCAATATTGCACGTTGATTATTTGTCTTAGTTCAACAGCATTGTAAGTATGCAGGAAATAGCTTTTAGTACCATCGTATGTGTTTGGCATCCTGCCATTTTCTCCAGTTTTTCCTCCTGAAGAAATGGTCAAACTCACAGCCTGTACTCTGTACACACTGGCATATTCTAAGAGCTTGAGTAAATAACTGGCTGAAGGGCCTCTGACACTATTCTAAATGTCATAGGCTTTACAATCTGAACACTGCACCATAGGATCAAACAGTTCTTTGCAGTGATAAAATAATCATTTGGGAGTTCTGCGTGTATCATTCTGCCACCAAACGGTGACACAGGCAGCAGATCAAGAAAGCTCAAACACCACCATGTACATGAACCGAAGACACCATCGTTTTAAGTTGCATCTTTGAGCAAGACACCTGATTGAGATGAAGTTGCTCCTGTTTTGAAAGCAAAAACACACACACACACACACACAAAAACAACAACCCCATGTGCATAAATAATGCCGTATCGTCACCATTTATTATGCCTGTTTGACATCTGCACACTGGAAGACTAATTGCACATTCAGCTCCCCTATGGCAACATCTGAAAGTGTTATAAATTAATAACTCACAAATTGTCATACAAATTAAAAGCAATCATACACGTTAGTCTCTTGACTTATAGCTGGACTTTGCAAGCTCTATTCATTGTCAGTTATGATAATCCTCAATAAGTCTTCCTGTTTAATTACTAACCCTCTTGTATGCATGTGATTTAATAATTCATGCAAACTACCAGGCTGTTTGGTGTGATAAAATTTTTATCTGTGCATACTGGGAACAGATGAGGAGAAGTATTAGTCCTCAGTTTATTCTTCCTCAATAGTTCATGACATTTACATCAGTCTCCTGTGATCATTAATATGCCAATCCGACTGCTATTTTCAACCATATTTTGGATGATTGACATGCTGTCTATAAAAACCTGTTTTTAATAAACAGACACTGACAATAGCTCCATTCATCACAAATTCATCTCCATCCGGTACAGGAGTCCAATTTACTGGTCAGCTGCTTTCAGTTCATCTCTGATCATTCTTTATTAGGTGACAGGCGTAGGAATCATTACCAAACTGGAATCATTTGCGTACTGGTGTTAAATAGTCACCCTTTATCATAAATACACAGGAGGAATATATTAAATGTTAAATATGACCAGTAAACAGATCCATTCATTCACAAGTCGGCTTCTGTTTGTATGGAGAGCAGTTTTACTTTCTTTTGAACATACTATTTGCAACTAACTACAATTAGGTACTGGACTCTGGCAAAAGGGTATATACTCTTTATCTTTACAAAAACTCTGTAATGTTTACTGGTAGGATGTACCTCAATAGGACCATCATCATCCTATTGCAAGGAAAGGCTTGTAAACATCCTGAAGAGTCAACAGTTTCAGAGTACTTCTGGACTCACCTTTGGTCCTGGACTGGCATGTAGTTATAGGAGCACTTGTTATCAGTTTAGGTTAGTATACCATTCCTGGAGAGGCATAACTCAGTTCAGTTGCACATGGTCTGGTAATCTTACTGTTGCAATACATTCTGTATGGACAGGCAGCTTGGAAAGTTTTTTTTTTAATCATGTGGCTACTATCCAGGAATAACTGCAGTTTAAAGTTCAGATCTTGACCTTTAAAGCCATAAGTGTTTAAGATTATAGGCTTTTTCTGCAATCTCATGTTTCTCACTTGTGTATTCCTGTTGTTTTTTGGGGGGCGGGTTCTGTTCTGCATTTGTTTTGCTCCCTCTACTGGTTGAATCAATATTACATTGGTTTATGTCTGGGATAAAAACCTGCTGTTTAAATCTGCAGGGAGATATGCGGGACATACACCAATTCAAATATCAAATCAACCACCAGAGGGAGCAAAACATATGTGGAACAGACACTCCCCCCCAAAGCAACAGGAATACACAAGCGAGGAACATGAGAATGTGGAAAAGCCCAAAGATGCCTGAAGGTCAACCTAACAGACACAATATACCCAGACACTAAGATAATAAGACAAGCACTGTTTTATGTGCCACCACCATTAGAGACACTGGGTAGCAGCAGATGGCAGGATATTTTTCAGGAGTGGCAACAAAATTATGGAATGCTTTCCCCATGAAGCAGACGTTGGCCCCTTCCTTGTGGCTTTCAGGGTTGCTGCTAAAATCTCCTTGCTCCACCATATTTTTGTCTTAATTTAAGGTTGAATTTGTGCATTTTAGTACTATTTCCTTTGCCACTGATAAGCTATTGTTTGAAATTTTATTCAACACAGTGGTTTGCATCTTATTCTATATGTGAAATATTTTTTGAGCAGAACATAGTTGCATTCATGCTCTGCTGCTGAGTTAGAGAAATCGCATGCATGAGTAGTTTTCTTTGTACAATTGATGAAATTAATGCTCCAGCTCAGTTAATGGTTGGTTCATAGGTGGTGCTTCTGCTTACATGAATATTGCAACTTTATTTCAAGATGCAGGGTCAAGAGATTACTTGCTCTGTTCTAAAAAAAAATGATCTACTTGAACAACAGGAGCTGGGCAAACACAGTAATGCCTTAGGATCCAAGCCAGTTGATCCTAATTTAATGTATTACATTCTAATGGTACTAATCTCAATTATCTTCAGAACACTGTATGGTCTTTTATGTATGGAAGTTTTACCTGGGGTTCGAGGCTCTCTTGACCCACACATTTCTGTTCCGAATCCTATAAAATGCTATGCATATTGTTGTTTTCCCTAAAGAAAGTCCTGGGGTTTCCAGGGTACTGTGGAATCAGCAGCAAAAATCTGGAAGTGATTGAATCCTGGCCCCTTGAAAACACTGTTTTGTAATTGGCTGTAATGCTTACAATGAGAAAAATGTCACCACCACCCCAGTTCCCCTCTTCTGCGCTATGGCTTATGCATGGAAATAGGGATGATTTGACCCAGGCTGATCTCAGGGGAGATAGAAGAATCACATTACAACTGGATTAGGAAGACCTGGAAATTGCGCAGGCTGGGTGCAAGGTCATCTCTAAGGGATGGAAAACTCAAGCATAACCCCAACAAAAAACCAAGTCGGTAGGGATGCCAACCTCCAGGTACTGGCTGGAGATCTCCTGCTATTACAATTGATCTCCAGCCAATAGAGATCAGTTCCCTTGGAGAAAATGGCCGTGATGGCAATTGGACTCTACGGCATTGAAGTCCCTCCCCTCCCCAAACCCTGCCCTCCTCAGACTCTGCCCCAAAAACCTCCCACCAGTGGCAAAGAGGGACCAGGCAACCCTACAAGTCGGACCAGCAAAGAAAATAAGTCCATGCATAAAAGACCTATGTCAAAAGGCAAAATAGAAAGTTTACTATTAAGAAATAGGCAAATAAAAAGAGAATGCCTTTAAAACAAAGGCCTTGCTATACATGGCCAAAATGTCTTGAACAAAGAACATACTGTAACAGCTTAATCTTGGCTACTCAAAGCTACTTCAAACCAGAAGGCCTTAGAGCCTTTCAAGTGCCTTTGAATTAATGCATTAAAATATTTCTGCTTATTAATAGTTGTAATATCACTGCTTCCATATGATTTCTAACAGTAAAAAGGCATATCCCAATAGGAGAGTAGTAAAGCTCAGAGTACACTAATTTTAATTGCCAAAGGATGTTCATCAAGACATTGCTTCATTATGTGTTTATTAGTCAACATATGGACGACACAATATATCTCAACATGAAGAAATTGAAGTTGTAATTCCCTAAGTACTTGGCATTGTTGAATTTTGTGTTCTACTATGCAGCTCATGTTTTCTTTAGGTGCGTAGCTCACAAAATATTTGTATCTATGAGTTTGTCATTGTAAATGTAGCTGTGGTTCCATCCATAGGTCTCTGTAGAAATTATTTTGGGGATCGGATAAACTCATAAGACTTGTTCACAATCTCCAACCGGCACGTAAGCTTAAAAAATGAGCCAAAACCCAATATTTTTCTTTTTTTAAAAAAGAAGTAGTAGTAGTTCTGATTCTGCCTCTGAACCTGTTCTCTAGCGAAAGTCAATGACCTCTGTCTGTACCCTTACATTACTAAGCTGACACAGAAACAACACATTTGAGAGTGTTTTCTTGGATGAGAGATCACAATGGAAAATAGGGTGGAGGCAGTTTCTCAGGTATTATGGGCCCAATTCACTTGGGGCTTTACAGAGCATTACCAATCCTTTGAAATAAATTGCAAGACATTGGAGAACCTGTACAGAGTATGGAGAACTTGTCTAACATGTTTCTGATGACTGACTCCATTTTGAGGGAGGCTACATGTTGTGAAAACCAGCTGAAGCACGCAAAGCATCAGTCACAGCAGCCCACACTGAGAACACTGCGGTTTTCCAGGAGACATGAGTTATGACCGTCAACTCAATCCGATAGATCTGAGGGGGGGAAAGGTGACATCCTTTTCACCAGATGCAGTTAACAGAAAACACTCCTGGCCATGGTTGTTGATTTGACATCCAGGAGTGATGATGAAACCAGAGAAACCTCCATGGCTGCAAGCCTTAGTGACCAGATGGCATTAAATATTATATAGGCAATTACAGAAGTTGCCATCTTTTCAAGTCACTGGGCCTGCCTGTCATTGTTTCTTAAGTCTTGGCCTGGATCATTCAACTTGTCAACTCACCCTTATCCTGTTCAAATGATGGACAGAGATAGGCAAGTGCAGAGCCTGCAGAAGTTAATTTAGACTGAAATGAGGGAGAGAGCCTTGTTTCCTCAACATGTCACTGATAGTGACCTCTGTAAACGCAGGTCTTGAATGGAAACTGGGACTCTGTGAGAAAAATCCCACTGGGCAAGGCTAAGTAATCCATTTCTACCATCCACAACTATGCAAGATCAGTTCTCCAGATATCTGTCAAGTACTTCAGGCATGTCAACACCTAATCACCAATGGTATTAAAGGTGGGGTGTAAAATTTGTGATGGAAGAAGAGTTGGTTCTTATACTCTGCTCTTCTCTTCTGCTAATTATTTCAATCAGTCTGTCGAACAACTTCAAGTAGTCTTCCTGAGCAACATTTTTTCATTGTATTCTACTTTAGACCAAGTCTCGGCTTGTAACTCTTCGGCTACATTAGGGCTGTTGAAAATTTTTTTTTGGTATAGTTCGGATTCGGCCGAATTTGGCCCGTCTGGATTCACCGAACTCCCCCACTTTGGGTCCGTGCAATTCGGCCCGAATTCAAAATTCGGGATAAACATTCGGCCAAATAAAGCCAGTAAAAACACAACCGTGACTTTCTGCGGCTCCGGGGGGGGGCATTTTTGGGGGTAGAGGCCCCAAACTTTCAGTGGAGCTTCAAAGGACCCTTCTTGCAAGACCCCCCAAGTTTTGTAAAGATTGAGTCAGGGGGGGCTGAGATATGGGCCCTGAAAGGGGTCCCCCCACCCTTAATGTGCATCTCTGAGCAGAGCTTGCCGCCCACGCACAAAGCTCCCAGCCCCGACAAACAGCTGAGCTGCAGGGAGCAAGGGCGGGGCAGGTGCGAAGAAGTTTGCAAAGCAACATAACTGCAAAGCAACACAACTGCAAAGCAACACAACCATGCAAAGCAACACGTTTGCAACCATGCAAAGCAACACCTGACACCTGGGAGTTTGCAAACCATGGAAAGGGACAGAGGCAGCTAGCTATGCATAATGAGCAGGAGGGGTGGAATTTCCCCTTTTGCATTGGACTCGGGACCAGGCAAATGCATTCTTTAAGTCACCATTTGAAAACCAGTTTTGAGCAAGCATCAAAATAGACCTAACCGATCTTATGAATGAGGGAAAACCTGAGGACACACAACTGAAGGCCCCCCCCCTCAAACCAGGGAGAGAGAGATTCGAGGGGGCACACACACCCCAGGCAGAATGGGCAAAAGCCCCCTTTGGCTTCCCCCCCACCCACAGAAACTGCTCCCTCCCCACACACACACAGACTCTGTTTCCCCCCCACCCACACACACACAGGAGAAAAATTATAGATTAAAGCCCCCAAAGGGGTCTTACTGTGGCTGTCTTCTGTTCCATCAGGAGGGGCTGGGAGGACTGGGTAATCCAATACGATTCTATTTAAGCACGGGAGGTTTTGCCTTGGATTTGCCGCTCTGGAGATGCATACAGTATCGGGTGATCCATTCATCCCAATAGGGAAAAGGGGAAAGCCCAAATCTCGGGACCCCCTGACCCAATGTTTACAAAACTTGGGGGGCCTCTTAAGAAGGCTCGTCTGAAGCTATGCTGAATGTTTGGGGGCTGCGCCCCCAAAAAAGCGCCCCCTGCAGCCACAGAAATGGAAAAGGGGGGAGGAAAAAGGGGTGGAGCCCATATCTCAGGACCCCCTGACCCAATGTTTACAAAACTTGGGGGTTCTCTTAAGAAGGCTTGTCTGACGCTCCGCTGAAAGTTTGGGGTCTCTACCCCCAAAAATGCGGCCCCTGTAGCCACGGAAAGGAGCAAATGTGCACACACACACCCCCACGAGGATTTCTCTCTCTTTCTCTCCCCGGCCGGGCCGTGCAGCAGCTGATTCTGCCAGTACTCAATCCTGACTGATTGGCCAGAAGAAGACCCAGCTTGGCCACCGATTGGCCGGGGGAGAATGTTGCTTACTGACGGTTATGCTGCTGTGCCCTGAATTTGCCGAATTTATTCATGAACTCCCGAACTCACTGAATTCGGCTCCCCCGTTTTCCTGCCATTTTTGAGTTCGGTTCATCCCGAACTAAAAACCGCCGAATCAGGGGAAATTCAGCTGTTTTTCAGTTCGGGCCGAACCGAATCGACAGTCCTAGGCTACATACAGCCTGCATCGATTTGCAACTACTTTTGCCTGCAGAACCTATCCTATCTGCGGCTCTTCACGCCACTAGTGCCGCCTCAGTTGAACGGATCGGGAGAGCTTACCCGGCGGAATTTACACTCATCACAGGACTTTTTTGCTTTCTGTTCTACTGTATATTGTTTGGTTTATATGACTGAATTATTTTGGATAAAAAGTAATTATTGATGCTTCCAGTAGCCATCAGTGCTTGCTATTTTTCTTCAACTACCTGGCAGTTGGCAACCCTAGGGAGGGTGGGCAGACAGATGAGAGAGTTGCTGCCACCACTGCCATCACAGCAATGTTTTGGGGTGACCAGGAGATTCATCACCAGCAGGGCAGGCAGCCAGGAGTGTTAGTGCCACCACCTCCAGGCCTGCCATGGCTCCCTGCCTCACTGCTGCTGGGCCCTCTGCAGCTCCTTGCTTCTCTGCTGGGGAGCAGCAAAGGGAAGGGTGGCGGCAGGGAGGTGGGCCAGCAGGGAACTCCCAGCCCCCTCCAATGATTCTGCCAGAATATCCCTTTTGCTTCCTGTCAAGCCTACATAAATGTGAATGGGTGTCAAAAACTTAACATGTGATTGCTATGCAGAGTTCAGCATAATGAGATGTTTATAAAGCACTGGTGTTTACTTGTAACAATATCTAGAATATTTTTGCCATCATGTTGCTTTTTGTTCACATTGCTGGTATGTAATTATATGTTTGACTCTACAGCCCAGTTAAAGTTAGAATGTTTGGACAGGGCACTTATTGATCCATTTATTTTCATATCATCCCAACTAATTACACAACCACAAAGGAAGTGTTTAGCCTTAGGTTACTGACCTAATTTGCCTGTGTGCGCCCCAAAAGTTTTATTTGAATTTCTTAATTGTAAAGCTGATTGCTTGTGCAAGCCACCTGGTGAGTGAACTTGCTTTGGAAAAACATAAAAACAAACAGAACCCCATGAGTCTAAGGCAATCTTCAATTGATTGTCTTCTGCAGAAGTTATAAAAAGATTGAAGAACAATTACTGCAGCAGTAAATAAGAATGAGGACATAATAGGTCGAAAATGTAACTTGAACACAAAAATCTTTCTATTACATCTGAAGATCAGTAGAGAAAACTCCAGTCTTGCAAAGGTAAAATGTATCATGCTGACATCCCATTTGGTCCTAATTAGTATTCTTGGTTTATGCATCTCTCAAATGAATCTGAATTAAGTGTTTGAATTATCACTGACTTAAATGGGAATTTTCTATTCCAATAGTATAGATACGCTGGTCTTGTGTTGCAAAACTAAATAAAGAATCTGTGGCATCTTTGAGACTAACAAATTTATTGTGGTGTAAGATCTCATATGGAGATGACTTACTAAATTAGTGGGTGTAAACACATAGATTACAGAGAAATGGAAAAGATTTAACACAATGGGACCAAAACTCCCGGAATATGCAAGAAGTTCAGTAGATAATGATATACCTCTGAATCACGTAGAAGGCATAGGAGAGTCGTGATCTAGAGATCCTCTCCAAAAACTAGTTGCTGCCAGTACCAAAAAGTGTTAATACCTAAATAATTACTTTCCATAACCTGTTCATAAATGACCTTGCCCCATTTCTACAGGTCCAAGATGGGCATAGTCCAAGATTGGGGAAGGGGCATGTGCTGCTGCTCTTATGATGCGGATGATGAGGTGGAACTCTCACAAATAAAACTGTTACTGCTGTTTTTTGGAGTACTGTAAGGATAACAGACTAACACTAAACTTTGAGAAATCCAAAGATTGTGGTCTTTGAGAAGTCATGGAGACCACACAAATGGGTGCTCAATAGCAAGTTAAGTGTTTTAAATACTTAGGCATACACTTTATTATAAGGTTGGGCTGCCCATAGAAAATTGGCCATTAATGCTGCTAAAAGTAGTGCCTTAGCGATCACTCAATTTTTCTGTTCAAAAGGGAATCAGTATGTTCCAGCAGCCCGCCCCTTAGGGTGTTCAATGCCAGATTAAAGAGACAACTACTGTTTGGCATCCCAGTTCGGATAAATTATTTCAATCAGTCTGTCGAACAACTTCAAGTAGTCTTCCTCAGTTGAACGGATCGGGAGAGCTTACCCGGCAGAACTTACACTCATCATGGGACTTTTTTGCTTTCTGTTCTACTGTACATTGTTTGGTTTATATGACTGAATTATTTTGGATAAAAAGTAATTATTGATGCTTCCAGTAGCCATCAGTGCTTGCTATTTTTCTTCAACTCTGTTATATTAGCACGAGGTTTAATCTTTGAACTGCCAGGTAGTAGCAGGAGATCTCCTGCTAACTCAACTGATCTCCAGCCAATAGAGATCAGATCACCTGGAGAAAAATGGCTGCGTTGGCCATTGAACTCTATGGCATTGAAGTCCCTCCCCTCCCCAAACCCTGCCCTCTTCAGGCTCCGCCCCCAAAATCTCACGCTGGTGGCGAAGAGGGACCTGGCAACCCTATCCCTTCAACTTCAACACTGCACTATTCCAGTGGTGCTCACTCTCCTGGCTTCCTGGCCCACAATTTCACCACTCAGCAATAAGTACCCCAATCAAATCTCTCTTCCTCTCCCACACTCCTCCATCTTCTCACATGCCTGCTGAGAACAGTTCTCTGTGCTTGTGCAGTGAACTGTTCTGTTTTTGGGTTGTTGTTTTTTTGTAACCCCCTTTGTTCAGTTTTCTGAACCCCCTTTTCTGCAAATCTAGTTGGTCACCCAACTTTTCAGAACCACCTGTTTTATGTCAGTGTGGCCCCGATCTGTGGATTTAAGTATCTGCAGATGGGCCCACACTTGACTATTAGAATATTAGATTAATTTGTGGTTTTGTTTCTAATTCTTTTCATTATACTGTGAAGTATTTGTCATGCAGTATCAGGCTGTCTTTTGATAAATGCTGCTGTTTTATAACTCTTCCAGATTGTGAATTTGATGTATTTGGCCTCTATTTTATGGCTTTTAACATTTTTCTTCCTCCTACTTCCTGCAATTTCAAATGAGGGCATATGAGCTTAATTTAGTGTCAAATACTATCTGTCCTTATGAAATCCTTCACTTTACAACATATAATCCAAGAACAAAATAAAGCTTTCTGTTAAAGAACAGGCATAGCCACCTATTCTTGCAGACATTCTAAAAATGTGGACAACAGTTTTGTCTGTTTTTTTAAAAATAAACAGTATATAGAAATTAAAAAAAAAATAAGTGGTTCATTGCAACCATGGTGGCTCCATTGTGTATATGAAGGTTCTACAAAATAAAGATGAGTGGTTTTCCCCAACCACTTAAGAGGGACCAACTCCATGAGCACAAAATCATAATTTTTGTGCTGTTCCCCTTTCTAACAAGAACAGGGTAACTTACTCATTCAGAAGCCCCTTAAACATACCGGAGCCTATGCAGAATTCTGAATCAAAGGCACTCTAAACTGAGAGATATCTATTATTATCTTTTTGAATGCACAACCACACAACTTTTCAGCTCTAATGAGCAGGCCGCTCTTTAAAATAGTAAGTTGAAGCACATGAATAAAGCAAGCTAGTAAAGTTAAACACTTGGATAAATTGATTATTGATCCAATCTTTAAATGTCCTGCTGCAAGAAATAAATAACTAGTGTGAGATCAGTAAAATATTGTGTTTGCATATCACAAAAAAACAACAACAGTGCTTTAGTACGATAGGACCCAGGTTGTCATTGAAACCCAGGAGATTAAAGGTACTTAACTCCAATATTTTCATTTTAATTATGAGCACTGATTCACACAACTGCTTTTCAGATTTATTGGTCATCCATGGCAGCCACTTTGAAATACAGAGACCTGCTAAAATGGTAACGTGAGCACTTCTTATGGCACTCTGATTTGGTATGAACTGTTATCATCAGAAGACAATCAGGAGGCAGCGGATTTGGACAAATGCAGAGTCTAATAAAATATTCTCTTTTTGTACAAATTACCCCAACAAATAAACTTAACTTGCTTCTTGAACCTCACCTTTCTGTTCTTCTATTCCCCTGCAAATTCTGGAGTGGACCATCATATGACTAATCTAGAACTGTCCAAAACACTGGCCTGAATCAAGGAATGGGCCCCTCACAAATACCACATCCACAGCAAATGTTTCAAAAAGATATTTGTGAGACCATGTTAAACCAGGATCTAGTTGTACGATGAAGTGCTCACATGTCAGTTTCTCCACATCTATGTCCCATTTGAATTTAGCAATGGGAAACAGAAAAATAACTCCACCAAGTGGTTGTGTGAATAAAGCGGTTGTGTTATGTTCAACAAGCAGGATACCCACAAGGACTTGCAGGAAGCATCTGATTTCCTCTCTGTCACTATTTCCTCTTTCCCTTCCCGGAAAGCCCCCATTGCCTCTCCCCTTTTCCTGCTTCCTTTGCTCCTTGACACCCACCAGCCAACCTACCTTTATTCGCACCCTTATCTTCAGCTTTCTCCCTCCCCCTGAAAGCCTCTCCTTGGAACAACTGTGCAGTTCCAGCTGCTGGTCTGGTCTAGAGTCAGCTATGTACTATCAGCTGCCGGGCTGGTCTCGATTGCATGGTGGGAGATCTGCAGTGACATACCGGGGGGCACTACACTTTCCCCTGTATCTTCCTTACACTATTTATCTTTCCCTCCTCCTGCATTCCCCCATACCCTCACATTTTCCTGCTTCCTACTCTCCTTCCTACTCACCCATCAACCTACCTTTTATCCCCCACATCTTCAGCTATATTTATTATTTACTTAATTTATACCCCAGTTTCTTCACAATGGAGACCCAAAATAACCTCCATTTTATCCTCACAACAGCCCTATGATGTAGGTTAGGCCAATGTGTTATTGGGACAAAGGCCACCCAGTGAGCTTCCATGGCAGGGTGGTATTTGAAGCTGTCTCTCCCAGATCCTATTCTGAAACTCAAATCACTACACAACACTGGCTTTTGTGTGTTTGCTGCTATTGAACAGTAGTGAACATCTGGGCCTGGTGGTAACAAGTTGTCTGGTGGTTGCTGCTGGCCCTGGCCCCGGTGAGTCCACCCGCACAGGCAAAAAAAGGCCTGGAAATAGGGTTGCCAGGTTCCTTTTCACAACCGGCGGGAGAATTTTGGGGCGGAGCCTGAGGAGGGGGGGTTTGGGGAGGGCGGGACTTCAATGCTATAGAGTCCAATTGCCAAAACGGCTATTTTGTCCAGGTGAAGTGATCTCTATCGGCAGGAGATCAGTTGTAATAGCAGGAGATCCCCAGCTAGTACCTGGAGGTTGGCAACCCTACCTGGAAAGGGCCTTGCCCCTTCTGCTTTTACTGACAGAAACTAAGCCTGGAAGTAGGGTTGTCAGCTCTGGGTTGGGAAATACCTGGAGACTTTGGGGCAGAGCCTGAGTAGGGCAGATTTGGGGAGGGACTTCAATGCCATAGAGTCCAATTGCCAAAGCGGCCATTTTCTCCAGGTGAACTGATCTCTGTTGGCTGGAGATCAGTTGTAATAGCAGGAGTTCTCCAGCTACTACCTGGAGGTTGGCAACCCTACCTGGAAGGCTGGGAATACTGTGTGATTGCCCAGCAATGTCCATTGAGGGTATCCATTTCTTAAAGCTACACCCACTCCTTTTATCATTTGCTGGGGTTAACCTTTTGTTTTCTGATTTCAGATTTTTCTGAAAACCCAGGGCATTTTTTCAGGTTTGTAGAAATATCTGTCTTGTCTGTACATAGCTTCAATCTCTGGATTTAAATACCCACAGATGGAGCCACATTGAAAATTAGATCTATTCATTCCTGAACTGATCATCTGTTTATGGACATAGTGGGTACATTTCTAGTTAAGTAGATTCTGAGAACAGGCACAGTGTGCATGCTTGGAAAATATTTTCTCCCCCACTTTAAGTTCTCATATGCACATTAATTATTACAGTCATCACCCTAATTGTGTTGTCGAAAATTGTGAAGATGGCTGTGACAAAGCAGCTCTGCTGGTGCATATGGGCTTTGATGGTGTTTTTGGCACTCTTCAAGTTGTTCATCGACATGTTTGATCTCTCCGGGCACAGAAACAAGAAAGAAATTGAGCTTAATGGTTGGCAATTGAGCAATTTAATATTTTTGAAACATCTGACCTGTGAATCTCTCTCTTTTGGGTCTTATCCCATTTTTTGCAGTTGCATTACAATAATGCTTTGTGACTACAAATTGAAACACTGGTCAGAATTTTCATTATCTGTCCCTAGTTTTCATAGATTTCCTTAGATTAAGTGTCTTTCTGGAAAGAACCCTAGCATTACGCTGGCATGGAATTTGCAGAATATTGACCTGGCATAGAATTTACTTTGCATAGGTTTCTTTAAACCTACTACTTTCAGTTTCCTTGAACATAACTTTTGTCACACAGTACAAGAGACACATTTTAAACGATGCTCACTCTGGGACTCTAAATTACACTCTAAATTAGGATAATGAATAATTAACCATAGCAAATTGCCCCATTATCCATTATCTTATCTAAATTATGAGTATCAATCGTTTTAACAGGATAATCAAAAGGGATCATGGGAGAGAGTTCATGGGTCAACAGTGACTTAAAGTTTACTGGGCAATCTGGCATAACCACCTTAGTAGGGTGATGGATCTCTGCATGATTCACCCTGTTTGTTTTGTTTTCCTTAGGGCTGTCGATTTGGTTCGTCCCGAACTGAAAAACCGCCAAATTTCCCCCGATTCGGCAGTTTACGGTTCAGATGGAACCGAAATAAACAAAAAGGCGGGAAAAGGACGTGCCGAATTCGGCGAGTTCGGGCGAATGCTGAATAAATTCAGTAGATTCGGCATTCCCCGAACCTGCCTTTTCCCGCCCTTAAAGACCGCCCTGCCCAGTTTCCTGGGAGGCGCAGATCTGTTTAAAGAGCCCCCCGAGCGCCTTCACGGGGCTTCCCTGGAAACCCCGTGAAGGCGTGCGGGGGGCTCTTTAAACTGCCAATGGAGGTAGTGATGGCCGCAAGCATGTGTGTGTGTGTAAAGTGCCTTCAAGTCGCAGCCGACTTATGGCGACCCCTTTTGAGGTTTTCATGGCAAGAGACTAACAGAGGTGGTTTGCCAGTGCCTTCCTCTGCACAGCAACCCTGGTATTCCTTGGTGGTCTCCCATCCAAATACTAACCAGGGCTGACCCTGCTTAGCTTCTGAGATCTGACAAGATCAGGCTAGCCTGGGCCATCCAGGTCAGGGCGGCCACAAGCACAGATAGCTTTAAAAGGGGGTTAAAGAGATTCATGGAGGAGAGGTCCATCTGTGGCTACTAGCTATGATGACTAAAGGGAGCCTCCATATCCAGAGTCAGAAAACCTCTTAATACTCAGCAAGCAGCAGGTTAGGGCCTCAGCTTCTAAGCCCTACTGGCCATCAAGGGCAACTGTTTGGCAGTTGTGTGAAACAGGAGGTTGGGCTAGAGAGGCCAGTAGTCTAAGCCAGCAGGCTCTTCCTCCTGACTGCGTTGATTCCTCCTTCCCTAGAAGTTTTAAAGTAGAGGCTAGATGGCCATCTGAGAGGAAGGGCACCTTGGCCATCTACTGGGCATGCAGTAGGGGTCACTGGGGGTGTGTGGGAGGGTAGTTGTGAATTTGCTGTATTGTGCAGGGGGTTGGACTAGATGACCCTGGTGGTCCCTTCCAACTCTGATTCTATGATTAGATCTTACCCAGTTTGGACACCCAACTCACATGATGAAAACTCCCCCTTTCCAACAGCAACATAATAGAATGTGCTCTCCCCACAGAGGCCTGCCCTTTTGATGGCCTAATTCACATATTTCTTCCTTGCCAGAACAGGAGATGATGGAAGACATCACATAATAGAGCCTCTGGAGGGACCATGTGCTTCAGAAGTTGCATCTCATGCATGGAGAATGGATAGGGCATGTACCCAATCTTCCTTCACACGAGTTGTAGTCCAGTAAGTTTTATAGTTTCTGTCAGTAAATTAAAATAATATCAATCCCTTATTATGAAGAACACTTGGCAACTTTTTTTAAAGATTCGGTGTTATGAAATAGTTCTCTTATTTCACTGGAAATATTGATCATTTTGTTCCAGAAAAACTATCTAAATGGAAGTCATAGAATCATAGAGTTGGAAGGGACCACCAGGGTCATCAAGTCCAACCCCCTGCACAATGCAGGAAATTCACAACAACCTCCCCCCCACACACCCCTAGTGACCAGAAGATGGCCAAGATACCCTCCCTCTCATCATCTGCCTAAGGTCACAGAATCAGCATTGCTGACAGATGGCATCTAACCTCTTCTTAAAAACCTCCATGGAAGGAGAGCTTACCACCTCCCAAGTCCCAGTGTAGCTTTGACCTATTTTGCTGCCATTGAGTTGGTACCAATTCTTTCAGCTTTGTTCAGTGGACAATCATTGTCAACTGTTCCATGTGAGCAAGTTATCTCATTTTACTAATAGTATCTTAAAAAAAAATGATATGGTGTTACTTTGGCCTTCACCATCAATGGTCAGCATTAACTCAGATAGAAATGTGAATAAGGAAACTCTTGACAATATAAACACTTTTTCGATATAATGAGCTCAAAAGTTTAGTAACTGACAGGACTCTTTTTTACGCAAATATGAAATACACTAAGGAGGGCACTTGATATACTTGTCAGTAATTTTCTCTCAACCTGCAGAAATCACATATTTACCCAGGAATTGTGTGAAAAAATTGCCTATGAGAATTTAGTGGATAATTGCTAATTTAATTTGTGTGATGATACAAACCCAAATGCCGAGGAATCTTTTTGGCTCACATAGAGAAAAATATATTTTAGTGCAGATAATAGTCATCATTGACAGCAACTGAATTCATAATGTCTAATGTAGCTTGTCACAGTGGATGGCAAATTCTACTGAAACTTTGACTAATGAGACCATTGTTTTCAGTCTAGATTTCTTAGCTCAGAGTGTAATTGCAGCTGACAAAAAGTCTTAAAACACTTTCAGCAAAGGTGTCAAGACAATTTCCACACAGTCTTCCTGCAACAGGTCTCTCTTCCAGAAGGGAAGGGGAAATGTTGTACTTTAAAATGAATGCTAAGTAAAATTGGTAAGTTTGTGGGAAAGTTAAAGTTTAATATTTTCAGTTAATGAACTGAAAACAGTTTAGAATGAGCTCAATTGACAGAGACATATTTTACCAATTAACAGATGTATTACAGGTAGAAAGTGATTTGTCAGCTCGCTTCACAATATGCCTTCAAGCTAATAGCACACTTTAATACAGCACATTATGTGCTGAGTAAATGATTGGGAGACCTATAATGGATTTGTAGCCTTAATATGAAGCCTCCAAAATCTATAACTGTTGCCTCTACCTCTGCAGAACAGAGTAAAATACAAAAATAAAGAAAAACTTCGTACATATTTTCACCTACAATTGAAATGTCAACAAATCAAACTTCTACAAATCCAGAGTACTTCAAGAATCACAGAGATATATAGGAGTTAGGAGTGATCTGTATCATGGCTCAAACACACTTTGATTGCTATCCTCCATGTACTTTAAACTACAGTGGGCTTGGATGAGGAGGACTGGTTTGAATCACTGAATGAGAGTAAAGGATCGTGCTGAGGACTCTACCTACATTTTACGGTCTTGCTCAAGCTTCTTTTTCAGTGCAAGGGTTTTCTCTGCGACAGGTTTTCTTCTGAAGGAGAACCATGTCAAAAGTTGAACTGTTTCTTCTCCATTTTGGGTCTAGAACTTTTTGTCTGTAGTTATTTATGCATGTTAGCAAGATTATGCGTACAATACTGAAAGGGGGGGGCATAGCTCTTTAGCAGTCGGCGTGACCCTGCACTGGCATAAGTGCCCATTTAACGAAGAAGAAGAAGAGTTGGTTTTTATATGCCGACTTTCCCTACCACTTAAGGGAGACTCAAACTGGCTTACAATCACCTTCCCTTACCCTCCCCACAACAGACACCCTGTGAGGTAGGTGAGGCTGAGAGAGCTCTGACAGAGCTGTAACTTGCCCAAGGTCACCCAGCTGGCTTCATGTGTAGGAGTGGGAAAACAAATCCAGTTCACCAGATTAGCCTCCGCCGCTCATGCGGAAAAGTGGGGGATCAAACCCGGTTCTCCAGATCAGAGTCCACCACTCCAAACCACTGCTCTTAACCATTACACCACACTGGCTCATCACAGGTGGCATCCTTGCTGGCCCCAGGACACCACATCGCAGCATGGGGCTCGGGACAGGCACAGACTCTTGGCAGCGTTCCAGTGGTGCAAGCTCCTGCACCAGCATCCTGGGAGGTGTTTCCAGGGCATTCCTGGGGACGGAGCTGCCTTGAAGCAGCTTCCAAACCCCTTTCGCCATGGGAATGCCCCCTCGAGCTGCAGCATTCCTACACCAGGTATTTGGGTGGTGTAGCCTCGCTTTCCTCAATGGAGGCATTTTCCCTATTTTATTTTGTAACAGCCTTTTATTTTCTTTGTGGCGGCCAGGAAACCTCTGTGGAGGCAGAATGGCTGCACCACTCCCAGCCACTGCCTAACTGCCCCCCCTTTCAGGATTGCTCTGCATGTCATGGGTTTTATAATATGGCGGACATCAGCTTGGAATTATAATCACATGCCAGTTCTACAGCGCAAAAAGTCCATGTAGCAAAGGGATAAGGTTGATCTCTGACTTTTCGATGCAAAGCTCAAATATGAGATGGCTTTCGTGAACATTCAACAGAGTAATACTTGATGATAATGCAATATCCCTATGCTTGTTTGATTTGCTTCCAAAGGACCTGCATAGAATGTATGAAAATAATTTTAACATGCATTGATTTTCATCAATGTCACTGGATTACAAGGATTGTAAATAATTATAAATCTGGCCAAAACTTTCTTTGATTTTGGCATAATCTTTTTCCTGGAAGAATTTTTTTAGAGAAGGATACTTATAATGATACTTTTTCTAGAGTTGTTGTGTATTTATTTTCCTCTGCTGTTTAATCAGTTAATAGTATAAAATGCATCAATGCTGAACTACTTTGATTACTAACAATGAGAGTTTTCAAGAAATTAAAATCTTTGATTACTATTTTGATGATTAACTTTCCTGATGTAAATGGAAACAGGCCAATGTGCCATGTGCTATACAGATCTCACCTGAATTGTCTAAGTATGAATAGCAACTAATTAAAATATGTGGTGTTGGAGCTGAATAAATTGTGGCTCAAAAAATAAGGAATATCAGGCTTTTAAACTAGATCTGCTTAGGGTATATTATTCTCTCCTCTATAGTCCCTTGGCTCAACATCATTATGTCCACATCATAATTTATGATTTTATAATTTATAAATGTGTAAAACCTGGCAAGATCTATAATTTAACCTTCAGATCGGGACTGAATATGTATACACAAGAGATCTAGAATGTATCTTTCAAACATCTTATATTTTTTCTTGATTATCTACTTTTCACTACCGAAGCACATTCAGATTTTAAAGTTGCAAATTTAAGCATAATGGTCTGTGAGATGAAAACTTCTCAACCATTTTGAACACATTTCTTTACGTTTTTTTAAAATGTAAACCATAACATTATATATTATTAACAGAAAACCCAAAAGGCCTTGTGGAGAGCATTTTATTTCTCACTATAACCCCCTTCCCACACTATTTCTTCACCAATATCCCTGCTTCCTTCTCTCCCTCGCTACTACTCCCCAACTAACCTGCTTACCTTTGTCTTACCTTATAATCTTCGGTTAACCTCCTTCCCTCCCCCTGGCAGTTGTTTTCCTTTCTTCTCCTCTACCCACCAAACTAGTATTTTCTGCTCTTCCTCCTTCTCTTTGATATTTCAGCTTTTCCCAATCCTCCACACATATGCACATCTTTGGCTGACAGAAACTGAAGCTTGGAATTCTCAGCAATATTGTTAAGGCTGCCTATCAATCCTCAAAACGGCCACCAAGATCTCAGAACATAGTCTTGTGAGATCAGAAGGAATTCATATCATAAAGCTACAGTCATTGCATTGATTACTTTGGTAAATGTTAACCCTCTTTATTTATTTTTTGATGTCAGATTTTTCTGTAATCCTGAGAGGTTCTCCCAGTTTTGTAGAAAAATCCCCCATCTGTCCTGTCACTACTGTTAAGATTGTTTTGATCCATAGCAGCCTTCAGCTTTCTGTCCTTCCCTACACCTTGAAGCCTCTACCCTGGAAAACTATGGCCTGGTTACATGGTGCTGGTTGTCAGGTGGGACACAGCTGCACAAGTGGGAACCGGGAAGGACTTGTGAAGGCAAAAGCCATGTGGGATTGTAGTAAGGAGCAGAATTAGATGTGATAGAGTAAAGACTCTGGCTGGATCCAACCTAGGGTTGCCAGGTCTCTCTTCTCCACAAGGGAGAGGTTTTTGGGGCAGAGCCTGAGGAAGGCAGGGTTTGGGGAGGGGAGGGACTTCAATGCCATAGAGTCCAATTCTCAAAGCTGTCCTTTTCTCCAGGTGAACTGCTCTCTATCAGCTGAAGATCAGTTGTCATAGCAGGAGATCTCCAGCTAGTAGGGCTGTCAATTCGGTTCGGCCCGAACTGAAAATCAGCCGAATTTCCCCTGATTCGGTGGTTTTTAGTTCGGGAGGAACCGAACTCAAAACTGGCGGGCAACTGGGGGCCCCGAATTCAGCGAGTTCGGGAGTTCGCGAATAAATCCGGCAAATTCGGCCGTCAGTAAGCAGCATAACCGTCAGTAAGCAGCATTCTCCTCCCCCGGCCAATTGGTGGGCAAGCTGGGTCTTCTTCTGGCCAATCAGTCAGGATTGAGTACTGGAGGAATCAGTTGATGTGCGGCCCGGCCAGGGAGAGAGAGAGAGAGAGCGAAATCCTCGTGTGTGTGTGGGGGGTGCTTGTGCACATTTGCTCCTTTCTGTGGCTGCAGGGGGCGTATTTTTTTGGGTACAGACACAAAACTTTCACTGGAGCTTCAGATGAAGCTTCTTAAGGTACCCCCCAAGTTTTGTAAACATTGGGTCAGGGGGTCCCGAGATATGGGCTCCCCCCTTTTTTTTCCATGGCTGCAGGGGGTGCATTTTTGGGGGTACAGATCCCAAACTTTGAGCAGAGTTTCAGACCAGTGTTCTTAAGATACCCCCCAAGTTTTGTGAACATTGGGTCAGGGGGTCCCGAGATATGGGCTCCCCCTTTTTCTTTCCATGGCTGCAGGGGGCGCATTTTTGGGGGTACAGATCCCAAACTTTGAGCGGAGTTTCAGACCAGTGTTCTTAAGATACCCCCCAAGTTTTGTAAACATTGGGTCAGGGGGTCTCGAGATATGGGCTCTCCCCCTTTCCCCCCCTTTTCCATTTATGTGGCTGCAGGGGGTGCTTTTTTGGGGATATAGCCCCCAAACTTTTAGCATAGCTTCAGTCAATTATTCTTATGATACTACCCAAGTTTTGTAAAGATGGGTTCAGTGGGGGCAGAAATATCGCCTCCCCCCTTTTCTCTTTCCATGGCTGCAGGGGGTGCATTTTTGGGGGTGCAGATCCCAAACTTTGAGCGGAGTTTCAGACCAGTGTTCTTAAGATACCCCCCAAGTTTTGTGAACATTGGTTCAGGGGGTCCCGAGATATGGGCTCCCCCCTTTTTCTTTCCATGGCTGCAGGGGACGCATTTTTGGGGGTACAGATCCCAAACTTTGAGCAGAGTTTCAGACCAGTGTTCTTAAGATACCCCCCAAGTTTTGTGAACATTGGTTCAGGGGGTCCCGAGATATGGGCTCCCCCCTTTTTCTTTCCATGGCTGCAGAGGACGCATTTTTGGGGGTACAGATCCCAAACTTTGACCGGAGTTTCAGACCAGTGTTCTTAAGATACCCCCCAAGTTTATAAACATTGGGTCAGGGGGTCTCGAGATATGGGCTCTCCCCCTTTTCCCTCCCCCCTTTTCTATTTATGTGGCTGCAGGGGGTGCTTTTTTGGGGATATAGCCCCCAAACGTTTAGCATAGCTTCAGTCAATTATTCTTAAGATACTACCCAAGTTTTGTAAAGATGGGTTTCAGTGGGGGCAGAAATATCGCCTCCCCCTTTTTCTCTTTCCATGGCTGCAGGGGGTGCATTTTTGGGGGTGCAGATCCCAAACTTTGAGCGGAGTTTCAGACCAGTGTTCTTAAGATACCCCCCATGTTTTGTGAACATTGGGTCAGGGGGTCCCGAGATATGGGCTTTCCCCTTTCCCCTTTCCCCTTTTCCCTATTGGGATGAATGGATCAGCCGATCCTGTGCATCTCCAGAGCAAAACGTTCCGTGCCTAATTGGAATCATCTTGGATTATTTACAAGTCCTCTTCAGCCCCTCTTGATGGAACAGAAGACAGCCACAGTAAGACCCCTTTGGGGGCTTTAATCTATAATTTTTCTCCTGTGTATGTGTGTGTGGGTGGGGGGAAAGCAGAGTCTGTGTGTGTGTGGGGAGGGAGCAGTTTCTGTGGGTGGGGGGGAAGCCAAAGGGGGCTTTCGTCGGTTCTGCCTGGGGTGTGTGTTCCCCCTCGAGTCTCTCGCTCCCTGGTTTGAGGGGGGAGGTTTCAGTTGTGTGTTGCAAAGGTGTTGTTTAACAAGGTTGTGTTGTTTTGCAAATTTCTCAGCTGTTGTCGGGGCTGGGAGCTTTGTGCGTGGGCGGCAAGCTCTGCTGAGAGATGCACATTAAGGGTGGGGGGACCCCTTTCAGGGCCCATATCTCAGCCCCCCCTGACCCAATCTTTACAAAACTTGGGGAGTCTTTCAATAAACGTCCTTTGAAGCTCTGCCAAAAGTTTGGGACCTCTAACCCCAAAAATGCCCCCCCCCGAGCCGCGGAAAGGCGCGATAGTGTTTTTAATGGTTTTATTCGGCAGAATTTTTTTCCGAACTTTGAATTCCCGCCGAATTGAATGGATCCGAAGTGGGGGAGTTCGGACTTCGGCACGTACCGAACCCACAAGGGCCAAATTCGGCCGAATCCGAACTGTACCGAATTTTTTTTTTTTTGACAGCCCTACCAGCTAGTATCTGGAGGCTGGCAACCCTAATCCAACCCATGGTTTCATTTAAGAGCAACTTGATTGTAGCCTCCTCCTTAAGTATTAATTGTACTATATCTTTTTGTGGTGAATGATTAGGGTTGCTAGGTCCCTCTTCACTACTGGCAAGAGGTTTTGAGGGCAAAGCCTGAGGAGGGCAGGGTTTGGGGAGGGGAGGGACTTCAATGCCATAGAATCCAATTGCCAAAGCAGTCATTTTTTCCCCAGATGAACGGATCTCTATCGGCTGGAGATCAGTTGTAATACTGGGAGATCGCCAGCTAGTACCTGGAGGTTGGCAACCCTATGAATGATTGACATTTGGCTTAAGTTTCATTATGAGCCCTCCCCTAAATTTTAAATTACTATCGCCAGTGATGATTAAAATTTTCTTTTTACTAAAGTGAATTCTCAAGAATACTAAGGCATCTAAATTCATTATTTATATTATCTAAAGTTTTGCTTTATGCTAGCTTTGAAACGGTATTCCTGCTACAGGCAGACACAGATAATCTTTTTCATAGTGTTTTGTTTTTTGAGCTGTGGAATTAGTCACTTCCAGTCCTTTAAACACTTGCAGTTATATAGATTAAAGAGGGCAGAGCTGAACAGCCATAGGGCATCTTACTTATTTAATCACTGAGGCCCAGATACTATCCATCCAGTAATACCTCAGTGCACAACCATTTCCATTAATGCTGGGAGGCTGTACAAGGATTAAGCTGGCCCTTGAAATCAGAGTTATTTGTGAGTTCATACTGGCTCAAAAATCATATTTCTCACCCCAATTCTTCATGGTGCCTTCATAGGTTAGGCTTTCTGGCTTGGAGCAAAACTTTATAACTACTCCCTGGAAACAGGCAAAATGCTGAGTGAGATGGCATAAACTCACTACTAATATATTTTTTTAGCTAAAGCCTTTGCCATAGGGTTGCCAACTGCCAGGTAGTAGCAGGAGATCTCCTGCTAATTCAACTGACTTCCAGCCAATAGAGATCAGTTCACCTGGAGAAAAATTGCCACTTTGGCAATTGAACTCTATGGCATTGAGGTCCCTCCCCTCCCCAAACCCCACCCTCCTCATGCTCCGCCCCAAAAATCTCCCACTGGTGGCAAAGAGGGACCTGGCAACCGTACTTTGCCAAGTAGTATAAAATATTGTATCTTTATAAGCAGGAATCCGCAAGGATTTTTTTTTTGGGGGGGGGAATCTCATTTCCCCCTCCCCCAGTATTTCCTCTTTCCCTTTCCTTAAAGCCCCCATACGCTCTCCCCTTTTCCTGTTTCCTTCTTTCCTTCCCACCCAACAAGCTACATTTATCTGCCCCTCTATCTTCATCCTTACTGTGAATTTCCAATTGCTACACCACACTGGCTTTCAAAAGGTGCCTGCTAATTTAACAGAAGAAAGGAGCTAAGCCTAGTTGAGTCATGAAAATCAGGTGGTATGAAATCACCCATTGGTTGATGCCAGGCTTAGGGTTGCCAACCTCCATGTGGGACCTGGAGATCTCCCAGAATTACAACTGATCTCCAGACATCTGTCCCCTGGAGAAAACGATTGCTTTAGAGGCTGGACTCTATGACATTAGATCTGACTGAGGACCCTTCCCTCCCCACAACCCAAGCCTCCCCAGACTCCACCCCCAAATCACCAGGATAGGTAAGAAATATAGCTGATGATGGGAAGCTGATAAAAGGTAGGTTGGTGAATGTCTGAGAAGGAGAGAAGCAAGGAAAGGGAAGAGGATATGGGGGTTGCCAGGAGGAGGGAAAGAGGAAACAATATAAGGAAGGGGATACAGAGGACAGTGAGGTGTCCCCTCATAAGTCCTTGAGGGTTCCTACTTTGAAATTAGACCTTGCCTAGTGGCTGGCACCATACAACTGCCCCATAGTTTTCTTAGGTAGAGTCTGCTGTGGGGGAGGGAAAATTGATGACAAAGGGGCAGATAAATGTAGGTTGGCTTTTGTGTAGGAAGAAGAGAAGGAAGCAGGAGAAAAGGAGAGGCTATGGTATGGGGGCTCTCAGAGAAAAGAAAGAGGAAATGGTGGTGGAGGGTGAAATGAGATGTCTCCCACAAATATTTGTGGGTTCTCACTTGTAAATTCACTATACGTAAAATAGTGAATACAGGAAGATGTGATGAATGCAGTAGTTTCCTTAGATTAGATGTAGTTATGCAGAAATAGACCACTGAATAGCCTCTTCAGCACTATACAAATTACAGACTGAATGCCGGAAATTGAACTTTTTAGTGCTTCCCCATGTACAAAGAAATCCTTTGTCTTTGCCAGACAAGTACAGTCTCAATGAGTAAAAACTAGTGAGATGGTATAATTATAGGCTGAAGTAGAAATGATGAGCACAGAAATACCAATCTGGATGATCCTGCTTAGCAAACAGATTGCCATAGGGCTATTCCACACGGCTCCCCATACTGCCCTGATTTCCACATCTGTTTTTGCACCTTAAGTTTTCCCTTTGGTTTTTTCCCCCCTACTTTTTCTTTTGAGTCCACTTTTACCCTGCTGTTTTTCTGGAAGCTGATTTTGAGTCGGCTTTTTCCTCATGCATAATCTTTTTGTCGATTTTCTTTGTCATTCCCACTCCCACCCACGTCCAGTTCCAATTTCCAGCTGCACATTCTTACAGCGACTGGGGAACAAGTCCATTTTGGAGAAGACTAGGCTTGTACTGTTCTTGTTACATAGATTGATTTCTGTGGAGAGGAGGTTCTTGATCAAAGAGGACATTCAATACAGTTGTGGTGATTAACAGTTCCGTGTGATATTAACAGTTCTCTGTAGTAAGCATAACTGAGTTGCATTCTATTGCTTTGCAATAATAGTCTGGAATCTGGAGATATTTACAGAGCCACTCATTTTTAAGGAGGGCATCCCCCCTTTTCAATTCCAATAACAAAATCTAACAAGCCATTCAAAACCCCAAACTGTTTTTAAATCTTCCCTGAACAGTTTCTTCTAAAGATCCTCAGGAATAAATCCCAAGGTGCTGTGGAAGTGAGCTGGAAGCAAAATCCTTTCCCTGATCAGCGTTTTTCAAAGATAATTTATGTCAGCCTGATTCCCAAAGATTGGCTCAGAGATTGCACATATTTGTCTGGTTATTTTTTCAACTCTCTGTCAGAAAATTGCATGGCTCCTCAGTTCTTTCTTCAAAGAGAGGAGGCTTGGGCTGCTTCTCTATCAAATTAATTGAAGCCTCTCCCTGCCAATGTACTTTCATGTCTGCTGGTTTCCCAAAGGCGGTCTCGTCTGTCACATAATGCCTCTGCCACTGTTCTGCAATTGACCTGATTCAAGAACATGGAAGGAGAAAAAAAGAGCTCTTGTGCACTGAGGTAGAGTCCAAGGTGTACCAAAGACACCCTGATAAACTCGTTTAAGGCCAATGATAAGACAGACCGCGTCCAGAAATGCAAAAAAAAAAAAAAGTATGGTGGGATAGAAATACTTTGAAATTTAGTCATCAAGGAAAGACAGTGTTAAAAATGAAGATACAGCTGTGGCTTTGTATATGCAAGGTTTACACACACACACACACACACACACAGCCTCTTTTGGAACAGTAGGTAGATTTTGCTGACTGTGGGTTAAGCACTAGATACATGCTTATTCGGAACACTCAGAATGTCAGCTTTCTCAAATCTGACATTGCCCAAGTCTACAAGGGGATGTTTCAATACCACTTTGGTATGAATAGCAGTTTTATGTCACTCGAAAACAGATGCTGAAAGGATCCGTTTCTTTAAAGCAATGCAATTTGCCTTTCTAATACGCAACCATCAAGTTAGTATGTTGTCCTATAATTAGAGCAATGGGGTGGCACTTACCTGTAAACATCGTTCATCAAGTGGTCTTCTGTGCAGACACACATGGGACTGTGCATGTACTCAGTCCTACTTGAGAGGTTTTTACTAGAAAGCTCTTCTCTTCTAAATCTTTCTAAAGCACTAGGAGCGCGCCCCCTTCCCTCTCAGGCCGGTCTTTCCCACTTAAACCGGCACGTTCAGTCCTTCCTCACCACTGTGGAGCCTAGTACCATGCAAGCTTCGAAAGTGGCTCACACTGGGGAAAGGAGGGAAGAATGTGTGCCTGCACAGAAGACCACTTTATGAACAATGGTTACAGGTAAGTGTAACCCTGTTTTCATCATTGTGGCTTTTGTGCAGTCCCATATAGGAGAATAGCAGGTTCACCTGGTAGAATGGAGGAGGATGTGAGCTATCTGGAGGAATAAAGACTGCAGCACTGCTCTCCCCACCGCTGCCTCACTTCCATATATCTAGCTGCCGGGAGATCTAGCTGCCGATCTCCCGGCAACCAGATATCTATCAAGTAGTGTTTCCCAAACATCAATGTGAAGACCGTGTGGCTGCCCTGCAGATATAGACGTTGGAGATCTTTCTGAGGATGGTCACAGAAGATGCTTGTGCCCTGGGCTGTCAGTACCTTTCCCCATAACTCCACCTTCAATCTTGTTGCCTTCTTATGTTAGACCTCAACCTACCCACAGGCGAAATACAAAAAAGTGCAACAAGTACACAAAAACCAAATTATTTGAAAATAAACTAATTATTTCAAACCGTTTGACGTCTTCTTCCCCGGGCAGTAGGCAGGCAGTAATCCAAGGGATGCAGCAGTTGAAGCACCAGAAATTCAGAGGGAGGAGCAACAGCTAAAGCCAAGCTTTGCACTGAACTCTCTCAAACCTCTGTCTGGAATGGGGTCTGCTGGAACCAGGCCTCTTTTTTATGCTCTTTGGCCATGCACAGGAAAAATGTGAAAGAAATCCAGGCAAAAATCACCTTCTGTGATTGGCCAAAGAGCAGTGGTGTCCCTAACCTGGAGTCCTATTGGCAACTCTAACTTTTTGCACACACTTCCATCCTCCCCTCTTTATGTATATTGTTGCAATCCAGATGTGTACTGCAGGAGCCTAGCAGAAATGCAATGCAAAATGCTTTCCAGCCATCGGCCAAGTAGGAAACTCCAGTGAGCTCTCCTATTTGTCCATTCAAAAATGCCTCCCCCTCCCTCCTATTGCCTAGAAACCAGCCAAAAGGCAGGAAAAGAGCAACAAGAGTTGTTTTTTCCCTTCCAGAACATTGCAGAAAAGGGAGGCACCTTTGCCAGTCCAAAAGAGTCCACCTAAAAGCCCAGCAGAACACCAGCCAAGGTAAGTTTAAAGGGGGGGGGTTAGCATTTAAATTCCACTCACCAGTCTTGCAAGTGGGCTTTAAAAAGCCCATGGGCTGTGGAAAAGCCAAAAAGCCGAAAAAGGCAAGGTTTTTTCTGCTTTTCTGCTTCATCCAGTTCATCCATTCGGCTTCATTTCATTTCAGCATATCCAAATGCACACCCCTATTCCAGACTTATCATAGTCATTCTCCAAAATGCCAACACCAAAATACTGAAAATAACGATCTTAAAGGAAAAGAAATTTAAATTACAGATCTATGATTATCATAAATGTATTAGTACTGAGAATAATTTGTACTTGGGACTGAGTTGTGTACGTACATGGAGAAGAGCGTGCATATATTTGTAAAGTCAGCCTAACTGATTTCCTACTACACTGGTCCCTTTGCACCAAAGAACCTCATCTGAGATGTGCAGGCAGAACAGGTAAACATATGTTGTTAGAATTTTAACATGAAAGACAAAAACCACTAGGGTCTTAGTTCTTGTTTTGCCTGTTAACTGTTTTTGCTTTCTTTATCAAGTTACTGTGTGCCTTTGTTTCCAATTCAACTTTTATCTGATAACTGCAAATGAAAGAAAGAAGGAAGAAAAGTGTCTCCTCATTTACACTCTGGAAAGTGCTAATTCTCTGCAGACATATTCGAATCAGAACAGCTGTGAAAGATTCAATAATCGGAAGGAAAGAAATGATAGTGAAACCCTTCTTGACCTTTCTGGAAGCCTATTAACATGGTCCACTAACACCTGCTTTCTAATTAATGTGCTAATCTCGATAGGAAGTTTCACTAGTTACTGTATTTCTTGAAAACCTTTCAGATTTGTTGCCACATTTCTATCTCAATTAGTTTCCAGCAGTTTGCAAGGCAGCCTCAGATGGCAGCAAGGAAATTGCTTCCAAATTTGTAATGCATAAAAGCAAGGCAATCCCTCAAATGTATAGGGACATTATTATGTATTATACAGGAGCTCATTTTCTTTTTCCGTAGAATCACATATGTTTCAAATCTGACACACCACAAACTAATTTTGTTGGAAGAAACTTTTGGGCAAGTCTTTAGAACCAGCTACTGAACCATCGTAATGGTAGAGATAAAGCTTCTATTCACACACACTGAGTTGCACATCACACGCTTCACATCCACTTGAAATATTAATACCTTTGGAATATTAATACCGTTGGAATCACTAAAATGTCACCTGGAAAGCAGTGTGAGTTTTTGAAAACTGTCATGTGGGTAAGGTTTCCATGGAAACCAGTTTCTTCTGTATGGAGCAAGGCTACTTGTATTTCTGTCCATTTTCTAGTACTTAATAAAATACAAATAAATGAAATTGTATACAAATTGTTGAAATGATAAAATATTCTTTATTGTATCTTGCGCCACATATTATCTTTTATTTATTTATTTTTATTATCTTGTGTCACATATAATTTGTCCATCCATTCATTCTTTCATTTATATGTAGTTCACCTTTCTTATTGAGAGTGAAGGTGGATTACAGTGTGAGTCAATGCAGTTCACAGGATAGGACATCTAATAAGTAATCTAATAGGATTGGGATATGCAAAAAACCTTCACTGTGATATTTTTGCTAGTGGTCTTTAGCTTTAGTATGTGTATCTTGTGACCTCTATTTGAAAAAAAAATTGAAATCATCATACATAGTATCAAGAGATGGTCACAGTGTGGATAAACGAAGCCAGTACTCAAGGCGATCTTCAGTTTGAGAGCAGTTTTTCATAAGAGGGGTGGTGGTGGTGATATCAGAGCCAGCCTAAGTCTCAATCAAGGCGGCTCTTCTGAAGGCGATTGCTCATCCATGTGGGTGATGGAGTCTTCTTCAGAAGCCCTATCAGCATCTGTTGAAGCTAGTGCTTTTAGTTGAATGGTATATCCCTCTGGACGGGACTGGGTAAGCCCCATCTTTTAATGACTCTTCTGTTATCCAGAATAGTCTTCTGTTGGGTGATGTACCTGGATAGTTGGTCAGACCAAGTTGGCTCCAATTACATGACCCCTACCTCAAAAGCGCCCCTACTATGGGGTCCTGGGAAATCAAAACCAGTCAAAGATAGAAAAATAAGAGAAGCCATGCATCTGAGCAAAGGCAAATAGCCGAAACCTGGAAAAACTGAATAACTATTCAGGTATTTGGGAATCGCCTGTCCAGCTTTGTTCAGCTTCCCAGTTTTTAGTATTTGGCCAAAATTAAACCCAGAAAAGCAGTAACGGCTATTTTGGGGTTAATTTTTGGTTCTGGTTTACTGATATGCACAGTCCTAGTATAGATACAGGACGTTTACTATTTCTGTGACAGTTGGCAGCAAATTGTTCAGTCTGACCATTGTTCCCTCCTACCACCCTCCCATCATATCTAAAACTTCTCACAACTCCCAGCTACAGGCAAGCATTTATGCTGAATGTCCTTCCATCATCTGAACTAAGTGGCCAATTTAATAAAATCCCATTTTCAGATAGGCTCTGCTCCTGCATATCAAAAGCAATTGAGTCAATAGACCACCTTTTGTTATTCTGTGATCTGTGGGCTATATCCAGGGCCACCTGGATCGCACCTATCTTATCAAGATACCATCTTCCTGCTGAATCCTGGGTGGCCTCATATCTGATGAATGATGCTGATCCAGGAATAACTAAATTCGCCATGAAATATTTGGTAACAGTAATTTTTCTAAAGGGACGATAAGATTAAAACCATTGTTATCAGTGTTATGCTTACCATTGTAGTAGTTGTCGTATCTGTTGTATTTGTAGAGAGACATGAGTACTATTACAGTCCTTGCTGTGTCTATAGAGCAATTTAAAAATTTTGGTCAAATGATCTTGATTTTAATGTTAAGCATTTTAAGAAGCCCAAATTACTCCTCTTATCTATTTTAAATTTGTATACTAAAGTATTTTAACTTATTTTAATTTATGTATTTGTGCTTAAGACCTCTGGTCAAAAGAGCCTGAAATAAAAGGGGGGGGGAAAGGACAATTGTTCCCAAGAAGAATTTGCTGTGTCTCTTGCCAGTTTAGTTTGTGCAAGACATTCTTCATATGAATGCACCTTGAGGGAGAAAATGTGGACCTGCATTAATCCTGGGTACTAAAGAGGAAAGTTATACAGCAAATGGAAATGTATTTTGCTTTTGGTTCTCTATGAAATATAGAATAATATACAGCCAGATTTTTATTCAGTATTATTTTTATTATAGCCCTCATCCCACATCGCTTTTTTCCATGCAGGTCCCATGACAGGTCCCACAGCCTTTTTGGTTGGCTGAGGGGTCTTTTCCTCCTTTACCACTGAAAAAGCTGGTTTGATCAAGCCAACAGACAAGATTCGAACATCAATGGATATTGCCCTTCTGTAATTCACTTTCTGGATTTTCCAATGCAGACATTAATTCAGAAGATGAAAGATTATGTTAGCGTAACAGCCAAAAATGTAGGGATTCACCATATTGATAACAAATACAGACAAAATTTAAATATATTGTCATAATGAGACTATTTTTTCTTATTAGAGCCCATGTTTTCTATGAAACATAGTTATTAAAAACAAATATTTTTCCATTTAATCCTGCCTTTATCCCAGGGAGCCTGGGGCAGTCTACATGATTCTCTTTTTTCCCCTTCTAGTGCCCCAACAATCCTGTGATAAAAGTTCGGCTGAGAAAGGGAGTTACAGTCACCAGTTCTGGTGAGCAGGGATTTTTTACCTGGGTCTGCATGGTTGTTGTCCAACACTGAAACCATTAATTCACACCATTTCTCAATGGACAAATACATATTTGTTGTAATAATTTGATTCAGTCATTATATTCTCTGAAATATGAACAATACACAGTAATTACAAGCAGGTGGCATTCATAAACTTCACATGAACAATTAAATACATAAAATGGTTATATTTCTGGTCCACAGAATGTTTCTATTTTCTGCCACTATGGAGCTCATTGACTATTTTCCATTTCTTCCCCCCTCCTGTAGTATCAAGCCAAGAGCTGATGGTTTGAGGTTGTTGTTTTGTTTTGCTTTTTAAACTCAGTAATAGCCTAGCAATTATTTGTTATATAATTACATGTTTCTGTGTCTACTATAATTATATTTGAAGTACACTGGCATTTGCTACTTGCATGGGCCTACTCATGTTGTTATTTCTGTAGAAAAGGAATTAACCAATAGTGAATTTTCAGCTTCCTGAAATTGACAGACCAATGGGCTGCAATTTATTTGGTCTTGATTTGCACTGGAAGAAAACAAATGTGAAAACAAACAAACCTTTGATGTCCTTTGATGTCCTCCTTGGACTAGAGGGGCAGAATGTCATTTGTGCAGTTCCTGCATGAAAGAGTTAAGAAGCACAGTGTGAGAAAAGCCCTACCTGATAAAGCATTGTAGCATTTAGTAATTGCTCGAGAAGGTCTCTCCTTTTTCCTAAATCATTCAGGTTGTTCTGTGATATCAAAATTGTACATATAGTGAGCAAGCTTGCAAGTTCCTCAGAACTCTTCATCAGACTTGATGTTGAATTAAAAAAATTAAGCAAGAAGGATAGAAGAAAAGACAGAGAAGCCAAAGGTATTATAGTGCTGTTGGGTCCCCCCCCCCCATAGATCAATACAGATATGACATTTATCAAAACATTTACAACCACAAGGACTAGGAGACTGGGGATGGGGTGGAGAATTACCCAAAACAGTATCCCACAACAGTACAATATCACTTCCAGCTGCATAACTGGAAACAATGC
This sequence comes from Euleptes europaea, assembly GCF_029931775.1. Lineage (NCBI taxonomy): Eukaryota > Metazoa > Chordata > Lepidosauria > Squamata > Sphaerodactylidae > Euleptes > Euleptes europaea. Next base: position 60,811,496 of record NC_079319.1, read on the forward strand.
CACTTGTGGGATGTTTTAGGATTCCTCTGAAAGTATGGCTTTTACCACAGTATTGGAGAAATTGTAGAATACCCCTGTCAAGGCCAACCCTGCCTTGATGCTGTAACAAGCTTAGCCTAGGTTGGTTCAAGTAAATCCCCAGTAACTCACACAAAATGGAGCAAAAAAGAGGCCTTATTGAAGAAGTTCAAGAAAAGTTTTCAAACCAAATGTACAGTGGAGTCTTGATGCACAGAAAAATAACAAAACTGACTAGCTGTCTACTTACTTATTTCTATCAGTAGCAACACTGGTTCTTATGGCTAAAGCATGATGTTCCAGAGCATACAAAGAGTATCTTCAGGCAGCAAGTGTGGGTAGAAGGAGGAAAAGGGATAAGAGGAGGAGGTTCTTTTCCATCATAGGCTATATTATATAAGAACTGCCGGCGATAACCTCCTGACCTTCCACAACCAATCACAGGGTTGTCTCTGAGGAACTTTCTAGACAGGAGTGAGCTGCCCCTCCCATATTCGATTCACAGCTGAACTGTGTGAGCTAATTAACTGGCCTTCGAGATGACCTTGGCCAATAACTGTCAGTCAGGGGGGTGTTGGGTGACACCTGGAGAGCAGTCAGGTTACAGTGAAATGAGAGTTTAGCGAGAATTTTCTCTAAGATGGCTTCTCTGGCCAGCTCATGATGTATTTATGTCACATCCAGTTATGCAGCTGGAAGTGATGCCATGTCATTGTGGGATCTTGGTTCCCCCTCCTCCATTTTTCCCCCGGCCACCACATCGAAAGGTGCAGGGGACCAAGGCTGAGAACTGGAGGTTGCCAACCAAAGCAGGCAACATGGTGACCCTAGCAAGGACACACGCCAACTACATCATTTCCAAGATTAACCTGTACTAAAATTCAAAGGCACATTAATTTGATTAATAAGTTATAGTTGTTCCAATTTGAACCCCTGAGAATAGGATCAATAATGGCCATAATTACACAATGCATTTTCCCAGGTGTGTCCCTGGGCTGGGTTGTCAGACATGTATGGGAGGAAGTGCCTCCTATAGACACATAGGCATGATTCATATTGGGACTTTGTGCACAGGGACAGTGTGCTTATGTCTTGCCCTTTCCCCAACCTGAAATGGGCTTGAGGGATGCTATTTGCCACATTGGGAAAATGTAGTGGTGCTTCTTCAAAGGGACAGAGGTTCTGGTAAAGTAGTTGCTCACCACCCAGCTATACAGGAGGTGAGTTGCTCCAGTACACTTCCCTCCAGGACTCATTAAGTCAGGGTCAAGGGGTACCAGACATCTTACATTAGCTTGAAACTTACAGGGTGTTTCGAGTAGAGGCAGGCTGTGTTTGCTGTATATTAGTGTCATTATCTTTAAAAGCAGCTGCCCCAGCCTCTCAAATTTATTTCCCAATAGAAAATAATGGCTGTGAAATTCCAGAACCCAAGGAAAAATAGACTGGAAGCAGGAACCAGTTGTCAACCTCCAGGTACTAGCTGGAGATCTCCTGCTATTACAACCAAACTCCAGCCGAAAGAGATCAGTTCACCTGAAGAAAATGGCCGTTTTGGCCATTGGGCTCTATGGCATTGAAGTCCCTCCCCTTCTGAACCCCACCCTTCTCAGGCTCTGCCCCAAAAACCTCCTGCTGATGGCAAAGAGGGACCTGGCAACCCTAAGTACTGTTCAAACCAAAAATCATGAATATCAGTAACAGTGTTCTCCCCACATCCTGGATCTGACATTATAACTTTTTTTTTTTTGCCAAGCACACCCCAACTAAAAAATGTCTGTACATGGGAGTACTGTTAGAGGCATAGGAGCAGGGCCAGTAAACAACCAACCACAATTAGACTCAAGTGATTTACCTGAATGTCCTGAACAGTTCCACAAGTACAATAGGACAGCTGAGAATTCACAGTGAACATGCACTTTAATGTTTTGCTAGATCAGGGAATGATTCAAAAGTGTATAGAAATTCCATTTACTGTAAGACACATGAACTTGGCTTGACTGTTAATCAAACAGCTCTTTTCTGCCTTTTTTCAACTAGATGATTTTTAATGTTACATAGAAGACCTACACAACTCATTACCAAACAGCCCATCACTCATATATGGCAGCCCACTAGTGGATCGATTAATTCCCCCCCTCCCTGCTCAGGATTGCAAAAACAATGAGGTTTGTTTCAAAGTGTGTTATTTCTATCTTTATATTAAAATACTCCCAGTCTTTGAACAAACTTTACATTTTATATTAACAACTAATTTCCAGAGCTCTCTCAGCCTTGGCCTTCTCTCATTCTGCTCAGGCCCCAACTGAGGAGAAACAGAAAGTGGATGTTATACTTGCATAACCCTACCAGGAGCTACAACATAATCATTCCCCCCCTCTATTATTTCAAGGTTGTCAGTCTCCTGGCAGGTTACTAAATACAGCTGGCTGGGTATGTTTTGTTTGGTGGATCAGAGATTGTACAAGATTTTTTTAACTAGAATCCTTTTGAATTAATTTCTCTAGATACAGGCTAAATAAGATTTTTATTTTTTTTTAATAATAACTTCACAAAATAGAGTTGCCATGTTTCCACCCCCCACCAAAAACTATGGAAACCATAAAGGTTTTGGAGAAATGTGCTACAGTATTCCTGCTACTTCCTGGTGTACCCCAGAAGTGATGGGGATGCTCTAGCACATTCCTCCAAAAATTGTATGGTTTCCATAGAGGGTGGTTTGTTTGTTTTTTAGGAACATGCTAGAGCATCCCTGTCATTTCTGGAGTAAACCTGGAAGGGACATTATTTTGCTAAGCAATGCTGCCCACATGGGCAGATCACCCCCCCCTTCAGCTGCTTCCCTGCTGGGCAGCTGAGGGGCGGTGGGCAGGCCTGCTAAATGGCGGAAAATTGCCCACCATTAATAGTCACCTGGCAACCCTACTTAAAATGAAATTAGAGTTGCCATTATTTGAGGCAAATTTCCCATTTCACTTACAGATAAATTGTGAGTAGAAATTTAATTGGTGAAAGATGTCCCTCCACTGAGATTGAGTAGCAGCAAAAGTATCTGTTGATTATTTTGGCCTGAAATTCAGGTATTAAAGGCATAGGGAACCTTGCCAGTGAAATAAGACAACCGTAAATGAAAATCAGCTTAACTTTAATAATTATAAACTTGCATTCTTCAGCATTTTTTTCCTGTACAATTTTAGAGGGTTTTTTTTCTTGTCACATTGTGACTTCCCACCTACAAGTACATGAAAATGAAATAATTTAGCTTTAATTAGCATTCCCAGTGCATATTTCAAACTCATAACATGAACATTAACACTTTAATATGCTGGTATATCTTATGAGCTAAAATTAAAATAACTTGGCATGTTTAGCCGGAGGAGAGGAAATGAAGCTGGATATATGGGACGGGGGAGGGATATTGTAACATTCTGTAAATATTTTAAATGCAGTAACAGTGGATGGCAGGGAAAAATTAGCTATGTAGATTGAAGAAGAGCTAATAGCCACAATGTAGTAATTAACACCTTTCAGTGGATATCAGAGAAAATATTTAGAGGCATGCACTTCTGAAACTGTCACCGCCTCAAAAACAATCCTGACATCAGATCAAGGAAACTGACAAAGGAGGTACAGTGGCTGTGATAACAAATTGTTCTGTTTACAGGGAGCTAAGAGACAACCATCCAATTCCACATTTTACAAACCGCTATCTTCAGACTTCACAAAGGGATACCAGGAAGATCCAACAATATTATGGAGTTATCCATTCATATATGAGAACAAATTCATATGGGCACACCCCATATGAGAGGTAGTAACTGTTACATGAGGTCAAAAAGGGATTGGAAATGCTTGCAATTCAGATCTTGGGCAGCTACTGGTAGTTACAGAAGACTAGACTAGATGCACTAATGATCTGAGTCAAGATACGGCAGCTTCATATGTTATAATCATATGAATAAAAATGGTCTACCTTGGTAAGATTTTTATAAGATTTTATAATTTTATAAGAAGTTGAACTTGTTTACAGTGAAATAGTTTTAACTCTCCAATCTATAATAAAGCATTTATCCTAAGATCTGTTTGTGTGCGAACTGCTACAGTATCTTCAGTAAAAGCTTGCAAATTATGTTTGCCTGAAATTTACACTCCATGCAGCTATGCTTTCCCCTGGTCCTTCACCCCCAGCCTTCTTTCCCTATAAATTGGGTTCAGCTCTCACACTGAGAATGTAGCTGCTGACTGACCCCCTGTGTATTTCATCTCAGTAGAGGAGAATGACACATGGGATAACAGATGCAGGATATGGAGAGAGAAACAAGATGGAGGGAGCTGGATTGAAGTAGGTGTCTATATTACCATGAGAGTCAAGTTCATGCAGTGAAGAAGTCTAGCAATGGGTGTTACATACGTATGGGCACTGGACAGTGCTTGGGGATGCAGGCAGAAGACATTATGTACAGAATAATCAGAAGATACAAGACTATGGTATATAGAAAGATTGAATGGATATGGGATTTGTTCTTACAGGTAAGCATGGGAAACAACGGGTGGGGAACATTTTGTGTTGATAAAGAGAAGGCCTTATGCTAAGATGTTACATATGGGGGACAAGCCTCAAAGTTAATTGACTGGTACCTATATATTCATAGGATGTATATGGTGGAAGAAGAATGAGAGATGGGACCTGGTCGGAAAACAGTTACTAGTGACATGTGACCTATGAACAAAGGAGAAATTCTGTCTAAACTGGATGGAGGATTTAAATCATTTGGTCAGGGACAACAGTGCTGTCAGGGGAAAAGGTAGAAGAAAAAGGAAGCAGCATAACAGTAAAACATTCATGGGCTATATCAATGTGCACATTACTTTTATTTATAGATAACTTCATATTAAAATATTTTCATTCATTTTGTTCGTTTTTAATTATTATACCTGTCAGGATTCTTTATCAATTATCTGTTTCTATTTGTTTCAATGAGAAATTTCCAAATTTTATTTTTTATACAACTGGTTGAAAGTCTGAAGAACTGAATCCCTAACACAAGCAATCTACCACTAAATACATTTTTCATGTTCATTTACGACTTTTCTTAACTTTATAAGGCATAAAATGTGAATGGTTTTAACAGAATGAAACATAACTTTGCAAAGCGACACTCAAAAACCTTATGTACAACTTGTTCTTCAGCAACAGAGAAATCATGTGGGCTTGTAATCACAATTGTTCCATGCACACTTGTGTGTTTCCTGTGTCTCAGTGAAGTCTCATGTTGGCGTTCTAAAGCCTTAACTTAACCATGTGAAATATGGTAAGGACTGAAAAGGCAGATATAATGGAAAAGGGAAAGCCCCCAAGACTGGGATGCTCACTTCCACTGTTTTGTGCCCCCCCCCACAAGACTTCCTTGGTTTTCAGTTTAAACTTGTCATTATTGGAGTGATGGCTGTGATGAATCAAAGCACACCTTCAGTCGACAGAAAGCTGTCACCACGGTTGTTATTAAAAGAAAATTGAATTGGATAAATATTGTACCTCTTTTTTTTGACGAAAAGTTGACGAAAGGAAAACTGACTTAAAAGCATTATTGGAACTTTGCAAGGATGAGCCAGTAGCAAAGTTAGTGAACAGCTGTCATAGAGGTTTGATGGAAGGTGACCTATTGCAGGGGAAAAAAGAGGTGCCCCTGGACTTGTCTGCCTGTCACCACATCAGACCTGTCAGCTTAAATATTCCATAATTCAGGGGGATCTGGATGGGAGGTACAATGTCAGATCTGAGTCAAGAGGACACAAGCATATAACTTGCTCTTCATGGGTCCATATTTTTCTTTCTGAGGTCAAGATGCCCTGGACATATGGATAAATCTTGGGGACTTTCGCAGATGCTAGGTTTCATCCATTCAAGAGTTTTAGTAAGCCTACATAAATCTGTACTGTTTTCTGGAGCAATTCATACAAAAGTTGGTTTCCATCTCTGAACTGTGCAGCAGTGATAATTGACCCCCTTACAATGTAGTAGCTCTGGAAATGGTCCGTTCCATGGTATATGATGGGCTAGTAAAAAACATGTGGCTTAAAGAGTCACTGGATGGGACAATAGATGTTTAAACTCAAACCAGAATTATAAACTGTTGCATCTGTCTATAAACCCCATTACATGTGATTGATTCCAGTTAGGCAATGTGTAACAAGCACTATTAAGGGTGAACTATCCCTACTTTGTTTATACACTAATGGGTAGTTCTTGACTATGCTGCAAAAGTATTAGAAAGAAAGCCAACACATGGAGATTTAAAATGAATGACCCATCAAGCAGCAAGATGATATGGTGAACATGGCTTCATAAATTTATTCTTAGTCAAATGGTATCTAATTTATCACATCACTGAGTAGATTTATGAGTGTTCTAGATTATAGTATTAATTGGCTCCATGCCAGTGAATTCAAATACATTATGTAGCATTGACAGGAGTTTGCTTCATTTGCTTTGTTTTTGTTTTTAATTCCAAAATGTAGTATTTTATTATTGGGTGGTTTTATATGGTTTTGTATCATTACTGTTCCTTTCATTATTGTTGTTTCATTTTCATTTTTCTGTTGCATTGGTTTTTATGCATCTTTTTTACAAACAAGTCACAACTGACTTATGGTGACCCCGTAGATTTTTCAAGGCAAGAGACATTCATGGGTGGTTTTCCATTTCCTGCCTCCTCATCATGACCCTGGTATCCCTTGAAGGTCCCCCATCCAAATACTTGCCATGGTCAGGGCTGAGAGTATGTGACTGGCCCAAGGTCACCCAGCAGCCTTCCATGGCATGAGTAAGGTTCCATCTTGCCCCCTATGTTCTTTAACAACTATATGAACTTTAACAACTATATGAAACAGATGGGTGAAATCATCTGGAAATTTGGACTGGGTTGTCACCAATATATGGATGACAACTCTATCTTGTGCTTCTGGCTATTCCCAGGAAAGATGTAGAATCTGTGGACTGATGCCTGGATGCAGCTTTGGAGTGGATGCGGGATAATAAACTGAAGCATAATTCCATAAAAATGCATAAAAATTAAAAAAGCAGCAGGAAAGCAGGGGAGTGCAGACTGCAAGGGAAAATTTGGCACAGCAGTGCAGGTATTGGGAGGAGAAAGGAAGGCAAAGTCTGACCTCCATTTCCTTCAGAATTGGAATACCTCACAGATCGTTGTAATTTTAGTGTCTACAAATTGCAGTCAATCAAGAAAGCTCAGAGTTTGCCCCCACTGCCCCCTGAACACTCTGCTCTGTCTATGCCTTTGTTAGGAAAATGCTGGCTGCCTTGTGAAACCAATATAGGCAAGGACTGCAATAATGAAAGAAAGCAGAAAAAAATGGAAGAAAATAATGTTGTTTGTTCATTTTTCCTGTTATAGGCTGTTTAGATAGGGAATTTGTTTTGTTTTCATATTAATTACAATAATTATGAAACACCCCATGTTTGTAATTACTATAATTAATAATGAAAGAAGTACACAAGTTTAATGTGGGATAAATATTCTGACTACATATAAGGAAGGGGGATGACACAAAAACACCATCTGGAACATGAGTTTAAATTAGGATGAAACCCAAATATCAGAACTGGGCAAGCGTCAGAATTCATGTTATATAAACTCAAGTATATTCTTCTTGTAGTTGCTAAGATCTATTACATTAACTTTGCAACATGTATTATTAAATCAGACTGCACAAAGAGTAGAAACCAAGTTCAAGCATTTATCCAAGGAAAGAAATATGCATACATTTAAAAAAAAAAACCCAGCTCTGACTTAGATTTCATGGCCCTAAATTGAGTATAAAGATGTGGGTCAGAGGTTATTACACCCCCCATCAAACAAGCAGTCCACAAATATTTGCGAAGTCTGGCTCTTCTAATATATTTTGGCATGACATTTGCTATAGACCTTGACGTACTAGGCTGTGTAGCCAAGCAGTGGCCCTCCTCCAAGCCTGTGCTACCTGGAGACACGTGTCACTGCCATTAGACGGGAGTCAAGCCCAGATGTTATGGACAGAGACCCCCACACTAGCAAGAAGGAAGAACCAGAAGGAATCCATTTTCTCTCTCTGTGCCCAGATCGTGTCTCCAGCAGCTGTCATTTCGCAAGAGAAGACCTGACACGAACGCAGTCATCCCCCCCCCCCCGCATGACTAACGACTCATCGGAAGCCTCTGAGATAGCAGCGGCCAGAATCACACCTCAGGCAACTAGGAAGTGATTCACCCCCGGATGCAGCTGTTCGCGCCTTTGTGTCAAACTCAATAAACCCATCAGCGATTGTCTCCCGGACCTCCCGGAATTGCGCAAAGCCCATAGGTTCTAGTTAGCCTGTCTCAATCACCCCCCTGCCCCACCCCAGTAGCCGACCATTAGAGTCATTATCACCTTTTGTTCACACTGGGAACCATGAGGGGGGAAACCCAACTTACCCCACCCCAGAGAGAGAGTATATCTGGGCTCACTCTCATCCATACGCTGGCTCTCTCTCTCTCCCTCACACACTCTGTTATTCTGTCGGTCTGGGTAGCAATGCCAGACCACACAGCTCCCCAGCCTCGCTGGTTAAGCCACGGCAATCCCTACCCCTTCCCCCTCCTTAAGCCACATGGAACCTCGGACATCTGCTCTTGGACCAGGTACAGTATTACCCGTCTTCAGAGGGCCTGCCACATTGGCAAATGTCTCTACTCTAACACCTTTGATTCCTAGACTCTATGTTATGTGCATGTATGCTATTTTTGTACACGTGTGTGAACATATAATTTGAGTAAAATTCTTTTAAACCTAATTCCATTGCTTCTGCCTCATTTTCTGGTCATGGTATGGACTCTGGTAGACAAAGGTTGCATCCTGCTTAAGTTATGTCCAGTGCCAGTTATTGAATGCTAATTCCCCAATATAATAATTTGTAATCGGGCATTTTGGCTAACAGCTGGAGAGCCTGAAAACAGAGCTACAGAATGTTTGCTTTGTGATATTTGTGGAGAATATAACTGGTGTGGATTCCAATGGTACAACTCTCTTCCACTTTCTGTTTTGGCTAAATATCTATGTATTCGATGTCCCAATGCTGCCTTCTGGTCTAACCTTTTCTTTCAAAATTTTGATTTTTCAAATATTATCCCCAAGTATCATCTCTAAATAATTATTTCACCACCCACCTACCCTCATCTCTTTTACTGAGAGATGTTCTATTCACAGTTATTACATACTTGAATTTCATGTAACTATCTTTAATTTTCTTATTATCTTAGGCTTCCACAAATTTAATGTTCTTCAAAAAAAAAAAAAAAAAAAAAGCAAAACAAACACACACACAAGAGATAAAGAGAGAATGTGCAGTCAACTTGCAACTGACTCATGGTGACCCCAATCATGGGGTGTTCAGGGCAAGAGATGAGCAGAGGAGGTTTGCCATTGCATTCCTCCAGAAATGCAAGCATTGATTATTGCTTTCCTCCAAGCATAAACGAAGCTAACCCTTACGAAGGACATCGTGAAACATGCCATTGTTCTATTAAAGGAAATCAACAAGCAATTACCTACATTCATTGCGGTAGCAAGCCAGTCAACCAACAAAAATAATTGTTTTCATAATCCAGCCAATCAACAGCTAATTATAGTTTCAATTTCAGGGACAAGAAATTGTTTTATTGGATGAAGATACATGAAGCACAGAACCTGAGAAGGTTAGGGAGAAGGGGAGGGGACCCTCATAAGTGTCAATATCTAGTATAACTGTACCTTTTTAATAGAACCAGAATTCTTGAAATGCAGACCTCTACTGCTCAGTTTAATAGTTCATCTATATTTATTTCTCATTCAGTTCTACAGACATTTTAAAAGAGAGGATTTCAAAACAGAACTGATCTACTGTGAGAAACACTAGCAGTTCATTAGCACTTGAAAAGAAGTTGAACAACGAATTTTCTTTTTATAATATTTTAAGATAATCTATTGCCCTCATTACTAAAGGAGCAGCAGCTTTAAATTAAGCAACCATATCTTTTGCAACAGATTTCTTCTCTTTAATAATTTGATTTAAAGTTTCAATTATCTTCACAAGGGAGTTTCACAAACTGACCAGAGGAAGAAAATGTTAATTGTTGAAGAAGAAAATATTCAATTATTTAAACATTTATACACTGGAGTGTGCAATGACAACCCTACAAATAATATGAACGAAAGATACTTAAAATTCCCTTCTATGATTCCCTTTAATTTGCAATGGCTCACACAGTTTTCTATTATTGTAGTGACTTCTATTCTCACCTCACTCATTGCCAGATTAACTGCCCTTTAAGATGAAAATTCACAAACAGTAAACTTGGCTATTTATCACATTTTTTATCCTGTTCTTTCTCAGAGGAGTTCAGGGTGGTGAGCATAATTCTTCTCCTGTCCATTTTACTTTATAACAATTCTGCGAATTAATTTGGGCTGAGAGAAAGAATAACTTTCTTTCTCTAAGGGAGGGAGTCTCTCTCTCTCTCTCTTAAAGATCTAGCATGATAGTGGTTAGAGTGTCAGATGAGGATCTCTGAGACCAGATTCAAATCTTCAGCCTATGGAAGTCCACTGTGTATGTGTGTGGGCCAATCACTCAGCCTAGACTACATCACAGGGTTATTGTTGTGAGGATAAAATGGAGGAAGGAAGAATGATGTTGTACACCTCACTGGGTCCCTACTGAGGAGAAAATATGGTATAAATATCTAAATAAATTAATAAAATAATACCCCACAGGGCAGTTGTACCTATACAATGAAGGAGGGGCAAAAATATATGCCCTCCCCTTGGCTCCTGAGAGGAAGGACGGGATTAAAATATTCTAAATCAATAAATAATAAATAAGGTTGATCCAAAGGCTGCAAATCCTACAGACACATTCCTGGGAGTAAGCTAGGGTTGCCAACCTCCAGGCACTAGCTGGAGATTTCCTGCTATTACAACTGAACTCCATTCAATAGAGATCAGTTCACCTGGAGAAAACGGCTGCTTTGGCAATTGGACTCTATGGCATTGAAGTCCCTCCCCTCCACCTAAAAAACCTCCTGCCAGTGGCAAAAAAGGGACCTGGCAACCCTATCTAACCCAGGAGTGCCAATAAAATGGCCTCGTCAAAACTGTTTCTTGGAATTTCAAACTTTGATGCCCCTTCCCCTGGCGCCACTCAGCCAGCCAGTAGGGGGACTTACCAACAGTAAAGTGAGGCCTAGGCCTTGGTCCCCATTGACATCACTTCCAGCATTCACTAAAAGTAACATCGCCACATCACTGGTGATGTGGGAACACTCTGGTATGTAGGCAAAACTTTATGGTAAAAATGGCTTCTACCATAGAGTTTTTGTCCAAATACCAGAGCTCCCCCATGCTTAGGCCTCAGTTTGCTGCTGATAAGTTCTCCTTGACCCCATCCCCCACCAGTTGCCAGGGTGTACCTGGCAACCCTAGCAACACATCTGATTAGCCAAACAGGATCAGGCCAGCTGTGAGTAGTCGGGCATAAACAAGACCATTCATTCTAGTTTGGCACTATAGTCCCTTTGACTATAGATTGGACCTTCCATGATCAAAACACCTGTTCTGGGATTTTGGACTTTGGAGTTCTAGCTGTACTTTATCTTCAGTCTGGCCAGGTAACATCTGGATCAGAGAACTAAAGCCTGACTAAGTATTCTAGGTTAGCAATGTAGTTTTATTATTTTCTTCTCTGTGTTTTTTTTACACTGCTCTTGTATCTGTATACTTTTTGTACATTTATTTTCATAAACCTTATTAATCATACATACGGTGTGGTGTTATTTGGGTTTTAGGACTTCAATTTAAACCCAGTGCCTTGACCTAGTTTGGCTACAGCTACCAAAGTAATTGTTTTTGGAACTCAGCTTGCAAGAGTCCTACCTAGCCGGGATGACTTCTTGATTAACACCTCATAGGGCTAGAGAGCTGGCCCCTGGTCTCTCATCTGCTACCAGTCTGAGTAAATAATACTGACCTGGATGGACAATGGATCAGATTCAGTATGGATCTGATTCAGTATAAGATAGCTTTGTGTGTATTTTTATCTGTTACTTCTATCCCTAAAGTTCTATCTTGCCATTTTTAAAAAATATTTATTCATTTATTTAAAATATTTATAGGTCCACATTTGTCACAAACTACTGGAACAAGGCAGGTAACAGTATAGAGCCAATCAAAACAGTCTGTAAACATAGCAATAAAAACAGCTACATCAAAATATCCAGTATCCAGTAAAACTATACAACCAACAGCACATTCATGCCTTAAAAAGTCCAGTAGTTATTGAGTCCACATATTTCTTCAGTGTTAACGGACTCCAAAGGAGGGAAAGTGGCATGGTATAACCCAAATTAGCTCTTGGAAGCTAAGCACAGTCAGTACTTGGATGGGAGACCACCAAGAAAGACTCTGCAGAGGAAGGCACTGGAAAACCACCTCTGTTTAATCATTTGCCTTGAAAACCCCTTGCTGGGGTTGTAATAAGTCAGCTGTGACTTGATGGCACTTTGCACATACAATGGACTTTAAATGCTTCTTTTAAAGAGTTCAGTTGTACAGCCCTTGCCAAATTGCAGCAGAGCTAACCACTTCCTAAGACCCATTGGCAAACTCTTCCAGAAGATCAGGACAGACAAAAAGAATGCCTTTGAAAGTGCAGCATTCAAAATGATTGAATCCCCAAGGGTGATGGGTCAATCGTTAAACGTTGCTGAACTCAGCAAAGTTGTTGTCTGGACTTATATGAATGGCCTGGAATAAATTAAATTTAAAAGATGTATTTCTGAATCAACCGCTGAAACATTCTCAGAATCACGTAATGATTCTTGGGAATGAAAAAAAATCTCTAATGCAGAGCTTCTGGTGCATTTGCTGGCATCAAAACTGACATGTAAAATTACACACAGTGACAGAATGAGAGATGGCAAAATGGCATGTAAAAGATAGAGGCGCAGACAAATCTACAGACAATACTGAACATACTGTGCTTGGGTATGTCCCCCAGCAAATACACAGCCAAGTGGCCTTCAGACTAGTAAGTGTTACTTGATGGCATGGGAGTGCTATGGCTTTAGGTTTTCACAAACACACACATTCAAAAACTGATGGGAGTAAAGTGCACCAAGTATGTTCTACTGCATTGTGGTCTCTGACCATCCAAGAAACAAAACAAAAGAAACAAGAACCACAACCACATGTGCAGAGGGAGCTGGAAATGCTGCTACTTATAAATTTGCTCCTGCTCTAGAAGGGATTGCTTCATCTTGTTTAATCAGTGTGTAGGGCTGGCCCATCCACTCAGCACACCTAGATGATCACTCAGGAGGGGCACCAACCAGCCCTGCCATCCCCCACCCCCTTCCCTTGGTGCTGGGTTCTTCCACTGCAAATGGCAGCCCTGGGAGGTGCCTCTGACCCCAGTGGGTGCCCTGTGGAAACTGGATTCTTCCCCCCTCCATTGGCGGAGGTGGAGTGGGCCTGGTGCAGCCCTCTTTCTCCTCCTCCTCCCCTGGCCCTATCCCTCTATGAGGAGCTACCATGCAAGGATGACATGGTGGGAGGAGGCATCATGCCATGGTTTGAGGGCAAGTGCCAGCTTCTGTTCTGTGTGCGGTGCACCTCACCACTGCAGACCCATGTCTCACATTGCTTCTGGCATGCCTCAACTCGCCATAAGAGAGGGGGCAAGGAAGGGGGCAGTGGCTTCCCTTGCCTCGCTGCCAGAGGCGGATGGGGCGGATGGCGGATGGCAGTGCGGGATTGAGCAGGGCAGTGATCACAGCCTAGGGTGCCAGAAATCCTTGGGCTGGCCCGATCCAAGTGATGGGCATAGTTAGAAAATAATTGTGCAGTAAAATTTGGGATGTAAAGTTCCTTAGAAGAAAGTGCAGGTATCCTGCTGACTTGGCTATTACCACTGAGAGAGAGCTTTCAAGTTAGGGGCTCGATTTGCATGCCAAGTGTGAGAATGAGCATTGAGATCAAACACTAGAATCACATGTTCCCTTGTTTCCAGTCTGACTTATGCTTCATCTTTGAAAATATAGACATTCCGTGCTGCAATCCATGCTGCCATTGCCAGACCAATATAGAAATGTATGTGTAAAAAAAAACCCCAAGAAGTCTTGATTTGACAAAACAAACCTGGTATCTCAAACAAGGTGAGTTCACATTTTTGTCAAGTCCTCAGTAGCCCAGCTTTGAAAAAGTATCATCAATTATTCTTGACTTTGTCATGTAAAAGCCAGTTGTGATGAAAGGGAATCCATGAATAGCTACCCAGCTTCCATGGCATTATAACTTAAATGCAAAATAAATGGGACCAAAAAAAAGGATTATATATACAAGTTGAAACCTAGAAGATTAAAAAAAAATTGGGACAACTGACCAAAACCAGAATATTAACAAAAAAAGAAGAAGTTAGAGCCAGATTTCAGTTCTGACAGAAATGTCTGTCACTCCCTTGAGTTCATTGGGGCTGAGTTGAGCACTATGTTCTTAGAAGACATCCTTCTACATATATTCATGACACCTCAAAGAGTCAAATCTGAAGTGCATATAGTTATGGGCCAAAAAGAGAAGGAACTCAACCTGAAATTTCATATTGAAAAACATTAGAGAAAACAAATCAATCATAGCAGCGGTATCATTCCTAAGGGATTATTTTTTAAAAGGCTTCCACTAGCAAAGTGTTCCTTTGCACAGGCAGCATAAGTTACCTCAAGACTTTCAATTGATTTGATATTTCTGTGGTTGATTTACCTCATATTTCAAGGGGTTTTGCTTCTTTATTATATAGCCCTTTTCTCCTTATTGATGCTGGCTCAGGGAAGCATTATGCTGAGATGGTCTGCTTTGAGGATCAGTGGAAAAGTACAGCGGGAATTCAGTACGATAGTTTGAGATTTTCATGTTGCCTCAACCATATCCCTGAAGAGCTAGTTCCTGTAAAGACAAAGATCAGATTAACTCCCAGTGCTTTGCCTTAATGGAATTGTGGGTGAGGTTGGAAAAAAGGGGATTACCACTTCTATGACATTCATTCTGAGTAATTTTTTTTTAATTCACCACTTGTTAACTGAGAGTTAATTTCCTTATGGTTCCTTGATACCACAGCTTGGGCACCAAGTGGGTGTCACACATGTAGATGCCATTAAGAACATAAAAATATAAGAAAAGCCCTGCTGGATCAGACCGAGGCCCATCAAGTCCAGTAGTCTGCTCACATAGTGGCCAACCAGGTGTCTCTAGGAAGCCCACAAACAAGACGACTGCAGCAGCACCACCCTGCCTGTGTTCCACAGCACCCAAGATAATAGGCACGCTCCTCTGATCCTGGAGAGAATAGGTATGCATCATGACCAGTATTCATTTTAACTAGTAAAATGAATTGACTTTCTATCTACCCAATGCTTGATGAAATCACCTTTCCTATCCATGTTTTCCCTCAAACCTCCCTTTAGTAAGGAATAAAATACTCATGGAATCATAACAAAGGGACCATCTTGAACTATATGGTGATGCCAGAAGGAAATGTGCACCCTCCTTATGGGGACAAAGCACCCCATCTTTTCCAGTGCTCCCAGATTATCTTGAATTTTTAACCCTTCCAACCTTTCGAAGACTTTTCTTCTTGGACAGACATAAGGCCTTACCCCTCAACAAATTAACTGGCAGATTTTTGAATACCCCAATCAAACAGAGAGTCTGCCCGTGTGGAAAGGCAAAGAAAGAAACACCCATTTTTTATTCAGTATTCATCTATAAGATCTTCTTTGATTACGCCATTGATTTCACATTTTCTTTTTTTTAATAAATATTTTTATTGATTTCTGATATTAAATGGGGATACAGGAAAGGAAAAAGGGCAAGGGAGATTATTAACAAAAGGAAATTACATGTTTTTACCCCCTTAACAGGATTCAAATAGTCAACGTTTTTTAACATGTCATACTTTGTCTCCTTTAGTTTCATAACGTCTAAGTAGAAGGGAAAAAAAGAAAAGAGCAGAAAAGGAAAAAAAAGTTTATCGTTGTTTTATGGTTTGAATAAATTTGTAGAAACTGTGCCATTTGTCTTTATTTGAATTTGGGGTATCTGGTTGTAAAAGTTCTGTTAGATGCGCCATTGTTATGAATTCATATGCTTTATCAATCCAGTTCAATTTTTGGTATTTTTTCTGTTTTCCACCGTGAGGCTAGGACTATTCTTGCCGCTGTTATTAGATATTTTAATATAATCTGCTGATCTTTACTGCATTTGACTGGTACTTTACTTAGAAGAAAGAGTTTAGGGTCATATATAATAGGTTGGCCAATTATAGTTTCTATATTCTTATGAATTTTTTTCCAAAATTTTTGGACTCATGTACATGTCCACCAACAGTGATAAAAAGTGCCTCTAGCTTTCCCACAGATTTCACATTTTCTTGTATGTCCTCACGACTACTACTTAATCTATCTGCTATCTGGTAATGGTAAGGCTGTTACTTTACCTGTAGTTTATTACTTAACGGCCACTTTGAAGATACGTTGAAAGTTATTATCAAGTTATGCCTAAATGCTCATTTGCATACAGACACTCTTTTTGAACTGGAATTGGAACTGAAATCACGTGGCAGTGATCTTTTTGGATTAAATTGGGCTGAAGATATTTTAAGTGAAAATATCCCTTTTTAAATTAGTGCTGTACCTCAGAATATACAGGCATTGGGGCTGTAACATTTTTTTAAACCATGTTTTATTTTTTCATGTCATACAAGGAATTCCATTCTGTGCTGATAGGTGAGGAAAGCAAGCTGAAGTTAACAGTTAATGCTTCTCACCATGAGCAGCAACCCACCATCAGATTGATCATTTAAGACTGACAACTTCAGCCTAACACTTCGTTTCAAAACACAAACTTCTGCAAGAGTCTTCAGTTCAGTGGTTCCAAAGAAAAACAAAGATCAATAAAAAGAATGAACAATAGATGAAGAAAAACAAAGAACAATGGAACCAGCAATATTTGGAATTATTTCTAGAGATTACTGAATTCTCAATGATTGGATTAGTTATATTCGAGAACAGAAAGGATTTGGTTTGGATTTTGATTAGAAGAAGAAGAGTTAAGGAGAATCAAACCAGCTTACAAACTCATTCCCTTTCTCTCCCCACAACAGATACCTTGTGAGGTAGGTGAGGCTGAGAGAACTCAAAAAGAACTGTGACTACACCAAGGTCACCCAGCTGGCTTTATGTGTAGAAGTGGGGAAATCAACCAGTTTACCTGATTAGAGTCGGCCACTCATGTGGAGGAGTGGAGAATCAAACCTGGTTCTCCAGAGTAGAGTCCACTGCTCTTATCCACTGCACCACGCTGGCTCCTAGTTGACTTCTGGACTCACTTCCCTATTAACTGAAGTTATACACTGAAAATGATTTGGTGGTGTTCTGTTTTGTACAAAGAAGCCCTCTCCATGCCCTTAACTGACACAGAAGGGTTTTTTTGCCCCATCTTGAGGAGTGTAACATGAGTCTGGGGGTGGGGGTGGAGGGGTGGGGAGATGGTCAATCATGGGAAGTCATGTATTTAACTCTCCATTACCTTTTCAGGATAGGCTTTTACCATGCAGCTATTTTCATTCACACCATGCACATCATCTCTTATTGGAGCAAAACCTATCGCTCCAGGGTTGAGCAGGATTTTTTAAACTTTTTTGTAATTTGCAAGAGAAGAGCCTTTTGCATTTTACACTTCTTAGGACACTGGGATACTGTGAGAGCCAGCATGGTTAGAGTGCAAGACTAAGACCGAGAGACCTAAATTTCTACTTAGCCATGAAACTTACTGGGTAACCTTGGGTCAATCACTCAGTCTAATCTACCTGCAGTGTTATTGTAAGGATAAAATACAGGAGGGGGGTATGTATGCTGCTTTGAGCTTCTTGGATGATGGGTAAGATAGAAATGTGATAACTGGAGGTTAATCAAGCCAGCTCCTTACGACTGGCTCAGTCCACTGGTTGGTGAGGGGACTTCTTTGGTCTTTGGCAGCATTATTAAACTCTGTTGCCAACTAGCATTGGAGATGGTGGTGAAGCTCTGTACTTGAAGACATTTGGGGTATGGACAAGGGAAAAGGCTGTACTTTGAGCCAGGATGAGTTTTCCACTGGCTGTCCACTAGCCCTTGTTTAACCTACTTGTGAGTCTTTGGTTTGCATTACAGAATACCAGGTGGTAGATTACTTCTCTTTGCTGCCATCTGATCTTGGTGGTGAAACATGCCATCAAATTGCAGCTGATTTATGTTGACCCCATAGGGCTTTCAAGGCAAGAGATGAACAGAGGTGGTTTACCATTGTCTGCCTCTGCAGAGCAACCCTGGACTTCCCTGGTGGTCTCCCACCCAAGTACTAATCAAGGCTGACCCTGCTTAGCTTCCGAGTTCTGATGAAGTTGGGCTAGCCTGGGCCATCCAGGTCAAGTCCCATTTTCTCTTGCTCACAGTATATATTTTGACCTCCTTGTCTCTTTCTCTATTCTCCTCTCAAGGGTATTATTCACAATTTAAAAAAAAAATGATCAGAGGGGAAAGAGTAACGACAACAACAATAATAATTTTCCTTTCCCCCAGAATCTGAATCATTCATTGGCTTGTTCGGTACCCATGAGTATCTTTAAAAAATGTGTTAAAACCCTTCCACATCCCTGAATAACTACACAAACACTATGGAAACAAAAATGTATGCTGATCTGAATTCCGCATAGAAAGGTAGTGATTATACACCCTTTGCTAGGGCTTTGAAAATGTAAAGTGCTGCACAAATGTTAACTATTATTATGATTAAGATTATGATTATCATTCCTCTCAAAACAGAGTCATGTTTTTTTTCCCAGAACAGGACAATCAAATGGCTGCCATTTCAAAGGCAAGTTCACCTAGATTTGAATGCTTTCTGTATTACCGAAGACAATTTCACACCTGCTCCCTTTTGTCAGCCCATATGTTTGTCATCAGTGAACAATCCTTTCCAGAAGAGCCATTTCAGTGGGAATGATTATGACACATTTCATTATCCTCAGCAAATTGGATGGTTCAGTCTTTGAACTGTTGAATAGCCAGCACAGGTCCTGTCCGCAATGCAGACTTTGCAGGGCAATAGCATTATTAAGCTGAACTTGTGACACACAGTGTGGAGTCCAAGACTGGCTATGAGCAAAAACTTTGCAACTGTAATACAAATCGCATGAACAGAAATTCCATTTTTGTTCAAAGGTCAGAGATGTTTTTTAAAAAATTAAGTCTGAAAAGTGATGACAATAATAGTAGTTAAGAGAAATTCTCTTTATCGAAGAAGAAGAAGAAGAAGAGTTTGTTTTTATATGCCCACTTTCTCTTCCACTTACAGAAGAATCTAACCGGTTGACAATCACCTTCCCTTCCCCTCCCCACAACAGAAACCCTGTGAGGTAAGTGGGGCTGAGAAAGCTCTAAGAGAGCTGTGACTAGCCCACAATCACCCATCTGGCTTCATGTGTATGAGTGGGGAAACCAACCCGGTTCACCAGATTAGCTTCCGCAGCTCATATGGAGGAGCAGGGAATCAAACCCGGTTCTCCAGATTAGAGCCCACCGCTCCAAAACACTGCTCTTGACTACTACACCACACTGGCTCTTTGCTCATTTTTCTCTCTGAAGTACAACAACTCATTTCTTTTGTTGAGGAATTTGGAGTCTGTTTAGAGCCAATTTTGTTTTGATCAAAAGAGAGATCTGAAGAGGGGTAGGAAGGGAGGTTTTTATACCCCACTTTTCTCAACCGAAAGGAGACTCAAAATGGCTTACAATCACTTGCCCCCCACAACAGGCACCTTGTGAAATAAGTGAGGCTGAGAGAGTTCTGAGAGAACTGTGACTAACCCAAGGTCACCCAGCAGGCTGCATGTGGAGAAGTGGGGAATCTAATCTGGTTCTCCAAATTAGAGTCCACCACTCATGTGGAGGAGCGGGAAATCAAACCTGGTACTGCAGATTAGAGTCCACTGTTCTTAACCACTACACCATGATGAAAGGGAGTTAGGCTCCATCCATCTGTAAAAGACAAATTGTGTACATGTACGTGTACAATGAAAATCCAGAATGGTATTGCACAGGTTGGAAAGACAGTTTGTCTTCAACCCTAATTCAGTTCCATTCATCTAAAAAGAAGCTCTCTGTATTATTGTTTATTTTTTATAGGGGAAACAAAGAGTTTCTGAGTACTCATCCTTTTTCCGTTTAAATACTAACAACAGTGAACTGGGCTCTTCTGAAACAGCCCCTGCTTCAGTGAGGTGTAGGAAAGCCTAGAATGGCTCATTGTTTGTGGGAGAGAGGCTTTGTTTAAGAAATGAGTATAAGGAAATACATCAGCAGAGTCAGTGGTGCCAATGGGTACCACATTGGGGATGACTGGTATTTTATATAATAAACTCTGGTTAGTGCTCAGATAAGTAACAAACTGTGGCTTTCTTTAGTCTGTGTTTTGTTTGTTTCTTGCATATCGTTCACCTCCTAGCACAAAGGGCATATTCCCGGTGCTTTATCTATGTGCCCAGGTGGCATAGTGTTACACAGCATACTGTGAATTCAGACATTGTGAACCACAATTCTTTTAAATGATATTAAACAAATCAGGTATAAACCATAGTTTGAAATCCCATTTCAAGGGTGGTTTATTGGACCATTTGTACTCAGATGTCACAAGCACGTGGGTTAAACAAACCACAATTTATCAGTCATAGTTTATGTGTGAATGCAGCTCACACCTGTGATGACCTCCCCAGTTTGTTCCATTTGGTTGCTGCTTTTAACTATATTTGAATGAATAGTACTATCATTGATTATTTTTTCAGTATTTCCAATGATGATATTATGTTATTAATTTGCCCAATTGTCAGTCTCTTTCAGGATTACTTAGATGGGAATTAGATCTAAACATTTAAATATAAATCAATACCTATTTTTGGATGACTTTAAAAAATGTGGTTTCTGTGGAACCATTTAGAGTTTTATGCTTCTAGAAGGTTACTGCATTATGTTCCTGCTAAGAAAGTGAGAACATATATAGTTATGTTCACCCCCCCAATAATTTTTTTTATTTGTTTTTGCTTCTCCTCAATTCCAGTTTAGCTAGCAGAAGTTCTAAAATAAATCCCAAAACAGGAGCATTTCTGGAAACTTTCAGTAACTTCAATTCTTGTAACTTTTTTTTCTCCCCACTTGTTTGTTGGCACATTTGCATTACTTAAACATAGCAGAAAAGAGCTTGTGATCATATGTATCA
Source organism: Euleptes europaea (assembly GCF_029931775.1). NCBI lineage: Eukaryota > Metazoa > Chordata > Lepidosauria > Squamata > Sphaerodactylidae > Euleptes > Euleptes europaea. The sequence continues at coordinate 60,832,888 of NC_079319.1, forward strand.
GTTAATCAACGTTCTTTTGGTGTGGTATTCTATATGTGTATAGATGCACTCTTGCATAGCTTAATAAGCTAAATCAAGATTGTTTTTGTAGCATTTCATCAATGTTCACTACACTAAATACTGCATATGCACATCTCTGCACAGTATCATAATGAGATTTCTTTTTTGCCAGTTTTAAAAAAAATCTTTTAAACTGTTAATAACATACTTCAGTATAACAAGAGATAGTTTGCAATGTTTTATCAAGTACAGATAAACACTTGTAAATGAATGATAGATTAGTTGAAGGCACTGAAAACTGTGGTAAACTGAGCATGTTCTGTTCAAACTTAGAAACAGAAATAGGAAAATTGAACAATGGATTGGTGTAACTTCAGAAACAACAATAGGTAATTCAAAACTCCCAAATCCAGGGACAAATTCGGATAAGGATAATTTTGGAAACTTTCTCTATCCTGCAGCTTTTAGTCCCAAATTAACACGTTTCATTCCTCCTGCAGTCTTCTGCTATCTGGGACCCTTGTGATTTGTCATACCCTTGGGTCAATGGCTCAGTAATACTGAAATGACATTGCAGTAAGAGATATATTCTATATCATGTGTCAGTTAATTTTTGCTATTCAACTGGATGCCATCCACCTTCTTTAGCTGCTGGATTCCTGGTTGAATTTGATTCATTTTGACTTATAATAGTGGTCGGAGTATGACTTTTCCATGTAATAATGTGAGGATATCAAATAGTGTAACAATGATATGAAAAGGCTTGCTTTTAATTAGGAATCAGTCACTGTTCTCTATCCTATAAACCAGATAACAGGACTTCTGATGTAAGCCTTCAGAAAAGGGGGAAATTTTGCCTTGTGTTCAACTGTGCCATTTGTATTCCAGAAGGCCATGCTGCCACTGATGAACCTTTATAGATACAGCAAGGAACTGCAGCCCTTTCATGTTCTATTTTTAGCCATCAAACTTACAAAACACAAAGAAACTGCAGAAAGCCATCCAAATAAGAAACACCTTATATTTAGGAATATAAAAAGGCTGGGTGGGTGTCTTCTTTTTCATGCACAAAAAAGAGCAACAAATGGCAGATTTTTTAAAAAAGACTGACCCATAAATATTAGTATCCTTTTGAAATAGATGGTAAAAGTATGTTGCTAAAGCTATTAATGGTACAGTCTACACACACCCTTAGCAGTATTGCAAGAGATCTTAGAGTTACCAGGTGGCTTGGAATGGCAGGCAATTGCCTGCCAATCCATCTGCCAGCTGACAGCAAGGATCTCATATGTGTGCAGCCATGCTCAATGCGATCCCATCACTTTTGGTTTACTTCCGGAAGCACCGCAGCATGAGGGGATGATTTGCCACTCAAATGAGGGTTTGAGTGGTAAATTGTCCCTTTGTGCTGTGGCACTTCTGGAAGTAAACCGAAAGTGACGGGATCGCATCATTCGCAACCACACATGTGCGATCCCCACCCCTAAAATCTTCCGCCAGAGGAGAGGGGGGACCTGACAACCCTCAGTCATCTAGATATAGTATATACACTGTTTACCTAATCAGAAAGGAGGTGTTGTTGACAAAGGATATGAATAAAGAAACATCAGATTTTCTATCAAGTACAAAGCAGCTTCCCTTCATTCTGAACTCCTTGCAGGCATAATCTTAGATCATGGCCTTGCTCCTGGCAATATTGACATTTCTTCTGCTAAGCTTTGCTTTGCTTACTTTGCGTTATGCACAGGGAAAAATATTCCCTTTTCTTCAGTGCTCCCCAAATATGATAGCATTCAACACCTGATTAGTTTGAAAATCAACAGACTGAAGAAACAAAATAAGTTTAGGAGTGAAAAATGAGACATCTTACAATGCAGAAAGTGAAGAGAAATCCTAAGAGGCATGACCAAAGAAAGAAGACATTTATAGCAAAACATTGGAGCTATATAAAATACAAGAAACTGCTGCCATCATCATAACCATAGCAATATATGTGACTCATAAATAGACCTCCAAGAGTATTCACTTGCACCAAATTCAGGCCACAAGAGCATACAGAGAGAAAATGCTGGTTGGGTAAATTTGCTTTTGGATGAGCTGAAATATCAGTGTTTCCAGGGATAAGACTAGATTTGAGCCTTTCCATCATCCAAGTTCTAGACACTGGACAGTGTGCAAAATCCCCCAAAGTAATCCCCCCCCCCAGGTTTGGGGAACCGAGTGTTCCATAAACAAGCTCAGAAGGCACCAGTTCAGAGAAACTCCCAAACGTTGGGAGCAAGGGAGCTTTGCAATCCCTGAGCATGTATGACCAAGCTTCAGAAGCTTCCCAGCCTAAATGAGTTAAAGCTTTAGGAAGTCTCTTTATGTAATGTCTGCATATAATCATCAGCCAATACAATACCTAGGGTTGCCAACCTCCAGGTACTAGCTGGAGATCTCCTGCTATTACAACTGATCTCCAGCCGATAGAGATCAGTTCACTTTGAGATAATGGCTGCTCTGGCAATTGTATTCTATGGCCTCACCAAACCATCCCCTCCTCAGGCTCCACCCGCAAAATCTCCAGGTATTTCCCAACCCGGAGCTGGCAATTTTAATGATACCCCACACCAACATCAGCTCTCTATATAGCCTCAACTATACAAATTGTTCAGCGTTCAGGACTTGCATGAATTGCTGTGAAATTGGTCATGAACATCATTGCCAGGATTACATCTGTGTTTAACTCCCAACTGCATTACTGTGATGGATATTGTTGAAGCTCTCCATGAGCAGATTTGCACCAGCAGAGTAGCCTCTTGTGCTACTGGGCAAAGTTGCTGGAACTTAAGGCTGCTTTTGCCCAGTTGGCAAAGGACACTGTCTTGATTGACAGAAAGAGGCACATACCCCCAAATTCATGCTCAGAACATTAAAGTGCCCCATTTGTAAAGCATATAATCATTTGCAGCTCATCACCTATTTGCACCTGTGCTGTTGGATGCATCCTTTTAATGACTGACAGATTGCACTGTCTGCTCTTTGCACCTGCACAGTCAACAGCATCAATTCAATATGTGATTGTCAGATCTAATCAAAACATTATCCAGGTTCTCTCTCTCTCTCTCCCCCCCCCCCGCCCTGCTTTATTATTTTATTATGTGACTAATAAAACTTGGAGCAAGCAGCAGATCAGTACGGGTTGGGGGATTCCGCAAGAAAGCAGTGTTATTAGACAAGACAGATAAATCCAGATTTGTCCATATGCATCCAAACCGCTCAATAAACAACTGACTTTCTATTCACAATTGGTAAAGCAGAACATGAGCTGAACCTGCAAATTCAGAAGTATAAGAATTCCATGGATTAATTCCTTTCCCTTCCCCATCCATGCTAAGATTTACTGGAAGAAAAAGGCATATCAGAGAAGATCATTTCCCCCCTTAAACAAGCATTGTTTTAGCATGAGCATACACAAGATGATAGGGGCATTCCTGATTTTGAACACATGAAGCTGCCTTATATTGAATCCGACCCTTGGTCCATCAAAGTCAGTATTGTCTACTCAGACTGGCAGCGGCTCTCCAGGGTCTCAGGCAGAGGTGTTTCACATCACCAACTTGCCTAGTCCCTTTAACTGGAGATGCCCGGGATTGAATCTGGGGCCTTCTGCATGCCAAGCAGATGCTCTACCACTGAGCCACAGCCCCTCCTCTATGAAATTATCTAGATCTTGACCCCAAAAGATGATTCTGTTGCCCACTGTATTAAAGTGTTCATTAACACCAAAACCTAACTTTCAAAACATGATTAATTCAATCCTTAGTAATTTAACTGCAATAACCATGATGGATTTCACTTGGCAATACAGGCAGCCTTTACGAAGTGCTTTTGTAGCATTCTCTTTATAATGCAACATTAATTATTGCAGCATTTCCAACTGTTATGGTTTCTTGTTCAGTGTATTCTCAAAGTAGCAGTAGGCTACAGCGTCAGTATGTAGAATTTACATGAGGATTATATACTGCTGATAATAAGAACATAAGAAAGGCCATGCTGGATCACATCAAGGCCCATCAAATCCAGCAGTCTGTTCACACAGTGGCCAACCAGGGGCCTCTAGGAAGCCCCAAAACAAGACCACTGCAGCAGCATTGTCCTGCCTGTGTTCCAAAGCACCTAATAGGCATTCTCCTCTGATCCTGGAGAGACTAGGTATGCATCATGACTAGGATCTATTTTTTACTAGCAGCCATGAATACCCCTCTCCTCTATGAACATGTCCACTCCCCTCTTAAAGGCTTCCAAATTGGCAGCCATCACCACATCCTGGGGCAGGGAGTCCCACAATTTAACTATGCACTGTGTGAAAAAATACTTCCTTTTATCTGTTTTGAATCTCTCACTCTCCAGCTTCAGCAGATGAGCCCACGTTCTAGTATTATGAGAGAGGGAGAAAAGCTTCTCCCTGTCCACTCTCTTTATACCATGCATAATTTTATATACCTCTATCATGTCTCCCCTTAACCGCCTTCTTTCCAAGCTAAACAGCCATGATTCTGTTTGCTTCTGATTATTTTTAAAGCTTATCTGCTGCGTTTTTCTAGAACGAAACACAAAGAAACCTGTTCCTTTTGCTTAGAACTGGTTACCCTGAGAGTCCCAGAACTAAGAAAGACATGTTTTCATATGAAGTTTCAGCTGTCTACGTTGAATGACGGGAAGCTTAAAAGGAACCTCTGGTTGGAGGACCATGGTAGTTCTCAGCAGCTGAAGGCAGAAGAAAAATGAAACAGAGACATATTAAAACTATTTCTGGCTGATCAATTTCTTCAGACGGCATTTTGCTAAACTCCACCATTCCAGTCACAGAATGACACATATAAAAAGTATCTTGAACTCCCACCATGTGGCAATAGCTCATTGCCGTTTTTAAACACAGAGACCATTAAGGAGTGATTTCGTGAATTAGGTAAAAAAAAGATCTACTTTTCTTAATGGTTACATTGACATGCAGGGCAAATAGCCAATCTGAATAATTACGAATTCTGGGGATATATATATATCTATATCTATCTATCTATCTATCTATCTATCTATCTATCTATCTATCTATCTATCTATCTATCTATCTATCTATCTATCTATCTATCTAGTTAAGTTTTCAAAGTGCTGTACTTAATGGTTTGAGGGCCAGTGTGCACATTTACTTAACATGATTAAATGATCATGAAATGATTTTTACCTCATCAATTTCACATAATGATTCTTTTTTAAATATATATATGTGTGTGTGTGTGTGTGTTCCTGCACATGGTGACAACTGGCATTTGCCTTGTCAGGAAGGTTTGGGAACTTTGAGGCTTGTTTTCATGGTGAAAACAATGGTTAAATCTGTCCCGGGAGGGCCTCCCGCCCCCATCTCCCGGGCCTGTTCCCCACCCCCACACTCACCAGCATCCCATCAGGGGCAGCCCCAATGGATCTCTCTTTCTCTCCAGCGGCCCGAGGAGCTGGGAGGCGACGAGAGAGCCCGACCGCCACAGCCGACTCCGGAGCAGCGCGCCACTGTCCCGCCGCAACCGAGTCTGGGAGGGGCTTCTCTGGCTTGGAGGCTATTTAAGGCCAGAGAAGTCCAGCAGCCAGGGAGGATAAAAGTCCAGCAGCCGGGGAGGATAAAAGCCAGAGGCTGTCTGCAAGGTGTGTCCTGCGGCAACCTGGCGACGTCCGAGGGAGAGTCGAGCTCTGACTCCCCCTTGGACTGGTCTGAGGTGGAAGATACTGTCACAGCCTCGACATCCTCCCAGGCAGAGACCCCTCCCACTGCCGGGACTAAGTCCCCTCCTGACAAAATCTTGGAAATGCATTGCCCTGTCTTCTTTAATGACTTCTTATGTTTGTTCTCTTCTCACATGGACGCATCGAGGACAAATAAATTGGGTATGGGACTAGGTTCACAAATGATGAACAACTTTCTGCAAGGCAGAATGTCTATGATCTCTCATCCATGATGTGTTGGCCTGAAGCTCTCCAGACTTTGCTGAATCAAGGTTGTATTTTTTGATCTCATCACTTTCCACAGATAAGTGACCAGGCTGAGACCGGTATGTCTGTTCCCACTATTCTCATTAGAGAAACAGTGACTTGACTGAGAGGTCAGGAAGAAGGAGGCAACTTACCTGAGCCCTAAACTCTTTCAGCCAAACCATTGCCAACACTGTGATATAAGCATCAGGGAGGTGTGTGAAGAGTACTGAGATAAAAGAGAAGAGGGGGCTAGGCCAATACACTCATAGGCTCTTTGATGTGTTCCTCCATAGCCTTTTCAGGCATCAGGACAGTAAGAAATATTCACCATGTGAGATTTACAAGTTAATTTTTGATAACCTGACCACATCAGAATGTAACATGGGGACAGCATCTCACAATGAAAGGCCAATCCAGCCATCTGCCCTGGATCCCAGCACTATTTTTGTGGAGCAGGCTGGTAGGCTTGGACCTCTGGAACATGTGTTTCTTTCTCCGTGTGAACACTTATGTGACAGCCATGTTCCTTCTGGGATGGTGGAGAGGATGGTAGGAATCAGGCCACGAAAGTACAACTCACCTGTGCCAACATTTGCATATTGTCAGGTGCTTGTGTACCTATTATCTCAGCTTTGATCACACCAATGCTTAGGAGCATAGTATTGGGTGAACATTTTGGGCATCTCACCATTATGCTTTTATGTTACTTCTTGTCATTAGGGAGGTACAGTTGGAAAATTACTAACACAATCCATCGTGAACAATGTCCATTCATAGGTGCAATCAATGATCTGATTTAGAGCAGAATTATTTATGACATTTTGGAGGAGTCAGAAGCTTTCCAATCTGTAATAGGGATGCTCAAACACCTGCCAGTTCTGCTCACTTCTCATTTGCCAGTGGTGATCATGCAGCCAAGTAATTAACAGGTCTGGCTGTTTTCAACCTATTTATGTGTATTTCAAGGAATAGGCAAATTGCAACCATCAGATGCCTACTTACAGCTGGTGAGGGATCAGCTGGGAATCAGCTTCTGATCTCCTGCTTTGCACTCAGCATTTTTTTTTTTTTAATGAGAGGATTAGGACTCGACTCCCAGTTGATCAGTTGGAAGTCAGGTTCTTTGGATCTCCCATCCTGGACACTTTGCTGGCTCTCTGATTTTCTGAAATGGAGCAAATTTACTTAGTGTGTGTGTGTGTGTGTGTGTGTGTGTGGTGATCATAAGCCTAGCTGATTTCCTTTCTCATCTCCCCATTCTAAGATATTAGTTTATGTTGCAGAGAAAATGAAAGAAATGAACTCTTTCTCCTCTCCCTTTAGCAATGGGGTACTCAGAAACTTTGAATCTGTGCTACCTAATTTGGAAGGGGGTAGAGAGAAACCAGCTCTTTCTCCTCTCCCTTTGTCATTGCAGTGATTAAAATATTGTGTCTATTCCTGTCCAGCTTGGAGGGGATGGAGAAATAGGCTCTTTCAACAACCCTCTCTTTTGCGTAACAGACATTAAAAACTTTGCTTCTGTCCCCACCTAGCTTGCAACAGAGGGGAAATAAATGAACTTTTCCTGTCCCTTTAGCAATGCAGAGATCAAAAGCACTGCTTCTGTTCCTGCCGAACTTGGAGCTCCCTTTTACTACTTTACTGTGTAGCTATTCTGCTGAGCAGGCGGGGTGGACAAGAACCCTGCTCCCAGCTGTGTGTTGGCTTCCCACCAACACGCAGCTGCCAAACTTAAAATCTGTTTGAGTTGCTCAATGGAATCCAAGTGTATCCCCGATCAGCTCTCAGTCTAGCAGTGAGTATTAAACAAGGTAAATTCGCACGGCGAACAGCTTCGTTGAAAAATTTGCAGCCTCCCTAAACTATAGTTATTCCAATGCTCCACAGTCTGGTTTGCCAGGAGACAGGAGATGTAGCATGGGAATAGAGTGTACTCCCATGCTTGTCATACAAATAATTCCAAACACAGATAATCTTTGAACAACCCCTATCTTTGACCTGTATAATGGCACATCTATTTTTATTAAGCCAGAAAGTAACTAATAACTGGTGTGATTTTTATTTTATCCTTTCACAATCTGTCAAAATGGCAGTTTTATCATTTCATACACTTTACATAATATAGAGCCATCAGGAGATAGCAATCAAAGCAAATGGAATGTGTGTCCCACAGTGTGTTATTTGCTATAGCAGGCATCCTCCAGAGCACAAAGTGAATATTATTCCAAACAAATTGCCTAATGATAGATACTGCCTGCTCTATTGTACATGAAACAATGCAGAAAACACGTTACCATTCACTGGACAACAATCTATTGCTACGTCAATTTATCCCATAGTAACAATGTATATAGACACGTATCTTGTAGATTCTTTCACAACTTCAGAAGAAGTGATTAATAATACTTGTCACTAGAAACTATTATGTTTCCTTAGTTTCTGTGCTTGACAAAAAATGAAGTAAAAATAATAGTTGCATTATTTGTATGCATTGACACATTTTTTTTGCATTAAAATGCCTTCCAACAAAGATTTCTAGGCACATATTAGCACAATTGAGTAAAAGATTTTTCCCCCCTCACATGGACAGCTGAGAGCAACTTCCAATATCCCACATTCCAGTTAGGTAACCAAGACTTCCTCTAAGGTGCCTCCTCTCTGCCCTAAGTCTTCTTTATTTACAGCCCATTCCTAACCTTTTGAGGGCCAGGGACGGCATGGCCGAGGCACCACCGCAGTGCCTCCAAACCTGTTTCCCAGCCGCCTAAAGGCTTTAAAAAGCCTTTCTACGGCTTTTCAATCAATCAAGTTTTATTTCGATACAATATCAGCTCTGAATAAAAATCAAAGTTAGGTTAAAATAATAAAATAATAAAAGTTGATGATTCTGGGAGGGATGATTTGAAGAAGAGGAGGAAAAATCTTCTATGGGGAAAGGTTTTCAGTTAGCTGTTTATGAATCCCACTAGACTGGAGGCAAAATTTGGCTACTTGAAAGGTTATCTCCCGAGAAGAGTCTGCTAAGAGAAGGGAAACTTTAGCTTCTTCCGATCTCCCAGGAAAGGATGACAATATGGGGAGAATGTACTGCGATCTTATGTCATTGTAGAAGGGATATTGCAGCAGAACATGTTCTATCGTTTCCACTTTCTCTTTGGCTTTTTAAATGGAGCAAAATGCCCCATTGAGAACAGCGATGCTGTGCCTGCAAAAAAGCAGGCGCAGCAACACTGTTTGTCCTGCTGGCATGCTGTGCCAAAAGGGGACAGGCACGGGCCTTTGCACTGGTGGGATTTTCATCCTAAGGCTTAGGGGTGGGCTGCCCGAACTGTTTCCAGGATATGTGAAGTCACTGATCTTCACCCCCACTAATCTTTTGTATCATTTTCAAGGTTCTATAACTGAAGCTAGAATCTGACCTGAAGTATATGGGTCTCATACCCAAATGTGGATGTAGTAGGCCTGCTATATTCTCAGTATATTTACAGTGCAATCCTAAACAGAGTTATTAGTGTTGTGGGTCATAATTTTTTTTAATATATTTTTTATTGCATTGGAGGTTAATTTACATCTCCATACCTTTATAATTACACTTTACACTTTCCTTCTTCCAATACAAATTTCCCCCTTCCCCCCCTTTCCCTCCCCCCACGGACCAATCCATAATATCATATTTTCATATTTTTAGCCATGAGCATAACTTTTTAGTTTTACTAAAGTCTCTTCGTTGGCTTCTCCTCTTTTCACCCAATTAATGTATGGGTTCCACTTAGTCTTCAGTTCCATTTCTTCTGTTTCTCCCATCGTCTGTTGTTTTAAGTATCCCAATACATCTGTTTGCACATATTCGAACACATAATTATTCCACCTGTCCATAGTCCACTTTGTTTTATCTTTCCATCCAAAAGCTATAACTGTGTGAGTCACTAATAGCATGCTTTAAACATCTCTTGTTCACTCTTTTCTACCTTCTCACACCCCATTATTCCCATAAACATCAGGTCTACAGTTACTTGAAGTCTAATCTTAAACAATTCTCTAATTTTACTAAGTATTTTGTTCCAAAATTCTATTACCCTTGGGCACTCCCACCACAAATGTGAGAAACACCCCTCTTTTGCGTTACAATGCCAACAATTCGGTCTCATTCCTTTGATCATATGTGCTATTTGGGCCGGTGTTCTGAACCACTTCAGCATTATTTTCCTTTCCAACTCTTTATATCTATCCATCTTCAACATTTTAATACCCTTCATCATTTTATTCACCATTTGTGTTGATATTGTGGTTTCTTTTGCCCATTTTGCCTGGATTATTCTAATAATAAATTCTTTATCTCTTATCATCATTCTGTATATTTTCCCTGCTAATCCTTTTCTAATATATGCTTCACTCTTTATTAACTCTTCCAATTAATTGTCCTCTCTTTTCATACATTCTCCCCATCTTCCTTGTTTTACTGCTTCATATAGTCCCCTCAGTCCCAGCCAATGTCTTTGGCCCACTTCATCTAATACTCTCTGAAAAGGTTTCAAATTTGTGGGTCATAATTTGAATCAGGCCAAAAGCTAATTGGAAGTCCGTACAGGTGAACAACAACTGTATATTTTCCATGCTCAGAGATCATATCAAAGGTAGGACTAGCATTAGCATTTAACCCCAAACACACTAAAAAGGAAAAAAGAAAACTAAACAAACTTCCATATATAAAACAGCCTAGTTATATCTCCTTTAGACTGGTGTGTTGGCTCAGGCCACTGTTATCCTTCAACATTTATTAGTAAAATATATAATGGTTTGCCTTTTATTTCGAACAATGAAGTCTCATGATTTTCTTCTGTACATTCCTGCATATTTTTGAAAAAGGATTTTTCTGTCCTTTGGTGCATCAACCATGAATGATATCTTTTATTCACTTTCCTACATGCCATTTTAGCTAAAGCCCATTGTTAATAGGAAAAAAAAGGCCTAATCTAGAAACAATTTATTGTTTATTGCATTTAATTTCCAGTCTGTATTCACTGGAATGAAACAAACTCAAATTCATTCCGTGTTTGGGATTTGAAAGGAACAAAGGAAGAAAAATTAATGATTTTATCTAATATAAATAACAGGTTACACTATTGGCATCTTAGCCTAATACATGCATGTTTGCACACACACTCATGCACACTGTTAGTTTGTTTTTTGTTATTTACATTTCCTTTCTTTCCATTATACAGGACTTCTTTGCAGAAAGATAACCAAGGTCAACCCAGAGATCTGAATTTACAAAGTCTTTTAAAGCACATATTGATTTTTTCATCCCAGTTGAGGTTTTCATTCACGGTTTTCATTTTTTTCCCTCAAAAGGAGAACACATATAAATTCAGTTGCACCAATCCAACAAAAGGAAATATTCATAGAAATAAATGTTCTGAGTAGGTGGTCTTCCAGAGTAAAAATATTACACATCGGATGTGACCAAGACATGGGTCTTGTACTAGATTACCCAATTGTCATATTATTATTATTTTGGAGAGTGAACTTCAACTTAGAATTAGCAGGACCAAAAACTCTGCCCCCTTTTACTGTACATATGTGAGAGTATTCCATGGTGAGAAGAGAAAACTGCTGTGTTTCTGTGTTTTAATGGAGCTTGATGTTTTTCTTGACTCCTATGCCTGCGGAATCAATCTGATGGCTATCATGCAAGACAGAAGTTGCAGGTCATACATTTCCATGCTTGTTTTACAGGCCATCTCTTGTAGATGTGATACTTTGGTGCACAGGTAAACCTTAAACATTCTTTTCAGTGTGCCTGTTAGCAAGAATATGGAGTTTTCAGACCTAGCTGAGCTACCAACACTGCAAACCAAAGCAGAAATACACTTTTCTAACACCATTGAAGTCAGTGGGCATGGAAGAGTGTAACTCTGTTTAGGATTGCACTATAAAGGTGTTCAAAATTAATCACTGAAAATTTCAGCTCAAATATTAATAACGGCATATCCAGATGGCAGCTCCCTGTGTTTGTATTGTTAGCTGTGACACCCAACTAGGAATATGGGAGCTGCCTCTAGGGCTGTACATATAGATATACCCAAACCAAAAATATACCTGAAATTAGCCATTTTGGCAATATTCAGGTTTCGGTTCAACTGAATACCAAACATGGGAATCTGCCTGAAATCGGGTTTCGGCTATTCCCCTTTGCTCAGTTGCACAGCTCTGTGCTTTCTCCCATGTTTCTATCTTTGACTGGTTTTGTTAGGGCCCCATAGTTGGGGCCCTTTTGAGGTAGGGGTCATAGAGCCTTTGGAGCCATCCGAAGGGATACACCCTCCAACTAAAAAACACCGGCTTCTACACCTGCTTACCAGGCTTTTGAAGAAGACTCCTCACCCGTGCAGATGAGCAATCTTCCTCACAAGAGCTGCCTTGGTCATAAATTTGGCTGGCTCCGATATCAAACCCCCCTCCCATGAAAACCTCTCAAACTGAAAGTCAGCACGAATACTAGCTTCATTCCCTTGCACCATAACCATCTCATGAAATCAGATTTTGATGACTATAATAAAAGACAGTTCACCACCACCACTACAAAAATAATGTTTCCCATGCCTCATCTTGCGTTTAAGCCGTTTCCCTCAGTTTGGGAGATAATTTGCATGGACATCATGCTGTGTGCCCAAGATATGAATGGAGCCCCCAGACTTTGAAGCACCAGCCTGCCAATTGGCTCTTTCTTCCAGTATTTGGGAACACTGAACTTCTGTACCTGAAAATCGATGGACAGCTTGGTTTGCAAATGCCTGGAGGATGGGGGCAACCCCTTTACAGGGCCATAAAATTGGAGCTCCTGTCCCAAACTTCACCAAACTTTGGTGTCTGTCTAGGGAGATTCCCTTGCAGCCACGCTTGCAATTTGGTGACTTTGTCTCCAAAAATGCCCCTACAGGAACTTCAGGAAAAAATCCCCATAGACTATAATGGACCTTTCCCTCCCCCCCCCCCCCCGGAAACTTGGAAATGAAGCCGAAATACCCATTTACCAGTGTGGATATTTGGCTTATTTCGGGTTAACTGAAAAAAAATTGTTCCCAATAAACCCGAAATTTACCAAATCATTTTTTTTGTGTGCACACGCCTAACTGCCTCATGGAAATCCAGGAAGAAGGAGGAGAAGGAGGAGGAGGAGTTGGTTTCTATATGCCGACTTTCTCTACCACTTAAGGGACACTCAAAGCGGCTTATAATCACCTTCTCTTCCCCTTCCCACATCAGACACCCTGTGAGGTAGGTGGGGCTGAAAGAGCTCTAACAGAGCTGTAACTTGCCCAAGGTCACCCAGCTAGCTTCATGTGTAGGAGTGGGGAAAACAACCTGGTTCGCCAGATTAGCCTCAGCAGCTCATGTGGAGGAATGGTGAGTTAAACCCGGTTCTCCAGCTCAGACTCCACCGCTCCAAACCACCGCTCTTAACCACTACACTACACTGCACTGCTATGTTTGTTTTGCATACTTCTCTGGTCAGCTGTGTGGCTGGCTAACCAATTCATTCAGTTTGAAAGAATGCAACAGGGAAGTTCTAAATTGGTATACTCAAGCACAGAAATTACAGCAAAGCAGATGTTAATAGGAGATATTCAAGGGGGAATAGTTCTGGTGACCAATGCAGGACAGTAATATCACTCCAAATATATGAAATCTGTATTTGGCCCGAGAACTAATGGACCACAAATTTGCTGTGTACCTGTGATATCATCTCACATTCAAACTTTTGACAAGATGTTCATCCCCCAAATCTTCTCATTCGTCATCTCAACAGCATCTGGATCCATCCTTAAACAACAATAACCAAAAAAGAATGACTTCTTGGAAGGATCAAGGCTGTCAGCATTATTGACATCCCCTGAGAAATCATCACAGGGGACCTGAAACCCTTGGAGATTAGTTCACCGATCCCTCTTGTCTTCCCATTCCTGATAAGCAAATCAACACAAGGAAAAGAGCTCCTATCTTTCTAGGCTGGTCATTATGTTCACAGATACTACTTGAAAGAGCCTTAATGTCACAACTAAACTTAATGGTGCCTGCTAATGACTGCTGCATGGATCATACTAATTATATGGACTGTATCCTGATTCATGGAAGTCTGCTCAGCCTGAGTAAGAAGGGCAGTGGTCAAATGAAATGTAACCACACCATTGTGTTACCATGTGTGGTCAAAAGGCACATATACCCTTGACATATGTCAGTGTGGATATCATCTACTTTCTAATCTGAGACAAAGTCCATCAGAAAATACTCCAAGCAAAAGGAAGAGACCTATCTTCTATTACCTCACAACGCAAGCCTAAGAAACGACTATCTTAAGTTCTAGAGCCATCTTAAAGAATTTCTCAAACCTAGGCAGTGACCAAAACACCAGTAAATTAGTAGTAAGGTGCCACTTGGCAGGAACAGTGGGCTCCTCAGAGTGAAAACTATAAATAGTGTTCATTATGGGGAATAAAAAGTATCTGGCTGAGGAATTAGCGACTCTCAAACATCAAAACACGATCAAGCAGAATGTAGATGCACAATACTAGAAGCTCAGCAAAGAGAGCATTTATAGGCACTCAAGCGCTATGGAAGTTTCTCCATTCAAGAGGGAAGAAAGAGACCAAGGACAGCAAGAAACATTTCAGGGCAGGAATGCCATAGCTACCAATCATGGAATGTTCAATTAGCCATCTGGGCTTCTAAGCAACAAAAACATCCAAAGGGGAAAATGCAGAGGCATGTATCACCATGGTCAGACAGGAATGTCAGCAGTTTGCAAGACAAGGTTAGAAATCAAGCCAAACTAGATGACGCTGTATCCCTGAGTTTACTACAGGAACATGGCAGCATTTTATAGCTAAAAATACGAAAAGGGCTTGATTCTGCCAAGGCTTGCATCATGAGGGGGTGTGGGGCTTTTGTCTCCCTCCATTTCAAGACCCGAACTGGCAGCTCTTTCAGCACTTGACAGTGACTTAGGGGGGAGACAACAGCCCCTCATTTTTCACACCACACTGCCCTGCAGGAGCTATTCCCTGTGGCCTTGTGAACTTTTTTTTTTTTTTTTTTTTTAAAGCTTTAAAATGGCACTGCATCCTCATGGCAGACTTTGGGATGAAACAGCAAAAGATTCTGCAATTAGTTAAAAGGCCCACTGATTAATTACTGGAGGTCCTTGATTTATGATCTGAATTTCAGGTACTGGGTGAAATAAGCCTTCTTCTGGATGACTTCCAATTCCTGTTCTACTCCAGTTAGCATGCTTCGATTACATATGGTCCTACTTCTCCTGCTGCCTTTGTTTTCATGACAGCCAAAGACCTTTTCTTTCTGATGAAACAGAGAGAAAGAGAGAGAGAGAGAGAGAGAGAGAGAGAGGAAGAACAGGTCCTAGTGCCAGTACGGGGAAGGAACGCTCCTGAACACAATGTAGGCAGTAGGGTTGCCAGGTCCCTCTTCACCACATTGGAGATTTTTGGGACGGAGCCTGAGGAGGGCAGGGTTTGAGGAGGGAAGGGACTTCAGTGCCATAGAGTCCAATTGCCAAAGGTGAACTGCTGTCTATCGGCTGGAGATCAGTTGTAACAGCAGGAGATCTCCTGGAGGTTGGCAACCCTAGCAGGCAAGTTCAGAACATTTGGACTAAAAAATGTGATTCAGGTGTTCAAACACTGTTATTACAGCATGGAAGAAGACACGGACAAGCAGTTCTATCAAAGCTACGGTTTCTCATGAGTCTATCAGATCATATTACCATTTGGAAATGCTACTTAAAATGAGGTTGAGTTGCTTTCTAACCTTCAAACACTACAATTACAGTTGTTTCATACTGCATTTATGGCTTATAGACCAGCATCCTATATAGGATTGCCAACCTCCAGGTAGTAGTTGGAGATCTCCCACTATTACAACTGATCTCCAGCTGACTGAGGTAAATTCACCTGGAGAAAATTGCAGCTTTGGCAACTGGACTCTATGGCATTGAAGTCCCTCCCCTCCCCAAACCCTGCCCTCCTCAGGCTTTGCCCCCAAAATCTTGGGGTATTTCCCAACCCAGAGCTGGAAACCCTAATCATGTATAAAGATATAAATATCACATTGAATAGTAGGAATGAATTAGTCATCTATGTTCTTGCCCAGAAATACAGTCACTGGGAAGGAAAGGGGTGTTCACCTTAATGAGGAAATAGATCCATCTTCTCCTAGCTTCACTCCTTATTAGAATCCAACAAGGAGTGAAAAGGGGGAAATGCACATTTTGTCCATTAGATAACATGTAAAAGGTCACCATCAATTGGTTTAGTAGTATCTGAGATAAATGTATGCCAGATTTCTAAGAAATCATGTAGCTGATGCTTAAATCACTGCAGGCCCTAGTTTCAGCTACTGACCTTTTCTAGCTTGGAAACCTGTTGAAGCTGATCTCAGACACAGGTACCCTGAAAAGAACATTTAAAAATGGTATTTAAGGTCTATAAATAGCCCATCTATAAATAGCCAATATAGCAGACTATTTAATCAAACCAAATGTGATAAGAAAACTGCCAGGTGATTACTTGCAGCATACGAGATAAATTTAATTTAGCTGTAGCATGTAGTAGGGAAAAACAGGAGCCCAAAAAAAGGTTACAGTAAAGGCATGAAAGTTCCACTATGTGGTGCTCTTTCAATGGGGCGTGCGGGGGGAGCAATCCATTGGAAATAGAATTCAGAGAAAATTCCTCTTTACCCATTTTCTCCCTGAAGCCCAACAATCTGTTTGTTTTACTTTTTAAAAAAGAATTTGCAGACAGTTTCTAATCAATTCTGTTTTGATCAAAGAGAAATTTAAATAGAGGAGGGGCAGGAATTGAGGTTTTTAAAAATATATATATTCTGAACTTCATTCTATAGATGCTCAGAGACAGGCAATGTCTTCCCAAACCTTTCTATGCTTCTGTTGCTAGAGCACCACTCTGTGGTGTGTTAACATATTTCAGACTATTTTTTTTCCCACAAATGTAGGACATTTCCCCATCCTCACTCCACATCACTGGCTACAGACAGCTATGGCTGGCCAAGAAGGGAAATCGACAATGTGAAAACATCGGGACTTCGATAAGTTTTACTAGACACTGTAGATGGGAGAAATTGACAAAGATTTTCCATTTTTAGCAGCAGCCATGGGATTCTGATTATGTGTGATTTCAGCCTGAATAAAAATATATGCATCAGATTATGTTTGGGTTGAGACTTGACTGAGTTTTGTTGTAGCCCCCCCATTCTAAATATATAAAGTAGCCTGGCAGTTTAGTGAACTTGACTTAAATCCAACAAACTGCAAGTGGGGTTCTGCTCATAGAGCATGGCTTTTCCGCTTGCCCTTTTGCGCTACTGCCCTTTCATCAACAGAAAAGTCACTCCCGAGGGAAAATAGTACGTGGAACAGAAGGCTGCAGAAGGCAATGGGATTCAGCAGCGATTGTCACTTCCTTGCATGGAATGCTCTTTTACTGATGCAAGATAAGTTTGAGGCAGAACCCTAAAGTGGACCTATATCTCTTTGAGGCCTAGTCTGTGACAGATCAGTGCCAAGTCAAGCAGGCAAATGTGGCTGTATGGTTATCATTATGTAAGCAGTAATTAGGTCAAAGAACCAACAATAAATCTTGGTTTTCATAGTCCTCACATAATTAGGTGTCTTTTCTCAAATCATAAAAATATCAAAGGAATTTTTCCTTTCATCCCCCCGCACCCCATCCTTTTGGCAACATTATACAGACTTGCATGATTGCTACCAACCTCTGACGGTTTCAGAAGCCAAAGTTAAATCAGGAACCCCTGAATTTATTTCATTTTAATCTTATCATTTTTGAGAGATAGCTGGCTATTGTGGAACATTTTTTTGAACACTCTGGATTGGCAGATTTTCTTCAACAGGATTCTGTAGATCTTTTAAGATGGAAAAGGCAGATGTGAAACAAAAACACTGTCCCAGATACAGAGTTGAAAGCATGCATCCTGAGTTACCCAAAGCAATCTGAAGAGTTGTTGTCTGTACATGAGGCACTGGCATTATCACTGATACAAGTTAGCTTGGAGCTCAAGGTATCCTTTATATATATATATATAAAAAAAAACATTTTATAACCTGCTCAGGCTCTGGTCTGTCTTGTAAGTGTCTGGAGCATTCCTTGGTTTATACATTTTGTACCATAGTTTGAGGGCAGAGAGAGGGGTTTATATGTGTCCTGCTTCCTGCACACATATAACTCATAACAATGATATTAGCGAACTTTAGAGCTGAATGTCGAGGCATGACTGTTAGATGCCAAGAGCTATGTAGTATCCATACCATTCCATAGCAGAACCTTTATTAGGAATTTGTTGCAGACATTAAACCACTTAAAATATTGCATAACCAGTTAGCACAAATATACACATCAGAAAGCACACTGATAAATGATCATAAACTTAAATAAAATAAGAGATAAAATTATTCATGAACAGATCTCCAGGTACTAGCTGCTCTCCTGCTATTACAACTGTTCTCCAGGCGACAGAGATCAGTTCACCTGGAGAAAATGGCCGCTTTGGCAATTGGACTCTATGGCATTGAAATCCTTTCCCTCACCAAACCATACCCTCCCCAGGCTCTGCCCCCAAAACCACTCACCAATGGCAAAGAAGGACCTGTCAATCCTAACAACCAACCCATGGATCCTCATAGCAGCTAGGAACTACCTAGCAACTTAATTAGTAATGTAAGTATTCCAGTCTGATAAAGGTACAAAGCCAACCACTCATCTGGGTAACCCTGAAATTTATGTAAGAGGAACCTAATTATGGAACTTCTCAACTCAGTATAAAAGCTACAATATAACAAGACAGGGGGATCAATATCAGTGCCTCTCTCCAGTTAAGGTCATTTATCAGCACCAAAAAAGTTTCAGTTCTGAAACCATGCTGAAACATGATTGAAATGGGTCTTAATAACTAATGCAACCTTGAATTGTCCATCCACCACTTTCTTGAGCATCATACCTGCATGGTAAGCAGGAAGTTAGTCAAGCTAAAAAAAAGTTTTCCCTTTGCAGATTATTTTAATACTATTAAATTTGTGGCCCTTTAAAAAAAATCCACAAAGATTTTATTTCACTTCCTTATTTACTCAGTGTTTGTACAACCAGGTGAGCCAGCTAAGCCAGATTCAAGGAAGTAACAGAGATTTTCAGGTAAATCACCAAAAGAAAGGGAAGGAGCAGCTAGAGTATGAACCAAACATGTAGTGAGAATAAGTGGTAGAACTGGAAAACATGGTGTACCACAATGATACATACCTGAAGCTGGAAGGATTGCTGAGCTATCTCTTTTCCTTACAGTTCAGGAAATAAATTGAAATAATTATTTCTGGTTCACTAAATGTATGTCATTATCATTTTGCAGCCATGCAGTATCCACTTTTGCATAACTCTTATTCTTTGTTAGCAATCAGTGGCTCCAAGCCAGTCCCCATCATGCAACTATGTGTGAATCTGACCCAAAGCTACTGTAATGTCTGTACTCACCAGATGGTACTCTTTGGAAAGTCTCACAAGATTTCCTGCTTGGAGTGCAAACACATATTCCATCTGGCAGGTTCTTCTAAATAAATTCTGATCCAGCATCCAAAAAAAAAAAAAAAATGCAAAACTTATGGTTGGAAATTCCCTACATGCAATTGATCAGCAGGCATAGGTGCATTTCCCTACTGTACATATCCCCCATTGTTTTCTTTTTTTAAAATTTAGACACAAAAAAGCCAATAAAGCTGTGGAGAACACATGGGGATTTAAGGCAGATCCAGATGGCCCATGATGTGGTCATTGAAGTGTTTATGGTCATTAGACTGGCTGTGTTATCAAGGGTTGAACTGTAAACTCCTGCTCTGGCCCACCGAACAGTAAGAGAAACCTTAACAGATGAGCCGCAGCATAAGGTGTGAGCCCCTCCTTTGGGGGCTGTTGCATTGGTGGTTTGCTGTTTTTAAGTTTCTTTATTTCTTTTTTTTTCTACCCTGAAGCCATGGCTATAGGCTTTACTGTATTTCATCCAGTTTGTGATAGAAATTTGAGTCCTCCTGGCCATTATGGAACTATAGTAATCACCCATTGAACACAGAAGTGTTTCAACCAAATTAAATTTAAAGGCGTAGGTTAGTAATATTATGAAAAGGGGACTTCACTGCATGAATGGCTGTGGATTTGCTTGCCCTGGCCCCTTCTTTCAAATGAGGAATGGTGAGGGTTGGAAATGTGCCAGCTACTAGGGATGGGCAGCAGGGTAATTATTTAAGTAAGCTGTGTTCCTCCCAAGCAGGCATTTGGAGCACGCTGCTGACCCACTCGCTCCTCCGTGGGATTTCATGGGATCAGCCAGTCACTTGAAAAAGAGCCAAGAAGAGATTTTTGGTTTCTCCTAGACTGGCTGTTGGGGGTTCTTTTTCATGATGTCACTAAAGGGAGGGTGTTAAAATTATATAGGCCTAGTCTATGATGGGTTAGGCCATAACTGGATGGCAGGAATACAGTGGGTTGTTCAGATAGTTAGAGGCAACTGGCAAGCACCTTGAGGTGTTGGGCATGATGGTGGGTCATTTCCTGAACAGCCCCATCTCACATCTAATGGTAAGGTGGGCTAGGAAGGGGTACTCTTGGTGCTGAGTAGCAGTATTCCAAACCTGGTGGAAAGCTTTATGGCTAGGGTTGGCAGGTCCTTCTTTGCCACTGGCGGGAAGTTTTTGGGGTGGAGCCTGAGGAAGTGAGGTTTGGGGAGGGGAGGGACTTCATTGCAATAGAGTCCAATGGCCAAAGTGGCCATTTTCTCCAGGTGAACTGACCTCTATCGGCTGGAGATCAGTTGTAATAGAAGGAGATCTCCAGCTACTACCTGGAGGTTGGCACCCCTGCTCATGACACATAAGGGGAGAGGCATGAGGCTTGTGCATATGATAATAAACAAGACCCATGTAATCACTGGCCAAGTCTGGAGCCAAAGTAGATCTGCCTAACAAAGGAGCCACTTGCTATAGTGACATAAACCAGCCATTTAAATAAACTAGTTAAATTCATATTCTTTATACCCTATTTGGGGGTGCCAAAAGAATACCCTCATTGACCCTGGGAAGACAAAGTAAATGAATATAGATTTTTTTACCAAAAATTCCTTAGAAAGCTCTCCTCAACAAATGTTGTTAGTAAATATTCTTCAAATAAACTAGTTAAATTCATGTCTCATATTCCTTATTTGGGGGTGCCAGGGAAATACACTCATTGACCCTTGGGAATACAAAATAAATGAATATAGATTTCTTACCAAAAATTCCTTTAAAAGCTCTCCTCATCAAATTTTGTTTGTAAATATTCTTCGAATGTTGTATGTATATTTGGTGATTACTTGGAGAATATTTGTTATTTAATGTCAAGATTTGACATCTGACAATTTTTCAATAGTGGTGTGACAAGTATCAGTCAATATTTGATGGTATTTCACAGCTAACAAGAAATAATGATCTGACAATTTCTGGGTGTAAGCGTTCTTAACATATCACTCCCAGTTTAAGATTGCTACATTGGCTGCCAATTTGCTTCTGTGCTCAGTTCAAGGTTCTGGTGTAAAATTTTATAGAACTTCCAGTCTTGGACCTCCACATCACCCTGAAACCTATCTCTTGAGGCAAATGAGACAAACTCCTAACAAAGGTAATAAACAACATCAAAAAGAAAAAAGCCATCTTGGGTTATCCCCATGTATGACATCTGACTTGCGATATCATTTAGTGAATTTTGTATTTAGATTTTCCTATCAGCTTTCAGTTCAAGAAACCCAGCCCTCACATTTTTGAGTAAATTTGAAATGTTGTCAAATGTTTCCAGTTTTTGTTAAAAGGTCTTGGTTTCACTATATATATATTGTATAGAAACAATAGTATAACTATGAGAAGGCAATTCTTGAGTGAGAAGGCACATAGATAGATTTTTTTTCTTGTCTCTGCTATAGATATACCATGTCAGCAACCGTTTATATTTTCCATAAACATCCCACAATTTCATGTCTCTAGCTTGTGTCTAACAGTTGCACTAGAATTGGATGAAGTAGTTGATAAACTACAAAAGCTATGCCATCATTTTAAAAAGAGTAAAAATGTTCAAGATTTTCTAGATGTTTGTGTCTTGTGTCCTTATTGTCAACATCCTTATTGTCAAGGTCCTATTTGTGTCTTGCATCCTTATCATCAACATTTTCACTTGCATATTTAACAGCAGGATGTCATTGGAGTTCAGCACATATATATTTTATAATAAATGGCCCGATGTATGTAACATATGGTAGTAATTTAAAATTTAATCTTACTTCAGAACTATTCAATAAATATTTGCCATCTGATATTAACTCTTTCATTTCAAATGAATGGGGGAATTCTAATCAGAATATGAAACCTGAAAAAGACTGAGCTTTGCAGGATGAAGGACATGGGAGAGCTCTCACAATGAAGTTAATCTGATCCTTTAGAAGAAGGAGGAGGAGTTGGAGTTGGTTTTTATATGCCGACTATGACGACCCCACTCTTTCCTATTATCTCCCAGCTCCCAGTAATCAGTATTTGGTGCTGATGGATAAGGGAGAGAGAGAGGGTTCACCTTACTTCTTGTTATTTTGCCAGTGGGTATTATGTGGAGATTATTTTTCTCCTTCTCCAGTCCCCACCAGATTTTACCTCAGAAAGAAATAGGATACAAGAGGCTTCTTAAAGATAACAAAATAAACAGGGAAATGTATTAAACAGTATTCACAAGATATATTTTGAGGCAAGGCTGAATTGGACGGAAAGCACAAAACCACACACACACACACACACATATATATACACACACACATACAAGATTCACTTCAGAGAGAGAGCTTAGTGTAGATTTAGCTTAGATGTTACTCAAGTTAATTTTCTTCAGTTCTTAGGTTACAAGCTTTGTTCTGTTTCTCAGAACTCACACAGATTCGATTTCACAGACAATGGGCGAAAACGCATGGTCGCTCCATCCTCCTTTAATCCCTGTTTAAACCAGGATCGAACACACGTTCGGAGAAAACGCATGCGTTCGATCCTGGCTGAAACAAGGATTAAAGGAGGATAAAGCGACCATGCGTTTTCGCCTTCTGTCTCCAGCCTAGCTATCAGGAAGGAAGAGACTTTCAATCTCTATTCCCAGAACAGCAGAAGTATGGGGATTTACCCAAATCCCTCTTCCCGTTCTCACTTAACTACCTCACACCAGTGGCAGTAATCCTCCTCACAACCCTGCAATCGGAATAGGTCTGTCCCAGAGACAAATTCCCCTTTGTGACCTGAGAAAGGGCCCTTTCCCACCCAACCTCAATCCTGTCACTCCATATGTTGTGTGTTCCACTAGCTTTGGCTACAGCAAACCCTTAGGTTCACAGAGTTGTTCACAGCTACCTCTTGCCCCAGTTACCAAGTTTTGAAAGCTTTCTCTCACACCAGTTACCAAACTCTGAATCTTCTCTGTCTCTCAGAGCTTAGAGTGTCAATTTTTTGGCTCCACCCACTCTTGGTGTCTCAGCTTCTGCTGGAGACTAACCCCTTGTTTGTCACACCAACTTTCTCTACCACGTAAGGAAGAATCAAACCGGCTTACAATCACCTTCCCTTCCCCTCCCCACAATAGACACCCTGCGAGGTAGGTGGGGCTGAGAGATCTCTAAGAGCTGTGACTAGCCCAAGGTCACCCAGCTGGCTTCATGTGTAGGAGTGGGGAAACCAACCCAGTTCACCAGATTAGAGTCCGCCGCTCATGTGGAAGAGTGGGGAATCAAACCTGGTTCTCCAGATCAGAGTCCACCACAGGAATATTGGCAAAGGAGCCTCTTGATCAGTCTTCTGGTTGTGTGTCTTCTGTCAAAATGACACCATCTACTAAGGTTTTGACCAAATCAAGCAAGTATTCATGCAGAAATGATGGCTATGTTTTGAGCTTTCACCCCTATGTTAGATTATCCTTATACTTCAGTTTAATGGCCCTTCTAAGGAAAAAAGAAGAAATAAACCTGCACATACTTCAGATTGGAGAAAATGCTGTTGTCAGAATTTTATTCCCACTAAGTGGCCTCAGCATGTTGCAAGTATCCTGCGGGAGCTACATTGGCTCCCTGTCAAACATCAAATTGATTTTCAAATTGCTGTGATGCTTTATAAGGCAGAGCAGTTTGGACACTGTGTATTTATTTGAGGCACTGTCTCAGCGTGAGCTGAGTCTCTCTTTGAGATCATATGAAGCAAATAAATTGGCCATTCTGAAATACCCAGTAAGGTTAAAAATGTAAGATTCTCATGTGGAGCTGCTTTGTGCTAACTCAAATGAGTAGCCTGTCACCCAGCTTTACAGTGTGCAGTTCATTGGTCCAGTACTAAACTGATTTATTTTAGATATTTTTGTGGAGCAATTGATGCCCTAATTTGAATTAGAGTTGAGTAGACCAGTCCTATATGTCTGAATGGAAGTAAATCCCAGGGAGCTGAATGGGATGTCTACCCTTCCTGTCATTCTTAACCTGCTGTTCCCCCCGCCCAGACTGGGATTCAAGATTGCCAGCAAATCTACTTGCAGTAAGCGCCACAAAATGGATACTGCTAGTTAATGTTAACTGACCCAAGCAGTCGACTAGTATATCACATTTATTGAACATAGCATGGCAAGTTTAGCTGGCTGACAGTAAGGCCCTTGTAAGAAAGTGAGTTGAACCTATGTTTTCAGGATAAAGTTAACAGACCCCTATATAGGGTTGCCAACTTCCAGGTATGACCTGGAGACCTCCTCAAATTACAACTGATCTCCAGACTACACAGATCAGGTCCCCTGGAGAAAATGGCTGCTTTGGAGGGTGGACTATGGCATTAAACTTGCTGAGGTCCTTCCCCTCCCTAGACTCCGCCCTTAAATCTCCAGGAATTTCCCAACGTGGAGTTGGCAGCTCTGCCCCTATATCTTTCGTGCTTCCCAGAAAGTCTAGTTGTGAACAGCTGCTTTGGGAGTGGCAGATTGACCCTAGTTCAACTTTAAGGATTTAAGACATGGATGTCACAAAGCACAGCCTGATTTCTAAGTATATATTTCCATCTCACTGATATCTCCTTCTAGTTGTCCATAGGGATGCTTTAAACTGAGCATTTCTACTCCCACATATTTTCTGGTTGTAGATCCCAATGGGGACCCATGTTAGTGTGTTCCACTAGAAAAGAGCAAGTCTCCAATAGCACCTTAATGTAGTAGAAAAGAGCAAGAGCCCAGTAGCCAGCATGGTGTAATGGTTAAGAGCGGTGGTTTGAGTGGTTAAGAGTGGTGGTTTGGAGTGGTGGACTCTGATCTGGAGAACTGGGTTAGATTCCTCACTCCTCCACATGAGCGGTGGATGCTAATCTGGCGAACCAGGTTTGTTTCCCCACTCCTCCACATGAAGTCAGCTGGGTGACCTTGGACTCGTTACAGTTCTATTAAGAGCTCTCTCAGCCCAACCTATTTCACAGGGTGTCAGTTGTGGGAGGGGAAGGGAAGGTGATTGTAAGCCAGTTTGATTCTGCCTTAAGTGGTAGAGTAAATTGGCATATAAAAACCAACTCTTCTTTACCTTAAAGATTAACAAAATTTCTGGCATGGTATGAGCTTTCGGGAGTCACCGCTCTGACGAAGTTATCTGAAGAAGTGAGATGTGACTCATGAAATACCCTGCCAGAAACTTTGTTAGTAATACTGGACTCTTCATTTTCTAGTGGTTTTTAGAGATGTTGTTAAGTATTATCAATACTAGCCAGACACTATCTTGTGCCATTAACGCATGGCTCCTTTGTGCCGGTAAAGGTGCACGCTTTTTTAAAGCAGGAACCTTTTTAAGGCGGGAAATCAAATGCACGGCACAAAGAAGTGCTCAGTGGGAGCCGCCGTCGCTCTTCTCTCCTCCACCTTGCCGTCCCTGGGTGGATGAGAGGGGAGGCTGGCAGCGAGCCGAGGCTGCTGCTGCAGGGGACTGGCAAAGCAGTAGCCTTTGTCCTGCCATCCCCTGGGCACAGCAGGGGGGGAGCCAGCGGCGGGTGGACTGGCTAAGCTACCACCCAGGCAGAGCAGGGGGGAAGCCAGCGGCGGGTGGAGGCGGTGGGAACTGGGGAAGCAGCCACTGCCCCTTCTCTCAGCCTTCCATTTTGCCTCACCTCCTCCTCCCTCACAGGCGGTCGCTGCAGTGATGGCTCTGCACTCTTCCAGCAGTGAGGAGGTGGGCGGAAGCGGCGAGGAGTTGACCCAGAAGCTGTGCACACGAGCAAGCTCTCCGATTTGTAGCGGGGCTTCAGTTTTAAGTCGCAACATCACAGCAACCTAAAAACTCGGAGAAGGTCTG
Source organism: Euleptes europaea (assembly GCF_029931775.1). Lineage (NCBI taxonomy): Eukaryota > Metazoa > Chordata > Lepidosauria > Squamata > Sphaerodactylidae > Euleptes > Euleptes europaea. The sequence goes on from NC_079319.1 coordinate 60,859,348, forward strand.
GGATGGGCCGCATCGAACGCGCAAGCCAGAGATGGCCATGTGTGTTGACAAGGACAATTCGCTGCATGCCCGGGAGTTTCCCCAGATGAATCGGTCATGCGTTAAGGCCTTGATCTTTTCTTTGATAATTCCTTGTGTGTATGTATTCAGGACTTTAAAAAAAATAAGTTTTCAAGTAAGTTTTTTTTAAAAAAATATTTAGCCATTAATTCATCTCCAGGGTGTACCACTTCCTCTTCCGATATCTCTCTCCAAGGTATTTCTAGTCATTTCCATCTAGAGAACAACAAACATCTTTGTTGCGCTATTGTCCTGTCAACTCTTTGGGTTTTTTTAGAACTGAAGCCCAGTTCTCATTGACGTCTGTCCTGTCCTACTTAGGGTGGCCGACCTCCAGGTGGTGGCTGGAGATCTCCCACTATTACAACTGATCTCCAGGTGACAGAGATCAGTTCACCTGGAGAAAATGGCCGCTTTGGCAATTGGACTCTATGGCATTGAAGTCCCTTCCCCCATCCAAATCCTACCTTCCTTAGGCTCCACCCCCAAAATCTCCAGGTATTTCCCAACCCAGAGCTGGCAACCCTAGTCCTACCTCAGGCTGCAAATGAAAGCTCATATTAATGAGTGCCACTCCAGTAATTTTTTTAAGGATCCCATAATATAAAACCCTCGCCTTGAGGTTCAGCTTATGGCATGGAAGGAATTTTCTTGTGTGTGAAACCTTGCCTGCAGTCTTGAGTGGACGTGCTTTACCAGCTCAGTGAGAATTAGGCCTCAGTGTGCCTCAGCTTAATTTTTTCCCCGTCATGCTCATAGCTCACCTTAAACTGCTGAAGTCTTGGGAGATCTCAAGGAGATTTTGTAAGAGAAATTGTAAATAGATATGATAAATCATAAAAAGCTGCTACAGCTTTTCAAAGAAGGCTTTTTGCTTATTCAATTAAGTTTTGATTTTATTGTGCATTTTTATAACAGGTATCAACAATTCTGCTGACATTTTCAATATGGCTATCAATGTCTTTCATTACAATTACCTCAAGAGCTTTGAACTTTATGCTTTGACAGGGAAGAAGGAAACACTGATGACATTAAATTTTATGTTTTCTTAACAAGCCTCTATAGACTGCATTTTAAAAAGTAAAAGTGTTCTAGAGCATAAAAATCAATTATAATTATGCAAGGAGGAAAGATGAGCAGCAATATTTTTGTGAACTTTCTGAAAGTTAAATGAACTTGTTAAGAAGGCTTAAGCCATCCCTAAAAAGTCATCCCTGTTCTCAAATATGTGCATTGTCTGCCTCTTTGTATTTGTATCTCCCACCATGATGCAGTGGGAGAAAGTGATCCTACCTCCCCATGTCAAGGACTCCCTGGTTTTCAACCCACCTGGGTGATTCAACACTCCTGCCCTGAACCTGGGATCCTGGAATTAATCCCCTACTGAGGTAGCTTACTGAGTATGAGTAGGACTGTTGCATTCAGCAGACCATGCCAATGAAATAATTAGGTTTTATTAAGAGGAATATAAGAAAAGTTCAGGTACAGAGTTCAAGTGAGTAGGTACAGTAAAATAATAATGTCTAACTCTCAAAATACTCACATACTTGAAGACAGGCATATAGGCATAAGTAAAAATCTCAGGAGGACAGAGCTGGCAATATAGTTCTGACCTTTTGTTTGGCATGATGATTCTAAGGGTCCAACATTACTGTTATCTCTGTGTTTTTCCTTCCCCTTTTTTTTGCTCTCTTTGTTCAAACTGTTTTATAGGGGCTGCCCCCCCTTTTCTATTTGGCCCAGCTGTTAACAGCCCAGGCCAGAACACTTGAAAATGCAGAAAGCTCTCACAGGCTTTTGATGTAGAAGTTCTGTGTGACAATTTTTACATCTAGCAGGAAGCAGGATGTCACATCAAGTTTTATGATTTGACCAAATGCTGACCAAGTGCTGAGTGTGACCCACTTAATCTGTCAGGTTGATTATACAAGGATGTCCATCTCTTGACACCCCTGTGCCATTTTTACAACCCAAAACAGTACTGGGGATGTCCTTTGCCCATACATACATACCCACAGCACCGTTTTTGTTAAGAAAAATGGAGAAGGGGAAGGTAGAATCCCTTCCTCCCCCAGGTCATGATGGTCCCAACCAGAATTGGGCCCCCAAGGCACAGTTTAAAGGAATTCCAGGGTTTCCCTGGGATAAACTTGGGCATTCTCATCTCATCTAGTTTTTTCCTAAGTCTGTGTATACAATCACGTATTCAAAAGCAATTGAGCAGTGAAGCAATGGTGACAGTGGCAAAGAAACGTTACCATTGCATCAGCCAGTTCATGACCATTCCAACTATTTAAGATATCTCGGCGTCTGTTGGCTCCTTAAACTGAGCCTTTATTAATGCAGGAACAGGTAATTTGTTATGATACAACGTTTTTGCTATTAAATTTCTTGAATACATTTTGATTTGAATTCTGGTTGCAATATGACTGAGACCGAAGTGATGTGTAATACACTTTGTGCCAGCCGTTGTGGTGGATGTGAACAGGATCATGGGATTTGTGAAGGCCACCACTTGTACTCTGGATCTTGGTCCATCCAAGTTGCTAAAATCATATAAAGAGTCCTTGATGCCTATCATTGCTGACTCCGGACACCTTCCTTGGCTACTCAAAGATCGATCTACTACCTAAAAAAGATCCCTGCTGAAAAATGATGTGGCCAGTTATCCCCCAGGCTCTGATCTGCCCTTTTTGGGCAAAGCGATTAAGAGATTAGTAGCAGGCCAATTCTAGGGCTTCTTGGATAATTCATTTGCTCTGTACATTTTTCAGTCTGATTTCAGATCAAGCTATGGAAGAGATTCCATACTGGCATTTTTAGCTGATGATCACTGTTTGGATGTAGACAGTGTAGGTTTATTGGATTTATCTGCAGCTTTTGGATTTATTTGCAGCTTTGGACACAGTGGACCATGACATTCTTGCTGAGATATTGAGAGGCAGAAGTAGGCATTGGGATGTGCTTTGTATTGATTCAAATCATTCTTTACTATCCAAACCTGAAGGAATGGCTTTGGAGACCAATTGACATCAGCAAAAGACTTGTCCTGTTAGGTTGCACAAGACATAGTTCTACCCACCATGCTATTTAAATCTCTACATAATATCTACATAAACCCCTTATGAAAAAAACATCTTTTTTTAAAGTGGAAGTGGGGCCAAAGTGGCCCGAATCATGCAAAAAAAAAAAATCAGCATGATTCTGGATGGATCCACTTTTTGGCTCCCTTTAAATTGCCACCATTTTTTTCTGAACCCCCCTTCTGGAAATTACTAAAAAGGTATTTGGGGGGGGGGGTTGGTTCAACTTTGCTGAATACACACCCCTACTGGAACATTTCTAGTCCTGACCAATACTGCCCTGTACTTCATAAGAACATAAGAAAAGCCCTGCTGGATCAGACCAAGGCCCATCAAGTCCAGCAGTCTGTTCACACAGTGGCCAACCAGGTGCCTCTAGGAAGCCCCCAAACAAGACGACTGCAGCAGCACCATCCTGCCTGTGTTTCACAGCACCTAATATATTTGGCATGCTCCTCTGATCCTGATATTTCATTTGGCAACAGGGGCCAGGGCAAACATAAGCATCCCTGCTAATGCTGCGAATGCCATATCCCCTTGTATTGATTAAGAAAGTTCCTCTAGACATTCTTCCAATGAAAAGGGTACTTTGCCTTTTTTTCCTGCAAAGAATAACTGAATGATATGTTCTAGTGCATAGCAGTGAAAGAACATGTGCTCAACCAGTAAGCTGCCGCTGAATTTCCCATATGAAAACCCATCAGATATATCCATGATCAGAGGAAAATGTAGGGTTTTTTTCTATAATGAATAGCAAAAAAAACAAAAAACAAAAAAAAAACCCTAAATAAACTGACTTTTGGGTACAGTACATTATACTTCAAATTACTTGAGTGAAATATAATGCTTTGTGAAAAATCAAAACAAAATCCAATGGCATTTAATATTCATTGTTCTTCTGGCTATCTGAATTAATTCAACATTGAGAATTGGCACGAGGCCTAAAGGAAAAGGCTCATGAATGAAGTCAGATATATTTAGCATCCATTATTTTATTCTTGTTGAAACTTGGGGGGGGGGAAGTATTGACTTTTTCCACTTTTACCCTTTAGTTACCATTGATTTATTATTTCTCTTCTTGCTATTCATCCATTCCATCTAAAAATACTTTATCAACACAAATTCCTTTTCTTCTAAAAGTTAGTTTCCCAAACTATGCCTACTTAAATAACAATAAATAAATAAAAACCAATTAAACCTTTTGACACAATTTTGGGGAACACACTATTTGAATGCCAGACGATTATAATAAATAATAGTTATAGATGATGATGATGATAATCACAATGACACTTCCTAGAAATACACTTTGGACATTAACTTCTCAGCTAAGTTGGTGTAATAATGTTTATTTTCTTGACACTGAGGAATTTTTTTTTTTTTGGAAGCTGGTATTCATTGAATACTAAACATTTTTTAACTGGTTGAATAAGCAATGCAGTTCCATACATGAACAATGTTTACTAGTGATTAATGACTGGTTTGAAGGGTCCTTGAGCAAACAACTCCTTAATGCCTGCTTCAGAAATAAAGGATAATATACCAGACAAGGAACAGATACATTGGAGACCCCCCAAAAAAGAAGAAAAGTAAGTTGGAGTCAAGGAAATAACATTGGCTGTGATGGATCTCTCTCTCTCTCTCTCTCTCTCTATGTATGTATGTATGTATGTATGTATAGGTATATATATATATGTATGTATGTATAAGTATATGCATATATAAAGTTTTAAAAACTTTTCTCCACCTTGTAGCTACCAACAGTTAGCAAATATTGTTTCTTGAATTGCAGATTTGACCAAAGTAATTAAAGTATGCTATGAATAGGGTTGCCAGGTCCCTCTTCGCCACCTGTGGGAGGTTTTTGGGGCGGAGCCTGAGGAGGGTGAGGTTTGGGGAGGGGAGGAACTTCAACGCCATAGAGTCCAATTGCCCAAGCAGCCATTTTTTTCAGGTGAACTGATCTCTATCGGCTGGAGATCAGTTGTAATAGCAGGAGATCTCCGGCTACTACCTGGAAGTTTTGGCAATTCAAAATAAAAGCACCAGCAAAATTACACACATAGGTAACAATAATGCAATTGCTTTTAAAAAATATATTCATTCAACTGTGGTTCTAATTGATACAAACAAATTGAGCAAACAACTCAGTAGTAGTTTACAAATGGTCCAGTAATGACCCCAGTACAGAAACGCAAGGCGTTAAGAAAGAAATAAATTAATTAATGGCAGGCAAATTGCTCAGTACTTGAGAGTTCATACACATAAAGTGCAAATGCAATAAATTAGGCAGCGGAGACCGGACGTGTAGCAATGGAGATCCGGTAAAATTCTATTTCATGCGATACTTTTTCAAGCTTTATAAGTCCTTCAACGCATTCACGCTGGGAAGGAGTATGCCTTCCTTGTATGCATGGACGGCAAAGTAAGACTACTACTACTACTGAGTTGTTTGCTCAATTTGTTTGTATCAATTAGAACCACAGTTGAATGAATATATTTTTTAAAAGCAATTGCATTATTGTTACCTATGTGTGTAATTTTGCTGGTGCTTTTATTTTGAATTGCCAAAACTTTTCAGTAGCACTAATAGCCTGCTTTTGACTACTACCTGGAAGTTGGCAATTCTAAGGACTAGGCCTGGGGAGACCCAGATTCAAATCCCTGCTTCTCATTAAACTCATTGCTGACTTTAGCCTGACTTACTTCTCAGGGTTATGAGGGAATACCATGTACACTCCCTTGAGCTCTTTGGAGTGATAGGATTAAAATATAATAAACAAACAAGCAAAGCAAAAACAGAGTAAATAGCCACTTGACTACTCAAGTCCAGAGTCCAAACATCATTTCTTTGAACCCAATACAACTTGCAAAATTGACCCTCCCACACATATTCACCAAATTTGGACAGGTTCACTGTTTTCAGGGAGGGGGCATACACGCAAGCAATTCTTCCACATGTTAACACCATGCAGATAACTAGGTGATCATGTGATCCTTCCATCTCTGTGAACCCCAGCTTATTTTACCAACCTAACAGTCCCTTGTTACCCCAGAGCTTTTATGCTTGCTCATTTGAACGCTGCTCCTTCAGCAGTGTTAAATGGAAGATATAACATACCTTATTCAGATAGACTTTGTCCATGTGATCTGAAGAGAGTTGTCACACTACTTCATATGATGTTGGAATGTCCCCAATACAATGCTTATCGCGATCAATGGATTACCCCTATTTTAATTAAATTACCTGCGATCACAACAAAAGATAAAATAGTCCCCTTTTTGCTGGTGGATAGAGATCCAAGAACTACACTGGTGGGGGCCAAGTATCTCTCCACCATATTTTCCTTAAGAAATAAAGGCTCCCCATTTACTGCTTAAGACCTTTGGGTCATGGGAGCTTGAAAAAGGAAAGGAAAGGACAGGTGATCATGTGGAGGTGGCAGGAGCAGCACACTCATGCCTACTTTCCCTTCCTACATGGTGAATCATTGTTTGGGTGAGTCATCAGCACAGGGATTAAATGTTCAAATCTTAGCATCCTCTTTCTCAGCACTCAGTTTGATTGGTTGTTTCAGAGCGCTGCTGACTTTGACTCCTGTATTGCTGAGGTAATTTTTACTGCTCTTCCAGCTGTTGCAGAGAATTCTGTGTTAGTGTTTATGTCATCTGAGGTATGTTCAAGATTCATGTAGGTTTGCATAAGGTATACCAACACATGAGGTATGGAGGAAACATGTGGCTGAAGCCATCTTGGGCATGTAATATGTAGGGTTGCCAGCTCCAGGTTGGGAAATACCTGGAGATTTGGGGGGTGGAGTCTGAGAAGCATGAGGTTTGGAGAGAAGAGGAACTTCAATACCATAGAGTCCAATTGCCAAAGCAGATATTTTCTCCAGGGGAACTGATTTCTATTGCCTGGAGATCAGTTGTAATAGCGGGAGATCTCCAGCCACCAGCTGGAGGTTGGCAACCCCAGTAATACGGAGTGAACAAAAGGTTTTCAAAATCTATGTATTTAACTCATCCGTGAGCAAGTGGAATGGTATAGTGTAGTCTGATTTTGTCAGATCTTGGAAGCTAAGCAGGGTCAGTACTTGGATGGGCGACCACCAAGGAAGACTTTGCAGAGGAGGGCAAAGGCAAACCATCTGTGCTTAATCACTTGCCTTGAAAGCCCCTTTCTGGGGTTTCCATAAGTAAGCTGCAAAGAAGCCAGTGCAGACCCTTGAACACTGCATCATCAGATAATGTACATCAAATGAAATTATGAATTGCCTGGTAGCATGAACAAATCTTTGGCCCTTCTTGGTCACCCAGTAAAGACCACACATATTTACAGGATGGGTACGTACAGCTGTTAATGTGTGTTATTTATCACTTGGAATATGCTAGATAGGTACACCAGTAATGCTTACCTATATGGAAGGTTATTATTTTTCCAGTCTAGCTGGACACTATCTGCTCATTAATTCAGATTAACAAAGAGACGTTCTTGGCATTCTAGATAAGGATGACATATCTAGGACAGTGTAGAAAACCACAGCATTACCAACAGGACAGACAAATATTAAAAGTTCTTATTAGGAATACTGAAATCCTCTCAGCTGTGACAGGCATAGAACAATGTAACAAGGGAAGCCATTTCCCCCTTAACTATGTGGACTCCTACTTCTTACAGAGCTATTTACCCTGTTTAAATGACATTATTTGTCAATAAACTATTATATGTTCTGTTTTATAGAACAATTAATCCATGTTCAAAGAGAAAATGAGGGAATCATGGATAATTTCACACAATCATTTCACAACAGATATGGGGGAAAATATAAGCTTGATTTTCTTGCCTTAAAGAAAACTGCAAATGTACAAATTCAGCACAGTTGTATCCACTGTGTCTTTCACCCCAGATATACAATGACTTTGACTTTCTGTTTATGTTGTCAGTCTCCTGGTAGGGCTTGGAGATCTCCAAGATACTAGCTTGTATTCCCACTTGGGAACCTGTGGACATTGCTGTGGCTTAATAGTGTACCTTTGTGGACTTTGTTATATTCTGGAATTACCATTACATGGATGAGATAATATGGGGCTGAAGAAACCAAGGTGAAACGGCTGTCCCTCATCTTTGGATTTATATTCACTGGATTCATACCAGATGAACATATTATACAATTGGAACCAACCAACTTTGATAGACTTAAGAAGAGGACTTTTTTGCCTGGTTATTCTATAATCCATGTATATATTGTACATTGTGTAGTCATTGCTGTTAGTGTACATTGTGTAGTCACTGCTGTTAGGTCTATTTGTCTCACACTGCTATCTTTGATGTTTTGCACTTATTAACATTTGCATTTTTGCTACTTGGCTCTGTGCATTTGTGTACCTTTTACCCGTGCTAATTTCCAAACCATATGGTATAGGCACGGGAGTGCTTTTGTTTTGTTTATATTGACTACCTGGTGGTTGGCAACCCTACCTGTATCACCAGGCTTGTGTACAGTGATGGGGCCTGCATAGGGTGTTATGAAACCAGCTCCTACCCTCTCCCTACCAGGTTCTAAGAGAGGGCAGGAGTCTCAGGGCACTTTCACACAGCCCAAATAATGCACTTTCAATCCACTTTCAATTCACTTTGAAGGTGGATTTTACTGTGTTAACTGGCAAAATCCCCTTGCAAACGATCGTTAAGGTGCAGTGAAAGTGGATTGAAAGTGCATTATTTGGGCTGTGTGAAAGTGCCCTCAGTGTTTTTGTCCTGCATCTGGGGGAGAATGACCTGATGCAGATGAAAGGAACGCCTTTAACCCAGAGGATTCTCAGAGACTTAAAAAGGGTAACAGATTTCTGTCCTGGGACGATCTTAGTCTGGTCAGATTTTCTATAGAGAAATTATAGAATTTAAAGAGGGACAATGGGTTTTAAAAGGTAGAGAACAACTTAAAATAAAAGATTGGTTTGTGTATTATAAATTAAAAGATATATTTAATAAAGATAAGCAGCTTGGATTTAATAAAGATAAATCTACGATGGAAAAATATTATAAAGGGAAATAAAGGATTGATAGGCAGGATGTATAGATTATTAATTGAAATTAATCTCGAACAAGAAAGGATCAAACCAGCAATGGTGAAATGGATGAAAGAGTTAGGGTTTAATATTGATTTGGAATTATGGGAAAATTTATGGAAGAGATAATTTAAATTTACAATAACTAATGAAATTAGAGAAAACTTATATAAAATTTTTTATAGATGACATATGACACCAGTGACGATATCCAAAATGAAAAAAAGGAGAAATGGATTAATGTTGGAAATGTGGAAAGGAAAGAGGAACCTATATGCATGTATGGAGGACATGTAAAAAAATTAAACATTTTTGGAAAAAAGTCATTAGAGAAACAAATAATTTAATTAACGGTAGAGCAAAGAAAAAACCTGCATTTTGTTTACTGGGAATGCCACAAAAAATATAGGTAAGAAGGATAGGATTATTTGTCAATATAGCTTTGCCGCTGCAAGAATTGTAATAGCTAAGGTATGGAAACAAAGAAATAAACCTTTAATTGGGGACTGGAGAGAGAAAATATGGATGTATATGAGAATGGCCAAAATTACAAACTTCCTACAAGGAAGAGATATGGATGAGTTTAAAAAAAAAACATGGATAAAGGCCGCCACATATTGGGACAAACTGGCAAAAATGGACTTTAATAATTTAATTAGTGAGTTATAGATATAAGGTTTAATACCTTTATATTTTAAGGTAAATGTTTTTACTTTTAAAACTGTCAGACACTTCTACGGAAGCCGGGTGATGGATCACTTTTTTAGGTGGGTGAAGGGTTGAGGGGGTATCGTTTTGGTTTGTCATAATTATAAAATTATGAATGTTGCAACTGGTACAAAATGATACTCTTTTGTATTTTCTTTTTTATTAATCTTTTTTGTTTGTTTTTATATGTTTTTATATGTTTGTTTTTTATGTTAAAAATCAATAACAATTTTTTTAAAAAAAGATTTTCTATAGAGAAGAGTTTGGAGGGGAGCCCAGAAACCAGCTTATGTAGATAGGGTTGCCAGGTCCATCTTCTCCACCGGCAGGAGGATTTGGGGGCAGAGCCTGAGGAGGGCAGGGTTTGGGGAGGGGAGGGACTTCAATGCCATAGAGTCCAATTGCCAAAGCGGCCGTTTTCTTCAGATGAACTGATCTATCAGCTGGAGATCAGTTATAATAGAAGGAGATCTCAGCCACCATATGGATGTTGGCATCCCTATCTATAGAGCAAGCTAGAGCCAAGGTTAATAAGGAAGTTTGTGTGGCAGTTTTGGATAGAGGTAGCATTTGTATACCACACAATTCCATCAGATACAATATGCCGCAGTAGAATTCAGGAGGATATAAGGAAACACTTCTTTACACCGTGAGTGATTACAATGTAGAATTCATTGTCAGAGGATATAGTGATGGCCACATGCATAGACAGCATTAAAAGGGTATTGGATAGATTCATGGAGGATAGGTCTATCAGTGGTTACTAGCCTTGATGACTAAAAGGAACCTCCACACTCAGAGGCAGTAAACCTCTGAATACCAGTGCCAGGAGGCAACATCAGGGGAAGACCTCAGACTCTATGCCCTGTTGTTAGACCTTCAGAGGAACTGGTTGGACACTTTGTGAGACAGAATGCTGGACCAGATGGACCACTGGTCAGATCCAGCAGGGCACTTCTTGTGTTATGTTCTTATGCAGCTATGGGAAAGGAAAATAAAAGACTTGTCAGTGATGATTAAACTAATGTGTTTACAACATGGTAAGAACATAAGGGATATTGAACAGTCATGGAATATATTAATTAACTATCTAAATACAATTTTCTAAAAATAAAAAAACAGCATTTAGCTCTTAATACAACTTTTACATGGCAGAAAAGAGAATTTAACTGAGTATCATGGCTGTGGAGTGGGAAGTTAGTCATTGTCTTTTAACCAAGCAATTAAAACAATCATAAAACGCTATCACATATGCTTAGTTTTCATTGGAATAGTGTTGTATAAATGGAAAGGAGTGCTCTGAATGATAGCAGATGCACACTCTTATAAAATGTCCATAGGTAGCTGGCGAGCTCATCTACATTCGCCTTACTGTTATTATTCTCTCCCATACTGTTTTCTGACAAAAATTCAAATTGGCATGTGGAAGTTTTTTCTCGATGAAATTTTATAATTGGCAGATTGGAGAAGTGGCCAGAGGGGGTAAGTGTTTCTGCATTTCCTGCTTTGAATTGCTGCTGGTTTGTCAGCATCTGAAATTAGTGGCAATGATGGTCCCCATCTAGCAGCTGACAGAATAGGATGCCAACGGGTGGCCGGACTTCAGTAGTCTGAGGAAAGCAGACAAACTATCCCTCCATTTTTTTGTGCTGAAAAGTGCTAGGAGATAACTGCAAATGTTTTCCCCACTCAGATATTCAGAAAGAAGAGAGTGTAAAACCAGGCAAATCTGGTATTGTTCTTATTGTCTCCATACATTTGAGAATACTGGTCTAAAAAGTTGACCGTAGGTTAGGGGAGGGGCTGTGGCTCAGTGATAGCACATCTGCTTGGCATGCAGAAGGTCCCAGGTCCAATTCCCAACATCTCCAGTTTAAGGGACTAGGCAAGTAGGTGATGTGAATAGACCTCTACCTGAGACTCTGGAGAGCCGCTGCCGGTCTGAGTAGACAATACTGACTTCAATGGACCAAGTGTCTGATTCAGTATAAGGCAGCTTCATGTGTTCATGTGTTCAGGGTAGATTTCATCAAACCCAGATAAAGTAAGAGGCAAACATAAACTGATGGTACTGTACCAGTATATGGAACCAGAGTGCAGGTTGGGGAAAAACGGCCCAAGGAGACGAGCAGAAACCCTTATCTAGGAAATGTCCAGATACTGCTAGACTCTTCTGCAGTGGACCAAATGTTAGGGTTTTGCCACACCTCCTGCAAAAGATTCTGTCAAGAAGTGACATTATCACACAGGAGATGTCGGGGCCTAGGCATCATTTTAAGCCTGGTGAGATCCCCTACCCCATAATAGCCAAGGAAGACCTGACAACACTATCTCCAGAGTAGAGAAAATGGCCACTTTGGCAGTATACCCTACCTGAGATCCCTCCCCTCTCCAAAGCTCATCCCTCCCAGGTTTCACCCCTGAATCTCCAGGAATTTTCCAACCCAGAGTTTGCAACCCTAAACTATGGTCAGTCTGCTCTTTTCTGCCCCAAACGCAGGTGAATTCCCAACAATAACATTACTTGATAGATAAGACACCTAAGATGTGTTTTGTTTTTGAATAATTCCATAGAAGTCAAATTACATTCATGAGGAGTAAACTGATTAGCAAACAGGGAAATTTCATGTCTATTCCTGTGATTTGCCCACATTTGCTTCATCACCAGATGTGAAAAACTCAGCAACGACCAACATTTCCATCTGCAGAGATGGCTTTTGCAGACTAATTAACATGCATTAGAAATGTGCATTCTAAAATTCCACATCCAAAAATATACACACACAAAAATCACTGTTCTGAGTCGTTACAGAGATTTTCTGGAATGGTAACACAAATATGGGGTTTTTAGGCTATACGAAAAGTGTCCCTGAAAAATATGTTATTTTTCATGTTTGAGTGCTTATTGTAAACAGCAGCAGGCACCTCGTTTTTCTTTGATTTTCCTGATTTCCCAGGCAATGGCATTCTCCCTTTCAATAGTATACTTGCAAGAGATGAAGAGGTGAGTGCTCCTAGCAAATCACCTTTGGAGGCAAGCCCTAAAGAAGGAAGTTCCATGGTGGAGTGTGAAGCCAGGAGTCCTCAGGCAGCTCAAAACTTATGCAAATCACTTCCCATTGGAGTTCCTTTAGTTTCAGGGGAAAGTCTGGGGAGGAAACAATACCCCTGTCCTCCACCTGAGTCACTTCTTGTGAGCAAAATCAGCTTCTATGGTTTTTAAAGTGACATTCTTGGAGCTGACATGGGTGTGATCCAAGCAGTGAACCCGGAGACAACTCAAAAACAAACATGTGTAGCTTAGCTCTGCCTCTTTCTCCTCCAGGAATTCCTTAAATAGTAATACTAATTACTAATTAAGGTACTCCTACAGTAGATGTCCAGTGTGAAGACAAGTGTCTAATAACAATTGATTCATCCCATACAATCACAGGCACACATGCTTTATTTTTTTAAACTGAACTATTTTCAAAGATTGCAGGTATGGGGTGGATGTGTGTGGTGGTTATGCGGGGGGGGGGGGGTGGAGCTCCAAAGTAACTTCCTTCTGGAATGAAGAATATCCAATCCTCCACTCTGGCCTCTCCTATAGATTGTTTAAACACAACTGACCTGCTTAGGGGTCTGTAAAATCAAATCCTCTTGTTCATTCTCTTTTAAACTTATGGGGTCTTTAGAGGGAGGACTATGCTCTGTAAAAAATTGGGGGCATTAGCTTTAAAAACACCTGCTCGAGAACCTCAGATTCATTCCCCAACATAATGGCCCCTTGCCTAAATTCCAGAATTATTCCCAAACATGGATTTGAATCCCAAACTGGTAATGCCTATCCAAAACCAGAAATACGGAAAAGTCCCCCCAATCCCAGATCCGATATATATATATATATATATATATATATATATATATATATATATATATATATATATATATATATATATATATATATATAAAAAATTCTCGGCGTACACCCCTAACATTTGTTTTCAGTCAATAATTGATTTTAAGTTAGTTCCTGGAAATTGTATGCTGATTAAATTCAAAAGCTCAGAGGACTGCAAGTTATTTTTACTGAGCTGCAAGTAAGTTAACTATCGCAGCAAGTATCCCACAGTGTTATGGACCAGATAAGCACTGATTAAAATTTCTCAAGTTCTTCTTTTATCCTGATCAAGATAGAAAAATACGAGAAAGGCATGAATTGTCAGGGTTCTAATATCAAACAATGCCGTGTCCTCCAAGCAAAACCAGGCGGAAGAATTTGAACTGTTTGTGCCGTTCCTCTTAGTGGGAGGCTGATAGGGTTGTTTTTTTAAAGTACTATTTTTAGTCATTTAACACTGTTGCTAACATGATAGCATGCTGATGGGTAAAGAAAAGAGCTGGCTCATTATCAGCCAAGAGTGGACAGGGTGATAAGTGTTAGGTGATAAGGTTAAGGAAAGATACTCAGTATCAAATCATTTCATTGCTCAGTGGCACATTACTTGAGAGGACAGAGGCAAGATGTGGCATTTGATGTCGAGAATGCAAGGCAGTGGGCTGTCAAGTTCTCAGCAGTTTCTTTAAGAAGCAAAGCGCTGAAAACTGAAGCCAAAATCACACAGAAGCCTTTTGCGCAGTGTGCAAAGTAATTATCTCTCACTCTTAATCTTTGTGTTTGTTCAGCCAGTGATGACATTCTCACAAAGTCTAAGGGAGATGTAATTATCTCAGTTTGTCTCAGTTTTTAAAGCTGATGTTTCTGGAGGGTGTATAATCAAAACCTATTATGACTTCCAGATTTGATCTCTAACTAGACTGTAGGTTCCATTTTAAGAAGCGGTCAGTAGGCTGGATGGGAACAGACCACCTCTGTTTCAGTATATTCTGATTTGAGATGTTGCTTCATAAATTCATGACTGTGAAAAAATAATTTTACAAGTTTACCAGTCTCCTCTGCTTAAAACGTTCTCCTAGGAAGAATTCAGGAGCCCCGTGGCGCAGAGTGGTAAGCTGCAGTACTGCAGTCCAAGCTCTGCTCATGACCTGAGTTCGATACCGACAGAAGTTGGTTTCAGGTAGCCTGCTCAAGGTTGACTCAGCCTTCCATCCTTCCGGGGTCGGTAAAATGATTACCCAGCTTGCTGGGGGTAAAGGGAAGATGACTGGGGAAGGAACTGGCAAACCACCTCATAAACAAAGTCTGCCTAGTAAACGTCGGGATGTGACGTCACCCCATGGGTCAGGAATGACCCAGTGCTTGCGCAGGGGACCTTTATTTACTTACTTAGGAAGAATTCACCAATTTGACTCTAAGTGAAGAGGGGTACTAGACCCTTACATTAGTCAGTGTGGTGTTGGGTTAGAGTGTGGGAATAGGATATGGGAGCCCCAGGTTCAAATCCCCACTGTGCTACTGGTGTGTGATGGATGGTATGTCCAGAAGAGCTGATTACAGGTCTTAAGATGGGATGGGTTTGGGAAGGAGTGCCTTTGAAAGTAACATCTTTTAAACCTGGCAGAGGCCTTATGGCACAACCGAGGAGGGGATGAGGCTTGGCACTTCTCAGCACATTTCATGTGCAGGCAAAGATAAACAAGGCTGGCAGAAATCCACCGGCCAAGTCTGGAGCCACAGTGGATCTGCCCAACAAAGGCAGCCATTGGTAGGCTTTCTAGTGAAGCCTGGCCCTTTAAATCTGTTAGCATAAGTGGGGGACCCATAAGGACTTGTGGAGGGATTCTCATTTTGTCCTCCACTATTTCCTCTTACTCTTAATGGAAAGCCCCTATAGCTTCTTCCCTTTTCCATCTCCATTTTCCACCTACTAGCTGACCTACCGTTATCTGCCTCCCATCGTCAGCTTTCCCTCCTTCCCTCCCCCCTGGCATCCTCCACCTGGCTAAAGACTGCACCTGGCTAAAGATGCATCCTCCACCTGGCTAAAGATGCTGAGCTGTGGAGCTTGGCCCAGTTGCAAGGAAAGGAACCTTCAAGGAAAGGAACCCCCTGTTAAGTCCACGTAGGGAGGACACACGAGGTCGAGACGGAGTTCCAACAACAACGCTTTATTGTAGTGAAGAACAGAACTGGGCATACAGTGGAAATGGCCCCGCTTATATGCTACCCTGGCCGCCCACGCCACTCCCCCGGGGGGGAGTACCAACCCCGGGGTACCCAACCCCGGGGTACCAATGGCGCGTGCCAGCTTAGGACCAATGGCGTTCGCGGGCAGGGGGCCAATCGCATGTGCAGGGTTTAGGATACTTCATCCAAGACTCAAGCTCCTCCGTTCCCCTGCCTGTCTGCCAACTATGTACATACACAACACCCCCTTTATCCTTCTCCCCACAATATTTCATCTTTTCCTCCTCCTGACAGCCTTCATAACTTCACCTTTCCTGTTTCTTTTTCTCCTTCCCACACCCCAACCAACTAACTTTTATCTGCCCCCCATCTTCATTTATTCCCCACTTTTTTCCACAATGGGGACCCAAAGCAGCTTACATCATTCTTCTCTTCATTTTATCCTCACAACAATCCTGTGAGGAAAATTATGCTGATAATATGTAACTGCCACAAGATCACTCGATGAGTTCTATGGAGAAGGGATTTGAAACTGCATCTCTGAGATCACAGTGTAAAACTCTAACCACTACACCACACTGGCTTTTGTGGGGTGACTGCTGTTGAACAGTAGCAAGCTGTTGGGACTAGGTGAGTCCTGCAAGTCAGGTAGTAGCATGCAGCCTGGCTTTCTGGCAGGCCTGGCACATGGGATCTCTCTCAAAGGCCAAAACAGCCACGAAAAGGGCTTTCCCTCAACCTGCCTTTTACTGACAGAGAGCAAGGCTTGAAGGCCGCAATACTGTTTTAGTTACCTAGCACCAGCCACTGAGGGCATTAATTTCTTAAAGCTACAGGTGCTGCTTATATCATTTTGGGGGATTTTAAACCCCAATATGACATCATGATATGACTGATAGACAAAACTTTTACTTTCAGTTGAGAGAGATTATTTTAGAAGAAGATTTCAAATCAGTTGGTGAGTTTTTAGTCTGACACCACTGAATTAGAATTTATTAAGAGGTTTAACACAATACTGTCTCCCCTCCTAACTCTTAACTAAAAAAACCCAAACATATTATTTTATTTAATTATTTATAGGCCACCTCTCCATTTCTGGAGCCTGCAACTCCATGGCTATTTCTGGTGTTAACAGGCTTACTGTGACTACCAAAGACCACCCCTTCCCAGCTTCAAAGAAGTACAGGGAGGGGCAAATTTGGCTGCAGGGGCGCAAACAGAGAGCCAGTCTCTGTTCATCCTCTGGCCTGACGTATGAAGACGGGTGGGGCCAGGGAAGGGGCTTATATCGCCTGGGTCGAGCAGTTCCTCCATTTTTGGAAGCAAACCGAGGAGAAACCCACCCTCCCTCCCTCGGTTTCAGAGTAGGCACAAACTGGTCGCCTTTCTGGGGGCCGGGTAGGAATTTTTTTTTTTTTAATATAAATTTTATTAAGTTTTATACTAGAAATTTTCCATTACATTGAACAACATCTATAACAATATCAAATTTCAATTCTAACTTAAAGTTGTTATAGTTCCATATCATATAATAAAAAAGAAAAAAGAGAAATGGAAAAGTTTTTTTAACTTCCCCTTCACCTCTATCTGCCTCTTAATAAAAAGTTCATCCCGTCGTAGGTAATCTAATCTTAATAAGCTATCAATACCATATATAGAAAAAAAACCATAGTCTGTTAGTAAATATACTTATACTTAATCATTATAAAAAAAATCAGAAATAATCCTCTGGATCAGATTAGAAAGTATTCTTCCATTCTTCCCATTTTTAACTCATATTCACAATAATGCATCCACGCCCCCCATTCCCCCAAAAACCAAACGTCATTTTCTTCATTTAGAATAGCTGTGAGTTTTGCTATTTCTGCCACTTCAAACATTTTAACAATCCAGTCTTTTTTCTCAGGAGTTTCTAGCCCTTTCCATTTCGCTACATAAAGCAGTCTCGCAGCTGTTGTGGCATAAATCAAAAAAGTTCTTTGTATTGCTAAGTCGTCTGGAATCATACTCAGTAGCATCATTTCTGGTGTTTTGGGTATATTCTTTTGTAATATTAATCTCAATTCATTATAGATCATGTCCCAGAAGTCTTTGGCTTTGTCACAGGTCCACCACATGTGATAAAAGGAACCAATTTCTTTATTACATTTCCAACAAGTAGGGGACATCGTTTTATAAATCTTTGCAATTTTCTTGGGTGTTAAGTACCCTCTATACATCATTTTATAAATGTTTTCTCGCACTGACTGTGCTTTTATTCCTTTTAGATCTTTGGACCATAGTCTTTCCCATTTATTTAAAACAATATCATGTCCCACATTTTGAGCCCAATCGATCATAGTTGGTTTAATCGTATCCTGCTCACAATATATTGTTAAAAGGAGATTATACATTTTAGAAATCAGTTTTGTATTATTATCTAGTAAAATCCTTTGAAAAGAAGATTTTTCTTTAGAGAAACCTTTTTTAGCATCTTGTACAAAAACTGATTTGATTTGGTAGTATTGGAGCCATTGTAAATCATCCTTAAGAAGTTGAAAGTCTTTTAGTGAGCATTTCTTTCCTTCCCAATTAATTAGATCTTGATAAGTAATAAATTTGTCTGGTCTAAGTGGGCGCAAAGTTAGCATTTCTTGAGGCGATATCCACATCGGTGTTTCTGGTTCCAAAATGTGTTTATATCTCATCCAGATACGAAGTAAAGAGGACCTGATTATATGATTACGAAATGTTGCTTGTAATTTAATTTTATCATACCACAAATAACCATGCCATCCACTTAAGTTATTATAACCTTCCAGGTCTAACAAACGTATATTTGACAAGTTCATCCAGTCTTTTAGCCATACTAAAGCTGCCGCTTCAGCATAGAGTTGAAAGTTAGGCAGTGCTAAACCTCCTCTAGTTTTTAGATCCACCAAGTATTTATAAGCAGTCCTTGGTTTTTTCCCTTGCCAGATGAAGTTTGAAATGTCTTTCCTCCAAGTTTCAAAATATTTAGTTTGTGATATTATTGGTAAATTTTGGAATAAGAAGAGCATCCTCGGTAAGACATTCATTTGGATCGTTGAAATACGTCCCATTAGTGACAATTTTTTGTTTGACCATATAATCATATCAGTTTTAATCTTACCCCATAACTTGAGGTAATTGTTGGTTATCAGATCTTTATTCTTTGCAGTAATCCAAATTCCCAGGTATTTAACTTTGTTAGCTTTCTCCCAGCCAGTATATGATATAAATTCCTGTTGCTGTGTTTCCGATAAATTTTTAAATATTATCTTTGTTTTTTCTTGATTCACTTTAAAGCCTGATACTTTTCCAAAATCGTCCAAAGTCTCCTGAAGTATATTCATTGACTGTGTTGGATTTTCCAAAATTAGCAGTAGGTCATCCGCGAATGCTCTTAACTTAAATTCATGTTTTTTAATTCTTAACCCGCGGATGTCCTCCATACTTCTTAGTTTCACACATAGCGGTTCCAACACCAACAAAAATAAAAGTGGAGACAAGGGACATCCCTGTCTAGTCCCTTTCGTGATTTGGCAATTATCTGACATTGATTCATTAACCAAAATTTTAGCTTGTTGGGAGGTGTAAATAGCCGATATACCTTTCTGAAAACGATCTCCAAAATTCAATTTATCCAAAATCCGTTTCAAAAAGTTCCAAGAGACCATATCAAAGGCTTTTTCTGCATCCAAAAATACAAAAGCCACAGTTTGTTGAATATTCTGGTCATAATATTCCAGTGAGTCTAGTAAAATTCTTACATTGTCTTTTATTTGCCTTCCTGGTATAAAACCTGCTTGGTCCTCGTGTATAAGATCCTTAATAAATTGTTTTATCCTACATGCCAAAACCGAAGCAAAAATTTTGTAGTCCACATTTAACAGCGATATAGGACTGTAGTTAGATGTTTTTTCTGGATCTCTTCCTTCTTTGGGTATCAATGATATAAATGCATGTGACCAAGTCTCCGGGGATGTTCCCTCGTCCAAAATTGCATTGTAAAGTGAGCCAAAAAATCCAACTAAATTGTCACTAAATGTTCTATAAAATAATGCAGTAATTCCATCTGGTCCAGGTGTTTTATCCGTTTTTTGTCTCAGTATTGCTTCTTGTATTTCTTCCCTTGTTACTGGAGCTTCAATACATTCTCTCTGGGTCATTGACAAAGCTTTCATCTGTATTGAGTTTAGAAATTTATCTATTTTCTGTTTTGGAGTATTTTCTTTCTGATATAATTTAGAGTAGAATGAAACAAATTCTTTCTGAATTTCTGAAGTTGAATGAACTGGTCCTTTAACAGTTTGGATTTTTGTTATAATCTTCTTTTGGAATGAGTCCTTCAGTTGTGTTGCTAAAAATTTTCCTGGTTTATTTGCATATTCAAAATACTTTTGTTTAGCAAGTTTCAGATTTTTATTCATTTCTTCCATTATTACCAAATTTAATTGGTGTTTAGATGCAGAAATCTTTATTTGAATTTCTCTTTTCTCCTCTTCCTGTGTTACCATTACCAATTTCTGCTCCAAATTTTGTAAGTTCCAAAGTATATTGTTTGTAAATTGCAATTGAGTCTTCTTCCAGGCCGAATGTTTCTGTATCATAAAACCTCTCAGAACAGCTTTGAATGCATCCCAAACTGTATTCAAAGAAGTTTCCCCATTAAGGTTAATTTCAAAAAAGTCTTTCATTAAAGCCTGTAATTCCTTTTGTATCTTGTTGTCTTTTAAAAGTTTATCATTCATTCGCCATCTAAATGCTTGTTTATTGTTCCAATGAAAAGTAACAGGATTGTGATCAGAAAAAGTTCTAGGTAAGATATGAATTTTACGTAGTTGCGTGAAGATTGATTTACTGGCCCATATCATATCGATTCTGGAGTGTGAATCATGTCTTGCTGAATAAAAGGTGTATTCTTTAGCTGTTGTATTCATTGTTCTCCAAATGTCTTGTAATTCTAATTCTGAAGCCATGGTAAAGAAAGTTTTAGGCAAGCATCCATCATTGATGTCTTTTGCTTTTGATTTTTTGTCCAGAGATGGGAGAATAATTCCATTGAAGTCGCCCATCAATAAAATTTGGTCTTTTGCGTGCTGGGCTATCAAATCGTGTAATTTTTCGTAGAAGGATTTTTTCCCTTCATTGGGTGCATAAATTCCAACCACTATTGTCCTTTGTCCCAATATTTTAGTTCTGATAATTACAATTCTTCCTTCATTGTCTTTATATACTAATTCTGGACAAAGATTGGGGTGGGCATAGATTACCACTCCCTTTGTTTTAGTTTTAGCTGAAGCAATAAATGCTTGTCCAAGCACCTGTTTCTCCAAGTATTTTTTATGCTTTGAAGCTATATGGGTCTCTTGTAGACAAATTAGGGAGTATTTATATTTCTGTAGATATTTGAAGATTCTAGCCCTTTTAGTTTTCTCATTCAATCCATTTACATTCCAAGAAATTGCTTTTGCCATAATGTAGTATTTTTTAGCAAAATAAAAAGTCTATAATTTGGTACCTCCTTCTGCACCCTGTACCTCTTCTTCTTCCTCTTCTTCTTCCTCCTTCTCTCCAGGTAATTCTTTAAGGTCCATCTTATATTTTCTCAGAAATTTCCCCACATCTGCTTGAGATAGAATTGTCGTTTTCACTTCCTTGTAGGCGAAAGCCAAACCTTGTGGCATAATCCAACGGTATTTGATACCATTAGCTTTCAGTGTAGACACAAAGTCTTTGTAGTTATTCCTCTGTGAGAGTAGATGCCTTGGAATATCCTTCAGTAGTATAAGAGAGGAGTCTCCTGCTGACACTGGATTTTCATAATGAATCTTCATAATCTTATCTTTAACTCTGGTGTCATAAAACACTATCATCAAATCTCTTGGCTTAGATCTTCTCATTCTAGCAGGTAATGGTATCCTATATATTCTATTAATGGCTTGTTTTAATTCTTGTTCATCTATCTGAAATAAGTAGGCCAAGTTTGGTATTGCAGTTTCTTTATTGTCTCCCATCATATCTGGAAAATTGCGTATACGAAGATTGGTCTCTCTCACTCTCATCTCCATCATTGCCATTTGATTTTTTGCCGCCATCTGATCAGTTTGTATTGTTTCAATCTGTTTTTCTTGGCTTGTTAATTTTTTCTTTGTGTCCTTGTGCTCATCCATCACTTTCTTAATTGATACATCCATCGCTTGCATATCTGTCTTCATAACAGTCATTTGAGTTTTTACTTCTTTCAAGTCTCCAGTGACCACATCCAACTTCTGATTAATAGCTTGGGATGCTTGACCAAGATTTGTCATCATAGAAGTCAACTGTGCCATCTGTGTAGACATCTGTCCAAACTGTTTATTTGTTGCCTCAGTTTGTTTAGTTAGCATATCCTGTAACTTTTTTTCCATGGTCGAGGTTTGTAAAGAGTCCCTTAGTTTAGTATAGGCAGGGCTGTGTAGTGAGCCAGAGCGGGGTCGAGACATTTACATTCAAAAAAAGCTGGTAAAATACATGTCCACAGACAGGACCTTTAAGGTGCTGATTAAAAAATGATAATTCAAACATCAGCCTAATAATTTTTTCGGGTTGAAAAGAGTCGAAATTGGCTTTAAAATTGCATTTTAAAGTTTTAAAATACCAGTGAGTTTTTTCGGTCGCTCTAGATCGGGTTGATCAGGAAGTATACCGGAAGTTGCAAGTGCTGCGGACCTTCTACCGCCTCTTCTCGATGGTTATTCCTTCAGGAATGATTTCAATGTAACTCGAGTGCGACGTATATTCAGTCCCACAGCTGCTTCCTGTTGTTTTAGTTCCGATGATAGAGAGGGTGTTATAGAGAGTCTTCCGTTCCAGGCGCTCCCTTACTACAAACGTGGCAGGAAATTCTTTTTGCCGGAAAATCAGGAAGAAAGATCACCCTCCCCTTCCCTCGGACCTTCTCATTGGTGATAGTTCTTGTCAATCTAAAAGGTGTCCTTCCGACTCTTTGTTATGGTTTAGGCTGATCAATTTGATAAAGGTCCTGTCGCTAATCCCGATGACTAACTCAGATCAAACTTTTTCAGTTCGAATTAAGGAGGAATGGGGGTCTCAGAAATGTTCTTATCAACCCCCCGTCTGTTCAAATATTCCAGTAAGTAGACGCAGATTTCTTTGTACTCACTTGGGTGTCAAGAGGTGAGGTTCTTTTCTTTATGTAGCCCTTATGCTGGTAATAAGGTGGTGGAGGGTAGAGCTTGAGGCCAGAGTTGCGTTTTGGCGATGTCCTTCCCTAGTGCCCTCGCAGGACCGGCGTCCAGGACTCCGAGGGGCTTAAAAAAGCCCCCTCAGAGTACCTAGGAGGTCAAACCACGTTTGCGGGCTGCAGGGAGTTCCTGCTTTCCAACCCACTTGCAAGGGTCGGATTGGGGTATCTATGTACCCCAGAAATAACGCAAACTTGGATTTCTCCCAGGACAGCCTGGGGAAATGGAGTGCTCTCTCCAGCGGCACCACCGGAAGTGGGGGGCCGGGTAGGAATTTTTTACCACCACCCCGGTGCAATTGGCAACTAGGTGGGGGGGGGGTGTTCGCCTACCCTACTCTGAAAGTGATAGGTAGTATGCAGGAGCAGTGCCGGAAAAGGTGGCTTCATGATTCATGTTACAACTCCGGTGAGCACCCTGAGGCATCAGTTTGGAAGATGAAGGAGTAACCCTCAGACCAGGCCTGGGGCCTTGGTGCCTGGCAGTGACCTGGGACAGGAACTCCTTGAGGGGTGCCGCTATCCTTTACCTATAGTCCTAGCGGCTTGGGTGGATTGGACCTGGCACACCTCCCTCGAGCACTAAAGAAGGCTTGGCAAGGAAGAGCATGAGCCATATCACACGTGACCAGAAAAAAGGAGGGCTCTGTGCTGTAAAGTATTGAAGAACAAGAAAACAGCACAAAAATTGAATGCAAATTAAATTTATTAAGTGCAAGAGACGCAACGTAAATACATGAAGAACGGACAATACATAAAATACAAAAAACAATTACAGACTAACAAGAAGAATCTAATCCTTTCCTTTTATCCCTTAGAAGCTCCTTGATCAATTGATCTTGAGCAGCATATATCTAGTGTTGGAGGGATATAAGGACTGAAACAAATCTTGCCACTGACAATGTAGCCTTGGGGTCCCTATCACTTAGTAAAAAAGGCATTATGTCAGTCACAGAGGCATTGGGTTTGTATATTAAAAGGGGGGAAATATAGTGCGATCGAAGTTCCTTGTAAAAGTGGCATTCCAAAAGGGCATGGGCTAATGAGTCAATAGAGCCAGAAGAGCAAGGGCAGATCCTGTCAGAGTATGGTATATTCAGAATTCTGCCCTGCATTACCATAGAAGGGTTAGCATTCAATCTAGCCAAGCAAAAAGCTCTACAGAGACGAGGAGCTGTTAGATAATATGTATAGGCAGGCAGACCACGTGGAGGGGGTATTCCGAAGAACTGGGATGAACAGACACGACGAGCACGAAAAGTAGTGCTGTTATAATCGAGCTCTTTAATGCGCTTTTTAATTTTGGCAAAAGCTTCAGTTTTCCCAAGATCTGATAACATATCCTGCGAGAAGCCCAACAACGCCAGTTTCTCATCTAAGATTTTTTGCCATGAGGATTTAAAAGGGTCATGCTTCAGAGAAGGTAGGAACCCCTCAGTGCTAAAGCACAGTTTAAGGTGTAGTTTAAAGGCGGCCAACCACACCCTAGCTTCAAGTGACATTTGGCCAAACTCGGAACGAAGAGTAACGCCAGCAACACATCGAGGGGCATTTAGAAGTTTTCGTAAGAACTGAAGCAGTGGGCGATCTATAGATTCATTGATGACTGTAATCCAGATGGCAACACCAAAGAGGATAATTGGGGTAATTTTCAGGTTAAAAACCTGAATAGCCCCTGGAATATATTTGCCACATTTGGTGTGAAAAAAATTGACAATAGCACCAACCCCAGGTTTAATTTTGTTGGACACTGCTTTTTGATGGGCATTCCAATTTAGGTTACGGGAAAAAAGAATGCCAAGGTAAACAAACTCCTTGACTTGGTCAACCTCAAAGCCATCTAATACCCAGCGAAAAAGAGGCAAATTTCTCCTCTTAGTGAAGATCATAATCTTAGATTTATGATGGTTTATTTTAAGACCTTCCCGAGAGCAGTACTCAGAAAAAGTTTGCAAAGTTGACTTTAAAAAGTTCGTAGGGAATTAGATCGGGACCTGGGGCTTTGCCTGAGCGTAGGCGATCAATGAGCGGTTTAATTTCCTTAGGAGACACATCTGGCCAGGAATTGAACAAAATAGAAGGTGCTACAGGTATAAGACCCTGGTTTTCCACAGAGTAGGAGAAGAGGCTCTTGAAGTAAGCTACCCAGACCGAAGACGGGATACATGCGGGGACTCTGGCATAGCCATTGCTTAAAGAATTCACAGTCCGCCAGAAAGTTGAATTATCATTGTTGTTTATAGCTGTAATCAAGCTCCTCCAATTTTTATATAGGGCCTCTTTTTTCCTCCAGTTTACCAAGTCCTTGTAGTTCTTTTTAAAAGTTAACAATTCCTTCAATACTGAAATAGTATTGTTAGAATCTAATAGCCAAGGTAAATAATATTAAATAATATTGACCAATAAATTTTTCTTTTTGCAGATTAAATTACCAGGTAAGTACAATTATTTCAAGAATGAACTGTGAAGAATTCCACAGTAAGAACAGCCGGGAAGTGATGGACGTGTAGTCTAGATCAGTGTCCACATTTCGCCAAAGGCTTCATCAGCTGATCAATTTCTCAACAGGAATAATGACCATAAATCATAACCATATTAGGTACAGTTTTCCAGTTGCCTGGAAGGCTTAGCAACAAGTCAATGTCAAAACATGCTCCCTCGAGCACTAAAGAAGGCTGGCAACGAAGAGCATGAGCCGTACCACACGTGACGGCTCAGAGCTCCAAGCCAGGATTGGTCTCGCCCTAAGAGTGGGGATGCACAAAAGAGGAGGCCTGACTCTTCTGAATCCCAACAATTGCCCGCACTGCAGTTAGTTCTGGGGATGTTTTTGGCTTGTGTGTGCTGCAGATCCCTCTTGAACAATAAAAATAAAGATGGCCCTTTGATTATCCCAGCTCTGGTGTCAGCTCTCGTTATTACGCATCTGCGGAAAAATGGCCTATGTACTTTTCTTGATTGCATTTGAATTGTACATCATAACTGTTCACCCTATACTTCCTGTGTTTCATGGCTCTTTGATCCCTGCTGTTTGTTTTATATGTTTTCCCATAAATGACTGTGTAGTGATGGTCCAGTACATTGTATCTGAAGAACTGGGCTCTAGACTGCAGTCCTACACAGAATTAGACTCTCCATTGAAGCCATATCCTTCTTTTTTTTTAAAATAAATTTTATTGGTTTTATATCTTTTCCATTAGACAAGCAACAATTTAAAAATATATACCATTTAAATGTCTAGGTATGTTGCTAATATTCTAAGTACATAATAATAGAAAAAGAAAAAGAAAAGAAAGAAATTTTGACTTCCCCTTTACCTCCGTCTGCCTCTTAATAAAATGGTTAAATTCCATCATGATGGGTTCTGATCCTTCATGATGGGTTCTGATCCTGAAGCCATATCCTTCTATGGAGGGCAATTACTCCAAGTATAACTCTGTTGAGGATTGAACTGCTAGTCTCTTACAGCCCATTCCTAAGCCGAAGGGACGAAAGTCCTTAAGAGGCCAAGAAGGAGCTGTGCCGGTGCGTGAGCCCCCTTGCTGGTGCCTGTGCCACTTATACTATCCAGGGTGGCACAGATGCCGTTGGGGGGCACACACCATCCTCCAGCACCGCCCAGAGATGCCGGCACAGCCTCACGCTGGTGTCCAGACAGCACACATTCGTGTGCCGTCCTCCCAGGGCCTTCCTGGCATGTTCCCATGTCGGGCCAGGGGAGGAGCTGCCCTTAGGCAGCCTTCTCAGCCCTTTAGGCCCAGGAATGCCCCCTTTGCCCTTATCTGGAGATATGCCACCTTTTGAGGTGGTGTATCCCCAAGCAAACCCAATGGAGCGGCTCCACAGGTTTTTCAGGTAAGGGCAAGGTTTTGCTTTCAGTGGAGGGGGGACTTCCTTTGGATGCAGTGTGGCTGTGCCCCCCCCCCACACCATGGGCCTCTGTGCCACCCTGGGCAGCATAAGTGGCACAGGTGCTGTGGGTCCATGAAAGCGGGTCCATGAAAACGTATGGGGGAATAAAAGTTTGTTTTTAACGTGCCACTTGAGGCTTATTTATTTTGAACCACCAGACTAACATGGCTTCGCCTCAGGAACAGGGTTGGCTCTTGTTCCTATTGGTATTATTTGTGCTTTCTGCTTTGCTGCTTGGAGTGCACAGAAGTGCAAGTACATTATGTCGACATGGCACGCAGCACAGTTGTGATTTAACTGCTGTCAGCATAGAAGGACTATAATACTGGACTGCTTAAAACTTGCTGTTTAGTATGTATGGAATGAAAACAAAAGACACTTGTTTTTCTGCTTGTTTGCTAATGTTAATACAGATCATATTTCTTTATGCTCACACAGTCCTTGTAATGTATAATAATTGTTTCTTTTATGGGTAAAGTGCTGGAATTTAAATTACCTATGAAAAATACAATGAAAAATAAAGCAGAATTAGGAATCTCTCACTATATATCTCTGAATGGTCCACCTTTTAATCTTATTGTGTTATTGGGAACTTCATGCTTAGGATCTTAAAGGAAAGGTGCATTAAACATATTTTGCACATATACATAAAATTTTCACTCAAGGGTAGAAAGAAGGGAAGTCAGTAATTGCCATAAATATTTGAACAATGCTTTATTTATTTAGATTTTAGTAAACTAAAAACTGGAAAACATATCAAACAGAAACATTAATTAATTTAAACAATGCTTGTCTTTCTCATTGCAACACAAAGCCACTTATAATTTGTTTCTCCAAAAATGCAATATACAAGAGCACAAGAGCACTTCACAGAAAACCCCAGGGTTTTATTACAAAACCCAATAAATACTTTCAAATAGGGCTGTGCAAATAAATAAATAAATACATACTGGGTTTATCAAACCCGTAAATTTTTGAAAAATCCGGAAAACCTGGATTTTTTTTTAAATGGGTTAATAAACCTGAACCTAAAAAAATATCTGAACCCGAAAATGGGTTTGGCATGGATTTATCTTTGATCTGTGCTGCCGGCCTTCTCTGGAGTCTGGAGAAGGCTTGCCGTACAGATCTGAAAGATGTCCACCTCGCCTGGCTTCCCAGGAATCATTAAGATCCATGCTGCCAAGGTTTTAGATCTGTGCTGTGGTCTTCTCCAGGGCCAGAATTGTTTCAGAGGCAGGTAAGTAAGGGGGGAGGGATGGGAAAAATTTCAGCAGGGCCAAACCGGCCCAAATAATGCCAAAAAAAGATTTGGCATTATTCGGGATCTGCTTATTCTGCTCCTTTATTGCCACCTTTTCCATATCAGTAAAAAAAACCCAAAAAGGTATTTTTCAGGCTTCCCCCCCCCCCTTTGGTAAACCCGATATGCACAGCTGTTCTTTCAAACAGCAATATCTGACAACAAGAGTTGCCAACCTTCAGATGTGAACACTAAATAATTGCTACATGTGCTGATTAACGTGTAGTTAAGGGAACAAACAGCACCACAGCTCAGTTCATAAGAAACTGTTGTGTAATAATCATAACATAAAAAACTCAAAGCAACCATTCAAATATGGAGACAGTTCGGAACCCAAAGTATAAAGAACAGGGGTGTGTCCACAGGTGAGTTCCAATTAGAAACACAGTAGGTGAGAAGACCAGCTGTCTCACTGTCGGGTATCCTCCCGAGATTCCAAAGAAAATTAACGCAGGTTACTTCACCGTATTCCAAATAACGAAAAATGTTTCCAAAGTATGTCCACAATAAATGTTCAAATTGAAACGATCTTTCCGGATAGTGGAATCGTTTCGCAGTCAATCGCTTCTTCAGTCAAGGTCTTTGTGTTTTTTTCGGGTACAGCGTCCTCTGCAATGAATAATATAACCCCACAAATTCTAATAATACAGAAATTCAATAATTGTACAAATGTATACAATTGAACCTATATATATATATATATCTATATGCGTATGTATCTCTTACCCAGAGGTGACCAGCGACCCATAAGGCTTCTTATTATCTCTGATAGCTGGTATCAAGTCACACTTGGACCCTCATTATAACTGAAATAGTCTGCCTGCACAGCTGAAACGGATTATAGCCTTAAAGGAAGCTTGTCAATTCAAACTCACTATTGAGTCCTAAAGGTGCTAAAGATTTAAATAAATGGATGTATCTCATCTCCTGTTGGTGTAAAATCTTCATGATATCTTGGTGTTGATATGGGCGAGGTCTATATTGCCATAGGGCAAAAAACAGAATATCATTTTCAGAGTGGCCCTGTTGGATGTAATGCTCAGTGAGCGGAGCCTCCAGAGTTTTTGAACGGATCCTTGTTCTGTGCTCACTGATACGTATTTTTAATTGTCGGGAGGTGGAGCCTATGTAAATTTTTAAACAGGGACATAAGACCGCGTATATAACATTTTTAGAAAGACAATTAGTAAATTGCTGTAAAGAATATTTAAAATTAAAACTGGAGGAACTGACCTCCTTGATGGGCAAGCTATACGGGCACATAGCACACGTGCCGCATTTGTGATGTCCCTGGATATTAACCCTAGGAAGGCTCCTGATGCTGTCGGTTCGAACCAAAAAATTCCGTATAGATTTGGTCTTCCTCAGACCAAAAATAGGTGGTTTAGAGCAGCCTGGAATGTTAAACAAAACGTGCCAGTGGCGTCTAATGATGCGTTGAAGTTCATGTGTGAGATGATTAAATTGTAAGGAGGCAAATACCCCCTTAAATTGCTCATCCGAGTGTGAGGAAGATTCCAAAAGCCCCTTTCTGTCTTTGTCTCTCACTCTGTCCAATGCTGGAGCCAGAACAGAGTCTTCGTAACCCCTGCGCTTAAGCACACCACAAAGCTCCCGTGCTGCCGGGTGAAAGTCCGAAGGGAACGTAGAGTTCCGTTTAAGCCTTAGAAGCTGGCTGTATGGTAGATTGCGGCGCAGGTGCAGAGGATGATTCGAAGTAAAATGCAGACCTGCGCCCACATCTGTGGGTTTACGATAGGGCTTTACAGCAATGGTATCCTCCAGGGTCCTAAAGACCCACAGGTCTAAAAATGCAACGGCTTGTTTGTCACATGAACCAGTAAACTTAAGATTAGAATTCAACGAATTGAGGGTCCTAGACACAATGTCAAAAGAGTCACCAGAATCTAATATACAAAATAAATCATCAATATAACGAAAATAATGAAGAATATGCCTTGAATAAACCGGATGCTCAGTCCAAATTTCCTCAAATGAAATCATGTAAATATTGGCCACAGACGGGGCGCATGCTGCACCCATCGCCACTCCTTGTGTTTGCAGAAAGAAAGATTCATGATACCAGGCTGCTCTAAACCACCTATTTTTGGTCTGAGGAAGACCAAATCTATACGGAATTTTTTGGTTCGAACCGACAGCATCAGGAGCCTTCCTAGGGTTAATATCCAGGGACATCACAAATGCGGCACGTGTGCTATGTGCCCGTATAGCTTGCCCATCAAGGAGGTCAGTTCCTCCAGTTTTAATTTTAAATATTCTTTACAGCAATTTACTAATTGTCTTTCTAAAAATGTTATATACGCGGTCTTATGTCCCTGTTTAAAAATTTACATAGGCTCCACCTCCCGACAATTAAAAATACGTATCAGTGAGCACAGAACAAGGATCCGTTCAAAAACTCTGGAGGCTCCGCTCACTGAGCATTACATCCAACAGGGCCACTCTGAAAATGATATTCTGTTTTTTGCCCTATGGCAATATAGACCTCGCCCATATCAACACCAAGATATCATGAAGATTTTACACCAACAGGAGATGAGATACATCCATTTATTTAAATCTTTAGCACCTTTAGGACTCAATAGTGAGTTTGAATTGACAAGCTTCCTTTAAGGCTATAATCCGTTTCAGCTGTGCAGGCAGACTATTTCAGTTATAATGAGGGTCCAAGTGTGACTTGATACCAGCTATCAGAGATAATAAGAAGCCTTATGGGTCGCTGGTCACCTCTGGGTAAGAGATACATACGCATATAGATATATATATATATATAGGTTCAATTGTATACATTTGTACAATTATTGAATTTCTGTATTATTAGAATTTGTGGGGTTATATTATTCATTGCAGAGGACGCTGTACCCGAAAAAAACACAAAGACCTTGACTGAAGAAGCGATTGACTGCGAAACGATTCCACTATCCGGAAAGATCGTTTCAATTTGAACATTTATTGTGGACATACTTTGGAAACATTTTTCGTTATTTGGAATACGGTGAAGTAACCTGCGTTAATTTTCTTTGGAATCTCGGGAGGATACCCGACAGTGAGACAGCTGGTCTTCTCACCTACTGTGTTTCTAATTGGAACTCACCTGTGGACACACCCCTGTTCTTTATACTTTGGGTTCCGAACTGTCTCCATATTTGAATGGTTGCTTTGAGTTTTTTATGTTATGATTATTACACAACAGTTTCTTATGAACTGAGCTGTGGTGCTGTTTGTTCCCTTAACCTTCAGATGTGGCCTTGAGATCTTCCAACGTTACAACTGATCTCCAGACTATGGCATTATAGGAGGTCCCTCCTCTCCCCAAAGGCCACCCTCTCTAGGGCCCACCTCCAAATCTCCAGGAATTTCTGGAACCAGAGTTGGTAACATTACTGGCAGCACTTCCTAAAAACCTCTGATGTGAACACCACCTTAGATCACTATTGCATTTTATCCATAAAGTGAGGATCACTTTTGAAAAAGAATAAACTGTAGTAGATGCAATATGAGCATTGTTGTATGGGACACCCAGAAGGTGATAACCATCAGAGTATAACTACCATATAGCATGCATACTTAGTGAAAGGCATAATACATCAAAGATATAGGTCCCATTCAAACAGCCCATTCCTGAGCCCAGCAGCGCCTGAGCACAGCATGGCCAAGGCACTGCCATAGCACCTCCAAAAATGTTTGGAGGCTGCGGCGAGCAGGAAAAAGGGATTTAAAAATGGTAAAAATGAAAAAAATTGGGGGAAGCCCCATAGAGAAAAGTGGGGCTGTGCCAGCAAAAACCTGGCACAGCACCACTGAGACATATGGGGGCATTCCCAGGCTGGAAGGGGTTAGGAAGCTGCCTACTGGCAACTCCGCCCCCTGAAAGACCCCAGGAATGCAGCCCGGGATGACGGCATGAGCACTTGCACTGTCGGGATGCTGGCAGGAGGCGGAGCGGGCATCCCAGGGCCATGCTGCCGCAGCAGTCCACCAAAGCCGGCATAAGCCACCTAACACTGGCGTCAGTGGCAGCCTTGGCGGCACAAGTGGGACGGACACCGGCGCAGCCACGTGCACACCTCCTGAGCTCTGAGGCTGAAAGAGCTCAGGAATGGCTGCCCGTGTTATAACCACCAGCAACTTGAATTGAAGCAGAAACAAACTGGCAGTCAATATAGCTCATTTAAAATTGGTGAGACTGAGACATAGTCCCACTGGCTGGCCCCTGATACAAACCTAAGTGCTATGTTTTGAACCAGTCATAGTTTCCAGCTTATCAACAATGGTAGCCCCACATATTTACCCTTTTTCTTAAGGCAAGGAAAATGTTTAACTTATTCATCAAGAGTCCTTATGCTTACTAATTAAGGACTTCTTCGAAAATGAGAATCCTCATTGCATTATTTCCCCCCAACTTCTATGCCTTTCTGAGCTGAAAGTGGCTGGGGAAGTATGAGAGAGAAGAATGTGTGATGAAAAGATTCCTGCCCCATAACCTTCTGTCCTCCCCTCCTACTTGCTTAGAAAGGTAGAAATGACTCCAGAAGTCAAGAGAAGAGGGAGGTAAAGAAGAATGTCTTTATTTTTAAAACCCTCCTAGCCTATTCTGGAGGTTCAGCAAGCCTGCATCTGCTTCTTTTTTCATCCTCCATTTTCTCCTCTTAAAGTTCCATGACACAGGAAAAGACCTTTGTTGGTTACCGTT
The DNA here is from genome assembly GCF_029931775.1 of Euleptes europaea. Classification (NCBI taxonomy): domain Eukaryota; kingdom Metazoa; phylum Chordata; class Lepidosauria; order Squamata; family Sphaerodactylidae; genus Euleptes; species Euleptes europaea. Next base: position 60,892,519 of record NC_079319.1, read on the forward strand.
GCTTCCCTCCAAGCAGCTGCCCCTGAACTCATTTTAGAAAGATGAAATGATATACTAATCTGCCAGCTGAGCCTCGGCTCAATATAGTGAACTTCTCCCCTTAACATTCCTGATTAACTCTGAAGTAGGTTGTTTCATTTGGTTTTGGAATATTGCGAAAATAATAAAACACCATGTTCCTGGCTCTCTCCCTGTCCATGATGCTGCTCAAAGTCTGTTGCCCAAGAAATCCTGCTTTGCTATACAGAACCATTCTAACAGTTGTACTGGTGGTAGATGAGAAGGGACAGAAACTCAATTTATGGATAATTCCAGGGATTAACAGTGCAATTCTAAAAATGCATTTCTAGGAGTAACCCATTGAATAAACCCGAATAGGATTCTGAATCGATTCAAAATACGATTCTGTTTAAGATTGTGGTGATTAGCCATATTAGTCTCTGTTGTAGCAAAAACTAACCAGATCCTTGTGCAAGGTTGCCAGCTGGACAGGAAAAAAATGTCCTCCCCCTTTTTTTTTGCCATCAAGTCTCAAGTGATTTATGACAACCCATTGGGTTTTCAAGGCAACAGATGTTCAGAGATGGTTTGTCATTGCCTGTCTCTGTGTAGTGACCCTGGTATTCCTTGGTGGCCTCCCATCAAAATACGCACCAGGGCCAATCCTGCTCAGCTTCCAAGATCTGACAAGATCAGGCTAGCCTGGGCTATCCATGTCAGGGCTATAGATTCATTCCCTGCCAGAAATGTTGTTAGTCTTTAAGGTGCTACTGGACTCCTACTCTTTTCTACTGCTAGTGACAGACTAACACTGCCACCCATCGAGGGCTCTAGAGGATTAATGGGTGGAAATGGTGCGGTTGAAGTTCTTCATGGCATACAGTTAAATAACGTCATCTGATAATTACTTACAAGTCAAAGTGATACTAAAGGCACAGCTTGATTTGAAAAGTTGGAAAGCCTAGACTTTCGTGGCACCTTTAAAACTAATACAATTTTATTTGAGCATAAGATTTCATGGACTGGAGGCAAGCCCACCTTAAAGGGGCAAGGAATAGATCCTCACTATGCAGCCATTTATGTAGGAAAATGAAATACAAACACATAACAGGGTTAAAGGGGCATGAAATGCAGGAAGTCCACAGTGAAATATAATTCTATAAAATTAAAGTCTAATCAAGGAACACAGTGACACTAACAGCCCATACCTGACCTGGGAGGGCGAAAGTGCTTATGGGGGTTGGAAGGACCCGTGCCAGCCTCCACACCACTTGTGCCGGTGCCTGGGCCACTTGCGCCACTGCAACCAGCATGGACACCAGCGTTGGGGCATGGACACTGGCCTCCCAGTGCTGTGGCATCGCATTCCTCGGAGCATCCCACAGGGTGTTCTGGGGACATTTCTGGGTGGAGCCACCTTTATGCAGCTTCCTAACCCCCCCCCCCTTCAGGCCGGGAACACCCACTTTGCCCTTACTTGCATGTACTTGCTATGGAGCAGTACCACTGGGCTTGCAAGTAAGGGCAGCTTCCTGGCTTCAGTGTGTGTGTGGGGGTTGAATCCTCTTTTGGAGGTGGCACCATTGCACTGCCTCCAGCCACCAACACAGCCCCTCCCCTCAGGAATGGGCTGCCTGCTAGTTAACTCCTTCCTCCCACTCAAGTTTGCCAATTTCCAGGTGGTGGCTGGAGATCTCCTGTTATTACAACTGGTCTCTAGGCAACAGAGATCAGTTCACCTGGAGAAAATGGTGGCTTTGGAAGGTGGAATCTGTGGCGTTATACCCCATAGAAGACCCTCCCTTCACCAAACCCTGCCTTCTTCAGGCTCCACCCCCCCAAAACGTCCCAACCGGAGCTGGTAACCCTACTCCCACCTGAGCTGCAAACTCATTTTCTCATGATGTTTTTAAACGATCTTAGCGAAACCTGGGGCTTCTGACCCATTACAGGTGTTACCTAATTTAGCATAGCAAGTTTTTACATTACCATAAGAGTCCTTTCCATTTAAAAATGCTCTTCTTTATCATGTTAAGTCAGGTCAGCCTTCCCCACTTTGTTAAATTCCTAATAAACTGAGTGGCATGATCCAAAAAATAATAATAATCTTGCATATTAGAAAGCTTATATCTGGTTATTCTTGATACAGAGTGAAAAATATGTGAAGGCACTTACCACATACCTGTCTTATTTATCTTAGAGGAAAAGGACAGGAAAGGATATTTCCACTATAACATTTTTTTTTCCTGTTCCTAAGTGGACAGAAATATTGCAGTTAATACATAACACAGATAAACTACGAGAAACATGTTACTTGACATTGTTATACAGAATGTAGATTTTTTGCAGCAATTCCCTTGCCCTTTCACTGGGCGGGAGGAGGAAGACGCAGGTACAATCATCCTGAAAGAATGCAAGTGGGAGACAGACAACACAACCAGCTCGGTATTCGATAAAGGCACAATAACAAAATGAATTTAGAAGTAAACAAGGACTGACAATGAGGAGATCGATTATTTAGGGCTCTAACTAACAGTGAATATATGAAGCCTGGAAAGCAAGTTGAATAAATAGGAAGAGCATCCAAGATTAATAAGAACAAACGATGAGCTGCAATGATTACAGTGTTTTAGAAATAATGGTTTTTCACCGGTCTTTTCAACTATCTTTATGTGCGAATAAAGCCCTGTAATTTTTCTTTTCTCTTCAACAAGATTTCTCGTAAGCAGGAGTTTTTGGAAGTATTTGGTACTATATTACGTGATGGGGTGAAGGAAAACCCACAACAACTCAGAATGATTATAGATCAGGATGAAAACTTGAATGATTATACTTTGTAGTTCTGAGGTCACTTGGCAGGCACATGCGAATAAAGGAGCTCCTTTATCAGTGCTTGAAAATAGTTATTACTTTGGTGTTTACAGAGACCGATGTTATGAAATGCACTTTCCTTTCCAGCATAATATTAACCATGAAACATCTAGTAAATAGTATGGTCTGGGTTTTGAAAGATCTTTCCATTATATCTGAACACGACCTTAAATAGGACTCTGTGTACATTCAAGTGTTTTTCTGTCATTTTGGGTTTTTTTGCAGAAATATTGATACTGTTGCAGTGAATTTCTACTTCTGCTGTAAAGGAAAATGTTGTCATTGACTTCAACAGATCCAGTGTGTTATCTTCATTGTGTGCCTAGTGGGGTTGGAAATCATATATCATCATATATACTTAGGGTTGCCAGGTCCCTCTTCGCCACCGGTGGGAGGTTTTTGAGGTGGAGCCTGAGGAGAGCAGGGTTTGGGAAGGGGAGGGACTACGATGCCATGGAGTCCAATTGCCAAAGTGGCCATTTTCTCCAGGTGAACTGATCTCTATCAGCTGGAGATCAGTTGTAACAGCAGGAGATCTCCAGCTAGTACCCGGGGGTTGGCAACCCTATATATACTGGAAGAGTACCTCAAAAGACAGTGGCCTCCAATATGTTGTAAAAGCACCAAGTACACATTGTGCCATTTTCTTTTTGTCAAAAAGGTCACACACGCCTGGGTCCAAATTACTTCAACATTAAGCAGGGCACTTGCTGAAAGAAAATGAGTCAATACTAGGGTACATGTGTGCATGCACAGATATGTTATGTACTAAAGAGAGACAAGACCACATTATTTGCCCACTGCAGTATTCAAGCACATCCTAATATAGATTGTAGAGCTCAGTTTTTGAAAAATTTCAAAAATCCATCTGCATTTACAATTTTAAAACACACTAATGGTTTGTTCCCTAAGAGGCTATCTCTGTTTCCAGCAGCTATTATTTTCTGACTTGAATCTACTACTGTCAATATCTCTCAATTCTTGTCTAAGATATCTTCCTATGTGTTATTTCTGGAGCACTGGGTTTGATCCATCGTTCCCCCCACCCCACCTCTGGCCTGACCCATATGTTCCTCTGGCACAAGACAGAAGGCTCTTTTTGCTTGAGGAATGCTCAGGAGCAAATGGAACAAAACGGGAAGATCGAACCCATTGTAGCTACAGGGTCAGGCTGAGTGTGTGTGACTGGCCCAAGGACAACCAGCAAGTTTCCATGGCACAAGTCCGGATTTGAACCTTAGTTTCCCACTACATCACGCTGGCTCTCATTTATTTTCTTTATTATCAACTGAAAAAGAAATTGTCTTTCAAAAGCTTTCTTTGCATCAAAAAGCTCAAGTACTGAGCTACCAATATTTGCTTTGGCATCGGGCAGGACAGTATTCTGTATTTGTTTCTTTCATATTTCAACATACCACATTAGTATCTTTGTGGATGGCACAAGAAAGTATAACTAGTTGCAGATTTCCCTGTCTGCAGTATTGAGATGGAAAAGACTTGCATTTTAGGGTCTAACACTGGCAAACCTACTTACTTCAACCTTTTTGAGCAGAAAGGTCTGACTGGAAGTCAGAAGTTGTAGAAAATTCCCATCATATTCTACTAGGAATGAAACACTAACCTTTTCAGGACAATGATGTGCACAGAATTGTTAAAAGTAGAGAGAAAACACATACTAAAGAGAAATGTAGTTTAAGGAGTGCAGGCTCATGATTTGCTCAGATCACCACCTTCTATAGACAAATCATAAGCCTCAAACTAGCAACAAGCACAGAGACGTGCTGTGGGACTTTTATATGGTTGCGAACTCTCAGGTTTGTCTTGGAGATTTCCTGGAATTACATTGATCTCCAGACTACAGTTCCCTTGAAGACAATGGCTGCTTTGGAGGTAGGGTGGCCAACTGGCAGGTAGTGGCTGGAGATCTCCCGCTATTACAACTGATCTCCAGGTGACAAGAGATCAATTCACCTGGAGAAAATGGCCACTTTGGCAATTGGACTCTATGCCATTGAAGTCCCTCCCCTCTCTAAACCCCCCTCAGGCTCTTCCCCCAAAATCTCCAGGTGTTTCCCAACCCTGAGCTGGCAACCCTATTTGGAGGTTGTGTCCCATGGTATTATACCCTGCTGAGGTTCTCCTCCTCCCCAAACCCCATATTCCATAGGCTTCACACCGAAATTTCAACAAATTACCCAGGCCAGAATTGGCATCCCTAAAAAATAACTGATCCTCTTCCCCACACTCTGGGTGTCTATGCCAGCAGCAATTGCTCATGAGGCACTTTGCGAGAGAGAAATTGCTTCTATCACTGACTGACATTTTAGAAGGGGACATAACCCAGTGCCCTTAACAGAGAACATTGTGATGGGATGATGGAGGTGTTGAATTCAGCATAATCTGGCTTTGTGGCAGATTAGGCTGTGCCTAGTATACATATGACCAACCAGCACTGCACACCATAAACTACTCAGTGGCTGATATTGAGGTAGGGTTGCCAAGTGGCTTGGGATGGAGGGAAATTGCCCACCAATCCATCTGCTGATGGACAGCAAGGCTCACGTGCGTGCGCAGTGTCAAGCAACATGATCCCGTCACTTCCAGCAGTGTCAAGCAACATGATCCCGTCACTTCCGGCTTACTTCCGGAAAGCTGCAGCGTGACAAGATGATTTATTACTTAAATGAGTTGTAAATTGACCCATTGTGCTGCGGTGCTTCCAGAAGGAAGTAAACTAGAAGTGATGGGATCGTGTTGCTAACGGCCACGCATGTGCGATCCCCGCCCCCCAAATCTCTTGCCAGAGGAGAGGGGGGACCTGGCAACCCTATGCTGAGATCTGTATGGTTCTAAACATAGCAGAAGGCCTCAGGCCTCTACTGCAAACTCCCAGTGCCTTCTGTAAAAATGTCAAGTTCTCCCTTGCATTCAGTGATCACTAACAGCTATTGCTTTCCAAGTGAAATGTTTCATGTGCCACCACTGATAAGCTGATTGAAAAAGACCCCTGAGCTTAAGAAGCCAGGTTTCCGGCAATGCAGTGAGAGGGAAGGCTGTTGTTCAGTAACAAAGCTTAGAAACACCTGCTGCGCTTGTGCTTGGTAGCAGTCATGTCCTTTGAGGAGACCTGTCACGTTAGCAGCTGAGGGGTGAAACGGAGGCTTTGTCTCTGCTGCTACTTCCTAAATAATTAATTGCTTATAAGCTCTTGTTATAGACACAGAACACTAAGTAAGGGGTAAAATGCAATCATGTACATTGGCTCTAAAAGGCAATAAGCAAAAAAGATAGGTAATTTGCTATCAAAGAGCCTTATTCTACACTGAAAATGTTTGAAAGGCAGCTGTCCGTAGGGTGAGGCTGTGGCTCAGTTTGTAGAGCATCTGCTTGGCATGTAGAAGGTCCCAGGTTCAACCCCCGGCATCTCCAATTAAAGAGACTAGGCAAGTAGGTGATGTGAAAGACCTCTACCTGAGATCCTGGAGAGCTCCTGCCGGTCTGAGTAGATAATACTGACTTTGATGGACCGGGGGTCTGAGTCAGTATAAGGCAGCTTCATGTGCTCAGGTGTGTTACTAGCATGATGCCTGAATCCTCCTAAGAATTAATAGACAAAATGGTCAACAAATTATGATTTGTGTATTACAAAAGATACAGCAATGTTTTAAACCTAGGGCTGACCTACTAAGAAGCATTGAAAATTGACTCACTATCCATTCCAGAAGTGCTTGTGCAAAGGAAGGATCCCCCCCATCTCAATTTATCCATCCTAAAAGAATCCACTAACTCAAAATGAAATTGATCCAAAATCTAAGGCTTATTCTCAAAACTTTTCCCTTAAAGGCAAAGGCACTATCTGGAAGTTCAAAGCTGTTTAATTCCTGAATAGATTTTTTTTTATGAGGCTCTTGAACTTTGCCAACAGTTTTCAAAAATATATCTGGGGGAAAGTTGTTTTTCATCTTGTGTGGACATTTCTTATAAAGCCTCTCTGTGTTCTCTGACCATTAACAAGGTCTGCATTCATCCTTTAACTATCTCTCTCTTTATTTCTTTCCCCTTCCTTATTCAGTCTCACTTCACTCACTTTCCCCCACTTTTATGTTGCAATAAAAAAGCTATTAATGGACTTGATGCAGGTTTATAGACTTGATGGCTAAGCAGGATAGCAGAAAATAAATTATGGAATGAATGCCACTTTCCTTCATCTATTCACCTTCTTGCTGCCATTATTGTCTGAGGTTGTCCTAGTATTCAGACTTCACATGCCTTTGTTCAGATGTCAAACCGGATATCTAATATTATATGAAATTTGTGAAATGCAATTAATGAATCCAATTAAATGTAACCTTTTGTAGTCCAATTCTATTCATCATTTATCTTTCTATGTCATCTAGGAAGCATTAGCCCAAGTTAATCAACGTCAGCTTTCTTTGCCCATGCTCCCTCCTTCCTCTTTCACAACCACCATCATTTTACATAGCTTTAGTTCTGCAGATGATCCTGCTATCTTGGACTTGCGTATAAACCCTAAAGCATAATCTCAAACAACTTTTAAGGCATCACATGAAGAAGGAATATTGATCTCTCATCCACAATGGAGGACTTCCATTTCTATTACTTGGATTTAATGTATCTTATATTCTATTAGCAAAGTCGGCCAAATCATTGGATATTTAAATCCAGTGACTGCAGTTGTGAATGGGCAAAAGAGATCTTTCTAAAAACCTAAGAAGAACCCCAGGTTGGCAGAAAAATATTAAATCTAAAATAAAAAATAAAAAATGGCAGTTTAAAAAACCCAGAAATGATAAAAGGAGCACCTGTACCTTTAAGCAACACATTCACTCAGTGGCCATTGCTAGGAAACCACAGTGTTTCAAGGCTTAGTTCTGTCAGTAATAGCAAGGGGATGGGGCAGAGCTCTTTTCAGGCCTATTTTGGCCTTTCAGAGATAACATTGGCATGAGTCCTAGGATTGCCAGCTCTAGGTTGGGAAGTTCCTGGAGATTGTGTCTGAAGAGGACAAGATTTGGGGAGGGGAGAGGCTTCAACTGAATATAATGTCATAGAGTCCACCCTCCAAAGCTGTCCTTTTCTGCAGAGGAACAGATCTCTGTCATCTGGAGTTCAGTTGTAATTCCAGAGGATCTCCAAGTCCCACCTGGAGGTTGGCAGTTCTAGATCTGAAAGCAATGTCTCGGCAACTTGATACCACCCAACTTGCATGATTCAATTAGGCCTGGCTGCTTGCTACTCCTCAACAGCAGCCACACTATGAAAGCCAGTACGGTGTAGTAATTAGAGCTTCAGACTAGGGTCCAGAAGACCCAGGTTTAAATCCTCATCTTCTTATGGAAGCTCACTGGATGGTTTTGGGCCAGTCACATACTTTCAGCCTAACCTATCTCACAGAGTTATTGTGTGGATGAAAAAGAAGACAGGCAAATATTGCAAGCTGCTTTGGTCCCCACTGGAAAAAGGTGGGGTAAATAAACAATTAATATAGCTGAAGATGTGAGGCAGATAAAAGGAAGGTTGGTGAATGGCTGAGAAGGAGAGAAGAAGGCATGGAAAGGAAAGGGGAGGCAAAGTGGAAATATTGTGGGGAGGGGAATACATGGGAAAGTGAGGTGTCACCTCATATCCTTGAGGATTCCCTAACATGCAGGTGGGCCTGGAGAGGCAGCGTGGTGTAGTGGTTAAGAGCGGTGGAGTCTAATCTGGAGAGCCAGGTTTGATTCCCCCTCCTCCACATGAGCGGTGGACTCTTATCTGGTGAACCAGATTGGTTTCCCCAACCTGGAGCTGGCAACCCTAAGAACGAGCCAATTTCCGAGGCAGCGTGATGGGGGAAGAGTTAGTGGTTAAGAGTGGTGGAGTCTAATTTGGAGAGCCAGGTTTGATTCCCCCTCCTCCACATGAGTGGCGGACACTTATCTGGTGAACCGGGTTGGTTTCCCCCTCCTCCACATGAGCGGTGGACTCTTATCTGGTGAACCAGATTGGTTTCCCCAACCTGGAGCTGGCAACCCTAAGAACGAGCCAATTTCTGTAGTTGGGAGATCGGCAGTAATTACAGAACTGCAGGTTCCACCTGCAGAACAAAGCAGGTTGAGATAAGGTCAAATACTGGGGAAACCTTAGTTGGTGCATGGATGGGCTATGATGCTATGAAGAAGCAGGGGCAAAAAAAATTCCAACAGCATCAAACTTAGGGCAAATAACCCATGCAGAAACCCCTGCAGACTGGCTATGTAAACTTTGTGGAAAATTTCCTATTAGGCTGCTACCTAGCTGGTAGCTAGGAACAAATAGACCCAGGCTCCAGTAGGAGTTCCCTGACTTAAGCCCTGCAGTGGAAACAATGATCTGTGTCCACTCATCAGTCGTTGAAGAAGTAATGGATGAGCCAATGCCTGTCATCAGCACTTACAGTTGTCAACAAGTTTGAGAAAAAATGCCTGCCCCTTAAACAAAGGTTGAATGGGATGTTATTTGCCTCTTTGAGACAGTTGGCGCATAGTGGTAAACTGCAGTACTGCAGTCCAAGCTCTGCTCACAACCTGAGTTCGATCCTGACGGAAGTTGGTTTCAGGTAGCTGGCTCAAGGTTGACTCAGCCTTCCATCCTTCCGAGGTTGATAAAATTAGTACCCACCTTGCTGGGGGTAAAGGGAAGATGATTGGGGAAGGCACTAGCAAACCATCCCGTAAACACAGTCTGCCTAGTTAACGTCAGGATGTGACGTCACCCCATGGGTCAGGAATGACCAGGTGCTTGCACAAGGGACTATCTTTACCTTTTACCTATTTGCCTTTTTGCCATGAAAATCTTCAGTTGTCTATTTCCATACATTAATCCTTTATTAAAGGGGCAAGATATTTCTTCTCCAGGTAGGGCCAACCCTATTAGGTCTACTAGGGCGGCTAGCCAGTAGCTAGTGCCTGGTGGGAGAACGGGTGGGAGGGGAAATTGGAAGGCACTGTTGCTCCAATGGTATATCATTTAGGGCTGCTAAGACCCCAGTGGGTATACAATTCCAGAAGGGGAGTGGTACCTGGAACACACATATGCATAAAGAACCACCGATGCACTGAATATAATGGTTTATGTAATTTCAAAAACATGATTTCCAACAAATGATTCAAGTTATGCAACAAAACAATCTATACAAGTTGCAACAAAACAATCTACACAAGTTTACAAGGTTTCGTGAATCTTGTTTCGCTAATTGCATTAGCTTCATCAGAAGTCTGTTGCTGCTGTACAGAAAAATCTTGACTTTCTCATTTTGCTCCTGTTGCTTTAAAACAGAATTTTCAACAAAAATTACACACATGAATACGTTAATCCCTTAAAACTTAACATCAGTCCATATAGGTTTACCGTAACACAATTTTAACGTACCCAAGCAGATTAATTATATGTAAAACGGCAGACCATGCTATTTTGTGCTCAAGCCTCTGTTTCGCTGGTCTGCAATATCCAACCATCACAGTTTCCATAAATCTACTCACAAATTGACTGCAGCTGTTTTCTTAATTATGTTAGTATCTCACCAGAGTCTTCCTATACACCTCCCTTACATCAAAGTAGTGACTCCTTACTTATATCTTTTTTAAAAATTCCAACAATCTGCTTGGGTTTTGCAATTAGCAAAACAAGGATAAGCTTCACGAAACCTTGTAAACGTGCATAGATTGTTTTGTTGCAACTTGTAAAGACCCCAGTGGGGGCAGAGGATCCCCTGCCCCCATGTCCTATTGTCCTCCCCCGCTGGAAGCAGTGGTGGGGAAAAATTAAAAAGAAAAAATAAGGCCTTGTCTACTTATAGGATGTTCTTACCATAGAGTTCCTGGTGATTCCTCGAGTTACCCCAAAATGACAAACAGTAACTCTAGGACTCACTGGAAACTCTGTGGTAAGAACTTCCAGTTTTACCATAAATTTCCAGCAATTCCTAAAGCTATTGTTTGTCTTTTATGAGTAGCTCTAGGAATCATCAGGAACTCTATGGTAAGAACTTCCAGTAAGTAGACAAGGCTTTGTTTTTCTTTTAATTCTTCTTCCAGGATGCTGCCCCCCCCCCACCAACACCCCCCCACCCCCGCTAGTTGCCAGGCACTGCCAGGCAACCCTAGTGTCATCACTTCCAGGGCAAACCCAGAAATGTCTTTGATGCATTGGCATGATGCTCTAGACTTGACTGGAAACTCCATGGTTTTACTATAGAGTTTCTAGTGACCCCCTACAACATCCTGTCAATTCAACAACATCACTTCTGGGTTTGCCTTGGTAGTGATGTCACACTGTTGGAGCGATGGCAATTTTTGCTTCATTGTTTTCTCCCATCAGCACTATTGACCAGGCCTAACCTGAGTGGCCCTTGCAGTACTGGTTCAGACTACTGCAGGGTAGAGTTCTCAGGTTTCTGCTGAGGGTGAGGGATCCCCTGCTCCTTTTTCCTGCCACTGCTCCTGTAGCCAGTGAAAGAGAAAAAAAATATTATTAAGAAATAATCATCAGAGATGGCTTGATGTCACCTCTTGGGAAAACTCTGAAGTGACATCTGCACACTCTAGGAATTGCCAAAAAAAACTGTATGACACAACGGTGCCCCTCCATGTCTCCACCCTCTGGACTCCCACCAGTTGCTAGGCTGTGCCTTGCAACCCTAACACAGGGGTTATTCTACTTGTCTTGCTCCTAGGTCATTTAAACTTTCCAGTCTGCCACTGCATCTGTGGAGTGATTTTCAGTTTCTCCCCACAATGTATGCCAACCAAAGGGTTACCCTCTGTTTGGGGGTGTCGTTTAAGCATTATTCAACCAGGTTCCTATTGAAAGCTGTCTGGTCTGTTCTCTCTCTGTATGCTAGGTCCAGTTTACAATAGGAGCAGAATGCGATGCTTAATTGAAACCTCGACTTTTCATAGGCAAACGAGGGGCAATACTGGAAGTTCTGTATATGCAGCTCCCAAGCTTTGTTTCAAGAAGAAGAAGAAGAAGAAGAAGAAGAAGAAGAAGAAGAAGAAGAAGAAGAAGAAGAAGAAGAGGAGGAGGAGGAGGAGGAGGAGGAGGAGGAGGAGGAGGAGGAGGAGGAGGAGGAGGAGGAGGAGGAGGAGGAGGAGGAGGAGGAGGAGGAGGTTTTTATATGCTGACTTTCTCTACCACTTAAGGAAGAATCAAACTGACTTACAATCACCTTCCCTTCCTCTCCCCACCACAGACACTCTGTGAGGTAGGTGGGGCTGAGAGAGCACTAAGACTTGCCCAAGATCAGCCAGCTGGCTTCATGTGTAAGAGTGGGGAAACCAACCCGGTTCACCAGCTTAGAGTCTGCTGCTCATGTGGAGGAGTGGGGAATCAATCCCAGTTCTCCACCACTCCAAATCACCACTCTTAACCACTACACCACGCTGGCTCTCTACACCATGTTGGCATGTAACTATTTGCTCTTTTAAAAATTTATTTGGTTAGATCCAGGCAATTCATGGATAAGAAAGGCTACACTTTGCTATTTAGAAGGAACATTTCAGATTTTATTTATTTGTTGTAGTATAACCAGTGCAAGCACTTTTGGCAAAGATTATACATGCTGCAAAATTGGAAACAGGTTTTTGAACTTTCCCCTTTGGGAAATGTTAGCAGTAGTCAGTGGCCACTACATAAATAAGATATGAGTATTATAAATAGCACTCATATCCTAATCACTTGGCTGAAAAAGCTCCTTCAAATAAACGGTTGCAGGCTGTAAAATTACAGTACAAAATGTAGCAAACGTAGCTTATTTCAAAGTCACACGAACTGCTATTCAGGCAAATTAAGAATAAATAGGAACTGACAATGGAAACAACAAGTTCAAAGTTACCTGCATATATTTTCAGTTAATTAACCAAAATGAATGCATTAGTACCTCTTAAAAGCAACATCAGCCAAAATGGTACCAGGGAGGTTACAGAATGGCTTGAGGGAGTTTAGAATCACCCAGAGCTCTAACTCAAGTAAGGCGAAATGTTTGCGCTTGATCTTATTTCACTTTTCTGGATCCCATGGTTTTATTACCTACACGTATGATTCTATAAACCCCAAGTTACATGGGCTCGCAAGCTATATGGGAAAAGCTCATGGTGATCCCTTGCCATGTCAAGAGATCCAGCGTGGTGTTGTGGTTAAGAGCGGTGGACTCTAATCTGGAGAACCGGGTTTGATTCCCCACTCCTCCACATGAGCGGCGGACTCTAATCTGGTGAACAGGGTTGGTTTCCCCACTCCTCCACGTGAAGTCAGCTGGGTGACCTTGGGCCAGTCACAGTTCTCTCAGAACTCTCTCAGCCCTACTTACCTCACAAGGTGTCTGTTGGGGGGAGTGGAAGGGAAGGGGATTGTAAACCGGTTTGATTCTCCTTAAAAGGTAGAGAAAATCAGTATATAACAACCAACTCATCTTCTTTTTCTTCTCCCTCTTCTTCTTACCCTCCCAGAAACCAGAGCAATGCTGGCATGGGGGTAACCAGTGTGGGTTTCTGACGTCAGCCAAGCACATTAAGGTATTATGACAAGGGGCCTTGAGTCATTCAGTTTCAAAACCGTGTGTGACCCACAGATATAATAAAATGAGCCCACCTACTTGCAGGAGGAGCCATTGTGGTATATTTGATAATGTATTGGACTTACATTAGGCACTCAGTATTAAAATATCCACTCAACTTTGAGTGTCCTTGGTTAAGTCATTTTTTGTACTCTAGTTGAGAAAATGCAGTGGGATAACTCACATACACAAGCCCAGCGCATTCCTGACTTCTGAGGATGAAAGTCCTCAGGAGGCCAGGAAGGAGCTGTGCCGGCATTGGTGGCCCCCATGCCAGCATCCAGGCTACTTACACTGCTGTAAGTGGCCCCAATGTCAGTGTGGAGGCCCAAATGTTGGTGCAGCCATGGCAGCACCACCCCGGGATGCTGACAGGGTCTTCTGCTGGTGTCCCACTGGCATAAAGGCCCATGCCGGCATTCAGGGGGGGCGTCCCGGCATCCCGGGGGGGGGGGTTCCAGGGGGCAGGGCTTCCTGTAGGCAACCTCCTGTCCCCTTTCACCCTGGGTACGCCAGCAGGGAGAAGAGTGAGGCTGCGTCTGCTTTTTAGCAGGTACAGCCTCACTATTCTCAATGGGGAGAAAAGCCACATTTTAAAAGAAAAAAAGCCTTTAAAAGGCTTTTTCAAAAGCTTTCGGTGGCCATGGAATGGCTTAGGAGGTGCCTCCTCCCTGCCGTCCCTGGCTGCCGAAAGCTCAGGAATTGGCTGTGAGTTCCTGGATATTACTGCAGACCAGGGATACATGCATATGGCCTTCACAAGTGCATGTCCTGTTTGGTTGCAAGACCATTGAAGTCTATTGTATACTTTAGCATGTTGGAAGTGATACTGAGGGAAATGAAAAGGAGGCAATTCTAATTAAAAGTAGGTAAAGTGGTAAAGAATGAAAGCTATTTATAAGGGATTCAGACAATAAATGCATTTACAGTAAGAGCAGTGAAATTACCCACTTAAAACTATTTATTTATTCACTTCATTTGTGCCCTGCTTTTCTCCCCAATGGGGACCCAAAGTGCCTTGCATCATTCTCTTCTCCATTTTATCTTCACAACAGCCCTGTGAGGGAGGACAGGCTGTAAGTGTGTGATTGGCCTAAGGTTATCAAGTGAACCTCCATGGCAGAGTGGGGTTTCAAACCTTGGTGTTCAACATCCTTGTCTGACATGCTAACCACCATAGCTCACTGTCTTTAACAGACTAGGGTTGCCAGTCTGTCATGGGAAATCTCTGGAGATTCTGGGGCAGAGCCTGGTGAGGATGGTGTTTTGGGAGGGGAGAGAGCTCAGAGAGGATGTGATGTCATATCCTGTGAGGTCATGTCAGGAGGGAAAGGGAACCTTTGGGAGAAGATAAGTACCAATAAAAGTGGACATTCATTTAGAAAGTGGAGAGAGAAGGCTTGATCCATTCTTGTCTCCTCAGTGCTGGCAAAAAGAAAAGAAATATTTTGTTGAAGGGTGCATGGCTATTTTCCCTGACCTGGATGGCCCAGGCTAGCCTGATCTCGTCAAATCTCAGAAGCTAAGCAGGGTCAGCCCTGGTTAGTATTTGGATGGGAGACCACCAAGGAATACCAGGGTTGCTGTGCAGAGGAAGGCACTGGCAAAAACTACCTCTGTTAGTCTCTTGCCATGCAAACCCCAAAAGGGGTCGCCATAAATTGAAGGCACTTTACACACACACACACACACACACACATGGCTATTTTATGTTATGCTGTATGAGTGTCTTCTCAGGATCCCTGGTTTGGGTAACATGTATAACAGGATAAACATGTGATATACAATTAAACAAGTCAGGTATTTCTTTACTAGAGATTTAGTATATAATAATAATAATAATAATAATAATAATAATAATAATAATAATAATAATAATAATAATATCTGTATATAATAATAAGCTGTTAATAAGCTAATTCTTTGATTGGCATAGCAGAGATTTGCAACATAGGGTTCTAATGCATGTACTTTATAAATGATTGATTTATTTTAGGCTACATATTCAAGGAAACTAAAGCATTTTATTATGTTTATCCACTTTACCATTAATTCACCTGATAGCCAGTTGTTAAGACGTCCATTTTGCACACTTTTAACTTTGAAAAACCTTTAACTATCCTATCACAATCTCCATACAAATTTCTTGTTTTTCTTTATACGTGAACAGAAAAAAAGGATGAGTTTCTTAATATGTACTTGGTCTTGAAAGTACATAGAGGATAAAAATATTCACACTAACAGCACTTGGTACAATGGACCCCACTACCTAATTGCCTAATCATAGATTTCACTGGGTTCTGTTACATAGCTTCATTTTTATATGGTGGTTTGGGATTATTACTTTATAATAACATTTTAAGCAAACACATGTAGGGGGCAGAGCCAGAAGTTATACATAGATATAATACCATTCTTCCCTCTCTGCACATTAATTATAGCATATGCAGTCTTTAGAATGTGATTATTTTAGGAATAAAAAATTGATATTCAGACAGGACTTCCACTCATGCCCTGAGCTGATACTATGGTTGTCCTTTGACCATATATATATCAGAGATTTTCAACCAGCATTCCCACCAGGGATTCTGCAAAATTGTAAAACTTCCCATCTCAGACACCTCACTTTCCTCTCTTTTTGCCTTTGAAATTTGTAATAGTTAAATAAGTTATTTTACTTTGTAACCCGGGGTGGGGGGAGGGAGAGGTGATTGGGGTTCCATGGGATATCAAGTTCTATTACAAAGGCTCCTCAACAAAAAAAGGGTGGTGGTGGTTGGAAACCACTAAACTATATAACAAAAACAGACCAAAGCAGAGCCATCTTGACTCACCTCTCAGAGGGGCTGTCACTTTAAAGAGGTGTCTTGAAATAGTTACTTCAGGCAGTAGATTTAGGAGGAGGCAACCTCACATCCTGCATGCCAACAGTGAGCCAGCTTTCTTTCTACAGTCTACTCAATTTCCATCTCCCACTGGGGAGTCACAGGTTTAGCTATAGACATAATGAGGTCAGAAACCTAAGCACAGGTTCAACCCAGTGAATTTAGTAGTAGCAGACGAATGATGAATTTCCCATCTAAAAATACAATAAAAAGTCTGATTTTTAGCCCCTCGGATCGTATAGTTATTCAAATGCTTTGGAGTTCAAAGAAATGTACATTCATCATGAGAGGAGAGAATCCAGAAATCAGAATCTTTTGAGCTAGAGTGCTCCTCTAGCAGACATTATTAAAGCCCTTTTATGAAACACCCTATCTGTCTTCAGCTAAAAAGTTAATCACAATATGAAGCTGTGCCTCGATATCGGGATTTCCTCCAGTAAGCTGTATGATCTGTAAAGAAGGCTCTGCCATAGCATTTCTGTGCTTTACATGCTATGGCCTGAACCCGCACAAAAAAATCATTTTATGCTGGGAAGAAAGGAAAGAAACACAGTAATCAGAATTTAACCTAATACAGGAGCATGAAAGGATCTATATAATCACATACTTAGTGAAAGCTGCTTGTGCAGTAATTCTCAATAAGCACTCATTCCTAATGTCCTTAGTAAAGCACTGCTTAAATAGATGGGGGAAACTATTCTTGTCAGCAACTAAAATTACTGCAAGCGCAGCAGTTCTTAAAATATTTTCAAAAAATTTCAAAGCTCAGTGAAATTGCGGCAGAGTAATCTAGTGGTCTGGGGAGACTGCACTGGAATGCAGATAGAGGTATTCCACTTTTAATGTCACGGCTGATTAACTCATCTCTGGCTGAAATTCGGAACCGTCTCTTCAATATGGTTACATTGACCAGAGTAATCAAGTGTAATTCTAGATTTAGTGATTGGCTACAGCCCAACTCCGCGTGTTGCATACCAGAGAGATGCACATTCCCCAGGCATTAACCTTCATCCCATATTAGGAATAAGATTAGGCTACTTGCAGTTCATCCAGCATGGGGGAACAGATATTTCCTATAATAAAATCCCCATATGTTCTTTCCTGCAGACGTTTTGCAGAACTAGCATGGGCACTGGGTTGAAAAATGGCTAATGAGAAGCCAATACCTCTATCATGTTAGGGATAAATGAAAAATTAGGGATTTTGCTTGTTTTTATATTTGTTTCTATTGTTGTTGATGTCTTTGCTTTTCTTCTTTTCGCTGTGGGGCTTGAAGTTTGGTTCGTGTTGGGTGTGCATGCCTTGTACAGATTTTATATAAAACAGAGGTGATGTTTATAATACATGATAGATGCATTATAGATGTGATACATAATAGTTGTGGTGTTTATTAATGCACAAATAACACTTGAGCATGTGTACATATGATGGGGAAAATGTGATACAAAGAAACAGACAATTGCATGCAAATAAAAAAAATCGTGAGTTTGGTTCTCAAAAGGGAGAAACAAAACCAAATTGGGAAATTTCCAGGTTGAAATATCGGTGGTGAGAAATCCCAGCCATTTTCTTTGTTTTCAAGGCTTAAGCCAGCATTTATAGCATGTGCTAGATATGCTATTAAGAGAATCAAAGGGAGGAAAAGAATAGAGCATATAGATGGTGGTATGATGCCCCGAGACTGCACTGCAACTATTTGTCTGTGTGCAGATCTCTGTTGTTGGGGATGTGTCCACATGATATATCCAGGTGGTGGCGGGCTGGGAGTTTGAGTGGAAAATGGCCCCTTGTGATGCGTTTTTCACTTGGAAGTGCCGCATCACAGCAGGCGTTTACCCTCAAACTGGGAGTTTGAGTGCAAACCGGCCCTTTGCAATGCAGCACTTCTGGGTGTAAGCCAGAAGTGATGAAGCACTTCCTGGTGCACGCAACCCCCCCACCTCCACTCCAAAAACCTCCCACTGAAGAATAAGGGGGGCCTGGTAAGACTAGATATATCCTCATGGACGGCCTTATCATATGGACCTTTCCTATACACTAAAGGCCTAGGCAGCCAGCCCTGCTCATTCAGGCATAGCCCTGTCTCAAATGTGATTATGGGTACATCTCTGTGTGTGTGTAAAGTGCCATCAAGTCGCAGCCAACTTATGGTGATCCCTTTTGGGGTTTTCATGGCAAGAGACTAACAGAGGTGGTTTCCGCTGCATAGCAACCCTGGTGTTTCTTGGTGGTCTCCCATCCAAATACTAACCAGGGCTGACAAGATCAGACCTGGGCATTCCGGGTCAAGCATGGGTACATCTAAAGGACACTAAAGTAAGCATGTGTTCATATATCAATTGTTCAAGGAAAAATGCAGTTCATCTCATACTGACAGGAAGATGGTAGGCTTTGTCCCACTGCATCAAGTACTGTGTATGATCATATAAGGTAATTTGTTAGGGAAGTTTTGCACAGACTCTACTTTTGTGTAAAGAATGGCTCTAGATAGGTGGTTAGGTCTTTATGCCTGACCTGGATGGCCCAGGCTAGCCTGATCTCGTCAGATCTCAGAGGCTAAGCAGGGTCAGCCCTGGTTAGTATTTGGATGGGAGACCACCAAGGAATACCAGGGTTGCTGTGCAGAGGAAGGCACTGGCAAACCACCTCTGTTAGTCTCTTGCCATGAAAGCCCCAAAAGGGGTCACCATAAGTCGGCTGCGACTTGACGGCACTTTACACACACACACAATTCTCTTTATGGTTGAGCTGTTAATGTTGCACGTTTGTAATTTGTGTATGCATTTCAAGTGGAGGCTTTTCTCCCCTCCTTCAATGGACTTAGAAGAGTGCAATTCTGTTTAGGATTGTACTGTGAGACCTAGCTAGAACGGAGCCAGCTGTCTCACACAAAGTCGCCCTCTTTGCACTAGTATTTTGGGTACTAGTAGTTAGGGTTGCCAACCTCCAGGGAGAAGCTGGAGATCTCCTGCTATTATAACTGATCTCCAGTAAATAGAGATTAGTTCACCTGGAGAAAATGGCCACTTTGGTAATTGGACTCTATGGTATTGAAGTCCCTCCTCTCCCCAAACCCCACTGTCCTCAGGCTCTGCCGCAAAAACCTCCTGCCGGTGACAAAGCGCGACCTGGCAACCCTACTAGTAGTAGATAGAAAGTGCCTCTGCTGGGGTCCTGGGATATTTCATATGGATTTCTTCTATATATGTGTATATTCCTGTTTACCTCTTGCTTTAATACAATAAACAATTAAAATATCATAGGATTCATAAAGATCTTCTATAAATAGCTGGATGTTAGTCTTTCCTACAACCCTTCCCTCTAAGTGGAATAAAGTAGGCCTTAACAATACAGCATCATATTTCTTGTGGCAAACGTCATAAAAAGATGTCACAGGTGTGATGACCAGGTTCCTTTTTCAACCTCTTTTCTCATTATGAGCTGCTCAGGGACTGTAGGCCTGGAGCCTAGAAAAATTAAGAGGCTAGTGATTCTCCTGGCTGGATCCAAACTGAAACAGAGGCTAAAGCGACCATGCGTTTTCGCCCCTAATGTTATGACCTCACCATCTTTTTTTCTTAGTTTTTTCCTTTGTATCACATACCCTGATTTTCAGTTTATTTTTCTCATTATGGCAACTTGCATATCTCCAAAGGAATCATTCCTTTTCCCCCTTCCTCTGCCAATATTTCTAGCCCAGCTTCTTGATTTCATTTTGTATCTTATCTGAGTTTTCCCTGGTGTTTCGACATATCCCATTTTTATCATCGGCAAATGCCATTACAATGCTGTTTATCTCCTTTTCCAGATCATTAGTGTAGGGGGTCATAAACAATGTGAATCCTGTTTTGCCCCAGAGAACATTTCCCCCCATTCGATACATTGAAGTTTATCATGTTCCCTTATTTATGATCCTTTAGCTACTTTCCAATTCTCCTGACAAACTGAGTAGGTATAATCCTTGAGAAAATAGAATAACCTGCTGTCTTATTTACCTTGAGGCTTTGATTGTTTTTCCCTCTGCTTGTTTTCTCCATTCCTGGTGTTTAGTGCTAGATTTCATTAGCTACATATAAAGCACTAGTTAGCTCATAAACATGGTTTGCTTTCAAGTACCATCAAAATTATTGGTTCCTCCTTTGCTCAATGTGGTTCTGTTCTGGGCTGTTTTTGTCTGGAAGCACCTGCAGGTTCATAAATATGAAGCGCCTCACAATCTATGTCAGGCAGTCAATCTAAAGGGGGGGAGAGGAGAGTCTGCTGGTGACATATGGAAGATCCACTTCATATTTTTCAAGAACCAAGTGATTACGCATTATTCTTGACATAGTGCAGCTGGACTGACTTCAAGGTATTCTGTATGAACCAAGTTTCCATTGTGCTTTGCTGCACATTTTGATGTCACGACCAAACCTGTTAGTGTATGTATTTAAGACTTCCTGTATTTATTACTCAAACATTCCATAATTCAGTCTCAGTAGAAGGTACAAGCCCACTTAATTCTATTGGATGGAACATAAGACAGTGAAGTGTCTTGCATGGTAGAATAAAGGTGATATTGTACATTTAACTGTCAAGATAGTGCACAGTTAAATGCTGATCTGGAGGTACACAGACAGAGAGAAATATAGGTGTACATAATGGACTGATATTTTCCTTCATGATTGCATCTTTGTGATTGCTTTTTCAATTGAAACTTCTTCTAATGCATTAATTAGATGAAATTTATTGGCCCTATTACCCCTAAAGTTAGTCCTAATTAAGGGTGCAATTCTACAGCACCCTTAAATGACTTCTAATAGTGCAATTCTAAAGAGAGTTACTCCAGTCTAAGCCCATTTAATTAATGGGTTTAGATTGGAGTAACTCTGCATAGGATTGCACTGTAGACCTTTATGCTGGTGTAACACAGAGATGTGCGGTATTCAAACTGTACTGATATCACACCACCATCAACTCTGACCTGGTGTAGCTGTATCAGCATAAGGATGAGAAAGGGACAAAACTAGGGTCATACTGAGTGGGACTTAGTCAACATCTTAAGCCACCTCAGCCCATGTCTCCCACTCTCACCAGCTGAATATCCACCACAGGGAGAAACCTCTTTTCTGCTGGCTCTTATTTCCTGTCCTGACTTAGGGTCAAATTAAACAATACAACATCCTGGCGACTTCCAGAGGACATTACCACCATTTTCCAGCTGGGATTTCCTCACTTTACAAATGCCACAGGGAACTGAACCTGATTGGGACTGTGGTACAGGGGGAGGAGGGGCTCCTGTGAGAAGAAAAAGAGCCATCAAGAACAATGGAAAGAGACAGTACCAAACTTTTTTTCTGTGCTATGCATATTGATAAACCTAAACTGAAAATAAACCTGAAATTAGCCGTTTCAACAATATCTGGGTTTCATTTCGGCCAAATACTTAAACCTGGGGATCTACCTGAATACATATTTGGCTTTTTCGGGTTTCGGCAGTTCGTCTTTCCTCAGATGCATGGCTCTGTGCTTTTTCCCATTTTTCTATCTTTGACTGGTTTTGTCAGGGACCCATAGTTTGGGCCCTTTTGAAGTAGGGGTCATGTAATCAGAGCCAACTTGGTCAGACCAAACTATCTGTCACCCTTCAGTGGATAAGTCTGGAAGAGTCATTTTAAAAGATGGGGCTCACTCAGTCCTGTCTGGAGGGATATACTCTCCAACTAAAAAGTGCCAGCTTCAACAGCTGCTGAACAGGCTTCTGAAGAAGACTCCTCACCCACATGGATGAGCAATTTCCTTCACAAGAGCTGCCTTGGTCATGACTTCGGCTGGCTCTGATATCCGCCCCCCATGAAAACCTGCTATCAAACCGAAGGTCACCCTGAACACTGGCTTCATTTCCCCACACCGTGACCATCTCTTGAAATCAGATTTTTGATTACTATAATTTATTTTTTGATTTTGATTTCTTGCCTGCCCTCCCTGGCAATAATAAAGGATAGTTCACAAGAAGTCATTTGCCACCAAAAGAAATGTTATCTGTGCCTTATTTCTCTTTCATTTAAGCCATTTCCCTCAGTTTGGAACCTAATTTGCATGAATATCATGCTATGCCTCTCAGATATGAATGGGGCCCCCAGACTTCGAGGCGCCAGCCTGCCAATTGGCTCTTTCCGCTAGTCTCAAGAATACACACACACACACACACACACATATAATTCAGGTATTATAATATATAATAAATTATATAAATATAATTTATTAGAAGAGCTAAGAAAAGGTTAAAAATATTTTTAAACATTAAAATAGCACAATGGCATTTCCTAGGGTTGATCTCTGTAACCACATACCAAACACGTTTTGGCCTATTGGGTCTTCATCAGTGGTCAGTTAAAACCCATGTTAAGCCTGCCGACATTTACAGAAATAAATAAATACATACATATACAAACAGTTCAAATCAAACCAGGCATGTGTGTAGGTTGTAAAATCTATTACCAATTACTCAAACATCTGGTCAGATTGGTTCTAGTTGTAATACTGGTTTGTATATGTCTCTTATATACAATGTGAGCAGTTATCAACCTACACACACACACACACATATTCTTTCTACCCAACCTTGGGTACCCAGCTTCTGTTTTCAGATAGGGTTTTATTCCCCTCTTTTTTCTTCCACTCTTTCCGCTAGCCCTCAGCTACTCTAACCTTCTGAATCTGAAAAACAATTAACAGCTCGGCTCACAAATGCCTGGAGGGTGGGGGCAACCCCTTTGCAAGCCCACAAAATTGGACCCCCTGCCCCAAACTTCACCAACCTTCAGTGTCTGTCTGAGGAGATTCCCTGGCAGCTACACTGTAAATTTGGTAACTCTGCATCCAAAAATGCCCCCATAGGAGCTTTGGGGGGAAATCCCCACAGACTATAATGGACCCAATTTTTTGGGTAAACTCAGAAATAAAGCCGAATACCCATTTACCGGTATGGGTATTCGGCTTAGTTCAGGTTTACTGAAAAGATTTCAGGCCCAATAAAGATGAACCCAAAATTTAAGGGGTTTTTTGTTTTGTTTTTTTGTTCAACCCTAGTGGATGTTGTTTTAGATAGTTAAAAAATATGCAGTTCTTTGATGATATGAGTGGACCTCAGACATACATGAACTCAAAAGTTAGTTGAGTTCCAGGAAGCGTTGTTGGGCAAGGATGCTGTGGAAATCATCCTTAAATTCTCATCTCTCCTCCAGGGCTCTGAATCAAATCTTGTGATTTAGGACTTATGCAAATCCAAGTTATTGTCAGCCAAACAGAGCCCATAATTGACATCCTGAGCTCCTTTGGGCCTAATGGGCATGGCCACAGCAGTGAGGGGTGTGCGTGTTGATCTTTCAGTTCAACAGGCACCTCTAGGCTATGCCATGATTTTTCATTGGTGTAACTTTCCACCACAGATGGGGCGTTTCCCAGACTGAAATGGCCTAGGGAGCCAACTAACTCCAGCCATGCCCCCAGAATCATCCACAACCACACCAGCATAGGGGCCTACAGCTCGTTTGTGCGGATGAGTTGCCACTGTTGGGATGCACTAGTGCCCAAGAATGGCAGTGGTTACATTTAAGGAGATCCTCAACTGGAATGTTCACCTAGCAACATCTAGGGCCTCTGCATTAAGGATAGTGGGGTCTATTTTACATTTTTTCTACACCAAGGGAGGTTTTCCTATAGACCCTGTCCTAAAACTATACAAAAGCAAGGTCGTACCACATTTCCTCTATGGAGTGGAAGTACGGGGCTGGAAAGATGATATTCTTATCAGTCTAGAATCAATCCAAAATTAGTTTCTCAGGCGTATCTTAGCTCTCCCCAAGGGGACTCCCGCTGCCCTGATGAGGGCCAAAACAGGTCTTCCCTCCCTCAGGGCACATGTATATCTAGCAGTATTAAAATTATGGGGAAAAAACAAAATAGCTAGAACAAAATTGTTTAGAAGTCAATCATTCAACATCATGCTAATGAAAGATACATCACGCCTTAATTTCTTAAATAAGATATTATCTCAGTACTCAATTCCAGATAACCTTTTAGGGCTATCAGCAGATTTTTCCCAACTTAAAGACTGGGTCTACAAATTAGATGCCCTGATGGACAGAACACCGATTCTGAAATTGGGAACTGCTCCTTGGTTTAAACTTTTCAAAACTGACCATCTTAGAGCTACTTATTTAGTCAATATACCAAAGCCCAAGCTTAGAGCAGCCTTTATGTCCCTGCAGTTTCAAACAATGCTAACAGCTGTACTGTCCAGGCGTTATTGCCAAATTCCAAAAGACCAATGTTTTTGCATCTGTGGAACATCTGCTCTAGAGGATTTATACCACTACTTATTTGAATGCCCTCTATATGTAGAACCCAGGGTTAAATTTCTTGCCAGGTTGGTTTCTGGCCTAAACACCTGTCCTAAAGCCGAGAAACTAGTATTTTTGTTAAAAGATACAAATGGATTTGTCTCTTATAGGACTGCCCTGTATGCTCTGGCAGCAAAGAAAATAAGGGCCAATATGGCTGCTAAGGGAGTAGATCCTAATGATTGCTAGGTCTCATTGGCCGATTGGGACACCACCACAATTTTTAGCTATTATTTTCTTGTTTTGTATGCATCAATTTAGCAAAGTTGTATTATGTATATTTATTATTAATCCAGTATGTTATTAATCTAATATTTTATTATGTATTTGTGGTATCCTTGATATGTTTGTAATGGCCTATGGCTAAATGCAAATAAAACCATTCATTCAAGAATGGCAGAGTAGTGCAGGGGGTTTACACCAGCTTAACTGGCCCTCATGACAACATGTATTGGAGATAACCATTGTAATAGTCAATTGGCTTCCTGAGCACTCCCTCCCCCTTAGGATTGCGCTGCAAAGCTGGTAGAGCTGGACTGAGGGGTAGCTACTGAACTTATACCTTCAGGATATACACACAAGTTGAGGGTTAGTTTATGTTAAGGGGATGTGAAATAATAGAACCATTTGATTTGCATGTGCTTAGGAGTTGAAGGTGTCAGAGAAAAGCCCCTGGATAAGCTGGACAGGGAGGAAGGGTCAAAGCTTGAAGCATAAAGGAGGAGTATTTGGGAGAAGGTTATCAAAGGGCTTTTCTTAATATACACCACGTTGTTCCCAGTATTTCATTTATTCCATTCCTGCAGTGGTCCCAGTGGCTATCTCATAGCCTAATAGAGAAAAAAACATGTTTGCTAAATGTTTTCCTGCCAATCTGTGTTGGATGTGATGATCTCTATTTGAAAAAAGCACAAATGGTTACCTCCTTGAATAGGGAACCATGTTATATATTGGTTCTTGTAGGTTATCCGGGCTGTGTAACCGTGGTCTTGGAATTTTCTTTCCTGACGTTTCGCCAGCAACTGTGGCAGGCATCTTCAGAGTAGTAACACTGAAGGACAGTGTCTCTCAGTGTCAAGGGTGTAGGAAGAGTAATATGTAGTCAGAAGGGGTTGGGTTTGAGCTGAGTATTGTCCTGCAAAAGTATTGTTCTGTAAGTATCAAGATAATGTGCTAATGAGGGTATGGTATGTTAATATGGAACCATTGTATCCTGAAGTGATCTGTTAATGTGTGTAATCCAAAACTAATCTGTATGGCTATTGTTGAATGTTGTCTTTGTCTGGAGGTTTTTCAGGGCAGGAAGCCAAGCCTTATTCATTCTTAAACTCTCCTCTTTTCTGTTAAAGTTGTGCTGATGTTTATGAATTTCAATGGCTTCTCTGTGCAATCTGACAAAATAGTTGGTAGAATTGTCCAGTCTTTCAGTGTCTTGGAATAAGACCCTGTGTCCTGTTTGTGTCAGTCCATGTTCAGCCACTGCTGATTTCTCAGGTTGGCCAAGTCTGCAGTATCTTTCATGTTCTTTTATCCTTGTTTGTATGCTGCGTTTTGTGGTCCCGATGTAAACTTCTTCACAGCTGCAAGGTATACGATATACTCCTGCAGAGGTGAGGGGGTCTCTTTTGTCTTTTGCTGATCGTAGCATAGGAAAGGTATTCTTGCCATTTATTAAAGGAGTCACTGATAGGATGGAGAAACTTTTGAAAAAACATAACCTACAAACAGTGTTTAAACCCACCAAGAAAATACAACAAATGCTACGATCAGCAAAAGACAAAAGAGACCCCCTCACCTCTGCAGGAGTATATCGTATACCTTGCAGCTGTGGAGAAGTTTACATCGGGACCACAAAACGCAGCATACAAACAAGGATAAAAGAACATGAAAGATACTGCAGACTTGGCCAACCTGAGAAATCAGCAGTGGCTGAACATGGACTGACACAAACAGGACACAGGGTCTTATTCCAAGACACTGAAAGACTGGACAATTCTACCAACTATTTTGTCAGATTGCACAGAGAAGCCATTGAAATTCATAAACATCAGCACAACTTTAACAGAAAAGAGGAGAGTTTAAGAATGAATAAGGCTTGGCTTCCTGCCCTGAAAAACCTCCAGACAAAGACAACATTCAACAATAGCCATACAGATTAGCTTTGGATTACACACATTAACAGATCACTTCAGGATACAATGGTTCCATATTAACATACCATACCCTCATTAGCACATTATCTTGATACTTACAGGACAATACTTTTGCAGGACAATACTCAGCTCAAACCCAACCCTTTCTGACTATATATTACTCTTCCTACACCCTTGACACTGAGAGACACTGTCCTTCAGTGTTACTACTCTGAAGACGCCTGCCACAGTTGCTGGCGAAACGTCAGGAAAGAAAATTCCAAGACCACGGTTACACAGCCCGGATAACCTACAAGAACCAATGAACTCTGACCGTGAAAGCCTTCGACAACATGTTATATATTGTTTATTCTGGAACTGTGGATTCAGTCTTTGTTTATGATCTGTGGTCATGGGGATCTCCACAGTTTAGCACATTACATTCTATTTAATTTGGGTGAAATCATCGATTATGCCATATTTTAATTTCAGTCTTCACTGAAGAAAATTTGACTCAGGAAACTGAAGAAATTTCTATGCGTTACTTTCCACAGCTTATACTTTTGCAATTCTATTACAAGACAGGAAGTTCAAGAAATAGTACCTGAAAAGCTGAAAGTACCACCTTGTCTGACTATTTTATTTGCTCGTCTTCCAGCCTCATGATTTTTTCTGACTGACTGGGGACTTCACATCCCATATATAGATGCTGTTCCATTTCTAGCATCAAATGTACAGAGTTGATTCACCAGAGCCCAAGAGGAAACAAAAATGTACAAATGTCCTTCTATCCTTCATGCTGGATTTGCAAGAAAGCCCTCGAAATGTTTCAAAGCTGTGAAAGTGTTACACTGTACCTTTATTTCTGTTTATCCTCATAACATCCTAGTATTCTCAGGACAGGCTGAAAGAGTATAATATCATTCACAGGCCTTGGGTAACTTGTATGGCTGAGTAGGAGTTTGAACCTATGACTGAGCCCAGCTTTCTATCCACTACTTTGCTATCATTAAGCAATTGTGGACATTCTTTGCTAGATGGACCTAAAGCAGTATGGGAAACTTGCTGTCTATAAAGTTCGGTAATGAAGCAAACTGGCTAAAAGGATTGAGGTGTCTCCTTCCATGGACATTTCAAGAAAAGCCTGGGTATGAAACTGTCAGATATGGTTTAGAAATATTTTGTTCTTTTTTTTTAAAGGTAGGGGATTGAGCCAGATCACCAATATAGTCCCCTTCCAGTTCTAATATTCTACAGTTAAGAAAGCTTGTAAAGTGTATTTCTACTGGCACCTTTTTGTCTACATTCTCGTCCCCCCCTAACGAGCGAGCAATAGTATAGACTTTGATGTGTGCAGTTCATTTGGCTCTTGCTTTTCTACTTTTGCATGAGTTGTAATACACCAGAGATTTCTTGGCTGGTGTAAAAATGAAGTAGCTAATTGCTCAGTTTTCCCTATCACAAACCAAGATTCCAGGCACTGAAATGTTTCAGCTGATTACATGAAGCAAAGGCTATAAAACAAAACTTAAAAAATAATAAATGAGAGGCAGGGATCTCTGTTCACTGGATACCATTTGAATGCATATGATGACTTTTAGATCATTACCTTCTATGCTGATAGCTATACAGATAAAGTGAAAGGGAATCATAGTTCTGAGCCAATTTTACACTCACTGTAGACTGTGCAAACAAAAAAAGTATAGTAAGGAAATTTAATTCTGAAGCCTGACTTGATTGTGGAGAAATGAAATCGAAAGGGATCATTTTCTGAAGAGCTGGATTAACATTAAAGTGTTTTACTATCTTATTATCTAATGTTATACATAAAATTTTACGTTCACCAGCTTAGCATTTTAAAGATATTTAATACTGTAACAATAAAATTGAGTGCTGCAGCTAATTTTATATTCCATAATAATAATAATAAAAAAATCTGTTCTGGGAAATCAGTCATCTTTTAAACTCTTAATAAAAGGAAAATACCCAGATGTGAATAGTATTGGGTTTTATGCAACATGGTTGATAACAATATTTAAACTGAATATTAATTCATTCTTTAATCTGGTCCATTTTTACTCTTATTTTACACTCTGCCTATGAGAAATTAATTGGAACTGTAACACATTTCTCAATAGTTTAATAAAAACTGACATTTAATTGTGAATAAATGTTGGCTGTTAGAGAAAACTATATTTTAGCATTGATCAATTACATTTATTTGAATATAAGAATTTTGAAAATAAATAATTTTGTTTAGGTGATATCAGTTTTCCTAATGTATAGTGTGGCTCTGAAGCAACAGACAAGGTCAAAATTATATATACATTTGGATACACCTGAAGAAATGTAGGATAACAAAAACCCAAGATTAAACAGTGTTCATAAAAATGTTTTGAAAAGACATTCCTAAAATTGGTCTCAGGGACATATGGCATTTTCTTCTGATTTTCCCCAATATTTCCATCCAGGTTTTCCAGGTTTCTAAAGTGATCCATAGTTTATAGTAAAATTATACAAAATTATGTTTCCGTTATAAGACACAATATATTTATATTAAATCTGTAATTTACAATTGTACTAATTAAATTGTAATGAAAACAGCCTTGTAACTAGTAGGGTGTCTTCAATTGTGCAGAATATTTACGACTAACCTTTGTATGTTTTTAAAATGCTGATAACATAGACTTCTTTTCAGCCTAGTACCAGTAGCTAAATACCTTTTTCATAATGTGAGAGTCCCATACTTGCTGAGGTACAAAAAATGCTACCCTAGCAGTAGGTACACAGTGACACAATTTCCTGATCCTGACCTCTTTCCTTCCAGTAGAAGTGGGCTACCTCATATTCTAATACCAGTTGTTCCTCACAGTACATTTCTGCTAAGCATAGGTCAGAAATACAGTTTCAACAATAAAATTTTATTAGGATTTGGCAGTAATTTATTATGTATTGGAACTCGGTTAAGCAGGAAGAGAACACTAAAGAGGAAATCCTGAGGTATATATGAATGTGTCATAAAATTATTATTACTGTTATTGTTATTAACTTTTTTCTTTTTGATAAAGGTAGTTACTTGGTTTAATAGATTTATGGTTTTTCAGGCTCACATATATTTGTTTGGTATTAGGACTCTATTATGTCCTTTTTATTGGTATGATAATGAATTCTTTATGGTTAGAATATAAATGTACATGATTTCATACAATTTTTTAAAATGTGCTGTATTTCAAAAGTGCTTGCTGTCTACTTCTCTCAGGCGCCATCCCCCAGCCTGCTTTGATAAAATAATACTGGTTTTGTAACTATTTTCCCAGTTGTGTTGTGACCATGGATGGTTCCTAATACCATTCATTATTTACAGATCTATCCATGCTTTCTTCTTGCTTGAAGCCCAGTGGAATAATGTCATCATAATTTGTATCCAGATCAAGTGAACTTGATCCCAGTGAGCTAAGAGATCCAGCCACTGACCCAGCCCCTTCAAAAGCATATGTCTGAAGGGAATCGTAAGGGGGAACATCTGGATCTGAGTTGGCTTCTTCTAGCTTTTGCGAAATGAATTCCCGGAACACAGCGCTCTCAGGGCCGACTTGCAGAGATTGCCTGTAAAGGCTCTGAATTTGTGTTGTGATGTTTCTCCGAGGCTTGTGTTCCCTCAGGACCGAATGGTTTCTCAGTGTTGCAATATCAAAGGCTTCAGTGTCTTGTTCTCCACCTCCTTCATCATCATACTTAACAATGTTCTCTCTGAACTCTTTGCCTTTCTCATGAAATAGAGATTTCTTCCTCTGCTGCCTGAAGGCCAGAATTGCCAGAACAAACACTGACAAGCAAACAAAAAAAAGGGGGAGAAAGAACATTGGTAAGGGTCTAAGAACAAGAAAAGTAAACCATACTAATAGCGATGCCACTGCAAATTTGAGGTCTGATCAATGTTACATGTGAACTGTAATTAGAGGGCATAAATGCAACATCATGTTGGCTTCAAAGGGATTTATAAATATGAAAAGTGAAAGGAACTATTTGTAAGGCAGTAAGAACTTGAAATGGTAAAACCACGTTGCCTAACTGTAGACTCAAAACATTTAGCACATAATGTACCAAATTCTGTTAAAATCTCAGACCAAGATTTGGAGAATGCAGTATAATTATCAATTTTAAAGTGTAAGCTTGTTTGAATCCAGTCTATATACAGGTGTTACATCTTTGTATATATATTCAGCAGTGGCCCCTTCTATGGTTCAGTTAAAACATGACTAGAGGATTGTAGAGCCCCTCCAGCAAATGGGAGACTGACAAAACAGACCTCTACTCCTCCCACACAAGCATTTGCCATGTGCTGCCTTTTATCCCCCACCCCCATGGGATACCATGAGATTAACTGGTCACTTCAGGGCCAAGAAGTTAAAGCGAGCTTTGGATAATCTGGAAAGGTGCAGCTGTGATCATAAAGAGAGAAATAAAAGTGTCACATTAAAGTACAGAATACATAGGCCATTGATGCATGGCTGTTTCCTCGTGGTCATCCCGCCGACTACTTTGGGACTTTGATAATGCATGTATTTTCTTACCATCAGAGACCCTCCCAGTGTGTTTCTGCACATTTTGCCCACGTTTGTTTTAGCCAGCATCCAGAAAACATGGGCAAAATGAGCAGAAACATGTCGAGAGCAAGGCGACCTCTGACAGTCAGAAAATGCATGCACAATCAAATCAAAGCCCCAAAGCGGTCAAGCGGGGTGCCAACGAGGAAACAGTCATGCATAAAAGGCCATAGACTACTGCAAGCCCAATGAACCAATCAGTGCTTTTGCCTATTTTCCACCTCACTTATGAAAATTCAACAAAAGGCAAAAAAAAAAAAAAAAAAATCCAAGGTAAACATAGGACACAACTAAGATTTCTATTGGTATTGGCTAAGATAATTCTTATTTCGATTGATTGAAATTACCCATCTCTGGGCACTGTTTTAGTAGGACCCTGGGACAGATGAGATTGCTCAAAAGAATGCTACACAATTGGTGGCAAGGATGAGAACAATATGAATTAACATCTGTGAAATGTCAATGGAGAATCTGAGCAGAGTGAATGGTTGCTGTGCACAATACAATCATACATGAATGAGGTGTGTGAGTAGTATGAACGAGTTTTGTGTGCGAGTGACAGAGACAGGGAGGTAATGGGCAATGAGCAAAGAGAGTACTGCAAGTAGGTAATGGACAATGTACTAATGGGAAAATTTCAAAGTTCCCTTGGGCAATGCAGTGAGAAAAGGTAATGGGCAATGTACAAATAGAATATATTGCAAGTATTTATCTCTAAAGCCAGCATGGTGTAGTGGTTAAGAGCGGTGGTTAGGAGCGGTGAACGCTAATCTGGAGAACCGGGTTTGATTCCCCACTCCTCCTCATGAGGGACGGATGCTAATCTGGTGAACCAAGTTGGTTTCCCCACTCATACACATGAAGCCAGCTGGGTGATGTTGGGCTAGTCACAGCTCTCTTAGAGCTTTCTCAGCCCCACTTACCTCACAGGGTACCTGTGGTGGGGAGAGGAAGGGATGATGATTGTAAACTGGTTTGATTTTTCCTAAAGAGGTAGATAAAGTTGGCATATAAAAACCTACTCTTCTTCTTCACTTCCAGAGGAATTAGGCAAACTCAAGCATGCATGCCAAACAGTGGAAAACCAGCCCATTTCATTCTGAAAGCAGGATTGGTTCTTTGCCCAAGCAATTAAGGTCGCCCCTTAGGGACTGGCGGCATCATTGGCTCTATAAAGGAGGTGGTGGTGGACAAGGCTTGTGTCTGTTATTGCCTCCCACATGTGCACAACAGCCAACCAAGTCCAATGTGAGCCCCTGAGCCACTGGAAGCACCAATGAGGCTTGGCTTGATTCCAATGGCTTGGATCCACTGATGTGCAAGCAGAAACTGCTTTCTGGATAATTCCACTTGTGCAAGATCCTGTGCAATACGTAGATTTTTTTACTCCTTGTTATATTATAATGCCCAGAAACTGGTTGCACAAGGTCTTGCACAAGTGAGGATAAATATGACTTAGCACAAACAGTTACCACAGTCTTTTTCTTACATTTCCGTTTGCACAAGAGCTGTAGCACAAGCAGAAATGTTGTGCTGCATCCAACTCAGTGTGTGTGGTGAAGTACAACTCTCATCTCTTCCCTTTTTTGTTGTCATACCACCATGTTTCCAGGTATACATTTGATGGGGGGTACTTGGGTCAAACTGGTTGACTATCACCAATTTAGGCAGACATATTTATTCAAGTGGAATGAAAGCAGCTAACTCGTTTCCTTACCTAATATAATCAATGTGCAAGCCACCACTGCAACAAATGCTTCCACACTGATGCCCAGGGCTCCGTATCTACAGAACTTGAGATTGGCTTTAGTGTCACAGTCACACACAAGAACTGTTAAGGTGCTTGTGCTGGTCAGGGGTGGAATTCCATTGTCTGCAATTAGGATCGGCAGGGCAAAAACGGACTGCTCTTGACGATTGAAGCCATTTCTTCTGGTAAGAATTCCAGCTGTATTATCTAAAAAGACAAGATGCATGCATCACTTACAAATCTTCCCAAGTTCAAGAAAATATTCTACCAATTCATATTCAGTTGGAATGTATTCTTATTTATAATGACGAAATTGTGCATAAATATATAGAGATAAAAATCATATTTACTACTTGGGTTAAGTTTTGATTAAAACAACAGAGAAGGATGTTGAAATGGCTCTTCCAATACTGGGAAACTACACATTCCATTAATATAGCACTAGATAGAAATGATGTTTATCTGTACCCTTCAGCATACTAAATACTGGCCTTTAGGTACTGTAACTATATACAGTGGTATTTGCATCCAAATTCCCTCACACCCTTGTGATGGTGTTTTGACATACCTCATTCCCTACACTGGAGAAGCTATATTCATTGGCTGTGACCGTCATAATGCACAAGTGGGGCCTAGGAGCACTGCACAAGAAGGTTTTGAATGGTAGGGAGGGTAGTAAAAGTAAAATGAGGTCACCCATAGAACAGCACTGTAAAGGTTTCAGTGGTGGTTCCAGAAGCATCCGTGCACAGTTGCAGAAACAAATTAGCATCGTAGAGTGCTCTGAAATGTATACTTATGACTATTTATGTCCCATCATATGTGTTTTGCTGCAGATGCTACTTCAAACTTGGGTAGGTTACAGCTCCCTAGCTGCTACCAACTCTACAATTATATGCTGCACCACAGCTAACACATTTATCCATGTATAAAATTGGATTAAGATATTTATCGTTTTTAAAGACTTGTGTTAGAGCCATTAGAGCTAGCAGACTGCAGTTTGGATGTGAATGGCAATGGACATGATTTGGCTAGTTAGATGTGGTGCATGTGCACACTGTATGTTTATAGGGTAGAGCTGTTGGATCAAGGTTTTTAAAGGATCATTGCACAATGTGTGTTTGTGTTGTGCTGTCAAGTCGCTTCTGACTTATGGCGACTTTATGAATCAGTGCCCTCCAAAATGTCCTATCCTTAACAGCCTTGCTCAGATCTTGCAAATTGAGGGCCGTGGCTTCCTTTATAGAGTCAGTGCATCTCTTGTTGGATCTTCCTCTTTTCCTGCTGCCTTCAGCTTTTCCTAGCATGATTGTCTTTTCCAGTGACTCTTGTCTTCACATAATGTGACCAAAGTACAATAGCCTCAGTTTAGTCATTTTATCTTCTAGGGTCAGTTCAGGCTTGATTTGATCTATAACCCACTGATTTGTGTGTGTGTTTGGCAGTCCACAGTATTTGTAACACTCTCCTCCAACACCATATTTCCAAGGAATCTACTTTCTTCCTATCAACTTTCTTCATTGTCTAACTTTCACACCCATACATAGTAATAGGGAACACTATGGCATCAATTAACTTGATCTTGGTTGAAAGTGACACATCCTTATACTTAAGAATCTTTTCTAGCTCCTTCATGGCTGCCTTTAAAATTCTCAATCTCCTGCTGATTTCTTGGCTGTAGTCTCCCTTTGGTTGATGATAGAGCCAAGCAAAAGAAAGCCTTGAACAATTTAAATTTCCTCATTGTCAACCTTAAAGTTGAGTAATTCTCCTGCAGTCATTACTTTTATCTTCTTGATGTTCAGCTATAGTCCTGCTTTGGAACTTTCTCCTTTAACTTTCAGCAGTAGTCATTTCAGATCTTCACTATTTTCTGCCAATAATGTAGTGTCATTGGCATATCTCAAATTGTTAATGTTCCTCCCCTCAATTTTCACCACACCTTCATGTAAATCTAGTCCAGTTTTCCTAATGATATGTTCTGCATACAGATTGAAGAGATAGGGAGATAAAATACATCCTTGTCTAACACCTTTGCCAATTGGAAACCATTCTGTTTCTCCATATTCTGTCCTAACCATGGCCGCTTGTCCAGAGTACATGTTGTGCATCAAAACAATCAGTTGTTGTGGCACTCCCATTTCCTTTAAAACCAGCCATAGCTTTTCATGATCCACATGTCTTTGCTATAATCTATGAAATACAAGCTGATTTTCTTCTGAAATTCTCTCATATGCTCCAGTAACCAACATAAGTTTGCAATATGATCTCTAGTGCCTCTTCCTTTTCTGAATCCAGCTTGAACATCAGGCATTTCTTGTTCCATAAATGGTAACAGTCTTTTTTGTAAGATTTGGAGCATCACTTTACTTGAGTGAAATCAATGTGATGGTCTGATAGTTGCTGCAAACTTTGACATCTCCTTTCTTGGGAACTGGGATGTAAATTGTGAACCATTGTTTTGTTTTTTTATATTTGTTGCCATATTCTTGTAAAGATATTGATGGACTCCATTTCTGTGGCTTGGAATAACTCTATTGATATCTCATCTGTTCCTAGTAATTTGTTTCTCCCAATTGCTCTCAGTGCAGCTTTCACTTCACTTTCTAAAAGGTTCTTCTTCAAAAGATTCTTCTTGGAAGGAATCTGTCGTCCTTTCATCTCTTCTGTATAGTTCTTCAGTGTATTGCACAATATTCAAGTCACATTAAAGACTTGCTGGATCAACCTGAATTGGCTTAAATCCTTCAGCGACAGTAGATGATAATAAAATAACCATACATGACATAGACGTTCTTGCAACCCCCCTGTAAGATAGGTCAGTACTGTCTCCAGACTAAGGATGGAAAGCATAGGAACTCAGGGTACAAGATGGTGGCTTTCATAAAGCCACTTATTACTGGCCAGACCAGCCTGAAGTCTAAAGGTGTAATTTCTTATTCAGATTACAGTGAACTTTCCAAAAGTTAGCTGTATTGATTTATTCACCTAGCCAGAACATTCAAATAATTAGCAAAGTCAATATGAGCAATGTATACTTCAGTTGAATTTGAAATAGCTCTTCTTCTAACTCTCAAATGGCTGCCTTTAAGTGGTCTTCTTTCCTACAGTTTCATCAGTTGTTGAACTTAGGTTTTCCCTTCAGATTAGTTTCGATTGGTGTCCCCCTGTACGATTCTTTCTTAGCCTCTAGGATCAATACCAATGCTGCATAACATTGCAACACAGAAAAGTCATTCATATGATGTCATCAGTATGTCGATGAAAATAGTGTAATGGGGAACAGGAAACAAAGTTAAATAATTGTGAACTATGCCTTTGTCTATAACTTTGCTTTAATAGAGCTAAATACAAGTACAGACTTTTACATTAATATTAAATGTTCATTTCATTTAAAAACCTGCTCATTTTCTCCCCTTTTCTAATA
The DNA here is from genome assembly GCF_029931775.1 of Euleptes europaea. Taxonomy (NCBI): domain Eukaryota; kingdom Metazoa; phylum Chordata; class Lepidosauria; order Squamata; family Sphaerodactylidae; genus Euleptes; species Euleptes europaea. The sequence continues at coordinate 60,929,169 of NC_079319.1, forward strand.
TTACCAGCATTTGGCAGTTTAAGAGATAATGGGAAAGTTATCACTCCTACAATGTGCCATACTTAGAAAGCAATTATTAAGAGATAAAATAGGATTCTGAGATTGTTCTGAGTATTTTTTATACTTCAGAGTACTATCCCCAGATATATGAAAAAGCTGTTCAGTAACTGCTATCAGTGCTTTTTAAAAAAAGCTTAAGATCAATGCTGGATTAGTCCAACAGTCTGTGTACTCCAACTTCCTACTGCCTACAGTATCCAGGCAGGTGTTTCTGGCAAGTCCACAAGTTGGACATAATGGCAACAGCCTTCTCCAACCATTTGATCCATGTATTCTCTTCTACTCATGGGGGATCTATCTATTTATCTGTCATATATAACAGCCACTTATAGGGCTGTTGAAAAAAAATTCGGTAAAATTCAGATTCGGCAAAATTCAGCCCGTTTTGATTCGGACCATGCCGAAGTCCGAACTCCTCCGCTTCGGGCGAGATCCGGAGTTCGGGGGAAAATTCCCCCCCCCCGTGCGCGCCTTCAGGGGGCTTCCCTGAAGGAGCGCGGGGGGCCCTTTAAACAGATCTGTGCCTCCCAACTGGGAGGGCTTGGAATAGGCACGCCTCCCAGCACGGGGGGGGGGGGCTTGGAATAGATTTGTGCCTCCCGGCTGGGAGGCACAAATCTATTTAAAGGCCCCCCCCGCGCACCTTCATGGAAGCCCCGTGAAGGCGCGGGGGGACCCCGAATCTGCCGAATTTATTCACCAAACCCCCAAACTCCACGAATTCGGCTCCCCCGTTTCCCGCCTTTTTTGAGTTCGGTTCCTCCCGAACAAAAAAACAGCCGAATCGGGGGAAATTCAGCTGTTTTTCAGTTCGGGACGAACCGAATCGACAGCCCTAGCCACTTATAGGCCTGTTTCACAGTTCTATAGAAATCAATTATTGATTTCAATTATTGAATAGGCCTAGTGGACTTGGCCTAGTGGAGCCTTAGGAGTAAGATTTGGGGAGGGGAGAGACTCCGATGCCATAGATTCCAATTGCCAAAGTGGCCATTTTCTCCAATTTTCTCTATTGGCAGGAGATCAGTTGTAATAGCAGGAAATCTCCAGCTAGTATCTGGACGTTGGCAACCCTAATTTCATATGACATAAAGGATTTATACAGATATAGGACTGGTGTAGTCCTATAGTTAACCACTACACCAGCGTGGAGTAGTGGTTAAGAGCGGTGATTTGGAGTGGTGGAGTCTGATCTGGAGAACCGAGTTTGATTCCCCACTCCTCCACATGAGCGGTGGAGGCTAATCAGGTGAACTGGATTTGTTTCCCCACTCCTACACATGAAGCCCTCTGGATGACCTTGGGCAAGTCATGCTCTCTCAGCCTCACCTACCTCACAGGGTGTCTGTTGTGGGGAGGGGACGGGAAGGTAATTGTAAGTCAGTTTGATTCTGCCTTAAGTGGTAGAGAAAGTCAGCATATAAAAACCAGCTCTTCTTCTTAACATATCTGTATGTTTCTGGGAGTGGCTACAGTTCTATTCAGTGGCTATACATTTCTCTGCAGTACAGTTCTATACAGTGGCTATAGTGAGACTATATGTGATCATCAGTAGACAATAATCTTAGGAGTTTCTCATGTTCTACAAGAAGAAATGAGAGCTGACTAACATGACATGAGGGGAATAAACACTGCAAATGAAATTTGTCATGTAATTGCTATGCAGTGAGCATTCATCAGAAAAATTTCAGAAACTGGTGGTGTTGGTAATATAGAGATGCATTGAAAGCAAAATTCTCCTGGAGTTGCATTGAAACCAAAAGAGTCAGCACTATGCAAAAATGGTATGGAAAAGTAGGCTTGTTATGGCTGCCCCATAATTTTGAAAAGTTGCCCGTTTATTAGCTAAAATTATAGTAGTAGTAGTAGTAGTAGTAGTAGTAGTAGTAGTAGTAGTAGTAGTAGTAGTAGTAGTAGTAAACTTAATTTATTGTGGTTTTTATCATATTTGTTTCTTTATGCTATATACCAACATTATATTAAGCAAGAACCTGCACTCCTTTTCTCAACAGATTGGGGGTATTATTAAAGACAAAATATTCTTTTTCTGGATGAGACCAAGATGAGCAAATTTTACCCACCAGAGGGTTTGTGGCATACTTGAGTGCTGGATTTATTACCTTTCTGTCCTTCTGCTTCTCCAAAAAGTTCAGAAATAGCTTTACAATGATCCTACGGGGCAGTGAGAGGATGACATCCTAAAGCAAAGGTTTAAATGTGGCGTTCCCAGATCTAAACCCCACACTTTAATGACTGAACTTCACTGGCTCTCAAATTTGCTTTCTACTTGGTATAGATAATTATATGAAGGATGAAGCAGACTAATAACCAGTGTGCTTAGGTGAACAATTACCCTTTAAAAGAATAGTTCAAAAGCATGTCAACCTACTTTGATTATCTTTGACTGCAAAACTGGTGCTGTTTGTGGTGGCTTCAGCCAAACTGAAGAAGAAATGATGGTGTTCCACAGGACTGTCTTTATCCACTGCATTGATGGTCTGAATGAGCTAACATTAAACATTGGAAAACAGTATGTTTAGAACCAAATACTATTGTGCGCTTTTAAATACAATGGGCCACAACTGCATGTAAAACATTCTATTCAATTAACAAGGTTAGAATTTTCCTCTTTCTCTTTCAAGGGCAGGAAATTTGTAGCTGCTTCTACTAAAGTACATTACTTAGCGCAATCCTGTCGGGCTTGTTGATTTTCCATTGTCTTACAATTATGCCACTTGATTTTGTATTGATTGGAAGGAGATAAGCACTACATTCTGGGGCTAATGCAAATGGCTTCTGGGATTGAAATGCAAAGGTTAAATAAAGTTTCCATAAGCAAAAAAAATAAAAAGTATAAACTATTCTGCCCTTCTTTTGTTCTCCAAGGTGAAAAGTATATCATTCTGTATTTGAACACATCCTTCAATACAAAAACCTATTTCCTTCCAGCCCACAAACATCATAGGCATCACTCAAGTGATGTATTATAGTTGCCGTGACCGCGAGATTGTGACAAGTTCATGTGCTGAATTGTTGATTCTTGGAGATTGTAACAGATTGATTATGGAAACTGTTTGTTATGTTTTCAGAGAAACAAAATAGCCTGCGTTTCCAAACACATCGAACTAGATTGCCATTTGTAAGAGAACAAAGTCAAAATTACCATCTTTGCATTCAAAAATCATAGATTCTGTCTTCTCGAATAAACAAGGAATGTTGTAGTTGTTATAACGAGCATTCGTTCCACTCACAGAGGGTAAATATTTGTTGCATTATCTACTGATGCTGTTCTGCAAATCATATGCTATCAGTGATAGCATTCTTTTATCTTGCTCTTTCAGTTCAACATTATCTTGCCATTTCAATGCAAAGGCAGTTCATTGTTTCATTAGCAGGGTAAGTCTTCTAAACTAGTCTTTAATGGCTAATTATTTGGGGCTTAAAATAGGTGCAGGGTCAGAGAAGCATATACACTGTTACTGAAATTGCTTTGAGATTAAGCCATAAGCATAGTTCATTTCAGTGACGCTATGGGCTAGTGGAGGTTTTAGAAAGATCGCGAGGCCAAGGACTTACCACTGGCTGCCTTTGCGGGTGCAGGGTGAAATTTCTGCAGAGGAAATGGGGCCTAAGCAGCCAGGTAGGTTTCTCCCAGCTGCTTCTGCACTGCCCACATACTGGTTGCATGGATCCACCCCCTCTCATCTGGCAGCCTATTGCTGTGGCGGGGGGGGGTCTGCTACTCAGGGCTGGGGGTTGGGAGCATGATGCAGGCATGCCTGCATTGCTCCTGCCTCCTTTCTATTTAAGCCCTCTTCCAATCGATGCTCAGCCTTGCCTGCTGGCATAGCAGATATCCACCCTCCCTCCCTGAGTTCTAATGGTCCGTTCTGTTCTTTCGGCACAACTTTTGGCAGTTTTGGCATTGGGCTGGAGCCATTTATGGGTTGGGTTAGGGTTCACTGTTTTGGGGAAGTCAAGTCCTACTGCGGATGGCCTTGGGGGCAATCATTTGGCTCCTCTCCCAAGTGGCAAGGGTACCGCTTAGAGGTATGTGCCCAAGTGGAACCACTAATTTCCCACTCCGGTTTGCCCCCCCCCCCAATATTTGGGTTGGGGATCATTCATCGGCCAACAGGGTCGTCGCTTGATGCCTTGATTCATGCCGTATGCTTTGCCAATGCTCCATCTGCTGTAATCAATAAAACTGTGGCCTTTGTTAACCCAATTCCTGTTTTTATGTTGTTATTACCACTCTTCATTTCCATGCAGTGCTGCTCCTGCCCTTAGGACTCCAAATGCTTGTCTTAGTCACAGCTGAAAGCATAAATTTATTAACTGCTGTTTTAGTTTTTTGGTCAAGTACAAGTTGTGTACTTGTAAGAGCCCCGTGGCGCAGAGCGGTAAGCTGCAGTACTGCAGTCAAAAGCTCTGCTCATGACCTGAGTTCGATCCCAACGGAAGTTGGTTTCAGGTAAAATGAGGACCCAGATTGCTGGGGGTAAAGGGAAGATGACTAGGGAAGGCACTGGCAAACCACCTCGTAAACAAAGTTTGCCTAGGAAACGTCGGGATGTGATGTCACCCCATGGGTCAGGAATGACCTGGTGCTTGCACAGGGGACCTTTACCTTTTTTACAAGTTGTGTACTAAAGGTGTTTTATTGCACCTGTATCACTTGAACCAATATGTCATAATCGTAACAACTAGCTCTCTTGTTTAAGTCTGCTGATTCTTCAAGCAGTTTTCATCAGGTTCAACTCTGTGACTTGGATCCAGATTATCGTTTCAGACACCAATGCTAGTTGAGCTGTGGCAACTTGGGAAGCTGAAGCACAGTGCATGATAATGGCATTGTCGGCACCTAGCAGAAAAGTTGCATATGAAAGGCAATATAAGGAGTTTTTGGTTTTTCGCACTGGGGCAGGTTTGGAGCAAGTTCGGCTTTTGCTGGTTGCACATGTTGAGAGGTTTATGATATTCCTCAGAGAGAAAGGATTAGCACCCCAAACCATTAAGGGTTATCTAGCAGCCTTGCATTCTCTGCACAGGCAGAAGGTATAAAGAATACCTGCAGGGACTTTAGGATTCGACAGATGTTGGAGGGATGGTCTCGAGAGGAGCCTAATATTAAGGATTCTCGGTGACCATTCTCATGTGAGGTTATGAGAACATTGCTGCAAGGATATAGGGTCAGTGTGCCAATCCAAGGGAGACAGCATTGTTTCAAGTGACAGCACTGACAGCAATCTATGCCACATTGAGGGTTAGCAAGCTGGTTGCCTCTCCGTGCTGGGACATGTCAACAAACAGCCCTTAGGGTGAAAGACCTAGTGCTTTCCACAGTAAAAGTGATGCTAGTTATATGCAAATTAAGACAGACCAACATGGCAAGGGGTATCACATGAGCTTAAAAACTGCCAGGGAGCCTCAGCTATGCCCACTGAGGGCACTGACTGCATTTGTGAGAGTCAGAGGAGATTGTCCAGGCTACTTTTTCCAGCACAGTGATGGGTGTCCATTAACACAGTTCCACTTTTGGTCTGATACCAGGAGCATTTTGGCAGAGGAACCCATTAACCATACATAACCCCATTGTTAAGGAAAATGGTTATTTGTAGTCCTTCCTTCCTTCCTTCCTTCCTTCCTTCCTTCCTTCCTTCCTTCCTTCCTTCCTTCCTTCCTTCCTTCCTTCCTTCCTTCCTTCCTTCCTTCCTTCCTTCCTTCCTTCCTTTTTTCATTCATTCATTTGTCCTGTTAATGATGGGAAGCCCCATATCTAATCAATGCATCTCTGTGTACCTTCAGTTCAGTTCAAAAGTGAATGTTTCCATAGTGCACACACACCCTTCAGTTTTTCAACAAATCATTTAGATCTACAATATCTCACTGATAAATTATTTTATATATATATTTAAAACAGTTCAGATTTGCCTGAGTCAAAAAAGAGGAAAAAATGGTCCAGAAAGTTTTAGTTTAAAAGGTTTTACTTTTTCCTTTGTAATGTTCCTAAGCTTGCTGAAATGTAAATTAACAAAGGACAGCATATCTCTAGGAAAGCTAGAATCTCAGTTTGAAAAACAAAACGGTGCACTAATTGTTTCTAAATCAAGGTCTAGTGTCTGCATGTTTCATAATAAAGCCAAGTAGCAAACACAGTTAGATTTTGTGTTTGTAAGGCAGGATCAGCTGGTTTATTGATTGTGCTGAAATCTAATTGCCAAGAATTGTGTGATATCAAGGCTCATTAATCTGAAAACTGTAATAATCTACACGGCAGTGGGGAACACTAATAACTCAGGAACTTGGCAGGTAACTATTTACACAGAGAATTTATTAGTAGAGAAATTCAAATATTAGAATTGAGCAGCAAATTACACTTGCTTGGGGACTGTAGACTGGCTCAGTCAACTGAGAAACTCAGAGGCTCCCTGACCTCAAAAGGCAAGACGAAGAAGAAGAAGGAGGAGGAGGAGGAGGAGGAGGAGAAGGAGGAGGAGGAGGAGGAGGTCAACAACTTCTAGCAGCCCATTCCTGAGGGGGAGGGCTGAGCCAGTGGCTGGAGGCAGCGCGGCCGCACTGCCTCCAAACCAGGATTCCCTCCCCCCACTGAAGCCGACACTTTGCCCTTACCTGCAAGCCCCATGGAACTGCTCCATAGCATTCCACTGGTCTACGCCACCTAAAAAGGTGGCATAACTCCAGGTAAGAGCAACGGGGCATTCTTGTCCTGAAGGGGGGTTAGGAAGCTGCCTAAAGGACAACGGCACAGGGAGGTGCGCCATCTGGACACCGAGCTGGTGTCTCAGGGCTGCTCTGTCGCAGAAACGCAGGAAGGCTGGTGTGAGTGCCCCAACGGCAGTGTCCGTGCCATTGTCAGCAGCACAAGTAGCATAGGTGCCAGCACTAGCGGCCCGGATGCCAGCACAGGCCCTTGTGCACCTCCTGAGGACTTTCACCCTCCCAGCACAGGAATGGGCTGTTGGTGTCTTAAAGTTGAAAACTAATATCTTATTTACCAGATAGGTATGTAAAGGTATGTACAGAGGTTTACCAGATAGGTATGTACAGAGGTAGAGTATCCCTTATCTAAAAGTAAAGGCAAGCACCGGATCATTCCTGACCCATGGGGTGACGTCACATCCTGACATTTCCTAGGCAGACTTTGTTTACGGGGTGGTTTGCCAGTGCCTTCCTCAGTCATCTTCCCTTTACCCCCAGCAAGCTGGGTACTCATCTTACCAACCTCAAAAGAATGCAAGGCTGAGTCAACCTTGAGCCGGCTACCTGAAACCAACTTCCATCGGGATAGAACTCAGGTTGTGAGCAAAGCTTGGACTGCAGTACTGCAGCTTACCACTCTGCGCCACGGGGCTCTTCCCTTAACTAGACATCCCATATCCAGACTGATCCGAAAACTGGACCCTTCAAGACGGCATGCAGGCAGATCCATGCTGCCTGCTTTCAATGCCTGCTTCCTCTCACTGAAAAAATAAAATACAGTGTACGCTGCATCGTAGGTGGAGAATGAAAGTCTGTCATTGTTTGTCTGTTTGTTGTTTGTTTTTGTTATTATTTAACAGCTGATACAGGTATTCTGATGAGATAGTTACACCTTTGCTTTCTGATGGTTCAGTGTACACAAAATTATTTAAAATATTGTTTAAAATTACATTCAGGCTATGTGTATAAAGTGTATATAAATGAATTTGGGTCACACACACCCAAGTTACCTCATTATGTACATGCGAAAATTCCAAAATATTCATATATATATATATACATATATATATATACACACACATACATATATGTGTGTGTGTGTGCGTGTATGTGTATATATATACAGATGTCTTCCACCAATTTTCATCTGTACTCAAAGTCTCTGTTTCCTTATTCATATTTATCATTCACTACATACAGATTACCAGTATTATTTAATTTATTCAGATTGTCCCCCCCCCCAAAAAAAAAGATTGTACTTGAATTATGTAGAAGTTATTCTTCAGGAGGCTTGGAGAGACTATTTTATAGGTAACTAAAGGCAAGTAAGCAACCTTCCTTTTTGCTGTAATTGCTGACTATTTTATTTTATACTAAGTGCTGGATAACTGTCGCCTTGCTATTTGTGAATTAAAGGTCAGAGAACACAAGCTCATATACTTTAGGACCTAATAAGTAAATTGGCACACAAAGTCCTACATCAAAGTCAATTCACTGGTGATCTTCATATTATAGATATTTGTGCTAGAATAAATATGGATTAGAAATGACAGTACTAACCAACATATACGTGAACTCAGAAGTAGTATTCATGAGCTGAAATCTGTTTCTCTCGCTTCCTGTAAAGCAAGACTAATATCCAAAAGAGGCTGAGCAGACGGTTGCCCAGGTTTTCTTTTAGGTTCGGAAGTAGGGATTATTTTGATTAGATCCAGTTCTCTGTCCTCCATCGAACACCTTAAATCTACCTTTTTCATGCTTGCCACTGTTCGCAGCCATTTTTTTCTGTTTCATGCCTCCTCAATAGTCTCAAGCCAACTACTAGGCATTATGATATCATAATAGTTGGTAGTCAGTCAGATTTGGATATTTTTGGTGATTACAGTCAAATGAATCATGTCTGGAGAGTTAAGCATATGAAGCTGCTTTATAGTGGATCAAATCAATGGTCACTAAATGGATTTAGTGCTTAATGTTTAGTAAAAGAAGAAGAAAAGTTGGTTTTTATATGCCAACTTTCTCTACCACTTAAGGAAGAATCAACCCTCCCCACAACAGACACCCTGTGAGGTAGGTGGGGCTGAGAGAATGTGAGTAGCCTCAGATGGCTTCATGTGTAGGAGTGGGGAAACAAATCCAGTTCACCAGATTAGCCTCCCCCGGGGAATCAAACTCAGTTCTCCAGATCAGAGTCCACTGCTCCAAGCCACCGCTCTTAACCACTACACCACACTGGCTCTTTATAAATATAATATTATAAATATGAATAGTTACTGGTATGTTGATATATTGAGATGAGTTTTAATTAAAATGTTAAGTATATTTTACATGATGACAAACATGTTTCTGATGAAACAGAAGCTGGGCATCATTTTAGTAAGTCTTTCAAAATGTTTCTGTAGTCGGTTTTTTAAATTGTCCTGTGCATGGTTTAACAGATGTGATATATTTGAAAGATCCGTGTTATCTTTCATTAATTTTGGATGTAGATTTCACAGAAGTCACAAAATCCAAATAAAGGAAGAATAAGGACACAGTCATTTACTTGATGTAGATACAGAACTTTTCAAAAATATTGTGCCAGAGTGATGCACACTGAGTGAAATTAAGTAAAAGCATGTTTCTTGGGTACTTTACAGTGCTACTCTCTCCTCATGTGAGCTAAAGAGGTGGCTGTATCAGGAGGTTTCTTTCTATTGTTTGTTGTGACAGGGAAGTGTAAGATGCCTTGAATTATACCCATGGGACCCAAATCTCTGGGAAGAACACTCTTTCCCAGGGAATAGAGTAATAAGCTGCTTAAATTGCCAGCTAAGAGGAGATGAGTTTCCTGCAAGGAGATAACAGTTTGGCCACCTGCCAGGAAGGGGCAAGATGGACGGCTATTTGGACAGCCTGAGCTGGGCAATAAAGAAAGGAGATGTGCTCTCCAAGTTGATTGGAGAAAGAAGCGTCAGGTCCCCCAAGAGACCATCACTCCCCAAACTGAGGGCTGGGTAAACAGACTCTGACCCAGCTAGGGCAGGAAGGGTTAAAAGATTTGAACATTCTGTTAGTGGCAGGCAAAGAGCCGCTCAAGCTGCCGAGGAACAGGGGAGGGAATAGAGGGGCATCTACTTCTACTTCTTAAGTTCCAAATGACTTGTGTTCACCCCCGGAGAGGGATACCAAAGGTAACATCTGTGTCTCTAAAGATTATAGCCCAAAGGTTTTTATTTTTTCTTGTACTGCAATAGTCCTTCCATACTGTGATATCATTTCCCCCTATGCATAGGGTTGCCACCTCCGGGTTGGGAAATATCTGGAGATTTTTGGGGCAGAGCCTGAGGAGGGAAGGGTTTGGAGAGGGAGGGACTTCAATGCCATAGAACCAACCATTTTGTCAAGGTGAACTGGTCTTTGTTGCCTGGAGGTCAGTTGTAAAAGCGGGAGATGTGAACTGATCTCTATCGGCTGGAGATCAGTTGTAATAGTGGGAGATCTCCAGCCACCACCTGGAGGTTGGCAACCTTACCTATGTATACTTGTGCTAGAGTGTAAAGCAGTGTTGTAGTTAATAAAGATCTTTCTCATTCAAGAACTCAGACTGTGTGCAAAAAGCCTCACCCCAGTGTCTAACATTTCGCTCATGCTTATGCGACAACTTCCTGGCTAGGATGGGTTGGAGAGCAAACAAGGAGAGGGGAGTCGGTTGCTAGGAGCATCTTCACTCCATGCACATACATAGAACCCAACCAGTGCTACAAACTGATGGTAAACAAAAAAAGATTGTATCATTTTAGGTGGCGGGCAGGCCAGAGTACCCAGTGGGAAGAAGGGGAGAAGTAGCGGGATTTCCTTTCTCACACAGGCAGGAACACCGACCCCACTATAACATCATCAATGCAACATAAAAGAATATGGAAGTCTTAGGTACAATTCATCTGTTTGCAATGCAACCCTAAATAGGTCACTCTGCTTAAATCTGCACTGTTAATCTAGGGTAGACCAGGGTCTGGCATGTTGGTCTGCAGTAGAACAGCTAGATATAAGTCCCGTAGCACCTTAGAGACCAACACGCTTTTGGGGGTGTACGTTTTCAAGAGTTAAAACTCCCTTCATCAGATGAATGTATCTGATGAAGGGAGCTTTGACACACAAAAACTTATACCCAACAAAATGAGGTGCTACGGGACTCATATCTAACTGTTAATATAGGGTTAATAAAAATGTTAATATGGAAAAAAATTCAAAGCTCCTGTGGGGGCATTTTTGGAGGTAGTGTTTCCAAATCTTCAGGGTAGCTTCAAAGGACTCTCTTTGCATCAACCTCAAAGTTTGGTGAAGATTGGATCAGGGGTCCAATTTTATGGGGTCCTTAAGGGATTGTCCCCCTTCTCAGGGTCCATATAAAATTGGACCCCCTCACCCCCTTTGGGACCCCATAAAATTGGACCCCCTGACCCAACCTTCACCAAACTTTGGAGTTCATGCAAGGAGAATCCCCTGAAGCTAACCTGAAAATTTGGGAACTCTACCTCAAAAAATTCCTCCCACAGAGCTCATTAAAAAAAAATCCCATAGCGAAAAGCCTGGGGAAAGCTGAAGCCAAAAGAGGCCAAATACCTCTTTGGCTGATTTGGTGATCGACTACCCAGCTTTGGAAAGGTTTTTGTATTCAGTAAAACCTGAAACCCAAGAGGGGCTTGACAACCCACCGCCCACCTTCCCGGGACTCCCGGGAAGAGGAGGGGGGGTCTTTAAACCCTTCTGTGCTGCCTGCACAGACAGCACAGAGGGGCTTGACAACCCACCGCCCCCCTTCCAGCTGGAAGGAGCAGATCTGTTTAAAGAGCCCCCTGCGTGCCTTCATGGAAGCCCCGTGAAGGCCCGCGGGGCCCCCAAATTTTCTCCCGAACTCCAGATCTCACCCGAATTTCAGGGATCCAAAGCGGGGGAGTTCGGACTTCGGCACCGCCTGAATTTAAAAGGGCCGAATTTTGCCAAAGCCGAACTTTCCTGAATTTTTTTTTCAACAGCCCTACACACACACACACACACACACACATGAGCTCTGCTCATGACCTGAGTTCGATCCCGACGGACTCTGCACTCTGCCAAAGGCCCATCTCCTCGGGTTGCGATGAATGATCAGCACAGCAGCTTGTCAGCCACACACTTTGGGTGCTTTCATATATCCTGAATAAATGCACTTTCAATCCACTTTCAATGCACTTTGCAGCTTGATTTTACTGTGTGAAATGGCAAAATCCACTTGAAATGATGGTTAAAGTGAATTGAAAGTGGATTGAAAGTGCATTATTCAGGATGTGTGAAAGCACCTTTTATCTCTAATTTGGAGACTAGCATACACATCAGGTAAAGATTAGCAGTGGGCTGTGTGATGGGTATCGTGTGATGGGTATCATGTTCAAGCCTCTAATTTGGAGGCTAGCATACACATCAGGTAAAGACTAGCAGTGGACTGTGTGATGGGTATCGTGTTCAAGCCACAGAGGTGGCATGTACATGGAGAAGAAAAGCAGAGGAGAGTGAGGAAGGAAGTAAGGGTAGGTGAGTGGACCTGTCCAGAGCCCAAATTAATTAGGAGGACTATGTGCACTTTGGCAAGCTCTGGAGATGTAGATCGTTTATGCATGGATACTTTCACTCACAACACACACCTCCTGTCTGTCTCTGTTGTTCCTTGGAGTTATGCATGAGTTTTCCATTCATTAGAGATGACCTCACTGCCAGCTCTCACAAATCCTGGGACTTTCCATTCCTTTGTTAACCCAATTCTCCCCTCTCCCCTGAGCTCAGCCCAGGTGAAATCCCCGTGCATAAGGCAAAGCACAGGACACACAAGCTTGGTTTCTCTCACAGTCAATCACAAAGCAGTATGTAAAGAGGCGGGGATTCAAATGCTTCCTGCTTCCTTGGAGCTCTTTCTAAGCAGAAGAAAACCTTTTTAAAACTGAGGCTTGGATTTCTCCCACCCCTCCTTTCAGATTGTTCCATTTTTGGGGTTTTGTTCTTAAAATGCTTTTTTATGCAGCAATTGGGTTTTTTGGGGGGGGGGGACTTTTTCTCACAGTAAGCTCTACAAGTAAGCCAATTACAAAGCAGCATTTAAAGGGGCGGGGACTTGATTTGAGCTTGGAGACTGCTGGTGCATAGATTCCCAACAGAAAAGTGTGGGTCCAGCGAGCAACAAACCTCACGTAAAACTCAAATTCATAAACGACCGCATAGGGCCTGACTGCCCCAGGTTCCAACTCTGTTACCACAAGAAAGAACAAAAATAGGCAAAACAATTGAGTATTATGCTAAGTATATTATCTAATATTATTTCCCTATATTTATGAGATATACCTATCAACCATACAGCGATCTTACAATGATGAGAAGCAGTGATAGAGCAACATTCTGAACAGTTATTACATTTCCTACAATCAACCAAAGATGTGTTAGATCTCATCAGAGAAAAAAGGAATAAAGTAAGACATGCTAGTCTTACCTGTCCAAATATTGCATTTTCACACACGTATATTTCATAGTATTCGGAAAGTTCTGGTGCATATTCATTAACATCAACAACATGGATAGAAAAATTCACGTTTGATATTTGTTTGGGGTTCACTGAATGAAAAGGAACAAAAATCAGTATCAACGTATTGCACTAGATTCTACGGCAGGTGATCGGTTGTAACAGTTGTTACAAAAGCTCACTTTTTGGCCAATAACAGCAGATAGGCAGCCAGGACTAAACTAAAGGATGATGCTGGACTATGACCCACATCACACATCATTCCTCTCATTGCAGATGTGACACAAAAGAAAAAGACATATTGTGGGGCGTTTGAGTTATGGTGTCAAAGCTGCCCATATAGAACAGTGCAGGAAAGACTGCAGAGAAAAGCACAAACTCTGTTTGTGGAACAGCACATGCTAAGCATGCATGATGTCCCTGGTTCAAGCCCTGCATGAGGTTAGCTACCAAACATCCCTAGAGAAAGCTCCATGAGTAACTGAAAGTCTGGCGCCATCAAAACAAGTCACTGGGGACAGGCCACTCATGTAATTGGCTGCCCAAGACTCAAACGACTTGGCTTAGCCTCTTCCCATGTAGTCATCCCTCTGATGCACATGTATGATTCATTACTGTTGCCTGCCTCATGTAGACTGTATGGTTTATCACGCACCAATGATTAGGGGTGTTGTGAACCGGCACGAGTCTGACCCAGCTCCTTGCTAGAGCACCATTGTGCAAACATCGAAGCCCTTCTCAGTGTGAGTCCAAGGCTGAAGACAGCTAAGGTTAGTAATGAGTATGGAGAGGGCATAGATCCTATCTATCAAATCCCATTAAAACAAAGCATCAGGCAAGCCAAATGAATAGGGCTGCCAACTTCCTTCATCCATCAAGGCTTCTGAAAGCTGCATTGGAAGACCACTGAATCATGGGTAGAGGTATTCCTGTCACTGTTTGCCCATGATAGGTACAATGGTGGTTGTTAGACATCTGTCACACTGCTTGCAATGGTGCAGGAGCCAGGCTAGAATGGGAGAATAGGCAACAACACAGCAGAGCAGCCACACACACACTAGTCATTGCAGGTATTAGTTGTTTTGTACTGTTGATTGCTGGCTGGTACACCACTGGTAAGGTTGTCAACCTCCAGGGACTAGCTGGAGAGCTCCTGCTATTACAACTGATCTCCAGCCAACAGAGATCAGTTCACCTGGAGAAAATGGTCGCTTTGGCAACTGGACTCTATTGCATTGGAGTCCTTCCCCTCCCCAAACCCCACCTTCGTCAGGCTCCACCCCAAAAATCTCCCACCGGCGGTGAAGAGGGACCTGACAACCCTAACCACTGGACTATTACTAGGCTCAGGAAAGAAACACTATATTTGTGTTAAATAAAATTGCTTATAATACAGGATGAGTATCCCTTAACTGGACATCCGATATCCGGACTGATCCAAAAACTGGACTGTTTGAACCAGCATGCAGGCATTACTCACCGGCCCTCAGCAGTGCCATTGGTGGTTCAATGTACATAAAATTATTAAAAATATTGTTTAAAATTACATTCAGACTGTGTGTATGGAGCATATATATATAACATAAATGAATTTCGTGTTTAGGCTTGGGGCCCATTCCCATGAAAATGATTATGCAAAAATTCCAAAATATTCCAAAATACGGAAAGATCCGAAATACGGACCACTTCTGGTCCCAAGCAATCCTAATAAGGGATACTCAATCTGTATATTAGATTCCTACAGTTAAAAGATACTTTGTGTTTTTTTTTTCGTGCTGGATATTTATTTGCTTCATGTGCAGCCCGTCTTTCTTGCTGAGACTCAAGATAGATTATACAATGCAAAAAAATGCAATCAAATAGAGTGATCAATCAATAGGATGAGGATTACCAAAATTAGAAACAATCCCAAAAAAATCAGACATGATATATCATGAAGAAGAGCAGAAAATGGAATTATAAAAGTAGAAGAACATAATGTGTGTACAATAGACAGTGGAATCGTTTACAGTCCTGATCCCTTTGTTTTACAGTCTGCAGAATAATATTTTTTCTTTTGATATAATTTATTTTTTGAGCTCTCTTTACTCTGAATGCCCCAACTCAAAACTTTGAAAGAAAGAGCATCAAGTTATCATTAATGGATCAGCTGGGGTTTTTCCTTTACTCTTGTGTGGGTAGAAATAAATATTTTGACACCTGTTGTCCACACTCACCATTGGATATTGTGCTATCAATGTGCTATAGCAATCACTGTATTCTCCCCACAGGAAAACCCAGCAGCAAATGATTGCTGTAGCAATGTAGCTGCTGTAGCGCAACTATAGCATAATCTCTAAGGATGTGCAGATGCAGCTATTCTGTATTCCTCAGTCATAAATAAGCATTTGAAAAAAATCTTCTGAATCCAAAAGAATGGTAACCAATCTGCAATTTGAAACAAACTTGACAGATGAGATCTATATAAGGGGTGCCTTCCGGGTTTAATTGCAACTATACAGAAGTCTGACTGATTTAGGCCCTGCTTTCACACTTAATTTGAAGCATGGGTTTCTGACTGGTGTTAAATTAAACCCAGTAAAGAAAAAAAATCTGCTGTGAAATTAACCAAGGTCTAATTTAACATAAGATCTTCTACCAGGAGAGCAATTTATATGCCTTAATAATGCGTAAAAAGTTAGAGATCCCATTCTGTTACATTTCTCTCTCTCCCCATCTCTTTAGGCACTCTTTTATGAAAGAGTACAAGACCTTGAAGCTCAAACGCTATTTTGCTTCCACCAAACTCCTCATTTGAATAATATTCCATAATGTAGCGAGCAATAGCAACATAATGAGAAAAGGGCATATACACTCTCCGTTTCGAAAGCAGGGATATTTGCAAGATAATTGTAATGAAGGGATGCACTGTCTCAACCAGAGGGTGTCTTAACAATTCTTACTCACTTGATTCAGTGGCTGTAACGATTACATAGTGCAACGGTGCTAACTCTCGATCCAACGGTTTATTTACAATTATTGTTCCATTCTGTGCATTGATGCTGAACAATCTCTTTAAATAATTGCTGGAGACAATAGAATACCTGCATGACAAAGTGGGGAAAAATGTATGAGGCTTCCTCATGCACCAAAAGATTCCTTCTGAAAGAAGGAGATATAAACTATTGCCATCTGGAGAGAATACTCTCTTGAAATGAATATGGACGTGTGCTCCACAACACAGAAATCATGAAAAATGTACACTGATAAACATTTAAAATTCACTGCTGCCTCGATCGAAGTGCTTCTTTTAAGAAAACTAAATATGCCTCAGTCCGATATTAATGTGAACCGAATCTAAAATGCATTATTCATTCTTATTTCACAGGCAGGCTCATAGCAGGTGAATGGTTGGATGGAAAAGAAGCAGCAAAGGGCTACTAGTGAAATGTCTAACACCAGTGACTAAGTTAGAATGGACCAGTACATTTATTTCATCACTGGCTTGTTCCATGCCAAAAAAGCAACACCGGGAGGGGTGGAGTAACAAAACACCAATTTAAAAATGTTTTCTATTCCAATTCTATGTTGTTTTTTTACAGGAAATATTTGTAATGAAATGGAAATGGGTCTGCTTTTTAGAAAGTGCCTCATAAACCAGCAAATCATACCAGAAGAGCTAAAAAATCTACAAAAATCTATCCAAACATTCATGTCACAGAGAGGCAGTATTGTGTAATGGTTAGAGTGCTGGACTAGCACTGGTAAGACACAGGTTCAAGTCCCCAGTCTGCCCAGAGGCTCACTAGGTGGCCTAGGACCTGTTCCATCTTCTTTCCACCTAAACTGCTTGCAGGGCTGTTGTGAGGATAAAGAGAAGAGTGTAAACCATAAAGGCTAGATAAAATCCCCAAAGTTGCTACCTTGGATGCTTTGGTGATCTCTTATGGTTTTTATGAGTTGTATTGTTTACTGTATTTGGTTTTATATGAATTTGTTATACATTTTAGTTGCCTGGTGATTTCCCATGAGATGGAAAGGCCTAAGAGAAATGCTTTAAATAAACAATACAGTCTGTTTTCGAGCATTATCTTTCTTCTATGGGTTAATGGGCCCAGGAACTGGTTGAAAGGCTTGTGATACCATTGGCCTTGCTGAAGCTGAGTAGATCTGGGAGACCTCCTGGGAATATTAACTTTTATTAAATAGTTTTCTTTCTTTTTTAACTTTATGTTTCACTTTGCATGACAAAATCCTTACTTCTGTATCCTTACTTCGGCTATTTTCTAGACCCAAATCTGCAGCTATACCTTCTAATCCAGGTTCATGTGCTCCCACCCCTGAAAGGCTTGTTCCATTTTCCTTAATGGAGACAGAATCTTCAGGAATACATGTTTTGTACACAAGAAGCTCTATTGAAGTGAATGGGGAAACTTAGAATGTGTATGAGGTCATGCATTTCATTTGGAACATAGCTTTCATTGTGATGCAAGACCCTATGTTTCTTCAGCATTAGATTCCAAACTCACGTCTTAAGGAGTTTTAAATGTACCTGATTGGACTGTTGGCATTATCTGGATCTCTTGCACTCACAGCCCCTACAAATGAACCAACCGCCGCTCCTTCAGAAATTTCCATTGCATATTCCTTTGAGGTGAAAACCGGAGGTTCATCAGCATCCTCCACGCTGATTTTAACATTAGCTGTGTCTTCAAATGGCCCATCTTGTAGGAAACGCTCATCGATGTGTCTGTTGATACCTTTGACCCTAATATCATACCGACTTCTGTTTTCATAATCTACTCTCTGTAGAGAGAAAAAGTAGAAAGTGGAATATTTCTCTTTCAGCATTAGGAAATTAATTATAGATCAATGATGAGTGGGAGATTAAAGGCAAGAAAGAATGGTACGCTTCTTTGGGGACTGTTTTGAAAGTAGTTAGTGCTACATTTTTTTCCGTGCTGTAAAAACATGTTAATTATTCATCTGTGCTCTTCTTGAGTTCAGCATTACTACTAGGGTTGACTTTCAGGGCTTCATGGTATCTTCCCATGTCATGGCTGAAATATCATTGTGGCGGATGCAATTTTTCCTTGGTCACTTTCTGGATGATTTAATACTGACTGCTGTGTTAATGCTTCTTGTTTTCCAGGTAGACATTGTTCTTTGACATCTCACTGGCAATTTTGATTAAAAAACTCTACTGAGGAAATAGTTTCCTGAAATGGTCACTTAGCGATGGACTCATGTTTTAAGGAGTCTTAAATGTACCTGATTGGACCTTTTGCATTATCTAGATCTCTAGCACTCACAGCCCCTACGAATGAACCAACCACAGAACCCTTCAGAAATTTCCATTGTATACAAGTACCTTGGACCCTTGTCTCCTATAGAATTCCAAATAAGGGTTATAAGTGCTTGGCTGTAATCCAAAACATTCTTATGTGGAAGTAAGCCCTGTAACTGATGGGTAGAAATGAAGTGATTGCAGAATGGGAGTAATATGCATGCTCCAGCTAACTCCCTATAATAAGAGAGCTGCAGCTTTCTGTACCAACAGGAGCAGGGCCGGAACTGGGGCGAAGGGGCGAGGAGGGCAGCTGCCACCCCAGTGGCATGCAGAGAGGGCAGCAGAACTGCCTCTCTTATCCGGCCCGCTCTTCCTGTAGATGAGGCAGTTCTGTCGCCCACTCAGATGCCACGGGGGCGGCGGCTGCCCTCCTCACCTCCCCCCTTCCAGCTACAGCCCTGAACTGGAATCTCTGAATTGACTTGGAGAGGAGACCTATATAGAGTTCATCACAGTAGTCTAGTCTCCATGTTACCATACTGTGGGTTCAGGGGGCCAGATCAGCTGTTCTAAAGAAGGAAACTTATGGGCTAGACTGAGTTGGAAGAAAGCTTTTTTGCAGGTGTATTAACTTGCTTCTCCAGCAGCAATGCTGGATTCAGTATGACTTCTAGGGTGAGTCGGAAAGGGTCAGCTGAGCCCCATTGAAAGTGGGAATCCCAATGCCATTCAAGATATCCACCTCCTCAACTAGCACTGATTCTGTCTTGTCCCCTGGAGCTCCTCCCTTCCTAAACCCTGCCCTCCGCAGGCTCCACCTCCCAAATCTTCAGAAATTTCCCAGCGCAAAATTGGCAACCTGAATGTGAAGTGATTGTAACTTCAAAAAAGTAATTTGTTATGATACAGAGCATATGAAGAAGTGATACCCGCAATACATTATAATGCCAACAAGTATGTCCTGGACCTATGTTTTGTTTCTAACCAGAAATATATCTAAATGAAAAAAGGCTTCTTGAAATTAGAGGGAGCTACAAGTGGGGGCTAGTGAAATTCACAAGGGAGGATACCATCTCCCCTCATCGCAGCTCCAGGCCCCCTCCCTCCCAGCACCACTCTCTCGCTGGCTCACCTGGAGCCACTCGCCCGGAGCCAGAGGCCCGTGAAACTCAAGTGGGAGGGATATCCCATTTCCCCCTCCCCTTGCTCACCTTCCAGCCCGGTTGCAGCCAGACACACTTGCCAGCAGCTCCTGGGCAGTGCTGCCAAGGAAAGGCCCGGAACAGCTCCTGAGCTCCACCCCCACAGCAGCGCAAAAGCTGCTTACCCCATGCCCAACTGGGCCAGCGGAGGTTGGGGTTGGACTAGATGACCCTGGTGGTCCCTTCCAACTCTATGATTCTATAATAGGTTGGAGGCAGCCGCAAACAGTAGATGCATTCTCTATGCGTGTACAGAGAACACTTTTTTTTAATGGTGGAATTTAACCCCACCTCCAAGTCTGTAGAAACATTTGTTTGAGGTGAGTATGTCCCCTATCTACAGATTTAAGTATCCACAGGCAAAGGACATATTTTGGAATTAAATATATAGATATCCAGGTATCAGGTATGAAGTATCAACATTTTTTCTTAGCCAACTTATGACAAATTCATATTAAAAGAATAAAACCAGCTTTTTCCTGCATGCCACAACCACTCCAAGGTTCTATTTTAGGGGGAATGGGCACTGGAAGTCCATGATAGCCTCTCATCCCTTTTAATTTATTTTAATAGTAGCTGCAGCAAGCAACATATGGGATTGGGACCACTGTGCTGGAGAATGGTTACCTTTTCCTCTCATACTTTGGTCCCAATAAAAACCCTTCACCCAAATGTTATTTGTACCCACAGAGGAAAACATATGGGTGTGTTTACCTATCACAATGAGTAGCTGAAGGGGTTAGGAGATTTTCACAAAAGAGCTCTGAATTGTTCCCCCAGGGCTCATGGTTTTGCTCCAAGTTGGCCTCCTCACCCCTGAAACTGAAATGATTTAAACGCTCTTTAAATTTTAAAGAGAGAAGTGATTCAAGCACAGTCTCCAGTATCTGATCTAGTTTGGCCCATAGAAGCCGGCTTTTATATACATGTATAGCTAATCATGAGCAACAAGCAACATTATAACAATCAATGTATTTGACCATTCTATTGATTCCTAGGTTATTTCTTTGTTAAGTATGCATTGGCATCTTACCTTCTTTAATATGACAATTCCTTCTTGAGTCTCGTTGTTGGTAATGATGTAAAAGATGTGAGAAGCATGTCCTTCTATTTCATAATTCATTGCTGCATTATCTCCTAAGTCACTGTCTTCCGCCAAGAGTTTGCCTACAGTGGTTCCTATGGGTGCTGCCTCAGAGATATTCATATGATAACGTCCTTAAAGAAATGACGATCAGTATGGCGACAGTCCCAACCAACTCTTGAACATCAACACAAGATCAACTAAGAATAAGCCACTCTAGATTCCGAGGGTTAATTGGCCACACAAAGAATTACAGTTAATTAATGTTTCTAAGCTCCTCCCATGAATGCCTTTCTTTGGTGATACATGGCCTAGCAGGTTTCATGGATTAGTTCATGGACTTCAAGACAACATATTGAGACTGTACTTTTCTTAAGTTTTTTCATGTGTCTGAACAAAAGGATCAGGGCATAAACTAACTAGCATTATTTATCTGCATAGCCAACACATTTCTCAGCGTGAGCCGATAATTCTCCAAACGTACTTATTTGTGTTTCTATTTGGAAATATATGCTGAACTTCTTTGGCATTATTCAGGCTGCTTTGGCTCCACTGCCATTTTCCCCTTCCCTCCCCCCCCCTTACTTAACTGCCTCTGACAGAAATCCAGCCTGCGCCACTTCTCTGGAATCTGGAGAAGGCAGCAAAGGCTAGATTGCTGTCAGATCCACACACACACACACCCAGTCTTCTCCAGTCTCTGGAGAAGGCTGGCAGGGCATATCTGAAAGATCCATTCCCACCCCCACCCCCCGGTATTTGTTGGGTTCAGGTTTATCAAACCCAAAATATTTGAAAAATCCCAGGAAAAAATGGGTGCACACCCCTAGGGCTGAGCAACATCTTTCCAAACCTGGTATTGGCTGTGTGGTGCATCAGTTGTGGGGGACTGGGTTGGGCACCTCTCAACACATTGAGTGCAGGCAATGATAAATAAAGCTGTCAAAAGATGTGGGCTGTGTTTGGCGTCAGGGTGTGTCTGCTAGAAAAGGCAGCCACAGGCAAGCTGCTTTAGCACAGCCTGCCCATTTAAATGTGTTAGCATATTTAAATGACGAAGACCGATTTAACTATTTAAATAAACTAGTTAAGCCCAAGCTCTTGTCTCGCATCTTCTTTGAATGGTTGCCTGGGTCAAATAAGCCCCAATGAACAAAGTGGGACTTCCTTCTGGGCTATCAAGAAACTTCACATGGATAGAAATGGATAAAAAGTAATCAGTCACATCCATGTTTGCATGTATCATGTCATAAGATTTAATAATTGTGCTGTGATCCATCACCCAGCCTGTTTTATCAGGCATATTCTCTCAAGAATTCATTTTAGCATCTACTAAAAAGCAATCAAACACAGAAAAACTTGGTTCTTGTAGGTTATCCGGGCTGTGTGACCGTGGTCTTGGTATACCAAGACCACGGTCACACAGCCCGGATAACCTACAAGAACCAATGAACTCTTACCGTGAAAGCCTTCGACAATATACAGAAGAACTTGTCTGTAAGGTAGTAGTTTTCAAATTTTCTGTTATATGGGAACATTTTCTGCGCCAGGCTGTCCTTTGGAGCAGAGGATTCTGGGAAGTTTTTTTTAGGTAACATATGCACTCAGTTTGTTGGGCTTTAACCATCATACTGCATGACTTCAGAGTGTCCCCTTAACTGAACTCAACAATAAATAGCCTGCAGCTGTCCACTGAAGAAGATCGAAAATAGTGGGATGCGTGTCTTTCAAGGATGTTTATCTACTATTACCGTTCCTGTTGAGGAACACCTGGTGAATTAAGAAAGAACCACAGAGTTCACTGGAACACAATTTGAAAACCACTACCATGAAGCAGAAACCTCTGAGCAGCCAAGTATGCCTTTGCTAAACTAAAGGCATATTTCTCTGAGATGTTTTGCTTCCTACTTATTTGTTTGTTTGCTTGCTTGCTTGTTTGTTTGTTTGATTCCCCACTCTACCCGGCACCACCAGGCTCAGGGTGGCTTCCAATAGATAATGCAATAAGCATAGAACACATAAATATGACAGTATTTAAATCATATAATAAAAAATTAAAAACCCAATTGAACAAAGATGGTGCCCTGTCTCAACTGGACAGCTCCTATGATATGTCCTTGCCAAGGAAGTTTGCCAAGGCCCATCACCTCCAAAGCCCAACCAGCCTAAGTCGGGAAGACACCGATGGAAGGGATGGAGGAGGAGCAGAAGAGGGGCAAAAAAGATAGGAAGAATAGGAAAGGGAAGGGGAAGAAAGTTGGGAAAAGGGCAGAGGGGCAGGGAGGCCGGTCAAATGATGAAGCGTTGCTACTTTCAACCGTATGCCTGGTGGAACATCTCTCTTTTACATGCCTTGTGGAAGTGAGTTAGGTACCGCAGGGCATGGGTCTCATTAGACAGAGAGTTCTGCCAGGCTGGGGCCAGAGCTGAAAAGGCTCTGGTCCTTGTTGAGGACAGCTGGATGGTTTTAGGGCCAGGGCCCACCAGCAAGTTGTTCTCATCTAGCACAGTGCTCTCTGAGGAGTGTAACAGGAGAGAACCGGACACACCACACACCAGGAGTGGAGAAAGAGGAAAAGATGCTTTGGGCAATGCTGCCATTGGAGCAGCTGAGAGCAGAAGGCCTCTTAAAGCTGTTCCCTCATTGTTTGGCATGCTTTTTTGCTGCAGAGCTGACCACCCTTCCCTCCCTGTGGCAATGAGGGATCAGCTTCAGGGATAAACAGTAATTATGGGGTCTCTATCTGATGTTCTGCTCACTTCCAGATTAGATTACTATAGTGCAATTTACATGAAACTGCTGTTGAAAACTATTTGGAAACATCAATTTGTCCAAAATGTGATGGCCACATCACGGTCAGAGGCTGGATACAGGGATAGTGCTGAACAATCTGCACTGGCTGTCTATCTAGGGTTGCCAACCTCCAGGTACTGTAATGAAAACTGACACCTCTGTGTACACAATCGATAATGCAACACAGTAACACAGAGACTGGCACAATGCAGCAGATCAAATAAATATAATAAGCACAAATTCAAGCTAACAACCACTGGTCTGAGTATGCAAAAATAAAGATGCAGTACATTCAATATCACATCCAAAAGACCAAATAGGTACTCAGTATAAATGAAGTTTCTTTCTTATAAATGATGTTCCCTTCTTCCTGACAGGAGAGTATGCCAGTCACCAAATAAGACGATGCCTTTTCTCGAGAAATCCTCATTTCGAATATAAAATATTCTTCCTCAGTTCCTCATAAGGAAACTCTCCTAATGTATAATAAACAGTAATGTAATACTAGGCTAATATACTAGTGAAATACAATGGAAAACCTTATATACAAAATAAAAAACTCACCAGCATAATGTTAACAAATCATGCAGTCATAGCAGTTTACAGACCTCTTGCCTTGTTTCACCGCAGGATACAAAATTGCAAAGGTGGATCCTAATCTGATTCTATCCCATTTAACATCAAAATGGGTAACAGGTGTGGAGGCACCCACAAGCTGTTAAAGGTACATGCTGAAGTTAACAAAGGGTCAAAGGTCTAGATGATATATTAAAAACTAAGTCTTCCTGTGTCGGTATTGGCGTTTCTGAAAAAAATGCTGACCCCTATTTCTAGGGCGCAATGCATAGCTCCTGCTGGAGCCTGGTCTTCTGGTAGAATCACTGGTGGTCTCCCCCTCAGAGGATCGATCTTCCCCTCCCTGTTCTGCTCGACCCTCTCTGGGTCCAGTATTAGACCCATGAGAACGAGGATATTGGAGCATCGAGCATGTATACGCACCAGGGTCATAGAGACTCCACTTGTGGAGCATTTTTGGGAGAAAAAACACTCTCAGAATGATCTTTGTTATTTTGTGTTATGGCATCTTAAATCCAAAGCCTATGGCCGGGTGGATGTGGAAAAAATATTGTTACAAAAGGAGACTTTCTTCATTCATTTATTTGATACTGTTATGCCCAATGGCTTGAACCTTACTAATAACTTGTCTTGTTTCCTCAGATGTATTTCTCTCTTTGCTGTGTACTTTTTGACCCTGCATCTTTATTTTTGCACACTCAGACCAGTGGTTGTTAACTTGAATTTGTGTTTATTATATTTATTTGATCTGTTGCATTGTGCCAGTCTCTGTGTTATTGTATTGCAAGCTCCAGGTACTAGCTGGAGGTCTCCTGCTATTACAACTGAACTCCAGCCAATAGAGATCAGTTCACCTGGAGAAAATGGCCGCTTTGGCTATTGGACTCTATGGCATTGAAGTCCCTCCCCTCCCCAAACCGCACCCTCCTCAGGCTCTGCCCCAAAAACCTCCAGGTATTTCCCAACCCAGAGCTGGTAACCCTATGTCTATCTGTTTCTGAGCACAATCGAGAGTGCTGGCCCTTACTTGTAAGGTCCTAAATGGCTTAGGACCAGAGTACTTTGAAGAACCATCTCTTCCCTTATGGTTCAACCCACAAGTTCAGATGCTCTTCTCAAGCCATGCTCTCTGTGCCTCCACCTGCAGTGGTCAGGTGGCTGGCCACCAGATGTAAGGCTTTTTCAGTTGTGGCACATCACTTCTGGAATGTCCTGCCCCTTGATGTCCACCCTGCATTCCTTTAGGCACAAGACCATTTCTTTTTATCCAGGCTTTTAATTGAGGAGTCCATCTTTTAAAGCTGTCTGGAGGATTGTTTTATCAACATCATTTTTAAACTGCTAATGTTTTATGCTGATTTATTCTGTAGTTGTTTATGGTTTGTTTTTATGCTTTGGTTATATGATTTTATGGTACCATGTTATTTTGTGAGGTGCCTTAAGCAGGACAGGTGGTATATACATTTTCTAACAAATAAATAAATTTATGTCAAATGTTGTCAAAGTATTGCTGATTTCCATATGTAAAAATACACAATTATCCCCCAAACTTAGACATTGCTTTTTATAAGATTGGAATCCAAGATATTTTCTACTCACTGTGTGGAAATCGTGGAGGGTTGTCATTAACATCTGAAAGGCTGATAGTTACAGTTGCTGAACGTCCACCCTTTTGACCAATCATGTTTTGGGCTTGGATGACAACAAAATACTGATCTATAGTTTCTCTGTCCATTGGGGAAGATGTTCTTATCACTCCTAGAAAACATACAAATTTAATATGTTAAAAATACTTTCTTACAATGACTTTCCTCCTAGAGTGTCATAAATATGGCCCTTCATATTTCCCAACAGGCTTCCACATGTGAACTATTCTCTGGTTGCATGTAAAAGGTAAAGGTAGTCCACTGTGCAAGCACTGGGTTATTATTAACACATGGGGAGACATCACATGACAACGTTTACGAGGCAGACTATGTTTATGGGATGGTTTTCCATTGCCTTCCCCAGTCATCTACACTTTACTCCCAGCAAGCTGGGTACTCATTTTACCAACCTCGGAAGGATGGAAGGATGAGTCGAGCTGGCTACCTGAAACAGACTTTCGTCGGGATCGAACTCAGGTCATGAGCAGAGCTTTACTGCAGCTTACCACACTGCACCATGGGACTCTTGGTTGCATGTAATCCCACGACCAGTAAGAAAAAAATGGCATACATGGTACCCCATACTGGGGCTTTGTAAGCACTAACTGGGGGAAAGAAGGTCATTTCTAGTTGATAGCAAAGCAACCACCAGTTCGCCAGGAAGATCCCTGTGGATTGCAGTGTTAATCATTTGTGAGAAATTCTAAATAGGTTTTTTCTTTAGCAAACTCACTTGCCCTTTGCTCTCATTTCAAAAGTTTCCAGAACTCATGGGTTCAAAGGAAATCAAGGACACTGATCCTATATTCTGCTGTTGATGCTTAGCAGACTACAATGATGTAGTTAGTGTGTGCTGGACTGCGACTAGACTGTTTGGTTCATTTTGTTTTAACAAAAAATAGCTTTGAAAGAACTAATGTTTGAGTGGAGGAATGGAGAATGGAGACAAGGTGGAAATGCTCTTTCTCTCCAATTATTTTTCTGCTTTACCCCCACTGAGAAAGGACACCTCTGTGAAGAGAATAATTGGTATCCCCCCCGCTGCTTATCTGCTTAAATTGACAACTATATAAGGTTGTTTTTGGTTTTTTAACAATGTAGAAAGCATTGACTTCATGATATCACTACTCTGAACTACAACTATGAAGCTTACTAGATTGCTTTGGGTAGATCATCATCTCCACCAACAATCTTCATTGTTAGGACAAACTGCACTTTTAAGCTCTTTGGAGAAAGGTAGGATATATAAAATAATGCATAAATGTGATAATTTTCAAATGCTTTAAAAGTACCACTTCAAAGCAACTTTTAAAACATAGGAACATTGATGGTTCTTCTCCAAATATCTTGTTCTTTTTTCTTATAATGAATAGGACAAAAGGCAGTTTCTACCAAAGGATAGGTTTAGCCATCACAGTAGAAGCCATCTCTTAACCAGAGGAGCAATTGTCCAATAAAAATGGTCTGTTGGACTGAAAGTAATCTTACATTAGTGGAAGTAGGGGAAATTTTAGACCATTTCTACTCCTATTGTGGACCTCATCTCATGTGAGAATCTTGTGATCCCTAGGGGAGTGTCCTGGGCTGCAGCAGGAAGAGGGAAATGGGGGGGGGGGATTCGTCTGTTGGGAAAATGGGGGAAAATCCTTCCACAGTAATGTGCAAATACCAATCATCACAAATATAACATTGTCAAGGATCTGTCCTGCACAATTGCTTTGAAAGTGTACCTGGTTTTATATAAACTCTTATAACATCATAATTTCAAACTGAGATGGCCATTTTCTTTAACTTTTTTTTTAACCTAAATGGTTCTTTAGTCATACTCTAGTAGCTCTGTGCACAATACCCAACAATACCTGTTGTTCTCTCCACAGAAAAGTAGGGTTGTCCTTGAAGAATGCTGTAAAATAGGCGGGCACCTGTTTGGTCTGAAGCTGTAACCTGAATCACAGAAGTACCTGAGGAAACACAGTTTCTTATTCGCTTTCAGATCATGTTTGTCCAGCATATTAAAATAAACCTATTCTACAGTTTGCACATTTTTCTCTATAATACATTCTACACAAACATACCTGTTTTATGAGCTACTTTTTATGTATGGAAAGTCTTATACATTTCTCTTTTATGGTATACCTTTGCTTTCTCCATTCTCTCAGACATAAAGAGGAAAACCTGCTTCACATCACTTCTAGATATGTATGAATAGGCCCCCTTTCTGCTTTTATTTTGTTTTGCATACTGCAGTGAGTTCAAAAATGTGTAAATTTGATTGTAAATATTCTGGACAAGGAAACAGAAAATGGTACAAAACAACCTCGCCATTTCAATTTGCACAGGGCAGAAGTGCAATTGAAAGCAGATTTTTTTCACGTCACAAAGGTTGTGCTGCAAAATTTGGCAGCACCCCAGTGAAGCATGATCTGACGGGTGCCCAACAGGCCTTCTGTGGGATCACTCATCGTTTGTAATCATTTGTCTAAACATGGCTCCCTAATTATGAGAATGCTGGAAGTACGGAAAGAAAATTTCCATCTGGAAAAGGACTTCCTAGATTTTATTTAGTGAGGCACTTTGACATAAACGATTTTACATTCTTCTCCTATACTTCATTTATTTTTTAAATGGTTTTATAGTCCCCATTGTTTAAGTAATGTATATTTTTTAAGGTCTGGGTTTAGGCTTGGCTCTCTTTCACTTTTACTTTCTCTTTCTGTCCTCTCATATAACTCTTCATATTTACATCCTGTTGAACACAACAATTTCACTGTTCTGATGCTTGAGTACCTATTCAATTCCTGTACCCCTATATTTCCCTCAACAAATTCTAAATCTTGCTTTGGAAAAGATCTGGGTTTTTGTGGTTTCTGGTAGCCTAGCCAGCACAGTGTAATAGTTAAGAGCGGTGGTTAAGAGTGGTGGATTATAATCTGGAGAACCAGGTTGGTTTCCCCACTCCTACACATGAAGTTTCTGGGGTGACCTCGGACTAGTCACAGTTCTCTTAGAGCTCTCTCAGCACCACCTACCTCACAGGGTGTCTGTTGTGGGGAGGGAAAGGGAAGGTGATTGTAAGCTGGTTTCTCCTTAAGTGATAGAGTAAGTCGGCATTTAAAAAGCTCTTCTTCCTCTTCTTCTTCCACTTTGAACCTGCTTGCATGCTATCCAAGCAAAGATCCCTAAAATCACATCTTCTGCTCCCTCCAAGCTAGCCAGGCTGTGGAAATGGGAATAGGATTTCCCCTAACACTGAGCTTAATTCCCCCAAATTGGTTGTAGTTCTGTATGAGTGTCACAAACTCAAGTTAGAGAGTCCACACATGTCTAAGGATGCATGAGAAAGGGAGCTCATTCGGTAACACAAGGGATTTTTGCTTTTGCTTTTTTCTTGATGTGAAGGTAAAAAATGTTTTTACACTTTTGTCCTGGCTCTGAGAAGGGTGATGGAAGGAAATTCATTCAGAAAGGTAGAGTCCCCCCAATAAACTTACTTACCAAAAGAACCCCACAAAACTACTCCCACATTGAAGATAGCTGGTCTCTAATGGCAACCTTTGAGTCTTATCCTTTAGAAATGATTTAAACCAGTCCTCAACAGGGTGGCATGATCTACTGTATTAAAGGCTTTGTAGAGATTCAACAGTAACGAAAAAGCATGGTCATCAACTAAAGCCACCAGAGTTGCCCCATAGCCCAGCCTGAGATCAGAGCAAAAAGGGTCCAGAGCACATGAGTTATTCAAGAAGACCTGGAATCGGCCACTGCTCTCTCAATCACTTTGCCTAGAAAGAGTAGATTAGAGACTAGGTGATAACTGGCCACATCACTTTTGCGTAGGGATAGTTTTTAAAGTAGTGGACAAATAACTGCCTCTTTGAGTGGCTGAGGGAAGGTGCCCTGAGTTGGTGACTGATTTATGAAAGACATCAAGGGCTCTCTACTGTGGTCCTTACATGATTTTAGCAGCCAGGATGGGCAAGAGTCCAGTTCCCAGGATCCAGTCAATATTCATCATGGCAACTGGGCCAAAATGGTCCAAAAGCAGACCAGACAAAATATTAAGCACCAATACACTAAAAAGTGTTAGCTAAGAAGCCTCTTGGGATGTGGAATGGTATAGTATAGCCCAATCTCCTCAGATCTCAGAAGCTAAGCACAGTAAGTGCTTGGATAGGAGACCACCAAGGAGGTCTTTGCAGAGGAAGGCAATGGCAAACCACCTCTGCTTAATCACTTGCCTTGAAAACCCTATGGGGTCACCATTAGTTGGCAACAACTTGATGGCACTTTACACACACACACACACAAAGAGCCTCTTATTGCTTTCCTTTTGTACATCAGAATTTTTTCTTGGCCTTCCTGCTACCTTGCCTATGTACATATATGTGTTACTTGAATAATTTTTCACTGGATATAGTTTTAAGAAGCGAAAATAAAAGGCTCTGTAGGAAAAACCTAAACCAAGAGTACTGTAATTCCTAATTTAATGCCTGTAGCGTGGCTTAAAAGAAATAAACCCATAACAAGCAATGCATCCGAGACACACAACAGGACTCTGATAGCTTTTTATATCCTTGAGGTCTTTAATGAGCGTTTCCCACTGCATAACAGATAGCACATTCCGTCTACAGAAGACAATTTTGTCTCTAGTTGGGAATCAGTTTTGTCCTAGATCCAAATCTGACTCCACCCCCAAGGGTCTCCAATGAGATTATCCCCATGAAGGAAATTTTCTCCAGCAATCTCATTTCATAATGCAGTGTTTATGTCTGACTCATTTCTTACCTAACTTCTAAATGAAAATACAAGGCGACCTCCCTCCTGGGGGAAAAACACCTAGAGCCACTTTCCGTAGTTTTTTGTCATAGAATCACATTATCACATCTTATCCCAAGACACTCTGCTACTGAATGTTCCACTGATAAATTAGTCAGCAGTGCCCTGAGGATTTTTTGGTGCCGATATAAGCTATCATATTATCTGTAAATATGTTGATAGGAATTGTGGTTATTTTCAAGGCTCTAAAGAAAAAGGCTCTGTCATTCTTAAACTAATGGATTTTGTATTATGTTTTGTCTGGAATCCTGTTTGTAAGCCATTACATAAAGTGACAGAATACAATTAAAGGTCATACTGGCTCAGTGGCACAGGATTTTTCTTTCCATGCAAAGGTCCCGGGTTCAATTTTTGCCATTTTAAGTTAAAAGACTTGGGTGGTAGATGGTGTGACCCTGAGACCTAGTAGGGTTGCCAACGTCCAGGCAATGGCTGGAGATCTCCCACTATTACAACTGATCTCCAGGTGACTGAGATAAGTTCACTTGGAGAAAATGGCCACTTTGGAAGGTGGACTCTATGGCATTATACCCCATTGAAGTCTCTCCCTTCCCCCAAACTCCACCCTCCTCAGGCGCCACCCCCCAGGTATATCCAAACTCTGAGCTGGCAACCCTAGATTGTAGAGAGCTTCTGCCAGTTAACGTACACAATAGTAATCTTGTTGGACAAGTGGTTTGACTCAACGTAATCCTAAACATGCCTTATTTTTCTGCAGCAAACTTCCACTTTTTAAGTGGACATGTATTTTTTTACTGAAAAGAATAAACCGTACAATAGTATTTCCTATTCTGTAATTTATTCCAGACATAGCCATGTTAGGCTCAATTTAAATGTGACATTTTTTGGGTAAGAAATACTCACATGTATCACCTAAATGATTAACAGATTTATTGGAGCCTAAGTTTTCATGGGCTAGAGTCTATGCACAGAGTGTATACTGAGCTGGCAGATGAATAAATAAGGACAATGAGGGGACCTGCAGGGACTTGCTGAGGGCATTTCATTTCCTCTCTCCCACTGCTTCCTCTTTCCCTTCCCTGAAAGCTCCCATAGCCTCTGCCACCCAACAACCAACTTACATTTCTCTGCCCTGCAATCTTCAGTTTTTCTTCCTTTCCTTCCCCAGAAGCCTCTGACCAGGAAAAGTCTGGGCCAGTATCACGATGCCTTCTACAGGGGAGGGCTGCCCTGGACTGAGTTACATGCTGGATGAGCTGGGGCAAGTAGCATACTGGGGAAACTGCAAGGACCTATGTAGACACCTCACTTTCCCCTGTATACCCCTGCCCACACTATTTCCTCCTTCTCTGCTCCAGGCAACTTCCATATCTTTATTTTTCTCTGCTTCCTTCTTTTCTTCCCACCCACCAATCATTGTACCTTTTGGTTCTTGTAGGTTATCCGGGCTGTGTGACCGTGGTCTTGGTATTTTCTTTCCTGACGTTTTGCCAGCAGCTGTGGCAGGCATCGTCAGAGGAGTAACACTGAAGGACAGTGTCAGTGTCAAGTGTGTAGGAAGAGTAATATATAGTCAGAAAGGGGGGTTGAGCTGAATCATTGTCCTGCAAAAAGTATCAAAGGTAATGTGCTAATCATTGTCCTGTAAGTATCAAGATAATGTGCTAATGAGGGTGTGGTATGTTAATATAGAACCATTGTATCCTGAAGTGATCTGTTAATGTGTGAAATCCAAAGCTAATCTGCATGGCTATTGTGGACTGTAGTCTTTGTTAGTCTGGAGGTTTTCAGGACAGGAAGCCAAGCCTTATTCATTCTTAAACTCTCTTCTTTTCTGTTAAATTGTGCTGATGTTTTCAATGGCTTCTCTGTGCAATCTGACAAAATAGTTGGTAGAATTGTCCAGTCGTTTAGTGTTTTGGAATAAGACCCTGTGTCCTATTTGTGTCAGTTCATGTTCAGCCACTGCTGATTTCTCAGGTTGGCCAAGTCTGCAGTATCTTTCATGTTCTTTTATCCTTGTTTGTATGCTGCGTTTTGTGGTCCCGATGTAAACTTGTCCACAACTGCAAGGTATACGATATACTCCTGCAGAGGTGAGGGGGTCTCTTTTGTCTTTTGCTGATCGTAGCATCTGTTCTATTTTCTTGGTGGGTTTAAACACCGTTTGTAAGTTATGTTTGTTCAAAAGTTTCTCCATCCTATCAGTGACTCCTTTAATAAATGGCAAGAATACCTTTCCTATGGGAGACTGTTTTTCCTGAGTTTTCTGATTTTTGTTTGGCTTAATGGCCCTTCTGATTTCATTTCTGGAATAGCCGTTTGCTAGTAGTGCGTGATTTAGATGATTAACTTCTTCCTTGAGAAACTGTGGTTTACAGATCCGTCTTGCATGGTCCATTAATGTTTTGATTATTCCGCTTTTCTGTCGGGGGTGGTGGTTGGAATTAATTTTCTTCACCGTGGCTCCAAATAGTAAATGTATCATCTATGAACCTGAACCAGACTGTAGGTTTGTAAGGTGCCGATTCTAATGCTGTCTTTTCAAAATATTCCATGTAAAAGTTTGCTATTACTGGACTGAGTGGACTACCCATAGCTCCTCCATCAATCTGTTCATAAAATTCTTTTATGAAAGAAAAATTAATGGACCTTCTAAACCATCTTAATAATATCCATCCAAACATTCAATTTACCATGGAAAAGGAAATTGAGGGTAAACTCCCATTTCTTGATACCCTTATCATCCGTAAAACAAACTTTCAGTTAGGTCACAAGGTCTACCGGAAACCAACTCACACAGATCGCTATTTACACAAAAACTCCAACCACCACCCCCAACAGAAAAGAGGAATAATCAAAACATTAATGGACCGGGCAAGACGGATCTGTGAACCAGAATTTCTCAAGGAAGAAATTAATCATCTAAATCATGCACTGCTAGCAAACGGCTATTCCAGAAATGAAATCAGAAGGGCCATTAAGCCAAACAAAAATCAGAAAACTCAGGAAAAACAGACTCCCATAGGAAAGGTATTCTTGCCATTTATTAAAGGAGTCACTGATAGGATGGAGAAACTTTTGAAAAAACATAACTTACAAACGGTGTTTAACCCACCAAGAAAATAGAACAGATGCTACGATCAGCAAAAGACAAAAGAGACCCCCTCACCTCTGCAGGAGTATATCGTATACCTTGCAGTTGTGGAGAAGTTTACATCGGGACCACAAAACGCAGCATACAAACAAGGATAAAAGAACATGAAAGATACTGCAGACTTGGCCAACCTGAGAAATCAGCAGTGGCTGAACATGGACTGACACAAACAGGACACAGGGTCTTATTCCAAGACACTGAAAGACTGGACAATTCTACCAACTATTTTGTCAGATTGCACAGAGAAGCCATTGAAATTCATAAACATCAGCACAACTTTAACAGAAAAGAAGAGAGTTTAAGAATGAATAAGGCTTGGCTTCCTGTCCTGAAAACCTCCAGACTAACAAAGACTACAGTCCACAATAGCCATGCAGATTAGCTTTGGATTTCACACATTAACAGATCACTTCAGGATACAATGGTTCCATATTAACATACCACACCCTCATTAGCACATTATCTTGATACTTACAGGACAATGATTAGCACATTACCTTTGATACTTTTTGCAGGACAATGATTCAGCTCAACCCAACCCCTTTCTGACTATATATTACTCTTCCTACACACTTGACACTGAGAGACACTGTCCTTCAGTGTTACTCCTCTGAAGATGCCTGCCACAGCTGCTGGCGAAACATCAGGAAAGAAAATACCAAGACCACGGTCACACAGCCCGGATAACCTACAAGAACCAATGAACTCTGACTGTGAAAGCCTTCGACAATATATTGTACCTTTTATCTGCCCCTCATCTTCAGCTATATTTATTATTTATTTACTTCATTTATACCCTGCCTTTCTCCACAATGGGGATCCAAAGCAATTTACATCATTCTCTTCTCCACCATTTTATCTTCACAACAACCCTGTGAGGTAGGTTAGATTGAAAATGTATGACCGTTCCTGGGTCACTCAGTGAACACCATGACATAATGGTGGCTGAAACCTGGGTCTTCCAGATCCTAGTCTGAAATTATAATCACTACACTACGTTGATTTCTGTGGGGTTGCTGTTTTTGAACAAGAGTGAGAAGCTGGGACTGGGTGAGTTGTGGAAATCACTGGTATTAAGTTATCTGGTTGTTGTCACCTGGCCTGTTCCCAATGAGCCCTCCCTCAAAGATCAAACCAGCCCTAAAAATGGCCCTATCCTTCCTTCCTGCCTTTTATTGACAAAAACCAAGGTTTCAACTAACAACACTATTGTGGTTGCCTAGCAATGGTCACACAGGGCATTTGTTTCTCAAAGCTACTTATTTTAAATTTCATTTCCCACCCTGCAAACCTGGGGCTTTTCTTGGGATTGTAGAAATGTCTGTCTTGTCTGTTCATGGCTCCAGTCTCCATATTTAAGTATCCGCAGATTTGCCCATGTTGAGAATGTTATATTGAGGTTTATAGAGCAGGGCTTGACATTTTTTTTCTTTGAATCTAGGAACAAACTCAAAAATGTAGGAGTCAAAGTCTTTTTTCAGCTGTCAGGGTTTCATATTTTAATGACCATATTTTCTAATTATTGCTACCACAAAGCCCAATCATAACTTCTTCACAGCTTCTCATAATTTTATTAACGCTATTGCAAAAGTGTTGTAGTCTATAAGTTAATATAGTGGTAACCCTGGTCATCTCCACCGCAGTAAAACACTAACCCTCTAACCCTAACTTCAGTTTTTCATAATTCTGTTATTGCTTTTAAAAGCTCAATTTCATTGAATATTGGAGCCACTGTAGAAAGCAAATGATTAGGAAATGAATTCACCAACCACCACTGAATGGCTTAAACAAGCAACGACAACAGTTTCTAGGCATGTTGGCAAACTGGCACCTGGAATTTGTCAAGCCCTGATATGGTGACTTTAAAAAAAATCGGTGTTTCAAAGCCTTGAAATATAACAGGTACAGTCTGTAACGTTTCCCTGAAAAACTCCCAAATATACAAGGTACACATTTCAGAGAGGGAGCTGTGTTTGTCTGCTGCAGTAAAAACAAGAGTCTCATGGTTCCTAATGAACAGATGGTGGCACTAATTTCAGTACAGTAAATATATCTGATAAAATGGGTTCTGGATCATGAAAGCTTATGCTACAATACATTCTGTAGTCTTTAAAGTGCCACAAGATTCTCTGGTAAAATAAGCACAGCATCAGTGAACGGATGATGTGCTCATGTTATTCCCCACCACCACCCCAGAAATAACACCAAATGTATTTCATGGCCTTTTAGTCCTAGTGTTCACAATTTTCCCATCCTTATAGGTATATATATGCTGACTCAGAATTCATTATGTACATCTGATGAAGCTGGTCCTAGTTTACATGAAACCTTACATTACAGTGTTTTCTGTTTGTTTGTTTAAATTGTTGCTATGTTACAATCACATTGATTTGAATGGCCCACGAGACTCTCAAGAACATGGCACTGAAAAATCAAAATGCCAGGTAGGCTGGGGAGCTATTTACATCAGTGTGTACTCACCTGAGGTATTCTGGGAGAAACAATGACTTCTACAATCTGTCTTATAAAAAAACAGTCTGGATACTTGTTCTTCAAAATCACCAACACATTGCTACTCTCCCCGCACTTGCACTTCCCCAAAAGCAATGTCTGTAGAGTCTTTATGTCTCTAGTCAGCTCACTGGTCCTATAGCCGGAGTGAATATTGTTAAACTAATTGATCTGTATGTTAATTATGCATATCAAAAGCCATTCATGATTTATTTTTGTCTGACTGAAAACACTGTTGTAATGGATCCAAGATCTTCTTTAGCCTAAGTGAGGTGTTTCCCTCTGCAGATGGAGTTTTCCTTCACCTTCAGCCTTAGCAGAAGGAAGTTATTTAATACTGAAATTTCTAAAAGTGCGTCTTTGATACTTGCTGTAACTCTTGTCCCTTCACAGTGAATTTATTTACTTGTTACATTTCCCTTTTACAATCTTCCAAGGAGCTCAGGGCAATGTAAATGGTTTGCCTTTCTTCCATTTTATCCTTACAACAACTTTGTATGGCAGGTTAAGTTGAGAGAGATAGGATCCACATATTGGAGACTGAATCTCTGACTTTGGAGGGGAAATGTTTTTTTTTTGCAAGGAGAGAGCTAACCTGTAGCAGGGTTTTTTATGAAAGAGTTGTAACAGAAGAGGTAATAATGTTGCTGTGAATTTGCTACACTACTTGCAGGTACAAATTGTAATGCATTGATTAATACAGAGACACAAACATCCTCAATCATTTCCCCACTAAAGAAAACTGACCCATACAAGTTGCCCCCAACTCCCCGTGAGATGGTATACATAATACCATAAAAGCTACAGGAGAATTAAATGAGAAGGTTTTAAATCAGGCTCAAATCTACACAAATGGAATGTATGATTGCTGCATTTCAGTTTTGCTCATTTTGACATATATATTGTGTCTGTAGATGTTTAACTGCTGTATGGATTATACTTCATGCAAAATAATAAATGCCGGAGGGAATACTTTAGTCTTGTAGTTGCAGAAGTGTCCTTTTCCTATTGCACTTCCATTTAGAGTAGTGGTTGCACCTAAAATCCAAATAAAATTTAAATGATGCATACATAAGGGGAACAAGAACAGCATACTAAATCTTAACAAATGCATGTTTGCATTAATATTGATCCTTGAACCTCACTTCAGGATAAATATTCTGTTGAATAGGGGCTGTGTGCATGTGTGATAGTATCTGAGTGTGCATATGAATATACACAAGGAATTAAGCTACTTTTTACATACTTTGAGTTGAAGTATCAGAACTGGTTTGACTGATACTAGGATTGCCATTATCCAGGTGAGGCCTTGCGATCTCCCTAAATTGACGGCACTTAACACACACACACCATACTAAAGATAACAGTTGCCTTGGAAGAAATGGCAGGATTGGAGGGTGGAATGTATGACATTATATCCCACTGAGGTTGCTCCCCTCCCCAAACCCTGCCCTCCCCAGGCTTCACCCTCAAATCTCAAAGAATTCCCAAACCCAGAGTTGGCAACCCTAAATTTAGCTGAAGGACAAGGGACCACAGAACCAACAAGAGGATGAAAACATGATCTAGGCAGGCTAGAGTTCAAAACTTAGGATGCAAGCCAGTTCAAAGCAAATGGCCAGAAGAACGAGCAAAATCAAGTCACAGGTCAAATCCAGTGAAATAGGCCAAAGATGACAAGCAGGAGCACAGAGCAGGAGCACAGAGCACAGAGCAGAAGCTGTTGCAACTGTTGACTGATTTGCTAGCTGCTTCTCATTATGTAGGGTTGATCTGGAGCTAAGATCAAATTAGGATGTGGCTGTGTTTGGTTGCTGTGAGGATCCTCTAGTATATGGATATGAAAGATGAGATTAGGGTTGTGTATATTGATATATCCAAACCAAAAACAAACCTGAAATTAGCCATTTCGGCAATATTTGGGTTTCGGGTCGACGGAACATCAAAAGCCAAATACACAATTCCTGAAAAAGCCAAATAGATATTTCTATATTTCTATTTCGGCTATTCGCATTTGCTCAGGTGCACA
Source organism: Euleptes europaea (assembly GCF_029931775.1). Lineage (NCBI taxonomy): Eukaryota > Metazoa > Chordata > Lepidosauria > Squamata > Sphaerodactylidae > Euleptes > Euleptes europaea. Next base: position 60,967,546 of record NC_079319.1, read on the forward strand.
GCTCTGTGCTTTCACCCATATTTCTATCTTTGACTGGTTTTGTTAGGCCCCATAGTTGGGGCCCTTTTGAGGTAGGGGTCGTGTAATCAGAACCAGCTTGGTCAGACCAAACTAGTCTGGAAGGGTCGTTTTAAAAGACGTGGCTCACCCAGACCCATCCGGAGCGATATACCCTCCAACTAAAAAAAAACCCGGCCACTTCTACAGCTACTTATTGGGCTTCTGAAGAAGACTCCTCACCTGTGCAGATGAGCAATCTCCTTCAAAAGAGCTGCCTTGGTCATGACTTTGGCTGGCTCCAATATCACCACCACCACCCTGAAAGCTTACTCTCAAACTGAAGGTCACTCCGAGTATAGGCTTCATTTCCCCACACTGTGATCATCTCTTGAAATCAGATTTTTGATTACTATAATAATTGACTGTTCACAGGAAGTCATTTGCCACCCAAAAAATGTTTTCTGTGCCTTGTTTTTCTTGCATTTAAGCAGTTTCCCTCAGTTTGGAAGCTAATTTGCATGGACATCATGCTATGCACCTCAGATATGAAGGGAGCCCCCAGACTTTGAGGCAGTGGCCTGCCAATTGGCTCTTTCCACCACTCATTGGCAATGCTGAACTTCTGAACCCGAAAACCAATGGACAGCTCAGCTCGCAAATGCCTAGAGGATGGGGGTGACTCTTTTGTGGGTCCATAAAATTGGACCCCATGTCCCAACATCCACCAAACTTCAGTATCTGTTTAAGGAGAGTCCCTTGCAACTACGCTGCAAATTTGGTGACTCTACCTCCAAAAATGCCCTCACAGGAGCTTTGAAAAAAATCCCCATAGACTATAATGGACCTGAATTTTTTTGGTAAACCTGGAAATAAAGCTGAAATACCCCTTTACCGATATGGGTATTCAGCTTATTCTGGGTTTACCGGGAAAAATCAGGCTCAATAAACCTGAACCCAAAATTTACTTCTCCCCCTTTTTTGCACAACTCTAATAGAGATGAGTGTTGATTCCTGACAATGTAATTCAGTTTAGGAGAGAAGGTCACACTTGGAAAGGTCTCCATTCACACAATTTAATTCAACCCCAAGGTAGGTGCAGTTGAACCAGCTTGCCACAGATTTAGGGTTGCCAATCTTCAGGTGGGAAGAGAACATCTCCTGGAATTTCAACTAACCCCCAGATGACAAAGATAAGCTTCTAGAGAAAATGGTGGATTGCATTTATTTATTCAGTCAAAACATTCTAATGCCACCTTGCCATCCAATCAGGGTCCACGAGGTGGAGTACATAATTAAAAAAAAATACAAATACAGTTAAAATTATAAAATAATTCAATTAAACACATAACACTAGAAGGAGGGCCAGTAACCATTATTGGGGATATGGCAGAGAAAACAAAAAAGTCTTCAAATTTAGGTAGAAGAAATCAATAGAGGGAGACAGACAAATCTCACTGGGAAGAGAGTACTGGTCCCATGGCCAAGTAGGGCCTTTCATTGGGTTGCCACCTACCTAACTTTAGATGGCAGGGGCTACTGAAGCGGGGCCTCTGAGGATGGCCACAGTGTACGGGTAAGTTCATATGCAAGGAGGCTAGCTATCCTTAAGGTATGTTGGTCCCAGGCCATACAGGATTTTAAAGGTCAATACCAGCATTTTGAATTGAGCCCTGAAACAAACTGGAAGCCAGTATAGATGGAACAAGGCTAAAATGATATGGTCCCTATGATCCAATCCAGTCAACACTCTAGCCACAGCATTTTGTACCAGCTTCTGGACAGTCTTCAAGGGCAGCTTCATGTAGATCCCACTGCGGCAGTCTAATTTAGATGTTACCAGGTCATGTACCACAGTGGCAAGATCTTTTCTGTTCAAGAAGGGCTCACCAGCCAAAGTTGGTGAAAGGTACCCCTGGTTATCACTGCCACCTGTTTGTCCAATGGAAGGCTCGAGACCAGGAGCAGCCCCAAACTATGAACCTACTCCTTTAGGGGGCATGAAACCTCATCAAGAATAATGATAACCCATTTCTTGGGTGAAACCTACCCCCAGCACTGGGCTGGATTTAGGTTTGATGAGGACCTAAGCTATTGAAGGTAATGGGGCCCTTTATATGTCCAGCTACCCTTTGTCAACAACAAATTGTTGCTGTTTTTTGTGTTGAATATATGCTATATGGTAATTTATGGACCTAATAGGTATCTAAAGCCATTTGCACATAACAAAATATGTATTTTATCAAAGTAATTGTTGAACTGAAATACAATTAAGAAGTATATTAATAGTGAAATAATTATTATTTCCTTTAAATTTTTTGCCCCCCCCCCAAGAGAGTGGGCCCCTAAGCTATAGCTTGTTTAGCTTATACGTAAATCCGGCACTGCCCCAGCAGTAGCATCTTTATTTTGTCAGGAGTAAATTTCAGCTTGTTAGTCCTCATCCATTCCAAAACTACCTCCAGACACCTGTTTACAGTTTCCACAGCCACCCTGGGATCTGCTGGTAGTGCGAGGTGGAGCTGAGTGTCATCTGCAGACAGATGGTAGCTCATCCCAGATCTTCAGATGACCTCTCCCAGCAGCTTTACATAGATGTTGAACAGCATGGGGAACAAAATGGAACCTTGGGGACCCTGCAGACTAAAGGCCAAGCTATTCCCCAGCACCACCAACACACCCTAATATCCCTTCTCTGACTTAGCCACACTCTGAAACCTACCTCGAGGTAGGACCAAAAAGCACTGCAAAACAGTGCCCCCAGTCTCAGTGCTAAAAGGTGATCCAGTAGGATACCATGACTGATGGTATCGAAAGCTGCCAAGAGGTCCAGGAACATTATTAGGGTTGCATTCCCCCTCTCCGTGTCTCAGTGTATGTCATCCACCAGGGCTAGCAATACTGTTTCAGTCCCATAAGCAGGCCTGAAACGAGATTGGAATGGATCCAAACAATCCACTTTATTCAGAAATCTCCAAAGTTGGCCAGCTACCTCTTGTTCAGTCACCTTGCTCAAGAATGGTACATTTGAGACTGAGCAGTAGTTATTCAACTCTCCTGGGTCCAGAGCAGGTTTCTTTAAGAGGGGATGCACTACTGCCCATGTCAAGACAGAAGTGACCACTCCATCTCTCAGGGAGGCATTTACTGTCTCCTAGACCCATTAGATTTAAGCAGCCAGGAGGGGCAAGGGTTGTAAGAACAGATGGTAGATCTAAATCATCCAAGAATCCTATCCACATCCTCAGCCTACACAAGCTGAAAGGTATCCCACACAACTGACCAAATCTGACCCTGTTGCCGCTAATGTAGAGTCCAAGCTGAATGGTTGTGAAAGATTTTATCCACAAAGTACTTAGCAAAATGATCACAGCAGGCTGCAGAAAAGTCCACCTTCTCTCACTGACCAGAACCCAGTAGGTATCTGACCACCCAGAACAGTACTGCAGGTCTACACTGTATGAATGCAATGGTGGTGGGAAAATATTGTTTCTTTGCCACTATCACTGCCACAGAGTAGGCTCTCAAATGAGTTCTAGCCCAGGCCTTATCAGATTCATCTCACTTTTTCTCCACCACTCCCCTGTCTTTTCATCATCCACAGCCTCTCAGTAAACCAAGGTGCTGCCCAGGCTCTTTGACCTGAGAGAGGGTGCCTAGGTACGATTTATGGCATCATACCTTGCTGACATCCCCACAAACCCTCCCCTCCCCAAGGTCCAAGCTCAAATCTCCAGGAATTTCCTGACTGGGAATTGGCAACCATACTCTTGGTTGGACAACCATCACTTGGACAACCTCTTCACTGTGTGAGTCTATCTTGAAATTCATCATGAACGAATACAAATACGAAAGTCTTTATTGGCATTAAAAGGGAAAACGTACAGTGTAGTTTACAGTAAAATCATGATATAAAGAATGCAGATATCATATGGTAAAGTTTACTATAAAATCATTTTATAAGAACATACAAATCCCACTGAAATTCATCACAGATACCACAGTACACCAAGCCATTTTTGGAAGCTTTGTGATGACGTAGAAAGCATAGCATCAAGTATTTGATACAGTACATACTATATGCAACACATATAGTCTCTTGGCATAGTCTCTTCCCAAAAGGTTTATAATCCAAAAGGGATGGGTAGGACAGGGCATGAGGTGACTTCCAATATCACAGTTACAGGAAAGGGGTGTGTATGTGTTGTGCCAAGCAATTGGCTCATAAGTCCATAAAAGGATTTTTTTTTTAACCTAATGAAATATTGCTAGATCATTCAGTTGGTTGGTCTAGGCCCAGATCAAATCTTCTTCCTTATATTTCCTGTTTCCTGAGTTGTCAGACTACCTCCATCAGTCACAGTGTTTAAAACTCTCTTATTTACAGCTACTACAATAATCTAAAGAGATCTTGAGGCAGTGATGATTCCAAACAATGTTATTTTTGGAAGATGCCAATGGGTGCTTAGGGACAGTTTACTACTCTGAAACCTGCCCCTTGGTAGCAGTGGCTTGTTTCACAGCATTGGTAGGCAAAATGCAACGCATGGTCCTACCTTCAGCAGACATTTCAGGAATAGTGGCTTCATAAGGTCCATTCAAAAACTGTAGCTCATTATCAGTAAAAATATATTTCTGAGACCTCTCCTGCTTGTCCAAGTTGGATTGCTGCTAGAAAAGAAAAAAAATTATGACAAGCTGATTTCCAGATGATATTCAAACAAGCAAACATTGTAACATTTGATTTCAAGACAGCAATGCTTTTTAGGTGTAACTTCATATGGAATGAGAAGATAAAGCACTGTCATATGTCCATTCAATTGCAATGAAGTTATAGTTTTTCCTCACAAATACTTGTATAGAATTTGCTGCCTGGAACAGGAATTGGTAGCTGCCAAACTTGACAGAATTCCTATTAGTAGATTATCCTTAAGTAACTATTTAATTATTCCTTATTGTCACAAAACAGGAAGAAGCGTTATTGAACCAATAATTAATTCGGTCCTGGATTTGGGTAAGGTGGGGGGAAGGATGGAATTATTTGTTGCTTTCCACTTAGCAGCCAAAGCCACAGCCCATTATAAAAATCTGTATGTTATAAATTTGTAAATTGTATATTGTAAATTTAAAGTCATTTGAAAAAATTATAATTATATATTGTAAATTTAGATAGTGTGATGGCTTTAGCTATTACTCTTATTTAATTATTGTAATAGTATGGTTTTTCCCAACAGGACAAGAAACACCCACCTTGGCACTATTTCAGGTTAAGAAAATGGCACAGAGGGAGGCTGAAACCTCTCCATGTTCCTAATCTCGTGGCAATTTTAAATGAAGTTCCCATCAGGAACCTGCAACTACAACGTGGCTGCAAGTACCTGTTGTGGACTCATGTACACTATTACATATAGTGTGGCCTTAATTCTACCAGACACAAAATAACTAAGTGATTCATGAATATCTCCAGATAGCAGAGAAATAGGGCTTCTGCCCCAGAGGGAGACTGGGGGGAAGGGACATGAAAAGTTTGGTCATTGGGATGATGTCACCTCCTGTCAGTCCTCTCTATGAATCGCCAAAAACTCTAGGGTGTGACCATAGGGTTTCTAGAGATTCCTAAAGAGAAGTCATACCACTTAGGGGGCTTTCTCAGAAATGATGTCACACCATAGGCCAGGTGGACCTTTTTCTCCCACTACCATTCAGAGTGGGAGTGGGAAATAGGAGCTGAGGGAGGAGGGCTCCCTACCCCCACTGGGGGACTGGAAGCCCTATGAAAGGCAGTAATTAGACTTTAAAACAAAGGAACAAAAGGCCAATAGATGGAAAAGCAGAACCTGTAAAAAAATAATAAACATAGCAACCAAGATGATGAAGGGGCTGGAGCACTTTTCTTATGAGGAAAAGCTAGAGTCTGGTATATTCAATTTAGAGGAAAAAAAGATGACTGAGGGAGGACATGCTAGAGGTTTATAAAATTATGCATATGGACAATAAAACAAATATAGAGAATTTTTTCTCCCTCTCTGGTGACACTAACACTTGATGAAGTTGATATGCAATTGATGGAGACAGACAAAGGAAATGTTGCTTTCTCAATGAGCAATTAACATGGAATCCAGTTCACCAGTGGATGCAGAGAAGTCCACAAGCATCGATGCCTTTAAAATGGGATTAAGACAACAGGTCTATCAATAGCTACTATTCATGGTGACTAAATGTATTCAGAGGTAGCAAATGCTAGGAAACAACATCAGTAGAAGGCCTTTGCCTATTCGTTGACCCTCCAACATAACTGGTTGACTGCTATGTGAAACAGGTTTCTTTAAAAAAAAAAATTTAAATTTTTTTTTCATTATTATATTGTAACAATCCAACATGTCAACAACTGTATGATATCCTTTAACATTTTAAAAATTTGACCATTGATATCGTTGTTGATAGTGCTTAATAATAAAACTATTGACCTCCCCTACATCCTCTTCCATCTACTAATAAATTGTTTGCTCTTTTTCATATCATTTCTAATCCCAGTATTACAATATACAACAGTTTTTTTATCACTTCAGTCTTCATCATAAAATCACCAAAAGATATAATAAAGAAATTATAAAAAGGATTAAATCAACGTATAACATTTAAACATTCCCAGATGAAATTCATTTTCACAGTAGTTCTTCCACACCTCCCATTCCCCCCAAAACTGCACATTTTCTTTCTGATTTATCAGAGCTGTAAGTTTTGCCATTTCCGTCAATTCCAGCATTTTTTGTATCCAATCTTTTTTACGTGGTATTTCCGCCATCTTCCATTTAGCTGCATATATCAATCTTGCCGCAGTGGTGGCATATATCAGAAATGTTCTTTGAGTAAAGATATTGTCCGGTACCATACTCAATAACATCATCTCAGGTGTCTTCGATTCATTACATTGTAAAATCAACCTTATTTCATTATATATCATGTCCCAAAAATGTTTAGCTTTTTCACATGTCCACCACATATGATGAAATGAACCTATTTCTTTGTTACATTTCCAGCATTTTGGAGACATTGAATTATAAGACATTGCCAGTTTTTTTGGTGTTAAATACCATCGATACATCATTTTATAAATGCTCTCTCTTAATGATTGTGAAAGTATGGATTTCATATCTTGTGACCAAAGTTTTTCCCATTTATGTAACATTATATTATGTCCCAACATCTGTGAAACAGGTTTCTGGACTAGATGGACCATTCTTAAGTTCAAACATACAGAAGAATCTGGCTTTTTTTAAAAAAAAAGGTACTATATTAAGAGGCATGTGGAACCGCAGTTTCATTTTAACTTGCACATGATTACAAAAAAGGAATGACTCATCCATCAAAAAAAGAAAAGAATGACTCATCATCAGCATAGAAGTAGCCAATGGTTTATCTTGGCTAAGTTTCTGATACTGAGAAACATACCAAAATGCAGTAGGATCTCCTCCCCCCCTTGACACAACAGAAGGTGTTTAGAAGTAGCCTATTATGCAGGGAAGAATCCTGATGTTATATAATGAAACAAAGGAGGAAACAAACCTCTTCTACATGTAAATCTTTTCTAAATAAATATAGACTCCCTGGCAGGGCTGGATCTAGGAGGGGGAGGGGGAGCAGCTGCCCTGGATGGCAGACAGTGAGGGGGGCAGTGGCAGCCAGGGGACTGAATGCTGTTGGTAGCTCCCAGAATCTCACCATCCTTTGTTCCACCCTCCGCATGGGAGACAATGAGAGGGACGAGACAGGAGCCAGACAGGCAGAAAGTGCCACTGGCGCCATGCTAGGCCCTGCCTTGGCCCCACCTCTATGTATTTGACCCCACCCCTTGGGGTGACATCACAGCACTGCTGAAACAAAGAACACCCCTGCTGGAGGTAGGGCTGTCAGGTCCCTCTTCACCACCAGTGGGAGGTTTGGGGAGCAGAGCCTGAGGAGGATGGGGTTTGAGGAGGATGGGGTTTGGGGAGGGGTGGGACTTCAATGCCATAGAGTCCAATTGCCAACGTGGCCATTTTCTCCAGGTGAACTGATCTCTATTGGCAGGAGATCAGTTGTAATAGCAGGAGATCTCCAGCTAGTACCTGGAGGTTCAACAGGTAAATTACAGCACTCTTGCTCAATATATTAACAATATTATCTAGAATTCAAAAGAAACCAATAGTCTATATTTTTTTTATGCCTATATGGGCAATTTTACTAAGTTAAGTGTTAATGTCACACTATAACCATAGACTATATATTCACCTAAAATTCTTTTCAAATAATACAGTAAATAATTCTAGTACCTGGAGGTTGGCAACCCTAGCTGGAGGCAAGGGAAACTTTGCAGGGTGCGGGGATGTGGCTGATTCAGCAACAAAGGTGATCATGTGTGTGGGAGGGGGATGGAGCAGGGCTGTCACTTTGGCTGCTCCTGGCTAAAGCAACACAAAGGCTACAGGGTCAGAAAGCAGTCGGACTGATGCAGGATGCCCCCCAGCCTGTCTCTGCCCCCAACTCTTCCCTTTCTTCCCTCCGCTGCTGTAACTGTCCTTAAAACAGGAGGAAAATAATGTTCCCTTCCTTGCCTCTGTGGAAGTGAGCAGGAATACATGTGGCTGGTCTTTCAAGCCCCCCCCTCCCGCCCAGGCTTACATTAGGTCCTGCCACCACAGACCAAGAGGGCACTGGACAGTTGGCAGAGCAACGTGGATGCAGCCAGGAAATGTCCAGGCATCCCTGGAACGGCGTGAGAAAGAGGAGGCTGGGCAAGAGTACCTTTCATTGCTCAGACTTCGTTGCTACCCTTGTTGGGAGTCTGGCTGAGAAGGGAGGCAACACCTTCTCTGGAATGCTGGTCAACAGCGAGGTTGAGGAAGAAAGATGGGGAAAAGGGTGGAAATGCTGGTGGCCTCCCATCCCTTTTCCTTAAGAGGAGGGGAAAGAGAGCTGCCAGAAATCCCACCAGCACCATGTGCAATCGTATGGGTGTGTTTGATTCTTCGTCCTTCCTTTTTTCACTGCTAGAAAAGGAAACAACTTCCCAATCCCTTGTCTAACCTATTTTTTTAATTAAAAGGGGAAGGAGTAGGGTTGCAAGGTCCCTCTTCACCACCGGCGGGAGGTTTTGGGGCAGATCCTGAGGAAGGCGGGGTTTGGGGAGGGGAGGGATTCATTGCCGAAGAGTCCAATTGCCAAAGTGGCCACTTTCTCCAGGTGAGCTGATTTCTATATGCTGGAGATCAGTTGTAATAGCAGAAGATCTCCAGCTACTACCTGTAGATGACCAACCCTGGGAAGGAGGCTTTTCTTCAAACTTGAGGCTTTTATTCCTTCCCTCACTTGCAGCTTTCTCTTACCCCCAAGTTCAGCTTCTCACTTGCCTACATTTTTTTCTTTGGTATCCTTAACTCAACTCATTTTTTCTAAGATGCTTTTCTCCCCCCCTCACTTTCCTAATTACATTTCATCTGAATTATCATTCCCTCCTCTCTCTCTCTCTCTCTCTCACACACACACACACACAGCTTTCCAATTTGAACAGTCTGAATGCAAATCTCTTCATCTTTTGCATTCCTCTTCTTTGTAATTTGCTTTTCATTACAAGGGGCAGACCATTGTCTGAATCCTCCTTTCTTCCTCTTCCCTAAAGGCAAAGGTCCCCTGTGCAAGCACTGGGTCATTCCTGACCCATGGGGTGACATCACATCCCAACGTTTCCAAGGCAGACTTTGTTTGGGGGGTGGTTTGCCAGTGCCTTCCCCAGTCATCTTCCTTTTACCCCCAGCAAGCTGGGTACTCATTTTACTGACCTCGGAAGGATGGAAGGCTGAGTCAACCTTGAGCCGGCTACCTGAAACCGACTTCCATCGGGATCGAACTCAGGTTGTGAGCAGAACTTTTGACTGCAGTACTGCAGCTTACCACTCTGCGCCACGGGGCTCCTCCTCTTCCCTGCTCACTTTGAAAGTAAGTATTGCCATTTTTGTCCTGCCTTTTTGTGCCCATCCTCTCACACTTCTCCTTATTTTTATTTTTTTGGTTAGAAAATGTATATGCCACCTCTCCAGAAACCTGCTTGAGGCCGTTGATAGCTAATAAAAAAACCTCCCGCCAGTGGCGAAGAGAGACCTGGCAACCTTAGATAGCAGGGGCACCTGAAGCAGGGCCTCCAAAGATGATTAGAGTGGACAGGTAGGAATGGAAATGCTTAGAGGTCTAGATAATTTATTCTATCAGTTAAGAGTTGTTGATTATATATGTATATTATATAAGTTGGTTATATATGTATATATAAAGAAAAATATGTATATAATATATGGGGGACATCATTTCTGTACTTTTGCCCCCCTTCAAAATAAATGCAGATCCGGCCCTGCTCCCTGGATCATGGACAAATGACGTACCTTCTTCAACTGAAAGTTCTATATCTGCTTCCTGCTACTGCTATGCTAATGTTCAAAGCACCCAAACTTCACAAAGCTGGGTAGATTTTTTGACCTTTCTTTGAAAAAAGTTGCCATGTTTGTGGAAGCACAAAATATAAAGTGATTCTCCATTTGTTCCCTTTGAAATGAGACATCATACTTCCAGAAGAGTTGCTTCGGAAGGCTGTGAAAAGTAATTAATGAATTTTGAAGACTTTACCCTTTGGGCCCAATTAAATTTTAGTGCTAGTTAATTAGTGGTTAAACTTTTTCTCCATGCATGCAGCTCAAAAATTGCCTTATAGGACAGGATGCAGAAGATTTAAAATGGCTTCATCTTTATTTGATTGTTTTTTTTTCTTCTTGTGTGTGTGTGTGTGTGTGTGTTTTAAAGGACCTAACTGATAACTAGGAAGAAGAAGAGAGAATTGTTAAGGAAATTATCGGGCAGTGTATACTTTAAATAGGGTGAAAAATAATTGCTTATTGTGCCAAAGCTACGTTAACGTAATGAACCGTGTAGGTTCCTGGAGCTTCCTCACTGGTAAAAGGATTTAGTATTAATCTGCTTCATTAAAAATCAATGAGGGGTAAATCAGCCACTACTTAGAATAATAGAATATCCAGCTAAAGACTATTGGTAAATGGTGTTGTTGTTCTGTAGGCTGGCTCCGATGCAGTGCCTCCCCCCCCCCAAAAAAAGGGGGTGAGGAAGAAAAAAGAAGAAGCATGTTGTCAGATATTGCTAATTGAGTCCCTGGACTTGTTTTGGAAGACAGAGGGGCCTTTCAAAGCCTCACCTGAAAGCAGTGCTTGACATGACTTTTCACTATATAGTGCATTTTACATTTAAGAACCTGAAGGGTTGCTCTGTGCTGCTGCCTTGCCAAAGGCCAGACATCCTGCAATCACATCCTTGTGACTCAACAGTTCAGCTCATTGGACATTCCACTGCAGGTGTAGAGAGGAAAGACAGACAAATACAATGCCCAATAGTGCAATGCTCTTCAGAGTTACTCCACCCTAAGCTCAATTATTTCAGTCGGCCTAGGTCAGCCTAATTGTGCACAGACTGGTTTTGTGGATCTTCCCACATGCTTTCATATTGGTGTATAATCCTATATAGGTTCTTACCTGAAAGTTCTCCAGAGAGTTTTTGTTCAGCAGGTCCAAATAGCAAAACACTTAGAGAAACCAGCGGACACTAACCAATAGGGTTGCCAGGTCCCCCCGCACCACCAGTGGGAGCTTCATTGTGGTGGGGTGGAGGGGGGTGATCAGTGCAATAACATCACTTCTGGGTTTACCATAGAGGTTTTTTTTTTAAAGGAATGTGCTAGAGCAGCGGTTCCCAAACTTTTTGAGTCATGGAGGACTTGTCAGGAGATAAATTCATCACAGAGCACTAATTTTCACCTAGCACCTATATACGAAACCGAATGACAGTAGTATTTTTCTTTCCAATCTCTTCACGGAGCACTAGATGTTTCACGGAGCACCAAGTTCTCCGGGGAGCACAGTTTGGGAACTGCTGTGCTAGAGCATCTCTGTCACTTTGGGGGTAAACCCAGAAGTGACATTAATCACCACCCCTTCCGCTGGCCTGCTTCGGCCCTCCTGAGGGGCAGCTTGCAGTCCCCTTAATTGCTCCCCTTAATTGCCTGGTATCTGGCAACTCTACTAATCGATGCCTCAGTTCATTGCTACACCTTTCAGAGAAAGAACTAACCTGGTCAAATTTCAAAGGATGTGTCAACTTCAGCTCTTCGTGCACCACCATTGGGTTCTGAACCCATCCATGCCTGTATCTCAGAGACGTTCCAGAAGTTTGTTCCAAGTTATTGGCGTTCCAGCTGTACACACAGGGAAAACATGTCCAATGCTGAACCAACGCCAGAGCAAGAGAGAGCCATGGGTAACAATGCATGCTGAAATTTTCTTTGCAATCAATATGCATCTGTGGAAAGAAAAAAAAAGTTACTCTTTCAAAGCAGTAGAAATATTGACTTTGTGTCAAACCTGAGGCTCAATTTTCACTGTTAGTAATTCTTTCTGTTCTTAAAAGAAAAGAAACAGAAGAAAATCAGAGGTTTGATTAGCAACTCAAAAGGCATAAAGACAAGCAATCTTTTTTCTCTCTCTTACTGTATAAAGCCCTCACAGACATTTTGCTCATAAAGGAAAACCACCCTTCAGCTAATCCATCGTGCAAATTAAGCTTGGTCGTTCTATTGTGCATCTTGGCAATAATTCTAACTGGAATAACTGCTTAGCCAAAAATTCATTTTGAGATCTAGCTGCCTAAGGGGTGAATAAACGATTTCGCTCACTCCAACAGAAGGGAAGAAAAACCGTATCTAAGTGTGGTGGCGTGGCATGTACACACGCATTCTCTGTCCTAAACTCAAATTACTCCATGGGGTATTTACTTCATCACAGGCACTGAGGAACTGCAGTGCAAGAACCAGGCAAGCAGAAAGATGGTGTCGGAGCAGCACCAAGCAGTGTTTTTTCCTCCTTACAACTAAATTATCTTCTTTTTTCTGAAGACCATAGAACAAAGACATCAACTTTTTGGGTTGTTTGTGCTGCCGTAAGTTGTTTGGTGAGAGCAAGGGAGGCTGATTAATATTTTGGAAAGGGAAATTAGATAACCGGCTCTAATCTTCCAAGAATTTCAAGGTGTGGGTGCTAAATAGGGCTCGTTTGTAGCCTTTATTGTTCAAGAACCAAAGATAGATGAAAATAAAGGAAAGAAATCTCCCAGCGTACAAAGGCCTACGTTAAAGTCCTCGATATTGGAGTGCTTTGTACTCCACAATGCCTTTTGGGCCAAGGCTGTACTTTCCATTGAGCTTCAGAGGGTTAGTTGAGGGTTAGTTTGCTAGGCTCTCCCAGCCTCCTGGAAGCGTTGTTGCTGGGTACCTTTCCAGCATCTCTACCTGGCTTGCTGTTCCTCAGCTGTTGCTGTTTGGGACAACCAACATCCACTATTCTCCTGTGAGGATGTCAAACTCACGGGCTCCTGCCACACTATTTCAGTTGCTCCACCTCTTCTCAGTGCTGTACTTTCCACAGCCATCTATATCACCTTGGTGATTTTGTCAACTAGCCAGTAAGTGATGGTGAGCTGCCATGACCATTCTTACGCACAATGGGTAGGAACTGGTCAAGGCTGAATGGGGCAGCTGCTGAAGAATTATGCCTGGGAATAATCTTGGGGCTGGATTGAGAGGGTACAGTGCCTTGCTATGCACATTATTTACAATATCCTTCCCTCTCCTAAAACAGAGGGAAATATGATAGAAGTGGAATTCTCAATATTTTGAAATACATATTTGAAGAAGAAGAAGAGCTGGCTTTAATATGCCAGCTTTCTCTACCACTTAAGGAAGAAACAAACCGGCTTCCCTTCCCTTCCCCTCCCCACAAGAATCACCTTCCCTTCCCCACAACAGACACCCTGTGCGGTAGGTGGAGCTGAGTGTGTCTAGCCCAAGGTCACCCAGCTGGCTTCATGTGTAGGAGTGGGGAAACAAATCCAGTTCACCAGATTAGCCTCCGCCACTCATGTGGAGGAGTGGGGAATCAAACCTGGTTCTTCAGATCAGAGTCCACCACTCCAACCCACCACTACACCACACTGGCTCAACTTGTCTACAAAGTACTGTTGAATCATAATCATCCTTGTGGATATTATATTTTATTCTCCTGATCAATACATTATAATGGCAAGAGGAAAACATTATTGGAATGCCCTGTCCCCAGTATAAATGGTGATCACTACTAACAAGGAAAAATGAAATGGAAAGGAAGACTGAAAGGGAAACAGAATTCCAGTAGAGCAAATGACGGTGACTCATTTGATATGACTATGCTGTTCAGATCCTGTCAAGTGCCAATCTAAGGCACTATTATGTTCACAGCTATCGAACAGCAGAGCTAATAGATTATTAATTCAGACTGCCCATATTTGATGCCCTGTATACCCACTAACTGGCTGTTAAGGGGCCTCAAAAATTCCTGTTTAGTAGCCATATCTCTTCCTTCTTCACCCTAACTTTTTAAACAGTTAGGTATACAAACACCAGACTTCAGACAGAAGGCTTGGGTTGTTCTAATGGAAATTTCTCCTATTCATTTTTCCCGTTTCCTAGCATTTTCTTTCTGGTGTACCTTTCTTACAAGTTCTTTCAGCTCCACTCCTCCAGCAACTACACTTTATGGCTCTTAGCCAGCGTTGCACATAAATATTCTTTAGAGGGCTTGCCTCACATCAAAATCACAAGGGGGGGGGAAGCCTGAACACAAATGATCTTCCAAATAAATATATGTTTGAGTGAAACATGTATACTATAAGGAAGAACTTTGCCCTGCGTTATCGTATTGGACACCACCTCTGTAATTCAGATGGGCAACGAATCCTTCATGGATTGAATTCCATCATGAAGTAAAGAAATGTGATCACGCTTGATTGACAACTAGTGCTCAACATATCATTTCCAGCAGCTTTGCAAATGAAATAATTTCATTTTCTCCTCTACCCAGCAGACAGGTGTCGAGCTTCAGTTCTGACCTGGAGAAAATATTTTCAGCTGTAAATTAGCTGAAATGTTGATCATCTATTTTTGACAACAGTTCTTTTGCGCCACCAATTCCAAGCATGTTCTTGTAGTGCATGGAAAGGAACGTCAAGAAAGACGTTCTTGGTCTGTTTTGATGACACAAGCTATCAACATATCTATCAGTTTAATAAGCAGAATATGACATCTCTCCAATGTAAGCAGCCCTAAAGGAAGGCATCCAGTGAACGGCCATCAGTGGCAGAAAATATAAAGAGTATAACTAGTGCATGAGTCATTTGGATCAGTGATAGATATGTATGTTCTGCAATAGATCAGAGAAGCAGATGCACTGAGTCAGAACAATGCTTAACCTAGGCCAATGCTATAAATTGAATGAATGGGATCTTGAGAGGTTCAGGCACACATCAGCACCGTTTTTTTGCAGATAAAATACATAATCTGGGGACCAGGTCACAGATCACCAGGGATTTAGTCCCCTAGTATATCAACTGCCTCACTATGAACTAACACAAGCAATTAAAAAGACCAAGTTAATGAATAAAGCTCTTTTCAGGAAATTGTAAATGGTGGTGACAGTAGTGTTTCCAGCTCTGGATTGGCAAATACCTGGAGATTTTGGCAGTGGAGTCTGAGGAGGGCGGGGTTTGGAGAGGGGAGGGACTTCAGTGTCATAGAGTTCAATTGCCACAGCTGCTATTTTCTTCAGGGGAACTGATTTCTATCAGCTGGAGATCAGTTGTAATAGCGGGAGATCTCCAGTCATCACCTGGAAGTTGTCAACCCCAGGTGACGGCATATTTGGGTAATGAAAAAATATTTCTGTAGGCAATATCAGAGGTTTTTTTGTGGTGGTACTCACTTGTACTGAGTACCAGCACCTTGTGAGGACCTAGGGTTGCCAACCTCCATGTAGGGCTGTCAAAAAAAAAAAATTCGGTACAGTTCGGATTCGGCCGAATTTGGCCCTTGTGGGTTCGGTACGTGCCGAAGTCCGAACTCCCCCACTTCGGATCCGTTCAATTCGGCGGGAATTCAAAGTTCGGGAAAAAAATTCGGCCGAATAAAGCCATTAAAAACACAATCGCGCCTTTCAGCGGCTCTGGGGGGGCATTTTTGGGCTTAGAGGTCCCAAACTTTCAGCAGAGCTTCAAAGGATGTATATTGAAAGACTCCCCAAGTTTTGTAAAGATTGGGTCAGGGGGGGCTGAGATATGGGCCCTGAAAGGGGTCCCCCCACCCTTAATGTGCATCTCTCAGCAGAGCTTGCCGCCCACGCACAAAGCTCTTAGCCCTGACAACAGTTTGCAAAGCAACTCAACTTGTAAAACAACACCTTTGCAACAGGGAAAAACCAGAAGACACACAACTGAAACCTCCCCCCTCAAACCAGGGAGCGAGAGACTCGAGGGGGAACACACACCCCAGGCAGAACCGACGAAAGCCCCCTTTGGCTTCCCCCCCACCCACAGAAACTGCTCCCTCCCCACACACACACTCTGCTTCCCCCCCACACACACACATACACAGGAGAAAAATTATAGATTAAAGCCCCCAAAGGGGTCTTACTGTGGCTGTCTTCTGTTCCATCAAGAGGGGCTGAAGAGGACTTGTAATCCAAGATGATTCCAATTAGGCACGGGAGGTTTTCTCTGGAGAAGATGCACAGGATCGGCTGATCCATTCATCCCAAAAGGGGAAAGGGGAAAGGGGAAAGCCCATATCTCGAGACCCCCTGACCCAACGTTCACAAAACTTGGGGGTATCTTAACAACACTGGTCTGAAACTCCGCTCAAAGTTTGGGATCTGCACCCCCAAAAATGCGCCCCCTGCAGCCATGGAAAGAGAAAAGGGGGGAGGCGATATTTCTGCCCCCACTGAACCCATCTTTACAAAACTTGGGTAGTATCTTAAGAATAATTGACTGAAGCTATGCTAAAAGTTTGGGGGCTATATCCCCAAAAAAGCACCCCCTGCAGCCACATAAATGGAAAAAGGGGGGAGGGAAAAGGGGGAGAGCCCATATCTCGAGACCCCCTGACCCAATGTTTACAAAACTTGGGGGGTATCTTAAGAAAACTGGTCTGAAACTCCGCTCAAAGTTTGGGATCTGTACCCCCAAAAATGCACCCCCTGCAGCCATGGAAAGAAAAAGAGGGAGAGCCCATATCTCGGGACCCCCTGACCCAATGTTTACAAAACTTGGGGGGTATCTTAAGAAGCTTCATCTGAAGCTCCAGTGAAAGTTTTGTGTCTGTACCCCAAAAAATACACCCCCTGCAGCCACAGAAAGGAGCAAATGTGCACAAGCACCCCCCCCCACACACACACGAGGATTTCGCTCTCTCTCTCTCTCCCCCTGGCTGGGCCGCACATCAGCTGATTCCTCCAGTACTCAATCCTGACTGATTGGCCAGAAGAAGACCCAGCTTGGCCACCGATTGGCCGGGGGAGGAGAATGCTGCTTACTGATGGTTATGCTGCTTACTGACGGCCGAATTTGCTGAATTTATTCGCGAACTCCCGAACTCGCTGAATTCGGCCCCCCCGGTTGCCCGCCAGTTTTGAGTTCGGTTCCTCCCGAACTAAAAACCACCGAATCAGGGGAAATTCAGCTGATTTTCAATTCAGGCCGAACCGAATTGACAGCCCGACCTCCATGTACTAGCTTGAGATCTCCTGCTATTATAACTGATCTCCAACCAATAGAGATCAGTTTACCTGGAGAAAATGGCTGCTTTGACAATTGAACTCTATGGCATTGATGTCCCTCCTCTCACCAAACACCTCCCTCCTCAGGCTCCACCCCAAAAACCTCCCACTGGTGGCAAAGAGGGACCTGGCAATCCTTTAAGGACCCCACCCCCTCCTCCAGCTGAGACCCATCAGATAATAGGGTACCCTTCTTCTTTTGGACTCAGTTGTTTTAATCAGCACCCCCTTTTACAGCCTAAGTGCCAGGGGATTTGAAATTTGGAGAGTGTCATAAAGGTACCAGGGTTCAACCATGACATTGGAAATTCCCAGTAATGGAGACGAAGGGAGTTACTGCAAGGAAAGCAGAACAAGTACAATCTCCCCCAGCTCAGTGGCATATCTTTCTCAATAACAAAATATTTTTCAATACTGGGGACGTAATCCAATATCCTGACTAACCCCTGAGGTGTCTGCCCAGCCCAAGGAGGTTGCTGTTTCATTAACCAACTCCCAGTTACTCTTTTTTTTTATTTACTCAATCAAGAAGGGCCCTCAAGTTATTAATTTGCCCTCCTTCCTGTTTCAGGAGATACATTGCCTCACCCAGACTTTTGTGTCCATGCAGATTCAGTTCACTTCAACCAAATTAAAGTATGTTGATCATGTTGCCCCACCCAGGCTCTTTGTGCCCGTGCAGATTTAGCTCACAGTAGCCTAATCAAGGTATCCCCCCCAAAAAAAAAAATTTCCTGCCAATCTTTGACAGTGGCTAAATTTAAACCAGTCAGTGAGGTTTAAACTTTTTATCTTGACCCAATCCAAAGTTGGAATGGTGAAACTCCCACCTTCTGTCTATAAAAGAAGGACCCCCAGACCCAAAAAATGGTTCCTCAAATTTCTGACCAAGTTCTCTGCTTGACAGAATTCTAGCCTCCTTCTGAGAATGCCAATGCTGCATTCTGCAGACTTCTTTCTCTTGTTTTGCTGGCTTCTTGCTCTGCTCCTTGGGTCTCTGCTGCATCTACCCCCGGACCTCTTCAGGCCTCAAGCCCCAGATTTAAAGTTGCATGTCCCTTCCCTAAAACTTGCAAATTTCCTCCCTTCTATACTGTGCAACCTCTTGCTGATACGTGCATGTGCAATTGCTCAGGGAATCAGTCCTCATGTGCTTAGTTTAGGTTCTTTACATTTGTATCATATTCTGCTGCCGATGGGTCTGACTCCAGGGCTCATGAACACATGAAGCTGTCTTACATTGAATCAGACCCTTGGTCCATCAAAGTCAGTATTGTCTACTCAAACCGGCAGCCACTCTCCAGGGCCTCAGGTAGGGGTCTTTCACACCACCTACTTGCCTGGTCCCTTTAACTGGAGATGCCTGGGATTGAATCTGGGACATTGTGCATGCCAAGCAGATGTTCTACCACTGAGTCACAGCCTGCCCCACAGGGCTGGCTCACACTTCAACTCCAGGGTTATTTTTAGTTGGGCAAGTGCCCCAGGATAGAGCCTCAAAATAGAATAACAAGAGGATGTTCCTCATCACCCAATTTCCCTCTGCTCTTCCATTTGCCTAGTCCTCCATTAACTGAGAATGAATCTCCACCCCACTGCTCCTGGGCATGCCCTTTAAATGCTTCCCTAAGGGAGGGCCAGTCCTGGGCTCAGCCAATCCTCCCTCCCCAATCCATCCCTGGGGAGTGACAAGCCCCTGGGCCAATGGATGCTTACCTTGTAGTGGTGAGCTCACTGGCCCTTCCCCCTGGACTTCTTGAAATAGCTGACTGCCCCATCCAACCTCCTCTAAGAATGTTAGTACTGCTGAACCAGCTGCTGAGAGTTGGCTGGGCTCATTCAAGCTGGCTGACTCCTGAGTAGACTCTGCCAAGGCCAGGCCCTGCTGCAACCTGACAGGCACCATTCCCAGCTGTGGGGTTTACTGTCACAGCATGTCTTTGGAGGGGCTTGCAGTCTCCTGGAGTGAGTATGGGGGCAGAGTTGTCACCCTTGGACAATTTGTATTCTTTTCAGTTCTATTTTGTATACAATAAAGTTTTTTGTGCATTTACAATTACTCTCTCACTCTCTTTCTTAATAATTTTGTTTTGGGGTGCCCCTACTGAGATACACCCTGGTATACAGAGGCTACAAGGTATCACATTATTCCTTTCTGGAACCTTTTTTAAAGCTAATTTCCCCTTCCCTGGGTCCAGTTTGGGTAACAACCTTGGAGGGGAGGTTCTCTCAAGCCCTGAGGGAAGAATAGTGGAAATTGATGCAATCTTATATATGAGTATTGGCTAGGGTTGCCAGGTCCCTCCGCTATCAGCAGTAGGTTTTTGGGGCAGTGCCTGAGGAGGGCGGGGTTTGGGGAGGGGAGGGACTTCAATGCCATAGAGTCAATTGCCAAAGTGGCCATTTTTTTCTGGTGAACTGATCTCTATTGGCTGGAGATCAGTTGTAATAGCAGGAGATCTCTAGCCAGTACCTGGAGGTTAACAACTCTAGTACTGGCATTTTTTTAACAAAAAAAAAAAGGGGGGAATATTATCTAAACACAGATTTTTGAGCTATAGATCAGGTAAAATGTAATAATAAATGTCATGGCTGAAGTCAGAAAACCACATTTCCCTACCTTCAGAAGAAATATAAGCATTAAGAATAGACCAAGGAGTTCTAAACACTGAGTCATTAGACTTAGAGGTAAGTCACTGGATTTTAGGCAACAAATTCTTAGAACGATCCATTGCAGTTGCTGTTAGTCTTGGAAACCACCAACAAGCAAACCAAGTAATACCTATTTAAAGTAGAATGGAGAATGGCCAGATGCCTAGGAGCACTTCTCAGTATAGACATCCAGGTGAGTTCTCACCTGCTAATCTGACCTGGCCAATATTTACACATGAAATGAGGATTATTTATTGTACATGCGGAACATTCCCCATCACAGGAAAAAGAAGGCTTCTGGATGGAAGAAGTTTCATGGATCAGTTGGAACCGCACAGAGTATGGATTAGATGCGATATGTTTTCTAGTGTGTGATTTAATGGCACAGCATTAAGTTTCATTACAAGAAAAACTCTTCTGCTACGCAGCAAAAAATTGCTATTATCTATCAACACCTGCAGATGATTTAGAAAGCTTATATTTATGCTTTAAATGTCATCTTCATTATCTCAATAATCCCTAAGGGGAGACACATACATAAATCAAGGCATGTCATTAATGCATTTGTTAAGCTGGTTTTCTTTGCAGCATACTTAGAAGGAGACATAGATCAATTAGGAAAGCTGGAACCGTGTGCCAAGCAGGGAATATAATGCCATCCTCACTATATTGTATGGTGAATTCCACCAGGATAGTAAATAGCAATTACTGCATCTGTGGTGCTGATTAATTATCCTTTTGATTGCTTTTCAAACACACTATTTAATCCCCCCCCCCCGTCATTCTGAATGAAGGGCTGCTATAGCATGGATTCCTTTGCTTGGATTAGGGATATTGTACACAGCAAGGTAGAGGATTGCATTCAAATGTGTAGGAATTCCCATGGCATTCTGAATAATGGAGTTGCTTGATCCCTGGTGTGCTGGTGAATTTATTTATCTGATTTATAACCCTCCCCCCTCTTCCCACCAGAAAACTCGAGGCGGTCTACAACACACAGAGCACAGCATCAATTAAAAATTAAGCTAGAAATATCATGGCTACACTGGGCAATTATTTGCTTTACACCATATTTCAAATGTTAAAGAAATCCAATTGGATGCATACTTAACATTAATATTATTCATATTCATATTAGGGATATATGAAACTGTCATCATATTCCATGGACAGTTCTGCCTCACTTTCAGTACAATTCCCTGCAGAATTATTTCAATGAGTGTGACCTTGCACTGTGAGCATGGACAGGACATTTGTTGGTAAAACTATATAGGTCAGTTTAATTCATTTACAGTCATTTGACCAGCAGAACAAAAGCCCTAAAATTAATCAAGATTGCAATTGATTAAAATTAATTAATTAAAATTAATCAAGATTACAGTTTTGTTACACCAACTGGAGATCCCGCACTCTAGTGGCTATATAACAAAACTTTGCCACTGTGTAGGAAATAATGACATCTTTATACTCGAGTAAATAATTAACAATAAAAGCATCTGACTATCTAAAAATTTTGGTCAACAAGGGCAAAATCAGCCTATTTCTGACATCCCAATAAAATTTACAATACAATAAAAATATGGGAAATTGTCTCAACTACATCAGAATTACAAGGGCACAACCCGGTCTCCAAAAGTAAATGCTGGAATCTCCCAATAAGCAAAGCTGATACAAAGGCATTAAAATGAGCCCTTGAGAAGGCCCATCTAAATTTAGAGATTATTATTCAAATTTATATAAACAAAATGCTGATTTGGAGAGAGAAATGGATGTTTATTTAAGCAAGCTAGATTGGGAGGGAATATCACAGGAACATAAGGATTTATTGGATTCTACTATATCTATGGAGGAATTAAAAATTGTTATTGGTAAAAGTAAGTTAAATAAATCTCCAGGAGAAGATGGTTTTACAGCAATTTATTACAAAACTTTCACAGAACAGCTATCTCCGCATTTATTAAGAGTGATGAATCAGTGTTTGCAGAATGGTTCCATGCCACATACCTGGAAGCAAGCAAACATAGTATTAATACCTAAACCAAATTCGGATTTATTGGATGTAAAAAATTATAGACCAATTTCATTATTGAATAATTACTATAAACTTTATGTAGCTATTTTAGCAAATAGATTGAAAATCGTATTGAATCAGGTTATACATGAGGATCAGGCTGGCTTTCTCCCAGGTAGACAGATTAGTCAAAATGTGAGAGTAGTATTAGATCTCATAGAATATGCAGAATCTAATGTTACACAACTTGCAATGATATTTTTGTACGCAGAAAAAGCGTTTGATAATGTAAACTGGAAATTTATGAAAAAAGTAATAGAATATATGGGCTTTGGACAAAATTTTCAATCAGCGATTGGGAAAATTTATACTTATCAAACTGCTAGTTTGGTAATTAACAGTAATTTGACATCACAATTCGAAATTCAAAAAGGTACGAGACAAGGTTGTCCTCTTTCACCTTTATTGTTTATATTAATACTAGAAATTGTATTGAGAAAGATTAGAAATAATACAAAATTGATAGGATGTAAAATTGGGAGAAACCATTTTAAGATTAAAGCATATGCAGATGATTTAGTCTGTTTTTTATCTAATCCTAACAATCAAATTGAAGAGTGGAACTAAACAATAGAAGTTTATGGAAAATTAGCAGGTTTTAAAATAAATAAAAATAAAACAAAAATGTTGGTAAAGAAAATGACATTGTTGCAGCAGCAAGAATTATATTATCGTTCAGGATTTTCTATTGAACAGAAAATAAAGTATTTGGGTATTTGGTTAACCTCTAGTGATTTAAATTTGTTTTAAAATAATTATATTAAGATATGGCAACAAATTAAAATAGATTTGGAAAACTGGCAAAAAATACCATTATCATTATGGGGTAAAATTGCGGTAGTTAAAATGATGGTTTTGCCCAAAATGCTTTCTTTGTTTCAAAATTTACCAATTATAAAAGGGGTTAAAGTATTCAAAAACTGGAGAAGGGATATATTAAAAAATTGTATGGGGAAAGGAAAAACATAGGATTGCATATAATAATTTAATTGAATTAAAAGAAACAGGAGGATTAGGGTTACCGGATTTAAGAATGTATTATGAGGCAGCCTGTTTCACTTGGTTAATGTCTTGGATATTGTTAGAAAATATTAAAAATTTAGAATTAGAAGGCTTTAACTTACGTTTTGGATGGCATGCATATTTATGGTATGAAAAGGAGAAGGTAAATAAGGAATTTAATTTTCATACTATAAGAGTTGGATTGTTTCAAGTTTGGAAAAGATATAAAAGGATTTTGGAAAATAAGACACCAGGATGGATTAATCCAGTTGAAGCATATATGAAGAGAGGAACCCATTTAAATTTAGACATGGAAGAATATAGGGAAATTACAGAATTTAAAGAGGGGGGATGGGTTTTAAAAACTAAAGAGGAACTTAATATTAAAGATTGGTTTGTGTATTATAAACTAAAATATATATTTTAAAAAGATAATCAACTTGGATTTAATAAAACCAAATCTAAATTGGAAAAAATATTATTGAAGGGAAATAAAGGATTGATTGGAGGAATATATAAATTATTAATTGAATCCAATTTAGAACAAGAAAGAATTAAACCAGTAATGGTGAAATGGATGAGAGAATTAGGATTTAATATTGATTTGGATATTTGGGAAAGACTATGGAAGAGAGAATTTAAATTTACAATAACTAATGAAATCAGGGAAAACATGAATAAAATGTTTTATAGATGGTATATAACACCAGTGATGATATCTAAAATGAAAAAAGGGGAGGCGGGTTTATGTTGGAAATGTGGAAAGGAAAAGGGTACATTTATGCATGCATGGTGGACATGTAAAAAAATTAAAAACTTTTGGAAAAAAGTTATTAGGGAAACTAATAATTTGATTACCGACAGAGTAAAAAAGGAAACCGGCATTTTGTTTATTGGGAATCCCACAACAGAATTTGAATAATAATGATAGAATAGTTTGTCAATATAGCTTTGTGGCTGCAAGAATAGTAATTGCAAAAATTTGGAAACAAGTGAATAAACCTTTAATTAATGACTGGAGAGAGAAATTATGGATTTATATGAGGATGGCCAAATTAACAGAATTCCTACATGGAAAAGGACATGGTAGAATTTAAGAATACGTGGATAATGGCCACCACATATTGGGATAAACTGGCAAAAATGGATTTTACTAAGTTATTTAGTGAGTTATAGTAATTAGTTTTTTCTTAACGTTTTTATATCTTATGGGTAAAATTTCAAAACTGTCAGACACTTCTGCGGAAGTCGGGTGACGGGTCACTGTTGTTGGTGGGTGGAGGGTTTAAGGGGTATCATATTAGATTAAATAATTGTATAATAAAGAAGGTATTAATGAGTTTATATAGATACTCATGAGTTTTTTTCTTTATGTTTATTCTTTTTCTTTTTTACTTTTTATTATTGTTGTAGTTGTTTAATTTGTTTTATGTTATAAAAATTCAATAAAAATTTTAAAAAAGTAATATATATGGTCTTGGAAGAAGGGTCATCTCATTCTGCAGTTTGATATCTATAAATCGTTGACAAGCCATGTTTTTTCTCTGCTCAAGCCCATTTCTAATAAATTATCAGAGACTTAAATGGCATAGAGTCCAATTGCCAAAGTGGCCATTTTTTCCAGGTGAACTGATCTCTATCGGCTGGAGATCAGTTGTAATAGCAGGAGATCTCCAGTTACTACCTGGTGGTTGACAACCCTACTGTAGATAATTCTGATTTTTATTACACCTATAGAAGTTGGGCTTTCCCACTGCTCAAATAAGGGGGAGTGAAAAAATCAAAATGCTGCAGCTCAAAGGTTGGACCTACCATTTAAACACTACCTTTAAAGACCTTGGATTCTTATAAGAGTTCGTTTACCAAGTCAGAACCATGACTGTTCCAATGCTTTACAAAAGCCAGAGAAAGGAGCTTATGCAGCTATACACCTGGAGAAACCAAATGTAAATGCAGCTATACACCTGGAGAAACCAAATGTACTTTTACTTACATTGCTTTTGGCAGCAGACATTCACATCTGGAAAAAAGAGGCTTAGTGCATTTGATTATGCTTCTGATTAAACTATGTTTGTTTCCGAACACTGATTAATGAATAATTAGCATTTACTTTTCCGTGCAGATTACACTCGAACACAACAAAATCATATTACAGACAAACTGCATCTGAATGCAACCAGTGAGCTAAAGGAAAATGGGAAAGGGGACTGGTGTAACTGGAAAGTGGACATTATGAAACCTGGAATTCATTTGCTGTTATTTAGCTATCTCAAGTCAACTTACAAACTCAATCGTGGAAGCATGTGAGGTCCTAGAGTCATTGAAACAGGATTTGTAACACATAAGCAGACTGGTCCCTGACAATGGGTTCTATCCGGTCACCTTTTCTACTAGTGAGAAAGGGAGGAAGGGCCCATCATAAAAGCTGTAACCAGCTTCCCTCTAAGTCAGGGGTGTTGAACTCATTTGTTATGAGGGCTGGATATGACATAAAGGTCACTTGGTCGGGCCGGGCCATGCTTTGCCAGCCCAGATCTAGAGTGGGAGAGTGGCTGCCTCAGCTGGCAAGCCCGCATCTTGATCCCCAGCCCAGATCGAGGGGGGGGGATAGCTGCCTTGACTGGCTTGCAGGCCCGATAAGAGCTCTCAATGGGCCGGATCTGGCCCCCGAGCCTTATATTTGACACCCCTGCTCTAAGTGTTTGCATCTAAGTGAATAAACAAGCCTCACAACATTACAGAACAAAAGGCAGCGAACCAATACAGGAAGCAGGACCACACCTCATTCAACCACACTAAGTGGAGTAGAACAGACAACACAGCCACCTGAAAAAGGTTTACCTGTCCATAGCCTGGGATCCTGACCATTTATCATGGACTCACAGTAATTAATCCCTGAGTCATTAGCCACTTGTAGAACCTGATACTATAAGCATTTCCATTTCCAAATAAAAAGATTCATGCCCAAAATACCTAATTTCCATGCCCTATTTCTCCCGTGCCTCTTACCCTGTTTCTGTCTGAAAAGAAAAGAATCTACTGCTTGTCCCGTAACTCACGAAAGAACCCTTCCCCAAAGAGTGTTTCATATATTGTAAACACTCTGTGCATTTTATGTGCCCTCAGACTATCCTTGTCCTGTGAGCTGTTTGAGGTCCTATTGACACACAACATGTGTTATCGCTGCCAGCGTGGTGTAGTGGTTAAGAGCGGTGGTTTGAAGTGGTGGACTCTGATCTGGAGAACCAGGTTTTATTCCCCACTCCTCCACATGAGTGGCGGAGGCTAATCTGGTGAACTGGATTTGTTTCCCCACTCCTGTACATGAAGCCAGCTGGGTGACCTTGGGCTAGTCACACACTCTCAGCCTCACCTACCTCACAGGGTGTCCGTTGTGGGGAGGGGAAGGTGATTGTAAGCCAGTTTGATTCTTCCTTAAGTGGTAGAGAAAGTCGGCCTATAAAAACCAACTCCTCTTCTTCTTCTTGGTTTTTCTCACTGTCAGACACATGGCGCTCAGATGTTGGACCTCTCTGCTTGAACCTTCAGGGTTCCATCTTGGTTTCCCTCTCTCTTCTGACTCTTGCCTCCTCATTTGGGTTTAACTTGCTGATTATTTGGGTGCTGGAAGTAACTCATTCTTTAGTAGGAAATTGGGTATCAGAGATAATTACTATTATTTGGCTGCTGGAAGCTAGCTAAATCTCCTGCTCAGGTATTTGCATTGTTCCACACAATAAACTTTATTTCTTATTTTCACTCTTAGTTCCTTCCACATTGTAGTTGTGTCTTGCCACTTAGTGACAGATCTCTTCTCACTAGAGTGTGGGTTACTCTCTCAATGAGACGGTTATATAGCCAAGTGTAGAACCTAAGCCAACAGCTCCATAGGCATGGAGCGAGAGACAGCTAGTGTTTTAGTATGGATCTGGGCTCAAATGAAAGTGCGCCTGTCAACTGCATGTGTCTCATGGCCACACACAGTAATACTGAGATGTTAAAGGTGTTGATTTGGTATTGCCTCTGTAAATGTGTCTGAACCTCGTTATACCTCTTTGGTCTATACAGTTACAAATGAAGCAATTACTGTGAAAACCAAGGTATTGTGCTGTGTTCTCCAAAGGAAATTTTCCCGGTAAAGGCTACTCTGAACTATTACCAAAAGACAAAAGGAAAGAAGGAAACGATATGTTGTGTGCAATTTGTACAACTCTATTTTTATGTTCTTTTGCAATTTAGCTTCTAACCTACAATGTATGGAAGCTCTAAAGCTTGACAAAGACAACTGGGAAAATGTCACATCCAGCATGATGAAATGCTTCTTTGCCATATCATTAAAAGTCTGTCTGTGGCATGTCAGGAGGAGAGGCAGAGGGAGGATAAAATAAATGACCATGACTTAATGCATTCCTGCTCTTATGGAAGCCAATAGCAAAAATCCCATTGATATCAGTTGAATAGAAGCCCATAACACTGAATATGTCTCCATAGTTAATGTTAAACAGCTGATTTGTATTTTCACAACTCAGATGCTTGTATTTATGTATTTTCAGTGTGCATATAAATGTAGTAAGAAGTTGCATTTAATAATCAAAAGGATACATGATTAATGGCAGAAAATTTCCTCCTGTAATGAATTAAAGTCTATGGTAATGAGATCCCAATTAGACTGAGACAATTTCTTTTAATGCATTTTGAATTTGGGGGTCAAAAATTCTCTGTTCAATGAGGGAGACTCTTTTGGATAGGTAAGCAAATGATAAGTTAACCTTTCTTAGCTTTTAATCTAAGTCCTTGACACTCTTGACTAATGGATGAAAATTTCTACTAATGGGTGAAAATTCCAATGCTCAACCGAAAATGATTTTCATGTGTTTGTGATCATTCCAGTGGAAAACTCAAAAATATGTTCACTGGGCATTTGCAGGCATGTGGTTGGATGCTTACAGTAGGGCTGTCAATTCGGTTCGGCCCGAACTGAAAATCAGCCGAATTTCCCTTGATTCGGCGGTTTTTAGTTCGGGAGGAACCGAACTCAAAACTGGCGGGCAACCGGGGCCCCCGAATTCAGCGAGTTCGGGAGTTCGCGAATAAATTCGGCCAATTCGGGGCCGTCAGTAAGCAGCATAACCTTCAGTAAGCAGCATTCTCCTCCCCCGGCCAATCGGTGGCCAAGCTGGGTCTTCTTCTGGCCAATCAGTCAGGATTGAGTACTGGAGGAATCAGCTGATGTGCGGCCGGCCGGGGAAAGAGAGAGAGAGAGGGAAATCCTCATGTGTGTGTGAGGGGGTGCTTGTGCACATTCGCTCCTTTCCGTGGCTGCAGGGGGTGCATTTTTTGGGGTACAGACCCCAAACTTTCAGGGGATATTCAGACAGGTTTTCTTAAGAGACCACCCAAGTTTTGTAAACATTGGGTCAGGGGGTTCCGAGATATGGGCTCCCCCCCTTTTTCTTTCCATGGCTGCAGAGGGTGCATTTTTGGGTGTGCCGACCCCAAACTTTCAGCGGAGCATCAGACAAGGATTCTTAAGATACCCCCCAAGTTTTGTAAACATTGGGTCAGGGGGTTCCGAGATATGGGCTCCACCCCTTTTTCCTCTCCCCCTTTTCCATTTTCGTGGCTGCAGGGGGCGCTTTTTTGGGGGTTCAGCCCCCAAACTTTTATCATAGCTTCAGAGAATCCCTCTTAAGAGACCACCCAAGTTTTGTAAAGATGGGTTCAGTGGGGGCTGAAATATCGGCTCCCCCCTTTTCTCTTTCCGTGGCTGCAGGGGGCGCATTTTTGCATGTGCCGACCCCAGACTTTCAGCGGAGCTTCAGTCAAGGCTTTTTAAGAGACCACCCAAGTTTTGTAAACATTGGGTCAGGGCCCCCCGAGATATGGGCTTTCCCCTTTTCCCTATTGGGATGAATGGATCACCCTCGAGAGATGCATACATATGGATCTTATATTGGATACAAATGGAATCATATTGGATTACCCAGCCTCCCAGCCTCTCCTGCTGGAACAGAAGACAGCCACAGTAAGACCCCTTTGGGGGCTTTAATCTATAATTTTTCTTTTCTGTGTGTGTGTGTGGGGGAAAGCAGAGTCTGTGTGTGTGTGTGGGGAGGGAGCAGTTTCTGTGGGTGGGGGGGGAGCCAAAGGGGGCTTTGCCGGTTCTGCCTGGGGTGTGTGTTCCCCCTCCAGTCTCTCTCTCCCTGGTTTGAGAGGGGGCTTCATTTTTATTCTTCAGGTTTTTCCTCATTCATAAGATCAGTTAGGTTATTTTGATGCTTGCTCAAAACTGGTTTTCAAATGGTGACTTAAAGAATGCATCTGCCTGGTCCCAAGTCCAATGCAAAAGGAGAAATTCCACCCCCTCCTGCTCATTATGCATAGCTAGCTGCCTCTGTCCCTTTCCATGGTTTGCAAACTCCCAGGTGTCAGGTGTTGCTTTGCACTGTTGCAAAGGTGTTGCATTGCGTGCTTGTGTTGCTTTGCAGTTGTATTGTTTTGCAAAATTCTTCACACCTGCCCCGCCCTTTGCATGTTTGCAAAGGTGTTGCTTTTCAGTTGTGTTGCTTTGCAAAGTTCTTAGCACCTGCCCCCCCTTGCTCTCATCAGCTGTTTGTCGGGGCTGGGAGCTTTGTGCGTGGGCGGCAAGCTCTGCTGAGAGATACACATTAAGGGTGGGGGGGGCCTTTCAGGGCCCATATCTCAGCCCCCCCTGACCCAATCTTTACAAAACTCGGGGAGTCTTTCAATATACGTCTTTTGAAGCTCTGCTGAAAGTTTGGGACCTCTAAGCCCAAAACTGCCGCCCCCAGAGCCGCGGAAAGGCGCTGTTGTGTTTTTAATGGCTTTATTCGGCCGAATTTTTTTTCCAAACTTTGAATTCCCGCCGAATTGAACGGATCCGAAGTGGGGGAGTTCGGACTTCGGCACGTACCGAACCCACAAGGGCCAAATTCGGCCGAATCCGATCTGTACCGAATTTTTTTTTTTGACAGCCCTAGCTTACAGTAATGTGTGTGTGTATACTAACATACAGGAAAGTGCCTGTCACCGGGACCCATCCATCTTAAGTTTTAACCCGTACCTTTCTGAGGAGAAGAGAGAGTAAAATGTGGGGAATGGATGTTTAAGCAGGACCAATCCTTCCTATAAATCAGTCTTTCCAATCACTCATGACATGACTTCCTGCTAGATTTGACAGGGATTTGGGGTTCTTTGGCCATCCAGACTGAATCAGAGGGTCAGGTAATTTATAATTTCCATTGGTTCCAGGAATCCATTAAATTGTGAGCACCAATGGCTACTGGCATCCGGCCTCTTCTGATGATGACCGCCACCAAATGCAAAGGTAGAAATACAGTCAGAATACTGCTTGGGTTAAATTTGAAGGTATTAGTGTCCACTCATGGAGAACATGATGAAAGGAGAAAATGGGCACTGTGAGCAGACAAATTTGATTTGCAACTAATGTTTTCCTAATATTACAAAAAACCCCACAAACATTAGTTTTTAAGGCACCAGGAATCTGTGCGGTCTTTCCCTTAGTGTTCTAGGCCAGGTCGTCTCAGGTTACTGCTGGCTACTGGTCTTGAGAGGAGGCTGTTATCTCAGGAATGCAGGAATCCGGGGGAGTCCCGCCAGGAGCTGGCAACCAAAATAAAGTTGGCGTGCGGAGGCGAAGTCAAAAGTCCGGTCCAAGGGTCAGAAGTCCGTTTATCAAAGACTAGGAGCTTCAGCAACAAAAGTCAGAGATCCTTTTGCAACAATTGCTTTCGCAACGTTTGTCTGTTCCAAGCCTGGTTTTAAGCTGTTTCCCTTTGCCTTAGTTCTCATCCTCAGACAACTCACAGTCTTGGAGCCAACTCTTTAGTGCCTGGAGGCACGCACTTCTCCTTTTACTTTGCAACTCCATTCTTCCTTTTTGCCTGTGCTGTTGTTGAGTGGCTTCAGGTGAGCTGGGTGGGCCCTGCTTCGGTGGAGTTATAGCTGCATCTGGTTATGTCGAAGGAGGTGATTCTGCGTTTACTTCCAATTCCTCAGGAGGGCTATTGTTTACTCCTACCTGTTGTCCTTCACCCTGTCCTGCATTCTCAGCTGCCTGAGGTGCAATGCCCGTTATTTCTCCCTGCTCAAGCTCTTCCTCTGATGTTGCTTCACGTGTTGAAGTCTGGGCCATGACACTTAGTATGTATGGGCATGGTTCAGCAAGTTTGGCTACTGCTCCAAGTCTATCTAGAGCAGCGGTTCCCAAACTGTGCTCCACAGAGCACTTGGTGTGCCACAAAGCATCTCCTACTGTTCTGTGAAGAGATTGGAAAGAAAAATACTACTGTCATTCTGTTTTGTATATAGGTGCTAGGTGAAAATTAGTGTTCCATGATGAATTTCTCTCCTGGAAAGTGCTCCATGACTCAAAAGGTTTGGGAACCGCTCATCTAGAGTTTCCGTTATTTTGCCTCCTGGCAGCTGAGATTGCTTAGGTAGCTCAGAGAACAAGCCTTGACTAGAACCTTTGACTTTGTTGGTACTTCTAACAACATCAGAAACAACTGCTGAAGCTGGAGGGTGAGAGATTCAAAACAGATAAAAGGAAGTATTTCTTCATATAATGCATAGTTAAATTGTGGAACTCCCTGCTCTAGGATGTGGTGATGGCTGCCAACTTGGAAGTCTTTAAGAGGAGAGTGAACATGTTCACGGAGGATAGGTCTATCCATGGGTACTGGTCAAAATGAATACTAATCATGATGCATACCTATTCTCTCTAGTATCAGAGAAGCATGTCTATTATATTAGGTGCTGTGGAACACAGGCAGGATGCTGCTGCAGTCGTCTTGTTTGTGGACTTCCTGGAGGCTAGGGTTGTGATATTGATAAACTTGAACCGAAAATAAACCCGAAATTAGCCATTTTGGTAATTTTCAGGCTTTGGATTTACTGAACACCAAAACTTGGGGGTCTGCCCAAAGCTGAATAGGTGATTCCCGAAAAAGGTGAATAATTATTCAGCTTTTACGGGTTCAGCCATTCACCTTTGCTCAGAGGTACGGCTCTGTGCTTTCTCCCTTTTTTCTTTCTTTTTTTGACTGGTTTTGTTAGGGCCCCATAGTTAGGGCCCTTTTGAGGTTGGGATTGTGCAATCGGAGCCAACTTGGTCTGACCAACCTTTCAGTGGGTTGATCTGGATCAAGCATAATGGCTTTTTTAAAAACATGGCTCACCAAGTCCCATCCAGAGGGATATACCCTGCATCTAAAAAACCCCGGCTTCAACAGCTGCTGACCACCAGGCTTCTAAAGGAGAGTCCCTCACCCACGTAGATGAGCAATCTCCTTCAGACAGCCCCCGTGGTTGAGACTTCAGCCTCGATATCACCCCCTCCCGAAAACCTGATCTGAAACTGAAGGTCACCCTGAGTAGAGGCTTTGTTTCCTGCACCGTGATCATCTCTTGAAATCAGATTTTTTATTATAAAGGACTGTTCACAGGATATAATTTGCCACCAAAAGAAATGTTTTCCATGCCTTATTTTTCTAGCATTTAAGCCATTTCCCACAGTTTGGAAGCTAATTTGCATGGACATCATGCTATGCACCTCAGATACAAAGGGAGTCCCCAAACCTCAAGGCACCAGCCTGTCAATCAGCATTTTCCCCCAGTCCTCGGCAATGCTGAACATCTGAACCTGAAAACTGATGGACAGCTCGGCTCACAAATTCCTGGAGTATGGGGCTGACCCCTTTGCGGGCCCATAAAATTGGACCCCCTCTCCTAAAGTACACCAAACTTTGGTGACCATCCAAAGAAGAGTCCCTTGCAGCCACACTGCAAATTTGGTAATTCTACCTCCAAAACTGGCCCCCCAGGAGCTTCGGGAAAAAATCCCCATAGACTATAATGGGACCACATTTTTCAGTATACCTGGGAATAAACCGAATACTGAAATTTACCGGTATAGGTATTCAGCTTATTCCGGATTTACTGGGGGGGGGGGAACTCAAAATGTATATTTTTTGCACAACCCTACTAGAGGCACCTGGTTGGCCACTGTGTGAACAGTCTGCTGGACTTGATGGGCCTTGATCTGATCCAGCCTGGCTTTTCTTATGCTCTAATTGCGTCAGATTCAATCTTTATTTTACGGTCATTTGACCAAAAATAGAACACATTTATTAAATCTGTAATAAAACAGTATCAGTCAATCGAAAAGTCCACAAAATAAAATATATCAATAAAATCCCATATCTAAAAAGGTAATCAATGGCTCTTCTCTGGAGTTAATTGTAGAGAAAATTCATATTGGGCATTATTCTGTGGAACAGAGACAAAAGGTAGAGGAATTCCCCATTTTCTTCCCGCAGTAGAACAAATCCCCTGGCCTCACAGACAGCACTGTGATCAAAATTCCGGGCTTTTATTCCAGGCTGCTTTAAGCATTTTATGATTTCCTGTCTTCTTTCAAATACTATGTTCGCTGTTCATATATCAAAGTTCCTGTTTGTCTGAAATGATCTCGGAAATCATCTTTTCACAACAGTTTCCAGAACTTCCTAAATGTGCAAAGAATAATGGAACCCCAAAAATGTCTGCAAATAACACCTTTATATCCTTCCGTTGGGATACTGCTACTTGCATTATCAAATTCAACTGGTAGGCTTAACAATGAACATAGTGGGTATGTAGGTATACAACCCAGATCCCCTGTCGGACTCCTCCATGCTGTCCATGCATCCCACTTGCTCTATCATAACTGTGAATGGTGAGTTTCTGCTTGTTAGCTTCTGTGGAGAAAGCATCCTCTAGATGTTGAGATAAAACTGTGGCAATTGTCTCAGCGCAAGAATCCATCAACTGTGGTAATGCAAAGAAGTGTTCTGCTGTTCATCACTGATGTAGCAGTAGATCAGTACAGATGGATAGTGCATTGACCCATATGTGTAGGGTAGCCAGGTCCTTCCTCCTCATTGGTGGAAAGTTTTAGGGGGCGAGGCTGAAGTGGCAGTATGCACGTGTGAGGGCGCATGCACGTGATGACGGCAGTTCCGGTTTTACTTCCCAATTTAATACTCAAACACGTGGGTGATTTAACACTCAAACCCCCAATCCACCCACCTTGCAATCCTACACATGTGGCGTAATTATCTTCAATGGCCACAACATGTGTACTTTCCCACTCCTGCCTAAAATAATCTCTGGCCACTGTGAGCATGCAGTCAAACAGTTCATTCTGAATTGTTTTCAACAACATCTCAATACCGTGGCAGTTTGCAGGTGAAGTTTCATGGCAGAATCAGATGAAGCCACCGGGTTCACCAGGCCCCTGAACACTCCCAGATTTAGTTAATTCTCAGTCTCATCATGGTCATGAAGCACAAATGCAAATGTATCGCAGAATCTCATGCAATCTGTTATTTTGAAAGTATGTACCTGTTATTCTCCACTTCCGTGTAGTGCTTTCTGACATGTATATGATACCCTGTGTCCATTTGTTTAGAATTGTTGACACTGCCTAACATTGCTAGCTTCAGCAAATTGTCTCTGTGACTTGCACATCCCTCATTTAAAAAAATATATTTTCAGTGAAGCGCTTCACGTCACTCTGTTCTTGACCCATGTCTTCTCACCCCCAAAGAAGAAACAGGGAAAGCAGAACAATGAATTTTCTTTGTCATACTGGGCTCTGTTGAGTCTTTGCATCCAGTCCTATCCTTTCCCTCACAGGATTTGTTCAATGTGTACAACTGAATAGTCAGGCCCAAGTTCTTTAACAGGACACTTTTCAGCCAAACTCAGTCTTGAAAAAGGAATTTGCAGCAATGCATCTGTAGAATTCATCTTTAAAACTGACTTTGAATAAACATCAAAAACCAAAACCAAAGGGAAGCAAGAAAAACACAGTTCCCAACAAGCCTTGCTGTGCTCCATAAAATTTAATAACAGAAAAAAAGCACCATTGAAAGTGAGGCTTCTATGGAAACATGTGTAGAATTGTGTTATAAAGGCCTTTCTAGATGCGACTTTAATTCTATATATCTTAATTTCAATAAAATGTTATTTGCATACCCACACTTGGTCAATTTGCAAAGGAATCTAACCCTTAATCCCCTCCCTGATTTTGCTAATGACACTGGTCTGATGGGTAAGAAATGTATATTTTTGTTGAAAAGAGGCTTGTTTTAAAAGAACATATTTGTTTTCAACAGAAAAACAAAAAGGAGGTACTGAATCAGACCCTTGGTCCATCAGTCAGTACTGTCTATTCAGACCAGCAGCAGCTCTCCAGTGTCTTTCACATCACCTACTTGCTTAGTGCCTTTAACTGGACATGCCAGGGATTGAACCTAGGACCTTCTGCATGCCAAGCAGATGCTCTACCACTGAGCGACAGCCCCTCCGCAAGGCAAGCATTTTGAAAGAGGAAATAGAAGGAAGTGGAGTCAAGACATTTGCCTCCATGACTGAACTCTCACAAGAGCTTCATTAATCTACAGCTATTTACAGACTGATATTTAGTTTATTCATGCACTTCATGACATTTATCAGATCTCTCTCTCTCAAAAAAAAAAAAAAAAAAATCCACCTTGACATTATTTGTATTTTCTGGGTGTTTTTCTCTGCATACTTTCCTCCTGTTCAAACCTAATATTAGGATGATGATTGTCTGTCTTTGTATAAATTCATGTATCCAGTTTTGACTGCTTACAGATACCAGTCATGCATGAGTGTTCCAAAGGGTGGTGGTAATAACAATAACAATAAGAACAACAATTGCAATAATTTCCCTGCTTTTGTTTCCTAATTCC
This sequence comes from Euleptes europaea, assembly GCF_029931775.1. Taxonomy (NCBI): domain Eukaryota; kingdom Metazoa; phylum Chordata; class Lepidosauria; order Squamata; family Sphaerodactylidae; genus Euleptes; species Euleptes europaea. The sequence continues at coordinate 61,003,800 of NC_079319.1, forward strand.
AAAGGCAGCAGTGGTTCTAAAGTAATTTTAATGTATCTACTACCCATGAAAGACGCTAATATTAATAAATGCCAAATAGGCTTCCGTCCCTTAAAAAAAAAAAAATGTCAGATTTGCTTTGATTGTTCCATGCTGGCTCAGAAGCTAGTTGGTGTTTGACAGGCAATCAAGAAATCAAGACAGATGAACAGGAAAACAATTCAGGTCTCGTATTTCCTCTTGGCAGGTTGAAGAATACAGAGCATTTTAAAATTTATTATTGTTTTATGCTTATAATTAACCAAACCCTTCCCCCAACATCCCTCCACTGTGGATATGTTCATTAAGAAATTTTGCAAAATACAGTGTGCAGCAGGAAATAACAGCAAGGAGAATGCCTCTGCCTTCAGTTTTTAGTGCTAATGAGAACTATGGATATGTACCCCAGTTTTCTCTGCTCCAATTCACAAATACAATATTTGGAGACTAAATATACAGGAAAGTGGTATGACAGAGAGGAAAATTTGCTTGAGAAACACTTGATGCATCACCTCAGTGTGTCATGAAATGTGCCATTTATTTTGATGCATTTTATTCCCTTATGTTCAAATGTGCATGATGTGATGCAGTCTGTATTATATGATGCAATATCTGAAGGAAAGTGTCAAAATCAAATAATAGGAAAAATGGGCTCCCCCCCCCTCCACCAGACAAATGGCCAACCTTGGCTCGTTTCCTGGAAACAAAGAAACTACAGATGTATTCAGGTGACTGAGTTTCTTATAATTTGGTATGTGTATGTACTGCATCATTACATTTCTGGGATATTCTAACCATTGAATCTAATTCTGATAGAAAAGTATTAAACTCTAGTTGTGAAGAGATGGTTAAGCACATGATTATGGCATAACAGTAAAAGGGGTATGATAACACAAAAGAGAAAAAAAGAATTCTATCCAGAGTAAGTGAAGTCAAAAGAGACCATCCTTGATAAGAATTATGATAAATTTGAATACAAATATTATCAAATAATTTAGAACTTATATACACACTAGTGGGGGAAGTGGCATGGTATCACCCCATCTCATTGCATCTCAGAAGCTAAGTGGGGTCGGTACTTGAATGGGAGACCACCAAGGTCTCTGCAGAGGAAGGCAATGGCAAACCGTCTCCGCTTCTCACTTGCCTTGAAAGCCCCTTGCCGGGGTTGCCATAAGCCGATTGCTCCTTGTTGGCACTTTACAAACACAATATACACACTTGTTTTAGAGATGGTTTACAAAATCTTCCTCTGCTGATTTTTGTCCCCAGAATATCTACTGAAAAAGAACTCAGCAGAAATCAAAGGTTTGTTTGGCATAAGATTCCTAGAATGTGAGCATTAACGAAACAAAAAATCATATTACAACTACTGTTTTAGAATGGGTTTACTTTATTACTGTTTTTCTGATGCACAACAGTGCTCCTGGACAATGTAACAACAACAATAAAAAAATTCATGATAGATTTTACCAGTGTTCCTGTAAAACATAAAAACAACAAAATAAACCATATTACAATGGAAGAGCTTTTTTAAAGGGTTGGCAAGTTGCTCTTCACCACTGAAGGGAGTTTTTTGTGGTGGAGCCTGAAGAGGGTGGGGTTTGGGGAGGGACTTAAATGGCATAGAGTCCAATTGCCAAAGCGGCCATTTTCTCCAGGTGAACTGATTTATATCGGAGATCAGTTGTAATAGCAGGAGATCTCCAGCTAGTACCTGGAGCTTGGCAGCACTTAGCAACACTATGTCACTCCAAGTTGGAAAGTCACTTCAAGAGGCCTCTCCTGTGCCTAATGCACCCTCTTCCTCTTCACAAAGATTGCTTGGGAAAGGACAAATTGTCAGCAGGGATTGTAGTCACAATGGATTTGTGGGAATAGGGTATCATTTTGAGCTTTCTGAACTTGGAAGGTTCATGTTATGAGTTCCCAATTTAAACTTCATCACTATCTTTAACAGTGAACTTCTACTTTCAGTTTTAGCTGCAAGATATAGCCAAGAAGACTCGCAAATGCAATGAACCAAATACATTTATTAATGTTGTAACAAGAGGGTGATGAAGAGTCATCATGAGGGAGGGGTCCATTTTTGATGCTATCCCCATAAGAAAACCAAAGTCCTTAGTTCCTCTCAGTTGTCTATTGAATTAAAAGTTCAGATTCTACTTAATTAAGCTACCAAGTGGCTAAATTAATCATCATTAATTTCAGTCACCTTTATTGGCATGATAGTCATCATTATGTTCAAACAATTACAAAAGTTGATTCTAAATCCAACAAATCTGGCTAAACATGTAGCACAGAAAAATACTTCTTCAAAGACTAGGGTGGCCAAGCTCCAGGTAGTAACTGGAGATCTCCTGCTATTACAACTGGTTTCCAGCCGATAGAGATCAGTTCACCTGGAGAAAATGGCCACATTGGCAATTGGACACTATCCCATTTAAGTCCCTCCCTTCCCCAAAACCTGCCCTCATCTGGCTCTGTCCCAAAAATCTCCAGGTATTTCCCAACCCAGAGCTAGCAACCCTATCAAAGGCTCACTTAAACAAGATAGCCTTAACAGGTTTTCTGATAACTGGGTCAGAATCAGGCAGTTGGGCCTTTCTAGGTGAGCTTCATTGGAACTGCCCCAAATTTAACCATTTAAGCTCAGATCTGGAAGCATTCAATCTAGAATTCCCCATCACTCTTGTCCACTCTTCTCCAACCTGTCTCTCCCCACCCTGAAAGAGTGGTGAGAAAAAGTTCTGGATGACTTCAAGACAGTAAGAACATTTATTGATGGTGGGAAATATGAGAAATTATACCATTAACACCAGAAAACAGGAAGAAAAAGGAGGAGGAGAAGGAGGAGGAGGAGTTGGTTTTATATGCCGACTTTCTGACCTTTTAAGGAGAATCAAACCAGTTTACAATCTCCCTCCATTATTCTCCCCACAACAGACACCTTGTAAGGTAGGTGGGGCTGAGAGAGATCGGAGAGAACAGTGACTGGCCCAAGGTCACCCAGCTGGCTTCATGTGTAGGAGTGGGGAAATCAACCCAATTCACCAGATTAGAGTCTGCCGCTCATGGGGAGGAGTGGGGAATCAAACCTGCTCTCCAGATTAGAGTCCACTGCTCATAATCACTACACCACACTGGCTCACTACCACTCCCAGTACCTTTCCCATGTTTTTGACCTTAGTGGGTTTTCTTAGTGGGTTTTGCCACCAACAAATTTGAAAGAGTATCACCTGTTCTCTGGAGTTTGAGTGCCCAGGCCTTAAGGCTGGCTGACTCTTGGAAAAGATACATTTAGAAAATGAGTGCTAGTGATGTGGAGAAATGTGTGTCAGAAATTTATGCTTTCTAACTCAAGCCCAGTCTTTGACGGAGCATGGATTCCACTCTGAAGTTTTATCTTGTCAATCTGATGCCCTCTTTATGAGAATCAGTGTCATCGGTTCCCAAGTCAGGAAGCTCAAAAGAAAAAAGAATCCTACATGTCACTGCCACAGTCCATACTTCCACCAGAGAAGACTGACCCATTTCCTTTTTCTGCAAATCTTAGGACTAGAAGGAGTATATGGGAGAAGGAACTCATTCAGATGTTCTAATTCTAGGCTGCTTATAGTATCATTGGAAGTGAAGGTAATACATTGCAATAACATCCTCAGTTAAAAGATTTTAGCCCTTCCCCATAAATACTATGATGTGGTCACATACTACCTGATACATGCAAAGCATTCAATGAAATCTTGGTGTCCCTGGGAATGCACAAAGGGTCATGTTTGCCAACCTTCTCAGTTTACCATGTGGAGAAACCTTTATGGTGTATGCAAATCAAAGCTTTCTACTGAAAGGAACTGGAATCCTTTCCATACATTGTGTGTGTGTGTGTGTGTGTGTGTGTGTGTGTGTGTGTGTGTTTCAGCACATGTCTTTGAAAATGAGTACTGCTAAAACAATTTGGTTACTATGTGCATATTAGTAAAGGTCCAATATTTTCACAAATTGATCCAGCATAATCACTTTAGAATTGTCCCCTCATATAGAGCTTTCCCATTATTACCTATTACTTTCAATGGCAAAAATCTGCAGTCCATACTCTTTGAACATGGGAGAGGCTCAGCAGTGCATTGACAAAAAAGTAAGGGATCTCTGCAAGTTAAACCACTGGGCAAGAAGCAAAATAGTATATCTTTCCCCTACCACAATAAATTAAAAAAATTAAAAAGTTTAAAAGAAGTTCCATAGTTTTAAATGTTTGATTGATTTGAGTTCTTATTCAGACTTAACTATCACAATAATATTTTGATATTTCAACATAAGAAAGCAAAGCATTACAGAACAAAGAGAAAATATTACAACCTAGAATAATTGTTTTTGCTTTGAATGCACATAGAAAGTCTTAAATTAAGCTGATGCCAAGTTAGTTTTGAACAATACAGAATGAACCCTGAATTTATGAACAAACAAAAAGCTTTATATAAACTTAGATAAGAGATGCCATTATTTTTACTACTCTGAGAACACAATGACAAATGCAGACACACAAACTAATGGAATTCAAAATTAAAACTGCAGAACAAATCAATGTGTATTATATTTCCAGTCTGTCCTTTTAAAACTATGTTCCTTACTGCTTGAAAACGTATTAGCGGTAGATACATTTTGATTAATGAAATGTTATAATCAGTATGTTTACTCAGCTAACAGAACTATGGGCATTAGGGATGTTCCCACAACGTTTAAGTCTGAGAGATTTTTCACTCAAACAGATGTGGGGCATCCGAGGCTGTATTGTAATATTGGCCATTATTTCATAATTGCATTGGCAAATATGCTGTTAATTGCCAAGGGGAAGCCATGTTAGTCTATTATTCCAAAAATATGATAAAAGACTAAAAGGCTAACAGCATTCATTTCTACATGAGCTATGAATGGAAAGACAAGCTTCATTCCTTTGGGTTCTGGGAGCTCAGAAAAGCCCCATGGCCATCCCAAGTCTATGGCTGGCAGCGCTATCCATTTTCCTTACTTTTGCAGCATGGGTACCAATTTGCCTCTGAGTAGTAACCACTGCCACCAACAAATTTGAAAGAGTATCACCTGTTAAATGGATTTGTACACCTAGAACTCCATATTCTGCATTGCCATTTAAAGGATGTGCTTGGTTGATGGGTCTCCCACTTCACTCATGCTAGCATGGGGCTGGCAATAGGGCTGTCGATTTGGTTCGTCCCGATCCAAAAAACAGCCGAATTTCCCCCGATTCGGCAGTTTTTAGTTCAGATGGAACCAAACTCAAAAAAGGCTAGAAAACGAGCTGAATTCAATGAGTTTGGAGTGTTTGGTGAATAAATTTGGCGCAGCAGCATAAACGTCAGTTAGTAAGCAGCATTCTCCCGCGGCCAATCGGTGGCCAAGCAGGGTCTTCTTCTGACCAATCAGTCGTGATTGAGCACGTGAGCCCAGCTGCTGTGCGGCCCGGGGAGAGAAAGAGAGAGTATCTGTTTGTGTGTGAGAGAAATCCCTGTGGGGAGGGGGGTGCGTGTGCACATTCGCTCCTTTCCGTGGCTGCAGGGGCATATTTTTGGGGGTAGAGCCCCCAAACTTTCAGCGTGGCTTCAAAGGACCCTTCTTGCAAGACCCCCCAAGCTTTGTAAAGATGGGATCGGGGGGGCTGAAATATGGGCCCTGAAAGGGGTCCCCCCTTAATGTGCATTTTTATTCCATTTACAGCACACATTCGAGCCATTCCGTGGCTGCAGGGGGCACATTTTTTGGGGCCCACATTTTTTGGGGTACAGCCCCCAAACTTTCAGCGTAGCTTCAGAGGAGTCTTCTTGCAAGAATCCCCAAGTTTTGTAAAGATGGGATCGGGGGGGCGAAATATGGCCCCTGAAAGGGATCCCCCCCTTAATGTGCATTTTTATTCCATTTACAACACACATTCGAGCCATTCCGTGGCTGCAGGGGGCACATTTTTGGGGATACAGCCCCTAAACTTTCAGTGTAGCTTCAGAGGAGCCTCCTTGCAAGAACCCCCAAGTTTTGTAAAGATGGTATCGGGGGGGCGAAATATAGCCCCCGAAAGGGATCCCCCCTTAATGTGCATTTTTATTCCATTTACAGCACACATTCGAGCCATTCCGTGGCTGCAGGGGGCAAATTTTTGGGGATAAATCCCCTAAACTTTCAGTGTAGCTTCAGAGGAGCCTTCTTGAAAGAACCAAGTTTTGTAAAGATGGGATCAGGGGGGGATGAAATATGGGGTCCTCCCTTTTCCCTATTGGGATGAATGGGATCAGCCGATCCTATGCATCTAGAGAGCGGTAAATCCAAGGCAAAACCTCCCGTGCTAACCATTGCAAGGACTCTACCCCCAAAAATGCGCCCCCTGCAGCCACGGAATGGCTGGATTGTAGTTTTTATGGCTTTATTCGGCAGCATTTCCCCCCCGAACTCAAATCTTGCGCCAAATTCCATGGATCCGAAGCAAGGGAGTTCGAACTTCAGCATTTCCCGAATTAAAACAGGCCGAATTTTGCCGAATCTGAATTTTACCGATTTTTTTTTCCAACAGCCCTAGCTGGCAGTTCTTGCTTCAAGCTTTTGGGATGGCAAGCTCAACTGCTGTCCTTCCCCTTTACCACTCTTTGGAAAACAAGACCCAATAGGTGTGGTGCGTTTACAGTGATCAGGCTAGGGCAGCCTAGAAATTCCTGAAGTTTATCATTACCTTAGTTCTCAGAATTTAGATTTCTCCCATTTCCCCTCAACACACGGTCAAGATGGAGTCCCTAGATAAAGGGGTTCATAGCTTTATGGCTTTTGCACATCCAAGATAGATGAACATGGAGAAGAGGGCTTATTCCCTGTGTCCTGAGAACTTGTCTGTCCCCCTCTGGGGTCATTTTCAATCTTCCTGTCCCCAAAAGAAGAAAATACAATCTAACCTCTGTTCCTTAGATGAGACAATTCAGCAAGGTGTTAGATCAGGGGTGTCAAACTCATTTGTTATGAGGGCCATATATGACATAAATGTCACTTGGTTGAGCCAGGCCATGCCTTGCCAGTCCAGATTGGGACTGGGGGGAGGAGGGCTGCCTTGGCTGGCTTGTGGGCTGGATAAGAGCTCTCAAGGGGCTGGATCCGGCCCATGGGCCTTATGCCTGACACTCCTGTGTTAGATAGTCAATAGGGCTGCCAACCTCCAGGTACTAGATGGAGATCTCCCACTATTACAACTGATCTCCAACCACTAGAGATCAGTTCACCTTGAAAAAATGGCCACTTTGGCAGTTGGACTCTATGTCATTGAAGTCCCTCCCCTCCCTAAACCCTGGCCTCCTCGGGCTCTGCCCCAAAAATCTCCAGGTATTTCCAACCCAGAGCTTGCAGCCCTAATAGTCAACCTTTTTGTCTGTTCTGGCCAGCGCCATTTTCATCAGTAAGTACTGAAGCGTTCTGTGTTTGGGATTTGATATCTCAACACTCAGTATCTTTCCTTCTTGCCAGCAATGAGCTTGTAGCTGTGTCCTAACTCAAATCCCAAATCCTAAATTATTGGGGTTAACTCTAGGGTAGAAGGCCTTTCTTCACATGAACTTACTTACATCACTCACTTCCTCAGATATATTTTGCACAACCTTACTCACTGTCATTTTGTTTTTGGCTCCATCACCCGCAAGAGACATTTTGTGGTTGTGCCCACTACTCTGTGCCAGCAGCCTCAAAAAAGTTGGGTCCCCCTGGTCTAAGGCAGATTCAGATTGTTTATTTGCGGCTCTTGGCCAGATAAAACAAGATACATGGACTAATATGGTCTTACCGACAAAGGTTTACAGTCCGAGTCTTAAGTCACTTAAAAAATTAAAAATAATAAAATAAATAACATCTGAGTTACATCTGCCATTTGGACTAAGAGAGTACTGTGTGGCAACAAATTGTCATTGCAGCCGTACAAAATTTTGCTACCTGAGAGGTGATTGAGGGATTATCTCCTTGTAGGAGCTTTTCTAACTTTTCTCTTTCTCTGATGGGTCCCATTCTCAGTATGAGGGCCTCAATAAACTTAGAGCGGGGTATAGTGTAGTAGTTACAATTCAGGAGAACATGTTCAGTGGTTTCTAAATCCCCGGATTTACAGGGGCATAGTCTCTCTGCCCTGGGTATCTTTTTGAATTTCCCCTCTAACATAGCAGAGGGTAAGGCTGCGCACCTAGCCAAGGTAAAAGCCCTCCTATATTTGTTTATCTTTAGGTAACAGAGATAGGCTGCCGGTGCAAGGATAAATTTGGAGTGGGGGGGAGCCATAAATAGGGGTGCTCTTGCTAGATCTACTTGTCGCTCAATATCTTTAACTCTTTGGTTTATAGTTGACTTAGCTTGATCCCACCCTAACTGAAGTAGTACTATGGGGGTAAAACCCAGTTTATTTAGTTTGTCTTCAATGGCTATTATCCACTTAGACCTAAAGGTATCACAAAGAATCAGTGGAAGAAGACCCTTGGGGTTGAAACCTGGTTTAAGGCATTAACAGAGTCTGCTTATGAACAGGGTTGCCAGTTTCGGGTTGGGAAATACCTGGAGACTTTGGGGGTGGAGACTGAAGAAGGTGGGGTTTAGAGAGAGGAGGGCCTTCAATGTCATAGGGTTTAGTTAAGGCGGTAACTCTTTCCTTTTGAGCTTCCCAAGGGCATCTGGCTGTCTACTGCTGGAGATAGTGGCTTGTATCATATAGCCTCGCTCAGCCAAATTTGCAGCCTTCTTCCAGACTAAGAAGGCTTCCATCCAAGACTCTTCTTTTGAAGGAAGGTTTCTTAGTCTAGAGGAAAGCTTCAGAGTTTCTGAGTCAATTGGTAAGATATAAGCCAGTATTGTAGGCTCCTATCTTTTCCAGCAAGGCGTTCTCATTCCTGGCATCCTTAATTGAGCTAATCATTAAGGAGTTTCACTTCAAACTCTGGTCTGATCTCATCTTTTCAAGGACTGTGATATTTACATGCAGGTTATCTCTATCTTAGTCGCTTTAAAAACGTTACTGTCATTAGCATATTTATTTGTACGTGCAAACAAGAAGATGAGCAATCAGCACAGTTTATCTTTGCCTGACATTTTCAAACACTATTCATGCATTTCATGGGTCAGTTTGGTTATGAAAATGGCCAGGTATTCCAGCTATCTAATGATCTGGCATTTGAATCCAAATTCAATTTATATGTTAAATGTGAGGTGAGGAGGAAAAATAGCATCCCCCCCTGTATTTATACTTGATTGCCATCCTTTCATTTTCTCAAACAAAGTTTGAAATATTGTTTAAAAACTGATATGCATTTTATTTAAAGATCATGTAGGAACCTTCATGTCTTCAGCACTGAGAATGATAAAATTACTCTATTTGCTCCCTAGTCAAATAACCAGCAGCAATATATGAAGATGATGGGGGGTGGGGTGGATTTCAGTCTCTGCCAGTAGATAGTTACAGTTCTATTCACACAAACTTCCTTTGAATAAGGGACTTCCAAGTAAATGTAGTTTTAGTTGAGATTAGCCCTATTGTAGGTGAAGTGCAAGAATGTTAATGGTAAGTAGATGGGGGTTATGACCTCTATGGAGTTTTATAACTATTCCCACAGTTCAATGTGCATTCAGTACAGCAATCTGCAATTCAGAGAACACTAAATATTCCATCCCAAATATGAAGGGAAAACAGGGCCAATGGTTTGATTTTGTGTAAGGCAGCTTTATGTGTTCAAACTAGACAATACTTCTGCCACAAGTCAAGACTTTAAATTGCAGCTTGAAGAAGAAGAGTTGGGTTTTTTACCTGAGGACTTTCTCTATTTTGTTTTTTAAGGAGAAGCAAACCATTTTATGAACTCCTTCTCTTCCTCTCCCCACAACAGACACCTTGTGAGGTAGGTGGGGTTGAGAGAGTTCAGAGAAAGCTGAGATTAGCCCAAAGTCGCCCAGCTGGCTTCATGTGTAGAAGTGGGGAAACAAACCTGGTTTACCAGATTAGAGTCTGCCACTAATGCGGAGGAGTGAGGAATCAAACCCGGTACTCCAGATTAGAGTCTACCAATCTTAACCACTACACCATGCTGGCTCTCCTGCTGGATCTAGAACAGTGAATTTATTGTCCAGTCAATAAAGCATTCTGGCTTAAGTTTCCCTTCCCAGGGGAGATTACACTGAAATAAACTACTGCACAGTCCTGTCATTCTGCCTTCTGTATAAAGAAGTGATCTCTTTCTTCAGGGAGCTTCCTGTCACTGCCTACCAGTTGACTGACTAGCAAAAGACTGAGCTCATCATGGGTAGATGCATCACAGCAGTGACACCCTCAGCTTACCCACAGACACAAACTTCCTTGTCTTTCTGAGCATGGCTACCTGTCACTGTGGCTGTTCAGACATCAAACCCTCCCTTGTCTTTCTTGGGAAACTAAAACCAAACTGAATCTCTTTGCTGAGAAAAGGGCCAGTCCCAACTTTCTTCTGCTTCTGTGGAGCAGGATGTGCTTCAAAAGAGCCCAAAGGGCATCACCTGTGTATCTCCATGGAACACCCATCTGGAAGCAGCGTAATCTATCATAGGATGATGCTTGTGTTGGAACTCCCCCTCCCCCCATACACACAATTTGTGATGGTGCCCACCAAACTGGCAGGCACTTCATAGTGGTGACTCTCAAAATTCCAAAAGTTCCTAGCAAAACCAGATTGGGGGCCCCAGATATAAAAACTCCCTTGAGGCATAGAATCCTGTGTATTCTGTATAATTTTCTAACCCTTTTTCATCCTGTCTGTGATTGAAAACGTAGCAGAAAAAAAAACCCTCATTTGTCTCTTTGATAGGAGCTTGGCCTGGGTTAGGGTTAGCGGCTACTTATAATTGTCTGTCTCCTTGTAGCTGCAATGGATCAAACTGGTCTTAGATGGACAGCTGGAGAGCTCTACTTTAAAAACTGAAAACTCTTTTTTCCCCCTCTTATTGATCAGGGTTATTAGATTGTACAGGGATCCTCTTATAAAATTAGCATACATCTGTGATTCTCCAAGCAGAGAAAGTTACAGACTATTGTCTGCACACGTTTATGTCCAACATATATTTCTCTGAATGGACCCACTTCCCATTCTAGAACCCAATTTCTACTAATTAACCAAACTAAATGAAGATAATTTCCCTTTATCACCTCTAGTTCCCACGAGCCGCCGTCTTAAGTTTTAACAATTGGGTAGATATGGAAATGGCCAAATGTGGGCTAAGACCATTGCAGTACAATTATGGGATATGTAAGAAAATAATAGAGTTCTTTAGAAAGTTGGAACAGAAAATGAGGCCATGCAACATATTAAACTGAGATAACTTATCGAGGGGAAACAAGATACAGTTGCATAGTTGAACTGATAGCAGGCACATGAATACTAAGGTCAGAGGTAGAGACCCATGCAAACCAAGATCCACAGAAGCAGTGAGGAAAAGCAAAGACAGCATTCGACAGGAATAGGAATCGTCTCTAGTTACATATGAGGTTATAGGGTTGCTAACTATTACGTAGGCTCTGGAGTTCTCCCAGAATTATAACTGATCTCTAGTCTACAGAGATTAATCTCCTGGAGGAAATGGCAGCTTTAGAGGGTGGACTCTATGGCATCACAATCCCTCTGAATTTCCTCTCCTCCCCAAACTACACTTTCCAGGTCATTGCCCCCAACTCTCTAGAAATTTCCTAAACCAGAGTTAGCAAAAATGGACACTCTGGCTTCAATCATAGAACTTGGAGTTGAATAGAATATCAGAGATTCTATTTTCCTGGGCCTGGGAAGGAGAAGAAAAATCCATGTGAGCTCAGAAAAGGGGTTCCTGGGGAAGCATCCAGGACTTAACTAAATGAGTTTCCTCCTGCTGAGCTATGTAAATGCGTAAATACAAACTTTGAAAATAAAATAAAAAACTTTTAAAATGAACAGGTGCAAGTATTTTCAAATTTAAAAAGGGTTTGTTCTTTAACTACTCTCCCCCTCCCCACCAAGGAGAAGTCATTGTATTTGATGGAGCTATGATCATTTTCTCCACTTTACTCACCTTGGAAAACAGAAGTCCATTTTCAATCCACCAAAAACATATTGTAACTGAAGTAATCTCATGGTGTCAAATAAATTAAATTTAAAAAATGTTCATTGTTTCAAAATTTAAAAGAAAACTATTTGCTGTTGACTGGAGAACCTACTGCTAGTGCTTTAGGTAAATCACTCTAGTTTGTCTTTCTGTATCTGGGATTAAGCTAGTACTGAATGTTTAAGACTAATGTGCCAGTTCAGATATAACACATGACCATTGTTTAATTTAATTAACTGTGCTTTGTCTGATTGTCTTAATGCAGGCCACTTCATTAACCATGATTAGTTAGGGTCCATCAAACCAGACTAGGTAGTTTTATCATAGTTTAAGCTCTGACACAAGGGCTGCTAGGCTTCCCACCCGCAGCCCTTATTGCCCATTGCAGCACTGACCCAGGAGTGACATAGGGTAGCTCTAGGAATCAACAGAAACACTATGGTTTTTCCATATAAATGTGTGGTAATTCCAAGAGCTACCCTGTGTCACGTCTGAATTTTCACCAGAAGGGATGCAACAGCATAGTCAACGCTGTGTCCCCCTGTGACAGATAAGTGGTTAATCTGCAGCAAGAGCTGACAGACCAAGAGTGGGCGGAACCAAAAAGCTGAGAGACAGAAAAGGATTCGAAGCTTGGGACCCAGCCTGGATAGAAGGCTGTGAAAGCATTCGAAACTTGGGGCCCAGCCAGAGAAGGCTGTGATAGATTGGGAGCTTGGTAGCGAGACTGAGCGGAAGCCAGACTGTACTCTGTGAACCTGAGGGGCTCTGTTAAAGCCGAAGCTATTGAAACACACAACCTGTGGGAGTGACAGGAGTGAGAATTGGGTTAGAGAGGACCCATTCTCAGGTCACAAAGGGGAATTAGTCTCTGAGGCAGAGCTATTCCGGAAGCAGGGAGGTGTGGAGGATTACAGCCACCGAAATGGGGTAGTCAGAGAGAACTGGAAGAGGGATTATGGATATTTTCCCAAACTTCTGTGAGTTCTCGGAGGAGGGAAAGGAACTCAGACTTCCTTCGCTCCTGTGAGCTAGGCTAAGAACAGTCTGAGAGTCTGAATCTGAGTAACAGTTCTGAGGGACAGAACTAAGCTTGAAAGTAAGAACTGAAGGAACTTGAGTGAAGAAAACATCTAAGCTATCTCTCTGAAGTAATCTTATGTGGATAAACCTGACTTTGAGTTTCCCCTCCAATTTCTGCCTTTTCCTTGAAAATCAATCTCTGTGAGTTCTGTTCAATAAACTTCCCTGTTTTGTCTGTTTAAGTTTAAAAGCCTCTTGTGTCCTATTTCTCTCTGAGGTAAATACTGGTGTGGGACTGGAGGAGAAGGAAAATAATCTCCTCACAAATATACTCAGGCCAAATCATTTTCCCTCAGCATATACAGTTGGGCTGAGAGAGTGGGATATTGAAGTGGTTGAAAGGGGTGTGCGGCACACCCCCATATCCCAGCCTCCACCCCCCACACTGGTTTCCAGGCATGGGTCTGGCAATTTTACCTGACTCTGTCCTCACACACTTGCTGGCTACAGAAATGCCTAACCAAAGTGAAGGCAAAGAAATCAGTACTCGTCAAAGAAAATACGGTTTCAAGAGCTGAATCCTGGTTTCCCAAACTACAGTTAACATAACTCATAGGCTCACATTATGTCTAAGGTTAGGCAAAATTATTGTATTCATGCCTCACTTTAACTGTGTGGTTGTTGATATACTTTTGTATGAAAGCTTAATTAAAATGGCCACGATCCAAATAAAATAGGCACTTCTAAGCCACTCTGATTGAATCAGAGTATTAAGCAGTATACTCTAAGTATGCTAAACCTTTGTTGAATTTTGCCCCATATTTTCAAAGTTATCAGTTATCATAATTCAGGTATATCCATAAGGTCAAGAAAAAGTTTTAGCAACATAACCAAGACATACTCTTCTATATTAAAAGAAAAATCCATAATTCATATAGGTCAATAAGATCAAAAAAATGCAAGAGTAGCATAACCAAGAAATATTTTTTTTCTTATTAAAAGAAAAATATAATATGCTCCCAGTTAAATAATTTAGAGTATCTATTATCGCACTGAGGCACTGAGGCATAATTAGGTACAGTTTTCCCAGTACGCATTATAAAAAGCTGAAATTAAATGCTCAAATTGTTCATGGCACAGAGCAATACACCCTGGTACGATGTGTTGCTGTCCATCATCATTATAAAATGCATGCTTGAAAATGCCTGAGAGTAAGCCTTTCTTCTAAATTACCACATTGTCTGTGGTAAAATGGCAATTATACAAACATTGTTTCACCCTTTGATAGTAGTTCTGTACACACAACTCTTCCATGTGTTGACTGAACGCATGGAGAAGGAGCAACTGTACAGGCAATGGCCCTTCCCCCACCTCTGCATGATCACTGGCTCATGAGCATGGTAACTGTGTGGAGAGTAAAAGTCTGCAGGTATGCTCCCTCTTTGTGAAAAAGCAACATTTGGATTGGAAAGCAGTATTTCTGTTGTGGGGAGAGAGTATACACTTGTACACTTCCTCTGAGTCTTCACACCCAGCAGACAACCTGGCAGTTGCACACAGGTGGACTGTGGGTAGAGTTGCCAGGTCCCTCTTCGCCACCGGCTGGAGATTTTTGGGGCAGAGCCTGAGGAGGGCGGGGTTTGGGGAGGGGAGGGACTTCTATGCCATAGAGTACAATTGTCAAAACAGCCATTTTCTCCAGGTGAACGGATCTCTATCAGCTGGAGATCAGTAGTAACAGTGGGAGATGTCCAGCTAGTACCTGGAGGTTGGCAACCCTAACTGTGGGGCTAGTGTGTTCATGCTCACTTGCCATCCCTGCATGCTCAGTAAACACACCAGAGGGGTCATGTGCGGAGGGCTAGTGTTGCTCTTTGTATATTGGAAGTCCTCTCGAAGGGGAAGAGACCTAACTATAATCTTATTGGTTTTACAGACAACATGGGCCTATCTTGTAGCGTAATATTTCAAAACTGTCAATTAAGGAACACATTTTTTACCCTGGGATATGAGTACAGGCTGGCTTTCATTCCAAAATATGGTTCAAGTAGGAAGTATTTGAAAGTTAGTATCAAATTTGTATTTCAGTCTAATTATATAATGTCCAGTCATTATATATCCATCTTAGGGCTTTTCCTGATGTTCTAGTATAGCATCTTAATTCTGATACAACCTTGTTTTCTGAGCCAAGTTCCTAACTTCACATTTGTAACTCAAATAAAACAAGCATTCAGTATCAAAGGTCATGGGAATCTGATCATTAGGTACTAAATTATAAAGAAAAAGAAAAAGAAAAAAGTATATCACTTGCTGAAATTGACTGGTGCTGTAAAAAGGATGCTGAATTACCAAACCTATTAGGTATCAAAATGTATGTAAAAGACAACAGAGAAGTTTTCATCTCTGTCTGCAACAACCATAAGATTCAATGAAGTTTTCCTCAATGCAAAGAAGAAGTAGTGAATATTCTGTGCATTTTCTCACAAGTTCTAGTGGCTTTCATGAGTAGGGATGAGCAAATGTTGCCTCTTTTGTTATATTATCAATACTTTTGTTTCCCTGTTTTCTCTCTCTCACTGTAAGATTATAGATCCATTCGTATCAAATATGCAGATTGCATTATCTGTGCCGTTTGCACAATGTTGTATGCTATCGACGTATGCAGTATGTGTGATTGATATGTATAGCATATGGGAAATGGATAAGGAATTATGTTAAAATGCATATATTTTATGAGAAAAAAATTGGTGTGAACAAACAGACAGTGGCATAAACGAAAGCATGTTCTATTTGCATAAAGAATCAGCAAAATCAAAGGAGGGATTTTGGGGCTGACCCAGCAGGGATGAAACATTTGAAACCAACTCTGTCCATGAACAGAAACTGCTAACAGCCACTCCAAATATAGGACACAAAGAAGTACAGAAATTACTCCCACAAGAAAGAGTCTGGCAGTCAAGCCTCAGGATATTAATTCAGACATTTCCAAGTATGCTTAAGATGCAGTTGAAGCTAATTGAAGTGGACACTCAACATTTACATACAATTTCTACACCCGGTATGAGAAATATAAGAACATGTGAACATGCTTGCTTATGTAAACGAATTATGCCAATATAACCATGGATAAGTCCTAGTGGCAATCACCAATAAACCACAAAGTTCAGTGACACTTAAGGCAGTCTCCCCCACACCCCACCCCAAAAAGATAATGGGGTTATGATAGAGCTATCTTTGCTTGTTTTCTACCCCATTATCATCTCCAGCAGATTTTTTATAGTGCTTCCAAAACCGCTTTGAACACAGGAGGCTAACAGTTTACACACCTTGTGCCACAACAGCTCTGTCATACTTCTTTCAACTTAAAAGAAATCCTATTGTGTGTATCCAGGCACTGACATTAGCCAAGTCGCTGCCTCTCATCCCACTAAGTTGTCGAGAGAAAATAAATGACAGGATTGTAAGCCACATGAACTTTGGAAAAGTGCTATAGAAATAAACAACAATAATAATAACAAAAGATTTGCTCTCTGATCCAAACAGATTTCCTTGAAAGTTAAACTTCCATCCAAATCAACAGAACTCACTTCCAAGCCAATGTGCTTAGAATAAGGGTGTTTTGTCTTTCAAGAAGTCTCATTCCAAACGGTTTAGATTTGATTCTTCTAGTCAAACCAGTACTGTAATTTTAAAAGGGATTGAAAACTTACCTGTGTGGCCACTGGGCCCTCCTAGCTTTTGAAAAAGGAATAGGATAAAAATTGGCTTAAACGCCAGATGAAAGGAAGGAGAAGTTCTTTTGACTTCAGAGCCCTCTGAAAGCTTTTGGAAGCTACAATTTCCTGCCAGTAAAAAGCACTTATGCTTGGGGGTTTGAAAAATCACTGTATGTCACTGCTTGCTGCTTGCTATTTTGGGTGCTCTAAGTAAAACACAGGCCCTTTTGTGCAAAACATCATAAAGCTCTTCTGATGTTCATGCTCAACCCAGAATTAAAATGCAGAAAGATGGCTCTAGCAAGCAAAATACAAGTTGGTTTTCTATCTTTATTATCCCCCCCACCAGAGGGGAATAAAAAGTAACTTATTGGCAAGTACCAGAGGTGGTAAGGAGGCCATTCATCTTCTATGTAAGAATTTTGCAAGTGAAAGGGATATGCCCTCCATTTAGAGATTAGTCAGGAAAACAAATGATCAGTTCTGAGCAACTGCAAAAATTACATGAAGGAAGAGAAGGATGCTGCGGGCTGTTTTGCTTCTTTCCCTTTTTACTCGAAAGTGATAACTTTCCCGTAAAATAGTTCAACAAAACAAAGTACACTAGGAGGAAAATTGTGCTTGATGTTTAAAATCAAGCCATCTAATATTCCTGCTTCTATTTTCTGGCAAAAATGAGAAGGGGAAAAAAACACCCTTATTTTTATTCCCCACTGCAACTGCAGAATGTAATGTTGATTTTTTTAAATGGTCCTACCTCTTTTCGGGGGGGGGGTATACATTGTGTGTGTTTCTGTTTTACTATAGATGTACAAATATTTCCTATTTTATTCTTTTTTTAAAAAAAAAATATTTTTCTGTGGTTTCATTTATCAATTTTTCACTGTTGATTTGGTAGATTCAATTGCATTGCTTATACACGTTGCAGTTCTTATAAGCAATTTACATGATATTTGTATGTACAATGTTTGGCATTTAGATGCATTATATACACACAATCCTGATTTACTGGTATACAAAACCACTGGAAAGAGTGTAATGTAATGGGATACTTGGTGCCAAGAAAGAGAAAAAAAATAGTGAGTTTTGGGTTTGATTCACTCTAGGGTTGTGCAAAAAAAAAAAGTAATTTCGGGTTTGGGTTTATTGGGCCTGAAATTTTTGGTAAACCCAAAATAAGCCATACCAGTAAATGGGTGTTTGGCTTTATTTCTGGGTTTACCGGGGGGTGGGGGATTGGGGTTGATGATAGTCTATGGAGACTTTTTCCCGAAGATCCGGGGGCATTTTTGGAGGTAGAGTCATCACATTTGCAGCGTAGCTGCAAGGGAATCTCCTTATATGGACACCAAAGTTTGGTGGAGTTTTGTACAGGGGGTCCAATTTTATGGGCCCACAAAGGGGTTGCCCCCATTCTCCAGGCATTTGTGAGTTGAGCTGTCAATTAGTTTTCAGGTTCAGAAGTTAAGCATTGTCAAGGACTGGCAGAAAGAGCCGATTGGCAGGCTGGCACCTCAAAGTCTGGGGGCCCCATTTGTATCTGGGGCACATAGCATGATGCCCATGCAAATTAGCTTCCAAACTGTGGGAAAAGGTTTAAATGCAAGAGAAACAAGGCATGGAAAACATTTCTTTTGGTGGCAAATTACTTCCTGTGAACTGTCCTTTATTATAGTAATCAGAAATCTAGTTTCAAGAGATGATCACAGTGTGGGGAAATGAAGCCACTATTCAGGACAACCTTCAGTTTGAGAGCATGTTTTTAGGAGGTGGTGGTGATATTGAAGCCAGCTGAAATCATGACCAAGGCAGCTCTTGTGAAGGAGATTGCTCATCTGTGCAGGTGAAGTGTCTTCTTCTGAAGCCTGTTCAGCAGCTGTTGAAGCGTGTGCTTTTTAGTTGGAGGGTATATCCCTCTAGACGGGACTTGGTGAGCCCTGTCTTTTAAATAATCCTTCTGCCTTCAGACTATCCAGATTACTCCACTGAATGGGGATGGATAGTTTGGTCAGACTAAGTTGGCTCTAATTACATGATCGCTACCTCAGAAGGGCCCCATAGTTGGGGCCCTTACAAAACCAGTCAAAGATTGAAAAATGGGAGAAAGCACAGAGCAGTTCATCTAAGCAAAGGTGAACAGCCAAAACCTGAAAAGCTCAATATCTATCTGGCTTTTCGGAAATCGCTTATTAGGCTTCGGGAAAATTCCAAGTTTTTGGTATTCGGCTGAAACGAAACCCGAATATTGGTGAAATGGCTAATTTCAGCTTTATTTTTCAGTTTGGGTTTATCAATATGCACATCACTAATTCACACAATATAAAAGTGAAATCCAAACAGAGATTTTTAGCTCAAGTCAGCCAGGATGACAAATTTTGAAATTTTCTTTAAACTCTGAGTGGGGACAGTACTCATCAGAGCCTTAGGGCTGGGGCACCCTCACTCTGGTGCTATCCTCTTTCCCCCCCCCCACCTTCGTCATCAGCCCTGGTAACTGTTTTCTCTCTTTCTCCCTACTGTTAATGGGTACTGTCCCTTTAAATGTAGTCCTTGTTGTTCCTTCCTTAGGTTTGGAGCCAGCCTGTGCTAGCTTCACCTAACCTTGAAAGTGGTGCCAACCTGTTCCAGTCCTCATATGGGTGTCCCTTCTCCTGGGCTGCTTCTTATGCTTCCTCTAGAGCTGAGTTTCTCCTGTGCTCCCACCAATAAGCATGCAGTCTTCCACAACCTGCTGCCTGGAAGCCTCTTTTCATTACTGTTCTCCTTTCTCCCTGCTGGGCCTGTGCCCTTATCAGGTCCCAGGTTGTGGGAATGGAGGAGGCTCCACCTGATGCATCTCAGCCCCATCCCCATCCCAGCCATTAAAAAAAAATTGGTTGGGCCAGCAAGAGCACATAGATGGCTCATGGCTCCCTTCCTTCACACTCTGCAAAATTAATAATATTATAATATAATATATGGGAAAGATATGTTAGGATGATGAAATTCATGGGCATAATACACTCATACTGAGGGCATGCCCTTCTATGAGCTTATTGCCCTTATATTTAAGGTAAATCCAACTAAGGTGAACCTGCATCCAAATCACAGCAGTATTCGTTACTGAAATGTGTAGTACTTATAGCTATGTAAATGCATGTTTAGCCATTTATGATTGTAGCTGCTTAGAACTTTGACACAAACATGATTGCCAGCAGAACTTGCCTTGATCAACTTCCCATTTACATGTGAGCTGAACTTCTTTACTGAATTGTCTCTAGGTTGTTGTTCAATGTCTTGTCTCAAGCACTTTCCAAGCAGCACAATAGCAACGTGCTACAGGGTTATGGTTGAGTCATGCTTTGGTCAATAAGTTACACCTGTATTGCCCCTTGTGGCTTCTTTTCAGCTTGCACAATCCATAAATGAAATTTTCGCAATCACTGGAGAAAAGGCATATACTCCGCAGAGTCATGGCCAGGTTATAAAGTGACTTACTTGCTAGCCACAAAGTTACTCACAGTTCACCCTTCTACAGGATCCTTTCTTTAAATGTGTATCATTGGCTACATGCAAAATTTGATTCCTGACTGGAGTAGTTCAGGAGCCTTTCTTCTTAGTTGTCACGTACACATACCTTTATTGGCATCTTCTTAGTTGTCAATCTGTGTGCCAGGAACACTGCATTGTGAGAGGCTCTGAGATGTATCTTCTTAGTGTGGAATTAAGAAACAAAACAAAGCAAGGATTTTGTAGGGCATGGGGTAGACTGTGATTCCCATGAAAGGATCTGGAGAGCTTGGCTGCTACTAGAAGACACTGAGTTGCATTAAGATTAATAGAGACAACACAAGAGTTATTCTCAAGTGTAATGCAAAATTAAGAATATCATTCCCCCTCCCCCTTCAAAATATGGATTTTAAACTTGAGGTCATGTTGGCAGATACAGTGGACAGGGGACAACAGCTGCACCAACAACAAAAGCATGTAACTGTGCATGTTTGGTCATCTTCTTACATCAGGGGTGGGGAACCTTTTTCCTGCCAAGGGCCATTTGCACATTCATGACATCATTCAGGGGCCATACCAGGTGTAGATCTCCCAGTGGGGGGAGAGGCTAGGGTTGCCAGGTCTCCATCCACCACCTGGAGGTTGGAAACCCTAGGAGAGGCCACACAGAGAAGGCCTGCAAGGTGCCCCTGCTCCCCCCTCCCAGGTGGGAGGGCAGCCAGAGGTGGGCCTGAGCAAATGAGGCACCAGGGAGGCGCAGCCCACAGTCGATTGGCAAGGGAGGAACGGGGGAAGGAAAACAGAGAAAGAGGAAAAGGGAGGGGGGAGAAAGTGAGAAAGAAATGGAAAGGGGGAGAAAGGAAGAAAAGGATGGTGGGAAAGAAAGAAAAGGATGGAGGGAGACAAAGAAAGAGAAAAAGAGGGAGAAAGAGAGGGAGAGAAAGGAGAAAGAGTGGCAAAAAAAGAGGAAGAAAAGAGAGAAAAGCCTTCCCCCCCACACACATGCTGGCCCCATGCGACCGGGCCCCAGTCTCCATACCCTCCCCCCCAGAGTCCACAAAAGCCCCCCCCCGAAGCCCGATCGGCTCCTGCATGCATGCTCTGCCGCCGGGGGCCACTGGCCTCTTCCCCCCCTCTTGCTGCTCAACAGCCGACAGGCAGCGAGACGGGCTCACAATGTGCCGCGGCGTTCCTGCATGCTGCGGCTGTAGGGGGCAGACTTGGGGGAAGTGTCCCTCCCCCTCCCCTCTTCTCTCGCCGACCAACAGCCGACAGTCGGCGAGAGGAGGTCCAAAGGGCGCCACAGCGCCCCTGTAAGCCGCGCCCCCAGGAACAACCTCGGGGAGGGCCGACCTGTGCCCCCCCTCTGCGGCAGGGCCCCAGAGCTCCCGAGGGCCACAAAAAGTCCTCGGGTGCCGCATACGGCCCCCGGGCCTGAGGTTCCCCATCCCTGTCTTACATCAACCAAACTTTTTGAACTGTTTTTGAACTGTTCAAGTGTGGATGAACTGTGTATCAAGCACTCCACTCGAACCTGTCTGAAAGCAGGACATATGTCAAACTGATCATGTCCCCTTGATTGTCTTATCTCATTTCTAATTTCTGATGATCATGTCCCCTTGATTGTCTTATCTCATTTCTAATTTCTGAATATATTATCCAAAGTATACATTTCCCTTCGTCTATTGTATGAGATTTCAATGAAATGTCCAATTTAGCTTCCTGCAAGAGTCAAGTAGAGTTTATGGGTGCTCTCTAAAAACTTTTACATAATAGAAAACATGAACAATGCAATGGTTCTTGTAGGTTATCCGGGCTGTGTAACGGTGGTCTTGGAATTTTCTTTCCTGACGTTTCGCCAGCAACTGTGGCAGGCATCTTCAGAGGATTAACACTGAAGGACAGTCTCTCTTCAGTGTTAATCCTCTGAAGATGCCTGCCACAGTTGCTGGCGAAACGTCAGGAAAGAAAATTCCAAGACCACCATTACACAGCCCGGATAACCTACAAGAACCAATGAACTCTGACCGTGAAAGCCTTCAACAATATCATGAACAATGCAAATTTCACCAAAGGTTCCTGTCACTGTATTGAAACATGCTGTAGGGAATGTGCAGAGCATCTGCTTGATCATACCATGGACTCCAGAGATTAGTTAATATATGCTTCACTTTTATCTTTATTGCTTAATCTATTCTTCCAGTTTACCATTCTTGGAAAAGTTCATACAGCAGAAATTCACTCAACAACACATTACTGAACATGAAATCATAAAAAAAAGAACACAGACAGGAAAATGCTGCTGCAGTTGTCTTGTTGGTAGGCTTCCTAGAGGCACCTGGTTGGCCACTGTGTGAACAGACTGATGGACTTGATGGACCTTGGTCTGATCCAGCAGGGCCTTTATTATGTTCTTCTAGAAAAAAAGATGAGGACAAAACAAAGACAATTAACATGGAAGAGCTGAAAATACTCTGTTGCATAAAAGCTTTTTGTAATATTTTACAATTTATGAAACATGCAGGAGAACCAAGGAGCAAGAAACACAAGTTTCTGGGGAAGCTTGTACATAGCTGTTGGTAAATTTAGGAGTCAGTCATATGAAACATAAAGAAAAAAAGCCAATACTGGTGGGCTATCAATAAAATGAACTTTGATAACTGTTGGCTACTCATGGCACATACTCCATGCTTAAGAACATGCTAAAGGAAATGGTTTTGCAGTTTGAATCTACCAACGAAATCCCTTTTTGTTCAGGAACAGAGAATTTAATAAAATACAATTGAACATAATTACTTTCAAATTGAGTAGCCTTAAATATGACGTGTGAAAATTCTTTAGAAATGGTGAAACAGCATTTATAATTAATTGGATCTGAACACTCAAGTGAATGCAAGTCTCCAGTGAGTTGAAATATTATTTCTAAATATTCCAATCTGTATAGTTTTTACAGAACACCATGGGTCATGAAAATTACCCTCCTGTGACCTGCCAGTCTTATCTGTTTACATTGGGATATGTAAAATTATTTACAACAATGCAAATCTCCTGGAAGCTATCTCTAATAAACCTCTATCCTGTTTTGTTCAAAGCATAAAGCCATTTACTTCAATGGACTTAGAAGGTATAACTTTGCTTAGGGTGACACAGGTAGGGCCCTGAAACTACTTGTTATCATGCATTATGAGGAACTGCCAAAAGCAGGAGCATGAAATAGTTCATCATTTTTGTTCTTCTGAAGGAATACAAAAAAGGGGGCATTCCACATTCAAAGATCATTTCATTGAGACACTAGTGATATGCATCTGGATAATGACTAATAAAAGAACCAACTGAGCATGCCCTGGTCATTAACCTTGGAAGGGTAACTAATCCAAATGAATTTCCTCTGATTTTCAGATATGAACTAGTTAGGACAGATTGGACTACTTCCCCAAAAGTTTGGTGGCATCTGTGATTGCACTCAGCTTTCAGTTTACATTTCCCCATGCTGTATTTACATTTACATTTGCCTCGGACAATGAGGGGTAAAGGAAGGGCAATATGGGGTGGGACGATTCCTCAAGGGCTATAAAGGAGCCAAATATATTCAGATTCCCAGGGGGGGAAACCAAAAACCATATCAGTATGGGAATTTGGGAATATTCAGTGATACTGATATTTTCCAGCTCCAATATTCCTGAATCCCTATCCCCCAAAATACTCATTTTTTATGCACATCCCTCATCATTATAATGACCTGCTATTTATTCAGGTATTTTCTTATCTGTCTGATATTTGGCAGGAAGGATCTCTTGGATGAAAACCAATACTCTTGAGCATTTCATCACAATGAAGGGAGGGGGGAGTCAGAGCTTGAAATTACTTGTGCACTTCAATGCCTCTGGTTGTGTTTACTCATGTTTGAAAACTGAGCCCTCAATGGATAAGCCCAATGTTCTTAGGTTTGACCAAAACAGATGAGGTACTGGGAGTTCTATGAACAGAACTCCCAGCACTTGTACCGTATATACCCATGTATAAGCCGATCCGGTTATAAGCCGAGGTGCCTAATTTCTTCCCAAAAATGGGGGAAAATTAGGCACCCGCGTATAAGCCAAGGGTCGGCTTATAACCCCTCCCCCCCGCAGGCTTACCTGACAGGGCTCTCTAGCGGCAAGGGTCTGGCGGCGGCGCAGCCCGGGGGGGCCTGGGCAGCCTTCCTGCGGCTGCAGGAGGCTGCCGCAGGCCGCTCCCGGCGGGAGGAAGCAGCGGCGACGCCCAGGGGGACCCGGAGCAGCCTTCCTGCAGCTGCAGGAGGGTGCCCAAGGCCCCTCCCGCCCGGGAAAAATGGCGGGGGGGCGGGGCAGCCTTCCTGCGGCTGCAGGAGGCTTCCCATGGCCCCTCCCGGCCAGGAAAAATGGTGGCAGGGGGCAGGAAGGGCCGGGGCAGCCTTCCTGCGGCTGCAGGGGGCTGCCCAAGGCCCCTCCCGCCCGGGAAAAATGGCGTGGGGGGGGCGGGGCAGCCTTCCTGCGGCTGCAGGAGGCTTCCCATGGCCCCTCCCGGCCAGGAAAAATGGTGGCAGGGGGCGGGAAGGGCCGGGGCAGCCTTCCTGCGGCTGCAGGGGGCTGCCCAAGGCCCCTCCCGCCCGGGAAAAATGGCGGGGGGGGGGGGGCGGGGCAGCCTTCCTGCGGCTGCAGGAGGCTTCCCATGGCCCCTCCCGGCCAGGAAAAATGGTGGCAGGGGGCGGGAAGGGCCGGGGCAGCCTTCCTGCGGCTGCAGGAGGCTTCCCATGGCCCCTCCCGGCCAGGAAAAATGGTGGCAGGGGGCGGGAAGGGCCGGGGCAGCCTTCCTGCGGCTGCAGGGGGCTGCCCAAGGCCCCTCCCGCCCGGGAAAAATGGCGGGGGGCGGGAAGGGCCGGGGCAGCCTTCCTGCGGCTGCAGGGGGCTGCCCAAGGCCCCTCCCACCCGGGAAAAATGGTGGGGGGGGCGGGAAGGGCCGGGGCAGCCTTCCTGCGGCTGCAGGGGGCTGCCGAAGGCCCCTTCCGCCCGGGAAAAATGGCGGGGGGGGCGGGGCAGCCTTCCTGCGGCTGCAGGAGGCTTCCCATGGCCCCTCCCGGCCAGGAAAAATGGCGGCGGGGGGCGGGAAGGGCCGGGGCAGACTTCCTGCGGCTGCAGGGGGCTGCCCAAGGCCCCTCCCGGCCAGGAAAAATGGCAGCGGGGGGCGGGAAGGGCCGGGGCAGCCTTCCTGCGGCTGCAGGGGGCTGCCCAAGGCCCCTCCCTCCCAGGAAAAATGGCGGGGGGGGGAAGGGCCGGGGCAGCCTTCCTGCGGCTGCAGGGGGCTGCCCAAGGCCCCTCCCGCCCGGGAAAAATGGCGGGGGGGGGGGGCGGGGCAGCCTTCCTGCGGCTGCAGGAGGCTTCCCATGGCCCCTCCCGGCCAGGAAAAATGGCGGCGGGGGGCGGGAAGGGCCGGGGCAGACTTCCTGTGGCTGCAGGGGGCTGCCCAAGGCCCCTCCCGGCCAGGAAAAATGGCAGCGGGGGGCGGGAAGGGCCGGGGCAGCCTTCCTGTGGCTGCAGGGGGCTTCCCATGGCCCCTCTTGCCCGGGAAAAATGGCGGCGGGGGGCGGGAAGTGCCGGGGCAGCCTTCCTGCGGCTGCAGGAGGCTGCCCCAGGCCGCTCCCGGCGGCAGGAAGCAGCACGGGCCCGGCGGCGGCGACGGCGGTAAGTTTCCCTCCTCCCTCCCCCTGTATTGACCCGCGTATAAGTCGAGGCCGGCTTTTTCAGCCCATTTTTGGGGCTGAAAAACTCGGCTTATACGCGAGTATATACGGTATTTAACTCAGTTATCAGGAATGTGAAAGCCAAATTCTGATCAGAAAGGAAAATATCCATAACATTACCTGTATATTTCCAACAACAGGGTAAATAATTATTCCTCTGGACTATTTCTGCATGGCTAGAAGGCTTAAATCCTTCCTTCATGTCATGGTACCAATTGAAATCAGGCCCTTGCAGACTTTTATGCATCCCCAATATCTTGTCTGATCTGCCTCTTTTTAAATCCTTATTAGTAGGATTTACACAAACAGTTGAAGAATATGATTGCACTCTCTTTCTTTGCTTGTGTCTTGATGACAACAGAAGAGGAAAACATTTTATGGAAACTCCGTCTGCAATAACTTTTTTTTTACGCCGTCAAATTGCAGCCCAACTATGGCGACCTCGTAGGGTTTTCAAAGCAAGAGACTTTTGGAGGTGGTTTGCAATGCTTGCCTCTGTGTTGCAACCCTGGTATTCCTTGGTGGTCTCCCATCCACATACTGACCAGGGCTGACCTAGCTTAGCTTCCAAGATCTGACAACATCAGGCTACTCTGGGCTATCCAGGTCAGATCCTAAAATAAAATAGCATTTTATTATCTGAATTGTCACTGATACTTAGATTTTCAGGAAGCTAAGAATAGAAAGCAGAGGCCTGCAGAGGCTGGATCTATGGTAGCCAATTATCTTTGTCAGGGCAGTTTCTTCCTCTAACATTCCATGTTTGGTCCTAAGGATGTTTTGTTTGTTTTGACATAACTCTTCCAGTTCAAAGTAATGGGCTTCTGCAACATTCCGTTGTGAAGTGATAACTTATCTCGGCTGATCATGTTAATGAATATATCAAAACATCACATCAGATCTGACACTTGTTGCTAGAAAGTTCACTATTACACCTTAAAAAAAACCTTTCATTGCAATATTCAGTGGCTACCTCCATGTTCTAAATACGTCTGTGATGGATTGCAGAGGAATAAAAAGCGCATTTGCAAGGACAGCATGGGAATGAAGATAAAGAAGGTAGAACATTAGTGAAAGCTACTGGTGTGAACCCAGTGGGTTATCCCAAGACTCTGCCTCTGCATGCAGAAAAAGGATTAAGATACTGTCAATGGAGAATATATGGCAACAACACTGAGAACAGAAAAAATGGTGAAAGAGTTATAATGAAGCAGCAACATCACTTAAAGCTGCCAAGAATAAACCAGATGGGAAAGCTGCAAGTAGGTTGGCTTGGCTGGCAGTCAGGTGGAAAACTACCTTAACCCAGCAGATACAAGGGAATCATCCTAGGGACAGAAGAGTCCCAATTAGCTCAAAAGCTGGCAAGCCCAGCAGCAAGGCAAGTTGTTTCTGGAATCAGTTATTCACTGGCCAGATGGAGAAACCACTTGTGTTTCAGTCTGGCCCTTCAGTATGAATTTCAGCTAGACAACTAAGCACAACAACTAGCAAAGTCACAGGATTTCAAATTAGATATGGCTATAATTTACCAAGTCTATTAGAACATTTTGAAAGTTATTAACAAGCAGCAATCTGATTATTTAGCTAACCTGGAAGACTGCATTTCTTGGTCATGAGACATATCCTAAAAAAAAAAAAAAAGGTTAATAGTTTGTAAAGTTGTTTTTCAAACTGTCAGTCAATGATGTCTTTAGTGGCAACATCTTTTTCCCCCCCCCATCCCTGTGAAATTTCTAAAAATTCTCAACAAATGGAGAAATCACTTAGTTGATTTTAAACTGGAGGAGCGGAGGTATATGAAAAGTATTTCTGTCCCAGAAGACTATTTCTAGAAATGCTGTCTAAGATTCAGTATACAATATTAGGCTTTGATGGGCTAAACTCAGTTCACATACCAGAGAATAGTGCTATTTTTTCCCGTTCCAACTCCTCTTTCCCCCTCCCCTTCCTGTCACTCAGACAATATCTTCTTTTCTGTATTTAAACCAAAGACTTCTGTGGTGTTTGTGACAACTCTGTACCTTCAATCTGGGCCAGTGTTTTTGACTGCCCATGTCCATTCCGAGACGTAGTGCAGGCAGAGGAAAAAAGGAATTTCTTTTTACTGCAGTTCTATAAAGAACCTGATTTATTAAACTGTGCTCTTTTTTAAATTATGCTGCCTCCTTGTTCTGTTGCCTGGTGTTAAGGACACAACAATTTTGATTACCTTTAGTTCTTTGGGTTTAAAGCTGTTGGCCTTCCTTAAATTCAGTTAGTAATTAACTTGCTACTAGATGTAATTCCATATCAATGTGGTTAGGATCAAAAGATCAATTAGTTAACTTAGATTAGTTAAATGTAAGCTAAAGTCTAGACCATGTAATTAAAAACTTCATATAGATAATGGAAGAGTTGTGCTAACAGAGCTACACTGTATACAATGCAGTGTGGAGGAAATATCTGCCAAGCAGAGATCAATTTCATGGCAATGAAAAAAATTGCCAGGCAAACTTATTTTGACTGATGTTCTGCGGGATGAACTCCTCAGGGTATCACATCAATAGTATTTGTTGAAATGCATCTTGAGTATTGCGGCAAGCCGTTTTGTATCTGTGCAATGCCCACTTGCTACTGGATCAGGTTGGACCATGGTAATGTAACAAATAAATTGCAGCTTGTGGCTGTTTTTGTACTTTCACATTCTGCAAATTTTTTATTCTTGACGACTGGAGAGGAGGACATGTAGTTGCTTGGGTCATGCTTGGGTCATTATATTGGTATACTCTTCAAACATAGAATCACTTGCACTTCATTTTCTCTCCCTGCCTGCACAGTTCAATGCATCCCTTAAACCACCTATATTGGATAAATTGCCTGCTTGTTGTACCTGGACAGTCATCACAATGTATTTGTGATATGACTGTAAGAAGAAGAAGAGTTGGTTTTTATATGCTGACTTTCTGCACCTTGTAAGGAGAATCAAACCGGCTTACAATCTCCTTCCCGTCCTCTTCCCACAACAAATACCCTGTGAAGTAGGTGGGGCTGACAGAGTTCAGAGAGCTGTGACTAACCCAAGGTCATCCAGCTGACTTCATGTGTAAGAGTGGGGGAAACCAACCCAGTTCACCAGATTAGCGTCTGCCGCTCATGTGGAGGAGTGGGGAATCAAACTTGGTTCTCCAGATTAGCGTCCACCGCTCTTAACCACTACTCCACATTGGCACTCAAATAAGTAAAAACTCATTGCAATATTAACAATGTTTATATGGGCAGGCACTGAAAACACAATGAAACATCTAAGTAGTAAGTTGCATCTCAGTTATTTTCAATGGAGAAAGAACTGAGCACATGCAACCATATAAAATAAACTACAAATGCTCCAGTTAGCTGTTTGTGGCAATTGCACATTATTTTACAGGGCAATTAAACTACTGTGGCTGGATTAGTCTTGTGAGTTGCACATATAGCCTCTATTTATATACACAAATCTCTTTCCAATTGTGAACATGTGTGGAAAAACAGCTTGTTTACACACATAGCTTCTAGTTAAATTGGGGCAAGAACATATGACTAAAGCAGCATTCACTCTTTGGGAGCAATCCTAGCTGGATCTACTCAGACGTTAGTCCCATTTTAGTCAATTGGGCTTAGTCCTAAAAAAATTTGTAGGATTACAACCTTAATGATGTAAACTGCAAAGGCCTGTGGATTTCAGGCATTCAGGGAACCCTTTTAGTTTTCCTTTCCACATATGATTATCTGCTCTATAACTCTACTGAGGACCATTTACGTATCACCACTGCAGTAATGTACATATAGGCCATTTATGCAGGGTCAATTTTGATGCTCGCTCAAAACTTTTTTTAAAAATGCGACCTTTAAAATGTTTATTCACGGTCCCAACAAAAAATGATAAATTCCATCCCCCTTACTCACCTACTCCTTTGTTCCTTCCATTACCCAACCACCGTTTGCATAGCTAATGCATGGCTGTCATTTTGCATGCTTCCTTGAGGGGATTCTTCGGTGTGGGGGCGGAGCAAACACAAAAGATCGTATTAAAGGGGTTCTTAAGAAATGCCAAATAGGTATACGCCAGCTTCGCAGTCACTTCTTGAATGACTGTTCAGTGTGAAAAACTCCAGGCACTTCAGCCTGGAACGCGCTGTTAATTACCAAGCATAAATGGCCATAGTATCATAAAAGAAGGTTTGTGATTATGACAGGCTGTCTTCTAGGGAATGTCTGCCATTACTGATCTTATGACTGAAGAACCCTTGATATGCTACAATATTTCCTAGGATAGGGTTTAAGAATCGCTGGACTAGAGGAATGGGTTGGATGACTGAGACAGATGAATGGAAGAACTTGCATTTCATTACAATATTAAATATGCCTACATGTAAATGGTCTACTTTAACTGTAAATTGAAATGGTTGTCTGCCCAGTGTGAATTAATGACATTGTGGGGAGGCACAACTCAAGAATTCACACAGAAAATTTCTTTAGTCCAGATGCCATTGCACTAGGGAATTGGACTTGAAGTTACTCTGCTTCCACTTAAACAAATGGGAACAAATTGGTTGACATCAGTACTTTGGTTGGAGTGGGTTAAGGCTAAGACTGCAATGTACTGTATTAGAGTAGTTTTGATATATGGTGTAGTTGTGATATATGGACTAAATTAAGGCTCTGAATTATAGAATTAATCTTTGTAGAAATTAGGACTTAATTAATAATAAGAATATGTAAAGGCAACACTCTTTAAAAACTACATGTTGCAAATAAAGTACCTCAATAAATTAAAAGATAACAGGTTGAGGAGCTCATTATCATGGTTCCCTTAACTCTATTATATAGGCAAATCAAACAAAATAGTTTTTACATTTTGGCTTAAGCTGTTTGCATGAAACGAATCGTGACTCAGTGTCCATGATCTGAGTCAGGGACTTTTCCCCCCCTCCAAATGGGCAAATGAGATATGTCCCTGCAAAGTGCTAGAGGAGCATTTTTCCTTTCTGTTCCGCCATAGCATGCTTCCATGCCTCTTTCTCACTGAAATGGCAGGCAGCCATTCATCAGAATAAACCCTGCGTGGAAAGCGGAGAGCTGCCTTTTGCCCCCTCCTGCTATAAAGACTGACTGCCTCTCAATTTAATGCACCTGAAAGAGACGTCTGCCTGTGGACAGCTAAACAATTGTCTAAGTAGACAATTGAACAGTGGGTTGGTGAAGGCCACAGTGAAGAGGGACAGAGGTCTGGCTTCTGTTATAAGGCAAACAATGACAGTTTGACACGTTCTGTGCTGTTTCCCCCCATCATTTGGGGCACTTTAATCACAAGGTAATAAATTTCACACTTACCTGTATAACCACTTAAAAAAAAAGATGTGCTGGCTTAATTCTTTGCTACTGTATCACAGTATCTCCTGAAAAATATCATTATTTGATTACTTTTATTTTAAATCAAGGCTACTAACTGCACCATAAGAAATCAGATCTTAATGCTGTCATACTATGCCAGTGTGCAGTTGCATTTTATTTGTAATTTTATTTGTGATATGTGATTGTGATCACATTTTATTTGTGATGCTTAGATGGGATGAACTACACTTATGCACCTATTTCATTTCTGCTTTGAAAGTTTTTCTTTCTTTCATTTACATTATCTGCTTTGAAAGTTTTTCTTTCTTACATTTACATTATCCTTATTAGATGTTTTGGCATTCATTGCCATTGTGTGTCCATGTGAAGCTGTCAATCATTGTCCAATGGAATTCATTATATTATTAACACAAGTGGTTAAAGTTAAGTTAAACTAATGGAGAATAGAATGCAACCCCAACAACCAGGAAAAGCATAACTCTGACTGGCAGAGATTCTGAGAGCAAACACCACAGGATTGCTCTCATCATTCTTGCCCTTGCTTGCAAACATTCCTAGAACATCTGCCTGACCAGTGCTAGAAAGGGGCAGAACTTTGATCAGACCCAGCATGCCATGTACATGCTTCAAAAGACAGAGTAAGCATCTAACTTTTCTACTGCCCAAAGAGATAGATATAGATATAACTATAGATATAGATGTAGATTGTAGGGTCGTGCAAACAAAATATTCGGTAAATTTTGGGTTTGGGTTTATTTGGCCCAATTTTTTGGGTAAATCCCAAATAAGCCAAATACCCATACTGGTAAAGGGATATTTTGGCTTTATTTCTGGGTTTACATTAAAAAAAAATTGGGTCCATTATAGTCTATAGGGATTTTTTTCTATGCTTTTTGGGGCATTTTTGGAGGTAGAGTCACCAAATTTGTGGCATAGCTGCAAGGAACTCTCCTTAGATGGACACCAAAGTCTGGTGAATGTCGGGGTAGGGGCCCCAGTTTTATGGGTCCACAAAGGGGTCACCCCCATTCTCCAGGCATTTGTAAGCCAAGCTCTCCATTGGTTTTCGGGTTCAGAAGTTCAGCATTGCCAAGGACTAGCGGAAAGAGCCAATTGGAAGGCTGATGCCTCAAAGTCTGGGGGCTGCTTTTGTATCTGGGGCGCATAGCATGATGTCCATGCAAATTGGCTTCCAAACTGAGGGAAATGGCTTAAATGCAAGACAAATAAGGCATGGAAAACATTTATTTTGGTGGCATAGAAATCTGTCTGTCTGTCTGTCTCTCTCTCTCTCTCTCTCTCTCTCTATCTATCTATCTATCTATCTATCTATCTATCTATCTATCTATCTATCTATCTATCTCAGGATGGTAAAAATAAAAGAAGACATAGGAAAGGTGAAGATTTATTTGTTGTTAAGTATTCCCTTAAATGTGTAAATGTGAAATCATGGATGGATTTGCATGAAATGCTTATAGATACACACAAGAAAAAAGAATGTTCAGAAGTCAGATGTAATCTAAAGTACAGGTTCATTGGATCTGAATGAGAACCCTTGCTTAGCTCTCCCAACTTTTACATATTTTGGCTTGAAGATAAATAGCCTAGCACCACTTATTAAATATCTTAAAGCGCTATGCATCAAGAAAAATTACTATCGGAGAAATCTGAGCAAATTTGTGTATCACGTTACATTATTTTTTATGTCAGCCCTAAAGATGTATGACTCCTCCACAACATATCTTCATGAAGATTTAATGGGTTATTTTTAATGAGTAAGCTTTTCTCCTCCTGGTATTTTTATGTCATGTTAATTGAGACTAGATAAAGGTGATAAAACTATTTCCCTCCTTCCACAATATTTGGTTAAAAGTTTAAACAGAGTTTGTCGTTGATTTTTCAGTAAAGCACACTTCTTAGAAATATCTCTAAGTTGGGTGTTTTTTTTTTTCTGGTAATGGTTAGAGAGAATCCTGAGGTAATGAAAATGGTAAAAGCAAGGAAATAAAATGAACTTGAAATAACTGGTCTTGTTGATAATAAATGTTTGCAGCACTATGAAGTGTAGGGTGCCCAAGATTCTCTGGGGATTTCAGGTGTTAGTTTCAGAGGGGAATTATTTGAACACACATCCCTCATGTAGATCTATCTGGGATTGTTGCCAGGACAAAAACAAAACAAAACTATATTAGTCATTGGTTCTTGTAGGTTATCCGGGCTGTGTAACCGTGGTCTTGGTATTTTCTTTCCTGACATTTCACCAGCAGCTGTGGCCGGCATCTTCAGAGGAGTAACACTGAAGGACAGTGTCTCTCAGTGTCTCTCAGTTTTGACACTGAGAGACACTGTTTTGACACTGAGAGACACTGTCCTTCAGTGTTACTCCTCTGAAGATGCCGGCCACAGCTGCTGGCGAAACGTCAGGAAAGAAAATACCAAGACCACAGTTACACAGCCCGGATAACCTACGAGAACCAATGAACTCTGACCGTGAAAGCCTTAGACAATATTTATATTAGTCATGGTTAGCATCAAAGATTAATGGGATTGTGTGGGTATTTAGCCATCAAAAAGCTGATCAATTAAAAGCCATCTTGGTTATCTATTGGTCAAGGGACCAGCCAGATCAGAGGAAATTTGTTTATTATCTCCAACTGTTCAGATCCTGCATGAAAAGCATGAATAATATAGTTCCCTCTCATAGCGCAAAACATTGAGGGAGATTTCTCTTCTCATACACTCGATCCTCCCCAAATCTCAGGAACTAGTCTTATCTTCCCTTCCAGTTTTCCATGTGGTTCTAGGGTCATCCTAGGAAGATTTGTCAGATCACTCTCAAATGGTGGAGATGATCTTCATACTAGTGGCCAGCCTATAATACACAGTATTGTTCTTTTGTTTAGACAAAGCTGACCAGGAAATCCACATTGCTCCTTAGTGATACTTTTAATGGACTAAAATGCCCCAGAAGATGTTGTATGTGACCTGATTAATTGTTCATTACCAGCTGATCTTCACAACAATAGGTTATGCACAAATGATATCTTATGTGTGTTGTAAGTGCTGCATAGAGTCTCCAGCACATGGAAGGGAATTGTTTTCAGTAGCAGCCATATTACCACTGCAACACATGAAATGACCCCTATCTCTTGGCCAACATGTCAAAATAAGTCTTACTAGATAGGTGTTTCTGTGCTCCTTATGAAAGCATCCACAGGTGTCCATTTAGGGTTCCCAACTGCCCACTTATGGCGGGCAATCTGCCGCCTGTTGCTCCTGTTGCCCGCCGACTTTCAGGTGTCAGCGAGCGGAAACAGGCGGGGGAAGGGCGGGGAGTCATCTGGCATGATGTCATCATGAGTCCAATTGGGCTGCCAGAGGAAAAACCCAGCCCCAGACAACCACCTGAACGAGGGAGGTAACAAAGGTAAAACAGGCTGCAAGCAGCGCCCCGTCCTCCTGCCTCGCGCAAAACAGCTGGTTGGGAAAAACAGCTGATCAGCAGCGAGGCTCTGGGAGGCACAGGGAGGGTAGTTGGAGGGGAGGAAACAAGGTGGATGGAGGGGGCGCTGCTTGCAGCCTGTTTTACCTTCATTGCCTCCCACATTCTAGTGGTCGACTGGGGCTGCTTTGTTCCTCCAGCGCCCTATTTGGGGCCACCATGAAAAACTTGAGGTGACATCATCATGTAGATGATGCTGATCTTCGCCTCAGCCCCACCTCCCTAAACCTCCTGCTGGTTGCAAGGAGGGACCTGGCAACCCTATGTCCATTAACGGCTGCCAATCATGACTATCCTCTCACTTTTTCATGAATATTGCAGATCCCTTCCATGTCCACAAAAATCTTTTCCCCAAAACTTTTAGACTAATTAAGGAGATGTGCTTCAGGTCGTTTTAACTCAGTATTCCTCTCACACAAGACCCACACTGAAAGATAAAACAGAAGTTAGCTAAACTAATCTCATCAGGGACAAACTCATACCTGTGTATTCACACACTGCCTCATGGGAGTTGTAGTTATTTTTTCCCTTGCTGCAGGAAACATGCTGTTCCATTTAAAGGATGCATCTGACTGTGCAGATATAAAGAGGATGCAAACTGTGAGTGATTTTGCACTTGATAAGAATTATGACCTGACCATTACCCTGGGACATATGGGCTTCCTTCTTTGGTGGTCAGGATGATTTAGTTCACTTAATGGGAAGTCACAAAAGTTGTCACAAGCTGCAGTTCATAGGTTTAGTACATGTTGCTACTGCACAGGTACAAAGCTACAGTCATGGTGTTCAGGCCAAACTTTGAATAACCACATTTAAATGATCCAGTGAAGGAGTTCAACTCATGTGTTAACAAAGACACTGATTACAGTAAGTATGATTGGCTATCATGTTTGCATCCCTGCTGATATTTTGCAGAACTCAGCTATATGCTTCCATTCTATCACTCGACTGTGCTTCAATTAAGCTTCATGCAGGGTTGCCTATAAAATACACAAATAACCAAGTACTATCAAAGTTCTATAGCAATTTTTGCTGTTCAAGCTATGTTCAAATTATGCCTTTCTTTCTTTAAACTTTATAATAGTCAAATGAAAACAATAATTTAAAACTCAGTAATATTAATTTTAAATCCTTTTGTTTTAAGCTCTGTCTGTCTATCTATCTATCTATCTATCTATCTATCTATCTATCTATCTATCTATCTATCTATCTAGTCCTGCATAGATTTCTTTGCAGACATCAAAGATCCATTATCCCAACAAATGTGGTATAAAGGTTTGAAGGCATAAATTGTGTAGAAGCTGATTGACTTTATCGTGAAGCAGGATTGTTATCAATCCTAGCAGGCATCTGGCAGTGTTCACTTTGATTTACACTGCTGAGCCTTTTTACAGATGTAAACCTGTTTTGCCAAGACAAATGGAGTGGTAAATATAATAAACTAGATGTCCTTTGTATAAGAAGAGGAATTGTGTCAAGGCTCAAGCCATGGCAGAAGGGAGAAAAAAGGGGTCTCTAAGATACAGCCTTCATCTCCCCTAAAGGATGGGCTGAAGACAAAATAAAAGTTTTTCTGGTGAGAAAGGAACAGCCATAAAGGCAGAGGAAAAACAGCCCTGCTGAGGTTAATCTTGTTATTTATTCGTCCCCCTCCCTCCACAAAAGGCATCTCAGCAAACACTGGCAGATGTCACCCTGACAGGAAAAGTGGCAAGCAGCCATCTCACTTCTGTTTGTGACTTCTTTCACCAGAGTCAAGCTGTTTTTTTCCACTCCATTCAGCATGTTTGTGAATGCCTGATTTGGTGGGGGGGGGGGGGAGGAACAGAAAAAAAGAAGAATTCAATGGAAGGTCAAAATGGCAATCTTTTTGCTGGGTCCAGCTTCCTTTTATACTCTGACATCTGGTACCCATTACCCGGACAAATTGGAGCCATTCAAATCGTTAGCAAGGGGAAAGAGTGTTTCTCTCCTTTTCATGCTGCTCCGGCTACAAATTTTGAGAACAGGAACTGTTCTCTGAACAGGGCAGCACAGCAATAGATTGGCCACACTTCTTCCACAGACATACACTGCAACAACACAGTAAGTGATTGCACCAAAGATGGACACTCCATGGTACATTCCTCCCACAAAAAGAAGAAAAGAAAGAATTATCCTGATGAGTTTGCACTTATTTTCCGCCTGTTACAAAAGGGTGTTCAAGCTTTAGGATTCATGTAACCGGAGCCAATAGCCTTGATTTTTCTGCTCATCACAACTAGTAATGTGTCACTAGTAAAACTGCATTTTGCAGCTATGGTTGAATATATAATATAGTATCATTGCACTGGCAAGCCAAGCATACTTTCCGTATACCAATGCTCAGCTTCATATAGTTTCCCTCTTCCCTTTGCATGCTAATATGTTACCTTTTCTCTTTGACATCATTAAAATAGGATGTGAAAACATTCATCTGAGGGCCCAAAGAGCAGAGTTAACAACCCTACTCAGTACAGCTTGCTACAGACAACAACGGATCTTAAACATGCAGTCTAAACCTAAAGTGAGATTTGCTTCAGAGAAAAGGCAATATATTATGCTCAATTGGGTTGGATTTCACCAGGGAGGTAATAACTTATCCATTTACACTCTTTTCATGGAAGTGCACATCCAGGTTCCATATATATGGCTGGGATTAACTGTTCAGCTCAGACAGGCCATCTGTGTGAATATCGTCTACCAGTGACTCTTCATTCCAATAATGTAAAGTCTTGAGGAGATAAAACGGAAAGAATCACAGACACTTAAAACTGACTACCTCTTAGACAACAGATTGGAATGAGTAGTGAACTCTAATTATGTAGCAGGGCTTATACTATGCTTCTGAGAAATCATGTTGGTTATTGACATTGTTTTATCAATTGTATCCCCCCCAATTGATTAGGGAATGTGTAGAGTTGCCAGCTTTGGGTTGGGAAATACCAGGAGATTTTTGGGGTGGATCCTGAAAAGAGTGGGGTTTGGGAAGGGGAGGGACTTCCATGCCACAGAGTCCAATTGCCAAAGCGGGCATTTTCTCCAGGCGAACTGATCTCTACTGGCTGGCGATCAGTTGTAATAGCAGGAGATCTCCAGCTACTACATGTGCATTGGCAACCCTAGGAACATTAGAAGTCTCTCTGTAATAGCGGGACTTCAAGGGGGAAGCAGTTTACTTTTGTCACAAAGTTTTTAAATGGCTTTTCTGCTGATTTGTTTGATCATCATATATTAACAGGTTGTGCTTTATTTTAGATCTGCACTGTAACTTTTAAGCATAGCTGTTGTCTTGCAAGTTATGGTGTGTGAAAACACTTCCGACTTGCAAAATGGATGCTTGCATCACTGTTTCCCATAAAACACAGCAAGTGAATACCCTTTTAGAAGGATTTAGTCACCCAATAGACATAGAAATCTGCACAGGGGCTGCATCTATCCTGTGTCTTAATGTGAAAATGAGTGGCTTGTTACAAGAAAAGACCAAACAGTATTTCTGTTCTCTGGTTGGAATGTGGCATGCTGCATGATGTGTTTGAATGAAATTCTAGTCTGGGTTGCTGTTTTGCAATCTTTCATAGCAAATAGGGAAGGGAATAAAGTGTGTGTGTGTATGCAGAGAAGGGGCTCGATGATTCTACGACTAATTAGATCAATAAACAGAAAGACAGATAAGTATTTACTCAATGTCCATGATGAATCATGCTGGCTCTTTGCATTGTCAGGACAAAATGTATGCCTCTGAACAGCCAGTTCTATAGAAAGAGCTGTCAACTGAAATGAGATGCATGTGCGTGCATCCACAGTTTCAAGACAAAGATGATTCTTCATTTCTAGATTAAGAAGTACATTTTCAGACCAAAATCTGTGGGGATTTTTTTTGCTGGCAGATACTTTTTGTGTGTTCATTCATTTTGCGTAAGAAAAGATCTTTCTTGTTGGGAAAATTTGGAAGGCTCAGCTAGACTTTACTGATGTGTGTGTATGTGTTAAGTGCCATCAAGTCACTTCTGACTCATGGTGACCCTATGAATCAATGTCCTCCAAAACGTCCTATCGTGAACAGCCTTGCTTAGGGCTTGCAAACTGAGGGCTGCAGCTTCCTTTATAGAGTCAATTCACATTGTGTTGGATCTTCTTCTTTTCCTGCTGCCTTTGACTTTTTCTAGCATTATTGTCTTTTCCAGTGACTCTTGTCTTCTCATAATGTGACCAAAGTAAGATAGTATCAGTTAAGTCATTTTAGCTTCTAGGCTAGGAGAGGGCAGGGACTTCAATGCCATATAGTCCAATTGCCAAAGCGGCCATTTTCTCCAGGGGAACTGATCTCTATTGGCTGGAGACCAGTTGTAATAGCAGGAGATCTCCAGCCACCACCTGGAGGTTGGTAACCCTAATGCTGGGTAAAGTAGCCATATTGACAAGGGAGGAGGGGGCTTCTCTTCTTGGTTTACTGAAGATGCACTCTAATTCTTCTTTTCTGCTTATTTTCTCTTCCCAGTACTTTCATATGGGAGGCAGCTATCATTCTTATGAGTTTATGATATTCCTATCAGGAAGAAGAAGTAAACATGATACTTGAAACAACACTTTCTGGAAAAAGGATATCCCTCTATATTGCTGAGTATTGAAATAACTTTGTTAACAGCTGAAACGTATCCTAAGTAGTAGAAAGTGGATGACCTAGGCTAGCCCAATCCCATCAGATCTCTGAAGCTAAGCAGGGTTATTTTTAATTAGTATTTGCATAGGGGACCACCAAGGAAGTCAAGGGTTGCTATGCAGAGGTAGGCAATAGCAAACCACTTGTGAATGTCTCTTGCCTTGAAAACCCTATGGGGTCACTACAATTCAGCTATGACATGATGGCACTTTCCACCACAGAAGGTGAACTTTCCATACTTTCCCCCTTTCCCCCCTTCTGAGGCTCTCTCTTTTATTTGTTTATTTAAAACATCTATCAGACCCCTTTCTACCTTGCAGAACTCAAGATGGAAAAAACCTTTAAATTTGTGTAAAAAGAGCAATGTGGGGAAAGCACAGGGTTGGAGTGAGGTGAACTCCGAGGGATGGGGAAATCATGCAGAACTCCAACGAAGAACCGAGAGAGTCCAGAGGAGAAGTCGAAGTAACCATGCATAAAAGACCTATGTTTGTGTCTATACATACACGTAAACTTTTGTATTCACAAATGACAATCCTGTTGTCTTAAGAAAAGATGTCTGGTGTAAAACAACTTGGCTTCACTGTGGGCTTGAAGCCAAGTACCTTATATAACAAGCTAACAGTAGCAAATGGTTTTATAAGCATGGGACTTGCCCTTGAGTTCTGTCAGAGGCTTTGACTCATTTGACCCATAATCTCCCAGTCCCACTCAAGCCCCTTCCTTGTAGTCTCTCCTTCTTTTCCGAACTCTATTAATGATCAAACCAATTATAGATTTCCGTGTAATATATTCCCACACATTCTTCAGGCAAACTAGAGTTCCAAAATAAATATTTTCAGCTGCCTCAGAAAAAAAAA
This sequence comes from Euleptes europaea, assembly GCF_029931775.1. Taxonomy (NCBI): domain Eukaryota; kingdom Metazoa; phylum Chordata; class Lepidosauria; order Squamata; family Sphaerodactylidae; genus Euleptes; species Euleptes europaea. The sequence goes on from NC_079319.1 coordinate 61,044,334, forward strand.
ATGCAGGGAATTATACTCTGGAGATAGTACACGTCTCACCTACCCTGATAAACCATTCTGCCTACACTTCCCATTGGCTTCACTTTCTCAAAGCTATTAATACTGTCATCACGCCAGCCATTTGAATTAAATGGCAATTCCATGAGGAGAGGCAATAAACCTCTGAATAACAGATTGTAGAGAAAAAAAATAACAGGGGAATGCTGTCGCCTCCTGCCCTGCTTGTCAACTTTCCAGAAGCTTTTGGCTAGCCATGATATGTAACTGATTTACTCAAAGACCACACTGTACAAAGAAGAGGTGAGAGCCCTGAACTTCTTTAGAAGTCGGAATTTGCTGCTGCAGGATACAGAAAGAAAGCTAATATGGCTGAGAGGCAAGGGTCTAAACCAATAGACAAAAAGGGAGGAACAAAAAAGTTCTGCTCATCCAGCAAATAAGCAGCTACGTGTTCATGGCGGCCTTCAAGCATATTTTCACTCATTTGTGACATTGAAGAAAAACGTGGCAGTTTGGGACATGACATGGATTGCAGAGACACAGCATTCTCTAGCTTTCAGTGTTTTTTCCAAATGTTTTTGACAGCAGCAGTAGCAGTAAAGGCTGTAGAATGTTGGCAGTAAGCACACAGAGAACTATTGAACAGAAAGGAACAGAGGAAAGTTCACATTCGTCTGAGTCATCAGTTCCCTGCCTTTGGGTAAAGAAGTGTGTCCTAGCTTCAGCCGTTTCATAGGACTGTCATTGTGAGGATAAATGAGTGGGTTTTATTGTGACCTGCCCTTCAAGAATGGATGGGAAAGAAACCTTAGTCATGTCTGGCGAATAGAGGGTAACTGATCCTCTGTGTCATTTGAATGTATGGCCAAGAAGAGAGTCACATAACCTTTCCTTGCTGTTACAAGATCCCATTTGTTTCTGAGTACTGGCAGAGGAACATATAGTGGAAGACAATGCCCTGATGCTGAGTCTCTGGTGAACGGGGAAAACTCAAGTCAAAATTCATAGTGTTATGATGGGATTAGAAGTGCAGACCAAGTAGTCACCAAATCCTAAATGACAAATTGTATCTGGGAGCGGGACAAACCAGCATAAAAGCATGGGAGCCTGTTTGGAAAGGGGCAGAACCCAATGAGCATACGAACACCCTAGAACCACATGCATAACACAAGACCAAAATAGATAGCACTTCTTGCATCCAGAAGGGCACCTACATCTCCAGCATTAAGTGTATCTTCTTTGATCATCCGTGAATATGGTTTAAAGTGAAATCTCTTGATAATTTTTTCCAGCTTCACATCTAGGGTTGTCAGCCTCCATGTACTAGCTGGAGATCTGCTCTTACAACTGATCTCCAGCCGATAGACATCAGTTCACCTGGAGAATTGCTTTGGCAATTGGACTCTGTAGTATTGAAGTCCCGCCCTTCCCCAAACCCCACCCTCCTCAGGCTCCACCCCAAAACCTCCTGCTAGTGGTGAAGAGGGAACTGGCAACTCTATTCACATCTCACATCAAGCTCCATTTAAAAAATATATATGTGTCCTCCAATTTGAGCAAAACCATGATCTACAATAGAAAGCATAGCTAGCCGATCAATGAAACTAATGAAGATGCTTACTATAGGCAACAGATCCCCTTAGAGATGCATTAAAAAAAAGAAAAGAAAACAGCACATATTTCTTTGTTGCTATAAAAACCAGTTGCAGGTTGATTTTTTAAAAAACAGACTTTCTTTTCAAACCATGTAGAGATGTATTGAGTTGTAGATGAAAGTTTTCTGTATGCTATTTTCATAAGAGAGACTCCGACATGTAGCAGTAATAATTTTTTTGGAAGACTTTCTTAGATACAGACAATATTCTTGATTTGTCTATATATTCAAAGCACAATAACAAAAACCAGTTGACTTGGTGGCAGGAACTCCTTGAATAAAACTATAATAATATCTAGAATGAAACTACAGCTAACACATGCCGGAAGCAGAGGTAGCAGCAGCTACTAAATCTGATGATGACGATGACAATGATATGCCAAAATGATATGTCAAAACCAACATCTTTGTATAAACTGCAAATATGTAATTTTTATGACATTAACCTAGGAAATAAAATAGAACGTCAACACATTTTATAGAAGTCAAAAAATAATGGTTCCATGTTTCTGATCTCAAGGCAGACCTGTGCTTCCCTTTGGATGAATGCAATACAAGCTGAAACTCAAATGGTAATAAGCAGCTTTAGGCATATACCACCACATTCTAGATAGGTTTAGGGCTATACGGCTGATTAATTTGCATCGATGAGTTGCCCCATGGTTGGTGTACATGGAATGAAAATATTAAATGTCTGAAACACTGGTAGAGCATACAGAATATGCCGAGAACAAGAGAGGGAACACAGAGGCCAGGGGGATGAGGCAGTTTGAGCTTGTAAATGTCAGCATTATTTAGTTTGCACCAAAAGACCTTTGAGAAATAATATAGAAGAGCTCAGCAAGCAAGGAGGTGACCAGAGATAGAGAAACCAAGTCCCTGAAAATGTATAACTGTCCACTTTCTTCTTCTGTGGTATCTCCTAAAACTTAATGCCTGAAGCCATATTTTAGCAAGTACCTTGCCTCGGTCTGTAATTTGAGGTGGGTAGGTGGGTGGCAGAATATTTTAGACTACAGTTTGTCATATTTTCTGACCTCAGCCCTGATGCAAGCAAAACTTGGTTTGCCCTCAATCAGGGCCCGTGCTCACTTAGCCCTGTTAAGATCTTGGAGAAAGCAAAGCAGTGACATCACCAACTTACATCGCAGGCAGTGTTTTAAACTGATGATGCAAAATAATGCTGACAAGCTAGTCTACTTTAACAACATCCTACATTGGTACTCCATATCAGATGACACCCAGGCTGTCCCCATAGCAGGTACCAACATTCAGGATTGGGTGTTCAAATGTGTTGCTGCCTCGGACAGGCAATCAATCTCCCAGTCCAAATTCTCACCATGGTTTAAACAGTTTAAAAGGGATCATGTCAGAGCTTCGTACCTGGTCAGTACCCCCTTCAATAGCCTCAGAATAGCTTTTACCTCCCTCTGGTTTCAAAGCATGCCAACGGCTTGGATAGCTGGACATTACTCCTGAACACCATGGGCCTCTTGCCTATGTATTTGTGGGGCCGCTCCAGAGGACCTAACTCATTACACCTTATTCTGTCCTCTTTACAAAGAGCCCAGACTTAAATTCCTCGGAGCAATTCTAAAGGGCCTAAACCTTTCTCCAGATCCAGAGAAGCTGCTCTTTCTCCTATCAGACACCAATCCTGATGTTTCTTACAAAGTGTCACTCTTTGCTTTAGCAGCTAAGAAAATCTGAGCTAAAGCTGTTTTTAATCAGGGAACTTAACATATTTAAATACTAGTTTCTTGTGGGTCAGACTGTTTTAAAGTTATTTTATGATCTTTTTATGTTATTTTAATGTTTTGTATGGAGGATTGTGATGGCCTTTGGCCAAAGACAATAAACTTTATCACATCACATATTTTCTGAACTATACTCTAATCCCAACCTGCATTTCAAGCCCAGTTCCATGGCCAACAGCAGTTAAGTGGCACTGACAGACCAGCATATTGCCCTGACTCAAAGGCTTATTGTTATTAAAGGCTGATGATATCATATGAGTCTCTGAAGAAGTATATTAATCTCATCGGGCACAGTCTCATGGGGCTCATCGGAAACCAGTTGCAGGCTCCTGGGATTCCTGTTTGAAATTAACTCCTATGTTGATAAAACATGTAAGGCTCAAAGAATCTCCCTTTGAGTGCTGGTCTCATATTACAGATGGTTTTTGTGTAGGCAGAATGTTAAGCAAGAATGAAAACATGTTTCTGATAGCCCTGTTATTATACTTCCCAATGTGTCCTTTAGCATTAAAAACCCAGCTGGGAAAGAAGTTTTATTTTGGTCAGGGCTCTTGCACCAGGGAAAATTTCCTGGTACTTTCCCCTCTTTATTCAGTTTTCCTAGTAAAAAATCCCCTTTCCTTGAGTTGCAGTTTTTCCTAGTAAAAATAATCCCATTTCCTTGAGTTGCTATGAAGAGCAGTGTGGGGAGAAAGTCATTTACAATATGGAAAACTCCCCCACCCAGGGTTGCCAGGTCCCTCTTCACCATTGGCAGGAGGTTTTTGGGGCAGAGCCTGAGGAGGGCAGGGATTGGGGAGGGGAGGGACTTCAATGCCATACTGTCAAATTGCCAAAGTGGCCATTTTCTCCAGGTGAACTGCTCTCTATTGGCAGGAGATCAGTTGTAATAGCAGGAGATCTCCAGCTAGTACCTGGAGGTTGGCAACGCAATCCCCCCCAGTGTAGGTGACAGCCCAATAGAAACTGCTTGCTGGATCTGCTAACAGTTTTGCGAGAAAGAGTTAAAATGCTCTTTCCGTGGCCCTGATCCAAATTGACCCCAGATGTTAAAGGAACATCAAAAAAACCTGATCAGGGATGTCCCACATAACATGGGGTGTAGCCTTGACACAAACACTGCCTAAAAACACATTAACCAAAGGTTTTGGCTATTGAGCAGCTTCTGAGAGGATGTCTGCTGCACAGTCAAATGTGAGGAACAGCTCTTGCACTTTCAGAGGAAGACTGTACTAAGCACAAACCCATTCAAGGTGGGCTGTCATCAATGCCCGCCTCTAAAGGTGGTCTACAATCCTGTCTTTGAAATGTTGCCTATCATTCTCCAATCTACATGCTTGAATAGAACTGCAAGTATCTGAAGTTTGACACTTTCCTTCAGTTAGTTTTAACTTAAAATGCAGTCACGTTCTTGCTGATTCTGGCACTGGCAATCTGACATCTCTAAGCCGAGGAAAGTTGTTTCAGATCTAAGTAGAATGACATTGTCCCTTTAAGGGATCATTTCCCCCTGCAGCCTTTCAGAGAAATTCTGTTTTCAACAGATAAGGGCATCATAAAATATTTTGCAGGTTTGTACATTTTGTTTTCTTTGACGGCATCATTTTTTTTTTCAAAGATAAAGAAGAAATGTACTTTCAATGAGTCACCTGTGTTTCCTTTGCTTCTTTTTAGTACTGAGATTTAAATGGCTGGCATCATGGTCAGGCAGCAAAGCTACATTATATTAACATTGTAGTTTTAACTTTAATAACAAATACATTTTACATTGCTTTTCCTTGGTAAATTATAGGCATAAAGAGGAGGGGTCCAGATTGGAGCAACTTTATAAATAGCTGTTCATTTCTGCATATATTTTTATAAAGCTCTGCTGTCACTTATCCCTGTACCTTAGAATGAAAACACAAAACTCCAAAACTTGGGTTAAATTGAGGTTTATTAATTACTGGTTTGTAAATATGCCCTTATTAACTTCCAGTTTCACTGCACCCCTTCAGAGTGGGATATCCTATTGGGCAGCCATAGGCTATCAGCAAATACACAACCCTTCACTGGCTCAAAGCTTGGCACAGCAATGGCTCTAATTCTTGTTTCTCATTTCTTGCACACCAAATGTGTGCTGAGAGAGGCTTGACATCAGACTTATCCCACATGTGCTAAGCGACATTATTTGCATTTTTACAAAATTTATATATAAAAACTCATAAAGACAATAACATAATAATAGTAATATTAAAATATAAGCAGGGTATAAAATATAGTTTCCGTTCTTGCTGATTCTGGCACCAGCAAGTATAGTTCAGCTATTGTACTTTGGTCATATCATGAGAAGACAAGAGTCACTGGAAAAGACACTGGAAAAGACAATCAGCTTGGAAAAGTTGAAGGCAGCAGGAAAAGAGGAAGACCCAACAAGAGATGGATTGACTCTGTAAAGGATGCCACAGCCCTCAGTTTGCAAGACCTGAGCAAGGCTGTTAAAGATAGGACGTTTTTGGAGGACACTGATTCATAGGGTGGCTATGAGTCAGAAACAACTTGACGGTACTTAACCCACACACATAAAAATAGCATAAAACAGTATTCAGCAACCTAAAATGCTATCCATAAAACTATTCTTAGGTGAGAAGAATAAAATCAGCAAGAAAGATGGTACCCTCAATTAAAAACATGGTGGAAATGTATAACAGCTGAAAAATATTGGAAGATGGCAACTGTAATGTCGACAAGAAGATTAGGGGTAAATATTATAATTAAGCCAGAAATATACTTGTTAAAATATGTAGCTCTAATTCTAAGGTAGCCTCAGGTAATTGCTCTGTATACCATTTCTGCTGCTAGATTAATCTTTGCTAAGGTATGGAAGCAAAGAGAAATTCCAATGAGAAGCAAATTTGTGGAAAAAGTAAAAGGCTTTTATTTATACATTAAACTCTCAGCTCTCTATAGAAATGAAGATGATAGTGAATTAGATGTAAATTGGCATGATATGTTAATTCGTTCGGAACAATTGTTGTAAGGTATGTTATATTTGTGCTCTCTTTTCCTTGAATATTGTTATTGTCAATCATGAACTATTTATAATAAAATGATAATTATTATAAATAAGAAAGTGTATGACAAAAACATAGAGTTTTCAGTGATTCCTAGATAGGAGTGACATCACTTCCGGGTTTTCCCTAGTTGGGGTGTCACATCATTGGCCTGGTGACCATTTGTTTGCTTATCTTTCTCCCATTGATGCTTAAGGGAGTGGTGGGGATTGGCGGCCAGGAGCAAGTAAATTGCTGATTTACTTAGATACAGTCCCCCCTCCCCTGAACCTATACTATTCTTACCTTTCCTAGACTTTCATTATGTTTAGAGGGGGGGAAAAGCTGCCACATTTTTTAGGTTGTGGATGTTCATTTGTTTTTTAACAGATATTTGCTTCTCATTAAGTTTTTGGTGTGCTGATGACAACTTGTTCTGAACTTTCACCAGTGTACCTTGTATTTTACAGTCTCAGTCCTCACTATTTTTACCCTTATCTTCTCTTTCCATGTGTTGCAAAAGAATTTGCTACTCAAAAATCACAGGGATTCCACCTGCCATGCCTTCTGTCAATACTGCAATATATTTGTGGCATGAAAAACAGACGTCTCCCTCTGGAATCACATTGAAGTGGGTAGTGAGTGTGTATGCTGATACTTTATCGTTATTTTCTATTGAACTGTGAACACCCCAACCTGTTCTCAGAGTGCCCCTGGTTTCCTGACTTAACACTGAAAAATAATGTCGGAATAGCAATGAGTGTACAGAGATGGGGGATCCAGCTGTGATCAATGGCTTTGCAGTCTGGAAAACAGCACAAGGGGACTCAGCTGAAGTTAAGCTGCATTGTAGCTTATGTTTCACACGTGATTAGGCTGCAAGATCACTGAAGAAATAGGTATGTGCATAAACCTGAGAGAATTTATCAGTGGGAAGCTTAAATTTCAGCCCTTCACGATCTGGAGCCATATATTTGAAGAATCATCTCCTTCCATATGTCCATGTGCACTAGGTACAGTTGTCAGGCAGCCATCTTTTGGCCATCACACCACTTAGGGTGGCCCATCTGGCATTGACCAGAGCCCAAGCTTTTTCCATTGTGGCTCCGGTTCCATGGAATGAGCCCCCTGAAGAGGTGGAGGGGGGCCTCCCTGGATATCTTCAGGAGATGCTGCAAGGCCCGGCTGTTCTCCACGGCTTTTGAGGGGATAAGGAGTTTACAACATGTACAAACACAGGTTCTGTTCAGATCTTCAGGTGAACATGTTAAGCTTTGGAGGAAGAGCCAGTGAGCGTAATCCCACCGTGAGCCCTTCCTCCAGGTGTTCAGTGAGCATGGATATGCCATCTGAATCAAGCTATAGCTAGTTCTATGTGAAATACAAAAAAATAAGCCCTGAGGTTGAAAATCATCATCATCAAAATTTATTTCGATACAATCATCTCCAGAATATTAACAAATGGTCGGAATAACAATAAAAGTAAAAGTAAACCCATATAATGTGGCAAAAATAATACAGTAAACATAAATTGAGGGGAAAATGGAGAAGAATAAAGAACTCCCCCATCAGCCAGGCAGAGTTGCTAAGACTTAGCCGCTTTTATATCCCATATGCCCACAAGCAAACTTTAGCAACTTTCTAAGTTATCTCCTGGGAAGAGTCAGCAAGAAGAAAAGAGGCATAATTGTTCAGATCTTCCCAGCCGGAGCTATATATTGATGTCGAATGTCATAAGAACATAAGAAAGGCCCTGCTGGATCAGACCAAAGCCCATCAAGTCCAGCAGTCTGTTCACACAGTGGCCAACCAGATGCCTCTAGGAAGCCACAAACAAGACGACCGTAGCAGCACCATCCTGTCTGTGTTCCACAGCACTCAAAATAATAGGCATGCTCCAGTGATACTAGAGAGAATAGGTAGCAGCATGACTAGTATCCATTCTAACTAATAGTTATGAATACCCCTTTCTTCCATGAATATGTCTAATCCACTCTTAAAGCCCTCCAAGCTGGCAGCCATCACCACATCCTGGGGCAGGGAGTTCCGCAGTTTGAATCTCTCAACCTCCAGCTTTAGCACCCTGTGTTCTAGTATTATGGGAGAGGGAGAAAAATTTCTCCCTGTCCACTCTCTCCAAACCATGCATAATTTTATAGACCTCTATCATGTCTCCCCTTAGCCGCCTTCTTTCCAAGCTAAACAGCCCTAAGCGTCTTAACCGCTCCCCTTAGGACAGTTACTCTAGTCCCCTAATCATTTTGGTTGCTCTTTTCTGCACCTTTTCAAGCTCTGTAAATCCTTTTTTAGGTGTGGTGACCAGAACTGCACACAGTATTCCAAGTGTGGTCTCACCATACATTTGTACAAGGGCAGTATGATATCAGCAGTTTTATTCTCTATTCCTTATCTAATTATGGCCAGCATGGAATTTGCCTTTTGACAGCAGCCGCACACTGGGTTGACATCTTCATTGAGCTATCCACTACCACCCCAAGATCCCTTTCTTGGTCTGTCGCTGCCAGAATAGATCCCATCAGTGTATATGTGAAGTTGGGAATTTTTGCCCCAATATGCATCACTTTACACTTACTCACATTGAATCTCATTTGCCATTTTAATGCCCATTCTTCCAGTATGCAGAGATCTTTCTGGAGCTCTTCACAGTCCAATTTTGTTTTAAACACCCTAAATAATTTGGTGTCATCTGCAAACTTGGCTACTTCACTGTTTAACCCCAACTCCAGGTCATTGATGAACAGATTGAAAAGCACCTGTCCCAACACAGATCCCTGAGGCACCCCACTGCTCACATCCCACCATTGTGAGAACTGACCATTGATTCCTACTCTCTGCTTCCTATTTTTCAGCCAGCTCTCAATCCATAAGAGGACTTGTCCTCTTATCCCATGACTATGAAGCTTGCTTAGCAGTCTTTGGTGGGGGACTTTGTCAAAAGCTTTTTGGAAATCCAAATACACAATATCCACAGGCTCATTCCTGTCCACATGCTTATTGATGCTTCCAAAAAACTCTAATAGGCTAGTGAGACAGGACCTACCCTTACAGAAGCCATGTTGGGTTTTGCCCAGCAGACCTTGCCCTTCTATATGCTTGACAATTCTATCTTTAATAATGCTTTCCACCAATTTACCCAGAACAGACATTAAGCTAACAGACCTGTAATTTCCTGAGTCCCCCCTGGAACCTTTTTTATAAATGGGTGTTACATTGGCCATTCTCCAGTCCTCTGGTACAGAGGCAGATCGATGTCATTATAAAATGTCATTATAAAATGTCATTATAAAATGTCATTATAAAATGACATTATAAAATGGGCAGTACTGTAAGACATGTTCAATGGACTCTACTTTCCCAGTATCACATGGACAGAGTCATTGAGAAAGTGAGACACAATGGTATATGCCTTCCAGAAGGGCTGAGGGTAAAGCATTAAAACATGCCAGTGTAAAAATCTTCTGATATTTGGGGATTTCAAGGGACCTAAAATAAGCTGTTGATTGAAAATATTTACTGCGCTGCAAAATAACTGGATATTTCTGTATCTGTGCCCTGTCTGATTGCAAGGCATGATCCAAAGCCACTGTTTAATCATTTCTTTTCCTTTTGGGGGCCCAAGACACAGTAGAACCTGGTGGGAAAATACTCCTGGAGTTTCTCCTCAACTGCTGTTATCCAGGTTGAACTGTCAGTAAGGATCAAGGGCAATAGACCCCTTGGATTGAAAATAAGCCTTAGCCAGTAGGTGAATGCCAAGAACCACAAATGGTTAAAAGTAAAAGGAGAGCCATTGTGGTGTAGAGGTTAAGAGCAGTGGTTAGGAGCAGTGAACTCTACTCTGAAGAATCGGGTTTGATTCCCCGTTCCTCCACATGAGCGGCGGCCTCTAATTTGGTGAACCAGGTTGGTTTCCCCACTCCTGCACATGAAGCCAGCTGGGTGACCTTGGGCTAGTCACAGCTCTCTTAGAGCTCTTGCAGCCCACCTACCTCACAGGGTGTCTGTTGTGGGGAGAGGAAAGGAAGGAGATTGTAAGCTGGTTTGTTTGAAAGTCGGCATATAAAAAAACAACTCTTCTTCTTCTTCTTCTTCTTCTTCTTCTTCTTCTTCTTCTTCTAATATTTCCCCTTTTCTCTTCAACAGATGGGTAATGAAGTGAGTCTTGATCAAAACTGGCTTTGTTTCACATTCTTTTCCCACATAGCTCATCATAATTTGTCAGGGACCTGAACATATAGAAGAACAATCACTATGGTGCTTCCTTGCTCTTTTGGAAAAAGCACTCTTTACCCTATTTACCACACCTGGCATTTGCTGTTGGGGCATATGGACTGGGCCTCAGTCCTGTGCTGAGCAGATAGTACTACCACCAGAGATTAGGCAAGTAAAGAAGGAGAAAAGTAGCAGTGACTGTAATGCAGTCAGGAGTGAATGATGCGCTACTTCTAACACTGCTAATTTATTTAGTATTCAGACTTCACTGAGGAACCTTTTGTCACATCATCCATCACAGTGTGGCACTGGAGAGATGGAGTTTAGAAAAATTAAAAACCTGTTTGTTACTGTAAACCAAAGAGCATGAACAACATCCATCAAACACAGACAGAGGTGGAAGATAAACACAAGTTGGTTGGAGCCAATTGATGTTCACTGATTTTTGTTAACTCCAATTTATTAAAAAAAGCTCCAGATAGAGATTAACTATCTATAATGCAATATTTATCTTTTTCCCAGCTGCATGAGTGCACAAAGAAATCCCAACTACTTACAAAAATTAATTGGTGAAAAACCGGTTCCTACTTGGTACACAGTTTTATAGCTTATTCTGGCACCTGTATTTTAGTCAACAACTACATTTTTCAGTAGAAGTGAAGACAAATATGCCTCTCACAGCAATATGATCAGGTGCTTTCCTTATCTTTTCCCCTTGTTTGTATAGGTAATCTAATAGATGATTTGTTGATCATGGAGTTCTAGGCATCAGGCCTTAACCAGGGGGGACCTCTGATTTGCCTTAGCTAAGCTTTGTTGATAGGATACTTTCCATGTAACAAACAAACAATGATATCTTGTTTATAGAATAGGTATACATCATATTAAGTTTTGTTTTTAAACTAGGAATAGTTGTCCTCCAACTTGCCCCCATCTCCCAATTGACAATTGATCCATATTCCATTTATCTGATCCACCAAGTTCTGCCTACTCTCTGGCTCGTCCCTATCACCCATAGGTTTAAGTGGCCCTGGGGAAAATGCTGGTTTAGCTACTATGTGAATGAGGCAAGGGGGTTATTTGTTCGTTTATTAATTAAAACATTTATACCCTGCCTTTCCTTGTGGTTCAAGGCAGCTTACAATAATAGTTTAAAAAAAATTCCAGTTAAAACCAGAATAAAATAGCAAACCTCCAGATCTCTCCCTCCCACCCATCCCTTAAAAAATGCTTGCCATTCAAACCCTCTGAAAAGCCCTGGCAAACACAGGCCTTCTGGCACCTCCTAGAGATCTATTACCTCCCTATTCCCATCTTTTACTCCACCGTTATCATATATGAGTGTAGTCAGGGCACCATGTTATATATTGTATTAATTCACATTAGGATTATGGTTTTAATTATGTTTTAACTTGTATTTTTATATGTATATATTTATTATTGTTGTTGTAAACCACCCTGAGCCTGGCTTGCTAGGAAAGGGTGGGGCATAAATAAAATAAAGGAGGGGGCTCCCTTCACCTCTTCCATCGAGCCGGAGCCATGATGGAAAAAGCCTGGGCTCTGGTCAAATTATTTATTTAAGAAAGGTGCTTGTTATTAGTCAGTAAAAGTTTCAGATTAAAAAAAATCTCAAGCATTTCTGACACTAACAATTCATATAAATATTAAAATTCATACAACTTGAGTTTGACAACAGTGTTATAAACTTTTATATTGGTTCTGATTTTCCATTCCTTTCTGTTAAGTACCATCTGGAAAATGTGTGACCCATCTAAGAGAAAGTGGGCTACAGCCCCTGTTGAGCAACCTTTTCTCAACTTTCAGCTCAATTCTTTTTATGTAATGGAGAAATAACTACAGCTTTCCAATCTCATGGGATAAATGAATGGAATATCATGACTAGCGCATTCAGTGTCATTATCCATCCAAGCATGCTCACTGGATCTCTTTGTTGATGACCTGGTGTCCTTTCTCTGCCTGTGGAGTCAGTGGGCGATATTAAGTGAGCTAAGTAATATAAGAATGTGCAAAGCTTGTCCCTATCCAGTTTTCTCTTGTTAAGCTAATCTTATCAAAACTCTTTTGCTTTTCTTTGGAATTCATTATATATTTGTTTTGGGGAGGAACCTCTAAATTTATTTTGAGTTTGGCTTTAGGCAAAATCTAATGACATTCTAAGGAGTTACAGGCAGTGGCAGACCTACATTTTTGGGACCCTGAAGCTTGAACTGTTATGTGGGGCCCTTTGCAACCAGCAACAATAGGGCAGCATCCAACAAGGTCCAAAGGGCTTTGCTGCCCTTGCAAGGACCTCAAGGCCCAAATGGCGGTGAACAGGGTGGTGGGGTGGAGTCCTTGAAACTGGGCCATACAGTTGTTGACTGGTGACAGTTTTACAATCAACAGGTTCATCCCTTAGTGTCTTTATAGCCCAATAAAAGCCACTGAGGCAGGGTAATATTTACAGCTTTATTATTCAGCTGAATAACCGGCTTTAGTCCAAAGGCAGAAGCAAGCACTTTTAGTCCAACAAAAGATTATATACTCACCAAGATGTCAATCATTACAAACATCATATTCTCCTCCTCTTTACACCATTCTTTCACCACCTCAGACATACAATGTCCTGTAACACCCACAACATACCTCTTCATAGATCCCATGATCAGAAAATGGAGGCGATTCTTCCCCTTAGGGTGGGCAATTTACGATGCTAATGAGGTAATGCCTATACTTCTGTCCTTGACCAAGTTAGCAACCTAATCCACAATTGCTGAAACAATGAATGCCCAGAGTAGTTCTCTGGGAGATGGGCATACATCATCCTTTTCTTATCTCCTTGCAGTTACTTTTTGCAGCTACTATTTACCAAAGTATCCTTCATTCATTATCTTGCAGCTTTATGGCTGCCTTTTAGCTCAGTTTAGCAAAAGCCTTTATTTCTTTAGTTCATTTTCTCATTAACCCTTTGGTCAAGCCTACACAGTGACCCCCTTCCCACCAGCAATGAGGTCTAAGTAAGCGCGGTTATCTTCTTCAGGAGAGTTGTTCTATGGCAGATGTATTGGTTCATTCTCTAATAGGGAGGGGGAAGATCATCAGAGGGGGCTTGTTAGGATAAAGAAGTGAACATCTGATTTTTGGTGTTAAAACGCACAAGCGAGATGAGTGCAGCCTGAATTGAGAATTCAGATGTCTTGGTTCCAATTGGCTTTAGCCTAAGGACTGAGCTATAGAACTATTATGCCATGCACCAACGAAGGATTCGAGGATCCAGCTGCCAAAATGTAGCATATGAATAGATTCTGGAAAATTCAGCAAGCCCATACAGCTGGGGGTTCGGGTGCTGCAAGCCCCCGAGAAAATTTTGAAATTTGACCAATTTCAGGGACATTTTGAGGCCATATAAAATGGGTATTAGAGCATATTCTAAGGTCAATATTAAGTACTTTAACCCACTGGGTTTTGATTCTATCACTAAAATATCCTTATTTAAATAACAAACTTTGAAAAACTCCATTGATTTTGTTGAAAAATTCACTAATTAAACAAAAAGTTGCTTCCTCTTGCCCTCCAGGATTAGGGGCCCTGAAGCCTAAGCTTCATTAGTTTCATAGTAGATCTGCCACTGGATACAGAATCCATGTCAAGTAATTTTCCTTGTCTCATCAAAAGTATTTTTTTTACTTCAAAATTTCTCGGATGTTTCAGTTGAAGAAAGAACCAAGAATTTGCATGTGTGTGTGAGTGTAAATGCTTAGTTCCTTCTTCAACTGAATATATATATAAGAAGGATGGATCACATCTCTCTCGATAGATAGATAGATAGATAGATAGATAGATAGATAGATAGATAGATAGAGATATAGATACTCAAGGCAACTTGAGTAGTGATCCATCCTTCATTGGCTACCTCTGTCATCTTTCAGAAGTTCTTCTCAGAAATAGTACACAGCCATTTTTCCTTTCTTTTATCTCTAAAATTCAGTCATTTGCACAGATCACCTCCATGTTTCATATTTAGATGCATAAAAACCAATTCACAGAAATAAGTGGGTACAATTATATTGCAAAACATATTTTATTTTGCTTTCTTTTTCCTTTCCCAAAAGCCTCTTGCCAGATTTGTATCTGAACTCTGAGCATATCAGTGAATTAACCTCTAGATGCCTTTCCCTGTTACTAGGATGTGAGTATCATTTACTTGATTATAAAGCCTGGTTTGATGGAACACAATCACAATTCTGTTCTCAGTCATCCACTGGAAGTTGTATTACTCAAAGATCCTTTTGATTGAGGAAAATGATCTCTTGGATTAGTGCTCTGCCATGGAATTCAAATGTCTGCCTTTAAATCTCATATAAAACTTATCCCACACTTTATTAAACTGAAGGTAAACAAACAACAAACAACTGAATTTATTATTTTACCAGTTCACACACTAACAAAATGAGCAGTCCTGTTTATCAGAAGAATCAGGGGAACACATGCTACTATGTGTTGCACATATAATATATCTTGTGGTTCAAATACGATAGCACAATCCTTTCAACCCTTTCATGTCCCAGAGGGAGAAAATAATGGTTTAAAATGCAAGGTTGTAGCCCAGTCTCACATCAATATCATCCAAATCCCAAATACCATTCTGTCTGTGTGTATAATCACCCTAATCATCATTTTGCAGAACTGATCTGTCCCAAATTTTCTAATTCACGAACACTGAAAAGTGTGTTGGATCAAATCATTACCTTGAATTCTTAGTAAGAGAAAGAGGCCAAGAGATGTTTTAAATACCTTCTGGCTTTCTCTGCCTCAGTAAGCCTCTTCACTTCGAGAAAGAGAGTTGTTGGATGCAATCCAGTCTCTCTGCATTCAAGTAGTCCCAGAAAGTCTGTATAGCTTAATGTGCAGGACTTTCTAAATCTATATTATACCATACAGTGTTAAAGCAAAGCCCAACCATTTAATTATCACTTACTACCCTCATATTCCTTGGGCCTGCTTCTGTTATTTTCAGCCCTTCCTTTATTTTCTCTCTGTTAAATCTGAAATGGGAGTAATTAATTTTAAACTCCCTTGAGCCTATTGCAACAGCCTTGGGAATTGGATAACAAACGGTCTACAAAAGGCAAACCATGTTGTCAAGATAATTTTACTGCAGCCTGATGTTTCTTGTGCAGTTCTAATAAAGATCACTCCATTTCACGCACATAAAACTATATTGACAATCAATCCTGCACACTCTGGCTATTCCTCCCATTTGCTCTCTTCCTTTAATGCCCTAGGACACCTCCACATTAACTGATACCATGGCAAATCAGCTGCTTGCATGCTTAAGATTTTAAACAAGTACAATAAAATTCAAAGCAGCCTGTCAACCAAGAGAAGGGCAGGATATTTTCCCCTTTAAACTGCGTCCATCAACAGGAAATGATGAATTTTCAGACTCTTTTTTAGTTGATTCCCATTGAGCATCATCTATAATTCATCACATCGCTAACGTGAGTGGAACCAGATGAGAGCCAGTGTGGTGTAGTTAAGAGCCAGCGTGGTGTAGTGGTTAAGAGCGGTGGTTTGGAGCTGTGGACACTGATCCAAGAATGGGGTTTGATTCCCTACTCCTCCACTTGAACAGCGGAGGCTAATCTGGTGAACGGGTTGGTTTCCCCACTCCTGCACATGAAGCCAGCTGGGTGACCTTGGGCTAGTCACAGCTCTCTTAGCCCCACCTACCTCACAGGGTATCTGGTGTGGGGAGGGGAAGGGAGGTGATTGTAAGCCGGTTTGATTGTCCCCTAAGTGGCAGATAAAGCTGGCATATAAAAAACTCCTCCTCCTCCTCCTCCTCCTCCTCCTCCTCCTCCTCTCCTCTTCTTCTTCTTCTTCTTCTTCTTCTTCTTCTCTTCTTCTTCTTCCTGTACGGGCACCACTTAAAAAAAATCCACATGGGAACTTTTAACTATTTAGAGTGGAGGTGGTCATCTGTGAGGTCCATTTTTTCCAAGCAAGACATCATCATCATCATCACCACCACCACTACCACCACCACCACACCAGGATTTCCAGTTGCAAGAGAATGGTAACACTAAGGTTACCACATGACAGCAGGCTCTAGATAAACCAATCTCAAATGGTGGGAACCATTAGAAAGGGAATTTTAAAATGCTTATCACACGGAAAGTGATCATTTGATTCCAAGGTCATTTATGCATGGTTGTTTCCTTCGTGGTCACCCCTGCAATGACTTTTGGTCTTTGTTTTGATAATGCATGCCATTTCCAACCATCAGAGGTCACCTTGCTCTTCCCCTGCGTTTCCCCATGTTTTGCCTGCATTTTCAAATTCGAGATAAAACAGGTACCTGAAAACCCGGGCTAAATGTGGGGAAACGCAGAGAAAGAGCAAGGTTACTCAGTGGTAGAGCCTTTGCATGCCATGCAGAAGGTCCCAGGTTCAATCCCTGGCATCTCCAGTTAAAGGGACTAGGGAAGGAGGTGATGGGAAAGACCTCTGTCTGAGATCCTGGAGAGCCGCTGCCGGTCTGAGTAGACAATACTGACTTTGATGGACCAAGGGTCTGATTCAGTATAAGGCAGCTTCATGTGTTCATGCATGTGACAGTCAGAAATGGCATGCATAATCAAAACAAAGATCTGAAGTCATCAGAGGGGTGACAGCGAGTGAAACAGCCATGCATAAAAGACCCAAATGTCATTGTTTTGACTTGAGTATATGATTGTGGTGCTTTTGTGACATGACATCAAAAATCGTTAAAAGGGGTGGGGAGTAAAATCCCCTAAAATAATCAAAACAATGTCTGTAGGTTTAAGAAAAGAATGCCCACTGAGCTCACACTGGCCGTTTCAGAGATTGCTGCACAACTGTAGCAATATTGCTAAACTTTCCTGTAAAACAAAGCAAAACAGGTGGGGATAAAGAATAGATTTGGAGGCCAAAACAACTCTTCAAAAGGAACCTCTCTCCTTTTCTGTCATGTCCCCTGATACAGGAAAAATCACTAGGAACAGGCCTGGTGGCAACCACTGAAACCTCACTACCAACACACTGGACCCAGATGAGGGTTGTGAACCTCCAAGATGTGTCTGGAGATCTCCCACTATTACAACTGATCTCCAGGTGTCAGATATCAGTTCACCGGGGGGGGGGGGATGGCTGCTTTGGAAAGTGGACTCTATGGCATTATACCTCATTGAAGTCCCTCCCCTCCCCAAACCCATCCCATCTTCAGGCTCCATCCCAAAATCTCCAGGTATTTTCCAACACAGAGCTGGCAACCCTACCCCAGACCAGCCAACCCACAACTGGCTTCCTGGACTGGAAGCCACCATGCAAAATGCCCCCCCCCCCAATCCTTGCAGCTTCCCCTGCTTGTAATCTCAAATTAGAGACACCAGAGTTTACCCCAATCCCCCCCCCAGATTCTCCATATACAGATGTTTGTTGGAAAGATAAGCATAAGTTTGTCTTTTATAAAGACATGTGGTATTTAACTCTCAAATTCTGGACAAATGAATGGGGGCTCCACAAAGAATTGCAGTGTGTGTGCCAGATAAACTATTGGAAAACTCACTCCTGACTTAAACCCACCTTTAAAAATAATATATGTTCTTAGGATTTACATAGGCCAATTTTTCTATCCCACCAGTGGCTCAATGGTGATATTGTTTGTGTCACTTGTAAGTACCTGGTTTTTTGTGTCACTTGCAAGTACCTGGTGTGTTCTGGTTTGATATTTTTCTCCCCCCTTTTTTATTCATTTCCACTTGTCAATTCACCAATGAGACTTGCCAGGGTGACCTTGAGCTAATCACAGTTCTCTCAGAACTCTCTCAGATTGGGCCAGTGAAGTGAAAATCTTTGGGGAATTTACATTCACAAGAATGCTTTGCTGTTTGCCATTTGCTTTAAGATTTTCAGCATTCACTGTTCATTTTGGCTCCTGTTGTTTTTTATTATTATTATTATGTTAACAGGGAAGGGATTTATCTCTTTTGATTCTGTTCCGTTTACTTTGGGAGTTCATTTTTAAAAGTTAGTTTGTTTTAAAAAAGGAAAAAAGCTGAAATCAGACTGCTTTCTTTAAAAAACAACAAAATCCAGACAGTACCATCTGTAACTCCGTGGTGCTAATTTAGCCCTGCAGATTTCAGAGAAACTCTTGCTGTAATCCTTTGTGGAGTTATTCTAGTCTAAGTGGATTAATTTCAATGGGTTTAGACTGGAGTAACGCTGGAGTAAACTGCAAAGTAGTTTAAATCAATGAATTTAATTATGTTATTTCTTTCTGATCATTAAAGAGGAGAAAACAAAACAATAGAGAGAATGATGTGAAAAGGCAAACTGAAAGTGGCACAGTGCTACCAAATTGGTACCCAAATCCTATGCTATCACCTTCTAATGAAGGTATGTCACAAATCATTATGTTGTGTGTTGATGGTATTGTGTGCCTGTGGATTAGAATCCCTTACATAACAGACACCAAGAGTTATAGATTTCAAAAGTCAAACAAGTACTGTTTTTAAATGGTACCAGGTAAAATCATGCATTCATCTAATAACAGGAGAAAATTTTATGAACCCTCCTTCACCTCCTGCTGCAATAGTCTATCTTACCCATGTTTTAATTCTAATCAATGTCCATTTTGAAACCGGCACTGCCAGATCTATGACCCAAAGCCAGTGTGGTCTAGTGGTTAAGAGCAGGGGACTCTAATCTGGAGAACTGGGTTTGATTGCTTTCTCCTTCCCATGAGTGGGCAACTCTATTCTGGAGAACCAGGTTTGATTTCCCACTCCTCCACATGAAGCCTGCTGGGTGACCTTGGGCTAGTCACAGTTCTGTCAGAACTCTCTCAGCCCCAACTACCTCACAAGGTGCCTGTTGTGGAGTTGGGAAGAGAATACTGGAAAAATGGGAAACTTAAACCTTAGGTGCTTCCTCTCCTAGCTTCCCTACTGATCCTCTCATATCCCTTGCTAGTCCTACACTCAATAGGGCTGTTGAAAAAAAATTCGGTATAGTTCGGATTCGGCCGAATTCGGCCCATCTGGATTTGGGATATGCCGAAGTCCTAACTCCCCCGCTTCGGGTCCGTGCAATTCGGCGCAAATTCAAAGTTCGGGAAAAAAATTAGGCCGAATAAAGCCATTAAAAACACAACAGAGCCTTTCCGTGGCTCCAGGGTGGGCATTTTTGGGGGTAGAGGTCCCAAACTTTCAGTGGAGCTTCAAAGGACCCTTCTTGCAAGACCCCCAAGTTTTGTAAAGATTGGGTCGGGGGGGCTGAGATATGGGCCCCAAAAGGGGTCCCCCCACCCTTAATGTGCATCTCTGAGCAGAGCTTGCCGCCCACGCACAAAGCTCCCAGCGCCAACAAACAGCTGAGAGCAAGGGCAGGGCAGGTGCTAAGAAGTTTGCAAAGCAACAGAACTGCAAAGCAACAATGAAAAGCAACACAACTGCAAAGCAACACCCACAACTGCAAAGCAACACCTTTGCAACCATGCAAAGCAACACCTGACACCTGGGAGTTTGCAAACCATGGAAAGGGACAGAGGCAGCTAGCTATGCATAATGAGCAGGAGGGGTGGAATTTCCCCTTTTGCATCGGACCCGGGACCAGGCAGATACATTCTTTAAGTAACCATTTGAAAACCAGTTTTGAGCAAGCATCAAAATAGACCTAACCGATCTTATGAATGAGGGAAAACCTGAGGACACACAACTGAAGCCCCCCCTCAAACCAGGGAGAGAGAGACTCGAGGGGGCACACACACCCCAGGCAGAACGGGCAAAAGCTCCCTTTGGCTTCCCCACCCACCGACAGAAACTGCTCCCTCCCCACACACACAGAGACTCTGCTTCCCCCACACACACACACACAGGAGAAAAATTATAGATTAAAGCCCCCAAAGGGGTCTTACTGTGGCTGTCTTCTGTTCCATCAGGAGGGGCTGGGAGGACTGGGTAATCCAATATGATTCCATTTAAGCATGGAAGGTTTGGCCGCAATGGAGATGCATACAGTATCGGGTGATCCATTCATCACAATAGGGAAAAGGGGAAAGCCCATATCTCGGGACCCCCTGGCCCAATGTTTACAAAACTTGGGGGGTCTCTTAAAAAGGCTCATCTGAAGCTCCGCTGAAAGTTTGGGGTCTCTACACCCAAAAATGTTCCCCCTGCAGCCATGGAAAGGAGCGAATGTGCACAAGCACCCCCCCATGAGGATTTCCCTCACTCTCTCTCTCCCCGGCCTGGCCGCGCAGCAGCTGATTCCTCCAGTACTCAATCCTGACTGATTGGCCAGAAGAAGACCCAGCTTGGCCACCGATTGGCCGGGGGAGGAGAATGCTGCTTACTGACGGTTATGATGCTTACTGACGCCCCAAATTTGCCAAATTTATTCATGAACTCCTGAATCAGGGGAAATTCGGCTGTTTTTCAGTTTGGGCCGAACCAAATCGACAGCCCTAACACTCAAACAAACACAATGCCACAAAACCAACACTGAAGAAAGTGAGGGCAAGTGAGGACAAAAAAATACTAAAAATCCTCCCAAGGGTGAGGTGTTTTTCCCCCCACTGCTCAAAATGTCCATGAAAAGCTGTGAGGTTTTTGGCTTGGCCATCTTGAGTTTAAAAAGAGAGAGAACGCAAAAAATGGTGAGGAAGTAAAATTTAACAAAAATACTGCAGGGTAAGTTTACCAATAAAAAAAAATCAGAGTGGTGGAAATTAATTCAGTACATGTAGGTTTGCTTCATATCATTCTGACAGGTTTGTACCTACCAGTCCTTGAAACAATAATAAAAAATCTTCACTGTCTCCCATCTTCTCCGATATCTATATATATTTAAAAGTCCTTTCCCCAAGAGAACAATTTACTATTTCCTTGAATTGGGCTTCAGGATCACAGACAGAAGGAATAAGATGACCCCAATAAAACTAGCTGTCTCGCTCCCAAAAAACTGTCAAAGTCTCCTTCCTTATTGTTTTCTAGGTTAAAGTTTTAGCATAGTGGGGAACTTATTTATTATACTGGATTTGTCTAACTCTATCAAGACTTTAAATGGCCACACTAAGCAATCATGACAAGTTTGGCCAATATTTCTGTTCGTGTTTGTAGACAGATGTACTGCTTTAGGAAGATATCACTTCTGTGTTTGTGCTTTCTTCTTCTTTTATTCTTTTTTTCTTGTCTTTAACATACATTTGAAAAAGGATGCACAAAGTGCACAGAACTCTTGTCAATGAAATAGACATTAACAGTGATGGTGGAGAAATAATAGAGTACAGTCAGAACCTTTCATATTGGTAACTAAATTTGAGTCCAGTAGCAACTCTCAGAGACCAGCAAGATTTTTGCGGTATGAGCTTTTGAGAATCAAAGTTCCCGTCATCAGATGTGAGTGTAAATGAGGTCCCAAGACAGTGTTAAAGATAGGACATTGATTTATAGGGTCGCCATGAGTCAGAAGCAACTTGATGGCACTTACACACACACACACAATCTGAGTGAACTACATAGGTGCTCCCTGAGACAACATTTCCAAGGAACTTCCTGGGAGCCAAACAAGTTTACTGAATTAATAAATTTTATCAAGGAGGTTTTGCTCATCACTAGTTTCTATTAACTTTTGAGACAAATGCTTACCTTCACAAGTCACTCACCCAATAGCTCTGAGGTGTTACTTACAAATAATTTCCTGATTCTTTTGTGTCCAATAAATATGTATATGCTTCTACTTTAACCGTGCATTCCTGAGGGGGGGCGAGTCCTCTTAGGAGGTGGTGTGACCTCGCTGCCAGCATAAGTGTGTCTAATCACGCAACAAGACGCACTTATGCTGGTGGCGAGGGCAGTTCCACTGGCACCTGAATGCTGTGGAGCTGCTCCGTGCCCCTCCGTTGGTGTGATCTCTCCATGATGCAGGCCACGGCGGAGAATTGCTGCGCCAGTGTGGGGGGGGGCGTTCCTGGGGTGTTCCCAGGGCGGGGAGGGGGGAGGAGCCCCCAGTCGGTGGCTTCCTATCCCCATTTTCCCCATTACGCCAGCACTGGGAATAGCATTGCTGCACCTGCTCTTTAGCAGGGGCAGCCTCGCTGTTTTCAATGGGGAGAAAGGCCCCGTTAAACAAAACAAAAAGCAAGCCGTGAAATGGCTTTTTTTTGTTTATCGGCAGGTGGGGAATGGCATTAGGAGACTGCTCACCTGTGCCTTCTCCCCACCATTTCCATACACCAATTCTCAGGAATGCGTGGTACATCTGGTATGATAAACAATGATTAATGTATTTCAAGGGAAGATAGCTCCCTCTCAATTTTCATTGGACTGTTTCCAAAAGACTGAACAGAGCTCCACTCATGGAATAGATTGTTCCCCCCAGTACTTCTCCTTGTGCCCTCCAAAAAGCTGTTCTTGAAAACTGGAGAGCCAAGAGGAATAATGTGGGATGCAGCAGGGGTCAGCAGCAGGAAGGTGAAATCAGCAGAAATCCCCCTGTTCTGTTGCATGAGCAGAATTCTTCTTCTGCTTGTAAAAGCGGAATTTGGACCAATTGTTTCCAGACATCTATTCACCATAAAACTGTGCAACAAGAAAGCAAGCAAGGTAGATTTTGAATTGCTTGGTCAGCTTTTAATATTCATCCATTTTATGGTAAGACATTGGTTGAACTTGGGATGGAACCAAAGATTCTGTTCCACTAATGGTGAAGACTTCTTCTGGTAAACAAACAAACAAACAAACAAAAAGCCTTCCATTAGTGCAAGGACTCTTGTTTCATCAGAACAAACATCTCACTTCTTATTGGCTGTGCCAGTGTTTCCTTTGAATAAAACTATTTGGAAACGTTAATAGAAAGTCGAAGTTGAAGAGACTTCACTACATTAAAAGAGCTTTGCATCTGATTCAGCTCTTTACTATTATTCTTTTTTTTTCACTGCCTGTCACCACATCTGAACAAATGCATCTTTTTTTGAATCAGCAAGTTGCCTTCCAATCCATCTCGTTTGTGTGCTTGCGTGCATGTGTGTGTGTGCTGAAAAATTTTGAACTTTCAAGGGCATTTTGGGCTTGGATGGTACGTAAAAAAGCCTGTTCCCCCCCCCCCTGAGTTTTTGCCTGTTGTTATTTTTGCTTATATTCCTTTTTTGGAATTCTAAAGGATCAGCAACTGGCTTGCCATTTTATAATAAGGGAATACTAATTTAAAAGATCCACCTCTAAGAGGAACTCTTTTCACCTCTAAAACTATCACTTCAGTGAGTAAGTCATGTTCTTATGTTTTGTAATTGACAGGAACACTTAAGATCACACAAAATGAAAGATATGTGATGATTTCCAATCCATTTCAGCATTCTGTGGTTTTCTTAGGGTCTGCCTCATTCTTGCCCCAGTACTCAATAAAGACATGAGGCCACAACATGGATTTAGCTAGTTTATTTAAAACAAATGCTCTACACCATCAATTAACTAAGATAATATTTAATTGAGGGCAGGATGTGCTAGGCAGCCTAGCCCACTGAATTTTGTTTTGGCAAATCCATCCGTGCTTCAAACTCGGCCAGCAGTTGCCGCCAGCCTTGTTTGTCATTGCCTTCACACACTGTGTGAAGAGGTGCCCAGCCCCAGCCCCCTTCTATGATGTGCTATGAAGCCACTACCAGGTTCAGAAAGATATTGCTGAGCACCAAAGGCGCTCCGTCACATGCCCCATTCTTTCATAAAGCGAGTGATGGTCTGTTCACAACATGTCTTTCATCATGCACAATGGCTCAGGCTGCTCGCCACTGCTCCCTACCTATCCATAAGCAACCCACCCTATCCCTCCCAAACTAGTTCTGGCCTAAACAGTCAATGGCCAGGCCTAGTTAAGCTATTAATGACTGCCCAACTTGAACATCACAAAGCAGGCGAAAAAAGCCTTCCCCCAAAGCCAATCAGGGAAGAAGCCCAAAAAATCCTGCTTGGCCCCAACGACCACCAACTAATCCCATGATGTTCAAGGGAGGGTAGGTTAGTCAGCAACACACAGCAAAAGCTGCCTCATGAGGAAGAAACAACAGTAAAGCTTCTCCTTGCAGCCTTCCCATTGGAAGGCAGCGTTTGCCTTGTAGCCCATGTGCCCTCATATTTTACCAGTGAGGAATGCCCCTTTCTTGAATGAGCTGGTTCCGCACATTTCTCATGTTTTTATTCATGCCGAATAATGCACTTTCAATCCACTTTCAATGCACTTTGCAGCTGGGCTTTACTGTGTAAATTGACAAAATCCACTTGCAAACGATCATTAAAGTGCATTGAAAGTGGATTGAAAGTGCATTATTCAGTGTGAAAGCACCCAAATATTCTTATAATGAGTGAAGAAGAATTTGAAATAGGAATACAAAAATACAGGGTTGATGTCGTAAAGCCATGCTTGATAATCCCTTATTTGATAGTGAGCAGAGGTTACTTTCAGTTCACTGCAAATTAGACAATTTAGACAGCTTGAAGGCATGGCTTGATCCTACAAACCTCTGCTTTCAGTTTCACTGTGACCCTCCCCAGCCCTATTGAACCATTCATTGCTGACTGAATTGTCAAGCCTGCAGCTGATCATTGATTCTGACTATAAATAATAATGTAACCCATCCACTGCTAGTAAGCAGGGGAAAGAAGTAAATATTTTGCTTGTATACTCTGGCAGGCAGGCTGAGGCAAGGCTGTGGAGACCAGCCAGAATAATAGTGGCAGACGCCTGGGTTCTCCCGGGAATAGACAGTGGGGGCCCTCATGCACACTGGGGTAAGTGGCAGAGGCTTTAAGTTTCCTTCACTTTGTATCATTAAAGCACAAAGGTACAATGTACAAACAAACACAAGATATGCAACAAGATGAATGATGAGAAACAATGAGATTACCTTTGTCTGTAAGGGAAAACCAATGATTCAGATTCTGAAAGTAGGAGGCTCCGTTTTTAAACAAAGCCAGAACATAGGAGTGAGGGGAGGTAACTTCATCTTACTATTCATCATGGTTTGATTTTTTTCCCCAACTGGGCTCTGAATGACATGGGAAAATACCAAAAGAAATTGAGTGCAGAATGGAAAGGCATGGGAAGAGACAGGGTTTCATTTCCATCAACGGCACACTATTTTTTTTATAAGAATCTAAAATTAGCTCTCCCACCTGAGAATTCTGTGAAAAGAGGGGGAAACTCACCCACTCCTCCACTTCTAACTGTCTATAAAGCAGGTGAGACTTCTGTCTATAAAACAGGTGTAAACCTTCTCCTAACTTCCTGAAATTTGGAACAAAGGGATATCATTGGTTCTTATAGGTTATCCGGGCTGTGTAACCGTGGTCTTGGTATTTTCTTTCCTGACGTTTCGCCCGCAGCTGTGGCAGGCATCTTCAGAGGAGTAACACTGAAGGACAGTGATATCCCTTTATTGTTGAAGGCTTTCACTGTCAGAGTTCATTGGTTCTTGTAGGTTATCCGGGCTGTGTAACCGTGGTCTTGGTATTTTCTTGTGTTACTCCTCTGGGTGTGCTTAGTCTACCCAGATACAAACCAAAGACTGTATAAAAACAAATCACATGTCACAGCTGCTGCCGGTCTGAGTAGACAATACTGACTTTGATGGACCAAGGGTCTGATTCAGTAGAAGGCAGCTTCATGTGTTCATGTCTCACTCAACAACAAGTCTACGTTTTAAGTTTATTTGAGTTTAGTAGACCATAAACCATGCACTATAAATACTTTTAAGAGTTAAAAATCACAGTAAAACAGAAATTTGCCACATTAACAGAATAGCTTTGGCAGAGACTGCTCAGAAGTAATCTTAATTTTTGAATATCAGAGGTGGCCAAGTACTTTCATAGCCATTTTCTGAGAAATCTCTCCCTGGCTATTGCATGCTTTGGTCAGTAGAAAAAAAGTATGGGATAATGAATTGACCACTGCCAAAAGGGATGTGAGGGTGACCTAGTTGCGACATCTGTCACCCAATTGATCACTAGGGTTGATTCAGTTGGTGTGGCTGGCTAGATGGGAGTCCCTTACCTCCCTCACCACTCTTTGTATATAAGGGAGTGCATCCCTCCAGAAACTGCATGCTTGGTGGAAGAGGACAACCATCCAAGATAAAAGGAGTTTACCATTCTTTGGTCAAGGGTATACTTGCCCAACATCATGGATCTTTAGGGTGACCAAAGCCACCAAATCTTTCTCCCTACACCTCTCCTCTTGGTGGCCTTGCCTAGAACCAATATGGTAGTAGTCATAAGAGGTTTTTCTCACCTAGTGGACTTTAGACAGGAAGCAAAGTTTTCTGGGAAAGCTCCTCTCCTTCTTTTTTAATGAGCCTTTCCTTGTGAGATATTGCAGTTTTGCTGCAGTTCCTTCCAAATGCTACAGCTTCACTTGGTACACTTGGTCTTGCTGCTTTTCTGGATCTTGGCATGGAAAACCACAGTGGGAAGGGGGAAGCAGGTGACTGCCACATGTCTCCCTGCTTCTAATATAGACACACTTTACTTGACATTTGACAGGGGTATCTCTTGGGAGAGAATCACTATCAGTTTGATCCCAAGTGGATGGGAAATAAATACATTCGAGCCAGAAATGTGTTTTGCCTTTAATTGCCTCTGAAATGGGGACTTTTTCTACTATCTGTTTAAAATTTAGCTGCAAAAATCCCTTTGGATCCCTCTTGCTGAGACTTTAATCCCATTGGCATGGGGGGATACAATTACAAGAAAAAATGAGTTTCTTGTTGAAAATAAACATAAAAAAACAAGATAGAAAATGGCTGTAATAACCTCAGGACAATTTGGGGGCTCTGAGATTGTACCAGCTTCCTTTCCCATAACTCCAATAGACGGATAAGCCACAGTTGCTTGTTATCAGACAAATTGGAAGTCCTAATTTTAATATGTTCAACACTGGGTACATTAATGTATCTCTTTTTTGTGACTGACCATTAGAAAAATCACCCAGTTCTGACAAACACTAGAGTCATAACTATTCAAAACAATACTGCTAAATGTTAGAAATCAGAACCACCAAGTACCATCTGATTGGAATTTAGAATTTGCTAATGCTAGCTAGCATATGGTGGAAAGAAAACTAGCACAAATTGAACCATTTATGAATAATACTGTCATTGGGACATATGTTGCTTCTATTTAAAACCACACTTCCCATGTTTATATAGAGTCTGGAAAGAGAAATTAGAAGTTTTTGAGCATTTGAAAAACAAGTTAGCTTTCACCTCATCTGCAGAGCATTTCAGATTCTCCGTGTTGCTGAATTTATGCTATTTGTGTTTCTGCAAACAGAAGTCATTATTTTTTATTCACTGAAAATGACTTCAGTCATAAATATCAAGATAAGCTTCTGACTTGAGCTTTGTACAATTTAACATGTCAACGCTCAAGATAAGATTGCTGCATACCTTCAATTAGGGTTGTCAGTTTTAAGCGCTGTCTGCTACACACAAAGAAACAAAGACAAAAGTGACACCATTTTTTTAAATGAAACAGGTCAAATAAATTATACAATAAAGACATTCTGGAATACTTCTGGAGGATGGAATCCCACCTCCCATTGTAGTCAATGGCAAGGTAACATTCGTTCATTTTAGATCCCCTGTTTTATTTCCATGTTTATAAGAAATAAAACCAAATACTGAGAAAGACTGGACTGATTCATAAATGGATATGCAACAACCACATAAACATTCTACTGCCACATTAAAAAAAAGGTAAATGTCCCCTGTGCAAGCACCGGGTCATTCCTGACCCATGGGGTGATGTCACATCCTGACGTTTTCTAGGCAAACTTTGTCTGTGACGGGGTTTGCCAGTGCCTTCCCCAGTCATCTTCCCTTTACCCCCAGCAAGCTGGGTACTCGTTTTACCAACCTCGGAAGGATGGAAGACTGAGTCGACCTTGAGCCGGCTACCTGAAACCAACTTCCGTTGGGATCGAACTCAGGTCGTGAGCAGAGTTTGGACTGCAGTACTGCAACTTACCACTCTGAGCCACAGGGCACATTAACAAGGATCAAATTCTTGTGAGAATTAGAAATGTTCGAACACCTGCCAATTTGGTTGCGTCCTGGTCACCAGTTGCAAATACACGCCTGATTTTTGGGAGGTAATTGGTTCAATAGTTAAATGATATGTCCATGGATTTTCAGCAGGTCATTTCATTGTATTCTTTACTAACCATACCCTACTGTGCAATTGGTTTTGATGCATGCATGTTCTTACACAGCTCTATTGGGTTCTACTACCCCCATTCTTTCTGCATGACTGCTCTGTTCAGAAGACAATTGCTTAAATCGAGAATTAGATTGCTCACAAATCATATGACACAGTCATAAATAATGCTGTGTTTCAATAAAATCCTACTCTTCATTATTTCTCTGAGTATTCCTCAGTAATGCTAATGACTGCCTATTAGTTAGAATTGCCATTGTCTTTGTACATATACAGTTTTGGGAAAACCTAATGCAAACGGGTTTGGCAGGCATTCACAATTGCTTGGCATGAACAAAACATACTGAGTGATTGGTTCACACCTGATCACTTTGAACATGGTAAGTTTGACAGTCAACTGTGTTTGTGGCAAAATTTGCAGCAACTCTAGTGAGAATCATGACCCTAGTCTCGAGTCATACAATCCTTTGCATGTATGGATTTCAGATCAAAAGGAGAACAAAAAAAAAGTATACCTGTTATTAATTATTCTGCTGACAATATTTCTAAAAAATATGGTGATGTTGCTGAGATTTGGGTACCTGGTACATGGCATAATTTTAGGTCACTTTGCAGCTGTCTTTGCATGTATGCAAAACAAATATATTCTTTTTAAGTGTCTATATTTAACTGTCTACCTAACCATCTCTTCCCTCCCTCTTCTTTCCTTTCCTCCAATATTTCAGTAAAACAATATTATTTTAAAACTGCTTGTGTTTAACTTACATGAGTTACATAACTTTACATAAATATGCAAGTTGCTAATGTAGTAAATATTAAAGTAACTGAACAGTACATTCAGTACCATGTACAAAAAGATTATCCTTTTGGTAGGCAGCTGTGACCCTCCTACAGCCCAGCCTCTCTTGGTACCACAACATAGGGGTTAAGGGTCTGAAGGGACCATAAACCTGCTTTGACAGGAGTTGCCCAAAATTAGTCCACTAAGCCTAGAAGCTTCTGATGTGAGTATTGCCTCTGCTCAGCCAAGGTTAGACCCACAGGTCTACAAGTATAGGAAGAGTCATTTCATGGCAAGTATTACAAACAAAAGACTGCTTCTACTCCACTCAGGGAGGGGATTACTCTAATAAATCAAGAACAACAGAAGTTGGACAACAACATTTGCAACAGATGTCCCACTGGAACAGATGCTCATTGGGCTACAGAATCTCAGGCAACTGTCCCACCTTGCCCAATGGGTCTTATAGTTATTGTATTGTATTGTTTCATATTGTATTGTATTGTATTGTAAAGTTTTGTATTGTCATTAATGTTAATTCATGGAAAAAACAACAACCTCATTTCTCCTGGACATAAATAGTGATATAGTGATAAGGTTTGTTGTCTGCGTCCGAAGGCCATCACAATCCACCATACAAAACATTAAAATAACATAAAATATCATAAAATAACTTCAAAATAACTTTAAAACAGTCTGACCCACAAGAAACTAGTATTTTAATATGTTACGTTCCCTGATTAGAAACAGCTTTAGCTCGGATTTTCTTAGCTGCTAAAGCAAAGAGTGACACTTTGTAGGAAACATCAGGATTGGCATCTGATAGGAGAAAGAGCAGCTTCTCTGAATCTGGAGAAATTCTGGATATATATGTTTTTGCATTATGGAGGAGGATAAGAAATGCCTCTGATGGGAGAAACACCTGACTCTTGGCTACTGAGTTCTGATAGCCTGCTGCAGCTGCAGTCAGAACCTAGAACCCAGACTAGCCAGGACCTTTGCACACATGAGAGTGGGGGAGGAAGAATGGAAAGGGAGCTGCTTCTTTGTCTGTGTGTGAGTGTGTGTGTTGGGGAGCATGTCCTTGTGAGTGAAAGAGACTTGAGGGAAAGCCCCCCCCCCCAAAGCTTTTCCCCTTTGCAAAGTAGATTCCCCCAGTTTCTTAGCAGGACTGGGGCCTTTTATGCAGGGATAGTTCCCCGTGGTCATGGTTTGGGGCTTCCTTTTGATTATGCATGCCTTTTTTGACCGTCAGAGGTCGCCTTGTTCTCTGTATGCATTTTGCCCACATTTCCAATTCTCGTTAAAACCGCATCTGAAAACATGGCCAAATTCACAGGGAGAGCGAGGAAACCTCTGATGGTCGGGGAAGGCATGCATAATCAAAAGAAAACCCCAAAGCAGTCATCGGGGGTGACCGCAGGGAAACGTCCCTGCATAAAAGGCCTCTCTCTTAAGTGCCTGTTTGTGTGCTGGTCAGGAGTGAGAGCAGCCTAGCAGATGCTGGCGTGAGAAATGTTGCAGTTAGTACCAACTTGCATTTAAAAGTCGCATGTATTTTGAAGCTTTAATGACATAGCTCAGCCAAGTATAAAACCTAATTTAGCCTGTAAATTTGGTGTCTCATGTTTTCATTTGGGAGGGAATTTGGGCTTGGCTTAGAACTGGCGACTGAGGAGTTCATTTTGTCTCATTTCAGTTCAGAGATTTGCCGCCATCATTAAATAAATCAACGGGAGATGATGAACACTGCAGTCCAAGAGAGTTACACCCTTCTAAGTCTATGGAAGTCAACGGGCTTGGAAGGGTGTACCACTGCTTAGGATTGCACTAAAAGACTTACATCAACATAATGATGAAGTAAATAATGTGACTTCAAGAGATTATAGGTGCAACTGAAAATAGAAATTGTCCTTTTCCATGTACTGCAAATGCAACTGAAGCCTATATAGGACAATTCAGTCATTTCTCTTATGAACAAGTGTTTACCATCCACTATGGAGCAATCCATCCCATGCACGCCACTACAGAAGATAACACCAAATTGCTTGGGAATAAAATGGCCCTATATTCTGACACATTTAAGAAGATTTTCCTGCAGGATTCATATCACTGTAATTTTTTAAAAAAGAAATCAGGTTCAAACCTCATTTGGGCATGATTGATGCACTATGATTGCACTCATGTTGTACAACAAAAACATTTGTCAACCAATTCTTGATGTAATCATGCACTGACTAACATGGTTTCTATCCATGTTTTCTGAAGCACCCTTTTTAAAAAAAAGCTATGCTATTTACATTTAGGTCATTTTTTCACGGAGGTTTGGTGCGGTTTCATATTTGTTTTGCCCCACTGCAAATTTTTGATTTTTCATGAACGCTTCGAATTTTAGCAGAAAAATTGCATCAACCCTAAGTCTTCTCAAACCTGTGTTGGTCTGTTCTTTGTAGTTGCTACACAGTTTTTGGCTCCATGAAAAACGTTCCTAGGTTCGGACCAATTGTCCCCGCCCATGTTGGCTAATTTCTCCTCCCCTGTGAATGGTGATTGGCTGGGAGAGTTTCAAGCCCAGGGAACAGCCTCTCTCCAAGGCAGGACAGATCGGCATGCTGTGAAGGGAAGGGAGAGTGTTTGGCCATTTATGCATGGAAGGTTTTGCCTTGGGTTTGCCACTCTTTAGATGCACATTTCCCCATCCAAATTCTCAAAACTCTGCTTTGGGGGCTTATTGTTGAGTTTTGAAAATTTGGATGGGGAAAATGTGCATCCTGAGAGCTGAAAATCCAAAGCAAAGCTCCCTCCCATCACTCTTCTGAAGAGGGGCGGCCGGTCTGCTTTGGGTCTGCCGGGGGAAAACAGTCACGGCCCAGCTGCCAGGAGGTCTCGCTGCCTGGTGCCAAGGTTGGGGCAGGGAGTGCCTGGCTTCCCCTCCCTGTTTGTGGTGCCCCCTCCATTGTTTTCCATCCTACGCATGCTTTCCCTGACGGTGTGATCCTGTGTGTGTGTGTTGGGGAGGCATCCTGAGAGCAGCAAATCCAAGGCAAAACTCCCATCACCCTTCTGAAGAGGGGCAGCCAGTCTGCTCTGGGTCTCCCTCCTCTATCTGGATGGAAGTTCCTGGCAATGGATGGCCGGAGCGCTACGGGGGGGGGGGGAAATGATGACCGTCTGTCAAAGTCTGGGAAAGGGGGGGGATGGCCAAGTACAGGGGGGAAACAGGGAGCATGGTAAATAGAAAAGTTATATAAGGAAACCAGAGGGACTGGTGCTTTTTTTGCCCTGGGACCGTGTCCACAGAGGTGAACTGCACAAGGTAATCCGCTAGGTGGAGTTGGGGCAGAGTTGGGGGTGGGCATAAACCATGAGTTTTTCAGAAGGGGACAGACCAAACCGTTGTAGAATACTGCATGCTTTGTTCCCATGAAAAACCAAAACTACTTCTGGATTGACGGGGATATGAAAAAATAAATAAATAGCACCCATAAGAAATAAATTTAAATTGCTTTTTTTTTTTTTTTGCTCCGTGGCAAAAGAGCATCAAAATCGTCCATGAAAAGTGGGCCTTAGTCTTCCCTGACAAAGCTTTATGTTCTATGGTCTAAAATAGCATTATGTCTCAATTTAAAAGTGCTTAGTGGAAATCCCAGAAGAATGCTCCAACTGTCACCTTCATCCATTCCAGTTTCTTTACAGAAAGGGGAAAAATGACAGATTTTCATGAAGATACTAACAGTGTGCTCATTCGCAGAGTTACCCAATCGAATGGGCTCAGGCTGTGGTAATTTTGTACAAGTTAGCATTGTTGATATACTTTGATGGAAATACATTCCATTACAATCAGTTACTTGGGTTAATCTATGGATGCTTTTCAGGGCTGGTCCAATCATGAGGCAAACCTTATTGCCTATGGCATCAGATCTGCAGGGAAGCCAAGGAACACAGAACCAGAGATCAACAACAAGAATTCAAAGAAAAAAAGAATTTTGAAAAAAATGTGTATTAAATTTATGAAAAGTGTAATACACAAATAAATATATTTGTGTCACAATATGACAGACAATTCCTCAGTATATCAATACCTAATGTGTGAAAATACTTAACAGCTATTTACAAAGTCACACATCAAGAAATGAATTCACAGTAAGTGATGATTCTTAACAAATATAAGCAGAGTCACACAGACAAATTACAAATAATTCTTCAATACAAATAAATAATTATTCAGTACAAAGACAAAAATGTTGGCTGATAGTTCCTGCTTCAGTTTCTTCATCAGTCCACACAGCCCATAGGTACTGAAGTTGAAATTTTCAACAGATTCAAAATATGAACAAGTCATCAACAAGAAGTCATCAACAAGAAGCATCCTGGTTCATGTGCTATTATCATTATTACTAAAATAATACAAACAGATAATACAACACTAAAAGTAGCAATGATAAAAAGGAAATACAATACAGTAACTCATGGAGATCTTATGGCAAATGGGCTAGATCAGATTTTTATAACAAACAAAATAATCAAATTGACACAGAGAGTATGAAGAGTGTTGGCTGGTACACTTGAAAAAAATGAGATATCTATTATCTGACATTTAAAGCCAGTGGCATACTGACAGCTGACCTTTTCATTCAGGATCAAATCCTGGATATAAGCTAATATTCCCAGGACCAACCTAGCATTCAGTACATTTGCAATGTATTGATAAACCTACCATGATCCCTGACCAGGAAAACCATGGTTATAAATAGGCAACCTGGTAACAATACTAAAAAAAGGAAGAAAAGAGAAAAAAGAGAAAGGTAAAGGCTGTCTGGTGTTTTGTGATGCATTTTGCTTCCTTTGTAACACAAGTTCACCACAATAGCAGTCTGTTTATATAAAAAACAACAACAACTAGGTTATATAAATATTTTTGAAAATTGAACTAATCTAAGTTAAAGTAGACAAATAATCAAGCCTCTGGTTGTATATACTATTTCTTCTGCAGGGGAATACTGTTAAAAAACAGCAGAATGGTATAAGATGACTTTACCAACCTGTACAAGATTTGCATTTTACAGAAAGCGTGGATGGGTCCCCTCCCCTCACTTTGAACATGAATTGGACACTGGTGCAATCATCTGTTCCCCAGTTCATAAATCCAAAAGTCAGACAGACACAATCTTGCCCACAATCTTATTCATACCGAATAGAATGCACAGTTCTTCCTCGGGTTGATAAATGTTATGTAGCTGGCATGATCTCCAGTGGTCAGTCATATTGTGACACAAATATATTTATTTTTGTATTTCACTTTTCAAAAATTGTATACACATTTTTTTTTCAAAGTTCTTTTTTCTTTGAATTCTTGTTGTTGACCTCTGGTACTGTGTGCCTTTGCTTTTCTGACATTCTAAGGTCTTCCAGTGTGGTGTCGTGTTTAAGAGCAGTGGTTTGGAGCAGTGGACTCTGATCTGGGGAACCGGGTTTAATTCCCCATTCCTCCACATGAGCGGCGGAGGCTAATCTGGTGAACTGGATTTTCCCACACACACTCCTACACATGAAGCCAGCAGGGTGACCTTGGGCTACTCACAGTTCTGTCAGCCCCACCTACCTCACAGGGTGTTTGTTGTCGAGAGGGGAAAGGAAAGCAGGATAAATACTCCCAACCAAGAGTAAAGGACCTGGACCCATTGGGAATGGGAAGCAGGGGCAGTGGAACCTCACATCCTTGATGCAGTTTATACTTCACTGCAAGTCTTTAGACTTTTAGATAGATGTCTTTCTTTCTTTCTTTCTTTCTTTCTTTCTAAAAACAATTTTAATGTTCTGCTATCATATAATTAAGGTCTTAACAATATATATTCTAACTTTGTTGTTTTTAATATTGCTTGGTGTAAATCTCCTTGGGTAATGACTTCTGGAAAGATGGCAGATAAATGTTAAGGAAAACACACATGCCTGAATGAAAGAATGAACAAATGAACAAAAAACCAGGGTGATCTGTACAAGACAAAAGATGATTCACCTTTAATTGTGAAGCAGAAGAAATTTCAGCATTGGGTTCTAGTAATAGGGCTGTCAGAGGGATCTCTGCCAGCGAGAGGGTCCCCTGCTTTGGGCCCTCTCCCCCAGTGCCATCCAGCTGGCCAGCGGGGGTCTTACGAGGCTTTAAATTATGCCTCAGCCTTGATATTGCTAGCATGATGATGTCACTTCTGGACATGACGTCTTCACATCAGTGACGTTGAGGGAGACATTCTGGTATCTGGGCAAAACTCTATGCTAAAAACAGCTGCTACCTTGGAGTTTTTGACCCAATGCCACAGTGTCTCCCTTGATGTCGCCAATGTGATGACATCACTTCCTGAAGGGAAAACATTGTATCTGCAATGCTGATGCCTAGACCTTATTTTCAGCGTGGTAAAACCTTCCCACCCCTTTCCCCACCGGTTGCCAGTGGGTACCTGGCAACCCTATCTGGTAATGAGAATTGCATTCTTTATCTCATTTCTATAATCTGTGATAATTTTGAATACATCCCTTCAAAGGAAGGTTTCAAGTAAGCATTCTTGACCATGGCTTAGTGGTAGAGCGTCTGCTCTGCATGCAAAAGGCCTCATGTTCAATCCTTGGCATCTTCAGCTTTAAAAGTATCAGGTAGTAGATGATGTGAAAGACGTCTGCCTGAGGTCCTGGAGCACTGCCAGTCAGAGCAGACAATATTAATCTTGATAGGCCAAAGGTCTGACTTAGTATAAGGCAGTTTCATGTGTTCATCATGATTTACTGAAGTACAAAAGCTGTCTTTTGTAAGTACACGTGTATTTTGCAAGTACAAAGTTTGTATGTACAGACTTTGGCAGCTTCACTAATCATTACTCAAATTAATTTTCTGTCTTTATTTAGCACTTTTGTCAACTTGAGGTATGTAAAGAACATCCCCATTTATCAGGAGTTTCAGTATCCATGTGGTAGGTACTGTTGACCAATCGATTACATTAGATTATACTGTATACACACTTCTAGGAATGGGAAAAATATTATTTCATAGGCCAGTTGACCCATGAAAACACACGAACAACTTATATACACTTATATATACACACAGAAAGAGAGGGAGAGATGGCTCCTCTTTACTGCTTTACTATTTTTACCACTCATCAGGATGGCCTGTTTGTCCTTCGGACTCATCGTTTATCCTACCAAGAACAAAATTATGGCCTCATAAAATAATGCAATGGTACTCTAACTGTTTAATTAGAAGTCAGCGTAATATATTATAGACAGTTACCTAAAAGTGATTGTTTTGTTTAATTGCTAGTGATAAAATAATATGAAATACATTCTTTGATTAAACCTTTATATGCAAAACACTGCAAGGATATGAACAAATACTACATCTTGTACAATTATTGCATGTCCGTGAGGGCTTCTTTAATTTTATAAGGCTTGTTAAATGTTGGCCAATACTTATATTGTAAAATGTAATACCCCTAGATAGAGTGAACTGACAGGTTTATGTTAAATAATGTCACTTTTCGTTGCATTATTTTAGCTTATGAACCACTGGTGTCCCACTATATTGGTGTGAATAAAGGATCCAGTTTGAGATGATAAAACCGCATAAGGTTTACTGTGAAAAGTCATATGTAATTTTCAGTGTGGATCCTAAAATGTCATTCTGTTGGTACAACAGCAGTGCTTCCAACAGGATGGCTTTTCTATCCATGAAGGAAAGGAAGTAGATTTTTGCCAGTTCCTCTTCCTGCTGCAGATTCAATTTGCTTCCCACCATAATATAATGGAATGGTTCTGAAGGGCACTTTTATAAAGAGAACAAGGTTGTATTCGAAACAAACACATCCACAGTGAACACTGTTCAGTCATACCAAATATATTCCAAACTGATGGCCAACATTGTATAGTTTATGAGATGCCTCATGCTACTAAGTAAATGAAGAAATATGCCAAAGTTTCTTATGGCAACAAACACTAACTTTTCATACCAAAATCTGGTTGGATTTTAAGCTAAATATAATCAGTACTTACCATTTCATCATGCTGGCTTTCTGAAATTTGATTGTGGTTGGTGCTGAAAAACAAAGCAAGTCAGAACTGTTTTCTGACATTGTTGAGCATAGCTCCCATTCATTCCATTAGGGCTTGGGCCAGAAAACTTCCAGGTGCATTGTACACCGTCAGCCCATTCCTGAGTTCTGAGGCTGAAAGAGCTCAGGAGGCACACAATTGGCTATGCTGGCATCTGTGCCACTTGTGCCGCCAAGACTGGCA
The DNA here is from genome assembly GCF_029931775.1 of Euleptes europaea. Classification (NCBI taxonomy): domain Eukaryota; kingdom Metazoa; phylum Chordata; class Lepidosauria; order Squamata; family Sphaerodactylidae; genus Euleptes; species Euleptes europaea. Next base: position 61,082,310 of record NC_079319.1, read on the forward strand.
CAGACACTGATGCTGGGAAGCTTACGCTGGCCTCTCTGGACTGCCGTGGCAGCGCAGCTCTGGGATGCCGGCTTGGCCTTCCACCGGTGTCTCACCGGTGCAAGTGCTCATGCCATCATCCCAGGGTGTGTTCCCGAGGTGTTCCTGGGGGTGGAGCTGCCGGTAGGCAGCTTCCTAATCCCCTCCAGCCTGGGAATGTTCCCCTACGCCTCAGAGGGGCTGCACCAGGTTTTTGCTGGTGCAGCATTGCTTTTCTCTATGGGGCTCCCCCCTCCATTTTTTACTTTTATATTTTTTAAGCCCTTTTTTCTGCTCGTGGTAGCCTCCAAAACTCTTTGGAGGCACCATGGTGGTGCCTTGACCACGCCATGCCCGGGTGCCACTGGGCTCAGGAATGGGCTGTTAGTTATCAGACGTTGGTTGATATTCCTCACTTTAACACTCCTGATTATCATAGAATTTTGTTTGGTTCCGACAACATTTGGAAGATAATTTTGCTATGTGACTTTCAAATTTAATATAGCTGAACCAACTGGTTTTTCTATACTGTGATATCATAACTGTAAAAAGGAAAGGGGAAAAATATATTTCTGAAAGTGTCTTGGGATGAATAATGGACAGATTTATACCCTGGCAGTTCATGTACTAAAACATGTGAAGCTGCCATTATGTTGACTGAGGCAATTAGTGTGTCTGGTCCACTACTGCTTTCTATGAGACTGGCAGTGGTTCTCCAGGGACTCAGAACAAGATCTTTCATGGCCCATCAGAATTCCCTTAAACTTTAAATACCAGGGATTCAATATGGCACCTTATGCATGCAAAGCATGTGTTCAGCTACTGAGCAATGGGCCCTGCCTGATAATGCAGAGGGGGAAAATGTCTTTTGACTCTTGGAGCTAGTTTGAAATCTCTTAAATTCTACACAAGGGTCCCCCCACCCCCGAAAACTGAGCATATTTTCTACTAAAATGTTTGCCAGGCAATAAACAAGGAACCTAATTATGCCATTTTTACAGAGTCATCTTAAAACAACCCAACATGCTGTACAGGCAATAAAGTTCTCAAATAACTTCAGAAGAAAGTGTTCATAAATGAAAGGAGAGGTGCTCTGAATAAAAATGATAAAACTGACATTTTCACACCTAGCTTGCGAGCAGTATATTCACTGGTGGGTTCTCTATACTGATGATAATATCATTAATAAGGATAAAAGTACCCTCAGCCTGGTGGAGATTTTAAGTGCTGACATATAATCTACACTTCTTGAAGAGCTCACTCTCCAATAGATATTAAATGTTCTTGAAAATATTCACTGTACTAGACATTCTGAAGGCGTTCAAGGGAAACTAAAATGGTCACAATTTTATAATAAAAATACAATCTTAAGAGGGCAAGCCATTTGCCCTTTGAAATAAGTAAAAAAGTTATAGTTAATAAATTTAAGCTGTAAATTTATGCCTGAAGATTTTTCTTCTAGTACATGTAGATATTGGGTGAAGGGTGGATCAACCAATGAGTGATCCTTCACACTGTGAAAGTGAAATATATATTAATACTATGAATCTCCAAAGACCATTGCAATAATGAATGTAGTACCACATTAATTTGAGATTCCCAATAGGGAAGGATGCTCTTATTGTTTCACATAGCAAATTATTTAAGAGAAAACTTTCCAAAAATTGTATTTTTACAGATGAGGGAAGTTATAGGTCCAGCTTCAACAAACTGATTTCCAGATATATATTTTAAATACAATATTTTACAATTACCTTGTAGTTTTTACAAATGAAGTACCAGAAGTATTCTCTCTGTCTCTTTGTCGGTCTGTCTCTCTGTCTGTCTGTCTCTCTGTCTGTCTGTCTCTCTGTCTGTCTGTCTCTCTGTCTGTCTGTCTGTCTGTCTGTCTCTCTCTTATGCACACCACTTGATAGCTCACTTTTATAAAGTTGACAAAAAGGAGAGAAGGGGGAGTGGGTGGTCAGAGACACCACCTCTTATGAGTTATTCCCATAACTGAGATACATGGAAAGACACTACAATCCTGTGCACATGTGTCATGAAAGAAGTACCATCGAATATTTCATTCTACTATGAATAAAACATGCTTAGAATCATGCTGCCAATGATTGCGGGGGCAACAATCTTTTAAAGTTCATATTTGGCTTTCTCACATTATGCTTTCCCCACATTTGGGATACAGTGAGATGCCCTAAGACTAGGTCATGCAAGATGAGCCAATGTCTCCTCATACCAGAATTCACCCTCCAACACTGGAGAAGTATTGATAGAGGAAGAGTTACAATATGGATGCCTGCAAATCATTTGCAAGATTTATATGTGTTGATGTACACCGAGGTAGACTTGTGAATTTGCCTAAATGTCTGTAAAATGTGCTTATGCTGGAGGCGTTCTATTTCATTAATCAGGCTGGTCACCATGCAATTTAAAAGACACATTGTTATAATTCCCTCATGTCAGAATGAACTCTAGAATGTGCTAAAAGATAGAGGTTTCTCTGAAGCTTTGGATATGAACCGTCTAAACAGTTAAAGTAGGTTTAGTCAAAAAAGATTGATTTAATTCTTAGGAAACTGCAGAATCAATGGCAGTCAGTTGACTTACTCAATCTTTCCCCCAATTTGTACTGTTTGATTAGGTACAAAAAAGCATTCATTTTGCAGTGAGCGACAGATATGGGTTACATGATGGACTGCACTAACTACAAGAATCTGTTAATTACCGGTACTACTATATTTAAAAAGACATTTCCATGGTTTCTGATACATCTGTATTAGTTGTTTTGCTGGAAATAAATGATCTGCCCAGGCTCCCTTCATAAAGCTATATGGGACTAACTGGTCATTTCAGGCCAAACAGGTGTTTTTGCAGTTCTTCTCAAATTGGAGAATGTCCTTTTTTGCCTGCTTCACACTGCTTATGTAGTCCCCTTTATGTTCTCTAGTTTAAACCATTTTTTTTCCTGGTTATGCCCTAGTGAAGGGCTAGGGAGGATTAGTATTGTTGAGGTACTTCTACTTAATTAGATTGGCAAGTACCCTGAGGCCTCTGTGGATAGGGAGATCTCACCAAACCAGACACTGCGGTTTGACCTGTACAAAGGCACTCAGTGTTGAACAACATCATCCAGACCTGCCTGCTGATCAGTGTAGGGGGAACAGTGTGAATGAACAGCAAGTCTTGTCACAATTTTGATGTGCAGGCAAGGAAAAGTCAGGTATGACTATAGGGCTGCTGCAAGGGTCTATTCAAACCTTGACGAACCCCTTGGGTAGCCTCATAGGGAATCCATACTAGTAAACAATTAAAGTGGATAATTGCAGTTCAGTTGGAAATAATTAATAAACCTTAATGCCACAGAGTCCACCTCCCAAAGCAGCCATTTTCTCCCAATGAACTGATCTCTGTTGCCTGAAGATCAGTTGTAATAGTGGGAGATCTCCAGCCACCATCTGGAGGTTGGAAACCCTAATTGTTAGATTCCTTAGCACATGAAACGTAAGGCCTCGGGACACCAATATGGCTTGCTTAGTCCTTCAGACCAGAGAAGAATCTGACTCCATTGGTTTTAAAAGAATGAGCTACCAATCTTTTCAGTGACAGAAGGGTAGATTTTGAGGGTCTCCTCCCAACGTATTTCTGCTGTTACTCCCTTGCCCATCAAAGGCAGCCAGTATGCTAACCCAGTTGTATCCGTTTAGGCAACAATGACATTACTTTCAAAATTAACCGTCGTTTGTAATAAAAAGACAAATTATTCTCGTGACAAAGCAAAATATTAAATACCCTGATTTTGTATTTATGCAGAATAAAGCTAAACAGTCATTCATCCCCTAAGGGAGAATGTGTCTCTCATTTTGTTTCCGATAGCCCTGTCCTCCTTGCTTTATCTGACTGCAGGAAAAGTGCTTTGCCCCTTTAAAAGTCCCTCAGCACAAGAAATGAAGTGTTACGAATAACAGCTCTGCAATTTCAATATGAGATACATTTCTCATTTTAAGAGGTTTATTACAAAGGTCACTGCTGAATGAATAACATGTGGAAATAAGATATTTAATAGAAGTGCAGAGAACTGCAACAGCTCTCTAAAATGGAAGACCAAAGAAGGCCACTAGGATCATCTGAAGGACAGGCATACAAGTTGCTGTTTGAATGTAACACTCCTTGTAGTAACTGCTTGCTTGATATTTTCGCTTGTTATCGAACATCAGAGACTTGCTGGTGGTAGCATTGCCATCTTTTTAATATTTAAAGGAGAGTTTTAAAGGCGACTAAATCTCAAAGAAAAGGCAGACGCAACTATCTGGTAAAAACAAGATAATGGTAGATAAACGGATTAATGCTTCACAGAAGCCGGGGCTGTCATAATTATGTTCAGATCTTTTACACCAGTGATGTGCGTCACGAACTCCTCCATGTTTGCCTGACAGTTAGTAAAGGATAAGGAGATAATGAACTCGTATAATCTACCATACAGGGTGTTTATTGTAGTCTAACACAGAGACCCCTCTTTTTTTGTTCTTATTTTTCCTGTTTCCTGTCTCTTGAATTAAAAAGAAAAGCTGCTGTAAATTATGAAAGTGTGAACTCAAAGGTCGACAGATCCTTCAACTAGTTCAGTAAATTTCTGGCCAGGTGACAACCCTTATTAAAAACAAAGAAGAAATGCTGATGAAAACAGACTTTTGAAAGCGTCTTTTCTCTGGGTTCTTTCATTCCTTTCAGGAGGAAGCCTGGTCTCCACCCTGAACAGGCATGGGAGTAGTGTTGCCAGGTCCCTCTTCGCAACTGGCAGGAGGTTTTTGGGCCGGAGCCTGAGGAGGGCGAGGTTTGGGGAGGGGAGGGATTTCAATGCCATAGAGTCCAATGGCCAAGGTGGCCATTTTCTCCAGGTGAACTGATCTCTATCGGCTGGAGATCAGTTGTAATAGCAGGAGATCTTGAGCTAGGGATGCCAACCTCCAGGTAATAGCAGAAGATCTCCTGCTATTACAGCTGATCTCCAACTGATAGAGATCAGTTCACCTGGAGAAAATGGCCACCTTGGCAATTGGACTCTATGGCATTGAAGCCCCTCCCCTTCCCAAACCCCAGCCTCCTCAGGCTCCCCCCCAAAAACCTCCCGCCAATGGAGAAGAGGGACCTGGGAACCCTATCTCCAGCTAGTACCTGGAGTATGGCAACCCTACACGGGAATGTTTTTGCCCCCAGCCCTCTTGAAACAGAGCACCAGCCTCTGTGGTTGGGAGAATGGTTGGGAGCTTGGTGTGTTTCAGCCGATCAGTGGCAGGCAGCAGGAAGTCAATTTAAGACCCGCTCTATCTGCTATTTTGCCATGGTTAATATATGCTAGACATTCAAGCTGCATTAAGAAAAGGAAGAGGCACTAGAGATCACATTGCAAATTTATGCGGCTTACTGGAGCATATGAAAGAATTTCAAAAGAAAATCAGTTTGTGTTTCATAGATTACAGCAACACGTTTGACTGTGTGAATCACAAAAAGCTGTGGTTGGCTTTAAAAGAAATGGGTGAGCCATAACATCTGATTGTTTCTATATGCAACCTGTACTCTGGACAAGAGGCTACTGTTAGGACTGAATATGGAGAAACAGGATAGTTTCCAATTGGCAACGGTGTCAGACAACAATGGATTTGATCTCTCTATCTTTTCAATCTCTTTGCAGAACGTATAAGGAAAACTGGATTATATTTAGATGAAGGTGGAGTGAAAATTGTTGGAAGGAACATTAACAGTTTGAGATATGCAGATGAGACTACATTACTGGAAGAAAATAAGGAAGACCTGAAACACTCCTGATGAAGGTTAAAGCAGAAAGTGCTAAAGCCGGCTTACAGCTGAAAATCAAGAAGAAAAGTAATGACAACTGAAGAACTGAACTACTTTAAGGTTGACAATGAGGAAATTGAAATTGTTAAAGATTTTCTCTTCCTTGGCTCTATCATCAACCAAAAGGAAGACTACAACCAAGACAGACTACAACTGTGTCTTTTTACACAGTGGCCAACCAGGTGCCTCTAGGAAGCTCACGACCAAGATGACTGCAGCAGCATTATCCTGCCTGTGTTCCACAGCACCTAATATAATAGGCATACTCATAAGAACATAAGGAAAGTCCTGCTGGTTCAGACCTGCACTTACCTTTCCCTCTCTTTTTTTTTTTTTTTGTGTGTGTGTGTGTGGGGGAGAAGGATCACACATGCAGCCATGTCACAGAAAGAACTGAAGAATATTCAAACTTTTCCACCAGGCCTATGGAGGAAATATTTATGTAATGTGACATAGATCTTAAGAAGAAGAGTTGGTTTTTAATATGCCGACTCTCTCTACCTTTTTAAAGGAGAATCAAACCGGTTTACAATCTCCTTCCCTTCTTCTCCCCACAACAGACACATTGTGAGGTAGGTGAGGCTGACAGACTATGGAGGGAACTGTGACAAGTCCAAAGACACCTAGGTGGCTTCATGTGTAGGAGTGGGGAAACCAACCCGGTCCACCAGATTAGAGTCTGCCGCTCATGTGGAGGAGTGGGGAACCAAACCCGGTTCTCCAGATTAGAGTCCACTGCTCCTAAGCACTACACCATGCTGGCTCTCTTACCTTTGGCAAGGGTGAATTTCATCAGTGCTGTTTCTAAAATAATAATAATAAAATAACTGGGGTTTACTCTGTGTCCTCTAGTTTGTCAGTCTCCAGAGTGTGACTTGGCCTAATAGGCTGTATCCACACATCATTGGATGTTATACTATAGTTACATTAAAGTAATAATTTGTCACTGGCTTTTCCTGTTTGGACAATCCCACGGGTGAATGACTGCTATAGCACAAAGATCACACACTGTTCAATGATGTGTGGATGCAGACTGTGGTACACACACAGCACATTTTTTGACAGGACTGTGGAGAGTAAGGATCAGATAATTGTCAGGTTATTTACCATACAATACCATACAGAATTACTCCCGTCTAAGCCCACTGGTAATTGCTTAAAATGCACTGACTCATAAAATTTATAGTGTCCGTAATCCATAACCAAACTGTGCATTTAGTCAGCCACATATCCTGTTCATTAGGACAAATTAGTGCTTTCTCTGCATTATCAAACTGATGATCATCCACAAATATTTGCCATTCACTTAGACTTACAACAGAGTGTGACAGCTTTCAATAAAACATTCGCTGTGATGCTCTGGGGCCTTCGGTGGCACATAAAACAGATCCCAAACTGCACATTATGTGCAGCTTTCCATTACGCACTGCACACAAATGTCCTTGACATTCAAGGCTTTGCCATACATATTTTAGCATGTGTCACTCCAGAGTGTATTTGAAAATACCCTCCACTTGCCTTTAATAATAATGACTTGTCATATGGAATCCAGATCTTGGTTAATCTAACAGAATACGGACTTGATGGTTTTTATTAACTGTCAAATGGAGCCCAGTTGCCGTCAGAAACATTTCCCCCTTCTGTCATGCATTTGTTCCTAGCATGCTTCATTCCTGACCACTCACGGAAAAGGTTAATAAACTACAGTATTAGATGCCATTAATATTCAATAGGCATGGCATGTGGATAATTTTGCAGACTTTTGATTTTGAAGACGTGGGGTCATTAATGTGACTATTTTGCAGCCTTGTAAAAGGGCACCATACTGGATGCATCCCCCTAATTTGAAAGCTAAAAGGTCTGTGAAGATTCCTCATGATATTAGTCTGTTCTCACCTTGATTGAAATTCAGATCGCTGCCTCTGAATTTCACGCAGCTCATTTTTTCTCCCCGTTCTATTGCCTTTCCTCTGCTCGTCCATTCTTGTTATTTAAGAGTTTTTATTAATCCAATTTTCTTTTATACACATCTTTATTGAGTGTCAAGTGAATGTAAAATGGATGTAAGACAATAAAGACTCCAGCTGGCATTTGGGGCCATTTGGTCATTATTATCAAAAGGTTAGCAGTCATGTATTCTTTTTATTTCAATGGTATTATGTACCAATCCAGCCTTTTTCTAGCTGGGTGCACAATAGCCCTCAAACAGCCTCTACCACAATCATTGAACTGAGACCAGATAATTGTTGTTCTTTGGAGGCATTTGTCTTCTTATTGATGTTACTTGATCAGTCTTGGGAAGGTGCTGAGTATGTTTCAAAAATACCATGGAGTTTTAAGTTGAAGGAGAAGAAATCGCTCTAAGTCAACTCTTTGTTTAACATGAATGGCTGGATCTGGATGGAATAGCCTCAGGGCTACTTCAGATATTACCTTTCCCTACTCCAATCCTTAAAATGTGGGTAGGGAAGTGGCAAGGCGAGAAAATGGATGAAGACATACGTCTTTGAAATTCTGAAAAAAAATGTAGACATGAGAATGAAATGTGAGGCAAGCATTGTAAAACCCAGGTTGTATGCTGCCAACATTCACTTATCTATCAGTTATCTATTTGAGGGGCAAAGGTGACCACTAACATTACTGCAACGTTACTGCTTAAGGGGGTCCTGCTTAGCAGTCCTCCTAACAAGGGAGGCAGAGATTCCTCTGACAGATAGAAAAATGGAGCAGGAGTAGCAGCTCCCTGTACATATTTTCCCCTACCCCACTGACTCACTCACCTTTCAGCTACAGTATTGATTACAATTTTAATTACCTGGATTTTGGTAAGTATTCATTGCTTTCCAAATAAGTGTCTTTGGCTAGCGTGAGCCAGGGTGGTGTTGTGGTTAAGAGCAGTGGACTCTGATCTGGAGAACTGGGTTTGATCACCACTCCCCCACATGAGCAATAGATGTTAATCTGGTGAACTGGATTTGTTTCCCCACTCCTCCACATGAAGCTAGCTGGGTGACCATGGGCTAGTCACACTCTCTCAGCCCCATCTACCTCACAGGAAGTTGGTTCTGGGGAAGGGAAGGTGATTATAAACTGGTTTGATTCTTCCTTAAGTGGGAGAGAAAGTTGGCATATAAAAACCAATTCTTCTTCTTCCTTTGTTCCCATAAATTAACCTCCTTTTCTTCCTTTGTTCCAGTAAACTAATATCCTTTTCAGATTCATTCCTATAGGGAAGGCTTTGGGTGACTACAGGCTTCAATCCTGCAGTGAGCAGAAGATTAATACATATACACTATTTCCCTAACTGTGGATATACAATCACCCTTGGATCACTGGGAAGTCAATAGGCATGGGCGTAGTTTGTTGGGCCTGTCCTATTGATTTATTTGGCCTATTTAATTTTCTTTTGATTTCAGATGCCACAACAGGTATCACTTTTGGTTCACCTCATTTTCATTGCTGTTGCGATTTATGTTCCATGTTTATGCTATTTATGCATTATATGCCATTTATATGCAACTGATGCAAACATAACACTGACACAGAGAGAGAAAAAGTCAGTGTGAGGAAAGGGAAACTGGTGCAAAATCAAAGTCTCACAGGTCCCCCCACCCCAGGATATTCAGATTAAACCATATAGCTTTGGAAATTTAATCTCATATCTAGCAGCCAGCCACACTTTCCAAGATACTTAGAACAAGCAATTTGGGGATAAACAACAATTGCATGGTAAAAAGTTGTCTGTTTTCACCTGTCATTTTCTTATCACTTTCTTGTCCCTGCAGTAATCCTGTCTTCTGAGTGCACTGCATTGTAGAGAATGGGCGTGGGGTGGACTTCTGCACAGTTTTCATCATGATTTTTGTCCCTTATACATGAGGGAACCACCAAGCAACACTACAATATAGTTTATTTAGTATAAGGACTGTGATGAAAAGTGCTTCTGGTAGGCAGATGAGGGAACAGGCCTTATAGATGCTTACATCCTTTATTCGAGTAGACTATAATTAGCATCAAATAAGTCTTTAGGTCAGAGGAATGGGTGATGTAACAGCTTGAGCGTTCCTTCCATTATAATGGAGCACACACAGAACTGAAAATTGAGCACAATAAGCAGCTTGCCCTGCTCTTGACCCCTTCAAAAAAAGCATAGATCAGGAAAAATTAGCAAATAAAGCTTTTTTATAGCTTGGACATAAATGGTGTACACATGAAATAATGTACTGGACCAACACATATAGGCGAGGAACAGGAACAATAGTTATAATCTTGTCTCGCCCTAGGGTAGCCAACCTTCAGATGGTGGCTGGAGGTCTCCCACTACAACAACAACAACAACACATTTATTGGCATATGTTCACAACGAGTCCAGAGACTAGAGAACACAAAAACTAAGACTAAACAAGTCAGGCTTAAAATTCTGGGAGCCTCATAGCCAGCTTTGAAGGACCCCACACACCAAAGGGTGCCTCTACGATACCTCCCCCTTGAGCACTATTCTCTGTCCCCAATCTTGGAGAAAGGTGTGCAGCCGTTGAAGGGCTATGCTCCGAATTCCAATGTACAATTAGCAAAATTATGATGCAGCACAAGTTCCATTGAAAGAAGTCAGTGAGTACAAAGTTATCATGACATAAATTAAGGGAATTAATAATCAATATGTTAATTATCTACTGACATATTGATTACTAATCTATAATTATTTAATTATCTAACGTTAAGTTGTATATTTGCAGCTATGCAAATTGGCTTTCTTACACTGGCCTTTTTTTGATCTCTTGCTCTGAATATTGATGTAGTTTTGTCTCTTTAATTATAAAAGGTTGCCGACTCCAGATCTATAGCTTTAATTACAAAGAGGTAGCCGTGTTAGTCTGATGCAGCAAAATACAAAAATCCACAGGCATCTTAAAGACTAGCAATGTTTATTTCAATATGTAATGGAAAATTATACTGGGGAATTTTTATGGGGCAGGTGGGAGAGGGAGAAGTCAAGACTTGGTGTGAATAGATACCAAGCCTTGACTCTCATTCATCTGCCCCATAAAAATTCCCCAGTATAATTTTCTATCATAGATCTACCTGATGAAGTCATAGGGCTGCCAGCTCCAAGTTGGGAAATAACTGGAGATTTTGGGGGTGGAGCCTGATGAGGGTGGGGTTTGGGGAAGGGAGGGACTTTAAATAGAGTATAATGCCTCAAAGTCCACCTTCCAAAGTGGCCATTTTCTCCAGGTGAATTGATCTCTGTTACCTGAAGATCACCTGTAATAGCAGGAGATCGTCAGCCACCACCTGGAGGTTGGCAATGCTATGAAGTCAGCTGTGACCCACAAATGCTCAGCCTGAAATAAAAGTTTTAGTCTTTAAGGTACCCCTTGGATTTTGGTTCTAGCTTTGATGGCTATATGACATGTGTAAATTCAACACGGGGAGGAGAATGTAGATAGGGTTGCCAGTTCCGGGTTGGGAAATACCTGGAGATTTTGGGGGCAAAGCCTGAGAAGGATGGGGTTTGGGGAGGGGAGGAACTTCAATGCCATAGAGTACAATTGCCAAAGTGGCCATTTTCTCCAGGTTAGGTGATCTCTATTGGCAGGAGATCGGTTGTAATAGTGGGAGATCTCCAGCTAGTACCTGGAGGCTGGCAACCCTAAATGTAAAAGAGTTTGCTAATTGTCTAGCAGCAGCTGCGTAACTTCTATCTCACTTTACTGTCCTGCTGATCCACAGGTACTTAAGGCCTGGGTGAGGCCAGGGGCATGAGCTGAAGGGGCGTGAGTCTGGGGGCTGAAGACTTGAGAAGGCAGTGGTCCTCAGTGTGGTGGTCTGCAGATTATCTTTGCACGAAGGAAAGCCTCTTCTGCTCTCACAGTGTCACCTTTGGTTCCAGCCATGTTTTCAACTGTTGAAAAAGGGTAAAGGGAATTTCATTTGACCACGGGAAAAGCTATGCTGGGAACATGGGACTGGCTATGGTTGCCAGCTCTTGGTCAGTAAATACCTGGAGATTTTGGGGGTGGAGCCTGAGGAGGGAGGGGAGGGACTTCAATTCCATAGAGTCCAATTGCCAAAGCAGCCATTTTCTCCAGGTGAACTGATCTCTGTCAGCTGGAGATCAGTTGTAATAGCAGATCTCCAGCCACCACCTGTAGGTTGGCAACCCTAGGACCAGCATAGTAAAAAAAAAACTGTGAGGGACAGGAGCAGTTAGGAAGGAGGGGAATTAGATGCAATTGAGACAGCCCCATGTCCCTTTTCAAGGAAAGGGTGTTATACTAATTTCTGCACGTTTAAAGTCTTCCGAGATAGCAACAGTAATGAAAATGCTAGCAAAATGTTTGTTTTTATACAGCACTGGGCTTTAAAGTGGCCTTTGGCTTCTACATAATAGCCTTAGGACCAGTTTACAAGTCTGCTTTTAAAGCCACTTTATTTTCATACTTTATTTCCTACTGTGCAGTCATATGAAGCAAGGAGGTCAGGTCAATATACAGGGGCTTAATAATATCAGAATGAAATGAGTGAGTGGGGCCTGAGACAGAAAAGCTTATGGGAGCAGGTCTATTCAGAAGTCAGTCCCATTTGATTCAGTGGGACTTACCCCTAGGAAAGGAGTCTTAGGATTGTAGCCTATATGTAGTAGTTGTGGGATCGGATCCTTAGGATTGTGATTAGGAAAGCAGAAGGCAGCTGAAAGATATTCAGATCCAGAGACCACACATAGGATTTCCAGCCTCCAGGTGGGGCCTGGAGAGTTCCTAGAATTAGAACTGATTTCCACACAACAGAGATCAGTTCCCCTGGAGAAAATGGCACATTTAGAGGGTGGAGTCTATTGCATTACATCCTTACTGAGGGCTGTCCCCTTTCCAAACTCCGCCCTCCATAGGCACCATTCCCAAATCTCCAGGAGTTTCCCAACTTGGAGTTGGCAACCTACTACTTTTTATACATTCCAGCTCAAACCAATATATGTGTGTTTTTGAAACAAAAAAATTGTTTAGCAATTAGGCATTAGGAGAACTAACAAGGAAATAGACTTTAAAGACATGTAGCCAGATTCACTTTGAAATGCTTTTGAACTATGCAGGCATTTTCATTGATTTTTTTTTTAAAGTTTTTCTTCGAACAGAAAATCTTCAAAGACTTCCTCCTCTAGTTCCCTGCAAAGAGATTAAATCATTTAGAAGTCCAGTGCACTTGTAGCCTAACTGAAACCTCAGTGTCTGTTTAAATCTGGGTCAGAAGATCAAGCTTGCTGTACAGATGAAGCCTTGTAAGAGAGAGCGGCATACTTGCAGTATCATCTGATCATGAGAAAGCGGATAAGTGCCCCTACACTGAAGAACCAGACTCTTTTCTTGCAGGGGGTAAAAAGTACTTTACCCTATGATAGAACTATTTGATGGTTTCTATTCATATGCCCATATTCAATTAGTTTGTTACTATTTGTATTTGCATTGTGTTGGCGCTTCCAAGGTAAAGAGTACAGAAGTGTTACCAACTTTTAAAAAAAACCACTCATATTATTTAAAGCTAATAAGGTATTCATAGATGTGAACTAGCCATGAATATTAAAAGGCACCTTCTCATGGTCATTCAATCAGCTAATTATCCATAAAAACTTATTACTACTTGAATTACTGCTTACCAAAGAGTGCTTTTGGCAGACTGTATGATGAATCCCAGCCAAAAACACTCTTTCATGTGCTATGTGTATGTGGAGGGGGGGTTTACCTTGAAATAATGCTCAGAAGTGGTACAATAATTTCTTTGTTACAGGGGGAGGGAAGATGTCATGTTTCATACCCTACTGTGCAGATAATTGTTTTTTTTACTAATGCAAAGGACTCCAATGTATTGGATATGTTCTGGCTAAGAACAGTATATTCCCATATATTTTTTCTGGTACTGTGGCTTTCAGCAAATGCAAACTTAATTTAACTCATAGTTTTAAAATGTGACTTCTTGTACTTTCATAATAATACCACACATTTTCTAATCAAGGTGATCTACTGAAACGTGCCCTGATACTGTACATGTAGAAAAGCAAATAGGACTGTTCTTTTTGGGATTAGGACTCAAGGGCCACAACGATGCCTGACTAGGCTTGAAGGGGTTTTCCAGGTTGCCAATGGGGTATGGGTTTAGAGGATCAGGAAAGCTAGGTAGCTCAGACGTTACTCAAGTAAAAGATAATGCTCTTGATCCTGTAAGAATTGTTTCAGATCCTTTCACCAGTTACAACAGAGCTAATAATGATACCAGCTGTAGTGGTGTAACAGTAGGGTTGCCAGGTCCCCCTTCACCACCGACAGGAGGTTTTTGGGGTGGAACCTGAGGAGGGCATGATTTGGGGAGGGGAGGGACTTCAATGCCATAGAGTTCAATTTCCAAGGTGGCCATTTTCTCCAGGTGAACTGATCTCTATGAGTGCTAGTCAGGAGCAAGCCACACCAAAAACCTCCCACCAGTGGTGAAGAGGGACCTGGCAACCTTACTGCCCAAGCCTCAAGGGCCACTTGGCCCAGACCCCTCATCAACCACGACAGTTTGTGTCAGGCCACCACCTGTCTCCTCCTGTACTGCTTCCATTTTGGGGGATGATGCAGGTGGTGAGCTCATGCCCACTATCACCCCCACGGAGCTGAGCAGCCTGGCAGTGCTGGCTTGTAGCACTGCAGAGGCCACTCCACTTGGCTTGCTCCAGGGCCATTTTCACTTCCCAGTCTGCTCCTGATTGAGTATCTTTCTTGACTTCTATCAAGGACTCCAATGCCTTTTGTTTTCTTTATTGGAGAGCAGCTCCAGGATAGGGGAAGTTGAAACAGAGAAGCAGCTGGGGAAGGGGGTATTGAACCTTTTCCCTCTGCTGTTCCCTGCTCCAAATTCCCCTTTTTGAGCAGCTTTTTTCCTCTCTGCACTTCTAGAGAAGTAGCTTAGGGGTAGCAATTGGGACCAGGAAGGATGACCATTTTCTCCCATTCTACTGCCTCTACAGTCAAAATTCCCCTGCTCTTAAATAATGATGATGATGATGACAATCAGTGTTGGGGTCTGATAGGTATATTGGTGTATAGCATGTAGTTAGCTTATTCTTAATGTGAGAAAATGTTTAAGCCCCTAAGACCAACATTGCAAAGAGGTCATGTGAAAAGAACAGGAGCTGAAGGAAATCAAGGATGTGTGACTATTGCTGTTGAACACAACTATTTGGCTGGAAAAGCAAAACAAGAATCACCGTTTAAACAAGAGCCTCAAATCTCATAGCTTTGTTACTGCTTTCCCACCCCCTTAATATGTGTCAGACTATATAAATGGCTTCTTTGAGTCCATGATAAATACATGGTATGTATGGAAAGCTGTATGGTCCTGCTCCTTTTTATTTACGTTTGTTCACATGTTGGTAGTTCTCATAAAGTGCTCTCTCAAACATAAAACGCAAGTCCTACTGTGTCAGAAGATGTGTGCAGGCCAAGACTGCAAATATGCTGAAGCACACTTAAAAATGAGCTGCACATCTGTACACCTTTAATTAGCTATATATACATACATACACTTTACAATGGTAATAAGCCTCTCCCAGTATGAGCTTTGTCTAGTGCAGCTAATCCATGCCTAGTTGCCTCTGAAGTGACTTATCCAGAGTCTCACTATAAGCCGCAGCATAGCAGGCAGTGAATTAAGACAATGCAGTTTATGTCCTGCCATGTCTTATGGCTTAATTAAAAATGAACTGGTTTATTAAAGCGGATAGATTAAATTCGATTCCTCTCAATGTGAGTGGGTGATGCTTTAAGCAACGGAATATCTGCTCTCAGTTCCCTCCTTTCAATATCATAAAGAAACTGCTAAAACAACACATATTTTCTTACCTTTTCCCCGTTATGTCCCTCCCTTCCCCCCCCCAAAAAAAACAGGTGAAGGTGAACATATTCAGTAGAAAAGAGCAAGAGTCCAGTAGCCCCTTAAAGACTAACAAAATACCTGGCAGTGTATGAGCTTTCATCAGTCACTGCTCACTTCTTCAAATACTTCTTTGGTATCTGAAGGAGCTGTGACTCATGAAAGCTCATACCCTGCCTAGAATTTTGTTCGTCTTTAAGGTGCTACTGGACTCTACTGCTACAGACACACTAACATGGCTACCCATTGTAATATATTCACTGTCTGTATATGAGACAGGAGTCAGCAACAGCAGAGAAAATTCATTCAAACATGGTCTACTTCTACATCACGAATCCATAATTCTCTCTGCTTGGAGATTTCTAACAGCAGCGAATAAAATAACTCATGTCAGCTACACATTACACCATCATTTGCTTATACTTGTTTTCCCATGTTCTCTGCAGTCACACAGCAGCTGCATGGAACTATTTTTTTGGGGGGGTCCAAATGGACTCAGAATGGCACCATGTGGGGAGGAAGGGCTCTTGCCTACCCCCTCAAGAAGTTTTCTTATGCAACTATGTTGGGGGGGGAGTTAATTAATTCACCAGTTTTGCTGCTTCATGTACACAGATACTCCATGTGGAAAAGCAAAATTGGCAAAAGAGAAATTCCCAGCATTAATGTTATTTTTTGCCTGTTTCATGATGTCAAAAGGGTTAATTTGAATAGGCCTGGTCTTTGACTATTTAGGCCATAACTAGTTGCTAGGTATAGGTAGGGTTGCCAGGTCCCTCTTCAACACTGGTGGGAGGTTTTTTGGGCAGAGCCTGAGGAGGGTGGGGTTTGGGGGGAGGGACTTCAATGCCATAGAGTCCAATTGCCAAAGTGGCCATTTTCTCCAGGTGAACTGATCTCTATCGGATGGAGATCAGTTGTAACAGCAGGAGATGTCCAGCTAGTACATGTTGGTTGGCAACCCTAGGTATAGGACAGGTTACTCATACTAGGTAGGGATGATCAACACCAGGACACATCAGAAGTGATTGAGGGTGTGTCCTAAACAGCACATCACTGGCCTTGTGGCAGGGGGGGCTTGAGAAGGACAACCCTTGGTGCTAAACAATACCTTACCAAACCTGATTGTGGCCATACGGCACATCAGGGGAAGGGGCTGAGGTTAGGCTCTGGGTGAGGTTAGGCTCTGCTTAGGACATTGTTGTGGCAGAGCCAGGTTCAAATCCCTACTCTTTCATGGAAGCTCACTTGGTGACCTTAGGCCAGCCACATTCTCTCAGGTTACTCTATCTCGCCAGGTAGTTTGTGATGATAAAATGGAGAAGGGGAGAATATCATAAGCCATTTTGTGTCCTGACTGGGGAAAAAAGTGAGTTATAAATATCAAAATTAATAATAATTTACCCAAAAAAAGGTACTTGTTAGAACCAAGTATCTGTTTAAAGAATAGCCAGATAGCCAATTTCTAGTCCTCTCATAAGTAAACTTTGTGGAGAATGGTAGCTTGTGGGGAGGGAGCATTGGACACAGAGTCAGATGCCTGTTGAGAGCCTACTGAAGTTATAAAAATATTAACCAAGGGTAGTCACAAAAATGAAGGGATTTCAGGATAAGCATGGAGGTATTCATTCATTTCTCCTCCATAACATTTCCTAACAGGAATATAAAATATCTGCCCACTGTGTGACTCTTCTGCATTCTTGGGAAAGTCAGATGCCTCCATCTGTTTGTGACTGATCGTCTATTTTCCTTGTTGTCAGTTGTTATTACTGTCAAGGTCACAAGCCCATCTAGTAGTTACAACATTCCCAATATTGCAGTAGCTTCACTAGCGACTTACAGTGTGAAAGAAACAAGAGAAACTCATTTACTAGTGATTATCATTCACACTTTGCTTACTTAGTGAAGACACTGTATTACTTGAGGTCTGGTGTGGCCTAAATGGCTTCTAAGAGTGTAGAGGTGGGGACTGTGAAGGGCAAAACTAAGGACGAAATGGAGTAGAAAGTGGGAAGACTCTTTCTCATTGTGTTGTTTGAAATTCAGAGCCAACGAATATTCATTTAAGTTTCTGAACACATCACCCTTCCAAATGAAGCTCTGATCCATGCTGCAGAAATTACTAAGTGCCAGATTTACTTTCATTCTTTCTCCTCAAGAATGAACCTATCCCTGTTTTTATCCAATTATGAGCTCTGTTTGTTTCACTATTTGTATTGCTCTAATTGTCCATTGCTAAAAGTCTGTCACTGAATGACGCCTAAGTACATTATCAAACATTTTGGTAATGACTCATGCAGAGCAGAGATATCTTTCTTTATTTGCCTAATCAGTATCACACTTTTCAATTTTCCTAGATCATTACCTCTGGCATGTGTCACAATACTTCTGGGGCCTAGGAAATTAGCTCACAATTCAGAAATAAAAACCAGCAGTTGCTGCCAAATTAGTCCTTTCTATCCCAGCCATGTGGTAGACTGGTACATTTTGAAGCTTAAGAACATTTAGTACTGAAACAAATATCTGGAGGAGATTTTGAATTTATTGGATTTCCTATAGTTGACTGTTTGGATTACAAATTAATTCATCGTTGGTATTCCAAGAATTAATCATTTCAAAGTTTAAAAAGTAATATATATATATTGGCTATTATTGGATGGCTCTGTCATCCCTTCTCTTAATTGGGCACTCACCCTGCTACACATTCAATATTTATTTTATCACACATTCTTTATTTCCCATGTTATGAAGATGGGCAGCTTGCTTTTAGAAATAACCTTTATCTGCCACTGATTCTGAGATTTTAAAGGGACTCAGTCTGAAATGTACATGTCTGTGTCCTTCAGAGTTGACTCATGCGTTGTATTTTGATACCTATACTCAAATGTACAGTGAAAATCAGCCCTAGAATTCAATGTTAAATGTTTAACAATACAATCCTAAGCAGAGTTACATTTTTTTCAAAATCAATTGAAGTTAATGGGCTTAGCAGGGTGCAACTCTGTTTAGATCTCCGTCACCCAAAGCCACGTCTGAAGCATCCCCTCTGATGAGCTGGATTTTGAATCTACTTTTTTCTCTCAATTACACAAACCTCAGTGGTTTCCAAGCAGACATTTCTGCCTCCTGCCTCACTTTGACGTACCCCACCAGGGTCTTGCATCTTTGGTATACTCCTGGCTAGGGTTGTTGAAAACATTTTTTGGTAAAGTTCGACTTTGGCAAAATTCGGCTCTTTTAAATTCGGGCTGTGCCGAAGTCCGAACTCCCCTGCTTCGGATCCCCGAAATTCAGGCGAGATCTGGAGTTCGGGGGAAAATTCGGCCCCCCGCAGGCCTTCATGGGGCTTCCATGAAGACGTGTGGGGGGCTCTTTATTTATTTTTTTAATAATTATTTTATTGGTTTTTATAATACAAATTTTCCATGATAGTAAACAACAATAAAAGCAATATGAAATTCAAAATTCTAACTCTATGTTGTTATAATTTCTTGAATTCATAACAAAAAAAAAACAAATTAGAGGAAAATTTATGACTTCCCCATCACCTCTCTCCGCCTCTTAATAAAATATTCATCCCATCGTAATAGGTCTGATCTTAACTATCATAAATTCATTTAACTTTCATAAAACATCTTCTATTAATATAAATGATTATAACTCTTAATATTAATTGTGTCTTCTAGATCAGATTAATAAGTATTCTTCCATTTTCCCCAGTTTTAATTCATATTCACAATATTTCATCCAATCCTCCCATTCCCCTAAAAATCGAACATTGTCTTTTTCATTTAAAATGGCTGTAAGTTTTGCCATTTCCACCAATTCAAACATTTTCCCAATCCAGTCTTTTTTCTCGGGAATTTCTGCCCCCTTCCATTTTGCTGCATATAGCAGTCTCGCAGCTGTTGTAGCATAGATCAAAAAAGTTCTTTGTATTAGCAAGTTGTCAGGTATCATACTTAATAGCATCATTTCTGGTGTTTTGGGTATATTTTTTTGTACTATTAGTCTCAATTCATTGTATATCATATCCCAAAAATCTTTAGCTTTATCACAAGTCCACCACATATGGTAAAAGGAACCAATTTCCTTATTACATTTCCAACATTTAGGGGATGTCACTTTATATATCTTTGCCATCTTCTTAGGTGTTAAATGCCATCTATACATCATTTTATAAATGTTTTCTCGAATTGATTGCGCGTTTATTCCTTTCAAATCTTTTGACCAAAGTCTTTCCCATTTATTTAAAGCAATATCATGTCCGATATTTTGAGCCCAATCTATCATAGTTGGTTTAATCGTCTCCTGCTCACAATATAATGTTAAAAGTAGATTGTACATTTTAGAGATCAGTTTCAGATTGTTCTCTAGTAACATCTTGTGGAAAGGGGACTTTTCTTTAGAAAATCCATTTTTCATATCTTGTACAAAAACTGATTTAATCTGACAATATTGCAACCATTGTAAATCCTCTTTGAGAAATTGAAATTCCTTTAATGAACATTTTTTCCCCTCCCAATTAATTAATTCCTGGTAAATTATAAATTTGTCCGGTCTAAGTGGACGTAGTGTTAGCATTTCTTGCGGTGAAATCCACATCGGAGTTGTTGGTTCCAAAATATGTTTATATTTCATCCAGATACGCAGTAGAGAGGACCTGATTATATGATTCCTAAATGATGCTTGTATCTTAATTTTGTCATACCATAAATAGCCATGCCATCCACTAATATTATTAAAGCCTTCAAGCTCCAATAAACGTGTATTTGATAAGGTTATCCAGTCTTTTAGCCATGTTAAGGCTACCGCTTCAGCGTAAAGTTGAAAGTTTGGTAGTGCTAAACCTCCTCTAACTTTAAGGTCCACCAAGTATTTATAAGCAATCCTCGGTTTTTTCCCTTGCCAGATGAAGTTTAAAATGTCCTTCCTCCAAGTATCAAAGTATTTAACATGTGATATTATAGGCAAATTTTGGAATAAGAAGAGCATCCTTGGTAACACATTCATTTGAATTGTTGAAATACGTCCCAATAGTGACAACTTTTTATTTGACCAAATAGTCATATCAGTTTTTATTTTACCCCATAATTTAAAGTAGTTGTTGGTTAACAATTCTTTGTTCTTCGCTGAGATCCAGATTCCAGATATTTAACTTTATTGGCCTTCTCCCAACCTGTAAACGAGATGAATTCCTGTTGTTCTATTTCTGATAAATTCTTGAATATTGTCTTTGTTTTTTCTTGATTAACTTTAAATCCTGATATTTTCCCAAAGTCGTCCAGAGTCTCTTGTAGTAACTTCATTGATTGTGTTGGGTTTTCCAGAATTAACAGGAGGTCATCCGCGAATGCTCTCAATTTAAATTCATGTTTTTTAATTTTTAGACCGCGAATGTCCTCCATACTCCTTAGTTTACAACATAATGTTTCCAACACCAACAAAAATAATAACGGAGACAAAGGACAGCCTTGTCTAGTTCCTTTCTTAATTTGACAATTTTCCGACATTGATTCATTCACCAAAATTTTCGCATGTTGGGATGTGTAAATAGCTGATATACCTTTCAAAAAACGGTCTCCAAAATTTAATTTTACCAATGTTTTTTCCATAAAGTCCCATGAGACCATATCAAAGGCTTTTTCCGCATCCAAAAATACAAAGGCGGCTGATCGTTGTATATTCTGATCATAATATTCTAATGAGTCCAATAAGATTCTTATATTGTCTTTAATTTGTCTTCCTGGAACAAAGCCCGCCTGATCTTCGTGTATAAGGTCTTTAATAAATTTTCTTATCCTATTCGATAAGACCGAGGCATAAATCTTATAGTCCACATTTAACAACGAAATAGGTCTATAGTTTGATGTTCTTTCTGGGTCTCTTCCTTCCTTGGGTATCAACGATATGTATGCATGCGACCAAGTTTCTGGGGCTACTCCCTTATCCAAAATTGTATTGCAAAGTGATACAAAAAAGTCTGCTAAGTTGTCACTAAATGCTCTATAAAATAGAGCAGTTATTCCATCTGGTCCAGGTGTCTTATCCGGCTTTTGTTTCATTATTGCTTCTTGTATTTCTTCCCTTGTGATTGGAGCATCTATCCATTCTCGTTGGTCTGTTGAAAGGATATTCATCTGTATTGAACTTAAAAACTTATCTATTTTCTGTTTTGAAATATTTTCTTTCTGATACAGCTTAGTGTAAAATGAAACAAATTCTTTTTGTATATCTGTAGTTGAATGAACTGGTCCTTTAGCAGTTTGAATTTTTGTTATAATCTTCTTCTGAAATGAGTCTTTCAGTTGTGTTGCTAAAAATTTCCCAGGTTTATTAGCATGTTCAAAATATTTTTGTTTGGCAAATTTTAAGTTTTTGTTCATTTCCTCCATTATGACCAAATTTAATTGATGTTTAGATACAGAAATCTTCATTTGTATTTCATTTTTCTCTTCTTCTTGTAACGCCATAACAAGTTTTTGTTCCAAATTTTGTAAATCCCAAAGTATATTATTGGTAAATTGTAGTTGAGTTTTCCTCCACGCTGCATGTTTCTGTATCATAAATCCTCTTAGAACTGCTTTAAACGCATCCCACACTATATTCAACGTAGTTTCTCCATTAAGATTGACTTCAAAAAAATCTTTAATCAGATCATATAATTCTTTTTGAATCTTATTTTCCTTTAAAAGTTTATCATTCAATCGCCATCTAAATGCTTGTTTATTGTTCCACTCAAATGTAACCGGATTGTGATCAGAAAAAGTTCTTGGTAAAATATGTATTTTACGTAGTTGCGTAAAAATTGATTTACTAGACCAAATCATGTCTATTCTGGAGTGTGAGTCATGTCTCGCTGAATAAAAGGTATATTCTTTGGCTGTAGTATTCATTGTTCTCCAGATGTCTTGTAATTCCAATTCTGTAGCCATGGTGAAGAAAGTTTTAGGTAAACATCCTTCATTTTCGTCTTTTGCTTTTGATTTTTTATCCAAAATTGGGAGAATAACGCCATTTAAGTCACCCATCAATAAAATCTGGTCATTAGCATACTGAGAGATCAGTTCATGCAATTGTCCATAAAATTTGGTTTTTCCTTCATTGGGAGCATATATTCCTACCACAATCGTCTTTTGCCCCAATATTTTGGTTTTTATAATTACAATTCTCCCTTCGTTGTCTTTATATAGTAGTTCAGGACTAAGGCTAGAATGAGCATATATTACTACTCCCTTAGTTTTTGTTTCGGCCGATGCCACAAATGCTTGTCCAAGCATTTGCCTATCCAAATATTTTTTGTGTTTTTTTACTATATGAGTCTCTTGTAAACAAATTAGGGAGTATTTATACTTCTGTAGATATTTAAAAATTCTAGCCCTTTTAGTTTTTTCATTCAAACCATTCACATTCCAAGAAATTACTTTTGCCATGGTACAATGATTATTGAAGCAAAAAATGCAGTCTATAATTTAGTTCCTCCTGCTGCTCCCTGTGGTTCTTCTTCTTGTTGTTGTTCTTCTTCCTCTTCCTTTTGATCCCCAGTTAATCCTTTAAGATCTGATTTATATTTTCTCAGAAATTTTCCCACATCTGCTGTAGATGTAATTGTCATTTTCATTTCTTTGTAGGTAAAAGCCAAGCCTTGTGGCATAATCCAGCGATATTTGATACCATTAGCTTTCAAAACAGACAGAAATTCTTTGTAATTATTCCTCTGTGAGAGTAAATGTCTTGGTATGTCCTTTAATAAAATTAGAGGAATGTCTCCTGCTGACACCGGGTTGTCATAATGCATCTTCATGATCTTATCCTTAATCCTAGTGTCATAGAACACTATCATCAGGTCTCTTGGCTTAGATCTTTTCATTCTAGCAGGTAATGGTATTCTGTATACTCTGTTAATAGCTTGGTTCAATTCTTGTTCGTCCATCTGAAACAGGTAAGCCAGATTTGGGACTACAGTTTCTTTGTTATCTCCCATCATATCTGGAAGGTTGCGCAGACGAAGGTTGGTCTCTCTCACTCTCATCTCCATCATGGCTATTTGATCTTTTACTGTTGTCTGATTTAATTGTATTGTTTCAATCTGTTTTTCTTGGCTTGCTAATTTTTTCTTTGTATCCTTATGCTCTTCCATCACTTTCTTTATTGGTGAATCCATTGCTTGCATATCTGACTGCATAGTACTCATTTGAGTTTTTACTTCTTTAAGATCTCCTGTTACTACATCCAATTTATGATCAATAGCTTGAGATGCTTGGCCTAGATTTGTCATCATAGAAGTTAACTGTGCCATCTGTGTAGACATCTGTGTAGACATCTGTTCAAGCTGCTTATTTGTTGCCTCTGTTTGTTTGGCTAACATCTCCTGTAATTTCTTATCCATAGCTAAAACTTGTGCTGAGTCCTTCAGTTTAGTATAGGCAGGGCTATGCAGTGAGCCAGAACGGGGTCGGGTTCCAGACATTTACATTGGAATAAGGCTGGTAAAAATCATGTCCTCAGACAGGGCCCTCCAGATGGTGGTTAATAGAGGGTAATTCAATGATCAGCTTAATAATTTTTTCGGGTTGAAAAGAACTGACTTTGGCTTTAAAACAGCTTAATAAAGTTTTGAAATACCAACGAGTTTTACTGGACGCTCTAGGTCGGATCTACCAGGAAGTATTCCGGAAGTTGTATCTGCTGTGGACCTTCTACCGCCTCATCTCGATGGTTGTTTCCTTCAGGAATTGTTTCTGTGTTACTCAAGTGCGACGTGTATCCGGTCCTCCAGCTTGCTTCCTGTTGTTGTGACTCAGATGATAGAGAGGGTGGTGTAGAGGGGCTTCCGGTCTGATGAATCCCTTGCTGCTAACGTGGCAGGAAATTCTTTTTCACCAGAGAATCAGGAAGAAATTCACCCTCCCCTTCCCTCAGAGTTGCTTCTCATTGGTGGAGATTTTAGTCCGTCATCTAAGCGTCCTTCCAACTCTTTGTTTTGATTTAAGCTGATCTGTTTGATAAGGCTCCTGCCGCTAATCCTGATGGAATTTACAAATCAAACTTTCTCGATTAAAATAAGGGAGGAGCAGAGGTACTGGGAATATCTTCATCTACCCCCCGGTTATTCGAAAATGCCAGTAAAAGACGAAGGGTTCTTTGTACTCACTTAGGCATCGAGAGGTGAGGTTCTTCTCTTAAAATAGTCCTTTATGTTGGTATTAAGGTGGTGGAGGGTAGAGCCTTATGCCAAAGTTGCGTTTTGGCGATTCCTTTCCCTATGTGCCCTCGCAGGACCGGCGTCCAGAGCTCTGGGGGGCTTATAAAGCTCCCTCAGAGTCTTTGGGAGGTCACACTGCGTTTATGGGCTGCAGGGAGTTCCTGCTGTCCGACCCACTTGCAAGGGTCGGATTGGGGTGCATATATCACCCCTAAATTAGCGCAAACTTGGATTTCCCTCAGGACAGCCTGAGGAAACGTCTTACTCCTCCCAGCGCACCACCGGAAGCCGTGTGGGGGGCTCTTTAAACAGATCTGCGCCTTCCAGCTGTTAGGCGCAGATCTGTTTAAAGCACCCCCCGCTCGCCTTCAGGGAAGACCCCTGAAGGCGTGCGGGGGGCTCTTTAAACAGATCTGTGCCTAACAGGTGCAGATCTGTTTCCCCCCTCCCCGCCTGCCTTCAGGGGGCTTCCCTGAAGCCGTCAGGGGTGCTTTAAACAGATCTTTGCCTCCCAGCTGGGAGGCGCAGATCTGTTTAAAGCCCCCCCCCCGTGCACCTTCAGTGAAGCCCCGTGAAGGCGCAGGGGGGGGAGCCGAACCCCGAATTTGCCGAATTTATTTGCCAAACACCCCGAAGTCGGGGAATTCGGCTCCCCCCCGTTTCCCACCTTTTTGAATTCGGTTCGTCCCGAACCGGAAACCGCCAAATCGGGGAAAATTCGGTGGTTTTTCGGTTTGAAATTAAATGAATTGACAGCTTTACTCCTGGCTGACTGGCATATGGTCTCAAAAATCCTTGGGCAGTCCCTGATTCCACTGCAAGGCCCATTGAAGTCTTGCTTATTGATTTTTAAATTGATAGTTCTAGGAGGGACTCGGTTAGGTTTGCTAGGTCCTCCCTAGCCACTGGCAGGAGCTTTGTTGTGGTGGGGCTGGGGAAGTGATCCCCAACCCCACCACAACATCACGATGGGGATGCTCTATCACATTCCTCCAAAACCTCTATGGTTTCCCCCGGCCAACCAGCTGAGGGACAGCATGCAGCCTTCTTAATTGGTGGGCAATTGCCCCCCCCATCACCTGGCATCTGTCAACCCTAGACTCAGTGGTACAGCACCTGGTTTGCATGCCAATGCCTGGTTCAATCCCTTGCATTTCTGGGAGAAAGGATTAGGTAGTAGATGATATGAAAGACCCCGGGCAGCCACTGCTGGTCAGGATAGACAATATGGACCTTACCCTTGATAGAATCATGGGCCAACTCTGTATAAGGCAGCTTCATGTGTTTTTTTAAGTGCTTGATACTCATTCATTTAGGAATGTACAAATATGTGCTTTTAATTTAATTTTGTTTTAATTTAATTTAATTTGTGAACATTTTCATTTTGTCCATTTTGTTGTTGGTGTACCTATTTATTTCTTTATTTTTGTGATGTTTATTCACCAGGTAAATGCCAATGAGACAAAAAAGGTATCAAAAATTGCATATGCAAAAATGCAGGACAATGGTAAAAGGTAGCTAAATTCAGTGCCATCACTAATTTAGTTCAAGAGAGATCAAATGCACCTAATTTCATTTAGATTACACCTATCATATATATTATAAACGTTATATGTACAACCTGAGGGCAATAGCCAGACTTTCTCACTAGGAAGTCTTCCACGTATTTACTAACTTCATTTATAGCCCACCTTTATCACTAGACTCAAGGCAGATTATAAAAGCAATTCAATCAAACAGCATAAAACATCCAATAAACAATGCAGTAGGACTAGGGTTACAGAACAGGAAAAATGCAAAACAAACAAACAAAACCAAAAGAACAACATAAACACATCTGTCTAAGGCATGAGCTACTGTCAGAAAGTGTGTTACAAAGGTTTAAAAAACCCCAATACAGTAAAAGCAAGGTGATACATAAAGCAAACATTGCAATAGTTTTTACCATTGTCCTGTCCAATATAGAGGCGTGGCTCCAAACAAATGCTTGAAAAATCAGTGATTTCCTTTGTGCCCAAGAGAAATGCCAGTAACCAAGCCCAATTTTCAAAAAATGTATAAGATTAGTAAAAAACAAACAAACAAACAAACATTAATCATTCAGAAGATGAGCTTTTACTCACTTAAAAAAAACACTTTCCTTGACTTCCCTAAATTATCTCTTGCTCCTTCTGGGCACCCTGCTATGTGCATAGTAATACTAGTTAAGAGAGAGTTTGTTTATTCGTTTAGACAATGCCTATGTCACCTGTCCAAAGAACCTGCTCTAGGCGGCTTACCCAGGTTGCCAGATTTGTCTTCACCACCAGCGAGAGGTTTTTGGGGTGGAGTCTGAGGAGGGTGGGGTTTGGGGAGGGGAGGGACTTCAATGCCATACAGTCCAATTACCAAAGCAGCCATTTTCTCCAGGTGAACTGATCTCTATCGGCTGGAGAGCAGTTGTAATAGCAGGAGGCCTCCAGCTAGTGCATGGAGGTTGGCGGCCCTATGCAGGGGGCTTACAATGTAAAAAAGCAATTCAATCAGAAAGCAAAGACTGCCAATAAAAATGCAATGCAACAGGACTAGGATTATGCAACTGGAAAACAATTATGTACCATAATGAAGAAAGGGAGTATAAAGGTAGAGGACAATGCCATAAAAAAGGAAGGTATATATACAATAAACAGTGCAATGCTCTACAATACTGTCCTTGATAGAAGTAGCCTCTTGTGCTGATCCATTATACTATCATGCTAATCCTTTTGCAAATAAATAAAAGGACCATCTTCTGCCATGAAAGAATAGAAATGTTGATTGGATAGATGTGCTGTATTGGGGCTGTGGTTTATATATTATAGGCTACTGAGCCAAGGACTGTTGTATGCAATAAACAGGACTTTTAAATACTTTGGTGGTTGAGGCCAGAGTGTTCTAAAGTGATGGGTATAAAAATCTGAAATGGAAGCAAGATGCCAGCTTTCAAAATATGCTGAAAAACATCTGTTTGAACCCTGCTGTGATAAGCACGCTACTTGCAGTAAGCTTTTTAAGTTTGATGCTTCAGTTATTTTTGCCAACAATAACAAAACCCTCACTAAGATAACAAGATCATAATGCTGTGGTTAATTATGATATTCAACAGGCACAGTACTTTTTGAAGCACACTGGAAATTAACTGTGCAAATTAATTCTATTTAATCATATGCAATAAATAAATACATTTAGGATGGTATGCTGGAAGAAGATCAGCCTTCAACCTTTACATGTTTATCAAAACAGAGAAAGGATTACATACTACTAGTATGGAATTTACATCCATTTCTGATGTGCTGTTTATAAATCAGAATCTGCATTAGTCATACCCCTTTGAAAAATTATGGAAAGTCGCCTCCTGGCAACAGTTAAGGGGTCTCTAGCGGTGGGAGCACAATTTCACTAACACAGCTGATAGCAGTCCTAAGAGATATTTCTAGTTGAGCATCATTGTCCAGGCATTCAGCCAATCACTTTGTAGCCTGAGGGTAAAAATAGACTGAATGCAGAAGGGATTTCTTGAATTACTTGAATTCCAATACATGAAGTGACAATGGAGAACACAGATAGAGGAGGGCCTGCTGATAGGTGATAATATACCTCCAGGAAAGTGCTATTAGAGATCATAGATTCCCGTGAATTCTATTTTACAGTAATTGCCACCTACCAGCAATAGAGAAAGCACCAAAGAAAGTTGGTTATGCTTTTGTGTTCTGGAGATAGTCAGAAAGCTAAATCGCAGTTATGACAAATGGCCAGATAATCTCGTCTTATTCGTTTTTTAATCACAGTGATCTATCTTTAAGTAGGTATTTATATTGAGCCCTTGGTGCAGAGTGGTAAGCTGCAGTATTGCAGTCAAAAGCTGCTTACTACCTGAGTTCAATCCCGATGGAAGTCGGTTTCAGGTAGCTGGCTCAAGGTTGACTCAGTCTTCTATTCTTCCGAAGTCGGTAAAATGAGTACCCAGCTTGCTGGGGGTAAAGTGTAGATGACTGGGGAAGGCAATGGCAAACCACCCCCTAAACATCATCTGCCTAGTAAACGTTGGGATGTGACTCACCCCATGGGTCAGGAATGACCCGGTGCATGCACAGGGGACTACCTTTACCTTTTAGGTATTTATGGTAAAGAATTGATGAATAACCATGGTCGCTGGTTAGAGTCCAGTTTGGGATCAAGAAGCCAGAATACTTTTGTAATGGAGCTCATCAAGCTTTTGATGATTAGCCTTTGATGATTATTAATAATAATTAATTATTATATGGCAGTTGGGTTTCTGTATAGAAACATTGGGAAATAGTTACTTCTCTCCCTGCAAGTAGTCAGTCATCTATCAGAAAGAGTTATACACGGAAACAGCCCATTTTGTTTGTTTAATTTGTTTGTACCCTACCTTTCTCCCCAGTGGAGACCCCAAAGCAGCTCACGTTGTTCTCCTTAGGGCTGTCGATTTGGTTTGTCCTGAACCGAAAAACAGCCAAATTTCCCACAATTTGGCGGTTTTTAGTTCAGATGGAACCAATCTCCAAAAAGAAAACGAGGAGCCGAATTCAGTGAGTTCGGGGTGTTTGGCGAATAAATTCAGCAAATTCGGGGTTTGGTGCAGCAGCATAACCGTCAGTTAGTAAGCAGCATTCTCCCGTGGCCAATCGGTGGCCAAGCAAGGTCTTCTTCTGGCCAATCAGTTGTGATTGAGCATGTGAGCCCAGCTGCTGCGCGGCCGGCCCGGGGAGAAAAGGAGAGAGTATCTGTTTGTGTGAGAGAGAAATCCCCGTGGGGGGGGGGGTGCGTGTGCATATTTGCTCCTTTCTGTGGCTGCAAGGGGTGCATTTTTGGGGTTAGAGGTCTCAAACTTTCAGGGTAGCTTGAGGGGTCACTTCTTGCAAGAACCCTCAAGTTTCGTAAAGATTGGGTCAGGGGATCCCAAGATATGGGCCCTGAAAGGGGTCCCCCCTTAATGTGCATTTTTGTTCCATTTACAGCACACATTCGAGCCATTCCATGGCTGCAGGGGGCACATTTTTGGGGGTACAGCCCCCAAACTTTCAGCGTAGCTTCAGAGGAGCTTTCTTGCAAGAACCCCCAAGTTTTGTAAAGATGGGATCAGGGGGCAAAATATGGGGTCCCCCCTTTTCCCTATTGGGATGAATGGGATCAGCCGATCCTGTGTGCATCTCGAGAGCGGCAAATCCAAGGCAAAACCTCCCGTGCTTAAATGGAATCGTATTGGATTACCCACTCCTCCCAGTCCCTCCTGATGGAACAGAAGACATCCACAGTAAGACCCCTTTTGGGGCTTTAATCTATAATTTTTTTCCGTATGTATGTGGGGGGGGGAAGCAGAGTCTGTGGGGGGCAGTTTCTGTGGGGGGGAGCCAAAGGGGGATTTTGCCCGTTCTGCCGAAAGGGGTGTGACTGCTCACCTCTGCGGGAGTGTGTGTCTGCTTTTAAAGTTTTAAAGTTTAAAGCTGAGTTTGTGCGGGGGCTAGCGAGTCTCTCTCCGCTCGGCACCCAGGCTGCTCCTCCTCCTTGGTGTTTTTCCCTGTTTTTGCCCCTAGCCTGGGGTTGAGTGCAACGGGGCGGCTTGCGTGAGATCCCCTGCATCTTGGATTTTTTTCCCCATTTGGGGGGTGCACCGCGGCACCGTATTGGTTGGAGAGGTGGGGGGTGGTGCTGGTGAGACTTGCTTGAGTTTGGTGGGGTCGTTTGCATAAGGGGGGAGCATCCCTCTACCATGAGAAGAAGGAGCAGGGCAGAAAATACAAACTCTGGGGGTTTTTTTGCACGGTCTGTTTTGCTGCTCGCTCAAAAATGTTTTTGCAAAATCTGACTCTCACAATACATTTGCTCGCGTGTTACTTTGCATTGCAATGGTTAGCATGGGAGGTTTTGCCTTGGATTTGCCACTCTCTAGATGCATAGGATTGCCTGATCCCATTCATCCCAATAGGGAAAAGCCCCCCCCCATATTTCGCCCCCCCTGATCCAATCTTTACAAAACTTGGGGGTTCTTACAAGAAGACTCCTCTGAAGCTACGCTGAAAGTTTGGGGCCTCAAAAATGCACCCCCTGCAGCCATGGAATGGCTCGAATGTGTGCTGTAACTGGAATAAAAATGAACATTGGGGGGACCCCTTTCGGAGCCCATATCTCAGGACCCCCTGACCTAATCTTTACAAAACTTGGGGGTTCTTGCAAGAAGCATCCCCTCAAGCTACCCTGAAAGTTTGGGACCTCTACCCCAAAAAATGCCCCCTCGGAGCCGTGGACAGGCTCGAATACATTTTTAATGGCTGTATTCGGCCGAATTTTTCTCCGAACTCGAAACCTGGCACCGAATTCCATGGATATGAATCGGGGGAGTTCGGACTTCAGTATTTCCCAAATTAAAACAGGTCAAATTTTGCCGAATCCGAATTTTACCAAAAAAAAATTCAACAGCCCTAGTTCTCCTCCAGTTTATCCTCACAACAACCCTGGGAGGTAGGATTAGGCTGAGAGTGTGTGAGTGGCCCGTGGTCACTCAGTGATAGGGTTACCAGATCCCTCTTTGCCACCAGCAGGAGGTTTTTTGGGCAGAGCCTGAGGAGGGTGGTGTTTGGGGGGGGAGGGACTTCAATGTCATAGAGTCCAATTGCCAAAGCGGCCATTTTCTCCAGGGGAACTGTTTTCTATTGGCTGGTGATCAGTTATAATAGCAGGAGATCTCCAGTTATTACCTGGAGGTTGGCAGTCGTACCCAGTGAGCTTCCATTTCACAGGTGGGGATTCTAAACCGGGTTTCCCAGATACTAGTCCAACACTCTTAATCACCACACTACAGGCTCTGTATCAAAGGTTTGATATCTATCAAATAAGAGATGTGTAAACTGTATTTCAGGGAAATGTTATCTTAGAGATGTGTGGCTCCTTTATATTTTCCCAAAGAGTTTTGCAGATCTTCTTAACAGTCTTTGTCTTAAGAAACTCAAATATTTAAATGGGGGGTTTCCGTTGGCAACTAGGAAAACTATTTTTTAAAGAACCAGAAAGAAAGAAAAAAGCTCCCCCCAACTACAACCCCTCCTGTAGCAAACACACACAGAAAAAAACCGACAACCCCCCCCCCCTGAAATTAGGTTTTAAATAATATTTCAAAACAAAGTCCACTGTGGAAAACTTAGCTCTGAAGTTTTCTGGACAAAGAATGAAAAGGTCTTCCCAAGGCACCAGAAATCTAAGTTACAGACTATAGCAGCAGCAGTGGCTCTCCCCCAAAAAATCTAGTCCTGAAATGGAGTCAAGCTGCAGGTGTACATGTTTTTTATCCTCCTTGCCCATGCTCAGAGATCCAAGGAGGGCTGTTAGAGAATTGTCAAGATTGGACAGAAAATTCTAATGCTCCCCCTAACATCTGGTCTCATTGCCTGCGAGACCTCCCTCCCCCCTTCCTGTTGCTGGGAAACCTTTACAAATGAAGAAAAACAGGCTGGAAGCTCGCCCCAAATAGTCTTGAGTATTCCCAGTTATTTCTAGCATTTTGGGGGAAGTGATTAACGGTATTTCTGAACACCCTAGTACAGCGGTCGGCAAACTCATTAGTCAAAAGAGCCAAATATCAACAGTACAACAATTGAGATTTCTTTTGAGAGCCAAATTTCTTAAACTTAAACTACATAGGTAGGTACACTGTTTATTAACTTAATAAACTTTAATTAAAGTTTTAAGTCTTAATTAAACTATAGGTACACTGAATAAAACTTGATATCATGCTTAATAGTGATCTTATTTATTGATAAAAATTAAATTGTAAATCCCTGCCATTTTCCCCTTCCTGTCCGGAGGCCTGGTCTACCACCTCGTCTGGAGGCCTGGTCTACCACCATAAAAGCCTATTGGTAGACCTGGTCTCTGAAGGGGGACTTTTTCCCCTCCTCGGAGTCCAGGTCTATCACCAAGAAAGCCAGTGGGTAGACATGGCCTCCCAATGGGACTCAGCCGGAGGCCAGGTCTACCAAAGGAAGCCCTCCCTGCCCAACAGCTGATAGGCGGGGGGGCAGGAACTGCCGAGCCGCCCGCCCAGCAATCGCGTGGCTAGAGGGGAGGGGAGGCTTTAGCCTCCCCACCATTGAGGGCAAGGGAAAGGGGGACCCGGCCATTCTCCACGGCGGGGGGGGGGAGAGACAGCGTGCCCACTTGCCTGCTCTCTCTCTCTCTCAGGCGCGCCGGCTCCGCAGCCCGGCTGCTGGCGCGAGCGGACACAAGAGCAGGGGCTGCGAACCAAGTTCGGAGAGCTCCACTCAATGGGCCAAAGAGCCGCATGCGGCTCGGGAGCTGCAGTTTGCAGACCCCTGCCCTAGTAAGACAGCTCACCAATCACCACCCAGGTTGCTAAATATTGTGCAGCAGCAACGAAGCTACGTCGCCTCAATGTTCCCTAATCTGTGGAAGTGTAAAATTGGGTGATTCCTAATTTTGTTGGCCTTGGTTGTAAACATCTACTCTGTATGGTCAGTTTCTACTTTATCTGGCATATTAGCCACAAATAAAATTTATTTATTTATTATTATAAACACCCTAGTATAGTTCCAGATACCCAAATATTTCTGAAAAATACAAGTATGATATTTTTTAGGTATATATTTTAGACTGGAAATACCCAAAGGAAAACAAAGGGCTCCCTGCAAGTCCTTGTGGGTTCCCCACTTGTACTCTCTAAATTCCCTTGCTTCAGAATAAAAAGAGACTATACCTTACACCACCTATGTGGTGTTGTAGGAAAATGTTATGGATACCGTGGACTGCCAAAAAAAAAAAAAAAACACACCCAAAAACAAATCAGTGGGTCAAATGAAGCCTGAACTGACCATAGAAGCTAAATTGACTAAACTAAGGCTATCATACTTTGGTCACATTATGAGAAGACAAGAGTCACTGGAAAAGACAATCATGCTAGGAAAAGTTGACGGCAGCAGGAAAAGAGGAAGACCCAACTAGAGATGGATTGACTCTATAAAGGAAGCCACAGCCCTCAATTTGCAAGACCTGAGCAAGGCTGTTAAAGATAGGATGTTTTGAGGACATTGATTCATAGGGTTGCCATGAGTCAGAAGCGACTTGATGGCACTTAACACACACACACACCCCTTACATGGACTGCACTACAGTGATAATTCAAGCTACACACTCTCACACATTAGTAGAATACTTGGGCAGAACATCAAGCTTGAAAAGCACTAGTGACATTGGTTAGGCAAAAACTGCAACTGGCAGATACATATGTGTGTTTTCTATATTATTATGGTTTCTATTGGGGTGTGTGTGTGGATACTATGTTAATGAAATGCTCATTATGTGATGATGAGAAATACAGAAACTATGGCTGTATTTAGAATTAGCAGGTTACAATGACAGTAGTTTGGAAGAGAGATGTAGAATGGAAAGCCTATTATGTTCCTTCTGTTATATGCCATACATTCACCACAGCCATGCAGGTTCTGCTAGACCTGGATATAAACCAGAAGTACAACATCAGCCGGCAAACCAGATAGCAAATCAGCTGGTATCAGCAAACCTTTTATAGATTTAAAAAAAATGGAATTTTTTTTAATGTACTTTTTGTAAAGTAGCATGAAACCAATGCCAAGAGACAGAGGAGCTGTAGTCAATTTCACACCCCTGCTGGTGCTAAACTGGAAAGCGTTTTTGAATTACTTTCCTGTGCATATTCATTTCCTCCTTCATCTTCTGGCTCATTTCAAAACTGCAGTTGCAAGGTGAGAAAGTGAGAATGTGCAGTCCATAAGAAGCCCAGGAATAAATTGATATATTTCCATCCACTTCTAAGCGATTATATCATGGGAGCTGGGTGGTGATTCTGAATTTTTTAACAGCCAGTGGCAACGAGTCTGATATAATAATGTTATGGCATTGAATTGACTGTTCCTTGGTTCAGACCATGTTTCAGCGAATGGCGCTGATGATAGGAGTCTAGAATTGTAAGTGCATTCCTGGAAGGGGAAGTGAATGGTTTTAGGAGCCAGCATGACCCCTATGCCGGCGTCCGTGCCGCTTGCTCTGGCCCTATTGGACCACAGCAGCAGCATGGGGTTGGAGCACCAGCGGAACCAGTGTTCTCCCGGAGCAAGTCCCTGCGTCGGTGTCCCGGGAGGCATTCCTGAGGCTTTCTGGGGGTAGAGCTGCCATTAGACAGCTTCCAAACTCGGTTGGCCCGGGAATGCCTCCCAGGATGGTGGAAGTCCTGCACCACCTTTTTCCTGTGGAGGGGGAAAGCCTTTTTCCTGGTTTTATTTTGGAAAAATGGATTCCCCCCCCCCTCTGTGGCAGCTGGAAAGCCTCTGAGGAGGCTTCTCTACCCTGTCCCAGCTGCTGTGGTCCCCCCCTTCAGGAATGTACTATGTGACTCTATTTTGATTAGGAAGAGATGTATAGAAGCTTGGGGACAGCTGAGGAAAGGTAGAAGAAAGTCAGATTCTCCTTTGCCCAAATAGTTTGGATATTGAAAAAGAAAAGAGAGGGAGTTTTTAGATAGAGCTAGCTGGAAATTGTTCTCTGCCACCAGCTGAAAGAGTTCCTGTTTACTTCTGCTGTGCTCTCCTTAAATGTTCATAATAAATAAAGCAAATAATATAAAAGCCCTTTAAGTTTTCACTGTTTTGTTGTCCATGGGTAACCAACTTCTATAATGCTGCTCTAGAATTTCTATGAAGTGGAGCAGGGCATATGATAATAATACTTACAGAAAAGTAATAAAATAGTATTTTTTATCTTTATCATAATAAGAATATAATTAGCACAAGACATGTTGATTAAAAATGTTTGTCTGTGACAATTTGGCTCGACCCTAGTCCCAGCTGTTTGGACAACTCAATATTGTGCTTAAGTGCATGGACTGTCAGATATTTGCTATAGAGAGTCCTCTAGTATGGATCTCAAAGTCTATAAATAAAAAGCAGTAGGATTTTTTTCTCTTTTTAAGGTGCTTTTATGGATTCACATATTCCCCTTTAGAACATCTTCCTTCTTTTCCCAGCCTCCTTTTTAAAAAGTGTTTAAATATTTAATTGTTATGTATTGCCCAAAGCACTAATTTTATTTTATTATATTTTGCAAAGTCTCCAAATTGCCAGCTCTCTGATATGCTACAACCACATGCTAGCTGTAAGCTGGTTTTAATGGTGTTACCTGCCCTGAGCCTGGCTTCAGTGACCCAGTAGACGTTATATAACTTTCAAAAGGCTTTTGACAAGGTACTTCACCAAATACTCCTGAGTAAACTTAGCTGGAGGGAGGGTGACGTAATATAGCCCAGTCTCATCAGATCTCAGAAGATAAGCAGGGTCAGTACCTGGAAGGGAGACCATCAAGGAAGACTCTGAAGAGTAAGGCAATGGCAAACCACCTCTGTTTCTCACTTGATTTGAAAGCCCCTTGCTGGGGTTGTTTGGGGAGGGGCTGTGGGTCAGTGGTAGGGCATATGCTTGGCATGCAGAAGGTCCCAGGTTCAATCCCCGGCTGCCTTATACTGAATCAGACCCTTGGTGAGTGGGCAACAATGTGGTAAATGGAATTCTACATTGATAAGTGTAAGGTGATGCACACTGGAACAAAAAAAAATCCCAAATTCAAGTATAGGCTAATGGATCTAAACTTGCTGAGACTAAGAGGGAAAAAAAGTTTTTGGGGTCGTAGTGGATAGCTCATTAAAAATGTCACCCCAGTGTGCTGCAGCGGTGAAAAAGGCAAACTCTACGTTGGGAATCATTAGGGAAGGGGCTGAAAATAAAATGACCAATATTAATTATATTGTACAGCTCTATGGTGAGGCCTCATTTGGAATACTGTGTGCAGTTCTGGTCACCGTGCCTTGAAAAGGACATCACAGAGCTGGAAAAAGCAGAAGAGGGCAGCCAAAATGTTTAGGGGACTGGAGCATCTTCCCTGTGAGAAACTCTGAAGTGTCTTGGACTTTGCAGTTTAGAAAAGTGATGACTAAGGGGGATGTTATTGAAGTTTATAAAATTATGTACTGTATGGGGTAGAGAGAGTTGACAAAGATAATTTTTCTTCCAAAATTCTAAAACTCAAGGGTATCCAATGAAGCTGATGGGCAGGAGATTCAGGATGGACAAATAGTTATTTCACAGTGCAGGTAAGGATGGTATCAAGGAATGTGTGACTGAGGACCCTAGGTCTACTGTTTCCTGGAATGGCTGTATGTGGCTATCTAGGTTAAGTGGAACATTTAGTACTTTTTATTTGCTTTTCATTTGCTTACCACCGCTTATTGCATTTGTTTGTCAAAAATATGAGTTTTTTAAAAAGTGAAATGGGGAACTTGTTCACACTCCGTTCATTGGCACTTCTCCCACCCCTGTTTCTTGAACCCAGGCTCCTTCACCTCAGGTGGTAAAGTGAGAACAATACTCTAAGCAAATTGTGAAACTGATGGGAAACATTCTCAGCCTTATAAATTAATGACAAGCTCTGTAGAACATAGCAAATGCAATCAGTTAATATTTCTGGAAGCACCATTGTTTTATGTATAAGCCTGACCAGCCGATATATTTAAAAGGCACTGAGGCTAACAGTGTTTCCAGCCTTGATAGTTTACTGAACCAGTTCATTATTTATAGTGCTGCTCAACGGAGAAATATGTCTTTAGATGATGAATCAATGGTTGACTTAAGCTCTGAGAGAAGCTCTTAGGCTTTTTTGTGTTTGTTACGATTGATGCCATTATTGTAATGCTGGGGCTTTAAGGTACAAAAGTAAACTACGAATGTTCAGCTTCACGTCATGTCATTCACATTTATAGCTGATTCACTTAAAGTTTGAAATGCAAAATGTGCTTTAATGAGAATGAACCTGAATTGTTCAAAGCTAGGGTAATGTGTTTAAGTTTGCCTGCAGCATGGAAATACTGTGATTTCTTTTGGAGGTCTCCTGTTGAGAATGGGTGTTGTTATATAGATCAAGTTTGGGAAGGAGGGATTCTCTCGTATAATCATGCCAAACAATTTAGAGATTCTTTTTAAAAGTAATCCTTGCCCATCTTGGTTCTCTTCAGCAAGATGCATTTTTACCAGAGAGCCAACGTGGTGTAGTGGTTGAGAGCAGCGATTTGGAGCAGTGGACTCTAATCTGGAGAACCAGGTTTGATTCCCCATTCCTCCACATGAGCGGCGGATGCTAATCTGGTGAACCGGATTGGTTTCCCCGCTTTTCTGCATGAATCCTGCTGGGTGACCTTGGGCGAGTCACAGTTCTCTTAGAGCTCTCTCAGCCCCACCTACCTCACAGGGTGTCTGTTGTGGGGAGGGGAAGGGAAGGTGATTGTAAGCCAGTTTGATTCTTCCTTAAGTGGTAGAGAAAGGCAGCATATAAAAACTAACTCTTCCTTTTCTACCACTTATAAATGCTTTTCTAACCTCCTCGCTGACTTGGTCCTGGGCCACAGCACCCAGACAGTTGCCCATATAGAGACACCGTAACCACCACATTTTTATGCTCTGGCATAACCCACTGATTAGTATCCTCATTGCCTTCTGCAGATGAGCAAGACACTCCTGAAGCGGTAGACAAATCTTGCTTCTAAAACCACCAACTGCTCTGCCAAAGAAGAAGAGAGTGCTTAGCTACTTTTTGCTGGCCATGGGGCAACCCGGGCTGTCTGGCCAACAGAGACCCTCGTCTGGTGGGCAGTCCTTTCCAAACCTTCAATCCTGGCAAGCAGTTTGGGAACATCGGACATGTCCTCTGCATCTCCTAGGATGGTGGCTTCCTAGGATGTGATCTCTTTGCCAAGCTGACCTTCTTTTGCAGAGCCTTCTTTGGTGCCATCCTGCCAACCTCCAAAACAAAGAGCTTGTCCTGGAATGGCCTTAAATTGATAGACTGCTTACTAGAATCACCCAACCTGTTGAAAGGAAAGGCCCTAAAAATTGTCTGGCTGTTAAATAACCCCGTATCTCTACTAGCACAGTGTTCTGCCTTAATGAGCCCAACCCTCTTAATCCTTTTTTTAAAGAAACCTAGAAGTAGCCTATGATAAATGTTCCACTTACTATTATTATTTTTTAAAAAGAAAAGTATTATTATTCCTATTACTATTGCTCTCTGTTTCTTTCTTTCATTTTTTTTTTTGGGGGGGGGTCTGTTTTTATATCCTACCTAATTCACACAAACTATTTTATCAATAAATATTCATTTAGTGGCAGCACCAAACTACTAAGGAAAAATACCCAAGCCCCCACAACAATTCTTAAAATGGCCACAGCCAACTTAAAATGGCCACTGAGTCCAACCTAAACAAATTGGAAGCCTCAGACCTAGAACTGATGAGGATCCCACTCCAAACAACTCTCCCCTCTATAAATCCTGCTCTATGCAGCTACCAATCTATGTTTTCTCTTTCTTTTTTAATTGGTCCGGGGCCAACAAACTATAATCTGCCACAGCATACGCAACCCGGGTGCCACATGAGACCTTGCCGCTGCAGTCCCTCGAAGCCCTCTTTTTTAAAAAAAAAAACCCAAAGACCCTTCACAAACACAAGCTACTCTCACTACTTTCATTCCAAGGAAGCCTCTGGTAAAGGGCTCCCCCACAGCAGCTGACCTATGAAATCCTAAAACAAAGATCCTGGTGTATTTGGGGATGGTATGTGTGGGGGTGAACAGTAGGGTGGGGTAAAGGGGAAGGGGGTTCTGGGCAACTCACACACACATACACACACCCCTCCAATCACCACACACTCACTGTGCCTTATTTAATTAAATTAACCCAAAATTGGCTGTTTCAGCAATATTCGGGTTTCGGGTAGACCAAATATCAAAACCTAGGAATCTGCCTGAAGCCAAATAAGCAATTCCCGAAAAACCAAATAATTATTCAGGTTTTCGAGTTCAGCTATTCGCCTTTGCTCAGATGCATGGCTCTGCTTCCTCCCATTTTTCTATCTTTGTCTGGTTTTGTTAGACAGACCAACTATGGGGCCCTTTTAAGGTAGGGGTTGTGTAATTGAAGCCAACTTTGTCTGACCAACCATCACCATTCAGTGGGTTAATCTGGATCAAGCATATATGTTATTTAAAAGATGGGGCTCACAGTCCCATCTGGAGGGATATACCCTCCAACTAAAAAGAACTGGCTTTGACAGCTGCTCACACCACCAGGATTCCGAAGGAGACTTCCTCACCTGTGCGGATGAGCAGTCTCCTTCAGAACGGCCCCCATGGTCGAGACTTCGGCTGGCTCCGATATCACAACCCCTCCCCCATGAAAACCTGCTTTCAAAAAGAAGGTCGCCCCAAGTAGCGGCTTCATTTCCCCACACTGTGACCATCTCTTGAAATCAGATTTTTGATAACTATAATAAAGGACTCTTCACATGATGCCCTTTGCCACCAAAAGAAATGTTTGATACACATGCACAAAACATCTCAGCAAACCCCCAACTCACTGTGTTTTTTAAACAAACCCAGCTTTCAGCACACAGCGACTCCTTCAAACACCCCCACTCTCACGACGAACAAGACTCATGCCCAGAAACAAGATCACTCTGACTCATATTATTTGTTGCTGTCTCTCTCAGCAGCAGGTGGCAAAAAAACTAACGCACTGAGGGTGAGACAGCAACAAATAGCCTCTCCCTGCTCTTCTTCCGATTGGACGGCTGCTTTATTCCCCAGCCAATGGGGGCCCAGGCTTCATTTGAAGCTGGACTGGAGCAAATCAGTCCACGGCTCAACAACCGCAAATGCCTGTTCTGCCTAGAATACACTGTTCCAATACAGAAGGTCTATGTCAGATAACGTATGCTTTTTTTTTTAGCCCCAATTTCTGTTAAAATGTCCTGGATGTAGGGGTGGGTAAAGTAAGCAATTGATATGTATTTGGATATTGTTGGATATTAGGATAATGTTGTTATGGAAATACGATAGAATGCAACACATACACAGCTAAAACACGTAACAACCATTTCAATTCTTTTAAACGTTGTTTTAAATTGTTTTATGTTTGGGAGGGGAGTTGATTTTAATGGTTTTATAATATAATTTTATCTAGAATGTTTTAAATTGTAAACTGCTTTGTAAATAAGTAAATAATGTATGATATACAAAATAAATATCAGAATATAAAACCTGTTAACATCCATACAAGCCGAGTCTAAATAATTTTCAATAAATCACTGAAAGAATGCAGAAGATAACTCTTGATGCAGCTAGTATGGAACAGAAGGGACATTTTAACAGCTCCTACCCATGACCAGTCTTTTTGTTCTTTCCTGTGTTAAAGGACTTCGATGGGGTCTCCTGGTTTTATTGGAGAATTTAGCTATGGAGACATTTTGAGCACTATGAGAGATTTTTAAAGCTGAATCTTAGCCCAATATATATGAGGGATAGGGTTGCCAGGTCCCTCTTCGCCACTGGCGAGAGGTTTTTGGGGCGGAGCCTGAGGAGGGCGGGGTTTGGGGAGGGGAGGGAAGTCCAATTGCAACAGCAGCCATTTTCTCCAGGTGAACTGAACTCTATCAGCTGGAGATCAATTATAATAGTAGGAGATCTCCATCTAGTACCTGGAGATTATGCCAAAAAGTCAGCACGAGGGCTCTATTAATAAAAATGAAAATACTAGATATACTCACAATGTGTTGGTGTCCCTTTACTTATGCAAAACTGAATGAATATACAAAAACATAAGCAGAAAGTGTTACCTTCACACAATACATGCAATGTCAAATAAGCAGAATGTGTTACATTCACACAATACATGCAATTTCGAGTTCAGTCCTTCTTGTGCGCTGAGCAATTGCGCTGTGCAATGAAACAACGTTCATTGAAGGTTCGAATTGAAATAAAAGTCACACTGCGGCCACTTTACACAGCTAGAACTGCCCGCTCATCACTGGCTGTGTGATGAGGTGTAAAGGAAATAAGGGAGGAGAACGCCCCGTCCAGACTTCTGGGTTCAGACGTCGCTGGAACAGAGTGGAAAATCATCTCCTGGAGATCGGGAGATCCCGGAATTCTCCCAGTGGGGAACACCACAGATGGTAAACGAAAATGAAAACTGGTGCTTAGAAGTCCAACTTAAACGACACCCTAGGTTGGTGCTCGTTTCAAAACTTCATCAGTAGGTTAGTCTTCTTTTATTTAATAATGCTTAGCTTCTATGTGGGAAATTGATCACTTTGTGTTACACGGGTATATAACCTCTCAAAATGATTTTTGTCAACTTTACATTTGTATCAAAAGAAAGTGTTTTTATTAAAGGGATTTAAAGGGGTACACTCTGTTCCTGTGCCACTCTCCAGTGGGTGCCAGGTTAAGCCGAGGGCAGATAGGTGACCTAATACCTGATACTGCCATTTTCTATATCTCTTCTTCATTTCCATTATCTTTCTTGTTTAACTTTACTCTTTCCCTCTTTTCTTGTTTAATTCCTCTTCTGTTTCTAGTTGTAGGTTTTTTTTCGTGTTTCCTTATTGCCTAGTTTCAAGTAGGCCAAATAGGGAAACAGAATCTAAAATACACTTCCACCTTCCATTTTCCTGGTCAGGTGGATTACAGTTTCATGCGCACTAACCCCAACTCTGCCCCTCCAAGGTGGCATTAAAGCAAGGGGTCCAGATGGCTGTTTCAGAAGTCATTGGAGATAGGGTTGCCAACCTCCAGATACTAGCTGGAGATCTCCTGCTGTTTCAGCTGTTATTCAGCCGATAGAGATCAGTTCCCCTGGAGAAAATGGCTGCTTTGACCATTGGACTCTATGGCACTGAAGTCCCTCCCCTCCCCAAACCCCGCCCTCCTCAGGCTCCGCCCCAAAACCTCCCACCGGTGGCAAAAAGGGACCTGGCAACCCTAATTGGAGATAAGCTGGCTCTTCCATAACTTGGTTTGTTGTGTGGTTATACCATTCCTGCATTATGTGGAATGGTCTTCCTCTCTTTTCCTATGATGTATTCCACAGGAAGGTGTAAACATCATTTAAAAGCCCAGTGAATGTGTGTGAAAATGCTAATTGGGAAATACCTGGAAATTTTGGGGGTGGAGCCTGAGGAGGGTGGGGTTTGGGGAGGGGAGATACTTCATTAGGGTATAATCCCATACAGTCTACCTTACAAAGTGGCCATTTTCTCCAGATTAACTGATCTCTGTCGCCTGGAGATCAGTTGTAATAGCAGGAGATCTCCAGCCACTACCTGGAGGCTGGCAACCCTACCTTACCTACTGGAATCAAGGGAAAAAAGAGAGGAAAATTGAAAGAGCAGGTGCCAAACTATTTGAAGCCTCTAAATTCTCTGTAGTGAAAGTATTGTTCCCATAGAGCCTCTTATCTTCATTAGAGCATGGATTCTGCATGAGCTATAAGTGCATTTACTGTTTGCTCTCCTGTTCTGCACACTATAGTTTAACAGCCGGGATGCAAAGTACAAAAGATGAAGCATTATTGATTGCAACTGTGGGACTTAACCAGCATTTTGCAAATGCAAAAGTTCTAATTTCTTTGAACAGTTATTCATATTAGCACATAGATGTCCCCATTGCAACAGGAAAAAAAAAACACTTCAGAAAATCATGGCATATGCAAAAAAGCGCTAACATTTTTTAATGTTCCTTTCTTAAAGACATGCCAGGCAAAGTGCTTTGAAGGTGCAGTGCAAGATGAAGAGTTGTAAAGCCACTAGGGGCCTAAATCCATTTTGGAATGTGTTAACCATATGCCAGGTGACAGAAGGTTACTTGAGTGTTGTTGACTCCCTTTGCTGTGGTGTAATAGGATTCTAGCACTGACACCTTAGCAACTGCCTTATCCTT
Organism: Euleptes europaea; assembly: GCF_029931775.1. Taxonomy (NCBI): domain Eukaryota; kingdom Metazoa; phylum Chordata; class Lepidosauria; order Squamata; family Sphaerodactylidae; genus Euleptes; species Euleptes europaea. The sequence continues at coordinate 61,126,137 of NC_079319.1, forward strand.
ATGTTCCAATATATAGTATAGGAAGCATTTGCATCTTTTGTGTGAACATGATATCCTCTTAGTCACCAAGATATATTCCTGAGAGACAGCTCAGAATAGCTTACATTAGAACATGCCAAGAAATGATGTGCTGCTTGTCAAGGAAAAATATATATAAGTAAACTATTGCAAGGAAACAAGTAACTTGCTAAATCTTCATTAGTCTTTTGACAAGGGAATTATCTTCTGTATCTTCTCTACCATTTTAGTGTCAAAAGGACAAACTTATTTGGGGGAAAGGCTTTGTGCAAAGATGTGTCCTTGGACATTCTACCTGAAATTAAGTATTTTCCTTAATTAGTGATCATTTTTTGTTGTTGCTAGCAACAGTAAGCATTTTGAGTTGGATATATGGGGCTAACAGTGAAAAAAACCTAGCTACACCCTCTAAGCCCAATGACTTTAGCGGATTTAGACGCATGTAACTTGCTTGGGGGGTAAAGTGTAGATGACTGGGGACAGCAATGGCAAACCAACCCATAAACATAGTATGTCTAGTAAATGTCATGATGTGACATCACTAAGACGTCCAGGTCCCTCTTCACCACTGGCAGGAAGCTTTTAGGGTAAAGCCTGAGGAGGGCGGGGTTTAGAGAGGGACTTCAATGCCACAGAGTCCAATTGCCAAAGCAGCCATTTTCTCCAGGTGAACTGATTTCCATCAGCTGGAGATTGGTTGTAATAGCAGGAGATCTTCAGCTATTACCTGGAGGTTGAGAAAACCAGTACAGGAGCAATGCTGCCAACAATGCCAATATATTATAGCTACATATACACTTTACAGTATGTGGTAATGAAACCACCAACAACACATACATTCAGTACAACAGTGGATGTACAAAATTTCCACAGCTCATTTGAATTCCATCTGGTAAGTATCAAATAAGTCCTTTGAAGTAATTATCTTAGTCTTTTCTCAAAACAGATGCTGCAAGATGAACAGTCAAGGAGAATACGATCGTTTCGGAGCACAAGGGCTCAGTTCTTCATCAGTTCTTCAAAAGATGCAATGCATGCAATCCTATATCAACGTCCATGATATCAGGTTTCAAAGAATAACCTTTTCCAGAATAAAGTGCATAATACTTCCTCAGAGGGGTAAAATGCTGAGTTCCTTCCACTCCTGGTAAGGACTCAACGCCACTTGAGCTAAGTAACCTAATGGGTTAAACGCCACATGTGACTACTCAGGATTTTTGTAAAACCACCTTTTGTGTTAACGAGCTGAAACTCCATTTATTCTGAAAGTCTCTGATTGTAATTATTTTGACACTACCTATAAGTTATGGGACAATATATATACACCAACTGAAGAAATATACTGTGAAACAGGATACTTACCGGACTCCTGTCTTGGTTGTATATGGTCCTCAAAACCTATTTTTTGGTTGTTATTATTTATTGTTGCCATTGAAAAAGTGTACAACATATATGGTTATTGTGAAGTAACAAAACCAGATAAAACTTAAAAGAAGTTATTGTACACATTGTGAAAGAATTGTGTTGTTGGTTTTTCTATATATATAATTTTTTAGCCATTGTGACTGCATATGCTTGACTAACTTCCTATACTGTGGTCCAAGTACTATATTATTGTGACTACCTGGAGGTTGGCAACCCTAAGAAAAGGTAAAATAGAAACAATTACCAAAGCTTGACTAAAAGAGTTAAAATAAGATAAATTTGAGCCCCGAGCAAAATTAAAACCATAAAAGTATTTCTTGTCCCCTCCACCCCAGCTCCTAGAATGGAAGGAGGGAGTTATGAGCAAAAATAAATATAAATATTAGAACTAAAGCTAAAATGAACTGGAATGGAGCGAGGCACATGAAACACAGCGAGGCAGACAAAACAAGGAGGACTGCCCAAAAATGCCAAGCCCCCCTCACCCTACTCTCTAGTTCACCTAACAAAGAGAAGGGAGAAACGAAAAACAGAATAAGGGAAATAACCAAATAGAATAAGACTTAATTACAGCCCATTCTTGAAACATTGGCTGGGGACGGCATGGCTGTGGTGGCATTGCCACCATGCCTCCACAGAGGTTTCATGGCTGCTGCAGGGGGAAAGGACATTTCCCCCCAAAGAAATTCAGCGAGTTTGGGGCGCGCCGAATAAATTTGGCAAATTCGGGGGCTCAGAATCAGCAGCATAACCGTCAGTTAGTAAGCAGCATTCTCCTGCAGCCAATGGTGGCCAAGCTGGGTCTTCTCCTGGCCAATCAGAGCAGGGATTCTCACTTTTGAAATGGCCAGGAGAAGGGTCTAAAAACTCTCGTCCCTCCCCTCCCATCCCAACTGTATTCATTGCCTTCCAATTTGTTGGCAGTGCTGCTGAGAGATCCGATTCCTGACTGGGCCAAGCTGCTGGTGTTTATCAGAATAGGATTGGATTTACTTCTCCTCCGTGCTCCTGCTGGAAGACATCCACACAGTTTGATTTTGGGGTTTTTTCTCTATTCCTTTTCTCCTGTGTGTGTGTGTGTGGGGAGCAGAGTCTGTGTGTGTGTGGGGGAGCAGTTTCTGTGGGTGGGGGGGTGAAGCCAAAGGAGGCTTTCGCCCGTTCTGCCGAGGGGTGTGTGCCCAGTCACCTCTGTGGGAGTGTGTGTTCTGCTTTTAAAGTTTTAAAGTTTAAAGTTGAGTCTGTGCGGCGGCTAGCAAGTCTCTCTCCGCTCGGCACCCGGGCCGTGCCTCCTCCTCCTTCGTTTTTTCCCCATTTGGGGTTGAGCCGAGCCGTACTGGTTTGAGGGGGGGCTTCGCCCGTTCTGCAGAGGGTGTGTGCCCACTCGCCTATGCGGGAGTGTGTGCTGTGATGTGCTTTTGTTTTTTGCCCCTAGCCTGGGGTTGAGTGCGACGGTGAGGCTTGCGTGAGTCTCTCCCCGGCGCCGCTCGGCACCCGCGCCTCCTCCTCCTTGGTTTTTTCCCCGTTTGGGGCTGAGCCATACTGGTTTGAGAGGGGGGGTTTCGGCCGTTCTGCCTGTGTGTGTGTGTGCCTGATCGCGTCTCTCTCTCCCTGGTTTGAGGGGGGGGGGCTTCAGTTGTGTGCCCTCAGGTTTTCCCTCATTCATAAGATCAGTTAGGTCTATTTTGATGCTCGCTCAAAACTGGTTTTCAAATTGTGACTTAAACAATGCATTTGCCCGGTCCCGAGACTCCCGACTCCCGAGTCCGATGCAAAAGGGGAAATTCCACCCCCACCTGCTCCTTATGCATAGCTAGCACGCCTCTGTCCCTTTCCATGGTTTGCAAACTCCCAAGGCCATGTCACATGTTGCTTTGCATGGCTTTGCAAACTCTGAGTCCAAACGGTCTATTTATTTCTATTTATTCCAAAGGGCGGAGGAGGGACCCCTTCCAGGCCCCATAACTCGGGACCCCCTGCCCCAATGGTCACCAAACTCGGGGGTTCTTGCAAGAAGCATCCCCTCAAGCTACACTGAAAGTTTGGGACCTCTACCTCCAAACATTCCCCCCCCCCGGAGCTGCGGAAGGGCACGAATGTGTTTTTAATGGCTTTAAATGGCCGAATTTTCCCCCAAACTCCGAGTGTCGTGCCAAATTGCACAGATCCGAATTGCGGGAGTTCGGACTTTGGCATTTCCTGAATGGGCCAAATTTTGCCGAATCCAAATTTTACCGAATTTTTTTTCTCAACAGCCCTAGCAATGCTACACCAACAAAAAGCTGGTGCAGCACCGCTATTACAAAAGGGGGCATTCTTGGGTTGAAAGGGGTTAGAAAGCTGCCTTCCAGCAGCTCTGCCCCCCAGAAGGCCCCAGGAATGCCTCCCAGGACACTGGTGTGAGGACTTGTGCCGGCAGGAGGCTGAGCAAGCATCCAAGGGCCATGCTGCCGTGGCCGTCCAGGGGGCCGGCACAAGTGGCACTACGCTGGCATCTGTGCTAGTTTGCATGGCTCAAGTGGCATGGACACCATCATTGTGGTCACAATACCTCCTAAGACAATTTGGCCCCCTACCTCAGGAATGCACTCTTAGACAAACAGCAAGAGATAAACAGGGACAAATGGGGGGGGGGGAACCAAAATAAAGTAAAATAAAATTAGAATGCCCCAGAACGGACCACAGCCTCATGACTTCCACTTGCTCAGAAGAGTGGAAGCAGAATCCAAGCCTGATCTACTACTGAACTGTACTGGTAAAGTTGCCAAAAATCTTTCTAGCAGAACAATTTCCTGTAATTGCAGTAGTAGAAAAGAAGAAAACCCTTACTTACAACATTCTAGGGGAACTGAAGATTGATTTAATATTTTAGAAGCGCTAAGCACTTTTTAAAAGAATGCGGTTGGAATGCAGCCATGCAGACCCTGGAAGGAACAGCTGTGGGCTCATGTGGCCCTTGGTACTCCGTTTCCCATGAATCTGCTTACACTGTGGCTAAGGACTAGAACTGAGCAATTCCAAGCAATTTGCCTTTCACTCATCTTATACTGGTCTTTTCCAACTACAATTTCTCTACTTACAATTGCAACAATCAGGAGAAAATAGCCAACAAGACAGGTCTCTGAAAGTCAGCCAGGCACATTCACCTGGTGAACTAGCTATTAATTCTGCTTAAGGCCAACTGTGTATTAATGAAGCATATAAGTACACCTTCCTGTGACAGCTGATAGGAGATCACTAGTCTGAGCAAAGAGGGAGATGAAATATTTCATTTTCTAACCCAAGTCTGTGTTTAATTTGGCCAAGGTCTCTTTGAGAATCAGGCCTGGTTCAAAACAACTAATTTTGTTCCATACCACTTGCCATCCCCCTTAAAATATTCTTTTTATTGTCACTAAGGTATAAGCTGGAGGGAAGGCAGCATGGTACAGCCTGATCTTGTCAGATCTCAGAAGCTAAGCAGGGTCAGCCCTGGTTAGTATTTGGATGGGAGACCTGCAAGGAATACCAGAGTTGCTATGCAGAGGAAGGCACTGACAAACCACCTCTGTTAGTCTCTTGCCATGAAAACCCCATAAGGGGTCGCCATAAGTCGGCTGCGACTTGACTACCCTTTACACACACACAAGGTATAAGCTATCTGTATTATATTTGTTAATTATTTTCCATAGCTTCAATTAGAAACAAGCTTTCAACTTGTAATTTTTTCCCCTTCAGCAACAAAATGGAACCATAATTAAACCATTTTGACCAAGTTACCCATAAACAGAGTGGCTGTTGGGGGATGGGGTTGTCGTGCATATTGACAGAGTAGCTTGTTTGATAAGCATTTTTATTATCAACCAATGAAGTTTTCAGATCTCAAGGAGACAGGAGAATTCAGAGTAGTGGAAAGTCAGATTTAATGTGCTTGCTTTCTTGAAAATGCCCAATTACTGTAAGTCTCTGTGACTTACTTTTGAAAGTCCCTGATATGAAAAGTCTTTAGATCTCATTAGCAGTCACAGATGTTGGCAGTGACATATTTTATCTAGTCTTGCTCAAGTTTTATTTTCACTTTTCCTTAAACATGACATTTGCATTCCTTTTTTGTCATGGAGATCAGCTTCTCCTACTGGCACATATAAATCATGTTCATAGACAAAACCCGAGCTGTCCATACATCTGTTCTATGCTCTTTCATTCCCTTACACACTACATTTTCTCCTTCACCATTGATTAAAACTTCAAAACCAGTAGGGCACTCTGACCTTTGTCTTTGTGTGTGCCTGGAAAAGAGACAGTTTAATTAAGAGTTTTCTGCCAATTAGTTCCATACATGTTGACGTGCCACAGCATAGCAATGCCTGTGGTACTTTAAAGGGATCAGTAAACTTGATGGAAAGGCTAATGCAGACATTCAAAAACAGTCTAACTTCTTGAAAGAGCTAAATAACAGCCCTCTGTGCAACTCTAAATCACCGCACAGTGCTTTGGCATTCAGCAAAGATAACTAATTGAGCAGCTACAACGCAATGTACTGCGTGCAAGCATTTCCATGGAGTCATACTTAAAAACCTCCTGCATGTTCAATTGGACATTTGGGGGGAGTTGAATTTTGCCTTTTATCCAGGACCTCTACTTGGTTCACCAAGGAAATTTCAGAGCGTGGCAACCATTTCCTGAAGGAAAAATGGATTGGGATATTGGAAACAGTTTCAAGATTTTGTATCATTTAAAAAAAAAAAAAACAATTACATCTAATACATGATTGTTGTCATGTAAAAGAAACCTATAACAGTAAAAAAAAAATCTTTGATCATTGTTGTTGGTTTGATGATCCAGACCCAAATTTAAGCATGGATTTGTTCTTGGCAAGCTACTATTTTTCCACTGTTAAGCCAGATAGGCTGAACACAGTGGCTGCTAACAGCCATACACAATGATAATAGGATGTGAAGGGGTTGGGGGGCATATATGTCCCCCCAAACCCCATATCTGCATTCTTAAAACTTTCACAGGCAAAAAAAATGCAGATCACTCTTTGTTTCCCACATTTGGTGATGTTCAGCTGATTCTCACTAACTTGGTTAAGAGTAGAATAGTATACTTGCCAGCATTATTGTTGGAGAAGAAAGTAATTCAGCTGGGGGGGGCACACATTCTTCCATCTTCATTTAGCCTGGAGGACAGCTTCTTACTTTGACCCAGCTGATCTGGCCACATGGATCAACATAGTAACCTCAAGGCTAGACTATTGAATCAACTCTGCATGGGTTTGCCCTTGAACATAACTCGTAAACGTCAGCTGGCACAGAACAGGACAGCTCAGTTACCATCAGGAGCTAGGAAAAGTACACATATTATGTTTTATACTCATTAAGTTTGTTACCAGTCAATTTCCAGGTTCAGATCAAGGTACTGTTTGTTACTTACAAAGTCATTCATGGGCCATATATCTGCAGCACTGCCTCTCCTGATATTCTGCACAGAGACAGTTTGCTCATCTGAGCTAACCCTTCTGAAAGTACCATCTTGCAAATGGGAAAGATCATCAGTTGCCTATACCAGAGTATTCTCTGTTGTGATTTCCATATGGTGGAAAGGGAGCCTAATGAAGTCAAGAAGATAGCCACACTTCTATCATTCCACAAAATATGGAACACATATTTTTTTCAAGAGAACATTTTGTAAAGGGAATAGGTTTATAGTTTTATAAAATGTTGTCCAAATTGGTCCTCGAGATAGACCTCATTTATTGATCATCTTCTACACATGTAGAACTCAACACATGTTCCAGCATACATAATTCCAAATTTGTTACAATAATCTTGTTATAGGAGGAAGATTCTAGGAGAGAAACAAAGCTTAATAAACAAGCAAACTTTATTACCCCATAAAATACAGCACTAGGAAATGAAACTTAAGGAAAGCAAATGAGACAATGCTACAACTCAACAATGTATATGATAAATCAGTAAAACCTTGTATATTTGAACAATCCTGATTGTGTTGCTGTGGACCAATATCAGAGGTAGATATGGGGAAGAAGGCCAGCTAGCAGTGAGAAAAACCAAAACTTGGGGACATTGAGCCTGAGGAGATAGGGTAAGAGTGGGAGAAATAAAAATATATGTCCTGAAGAGAAGGACCCAGAGCTGTTACATTTGTGACATTGAAAAATAAAAATGTAACAGTGCTACACAAAATATATTTCCAGAACCATTGACAGACACAGGAAGATAATACAAATCTTCTCATACCCCAGCCACTTTTCCATTTGCATTACATCAATACATCTTATAAGAAACTCCCACATGCTGTAAAGAAAAATAGGAAAGTCATTTTAATCTGATGGAAATGTTCTATATTGCCAAACAAAAAATATTTTTGAGAAGAAAGTATATTGAATAACAAAACGTACAACACTGGTATTCATTCCATAGACCAGTGATCCCTGATGTGTCCCATTAATGATTTTTGAAGGCTGTTTCCTTCTTTCCCAAATAATCTTTTCCCTGAAACAAAGAACCAACCTGGCTTTCCTTTACCTCACTAGAGCAGGAGGTGCTCCAAAATAGCTTGGGAAGCATTACTTTTGTATCTTCATAGAGGATTCTTGGCCTGGAACCTTCCAACATTTTGTGACTAGCTCCAGCATCCATGGAAGCCATTTTGTGACTGATTGCATCTGTCTCCATGACTGCCATTTTATGGTGGTGCCTACTACTCAAAATCCAAAAGTGACCACAGGATCAACAAGATTGGGGTTCCCTGTTATGGTGAGAAATTTATTTGTATGTGGCCTTCACAAAACATCATCCACAAGGGATCCCCGTTATGGAATGACCATACCCAATATTGTATCATTAAATATATTTGCAGCTATGTGGCATCAGTGATAGTTTCCTCTCACAGAATATGAGAAGAAATGCAAGAGTGAAAGGAAGAGCCCCCCTCTAGGGGCGAAGCAGGAAGGAGATATACTGCTAATGGAAATGTTTCTGTCAGACAGCACAAGCTGTTGAAAACAAAATAGCCTATGAACAACAATGTGTCTCTCCTGAGGAGAGGAGAGTGTCCCCCAGACTAACAGTGCAAAACCAAAATCAAAGTTATCAAGAAAGGAAAAGGCTAGGCACTCTTAAGAAGTGTTGAGCCTCATTCACCCTTTTTCTCCTGCTGCTGAGCAGTGGCCAGTGGAGTAGAAAGAACATCTGGCCCACAATTAAGGCAACTCTCATACAGAAGAACATCATATACAGAAGGAAAGACATGTGTCATTTCAATTAAATATATATATATACACACACACACACACACACACACACACACACACACACACACACACTTGGGGAGAAAGAGACTGAGATGATATCATTACAAAGTGCATAGCTTGTTATTTGAACACTCTTTTGAGCTTCTTTTTTTATAATTCTTTTATGACCTCTTTATGACCATAAAATATGGCCCCCTGACCCAATTTTTACCAAACCTGGGGGTTCCTCTAAGGAGAGCCAGCATGGTGTAATGGTTAAGAGTGGTAGTTTGGAGCAGTGGATTCTGCTTTAGAGAACTGGGTTTGATTCCCCACTCCTCCACATGAGTGGCGGAGGGTAATCTGGTGAACTGGATTTGTTTCCCCACTCCTACACATGAAGCCAGCTGGGTGACCTTGGGCTAGTCACAGCTCTCTTAGAGCTCTCTCAGCCCTACCTACCTCACAGGGTGTCTGTTGTGGGGAGGGGAAGGGAAGATGATTGTAAGCTATTTTGAGTCTCCCTTAAGTGGTCGAGAAAGTAGGCATATAAAAACCAACTCTTCTTCTTCTAATTGATGGGATTGCTCCTGGTATTTTTTGGGGGGAAAAGTTGGATTCTCCCCCACCCTTCACTTTACACAGAATGGTGTAATGCCTTGAGGAAAAGGGTGGTATATATTATTCATGTGGGACCATTTTAAATTTTAAATGACTCCATGTGGAAGCTCTGACCACCTGGAAAACAGCAGTTCATGGTACTGCCTGGACCATTTTCTCCACATCATCACAAAAATTTCCATTTGGTTAACCATAGATAAAATCACCCAGTCTGTGCATTGTGGTCTGCTCTGCCAATGCAGTGTGTTCTTCCAGTTCTGTACAAACATGCCACTATTAGTG